>NC_140771.1:124446351-129312648 GCF_044657685.1 Stegodyphus dumicola | reverse complement strand
CTTTTTTTCATCTGTACTGCATCTAACCAGGAGCTTTTATTCAATTCTGGTTCCTTCCAGAGATCTGGAAGGAAAACTAGTTTAATGAAATGTTACACAATGACATTGCAAATAACATATAGAATATACTTCTCTTAACATTCTTATTTCATTCATGACTATTTTAATTATCTCTCTCCGTGCTCTCTGACATGTGTTGTAAAAGAACACCAAACACGAATGTGTTTCTGTCTACGTGTGCCACACTTCCTCCTACAATCAAAACACTAACGTGTTAAAATTCAACATAACGAGATCTCTTAACACACCCTACTTTCAACTCTAAACCCTGAGGTACTATTCTAAAAGTGGCTAACTCTAAAGTGTAGCGTCAGAGAGCCTAACTACATCATTCAACCTTTACCACATATTCGCCATGATTTAATCTTTACAGTCACACGAATAACAAATTTTTAACATTACTTTCACTTTTACCATATCACGGTATTTCTTAACATTTAAAATAACAGTTCACATGTATATAAGAACATATCAACATGCCGTTAAATTTACACATTTGAAAACATACATTAGTAGTACATTGTTAACTTCTATTCTTTTCAAAGCAAGTGCCAATTCTTTCTACATTGAAATAATACTACATTTCAAAAAGTCTTTCAGACTAAAACTTCTTTCTTGCTAGAATGTTTTAAATAAAATTTATACAATAACTTTTTACAATATTTAAGTCTTTACACAACGCTATTATACATCAACTTTAGTTTTACGCACGAGTAATTTAAAAACATAATACGAAAATCGGTCACAACTCATTTCTCGCCCTTTTGGCGATAAAGATAGACCTCGCATGAGGTAAAACTTCTTGAAATCTGCCACTTGCAGTAAGAATGAAAGATTAACTTAAGTTTGCAAAGTAACATAAAATTTTACTTATCTTTGTAATATTCGGACATCCTTTTCTGGGCCCAGTCTTTAAAGGTACTGCAGATAGTAGCTTGGTTTATCCTCCTTCTTGTACGGGCTTGCCCTTCAGTGCTTTCCTCTGGAAGCTTCCTTTTTTCACCAGTACGGCCACCGTTGAATACTTTCCTTTTCTCCTCTGCTTGTGGTCTTTGCCGTTTGATGGCAGCTGGTCTTGGCGGAACCGGGAAACTTCTGTCGTGATCCTGCTTGGACCTCGTTGTTGGCCGTTCCAATTTTTCTTGTACTTTTTCCTTCGCCGCTGATGGCCCTTCCGCAGTTCGGCGACTTTTGCTGCGGAGAGTTCTGTCGGATGAGTAGATCTTCCGTTTTAAAGCCGGGTTATAGTTGCCGTCATTTCTCCTGGTCCTCTTCACATACGTCGTCCTTCTCCCTTCTTCATTCTGGGGGTGTTCGTGAACTCTGTTTTCTGGACGGTGGAACGGCTTCTTTTTCTTGTTACCTTCCATTTTTCCGCGGGGCAATTTTCTTTTCACTTGCTTCTGTCTCTCATTGGCTTGCCCTTGTACTTGTCGTTGTTTCACCTCTGGAACTTGTACCTGCGGTGTCTGCCGTGCCGGATCCTGCAAAAGATCTGAAAAGATGTGCATTTTATTACGATCGAAGTAGGGCTTGATTTGATCAATGTTTGCGGAACAGGTTTCACCATTTCTGGCTTTTAACACTACAACAGCGTGAGTTATTTTTTCTATAACATATGGTCCTTCAAATCGTGGAAAACATTTGGCAGTTTTATCTTCTGGTGCTGAAGAAAGTGAATGCTTAATTTTTAAAACTTCATCCCCTACTTTATAAGTTACTCCCCGTCGTTTCAAATCATAATATAATTTCTGTTTTCTTTGTGCTACTTCCGTATTCTTTTTTGCTTCTTTTATTAGTTTTTCTATATCACCCATTTTAAATTCTGGGGCTCTTTGTTGCACATAAAATAGTTGATCTAACGGTGTTATAATCTTTCTGCCTAGAAATAACTCAGCAGGAGTTTTGCCCGTTGTATCATGTTTTGCGGTCCTAAGGGCGAAAGCAAATTCATTGACATAGTTATCCCAGCTTTTATGAAAATTTTTAACATAACTACGGATAATTTTCACTATATTTCTGTTGACCCGTTCCGCTATATTTGATTGCGGCCGATACGGGACCATTTTTAAATGACGTATGCCCAGTTTTTGGCACATGTCTTCAAATATATTACTTACAAATTGAGGACCATTATCCGATATAACTTTTAGGGGCGCCCCGTATTTTAAAATATATTTATTTAAAATAGAGTCAGTAACTAATTTCGCGGAGGCTCGTTTTAAGGGAACAATTTCGGTCCATTTACTAAAATGATCAACCATAACAAGGAGATAGCGACTTTTATTTAACTGACTTTTTGGGAAAGGGCCCAATAAATCGATGCCAATTATTTCATTTGGAAATTCGGATTTAATACCATTTAGAAACCCGGCCGGGCGGAAATTAATATAATTAACTGCTTGACATGTTGGGCAGGACTGGACATACGCCCTTGTTAACTTTTGCAGTTCAGGAAAGAAGACTGCCTCACGTACGCGTTGGATAGTTTTTCGAATACCAGCATGAGAAGCTAAAGGGCTGTCATGGAGCTCCTGCAGGATATTTAATCTAAGACTAGCTGGGATAACAGGTCGAAATTCGTTGTTGGAATTCGTAGTTTTTGTGTAGAATAATAGACCATCTACTAGTTCGTAATGGGCCGCCCTATTTCTTATCGCCACAATATCTTGGTGGCTAAAATTTTCAGGATCCTTCAAATACTCATAAATACTTCCAAACTCAGGATCCTTACCCAGTTCTGTTATTACAGTTTCTCGGGAATTTATTGTACACGCTGTAAGCATTGCAACTTTTACGGTATTACCCTGTTCGTCTAATTTAATTCGTGATAGGGCATCTGCTACGATATTTTCCTTTCCGGGGTTATGCTTGATTACCAGATTATATTCTTGCAGCTTGAGTGCCCATCTTATTAACCTTGGGGATAAATTTTTCCCTGAGTACAATCTAGTTACCGCCGCATGATCAGAGTATACTGTTGTCGGCGCCTTTCCAAAATAGACTCGGAACTTTTGCACTGCTAACAGAACTGCAAGTGCCTCTCTCTCGGTCGCGGAATAGTTTCTTTGTGTTTGATTTAAAGTTCGGCTAAAAAATGCCACGGGCTGCTGATTTTGCGAAAGTACCGCTCCTACCGCATAATCCGAAGCATCCGCTGAAATTTCTAAATTTTCATCCTTTTCAGGAAATTTTAACACAGGGGCTTGCGTTAATGCTTGTTTTAATTTTTCGAAAGCACTATTGGCTTCGGCCGTCCACGAGAATCTTGCCTTTTTCCTTTTTAATTTTAACAATGGCTCAGCGATAGCCGCAAAATCTTTTATAAAGGACCAATAATATGAACAAAGTCCTAGAAAAGAAGAGAGCTTCTTTGCCGTGTTTGGAGTCGGATACTTTTCTACAGCGATTATTTTTGATTCATCTGTCTCGATCCCTTTTTGCGATATTTTGTAACCTAAACATTTTAATTCAGGGGCTGGAAATTTGCACTTTTCGACATTAACTTTTAGACCGGCCTCATTTAATAAAGAAAACACCTGTCTTAAATCCTGTACATGTTGGTCTAGATTATCACTAGTAATAATGATATCGTCTAAATAGATAAATGTAGACTTTCCAAGAACAGGTCTTAACACAATGTCCATGCATCGCTGAAATGTTGCTGGGGCCCCTGAAAGGCCAAACGGCATACGCAAAAATGCATAAGTGCCAGACTTGGTTATAAAAGCAGTCTTAGGCACGTCCTCAGGCCTCACCCCTATTTGAAAATAACCAGTCGTTAAGTCTAAAGTCGTCATAAATTTGGTTGATTTTATGTTCCTTAAAATTTCTTCTATGATCGGCAACGGATATACCGGATATTTCGTTATGGAATTTAATTTACGGTAATCAATAGCGAATCTCCACCTTTTTGGATGCTCCAAAGGATAATCATTATTTTTCTTACATAAAACCACCGGGCTAGCATAACTACTTGAGATGGGCGTTATGATCTTTTTACGTAGCATATCGGTAATATGCCATTCTATAATTTTTTCCTTATTCTTATCATACCGGTATGGTTTTTGACGAACTGGCAATGCATCTCCGGTGTCAATACTATGGTTAGTAACCTGAGTAAATCCTGGAATATGACTAAATAACGAAGCAAATTCACTTACCACTTGTCGGATTCTATCTTGCTCGTCATTAGGCAGGTGGTCAAGATTTAACCTTGGCGGTTCAACCTTTTTTACACGCACTGGTTTCATTGTCAGCTTAAGGGACGCTTCATTAAAATCCAGTGTAGCTTGTGCGTCTGAAAGAAAGTCTATTCCTAAGATTAAATGTGCTTGCAGATTCTTTACTATAAAAAACATCACCTTTACTTGTTCGTCCTTGATACGGATATACAAAGGTACTTTACCTACGCACTTACATTGTTCTCCTTGCGCCGCTAATACTGTCATATTATCCGCATTATATATGCGGTATTTGCGAAAATACTTTCTAAAAAAGACTTCTGCCACACAGGAACACTGCGCGCCGGTATCCAGGAGTGCGGTGGCCGGGATATTATTCACCAAGACTTCAATCTTCGGAAGAGTCAAATTTTTCACCATTACTGTATTTAACTTGTAGGAAGAGGGGTTTTCGTGGCCTTCGGATTTCCGCACCCTCTCGTCCGCAGAAATCCGTTTTAGTTTAAATTATTTTTCCTTTCCGTGCTTTCCTTCTTTTTCCCCTGGCCTTGAGACTTTTTTCCTGGGTTGCTATTGAACTGTCGACGTTCGCCGGCTGTTTTTGAATGCTCTGGTTTCATTGCCCACTGATTCGCTTTTTCTCCGTAGCCGTATGCTTGAGTTTGCTGTAGTCTTGGCGTACCAAATTGGTTTCGCTGTTGATATTGGCGTCTTCTTTCGACGTCCGCCGTTCTTCTACTTTCAAACTGGATTGCTAGCTCAAATAACTTTTCCAGTGTAGTCGGATTTCTTAATTCAATAAAGTCTTGCACTTGGGGCAGTAACCTCGGCAAAATCACTTGAATTATTTCAGGATCCGGACGGTTTCCATACAAGAGCTTGAAAACGTGAATTTTTCTTAAAATAAAGCTCGAGAGGTTTTAGATTCTTTGTTGATATATACTGAAAAGTTCCGTTTCTAATTTCGCACGATCCCTTACAACAGGGAAGGCTTTTAGTAGGGCAGTCTTGAAATTTTCGTAAGTATAGGTGGGACTTCCTGCTTGACCCAAGAGACTTCTGCCTATACATTTGAACCAGTTAAGCGCTTGGCCCCTCAAAGCGCTGGTAGCTAAGGTAACTTTTTGAAACTCGTGCACGGGGTAGAGCATGAAGTGGTCATCCAATTTTTCCAAAAACTGGTTACCGGTGAGTTTCCGTTAAACGTTGCTTCTGGTTTCATCGAAGCGCGCATGGTCTGGACGATGTAACCGAATCCTTCCAGGGCGGCAGCTGGCATTTCTGGATTCTGAGCCGTTTCTGTAGGCAGCACAGGTTCTTCTTGAAACTCGGCCATGGTTATTCTTCTTCGTTGGGCGCCACTATCAGGTTCAATGTTCCTTCTAACCTTCTTCGGGAACATACAAGGACCTGACTAGGAACAGAGAGCTTACTAAAGCTATGTTCACTAATTGTAGTAAGTAGACAGGATACAGACGAAGGGTATGCAAAACCCTTTATTTTTCTCTATATACAATAACTTCCGTACTTCGGAATACAGTGACCCGCCACTCGAGGTCTAACGGAAAAGTATAAAAAATAAAACTAAACTCTAATTTAACTTTAGAATAATACACGTGGAAGATTGGCCTTATAATAACAGGAAGCGTATGTAGCACAGAGACTGTGAACACTACAATACGTTTAATTTATCAAGAGGATTAAAACCTCTGGCCTGGAAGGCAAATAGCAACTGCGTAACTTCTAAGGTAAGCGGCCTGCTTCGAACTCACTGCTTCCCCTCTCTTTCGCTTGGCAAAAAGCCACAACTTAAGTACTTGGCGTTCGCCAGACAAACTTTGCATAAAATCCTTCACGCTTATAATTCTGGCCGGAAGTAGAAAATAAGAAGTGATAGTAAAGATTTAAAATAAAATAAACGTTAGTAAAACTTAAGATCCTTACATACTTCCCGCCAGAGTTAATTAGTTTGAAACTGAGGTCTAAAACGACCTTGTTGAAAACTTTTAGCTCTAGAATCTAACGCGAGGCCAACCTTTTACAAACATAACTTCGTTAGAAACTAGAAAATTTAAAAGAAAGAAATTTGTTACAATAGCAGCTCCCAGGATATACAACAATCTTTTTTTCATCTGTACTGCATCTAACCAGGAGCTTTTATTCAATTCTGGTTCCTTCCAGAGATCTGGAAGGAAAACTAGTTTAATGAAATGTTACACAATGACATTGCAAATAACATATAGAATATACTTCTCTTAATATTCTTATTTCATTCATGACTATTTTAATTATCTCTCCCCGTGCTCTCTGACATGTGTTGTAAAAGAACACCAAACACGAATGTGTTTCTGTCTACGTGTGCCACACTTCCTCCTACAATCAAAACACTAACGTGTTAAAATTCAACATAACGAGACCTCTTAACACACCCTACTTTCAACTCTAAACCCTGAGGTACTATTCTAAAAGTGGCTAACTCTAAAGTGTAGCGTCAGAGAGCCTAACTACATCATTCAACCTTTACCACATATTCGCCATGATTTAATCTTTACAGTCACACGAATAACAAATTTTTAACATTACTTTCACTTTTACCATATCACGGTATTTCTTAACATTTAAAATAACAGTTCACATGTATATAAGAACATATCAACATGCCGTTAATTTTACACATTTGAAAACATACATTAGTAGTACATTGTTAACTTCTATTCTTTTCAAAGCAAGTGCCAATTCTTTCTACATTGAAATAATACTACATTTCAAAAAGTCTTTCAGACTAAAACTTCTTTCTTGCTAGAATGTTTTAAATAAAATTTATACAATAACTTTTTACAATATTTAAGTCTTTACACAACGCTATTATACATCAACTTTAGTTTTACGCACGAGTAATTTAAAAACATAATACGAAAATCGGTCACAACTCATTTCTCGCCCTTTTGGCGATAAAGGTAGACCTCGCATGAGGTAAAACTTCTTGAAATCTGCCACTTGCAGTAAGAATGAAAGATTAACTTAAGTTTGCAAAGTAACATAAAATTTTACTTATCTTTGTAATATTCGGACATCCTTTTCTGGGCCCAGTCTTTAAAGGTCCTGCAGATAGTAGCTTGGTTTATCCTCCTTCTTGTACGGGCTCGCCCTTCAGTGCTTTCCTCTGGAAGCTTCCTTTTTTCACCAGTATGGCCACCCTTGAATACTTTCCTTTTCTCCTCTGCTTGTGGTCTTTGCCGTTTGATGGCAGCTGGTCTTGGCGGAACCGGGAAACTTCTGTCGTGATCCTGCTTGGACCTCGTTGTTGGCCGTTCCAATTTTTCTTGTACTTTTTCCTTCGCCGCTGATGGCCCTTCCGCAGTTCGGCGACTTTTGCTGCGGAGAGTTCTGTCGGATGAGTAGATCTTCCGTTTTAAAGCCGGGTTATAGTTGCCGTCATTTCTCCTGGTCCTCTTCACATACGTCGTCCTTCTCCCTTCTTCATTCTGGGGGTGTTCGTGAACTCTGTTTTCTGGACGGTGGAACGGCTTCTTTTTCTTGTTACCTTCCATTTTTCCGCGGGGCAATTTTCTTTTCACTTGCTTCTGTCTCTCATTGGCTTGCCCTTGTACTTGTCGTTGTTTCACCCCTGGAACTTGTACCTGCGGTGTCTGCCGTGCCGGATCCTGCAAAAGATCTGAAAAGATTTGCATTTTATTACGATCGAAGTAGGGCTTGATTTGATCAATGTTTGCGGAACAGGTTTCACCATTTCTGGCTTTTAACACTACAACAGCGTGAGTTATTTTTTCTATAACATATGGTCCTTCAAATCGTGGAAAACATTTGGCAGTTTTATCTTCTGGTGCTGAAGAAAGTGAATGCTTAATTTTTAAAACTTCATCCCCTACTTTATAAGTTACTCCCCGTCGTTTCAAATCATAATATAATTTCTGTTTTCTTTGTGCTACTTCCGTATTCTTTTTTGCTTCTTTTATTAGTTTTTCTATATCACCCATTTTAAATTCTGGGGCTCTTTGTTGCACATAAAATAGTTGATCTAACGGTGTTATAATCTTTCTGCCTAGAAATAACTCAGCAGGAGTTTTGCCCATTGTATCATGTTTTGCGGTCCTAAGGGCGAAAGCAAATTCATTGACATAGTTATCCCAGCTTTTATGAAAATTTTTAACATAACTACGGATAATTTTCACTATATTTCTGTTGACCCGTTCCGCTATATTTGATTGCGGCCGATACGGGACCATTTTTAAATGACGTATGCCCAGTTTTTGGCACATGTCTTCAAATATATTACTTACAAATTGAGGACCATTATCCGATATAACTTTTAGGGGCGCCCCGTATTTTAAAATATATTTATTTAAAATAGAGTCAGTAACTAATTTCGCGGAGGCTCGTTTTAAGGGAACAATTTCGGTCCATTTACTAAAATGATCAACCATAACAAGGAGATAGCGACTTTTATTTAACTGACTTTTTGGGAAAGGGCCCAATAAATCGATGCCAATTATTTCATTTGGAAATTCGGATTTAATACTATTTAGAAACCCGGCCGGGCGGAAATTAATATAATTAACTGCTTGACATGTTGGGCAGGACTGGACACACGCCCTTGTTAACTTTTGCAGTTCAGGAAAGTAGACTGCCTCACGTACGCGTTGGATAGTTTTTCGAATACCAGCATGAGAAGCTAAAGGGCTGTCATGGAGCTCCTGCAGGATATTTAATCTAAGACTAGCTGGGATAACAGGTCGAAATTCGTTGTTGGAATTCGTAGTTTTTGTGTAGAATAATAGACCATCTATTAGTTCGTAATGGGCCGCCCTATTTCTTATCGCTACAATATCTTGGTGGCTAAAATTTTCAGGATCCTTCAAATACTCATAAATACTTCCAAACTCAGGATCCTTACCCAGTTCTGTTATTACAGTTTCTCGGGAATTTATTGTACACGCTGTAAGCATTGCAACTTTTACGGTATTACCCTGTTCGTCTAATTTAATTCGTGATAGGGCATCTGCTACGATATTTTCCTTTCCGGGGTTATGCTTGATTACCAGATTATATTCTTGCAGCTTGAGTGCCCATCTTATTAACCTTGGGGATAAATTTTTCCCTGAGTACAATCTAGTTACCGCCGCATGATCAGAGTATACTGTTGTCGGCGCCTTTCCAAAATAGACTCGGAACTTTTGCACTGCTAACAGAACTGCAAGTGCCTCTCTCTCGGTCGCGGAATAGTTTCTTTGTGTTTGATTTAAAGTTCGGCTAAAAAATGCCACGGGCTGCTGATTTTGCGAAAGTACCGCTCCTACCGCATAATCCGAAGCATCCGCTGAAATTTCTAAATTTTCATCCTTTTCAGGAAATTTTAACACAGGGGCTTGCGTTAATGCTTGTTTTAATTTTTCGAAAGCACTATTGGCTTCGGCCGTCCACGAGAATCTTGCCTTTTTCCTTTTTAATTTTAACAATGGCTCAGCGATAGCCGCAAAATCTTTTATAAAGGACCAATAATATGAACAAAGTCCTAGAAAAGAAGAGAGCTTCTTTGCCGTGTTTGGAGTCGGATACTTTTCTACAGCGATTATTTTTGATTCATCTGTCTCGATCCCTTTTTGCGATATTTTGTAACCTAAACATTTTAATTCAGGGGCTGGAAATTTGCACTTTTCGACATTAACTTTTAGACCGGCCTCATTTAATAAAGAAAACACCTGTCTTAAATCCTGTACATGTTGGTCTAGATTATCACTAGTAATAATGATATCGTCTAAATAGATAAATGTAGACTTTCCAAGAACAGGTCTTAACACAATGTCCATGCATCGCTGAAATGTTGCTGGGGCCCCTGAAAGGCCAAACGGCATACGCAAAAATGCATAAGTGCCAGACTTGGTTATAAAAGCAGTCTTAGGCACGTCCTCAGGCCTCACCCCTATTTGAAAATAACCAGTCGTTAAGTCTAAAGTCGTCATAAATTTGGTTGATTTTATGTTCCTTAAAATTTCTTCTATGATCGGCAACGGATATACCGGATATTTCGTTATGGAATTTAATTTACGGTAATCAATAGCGAATCTCCACCTTTTTGGATGCTCCAAAGGATAATCATTATTTTTCTTACATAAAACCACCGGGCTAGCATAACTACTTGAGATGGGCGTTATGATCTTTTTACGTAGCATATCGGTAATATGCCATTCTATAATTTTTTCCTTATTCTTATCATACCGGTATGGTTTTTGACGAACTGGCAATGCATCTCCGGTGTCAATACTATGGTTAGTAACCTGAGTAAATCCTGGAATATGACTAAATAACGAAGCAAATTCACTTACCACTTGTCGGATTCTATCTTGCTCGTCATTAGGCAGGTGGTCAAGATTTAACCTTGGCGGTTCAACCTTTTTTACACGCACTGGTTTCATTGTCAGCTTAAGGGACGCTTCATTAAAATCCAGTGTAGCTTGTGCGTCTGAAAGAAAGTCTATTCCTAAGATTAAATGTGCTTGCAGATTCTTTACTATAAAAAACATCACCTTTACTTGTTCGTCCTTGATACGGATATACAAAGGTACTTTACCTACGCACTTACATTGTTCTCCTTGCGCCGCTAATACTGTCATATTATCCGCATTATATATGCGGTATTTGCGAAACTACTTTCTAAAAAAGACTTCTGCCACACAGGAACACTGCGCGCCGGTATCCAGGAGTGCGGTGGCCGGGATATTATTCACCAAGACTTCAATCTTCGGAAGAGTCAAATTTTTCACCATTACTGTATTTAACTTGTAGGAAGAGGGGTTTTCGTGGCCTTCGGATTTCCGCACCCTCTCGTCCGCAGAAATCCGTTTTAGTTTAAATTATTTTTCCTTTCCGTGCTTTCCTTCTTTTTCCCCTGGCCTTGAGACTTTTTTCCTGGGTTGCTATTGAACTGTCGACGTTCGCCGGCTGTTTTTGAATGCTCTGGTTTCATTGCCCACTGATTCGCTTTTTCTCCGTAGCCGTATGCTTGAGTTTGCTGTAGTCTTGGCGTACCAAATTGGTTTCGCTGTTGATATTGGCGTCTTCTTTCGACGTCCGCCGTTCTTCTACTTTCAAACTGGATTGCTAGCTCAAATAACTTTTCCAGTGTAGTCGGATTTCTTAATTCAATAAAGTCTTGCACTTGGGGCAGTAACCTCGGCAAAATCACTTGAATTATTTCAGGATCCGGACGGTTTCCATACAAGAGCTTGAAAACGTGAATTTTTCTTAAAATAAAGCTCGAGAGGTTTTAGATTCTTTGTTGATATATACTGAAAAGTTCCGTTTCTAATTTCGCACGATCCCTTACAACAGGGAAGGCTTTTAGTAGGGCAGTCTTGAAATTTTCGTAAGTATAGGTGGGACTTCCTGCTTGACCCAAGAGACTTCTGCCTATACATTTGAACCAGTTAAGCGCTTGGCCCCTCAAAGCGCTGGTAGCTAAGGTAACTTTTTGAAACTCGTGCACGGGGTAGAGCATGAAGTGGTCATCCAATTTTTCCAAAAACTGGTTACCGGTGAGTTTCCGTTAAACGTTGCTTCTGGTTTCATCGAAGCGCGCATGGTCTGGACGATGTAACCGAATCCTTCCAGGGCGGCAGCTGGCATTTCTGGATTCTGAGCCGTTTCTGTAGGCAGCACAGGTTCTTCTTGAAACTCGGCCATGGTTATTCTTCTTCGTTGGGCGCCACTATCAGGTTCAATGTTCCTTCTAACCTTCTTCGGGAACATACAAGGACCTGACTAGGAACAGAGAGCTTACTAAAGCTATGTTCACTAATTGTAGTAAGTAGACAGGATACAGACGAAGGGTATGCAAAACCCTTTATTTTTCTCTATATACAATAACTTCCGTACTTCGGAATACAGTGACCCGCCACTCGAGGTCTAACGGAAAAGTATAAAAAATAAAACTAAACTCTAATTTAACTTTAGAATAATACACGTGGAAGATTGGCCTTATAATAACAGGAAGCGTATGTAGCACAGAGACTGTGAACACTACAATACGTTTAATTTATCAAGAGGATTAAAACCTCTGGCCTGGAAGGCAAATAGCAACTGCGTAACTTCTAAGGTAAGCGGCCTGCTTCGAACTCACTGCTTCCCCTCTCTTTCGCTTGGCAAAAAGCCACAACTTAAGTACTTGGCGTTCGCCAGACAAACTTTGCATAAAATCCTTCACGCTTATAATTCTGGCCGGAAGTAGAAAATAAGAAGTGATAGTAAAGATTTAAAATAAAATAAACGTTAGTAAAACTTAAGATCCTTACATACTTCCCGCCAGAGTTAATTAGTTTGAAACTGAGGTCTAAAACGACCTTGTTGAAAACTTTTAGCTCTAGAATCTAACGCGAGGCCAACCTTTTACAAACATAACTTCGTTAGAAACTAGAAAATTTAAAAGAAAGAAATTTGTTACAATAGCAGCTCCCAGGATATACAACAATCTTTTTTTCATCTGTACTGCATCTAACCAGGAGCTTTTATTCAATTCTGGTTCCTTCCAGAGATCTGGAAGGAAAACTAGTTTAATGAAATGTTACACAATGACATTGCAAATAACATATAGAATATACTTCTCTTAATATTCTTATTTCATTCATGACTATTTTAATTATCTCTCCCCGTGCTCTCTGACATGTGTTGTAAAAGAACACCAAACACGAATGTGTTTCTGTCTACGTGTGCCACACTTCCTCCTACAATCAAAACACTAACGTGTTAAAATTCAACATAACGAGACCTCTTAACACACCCTACTTTCAACTCTAAACCCTGAGGTACTATTCTAAAAGTGGCTAACTCTAAAGTGTAGCGTCAGAGAGCCTAACTACATCATTCAACCTTTACCACATATTCGCCATGATTTAATCTTTACAGTCACACGAATAACAAATTTTTAACATTACTTTCACTTTTACCATATCACGGTATTTCTTAACATTTAAAATAACAGTTCACATGTATATAAGAACATATCAACATGCCGTTAATTTTACACATTTGAAAACATACATTAGTAGTACATTATTAACTTCTATTCTTTTCAAAGCAAGTGCCAATTCTTTCTACATTGAAATAATACTACATTTCAAAAAGTCTTTCAGACTAAAACTTCTTTCTTGCTAGAATGTTTTAAATAAAATTTATACAATAACGTTTTACAATATTTAAGTCTTTACACAACGCTATTATACATCAACTTTAGTTTTACGCACGAGTAATTTAAAAACATAATACGAAAATCGGTCACAACTCATTTCTCGCCCTTTTGGCGATAAAGGTAGACCTCGCATGAGGTAAAACTTCTTGAAATCTGCCACTTGCAGTAAGAATGAAAGATTAACTTAAGTTTGCAAAGTAACATAAAATTTTACTTATCTTTGTAATATTCGGACATCCTTTTCTGGGCCCAGTCTTTAAAGGTACTGCAGATAGTAGCTTGGTTTATCCTCCTTCTTGTACGGGCTCGCCCTTCAGTGCTTTCCTCTGGAAGCTTCCTTTTTTCACCAATACGGCCACCCTTGAATACTTTCCTTTTCTCCTCTGCTTGTGGTCTTTGCCGTTTGATGGCAGCTGGTCTTGGCGGAACCGGGAAACTTCTGTCGTGATCCTGCTTGGACCTCGTTGTTGGCCGTTCCAATTTTTCTTGTACTTTTTCCTTCGCCGCTGATGGCCCTTCCGCAGTTCGGCGACTTTTGCTGCGGAGAGTTCTGTCGGATGAGTAGATCTTCCGTTTTAAAGCCGGGTTATAGTTGCCGTCATTTCTCCTGGTCCTCTTCACATACGTCGTCCTTCTCCCTTCTTCATTCTGGGGGTGTTCGTGAACTCTGTTTTCTGGACGGTGGAACGGCTTCTTTTTCTTGTTACCTTCCATTTTTCCGCGGGGCAATTTTCTTTTCACTTGCTTCTGTCTCTCATTGGCTTGCCCTTGTACTTGTCGTTGTTTCACCTCTGGAACTTGTACCTGCGGTGTCTGCCGTGCCGGATCCTGCAAAAGATCTGAAAAGATTTGCATTTTATTACGATCGAAGTAGGGCTTGATTTGATCAATGTTTGCGGAACAGGTTTCACCATTTCTGGCTTTTAACACTACAACAGCGTGAGTTATTTTTTCTATAACATATGGTCCTTCAAATCGTGGAAAACATTTGGCAGTTTTATCTTCTGGTGCTGAAGAAAGTGAATGCTTAATTTTTAAAACTTCATCCCCTACTTTATAAGTTACTCCCCGTCGTTTCAAATCATAATATAATTTCTGTTTTCTTTGTGCTACTTCCGTATTCTTTTTTGCTTCTTTTATTAGTTTTTCTATATCACCCATTTTAAATTCTGGGGCTCTTTGTTGCACATAAAATAGTTGATCTAACGGTGTTATAATCTTTCTGCCTAGAAATAACTCAGCAGGAGTTTTGCCCGTTGTATCATGTTTTGCGGTCCTAAGGGCGAAAGCAAATTCATTGACATAGTTATCCCAGCTTTTATGAAAATTTTTAACATAACTACGGATAATTTTCACTATATTTCTGTTGACCCGTTCCGCTATATTTGATTGCGGCCGATACGGGACCATTTTTAAATGACGTATGCCCAGTTTTTGGCACATGTCTTCAAATATATTACTTACAAATTGAGGACCATTATCCGATATAACTTTTAGGGGCGCCCCGTATTTTAAAATATATTTATTTAAAATAGAGTCAGTAACTAATTTCGCGGAGGCTCGTTTTAAGGGAACAATTTCGGTCCATTTACTAAAATGATCAACCATAACAAGGAGATAGCGACATTTATTTAACTGACTTTTTGGGAAAGGGCCCAATAAATCGATGCCAATTATTTCATTTGGAAATTCGAATTTAATACTATTTAGAAACCCGGCCGGGCGGAAATTAATATAATTAACTGCTTGACGTGTTGGGCAGGACTGGACATACGCCCTTGTTAACTTTTGCAGTTCAGGAAAGTAGACTGCCTCGCGTACGCGTTGGATAGTTTTTCGAATACCAGCATGAGAAGCTAAAGGGCTGTCATGGAGCTCCTGCAGGATATTTAATCTAAGACTAGCTGGGATAACAGGTCGAAATTCGTTGTTGGAATTCGTAGTTTTTGTGTAGAATAATAGACCATCTATTAGTTCGTAATGGGCCGCCCTATTTCTTATCGCCACAATATCTTGGTGGCTAAAATTTTCAGGATCCTTCAAATACTCATAAATACTTCCAAACTCAGGATCCTTACCCAGTTCTGTTATTACAGTTTCTCGGGAATTTATTGTACACGCTGTAAGCGTTGCAACTTTTACGGTATTACCCTGTCCGTCTAATTTAATTCGTGATAGGGCATCTGCTACGATATTTTCCTTTCCGGGGGTATGCTTGATTACCAGATTATATTCTTGCAGCTTGAGTGCTCATCTTATTAACCTTGGGGATAAATTTTTCCCTGAGTACAATCTAGTTACCGCCGCATGATCAGAGTATACTGTTGTCGGCGCCTTTCCAAAATAGACTCGGAACTTTTGCACTGCTAACAGAACTGCAAGTGCCTCTCTCTCGGTCGCGGAATAGTTTCTTTGTGTTTGATTTAAAGTTCGGCTAAAAAATGCCACGGGCTGCTGATTTTGCGAAAGTACCGCTCCTACCGCATAATCCGAAGCATCCGCTGAAATTTCTAAATTTTCATCCTTTTCAGGAAATTTTAACACAGGGGCTTGCGTTAATGCTTGTTTTAATTTTTCGAAAGCACTATTGGCTTCGGCCGTCCACGAGAATCTTGCCTTTTTCCTTTTTAATTTTAACAATGGCTCAGCGATAGCCGCAAAATCTTTTATAAAGGACCTATAATATGAACAAAGTCCTAGAAAAGAAGAGAGCTTCTTTGCCGTGTTTGGAGTCGGATACTTTTCTACAGCGATTATTTTTGATTCATCTGTCTCGATCCCTTTTTGCGATATTTTGTAACCTAAATATTTTAATTCAGGGGCTGGAAATTTGCACTTTTCGACATTAACTTTTCGACCGGCCTCATTTAATAAAGAAAACACCTGTCTTAAATCCTGTACATGTTGGTCTAGATTATCACTAGTAATAATGATATCGTCTAAATAGATAAATGTGAACTTTCCAAGAACAGGTCTTAACACAATGTCCATGCATCGCTGAAATGTTGCTGGGCCCCCTGAAAGGCCAAACGGCATACGCAAAAATGCATAAGTGCCAGACTTGGTTATAAAAGCAGTCTTAGGCACGTCCTCAGGCCTCACCCCTATTTGAAAATAACCAGTCGTTAAGTCTAAAGTCGTCATAAATTTGGTTGATTTTATGTTTCTTAAAATTTCTTCTATGATCGGCAACGGATATACCGGATATTTCGTTATGGAATTTAATTTACGGTAATCAATAGCGAATCTCCACCTTTTTGGATGCTCCAAAGGATAATCATTATTTTTCTTACATAAAACCACCGGGCTATCATAACTACTTGAGAAGGGCGTTATGATCTTTTTACGTAGCATATCGGTAACATGCCATTCTATAATTTTTTCCTTATTCTTATCATACCGGTATGGTTTTTGACGAACTGGGAATGCATCTCCGGTGTCAATACTATGGTTAGTAACCTGAGTAAATCCTGGAATATGACTAAATAACGAAGCAAATTCACTTACCACTTGTCGGATTCTATCTTGCTCGTCATTAGGCAGGTGGTCAAGATTTAACCTTGGCGGTTCAGCCTTTTTTACACGCACTGGTTTCATTGTCAGCTTAAGGGACGCTTCATTAAAATCCAGTGTAGCTTGTGCGTCTGAAAGAAAGTCTATTCCTAAGATTAAATGTGCTTGCAGATTCTTTACTATAAAAAACATCACCTTTACTTGTTCGTCCTTGATATGGATATACAAAGGTACTTTACCTACGCACTTACATTGTTCTCCTTGCGCCGCTAATACTGTCGTATTATCCGCATTATATATGCGGTATTTGTGAAAATACTTTCTAAAAAAGACTTCTGCCTCACAGGAACACTGCGCGCCGGTATCCAGGAGAGCGGTGGCCGGGATATTATTCACCAAGACTTCAATCTTCGGAAGAGTCAAATTTTTCACCATTACTGTATTTAACTTGTAGGAAGAGGGGTTTTCGTGGCCTTCGGATTTCCGCACCCTCTCGTCCGCAGAAATCCGTTTTAGTTTAAATTATTTTTCCTTTCCGTGCTTTCCTTCTTTTTCCCCTGGCCTTGAGACTTTTTTCCTGGGTTGCTATTGAACTGTCGACGTTCGCCGGCTGTTTTTGAATGCTCTGGTTTCCTTGCCCACTGATTCGCTTTTTCTCCGTAGCCGTATGCTTGAGTTTGCTGTAGTCTTGGCGTACCAAATTGGTTTCGCTGTTGATATTGGCGTCTTCTTTCGACGTCCGCCGTTCTTCTACTTTCAAACTGGATTGCTAGCTCAAATAACTTTTCCAGTGTAGTCGGATTTCTTAATTCAATAAAGTCTTGCACTTGGGGCAGTAACCTCGGCAAAATCACTTGAATTATTTCAGGATCCCGACGGTTTCCATACCAGAGCATGAAAACGTGAATTTTTCTTAAAATAAAGCTCGAGAGGTTTTCGATTCTTTGTTGATATATACTGAAAAGTTCCGTTTCTAATTTCGCACGATCCCTTACAACAGGGAAGGCTTTTAGTAGGGCAGTCTTGAAATTTTCGTAAGTATAGGTGGGACTTCCTGCTTGACCCAAGAGACTTCTGCCTATACATTTGAACCAGTTAAGCGCTTGGCCCCTCAAAGCGCTGGTAGCTAAGGTAACTTTTTGAAACTCGTGCACGGGGTAGAGCATGAAGTGGTCATCCAATTTTTCCAAAAAACTGGTTACCGGTGAGTTTCCGTTAAACGTTGCTTCTGGTTTCATCGAAGCGCGCATGGTCTGGACGATGTAACCGAATCCTTCCAGGGCGGCAGCTGGCATTTCTGGATTCTGAGCCGTTTCTGCAGGCAGCACAGGTTCTTCTTGAAACTCGGCCATGGTTATTCTTCTTCGTTGGGCGCCACTATTAGGTTCCATGTTCCTTCTAACCTTCTTCGGGAACATACAAGGACCTGACTAGGAACAGAGAGCTTACTAAAGCTATGTTCACTAATTGTAGTAAGTAGACAGGATACAGACGAAGGGTATGCAAAACCCTTTATTTTTCTCTATATACAATAACTTCCGTACTTCGGAATACAATGACCCGCCACTCGGGGTCTAACGGAAAAGTATAAAAAATAAAACTAAACTCTAATTTAACTTTAGAATAATACACGTGGAAGATTGGCCTTATAATAACAGGAAGCGTATGTAGCACAGAGACTGTGAACACTACAATGCGTTTAATTTATCAAGAGGATTAAAACATCTGGCCTGGAAGGCAAATAGCAACTGCGTAACTTCTAAGGTAAGCGGCCTGCTTCGAACTCACTGCTTCCCCTCTCTTTCGCTTGGCAAAAAGCCACAACTTAAGTACTTGGCGTTCGCCAGACAAACTTTGCATAAAATCCTTCACGCTTATAATTCTGGCCGGAAGTAGAAAATAAGAAGTGATAGTAAAGATTTAAAATAAAATAAACGTTAGTAAAACTTAAGATCCTTACATACTTCCCGCCAGAGTTAATTAGTTTGAAACTGAGGTCTAAAACGACCTTGTTGAAAACTTTTAGCTCTAGAATCTAACGCGAGGCCAACCTTTTACAAACATAACTTCGTTAGAAACTAGAAAATTTAAAAGAAAGAAATTTGTTACAATAGCAGCTCCCAGGATATACAACAATCTTTTTTCATCTGTACTGCATCTAACCAGGAGCTTTTATTCAATTCTGGTTCCTTCCAGAGATCTGGAAGGAAAACTAGTTTAATGAAATGTTACACAATGACATTGCAAATAACATATAGAATATACTTCTCTTAACATTCTTATTTCATTCATGACTATTTTAATTATCTCTCTCCGTGCTCTCTGACATGTGTTGTAAAAGAACACCAAACACGAATGTGTTTCTGTCTACGTGTGCCACACTTCCTCCTACAATCAAAACACTAACGTGTTAAAATTCAACATAACGAGACCTCTTAACACACCCTACTTTCAACTCTAAACCCTGAGGTACTATTTTAAAAGTGGCTAACTCTAAAGTGTAGCGTCAGAGAGCCTAACTACATCATTCAACCTTTACCACATATTCGCCATGATTTAATCTTTACAGTCACACGAATAACAAATTTTTAACATTACTTTCACTTTTACCATATCACGGTATTTCTTAACATTTAAAATAACAGTTCACATGTATATAAGAACATATCAACATGCCGTTAATTTTACACATTTGAAAACATACATTAGTAGTACATTGTTAACTTCTATTCTTTTCAAAGCAAGTGCCAATTCTTTCTACATTGAAATAATACTACATTTCAAAAAGTCTTTCAGACTAAAACTTCTTTCTTGCTAGAATGTTTTAAATAAAATTTATACAATAACGTTTTACAATATTTAAGTCTTTACACAACGCTATTATACATCAACTTTAGTTTTACGCACGAGTAATTTAAAAACATAATACGAAAATCGGTCACAACTCATTTCTCGCCCTTTTGGCGATAAAGGTAGACCTCGCATGAGGTAAAACTTCTTGAAATCTGCCACTTGCAGTAAGAATGAAAGATTAACTTAAGTTTGCAAAGTAACATAAAATTTTACTTATCTTTGTAATATTCGGACATCCTTTTCTGGGCCCAGTCTTTAAAGGTACTGCAGATAGTAGCTTGGTTTATCCTCCTTCTTGTACGGGCTCGCCCTTCAGTGCTTTCCTCTGGAAGCTTCCTTTTTTCACCAATACGGCCACCCTTGAATACTTTCCTTTTCTCCTCTGCTTGTGGTCTTTGCCGTTTGATGGCAGCTGGTCTTGGCGGAACCGGGAAACTTCTGTCGTGATCCTGCTTGGACCTCGTTGTTGGCCGTTCCAATTTTTCTTGTACTTTTTCCTTCGCCGCTGATGGCCCTTCCGCAGTTCGGCGACTTTTGCTGCGGAGAGTTCTGTCGGATGAGTAGATCTTCCGTTTTAAAGCCGGGTTATAGTTGCCGTCATTTCTCCTGGTCCTCTTCACATACGTCGTCCTTCTCCCTTCTTCATTCTGGGGGTGTTCGTGAACTCTGTTTTCTGGACGGTGGAACTGCTTCTTTTTCTTGTTACCTTCCATTTTTCCGCGGGGCAATTTTCTTTTCACTTGCTTCTGTCTCTCATTGGCTTGCCCTTGTACTTGTCGTTGTTTCACCTCTGGAACTTGTACCTGCGGTGTCTGCCGTGCCGGATCCTGCAAAAGATCTGAAAAGATTTGCATTTTATTACGATCGAAGTAGGGCTTGATTTGATCAATGTTTGCGGAACAGGTTTCACCATTTCTGGCTTTTAACACTACAACAGCGTGAGTTATTTTTTCTATAACATATGGTCCTTCAAATCGTGGAAAACATTTGGCAGTTTTATCTTCTGGTGCTGAAGAAAGTGAATGCTTAATTTTTAAAACTTCATCCCCTACTTTATAAGTTACTCCCCGTCGTTTCAAATCATAATATAATTTCTGTTTTCTTTGTGCTACTTCCGTATTCTTTTTTGCTTCTTTTATTAGTTTTTCTATATCACCCATTTTAAATTCTGGGGCTCTTTGTTGCACATAAAATAGTTGATCTAACGGTGTTATAATCTTTCTGCCTAGAAATAACTCAGCAGGAGTTTTGCCCGTTGTATCATGTTTTGCGGTCCTAAGGGCGAAAGCAAATTCATTGACATAGTTATCCCAGCTTTTATGAAAATTTTTAACATAACTACGGATAATTTTCACTATATTTCTGTTGACCCGTTCCGCTATATTTGATTGCGGCCGATACGGGACCATTTTTAAATGACGTATGCCCAGTTTTTGGCACATGTCTTCAAATATATTACTTACAAATTGAGGACCATTATCCGATATAACTTTTAGGGGCGCCCCGTATTTTAAAATATATTTATTTAAAATAGAGTCAGTAACTAATTTCGCGGAGGCTCGTTTTAAGGGAACAATTTCGGTCCATTTACTAAAATGATCAACCATAACAAGGAGATAGCGACATTTATTTAACTGACTTTTTGGGAAAGGGCCCAATAAATCGATGCCAATTATTTCATTTGGAAATTCGAATTTAATACTATTTAGAAACCCGGCCGGGCGGAAATTAATATAATTAACTGCTTGACGTGTTGGGCAGGACTGGACATACGCCCTTGTTAACTTTTGCAGTTCAGGAAAGTAGACTGCCTCGCGTACGCGTTGGATAGTTTTTCGAATACCAGCATGAGAAGCTAAAGGGCTGTCATGGAGCTCCTGCAGGATATTTAATCTAAGACTAGCTGGGATAACAGGTCGAAATTCGTTGTTGGAATTCGTAGTTTTTGTGTAGAATAATAGACCATCTATTAGTTCGTAATGGGCCGCCCTATTTCTTATCGCCACAATATCTTGGTGGCTAAAATTTTCAGGATCCTTCAAATACTCATAAATACTTCCAAACTCAGGATCCTTACCCAGTTCTGTTATTACAGTTTCTCGGGAATTTATTGTACACGCTGTAAGCGTTGCAACTTTTACGGTATTACCCTGTCCGTCTAATTTAATTCGTGATAGGGCATCTGCTACGATATTTTCCTTTCCGGGGGTATGCTTGATTACCAGATTATATTCTTGCAGCTTGAGTGCTCATCTTATTAACCTTGGGGATAAATTTTTCCCTGAGTACAATCTAGTTACCGCCGCATGATCAGAGTATACTGTTATCGGCGCCTTTCCAAAATAGACTCGGAACTTTTGCACTGCTAACAGAACTGCAAGTGCCTCTCTCTCGGTCGCGGAATAGTTTCTTTGTGTTTGATTTAAAGTTCGGCTAAAAAATGCCACGGGCTGCTGATTTTGCGAAAGTACCGCTCCTACCGCATAATCCGAAGCATCCGCTGAAATTTCTAAATTTTCATCCTTTTCAGGAAATTTTAACACAGGGGCTTGCGTTAATGCTTGTTTTAAATTTTCGAAAGCACTATTGGCTTCGGCCGTCCACGAGAATCTTGCCTTTTTCCTTTTTAATTTTAACAATGGCTCAGCGATAGCCGCAAAATCTTTTATAAAGGACCTATAATATGAACAAAGTCCTAGAAAAGAAGAGAGCTTCTTTGCCGTGTTTGGAGTCGGATACTTTTGTACAGCGATTATTTTTGATTCATCTGTCTCGATCCCTTTTTGCGATATTTTGTAACCTAAATATTTTAATTCAGGGGCTGGAAATTTGCACTTTTCGACATTAACTTTTAGACCGGCCTCATTTAATAAAGAAAACACCTGTCTTAAATCCTGTACATGTTGGTCTAGATTATCACTAGTAATAATGATATCGTCTAAATAGATAAATGTGAACTTTCCAAGAACAGGTCTTAACACAATGTCCATGCATCGCTGAAATGTTGCTGGGCCCCCTGAAAGGCCAAACGGCATACGCAAAAATGCATAAGTGCCAGACTTGGTTATAAAAGCAGTCTTAGGCACGTCCTCAGGCCTCACCCCTATTTGAAAATAACCAGTCGTTAAGTCTAAAGTCGTCATAAATTTGGTTGATTTTATGTTTCTTAAAATTTCTTCTATGATCGGCAACGGATATACCGGATATTTCGTTATGGAATTTAATTTACGGTAATCAATAGCGAATCTCCACCTTTTTGGATGCTCCAAAGGATAATCATTATTTTTCTTACATAAAACCACCGGGCTAGCATAACTACTTGAGATGGGCGTTATGAACATTTCGTAGCATCAATTTGGCGCCCCTTGGATGCTGCGCCCGGGGACAGATGCCCCCCTTACCCCACCCTAGCTACGCCACTGATCATAGCGACATTAACGGGGAGGAATTATTCGAAGAAATTAAAGCTATGCAACCCCATCTTAAAACTAATATGAATACAATTGGAATTCTTGAATATACACTAGAAAATAATTTTTTGTCATCTTTTCCCAATTTAACCGTACTAATTAGAATTTTTTTGATCTTACCGGTCACTGTTGCAACTGGAGAATGTTCATTCTCCAAGCTCAAGTTGATAAAAAACTATCTTAGATCATCCATGAGTCAGGAAAGAATATCGGCTTTGCAACTCTTTCTATTGAACACGAATTGTGCGGTACCATAGACCTTAATAGTGCGTTCAAAAAATTTTTGGAAACAAAATCTCGGAGAGTGCAATTTTAACTTTTATCCTAAAAACAATTTGGGAAGTGTTTTAAAGCTTCCAGGTTATTTTTTCCATCATTATATGTAAGTTTTTTTTTAAATCAGTTTGATTTAGTTACCACAATTTTACTAACTTTTTTTTTTTATTTTTAAAACGATTTCGTTAAAAATTAGGTCTATTTTATGTTAAGACATTGACTTTTTACGTTTTATAATTGAAAAAAAATTGATTTTTAAGACAAATTTGCTGAAAAATTATTCTTTGGAAAAAGGTAGAAATTTACATGAACTGTATTCCATTCCAACGATCTTCATTTTATACTCTAGAAAAGGGGGAGGGACAGGGCGGCGAAAACTGTCTGGACACATAGGCGGCCATCATCCTAGCGGCGGCCCTGTGTTAAGGTATATTTAGTTTGGTTTGTTTGATTATGGCAAAACGCACGAATGCTGTGTGCCTTACGGAATCGATGCCTTTGTGAAGGACTTTCTAAGGAAACTGGTTCGTATACACGTTACACATTGCAACCAGCCTGTTCGCTGAGATTTAAATTTTCAAACAGCTACCAGTGTTCAGTGATTTTACGGCTCAGCCGCTGGTCAGCTTCTGTCAATGTTAGGGTCTGAATGAACTGTGATGCATGGAATAAATCAGGAACAATTAATAGTTAACTAAGAATGTTGTTCTGAAAAATTTGAAGACTTTTTAGGTGAGGTTTTATTGCATATCTCTAACTGAACACTCATAAAATAATGCCGGGCGGTGGATCATTTCATACAGGATAAGCTTGTTTCAAAATGGGGTCTCATTGTTGCAGTGATGATTATCGAGTGTGACTTGGAGATATATAACCTGAGTGACGCATTATAAACCTTCAACCAAAAGTAAGGGGGATGGGGAGTAAAGTTTTTGAATTCTTCGGTGAAAAATGGTGATATTTAATGGAATCGTGGGTTAATGGAATTAATATTTCATGGATTAGTGGAAACTTTCAGGAGCGTAAACCAATGTTCAAAGGGGATGGAATAATTTTGCAGATGGAGAACTGATTTCTAATAGGCGGGTTGGTATTGCAATATCATCTGCAAAAAGACTGAGGGTGAATGTCGAATCTGTAAGGATGTCCTGTGTGTAAATGCTGTAAAGTAAAGGGGAAAGAATTGGACCCTGTGGAACTCCTGAAACAATCAGACGTGTTGTGGAATGTGTATATTGAGTTTTAATGGAAAATGTTCTGTTCCATAGGTAGGATGCCATGAGCTTAGTGAGGTGTTCAGCAGCACAGAATCTTAAGCTTAAGCAGCACAATTCAGTTTTTCAGGCTGAACTGATTGCATTAAAAGCTGCACTTGTCTATGCACTGGAAAATAACTATTTCAGTATTTATTCAGACTCAGCCCCTAGCCTTCAGGCAATCCAAGGCCCATGCAGTAAAAAATCCACTCGTCAGGGCCATACAAAAACTCTTAATAAAAACACCAAAATACTATAGGCTTGAACTCCAGTGGGTACCTGCCCGCACCGGAAAACTGGGTAATGAAATTGCAGATGCAATAGCCAAAAGAGCAGCAACTGCCCCCCACGTTCGCACACTTGACATGCCTCTTCCGAGGTCGTTCTTAAAAGCTGAGCTCAAGAGAAAATTATTGAAGTGTTGGCAACATCTGTGGGAGAAAGAGACCACCGACAGGAGAGTTTACAAATTTTTTCCAAAAGTCTGTCGGCTTCTAAAAAGTGGCTCGCCTCACTTCACTCAGTTTCTAACAGAACATGATCCCTTCATGGCTTACCTGCATCGCTTCAGATGACGCGAAAACGACCATTGCTCATGCGGGATGGCAGGAGATCCGGACCGATGTGTTCGTTTGCAGAGAGACTGCCGAACATCATCTTAGGCAGCCAGTAGCAGACAACATCCATGCATGGGCCGAAGCTACTTCTAAAAATCGCTATGCATTGAAACGCTTATGTGATTGCGTAAATATTGCACGCAAAATCTCAGACAGGCTGGAGTAATTCTGAGCTGCCATCCTAGTCACCAGCACAGCCTCCGTATGCTCTGTACTTGTAGTGAATTTATTTTATCTTTTTTTTTTTTTTTTTTTGTTTATACTTATCTCCTTGAACTGTAAACCCTGAATTGTGAATCTTGAATTATGTTTTTGTCCTGTTTTATGTATTTTTCATTGTTTTGCTTTATTTTATTTATGTATTATTTTACTTTTTAGTATTTTACTTTTTACTATTTTTAGTATTGTTATTTAGTATTTTGCCTTATTTTAGATATTATTTTTGCTGTTTTATCAGTCACTATGTTAATTGCTCATATATTGCACTGTATTCATTTATTGTTCACGTTGTGGATGCACCGTCCCCAGCACTCGTAGTGGATCGGCTGCCTCGCTGTTGGTGAAAAGAAAGAAAGCACCGGATCTTGGACTTTTCTGAGGTGGGGTAAAAGCTTAAAACTGCCGCAATCGCCTATCCTCCTTCAGTTTCTCTAACAAATTTTAATTTTGTTTAATAAACACGGAAATAGAGCAGAGTTTGAGATAAAGCGTAAAATCCATTCTGTTTTAAGAAATCCTTAATGTGCCTTTGTTTGTTATAAAGAAAAGATACATGCAAAAATTTACGCAAATAAAAAGCCGCGAGTCCTCTCTTAGGAGATTCACCTCTACGATGAACTTACCGTCCGATTCAGGCAGGAGTGCCTCTAACCCTCTACGATTCGTTTTTTCATCGAATGAGATTCCCCCTAAGCTTCTCACCAATCCCTATAGGTTATATTATTTCAATATTGTAAAGCCACGAGAGCTAAGGAATGATGCCTTCGTGGTAGACTTTCTATGGTTAGCATTCACATTACACATGTGAAAAAGCCCAGGAAACAATTATGCAACCAGGCGTATTGCTTGGGTTTGAACCCAAGCTAGGGCGAACTACCAGTATTCAGCGTTCTTAACTATTCGGCCACTGGTGAGGCAACTGAAGTACAAAATATGAGCTGTTTCTGAATCTGACCTCTCCTCTAACGCTATTACTAAAATATTAAGGAATTAATAACGAAAATTAAAATTTTCCTCTGCGATCATTTTGACATCGTCGTGATTAATTTAATGTGCGATTTGATTTTCGGTTAGTAGTGTTTCGAGAGTTTATGAAATTTCCTGGCTCCTCGATGATCGCAACTAATCTCTACATATTGTTGCGTGCGTACGGCTTCGTTACAAAATAAATGCACGAGTCCGATGAAAAGTGAACAGAATTTATTATTATCACAACAAATATGCTTAAATTTCCTCAAATTATCGTGCAGTATTACAATATCTCACAGTAGATATCTTTTAACTAATCAAACGTTCAGTAGAACTTAATTCAAAACAGTTAAAGAAAGCTTATCCGCGAATTCGCTACAATCAACAAAAGCAGTTTTCTAAACAAACTCTTAAAACAACAACAAACTAAGTAACTAACTGAATTGAAATCGAAATCGAAATCGAGTCAATGGCTAGGCGGCAATTAGTAGCCAACCGCTATTTTAACCGTCTCTGTTGGTAAATTGCCCTAAGGCGTTGGTACTTAAGTTTTTAATTAAGGCGATTTACGCCGCGCTAACTAGGCGAAACTTGTCAAATTTTTGTGAAATGTAGTGGAGGGAGATGTAGTGAAATGTAGTGAATGTAGTGAAATGAATTTGTGAAATGTAGTGGAGGGAGATGATTGGCAGGAGCCTATCACGTGGGTGGTCACCCACCCAAGTTCAGACTCCGAGCAAAGCAGCTTACGCGTGCAATGAGAAATATTGGATATATTAATAATTATCAAGTTTTGAAACAGGTTATCCAGATTGGAATAATTAAGGTAATATCGCGATCTAAATGAAGACAAATGGCACAACTAAGTGCAACAGATTAGCTAAACAAAATATTCAAATTCATCCTTGCTGTAAAATACAGATTGGACAGTGGTAGTCACGTGGGGGTCACCCTCCCGTGAATTGTCCACAGCCAATGCATCTTGAAATAGTAGATATCACAATTCAGTGAAGTCTTGGTCTGAGAAATTAAACACTAAAGTTCTTGTACAACACTGAGGCACATGAGTTACTGAAACTATACACTATGTACATATAGGGACGGCGGTATTTGAGCGAAGTAGCAAATGGTGAAAAACATTTTACACTAGCAATAAATAATCAGAGCTTTGAAGACCCAGGTACACGGATCATGTCCATAAGTCCACAATATTACAAAGTCTCTGATATAACAATAAGAAGATTACGAAAATGACAAATATAAGATCAGTGCTTTGAAGATCCAGGTACACGGATCATGTCCATAAGTCTATAAAGTTTCAAAGACACTGGTAAAATGACACAATGAAGATAAAATAAAGATAATAGTACTATGTACAATATATACACATTTCACCATTTGCTGTTATGGAAGATGCCTCTTGGGCGCTTTGCTGCAATTTCTATAGTAGGATCATAATTTATCAGGTTACGGATATGTTCATATTGAGAAAGTTCTATTTTAGCATAGAAATTGTGGCTCGTGATGAGAATTTGATCAGCTATGGGTCTTATTTTTAGTTCTTTATGTATCTGCAGGTTACGTACGAACCATGGGGAGTCAACAATTTGTCTGAGTATTTTGTTCTGAAAGACCTGTAGTTTGTGTCTATAAGTCTTGTACACAGTGGCCCAGATAGGCACTGCATAAAGTAGGGTGGGTCTTATTAAGCTGGTATAGATCTTCTTCTTGAGACTGATATTTAATTTAGCATTTCTTCTTATTAAAGGGTAAAGAGACATTTTAGCAGCGGTGGCTTTGCGCAAGGCATATTCCGTGTGTTCTTTGAATAACAGCTGTGAGTCGAAGACCACTCCTAGATACTTGGTACTTGAAACAATTGCTAGGGCTTGATCATTAATTTTTATATTTACATTCACAGGAGTGAACTTCCGATGACGTCTGAAAAGGATAATTTGGCTCTTTGACGGATTTACTTTTAATTTCCATGAATCATAATAGTGTGCTATGATATTTACTGCGCTTTCAAGTTTATCTACAGCGAGCTGAGGTATTAGCGACTTGGTTAAAATTGCTGTGTCGTCGGCATATTTCACTACTTTTGCATTCAAAGGAACCGGCATATCATTCGTGTAGATATTAAACAAAAGCGGTCCCAGAACGCTTCCTTGAGCCACTCCGCTTTTAATTCTTTTTCTTGAAGAGAGAGAGTCATTAATTTTTACCTGAAAGGTCCTGTTTTTAAGATAGCTTTTCATGAGCTTAATAAAACTGATGGGCAGATGAACAAGGTGCAGCTTGTAGAGGAGACCCTCATGCCACACCTTGTCAAATGCTTTTTCTAGATCTAGAAAGCAGCTGGCGATTGTGTTCTTTTTTGCGAAGGAGTCTGCAATAAATTCTGTAACGTTCAGTAGTTGGTGCACGGTACTATGACCGGCTCTAAAACCAAACTGCTCTTTACATATAATTTTCTTATCCTCTAGATGTTGAGTTAATCTCTTTTGGAGCACGCGCTCAAATATCTTTCCCAAACTGGGGAGAAGGCTGATCGGACGGTAGGAGTTTAAGTCCTTTGGGTTTTTCACCGGCTTGACAAACGTAATTATCTGCGCGTGCTTCCACTGTTGCGGAAAGTAATTGAGCCTCATACAAGCATTGACTATGTTTGTAATGAGGACTATGTAAGTTCTTGGGAGAGCTTTGAGAACCGTATTGGTGATGCTATCGTAGCCGGGAGCTTTCCTGGACTTTAAGTTGCTAATTATATTACTTATTTCTGTTGG
The DNA here is from genome assembly GCF_044657685.1 of Stegodyphus dumicola. Taxonomy (NCBI): domain Eukaryota; kingdom Metazoa; phylum Arthropoda; class Arachnida; order Araneae; family Eresidae; genus Stegodyphus; species Stegodyphus dumicola. Next base: position 129,283,243 of record NC_140771.1, on the reverse strand, counting down.
AGAAGTTGGGTTGAAGTGATTATTACAATTTCTGTCAGCTAGGTGGTTAATGAAATTATCGACTTCTTCATCTACTTCTTCATCTGTTTCATCATTATTAGAGGCATGATTGGTGAAAGTCTTTTCTAGATGCTGCGCAAGGGCTTCAGCCATGTCATGTTCAGAATAAGCAGTTCCACTACTGGTGTAGAGAGGACCAATATTTCTGTTATTAGTATTCCTTAAGGAATTTCCAATACGCCAGACTGTATTCGGAGAGAAATCCGAGAAATCCATGGAGTCTAAGAAATCGTCCCAACAATTTGATCTGTACTCTAGGAGGAGGGTCTTGATGTTCCTAATTTTTCTGTTCAGATTTCTTTTAACAGTGGGATCGCCTGTTCTTCACCAGATTTTTGCTGTGCGGTTTTTGTCTTTTATTTTCTCAATGATGTGGTCGGGGAGCTTGTCTTTCTTATAATCTTTGAATTTGGTGGAATCATCAAGGGCTTTCTTAATTTTACTATTGATCTTAGTGATATTGTACTCAATGTCTACAATATCGGCAAGAGCCGGGTGTGCAGGTAATTGTTCCAGAGAATTATTGAATTTCTGCCAGTTTATAATTTTCTTTAAAGGCAAGGTCTTCTCAAAGCCATGGTAAGTAAATTTAACAGGCAGATGGTCAGAGGTTAATTGATTAATCACCTGTAGGAAAGGGATTTGCTGGATATTTTTTGTAATAACGATGTCGAGAACATCCGAGCTGCCTGTATGATGATACCTGGTAGGTTCCGTTGGTCCAAAAATTCTAAGGTCATTCGTAAGAGCATAGCTATAAAGTTTGTTGCCATTTGTGTTATTTCTTTGAGAATTCCAGCTATGATGTTTAGAATTCAGGTCCCCTTCTATAATAACAGGGTGAGTGATATTGTTAAAAATTTGCAAGTCCTTGTTGGTGAGAATGTTTCTGGGGGGATTATAAGCCGAGATGATGACAATCGGCTCATTTGTGCGCGAATGCACAACGATCGCAGTGGTTTCAATGCTGCTGCTATTGGGAATATTAAACTCGTTGGCCTGCAGATGCCTTTTAATTAATATCATAGTACCGACGCCCCTGTTATGGTCTCTGTCCGTCCTGAATGCGTTGTAACCATTGATCTTGAACTTATCATTAGGTCTGAGCCAAGTTTCATTCACTAGAAACACATCAATATTATGGTGATTAAGGAAGTTTGCTACTTCAACGTTCTTGTGGCGAATACCGTTGGCGTTAAAAAATGCGAGGTTTAAACTGCTGGGGGCAGTGAGGTGAGTTCTTGAGTTACTGTTAATGTGTTTAAAATTCATAATTGATGCTTGATAAAAGTTCAAAGGCTTCCCAGCCGACTTGGATTTTTTCCAATATTGATTTAGATTTTAAGAACCGCTCGAAGAGATTTAATCCTTGCAGGAATAATTTCTTCAGCCAAATTATGAAATCGGAAACGGAGCCTAAGTTCTCACTTTCGACAGCTGCGTTCTGATTGGTGGATGAAGCATTCTGCTCATTAACATTTTCATTGCTATTTTGGGTTATGTTTCTTCTTGGCAGAGGTGGGAAATTTTCTAAGTTGATATCAGGGGGATTATTTTTTGAAGTTTTTCTCGCTTCTTTTTGGAATTCTTTTTCTGTAATTTTTCTTTTCAAGTTATCCGGATGCATTTCGCAACCACGGTACGAACTAATGTGGGGGCCTCCGCAGAGGCAACATTTGCCGGGTAAGTTTCTGTCTTTTGTGCATGTAGTAGTAATATGGTTTTGCCCGCATTTTAAACATCTGGGCTTGTGCTTACAGTGAGCACGACTGTGGCCATACCTCTGACAGTGGTGACACTGTTTGTGTCCTGGAGTGGGTCTGAAGGCAGTAATGTTAACGGCCAAATCTAGAATATGCGTTATGTTGTATATTTTCTTGCCTTCTATGCTGCGTTTGACTTCAACCATGAAAGTGGGTAGTTTGACAATTTCATTGTCTATTTTCTTGGTAACTTGTCTTACTGTTTTAACCGGGATGTTATTATCTATTAGTTCTTCCATAATGTCCTCGGGTTTGGTGTGAACAGATAATTTTTTATTACAACTCTTATCGGTTTATCCTGAGGGAGAGGGAAGGTATGGTAAGGAATTTCCTTTTCGTCTAAGTATCTCGTTACTTCACGATACTCAGTGTCCGATTTTACTTTAATGTGGATATCACCACCTTTCTGTACACATTCCATGGATATGGTAAATTGCTTAATATTATCTCTGAGGGCTTTCCAGTCCGTGACATCTGAAATGATAATCGGCGGAATTCTGTTAGCCTTTTTGTTGGGCGTAATGAAATCACCTTCATTATTAGTACTGCCTTCTTGTGAGTTTAGCGAACTAACATTTGTAGTGTCCATTTTATCATCTATTTTTAGTGAAGAGTATTTATTTTTGGTTGACGTCATTAAAGCGTTACTGCTTTCACTAAGTGTGCGCTTGTGGTATTTTTTGGGTGTAATCCATTTTTCATTATAATTATTTATTTTGCTTATTTTCTGAATAACATTTGAAACTGGTTTGGGTTGCTTTGTAGTTTGGTTAGATGTCGAATCATTGCTAGTATTAACTAACGGGATGCTACCGCAGATATTTTGCACTGAATCTCCTGCAGCTTGTTTAATCGCTACACACTTCTCAAGCTCTGCATAGGTTTTTTGGAGCCATTGCTCCATTTCTGGGGTGATTTTCCGTAAGCCATTTCTAAGCGTGTTAAACGCTAAGTTAAACTCAGCCATAATCTGCTTACAATCCTCAATCGTGCCATGTTTAAGAATATTCTCAACAATATCGCGCTTATTAAGGACTGCTAAATCATTTATCTCATCCATATTTACCCAGTCAAGCTATCCTATCGATATACAAGACAATGTCCATAATGAAAGCGTAGAAATCAAAAATATACTCACGAACTTGTCCAGATGAGCTACTCCAAGTACACCTCTCGAAAGGGACCAACGAAAAACACTTACTATTTATAAATAAATTTCCTTCACTTCCTAAATTTTAGAATCACACTCGTAGAGCAAAATAATAATACGAACTCAAACAACTTTCGTATCGAACTAACTGAATTGAGAGGTTTTCCTCCTTTTTATAAGATTTTTAAATCGCGCGCGAGAACTTTCTGGAACTTTCTCGAAATCAAAAAGAAATATTTAATAAATGTTAAGCACGCGCTCTTGTATTTCAATTTTCCGGCTTAGCTTTTTTTTAATATTCGTCACGCGCTGCACTGCGCGGGAAATAAAACCATTTAATTTACAATTCAACTAACATAAGCTATTTAAATACCAAATCCGTAACACTGCCCCCTTCCCAAGGACTGCACGTCTCGGGCAGTACAATACCTGGACGCGTATTTCCAAACCCTATCTCACTTTTCGAATTTTTGACGTCACGGAAATATCGACTAGTTTCACCTGGCAAGACGGCGTACCCCCCGTTTGACCACTACGGCGCGCTTTCGAAAAAATTGTGGTGCCAACTAGTGTGTTTAGATGGTAATTGTGAGATTTTCGCAATTTAAATTATTATGAGTGGAAATTTACGCAAAATCTTTAGTGAATGGTTATTATTTATCGCCGTAGTATATCTGAGGAAAGAGGAGAATAATTCACTGCTAATGTATCCATTAACAGTATGAAAGATCTGGAAGGTGATACTCGGCAATAAATGTGATGCATTCATTGCAAAATTCAGCGACGCCAGTAAAACAAACGAGAGTGTTCGAAAAACTTATCCACATCTGAAGTTACTATACAAACATTGTGCCAATACAGAGACTTTAAAAAAAAAAAAAAAAAAAAAAAAAAAAAAAAAAAAAACCACTTGCAGAAAACTTCAAATCAAGGAATAAGAAAGAATTACAGTGCCTCTGTGTACTTAAAAACTACGAAGCATTCTGCAGATATATTGACTAATATATTAATAAATTTTAATGTTTCTTTTAGTGTATATATTTCAAAAGTATTGTTACGAATTTGGTATTTAAAAAGCTAATGTTAGTTCAATTATAAATTAAATGGTTTTATTTCTCGCGCAGTGCAGCGCGTGACGAATATTAAAAGAAAGCTAAGCCGGAAAATTGAAAATACAAGAGCGCGTGCATTAAATAAATAAATATCTCTTTTTGATTTCGAGAAGTACTGGAAAATTCTAGCGCGTGATTTTAAAATCTTATAAAAGGAGGAAAACATCTCAGTTTGTAGTAGTTGCTTAGTTTGTTGTTGTTTAGAAAACTGCTGTTGTTGATTATAGCGAATTCGCGGATTAGCGTTCTTTAGCTGTTTTGAATTACGTTCTATTGTACATTTGAGTAGTTAAAAGATAACTACTGTGAGATATTGTAATACTGCATGATAATTTGAGAAAATTTAAGCATTTTTGTTGTAATAATAATAAATTTTTATTCATTTTCCATCGGACTTGTGCATTCATTTCATAACGAACCCGTACGCACGCAACAGTATTAAAATAACTTGGACAGTTGTTTAATTGTTTAAAACAGCAATAAAGTTCATTTATAAATATATACATTTATAAATATAATTATTTTGATAATTATAAAGGATCAAAATATTTCATTGCTTTGGTGAAAAACTGAAATTTATTAAATTAACTAACTTTTATAACATTAAATTTGTTGATAACTGTAGTATTATGCTCTGCTTTAAAAAAGCTTAAATACTTTATTCATTTGTTATACATTAAAATATTTTCAGATTTATTTATTAAATGTGTAAGCAATTATCAGGATTACTAAATGTGTTAAGAATTTCCATACATGCTTGTGCAGTGTGATTGCATGTTTGTGTAATGAACTTTGATTTTCATGAACGAAAAAGAAATACAATCTCCGAATAAGTACTTTTTCGTTTTAAACTACTTGTCTAAACTCATAAAAACAGTTCATCTTATTTGTATCAACTTGACTATTTAATATTATGCATGATTTTGAAAAAAAATTATGCTGCTGATCTTTGGAATATGATAACAGGTGATTTTTTCAATGGTTGTTATGTGGATTAATATTGCTAGTTGAGACTTTAAATATGAACAATAGTAATCTGAAAATTTGAAGTAGTAATTTTATATCCAACAATCTCTGCCAAATAACTTCCATATTTTAAGCAATTAAAATATATATTTTTAACCGCTTGTTATTAATTTTATAAAGTACATTCTATAATTTAAATTTTATTTACTTTCATCTATTTTAATGTTTGCCATTATAAATTTTATACCACTTTTTTAAGATTTCATAGTTGCTAATTAAACTTCCTTTACAATTTTATTACTTATTTTATACATACATTTATATTTTATGTAAGAAAGGGATTTATGTGCAATAGATATACAGTGAAAATCATTTAACACAAAACTGAGGTGACTGAAATATATTTTCGTGTTAAAGAATATTAAAATATGTATATATATATTTTAAAGAATATTAAAATATATATATATACATATATATTCAACAAAATTAAGCTTATTAAAGTACATTTTATTTACATAGACATGTGTATATGTATGTATTTAATAAAAATCAATGAAACAAAAACATCCACAAGAACTTAATAAAATTTAATATAAAATTTTCAAATTTTTTGAAAAACAAAACATTGAGTTTTGGGAAAATAATCTATTTTTCTTTGCATTGTCTTTTTTTAGCATCCAATTGTTCAATGTCAAACATTTTGTTATTCATTTCACCATTGGAATGTGCGTCTGAATAACTGTCCATACCTTTTATGATGTTCCTCATTTCGGATGAGGTGGGAACAGGAACTGCATTATTCGTTTTATTTTCGTCACCAGAATCTGCATCAATGATATTTTTTTAGCTTTGAACAAACTCCAAAATAACTTTGTCCGCCATAATTGGGGCTGTACACACATTATCATAAATTACTGCAACAAATTCTTCCGATAGTACAGTACGACAGTTCATTAATACAGAAACTTTCTCAAACATTTTATTAAGTGTCAGCTCAGTTTCATTATCCTACTTCTCTATTTCTTTTGGTGACAAAGAATCTGATACTTTTGAGAATTGTGTGTAATGAAAATAATTTTCATGCAGTGAATTCCATGCAGTGCAACATATGAGCCAAACTCACTAATTTTTACTCGCACTGCCATGTACTCGTCACCAAATTCCAAAGCTAACTGATGAGAGATGAGATGTTTGCGTGGCGTTTGTAGAGATGGAAGGCGAAAGTAGCGTAGATAAACAAAACTGACTCGTGTCGCAGGCTATTCCGAGGGTATTTCAAAGCCAAATTAGCCTCTTTTCTATGAAATATGTGAAACCACCTCCCTTTTATTTCACATCCCGCTTAAATCTCGCCTGCGATGCCAGTGTTTTACGTATTTTGTTCATTTCCAGAAAGGATATCCTTTCCTGTTAAGAGAAACAAAATGCATTAAAATACATAGTAGTTTGTCGGGACCATTGCATTATTTCGTGTTAACCGATATTTCGCGTTAAATTTATTCAACCGTATACAGATGCATTTGGACTATGTATATACAAATAATTTTTTAAAAGGAACATTTATAATCCTTCCAAAAATTTTCGTGCATTATGCTGTTAAAAATTGATCAGTAAATATATAAAGAAAGAAATTTAGAACCAATTTTTCAGAAAGAATAAAAATTGAAATTCAAATTAACTTGATAAAATCCTGTAAATGTGGAATATCAAATATTCTTTTTAGACTAGTAAAATCTTTTTAAATTGTAAGGTAATTTTAATGATTTTACTCCCCCCCTCCAGTTTTCTTTGCTACTGCTGTTTGATAAGAGGTTCTAGTAAAGTTTTGAGTTAAGATTATTTTGAATTTTCAAAGATTTTCCACTGCAGGATTTTAATTTTTTCTACATTTTTAAGGGCATGTTTCCATTTTTTTTTTTTTTTTTTTTTTTAAACATTTTTTTTAGATTAGAAAAATATTTTTAAATTGGAAGATATTTTTAATGATTTTCCTTCGCTTTGAGGAGGAGGACTAGAATTTTCGGGTGAACTATTAAGATAAAAAATATATTGAAATGGTTCATCATCTGATTCTGGATACAGAAAAGCAAGGATTTTGTTTTAGAAGGGGAAATGTAATTAAATTTGACATACCTCGTCTTGACGATATTATGTTGAAGGTGGTTGGATTCCTCGCCTTTCTTGTTCTTTTATACTGTTTTTTGGTTTTTCTTCTGATGGTGTTTTTTAACACATTGACTGCCGTGGGGGGTCACCGGTGACCAGCACTCGACTTGGCTACAGCGCCGTGTGTGATACCGGATATAATTAGAATAAATATTGATACTGATAAATTTTTAAATAGTACCATTGTTACTATAATGCTTTGAAGAATAATAAATTGTAAAAATTTAAATTATAAATCGCAAAAATGGTCTACAGATGTTTGGGGGTCTCCAGTGACCCCCAGCATGAAAAATGCATTAAGCACGATTATATACAACATCTGCAGATAAAATTTCAACATAATATATATCGCATAATAAAAATTTCAAGTTGGCGTCATGGGCAAATCTTGTAAAATGCGCACGGCAGTCATCGTGTTAATTTTTACATTTTAAAGTATTCTTATTCTACATTTATAGGATTTTATGAACTTCAATTTTTTAGTCTTTGTGAACAGTTGGTTCTAAATTTCTTTATATATATATAAGAACTCCTACACTCCTAGAAAAAAGTAATTTATATACAGTACAAAGTCTTTAATTCGGACTCGTCGGGACTTCGGCGATTTTGGATTATAGATCATCAATTTAAATCTGGTAAGATGGCATGCAGAAATTATAAAATTAAAATATGAAACAGTAATTTATGAAATAAAGAGCAATTATGATCTAAAGGGTACCAAAATTTACAACAAAAAAAAGCTTAATATTTATTTGTTTACTTTATTAAACATTTTTTTCAATGTAAGTTGTTTAAGTTGCTTCGTTTCATGTGCTAATACTTTCTCTTTAATTCTATAAAAAGACATAATTTCTTGTTCAGTTACAAAGTTCCGCTGTTCAAGTCCTGTAACTGCTGTGCTGAGAATACCGTCTAACTTGTCAATCGAAATTTTTTCGTTTTCACTAACCTCTCTGTCACTTTCTTCATGCCTTTATCCATTTTTTGCAGCAATTCCACTTTTTATTTGATGGACATCGAAACATGCTTTCGCTTCGTAAATCCCTCCAGAATTGGAAAGTCTTTTTGACATAATCGAAAGTTCAAGCTTACTTTTTATAAAATTGCTCTAACAGCCTGCAAAAAATAATATGCCTGATCTAATTAGAAGATTAAGGAACAACGCAACCTGCAACATTAACTGAAATAGACAATTAGATAATTTTAGCCTAGCTTATACTGTCCGTTATACATTAAACGTGCATGCGTAAATGTGCAGAAAGTTCGTAGCTTCGAGGTCCAGATTATAGATCATTCCGGATTAAAGACTTTGTACTGCATTTATTTATCCCACATTTTCATTTTGAAACATTTTAGTACATGCTTTTCCTGAATATTTTAAAAGTTGATTTTTTGTTGAACTGAAATATGTAATATGGAAAAATTCTATCAAAAAACATAATTCAACTCAGAATTGAAACCGGAGATAAACAGAGATAATAATAATGTGAGGTATTTGATCCTCTTCCCCTAATAGTCATTTGAAACATTTTAGCGTGTTTTCCCATTCAGCTGAAACAGTAAAAATATAGAAAAATTCCCACAAAAACATAATTCGGCTGAGAAACAAAACAGGCAAAAAAATGGCTTGGCGTCAGGAAACTGATTGGTCTAAAACAGGGCTTCTTAAACTTTTTTTCAGTCGTAACCCTTTTTTATCATAGATTTTTTTCACGACCCCAAAATATTTACGAAAATTTTGTGGGACTCCGTAAGCATTGCGAAAATCCGAAACGCACGTGAGTGAAACTGTCAATTTTTTCACTTGTTATAAGACTAGATAATATTGTAGTTTTAAGTCATTAATTTTAATTTCTCATTTTAAGACATAAAACAATGTGAAAATTTTAATTAAGTAACAGATGAAATGACAGCGTCATGCGCAAAGCAAGTAAAATGAACATTTATATTATAAAAAGAATGCGTTGAAACATTTTTTTCTCTTTGTCTGTATAGTCTTATCTTCATCTATTTTTAGATACATTGTGTAAAAATATTGGGTAATTGTAAAATTATTATATTAAGTTTAAAAAATACCAAAACTAATAAAATTTTTTGCGACTTCCTGCTGTAGATGGTGGTTGCGATCTACAGTTTAAGAAAGTCGTCTGAAATAACGTTACAATATTTGATTTTGCTAGAACTTTGGATAACTGAAGCCACAGCCAGTGCGGTTATGGCAGGTGTGCAAAATTTTGGAATTTACAGAAATATCAAGTAGCAAAATTTTTGGAATTTAGAAGTGGAAAAGTTTTTAGAATTTAGGACCCACAGAGATTGCACAGCACAACAAAATGTACCTGCTGAAGCTAGGACTCCAGTGCATGGTTATATTCTTGTAAGGAGTGTATGCCTGAATGCAGAGATGCATTTTGAGTCATCATCGCTAGGTCACCAGTCTACACAGCTTTGTATGATACATCATTCATGTAAATAAGGAATAAAATTGATTGCACTTTAGTTAAATAACCTAACTTATTCCTTGTAAGTATTATGCGAGAGTACTGCAATTTTTGAATAAGAATAAAACGCTTTCTGTTCATCTGAAATGGGATAGATTTTCTAGCAGTTATTCCAGCAGAAATTTGAAGGAACGGATCATTCTGTATTCAGTTAGTAATCAAAATACACAAGCTATGAACATAACATATTAAACCGTAATTCACTTTTCACATTGGACAGCCAATGTTTATCAATTTTCATATAAGTCGTACTTTCCCGTAATTTTGAAAATACTCCATTGCATGCTGTTCTGTTGAAGACAAGCCCGAAATCAATTTTTTTTTTAAATGCAATAACTTGTATTGCTTTTTTACAAAATTTAAACCTGGGAGTCGTGAACAAATTTGTGGGGGGTCACCAAATTCAGAGATGTTTATTTAACAATAAAAGGTATACGGAATTTGAAGAGAATTTTGGATGTTTTTTAACATTTCCATATTTTAATTTTGATTTTATTGCTTTCCACTTGATTTGTGTGTTATGCTTGATGATTTCCAAACAGCTCGAATCGAATTTCAAAGCAATGGCAAACGCGTAGCTAAGATGTAGTTTTTTCGATTATGTTAGTAGTGTCTTGCATATAATTGTAATACGCATCATTTATAAACTATGTTTCTTAATCCTAATCAAATTTGTTGTCAAGTAAACACATAACATTTCCTAAGTATTGGAAAATTCAGTAATGTCTCAAAGAATAATAAAAACAATTTTGTTTTAGCTGCAATTTTGTTCATGATGGTTAAATGGCCCAAAATAGATACCCAATGTTCACAAGAGAAACGGGATGGATGGACCAACATCAAATAAACTTAGAGAAAAACTATTAATGAAAATGCAAACAATAATGAATCCACTGTCTCTCTTTCTACTTCTAAAAAAAAATTGAGTAAATATCAAGAAGAGTTTATTTTATACTGTTTTACGTGTTGCATTATTAATGGAAAATGAATATCCATTGTGTGTTAAATGCAGTGAAAACTTGGCACATGGAAAGTATGAAACCTGCAAAATTAAAAACACATTTAGAAACGGTGCTTTTCCATTTTGCCGGTGCAAACGATAAAGTTGCCAACAATGGTACAACTGATGCCAAACAGAATACCTTTGCTGGCAACCTTTTATGCCTCATTTTCAAACAAGTCGCATCCATTTCTTACCGGATTGACTGTACTGGCATACAATTACATAGAATTTATACAAGATAGTTAAATTTTATGCTCTCAGACCATTCGCAGTAAATAAGTCAATTAGAATGCAATCACACCGCTCATCTGAAGGCGAAAATATAGAAAAGGCAAAATCACAGGTCAAATTCATCAATTATAATGAGAATGGACTAGCGAAGTAAAGCACTGTTTTACATAATTTCTGAATAAACTATTTGTACAAATTAAAATAATTCTCGCATTTAAACTTGTATTCCAAATTAAGATTTAACTTGTCATTAATGTAGATAATTACTGAGAGAATTAGATTTTTGTAGCATAGTTTACGTGAGATGAGATCACGTGATACGAACAGACAAATCAGGATGTTGAAGCATGAAAACATAGTAAATTCTTAATGTCTTTTTATAAATTTATTGTCTTTATTTATTGGCTTTTTTACAAAATTTTAAAAGGTATTAAAATGTTTATGCCTTCAAAATAAAAAATTCTTAGAACTAACGTTTGTTAAAATTTTTTATGTGTATATTGTATGTTGTCGACAACAAAATCTGCTTGGCGAGATTTGCGCCAGTGAAACGGAAAGTACCTCAGAAACTAAACATAAAGATTAAGTAAATAAATCTGAAGAATTTTTTTTAAGGAATGAGCTAAGAGCATGAAAAATTAAAATGTATTTTTGAAAAAATATACCATAGTTCCTAAGAAGGATTTACAGGCATCTTAAAAGTTTCATATTTAATTGCAAAAAATTTAAACCTCATACAATTGGAGAATCGCACATTCTTCTTTCAGCAATTAAAATGACATCATTTATACTTGCAGAAAAATATACTAATGATTTAAAAACAATAGCATTAAAGAAAGATACCGTTTCTCACTAAATTTCTGTAATATAAGACACTATAGAATACAAAATCCAGTCTTTACTACAAAACTTGATGAAACTACCGACATTAATAAAAATGTCTCAATTCACCGTTTATCTGAGATACGTTTTTGAAGACGACGCAGTAGAACATTTTTTATGTTGTAATATTTGGAAAGGAAATGCAACTGAAGAGAAAATATTTGAAATTATTAACAGACATTTTGAAAAGAATGATCTTATCTAGACACTGTGTCGCAGTTTGTACTAATGTTGCAGCATTAACAGGTAATTATAAAGGACTAAGAGGGTTAATAATGAAAATTGCTCCCCATATAATATTCCATCACTGTATGACACATATAAAAGCTCTTGTTGCAAATTGATGAAGAATTGCACAAGATATTGCAGGGTTATTACTGCAATTAATTACATTAAAAGGCAAGATCCTAAACAGCTGTCTCTTTTTAATACAATGTAATTAAATAAGTACTGTATATGGGACATAATTACCAAAGTCAGTTGGCTTTCACACAGAAAACTAGCGAGACCTATTTTCGATTTGAGAAATACAGTTTACATATTTTCGGAAGAAAAGAAACATACATCAGCAAGTTCATTCATTAATAATGGTTAATTAGGAAAACTCAGTTACATATCTGAGCTCTGAAAATATTTTGCCAGCCGATCTCATTTCGTTATCATTTTTTTTATTTTAGAATTCATCAACCTTGTTCCTCCTCCTCCCCTCTCCCTCTCTCTCTCTCTGAGGAGTCTATATAAACGGATCGCCAGCGAGCTCTTGTTCATATCAGACGAGTGTTTCGCCTTGAGAACGGAAAAAAAAATACAAAAGCCATGCTGCTCAAACTGGAATATAACGATGACTATTACGTGCACGCGTATGTGGATCTAGGATTCCTGTACTGGAATGCCAAAGATATCTTGACTCTCTTGCCTACGAACGTCTCGCATACGACGAGTGTTCTCCAAGTCTTTTTTCCTAATCGACACCATTTTCTTCGACTAGGCGATTTGGACAACTACTCCAAAGAATGGGGTCAACCGAACCAGATTGTCCTCACTTCGAATGAAGCGGCCTTCGTCGTTCGAAATCCCTGCATAACAAGTCGCTCTTCCCTTGGATGTGTAAAATATTCATGAGACCTCTGACGAAAATTGAGGAGGACGGGGAAACGTATATCACCCTCCGAGAGACTGTGCAAGATGAACAAGAAAGGAAAAAGAGTCCTCTCTTTTTCATCACTCAATTCGGGATCCATCATCTCCCCAAAATCATCCAGAGACATCAAGCCTTCGTTGAAAAGTATCAGAAAGAGGACGATGGTGATGGTGATGATGATGATGATGATGCGATATGGTCTCCAGTCGCTTAAAGAAGGGGAAACGTTCTCCGCTTTCCCTATTCCATAGACTGGAGAGTTGAATCAGGAGACCAAAAAAATGGGTCTTGGAAGGAATGAGTGCATTTCAAAATGCATTCAATTCCTTCCGAGACCCATTTTTTTGGGCCACTCTCTCCTCCAATATTGGGAGAGAGAGAGAGAAAAGAAATTTATCATCTCCTGTCCACCCAAAAAAGAAACTATGTATTTTTGGTTTTCTGGATGCGGCCGAATTTGTAGAGGAATCGTCCAGAAACCGGCCCTCAAGCCCATTTTCAGACTATTTCTATACATATTCGGTCATCAAGATGGTCCGGGGACGACTTTGTTTGGACATCATTTCTATATAGATGGTGAAATTTGTATAGCCATTTCTAAAGAATCTCAGAGAAAACTAAAAGCGAGATTGCGAAAAAAAGAAATAGCCTCCAGTGAACACAATTCCAACGACAGTGGATAGCTTTTTGGGGTCCTTCCAGATATATTACCGGTGACCGATAGGTTGTTCAGGGTCTACAGCACAGACTCAATGTACCCCCTTTTGTCTGGGAATGTTGTCTCACCGTTTCTAAAAATAGACCAGAACCCATTCTTTTCTTGGAATTCTATTCTTTAGAAAGAATGAGTCATGGTCTATTTTTTAGAAACGGTGAGACAACATTCCTAGACAAAAGGGATTAGTTAATTTTTATCATGTCTAGAAGACATGATAAAAATTAACAAAAAGTATTTATAATATTATATATTATATAATATATATTATATAATATATATATTATATATTTTTTCTTTTTTTTTCTGACTCAGAATTTTTTCTCGGCTCTCAGAAATTTTTCCCAGCCGATCCCATTTTGCTTTTTGACTTTCACTTTCAATTCTTCTCTTTTCTATACTTTCCAACCCCATTTTAAGTATATCTCTATACAAATTCGGTATAAAATTGTCCGGGGACGACTTTGTCCGGAGACGACTCTGTCCGGGGACGACTCTGTGTGGACTCAACCATGACGTCATTTTAATATAGTGGAATGTGTGTAGAAATAGTCGAAAAAAGGACTCGAACGCCCGTTTTCAGTATATTCCAATACAAAATTGATTGTCCACAACATAAAAAAAGACATCATTTTTTTCTTGGATAGAGCTCCATTTGTATTGGAATATACTGAAAACCGACTCGAACGCCCGTTTTCAGTATATTCCAATACAAAATAGGGCAGTCCACAACATAAAAAAAAGACATCATTTTTTTTTCTTGGATGGAGCTCCATTTGTATTGAAATATACTGAAAACCGACGTGAACGCCCGTTTTCAGTATATTCCAATACAAAATTGGCTGTCCACAAAATAAAAAAAAGACACCATTTTTTTCTTGGATGGAGCTCCATTTGTATTGAAATATACTGAAAACCGACGTGAACGCCCGTTTTCAGTATATTCCAATACAAAATTGGCTGTCCACAAAATAAAAAAAAGACATCATTTCTTTCTTGGATGGAGCTCCACTTGTATTGTAATATACTGAAAACCGACGTGAACGCCCGTTTTCAGTATATTCCAATACAAAATTGGCTGTCCACAAAATAAAAAAAAGACATCATTTTTTTCTTGGATGGAGCTCCACTTGTATTGAAATATACTGAAAATCGACTCAAACACCCGTTTTCAATATATTCCAATACAAATTGGCAGTCCACAAAGTAAAAAAAGACATCATTTCTTTCTTGGATCGAGCTCTATTTGTATTGAAATATACTGAAAACCGACTCAAACACCCGTTTTCAGTATATTCGAATACAAATTGGCAGTTCACAAAATAAAAAAAAAGACATCATTTCTTTCTTGGACCGAGCTCTATTTGTATTGAAATATACTGAAAATCGACTCAAACACCCGTTTTCAGTATATTCCAATACAAATTGGCAGTCCACAAAATAAAAAAAAGACATCATTTCTTTCTTGGATCGAGCTCCATTTGTATAGAAATAGCCTAGAAATTAGTTCGGACGCCCGTTTTCAGTATATTGTAATACAAATGAAATGACATGAAAAATGCCAAAAGAGGAACATTCTTAAAAAACAGTAAAGTTTTATTCTATTCCAAAAGGGGAAAACGTGTATCCAGGTGGGCCGACAGCACGGCCGGAACTCAAGTGAAACTCAATAGGTTGAAATCGATCCATTAAATAACATTCTTAACAAACAGTAAAGTTTTATTCACATCGAGTCGGCTGGGAAAAGTTTCTGAAAAATAAATTACCCCCCCCTTTTACTCTGAAAATTTGAAAATTGATGTCTTCAATTTTTGAAAAATTGAAGACATCAATTTTCAGACTAAAAGGGTTTTTTTTTTTTTTTTTTTTTTTTTTTTTTCCAGCTAGAGAAATTTTTCTCCGGCTCTCAGAAATTTTTCGGCACTCGACTGGATGAATAAAACATCCCCGTTTCTTTAAGAATGGGCTCACTGTTAACTATTTCAGCATTCGACGTTTCGCGTCCAATAATAACTGCCGGGTGTTCGAGAATGCAGATGCACCTACTAGATTTTCTACAGAGAAGCTTGACTGGATGGAGAGAGTGGATGACTTTTTCCAAGATTCTCGACTTTGGACCGTCAAGAGGTAATGGATCTTTTTGTTTTTTTTTCTTTTAAGAAAATTTATGGATAGATTCATTTCTTTTTGAATGGACCTAGAAAAATAGGACAAAGTTCTTTTCCAAGATTGGATGAGAGAGGGACCCAAAAAAATGGGTCTTGGAAGGAATCGAATGCATTTGCACTCATTCCTTCCAAGACCCATTTTTTTTTTGGTCTCCTGATTCGTCTCTCTCTCTCTCTCTTCTCAGTCCATTTCCATAAATATAGGGAAAGCGGAGAACCTTTCCCTACTTATTTCTAAAAATCTTTTCTTTATTTTTTTTCTCCTGAGTTTATGTATATATCAATTCAAATACTTTTGAGAACGGTCATCCCAATTCACTGTCGTCTTTTCGGTTTCATTGTCCCAACACTCAGTGGACATAGTCTCAGTCGATTTTGGAGCATGAGTCGTCTGTTCATTGTCCCAACACTCAGTGGACATAGTCTTAGTGGATTTTGGATCATGAGTCGTCCGTTCATTGTCCCAACACTCAGTGGATTTTGTCTTTGGATCCTCTGAAGATATTTTGGGGGTCTCATGAGATTCTTTGGAAGGTTCGTCCCAACAGGCTGCTGGATCGTAATGGGGAATATTTTCAGGTATGTCTCCCCAACCCTCCGTCTTCCTCGAGTTATTGGAGGAAGTTGACGACAAAGAAGAAGAAGTAGAAGAGCCCATCAAGTTTAAAGGCGTATGCTCATCCGGATGTTCCATCACTTGGAAACAGGACAGATTATCCCATTTCTGGATGAGGTTATCGTACGCTTTTGGGGACGGATCCTTCTCTAACTGATCGTAGGCCTTATCAAAAGCTTGCAGAGGATTGTCTGCTTCCTCCTGAATCCTCTCCTCTTTCTCCGTTCCGTCTGGATAGACGTGATTGATATGAAAATCTCCTTCCGTAATATGCCATCGATAGTTGCGCACTTTGTTTTCGGCACAATGGAAATATTTCATCCTTTGATGATGTCGGGCACATTTTTCCCGATACTTCCAAATGATTCCATCTGGCACATAAATTTCCGTCACGGGTTTTTGATAATCCAAGGCTTTAGCAAAGAATTTAGCTTTCTGACATCCCACCACATAAATCGTGGAGAAGCTGTGAGTGAGCGATTGGAGAATGCGTCCTAAATGGTTGTATGGAATATGACCCTCGTTCCAACGAAGTCCGTGCCGGTTTCTTGTCAGCCAGGCATTTGTCTTTTGGTTTTTTTCACTCAGTTGGTGGAAGGGGTGAGGAGGAGTAAACGTCAACGATCCCACGGTCAAAAAATCTTTTGTCGCATAGCCCAATTCTTTTAAAACGTAGGTAAATTCACCCTTCTTGTGGTTGTAGGACTGGAAACCCTCTAGATCGAGCACGATAAAGTTTTCTGAACACGCCATGGCGATGAATACGGTGATGTCTTCCACAAACAGGAGCAAAAAAGAGAATCGAAAAGGTATATATGTATAACAGGGAAGATCTAGAAAGGGGGGGGGAAACAATAAAACGTTTTAGAGATGTCGTCTTGAAAGAGACATTTTTCTTTTCAAAGGGTTAAGAAGTTTTAAAGGTCTTTTTAAATGAAGTTATGATTATTATCATTATTAAAAAAAACTAAGAATCAAATCGAGTTTATAGATAACCATATTCATAGGACCAAAGGGACTTACCAGCTCAGTTCACGTCTTCTTCTGTTCTATGAAGAAATCTCGCGGAGGACACACACTTTTATACTCGCGCGACATCTGTCGGGATCGCGACCCCATCTAAATGTCAGGGTCATTCCAACCTCTTAAAAGGATCGGAATGAAAGAAACACTTTGATAAAAAATATATTTATGAAAAGATATCTGAGGGTCGTGAGAACATTTTCTCTCCTCACCCCCCGCCTATTTCAAAAAAAAAAATAATAAAAAGTCTTTCTTGGATCGCGTCAAGATTACAAAACAGCTCACAGGACTTGTTTATCTCGATCTTGTCAGGGTCACCGTTTCACATAAGAAGATGGATGGACCCTGAACTTTAGACATGATAAAAATTAACTCTACCCGCCTTTTGTCTGGGAATAGGGTCTCACCGTTTCTAAAAATAGACCAGATCCCATTCTTGGAATTCTATTCTTTAAGAAAGGAGGAGTGATGGTCTATTTTTAGAAAGTGTGAGACAACATTCCCAGACAAAAGGGGGGTAGAGTTAATTTTTATCATGTCTAAGACATGAAAAAAATTAACAAAAAGTTTTTTTTTTATTTTTTTTTATTTTTTATTTTTTTTTAAAGGCTAAAAAATATTTCTGAGAGAGCTGAGAAAGATTTTTCCTCCCAATCTTTTTCGACGATGAAAAGGGAAAAACTACTGATCCGATCTCCCTACGCTTTAGGGAAAAAAATACTTATGAAATATTCATGTGTTGAAATTGGCTATTCAAATAAGTGACATTTTGTTTCTCATTGGAACTGTTCAACGGCGAGTCCACTCGTCTCATTCTTTGGGGTAGGGGATGAAAGTACAGCGGTTTGTTGAAATCGATGATAGTTTCCTCTTTAGTCGGCGGAACTGTAAATCTATCCCGTCTTAACTCTTCTAATCTCTTTGAAAGTCTTTCCACTTGCTCTGCTAAGGTTTCCTCGGTACTCATGGTCTCTCTTAGTTTAGGGAAGTCTTGACGTATTGGCTAGAGAACAGAGGGTCTTTTTCTCTCTATACATATATCATGTGGGAGCGTGTGATTTATAAATCCTTGTGAAATCTTTCTACGTCTTGTGTAACTTGGAAGATTCGTCTTGTGTAACTTGGAAAATTCGTCTTCTTCTCGTCGATTGGGCTGGAGTTATAGAAAAGAAATGGGATTGGAAAGAAATCAACATATTACAAAAAAAAGGAACTTTTTTTTTCTATTTTTTTTCTCTAGGGATTTACATACCATTTCATTCATGAACATTCAAGGGTTCTCTCCAAGACCAAATTTTAGAAGAGGACCACAAAGAGTACACTTGAGGATCCTCTTTCAGGTCTAGGTGAGATAAGGGTTGAGACCAATATTCTTGGGTCTCTAAAGCATCCCAACTTAGACATTTATTATTATTATTAGAAAGTTCATCCTCCTCCTCCTCCTCCTCCTCATCGTCGCACGAGTTCTCCTGGGGAGATTCTTCCGCCTCCTCTTCGTCTTCGACAGCTTTGCTCTCGGAGGGGTAACAATGTAATTTCCGGAAAACGTAACTACCCTCCATCAAATGGTATCGAAAATTTCTCACCTTGTTCTCGGCACAATGAATCATCTTTTGGAAATATTGGTGTCGCGTGCATTTCGACTTGTTCCGCCACTCGGTTTTCCCTGGGATGTAAAACTCGTAAACGGATCGCTGGCAGAGCTTGCTGAAAAATTCGGCTTTATCGTATCCATTGACGTAGATCACCTCCACATTTTCGGTCAGTATTTTCAGGATCGTAGGAAGATGCTCGTAGGAAAGACGACCCTCGGTCCATTGCAGGCCGTGTCGATTATTTGTAGTCTGGTTGACCACAGCTTGATTGCGGGACGATAAGTCATCGTAATGGACAGGAGGGAGAAAAATCATGGATCCGCATAACGTTAAATCGCAAGTGATGTAGCCCAGTTCTTTCAAGATGAAACATATATCTCCCGTCTTTGGATCATAACAGTGAAAGTATTCCATGTCCAGAACAATGTAGGAAACTTTGAGAGGTTTGGTACTCAAAATGTCCATCTTCTTCAATTGAGGAAAAAAAGAAAACAAAATTCTCTCTCTCTCTCTCGCTGTGTGTCCTGAAGGAAAAAATGGATAGCGTTCTCTCGCCGTCTCCTCTTTTATAGAGAGAGAGAGAGAGAAGGTTGCACGTGACAGGTCGTATGAATTCTGGGAAAGGTCACATTCGTATATATATATTTGTTTTTTGAATAATATCGTGCGTATTTCAATACACATCCATCATCATAATAATAAAGGTCACCTTGGAAAGAAAAAGAAATAAAAAACATGGAACTCGTGCTCGACTTTGAAGGTTTCTACGATTCTCAAGGAGCCTTTATTGTGAAAGAATTGGCTTACGTCACATTGGACGGTACTTCTCGAGGGGTATTTGTTTTTAAACCCCCGTTTCCATGGCAAATGCTCACCGAAAAAGAAAAACGAACCGCTGTGTGGGCGAGTGATTATTATCACGTCTTGTCGTGGTACGAAGGAGAAATTCCGTACAGTTATTCTCCATAGGTGTTAACGATGTTGACGGAACCTTTTCCCATGATTTGGGTGCGAGGAGAAATGAAACGGCAGTTTTTAGAGAAATGGTTGCAAAGATCCATTTATCGCATTTCGGGATCGACGCAAGAGATTCTCAAATACAATGGGATCGAACACATAAATTGTCCTAACCATACAAAAGGTTTTTCCCATTGCGCTCTACAAAAAGCAGTTCGGTATCATTATTATTTAAAGACACAGAGAAGAAATTCGCAAGGTCGATCCTGCACAATTCAATCTTGACAGAACTCATTAAAAAAAATACATATATCATGTTACTTCTTCAACAGCACAGATGGTTCTGAAGCGAAACTTGGAATTTTGAAATAATAGATCAGGGAGAAATCATTCTTAATAAAATGGTAAAGTATCGAATCGGCTGGGAGAAAAAAAAATTTCTCAGAGCTGAGATAAAAATTCTCTAATGAAAAAAAAAAAAACTTTTGGTTAATTTTTATCATGTCTTAGACATGATAAAAAATTAATGACCCTCCCTTTTTGTCTGGGAAGGATGTCTCACCCTTTCTAAAAATAGACCATGACTCATCCTTTCGCTAATGGCAATCATTCCATGAATGAATCACGATTTGTTTTTCAAAAGAGTGAGACAACATTCCCAGAAGAAAAGGAAAGGGGGGTCGTTAATTTTTATCATGTCTAAGACATGATAAAAATTAACAAAAAGTTTTTTTTTTTTTTTTTTTGAGTTGTAGAATTTTTCTCAGCTCTGAAAATTTTTTTCCAGCCGACTCGAGACTTTACCATTTATATTTACGAATAGTCTTTGGATTATTTATTTATTTTCTTTTAAAAAGAAAAATTCTGAGCTAGACCTATCTATTGGCTTAACATTCTGGTCATAGAAACAGTCTAGAATCTCATTTTATTTTTCGAGGCTAATGCACGGGTTCTCCAATCAAAAGGGTTACTATAAAGGGATTGGTTTGAATGCATTTATCTGCAAATGTTGTAGGATTCTGTTGTTGAGAAGGGGGTATATTATTATTATTATTATTATTATTATTATTATTATGATTGTGGCAGATTCGTTTTCTACATGGAAGTCTAATCTCCTCCGAAGACCTTTTCTGGGGATCGTCGATAGATGGTTTTTCAATAGGAATCGTTTCCCTCGGATCCTCAAGAGATAGAGAGGGGTCCTGTCTTGAGACATGGAGCGGTCTCTCCTCCTCCTCCTCCTCCTCGAGAAGTCTTGAGAAAGGGAGAGGATTTTCGGTTCCCTTATTCTTGAGGGGTCTTGACAAATTGAGAGGTCCCTCCTCTTCGAAAGAGAGAGAAGTTTTGGTTCCCTTATTCTCGAGGGGTTTTGACAAATCGAGAGGTCCCTCATTTTCGAAAGAGAGAGAAGTTTTGGTTCCCTTATCCTCGAGGGGTCTTGATAAATAGAGAGGTTTTTCATCTTCGAGGGGGTTTGATAAAGGAAGAGGTCCCTCCTTCTCGAGGGGTCTTGATAAATGGAGAGGTTTTTCATCTTCGAGGAGCTTTGACAATGGGAGGGATTTCTCCTTCTCGAGGGGTCTCTCTTCCTCAAGGGGTTTAGAGGAAGGGAGAGGTTTTTCATCCTCGACGGGTTTTGACAAACGGAGAGGAATCTGAACAGGCTTCTCCTCATCCCCATCATTATCGAGGAGGATGAGGATAGGCTTTTGGAAAGGTTTTTTCTTTTTCTTCTGAACAGGCTCCTCTTGATGCTCGGGGAGAGGGATGGGGTAGTTGTTCCACCATTCTATTTTTTCTTGCTCGAGGATTTTTTCAAAAGTCGTAGCTTCTCTAAGATGAGACGAACGAGGAGAGTCCTCGAGAAGAATTCTTCCCAGTCTTCTCGATCGAGAGAGGTTCGTGCAAACATTTGTGCAGCCATTCACTAAAATGAACGAGAATCCCTTTCGTCTTCTCAAGACGATCCATAATCCTATTCATTTGCGAGACGGTTAGAAAGTGGGACGTGTAAAAATATTTGGCTCGTTTCATTAACAAAATTTGTGCATCCAAAGGTGGAATGTCACGAGCCATCAACACGTTTTCGTCGGACAAAAAGTCGTCCCGCATCTTTTGATAACTCCCCACGGTATAATAACCCGCACATTTTGAAAAATCGGAGTCTTTCAGGTAAACGACTCCTTGGATGATATAAAAGAAAAGATCAACATATTTATATTTGAAAGGAATACACGTAGTGAGCTGGGGATGCCTCCTCATGATCCACTTGGACAAAAATACGACTTTGGGGCTCTCCCCTTTTATTTATAGAGAGAAAGAGAGTGTGACCTTCCCTTCCCTCCTCCTCCTCTCTCCCTGCTTTCTCTATCTCTGGACGTCCTTGGATTGGAAAGGGTGACTTTGAAAAAAAAAAGAAGGTCATGGTTGGATAATTTTTTGTTTATTAAATTATTACTTTCACTTCCTCATTCCCACACACATTCATCTTTTTAAGAAAAGAAAAAGAGGTCATGGAGATAAGATTTCTTGGAAAGAAGAGAGATAGAAACAAAAAAAAAACAAATAAAACGGACATCATAGAGCCTCTATGTGTGTCTGTGTGTGTCTATATAGATATATAAAAAGACGAGAGTACTGGGCGAGATCATTTCTTTTCCATTGGGAGCCATGTCGCTATTAGACGTTTTTCCAACTCAACGGATTTCGAACGGGGAGGATTTGAAGACGCTAAAGCAAATCTCCAACTTGAAAATTTTTTTGGCGTGTCATTGTGCGACATTTATTCCGCATTTACCACCTCACCAAGCGATCGTTTCTTTCAACCAAGATGTCGAATCCTCCAACCTGCTCGTTCAGATTATATACAGAAATTTATTCGAATCGCAACAAACGAAAGAGGAATCTCCCTTCTCTTGGAATCGGATGGATCGAGCTTTGAGACGGCCCATTCAAACAGACCGGCGATATACAGATCCGCGCACGAGTTTTCGGTGGAAGAATATTTTTCTCACGAAACGATATTTTACGTTTGGAGTGAGAACGACGGCTGAGGACGAAGTTCATATTGTTCAGACCACAGCCGCTCCTCTCGCCTATTACGAATCATCGTCCCCCAATCTGAAGGAAAGAAGTTTTAAAGTCAGCGACAGGATGAAATATAAGAAATATATTCTAAGACCTTTTCAAAACTATGTCGTTCCCCCGAAAACGCAATATCTCATCGTCACAACCCAGAAGAGTCTCTTTCTCGTCGATCGGTGCTCGTACTCGCTTTGGAAACAATTGAAAGAGGAGATTTCTTTCCAATTGCCGATGATGTTTCAAGAAAAAGAAGAAGAAAACCCTCCGCCACCTTTACCCATCCCTTCCTTAGATGATAAGAGGAGCTGGACCAAACCGTCGTCATGGCCCGAAACAAAATCGACCCGGCAACGGAATGAAATTGAAGTCATCACAATTGAAGATGAGGAGGAAGAAAAAAATTACCTCTTAAAAAACGGTCGACTTACCGGAACCTACATGGCGTGCAAAATCCGCTTCAGAATCCAGAAGCTTCTTCTTCTTCTTCTTCCCCAACTTGTTCAAACAGGCAACCTCTTTCGGACTCCACACAGACAGAACCTCTTCCAGTATCCTCTTCTTCTTCTTCTTCTTCTCCAACCTGTCCCGACATCGTAGAGGTAGAATGTCAGACGGGTCCACAAGCTTCAAAAAGTCCCGACATCTTAGAGGTAGAATGTCAGCCGGGTCCACAAGTTCCAACGGGTCCAGAAATCATGGAGGCAGAATAACAGCCGGGTTCACAAGTTCCAACGGGTCCAGAAATCATGGAGGTAGAATTTCAGCCGGGTAAACAAGTTCCAACGGGTCCAGAAATCATGGAGGTAGAATCGCAGCCGGGTCCAGACATCCTAGATCCCTCCACTCATCCCAAAGAGACTCCAAGTGTTTCAAGACAGCCTTGTGAGGATCCAGCCCTTCCCGTATGGAATGATTATATGGACATACAAAATTTGGTGCAACAGGAAGGAGAAGAAAATAATCATACGGATGGGTGGGTCAAAGACTGTTTAGATCATTTAACCTCGAATGAAATTGAACTGTTATGGAATTGCATTTCTGAAATCACATCGGAAATGGGATAAAAACCAAAACAAAAAAAACAATTTTTTTAATAACAAATTGGAAGAGGGTCATGATGTCAATTAAAAAAAATATTATATAGAGTCCAATCTTGGTGGTTCACTTCAGTTTTCCAGCATGAGGTGATCCACGTTTCCCGAAATATGGATCCCATTCCAAGAGAGATTGTGTAGAGCCTTCACTTCAGTTCTTTTTTTTTTCCTACCAAGAGGAGAGGGTCCCCAAAGGGTTACCCATGTCCAAAGAGAGAAAGTGTAGAGCATTCATTTCAGTTTTTTTTTCAAGTTTAGGGGAGGGAGGTCTCAAAATGACACCCCCCCCATTTTCAAAGAGAGATGGTGTAGAGCGTTCATTTCTGTTTTTTTCCAAAGTTAGGGAGTTTTCAAATGGCTACCCATTTCAGAGAAAGAGAGAGAGACACAGAGAGAGAGAAGGTGTAGAGCGTTCATTTCAGTTTTCCAACATTAGAAGGTCCCAAAATACCTTCTGAATTCAAAGAGAGATCGTGTAGAGCGTTCATTTTCAGTTCTCCAAGATCAGAAGAAGAGGGTCCGCTTTTCCCAAAAGGGCTTTCCGCATTCAGAGACAGCGAAATGCAGACTTCAGTTTTCTCCCTCCCCAAGAATAGAGGGTCCCAAAATGGCTTGCCATTTCAAAGAGAGTGGGAGAGGCGTTCATTTCCATTCTCCAAGATAGGGTCGTCTGCTTTTTCCCAAAATGGCTTCCCAATTCAAAGAGAGAGAGAGAGAGAGTAAAAGGGTGTGTAGAGCGGTCATGTTCATTCTCCAAGATAGGGTCGTCAGCTTTTTCTCAAAATGGCATCTCCCCATTCAAAAAGAGATCGTAACCAATTTTTTCCAGTTTTTTCCAAGATGGGGGGGAGAAGAAAACCTAGGATGGAATAACACGACACACAGAGAGAAAGAGAAAAAAAACGCCATCTTGTCATTTTCTGATAGGGTACCGGTGTTCGAATACTTTTGTGACCGACTGTCTGATTATACTGGGAGAACCATAAAATCGGAAAAGCGATGGGTTTCACAGTTAACGAGGCAATCGAAGACAGACTGGGGAAGAGAAAACCTTTTTTTTTAGCTGAGAAGCAGATTACCCTGGAAATCCGTGACTCTGACCATATAATTTCTCCATAGACTCTTTGAACGGTATTCAGGAGACATCCTCCATGAGGGAAAAAAATCTCCCCTTCCCCTTCTAAATCGACTGGAAAGAGAATGAGGTGGAAGAGATCCATCCAGGAGAGATCATACTCTTGAACGTCAGACAAATATGAAGTCGAATAGCTTAAACAAAAAATGCTTGAAAAGTCATCGAGTCTCGAAAATCTAGGTCTCTCTCTCTCTGAAGGAAATGAGAAAATGGGAATCTGCGTTTTTCTTCCTAAACGGCGAACATTCATCTGAAGTGACACTCGAAATGTTTAAATAGATAAACGAGAGTCCATTCTTAAAAAAATGGCGCTGTGTCGTCAATTGGAGAATCGAGTCGGCTGGGAAAATATTTTTGAGAGCCAGGAAAAAAAATTTTCTAACTCTGAAAAAAAAAAAAAAAAAAAAAAAAAAATTGTTAATTTTTATTATGTCTTTAGACATGATAAAAATTAACTACCTTCCCCTTCTGTCTGGGAATGTTGTCTCACCGTTTCTAAAAATAGACCATCACTCATCCTTTCTAAAAAGAATAAAATTCCAAGAATGGGTTCTGGTCTATTTTTAGAAACGGAGAGACAACATTCCCAGACAAAAGGAGGGTAGAGTTAATTTTTATCATGTCTAGAAGACATGATAAAAATTAACCAAAAGTTTTTTTTTTTTTTTTTTTTTTTTTTTTTTTTTTTTTTTAAAGAGTTAGAAATTTTTTTTCCCGGCTCTCAAAATTTTTTCCCAGCCGACTCGATTCTCCATTGACAAGACAGCGCCATTTTTTTAAGAATAAACTCTCGCTTATCTATTTAAGCATTCCCAGTTTGGCTTTAGATGAGTGTCAGCCGTTGAAGAAAAAGCATCCTGTCACTTGGGAGAGACATATTTTGAGGAGTCAACATGTTGTGTGGACCGTTGAGATCGATTTTTCTCTTCCCATTGTGTGGACATTGTTGAGCGTTTTGTGAAGCTTTGAAAGAATGGAGGGGTTTTGATGGAGAATATTTCTTTTTATTGAATTTTTAAAAAAAAAAAGATTTAAGATTGACATTTTATAACAGGTTTTACATGGAAAGGAGGTTTTTCTTCTAGTTTGACGACTTCTTTTTCTTGGGAGATGTTTCTATTGGAAAGATGGAAGGAAAGACGATTCCCACATTGAAGAAGGTTCATGAGAAACTCGTACGGATCTTCGTTCTCTTCTCGAGCCGATATATCATACGGAATCCGGGACATGTTTCGCAATCGCTCCAGTTCCTCCTCGTATTTTTGCTTGCTCGCCAATTTCATGCGGGGACGAAACTGGTCCAGAATATACAATCCCTGGGGTTGAGTCACTCGAGAAAAAGCGACATATTGTTGAAATCGATTAAAAGGTCCGTGCATGTAAATTGCGATCGACGGAAAGGTGGCTCCTTGGGCTTTATGAGCCGTGATCGCTTCGGCTAACATCAAAGGAAACTGTTCGCGATAAAATGCGAGTGTTTTCGTCGAACAGGTGTCAATACGAATGGAGACGCGATCGATAGGAGCTAGACTATTCGAAAATTGCAGCCAGACACGCGTCACAACTCCGTCTTCATCCTGGTCTATATGGTGTAGTGTTCCAATTGCTCCATTCATCCATCCTTTGGATCTGTCGAGCGTTTTAGTCAATTGATATCGCGCTCCTCTTTGTAAATGGAGGACGGATTCGAGATTCGCCATCTGAGATCGATGTAAATGTTGACTCCGTTTCATCATCCTCTTCCGCAATTTTTCGCTCTCGGAATAAATCACGTCTCGAGCCAGACACGAACAGTACGTCCCTCGGGATTGGAGACGTTTCATATTATATTTCTCTGCATACTTGCTCGAAAAACAGAGAATAATAGCTTCGCGAGGAATTTCGTCGAAACTGCGAACGCGGGACTGAAAAAATGCCACATCGTCCGGTTCTAAAAAGTGATTTCTCGTTAAACGATCGAGTCTCTCCTCGTAATCCAGAGAGAATCGCATACATTCGACTAGTTCATAGTAGAGCGTGCATTGAGGCGTCCACCACCCTTCAGAATAAAAAATGGGCATGTCGTGAATCGGTTGGAGCTGCTGAAAATCTCCGAATTTAATCATATGCACATTCCCAAACGGCTTATCCGGCACATGACACAATTGTCGAAGTTGCTGGTCGAGGCGCGAAAATAAATTGGATCCGATTGTGGAAACGTCATCCAAAATCACCATCCGTAAAGGAGCATACAGGGGTCTGTAATAGTCTAAAGTCTTTTGGGTCAGAGGTCGAACAAAAGTCCCGTTCATTTGAAGACGCAGGGCATGATGCAAAGTATCTCCCGTAATGTAAACCGCTCCTTGAGCACTGAGTGCGAGTTTGAGAACCGAGTACGCTTCGCTTAAAAGAGGCGTTCGAATCAGAGTTTGGTATAAAACTTGGATCAGGAAAGATTTACCCGTTCCGGCAGATCCTTGCACAATAATATCCAGAGGAGGGGGACGTTTCGATTCAGGTAACGCGTAATAAGTGTACAAACGGACGAGAACGAAGATCAGGAAATTGTATTGCTCTTTATTACATTGTCGAATACATTTTTGATAGGCTTCTTCGGACCACATATCCTTATACTGCAAATTCGTATAGCTTTCCCACTGCTTGGGAGGAAGATATTTCTTTCGCGGTCGGGAGTTCTTTTTAAGAACAGCATAACGTTCCCTTTGAAGTATTCGTTCTCGCTCTCGATTAGCTGAATTGCTTCGCCAGCGTCGTTTCTGTTCACGCATTCTTTCCCTAAGACGTTCTCTACTGGATAGGCTCATCGTGACACCACTCAAGAAGGTGAAGTGTGTGTATAGAAAATCACTTCCTTTAATTTATATATATATACTTTTTGAGGAGGAGGGGGGTGTGTGTGAAATGACCTCGTCTCGAAACGAACCAATAGCACTTTGAGAAGACTTGGAACGAGATAGGTTTCTTAGAAAGAGAGAGAGCGACACAAAAAAATATATAAAAAATCAGAATGATTTATCTGTCAACCTCTAGGCTAAAAGTAAACGAACAAAATTTGAAAAGGTCAAGGTGAACTCACTGAATTCATCTTAGAAATCAGATAGGAAAAAAAAATGAGGGTACCCATGTTTCCTCTTCAACAACATAGACTCATATAAAACGAAACTCGGAATGCTTACACAAATAAACAAGAATCCATTCTTAAATAAAAATGGGGACGTTTGTCGATTGAGTCGGGTGGAAAAAATTTCTGTTACTCTGAAAAAAAAAAAAAAAAAAAAACTTTTGGTTAATTTTTATCATGTCTTCTAGACATGATAAAAATTAATGAACCCCCTTTTTGTCTGGGAAGGATGTCTCACTCTTTCTAAAAATAGACCATCACTCACCCTTTCTAATAGCAACAATTCCAAGAATGAGTCATGGTTTGTTTTTTTCGAATGGGTGAGACATCCTTCCCAGACAAAAAGAGGGGACAGTTAATTTTTATCATGTCTATAAGACATGATGAAAATTAACCAAAAGTTTTTTTTTTTTTTTTTTAACTCAGAAATTTTTTTCCCAGTCAACTTGGCTGGACAAGACATCTCCGGATTCTTTCTGGAATGGACTCTATGATCTATTTAAACATTTCGAGTTCCGAGTTTCGCTTCAGTTGAGTGTGAGCCGTTCTAGAAGAAGAAACCATCGTGTGACTGGATAGAGAGAACTATTCCTTTTTTCCATTCACCCGTTGTGTTGAACTGTTCAGATATTTGCTTTTATTAATATTTTTTTTCCTAACCCATGCGTCTTTAAACAATGGAATAGTTTGAAAGGGTCAACCCATTTTATAGATATCAACCTCATACCTTCATGTCAACGGGTCTCGAGTGGGAGGAAGGAAGGAGCAGGCGACGAGAACTAAGCATGTCTGTTTATCGAGTAGACGCATCGGGGAAAGAACGATACCCGACCGACCCCCAACATCCTCACTACGAATTATGCGTTACGGATCCTGAAGGAAATCCTATCTTGGCTCGAGACGAAAACGGTCATGAGTATTACGCAGTAGATTTAAACGGAAACCAATACATTTTAGCTCCTCGACGGTATGCCCGAACGGCTTTTGGACGAGAATACTACCCGAAATTTCAAAATGGGGACGAGTATTCGCTTTATACGTCTGTTTTATTCCCTTATGCCAAAGACGAATCGGGGCATGAAATGTATCCTAAAAAGGCGGATGGAGTCGAATATTGTTTAACGGCCGGCGATCGAATTCGTTATGCTCGCGATGCTTGGGGAAACGAGTTTTATCCTCGAAGATCGGATCAGCAAACGGAATACCTCTGTGAAGAAGTGGGGTATGCGAAAAGAGCCGACGGATCCGAAACGTATCCTAAATTTTATATCTACACTTCTGGTTAAGATCTCTCTCTCTCTCTCAAAAGAGAAGAAAATAATAAAGAGTGTGTTACTGCAATGGAGCATTCTGACGCGGAACCTATTTCGTATTCCATTTGGTGTGTGAAATGCCGAACCAAGACCGATACTGTCGACGTCCACTATCGCATGTCGAAAAATCGACGGCCGATGGTCACGGGAAAATGTCAGGCGTGTGGAACCAAGAAACAACAGTTTATTACAAATGCTTCCGTTCCACCTGGAATTCAGTTCCTGGATGAGCAGGAAGAAAAAGGAAAATGTTCCGAGTAAGAAGAAACAAGTATATTCAAATCAAAAATTGGAAAAAGATGGATCTTACTATTATCTGCTCTCCTAAAGCGGGTGGTTCACCTTTACAGTTTGGCATACAGACGGATTCGCATAATCCGATTCCAAGACTCGTGAATTTTCCTCAACCGGCAACTCCACCCTTAGATACTTCTTCTTTGAATGAGTTTTCTAGCATTCTGAAAGAATATCTAAACGTCGTGAGAGAATTGATTCGTCCCCTGCATCGAAATATTGAAGAAAAGAGCTCTGAATGTGGAAGCAAGGACACGGATCCAAAGCCAAATTCGGAGGGTTGAAAGGGATAGGTGAAAGTCCATTATTAAAAAAAAAGAAACAATGGTCATGTCATGTCTTGTCGATCGAGTCAGCTAGAAAAAATTCTCTAGATGAGATTGAAAAAAAAAAAAAAAAAAAAAAAAACTTTTGGTTAATTTTTATTATGGCTTATAGACATGATAAAAATTAACTTTCTCTTCTTTTTGTCTTGGAATGATGTCTCACCGTTTCGAAAAATAGACCATCACTCATCCTTTCTAAAAAGAATAAAATTCCAAGAATGAGTTCTGGTCTATTTTTAGAAACGGAGAGACAACATTCCCAGACAAAAGGAGGGTAGAGTTAATTTTTATCATGTCTTCTAGACATGATAAAAATTAACCAAAAGTTTATTTTTTTTATTTTTTTTTTTTATCACTCAGAAAATATTTTCCAGAGCTCTGAGAATTTTTTTTCCCAGTCGACTCGATGATCCAAACAACAAGACATCCAAAATTGTTTCTAGAAGAAACTCTCG
Source organism: Stegodyphus dumicola (assembly GCF_044657685.1). Classification (NCBI taxonomy): domain Eukaryota; kingdom Metazoa; phylum Arthropoda; class Arachnida; order Araneae; family Eresidae; genus Stegodyphus; species Stegodyphus dumicola. The sequence goes on along the minus strand of NC_140771.1, from coordinate 129,252,369 downwards.
CTTCTCTATTTAAACCCCCCCTAGCGTTTCCAACTTCAGATTCGTGTGTGCTGTGCACTCAACCTAGATACGCGCTTTTCCTCCCTCCTGGAAAAAGCCTTTTTTTTTTCTGAGCTCTTAGCATTTTTTCTCAGATTCATTTCCATTCTCCAGGTTTCTGTCTCCTCCTTTGCGTTAACACTGCAAAATTTCTAAATTTCTCATCACTCGGAGCTTGGAAATCTGTCATCAAAAAAAACATGACATAGCTCTGTTTTCAAGGAGTCGGTTTAGATTCGTCAGGATCATGGCTGATTTTCCATGACGGCTCTCCAACCTCAATATTAGAGTTTGAAAGGAATAAGGTAAAAAAGTTCGTCCTAGATATCCAACGAAACGTAAAAAGAGCGACGAGGATCTAAAAAAGCTACTACCCTTTCCAGAAGGGGGAGGGAGCAATGGATATTCAGGTGAGTCCACAGCATGGACTGCACGAAAATGAAACGGCTTCCGCAGATAACAGAATGTTCGAGATGTCTCTCGTCGATCAAGTCAGCTGGTAAAATTTTCTAAGAGCTGAGAAAAATGTTCGCATACCTTCACAGAAATTCTTTCCAGGAGATGAGAAGTGTGTATCCAGGTCAAATTCACAGCACAGACTGAACTAAAGTTGGAAACACGAGTGGTTTAAATAGAGAAGGGAGAGTTCCTTCTAGAAACAATTTGGATCTGTCTTGTTTGGATCATTGAGTCGGCTGGGAAAAAATTCTCAGAGCTTTGGAAAAAATTTCTGAGTGATAAAAAAAAAAAAAAATTTGTTAATTTTTATCATGTCTGCTAGACATGATAAAAATTAACTCTCTCTTCTTTTTGTCTGGGAAGGATGTCTCACCGTTTCGAAAAACAAACTGTGACTCATTCTTGGAATAATTGCCATGGGAAGGATGAGTTTTGGTTTCGTTTTCGAAACGGTGAGACATCCTTCCTTGACAAAAAGAGGGGACAGTTAATTTTTATCATGTCTATAAGACATGATAAAAATTAACAAAAAGTTTTCTTTTTTTTTTTTTATTGCTTAGAAATTTTTTCTCCCCCTCCAACCAACTCAATGGACTAGACGATGAGTTTTTAAGAATGGACGTTTTGTTATTTATGCAGATATTCCGAGTTTCGCGTCAGGTAAATGCGCGCTCACCTTAGATTGGATTCCCTTCAGACAGGTCTAGAGATTGGATAACCCATCAAGAATTCTTCAACAGGTTTTTGGAAAAAAGAAATCGTCAAGAGGTGAGTATTGATTTTGATATTTTCTTTTCAACCTTGGGTCAGTTTCTAGTACATTCCTATACTAATTCCATTGTATTTAAAAAAAAATAATGTCAGCACGGACTGATCTGACCCGAAACGCTTGCCCATCCAGTTGGCTGCTGGAGGGAGGGAAAAAAAAAGAAATTTGTTTTGAAGGATATGTCAATTCTTTTCTAAAAATAGATTTCTAAGAAAAGAATGAACCTTTGTTGGAAATCTATTTTTAGAAACATGTCTAGACAACATGTTGACAAGAAAAAAAATTCTTTTTTTTTCCTGAGAGTGAAATGATTTTTTTCTTTCCACCCACTTTTCTTATTCTTTGGGAGGAAGGAAGAACTTCCCTTCCCCCCCCCGCCTTTTTTCCTCTAGTATTTATATAGATCCTAGTTTTTCTGCTTACAGGGTTCACTCTCGTTCTTCCTTCTCAACCGAGCAAAACTAAAATGTCGACCGATGCCGTTGCAGTTCTACCTACTCTGGTGGAAATCACGCTCGTCTGTCATCTCGATGTAGCTGATCAATGGGAACCTCTCTCCCGTTTCGAAGAATGATTTCGGGACCCGGAGCGTATGGAACAAATCGTCCAAGAAACCATGTGCTATTTATCCTGTTACGATGGAAAAATCCTGCATTATTTTTCGTCCATCGAAGTTTTCAAGCATTTTGCTTTCCAATCGATGATGGAGGCAGGAACCTTTCGCTTACACGCTTATCTGCGATGGGAAAATGTGATCGCCGTCGATGCTGGAACTTTTTTAAAACTGTTTTACGTTTCACCCGAGTGGGTTCATATTCTTCAAACCGGAGAAGCTTCTATCCGTCTTTATGGATGGGAAATGGAATCAGAAGCCGACGGGTATCGTATGATTCCCTATCGACTGCGAGCTCGCTCCGTGTACATTATTCACGGACCTCTTTACTACCAACTCCAATTTCATGACAAGACGGTGTTTGCCGTAGACGCCCTCTCCAGGAAGAAAATGGACTCTTTACGAGCGTTGCATCCTGAACAGCATTTCCAATTCCCTGCTCGCGAGGAAGAGAGGAGAAGGAAAAGATCCAGAAGGAGGAGACACCTAAAGAGGTACTAAAAAGAAGTCGGAAGGTGGAAGCATATTTGTTTTTTCATTAACGGAAAAAAAACTGTGGATCATTCTTTGTATATTTCTTGGGAAAAAAAAGAAAAAGACTAATAGTCATAATAGAGGGAGTTAGGAGGGACCCTATTTATATATAGCTCTCTATATAAATCGGAAGCGTCAACAGGACGGTCCACCGAAAACAATCTACCTTATCTTTCTCAGAGCAGAGTGGAAGAAAGGCCAAGATGCGTGGACTCATTGGAAGCAAAAAAATTCGAGTGGTTTAAATAGATAAGTGAGAAAAGATTTTGAGAGGTGTTGTTTTATGGATGGAGCTGGCTGGGAAAAAAAATTGGCAAAGGTCAGAGAAAAATTTCTGAATTGAAAAAAAAAAACTTTTTGTTAATTTTTATCATGTCTTATAGACATGATAAAAATTAACTCTCTCTTCTTTTTGTCTGGGAATGATGTCTCACCGTTTCGAAAAATAGACCATCACTCATCATCCTTTCTAAAATAATAGAATTTCAAGAATGGGATATGTTCTATTTTTCGAAACGGTGAGACATCATTCCCAGACAAAAAGAAGAGAGAGTTAATTTTTATCATGTCTATGAGACATGATAAAAATTAACCAAAAGTTTTTTTTTTTTTTTTTTTTTTTTTTTTTTTTTTTTTAACTCAAAATTTTTTTCCACAGCGCTGAGAAATTTTTCCCAGTCGACTCATTCATCCAAACAAGACATCTAAAATTGTTTCTAGAAGGAGCTCTCATTTTTTTCTATTTAAGGAACTCGAGTTTCGGCTTCCCATCAGTCTGTACTCTGCATTCAACCTGGATACCCATTCTTTGGAGATAGGGGGGAAACTTTCGCAGTTTTTTTTTCCTGAAACCCTCTATGGATCAGAGAATCTCACACATATCCTCCTCCGTGGATCGAAATGGACTGACCGCCATATCTGTTTTAGATAATAGTTTTGAATTTTCCACCTCCTCCCCAAGATTAGACTATCTCAATATTTTTTTAAAGAAAAACGAAATTATTTTTTATGATTATTCTACAATTTTTAGTTTTCCCCCCACACTCTTTAAGAAGAAAAAAAACATAAATCACATTGAAACAGTTCCGATAAATTTTGAAACTGAAAGTCCATCACCTTGTTCTCCACGGGACTAAAATAAGTTTCCCCGGTCTGAGAATCTTCTTGGATTTGAAGAGGTTCTCTCATCACACTCTGAAGCCAGGTCGAAAAGAGGAGAGCGTCTGGACCCAAATCGTTGAGCAGTCTTTCCAGGGAATCGAAGATGATAAAAGGGCTATAGCGGAGAATCCGGCTGGGGCGGTCCGACGTATCGATCCAGAGATCCGTCGTTAAGGATCGGTAAGGGCGAAAAGGGGCTCGAGAGATCCATTGCTGAATAGTCCGTTGACTTTTCGGACTCATCCAAGTCCCTTGCTGGGAAAGGCAAGTCACGAGTTCCGATCCTCGAAAATAGAGCGTGCCCGATCCCAAGTAAAACGTGAGGGGAATTGTCTTGGCGAAACGGAAACGAATCGCGAGGGAAAAAGACTCTCGCCGTAACCACTCCATGGCATTTGGTTTTCTCTCTCTCTCTCTCTCTCTCCTGAGGACGAGATGGAAAAAAAAAGAAAAGACAACTTTTCTCTCGGTTTCTTTTATATATAGGAAGAGAGAGGGGAAGGAGTGTTCTCGAAAAGACTCATGGGAAATTTCTTCTTCTTCTTCTTTTTGGGGTAGGTGGGAGGAACTCGTTTTTTTTTTGGCGGAGAGAATGCGTCGGATGACATCCCTAGACATTTAAAAAAAGAATAGATAGGATGGATTCTTCAAATGAGAAATGCGGGGTGGCTAAGGGATCTTATTTTAAAGAATATTATTACCATTCTTCTAGGGTGAGACGTCTTACCATTAAGTCAGGTAATCCGAGATGATGAGCATTCCTTTTGACATGCCTCATATGTTTTCTAATAGTTATGTAACATAAATTTTCCAGGCTAAGAATACGTGGTTCAACAGCATAATTGAGTAACCGCATATTTTCCTCTTCCAATTTTCCATTTTTTCGCCAGCGTTCTAAAACGGTTTTGGGATCGCAACACCGGACATTCGCACCAGCAAGCAACAACATATCCACGATGAGTTTGCATCGTAATTGACAGGCATAGTGTAAAGGGGTAAAACCAAAAATATCATGTTTGTTCATGTCGCATCCAAGAAGAATCAGTTGCCGAACGATATCATCCATTGAGAACAAAATAGCGAAATGTAAAGCATTTCTTTTCGTTAATCTGTGTTCATAAAAAACGGGTGGTTCCGCGTTTATTATTAATTTTGTGAATATCCATTGATGAAAAATGTCAGAAAAACTCATATTGAATTCAACTCTATTAAATTTACACGTAGCTTCTTTGATAGATAGGTAGGAGATATCCTTAAATTCTTCACTGGACGGGGTTCTTGAGAAGAGAGGGTAGAACCATGTTGGAGAGCACACACTCATTCTAAAAGGAAACACGGATTGAACTAAAGCGAAACTCGGAATGCTTAAATAGATGAGCGATAGTCCGTTCTTAAAAAATTGGATAGTTTTGTCCATCGAGTTCGCTGGGAAAAATTTCTGAAAGCCAAGAAAAAAATTTCTAAGCCTTGAAAAAAAAAAAAAAAAAAAAAAAAACTTTTGGTTAATTTTTATCATGTCTTAAGACATGATAAAAATTACCTCTCTCTTCTTTTTGTCTGAGAATGATGTCTCATCCTTTCGAATATGTTTCTAAAAATAAATTTCCAAGAAAGAAATGAGTCATGTTCTATTTTTAGAAGCATATCGAGACAACAGGTTATCAACATCATTTGAAAAAGAGGGTATAGTTAATTTTTATCATGTCTAAAGACATGATAAAAATTAATAAAAAGTTTTTTTTTTTTTTTTTTTTTTTTTTTTTTTTTTTTTTTTTTAAGGTTTAAAAATTTTCTGAGAGAAATATTTTTCCCAACGACTTATCTTTTTTACTCCTACCTACTTTCATTCCCCCCCTCTCACTCTTTCTCTATATAAACGATTGTAGAAGGAATCGCGGCTCATTTTTTTGAGCAGATAGGTCGAGAACAGATGGCTACGGGAGACTTAATCATGACGTGTGAAGACGATAATGAACCCTGTTTGGACTTGCAACCTTCTTCGCCTTTATATGAATGTGTTTCTTCGGAGAATGAGTATATCACGTCGTGGTCTGATATATCGCCAACTCCTTCTCCTCCACCTGTCCGCCGTAGGATCAAAAAGAAGAAACCTAATCCAATTCGTGATACTCCTTCTCTGAATTTCAATCCGCCGTTATCGCCCATTTCGTCTTCTTCCTCTCATTATTCAGAAATAATGGACCAATCCTCTCCACCACACATGCGTTCTACAATCGAAGAAGATCTTCCCTCCTCATCTCATTCTACTTCTTCTACTAAAAAAAAGAAATATCGAACTGAAATTCATCCGAGTGTCATAGGTGTGCTGGCCATCACGTCTGATGGATACACTCTGACAAACAGTGTCCGGTTTGCCTCTAGAGACATGAAAACGTATCGACCGCATACCAAATGGATTCAGCAATTGAATGAGGATCTGCGAAAACTTCATATTCAAAGACTGTATGTCGCGAATGAACATTGTCGAAAAAAAATTTATCAATTGCTCCGTGTTGAATCTGTATGGACAGTAAGCTATAAACCTTCTCGTCGTCCACAGCAATGTGAGTATTGTGGAACGAAATATTGTCATCGATTTATGGCTATGATTGCCCTGCAACAAATAGTGAAATATGGTGTCAATAAATATATTCATTGAAGAACCAAATGAAGTGTCTTTTTTTATAGATGATGATTAGTATTTTGTCCAACCTCCTGTGTGTTCTATGACAGATGCAATTCGTCGAGGCATGGACGCGATTAATGTTTCAAAATAAGTTTCTTCCAAACTATAAAAAGCATCGCGGACCAAGTCCCATAATTCCAATCGGTTTCGAGCTACCCGATTCGCTAATCGACGTTCTAATTCCGCCCAAACATTTTCGACGGGATTCAAATCAGCTCCTTTAGGAGGCCAGTCTTCAACCATAGGAATTTCATGTTCTCGAATCCATTGTGTGACGCGTAAACTCGTATGGATCGGAGAGAGATCGTGCATGAACAAGAGACGGTGTTCGGTGATCAAAGGGTTTAAAGAAACATCGGGAGGTTGACTATGATCGAGAAGCACCGGCTCTAAAATATTAGAGAGGTAATAGTCGGCATTTAAATGCTGGATCCCGATTCGACGGATTTGGTTGGGAAATTTTCCGCTCATGCACATCCAGACACTGAGATTAAAACGACCGGAACGTTGACGGCCTTCTAACGCAGAAGAAAAATAACGTTCGTCTTGATAACGCAGGACCTGTCGAGGCCGCCATACGCGAATAGGACCGTACCCGATCGAACTGAATACTTTCTCGTCGGAAAATATAATCCGGGACCAATCGTCGACCGTCCATTCCGCACGCTGAGAAGCAAAGTCGTAGCGTCGTTGACGATGAATCTCCCGCAAATAATCTTTTCGGACGGGGATGCGCGACACTAATCCTTTTTCTTTTAATCGTCGACGAACCGTTTGAGCGGTGCAAGGCACTTGTAATCGACGACCAATATCCGTCGCGGGTAAAAAGGGATCACCCGTCGACATTTCAAAAATACGTTGATCCATTTCTTGGGTCGTGGCTCGAGGTCGGTCGGATTTGTGTTTGGTTTGATAGTTCTCCTCATTTTCCGAGGAGCGGGAGATCCAATATTGAACTGTGGAAGGAGCGACATTCAAGTGTCGAGCAATTTGACGAACCGTTTGCCCTCGTTCATAATACAAACGACGAATTTCCCGTCTTATTTCAATAGGTGTATACGGCATGATAAGAATAAGAATAATACAAGTAGGATCTTGGTTACCATGTTCCTTGATTTCATTTCAACGTGTCACGGTCCCGATAAAATCGTAGCAGGTGTCAATGGTCAATTGCAGTGCACGGAATGTGATCAAATTCAAGATGCGTATGCTTTTATTTTACAAGCATCCTTTCCTGATGACAGTGATCCGTTCTTATCAGCTCGTCTAGCTCGAGAATATGCGAATTGGACGGGAGATCTGAACGTACCCTGCACATTTCCTCTCATAGGGATTCCTGGTATTTTACCGATCCGTAATGTTTCCGTCACGTTACGTATTTTATTAAACGGGATTCGATTATTACAATGCGTGAATGCCCCTTTTCGATCCCAGGCCGAACCTTTTGAATCGTATGAATCGCTCGAACGGTTCATGATCGAATACATGGACGAATACGCCCAGCATATTGAAAAAATCGCCAACGAAGAGAATCACTCCCAAGTCGATAAAGCGGCTCTGCACGCTCTTTTCACCAACATGAAATCGCTCATGGAAAATGTCCATCAAGACGAGGACCAACCTTTCAATTTCTTAAGTTATTATCACAAAGTCCTAGCTCCCTATGTAAAAATATGTGACGGCGACGATGCTTCGTTCCTTCTACCTCCTATTTCCAAGGATGTTGGAAAGGATCCCGCTTATCAATTATGTTTGGAAATGAAAGCCTCGAATCAAATTCGGGCTCGTTATTCTCCTTACACGACCCTATTTGATCTTGTGCACGTCATGATTTATTGCAATTTATGCCGGAACGAACTCAACGTGGTGGCGAATTTCGTGTTTGAGTTTGGAGTTCGCATTTGTCATCGCCCCTTCTTCTTCAAAGAATCGTTCTTGACCCAGCAATTGCGAAAACTGGTCACTTCTCAAATTACGTACCATCGGAATACAGAATTCTACTACCTCCTTCGAAAGATTCAACAAGGCGGCACGTGCGATGCCTTATCACTAGAATTTATTGAAAAAATGAGTCGAATCGAAACCTTTTTAGCGAAAGTGTTCCTAGGAAAAGCGGATGATCGAATAAAGCAGTTTGCGTTCAAACAAAATTTCCCCTACGTCCTGTTTGTTCCGAAAGAAGACGAAGAGACGACGAAAAAAGCCACCCAAATTGATGAGTACCTCGGATATCTTTTCGGGACCGGGTTTATTATTTCCAAGCTCAAAGGTAAAGGATTAGTGAAAGGTTCGATCGCGACGGGTAAGAAATTTTACCGTCTTGTACAGAAAGTGGCCTTGAAAATACGCGAATTTGAAAAATCCGACGAAGAAATTTTCTGGACGATGGAAATGGTGAAACTGTTCTTATGTTCCGACGGGTATATGGAAAAAGAATTGAGAATGTTACTCAATGTAGCGACGAAGGAATCTCAAGTTCCCTCTCGTCAAGAAATATGTCAAGGAGGAGGAGGAAGAAGAAACGAAGATGGCGAAGAGATGGATATGTCATAATCAAGTAAATCATTGGGAAAAATGGCAGACGCAGAGGAAGAAATCTGTGGAATTTGCTTGAAGGCCTTCAAAGAAACGAAACGCCATAAAATCTACAATCTCGATTGTGAGCATTTCTTTCATATTAAATGTATAAAGAAATGGATTCGAGAGTATGGTAAAAAGAAATGCCCGACCTGTCGGACTCGTATCAGCCAGGATGATATGCTCTATTTTACCAGCGGAACATTGCAAATGGAACATTTAAGAATAGATTCGGATGAAGAGGAAGAGGAGGAAGAACCAGAGGTGGAAGCACCGCCAAGGCAACGACGAAGACGAAGACCCGAAGAAGAATTAGTCGATCTGGGAGGCCATGGTCTCATTTTTTCAGGGCCTAGTACCAGTCAAATGAGACCCAGAAGACAGAGAAGAGAAGATTTAGTGGGAGATTATGCTTATATGGATACACCTAGACAAAGTTCACCTACCTCAGATGACGAAGAACGGGAAGTCAATCCTTATTTTGGTCGACCGAATGCATTTTGGAGAGAAATGAGACGACAAAGACGAAGTAGAAGGAATTAGATGATTCTTAAAATAAAAATAAAAACAGTAAACAAAAATGGAAAAGTAAGACTGATGACTGGTGTATAATATTTCGTTATCAACAGATCCATCTCCTATACATCGTTATATCAACAGATCTATTTCCAAATGGAAAAGTAAAACCGACCGACTGTTGAAAAATATTTCTCAAAAAATCTGATAGTAAAAAATAAAAAAAAAAAAGAAAGAAAGAAAGAAAAAAAAAACTTTTTGTTAATTTTTATCATGTCTTTTAGACATGATAAAAATTAACTGTACCTTCTTTTTTATTTTGAATGATGTCACCTTTTCTAAAAATAGATTTCTAAGAATGAATCATGCTTTTCTTGGAAATTTATACTTAGAAACATGTCTAGACAACATGTTGACATCATTCCAAACAAAAAGGAGGGTAGAGTTAATTTTTATCATGTCTAAGACATGATAAAAATTAACAAAAAGTTTTTTTTTTTTTTTTTTTTTTTTAATATCACATTAGATTTTTTTGAGAAATATTTTCCACCAGTCGGTCGGTTTTACTTTCTTTTTTTGGAGATGTTGATAACGATATATAAGTCGATATATAAGTTTCACTCACTGGGTTCTGATTCATTCGTTTTCGCCTTTGCTTTCACGAGATATCGAGACCGCTTCAGCATTTCGAAGGAAGCTCCTTTGATGTTATACTGTTTCTTCAATCGTCGCTTTAGATTAAATAAATACTGGTAATGAGTTTTTCCAAATAGTTTGGATGGAGGAGCATTGAAAAGAAACTGGAATAACTTTATCTGATTTGGATCCTTATAGACTTCTAAAGATTTAGACGCAAACGCTTTTCGTTTCTCTGGATCATCGTTTAGATAGCCCAAGATGTGAATCATCCTCAATTCCGTTTCTAAAAGTAATAAGACTATCAGCGACAGTTCATCTGTTTCATAATTGGAGAGACAGTGATTACGGATTTGATTCATCTGCTCTGCTGTAAAAAGTTGGTGTTTTCGACGACGAGGTTTCTTGACCACCACCTCATCTGCAGAAGGTAAGAACCATTTTCGTCGAATAGCATTTAAAGCATTTGAAATATATTTCGCGGAACGTTGTTTTTGATCGATAAGATATTGGTGATATTCTTGAAGTGTTTCGGTATGATTTAGATCTTTATGCATTTGTAAACACCAAGTTTCATATTGATTTTCATAAATAGAGTAGACTAATTTACTAGTTTTTGAGGGAGACATGATGCTTCTTTTATTTTTGGTATAATGAAGAACTCTTACTTATTTATAATTTTTTTAATAGGTTTTTGAATCAAAAAAAAATATTTATAATAAGAAGAAGAAACAGTAGAAACAAAATGGCCGAATGTTGTCCAATTTGCTTAGACGAACTCATTGCCGAAGATGTAGAAACCATTTCTACTTTAACGTGTCAACATCAGTTCCACACGAAATGTATTGACATTTGGAGAGAAAAAGCATTGACGTGTCCTGTCTGCCGAGAACCGTTTGAAGATGTCCTGCAGAAATTAACTTCTATGTTTCTCCCTTTGCGACGTTCTTCTTTATATGATGTAATTTACGATTATGAAAACCGCATCAGGTTTTCAGACGATGAGGCTGATTTAGATGATTTACTCATGTATGAATTATTGGGACCTTGGGAAACTTCTGATGAGGAAGAGGAGGAGGAAACAGAATCAATCGAACCTGAGGAAGAAAACCAGAGTGAGGAAACTAATTGAGACTGGAAAAAGGAATCGAGACCATAGATGGGTTTGAGTAAATTAGCCGATGACGGATGTAGGGATCGGACTCGAACCGATGGAATGGATTGGGACTGATATTCATCCCATTTCTTTAATCCCATCCGAAGATTTAAAGCCAATGACTTTTTCATATATTCGGAAAGAAGGAATCGCCAGGTTTTGGGACGATACTTTCCAACAATCTCGAGAGCGTTTAACATGCTGAGATAGCATTCTTGAGCTGTCCGACACAGTTTCAAATGAAAGACAACATCCATTTCATTCTCGACTTGCTTCCACCATCTCCCAGTTTGATATTTCCTTGGGTACAGCACTTCATTGTGTGGATATATTTCAGCCTCATCTTCGATCCACGGTTTCATGGTACTGGAAGGAAGGTCGTAGGGATCGCCTAAATGATAATTCAGTAACTGACAATTAGATAAATTGAGATGAAGATGGCTCGTGAAAACAATGAGACGATCGGCATAGGCTGGTTTGACCACCGAGTCTCCAAAATTCGGTTCGATCCAGATGAGAAGATCGCAATGCGTGCCGTCGCATTCGTAAGACGGATCTAACCCGTTGACGAACCAATCGTTGGAATCGTCGAGAAGAATATGGACCGTTTTATGATGTCGAACAAAAAGGGTTTCCAAATGATAGGATAAGAGGGAAGGATGCCTTCCTAAATTACCTAATACAAGGGTCACGGGTGCGTCTTGACATTTCTTGAAAAGATCTTGAATGGAACCCATGCTGGTTGTTCCGCATACTTGATTCCCGAGACAAGTCAGAAAAGATCCCATGCTTCTTTATTTTTTAAACGCAGCTCGCATATATTCTTGATCTTTCTGGAATTCCGATTCAGGATAAGGTGGCTTTTGAAGACTGGCATTCACTTCATTATGAAATTGAAACCAGACGTGGGCAAAGTGTTCGCCTAAAAACCGTTCTTTATACGTTTTGAGTTTGGATAAGTAATGATACACACAAATCCCGCATCGGAGAGTTCGATATAAAGATTCTGTCACAAAGTCTCTCCAAAGAGTTTTCGCGAGACGAATATCCTCGTCCTGCTCGTCCTGAACTGAAAACGCTTCGGCCATCCAATGTAAAAGCCGCCAGTAATAAGGACCAAAGACCAACGTGTTGTGGTAATTGATGTGATGAAAATAATCTTCGGCTGAAAAAGGTTGTGGGGATACGGAAATGCCGATCCGGGTCATCAAGTCTCGAATCGCCTGACTTTTCCCCTGGAGTAATTCAATCACCGCTTCGTCTAAAAAGAAAAAGTATTCGCTCTTCCATCGAATACGGTACAGGAGCGTTAAGACGCAGTACGTAGTCAATTTAAAGAGTTGAATCCAACTGTATTCGCCTACCCAAGCTCCAGGTCGTAGAAACGTCCGTCCCCATTTATCTTGGTTCATTAAATTGGCCATGAATAATAAATAGGTGACGACGACTTCATCTAATCGTTGTTGGGGCTCTTCTTCTCGGAAAGCGGTCGTAAAGTGGGTGACGTCGATACCCGGAGGAGGAGGTGGAGAAGAAGGGGTTTTGAAGTGTAAAAGTTCATGAATTTTATGAGCCACGAACGGTGAAACACGAGCCTGGCTTTCTTGGAGTTCGTTCGAAACGATCGGTTCATCTTCTAAATAAGTTCGTTTTAAACGTTTAAAGGTTTGAGCATCCATTCTCTTTACTTAAACCACCATTGACGAAAACGGCAATACCAATCTTCCACGTCTTGATTTTGCACCAAACTGCCGAGCAATTCGCCGAAAATTGTAAAAATCGTCAGCTTGCGAATGTATCCAAAAGCCAGAAAGAGAAAAATGAGTCCGTTGATGAGGAGGAAAAGGAGAAAGAACCAGCTTTGTGTTAAAATGAGACAAAACAGGATCACGAAGGACGTATATGCTCCAGCGACTAAAAGCGTTCCTAATGTTAAGGAATCCATTTGTTTTTTTTTCTTCTTCTTCTCTATTCTTGACCTAATGTCTCGTAATAAAGGGTCCGATACGTAATATTCTGGTAAGCATTATAAACGGGATGGTGGATAAAGAGAAATAATAAAATCCATAAGAGGATCGATACCATATTTTTGTTTTCTTTGTTCTGAGTCAGAAGAGAAGAGATAATAATAAAGTAACTCATATTAATTTTAAAAAAAATGGTTCGAAGGGATAAATCCAAATCTGATAAAGCGGAACGAAAATTGCTTCGAATGGAAGCAGCTCCTCCTAATCATGTAGGAGACCCAGTTGTTGACAACCCTCTTAACAATCACCCTCCAAGCAATCCATCTAACCATCCTCCTCCAATCCATGACAATCCTCCTAATAATGATAATGTAGGCAATATTCCCATGGACGTGGATGAGGAAATAATTCGTCGGCATAGGCGAGATCTCCTGAATTACGAAGAATACTACCCCGATCGAATGAAATCAGATAAGCGCTATGCCAAATTGGCTGACGGAAATGAGATTTATGCTAAGAATCGACAAGGAGATGAATTTTATATGCTGGATCCCGATGGAAATATTGTGTTTGCAAAACAATACTCTCCCATCACCGGTAAAATAACCCCTGTCTATGCCGTCGATCATCTGAACCGTTCTATTTTACCCGTCGACGCCCAAAACCGTCCCGTGTATGGATTTGATAGTGATGGGGAACCCATGTTTCCCATGGAAAATGGAAAAATGGTGTATCTGTTCTACGGAGGAAAAGAATGGTATCCGGAAAATCCTCAGACCAAAGAACAGATCTATGCTTTAGACGAGCACCATCGACCCTATTTTGCTAAAGACGAGCATCAAAAGCCTTACTATGCTCGAAAACTCGATGTCAATCAATTCCCTATCGAATATGCCCCTCTCGATTCCAACGGTCAACGGATCTATATTCCCTTAGACAACAATAAATTCCAATACCCGTTTAATCTCGTTACAAAACGACCGCTGTTTGAACTCTCTCCGGATCAGGACGAAATGTATTTCCGAAACAATACGCTAGGCGAATATTATCCCGTCAACGAATTCAACGATGAAATTTACGCTCGAGATCGTTTGCACAATGAAATGCCGGCTAGGAACATCGATGGAACCCCTTATTACGCTAAGCGAGTGGGGACGAATACTATCCCAAGCAACTCAACGGTCTCGAAACGTATATTCGAATTGGAAATAGGGACGAACCGGCCTTAGATGCTTTAGGAGGAGGCATTTATGCGAAAGATGAAAACTTGGACGAATATTATCCGAGAATTTACCACAACGACAATGACGAATAAAGCAAAACGATTACCAAAGGATCTTCGATGGCAAAAGATGAGTATTATGCAGTCGACAATCTTGGAAATCAACGATATAGAAAGGATCGAAGGGAATTTGAAACATATATTACCACTGACGATCCCAGTCTACTGTATGCCCTAGACAAATATAAAGTTCCCCATTATGCTAAAAAACCCGTGTATATCGGTGGAGAAAAAAAATTTGAGGAGTATTATGGAAAAATCAATAACTTGCCCGTCTTTCTAAAGTACCAGGGTCGAGAAATTTATGCCAAAGAGCATTCCGGGGCCGAGATGTATCCCAAAGATTTGTTTGGGAACGACATGATTGCTCGAGATGCCGACGGGCGGTATTATTATGCTAAAGATGAGACAGGAAATGAAAAATATCCCTTGTTGGCCGACGATACGGAACACAAGCCCGAATACATGTCTTACGCCCTCGATAAAAACGGTATTCCGTTCTATCCTATCAATTCTCAGGGTAAACCCATCTATCCTAAAAATGCTACAGGCGATGAATTTTATCAAATCCTTCACCCTTTCACTCAGCAAGTCATCTTTGGAAGAGATACCGATCAGAACCAAGTGTATGCGCGGAAAGCGGATGGAGGCGAAATTTACCCGGATAGCGGTCAATTCGCCATGACGAGGCTGAAAGAATTCTTTTATGCTCATGATAAGAACGGGGTCATTATTTACCCGGTCGATCAACACGGCAACGAACGATATTTAGTGACGGACAAAGGATCGTACGATCAATTGATGAAAGATCCGGCCGTGAAACGATACGCGAAAGATGCAGACAATAATGAAATCTATCCGGAAATTATTCATGCCGATAAGCGCATTACCCAAAAACCTTTAGGAAACCGGTACGCTCAAAATAAATTGGGTGAATATTACTACCCGGTCGATCGATATAATAACGAGTACATTGTCCAGTTCAAGAAAGTGAGTGAGGAACAAATCTTTGCGAGTGGATACCCCATCACGTGTGATCAAATCATCATTGTTCCCAATTTAAATGACAAGCCCTGGACGCCTGCGTTTATACGAGACCCTAGAATTGAACCCGAAAATTTGATAGGCTACTTGTACCGATCGCATTCGAAACCGATGGATTATTTGACCAATTTGAGATCTAAACGCGCTTCTCGACACGGGTTCCAACCCTATAAAGTTATATATAATAACTCGGAGGGTAAAGTGGTCGAGAAAGTGGAAAGCGGTCTTCCAGGACAAGAAGATCCAGTGGAAGAGGAAGAGAAAAAGAAGAAAAGAAAGAAGAAAATATATGCCAACCCGATACAGTCTGACGAAAATAATCATCAATCCACCACCAACTGGACAAAAATCATTCTTTCTATGATAGGTATCTTGGTCATACTTGCGTTCCTAATCTGCATTAATATACTGTTTAAAAACTAAAGTCGTGAGAGAAAGAAAAATATCTGAAACAATCCATTCTTAAAAAGATTGGGATGTCTTTTCAATCCAGTCGGTTGGAAAAAAATTTTCAGAACTGAAAAAAAAAAAAAAAAAAAAAAAAAAAAAAAGAAACTTTTTGTTAATTTTTATCATGTCTTCTAGACATGATAAAAATTAACTATCTACTCTTTTTGTCTAGGAATGATGTCTCACCCTTTCGAAAATTAGACCATGACTCACCCTTTCTAAAAATAAAATTCCAAGAAATAAATGAGTCATGGTGTATTTTTAGAAACATGGTGAGACATCATTGAAAACAAAAGGGAAGACATGATAAAAATTAATAATGTCTAGAAGACATGATAAAAATTAACAAAAAGTTTTTTTTTTTTTTTTTTTTTTTTTTTTTTTTTTTTTTTTTTTTTTTTCATTACAGAATTTTTTCTTAGCTCTGAGAAATTTTTTCCAGCCGACTGGATTCACAAGTCATCACCATTTTTTTTAGGAATGAACTCTTTCTTATCTATTTAAGCATTTCGAGTTTCGCTTCAAATGTGTACGTGCTGTTGAAGAGGGACCCACCTAGATCCTAGTTGACTCATTCATGGGGAAGGAAAAAAAAGTATTCTATAACGTGTTGGATAATGTTGGAGGTAAGTCTCTTTCTTTTTCATTTTTTTCTAAAGATTTATGAATGACAAACGGAAAGGTTTCTTTCTTGTACTCTTGAAGGCGATGAAAATAAAACAAAGCTTCTTGGAAAGCACAATATTTGGTCCGACCTATATGTTTCGGACAAAACGATGAATATTCATAGTTCATTGGTATGGGCGCGGTATGAAACGCCTCCTTGTTCTTGGAGACGAAATTGAAATAAATAGGACGGGCCAGTATCTGGTACAAAACATGAATTTTCCAATAATGAGGGCAGTAAATGTTTTTATATCCTGCCGTTAGAGCTACGAGAAACGGTTTTAATTGATCGTACGGCAAATGACCCTCATTCCATGAAAAGCCATGCGTTATATCCGCTAACGGTAAATGAACACTCGATACACTTTGTTTGGCGGAATAGGATAATTCAGACCACGGTATGGGTGGTTCCACGTAGATAATGCCTTGGGAACGATCATGGGTGATATAAGCCACTTCTTTAATAATATAGTCGGAAAAGTCATCATTATAAGAAAGATTAAGTTCTTTGGCGAGAGGATCACCATTCAATTCGAAACCTTCGAAATTGAGAACGATATAGGATTCCATGTTTTATTTTTATCGGTCATCTTGTTTCAGGAGAACATTGAATCTAAAATCCTCTACGGTTATCACATGAAAATCTCTCAATTTGCCTTTTAGATAGGTGGCTTGAGTTCCATATTTTTTCTTTAATTGTTGGAAACAAATCCGCTCTGATACTTGTACTGCAATAGGTCCTAGACGTATCTTATCCTTGCGAGTGAACAGAGTTATATATTCTATACCCACTCGATGTTGACGAAACTTTTGTAGAAATTGTATTAAGGACCAAGATTGAAGACCCAAGGTCGATTTTAAATCTCTTTCCAAATTAAACGTGGCAGTATGGGAAATAAGAACAATATATCGAAAGGAGGGACCTATTTGTCGATTGAACCGTTCGGTGATTCGCCATGGAAGAAAGGTTGAATGATTCATTTTTTTTTCAATTTAATTTAATTTTTCTTCTTCTTCGGTTCGAAGGATTAAACAAGCATGGCAGAGTATTACGATATTTCTGTTTTGAAAACTATTCAATTACCGATTGATCGACTCATCCGATTCGTGATTGGGCAAAATCCTCAACTTGAAAACTATCAAGCGACGTACCGGTTTCTGAATTTATTTTTTGAGATTACGCCTCGACTCGTTCGAGATTTTCAATCACAGGCCGCTGCTCATATCCGTCACGTGTTAGATAATATGTCGCAATATGGACACCTATATCTTTTAATCGATCAGCAGCCCCTGTTTAATGCCCTGGAATGGAATGATGAAGAATTTATTTTATCGAATGAAGAAATCTTAGACCCTATTCGCAAAATGGCCAGTCAGTTTTTTCCTAAAGATTCTGCTCATTACCATGTCACTTGCATCTATCTCTTATATTTTTACGCACTACTCGCGAATCCGAAATATACTTGGATCACAATGGATTATTTAATGCACGGCAATAAATATCATCAATATTTATTAGCTAAACATGCTCATGAAGAAAAGTAAAAAATAAAATCATTAGACGAGAAATTTATTTTTGAAAAGATAAAGCAATATAATGGAATTTTATCCGAATCGATATGGTAGTGAATATTACAAATATCGAAAAAGAGATCCAGTCTTTGTGAAAAGTGAATATGGTCATGAAAGGTATGCCATTCACTCCCAAAAGGGGGAAATCTATCCCGACAAAGGTGATCCTTTCGCTAAAACTCGAGACGGCCTTCCATATTATGCCAAAGATCGGAAAGGAAATGAAAAATATCCTCTACAACGTAAAAAATCCCTCGTTATTCAAATTCAAAACGAATTCGTTCTGGCCAAATACCCGGACGGAAAAGAACGATACCCGGTGGATTTCCGAGGGAACGAATATTATTTAGTGAAAAATGAAGAACCTTACGTCCTGAAAGATGCCCAAGGTGAAATCTATTTTGCTAAAACATGTAGTGGAAAAGTCCTCATTCCCTGGAATTATTTTGAACAGTACAAGTATCTTCTCTCAGAACATTATAAACGCACATGCGATGCTGCAGGAAACTGCGTTTATCAATCCACGGTACCCGTTGAAGAAATTCTTAAAAAGTTGTTTCCATGCCTCTGTTTGTGCTTAGCTGAAATACCTACAATGGCTTTTATTCTAGCAGCTACGTTAATGTCAATACCAGGACTGTAAGAACAACGTTCTTATATATAGTCAGTGAGAAGAGAAAGAATGACTCGAAGCTGGCTGAGAAAAAATTCTATTAAAAAAAAAAAAAAACAACTTTTTGTTAATTTTTATCATGTCTTTAGACATAATAAAAATTAACTCTACCCCCCTTTTTTCTTTTTGTTGTGAATGATGTCTCACCCTTTCTAAAACTAGATTTCTAAACAAAAGAATGAGTCATATCGTTCTTGGAAATTTATTTTAGAAACATGTTGACACCTGATTCAAACCAAAATAGGGGTGAGGGGTGGTAAAGTTAATTTTTATCATGTCTAAAGACATGATAAAAATTAACAAAAAGTTTTTTTTTTTTTTTTTTTTTTAGTCCAAAGGGGCATTGTCCCCGAAGGACTATTAGTTTCGTTTGGGCGTTTTGCGTTGACAACCGTAGAATGTCCGATTCACTTTTCAAAATAACGCACTTACCCAGATCCACCCTCATCTCCTCCTCGCTCTCTTATCCTTAACCACTCTCTCCTCCTCCTCGCTATCTTATCCTCCTCCTCTCTCTTATCCTCCTCGCTCTCCCATCCTCCTCCACTCTCTCATCCTCCTCGCTCTCCCATCCTCCTCGCTTTCCCATCCTCCTCCACTCTCTAATCCTCCTCCTCTCTCTACTCATCCACACTCTCTCATCCTCCTCTCTCTTGTCCTCCATTTCCATATAGTTACCATTTCCCGTTGTATGAAACAATAGAATAGTAATCATTCTCAATAAAACGGTAGTCAAGCAACCGCAGTAAGAGGAAATCTTTGAAATAGATCTTAGTAAAAAAAAAACTATTGTAAAAATCATTTGTATTGAAAAACGATTATCATATCATTAATCACAATCAAAGTCCTTCGGGGACAATGCCCCTTTGGACGTAATCCAAAATCTGAATTCTTTCAGATTTTTTTTTTTTTTTTAATCTTTAGAATTTTTTCTCAGCTGTTAAGAAATTTTTCCAACCCGACTCGATCGACCGGACATCACCATGTTTTAAGAATGGACTCTCACTTATATATTTCAGCATTGCGAGTTTCACTTCACATGATTCTGTGTTTTTGAAGAAGAAACATCTTGAAATCTGGCTTTCTTCAGTCAACTTTTGTTTTTTCCAAGTCATTACACAATGAAATGTTGGGAACCTACCTCATGCATATGTAAAAAGGTTAGTAATTCTTGTCTTTTTTCAGATTTTTGATGATAACATTATCGTAATAAATAACTTGTCTTTTATGCTGAGGCAGATCAATGGGTTCATCGTCCACTTTTAAATGTTTCGTGGTTGAGTGTTCTCCCTCTTCGTCGTCATGCTTTCGTTTGAGAGACGAATTCAATTCGGCATTTTCAAACTGAAGGGGTTCTACTATATCCAAAGACGAGGAAATATTATTTTCGGCTGAAAAGGAACTGAAATCCATTTCGGTCCGTTTCAAATGTCCAAATTCATCATTGAAACGCATAATGAGTTCCGTTTCGTGGATGGAGGTGTCGCGCATCGTTTTCAAAAATTGTCGAATGGCCGATTTCAGTTCGTTAAAGGTCGTAACAGAACCGGGAATGATTTGTACATCGGCATACTGTTTGAATTGTGTAAAAATATCGGTCGAAGATAGAAATTCTTTTTTGAATTCTACTAATATTTCAGGTTCGGAACGGTAACGGATCATGCCGTCCTCCATGTTAATATTGTGGGCCAGATGCAGATAAATCATTAAAAAGAAACCTTTATAGGAATCTTCGACGATAGAATCTTTGGTTTCGAGTAAATATTGATCCTGCATCACTTGTTCTGAGGTGAGGGATGGAGCATTTTTCGTAAACACGGCGTCAAAAGGAATTGCTACCACGCGATCATTAAACGCCTCTGTGGCCGTACACACTGGGAACGTATTGGTAGAAGCCATGAGTTTGGCACTGGGAATCGCTCCTACATTTTGCTCGTACAAATTCCGAAAACTGGTGGTCGAATTACCCGTGATTTCTTTCACGAGGTTTTCGTTTAATTTTCTCGACATTTCTTCAACAGTCACTACCCGACAACAAAATAACGAAGAGGCCAGTTCGGGTTGGGCTGATAGTCCTTGACCACTCGTCGTTTGTAAATTGACGGCTCGAATACCATGACTATAGCCTCCAAAGACCTTCGAGATCATTTGAAAGAATTTACTTTTTCCATTGCGCGTGTTGCCTTTCAAAATAAAAAATTTGCGACCGTAATTGGTCGCAATGAGAAGACTGGCCAGGACATCTAAAAGGTACATGAACAGATCGTATTCGAAACACGTATATTTACACATGTGCACATAAAAATGAAGCATGCTTTGAATGAGCGGGTTGGTTTCTAGTTTGTCATGAAACTCGCGCACTTTTTCCCGCAGCGTATCCAGTAAATCGTCCGTGAGGTCGAGAAAACAGCTTTTCAGGTATTGTAGAAAAAATTTCCGGTCGGTTAATAAACGATAGATGGCTATCAAATCCGGATCGTGACGAAATTGCATTAACTCGTGTCGACTAAAATTGATGCCCAGACGTCGATCCGATAGGTAAAATTCCGGAACCGTCCCTCCTACATGACCCGTCAAGAGATTCAGAACCCCATCGTGGGTTCGAATATGCCATTTATGTCGATCCATTTGAATGATTTTTCGATCAATGTTGGTTCGACTCAGAATGGACGAGACCACATAATTAATGTTGACCTGTTTCATAATGTCTGTGAAAGGACACATGTTTTTAGTTTTATCGGCAAACTGATTCCGAGCATAGGCCTGAATGGAGGACCAGATGGCATTCATCAGGTTTAGAATTTCTATCTGGTGGGGCACTTCTTGCCAGTACTCGTGGATATTATTCCACATATAGCGTTGAGGTTTCTTGCAGGAATTGTGCATGGTAATGACGAGAATCGGAAAATATCGCTCTTGAATTCGATGAATTTGTTCCACGAGCTGATCTCCAGACACCGAATATAAAATAACGCCTTTCATGGTTTTGATAATAGCTTCCAGTTTATCTTTAAATTTGTAAATTTTAGGATTGAGATTCGAACCACAAAAGAGGATCGTGTCGAGAGTAAAATCTTGGGAAATGATATCTATAATTTTACTGTTGATTTTTTCTACAGAATCTATGAGTTCGTGAGATTCTAATATCGTACGCAAATGGGATGCGAGTGTATGGGAGGACATCCGTAAATGTTGACACAAGGCACAAAAGACAGGTAAAAAATAGTAACCTTGATTGTACTGCATAATCGTACGAAGGGGATTGGGATCGGAATGCAAACTAGGATTGTCTAACTTGAGAGCTTGATTCACCGTCTGGAATACATCGTTTTCGATGACAATAGAATTTTGACTTTCCCGGTACCATCGTTTTAGAGCCCGGTTATTCGATTCAAAGTCTGAAATCACAAACCCGTTAAACTTGATAAAGTAAAACGTTTTTAACCAATGATGACCTTCGGTTCCAAAATCCTTCCCTTTGTAAATATACATCGGGGTTTTTAGTTTATACACAAACGTAGCCACTTTTTCATCGTCGGGTCCAGCTTCCTCATCTTTGCTAATAAGCGTGGGATACGATACTCGATACAAAGGATCGTACAGTGTCACCACAGGCATCATATATTCATAAAGTTGTTTTTGAATATCCATTGGCTGGAGGTGGAGCAGTTTACGAAAAAAGGAATTGGTATTATCCTTGCGACGTTTAAATTTTGATTGAATGCCTAACAATCGCATGCTGAAAGCATTGGGATTGGTCAAATCTAAACGCCAGGTGGTTTGTTCGTCTACATAAATAATCAGCATGGGTTCGTATTTATTCGTATAGGGCTTGGAGGAATTCACAAGCGTCGCATTCGCTAAAACGTCCAACTGGAAAATAAATTCAGATGTTTCGTGATAGAACCGGGGTTGAAGTTGGCTGCAGAATTGAATATAATCATCATGAGCGATCGAGATTTCCGGCAAATGGTCATGAATACCACCTCCTGGACGAACAGCCACAATAAAAGTAAAATGCTTAAGAGATAAAAAGTAAAATTTTAAGGTTGAGAGAATAACAGAATCTACATAATCGTAGAGCATAGATGAAGGAAGGGATGCATCGCATTCGGTTTTAATATCAATATCTAGGATAAGGGAATGATGGGTCGTCGAGCAAAGATCCATCGTTAAAAAAAGATTTTCGGCAGACGTTCGAGTATAAAATCGAGAAAATTGTGCGTAGTCTTTTCGGTTACAGTAAAAGATTCCTCCCGACATCTGGTAGAAAATGTAAGCATCGTTGGGCGCATCTCCAACCGAATTAATCCTTGTTAAATAATGGAGGCTCTGCGACATGATTATATATCTTTAACTTGATTAATATTTCTTAAAAAAATACAAGCAATGCTTTGTAAGTAAATATCCTATAAAATCTCCACGTGCTCCTCTAAAGAATAATTAAACTGAGCACTTTTACCTTCATAAAGTCTGTTCCTATATACTGTTGAATTCACGGCACAGAATGATTTAGAGTGAAATTCGTTTCGCACATCTTAAATAGATAAACCAGAGTTCTTTCTAGCCAGAACTCAGAAAAAAATTCTAAAGTAGATATTAAAAAAAAAAAAAAAAAAAAAAAACTTTTTGTTAATTTTTATTATGTCTTTAGACATGATAAAAATTAACTACCTTCCCCTTTTGTCTGGGAATGTTGTCTCACACTTTCGGAAAATAGAACATGACTCATCCTTTCTAAAAATAGAACTCCAATAAAAGAATGGGTCAAGGTATATTTTTTAGAGAGTGAGACATCCTTCCCTGACAAAAAGAGGGGACAGTTAATTTTTATCATGTCTAAAAGACATAATAAAAATTAACAAAAAGTTTTTTTTTTTTTTTTTTTTTTTAAATATACATTTCAGATTATCTGGGAAATTTTTACCAGCCAGCTTTTACTTTTCTAGACATAAACGTCCTTGTTTATGTCCTTGAATGACGTCATCTCTCATGTATATATAAAGCGTGTAAGTTGGCTCTGTTGACTTATTCCTTTCGAGGAAGAAGGCGAGATAAAGTAAGCTCTGTCATGGATAATGAAAAGTACTACAATGTTTCGGATTATGTGGAAGCGTATGGAAATGTTTATAGACAATATTATTTTATAGCTGTTCGTTTCAAACTACCCATCTTCCATGTCGATACTTTGAAACATTTTAGCCCGGGTCTCGTTCGAGCACCTTGCATTCTCGTGGTCAGTGAAAATCGACTCATTTTCCAAGGAGAAAATTTAGACAAAGACTATCCGTTTCCTCATGGGTCTTTAGTCTTTTGCGTGCGTGGAACAAAAGAGGATCCTCGTTGGATTAACGTCTCTAGAGATACGACCGATCAGTTTTTACAAAGTTTATTTCCCTCTCGAGATTTTATCAAGGTCTCCTATGAAAATAATACCTTATTTGTTTGTTCGACCATCAATCCGTTTTCCTTGTTCTGGAAAGTACTTCCTCGCAATATGGCTTTTCGCGCCTTAAGCGATCTGACGATGACCTACATAAAAAGAGAACCTTTCCAGTTAGAGCATTGCATGCGCCTCCGATTTTTCAAACGAAATACGCACGTCTGGGAATCGTGGTCCAACTGGTATCACTATTTACATCCCATGCTCATCCTCCACTTCATACATTTAACGGGACAAGCTGCGAGTGCTCAATTGGCTGCCAAACTTCATAAATTGTTTAAACGCTCCCTTCCACCTTACCTGCATACGGATTCTATTCCATCGGACTTTTATACTTGTGAAATTACTTTTGACGACACGAAATTAACCGGTGTTTGGTTTGTCGTTTTGAATATGTCTTTAGTGATGTATGTTTCGCCCATGATTGCGTCATTCCATCATGAAACGTTCCTCGACGTGAATCGTGAACAATGTAATTATTGGCTACCGTTTTACCGAAATAATGAATTATGGACCCGAGAAGGATTTAAAATATACGTTTCCCACTTTAGAAAGAATCGTCGCTACTTGAAAGAAGTCATGATTTGGTTATCGTCCCGCTCCGAAGAAAAATATCAATATATGTTGCTCGATTTGAACAAAGTAGCCTACCTTTTAATGATTTAAAAAAAGCAAAAAGAAAAGAATGTTACGAGAACTGGTTCGATGTCTTATTCAATACCAGTCCGACCCCACTTTTATATCTTTAAATGTCGTTGATGGTCTCAAACAAAATCTTCGAGACGACGTGATCGATGCTTTTCTCCTGAGTCGACCTTTACTCCATCTCTATCCTCAACTGTATAAAAAGAGTTCGAGCATCATCGATTTCTTGTTTCGCATTTCGGGCTTGCATTTGGAAGAGATTGTTCCGATGGAATCGCAGGACCTGGAAAATCGCTTCTTTGGAAACTCAATTGGAGGCAGATCGGAAAGCTTTTGAGAAACAAATCGAGACGCTCCAACAAGAGCACCGGAACGAAATGCGTTATTTTCTAGCAGAAAAAGAACAATATGTGAATACCGCTCGATTCGGAAAAGAGCATTCAGTCGTGGATTTGCAACGACAATTGGAACGCCTTACATGGGAGAAAGAAACCCTGCAAACTGAGTTGGAGCAGCTGAAACGGAATCACGAAACCTTACAAACTCAGTGGGAGCAATTGAAACGAGATCACGAAACCTTACAGACACAAATTCGAACGCACGAGTCTGAAAAAATACAATGGCAAAGGCAAATAGTAGAACAACAACAACAACAACAACAATTGAATAATAATAATAATAATATCGAGTTTCCAAACCGTTTGATGAACGAATGGTAAATGCTGCACCAACGCTACGAAACGGGACTTGAAGAATGGATGCAACGAACGGAAAGTTTAATCCGCCCTTTGCAAATGGCTTTACAAGAAACGATCGAGCAACTGAAACTTCCTCCTTCTTCTACAACTACGGTCATTGAAACTTTACCGCTCGAACCGCCTCCTTCTCAGCAGCTCATGATCGAGTCGTCGCGATCTAAATTAGAGCAATTACAAGAAACCCTCGACCAGTTTTTAACATCGTATCAATCGGAATAAAAACAGCACATCCAGCAATTGAACGAGGAACTGAAAGGACAATTGACCCTTTGTCAAAACGAAAAACGGATGTTGGAAAAGCAGTTGGAGCAGGGTCAGAAAGAACGAACCGACCTCCTGCAAAAATGGAAAATCGAGTCCGAAACACATTTCCAGGAAGGTATTCAACGCGTTCTTGACACGCTGCAAAAGAAAAATCCTCATATCGAGACGATTCTTCGAGACGAAATGGCTAAACAAATGAAGGAGTTCCACGAAACGCAGTTTATGACGTTTTTACAGACGATCCTTCCCCCCTCATTTTGGAAACCTTTAGGTGCGAACCAAGATTGGAAAACGTTTTTCTTCCAGCAAATTCAAACGTATATCCAGTATTTACAAAATTGGCAAACCCAGCTTTTGAACCAATTAACACTTCTCGGGAATACTTTAAATCAATCGCTAACGCCCGACAATTTAGCTCATTCCATTCTTCACAGTCTCCCTTCTTCCTCTAAAAGCATGATGGAAGACACGACCCTCTTGCAACGATTGCACGATCTTCAACAATCGATTGAGAACCAGAACGAAGCGAAGGAGGTCCTACAACAAATCCAAGCTCAACTCCATCGGGATCGTAGCCAAGAACATAAAAAATTACAGCAAAGTCTAGAACATGAAAAACGGCAACGCGTCGCTTTGGAAACTGGAGGTCCTAAAAACGAATTTGGTAACTCTGATACGGACTAAATGGAATGCGTATTTTGGGGCCACGGATTACGATCAGATTCTCGCGAAACTCGAAAAAGTATTCCATTTCAAAGAAAATCTAGAGAGGACCCTCGAAACGCAATTGGCGCAACTGAAAGGTCATTTTCCCGAAATACCGGTCGTTCAATTCGATAATTTGGCGTCGAGCATGATCGAATGGGCTCGACAGGTCGAGAATCGCAACGATTGTGAAGTCGAGCTCCGTAAAACCAAAGAACAACTTTTCGAATTGAAACAGAAACTCGATCAAGTCGAAAGTAATTATACGAAATGTAATGAGTACCTCCTCTACGCCAAAACGAAATTAACCACGTTCCTAAAAACGATCCTTCAGAATGACCCTAGTGATCAGAGGGAAGACTGGCCGCAAGCCGTTGTCCATCAACTCCAAAACGTGATTCACGAGCATCGACAATTTCAAGATCTCGTTTATAAACAAATTGTCACGCTTCGAGCCCAGTTTCCGAACATACCGGATCCCATTGAAGAATTGGCGAATTCGGTGATTTTATATTTCGAGCAGGAACGAGACCTATATCGACGGCAGTTGGAGGAACGTCCTCACATTACCGAAGTGAAAGAACCCACTACTGTACCGGCCATTACGTATCCTACGGATCAAGTGGAGGAATTACAGCGGGAAGTGAAAGATTTACAAAACCAACTGGAAGTGTCTCGGTCTCGAAACCAAACTTTAGAAAACCAACTGGCTAAAGCTCTCGTAGCTCCGCAGGATGTAGAAATGTCCGATACTTCGAAATATAAACGAAAGCACGTATCGACGGTCGACGAAGACTATGTAAGAGGTCTGTCATTGGATTTACAAGAGGCCAAACACGCTTTAGATCGATGTCTGGACGAAAAAGCCCACTTGCAAAAGGAATTGGAACACATTAAAACCGAAATAACCCCTTCTCCCTCCGTATCGTCCGATTTCAAAATGCTCAGCGACCTGTTTTATCAATTATACGTGTCCTATTTTCGATTACGATTTGATGTCGTGTACGGAAAAACCGTTTTTTCGTCGGAATATATTAGATCCGTGCTGAATAAATTGGATTTCGTGGATCGAAGCATTCGATCCAATATGACTGTGAAAGAATGGACCGATGTTTTATTGCAATACATCAAATGGGACGTACAAACTCTGACAGGAGGGTTAGATTGGCAGGGGTCGCATACAGCCTACATTAAAGATGAATTCTTAACCTATTGCATGAATCAAACGATTGAAATCATTGACCGGTACGCGAAAGAATTGAGGAAACAGACCGAGATGTTTAGAAGTCCATAAAATAATAATAAAGGGGAACTATGGAATATTCAGAGTTAATCGATCGTATTCTTGCGCACCCGATTTTAAAAGCGGGGATTGACGAAATCGTTGAAAATAACCCGAGAACGTTAAACCTCGTGAGCCGAGAATGGAAAAATATATTAGCCAACAATCCTCAGTTTCAAAATTTTCAAGCTAAAGCGATCCCGTTCCAGCATCCCGTAGAAAAAGGTTATATTCAGATTGAAAATATTAAAGATTTCAATCATCATTATAATATTCTCGTAGCGGGGTATTGGGTTCTCTGCGCTACTAATTATAAGAGGAATCTGAATGCCCATTCTTTCATATGTAAACTCTGTCCTCCTCTGGTGGACATTACCAAAGCCGTGGCTGCCGATCATTCCCAAATGCTGATTTCAGAACAATGTCGGTTCTTCATTGAAAAATGTAGACCTTCTCTCTGTAAAGCGTGTCGGCAAATGAGTCAACGAAATGATCTGAATTCTCAGATGTCTCAAAATCAATGGTGTTTACGCAAAACCAAAGTGTTTGATGGAACGACCCTTTTAAACGTGTTTCAAGAAACCCTGGACCAAGAATTTGTGAATAACGATATGTTTATTGGTATTTTAAATATTAAAATTAATTCGCGGTACTTTTACGAAACGGACGCTTTGTATTGTAGAGTAGGAGGCATTTGTAGAGATATGATTCTCTTTCAAGAAGATGCTCTGAATATGATCGAAAAACCCGTGTTTCAGTTAAATATTTTAGAACCTTCTTCGAGAAATATTATTAACGAAACCATTTCCACTACCTTCGATAAAGAGAAAATCAAAACTGAAAAGGTGGATCCAGACCAGGTTCCCATCAAAAGCAAGATCAATCCAGATCTGTGCAAACCATTCAAGAAAGAGAAGTCTAAGAAGGAGGCTGAGGATGTAAAAGGCAATGAGGATCCAGTCTATTTAGGTGAGGTTTCTGCCAGTTCTATGAAGAACAAGTTTAGTAAATTTGCGTATAAACCGTACGCTCTCAGGTCTCGTCGTGATCTGGATGATCTGGATTAGAAGTTAAAAAAAAAAAAAAAAAAAAAAAAAAAAAAACTTTTTGTTAATTTTTATCATGTCTTTAGACATGATAAAAATTAACTACCCTCCCCTTTTTGTCTGGGAATGTTGTCTCACTCTTTCGAAAAATAAACCGTGACTCATTCTTGGAATGATTGCCATTAGAAAGGATGAGTTATGGTCTATTTTTAGAAAGTGTGAGACAACATTCCCAGACAAAAAGGGAAGGGGATTGTTAATTTTTATCATGTCTAAAGACATAATAAAAATTAACAAAAAGTTTTTTTTTTTTTTTTTTTTTTTTTTTTTTCTTTCAGATTTTAAAAATTTTTTCCAGCCGACTCGATCAACAAGACCGTCATTTTTTTTCAAGAATGTGTTCTCACTTATCTATTTAAGCCATTCGAGTTTCATTTCAGATCGTTTGATGCTGTGGCCTGTGTACAAGCTTCTACATGATGAAAACAGATTCTGTGTCAAGGTATATTACCATTTTGTTTTTTTTTTCCTTTTTACATAATAGAAATTTTTCTGTACTGACTTTTTAACCCCCAACCAAATCAATTTTTTTCTCCAAACCTTTTCGCATTTAGCAAGTTAGGAACCGCGTATCAGAAAACTGCATGGCATTTTTCATAATGAGATTATCGGGCAAATCCTTTCTCGTCAATTGTTTATTTAAAGCCTTTTCTTTGGGATACGTGATGCATTTGGATTGATAGAGATACAAAGATCCTGTTTCTTCTCCCATCACAACAATCGGTTCAGGGTGACAAATATCTTCTAACGTATAAAACCCAACCCCTTTCTTGTACGCGACATTCGAAATGACGGTTTCGAGAACGAGGTCTAAATTGGGTAGTTTATGAAAATCGAATAAACAATGCGCCAGCAGGAAATTGTAAAAAGGAGAGAATTCCGTTTTAGGGTCGACAAAGAGACCTCCATTCGCCATGTCACATACCTTTATCTTGTCGAAAAGCGTCGCTACATTTGAATTATTAATATAGTGGTATAAAACCGCAAAGACGTTGCTGAAGCGTGCTCTTGAAATGAACCATCATTTCTTCTTACATCTTCGTGGTATTGTTCACGCCTAAACCAATTTCGTTCGTGTTGCCAACACTTAAATTCCGTAGCAGTTCGTAATGGAAACGCCGATCAAACACATCCATGGCGTTATTGCGTTTCAAGTCGGTCGGGTCTTGAGAATACAGGTGGTTGATATAGTGCTCGATGCACGGGTTGAGTTTAAACGTGAGATCGTCCAACTGGACGTCGTGTAAATCGGGTCGGAAATGTTTATCCAGGAACTCGCGCGTCGGTAAAATGACAGTATTTTTCGGAAACGAGAAACTTTCCTTCACAATCAGGAAAGGTCCAACGACCTTGGTATGCGATTCCGATTCCATTCGATGATAATAAATTTGCAATCCATAAGGATTTCGAAGATGGTTCAGGCAGAGAATATTCCGAAACGCCGAAATATTGTCCGACCCACAAGGAATTTTTCGATTACTAAAAATACAATTGGATTCGTTCATTGTCTTGGTTTCTGAAAATCCGGCAAGGGTCAAGAGACATGCGATTTTTTAACAAGTCTGGAGGCAAAGTCGCTAAACAATTTAAACAATTCGACATTCCTGTCAAACGAGCAGGGGAGGTCGCTAAAGTCGTCGCGAAGAATAAACCCCTTCAAAAAGCTTTTGATAAAGTGTTTAGTAAGAAAGCTCTTCTGACCGCAGGAGGGGTGACGGCCATCGCGCTCGGTTCTCAATATGTCAACCAATACATTCGGGACAATTCGGGCTGTTTTCTCTACAACGGAGGGGACATGGTTTGTAAACTTAAAGAATTGAGTTGTTGTCAACCCGAACTTGTTCACGGGATCGAATCGTGCACGGGATTTCCTATTCAGCAATGGAATGCGTGTGAAGGGTACGACAACGAGAAAGAGGATACGTGTTGTCGATTATGTGATTGTCAATATCACGATTGTACACCGACGCAAGAATTGAAATGCCGTCGACCCACGATCGGAGAAGCTTTAACGCATTTCAGTCAAGACGTGACAGGTTCCATCACGAGTGGTATTTTAGATGTTTTGGGTAATATACCGTACCTAAAACCAATCTTGTTGGGAATCGTTCTTGTCATCATCGGCCTTATTATTTGGAAATTCGTATAAGAAAAGATGGATATCGTTACACTTCAATCCTTAAAAACTCCTATTGATCACCTTCTTCATCATAAATATCGTCGTCGACTGAATACTGTGGTACCTCAATATATCAAATTTCATAAATTTCCGCCCTTCACGAGCCTCGTCACGCTCGAACTGGTGCGCGATCCAGAAGTACGGGAAGCGGTGCGAGACTATATTCAAACGCTGTTTCGAGAAAAAGAGAAATACGGCTATTTGTATTTTTTGAGTGAACAAAATCTCGTACTTCCATTTACAATTCAATGGAATACAGAATTGGTCGTGGATCCACTGAACTTTTTTACTATCATTACGGAAATAGATCAGATAGCCGACCAGTTCGCTCAACGGGGAGATATGACGTACGAAATAACTCGCGTTGAAATACTCTATTTATTAGTGTTGATTGTGAATATTCAACTCAATTGGATCACGGTCGATTATTTGCTACGATGTAATCAGATGTATGATTACTTGATTGCTGCTCCTAATCGAATCTTGACCAATTCCGAAATGGAAAAGAATACAATATGATCTCCAAGTTACGAAATGCTTCTTCTTCAACCCTCCTGAGCGATCTGAAGTAAAACTTGAAATGTTTAAATAGATAAGCGAGAGTCCATTCTAGAAAGAATTTTGAGATGTCTTGCCAATCGAGTCGGCTAGGAAAAATTTCTGAGAGCCCAGAAAAATTTCTGTAGATGACAAAAAAAAAAAAAAAAAAAAAAAACTTTTTGTTAATTTTTATCATGTCTTAAGACATGATAAAAATTAACTCTCTCTTCTTTTTGTCTGGGAAGGATGTCTCACCGTTTGAAAAAACAAACCATAACTCATCCTTTCTCATGGCAATCATTGCAAGAATGAGTCACGGTTTGTTTTTCGAAACGGTGAGACATCCTTCCCAGCCAAAAAGAAGAGAGAGTTAATTTTTATCATGTCTTAAAGACATGATAAAAATTAACAAAAAGTTTTTTTTTTTTTTTTTTTTTTTTTTTTTTTTTTTTTTAAGCTCTTAGAAATTTTTTCCAGCCGACTCGATTCACAAGACATTTCAAGATGACGTCATCGTTTCAAGAATTGTGTATATCAGTGGATAACTTTCGCACTTCTTGTGAGTTGAGTTCCTAGCTGAGCTAAGGGAATCACCATTTCTCAATCTACAGATATTTGTTTCGTTTTTTTTTTCTCTTTACAACAGAACACATGGAGAGGAAACTGGTCGTTCCATAAATTCAATTCTTAACCAGACAATATCGAGAAATTTTCGAGCTTCCCGACTTAGGCGAATGACGATCGGGGACGATGAATTTCTTGGTATAATGATACCTTCTTCTTCTTCGGTTTCGACCGTTTCGGCCGAAAAGCATATTTTATGTCGAGCCAAAGTTAGAGCCAATTGAAAGAGTTTCAGATTGCCGTACCTGATTTCTGGATCCGTGGAACGATTCTGATGATAAAATTCCAGCCATGATTGAACCAGGTAAGGTAGATGAGCATAGGGTTTAGCAAGTGGAACTGGTTTTTCTTCTTCGATTTTGGTCAGACCACATAAATCATGAGGAATGGAAGCATATCGAACTCGGTGAAGCGCATACTGACAATCGTATTCGTAACTCTCGAGAAACGTCAATTCGCTCACATCTGTGACGGGATGGAACAGACACGCCGTGTTTCTATTAGCAGGTTGTTTCGGATGAGATTCGAGCATGACATAACTTAAACATAAGAAAGCCTTTTTGTATTCAAACCCGATGATCGTCGAACAGAGTACGACCGGTTGAAGTGGATACGTGGTTTCTGGTTCGTAAAGAATAGGAATCCAGTGCACGGTCGTGGGAATGGCTTGATATTTCATGTACCGCTGATACGGTGATCGAACATATAAAATCGTTTCCGGTTCAGAACCGTTGACGACGAGTCCAATGCATTTCCCGTTAGGATTCGATCGAGTAGCATTTTCAAACCCGATTTGAAACGGGTATTCGATCAAGAGTCCGACCTTCTCAAGCGAATTTCTCTGATCGTACGTATTCAAAATATCTTGGACAATATATTGAGGATGGTGCTGATACGTCCATTGTTTTTGAATGAGCGCCGTACTCTTATTGTACTCAATAGGAAACAGGATGGGTTTCTCAGGATTCACGGACGGTAAAAATTCAATAAAGGAAGACGGAAAAGCCGTTCGCGTTTTCAGAGGACCGTAATAAACGTCCGGTCGATCTTTCCATTCGTTGATGAAATTATGGACGAGGTCATTCTCGTGATGGACCTGGTTGGATAAAAAACAAAGACGATACCTTTTCCCTCCGTCATCTTCTGGTAAATGTAATCTGGGCCCGTTATCATCATCAAAGTAATGTCCTCCTGGATACGGTATATCCCATTCGTCTAAATATAGAATTGTATGATTATTTTGGGAGCGGTACACGTTTTCGAACACGGGATTTTGTAAATACCGTTCGATCGTTTTAGGATCTTTCACAAAAAATGGTGTAGCGAAAAGTTTGAAAAGATTGTGGGAGGATTCCGATGAATTCGGGATCGTGGGGAAAATGACCCGTTCATTTTCTAAAAGAAGGATCCATGATGCATTGCGTTAAAGAAAAACGGTACACGACAAGTCCGACATTTTACAATAGGCGGCTAGGGCGAGAACGAGTGGTTTCTGACTCGGGACGACTTTATCGAAATGAGCGAGTTTTCGAATCACAGAAGGTTGAAGCCGCATATGGGCTAAGGGAAAAAAATCGTATCTTGAATCACATTGAATCCTCCTAAATGCAAGCCATGAAATTGGCTGTAAAGTGTAGCGTATTTATGAATATTCATTATCCTTTGTTTTTGAGAGGGTCGGATTAAAAAAAGAAGAAAATAGACATCTGAGAAAGTATCCGCAAGTGGAAAAGCTTACGATGAGCCGATTTTATAGTTGGCGTAGTATCCGAATTGACATTCGCTAAGGGATTTAATAAAATCTAAAATCCATGGTTAGAGAATAGATGGGGAAAATCTTTTATGCTTCTGATAAAAACCGCTCGTTGTAAATCCAGAATCCATTGGTTAGAACAGATGCGGGAAATGTATTTGGAATTCTAATAAACAGACCAAACTGCCTTGAGTATCTGCAAGTAAAAAATCTTACGATGAGTCAATTTTATAGTTGAAGTAGAATCTTGTATCCATTAAGGATATTGATAGAACTTGTATGTAATTAGAGAGAAAGGAATGAACAAGATAAAATGAGTTATGAATCATTTCTCCGATCCGTTTTTGGATCTAATTATAAGACATTTATGCCTTTTATTCATACTATTCAGCTTTACTGTTTATTTATCATTACATTAGTAATTTGTCTGACCATCTACATGATTTATGAAACACAGCAAGATAAATATTAGGAAAACTATGTTCCCCCTTCATGGTATTTGTTTTTCAGACATATATATTATGGATTAAGTTATTTCTTTATCAATAGCGTCAGATCCTGGCACCCATTCAAAAAATCATTAATAATAATTTAATATCATTAATAAAATTTTGAAACCTTCTAGTATAAACCTTTTTATCAAATTTTTAGTAAAATAACAAAGATCCTAAAATCCTTACCTTTTAAATCTAGTGTGTCCCATAGGACAAACCGGTTTGTCCTATGGGACACACTACATTTAAAAGGTAAGGATTTTAGGATCTTTGTTATTTTACGGTCAAGGAAAATTTAAAAGTTTTATGGAATCCTTATATTTTTTTTAATCAATTTACTTTTTAGGTACCAAAAAAGGATTAGATTAAAAAATATAAGACAAAGTGAAAAATAATAGATAATAATTAATAATGAAGGGTAGGAGTCAAGATGGATACTGAGGAACCTACAATTTTATCTGAAAGGAAAAGAAAAAGAAAAGCATATTTGAAACATTATTGGTCACTGGAACGAGTAAAAGAAGCAAATCGATGGAGAAAACGAGAAAGGCGAAAAGATCCAAACGTTCGATTCAAAGAAAAAGAATACCAACGAATGAGACGATGGAAATGTTGGGATAACGCTCTTCCTAAACATAGACATAAGCCTGACAATACAGTATTCAAACAATGTCCGTCGATGGAGGAATGTCAAAATATTATTAAACGTATGAATATTTCGGAAGGAACACGAGCTAAGTATGAATTTTATTTTAATGAATTCTATGATTGGTATCAAAAACATGGTGACGGTATAAAATATCATTATGAAAGAGCACTAGAGATATATGAAACGTATCTGACTGAGGAAAAGAGGAAATCGTATAATAAAATAAAAAATAAAATCGTGTTTTTATACCGTTTGCTCGGTGAAAAAAGGGAGCGCTCGAACCAAATTCATATTAAAAGATGTCAAGGTCCTCTTCTTACATTAAATGATCTCAAAAAACTTAGAAAAATAGTTATAGATCGCTATGAATATGAAGAGATGGCTTTATTTATTCTTGTCATTCTTGAAACTGACTTAAAAGCAAACGAAATTTTAAAACTTCTGAACGAAACAGATCTTCGACGACATTATGCAGAAAAGAAATTGGCATCGTCCAATATATGGGATCAACGTAATCGGTTTTTGTATGAATTTTTGGCTTGGGTTATTGCCGGCCCACTTTTCCCTCGATCATTAGATGGTTGCTTAAGAAAATTAAAACGATTCTTTCAAAAGTATTTTCCGAATCGATCCTTTAGTCCTTCCTATACCATCATTAAACGTTCCATGAAAATTGCAAAATATCGTAAATATATACGAGAAGAAGCTAAAAAGGAGATGGAATCAGTAACACAAGAGTCTATTCTTTAAAAAACTTTCAAAAAATATAGGGATCATTGCTTTTATGGATTGAAAAAGATAACCAGATTGGATCTTCAAAAGCACTTCGTAATCTGAAGTAGAACTCAAAACACTTAGATAGGTTAAAAAAAAATAGGATAATCATTTCTTTCTAGTAAAACGAAAAATAATTAAGAAGGAAAAATCTCTTACCTTTATTGAAGCATTTGTCGTAACGTAGAAGCTGCGTTGAAAGATGTTACCTCTTCAGCAGTACAGACTGATCTGTAGCGAATGTCGGATTGTTTAAATAGATAAGTGAGAGTCTGGATAATTAAAAAACCATAAGGATCAAATCGATTAAATTGGTAGAAAAAAAAAATTCTCTCTTTTCGTCCGAAATTGATGTCTTCAATTTTTCGAAATTGTGAGACATCATTTTCAGACGAAAAGAGGGGTAATTTCTAATTGCACCCAATGTAAGATAGAGTCACGGTTTGTTTTTTCAAAAAATTTGAGACATTTTCAGACGTACATTTTTTAATGATCCAGTTCATTACGGATCCCGATAAAACCGAGCTATATTCCTATGCACACACTGAGGTTTTCCTTGAATCATAGCCTTTACTTGTGGAAATTGACACATGCATTCATGCTGATTGAACCCCCTATAGATAAATGTACCATTTTGACAAACGTCTTTCGCCAATTCTCCACAATCCGGTCCATTGTAAAAAGCTGGATCCGTACAGTAACACGACCACTGATAGAATCCATTTTTTTCGGTAAGAATAATCATACCTCCTTTTTCAGTTTGACACGGGTAAGGATTCAGTTTGGGCATACAGAGTCCTCGAACACATTGCATTTCTTCCCCGTTTGTGCAAAGAAAATCACATGTATCCCCACACCGGACTTTTTCTCGTCGACAATCTTTAAGCGGTATAGATTCGTTCATGGGGATGGAATCCGATTCTATGACAGAAGTAGGAAAGAAAAATAGAAAGAGACCAAACATCATCAAGAATATATACATTTCAGCCATCTTTTTTTTTCTTTGGAAAAAAAACAAAGGATAAGGATATGGAAAGACGAGTTGATCAACACGAAGAACGTCGATCTTGTCGTCAAACGGCTCTTCAGTCTAAAATTAATACTTGGCGAGATGCTTCTACGGCATGCTTTAAAATCATGGATGATTGGGCCACGATCGATTTTAAAAAATTCCATTTCATATTTGAACGATGGGTCTCGATTCTCAATCGTATCTTGGAAAATCCAATTCGTCGATTGGACCGTTACGAAATGTCCATGTATTATTGTGAAGAGCCAGGAGGACCCAAAGAGGTTATTCAGTTATATATTAATGAAACCGAAACCGAGGAAGGAAAAATTCCCGTCTACGTTATTTTTAATCTTTTCGAGTTTATTAAAATTCATCGCAATTACTGCTTAAACTATTCTACTTCGAACAAGATGCTGGTAGATCAAAACAGGGGCACGATCAATATGAACACCTATTATGCTAATCAGGTCAATGTAGATCAAACTCGATTTTATCGTAATGAAACGACATGGCAATTATTATTCATTTTTACTTTACATGCCTTGGCTCATTTAGATGTGTTTGCTTTATACGATCACGCTTACTATGATACACACCAGCACGTTCGAGATTCAGTTTTCTTCCGATTATATTTCTATGGACAAGTCATTTGGGGAACATAAAGCAAAAAAAAAATGTCTTATCCTTCCAAAGTTCCTATTGAGTATGTTCAAAAAGTGTTAGAAGAGAAATTAAATCGAAACGTGTGTCGTTCTGAATTGACAGGGACATGTTCGTTGGGGCACGTTTTATTCGACTTGTCTCATTTACAAAAATTTTTTCCCCGCTATAGTCCAGAAGAGTTTATAAAGTTTCGAGACGATAAATTTATAATCATTCCGGGAAATTACTGGTATGACGCTATGAGTGAAGAACCTCGTGTCCAAGACTATGTAAAACGTTTCTTAAACCGTAATAAAGTAGAAATAAATCCAAATATGCGGCGTCGATCTCAACGTCAACGTTCTAGAAGTCGATCGAGAAGTCGATCTCAAAGTCCAACGAGAGTCCGAACACGATCTCAAAGTCCAACAAGAGTCCGAAGTCGATCTCCAAGTCTAACAAGAGTCCGAAATCGATCCCGAAGTCGCTCTTCGAGTATAGATATACCCATTCGGCATTACTTGGCTCCTCTACCCAAAAAAAGAGGGAGAAAGAGAAAGTCCAAACTCAAAGCTCGTGTTGGCTACGATCAAAAGTTTATAAAAGCCCTCGAGACAAACGAATCGGGTCTGATTCTAAAACCGACTCGAGGAATGGATCGAGATTTAAATTTGCCGGGATCTATTTGTCGGGGTATTCGCCAAGTCTGTCGCTACAAGGATCCTCAAACGAAACGTTACATCAATTTTGTTCGTGACGGGAGTGAAGATGATGAGTACGTGCTGCAACTGGAATATTAACAAATGATGGGATTTTCTAACTGATTAAAAGCCAGCGGGACAAGAGCCTTCCAGTGATCCGAATAATATAAATTATAAGGATCGTAATCATATACATAAGACGGTAAAATGGCTTTATCGGTATGATTCTTCCAAGCATAATCATCTCGAAGGGACAATAATACTGATTTAGAAGTGCACGGTGACAATAAACCTTGAATCATGCGTGTTTCCAGTAAAAGAGATGAACGGGGTCCAAAATATTCGGGATCCATAATTTGATGAGTGATCTTGGCCGTTTTATAGTTATACACCCATAGTCGTATGGACTGGGGTAAATATCGAGTACTTTCGTCGTGAGTTAAGTTCAAAAATTCTCGAATGGCAGGAATGTTACTATTCAGATACATTATGAAATTATAAATTTGTTCTTCGAACATCTTGTATTTAAACATATCAAATTCAGCAAGATGGTGACTGGACAGTTTAACACGAAAACATTTTTCCGGATATTGATTTATATTAAAATCTTTAGGATCGATTTGTCGTCGAATAACCAATTTACTACTCTCGTCCGAAGTGATAAATTCCAGTTTATATGGATTGGGTTCTTCTAAATATCTTTGATTCAACTCGAAACATGGGGAGTCAAATCGTTTTACTTTCCCGTCTGATTTATAAACCTCTTTGTAATAAATATCCATGACCACATAACCCACTAAAATGGGATATTTTTTCTGTTTCAATAAATCGAGGACGAGTTGTTTATAATCCATCTTCTTGTTTATCTCGCAGAAAGCCACGTTCGAATGAGTTGACGAATAGGCTCATGGGGCATGAGTTCTTGAAAAGTATCTAAAACCTCGGCCAGACTGCGTTGTCGACTTTTACAAATCAGTTGATGCGTTACATCGTTGAAGACGACTTTCTCGGAGAGAATGCATTGACCACGACATTTCTTCTTAAAATAATCCGGATGCATGAGTTTCACGTACCGAATAATGTCTCGAGTCGTTCGTCGTTTCAAGAACCGATGCCATTTCTTCTCGTTTAAAAATTCTCGATGACCGATGCGTTCTCTCTTTTCCACATTCAGAGCTCCAATATCCACGAGCACGGGATGATGGTCCGTGTACACAAAAGAACATAATTTTAAAACGGGAGCCGTTCCTCCGAGTCGATAACAAATACTACACAAGAAAACAATGAACGTGTAAAACGTTTCTGCTAAATATTCCGGTTGAAGAATGCGAGCACTATAAAGTCCAGGATTCATTTCAAAGAGACCTATTGTATATCCTGAACGTTCTCGGAAATGCGTCGCAAAAGGCAACACATACTCCGAACTCAATTGTCGATGAAGAAGGATCAAATCGAAAAAATGTTCGGGCAAGTCACAAGAGCTGCTGGCACTGTAAGATCTCCACTGCATCGAGTGGGAAGTAAACAGGCAGTGGAATCGTCTTTGATTGAAATTATTTAAAATGAGAAAACAGGCATAATCAAAATGCCAAGGACATTTGGAAGGAGCATAATAAACAATTTCTTTCACGTGTTCAATAATAGTATGAGTGGTGGATCGAATCATCCTCTTCTTTCTTTAAAAAAGAAAGATGGTGGTGGTCTGTGTCTTAGATATGGATGAGACGCTTGGATACTTTGAAGGAGAAACATTTCAAATTCGACCCAAAACCAATTTCCTGATCCAGTTTTTACGTCTTTGCAATATCGATATCATTTTGTGGAGTAAAGGTTCGGATGATTATGTCGAGCGAGTGATCAACAGTTCATTGCACGATATTGCACGATATGCGTATCGGATATTTGGCCGCACACAATGTGAAAAGTCGTGTCGAAAGTATAATATTTCAAAATGTTCGGAACATATCAGAGTCTTGTACGATTACGACATTCTTTTAATTGGGGTCGATGATAACGTCAATGAAAATATGGACGAGCGCTATGATTTAAGAATTCACGTGAAGCCGTACAAGCAGATAGATCCCCGTGATCAAGAACTGTGTAAAGTCGTGGAAAAAATTACCCAATTTTGTATAGATCATCAACGAGAGTTGTAGATGAAGCGAGATAGGGTTTTTGCTATGTCAGCTGGGAACCGGGAACCCCATTCCGTATAGAGAAGTGAGTACGAGAAAGTTATGTGTATATAGTTCTTGAAGCAATGACGTCATTTTTAAACAAACCAATAGTAAGCCAGTTTTAAAAAATGATGATTGAGAAAAGGTCGGTTGAAAATCTGGCTGGAAAAAAATCTGTCAGGAAAAATTTGCAACTAAAAAAAAAAAAAAAAAAAAAAAAAAAAAAAAAAAAAAATTTGTTAATTTTTATTATGTCTAAAGACATGATAAAAATTAACAAAAAGTTTTTTTTTTTTTTTTTTTTTTTTACTCTCCAGATATTTTTCTTCCAGCTCTCACAATTTTTTTTTTCCACTCGACTTCATCAACCAAACAAGACATTGCAAAATTCTTTCTAGAATGAATTCTCGCTTATCTATTTAAGTCATCCCATTTTTGCTTCAAATCAGTTTGTGCTG
Source organism: Stegodyphus dumicola (assembly GCF_044657685.1). NCBI lineage: Eukaryota > Metazoa > Arthropoda > Arachnida > Araneae > Eresidae > Stegodyphus > Stegodyphus dumicola. Next base: position 129,211,363 of record NC_140771.1, on the reverse strand, counting down.
CTGAAGAGGTAACATCTAAGGCCAGTAGTCTAATAACCAAGATACTACATTCTACTTTGTTCGAAAAGAAGAAATCTATTGAGTAAGAATGGATTATTCGTTGATTATCAAGAATATTCTTTCTTCTCCCATCCTTGAGAAAGCTATCGACGAATTAAAAGAACGTCAAGGTGCTCTCAACTTAATATGTCCCGACTGGGAAGATGTTTTAAATCACGATCCGCTGTACGAGACACATTGTCAACAAAAAGTTCAATTTTCCAAAGGAACTCGAAAAGATACTGTTCACATCCGAAACATTATTGGTTTACAAAATTGCTATAATGTTCTCGTGGCTGGTTATTGGTATTGGAAACCGGGGGAGAACAATAAAACAGGAACTTCGTTCATGACTCGACTGTGTGCTCCTTTAACTAAAATTGGCGAAAGCATGAAAGAGAATCCGCAACACAAATTTGCGGAGAATTGTCGTTTTTTCATGGACCGGTGCGATCCCGCGTTCTGCTCTGCTTGTAAAGGAGCCCAAGATAAATTTCAAATTCATAGAAATATGTGGTGTATACGAAAGGGTCGGATCTTTAATGGAGAGGGTTTAAAAAATACTTTTCAGTGTTCGATTGAAAATATGTTTGGTACGACAACTTCTTTTCTAGGTATTCTAAACCTTCAAATTTCTAACCGGTACACGTTCGGAGAAAATTCGTACAAGGTAGGAGGTTTAGTTCGCGAATTTATCTTATTTAAAGAATCTGTTCTGTTCTCAACCGATCTGGATATCGAAACTCCTCTTTCCCTCCCTGTAGTCGAAGAGATGGAAGAAGGGGAAGAGAAGTGTCCCGAAATTATCGGCATTCCCAATTACTTCAAACCCGTTACTCATTTTTAAATAAGAAGAAAGCATTTAGAAATGGATTTATGGAAAATCCATCGTCGACATTTATTATCCAAACGACGTTACCGATTTTTTGCCAAGATGGCTCAAAAAGAAATGGATCAACTTCCCTATCTCACCCCTCATAATATGTTTATTCATCGAGGTTTATCGGAATCGCTGTTGAGTAACAGTTTTGTGATTACCGATCATATGCTTTCCAGCATTATACACCGAAAAGATAATATTGATCCTCAGTACAGTCAATATTTGAACAAAATCGTTCCTTGCCGCAATTTTAATCAACCTCTCCTCCTTCAGTTAATAGCCACCTCGATCGCGGAAAAGGTGAAAACGGAACAGAAAGAATTACCGATGGACACAAGAGGACTTCCTAAAGACCCAATAGAGGATCCAAACGCTAGGAAAGTAAGTGTTATTAAGGGGGGTCCAGGAACCTCCACGGAGGATGCACTGAATCAAATGTTTGGCGTAAACAAGTAATTTAAAAAATAATGGACGACCCTGTCAAAATGGTGAAGGCTCAACGAAACGATATGGTCTACAGTGTTCGAAAGTATTTATTATCGATCCAGAATCTACAAACCAAATATAAATTTTTGCAATATTTTGAACAAATAGGGGCTCAACGAGATAATGCCGGTCTGGTGCATGAAGATCGAGGCGATAAAATAAAAGTTGTGAACCTCTATTGAAAAAAAGAAGATGACGCTTTGGATATTTCTTCTCGTCTTTTATCTTTACCTGATCATGATCTACCTGTTTCGAAACGAATCCCAAACGACTACAACCCCTCCTTGGCAATCCATTTCCTACCACCCTCCTCAGCGGATGACTCTTTATTCGACTTGTATTCACGCAACCGATTGTGACGACGATCAAATATGTTTTCGGGGTGAATGTCTTCCCAAACTCCTTCCCCATGCTACTTGTTCTTCAGCTACGGGAGAGTGGGTTCTGGTGAATCAAAAAGGATTGAAATTCGCGACCTGTTTTTGTAAATATCCTCATCTCGTCACGCAAAAAGAACGCGGGGGGAATTGTGACGTAGACATTGCTTGCGGACCTCACGGCCGATTAGAAAGTTTAGACAAAGATCCTTTGAAAGAAGGTAAATGTGTTTGCGATTTTGGATACAAGCCGCTTTTGCAAGGTTTCGGGTGTGAAGAAATGACCGCTCACGAACGATTAGCGTTTTCGAAGGAAGAAGAAAAAAACAACGTATGGGATCCGACCGTATTTTCCTAAAAGTATCTCGCGTCTTTCCAAAAACCCGGTTACTTCCAGCAGCCCTGTTCCTTCGATGCTTTTACAGGTCAGCCTTTAAAACATACTTTTTATCATGCAGAATTTGGAAGTTGTGTGTGTGATCCGAGGTATGGCAATATGGGGGTGCGACTCGATCATCCCTATTATTTGAAAAATAACGATAAGGGCTATAATGCTTGCGCGAATATTTTTAAAAGCGAACCCGATTCCCCGATCCATCATGTGAAACTGTTTGCCTATTTCTACATGTTTGATTATTCGCCGGTCGCGTTCATCGAATTTGAGAATTTAGACCCGACTCAATTATCCTATCCTTTCAATTATTACGTGGTCCAATCCAAGAAACACCATCTACAAATCGAAGAAACGTGGCCTTTTGACTACATGCAATATGTTTTTAAGTACCTTCCCTTTACGGTGCATACGCGTCACTGCCACGAAGATCCTATTTTTCATGTCAAAACGTGCTACGAAACCATTATTCGACAAAACCAGCTCACACGTTGCCAGTTGATCGAGCAAGAACTGGATGGAAAATTAAGTCAACACGCGAACGCCTACACGCTCTTATATCGATATCCCGTATGTCTTTTTTCAGAGGAGGATCGACGCGTTCCCGAAATTTATCAAGGCCATGTCGTTCTCAATCCTTTCCATTTACTGTTGAAAGCCCTCCCAAACCTTCTTCGATCGAACGGTATTCAGATGAAACCGAATGAGGAAGGCATGTGGCACGTCACGTTTGCTCGAACTCCTTATGTAGAAACATATGCGGCGACGTTAAATCCAGCCGTCTTTCCCGATATTAAAGGAGAACCCACGAAAGCGTTGGAAAAAGGTCATTTCTTTTAAAGAGAGAGAGAGAGAGAAAATCAAAATAAAAGAAAGGGAGACATATAATCAAAATAAACATGAAACGCGCTCATGAAGAATCCGAAAAGGAAATGGACCATGAAGAGGGGGAGAAGGAGGAAGAAGAACCTACCCATAAACGAATTAAACAGTCGGACGTGTCTCTATTATTAGAGCTTCAAAATAAACACACAGATCCCGGTCAGCAAATGAATCGAGAATTGGAAACGGCTCGCGAAAAATATCTCGTTTCTTATCTACGGAAAGTCATTGAAAAACTGCCCATGAGTAAACACGTTCTAGATTCAACGACCGAAATTCCAGAAGGCTACGAAGGATTTTTAAAAATGTACAGTATCGCTAAAACATGCGTCCATTCGGAAATTCAGTTAAAAAAATTGATGGCTTTTAATTCCATCTTTAACATGTTGAATGGCGTGATCGGGAAAGTCATTCACGATAAATATATCGCTCCATATTTAACGAAACTCGTCACTGATCACGATTTGAATCGGGCTTTTGCCATATTCCAAGAAACTCTGCAAGCAGACGATACGAACGTATCCACGGAACTCCATTGCGTTTCGTTTTTGATTCAAGACGAATTGTCAAAGAAGGAACCTCTCAAAGTCCCCAACCCTTTGTATAATCGTTTCACGCAGCAAATGTATGCCGTCAGTAAATACGTGACAAGTATATTAATGGCGATCGCAGCGAATCATGCAACTGCATCTACGCCTGACTTTGAAATGATCGGAACACCTAGAAAAGGAGAAAAATAACCAATGAAAAAAAAAGCTTAGGAATACGAAAGTCCATTAGTAGCAAAACATGACAATGTCAGTTGGAAAAATTTTCTAACAGCTGGAAAAAAAAAAAAAAAAAAAAAAAAAAATTTGTTAATTTTTATCATGTCTTTAGACATGATAAAAATTAACTCTACCCCCTTTTTCTTTTTTGTTGTGAATGATGTCTCACACTTTCTAAAACTAGATTTCTAAGCAAAAGAATGAGTCATATCGTTCTTGGAAATTTATTTTAGAAACATGTTGACACCTGATTCAAACCAAAATAAGGGGTGAGGGGTAGTAAAGTTAATTTTTAACATGTCTAAAAACATGATAAAAATTAACAAAAAGTTCCTTTTTTTTTTTTTTTTTTTTTTTTTAATAGTCAATTCAATGTGGACAAGAAGTTACCCTTTTTTAACCAGAATAAACTTTCACTTAACTATTTAAATCGTCAGTCAGTGCTGTGGCCTGGATCCAAGCTTATACTCCATCATAGGAAAAAACCTTCTTATTTGGGTCCATATTCTTAAAAGAATTTCTTTTTTTGAATGTCTATTCTCCATTCGATAAACCACGCAACCAACACCAGAAACACGATCCATCGAAACTGAAATATATAGAAGAGTTTAGGAAAGAAATGAAATCCGTGAAATATAGTTTCGGCCGCTTCATGATACCGTAAACGCCGATCAAGGTTGACGAGCTGTTTAACCGGTTCAGGAGCGATTAATAATTGTCTGTCTTGATTCACCAGAATCACGGAATGAGCCCAATCCACCTCATTTAAAGAATCCACGTTGAATTTTTCTGCCGAGGGGTAATTGGGATAAACATGTTCCGTTACATATCGTAAATGCGCATCTAAGAGTTGAGCTGTAAAAATAATATTTTTGGGATACGTTAATAACAATTGACTTCTTAGAAATTCTTCCTGATAAGGAATCCAAGCTGATGAACGATCAAGAATCGTTTCCATCATGATATTATTTCATCTACTCTGTTTTTTCCTTCTTTACCTATTCCAATGCTTCATGTACCGAAATTTACTCGTCTATTATTCGGGACAATCGATCCCTTTACATTTCAATCTTCTTCAATGGTATCGACAAGTCCATCAAGAAATCACATAATAAAGGAATCATTAGTGGATAAAACAATGTTTGGTTTTAATCTTCGTTCGACTCTCGCCATAACCATTTTAATATGTCTGGTGACAACACTGGTCATCATGGCCCTCATCGTATATCGTCTCTCCTACGGCAGTGTGGCTTTCGTTTACGATGCTGCTGATCCGAATAAAGTCACGACCAAAGGAACGACAGCGAGCGATTTCTGGGCCAACAATAAAATGTTGCTCATTGCTCCAACGGTTGTCAATGTGATCAATATACTAATGGTCGGTTTATTACTTTACGTGTAACCGAAAAGAGAATAAAGACTAGATTCAAAAATACATCACGATGGATACAAAGGCTATCATGGTAATTATCTTATTAGGAATTGTATTTGTCTCGTTACTCAATTTCGGCTACCTGGCAACAGCTATTTACAGTGATGCGACACCCAAAACAGGAGCCGAACATTTTAATCAACGCAACTGGATGTTTTACGGAAATATAATGTTACATATTATAGCTCTGATGCTAGGTGGAGGCATTTTTATGAAAAAGTAATGATTTAATTTAAAAAAATATGACAAGACCTACCCAAGATAAATCCAAAATCTTTCAGAGAAATACTTTCATACATAACGATGAGTCACTCGTATTCATAAACACGTTCAAGGTGATGGACGGGCGTAACTTAAATCCAAGAAGAAATATACCAACAACTGCTTTTATTGACATCTTGCCCACTCAAGAAGGAAGAACAAGAATGATCAGAGTCAGCTAGAAAAATTTTCCAAGAGCTGAAAAAAAAAAAAAAAAAAAAAACTTTTTGTTAATTTTTATCATGTCTTCTAGACATGATAAAAATTCACTCTACCCTCCTTTTCGTTTTGAATGATGTCAACATGTTTCTAAAAATAGATCTCTAAGAATGAATCATACTTTTCTTGGAAATCTATTTTTAGACACATGTTGACATCATTCAAAACGAAAAGGAGGGTAGAGTTAATTTTTATCATGTCTAGAAGACATGATAAAAATTAACAAAAAGTTTTTTTTTTTTTCACTACTAGAAAATATTTTTCTCAGCTCTCAGAAATTTTCCCAGGCAACTCGATTGACCAGACATCACCATTTTCTTACAACAATGAACTTTCACTTATTTATTTAAACCATCCCAGTTTCACTTCAAATCAGTTTGTGCTTGAATACAAGCTTCTGTTCAGGTATGTTAATAATATATTTTTTGTTTCTTTGGCTTTTCGCGTTTAGTTTATGTGATTCGTCTTTCGCTATAGAGATCCAATATTTTATAATGGCAATTTTGATTTAAGATGGTCACCATTTTCGCCATTTTCCGTAGCGCTTGATCTGCTCGAGTGTCCATGTTGCGTCTATCTTCATAAGACATATCTAAATACAGCTCATTGGCGTTCGGTTCAATATTTAGGTGATACACTTCATGATTGCGTTCTTTGTCCATGAGAAACTTGAACACATCAAATTCATTTGGCCGGCGATCTGATTTGAACGGTTTCAGGACTCTCGGACTGTAAAGTCGTTTCCCCTTCGGATCAAAGACGAAACCCGGACAAGGTCCACCTTTTTGAGAACGAACTTCCACCTCGTCCGGTTCGACATCTTCTTCGACCTGTTGGCCATTGTCGGAACGGTACTGTAATTTAAACCGTCGCCAATTGTCAATAAACGCGTCGAGAGTATCCTCCGATTCTGGAAAATATTGTCGGTAAAGCGTTTCGGCTTGAGTTTGTTCTTCGGGTAATAAATTGGCATACTCCACATATTCAGTGAACAATTTCCGGAAAATAGGATCTTTCTCACTTAAATAAGTGGCCATTTCATCCAACGTCATTTCGTATAACTGTTCGACAAAATTCATGATGAAAGTGCTTTTTTCTTCTTCTTATTATTATTATTGAATTTTCAAAGCGGACATTATATCTTCCATTCTCTCACATTGATAGCGGTATTTTAAATATTTGAAAGATGTGATGGCCATGAGCGCTAGAAAAATGACGAGCGTTAAGACCGTGAAATGAAATTTAAAGTGAGTTTCTTCCTCATGCACAATCAACACGCAAATGGAATAGAGTAATCCACCCGCTAAAGCAAAGATACCGAACGGTTCTAGCTTCGAAATATTCATGGGGATCCTAAAAGCGACTGGGCAACTCTCAAGTTAGTAAATACTTTATTCCAAAATTCTTCGTGAATAGCGAGCGAATTTTCTAAAGAGGCCTGGAACGTTTCGTACTGAGGCAGAGTTTGAGCAAACGATAAAATACAATCTTTGGGATTCTGCATCGGCGTATGAACTAACCATTCGCGTAACCGGTTCCACGTCTCGGGCCAACATTGAATTTTTTGGTTGAACCGATCGGCAATTGAGGGACCGAACGTTTCATTCAAAAACCAAGAAATGCAAGCTACAGTTTGTTTCATAATCGTTTCTGAATTCATGGTTCCTTATTTTTAAATATTTTTTTTCATTTATTTCAGAAAAAGAAAAAGAAGAGCAAAGAATGAATCATTTAGACGAATTGTTTCAGTACCTTCTCCAACACAAGAAAACAATTGTGTTTGGGAACCTGAGTCGATTACCCTATGTGATCAACGATTACATTTTCAAACATTTATCCCACCTCACCATTTTTGTCATTTGTCCCTTTTATACTTACCCGTCTTCCCCTCATGTGCGTGTGATTAAACCGGAAGAATTGAGCACGAACACGTGCGATTTATTATTCTACATTGAACCTTTTCCGCATGCCGTTTTACACCACGACATTAAAACGGCTCAACACCACGTCATTTTAACGAGCCACATGATTTTTATCGATCGATACCATACGTGTTCCTATTTATCCTATTTTCATTTCCCGGGAAGTTTAGAAAGGTATATGGAAAAAACCAAACAGCTGATGAATTTGGAACAGACGTTCCTTCAAAAACGGATCTACCCGAAGTTAAAGAGTCCAAGAAAGCTCTTTCGATCGGTCCTAGTCCTACCCTGGATCGATGGATCAGTCCCGAGAATCCCGATGCGACTCCCTTAGAAAACATGTCATGGATTTTAATCGATCTCACGACCTTCCGGAATACGTCGTCACTGTTATTTCATTTTTGGACAGCTTTTGATTACATGCTGAATCATATCGATCGCATTGAAGGCTGGCAATTGTGTTTTAAAACGTCCGCGGAAGCTCGTGCTTATAAGAAACTCGTTCAGAAATGGATCGATTATCTCTGTTGTAGGGAATTCCAGCACGGGAACGTGTTACAATTGAATGAAATTCTCTCCCTCACGCCTTTTTATCGAGCAGGGACGGTCGATCTTCCCATTATTTTAGAAAAGAAACGATTCGGACCTTTGGAATATATTCTTTGCACATCGGTTCAAGATGCGTATCGAGCTTCTATGCGATATAACTTAGATCCTGTCGTCGGATCCGTGTTTCGATTGAAATAAAGTCAGAATGAATGATCCTAACGAGGATGATGTTTCGAAGGAAATTCCACCTCTTGGAACACCCGAAGTTATTTATTATGACGATATTCTACCTTCACAAATTCAAAACCAAGTCGACCTTCCCGACGATTTCGAACTTCAATTTCCTCTCCACACGTATGCCAAATCCGATGTAACCACTAGCCCTTACATTATTCGACCGTCCGTTTCTCCTTCTTCTCGAAGTTCGAGTCCAAGTTCAAGAAGAAGTCCAAGAAAACGCAGTCCGAGTCCAAGAAGGAGCAGAAGTCCAAGTCTAAGCAGGAGCAGAAGTCCAAGTCCAAGAAGAAGAAAAAGTCAGAGAAATCGTAGTCGTAGTTTAGAAATACGTCATTCTAGAAGAAGAAGTCCTGTAAGAAGAAGTCGTTCGGCTTCCTTTTCATCGTCTGCATCTTCTTCTTTCTCTCCTTCCAATATCAATCGTAGAGGAACACAAAGACCCATTCGTAGAAGACTGAGAAAACGTCGAGGATACGTTCTTGGATCTCGAACCGTTCGTGTGGGTCCTAATCGATTGCTTCATAAATATGGTAACCATTCCATTACGTTTGTGACCGAAGGTGGGGCCCACATACGAAATAAGAAAATTCCCAATAAAGCTTGTAGATATCTATTAAGTCATTACTCACGACGGCATCCAACAGCTCGAGATCGATTGCCACGACAAGCTCGTATTGTTTTGAGAAAGAAAAGAGCTTAAACACAACGAGTTGAAAAAAAAACAATATCCAAGCAATTCACAAAAGCCAAAAAACAATTCAACAAAATAATAAAGTTCACTTACCAAAATGTGTATATAATAGACTTTAACTGAAGATCTTTCGAGGCTGGTATCCAAAGCACAGACTGATCTGAAACCAAAACTCGAGTAATTTAAATAGTTAAGTGGAAATCCTTTTTCTGGTTTTATCGATCGAACCAACTGGGAAAAATTTCCAAAGCTGTATTAAAAAAAAAAAAAAAAAACTTTTTGTTAATTTTAATCATGTCTTCAGACATGTTAAAATTAACTATCCCCCTTTTGTTCAAATGATGTTAATCTGTTGTCTCAATATGTTTCTAAAAATAGAACATGACTCATTTCTTTCTTGGAAATTTATTTTTAGAAATATGTTCGAAAAGATGAGACATCATTCCCAGACAAAAAGAAGAGAGAGTTAATTTTTATCATGTCTAAAGACATGATAAAAATTAACAAAAAGTTTTTTTTTTTTTTATTACCCAACTTTTGCTTCTCCTTTCTACTTCCCCCCCTTTCGTTTCACAGTATATAAACAGCTGGAGCTGAGACGATTTTCTCATTTCATACTGAGGACAAGATGGATCAGGAAAACACTGTAACCCTGGAACCTTTGACATTACCCTTGAAGGATCGTCTCAAGTACGTGTTGGATGAAGTCGTGCTGGAAGAATTTAATCAATCTAATTTGTTTACGACTAAAACCACCGTTCAGTTGAAAGTTTTAAAAAGAATAGCTAATATGATGATGTTTCCGTGGACCTTGATTCAAGATTTGAAACCTCTTGTACCCGTCCATCGATACTGTTTAAATACCATTTGGCGTTTATGTTTTAAATCTACAGTACGGAGGAGATGAAAAAACACCTTTAAACGAACAAGAAGTTCTAGATTTTAAAGCAGTTCATGCTCGAATCGTCCGTTGTTTATATCACGAAGTTTCCAAACGATCGGAATCTCTTCTCTACGTGGATGTGATTCGACGTACTATAGAAGAAATAATAAACACTACACCTTCTACCAGTGATGAAGTAAGCGAATGGGGTGCATTGTATTTAAAGTATCTTGGAGAGGATCTATTTTCAAATATATTTTACGAAATTAAAGTCTGGAAGACGAAAGAATTGGAACAATACCAGGCGAAAAAGAATCAACAAGAAAATAATTCTCAAAAGAGAAAGAATGTGAGAGAGGATCCTAGAATCAAGAAGAAAAACAGAAATAATATGTCGGACCCTACTTTAGCTTCGAGTGATTATTTCGACCCTTCGATTGTCGATTTGCAACCTGTTCGTTATCCTTCTCCCAAGAGTCCACCTCCATCGGAAAAGGGGGAAGAAGATCCTATTTCTCCCGAGAGTCCACCTCCATCGGAAAGGGGAGGAGAAGATCCTGTAGAAGCTTCCTTCGAAAGACTAGAGTGTGAAGACGAAAATGTAGAAACTACAAGTAGTGAACAAGGCAAAATGAACCCCTAGAGACTCGGAACATTTTTTCCATGGCTCTTTAATGGAATATAAAGAGTGAACAGTCCAATAATACATTGAAGGTATGTGGGAGACTATATATATATTTTTGGAATAGATTTAAATACTTTAGATGCACAAATATTAGACGAAATGAACTTGTTTTTGTCCTTTACAAGAACTACTAACCATGATAAAATGTTTTTCGAATAGCATCCTTTCCAAAATATTTTTTCATCAGGTTCCATCCTCAACTGTAAAAACTGATTTTGACAAGATTTTATACATAAGATAGTTCATGAAAAAAAATTTTTGAGAACTGGTTTTTATCGCTATTCCATACGCAACTGTAAAAACTAAAATTTATAGGATTTTATAGTTGAGACAATTTATTTTTTAATTAAAAAAAATTTTTTTTGGAACTGGTTTTTGTATATGTTCCATACGCAACTGTAAATACTGAATTGAATCTCATTTTATACTTGTTACTATATAAAAAAAAGAATCCTTTTATTTTTGTTGTTAAAAAAAAGCAACAACATCGAACTTTTTTTCGATATATAGGAACAAAGCCCTCCTCCAAGATGAAATGGGATTCGTTTCAAAATAGAAATGAATATACTGTCACTTCTTACGATCTCGATCACGCTATTCGGTATGCTCAAGAAGCGACTCAACTCTATATTTACGAACAAGCTCTTCAAAGTCGGTACGCTTTTATTTTTAAACATACCACCTTCCAAATAAGAAAAGCCGACTCCAAACGGGATTACTACATACCTAAAACCCTCGATCCGGAACAATGTCACGTCGTCGAAAAATTTGTTTTTACGCAAACGGGATGTGACATGATTGCCTGCTTCCCTTTCCAAGAAAATTTAGAATCGTGTTCCCTGGAAGATGAACCGCGATGGATTCGACTCGGAACGGGTTTCAGTTTAGCTTGCCAACCCGCCTGCGATCGTTTATATTCCAACACGCAGCAGAGTATGGACACGGAATATCGAAATGGAAAATGTGTAGCCGTAAATCTCGCCAAGAAATTATTAGCTCTCTTGCCCGAACAAGTTTTCTTTCAATCGAATCATCCTTCTCTTCCTCGTCATCATGCCGGCCTCAATCTCGTCGAGGGTCATTTACGACTCAACCAGCCTTATTGTGAAGCGTACGGTCTTGTTTTCAACGGGTCTGATTGTGTGACGACGACGGGGCAAGATATTGGCGAATTTTTCTTGGGAAGCAGTATCTATCGATCTATTTCCACTCTGCAAAAAAATCATACGTTACCACCATATCCTCCTCATCTTCCCGACTTTGTACAAAATTGGCCCAAGAAACATGTGAAACGGTCCTTGGTTCATGAATTGGCGATTGATGTAGGGATCGATATTGGATTAGAAGCCGCGCAAAAAATCCTTGAAAAACGGATGCCTAAACTCTTAACCAAATTGAGTATGCAGTCTCTTCCCATTCAATCGGCCATCCTTCAAGCTGTCGTTCGGACCCAATTAAGTACGCTCGCAACACTTTCCAGAATCGCCGCGACAGGATTCTCGGTTACTTCCAATGTGCTGACGGGTATAAGTATTCTGTCCGCCGTACTCGATATATTGGATCCGTTTCATTTCAATAAAGTGCTGACCGCTCGAACTCTTTACGATATCGACTGGCGATTAGACGTTCAGTTTTATCAATCGGAAACGGATCATGTTCTAGAAATCACACCCGATCTTCTATGGGACGTGTTAGAAGAAGATGCGAGCGATCGATACCTCTTCTTTGCCGAGAAAGTGCAAGAATATTTAGATGCTATCCATAAAGTGCCCATGACCGATCGACCCCAAACGCGAATGTCATTTCTCCAAAAATCACGAACAGACGAAAGAACCCCGAAAAATTGGATTTATTTCACGATAATTGTTTATTTGTTAACAGGATTCACCTTCATATTTCAACCCTACATGCATTACTTATGCGTGACCATCTTTTTCCTATTTGTGTTTTATTTTTATCGTCATTCTAAATGAAAGCTGAAGATTTTTGGAGAGAAAAAAAACGAATGACTTGGAGGGGGAGTAAGTAACCAGTGAATAAACTAAAAATCAGTTAGTACTTACAAATTATAAGATGTTTCTTCTTTCACAGCACAGAGTGATCTGAAGTGAAACTTGGAGTTTAAATAGATAAGCAAGAATCCCTTCCAGAAACAATTTTGACATGTCTGGTTTTGTGGATCAAGTCGGCTGGGGAAAAACTGTAAGAGCTGAAAAAAATTTCTAAATGATAAAAAAAAAAAAAAAAAAATCTGAAAGAATTCAGATTTTGGATTACGTCCAAAGGGGCATTGTCCCCGAAGGACTTTGATTGTGATTAATGATATGATAATCGTTTTTCAATACAAATGATTTTTACAATAGTTTTTTTTTACTAAGATCTATTTCAAAGATTTGCTCTTACTGCGGTTGCTTGACTACCGTTTTATTGAGAATGATTACTAGTCTATTGTTTCATACAACGGGAAATGGTAACTATATGGAAATGGAGGACAAGAGAGAGGAGGATGAGAGAGTGTGGATGAGTAGAGAGAGGAGGAGGATTAGAGAGTGGAGGAGGATGGGAAAGCGAGGAGGATGGGAGAGCGAGGAGGATGAGAGAGTGGAGGAGGATGGGAGAGCGAGGAGGATAAGAGAGAGGAGGAGGATAAGATAGCGAGGAGGAGGAGAGAGTGGTTAAGGATAAGAGAGCGAGGAGGAGGTGAGGGTGGATCTGGGTAAGTGCGTTATTTTGAAAAGTGAATCGGACATTCTACGGTTGTCAACGCAAAACGCCCAAACGAAACTAATAGTCCTTCGGGGACAATGCCCCTTTGGACTAAAAAAAAAAAAAAAAAAAACTTTTTGTTAATTTTTATCATGTCTTTAGACATGATAAAAATTAACTACCTCCCCCTTTTGTCTGGGAATGTTATCTCACACTTTCTAAAAATAGACCATTACTCCTTTCTAAAGAATAGAATTCCAAGAATGAGTCCTGGTTTGTTTTTCGAATGGGTGAGACATCCTTCCCAGACAAACAGAGGGGACAGTTAATTTTTATCATGTCTATAAGACATGATAAAAATTAACAAAAAGTTTTTTTTTTTTTTCAGCTGTGAGAAATTTTTTCCCAGCCGACTCGATGGACAAGATACCATTTTTTAATAATGGACTCTCGTTTACCTATTTAAGCTTTCCAAGTTTCGTTTCAGATGAGTCCGTGCTGCGGATACTGTTCTCCTGAAGATCTTTCAATAATACCACTTTCTCGGATAAAATTCATCACCATTCGCTTTTTTAGCATAACTTAGATAGATATAGAGAAATTCCTCATTTTTATGATCTTTCGGGTAATACTCATTTCCATTTTCGTCTCCTGCATATCGGATGTAATTCGTCTCTGGCTTTTCCCGAATTCTATCCTGTATATAATATTCTTTTCCAATGCTGGATTTAGGATAAATCTCTCCTCCCCTCGCATTGACAGCATACGTTTTCACATTTACATCCAATGAATTTAACGGGTATTCTCCTCCATTGTTTAATTTAGGATAAAATTCGTCTCCGGAATTGGATTTGGCGTACCGACGAGGAAGCGCTATATATTCATGACCCCGATATTCCACAGCGTAATATTCATTTCCATGCTCGTCTTTGGCAAAAATAGGTCGATTGTCATTATCGAAATAATATAGCTCCTGTTTAGGTTTTTTAGGATCTTTTGGATATCGTTCTTTTCCAAATTCATCTATGGTGTAAACCGAAACCATGTTTTTTTCCTTTACCGATCTTGATATTTACATGAGTCACCTCCGATTATCCAGTTATCTTTTGATACATCTTTCGAATCCAGTCTTCAATCGATTGGCCCGTCGTTTTGAGATAATCGGAATTATGAACGGTCAAATAAGCCATGTAAGCAGCTAGACCAAACGTGAGGACTAATAAAAATAAAAAGATGAGCCGGTTCGTTAAGAGGGTGACTGCGACTAGGATGATGCTGATATAAACCGTAGAGTAAAACAATATGCCTTGACCTAAATAACGATCCATTTTTTTTTTCTACTTTATTCCATTTGAATCAACGAGTCGGCCGAGACCGGATAGTCATCGGTCGTGACGGGCTTTTCGGTCATTTCACCTGTGTACAACAACGTCATGTCAGGATCGGGGAGGGCTTTTAATTTTCGGTCTTCCCAGTAAGCTGAACGAGGATGGGTGACGAGAATTCTAAAAAACAATTTCATGTCGAGCTCGGTCCAAATTTCATAGACTGAGATAAGGAGGGAGATACCTTCGGGATGCTGCGTCGCATCAAAAACAGCTTCTCGTCCATCTATTTTATATCGCGCTCCATATTCCGGTATAATACGACTCAGCTCTTGAACTTCAAGTCGAAGGGTTAATCCAGCCGGTAAAATCCCTTCATAGGCTTCTTCTTTGGGTACGCATACGTGATACCCATACGGAGTGACTCGAATTCCTTCTGTGGAGGAAGAAGGACAAAAGACAAAAGGTTGACGCCAATTACAAGTGGCGTATAATACGGAATCGGGAATAAATCGTCCCGATCGTATGCGATGGCCTTCACGACACGTTTCGGGAACACTATAAGTCGAAGCCTGTTTCACGAATCGCTGCGACCAAAATTTCAAACCTTGCCGTCGAACGCGTTTCTTTCGAATTTTTCCCTTTTCGAAAAGACACATGTGAGGAGAAGTGGGTAAATAAATAGCTGTTTTCAATTGTTTGAGGAATGGGTACGGCGTGCAGTCGGGATGAGAACAAATATTATAGCCGGGAATATAAACTTCTTCGTTGGTTTCGTCACAAGAGGCACGAGGTTCGTGATCAAGAGTCGTCCAGGGCCGAATCCAATTCGCAACGATCGATAAATGATCGAATTTAAACACATCGAGATGCCGATACTGAAACGCGCCGGGGATGCGCGGTCGACATTCATTTCCGTCAAAAAATGTTTGAGGAGGACACGTTTGAATTTCCCTCCGAGCGCAATCAAAATATTGATCGCTCGTATCGCCTATCGCGAGTTTCGACGATGACGATTTATCCTCACAAGCCCATTCAACCGTATATTGATCCGACACTCGATAGCCTGGTTCTAGAACCGTACGTTTTCGGGTTGGATCACACGTGTAAGCTACAGCTCGATCCAAGGATGTTGAAAAATTGATAGGACGGGAGATGTTTCGTATACTCGTGAGCGGGAACGACAATTTCTTTCGAGGTCGGTTGAACATTTTCACAGAAAAGAGGCGGTTGACATGTTTGGGACGTTTCGTCGTACACCATCGGTAAATGGAATAAGGCATCGCCGATCCATGTGTCCCAGGAAAGAGGACAGGATATAGTGTCGCGAACCATTCCGTTTTCACAAATCGCGTAACCCGGAGAGTACAGAAAAGATCCTTTTTGGACGATGGGGAGAGGTCGTTGCGTATTATCCGGAAATCCGTCGCAGAGATCAGACACGCATCGCCGATAATGTGTCGAATATTTTTCTCCGGGCGAACATCGAATCATTTTCGGTCGATGGCCACGACACTCGATATACGTCACCTCGTCAATCGGAAAATGTTGACCGTCTTCACAGTAAGATACGAAATGTTTTCGCAAAGTGCAAGCGTCGTAGTAGAAAAATGTCTTGGGCGGACATGCGATTCGAATCGGTTGTTCGTTCTGGCATTCGTAATAAAAACGTCGATTGGTTGGATCAGGTAAAACCGATCCGTCATGCTGATCGATGCAGGGATTGACAGGAATGCAGGTAGAAGGAGAATGTTCTTCTTGACACATGAGCACGTCTAGAACACGACCGTGCCGACATCGATAATAATAATACATCATGGACTTTTCGCGGGGTACAAAACTCTGCAATCGTAATAAAAACAGGTAGAGGTTTTTCCCCGTTGCGGGGAGCTGAGTATCATCGGGCTGTCCAAAACATTCATCTTTTTCCCAAATCCGTCCTTCCGCGAAATAATATTCGGGTGGGAGAGGAAACGTCCATGTTTTTCCCGTGGAGGTGTGAAACGAAACCTCGTTGTCGTTTGAGGTCTCGATCTGATATTGGAAACGCGTCGTTGTCGTCCGAGGAGAAGAAGGAACTTTCGGGGACGGGACCGAAAAATTATAGAAATACAAGTAGCAGTAGTATAAACCCAAAACGAATAAAAGTATGGCGAGCATCCAGCCTTTATTCATAAACGAGATGTGCCAATTATGGAAAGAGCAAAAAATTCCGAAAAAGGACGCAGCAGCGTGTTGTTCCAAACCGAATTATCGACATTTTTTTAAAACAAGATCGCGCGTTGGATGTAATGCCGGCTCTGTATCGTGAATGTTTATCCTGTCAACAAAAAAGAAAGATCTTGGCGCGATAAAAAAGTAAGTCAGAATGGATTCGTATCGTCTAACCCGACGTTATTTTCGTCAATTGCAACGGCTTCACTTCCTCTCGCAAATGCGGCAACGCGATTGGTATCATCATATCGTCATCCAATACGTGATGGATCCCCAAAAAGGACGCCATTTCACACTTTTTCATCCGGCTATGGATACCCATACAGAAGAGTCGCTGGTCTTCTTTGGAAAACGTCGCTTGTTTCTTACGTTTATGTTGAAACGGATCGTTCACCAAGGTTTGAATGCCGAACAACGGTTACAACCGAACGCGTTATTACCTCTCAAATCGCTCGACGATCCCGTCTATGAAACACAACGCAAGGCTATTCAAAATATTTGGGAGGTCGATGCTCATTGGTATACTACGGAGAATAAAAACGATATTGCCGTGAAGAATACGGCTCCTTTCATCAAAACCGAACCTCAAGCTCTGTAATTTAAAATATCCATCGGATGGGTGAGATGATTTGGATACGACACGATTTCAATCGTATGAGGCCATTTTAGCATGTATTTATAATGTAAAAGATCGTGCCGCTTCAGCGTATCGAGCCGGATAGCTGAAATATAGGTTTCTTCTTCGTTGGTTTTCTCGTACAAATAACAAATACCTTGATCGACGAACACGTAAACATCTTGAGGAAACAGTTGCAGAAGCGACTTGTCCTTGGAAAAGTGTCGAATCACAGTATAATGAGAACTCGTAGGGATTGGAACCGGTTCTAATTTATAAAGGAGGAAAGAAAGAAAAATGATACACCCGAGCGCGATCATTCTATGCATTGTATTTCTAGTGACTCTCTTGAATCTTTTTTATAAACCCAATCTCCGGATGCCTTCTATTCCTCCCTCATCATCATTAGCCTTACCAGAAATTTCAACCGAGACGTATTGCCCTTTCCAAATCTTTCAGTGTCCCGATAGCCATTGCGATTGTTCTCAGCTCTGTGAAACAAATCCCACGTTTTACGAAAAACTCACGCTTTCTGATAAAACATGGAATCATCTCGAACCGGGTACTTATTGTATTCCCCAAGGAATCCGGACCGCTTGTCTTTCTTCCTCAGAAATTCCCATTTTTTCGGCCTCGGGATGGCTCTGTGCTCCTCGTTCCTCTTTCACCAATCCCTGTCAACATCCAGAAGCCCGTGATCCTTCTCTCAATGTTTTAATAGATCATCGAACCCAACAACCCGCTCAAGAAGTAGCCGATTATTACGAAACGTTAGAAGATGGATCGTTCCGATACCAATGTCAATGCCATTCTTTAGATCGACGAGGTAATCGAATGATTCAAACATCTCCGTGGGTCTGTTCTGTCGATTACTGCGTTCGAGATTTGTGGAACGTGCCCGGACTAGGATGGGACGCCGAACGACACGTCTGTGAATGTGGACCCTACGTGCATCGAGTTCTGGGCGATCTATCTTCCCCCTGTGTTTTGGAATATACACACATAGACGAAAAGCATAGGTTAACGGGAAAACGAGAATGTATGACCGACCAATCTGTTGAATTCCGACCGATTTATTGTCCAGAGAATCAGTCGGTTTTACGGTTCACAAAACGGGTCTTGCGAGGCAACACAGCGTACGATTATGTCATTGTACATGGAACAAGTGTTCCTAAAATTTCGAGAGGTCAAGAATGACATCTCATTTCAAACGAATCGAGAAAAATTTTCAAACGGACCAAGAATTGAGTCGGTTTGAAAAGGAAGACGAAAGCCCCAAAGAGGAAGGATGGTCGAAGAGACAAACGTTCGCCATTCATTTACTACTGGTAACGGCAGGTCCTACGATTCTTTTCGCTTTACTGGGCAACGTATTGAAGATTCATTATTATGTCGTCCGTTTAATTCTATTATTTTACTTTGGAGCTCTGGCCTACTTGATACGATACCGATTTCAGTGGCTATTGCAAGCTTTTAAAGAAAGCCAGAAATATATTCGTTGAATATGGGACTTGAAGAGTGGATTATATAAAAAAAACTTTGAAAAAAAATGAAGAGGGAGAAGAGGAATAAAAAAGGAAGAAGCAATAATTTAACCATGGCGATGGATCCTGTACTTATTCATCTATCTCCCAAAAATTCTGAAGGTAAAGAGTTAGATTTGGAAATATGGATAAACCCCGATGATACGGATGACAAGATTATAGAAATACATCGTCATGATCGCAAAGACAAAACGAAAGAATTTGAACCCTGTTGTCAAAATCCTTTTTTAACTCCCGCTATCCTCCAACGTAGAGAAAATGAAAAGAATAAGACGATAGATAAAACATTAGAATTGACCAAAGAAGCCATCCACATGTTGAAAGAAGTCTTTTCGGGAAATGGAGAATTCAGTACAATGGAATTTGATGCATCGTCCACTGAGGTAAGAGCTGATTTTAGACAGCCGACCAAAGAACCTGAAGTTGAGAAAGAAACAACTTGTCAAGGTCGTAAACATAAGAAAAGAGTTAATAAAAAGAAATAATACATTTAAAAAGACCTCCCCATCCTTCTATGAATTTCTTGAACAATGAACTGTTTTCACGAGACTCAATCCACATCTTTGCTGGATCTAAAGAGAATCTTGAGAGAAGACATGGCTTAAACTGTTTCCAGAAGAGTTGAAGTGCAGGCTTTTTCAACAGCACAGAGGGATCTGAATCAAAAATTGAAATGCTGAAATATATAGAAGAGAAATTCCATTCTTAAAAAAAAAAAAAAAAAAAAAAAAAAAACTGGGATTTCTTGTCAATCGAATCGGGTAGAAAAAATTCTTGGCTGAAAAAAAAAAAAAAAAAAAAAACTTTTTGTTAATTTTTATCATGTCTTTAGACATGATAAAAATTAACTCTACCCTCCTTTTTGTTTTGAATGATGTCTCACCTTTCCTAAAAATAGATTTCTAAGAATGAATCATACTTTCCTTGAAGTCTATTGTTTACAAACATGTCTAGACAACATATTGACATCATTCAAAACGAAAAGGAGGGTAGAGTTAATTTTTATCATGTCTAAAAGACATGATAAAAATTAACAAAAAGTTTTTTTTTTTTTTTTTTTTTTTAGGCTAAAGAATTTTTTCTCCCAGCTCTCAAAAATATTTATGATGTCTCGATACCTCTACCTACTTTTATTCCCCCCTCTCCCTCTCTTAGTATATAAATGGTTGAAAAAGAAATCGGAGTTCATTCTGTTTCGTAAAAAGATAGCGAACACATGGCAACGGATAACTTAGTCATTTCATGTGAAGAAGATCCCTTTGAGGATATTCCAGATACAGAACCCACTTTTTATGGACCATTTTCACCCGTTTTTAGAGTACCGAAAAAGTCTTCTCCTTCTCCAACTTATTCTTTGGAAATACTGTCTTCTCCTTCCTCGTCATCCACTCATCAGCGCTCTAGAAAGAAGAAGTCCTCACAGACCAAGCTCCACCAAAAAATTGTTGGTGTGTTGGCTGTCACCTCTGATGGATATACTCTTACGAACTGCGTCCAGTTTATAGCCAGAGACCTGAAAACACATACGAAGGAATTTATTCAGCAATTGAATGCGGATCTGGAACGACTTCATATTGAAAAACTCTACGTGGCGAATGAACCCACTCGAGAAAAAATTCATCAAAAGGTACATCTCAAGTTTTTATGGACTGTTATTTACAAACCTCAACATCGTCAGCCACAGCAATGTCCATCTTGTCGATCGAAATCTTGTCATCGATTTATGGCCATGCTAGCGCTCCAACAATTAGTGAAATTTGCTGTTCATAAATGTATTCATTGAGTGGATAGGTAATCAAGGAATTTTTCCCTCTTTTTCCTTTTTTCAGATGATCCAGAGAAACAAATACTCTACTTCATATGGTTTAGTGGTAAAGACCTCATCAGGACAGGTGGTGATGATTCATCGAAAAATGCCATACTGTTTTCAAAATTATTTAATTCAGCTTTTAAAAAATAAACGTATCGAACCACCCTTCGATTTGGAAAAAATATCGGTGCTTCAAGATGAATTTGAAAACCATATTTATCCGACTCTCCATCCCAATTTACAAGACGATTATGATCGGTACAAGGCTAAATTAGCTTATGAAGATGAATGGGATTTCCCGCATGGACAAATGGATAAAAGAAACTTCAAGAAAGACGACGACCCTCGATTCAAATGGTTCAGAGTCGCGTATCAGGAATTTGAAGAAGAGTCCGGCTACCGATTCGCCTACCAACCCTCGGACGTGGCTCAGTATCCCTTAATCAAACTAGAATTTACGGGATTAGATCAATGCATTTATACACAATATTTTTTATAGTCGAACATCCTAAACATTTACGCCGTAATACCTACTTTGATAATTATTCTCCTTTCCAATCTCAAGCTGCTTATAGAATGGCTCTCGAACGCAATATCGGGAGTATTGATGATCGGATGGTCTATCGGGGTTACTTAATTAAAATCGAAGAGGCTCTAAAGTATCTAACACGTCAACAGGAAATGAAAAAGGACGGAAAGGATCAAGTGTTGCTATATTTTTTAGAAGGAGATAAAAGGAATCCACCCGATTCTATTTGTTATTTAGAAAAGTAAAAAAAAATGGAATAAGATCCCTTAACCACCCCGCATTTCCCACTTGAAGAATCCATCCTATCTATTCTTTTTTTAAATGTCTCGGGATGTCATCCGACGCATTCTCTCCACCAAAAAAAAACGAGTTCCTCCCACCTACCCCAAAAAGAAGAAGAAGAGGAAATTTCCCATGAGTCTTTTCGAGAACACTCCTTCCCCTCTCTCTTCCTATATATAAAAGAAGCTGCGAGAAAAGTTGTCTTTTCTTTTTTTTTCCATCTCATCCTCAGGAGAAAGAGAGAGAAAACCAAACCCCATGGAGTGGTTACGGCGAGAGTCTTTTTCCCTCGCGATTCGTTTCCGTTTCGCCAAGACAATTCCCCTCACGTTTTTCTTGGGGTCGGGCACGCTCTATTTTCGAGGATCGGAACTCGTGACTTGCCTTTCCCAGCAAGGGACTTGAATGAGTTCGAAAAGTCAACGGACTATTCAGCAATGGATCTCTCGAGCCCCTTTTTGCCCTTACCGTTCCTTAACGACGGATCTCTGGATCGTTACGTCGGACCGCCCCAGCCGGATTCTCCGCTATACCCCTTTTATCATCTTCGATTCCCTGGAAAGACTGCTCAACGATTTGGGTCCAGACGCTCTCCTCTTTTCGACCTGGCTTCAGAGTGTGATGAGAGAACCTCTTCAAATCCAAGAAGATTCTCAGACCGGGGAAACTTATTTTAGTCCCGTGGAGAACAAGGTGATGGACTTTCAGTTTCAAAATTTATCGGAACTGTTTCAATGTGCTTTATGTTTTTATTCTTCTTAAAAAGTGTGGGGGGAAAACTAAAAATTGTAGAATAATCATAAAAAATAATTTCGTTTTTCTTTAAAAAAATATTGAGATAGTCTAATCTTGGGGAGGAGGTGGAAAATTCAAAACTATTATCTAAAACAGATATGGCGGTCAGTCCATTTCGATCCACGGAGGAGGATATGTGTGAGATTCTCTGATCCATAGAGGGTTTCAGGAAAAAAAACTGCGAAAGTTTCCCCCCTATCTCCAAAGAATGGGTATCCAGGTTGAATGCAGAGTACAGATTGATGGGAAGCCGAAACTCGAGTTCCTTAAATAGAAAAAAATGAGAGCTCCTTCTAGAAACAATTTTAGATGTCTTGTTTGAATGAATGAGTCGACTGGGAAAAATTTCTCAGCGCTGTGGAAAAAAAATTTGAGTTTAAAAAAAAAAAAAAAAACTTTTGGTTAATTTTTATCATGTCTTATAGACATGATAAAAATTAACTCTCTCTTCTTTTTGTCTGGGAATGATGTCTCACCGTTTCGAAAAATAGAACATATCCCATTCTTGAAATTCTATTATTTTAGAAAGGATGATGAGTGATGGTCTATTTTTCGAAACGGTGAGACATCATTCCCAGACAAAAAGAAGGGAGAGTTAATTTTTATCATGTCTATAAGACATAATAAAAATTAACAAAAAGTTTTTTTTTTTTTTTTTTTTTTTTTCAATTCAGAAATTTTTCTCTGAGCTTTGCCAATTTTTTTTCCCAGCCAGCTCCATCCATAAAACAACACCTCTCAAAATCTTTTCTCACTTATCTATTTAAACCACTCGAATTTTTTTCCTTCCAATGAGTCCACGCATCTAGGCCTTTCTTCCACTCTGCTCTGAGAAAGATAAGGTAGATTGTTTTCGGTGGACCGTCCTGTTGACGCTTCCGATTTATATAGAGAGCTATATATAGATAGGGTCCCTCCTAACTCCCTCTATTATGACTATTAGTCTTTTTCTTTTTTTTCCCAAGAAATATACAAAGAATGATCCACAGTTTTTTTTTTCCGTTAATGAAAAAACAAATATGCTTCTACCTTCCGACTTCTTTTTAGTACCTCTTTAGGTGTCTCCTCCTTCTGGATCTTTTCCTTCTCCTCTCTTCCTCGCGAGCAGGGAATTGGAAATGCTGTTCAGGATGCAACGCTCGTAAAGACTCCATTTTCTTCCTGGAGAGGGCGTCTACGGCAAACACCGTCTTGTCATGAAATTGGAGTTGGTAGTAAAGAGGTCCGTGAATAATGTACACGGAGCGAGCTCGCAGTCGATAGGGAATCATACGATACCCGTCGGCTTCTGATTCCATTTTCCATCCATAAAGACGGATAGAAGCTTCTCCGGTTTGAAGAATATGAACCCACTCGGGTGAACCGTAAAACAGTTTTAAAAAAGTTCCAGCATCGACGGCGATCACATTTTCCCGTCGCAGATAAGCGTGTAAGCGAAAGGTTCCTGCCTCCATCATCGATTGGAAAGCAAAATGCTTGAAAACTTCGATGGACGAAAAATAATGCAGGATTTTTCCATCGTAACAGGATAAATAGCACATGGTTTCTTGGACGATTTGTTCCATACGCTCCGGGTCCCGAAATCATTCTTCGAAACGGGAGAGAGGTTCCCATTGATCAGCTACATCGAGATGACAGACGAGCGTGATTTCCACCAGAGTAGGTAGAACTGCAACGGCATCGGTCGACATTTTAGTTTTGCTCGGTTGAGAAGGAAGAACGAGAGTGAACCCTGTAAGCAGAAAAACTCGGATCTATATAAATACTAGAGGAAAAAAGGCGGGGGAGGAAGGGAAGTTCTTCCTTCCTCCCAAAGAATAAGAAAAGTGGGTGGAAAGAAAAAAATCATTTCACTCTCAGGAAAAAAAAAGAATTTTTTTTCCTGAGAGTTTCCTGTTGAAGAATTCTTGATGGGTTATCCAATCTCTAGACCTGTCTGAAGGGAATCCAATCTAAGGTGAGCGCGCATTTACCTGACGCGAAACTCGGAATATCTGCATAAATAACAAAACGTCCATTCTTAAAAACAGAAAAAATTTCTAAGCAATAAAAAAAAAAAACTTTTTGTTAATTTTTATCATGTCTTATAGACATGATAAAAATTAACTGTCCCCTCTTTTTGTCAAGGAAGGATGTCTCACCGTTTCGAAAACGAAACCAAAACTCATCCTTCTCATGGCAATTATTCCAAGAATGAGTCACTGTTTGTTTTTCAAAACGGTGAGACATCCTTCCCAGACAAAAAGAAGAGAGAGTTAATTTTTATCATGTCTAGCAGACATGATAAAAATTAACAAATTTTTTTTTTTTTTTTTATCACTCAGAAATTTTTTCCAAAGCTCTGAGAATTTTTTCCCAGCCGACTCAATGATCCAAACAAGACAGATCCAAATTGTTTCTAGAAGGAACTCTCCCTTCTCTATTTAAACCACTCGTGTTTCCAACTTTAGTTCAGTCTGTGCTGTGAATTTGACCTGGATACACACTTCTCATCTCCTGGAAAGAATTTCTGTGAAGGTATGCGAACATTTTTCTCAGCTCTTAGAAAATTTTACCAGCTGACTTGATCGACGAGAGACATCTCGAACATTCTGTTATCTGCGGAAGCCGTTTCATTTTCGTGCAGTCCATGCTGTGGACTCACCTGAATATCCATTGCTCCCTCCCCCTTCTGGAAAGGGTAGTAGCTTTTTTAGATCCTCGTCGCTCTTTTTACGTTTCGTTGGATATCTAGGACGAACTTTTTTACCTTATTCCTTTCAAACTCTAATATTGAGGTTGGAGAGCCGTCATGGAAAATCAGCCATGATCCTGACGAATCTAAACCGACTCCTTGAAAACAGAGCTATGTCATGTTTTTTTATGACAGATTTCCAAGCTCCGAGTGATGAGAAATTTAGAAATTTTGCAGTGTTAACGGAAAGGAGGAGACAGAAACCTGGAGAATGGAAATGAAGCTGAGAAAAAATGCTAAGAGCTCAGAAAAAAAAAGGCTTTTTCCAGGAGGGAGGAAAAGCGCGTATCTAGGTTGAGTGCACAGCACACACGAATCTGAAGTTGGAAACGCTAGGGGGGTTTAAATAGAGAAGCGAGAGTTTCTTCTAGAAACAATTTTGGATGTCTTGTTGTTTGGATCATCGAGTCGACTGGGAAAAAAAATTCTCAGAGCTCTGGAAAATATTTTCTGAGTGATAAAAAAAAAAAAAAAACTTTTGGTTAGATAAAAATTAACTCTACCCTCCTTTTGTCTGGGAATGTTTTCTCTCCGTTTCTAAAAATAGACCGGAACCCATTCTTGGAATTTTATTCTTTTTAGAAAGGATGAGTGATGGTCTATTTTTCGAAACGGTGAGACATCATTCCAAGACAAAAAGAAGAGAAAGTTAATAATTATGTCTATAAGACATAATAAAAATTAACCAAAAGTTTTTTTTTTTTTTCAATCTCATCTAGAGAATTTTTTCTAGCTGACTCGATCGACAAGACATGACATGACCATTGTTTCTTTTTTTTTTAATAATGGACTTTCACCTATCCCTTTCAACCCTCCGAATTTGGCTTTGGATCCGTGTCCTTGCTTCCACATTCAGAGCTCTTTTCTTCAACATTTCGATGCAGGGGAAGAATCAATTCTCTCACGACGTTTAGATATTCTTTCAGAATGCTAGAAAACTCATTCAAAGAAGAAGTATCTAATGGTGGAGTTGCCGGTTGAGGAAAATTCACGAGTCTTGGAATCGGATTATGCGAATCCGTCTGTATGCCAAACTGTAAAGGTGAACCACCCGCTTTAGGAGAGCAGATAATAGTAAGATCCATCTTTTTCCAATTTTTGATTTGAATATACTTGTTTCTTCTTACTCGGAACATTTTCCTTTTTCTTCCTCCTCATCCAGGAACTGAATTCCAGGTGGAACGGAAGCATTTGTAATAAACTGTTGTTTCTTGGTTCCACACGCCTGACATTTTCCCGTGACCATCGGCCGTCGATTTTTCGACATGCGATAGTGGACGTCGACAGTATCGGTCTTGGTTCGGCATTTCACACACCAAATGGAATACGAAATAGGTTCCGCGTCAGAATGCTCCATTGCAGTAACACACTCTTTATTATTTTCTTCTCTTTTGAGAGAGAGAGAGAGATCTTAACCAGAAGTGTAGATATAAAATTTAGGATACGTTTCGGATCCGTCGGCTCTTTTCGCATACCCCACTTCTTCACAGAGGTATTCCGTTTGCTGATCCGATCTTCGAGGATAAAACTCGTTTCTCCAAGCATCGCGAGCATAACGAATTCGATCGCCGGCCGTTAAACAATATTCGACTCCATCCGCCTTTTTAGGATACATTTCATGCCCCGATTCGTCTTTGGCATAAGGGAATAAAACAGACGTATAAAGCGAATACTCGTCCCCATTTTGAAATTTCGGGTAGTATTCTCGTCCAAAAGCCGTTCGGGCATACCGTCGAGGAGCTAAAATGTATTGGTTTCCGTTTAAATCTACTGCGTAATACTCATGACCGTTTTCGTCTCGAGCCAAGATAGGATTTCCTTCAGGATCCGTAACGTATAATTCGTAGTGAGGATGTTGGGGGTCGGTCGGGTATCGTTCTTTCCCCGATGCGTCTACTCGATAAACAGACATGCTTAGTTCTCGTCGCCTGCTCCTTCCTTCCTCCCACTCGAGACCCGTTGAGATGAAGGTATGAGGTTGATATCTATAAAATGGGTTGACCCTTTCAAACTATTCCATTGTTTAAAGACGCGTGGGTTAGGAAAAAAATATTAATAAAAGCAAATATCTGAACAGTTCAACGCAACGGGTGAATGGAAAAAAGGAATAGTTCTCTCTATCCAGTCACACGATGGTTTCTTCTTCTAGAACGGCTCACACTCAACTGAAGCGAAACTCGGAACTCGAAATGTTTAAATAGATCATAGAGTCCATTCCAGAAAGAATCCGGAGATGTCTTGTCCAGCCAAGTTGACTGGGAAAAAAATTTCTGAGTTAAAAAAAAAAAAAAAAAAAAACTTTTGGTTAATTTTTATCATGTCTTATAGACATGATAAAAATTAACTGTCCCCTCTTTTTGTCTGGGAAGGATGTCTCACCCATTCGAAAAAAACAAACCATGACTCATTCTTGGAATTGTTGCTATTAGAAAGGGTGAGTGATGGTCTATTTTTAGAAAGAGTGAGACATCCTTCCCAGACAAAAAGGGGGTTCATTAATTTTTATCATGTCTAGAAGACATGATAAAAATTAACCAAAAGTTTTTTTTTTTTTTTTTTTTTCAGAGTAACAGAAATTTTTTCCACCCGACTCAATCGACAAGACGTCCCCATTTTTATTTAAGAATGGATTCTTGTTTATTTGTGTAAGCATTCCGAGTTTCGTTTTATATGAGTCTATGTTGTTGAAGAGGAAACATGGGTACCCTCATTTTTTTTCCTATCTGATTTCTAAGATGAATTCAGTGAGTTCACCTTGACCTTTTCAAATTTTGTTCGTTTACTTTTAGCCTAGAGGTTGACAGATAAATCACTCTGATTTTTTATATATTTTTTTGTGTCGCTCTCTCTCTTTCTAAGAAACCTATCTCGTTCCAAGTCTTCTCAAAGTGCTATTGGTTCGTTTCGAGACGAGGTCATTTCACACACACCCCCCTCCTCCTCAAAAAGTATATATATATAAATTAAAGGAAGTGATTTTCTATACACACACTTCACCTTTTTGAGTAGTGTCACGATGAGCCTATCCAGTAGAGAACGTCTTAGGGAAAGAATGCGTGAACAGAAACGACGCTGGCGAAGCAATTCAGCTAATCGAGAGCGAGAACGAATACTTCAAAGGGAACGTTATGCTGTTCTTAAAAAGAACTCCCGACCGCGAAAGAAATATCTTCCTCCCAAGCAGTGGGAAAGCTATACGAATTTGCAGTATAAGGATATGTGGTCCGAAGAAGCCTATCAAAAATGTATTCGACAATGTAATAAAGAGCAATACAATTTCCTGATCTACGTTCTCGTCCGTTTGTACACTTATTACGCGTTACCTGAATCGAAACGTCCCCCTCCTCTGGATATTATTGTGCAAGGATCTGCCGGAACGGGTAAATCTTTCCTGATCCAAGTTTTATACCAAACTCTGATTCGAACGCCTCTTTTTAGCGAAGCGTACTCGGTTCTCAAACTCGCACTCAGTGCTCAAGGAGCGGTTTACATTACGGGAGATACTTTGCATCATGCCCTGCGTCTTCAAATGAACGGGACTTTTGTTCGACCTCTGACCCAAAAGACTTTCGACTATTATAGACCCCTGTATGCTCCTTTACGGATGGTGATTTTGGATGACGTTTCCACAATCGGATCCAATTTATTTTCGCGCCTCGACCAGCAACTTCGACAATTGTGTCATGTGCCGGATAAGCCGTTTGGGAATGTGCATATGATTAAATTCGGAGATTTGCAGCAGCTCCAACCGATTCGCGACATGCCCATTTTTTATTCCGAAGGGTGGTGGACGCCTCAATCCACGCTCTACTATGAACTAGTCGAATGTATGCGATTCTCTCTGGATTACGAGGAGAGACTCGATCGTTTAACGAGAAATCACTTTTTAGAACCGGACGATGTGGCATTTTTTCAGTCCCGCGTTCGCAGTTTCGACGAAATTCCTCGCGAAGCTATTATTCTCTGTTTTTCGAGCAAGGATGCAGAGAAATATAATATGAAACGTCTCCAATCCCGAGGGACGTACTGTTCGTGTCTGGCTCGAGACGTGATTTATTCCGAGAGCGAAAAATTGCGGAAGAGGATGATGAAACGGAGTCAACATTTACATCGATCTCAGATGGCGAATCTCGAATCCGTCCTCCATTTACAAAGAGGAGCGCGATATCAATTGACTAAAACGCTCGACAGATCCAAAGGATGGATGAATGGAGCAATTGGAACACTACACCAAATAGACCAGGATGAAGACGGAGTTGTGACGCGTGTCTGGCTGCAATTTTCGAATAGTCTAGCTGAATGTTCGCCGTTTAGGAAGAAAAACGCAGATTCCCATTTTCTCATTTCCTTCAGAGAGAGAGAGACCTAGATTTTCGAGACTCGATGACTTTTCAAGCATTTTTGTTTAAGCTATTCGACTTCATATTTGTCTGATGTTCAAGAGTATGATCTCTCGTGGATGGATCTCTTCCACCTCATTCTCTTTCCAGTCGATTTAGAAGGGGAAGGGGAGATTTTTTTTCCCTCATGGAGGATGTCTCCTGAATACCGTTCAAAGAGTCTATGGAGAAATTATATGGTCAGAGTCACGGATTTCCAGGGTAATCTGCTTCTCAGCTAAAAAAAAGGATCTCTCTTTCCCAGTCTGTCTTCGATTGCCTCGTTAACTGTGAAACCCATCGCTTTTCCGATTTTATGGTTCTCCCAGTATAATCAGACAGTCGGTCACAAAAGTATTCGAACACCGGTACCCTATCAGAAAATGACAAGATGGCATTTTTTTTC
The DNA here is from genome assembly GCF_044657685.1 of Stegodyphus dumicola. Lineage (NCBI taxonomy): Eukaryota > Metazoa > Arthropoda > Arachnida > Araneae > Eresidae > Stegodyphus > Stegodyphus dumicola. The sequence continues at coordinate 129,181,322 of NC_140771.1, read as the reverse complement.
TCTTTCTCTCTGTGTGTCGTGTTATTCCATCCTAGGTTTTCTTCTCCCCCCCCATCTTGGAAAAAACTGGAAAAAATTGGTTACGATCTCTTTTTGAATGGGGAGATGCCATTTTGAGGAAAAGCTGACGACCCTATCTTGGAGAATGAACATGACCGCTCTACACACCCTTTTACTCTCTCTCTCTCTCTCTTTGAATTGGGAAGCCATTTTGGGAAAAAGCAGACGACCCTATCTTGGAGAATGGAAATGAACGCCTCTCCCTCTCTCTTTGAAATGGGAAGCCATTTTGGGACCCTCTATTCTTGGGGAGGGAGAAAACTGAAGTCTGCATTTCGCTGTCTCTGAATGCGAAAAGCCCTTTTGGGAAAAGCGGACCCTCTTCTTCTGATCTTGGAGAACTGGAAATGAACGCTCTACACGATCTCTCTTTGAATTCAGAAGGTATTTTGGGACCTTCTAATGTTGGAAAACTGAAATGAACGCTCTACACCTTCTCTCTCTCTGTGTCTCTCTCTCTTTCTCTGAAATGGGTAGCCATTTGAAAACTCCCTAACTTTGGAAAAAAACAGAAATGAACGCTCTACACCATCTCTCTTTGAAAATGGGGGGGGTGTCATTTTGAGACCTCCCTCCCCTAAACTTGAAAAAAAAACTGAAATGAATGCTCTACACTTTCTCTCTTTGGACATGGGTAACCCTTTGGGGACCCTCTCCTCTTGGTAGGAAAAAAAAAGAACTGAAGTGAAGGCTCTACACAATCTCTCTTGGAATGGGATCCATATTTCGGGAAACGTGGATCACCTCATGCTGGAAAACTGAAGTGAACCACCAAGATTGGACTCTATATAATATTTTTTTTAACTGACATCATGACCCTCCTCCAATTTGTTATTAAAAAAATTGTTTTTTTTTGTTTTGGTTTTTATCCCATTTCCGATGTGATTTCAGAAATGCAATTCCATAACAGTTCAATTTCATTCGAGGTTAAATGATCTAAACAGTCTTTGACCCACCCATCCGTGTGATTATTTTCTTCTCCTTCCTGTTGCACCAAATTTTGTATGTCCATATAATCATTCCATACGGGAAGGGCTGGATCCTCACAAGGCTGTCTTGAAACACTTGGAGTCTCTTTGGGATGAGTGGAGGGATCTAGGATGTCTGGACCCGGCTGCGATTCTACCTCCATGATTTCTGGACCCGTTGGAACTTGTTTACCCGGCTGAAATTCTACCTCCATGATTTCTGGACCCGTTGGAACTTGTGAACCCGGCTGTGATTCTGCCTCCATGATTTCTGGACCCGTTGGAACTTGTGGACCCGGCTGACATTCTACCTCTACGATGTCGGGACTTTTTGAAGCTTGTGGACCCGTCTGACATTCTACCTCTACGATGTCGGGACAGGTTGGAGAAGAAGAAGAAGAAGAAGAGGATACTGGAAGAGGTTCTGTCTGTGTGGAGTCCGAAAGAGGTTGCCTGTTTGAACAAGTCGGGGAAGAAGAAGAAGAAGAAGAAGAAGCTTCTGGATTCTGAAGCGGATTTTGCACGCCAGGTAGGTTCCGGTAAGTCGACCGTTTTTTAAGAGGTAATTTTCTTTCTTCCTCCTCATCTTCAATTGTCATGACTTCAATTTTATTCCGTTGCCGGGTCGATTTTGTTTCGGGCCATGACGACGGTTTGGTCCAGCTCCTCTTATCATCTAAGGAAGGGATGGGTAAAGGTGGCGGAGGGTTTTCTTCTTCTTTTTCTTGAAACATCATCGACAATTGGAAAGAAATCTCCTCTTTCAATTGTTTCCAAAGCGAGTACGAGCACCGATCGACGAGAAAGAGACTCTTCTGGGTTGTGACGATGAGATATTGCGTTTTCGGGGAAACGACATAGTTTTGAAAAGGTCTTAGAATGTATTTCTTATATTTCATCCTGTCGCTGACTTTAAAACTTCTTTCCTTCAGATTGGGGCGATGATTCGTAATAGGCGAGAGGAGCGGCTGTGGTCTGAACAATATGAACTTCGTCCTCAGCCGTCGTTCTCACTCCAAACGTAAAATATCGTTTCGTGAGAAAAATATTCTTCCACCGAAAACTCGTGCGCGGATCTGTATATCGCCGGTCTGTTTGAATGGGCCGTCTCAAAGCTCGATCCATCCGATTCCAAGAGAAGGGAGATTCCTCTTTCGTTTGTTGCGATTCGAATAAATTTCTGTATATATTCTGAACGAGCAGGTTGGAGGATTCGACATCTTGGTTGAAAGAAACGATCGCTTGATGAGGTGGTAAATGCGGAATAAATGTCGCACAATGACACGCCAAAAAAATTTTCAAGTTGGAGATTTGCTTTAGCGTCTTCAAATCCTCCCCGTTTGAAATCCGTTGAGTTGGAAAAACGTCTAATAGCGACATGGCTCCCAATGGAAAAGAAATGATCTCGCCCAGTACTCTCGTCTTTTTATATATCTATATAGACACACACAGACACACATAGAGGCTCTATGACGTCCGTTTTATTTGTTTTTTTTTGTTTCTCTCTCTCTTCTTTCCAAGAAATCTTATCTCCATGACCTCTTTTTCTTTTCTTAAAAAGATGAATGTGTGTGGGAATGAGGAAGTGAAAGTAATAATTTAATAAATAAAAAATTATCCAACCATGACCTTCATTTTTTTTTTTCAAAGTCACCCTTTCCAATCCAAGGACGTCCAGAGATAGAGAAAGCAGGGAGAGAGGAGGAGGAGGGAAGGGAAGGTCACACTCTCTTTCTCTCTATAAATAAAAGGGGAGAGCCCCAAAGTCGTATTTTTGTCCAAGTGGATCATGAGGAGGCATCCCCAGCTCACTACGTGTATTCCTTTCAAATATAAATATGTTGATCTTTCCTTTTATATCATCCAAGGAGTCGTTTACCTGAAAGCCTCTGATTTTTCAAAATGTGCGGGTTATTATACCGTGGGGAGTTATCAAAAGATGCGGGACGAATTTTTGTCCAACGAAAACGTGTTGATGGCTCGTGACATTCCACCTTTGGATGCACAAATTTTGTTAATGAAACGAGCCAAATATTTTTACACGTCCCACTTTCTAACCGTCTCGCAAATGAATAGGATTATGGATCGTCTTGAGAAGACAAAAGGGATTCTCGTTCATTTTAGTGAATGGTTGCATAAATGTTTGCACGAACCTCTCTCGATCGAGAAGACTGGGAAGAATACCTATTATATTCTTCTCGAGGACTCTCCTCGTTCGACTCATCTTAGAGAAGCTACGACTTTTGAAAAAATCCTCGAGCAAGAAAAAATAGAATGGTGGAACAACTACCCCATCCCTCTCCCCGAGCATCAAGAGGAGCCTGTTCAGAAGAAAAAGAAAAAACCTTTCCAAAAGCCTATCCTCATCCTCCTCGATAATGATGGGGATGAGGAGAAGCCTGTTGAGATTCCTCTCCGTTTGTCAAAAGGATGAAAAACCTCTCCCTTCCTCAAAACCCCTTGAGGAAGAGAGACCCCTCGAGAAGGAGAAATCTCTCCCATTGTGAAAGCTCCTCGAAGATGAAAAACCTCTCCATTTATCAAGACCCCTCGAGAAGGAGGGACCTCTTCCTTTATCAAAAACCTTTGAAGATGAAAAACCTCTCCATTTATCAAGACCCCTCGAAAATGAGGGACCTCTCGATTTGTCAAAACCCCTCGAGGATAAGGGAACCAAAACTTCTCTCTCTTTCGAAAATGAGGGACCTCTCGATTTGTCAAAACCCCTCGAGAATAAGGGAACCAAAACTTCTCTCTCTTTCGAAGAGGAGGGACCTCTCAATTTGTCAAGACCCCTCAAGAATAAGGGAACCGAAAATCCTCTCCCTTTCTCAAGACTTCTCGAGGAGGAGGAGGAGGAGGAGGAGAAACCGCTCCATGTCTCAAGACAGGACCCCTCTCTATCTCTTGAGGATCCGAGGGAAACGATTCCTATTGAAAAACCATCTATCGACGATCCCCAGAAAAGGTCTTCGGAGGAGATTAGACTTCCATGTAGAAAACGAATCCGCCACAATCATAATAATAATAATAATAATAATAATAATAATAATATACCCCCTTCTCAACAACAGAATCCTACAACATTTGCAGATAAATGCATTCAAACCAATCCCTTTATAGTAACCCTTTTGATTGGAGAACCCGTGCATTAGCCTCGAAAAATAAAACGAGATTCTAGACTGTTTCTATGACCAGAATGTTAAGCCAATAGATAGGTCTAGCTCAGAATTTTTCTTTTTAAAAGAAAATAAATAAATAATCCAAAGACTATTCGTAAATATAAATGGTAAAGTCTCGAGTCGGCTGGAAAAAAATTTTCAGAGCTCAGAAAAATTCTACAACTCAAAAAAAAAAACTTTTTGTTAATTTTTATCATGTCTTAGACATGATAAAAATTAACGACCCCCCTTTCCTTTTCTTCTGGGAATGTTGTCTCACTCTTTTGAAAAACAAATCGTGATTCATTCATGGAATGATTGCCATTAGCGAAAGGATGAGTCATGGTCTATTTTTAGAAAGGGTGAGACATCCTTCCCAGACAAAAAGGGAGGGTCATTAATTTTTTATCATGTCTAAGACATGATAAAAATTAACCAAAAGTTTTTTTTTTTTTTTTTTCATTAGAGAATTTTTATCTCAGCTCTGAGAAATTTTTTTTCTCCCAGCCGATTCGATACTCTACCATTTTATTAAGAATGATTTCTCCCTGATCTATTATTTCAAAATTCCAAGTTTCGCTTCAGAACCATCTGTGCTGTTGAAGAAGTAACATGATATATGTATTTTTTTAATGAGTTCTGTCAAGATTGAATTGTGCAGGATCGACCTTGCGAATTTCTTCTCTGTGTCTTTAAATAATAATGATACCGAACTGCTTTTTGTAGAGCGCAATGGAAAAAACCTTTTGTATGGTTAGGACAATTCATGTGTTCGATCCCATTGTATTTGAGAATCTCTTGCGTCAATCCCGAAATGCAATAAATGGATCTTTGCAACCATTTCTCTAAAAACTGCCGTTTCATTTCTCCTCGCACCCAAATCATGGAAAAAGGTTCCGTCAACATCGTTAACACCCATGGAAAATAACTGTACGGAATTTTTCCTTCGTACCACGACAAGCCGTGATAATAATCACTCGCCCACACAGCGGTTCGTTTTTCTTCTTCGGTGAGCACTTGCCATGGAAACGGGGGTTTAAAAACAAATACCCCTCGAGAAGTACCGTCCAATGTGACGTAAGCCAATTCTTTCACAATAAAGGCTCCTTGAGAATCGTAGAAACCTTCAAAGTCGAGCACGAGTTCCATGTTTTTTATTTCTTTTTCTTTCCAAGGTGACCTTTATTATTATGATGATGGATGTGTATTGAAATACGCACGATATTATTCAAAAAACAAATATATATATACGAATGTGACCTTTCCCAGAATTCATACGACCTGTCACGTGCAACCTTCTCTCTCTCTCTCTCTATAAAAGAGGAGACGGCGAGAGAACGCTATCCATTTTTTCCTTCAGGACACACAGCGAGAGAGAGAGAGAGAATTTTGTTTTCTTTTTTTCCTCAATTGAAGAAGATGGACATTTTGAGTACCAAACCTCTCAAAGATTCCTACATTGTTCTGGACATGGAATACTTTCACTGTTATGATCCAAAGACGGGAGATATATGTTTCATCTTGAAAGAACTGGGCTACATCACTTGCGATTTAACGTTATGCGGATCCATGATTTTTCTCCCTCCTGTCCATTACGATGACTTATCGTCCCGCAATCAAGCTGTGGTCAACCAGACTACAAATAATCGACACGGCCTGCAATGGACCGAGGGTCGTCTTTCCTACGAGCATCTTCCTACGATCCTGAAAATACTGACCGAAAATGTGGAGGTGATCTACGTCAATGGATACGATAAAGCCGAATTTTTCAGCAAGCTCTGCCAGCGATCCGTTTACGAGTTTTACATCCCAGGGAAAACCGAGTGGCGGAACAAGTCGAAATGCACGCGACATCAATATTTCCAAAAGATGATTCATTGTGCCGAGAACAAGGTGAGAAATTTTCGATACCATTTGATGGAGGGTAGTTACGTTTTCCGGAAATTACATTGTTACCCCTCCGACAGCAAAGCTGTCGAAGACGAAGAGGAGGCGGAAGAATCTCCCCAGGAGAACTCGTGTGACGATGAGGAGGAGGAGGAGGAGGAGGATGAACTTTCTAATAATAATAATAAATGTCTAAGTTGGGATGCTTTAGAGACCCAAGAATATTGGTCTCAACCCTTATCTCACCTAGACCTGAAAGAGGATCCTCAAGTGTACTCTTTGTGGTCCTCTTCTAAAATTTGGTCTTGGAGAGAACCCTTGAATGTTCATGAATGAAATGGTATGTAAATCCCTAGAGAAAAAAAAATAGAAAAAAAAAGTTCCTTTTTTTTGTAATATGTTGATTTCTTTCCAATCCCATTTCTTTTCTATAACTCCAGCCCAATCGACGAGAAGAAGACGAATTTTCCAAGTTACACAAGACGAATCTTCCAAGTTACACAAGACGTAGAAAGATTTCACAAGGATTTATAAATCACACGCTCCCACATGATATATGTATAGAGAGAAAAAGACCCTCTGTTCTCTAGCCAATACGTCAAGACTTCCCTAAACTAAGAGAGACCATGAGTACCGAGGAAACCTTAGCAGAGCAAGTGGAAAGACTTTCAAAGAGATTAGAAGAGTTAAGACGGGATAGATTTACAGTTCCGCCGACTAAAGAGGAAACTATCATCGATTTCAACAAACCGCTGTACTTTCATCCCCTACCCCAAAGAATGAGACGAGTGGACTCGCCGTTGAACAGTTCCAATGAGAAACAAAATGTCACTTATTTGAATAGCCAATTTCAACACATGAATATTTCATAAGTATTTTTTCCCTAAAGCGTAGGGAGATCGGATCAGTAGTTTTTCCCTTTTCATCGTCGAAAAAGATTGGGAGGAAAAATCTTTCTCAGCTCTCTCAGAAAAATTTTTCAGCCTTTAAAAAAAAAAAAAAAAAAAAAAAAAAAGAACTTTTTGTTAATTTTTTTCATGTCTTAGACATGATAAAAATTAACTCTACCCCCCCCCCCTTTTGTCTGGGAATGTTGTCTCACGCTTTCTAAAAATAGACCATCACTCCTCCTTTCTTAAAGAATAGAATTCCAAGAACGGGATCTGGTCTATTTTTAGAAACGGTGAGACCCTATTCCCAGACAAAAGGCGGGTAGAGTTAATTTTTATCATGTCTAAAGTTCAGGGTCCATCCATCTTCTTATGTGAAACGGTGACCCTGACAAGATCGAGATAAACAAGTCCTGTGAGTTGTTTTGTAATCTTGACGCGATCCAAGAAAGACTTTTTATTATTTTTTTTTGAAATAGGCGGGGGGTGGGGAGAGAAAATTTTCTCACGACCCTCAGATATCTTTTCATAAATATATTTTTTAACAAAGTGTTTCTTTCATTCCGATCCTTTTAAGAGGTTGGAATGACCCTGACATTTAGATGGGGTCGCGATCCCGACAGATGTCGCGCGAGTATAAAAGTGTGTGTCCTCCGCGAGATTTCTTCATAGAACAGAAGAAGACGTGAACTGAGCTGGTAAGTCCCTTTGGTCCTATGAATATGGTTATCTATAAACTCGATTTGATTCTTAGTTTTTTTTAATAATGATAATAATCATAACTTCATTTAAAAAGACCTTTGAAACTTCTTAACCCTTTGAAAAGAAAAATGTCTCTTTCAAGACGACATCTCTAAAACGTTTTATTGTTCCCCCCCCTTTCTAGATCTTCCCTGTTATACATATATACCTTTTCGATTCTCTTTTTTGCTCCTGTTTGTGGAAGACATCACCGTATTCATCGCCATGGCGTGTTCAGAAAACTTTATCGTGCTCGATCTAGAGGGTTTCCAGTCCTACAACCACAAGAAGGGTGAATTTACCTACGTTTTAAAAGAATTGGGCTATGCGACAAAAGATTTTTTGACCGTGGGATCGTTGACGTTTACTCCTCCTCACCCCTTCCACCAACTGAGTGAAAAAAACCAAAAAACAAATGCCTGGCTGACAAGAAACCGGCACGGACTTCGTTGGAACGAGGGTCATATTCCATACAACCATTTAGGACGCATTCTCCAATCGCTCACTCACAGCTTCTCAACGATTTATGTGGTGGGATGTCAGAAAGCTAAATTCTTTGCTAAAGCCTTGGATTATCAAAAACCCGTGACGGAAATTTATGTGCCAGATGGAATCATTTGGAAGTATCGGGGAAAATGTGCCCGACATCATCAAAGGATGAAATATTTCCATTGTGCCGAAAACAAAGTGCGCAACTATCGATGGCATATTACGGAAGGAGATTTTCATATCAATCACGTCTATCCAGACGGAACGGAGAAAGAGGAGAGGATTCAGTAGGAAGCAGACAATCCTCTGCAAGCTTTTGATAAGGCCTACGATCAGTTAGAGAAGGATCCGTCCCCAAAAGCGTACGATAACCTCATCCAGAAATGGGATAATCTGTCCTGTTTCCAAGTGATGGAACATCCGGATGAGCATACGCCTTTAAACTTGATGGGCTCTTCTACTTCTTCTTCTTTGTCGTCAACTTCCTCCAATAACTCGAGGAAGACGGAGGGTTGGGGAGACATACCTGAAAATATTCCCCATTACGATCCAGCAGCCTGTTGGGACGAACCTTCCAAAGAATCTCATGAGACCCCCAAAATATCTTCAGAGGATCCAAAGACAAAATCCACTGAGTGTTGGGACAATGAACGGACGACTCATGATCCAAAATCCACTAAGACTATGTCCACTGAGTGTTGGGACAATGAACAGACGACTCATGCTGCAAAATCGACTGAGACTATGTCCACTGAGTGTTGGGACAATGAAACCGAAAAGACGACAGTGAATTGGGATGACCGTTCTCAAAAGTATTTGAATTGATATATACATAAACTCAGGAGAAAAAAAATAAAGAAAAGATTTTTAGAAATAAGTAGGGAAAGGTTCTCCGCTTTCCCTATATTTATGGAAATGGACTGAGAAGAGAGAGAGAGAGAGACGAATCAGGAGACCAAAAAAAAATGGGTCTTGGAAGGAATGAGTGCAAATGCATTCGATTCCTTCCAAGACCCATTTTTTTTGGGTCCCTCCCTCATCCAATCTTGGAAAAGAACTTTGTCCTATTTTTCTAGGTCCATTCAAAAAGAAATGAATCTATCCATAAATTTTCTTAAAAGAAAAAAAAACAAAAAGATCCATTACCTCTTGACGGTCCAAAGTCGAGAATCTTGGAAAAAGTCATCCACTCTCTCCATCCAGTCAAGCTTCTCTGTAGAAAATCTAGTAGGTGCATCTGCATTCTCGAACACCCGGCAGTTATTATTGGACGCGAAACGTCGAATGCTGAAATAGTTAACAGTGAGCCCATTCTTAAAGAAACGGGGATGTTTTATTCATCCAGTCGAGTGCCGAAAAATTTCTGAGAGCCGGAGAAGAATTTCTCTAGCAGAAAAGAAAAAAAAAATACCCCCTTTTAGTCTGAAAATTGATGTCTTCAATTTTTCAAAAATTGAAGGCATCAATTTTCAAATTTTCAGAGTAAAAGGGGGGGTAATTTATTTTTCAGAAACTTTTCCCAGCCGACTCGATGTGAATAAAACTTTACTGTTTGTTAAGAATGTTATTTAATGGATCGATTTCAACCTATTTAGTTTCACTTGAGTTCCGGCCGTGCTGTGGGCCCACCTGGATACAAGTTTTGCCCTTTTGGAATAGAATAAAACTTTACTGTTTTTTAAGAATGTTATTTAATGGATCGATTTCAACCTATCGAGTTTCGCTTGAGTTTCGGCCGTGCTGTGGGCCCACCTGGATACAAGTTTTCCCCTTTTGGAATAGAATTTCCGTCAAGGTAGGCAGGCTACTTTTCCTCTTTTTGCATTTTTCATGTCATTTCATTTGTATTACAATATACTGAAAACGGGCGTTCGAACTAATTTCTAGGCTATTTCTATACAAATGGAGCTCGATCCAAGAAAGAAATGATTTCTTTTTTTTATTTTGTGGACTGCCAATTTGTATTGGAATATACTGAAAACGGGTGTTTGAGTCGATTTTCAGTATATTTCAATACAAATAGAGCTCGGTCCAAGAAAGAAATGATGTCTTTTATTTTATTTTGTGAACTGCCAATTTGTATTGGAATATACTGAAAACTGGTGTTTGAGTCGGTTTTCAGTATATTTCAATACAAATAGAGCTCGATCCAACAAAGAAATGATGTCTTTTTTTATTTTGTGGACTGCCAATTTGTATTGGAATATATTGAAAACGGGTGTTTGAGTCGATTTTCAGTATATTTCAATACAAATAGAGCTCGGTCCAAGAAAGAAATGATGTCTTTTTTTTTATTTTGTGAACTGCCAATTTGTATTGGAATATACTAAATACGGGTTTTTGAGTCGGTTTTCAGTATATTTCAATACAAATAGAGCTCGATCCAAGAAAGAAATGATGTCTTTTTTTATTTTGTGGACTGCCAATTTGTATTGGAATATATTGAAAACAGGTGTTTGTGTCGGTTTTCAGTATATTTCAATACAAATAGAGCTCGATCCAAGAAAAAAATGATGTCTTTATTTTATTTTGTGGACTGCCAATTTGTATTGGAATATACTGAAAACGGGTGTTTAAGTCGGTTTTCAGTATATTTCAATACAAGTGGAGCTCGATCCAAGAAAAAAATGATGTCTTTTTTTTTATTTTGTGGACTGCCAATTTTGTATTGGAATATACTGAAAACGGGCGTTCACGTCGGTTTTCAGTATATTTCAATACAAATGGAGCTCGATCCAAGAACGATATGATGTCTTTTTTTTTATTTTGTGGACTGCCAATTTTGTATTGGAATATACTGAAAACGGGCGTTCAGGTTGGTTTTCAGTATATTCCAATACAAATGGAGCTGGATCCAAGAAAGAAATGATGTCTTTTTTTTATGTTGTGGACTGCCCTATTTTGTATTGGAATATACTGAAAACGGGCGTTCACGTCGGTTTTCAGTATATTACAATACAAGTGGAGCTCCATCCAAGAAAAAAATGATGTCTTTTTTTTATTTTGTGGACAGCCAATTTTGTATTGGAATATACTGAAAACGGGCGTTCACGTCGGTTTTCAGTATATTACAATACAAGTGGAGCTAAATGCAAGAAAGAAATGATGTCTTTTTTTTATTTTGTGGACAGCCAATTTTGTATTGGAATATACTGAAAACGGGCGTTCACGTCGGTTTTCAGTATATTTCAATACAAATGGAGCTCCATCCAAAAAAAGAATGGTGTCTTTTTTTTATTTTGTGGACAGCCAATTTTGTATTGGAATATACTGAAAACGGGCGTTCACGTCGGTTTTCAGTATATTTCAATACAAATGGAGCTCCATCCAAGAAAAAAAATGATGTCTTTTTTTATGTTGTGGACTGCCCTATTTTGTATTGGAATATACTGAAAACGGGCGTTCGAGTCGGTTTTCAGTATATTCCAATACAAATGGAGCTCGATCCAAGAAAAAAATTGATGTCTTTTTTTTATTTTGCGGACTGCCAATTTTGTATTGGAATATACTGAAAACGGGCGTTCACGTCGGTTTTCAGTATATTTCAATACAAATGGAGCTCCTTCCAAGAAAAAAATGATGTCTTTTTTTTATGTTGTGGACTGCCCTATTTTGTATTAGAATATACTGAAAACGGGCGTTCACGTTGGTTTTCAGTATATTCTAATACAAGTGGAGCTCCATCGAAGAAAAAAATGATGTCTTTTTTTTATGTTGTGGACTGCCCTATTTTGTATTGGAATATACTGAAAACGGGCGTTCGAGTCGGTTTTCAGTATATTCAAATACAAATGGAGCTCTATCCAAGAAAAAAATGATGTCTTTTTTTATGTTGTGGACAATCAATTTTGTATTGGAATATACTGAAAACGGGCGTTCGAGTCCCTTTTCCGACTATTTCTACACACATTCCACTATATTAAAATGACGTCATGGTTGAGTCCACACAGAGTCGTCCCCGGACAGTGTCGTCTCCGGAATAAGTCGTCCCCGGACAATTTTATACCGAATTTGTATAGAGATATAATTAAAATGGGGTTGGAAAGTATAGAAAAGAGAAGAATTGAAAGTGAAAGTCAAAAAGCAAAATGGGATCGGCTGGGAAAAATTTCTGAGAGCCGAAAAAAAATTCTGAGTCACAAAAAAAAAGAAAAAATATATAATATATATATTATATAATATATATTATATAATATATATTATAAATACTTTTTGTTAATTTTTATCATGTCTTCTAGACATGATAAAAATTAACTAATCCCTTTTGTCTAGGAATGTTGTCTCACCGTTTCTAAAAAATAGACCATGACTGATTCTTTCTGAAGAATAGAATTCCAAGAAAAGAATGGGTTCTGGTCTATTTTTAGAAACGGTGAGACAACATTCCCAGACAAAAGGGGGTACATTGAGTCTGTGCTGTAGACCCTGAACAACCTATCGGTCACCGGTAATATATCTGGAAGGACCCCAAAAAGCTATCCACTGTCGTTGGAATTGTGTTCACTGGAGGCTATTTCTTTTTTTCGCAATCTCGCTTTTAGTTTTCTCTGAGATTCTTTAGAAATGGGTGAAGATGGGTAGCGTGAAGAGGGGGACACCTGGATCAGGATTCCCGATTAGGGTAGAGAGGGAAGCGTGTTGCATTTTCAACAGCCCACAGTGTTCTGAACAGAAACGTGGAATGCTTTTATAGAAAAGAGAAGAGTTGAAAGTGAAATTAACTCACCCCCTTTTGTCTGGGTATGTTGTCTCACCGTTTCTAAAAATAGACCAGAACCCAGTCTTTTCTTGGATTTCTATTCTTTAAAAGGATGAGTCATGGTCTATTTTTAGAAAGTGGGAGACAACATTCCCAGACAAAAGGGGGGTGAGTTAATTTTTATCATGTCTAGAAGACATGATAAAAATTAACAAAAAGTTTTTTTTTTTTTTTTTTTTTTTTTTTTTTTACATCTCAGAATTTTTTTCTGAGCTCTGAAAAAATTTCCTAGCCGATCCCATTTCGTTTTTCGACTTTCACTTTCAACTCTTCACTTTTCCTATCCACTGTCGTTGGAATTGTGTTCACTGGAGGCTATTCCTTTTTTTGCAATCTCGCTTTTAGTTTTCTCTGAGATTCTTTAGAAATGGCTATACAAATTTCACCATCTATATAGAAATGATGTCCAAACAAAGTCGTGTCCGGACCATCTTGATGACCGAATATGTATAGAAATAGTCTGAAAATGGGCTTGAGGGCCGGTTTCTGGACGATTCCTCTACAAATTCGGCCGCATCCAGAAAAACAAAAATACATAGTTTCTTTTTTGGGTGGACAGGAGATGATAAATTTCTTTTCTCTCTCTCTCTCCCAACATTGGAGGAGAGAGTGGCCCAAAAAATGGGTCTCGGAAGGAATCGAATGCATTTTGAAATGCACTCATTCCTTCCAAGACCCATTTTTTTGGTCTCCTGATTCAACTCTCCAGTCTATGGAATAGGGAAAGCGGAGAACGTTTCCCCTTCTTTAAGCGACTGGAGACCATATCGCATCATCATCATCATCATCACCATCACCATCGTCCTCTTTCTGATACTTTTCAACGAAGGCTTGATGTCTCTGGATGATTTTGGGGAGATGATGGATCCCGAATTGAGTGATGAAAAAGTGAGGACTCTTTCCTTTCTTGTTCGTCTTGCACAGTCTCTCGGAGGGTGATATACGTTTCCCCGTCCTCCTCAATTTTCGTCAGAGGTCTCATGAATATTTTACACATCCAAGGGAAGAGCGACTTGTTATGCAGGGATTTCGAAGCGACGAAGGCCGCTTCATTCGAAGTGAGGACAATCTGGTTCGGTTGACCCCATTCTTTGGAGTAGTTGTCCAAATCGCCTAGTCGAAGAAAATGGTGTCGATTAGGAAAAAAGACTTGGAGAACACTCGTCGTATGCGAGACGTTCGTAGGCAAGAGAGTCAAGATATCTTTGGCATTCCAGTACAGGAATCCTAGATCCACATACGCGTGCACGTAATAGTCATCGTTATATTCCAGTTTGAGCAGCATGGCTTTTGTATTTTTTTTTCCGTTCTCAAGGCGAAACACTCGTCTGATATGAACAAGAGCTCGCTGGCGATCCGTTTATATAGACTCCTCAGAGAGAGAGAGAGGGAGAGGGGAGGAGGAGGAACAAGGTTGATGAATTCTAAAATAAAAAAAATGATAACGAAATGAGATCGGCTGGCAAAATATTTTCAGAGCTCAGAAAAAAATTCTGAGATGTAAAAAAAAAAAAAAAAAAAAAAAACTTTTAGTTAATTTTTATCATGTCTTCTAGACATGATAAAAATTAACTCACGCCCCTTTTGTCTGGGTATGTTGTCTCACCGTTTCTAAAAATAGACCAGAACCCAGACTTTTCTTGGATTCTATTCTTTAAAAGGATGAGTCATGGTCTATTTTTAGAAAGTGGGAGACAACATTCCCAGACAAAAAGGGGGGTGAGTTAATTTTTATCATGTCTAGAAGACATAATAAAAATTAACAAAAAGTTTTTTTTTTTTTTTTTTTTTTTTTTTTACATTTCAGAATTTTTTTTTCTGAGCTCTGAGAAATTTTTCCTAGCCGATCTCATTTCGTTTTTCGCCTTTCACTTTCAACTCTTCACTTTTCTATAAAAGCATTCCACGTTTCTGTTCAGAACAGTGTCTCTCTCTACCCAAATCTGAAACCCTAGTCACGAGAGAATATGAGACTAGAAAAATAGTTTAGCTTATTGATCTAAAAAATGTCCCATGCTAGAACTCAGAATTGTAATCAGAGCGGGGCTTTCCAGTATCCACTTCCAAGATTTTAGATTTGTCATGGGTGACATGTTCCCAAATTCATAAATTCTTCAATTATAGTCCCCTTCTTTGACAAATGGCTAAGAAATTCTTAAAGAATATCATGATAAAGATTTAGCTATCTATATATAACATTATGTTTTCTTTTCAAAAAAAAATCCAGTCTTGATCGAAATGGACTTTACGCACAAGTTATTGTATCCCCACCTTTCCAAGATTGGTTTGAAGAAGTGATCAAAAAAAATGGGTCTGGAAGGAAAAGGGTGCATTTCGAGAAAAGAAAAGAGGACCCTCTTTTTCTCGCAATGCACCCGTTTCCTTCCATACCCATTTCTTTTGCCTCCTCAGAACTCTCTTTCTTTTCTCCTCCCTCTCTCTCTTAAGAGGGATTGAAAGAAAGAGGCTAGATGGAAAAGTTTCTTTTTTTTTCTTTCGAAAAGATAAAAAATGGGTGATGGTGGTTGTTTTTTTTTTAGAAGGTGATGACTTTAGTGACATTTAAAGAGACCACCAGAGGATCCGTTTGAGTCTCGACGACCTTTTCTTGACGGGGGTCTGTCTGGCAATAAGCGCTGGCATATTGTTTAGGGTAAGTAGAAGAATCCGTCATGCCTGGATGAGGCGGTATGTAGCGCACTCCCAGATTAAAGATGGTGATGAAGGGAAATTTCTCCCCCGGATAGAGCAGTCGGTAAACGGGTTGATTGGGTACAACTCGAACCAGCGGCTGAGTTAAAATGCTATACACCCAGGCCAGAAGCTGATTATTTTTAGGATTATTTTCGGCCAGATGTAACATTTCTTCGCTGGAGAGGACATATCCCTCTTGAGAACTGCCGAGACTCTCAAGATCTTTTATTTTCCTGAAGACATGGTGTTCGTCGAAAAACACGGAGAGAATGTCCCAGGTTCTTTTACTGGAAGTATGAATCAGAGGCAAAATGTCCGTAGCGTTCCAAAACAATCTTCCGTCATCCACATAACAGCGAATGCTCACAAACTCATTATATAAGACGCGGATCATTATCTTGATTAGAAATATGGATACGCACAGCAGTCTCTCTCTCTGGGAAATAGACTCTGTCTTCCACTCGCCTCTCTATATATACGAGAAGACCACGTGATGGGCGACGTGACGGTTGACTTCTAGAAAAAAAAATCAACTTTGTCTACCTCTCTCTATATATATATAACCTTCTATTTTTTTTTCCTAAAGAACACCCCGTCACCTTTTCAAAGGTCATGGGACTGAGAGGAACGAAAGAAAAAAAAAACAACCATCCTTTGTATATTACCTATGACCTTCTCCTAGAGACCCCTGTCATTTTCTTCTCGAGAGCTACGTGATGAAAGCTTTTTTTTTATTCTAGAGTTTATCAACTTTGTAGACACATGACCCCATCACCTTCTCAAAGGCCATGTCGTATGGAATGGGACCCTTTTGGTTTTTTCTTTTGAGAAAATAAAAAATAAAACAACTCTATAATCATCTCTCTATGACCTTCACAAACACTCATGTTTTATCATTTTTTTTTTATTTTAGAATTCATCAACCTTGTTCCTCCTCCTCCCCTCTCCCTCTCTCTCTCTCTGAGGAGTCTATATAAACGGATCGCCAGCGAGCTCTTGTTCATATCAGACGAGTGTTTCGCCTTGAGAACGGAAAAAAAATACAAAAGCCATGCTGCTCAAACTGGAATATAACGATGACTATTACGTGCACGCGTATGTGGATCTAGGATTCCTGTACTGGAATGCCAAAGATATCTTGACTCTCTTGCCTACGAACGTCTCGCATACGACGAGTGTTCTTCCAGTCTTTTTTCCTAATCGACACCATTTTCTTCGACTAGGCGATTTGGACAACTACTCCAAAGAATGGGGTCAACCGAACCAGATTGTCCTCACTTCGAATGAAGCGGCCTTCGTCGCTTCGAAATCCCTGCATAACAAGTCGCTCTTCCCTTGGATGTGTAAAATATTCATGAGACCTCTGACGAAAATTGAGGAGGACGGGGAAACGTATATCACCCTCCGAGAGACTGTGCAAGACGAACAAGAAAGGAAAGAGTCCTCACTTTTTCATCACTCAATTCGGGATCCATCATCTCCCCAAAATCATCCAGAGACATCAAGCCTTCGTTGAAAAGTATCAGAAAGAGGACGATGGTGATGGTGATGATGATGATGATGATGCGATATGGTCTCCAGTCGCTTAAAGAAGGGGAAACGTTCTCCGCTTTCCCTATTCCATAGACTGGAGAGTTGAATCAGGAGACCAAAAAAATGGGTCTTGGAAGGAATGAGTGCATTCCAAAATGCATTCGATTCCTTCCGAGACCCATTTCTTTGGGCCACTCTCTCCTCGAATATTGGGAGAGAGAGAGAGAAAAGAAATTTATCATCTCCTGTCCACCCAAAAAAGAAACTATGTATTTTTGTTTTTCTGGATGCGGCCGAATTTGTAGAGGAATCGTCCAGAAACCGGCCCTCAAGCCCATTTTCAGACTATTTCTATACATATTCGGTCATCAAGATGGTCCGGACACGACTTTGTTTGGACATCATTTCTATATAGATGGTGAAATTTGTATAGCCATTTCTAAAGAATCTCAGAGAAAACTAAAAGCGAGATTGCAAAAAAAGAAATAGCCTCCAGTGAACACAATTCCAACGACAGTGGATAGGAAAAGTGAAGAGTTGAAAGTGAAAGTCGAAAAACGAAATGGGATCGGCTAGGAAAAATTTTTCAGAGCTCAGAAAAAAATTCTGAGATGTAAAAAAAAAAAAAAAAAAAAAAAAAAAAAAAAAAAAAAAAGAAACTTTTTGTTAATTTTTATCATGTCTTCTAGACATGATAAAAATTAACTCACCCCCCCTTTTGTCTGGGAATGTTGTCTCCCACTTTCTAAAAATAGACCATGACTCATCCTTTTAAAGAATAGAATTCCAAGAAAAGACTGGGTTCTGGTCTATTTTTAGAAACGGTGAGACAACATACCCAGACAAAAGGGGGTGAGTTAATTTCACTTTCAACTCTTCTCTTTTCTATAAAAGCATTCCACGTTTCTGTTCAGAACACTGTGGGCTGTTGAAAAGGCAACACGCCTCCCTCTCTACCCTAATCGTGAATCCTGATCCAGGTGTCCCCCTCTTCACGCTACTCACCTTCACCCATTTCTAAAGAATCTCAGAGAAAACTAAAAGCGAGATTGCGAAAAAAAGAAATAGCCTCCAGTGAACACAATTCCAACGACAGTGGATAGCTTTTTGGGGTCCTTCCAGATATATTACCGGTGACCGATAGGTTGTTCAGGGTCTACAGCACAGACTCAATGTACCCCCTTTTGTCTGGGAATGTTGTCTCACCGTTTCTAAAAACAGACCAGAACCCATTCTTTTCTTGGAATTCTATTCTTTAGAAAGAATGAGTCATGGTCTATTTTTTAGAAACGGTGAGACAACATTCCTAGACAAAAGGGATTAGTTAATTTTTATCATGTCTAGAAGACATGATAAAAATTAACAAAAAGTATTTATAATATATATTATATAATATATATTATATAATATATATATTATATATTTTTTCTTTTTTTTTTTTCTGACTCAGAATTGTTTTTCGGCTCTCAGAAATTTTTCCCAGCCGATCCCATTTTGCTTTTTGACTTTCACTTTCAATTCTTCTCTTTTCTATACTTTCCAACCCCATTTTAATTATATCTCTATACAAATTCGGTATAAAATTGTCCGGGGACGACTTATTCCGGAGACGACACTGTCCGGGGACGACTCTGTGTGGACTCAACCATGACGTCATTTTAATATAGTGGAATGTGTGTAGAAATAGTCGGAAAAAGGACTCGAACGCCCGTTTTCAGTATATTCCAATACAAAATTGATTGTCCACAACATAAAAAAAGACATCATTTTTTTCTTGGATAGAGCTCCATTTGTATTGGAATATACTGAAAACCGACTCGAACGCCCGTTTTCAGTATATTCCAACACAAAATAGGGCAGTCCACAACATAAAAAAAGACATCATTTTTTTTCTTGGATGGAGCTCCATTTGTATTGAAATATACTGAAAACCGACGTGAACGCCCGTTTTCAGTATATTGAAATACAAAATTGGCTGTCCACAAAATAAGAAAAAGACATCATTTTTTTCTTGGATGGAGCTCCATTTGTATTGAAATTTACTGAAAACCGACGTGAACGCCCGTTTTCAGTATATTCCAATACAAAATTGGCTGTCCACAAAATAAAAAAAAGACATCATTTCTTTCTTGGATGGAGCTCCACTTGTATTGTAATATACTGAAAACCGACGTGAACGCCCGTTTTCAGTATATTCCAATACAAAATTGGCTGTCCAAAAAATAAAAAAAAGACATCATTTTTTTCTTGGATGGAGCCCCACTTGTATTGTAATATACTGAAAACCGACGTAAACGCCCGTTTTCAGTATATTCCAATACAAAATAGGGCAGTCCACAACATAAAAAAAAGACATCATTTCTTTCTTGGATCCAGCTCCATTTGTATTGGAATATACTTAAAACCAACGTGAACGCGCGTTTTCAGTATATTCCAATACAAAATTGGCAGTCCACAAAATAAAAAAAAAGACATCATTTTTTTCTTGGATCCAGCTCCATTTCTATTGAAATATACTGAAAACCGACGTGAATGCCCGTTTCCAGTATATTCCAATACAAAATTGGCTGTCCACAACATAAAAAAAGACATAATTTTTTTCTTGGATCCAGCTCCATTTGTATTGAAATATACTGAAAACCGACGTGAATGCCCGTTTTCAGTATATTCCAATACAAAATTGGTTGTCCACAAAATAAAAAAAAGACATCATTTCATTCTTAGATCGAGCTCCATTTGTATTGAAATATACTGAAAACCGACGTGAACGCCCGTTTTCAGTATATTCCAATACAAAATTGGCAGTCCACAAAATAAAAAAAGACATCATTTTTTTCTTGGATCGAGCTCCACTTGTATTGAAATATACTGAAAACCGACTCAAACACCCGTTTTCAGTATATTCCAATACAAATTGGCAGTCCACAAAATAAAAAAAAGACATCATTTTTTTCTTGGATCGAGCTCTATTTGTATTGAAATATACTGAAACCCGACACAAACACCCGTTTTCAATATATTCCAATACAAATTGGCAGTCCACAAAATAAAAAAAGACATCATTTCTTTCTTGGATCGAGCTCTATTTGTATTGAAATATACTGAAAACCGACAAAAACACCCGTTTTCAATATATTCCAATACAAATTGGCAGTCCACAAAATAAAAAAAGACATCATTTCTTTCTTGGATCGAGCTCTATTTGTATTGAAATATACTGAAAACCGACTCAAACACCCGTTTTCAGTATATTCCAATACAAATTGGCAGTTCACAAAATAAAAAAAAAAGACATCATTTCTTTCTTGGACCGAGCTCTATTTGTATTGAAATATACTGAAAATCGACTCAAACACCCGTTTTCAATATATTCCAATACAAATTGGCAGTCCAAAAAATAAAAAAAGACATCATTTCTTTCTTGGATCGAGCTCTATTTGTATTGAAATATACTGAAAACCGACTCAAACACCCGTTTTCAGTATATTCTAATACAAATTGGCAGTTCACAAAATAAAAAAAAAGACATCATTTCTTTCTTGGACCGAGCTCTATTTGTATTGAAATATACTGAAAATCGACTCAAACACCCGTTTTCAGTATATTCCAATACAAATTGGCAGTCCACAAAATAAAAAAAGACATCATTTCTGTCTTGGATCGAGCTCCATTTGTATAGAAATAGCCTAGAAATTAGTTCGAACGCCCGTTTTCAGTATATTGTAGTACAAATGAAATGACATGAAAAATGCAAAAAGAGGAAAAGTAGCCTGCCTACCTTGACGGAAATTCTATTCCAAAAGGGGAAAACTTGTATCCAGGTGGGCCCACAGCACGGCCGGAACTCAAGCGAAACTCGATAGGTTGAAATCGATCCATTAAATAACATTCTTAAAAAACAGTAAAGTTTTATTCTATTCCAAAAGGGCAAAACTTATATCCAGGTGGGCCCACAGCACGGCCGGAACTCAAGTGAAACTAAATAGGTTGAAATCGATCCATTAAATAACATTCTTAACAAACAGTAAAGTTTTATTCACATCGAGTCGGCTGGGAAAAGTTTCTGAAAAATAAATTACCCCCCCTTTTACTCTGAAAATTTGAAAATTGATGTCTTCAATTTTAGAAAATTTGAAGACATCAATTTTCAGACTAAAAGGGGCTATTTTTTTTTTTTTTTTTTTTTTCAGCTAGAGAAATTTTTCTCCGGCTCTCAGAAATTTTTCGGCACTCGATTGGATGAATAAAACATCCCCGTTTCTTTAAGAATGGGCTCACTGTTAACTATTTCAGCATTCGACGTTTCGCGTCCAATAATAACTGCCGGGTGTTCGAGAATTCAGATGCACCTACTAGATTTTCTACAGAGAAGCTTGACTGGATGGAGAGAGTGGATGACGTTTTCCAAGATTCTCGACTTTGGACCGTCAAGAGGTAAAGGATCTTTTTGTTTTTTTTCTTTTAAGAAAATTTATGGATAGATTCATTTCTTTTTGAATGGACCTAGAAAAATAGGACAAAGTTCTTTTCCAAGATTGGATGAGAGAGGGACCCAAAAAAAATGGGTCTCGGAAGGAATCGAATGCATTTGCACTCATTCCTTCCAAGACCCATTTTTTTTGGTCTCCTGATTCGTCTCTCTCTCTCTCTCTTCTCAGTCCATTTCCATAAATATAGGGAAAGCGGAGAACCTTTCCCTACTTATTTCTAAAAATCTTTTCTTTATTTTTTTTCTCCTGAGTTTATGTATATATCAATTCAAATACTTTTGAGAACGGTCATCCCAATTCTCTGTCGTCTTTTCGGTTTCATCGTCCCAACACTCAGTGGACATAGTCTCAGTAGATTTTAGAGCATGGGTCGTCCGTTCATTATCCCAACATTCAGTGGACATAGTCTCAGTAGATTTTGGAGCATGAGTCGTCTGTTCATTGTCCCAACACTCAGTGGACATAGTCTTAGTGGATTTTGGAGCATGAGTCGTCCGTTCATTGTCCCAACACTCAGTGGATTTTGTCTTTGGATCCTCTGAAGATATTTTGGGGGTCTCATGAGATTCTTTGGAAGGTTCGTCCCAACAGGCTGCTGGATCGTAATGGGGAATATTTACAGGTATGTCTCCCCAACCCTCCGTCTTCCTCGAGTTATTGGAGGAAGTTGACGACAAAGAAGAAGTAGAAGAGCCCATCAAGTTTAAAGGCGTATGCTCATCCGGATGTTCCATCACTTGGAAACAGGACAGATTATCCCATTTCTGGATGAGGTTATCGTACGCTTTTGGGGACGGATCCTTCTCTAACTGATCGTAGGCCTTATCAAAAGCTTGCAGAGGATTGTCTGCTTCCTCCTGAATCCTCTCCTCTTTCTCCGTTCCGTCTGGATAGACGCGATTGATATGAAAATCTCCTTCCGTAATATGCCATCGATAGTTGCGCACTTTGTTTTCGGCACAATGGAAATATTTCATCCTTTGATGATGTCGGGCACATTTTTCCCGATACTTCCAAATGATTCCATCTGGCACATAAATTTCCGTCACGGGTTTTTGATAATCCAAGGCTTTAGCAAAGAATTTAGCTTTCTGACATCCCACCACATAAATCGTGGAGAAGCTGTGAGTGAGCGATTGGAGAATGCGTCCTAAATGGTTGTAGGGAATATGACCCTCGTTCCAACGAAGTCCGTGCCGGTTTCTTGTCAGCCAGGCATTTGTCTTTTGGTTTTTTTCACTCAGTTGGTGGAAGGGGTGAGGAGGAGTAAACGTCAACGATCCCACGGTCAAAAAATCTTTTGTCGCATAGCCCAATTCTTTTAAAACGTAGGTAAATTCACCCTTCTTGTGGTTGTAGGACTGGAAACCCTCTAGATCGAGCACGATAAAGTTTTCTGAACACGCCATGGCGATGAATACGGTGATGTCTTCCACAAACAGGAGCAAAAAAGAGAATCGAAAAGGTATATATGTATAACAGGGAAGATCTAGAAAGGGGGGGAAACAATAAAACGTTTTAGAGTCGTCGTCTTGAAAGAGACATTTTTCTTTTCAAAGGGTTAAGAAGTTTCAAAGGTCTTTTTAAATGAAGTTATGATTATTATCATTATTAAAAAAAACTAAGAATCAAATCGAGTTTATAGATAACCATATTCATAGGACCAAAGGGACTTACCAGCTCAGTTCACGTCTTCTTCTGTTCTATGAAGAAATCTCGCGGAGGACACACACTTTTATACTCGCGCGACATCTGTCGGGATCGCGACCCCATCTAAATGTCAGGGTCATTCCAACCTCTTAAAAGGATCGGAATGAAAGAAACACTTTGATAAAAAATATATTTATGAAAAGATATCTGAGGGTCGTGAGAACATTTTCTCTCCCCACCCCCCGCCTATTTCAAAAAAAAATAATAAAAAGTCTTTCTTGGATCGCGTCAAGATTACAAAACAACTCACAGGACTTGTTTATCTCGATCTTGTCAGGGTCACCGTTTCACATAAGAAGATGGATGGACCCTGAACTTTAGACATGATAAAAATTAACTCTACCCGCCTTTTGTCTGGGAATAGGGTCTCACCGTTTCTAAAAATAGACCAGATCCCATTCTTGGAATTCTATTCTTTAAGAAAGGAGGAGTGATGGTCTATTTTTAGAAAGTGTGAGACAACATTCCCAGACAAAAGGGGGGGTAGAGTTAATTTTTATCATGTCTAAGACATGAAAAAAATTAACAAAAAGTTTTTTTATTTTTTTTTATTTTTTATTTTTTTTTAAAGGCTAAAAAATATTTCTGAGAGAGCTGAGAAAGATTTTTCCTCCCAATCTTTTTCGACGATGAAAAGGGAAAAACTACTGATCCGATCTCCCTACGCTTTAGGGAAAAAAATACTTATGAAATATTCATGTGTTGAAATTGGCTATTCAAATAAGTGACATTTTGTTTCTCATTGGAACTGTTCAACGGCGAGTCCACTCGTCTCATTCTTTGGGGTAGGGGATGAAAGTACAGCGGTTTGTTGAAATCGATGATAGTTTCCTCTTTAGTCGGCGGAACTGTAAATCTATCCCGTCTTAACTCTTCTAATCTCTTTGAAAGTCTTTCCACTTGCTCTGCTAAGGTTTCCTCGGTACTCATGGTCTCTCTTAGTTTAGGGAAGTCTTGACGTATTGGCTAGAGAACAGAGGGTCTTTTTCTCTCTATACATATATCATGTGGGAGCGTGTGATTTATAAATCCTTGTGAAATCTTTCTACGTCTTGTGTAACTTGGAAGATTCGTCTTGTGTAACTTGGAAAATTCGTCTTCTTCTCGTCGATTGGGCTGGAGTTATAGAAAAGAAATGGGATTGGAAAGAAATCAACATATTACAAAAAAAAGGAACTTTTTTTTTCTATTTTTTTTCTCTAGGGATTTACATACCATTTCATTCATGAACATTCAAGGGTTCTCTCCAAGACCAAATTTTAGAAGAGGACCACAAAGAGTACACTTGAGGATCCTCTTTCAGGTCTAGGTGAGATAAGGGTTGAGACCAATATTCTTGGGTCTCTAAAGCATCCCAACTTAGACATTTATTATTATTATTAGAAAGTTCATCCTCCTCCTCCTCCTCCTCCTCATCGTCACACGAGTTCTCCTGGGGAGATTCTTCCGCCTCCTCTTCGTCTTCGACAGCTTTGCTGTCGGAGGGGTAACAATGTAATTTCCGGAAAACGTAACTACCCTCCATCAAATGGTATCGAAAATTTCTCACCTTGTTCTCGGCACAATGAATCATCTTTTGGAAATATTGGTGTCGCGTGCATTTCGACTTGTTCCGCCACTCGGTTTTCCCTGGGATGTAAAACTCGTAAACGGATCGCTGGCAGAGCTTGCTGAAAAATTCGGTATTGTATCCATTGACGTAGATCACCTCCACATTTTCGGTCAGTATTTTCAGGATCGTAGGAAGATGCTCGTAGGAAAGACGACCCTCGGTCCATTGCAGGCCGTGTCGATTATTTGTAGTCTGGTTGACCACAGCTTGATTGCGGGACGATAAGTCATCGTAATGGACAGGAGGGAGAAAAATCATGGATCCGCATAAGGTTAAATCGCAAGTGATGTAGCCCAGTTCCTTCAAGATGAAACATATATCTCCCGTCTTTGGATCATAACAGTGAAAGTATTCCATGTCCAGAACAATGTAGGAATCTTTGAGAGGTTTGGTACTCAAAATGTCCATCTTCTTCAATTGAGGAAAAAAAGAAAACAAAATTCTCTCTCTCTCTCTCGCTGTGTGTCCTGAAGGAAAAAATGGATAGCGTTCTCTCGCCGTCTCCTCTTTTATAGAGAGAGAGAGAAGGTTGCACGTGACAGGTCGTATGAATTCTGGGAAAGGTCACATTCGTATATATATATTTGTTTTTTGAATAATATCGTGCGTATTTCAATACACATCCATCATCATAATAATAAAGGTCACCTTCGAAAGAAAAAGAAATAAAAAACATGGAACTCGTGCTCGACTTTGAAGGTTTCTACGATTCTCAAGGAGCCTTTATTGTGAAAGAATTGGCTTACGTCGTTAACGATGTTGACGGAACCTTTTTCCATGATTTGGGTGCGAGGAGAAATGAAACGGCAGTTTTTAAAGAAATGGTTGCAAAGATCCATTTATTGCATTTCGGGATCGACGCAAGAGATTCTCAAATACAATGGGATCGAACACGTGAATTGTCCTAACCATACAAAAGGTTTTTTCCATTGCGCTCTACAAAAAGCAGTTCGGTATCATTATTATTTAAAGACACAGAGAAGAAATTCGCAAGGTCGATCCTGCACAATTCAATCTTGACAGAACTCATTAAAAAAAATACATATATCATGTTACTTCTTCAACAGCACAGATGGTTCTGAAGCGAAACTTGGAATTTTGAAATAATAGATCAGGGAGAAATCATTCTTAATAAAATGGTAAAGTATCGAATCGGCTGGGAGAAAAAAAAATTTCTCAGAGCTGAGATAAAAATTCTCTAATGAAAAAAAAAAAAAAAAAAAAAACTTTTGGTTAATTTTTATCATGTCTTAGACATGATAAAAAATTAATGACCCTCCCTTTTTGTCTGGGAAGGATGTCTCACCCTTTCTAAAAATAGACCATGACTCATCCTTTCGCTAATGGCAATCATTCCATGAATGAATCACGATTTGTTTTTCAAAAGAGTGAGACAACATTCCCAGAAGAAAAGGAAAGGGGGGTCGTTAATTTTTATCATGTCTAAGACATGATAAAAATTAACAAAAAGTTTTTTTTTTTTTTTTTTTTTTTTGAGTTGTAGAATTTTTCTCAGCTCTGAAAATTTTTTTCCAGCCGACTCGAGACTTTACCATTTATATTTACGAATAGTCTTTGGATTATTTATTTATTTTCTTTTAAAAAGAAAAATTCTGAGCTAGACCTATCTATTGGCTTAACATTCTGGTCATAGAAACAGTCTAGAATCTCATTTTATTTTTCGAGGCTAATGCACGGGTTCTCCAATCAAAAGGGTTACTATAAAGGGATTGGTTTGAATGCATTTATCTGCAAATGTTGTAGGATTCTGTTGTTGAGAAGGGGGCATATTATTATTATTATTATTATTATTATTATTATTATTATTATTATTATTATTATTATTATTATTATTATTATTATTATTATGATTGTGGCAGATTCGTTTTCTACATGGAAGTCTAATCTCCTCCGAAGACCTTTTCTGGGGATCGTCGATAGATGGTTTTTCAATAGGAATCGTTTCCCTCGGATCCTCAAGAGATAGAGGGGGGTCCTGTCTTGTGACATGGAGCGGTCTCTCCTCCTCCTCCTCCTCCTCGAGAAGTCTTGAGAAAGGGAGAGGATTTTCGGTTCCCTTATTCTTGAGGGGTCTTGACAAATTGAGAGGTCCCTCCTCTTCGAAAGAGAGAGAAGTTTTGGTTCCCTTATCCTCGAGGGGTTTTGACAAATCGAGAGGTCCCTCATTTTCGAGGGGTCTTGATAAATGGAGAGGTTTTTCATCTTCGAGGGGGTTTGATAAAGGAAGAGGTCCCTCCTTCTCGAGGGGTCTTGATAAATGGAGAGGTTTTTTCATCTTCGAGGAGGTTTGACAATGGGAGAGATTTCTCCTTCTCGAGGGGTCTCTCTTCCTCAAGGGATTTTGAGGAAGGGAGAGGTTTTTCATCCTCGACGGGTTTTGACAAACGGAGAGGAATCTGAACAGGCTTCTCCTCATCCCCATCATTATCGAGGACGATGAGGATAGGCTTTTGGAAAGGTTTTTTCTGTTTCTTCTGAACAGGCTCCTCTTGATGCTCGGGGAGAGGGATGGGGTAGTTGTTCCACCATTCTATTTTTTCTTGCTCGAGGATTTTTTCAAAAGTCGTAGCTTCTCTAAGATGAGACGAACGAGGAGAGTCCTGGAGAAGAATATAATAGGTATTCTTCCCAGTCTTCTCGATCGAGAGAGGTTCGTGCAAACATTTATGCAACCATTCACTAAAATGAACGAGAATCCCTTTTGTCTTCTCAAGACGATCCATAATCCTATTCATTTGCGAGACGGTTAGAAAGTGGGACGTGTAAAAATATTTGGCTCGTTTCATTAACAAAATTTGTGCATCCAAAGGTGGAATGTCACGAGCCATCAACACGTTTTCGTCGGACAAAAATTCGTCCCGCATCTTTTGATAACTCCCCACGGTATAATAACCCGCACATTTTGAAAAATCGGAGGCTTTCAGGTAAACGACTCCTTGGATGATATAAAAGGAAAGATCAACATATTTATATTTGAAAGGAATACACGTAGTGAGCTGGGGATGCCTCCTCATGATCCACTTGGACAAAAATACGACTTTGGGGCTCTCCCCTTTTATTTATAGAGAGAAAGAGAGTGTGACCTTCCCTTCCCTCCTCCTCCTCTCTCCCTGCTTTCTCTATCTCTGGACGTCCTTGGATTGGAAAGGGTGACTTTGAAAAAAAAAGAAGGTCATGGTTGGATAATTTTTTGTTTATTAAATTATTACTTTCACTTCCTCATTCCCACACACATTCATCTTTTTAAGAAAAGAAAAAGAGGTCATGGAGATAAGATTTCTTGGAAAGAAGAGAGAGAGAAACAAAAAAAAACAAATAAAACGGACGTCATAGAGCCTCTATGTGTGTCTGTGTGTGTCTATATAGATATATAAAAAGACGAGAGTACTGGGCGAGATCATTTCTTTTCCATTGGGAGCCATGTCGCTATTAGACGTTTTTCCAACTCAACGGATTTCGAACGGGGAGGATTTGAAGACGCTAAAGCAAATCTCCAACTTGAAAATTTTTTTGGCGTGTCATTGTGCGACATTTATTCCGCATTTACCACCTCATCAAGCGATCGTTTCTTTCAACCAAGATGTCGAATCCTCCAACCTGCTCGTTCAGAATATATACAGAAATTTATTCGAATCGCAACAAACGAAAGAGGAATCTCCCTTCTCTTGGAATCGGATGGGTCGAGCTTTGAGACGGGCCATTCAAACAGACCGGCGATATACAGATCCGCGCACGAGTTTTCGGTGGAAGAATATTTTTCTCACGAAACGATATTTTACGTTTGGAGTGAGAACGACGGCTGAAGACGAAGTTCATATTGTTCAGACCACAGCCGCTCCTCTCGCCTATTACGAATCATCGCCCCAATCTGAAGGAAAGAAGTTTTAAAGTCAGCGACAGGATGAAATATAAGAAATATATTCTAAGACCTTTTCAAAACTATGTCGTTACCCCGAAAACGCAATATCTCATCGTCACAACCCAGAAGAGTCTCTTTCTCGTCGATCGGTGCTCGTACTCGCTTTGGAAACAATTGAAAGAGGAGATTTCTTTCCAATTGCCGATGATGTTTCAAGAAAAAGAAGAAGAAAACCCTCCGCCACCTTTACCCATCCCTTCCTTAGATGATAAGAGGAGCTGGACCAAACCGTCGTCATGGCCCGAAACAAAATCGACCCGGCAACGGAATGAAATTGAAGTCATCACAATTGAAGATGAGGAGGAAGAAAAAAAATTACCTCTTAAAAAACGGTCGACTTACCGGAACCTACCTGGCGTGCAAAATCCGCTTCAGAATCCAGAAGCTTCTTCTTCTTCTTCTTCTTCTTCCCCGACTTGTTCAAACAGGCAACCTCTTTCGGACTCCACACAGACAGAACCTCTTCCAGTATCCTCTTCTTCTTCTTCTTCTTCTCCAACCTGTCCCGACATCGTAGAGGTAGAATGTCAGACGGGTCCACAAGCTTCAAAAAGTCCCGACATCGTAGAGGTAGAATGTCAGCCGGGTCCACAAGTTCCAACGGGTCCAGAAATCATGGAGGCAGAATCACAGCCGGGTTCACAAGTTCCAACGGGTCCAGAAATCATGGAGGTAGAATTTCAGCCGGGTAAACAAGTTCCAACGGGTCCAGAAATCATGGAGGTAGAATCGCAGCCGGGTCCAGACATCCTAGATCCCTCCACTCATCCCAAAGAGACTCCAAGTGTTTCAAGACAGCCTTGTGAGGATCCAGCCCTTCCCGTATGGAATGATTATATGGACATACAAAATTTGGTGCAACAGGAAGGAGAAGAAAATAATCATACGGATGGGTGGGTCAAAGACTGTTTAGATCATTTAACCTCGAATGAAATTGAACTGTTATGGAATTGCATTTCTGAAATCACATCGGAAATGGGATAAAAACCAAAACAAAAAAAACAATTTTTTTAATAACAAATTGGAGGAGGGTCATGATGTCAATTAAAAAAAATATATTATATAGAGTCCAATCTTGGTGGTTCACTTCAGTTTTCCAGCATGAGGTGATCCACGTTTCCCGAAATATGGATCCCATTCCAAGAGAGATTGTGTAGAGCCTTCACTTCAGTTCTTTTTTTTTCCTACCAAGAGGAGAGGGTCCCCAAAGGGTTACCCATGTCCAAAGAGAGAAAGTGTAGAGCATTCATTTCAGTTTTTTTTTCAAGTTTAGGGGAGGGAGGTCTCAAAATGACACCCCCCCCCATTTTCAAAGAGAGATGGTGTAGAGCGTTCATTTCTGTTTTTTTCCAAAGTTAGGGAGTTTTCAAATGGCTACCCATTTCAGAGAAAGAGAGAGAGACACAGAGAGAGAGAAGGTGTAGAGCGTTCATTTCAGTTTTCCAACATTAGAAGGTCCCAAAATACCTTCTGAATTCAAAGAGAGATCGTGTAGAGCGTTCATTTCCAGTTCTCCAAGATCAGAAGAAGAGGGTCCGCTTTTCCCAAAAGGGCTTTTCGCATTCAGAGACAGCGAAATGCAGACTTCAGTTTTCTCTCTCCCCAAGAATAGAGGGTCCCAAAATGGCTTCCCATTTCAAAGAGAGAGGGAGAGGTGTTCATTTCCATTCTCCAAGATAGGGGCGTCTGCTTTTTCCCAAAATGGCTTCCCAATTCAAAGAGAGAGAGAGAGAGAGTAAAAGGGTGTGTAGAGCGGTCATGTTCATTCTCCAAGATAGGGTCGTCAGCTTTTTCTCAAAATGGCATCTCCCCATTCAAAAAGAGATCGTAACCAATTTTTTCCAGTTTTTTCCAAGATGGGGGGAGAAGAAAACCTAGGATGGAATAACACGACACACAGAGAGAAAGAGAAAAAAAAACGCCATCTTGTCATTTTCTGATAGGGTACCGGTGTTCGAATACTTTTGTGACCGACTGTACATGCTGTGAGCATTGCCACCTTTACAGTATTAGCTTCTTCATCTATTTTAATTCTGGATAGGGCATCTGCTACGTGCTACGATATTTTCCTTTCCGGGGGTATGCTTGATTACCAGATTATATTCTTGTAGCTTGAGTGCCCATCTTATTAACCTCGGGCATAAGTTTTTCCCTGAGTACAATCTAGTTACCGCCGCATGATCAGAGTACACTGTTATTGGCGCCTTTCCAAAATAGACTCGGAACTTTTGCACTGCTAACAGAACTGCAAGTGCCTCTCTCTCGGTCGCGGAATAGTTTCTTTGTGTTTGATTTAAAGTTCGGCTAAAAAATGCCACGGGCTGCTGATTTTGCGAAAGTACCGCTCCTACCGCATAATCCGAAGCATCCGCTGAAATTTCTAAATTCTCATCGTTTTCAGGAAATTTCAACACAGGGGCTTGCGTTAATGCTTGTTTTAATTTTTCGAAAGCACTATTGGCTTCGGCCGTCCACGAGAATCTTGCCTTTTTCCTTTTTAATTTTAACAATGGTTCAGCAATAGCTGCAAAATCTTTTATAAAGGACCTATAATATGAACAAAGTCCTAGAAAAGAAGAGAGCTTCTTTGCCGTGTTTGGAGTCGGATACTTTTGTACAGCGATTATTTTTGATTCGTCTGTCTCGATTCCTTTCTGAGATATTTTGTAACCTAAATATTTTAATTCAGGGGCTGCAAATTTGCACTTTTCGACATTAACTTTTAGACCGGCCTCATTTAATAAAGAAAACACCTGTCTTAAATCTTGTACATGTTGGTCGAGATTATCACTAGTAATAATGATATCGTCTAAATAGACAAATGTGGACTTTCCAAGAACAGGCCTTAACACAATGTCCATACATCGCTGAAATGTTGCCGGTGCCCCTGAAAGGCCAAACGGCATACGCAAAAATGCATAAGTGCCAGACTTGGTTATAAAAGCAGTCTTAGGCACGTCCTCAGGCCTAACCCCTATTTGAAAATAACCAGTCTTTAAGTCTAAAGTCGTCATATATTTGGTGGATGTTATGTTCCTTAGAATTTTTTCAATAATAAGTAACGGATATACCGGATATTTAGTTATGGAGTTTAATTTACGGTAGTCAATTGCGAAACTCCACCTTTTTGGATGTGTCAATGGATAGTCATTATTTTTCTTACATAAAACCACAGGGCTAGCATAGCTACTTGAGATGGGCGTTATGATCTTTTTACGTAGCATATCGGTGATATGCCATTCTATAATTTTTTCCTTATTCTTATCATACCGGTATGCTTTGTGGCGAACTGGCATTGAATCTCCGGTGTCAATACTATGGTTAGTAACCTGAGTAAATCCTGGAATATCACTAAATAACGAAGCAAATTCACTTACCACTTGTCGGATTCTTCGTTGCTCTTCATTAGGCAGGTGGTCAAGGTTTAGCATCGGCGGTTCAGCCTTTTCTTCTCGAACTGGTTTCATTGTCAGCTTAAGGGACGCTTCATTAAAATCTAGCGTTGCTTGTGCCTCTGAAAGAAAATCTATTCCTAAGATAACATAACCTTTACTTGTTCGTCCTTGATACGGACATACAGCGGTAATTTACCTATACACTTACATCTTTCTCCTTGCGCAGCTAACGCTGTCGTATTATCCGAATTATATATACGGTATTTCCGAAAATACTTCCTAAAAAAATCTTCTGCCACACAGGAACACTGCGCGCCTGTATCCAGGAGTGCGGTGGCTGGGATATTATTCACCAACACTTCAATCTTCGGAAGAGTCAAATTTTTCACCATTACTGTATTTAACTTGAAGGAAAAGGGGTTTTCGTGGCCTTCGGATTTCCGCACCCTCCCGTCAGCAGAAATCCGTTTTAGTTTAAATTATTTTTCATTTCCGTGCTTTCCTTCTTTTTCCACTGGCCTTGAGACTTTTTTCCTGGATTGCTATTGAACTGTCGACGTTCGCCGGCTGTTTTTGAATGCTCGGGTTTCCTTGCCCACTGATTCGCTTTGCTTCCGTAGCTGTGTGCTTGAATTTGCTGTAGTCTTGGCGCACCAAATTGGTTTCGCTGTTGATATTGGCGTCTTCTTTCAATGTCCGCCGTTCTTCTACTTTCAAACTGGATTGCTAGCTCAAATAACTTTTCCAGTGTAGTCGGATTTCTTAATTCAATAAAGTCTTGCACTTGGGGCAGTAACCTCGGCAAAATCACTTGAATTATCTCAGGATCCGGACGGTTTCCATACAAGAGTTTGAAGACGTGAATTTTTCTTAAAATAAAGCTTGAGAGATTTTCGATTCTTTGCTGATATATACTGAAAAGTTCCGTTTCTAATTTCGCACGATCCCTTACAACAGGGAAGGCTTTTAGTAGGGCCGTCTTGAAATTTTCGTAAGTATAGGTGGGACTTCCTGCTTGAACCAAGAGACTTCTGCCTATACATTTGAACCAATTAAGCGCTTGGCCCCTCAAAGCGCTGGTAGCTAAGGTAACTTTTTGAAATTCGTGCACGGGGTAGAGCATGAAGTGGTCATCCAATTTTTCCAAAAAACTGGTTACCGGTGAGTTTCCATTAAATGTTGCTTCTTGTTTCATCGAAGCGCGCATGGTCTGGACGATGTAACTAAATCCTTCCAGGGCGGCAGCTGGCATTTCTGGATTCTGAGCCGCTTCTGCAGGCAGCACAGTTTCTTCTTGAAACTCGGCCATGGTTATTCTTCTTCGTTGGGCGCCACTATCAGGTTCAATGTTCCGTCTTACTTTCTTTGGGAACATGCAAGGACCTGACTCGGAACAGAGAGCTTACTAAAGCTATGTTCAATAACTGTGATAAGTAGACAGGATACACAAGAAGGGCATACAAAACCCTTTATTTTTCTCTCTTTACAATAATTTCCGTACTTCGGAATACAAAGACCCACTACTTGTGGTCTAAACGTAAGAATATAAAAATATAACTAAACTCTAATTTAACTTTGAAATAATAAATATGGAAGATTGGCGTTATATTAACAGGAAGCCGTATGTAGTACAGAGAACTGTTAACACTACAATACGTTTAAAATTATCAAGAGGATTAAACCTCTGGCCTGGAAGGCAACCAGCAACTGAGTAAAACTTCTAAGGTAAGCGGCCTGCTTCGGCTAATTCCTTCCTCTCTCTCGCTTGGCAAAAAGCCACAAAAAAAGTATTTGGCGTTCGCCAGACAAATTTTGCATAAATAAGTTAACGCTTTTAATTCTGGCCGGAAGTAGAAAATAAGAAGTGATAGTAAAGATTTAAAATAAAATAAACGTTAGTAAAACTTAAGATCCTTACAGTTTTTAATATTAATGTATCTCTAAATGGAAAAGAACAATTAATTGATATTTTATGTGACGGAATACTGTGTGTTCAAGTTAAGTCTGTAACTTGCCAAAAATTTTAGTTATCTATTGGAAACGAATATGCCGATTTAAAAGAAATGAAAGTAAATTATTACGTTTCTTACATAAAATTGTACAGCAAACCTTTAGCTTTTATTTAAAACTTCTAAAATGCTTATGTTACATTTTTTTGTTATATAAGCATTGAAAGTGCATTTCTCACTGAAATAGAAATAATTTTGCTATTGAATTAACATGGGGAACTTTTTTATTGAAATACCTTTTCTCTCTGAAATTAGTTGCATCTACTACAAACTAAACTACAAACTACAAACAAACTAAGATTAAAGAACTGTTTTTAAAACATTTCGAATTCGTTGTCATATTTATCTATGAAGCACTAGATTAGTGAGTTTTTATTACATTATTGACAAATATAGTTTTTAAACAATCAAAAATTTTCAGCGGAGATAATTATTTGTCAAATATGAATGTGTTTTCAAAGCGGAAATAAATAATAAGTGATAAAAAGAAAATTAAATTAGAACATTCACATTTCTAACAAAGTAATTTAATCTTTATAATACATTTTACAATGATAACGCAAAATACAATGTGAAAGGTTATGCGAAGATTATGATAGTACCTAGAGTATTCAGCATTTCGTATAATCCTATAACCAGATAATAATAATATTAAAATAAATTTTATCTGAATGAAGTTTTCGTATTACAGAAACAGTCAAATTATGCAATTACATAAACGAATGCACTTTCAAACAATATACTTAATACTGTTTACAAGTGCAAGCCAAAGTTCTGTTTATGTTACTTCTCGCTCTTCAGCGCATGCTCAAGAATTACCATCCAGGCGAAACTAGTCGATTCGTCCATGACGTCAAAAATTCGAAAAGTGGGGTAGGGTTTGGAAATACGCTACCTGGACAGGAAGCCAAACTTACAACTGTGGCATAAATGCAATAATAAGCATTACATTACAATAATAAACAACATGAACAATAAATGCAATAAATAAAACAAATCAAATGCTATTAAATACAAATCAAATACTAAATACTCATTTAGAAACAAAAAGGACCATGGTCTTACACTATTTACAATTATTTACATTACGTACTATGGCCATAGTAATGAGCTAACCTGTCGTAATGAACGACTTTAGATTTAGAGTTCGAAGACTTACGAATCCGAACCACGACGTCATTCAGCCTGTTTAGGATTGTGTACGGGCCATCCCAAGGTGACTGTAATTTCGTACAAAGTCCTTTCCGTCGATTCGGATTCCACATCCACACCTTGTCTCCTTCGTGGAATTGATGTTCAGTAGCTCTTGTGTCGTATCGGGTCTTCATCATCTCCGTCGCCAAATTGACTTGGTGACTTTTTCTCCGTGCAAAGTTGTGCATCACTTCAAACCGGGCCTGGAGATCTTGAATATATTCCTCAGGCGATGAAGGAGTATCCGGAGGGCGACCAAACAAGAGATCACAAGGCAGACGAAGGTTAGGACCGAAGAGCATCTGTGATGGGGAATAGCCGGTAGTCTCGTAGACAGCACTGCGGAAAGCCAGTGAAAACAGTGGTAATTTCTTGTTCCAATCCTGTTGGTGTCTGGAAACCACTAATGAGATGCTATTAAGGATGGTTCGATTGAACCTCTCTACCATGCCGTCCGACTGGGGATGTAATGGCGTCGTTTGGGTTTTGTGTATGCCGAGCAGTTTGCAGAGTTCTTAGATTGCTACCGACGTAAAATTCCTTCCCTGATCGGAATGTAACTGAAGAGACACTCCGAAACTGGAAATACAGTGCTGTACCATCACCTCAGCTATTGTGACAGACTCTTCACCAGGATTAGGCTACGCTTCAGGTCACTTGGTGAAGTAAATAGCCTTATTAGCACTCTCAGAGACTGCCTGCATCCCAGAGAAAAACATCCGTACCCATGTGACATACTACCCACATAAGAATTACAAACTTAATTGACTCATTCACGCTAAACTGACTCTGCGGTTTACCACCCACGGCTACATCTAATAACGACACTGAACTTGCCACCCCCTCTTTTTTTCGGCGCCGCTAGTGCGGATGCGGACCTCACTCTCTTTTCCCACCTCCCACACTTCTTCCCCCCTACTCTTTCTCCCCTCACCCGATCCTTATCAGAAGTCGAGTAAAAAGATGTTTCTACATCTTGACACTCGAGAATAAAATACGATCTCTCTGTGTATGTGTGTGTGTAATCAATGACAACGAGTATGTATTTGTTGCCATCAGCAGTTCGGGGCAGAGGTCCTAAGATGTCAAAGGCGATACGTTCAAAAGTCGCCTCTACGTTGTAACGTTGCAGTTTGCTTCGGCTGCGTCTCTTCGGTCCTTTCCGACCTGCACATGCATCGCAAGATCGGCACCACATTTGCACGTCATCCTTTGCATTATTGCAGTAAAAGCGCTCACGAACTCTCTGCAAGGTCTTCATTATTCCGAAGTGATCTCCTGTAGGGCTGTTATGTAGTTCTTTAACAATGAAATGTCTTTCGATTTCATGCGATCAGTACGCTATACAACGTATCCTTAACCCTTTAACTGCTTAAGACGTGTTTAAACGTTTTTGGAGTTTCTTTAAAAATGCTTAAGACGTCTTTACACGAATTTCAAATCGCACGAAAAATGCTTAAGACGTGTATACACGAAGCCCGAATTTCGCGAAGATTGCTTAAGACGTGTTTAGACGACGCGATCTGGTCTTCCTTCCCCTACCTTTCTGCAGGCGGCTGTCAGTTGACACAAAGGTCTTAATAGGGTGTGAAGTCTGTTTGAAAAGAACACTTTACGGATGGGTCCTGAGAATGAAGAATCATTGGCAGAGAGGAGGTGTGCATTATCTTTCCAACGACTGCAAGCTTGTGAATGAAGATAAATCGTTTTACAACAGTTTGCCTTGTGGTTATTTATACAAATGAAAGTTAAACAGAATCGCTCGTTGTTATAATACACTACCGAAATTTAGAAGAAACAGGAAAAAGTAACAATTGTAACGTAAGACGTACATTTTAATAAACTATATATTATACAATGTATTAAAAGTTGACTACAACATCAAGAACAGGATAAAATATAAAATGCTGCAAACTATCTTGTTTGTCCTCGTATTTCAAGTGCGGGTATTTCTAATGGTATATTTTTCCTTTTTACATTTTGAAATGTTAAAAATGTGCTTTCAGTATGCCTGATTTTTGTATTCGAATATGTGGCTGTGTGTTCCTTGTAAACGCGAACTGACATATAAAAATTTCTTGGATGTCGAAAGGAAGATATTCTACTCGGAAACTTCAATTAAATCGAATAAATTCACATGCCGCAGGAATTTCTAGAAACATTTGTTTTTAAAAATTTTATTATTAAGATTTGAAATACAAATTAGTTTTAAAATCTAGGAAAAAAGTATACATTTCTTGGAACTTTTTTGGAAAGAAATCTACCTGTATAAAATCGCTTAAAATCAACGGAGTGTAAGTTAAGTAAAACAGCTAATGTATGGAAGAGTTACATATACTACGCACAAAAATTAGTCAGAGGAACAATTAGCTAACGAATTAAATTAATTACATTAAAAGAATTTCGATAGAAAATAACCTCTCCAAATGTCAGTACTGATAGCAGCACTACGAATGAAAGTTATTAAATTCCTAACTTAATTAATCCGTTGGTACTCAATAATTGTCACCTACCAGCGGCCGATGAGTAAACGTCGCTGAACACTGATAATTCGGTCTGAGGTTCGAATCCGCGAACGGGTTGGCTGCAAGGACGTTTTCGTGATTTTTCCCACGTGTAACGTGTATACGAGCCAGTATCCCTTAGAAAGTCCTCCACGAAGGCATCCCTCCTCTTAGGCAGATAGCCCTCGAGGCTTTGCCGTAATCACATAAAACCAAACCAAATTAAAAACCAATAACTATGTGTTCGCGATGCTAGGCTACATGGCAGTTTTCGTGGAATTTTGCTGCCTATTTTTAACGCGAATATAAGCCAATCTCATTTAAAAAGTCCTTCACGAAGACGTGCTCTGACTACGAGTCCTCGCTTGGGATTACGTTTGGACTGTTATATTAATGACAAAGCTCGCAAAGGGCGATCTGCTTAAAGAGGGTATGCTTTCGTGAAAGACCTTCTAAGGGAAACTATCTCGTACTGGTGTTACATATAGGTAAAATTCACGAAAACCCAGATGTGGTGAGCCAGTTCACAGAGGTTTCAATCCAGGTCAAACTACCAAATAGTCCTCGTATATTTTGTCATGAGCTAAATAAAACAAAATACAATATCGCGAAAGTCAATTTATGCTATTGAAATGGCAATAACTTTGTATTATACAGGCTATCATTTTGCCTTTGTTATGAGATTTTGATCTTTTCCGTTATCCAAGCTAGCCCACAATGGAATATTGGTAGTTCTATCCGGGGTTCGAATCCCGGCGAAATGCTAGCTACATGGATGATTTCGTGTCTTTCTCACGTGTAACATGTACACAAGCCGGCTCCCCTTAGAAAGTTCTCCACGAAGGCATCCTTCCCCTTATCCTTAAATATGCGTGACCCCTGAGCGCTAAGATCGGTAAGCTCGTTAAAGACTGGTAATTTGAAGGAATTCAAATCTCGGCGAATGGGTTTATTGCAGGGGAGGTTTCTTCGTTTTTCCTCATGTGAACGAATACGAATTTTTTCTCTTTAAACGTCCTTTACGAGATGCAACTCCTTTTAGGAATATAATCTTCCAGTGCTGTGAACAATTCTAATCACCGGTGTATGTCGAAAATCACAGATATGCTCTGGTGAAAGTCGAAAAGAGAGATCATAAAGTGACATAATAGTTTAAGTTGTAGCAATAAATAAGATTTGAATCACATAATTTAGTAAGTTTTTTATTACTGTTATTTTATTTTCTCATTTAGAACGTACTGTATAAAAGTAAGTTTTTAACTTCTATTATTTTTCTTTCTCATTTTGAATGTATTGTGTGTTTTAGGTTCTCATGTTCTTAAGTTCTTATTTCAAGTCTCAAGTGCGTTTATTAGCGACTGAATTACGGAGAAGAAAATATAATATTGTTATATGTCGACATTGACCGGTTAAGTCAGAAATAAGAGTATTTGGAAAATATTTCGGACATACACCAAGAGACTATGTGAATGTTGACATTCACCGGTGAAAGTCGACATTCTCCAGATTTCGGTGTTTCACCGTAACATATTTTATATATTTATATATATATATATCCACTCTGTTACCCGGCTCAGTGATCTCAGTTTCTTTACACTTATATGTTTGTAAATTGTACATTTTTTGCTTTAAAAATGATTGACTTATGTTGTTCTTATCTTCTGGTTAAGGTTTTTATGCCTTTAGTAAATTTCTATGCAATGTTTTTAGAATTATCAACAAATTTAAAGTTCTTTTAAGTGCCGCTAAGCCTAATAATTTTTTTGATGGCGGCCATTGCTTGTTTACATTTGAAACAGCAGAGTAGTGAATTTGTTGCCAAGCTAGAGAAGCGTAGCTTCGCAACAACAAAGATAACGCCATCATTTATTATTGCGAATTAAATCTTGCTTAATCCTTTCTGGAATTTTTGAAGAAATAAGTCATTAAGAAGAAAATACAGATATTTTGAGTTTTTATGTGTTTTTGCATTGTCGCAAAGTGAGAACTGAATTAATTGAATGAGAAATACTCAATCGTCTGTGAAAAACTGTTTCTTTTTTGTTTTGTTTGCTTAATTGCTTTTATACATCGTTCTAGCTTTATTATAGGATTTGAATAGAACATGAAGCAACGATTAGATAATTCTTTAAATGATATAAATTTTGTGCATTCTGTGCTATAATATGAACGAAATATAATACTAATGAACGAAATATAATACTTAAGTGAATCTAGCGCCAGAGTGTCGCTATGGTAAACAAATAGAGTGAATTTTAAAGAATGCATTTATTCTATTGTGGTTTATGCGCTGTCGGCGAAGTAGATTTAATTCAATCCAATAAGTTTAAACGAAATGCAAGAAAATATGCGTATAATTTAATATTCCGTACAAGGAAGTCATGTGGTGTACACATCAGATTCTTATAATAAGGTAACATGCGCTAAATAGTTTTGAATAGAAAGAAACCGCTCGCGCGCTATTGGGCTTTCTCAGCTTACGAAATATGTATTTTAAGTTGGTTATTTACATTACAGAAGAACAAATACAGATTATAAATAGTGCATTTTACTGACAAAACTTTCTTTGAAAGAAAAATAAAAGTATTGCAAAGAATAAGAGATATAGTTAACTTAACAGCAGCCGATAATCAGTGCTGGTGCATATGTTTTTGCAGAGAAAATCATTTTGCTCGTGCTGTCGTATAACAAAAAATATACATAGATTATTTTTTACAGTTGTTAAAATAGTCCTGGACTATCTGTTTTAAGAGAATACCTTCTTGGAAAATTTTCAAATTGAAATTGGCTTGAACTCGCATAACGCATGGGGAAATTATAAAGACACCAAGCCGCTAACTTGTTTAGTTGCTAGCGACAAATCCAGAACAAACATCAACATCCAGTACTCTTATTCACTCTAGTGAACGTAAATATTTGTTTGTATATTAGTAACAGTATTAAAATAAAAATATTTATTCTAATAAAAGCTGTTGTTCAAAAATACACCCTTGTAAGGCATTTTCTTTGGTTAAGGGACTTCATGTGAACAATTAATTCTACGTATAAGCAAGACAATTTCTTAGAACTTAATGCTTCAAACAATTCAATGCTGGGATTCCTAGGGAAGAAAATATCCTCAAAAAATATATTCGACAAAAAATATTGAATTATAATCTTATAATGACTTATTAAATAATTAATAATTGTTATAATTATTAAATATAAAGCTTACTTATTTTTTACAAAATGTACAATAATACCCTTTATTTATAAAAATGCCATACTGAACAATTATATTATAAGCTAATAAAATAACAACATTGTATTGTTTCTTATTAACTATGTGTCATCTTTTCTTTTCAGCTTTCTGTTATAGGATAATGTTTTTAATCCTATTTCATACAAAGTGTACTGGTGTTTCAAGGACGGGAAGGCAAGAATTTTTAAATTTAGTCAATAAATTTATGATCACCTGAAAATTCATAAGGAAAAACTATTTCAGGTTAAAATTCAATTTCAGAATATCTTGAACGTATATAAAAAAGTGAAATGCAAATTTGACACTGATATTATCACTGTTTCAGCCCTTAAATAACTCCTAAATGTTTTGTTTATTGCTCTTAAAAACAGATCAGGTGTTTAAAAGTTAATACCATTACTTTTTGTATTAAAAAATCTCGAAATTATTGCTAAAGAAAAAGCAGAAACAAAGGCATTATTATTTATTTATACCTAGGCAAATTTAATTTCTTTGAGATCGAGAAGATATTTTAAAGCAAATGTTTATGTTATATCCTGAAATCACCTAATTTTTTGTTGTCATAAATCAGATGAAAAAGTCACATTTGAAACCCATCCCTTTTTCAAATCAGCTAGCTATCCAGGTATAATCATGAAAATCTTGTTCCGCTCTTGAAATTAAGATATTCAGTTACCAAATCTTAGCTCGCTGAATAATTAACTTTACTTAAAAGAACATATTTGGTATACATTAAGCATATATTGTTCATTCAAAAAACGAAATCTTTTCAGAAAATAACATCTGTTTTAAAAACTAAGTAAATTTCAGCATTAAATATGCTTTAAAAGTTTAAATTTTGAAATCTCCTTAATATTTAGCTATAGTTTCTCTAAAAGCATGTTTAAAAGTCACATCAAGTTAAATTAATTAAATTTGCCAGAAATAATAAAACAGATATTTTTCATAGTAATTATTCAAATATTATGCTAAATATCTTAAATTATAGGTAATATTTAAGTAAAAAATTTAAAATAATTATTATCTGCATGTAAATGCATTTCTAATTTATGACAAAAACATGGAAAATCAGAAATAAGATCAAATGCAATCGAACTATAAACATTGCTTTTCAAATATTTCAGCAATCTCACAGAAGGAATGAATATTGCACCAGATATTTTTTAATATGGATTTTATTAATAGCAGTTTAACCAATCTGCGTTGAAATTCTGATGATAATCAATGACCTAGCGATTTAGGTAACTTAGATTAAACATGAAAAATAATAATAAAAGAAAAGCGGGTAAATTTTAAAATCAAGTTATTTCAAAATAAGAGTTTCTTAGGAAAGAAAAACCTTTAAGATAGTATTCGCACCTGTAGCCTGCGGCATTCGGACGGTCATCACGGAGAAGCTATTATAGTCATTTGCAACTTTCTTGACAACTCGCATCTACAGGTACTAATATTTATGATAGTAATCCATCTTACTTACAGTCGGAACCCTTGATCTAGTATTCAGGGAGGGGAAAGAAATAACAATAGCAGTAGCTGGCATTTTTCAGAGGTTTAGGGTTATTTTCCCGACATTTTAAGGGAAGCTCGGTCCAAAATTAGTTACAGCTTTAAAGGTATTTGTAGAAAATAACTCGACAGGCTAAGGGTTAAATAGGAAACCAAAATTTGTAAATTGTATTTTTCAAGTAAAATTCCGTGCATTACTAAATAATTCGCTTTTTAAAATTCTCTCTGCTTCAGGAACACAGCAAGAATTTACGCCTCCTTGAACAAAGTCAAACATTTCCGAAAAAGCTAAGCAACTCCATTTTTGAATGTACGAAGCCAGATCACAAATCAAAATACCGGTTTTTATCCGCAACATTAATGTGTGAAAGCGCCACCTATAGGTGAATTGAATCGCGGATACCCACTTGAATTCGCTCTTACTACCAGCAACAACACACATCCTCATCATCATAATAATAACTTCACTTGGCTGGCCTCTTACCATTACTCGCCGAGAGATGAACGACCAACGGAAACTCTGCCATGTCACCATCTTCAAACAGTTTCATGAAGTTTTTTCTTTTCTTGATAAGAGCTAAGTAGAAAAGGAGTAAGAGCGTTTCGCGCTGAAACCGCGGATCTCCGTTGACCATTGAACTCATACTGTAATAAGCATTTAATTAAAAATATTAACCTATGATTTGGATTTGAGCCCCCCAGGCGTCAAGTACGTGCAGAAAGCCGCCGATATGGCACTATGCAATCGGAGATTACAACTGTGTAAAAGTTTTGACGACACATTCAATTTTGTAAGTTCTTAATAACTGTTAACTTTAATGTAAAGACGTTAATCGACTTCCGTACTTTATTTCTGTTGCCCGCATCTTCTAAGCTCATTTAATTACTCCACCCCCAGTTATTGTTTTCATCTAAGTTGAGGAATTTTGGTCATTTTTTTGTTCTATTTGAATGACATTTTGAACTACAAAATATTCCAGGGTTATACAATAGAAATGTATAACTGAGTTTTTTTTTTTTTTTTTTTTTTTTTTTAAGAATAAAATGAAATGGAGAAGGAGGAGGGAAATGCGATAGAAATTTATATAAAAATTTCATTTTATTATCTGGCAATCCCGTTTTTTAAACTTTTTAACATAAAGCTTCTTCGTTATTGGCAACATTAAATCTCTGGTGAAGGTGCGAATGGTACTTTCAGCGTGTTAAATCATAGCATAAAATAATCAATATGGAGGAGGTAAGTTAAGGAAAGTTATATCTGTTGTGATCTGATGTTTATTATTTGTGTTTGATAGTGTGTTTAGTATTTATGTATCGTAGTTTCTTTTATTTAATATTATGGTTTTATTTCTTTACCGTGTTGCATATTTCATTCTCTGTAATGGAATAATGGTAATTTCAGCCACGATAGTGAAGACTGGAGACTGCATAACTTTGATATAAGCGGAAACTTATTTATTACACTCAGTCAGATATAAGTAATCAGCTTATGTATTGAGGTAATAAAATGCGGATAATTTAGAGATGTGAGTCCAGAAACTTTTTTCTGCCTAGTTTTTTTTTTTTTTTCCTTCACAGGTAAAACCCCC
Source organism: Stegodyphus dumicola (assembly GCF_044657685.1). NCBI lineage: Eukaryota > Metazoa > Arthropoda > Arachnida > Araneae > Eresidae > Stegodyphus > Stegodyphus dumicola. The sequence goes on along the minus strand of NC_140771.1, from coordinate 129,136,950 downwards.
GTTTACGTTAATACGGAAATGTAATTTCTTATATTAAGCACAATCCCTCTTCTATCCCTTATGTTATTTCTTTAAAATAATACAACCAAAAAAAAAAAAAAGAAGCAAAGTTTGTATGCTTCCTTTAGAAAGGGGAGGGAAGTCCTTTCTGTTGAATAATTTCTGAAGTATAAGCCTCAGTTGCATCTCCACTTTCGATGTTGAATTTATGAAACATATATGTGGCATAAAATTTTGTCTCAGAATTTATTAATGATTGTTGGTAAAATCTACATGTAAAATTTTTTGTATTTTATTATATTAGTTTAAAATGCTTAAAATTTTATATGCTTACTGTATTTGTCCTTTATAACATGACTTTAGAGTTTTTTTTTTTAATCTTTAGAAGACATAACAAGATTTATTAAATTAGTAATTTATCTCTCAACGTAAGAAATAACGAGTTAGATGCAGAAGCATTGCTGCAAGTAAATCTTAAATTTATAAGCTGAAGAAGCTTTATGGATCATTTTTATCAAAAAGAATTTAAGTTTTCTACTGTGAATAGCTGTTGAAGATTTGTTTATTTTTCTTCTTTGGGTATAAGATTTGTGTTTTTTGACACGAAATTGTAATTCTTCTAGTTTGTTAGATGTATCTGAAACCACACTGAAGAGATATGCTAAGTTGGATAGAGTTTGTTAATTAACTGGTACAAGGATTAAATGGAATGCTGGTGAGATTATTATCATTTCTAGCAGCAAAACATCTTTGACTGTGGAAGAAATATAGAGTTGTTAGAAAGATTCGAAAGAATTACTTTGAGAGCATAATATACTTAACAATAAATAGGAAGCCATTATTTGCTTACTGGGATGACATGATTTACCGTGGGAAGGCAAGCAGAATAGATTTATGGTAAGCACTGATGCTCAAATCAGATTCATTATGGTTAATTAGAATATCAATATTTTTACTCCTGGAGCAGAAGGTTTTTGTGTCTCATTGTACTTAAAATTTATAGTTTTATTCAAAATGTACATCCAAATGAAGGTGCTGTTTTGTTTAAATTACTGTTCTTTTCCTAATTTATACTTAATGGTCAGTAAATTTTTTTGATTATTAAATGCTGATGGCATTCAAGACATTTTCAGAACCTTTAAACTTTGCTGCTAGTAAAATTGACAATTCATAAGACCGAACTCATTATAGCCAGTCAGAAAAGCTTACCTGTAAATTTTTAAACCACAATTGTGCTTTTTTATGTTGAGTAAAATGTGTTTTTTTATGATTTAATTGTATAAATTTGATTATGCAGGAGCCTCAGCAAAATCAAGATGCATTGAAAAAGAAAAGGACGTTCCGTAAATACACTTTCAGAGGAGTTGACTTAGATCAGTTGCTTGATATGTCAAAGTAAGTGTGAATGTAAGCACTTAAAATTCATAAGAATGAACAGTTTAGCTTTATTGTGTTTGAATATTGTAGGCCCACTAGCGGCCGAGCCGTAAAGTCGCTGAACACTGGTAGTTCGGTCTGAGGTTTGAATCCCGCGAACGGGCTGGCTGCATGGGTGTTTTCATGGTTTTTCCCATGTGTAATGTGTATATGAGCCAGTTTCCCTTAGAAAGTCCTCCACGAAGGCATCCCTTCCCTTAGGCAGATAGCCCTCGAGGCTTTGGAAACAGCTTTAGTATTGGTCCTTTTGGCGATTTTTTGATTTGGCGGGCTTTGAAGATCGGGGAAAAAATGGCGGATTGTCAACAAAACCCGATCTAGACTAAATAACAATCCTAAAAAATAAGCTCTTAATCAGAATAAACAGTCTTTCTCTAATTTTCAACATTTCTAGTACTGCTATGATAAATTCTTGAAACACTACCGTAAATGAATTTATGGCAGTGATTATGTTATGAGTAATGAAATTTACAAAAGGTTAATATTGTAAATTACAAAATATAATATTAATGTATTAAACACTAATATTTTAAGTAATTAGTTAATATTTATATTATATTAGTACTTAGCTAATATTTTAAATTTACAAAAGGTTAATTTTTATGTTATGAATAATGAAATTTACAAGAGGTTCATAAATGCATTTCAAACTAGTAGTATATGTTACTTTAGTTTCTTAGATTCTGTTATTAAAAGAAAGTAAAAAAATATTTCAAAGTGAAGGAAATCAAATTAAATTATAATGAGCAAGTTTTGAAACAGCATTAGAAATACTTTTTATGATTAAATTTTGTAAATGGTAGAAATATTAAGTGTGTATTTTTTAATCCCTAAATTTATTACAAGTAATTTATGTTCATAATTTAAAAGCTAAAATTAAATTATCATAATGAGTAAATTTTGTACCAATGGTAATAATACAACAATCATCATAAACGATGATTTCTGTGAAAAATTCGAACAGTCAATGGAATCCACTAGTGTTGGAGTGATAAGCCACTGAACAGTGGTAGTTCAGGCTGGCTATATGGGAGTTTTTGTGGTTTTTCGTCCATGTAATGTGAATCTGATCCAGTTTCTCTTAAAAAGTACTTTATGAAGGCATCCTTCTTTTGCTAGCCAACATATATATTTATTTTCTTATTTCTTAATTCTAAATCTTACTTCTGAAGTGAAGAAGTGTTGCATCTATAGGTCGAAAAATATGGTCAATATGCTTGCAAAATCCTGTTCAGTTTTGGACAGCATTTAAATAAAATAAATAATTTGTATATGATGCAAAAAAAAAAAAAAAAATACATTACACTATTTCATGTAGTGAATAATTAATCAGGGCACAAAGTATAATGTAACATTCTTTATTTTGTAAACAGAGTTATTTTATGCTTGGGATCTTTACTATCAATTTCATCCATCCATTTTCCCACCAGAATCTAAATGAAGTTTTTAGTTTGTAAAACAAACCGTGTTTTTCCTTTCGTTACTACCACGTTACTAGTGTTGCTAGATAAATAAGATTTGTAGTCTTCAGTCTTGCATTGTAATTGCTGATACTTAAATTCCATGCTGTTTAAGTTTTTAACCAACTTTGCATTAAATTGATTTATTTGAATTTAAATTTTACATTTGAACTTAATTGTTATCATAAGTTATCTTGCCACAAGTAGTTGACTGAGTTGTAAGCACAAAGTGTGCCTTCTGTTCTGTACATCTAAACTTTATAAGAGAATAAAAGTATATCTTAACTTAATAAGAATATATCTAAACCTTATAATAACATTTAAAGACATTGAAATCAGTATCTAAGTGCTTGCCATGTAGTCAAATTTTTATATATAAATTGTACTCTTAATTTTATTATAGAGTTTTTATAACAAAAAATTCAGATTTCTGTTAGATAAAATGTTTAAGTGATGTAGAAAAGTGGCATAAAATTTAAAATAAAAAGTCGACTGTTATGTCAACATACTATTAATAAAAGTAATAACACTCAGCGAAGGATATTCATATGCAGCTATTGGATTGTAAGATTTACAAAATTTGAGAACTGTAAATTATAAGCTATATATTCCATAATCTAAGCAACATTATATTTTTTATAGTCAGTCAAATTCTAAAAATGTTATAAAAGCAATAATTTTGGTCCTGATTTGAACCTTTGAATTTATGCAATTACACATCCCTATAGTTCTAATATGAGTCAAAAAAGTATTTTTAGACCATGGTAATTTTGATCTCCTTAGCAAAGGAACACAAAGAGTTTACCTCATGCTACTGAAAATGTGTTTTTTTTCTTAGGGGGGGTGGAGTTTATAATAATATGCAGAGTTGACACATGAAAAAATGTCAAGGCTTATGTGGTGTAATATTAAAAGCATCAGTTTTAACTATCAAATTTTAGCTTTTTTAAAAAATATTTTAAATGTTGTGTTTTCCTAACACAAACGTAACTTTGAAAAACATGCAATTTATCCCTCCTCCCGTCAAAGCTCTGATACCTACCAAGTTCGTTAAAGTTACGTGGACATAAATGGCGGCATGTTTTTCAGCTCAGTATTTAGGGTTACCAAGGTTATCATAATTTTACATTTATTGCTCCGAAATGTCGCCAAACAAATTTCTCGCCAAAAAAGACTAATACTAAAGCTGTTCCAGGCTTTGCCGTAATTAACCTAACCTTGAATTTTGTATCTGTATTGCCATGTAGTGTATGTATTATCCTGTTTGTATTTTTGTTTTGAGATGCCATATATGGCACAAAGTTTAAATATAAAAAATACGTGTATCTAATATAAAGGATGCAGAAAAATAGTTATATATTTTACCTACCTAGTATTTAAAAAAGTAATGTGTGAAGCTTGCTATTATTCAGTTTCTGGTAGATTTAAAATATTTGAGGTAGTGATTTTGTTTTATTTTAGTTAATTTCTGAAGTATTCTATGTGATTGAATTCACGACTGGAACTCGTAATCATGACCCGGTTGGTCGTTATATCTTCTGGTTTGTAAATTTTGTTTTCCAGCAATATAAATGCAATTTTGCAAATTCTGTTCCTGGTAATTTTCACAATAATTTAAATTTAATTTAATCTGAATTAAATTTTATTGACCTTTTTCTTATTAAATATCATTTGATCTGAGCTGTCTTAATCTACTGCAAACAATTGTAGATTTTTATATAAAGATTAAGCTACTTTTTAATTAGTTAATATTTATATTTTTAGTAATTCATTTATATAGTACATTACTAAGTTTATCCAAATACATATTGGGCTTATCTTTTCAATATGGTAACAGATAGTTTGGCTACATTTTGGTAAGGCAATAAAGCTTACTAGCTAGGACTTTAGCAGTGTACATGGATAAAGTCAAGAGTGTGTACAATGCCATTTTTGTGCAATTCTGGGATTTTTTTTAAGTGAAAATAGGTCGATGTGTACATTGATACCGTGTATGTGCAATTCTTGAAAACGTGGCAAGCAGTTTGCAATTCTGCCTTTCCTCCCAATTTTGCAGTTAATATTCGTAATGATTAAGCATTTTTGTTCCATAAAATTTCTAGCATAAGCGTAATTCATCTAGCAGATTGTTGGAAAAAAAGTTGAGTAAATAAAAAAAAAAAGAAACCTGTCTTTACTTCGTGAAGACAAAATGGCGGCGAAAAAAAAAAGTAGAAGGTTGCTGTAGCGGGTTTGGTTGCCAAATTTTTGCCAAAAAGTCGCCAAGTTACCATAATCGAAAATTAACCAAATTCTTATTTATGCTGTATCTCTTCATACGGGCTATACACATTAATTTTTCTTTCGGGTTTTCATCCGCAGAGAACCCGTTGGCGCTTCGGGAAATAACCCGTTGGCGCCGTTGCATTTTTACTCGCCAAGCTCGCGGCTCGTCAAGGATGAGCCAAGCCGTAAACGTGGTTTTTAGTGTATGTAAATTCAAGTTAGCAGACAATGGTAGTAAAAATTCACAGATAATAAGTATATAGATGTAAAACTAACAGGTTAAACGTGATATACGAAAATAAATTTATATTAAGTTCAAGTTAGCACAGAAAACAATGTATTAAGCATAACGGGAAGTAGAAATTCATTTAAAAAATAAAAATTAGTATTGTTATACTTATGTTTACATTATACTTATATGTATTTTCTCTAATTCATATAGAATACTAATATTTCTATTACAAGTGTCATTTTTCATTATTAAGTACTTGGCCTGTTGATTGATGTATTTCGGTAAGAGCCATGCCCATGTAATAAATTAATGAATGCATGACCTTTAATACATCCATTTTACATAGTTTTCAGTTTTTTTTTTTTTTTTTTTTTTTTTTTTTTCAAGTTACTTGTATACAGCTTAAAGCATTTTACGTTGCAACAAATACCTGTTCTTTTTCATAATATATTTCACAATACAAATAACCTTCAACAGTAAGGAAATTTTCTTCAGTAGCATTGTAAAGTTAATAAAACTAGAACTTTATACATTTAAAAATTATTTTAGGATTTGGAAACCTCATGGTTCTGCGTGCTTACAGCTGTTAATAATTAAGAACATAACGTGAACAGCGTTACAAATTAGCATTCAGCCCTCCCGCCATATTTTCTTCCTTTGATCCTGAACTGACGAGCCTAGAACTGGCATCTTTCGACGAAAACTTCGTTAATTATGCGAAAATATTTCTATCCATTCGTTGTTAAAAAATTCAGAAAAAATAACAATAAATAAGAGAAGAATAATATAAATCTCCAAATGCAAACAACGACAACCTTCGCACAAGCGAATAAGATGAATTAGCTAGGTTACCATGTTTGAACTATTATCGCCAAAGTTGGCGATGTTTACATTTACCGCGTTCTCTGCGGAAGTGCTTCCTTTCTTTCATTGTGGCAGCAGGTAAGAGGATCATATAACAGAAACTGTCTCGGTTGATCTTTAGATTATGGTAATTTGGCGACCAACTCTGCTACAGCAACCCTCTATTTTTTTTTCGCCGTCATTTTGTCTTCACGAAGTAAAGACATGTTTCTTTTCTTTTTATTTACTGAACACTTTTTCCAACTATCTACTAGCCGAATTACTCTTATGCTAGAAATTTTATGTAACAAAACTGCTTAATCCTCACAAATATTAACTGCAAAATTGGGGAAAAGTGCACAATCGCAAACTCCTTGCGCATTTTCCAGAATAGCACATACACATAAACCATTTACACGTCGACTTATTTTTACTTAAAAAACCATCCCAGAATTGCACAAAAATGGCATTGTACACACTCTTAACTTTATCCATCTACACTGCTATTTTCTCATAAATTAAAAAAATTTGCACGAAAATGCAAACAAATTCTGTGAATCTTTAAACTCGGTAAAAATCACATATATGAAATTACCTGATCACGAAAAAGTATCTACCCTTTCCAAGGATGAACATTTCCACGTATAAAATAAATAAAATATACAAAAACTTTTACCTCTAAATTATCTATTATAAACATCACCAACGAATTCATACCGCAAACGTTACAAATGATTACAAATACTTAGTGTCAAATATTTAAATTATTTCCATATACGTTTACTTCAACTGAAACATATACCAAATTCCTACAAACATAAAATTCACAAAATAACTATAATTTAATTAAAATATCACTAAACCATGTAAACGTCAACTTATTTTTACTTAAAAAAAATCCCAGAATTGGACAAAAATGGCATTGCGCACACTCTTCACTATATCCATGTACACTGCAGTTTTCTCATAAATTAGAAAAATTTCACGAAAATGCATGAAAATACTCAACATATTCTACTGAAACGTATTCCAAAATACTACAAACATATAACTCGCAAAATCATAATCATTAAATTAAAAAACACTACTTAAAATATAAATAAGCACATACATTAAATTAATAAAAAGTAGATTACAATCCTAATTACTTTAAACTAAATCATTGCTAATAACAATTTTCCAATAATACCATATTAATTTATTTACTCCTTACATTTAGAACAATACATAAAAATAATATCCTCAAATGATAAAAAATACTAACTTACCTAATCTTCATTACGTGGCACGCACACTTAAACTATTTCACACAACACACAATGAAGCTTAATACAAAATAATATATTACTACAGTTTTCCAGATTCCCTCCCTTTTCCGATTAAAGAACTGTAATTCGTCCATTAATGTCACATGAAATATCTCATGATCTCTCATATCCCTCACACAAAATAATGCGTATTCGGAACTGAGTACTTCTCACATTATTACCAAAGTCCTAGGTAGTAACCTTTATCGCCTCCAAAATGTCGCCAAACTAACCAGTTACCATATTCCAAAGATCAGCCACTGTCTCTTTCTTCCTTGCATTAAACTGAAAATATTTTGTCTGCACAGTGGACTAAGATTCCTTTAGGCTTATCTAGCATTGTGTATGAGTGGAACAGATGTGCTCATTTAATTCATAATTTAATTTGTCTTGTACTAATTGTAGTTTGTAATTTTAATTGTCATTTTTGTATTTTAGTTTTTTCCTTTGGATATATTTGTAATCTTTGATTTACTATAAATATTAATATATCAATCTTTTTGAAAAATGTTAACTCGCCACTTGCAGGAAACTTTTACTGTAGCTATATTGCATCAGTAATGCTTCCTTAATCAGTTTTCAGGATTATATGGTTATTTTCTGCAATGCAGAGGTATCCTTTACTCACCATTCAACAAATGACTAAAATTCCTTTCTAACCACTAAATGCTTGCAAAAGAAAATTGGGATTGATTTAACCCTGAGTGGCACGAGTTTTGGGATCTTTCATGAAGACCTGTTTTTAAAAATCACGCATTTCCTAAATTTGTTTATTTACTTATTTTAGTCTTTATTCTTATACACTTGCACTCATTAAGATGACATTTACATTATTAAAAGAAGTAAGAGCAAAATATTTTAAATTATAAGCTAATATATACCAAATGACAAAACAAACTCGTAACCGAATAAATTTGGTTACGGCACTACAAGGGTTAAAATTTGAGTTACTCTGAGCTGTCATTTGCTTTTCTTAGAAGTTCTTTGGTCTGTGAAGCTGAAATGCTAATTTTTGAAGCGTAAAAATTCTGTATTACCTAGCTTTATATATCCTAAAAAAAATAAAATTTCTAACTGCATTTATTCTAGATGCTTATGTATTTTTAAAAAACTGTGTTGTATCCACAATTTGATTTTTTCCTCTTTTTCTGTTTTAAAGTTCTTTCTGAATTTGGGGCTATTATGTTGTGCTTTTATGCATTAATTTTGCAGGTGCTATTTTATTTGTATACACTAATGCTATATATAAGTATATTCCTCAAATTTCTTACATTTTAATAATATATTTAATATAGTTTAAAATATGTTACTGTATATATACATCTGATAATTTTTGTTAACTGCAGCATTATTATAATTAACCCCTTAACTGCCGCGGGCGTATATATACGCCTTGCTCAGCCGATGCGTTAACTGCCCCAGATGCGCAGCCGATGCGTTAACTTTGCGAATAATTTTAGGTGTAGCAGCGCAAATCAAATGATAGCAGTTTGGAAGGACGTATATATACGCCTGGGGCAGTTAGTGCATCGGCTGAGCAAGGCGTATATATACTCCCGCTGCAGTTAAGGGGTTAATAAAATGTTTCTGATCTAATTTAATATTTTATGTACAGTTGATAATTTATATGAATTTAGTACAGTAGTATTGTACTTAATAAAAGATATTTTTAGCACCAAAAGTCACCTAATGCATTACGTATGTATATGGTGCAGATTCATCTGCTTTTTTTTCAGCTTGAATCATGCATTGACTGTGATTAAGATACTGGTAAAAATACAGGATGATAAATCCTTGTATGGTACATCTAACCATCTCGTAGATCATAACATACCGTGTACTCATTCTTTGACAGTTTTAATATGAAGGGAAAATATGGGAGTTTGTTTATTCTAAAGCATTTGACTATTCAAATAACTGCTTAAGTTACATATTCAAATACCTACTTAAAAATATAGAACTTCCAACTTCTTATTGCCAAAACTTGCCATATTGTAGCGAATTAAAAGATTAACTGGTTAAAAACGAGGTTATTGTGAGAACAATATATATATATATATATATGTATATACTCTGACTAGACAAATTTCTAATGGGTTCTCTTTTTAGCTCAAATCTCTCGGAACTTCTGCACTGTCGTGCAAGGAGGAGGTTTTCTAGGGGACTGAAGCGCAAGCCAATGGCCCTTGTTAAAAAATTGAGGAAAGCTAAAAAGGAAGCCGGTCCTCTTGAAAAACCCGAAGTTGTAAAAACACATCTCCGAGATATGATTGTTGTACCTGAAATGGTTGGGTCTATCGTTGGAGTTTATAATGGAAAGACTTTTAACCAAGTTGAAATCAAGGTACATTCTTTGTTATTTTTTATGCTCATGATGGTCAATGCAAGTAAAAGTTATTCTATTTTTGTAAAATTAATATTTATTCTGTTTATTTTTCCTTGTGATATTTTGAATGATTGTTTCCATCCCATCCGAATATAGATTAAAAAGTATAAATCACAAATATTACTTCTAAAACAATAAATTTTAGATTTTAGGAATTTTTATTTATTGACATGAAATATTTAAGTAGATTTTAATGTTTGCAGATGATGAAATATTTGAAAATTTGTAAATATAAAAGAATTTATTCTTGCTTGTTTGATACAAAATAATACATAGCAGATAATAGGCATTATTTTGAAAGATTAAAAGTGACCAGTTTTACTATTATGTCAAAGTATAAAAAGTAAATTTCATTGTACACTTGCATTTTTAAGAATGAAATTTGAAATCCAGTTTAGATTTGTTATATATTTTGAATCTACACATAAAACTTGTTTAATTAATTTTTAGTCATAGATTGGGGTTTTTGTTTTTCCAAAAAAAAGGAACTTAACATTTTTCAAGGGCAAAATATTCTGGCTGATCTTTGGAATATGGTAACAGGTAGTTTGGCGACATTTTGGTAAGGCGATAAAGGTTACTAGCTAGTACTTTAGCAGTGTACATGGATAAGTCAAGAGTGTGCGCAATGCCATTTTTGTGCAATTCTGGGTTTTTTTTAAGTGAAAATAGGTGGACGTGTACATGAATGATACCCTGTATGCGCAATTCTTAAAAACGCGGCAAGCAATGGGTGATTCTGCACTTTCTCCCAATTTCGCACCTAATCTTTGTCATGATTAAGCATTTTTGTTGCATAAAAGTTCTAGTATAAGTGTAATTTGGCTATCAGATTGTTGGAAAAAATGTTGAGTAAAAAAAAAAAAAAAAAAAGCCTTTACTTTGTGAAAACAAAATGGCGTCCAAAACAAAACTAGAAGTTGTTGTAGCAGGGTTGGTCGCCAAATTTTCGCCAAAAATCGCAAAGTTACCATAATCCGAAGATTACCCAAAATTCTATTTGATATAACATGTAAAAGTATTACAATGACTAATTGAGAGAGTTAAAACAATATATAATTTAATTAGACCTTTTAACCATTTAAACTGCTTAAACGCCAGTGGTTTCGAGGCGCGACCACCGAGCCTCTAGAGGATTGTAAGCATTGTGACACAATGCTCTAGTGGTGCAGTGGTCGCACCCTGAAACCACATAGCAATGCCATATATATAGAGTTTTTTTTATATATGCAGTTTTAATTACTGCAATTTTTTATTGTTTATGATAGAAATCATTATGTGCGATGACTAACTTTTGAAATTTAAAGTTGTTTATATTAATAAAAGGAACTTATTTTGTCTCGTCGAAAACGAATTTTAAAAGGCATCCGATCTGAAATATTAATACCTAAAACATATATGATTCTACAGTCATTTTGTGTTATTTAGATGTAAAAGATCGGTAATCAATTCATTTTCACTAAAAAATTTTGGAAAAAAGAGGAGAAAAAAAATCGGGAAATGATGGTTTCAGGGCGTGACCACCGCGCATCAAAGGGTTAATACATAGATGTTGGGAATGTACAAACTGCTGACATCGAAAACATTGAAGCGGGTTCTTCTTGGGAGAGAACTTTTCTACTTTGATGTTCAAGCTAAACATATTATCCAGCTGATGAATGGCATATCATGTAGCATTTTTCTTCAGGTTTACTATGAAAACGACAGTTTCTCAAAATTGTTCGCTTTACTCTTCTTTATCTGCTTAACTTTAAGCACGGGAAACTTGCATCTTTCCAGATTGGTCTTTACAGCTTCTTCAGTCACTGTATTGGGCAGGTTCTTCAGCACCATGCACAGCGATTTTTCACTCGCTAACTGAAAGGAGTGGATGTGGTATTTCTTTCTTTTGCAGGGTAGCAGTTGCTCTTCTGTAATCAAAAACACTCTTCATATTAACATAGATGGATCTAAACTTCATTTCAGCTTCGAACTCTTCATCACAATTTTCTATTAGCAGTTCGTGCACATTTACCCAATCAACTGCATGTTGCTGGAAAACTATGGGCGGGGCACCTCCTCCTCCTTCTTGCTTCTCATCAGGATTAAAATCTTCAAACCTGTTTTCTTTTGAAACTTCCATCAGGTTATCTTTTCGGGTAGGTTTTACTGTCTTCCTCGGCAAGATCCACTTGCCTTCAGTCTTTTCAGCATTTTCCCCTTCTTGTATTATTTCAATAGCTTGCTTCAATAAGACTTGCTCTAAGTGACCCATCTTCTGTTCTGCAATTCTTTCTTGTCCATGCTTCTTAATCTGCTCAACGAGGCTTACAATATTTTCATCATCATCTGTCAGAAGGCGAAATTTCCTCGAATGGATTTTCTCTATCATGCTGTTTACATCGGAAGACTCCGAATTCGTTTTAGTCCGCTTCTTATTATTCCTTTTCTCCTTATGCGAACGTAAATCTTTTCGTAGGGGGGAAAGTCCTATTCATTTAATGTAAGCTAACTGAACTCATTTCGCTGAGCTCACCATCGTCCGTCTCGTCTTCCTGTGTCCTGAAGAACATTTTCTCTTACCCGAAGGTAACTAATCAGTTATCGAATGTAAAATCACTGACCGCCTACGGAAGAGTCAGAATCAGAAAAACTCAAGCGTTATTACAGCACGACCTACTGGTTCAGAATTATCAATCAGACTTGTTCAAAAGATGGCACATGTAAACGTACAGGGTTTAATCTCATGTCATTCTTTTTTCCCAACTTTTTAAAATTTTTTATATATTTCTGAAGTAAAGAAACGACTTCAGTAAGCTAATAAAGAGTAATTAGAAATGCCAAAAAATAGTTAATAGACTTATATAATTATATATGTGAAGTACACTGTATTATTGAAACAGTAGCAACAACAAAAATTTGGAAATTTAATTTTGATTGTCAAAGTAGACAAAAGCTTATTTTAATAAGGTTAAAAACCAAATTATACATTTCTTCATTTAATATACATAAATATATATCCCTCAATATATATATGTAGGATATGTATAGGAAGGAGCAACAGGAATAGAGAATATTTGGTGTTTGCAATATGAGATAAATGCTTTCTGTTAATCCACACTGTTCAATGACAGTAATTACTAGAGCAGTTAGAAACAATATGAAAATGAAGAATGTGTTATCAAGATTGTTTGAAAGATTATGGTGAGAAAACACCATGAAAAATCATTTCATGACAATCGCACAGAAACAATCACTATTATTTGAAATTATATTATGTAGAATTTCTTTGGTGCCAATTAAGAATAATTTTAAGAGCCTTTGATTTTTCGCCTCTACGAAGAATTATTACTAAGGAATAAATAAAATTCTTATCAGTTTAGATTTGATCACTTCTATCCTTCATGCGGTTTATAGATCCAAAAATTAACAGCTGCACATGGGCAACAATTATTTTTTTAACTTGAGCACAAAATACTGCCCATTTAATCAAATTTCTTGCTGTTATGCTGCACCACCATTATTTAGCACCTGGCTAATGGTTAAACATCTATAATCTTATTATTTACATTTTATGCATTTAATTAAAATTTGATCATACATTTTTAATTTTCCTATGCACAACTAGAGCCTGTTTTTCATTTTTGATTAATTGGTGTAGAAATTGTGCAACATTAAAAATGAAGATTTTTGCTAGCACCATTTTTTATGAGTTTGATAGTAGGTCTTCAGATACATTTTTTTCTAACTATGCAATAACTAGGTGAAATTATATTGATGGCTATTATAACATATCAGCTTAAGTCTGAATATTTTATGTTCAGAAACCTGTTTCTGACATATTGTGAAATGAAAATTTTTTCTTATGTTTCAGTATACTTAATGCTATAAATGTTAAAGGTGATTATATTATATATTTATTACTTTCTAACATTATATTATGGTAATATAGCATTGCCTGAAGTTTCATGCAGAATTAAAATTTTGAAATAAATTGCTCGTCGATTCTTAAATCATAATTGAAAAGCCAATGAAATATGTGTATCATGGAAGAATATCTCTTCAAAATCAAAATTTTCTCTATATTTCTTTTGTTCAATTCAGACTAGATGGTTTGTACTAAATTTTCCATTGTTTCATAAAGATGTAGATTATAGAAACTATTGACTTCTTTCCTGTAAAGATAGGATAAACATTAATCAATTTCTGTTAACATGTTTTTACTAAATGTTGTGAAGTATTTCACTTTTTTATAATATGGTAACGCTGGTACTGAATGAATTATTTAGTCATTTGTTTGCATTGTTAAATTTTTGCAATGCAGTACAAAGTCCGAAATTCAGACGTCCATTATCCGAAATGATCTAAAATCCGGACCTCAAAACCACCACTTTTTTCTTGTAGGCTTAATGCATGGACATTTGATTCACCCTCCACGCATAATAAAACATCTGGAGAGTCCCGATTATTAATTTCACTTCGACACTAAATAAAATACCTTGTTGTTGAAGAAACAATCATTTTAGCATAAATTTATACAATCAGGAAGTTGGCTCTGTTGCTGCATATCTGCTTAACACATATCTCAAACCGAAACATTCCACATAGATGCATCATTGGTCTTTAGAACAAATTTATAATAGGTCCATGTTAGGGGGGGGGAAGATTTCATTGCAATGAATATTGTTAAGTTCTGACATTTAAATATTGTATTTAGAGGTATTACAGGATTCGTCAAGTTTAGTATACACAGACAACCTGGCGAATCATTATTTATTATACTTTCCTTTCATCACCGCATGTTTATCAAAATATGACAACTTGTGCTGGCCCTAAGGCTTGAGTATATGTGGGATTTTATTTAGAACTCTGATAAGCCTTAAGCATGTACAAGAAATAGACATAAGTATAATAAATAACTAAATACAATTCAGGCTTAATTGTCTCTGTGCGATAGTAGTAAGATAAAATTTAACGAAACAACAACTAATGGATTTTGTAAAGAAATGTGGAGAAGTGGTAATACATGAAGGTGATATAAAATAAGTTTTTCATTGTGATGATAATGCTTCTCAATCATCAATCAATCAATTAATGAATGGTGAAATTTGTAAGTATAGTTCTTGATCTATGAAATACCTCCTCATAAAGTAAACAAATAAATATTAAGCTCTTTTTTTTTGTAAATTTTGATATCCTTTAGCTCATAAATACTTCATTATTTCATAAATTACAATTTAATAAATTTAATTTTATAATTTTTACATGCCATCTTACTAGATTTAAACTGGTGATCCGGAAAAATCCCAAAACCGGAATCGCCAAAGTGTCCGAATTCTGGACTTTGTAGTGTAGTATGTTCTCAATAATGAAGATTTCCTTAACAGTGAAAGTTTCTTTTCTTCAAACCCTGAAATTGTAAATTCATGTCATATAAAAGGTATAATTAAATTTACCTTGAAGTCTTTTCAGTTAATTTTTTTTTTTTTTTTTAATTCTCCAAAAATTAGAATAAATTGTGATTGAAACTTACAGGTTTTCATTCACAGAGTGAAGGTTAGAAAAATGTGTTTGAAAAATAACCATCTTATTTTGTATCACTACAGAATTTATTCTATAGTTTAATTTTTTACTTGGTAATTACATCATGGTTAGTGTTGCTTACATTCTAACAATATGTTTAGCATATTTATAGTATATCATTGTAACAGGATTTGCATATTATAAAGTTGCTTTTTTTTATTATTATAACCTTATAGAACAATTACCTTTTAACAAATAGCCCTTATATTTAAGTGCCTTGGTGGTACCTATATTTTTGTAATTGAATTACAGTGTGTCAAACAAGGTAAATATTAGCAAATATTTTACATATATACTTTTGTTTTTTAATCATTAAAGTAATTTTTGTTCAGTATTTACAACATTAATTCTTTTCATTAATTTGTGTTCGATGCAATTACTTATATGCATAAATAGCAAAGATATTGAAGGCCTTAATATTCATGTCAGATTGCTTGATGATGCTTAAGTTGAAGGTTAGCAAGTGCCTTTGTATGTGTATACTCGTCATATTTTCTATCGCCATGAATTTTATTCTTTAGAACAAATTTATAATAAGTCCATGTTAGGGGGGGGAAGATTTCATTGCAATGAATATTGTTAAGTTCTGACATTTAAATATTGTATTTAGAGGTATTACAGGGTTCATCAAGTTTAGTATATACAGATCTTTGAGTGTAATCTGACAAGCTTAAGACATTGTTTGTTTTATTTTTTATTCATTAAATATGGAATATTTTAAAAATTACTTGCTAATATTTTGTATTGCCTTGGTGTTACGTGTAATTCTCTTTATGGGTTATAGTGTGTCAAACAAGGCAGATAGTAAAGTTGGTTCTTCGCAGATATATTCTTTTTCTCTTTAAAAAGTCATTTCTGTTCAGTTCCACACATTCTTTAAAACTAATGATATACCAATGTAAATAATTATACAGAAAAAAGCCATTCAGCTGAATTAAAGAAAGCACTTTGAGCTTTAATTTAAAAATGATGGAATTTATTTTTAAGAAAGTTTATTTTTATGCATATTTTTAACTATTACAGTAGATTGATTATATTTGTGAGTAAAATAAATTTTAATATTCTCTTAAAATTTTTTAAATTTTAATTAATGTTTTTCTCTTTGAATATTAAACGTTCATAAATTATACACTCATTTATGGTCATTCATATCTTTCAGAAAAGCATGTAAAGGCACCCTTGTAGGCAGTCCTGACATACATAAATCAATTTAGTAAGATAGTGCATGAGTAGCTAGAAATGAAAAAAAAAAAAAAAATCATAGTAATAGAGTTCCTAGAATTTATCACAAACATCTTTACTGAAATCACCGAAGCTTCAGAATACACCAAAATCTTCTAACGAAGCACATAATAGTTATTTAAGCAACCATAAGCATGGCAGTTATTCAGGTTCCACTGTCCCCATTTTCGTATGCATTCTTTTTCTTAATTCCAAATTCCACTGGCTTTTTTTTATAAAGAAATTATAATGATTTACCTTAAACTCAGTTGTAAAATTTATGCTTGTAGGATTTTTGTATGATGGAAAGAGATGAAATATATTATTTTGCTCAAATATATAAAGGAACAATGCTTTGAATCCTTTCCCAAAGCAATTGCTACGAAATTTCTACAGCAACAAAGTCCTGTTTGTAACTAAGTTTACTGATTTTGTTTTGAAATATGTATAGTTGAAACTTAGAATATGTACCTAATACATGATTTTTTACAATAAAAGCAATTGTTCTTTTTCTTCCGTAAAATTCACCAAAGTCCACCATGGTGGTTGCAAAATGTAGTAAATAATGCAATGTTATGGACTTAAGCTGGGACAAAAAATTTGGAAATTAAGGTTTGATTTTCAGAGTAGACAAAAAAATATTTTATAAAGCTAAAATTCAAATTTCTTAACATCAGTCGTGGATATCTGGTGATTTATACTGTAAGATGAATGTTTTTTATTGATGCACATTGTTCAGTGGCAATTTACAGTTTGAAACAGTATAAATATGTAGGATGTATCATCGAGTTCTTGAAAATCATTTTTCAGTTTAGAATTATAGCTCTGTTTAAAATAAAACATTGAAAGATTAAGAGAGAGTGCAAAATGGTTTGAAAACATGAAATAGCATGCCATCATTTGCAAAAATACGTAGAATTTCTTTCATTCTGCATACCAGATGAGATTTGATGCCTTCAATTGTAAAGTTTCTTTACTTGCAAAAGTAAGTGCTGGACAAATTTTTCTACCTAGTTTTTAACTTAGACACCATATTTGGCACTTACCACATTTCTTGCTGTTATGCATGAACAATTATTTTGCTTCTGGCTAACAGTTCCAGAATTTTAATATGTATTTATTTAAAATATGACATTTCATATTGAAGCTGTTTATGCACAAACTAGAGCCTGTTTTTCATTTTTGATTGGTAGGTGTACAAGATGTGCAACATTAAAAATTGAAAATTTTCGCTAACATCATTTTTTTATAAATGGGGTTTGATAGTAGATCTTCAGACACATGTTTTTAACTGTGCAATAATCAGATGATATTAAATTGATGATATTTTTACAGATCAGCCCGGTCTGATTATTTTATGGTCAGAAACCTGACGTATTGTGAAATGAAATTTCTCTCTTATGTTTCAGTATACTCAGTGCCATGAATATTAAGGCCTTCAATATCTTTGCTATTTTGTAATTTATAGTAATAAAGTGCTGCTTAATGGTTCATGCAGAATTAAAATTTTGCAATATATTACTCATGTTGATTTTAAACTAATTAAAAAGCAAATGAAATGTATTTCATGTAAGAATAATCTCTTCAGTAAAAGTTTACAATTAGGTGACCCTTAATTTTTGGCTTTTTTTTTTTTTTTTTTTTTTTTTGACGGCAAGATCAGTGCAGGAAGGCACAATTTCAAGATGGCCACTACAAAAAACCAAAATAAGAAATAAAAAAATTGCACAAACTCTGTGTCCATGTACACATTGATCTGTTTTTACTTTAAAAAAAGTCCTAGAGTTGCACAAACTAGGCATTGCGCACTGCCTTAAATTTGTCCATGTACACATCTCTTTTCATTTAAATAAAATCAGGAAGCTAAAACAAAGTTAAAACTATCATGGTAACCAGAAGTGAGGTTTCATCGTCAAAATTAAAAAATATAATTTTCGCTAATCGAAGGGGCACCCAATTCTACACTAGAGCCATCTCTTCAAAATAAAAATTTTCTTTACATTCCGTTTGTCAAATTCAGATTAGATTGTTCAGCATTAGATTTTGCAATGTATCGTAGAGACCAAGTTTTTGAAACTGTTCATTTTTTGATTGGAAAATCAATAAAAAGGTTTCCTACAATAACCAGTTTTTTACTATCATGGCATTTCACTTTTTGTGATATGGTAAAGCTGGTACTGAATGTTTATTCATTTGTTTTACATTGCTACATTTTTTTTGATAGTGTGTCCTCAACAATAAGGCTTTTATTAAACTTTAAAAGTTTCCTTTCTGTAAACCGTGAAATTGTAAATTCATGTCATGTAAAACGTGTAATTAAATCTATCTTGATGTCTTTTTTCAGTTAAACTGTTCCTTGAATTCTCCAAAAATTGGAATAAACTGTGATAAAAAGTTCTATTAGATTTCATTCACAGAGTGTAGGTTAGAAAAATGTGGTTAAATAATAACCATCCTATTTTGTATCACTACTGAATTTGTTCTATAGCTTAATTTTTTACTTGCGTGTATGTTGGTAATTTCATAGTTAGTGTTTACCCTCTAACAATATATGTAGTACATTTGCTATATATCATTGCAACAGGATATAGATGTTATCAAATTGCTTTTATTATTACGGTCATACCGAAAATCCGCATTGCCTCTCAGAATATAAACATTCAGTTTATAGGTTCCGGAAACCGCAACATCGAGTACAAAATATCGAAGAAAAAAATACTTACCGAATAAATGACGTCATAATTACCAAATAATAATGAGTCAAAACGGAAATACCAAATTATTGATATAAAAAGTTTACCTATAATTCTCTTTATGGATTATAGTCTGTCAAACAAGGCAAATAGTAAAGTTGGTTCTTTGCAGATAGTTTCTTTTTAAAGAGCCATTTTTGTTCAGTACCACACATTCTTTTAAACTAATGATATACCCATGTAAATGGCTGTACAGAACAAACTTGTTTAACTGAATTAATGAAAGCATTTTGGGATGAAACTTATTTCTAGACTGGAAATAGTGAAATTTGTTTTTTAAAAAGTTCATTTTTATGCATATTTCTTACACTGTATTTGTGGGTAAAATGAATTTTAACAATGTCTTAATTTTAAAAAAAAAAATTTTCACATGATACTTTTGTCCGTGAATATTAAGTAACATGTTAAAATAATAATATGCTGTGTGCAGTTCATCATGCCTTTCACAAAAACAAAAGCATATGTAACCCTTCTTACAGGGTTCGTATCGGTCCTTATGAGTCCTTATATTTAAAAATAAAATATAAAGGCCCTTATAGGTGCTTACCTTTTCTTTAAACCCCTTATTTTATTATTATTATTATTATTTATTTATTTATTTATTTTATTTATTTATTTATTTGTTGTTTTTAGTGCTTATTTTTTGCTTTTAGTGCTTTTTGCGCTATTTTTCTTGGTACCAAAGGTGAAACTAAATAAACAACTTTTCTTCCCAATATGGAATTTCAGATGGTGAATCATACTCCCGGAAATAGCTTTTCCCCCTTTCTCTGCATTAACATAACACCACCTTTGGTGTGCACGAAGAGTACAGACAGGTGCCCGTTGTTCTATTGGTCAAAGAATTGCAAAAGCAGTAGAAAATTCCGGTACATACGGCATTCTTTTCCTCCCACCCAAATACTACACTTTGAATTTCTATCAAGATCTTAATAATTTGCATTCTCGTTCCGCTTGGTCAGTTCATATTCGTGTTTATTATGCTCGTTATGCTTATATTATGAGCATATGAATGAATGTTTATAATAACATAGTTGCAGTAACTGCTGAAGTATAGTAAACTTTCAAAAATGGTTGTGTTTAAACAGATTAGCTTTCTAAGGAATAATATTCGGAATGTCTTAAATAAAGGGAAAGTAATCGAATAGTCAAAATAATTTCATTGTTTTGGCCAATACATTATACAGTACGAAGGTCGGGAGGTCTCCCCTTTCTCCGCAAAATCTTGAATATTGAAACTGTTACAGTTCGCTGCAAAACAGCAATGGACCCCTGCCCCCCCCCCTTTTTTTTTTTTTCTCTTGGTCACTTTCCAATCTGGATTTAATAGGACTAAAAGTTCTGAGGTCTACCAACCCAAGCGAAGAATGATTGTATTCCAGAAATTTAACGCCGTCTGTTGAAAATTAGAATGAAAAACACTAGTTATTTAGTTCTTTATTCTCCCAATACCGGTAGTTGTTGATTCCGATTGCGTGATATCACATAGGGAAGAATTACGACGCACGTATTGCGCAATAACGCTTGCGATATTTTGCAGAGGTTTAATTTTGATGTTCAGTTCGAGATTTGTTTATGAACACTTAAAAGAGTTTTACTGTGCTTGCTAAGCAGAATATTTTTTATTTCCGTTCGTTTATTTTTATTTGATGCACATATTGAAATGTCAAAAGCATTTATTTAGCGGAAAAATCTAAAGAGCAGCTACAGTCTTCGCTCTTTCAAGTTACTCTCGACTGTCCGAATATTCGCCAATTTCTAAGTATGCGGGTTAGTTAAGCTTTACTGTTAAAGATGACTGCATGAAGCAAAGTTTGGTCTTCTGATTTCAGAAATGTTCCTCTTTTTTACTTAAATTACTTTGCTTGCAGTATCTGTTAAAAAAAACTGATATACAATAAAAATATAGAAAATGTTCAGAATTTAGATTTAAATTATTTAAATATCAATATTAGTGGAAAAATAAATTGTATTTATTATTTGGTTCCAAGCGAATACAATAAATATGCCTTATTATTTATTTTCTCTATTTTGAACTGAAATTTCATCATTAAATTTTGTAATATAGTTTAGTTCAGCATAGTTTTTTTTCTCTCATTGTAAACTAGTTCTGTAAATTGAACTGTTATTTAAAATTAAAAAAAAAGTAATTATTTTCCATGGTAATACTTATTCTCTCTTAAACTGCATTTCTCATATATTAAATTACAAGTTGTGTAGTTGGTTATGCAGTTGTGTATAATGTAATTAGACAGGTGCTTATTTTTTTTCTAAAAATGTGCTTGAAAAGTGCTTATAGGTGCTTATTGTTTTAACTAAAGTGTGGCTATGAACCCTGTTCTTAGCTTTCAATTATTTTGAGCTACTTCTTTAAACTCTTAGGCATTCCTGACATAAAGAAATCATCCTAGTAAAGTAGTGGAAGTGTTGCTAAAAAATGTTAAAAAAAGCATTGTAATAGTTAATTGCAATCATTGTAGCAGAAATTTCCAAAGCTTTGAAAATACACTAAACTCTTGTAACTAGATGCATAAGAATTATTCAGTATCCAATGTCTCCATTTTTGTATGCATTCATTTTCTTGTATGAGGGAAATTCAACTAATCTCCATTGTTGCTCTAGTAGTGGGCAGAGCGCAACCATTTTTACATCAAGCAATCTGATTTCAGATGTGACTAAAAGACCCTGATGACTAATTGACCAGATTTCCTACTAGTTTTTAAGATGGACACCATATTTTTCACTATCATGTTTCTTACTGTTATGCATTATAAGTTATTTTGCCCCTGTCTAATAGTAAAGTTCCAGAATTTTGATGTCCTATATATATCTAAATTAAAATTTGTTGCATATTGAAGCTGTCTATGCACAAACTAGAGCCTGTTTTTCATTTTTGATTGATAGGTGTAGAAGTTGTGCAACATTACAAATGAAGATTTTCGCTAACACCATTTTTTATAAATGGGGTTTGATAGTAGATTTTCAGACACATGTTTCTAACTATGCAATAACAAGGTTAAAAAATACTGATGCTATTGTAACAGATCACCCAAATCTGATTATTTTATGTATAGTGTAGTCAATGCCATGAATCTTAATATCGTAACATATAATGAGTAAAATGTTATATTAAGTAATATAGCCCTGCATACTGCAGAATTAAAATTTTTCAATAAATTACATTGATTTTAATAATCTCTTGAAAACCAAAATTTTCTGTATATTTCTTTTGTCAAATTAAGACTAAATTGTTTGTTCAGCATAAAATTTTGCAGTGTATCATAAAGACCAGGTTATTAAAATTTTCCATTTTTTGGATAATTGAAAAATCGGTAAAAAGTTTTTAGTTACCATAACTGATTTTTTCCCGTGCCATATGAAGCATCTCACTTTTTTGTAATATGGTAAAGCTGATACTCAGTGTGTTTAGTTGTATGTTTTACATTAGTTAATTTGTATGATAGTGTATCCGCAACCATAAAGTTTTTTTTTAACACTGAAAGCTTCTTTTGTATAAGCAATGAAGCTGTGAAGTCATGTTATGTGAAAGGTATAATTATATCTGTGCATACATATTAGTTAAATATTCCATTGTGTGGAGTGTTGCTTAAGTTCTAACAGTGTGTCTGAAGGGCATTTAGGATATTTCATTACAACAATATTGAATACTATCTTAATTGATTTGTTTGAATCAGGGTTTCTTAAACTTTTTTCAGTCGCAACCCCTTTTTATCACCAAGATTTTGTCGCAACTCCCAGGAGGCGGAAAATTGGGACCCCATACGCATTGCACAAATCCGACACACGCGTATGTGAAATTGTCAATTTTTTCACTTGTACTGTAATATACTATTGCAGTTTTAAGTCGTTAATTTTAACACATAAAATGATGTAAAAATTTTAAATACTTAACAGACGAAATGACAGTGTCACGTGCAAAGCAAGTAAAATGAACGTTTCTGTTATAAAAAGAATGCGTCGCAACGTTTTCTTTCTTCTTTTTTTTTTGTCTGTATTGTCTTATCTTTATTTATTTTCAGATGCATTGTGTAAAAATATTTCATCATTGCACAGTTATTAATAAGATATATCAAAACTACTAAATTTTTGGTGACCCCCCTGCTGCAGGTCATCACTTGCAGTTTAAGAAACGCTGATTTAAATTAGTACAGTAGATTACTCCTGTGATTATTTTGGAATAGTAATTGAATTATAATCTCAAAGGGGGCAAGTATTTGTGATTATTTTACAGTGTTTGGTTTTATAAATCATAAAAGCAGTCTTTGTATTTTCGTCCTTTAGTATTTTTTAAAATTTTGTTCGATGGAGTTACTTGAAATAGCAGTTAAATTGTTCTAAAATATGAAGGTACATGTTGAAATTATCTAAATTGCTGCATTGGGATCGCTACATCTTGTGATAAGTCAAAGAGCTGTGCTTAATTATTTCCTTTATCATATATAACATAATCTCCAGTTTATTTAAATATAAGATCTCTTCAGAGAAAGGCTTTCCCTCAGTTTAAACACATCCTGCTGTCTCAGCAGAAACATTTCATATAAGAGTGGCATAGCTTTCTGTGTAACTTTCTGTGCAGTTTACCAAGTGCATTTGTATAGTAGTCTTATTCTCTCATCACTAATTCTGTGGACAAAGTTAGCAACTTGCATCCATGTTTTGCAGGTAGAATGGTTTTTGAAATGAATATTGCAAAAACAAGTATTTCTAAACAAAGTAAACAAGTATATTAAGTCAAGTAGTCTGATATTTAAGCATTTAGCTTTCATACAGTCCTTAAAAATCCTTAGGTTTTTCGGAATCGATTTTTGGTCCTTAAAAGTCCTTAATTTCGGCCAAAATCGTCGGAAGATCTTTAATTTTTATCATCTGAAATTTGTCTTCATTTTATGACTGCTATTTTGAGTATGAATTATTTTGGAGGAATATTTTTGGCCTTTCACTGATAAATATGATTATATTTTGAATGGGTTCATGGGTTATAATTTTTTCAAATGTTTTTAACAAATAAGTAAAATTTAATAGTAGTCATGTAAATCTATAACGACTAAGGGTCTTTAACTACGTAATTTAATTATTTGTAACTAAATTCTTACCCTTAAAAATTATCTCTGAATATTAAAGCAAATTATTGAATTTCATTAATCCTTACTGTGGTCACAAGATAAAACACAAAAATGTAAAAACTAGAGCCACCCCATTTTTTTTTCTTTTAATTTTTGATTGAGGTGTGTAGAACCTGTCCAACATTAAAAATGAAGATTTTTGCCAACACCATTTTTTATAAATGGAGTTTGGTAGTAGGTATTCTGACACATTTTTTAACTATATAATAATAAGGTAAAATTTAATTGATGGTTATTATGAAAGATCAGACAAGTCCGAATGCATTGTGAAATGAATTTTTCCTCTGTTTGTATACCATACATATTAATGTGTTTAATATCTTAGTACCCTTTTATTGCTTTTTGACTTAATAATAACATAATATTGCTTAATTTTTATGCAGGATTTAAATTTTTCAATAATAAATTATTAATGTTGATTTTAAAACATAATGAGAATAATGTTTGAAACATAATCTCATCAGAATCATAACTGTCTCTATATTGCTTTTGTGTAATTCAAGTTAGATTGTTCATTACTGAATGTGCCAGGGAATAGAAAAGAATCAAATTTAATTGGAAAAACATTTAAAATGTGTCTAGTAATTAAGTTCCACTCCTGTTATGTGAAGCATTTAGCTTTTGTAATACGGTAAAGCTGATAATGAATGGGTTTAGTCATTTGTTTTGCAAAGCTACATTTTTCTATTTGTGTATCAGCATTACATCTCATTCATTTTATAACTCGTAAAGCGCAAAAATTATGGCATCTGAAAAACTATCTACTTGTTGCCACATGTTCTATTCAAATACTATAATAAATCTAAAGCGATGTATAAAAGAAATTAGACAAAAAAAAAGTTGTTGTGAAGTTTAGTTTTAGATTGTCAACAAATCTATGATTCAGCTAAGTTTAAATGTAAACGAATATGGCTGCTATGGTAAAAAAAATTAGGCTTAACCTCACTTAAGCAACTTTTAAATTTATAATTTTACAAATATTGCATGCAAGTTAACTAAAGGCATAAAAATCGTAACCCGGAGTTAAGAACAACATGATTCAATCATTTTTAAAGCAAAAAATATGCAATTTATCATTATTTAAGAATAAAAAAACTGGGCTTGCAGAAGTAACAGTGTGTATATGTATAGATATAGATACTTTTGGTGTGACCAGTTGCCATAAAAAAGGGAGGTACACAACTACATCCTAAGCTGTCCTATATATACAAAATTTCAATGTTCAGAGGCTACTCGTTTTTGAGTTATGCAAGATACATAAACACATATGTACAGACACCACAAAAAATCTCTTTTGAATCAATTTTAAATTGGTTTTATGATTTTTTGGTGAGGGAGGTCTTTTGTTCTGTCCGTATGTACAGATGTCATGCAAAAACGTCGTTAAATTGCATTCAATAGAAGTCAAAATTAAATATTTTCCTTGAAATATGGTACCTGGAATTTTTTTTTGTGATTACAGTACTTCCTTTACTTCATACAAGGAAGTAAAAAGGACTACTGACAAATGTGACTAAAAGACCTTGTTGACTATTTACCAGTTTTCCTACTAGTTTTTAACATGGACACCATATTTGGCACTTACCACATTTCTTGCTGTTATGCATTAAGTTATTTTGCCCTTGTCTAATAGTTAAGTTGCAGAATTTTGATGTTCTATATCTAAATTAACATTTGTTGCATATTGAAGCTGTCTATGCACAAACTAGAGCCTGTTTTTCATTTTTGATTGATAGTTGTAGAAGTTGTGCAACATTACAAATGAAGATTTTCGCTAACACCATTTTTTATAAATGGCGTTTGATAGTAGATCTTCAAACACATGTTTTTAGTGATCAGGTGATCAGTAATCAGGTGATATTGAATTGATGTTATTCTTACAGATCAGCCCGGTCTGATTATTTTATGGTCAGAAAGCTGACATGTGAAATAAAATTTCTCTTACGTTTCAATATACTCAGTGCCATGAATATTAAGGGCTTCAATATCTTAATGTATATTTGCTATTTTGTAATTTATTGTAATAAAGTGCTGCCCAATGGTTCATGCAGAATTAAAATTTTGCGATAAATTAGTCATGTTGATTTTAAACTAATTAAAAAGTGAATGAAATGTATTTCATGTAAGAATAATGTATTCGGTAAAAGTAAACAATTGGGTGTCCCTTATTTTCTGGCGATTCTTTTTTGACGGCAAGATCAGTGCAGGAAGGCACAATTTCAAAATGACCGCTACAAAAAACCAAAATAAGAAATAAAAGTTTGCACAAACTCTGTGTCCATGTACACATTGATCTGTTTTACTTAAAAAAAAATCCTAGAATTGCAGAAACTAGGCATTGCGCACTGCCTTAAATTTGTCCATGTACACATCTCTTTTCATTTAACCCTCTGGGCGGCCAGGATTTTCGCTAAGAAAACTCAAATTTTCCAAAACTAGTATGAGAAAAAATAATTTTTTGATTTTAATGCAAAAACTCTCCTGGTATTTCATACCTGGATTTCTTTTATTTTAAAATATTTTCTTAATTTTGTTGACATATTTTAATATGCACGTATATATACGTTCTTACAGATATCACAATTACTATTCTAAGTCGTATATATAGGGCTTTGCCGCTTAGAGGGTTAAATAAAATCAGGAAGCTAAAACAAAGTTAAATCTATCATGGTAACCAGAAGTGTGGTTTCATTGGCAAAATTTAAAAAAAAAAAAAAAAAAAAAAAAAGTCGCTAATCGAAGGGACACCCAATTCTACGCTAGAGTCATCTCTTCAAAATCAAAATTTTCTTTACATTCCTTTTGTAAAATTCAGACTAGATTGTTCAGCATTATATTTTGCAGTGCATCGTAAAAACCAGGTTTTTGAAACTGTTCTTTTTTAATTGGAAAATCAAAAGGTTTGTTACAATAACCAGTTTTTTTACTATCATGTGAAGCATTTCGCTTTTCGTAATATGGTAAAGCTGGTACTGAATGCGTTTATTTGTTTGTTTTACATTGCTACATTTTTTTTTTGATAGTGTGTCCTCAACAATAATGCTTTTATTTAACTTTAAAAGTTGCTCCTCTGTAAATCGTGAAGTTGTAAATTCATGTCATGTAAAAATGTAATTAAATGGTACTATTCTGTTTCGAGGACCGTAGAAAAATTGCAGCAAAAATGTATGCACAAAAGTGCCAAATCTAGCAAACGCGCCCATTTAACAGCTTGCCAAATCTAGGGTACACGCTGATTTCAGATTGCGAAAGTTTATATAGTTCTATATTTCTTAAGACGCCATTGAAATACTAGTTTAATTTTATTTTTTATTTTTATTTTTTTTTTTTTTTGAGATCCTCTGGGATTTAACAATTTGAGAATTGCCTATGAAGAAATGTTTGCAATAGAAATTTGGGTAAAGTGCAGAATCACCCTCTGCTTGACATGTTTTTAAGAATTGCACATACTCGGTATCAATGTACACATCGACCTATTTCACTTACAAAAAATTCCGAGAATTGGACAAAAATGGCAGGAAAAAAAAAACCCTTGACTTTATCTATGTACACATCGACTTATTTTCACTTAAAAAGTAAAAGAAAATGGACAAAAATCCAATTACTTTTACTCTTGTAAAAAGCGGCAAACAAATAAGTGGACGATTCTGCACTTTACCGAGAATTTTTTCAAAGAAAAGGCATCATTCATTGTAGAAAATTATGTTTGAATAACCAACGAGATGAAATTATGCTTTAGCGATAACTCGGTAGTGAAATAGCGATGCAGGCATCCATTCAGTTATGTTTAGCAATTTTTATATAAATTATAATAATGATCTGATATATTTATTCTTATGCTTCCATGCTGCATTTACTCTTATGCTGCATATATACATAAAATAATATTTGTTTAGTTAAACAGCATTTTTGATATAAATTATAATAATAAGAGTATTATATGAAATTAACCTTTCATCTAAATTAAAACATCAATCTTGGATGGTTATTTACTATTATACTTCCTTTCTTGCGTTAGGGTTGCCACAATTATTTTTGGCAGTACTGTGCATCAACAATATTTCGGCCCTCGAAAACGAATAGTACCAATTAAATCTATCTTGATGTCTTTTTCCAGTTAAACTGTTCCTTGAATTCTCCAAAAATTGGAAGAAACTGATAAAAAGTTCTATTAATATTTCATTCACAGAGTGTAGGTTAGAAAAATGTGGTTAAATAATAACCATATAACAAAGATAACAAATTATCTTTTAACAAATAACCCTTTTTAAGTGTCTTGGTGTTATCTGTATTTTAGTAATTGAATCATAGTGTGCCAAACAAGGCAGATTATTAGCAAATATTTTACAGGCTTTTGTTTTTAAAAAGTTTATTTACTGCATTAATTCCTTTCACAAATTTATGTTGGACACTTACTTGAAATACTCAAATTGCTGGAAAATGCATGAAGAGGTGCATAATGTATGCTTGTACTCATTTTATTATCTATTACCATTAATATTCTGTAGACTGAGTTTAGTATGGGACTTTATTAGGGGGAAATGGTTTCATTGCAATGAATGCTGCAAAGTTCTTTGTAAATATTGTGTTTAGACATACATAAATATGTCTGATCACTTTTATATATAACCACATATCTTTTAACCTTTAGAATCTTTTTGAATATAATCTAACAAGTTTAAAACATTGTTTTTTTATTAAATATGAAATAATTTAAAGATTATTTGTCAAGATTTTGTACTGCCTTGGTGTTACCTATAATTTTCTTTATGGATTATAGTGTGTCAAACAAGGCAAATATTAAAGTTGGTTCTTTGCAGATAGTTTGTTTTTAAAGAGCCATTTCTGTTCAGTACCACACATTTTTTAAAACTAATGATATACCCATGTAAATGGCTGTACAGAACAAACTTGTTTAACTGAATTAATGAAATCATTTTGGGATGAAACTTATTTCTAGACTGGAAATAGTGAAATTTGTTTTTTAAAAAGTTCATTTTTATGCATATTTCTTACACTATTTGTGGGTAAAATGAATTTTAACAATGTTTTAATTTCTTAAAAAAATTTTTCACATGATACTTTTGTCCGTGAATATTAAGTAACATGT
The DNA here is from genome assembly GCF_044657685.1 of Stegodyphus dumicola. Taxonomy (NCBI): domain Eukaryota; kingdom Metazoa; phylum Arthropoda; class Arachnida; order Araneae; family Eresidae; genus Stegodyphus; species Stegodyphus dumicola. The sequence continues at coordinate 129,107,230 of NC_140771.1, read as the reverse complement.
TAAAATAATAATATGCTGTGTGCAGTTCATCATGCCTTTCACAAAAACAAAAGCCTATGTAAACCTTCTTAGCTTTCAATTATTTTGAGCTACTTCTTTAAACTCTTAGGCATTCCTGACATAAAGAAATCATCCTAGTAAAGGAGTGGAAGTGTTGCTAAAAATGTTAAAAAAAGCATTGTAATAGTTAATTGCTATCATCGTAGCAGAAATTTCCAAAGCTTTTAAAATATACTAAACTTTTGTAACTAGATGCATATGAATTATTCAGTTTCCAATGTCTCCATTTTTGTGTGCATTCATTTTCTTGTATGAGGGAAATTCGGAAACTAATCTCCATTGTTGCTCTAGTAGTGGGCAGAGCGCAACCATTTTTACATCAAGCAATCTGATTTCAGATGTGACTAAAAGACTGATGACTATTGACTAGTTTTTAAGATGGACACCATATTTTTCACTATCATATTTCTTACTGTTATGCATTATAAGTTATTTTGCCCCTGTCTAATAGTAAAGTTCCAGAATTTTGATGTCCTATATCTAAATTAAAATTTGTTGCATATTGAAGCTGTCTATGCACAAACTAGAGCCTGTTTTTCATTTTTGATTGATAGGTGTAGAAGTTGTGCAACATTACAAATGAAGATTTTCGCTAACACCATTTTTTATAAATGGGGTTTGATAGTAGATTTTCAGACACATGTTTTTAACTATGCAACAATAAGGTTAAAAAATACTGATGCTATTGTAACAGATCACCCAAATCTGATTATTTTATGTATGGTGTAGTCAATGCCAGGAATCTTAATATTGTAACATATAATGAGTAAAATGTTATATTAAGTAATATAGCCCTGCATACTGCAGAATTAAAATTTTTCAATAAATTATGCTGATTTTAATAATCTCTTCAAAACCAAAGATTTCTGTATATTTCTTTTGTCAAATTCAGACTATTTTGTTTGTTCAACATAAAATTTTGCAGTGTATCATAAAGACCAGGTTATTAAAATTTTTCATTTTTGGCTAATTGAAAAATCAGTAAAAAGTTTTGTTACAATAACTGATTTTTTCCCCTGCCATATGAAGCATCTCACTTTTTTGTAATATGATAAAGCTGATACTCTGTGTGTTTAGTTGTATGTTTTACATTAGTTAATTTGTATGATAGTGTATCTGCAACCGTAAAGTTTTTTTTTAACACTGAAAGCTTCTTTTGTATAAGCAATGAAGCTGTGAAGTCATGTTATGTGAAAGGTATAATTATATCTGTGCATACATATTAGTTAAATATTCCATTGTGTTTAGTGTTGCTTAAGTTCTAACAGTACGTCTGAAGGGCATTTAGGATATTTCATTACAACAATATTGAATACTATCTAATTGATTTGTTTGAATCAGGATTTCTTAAAATTTTTTCAGTCGAAACCCCATTTTATCACAGATTTTGTCTCAACACCCAGAAGGCCGAAAATTGGGACCCCATAATCATTGCACAAATCTGACAAACGCTTATGTGAAATTGTCGATTTTTTCACTTGTACTGTAATAACCTATTGCAGTTTTAGGTCATTAACTTCAATTTTAACTCATAGAATGATGTGAAAATTTTAAATAAGTTACAGACGAAATGACAGTGAAAGCAAGTGAAATGAGCGTTTCATTTATAAAAAGAATGCGTCAAAATGTTTTCCCCCCCTTTTTTTGTCTGTATTGTCTTATCTTTATTTATTTTCAGATGCATTGTGTAAAAATATTTCATCATTGCACAGTTATTAATAAGATATATCAAAACTGCTAAATTTTTGGTGACCCTGTGCTGCAGGTCGTGACTTGCAGTTTAAGAAACGCTGATTTAAATTATTACAGTAGATTTCTCCGGTGATTATTTTGGAATAGTAATTGAATTATAATCTCAAAGGGGGCAAGTATTAGTGATAATTTTACAGTGTTTGGTTTTATAAATCATAAAAGCAGTCTTTGTATTTTCGTCCTTTAGTATTTTTTAAAATTTTGTTCGATGGAGTTACTTGAAATAGCAGTTAAATTGTTCTAAAATATGAAGGTACATGTTGAAATTATCTAAATTGCTGCATTGGGATCGCTACATCTTGTGATAAGTCAAAGAAGAGCTGTGCTTAATTATTTCCTTTATCATATATAACATAATCTCCAGTTTATTTAAATATAAGATCTCTTCAGAGAAAGGCTTTCCCTCAGTTAAAACACATCCTGCTGTCTCAGCAGAAACATTTCATATAAGAGTGGCATAGCTTTCTGTGTAACTTTCTGTGCAGTTTACCAAGTGCATTTGTATAGTAGTCTTATTCTCTCATCACTAATTCTGTGGACAAAGTTTGCAACTTGCATCCATGTTTTGCAGGTAGAATGTTTTTTGAAATGAATATTGCTAAGTCTGATATTTAAGTATTTAGCTTTCATACAGTCATTTAAAAATCCTTAGGTTTCTTTGGAATCAATTTTTGGCCCTTAAAAGTCCTTAATTTCGGCCAAAATCGTCGGAAGATCTTTAATTTTTATCATCTGAAATTTGTCTTCATTTTATGACTGCTATTTTGAGTATGAATTATTTTGGAGGAATATTTTTGGCCTTTCACTGATAAATATGATTATATTTTGAATGGGTTCATGGGTTATAATTTTTTCAAATGTTTTTAACAAATAAGTAAAATTTAATAGTAGTCATGTAAATCTATAACGACTAAGGGTCTTTAACTACGTAATTTAATTATTTGTAACTAAATTCTTACCCTTAAAAATTATCTCTGAATATTAAAGCAAATTATTGAATTTCATTAATCCTTACTGTGGTCACAAGATAAAACACAAAAATGTAAAAACTAGAGCCACCCCATTTTTTTTTTCTTTTAATTTTTGATTGAGGTGTGTAGAACCTGTCCAACATTAAAAATGAAGATTTTTGCCAACACCATTTTTTATAAATGGAGTTTGGTAGTAGGTATTCTGACACATTTTTTAACTATATAATAATAAGGTAAAATTTAATTGATGGTTATTATGAAAGATCAGACAAGTCCGAATGCATTGTGAAATGAATTTTTCCTCTGTTTGTATACCATACATATTAATGTGTTTAATATCTTAGTACCCTTTTATTGCTTTTTGACTTAATAATAACATAATATTGCTTAATTTTTATGCAGGATTTAAATTTTTCAATAATAAATTATTAATGTTGATTTTAAAACATAATGAGAATAATGTTTGAAACATAATCTCTTCAGAATCATAACTGTCTCTATATTGCTTTTGTGTAATTCAGGTTAGATTGTTCATTACTGAATGTGCCAGGGAATAGAAAAGAATCAAATTTAATTGGAAAAACATTTAAAATGTGTCTAGTAATTAAGTTCCACTCCTGTTATGTGAAGCATTTAGCTTTTGTAATACGGTAAAGCTGATAATGAATGGGTTTAGTCATTTGTTTTGCAAAGCTACATTTTTCTATTTGTGTATCAGCGTTACATCTGATTCATTTTATAACTCGTAAAGCGCAAAAATTATGGCATCTGAAAAACTATCTACTTGTTGCCACATGTTCTATTCAAATACTATAATAAATCTAAAGCGATGTATAAAAGAAATTAGACAAAAAAAAAGTTGTTGTGAAGTTTAGTTTTAGATTGTCAACAAATCTATGATTCAGCTAAGTTTAAATGTAAACGAATATGGCTGCTATGGTAAAAAAAATTAGGCTTAACCTCACTTAAGCAACTTTTAAATTTATAATTTTACAAATATTGCATGCAAGTTAACTAAAGGCATAAAAATCGTAACCCGGAGTTAAGAACAACATGATTCAATCATTTTTAAAGCAAAAAATATGCAATTTATCATTATTTAAGAATAAAAAAACTGGGCTTGCAGAAGTAACAGTGTGTATATGTATAGATATAGATACTTTTGGTGTGACCAATTGCCATAAAAAAGGGAGGTACACAACTACATCCTATAGCTGTCCTATATATACAAAATTTCAATGTTCAGAGGCTACTCGTTTTTGAGTTATGCAAGATACATACACACATATGTACAGACACCACAAAAAATCTCTTCTGAATCAATTTTAAATTGGTTTTATGATTTTTTGGTGAGGGAGGTCTTTTGTTCTGTCCGTGTGTACAGATGTCATGCAAAAACGTCGTTAAATTGCATTCAATAGAAGTCAAAATTAAATATTTTCCTTGAAATATGGTACCTGGAATTTTTTTTGTGATTACAGTACTCCCTTTACTTCATACAAGGAAGTAAAAAGGACTACTGACATGTGACTAAAAGACCCTGTTGACTATTTACCAGTTTTCCTACTAGTTTTTAACATGGACACCATATTTGGCACTTACCACATTTCTTGCTGTTATGCATTAAGTTATTTTGCCCTTGTCTAATAGTTAAGTTGCAGAATTTTGATGTTCTATATCTAAATTAACATTTGTTGCATATTGAAGCTGTCTATGCACAAACTAGAGCCTGTTTTTCATTTTTGATTGATAGTTGTAGAAGTTGTGCAACATTACAAATGAAGATTTTCGCTAACACCATTTTTTATAAATGGCGTTTGATAGTAGATCTTCAAACACATGTTTTTAACGATGCAGTAATCAGGTGATATTGAATTGATGTTATTCCTACAGATCAGCCCGGTCTGATTATTTTATGGTCAGAAACCTGACATGTTGTGAAATAAAATTTCTCTTACGTTTCAATATACTCAGTGCCATGAATATTAAGGGCTTCAATATCTTAATGTATATTTGCTATTTTGTAATTTATTGTAATAAAGTGCTGCCCAATGGTTCATGCAGAATTAAAATTTTGCGATAAATTACTCATTTTGATTTTAAACTAATTAAAAAGCGAATGAAATGTATTTCATGTAAGAATGTATATTTGCTATTTTGTAATTTATTGTAATAAAGTGCTGCCCAATGGTTCATGCAGAATTAAAATTTTGCGATAAATTACTCATGTTGATTTTAAACTAATTAAAAAGTGAATGAAATGTATTTCATGTAAGAATAATGTCTTCGGTAAAAGTAAACAATTGGGTGCCCCTTATCTTCTGGCGATTCTTTTTTGACGGCAAGATCAGTGCAGGAAGGCACAATTTCAAAATGACTGCTACAAAAAACCAAAATAAGAAATAAAAGTTTGCACAAACTCTGTGTCCATGTACACATTGATCTGTTTTTACTTAAAAAAAAATCCTAGAATTGCAGAAACTAGGCATTGCGCACTGCCTTAAATTTGTCCATGTACACATCACTTTTCATTTAACCCTCTGGGCGGCCAGGATTTTCGCTAAGAATACTCAAATTTTCCAAAACTAGTATGAGAAAAAATAATTTTACTATCATGTGAAGCATTTCGCTTTTCGTAATATGGTAAAGCTGGTACTGAATGCGTTTATTTGTTTGTTTTACATTGCTACATTTTTTTTGATAGTGTGTCCTCAACAATAATGCCTTTATTTAACTTTAAAAGTTTCTCCTCTGTAAATCGTGAAGTTGTAAATTCATGTCATGTAAAAATTTAATTAAATGGTACTATTCTGTTTTGAGGACCGTAGAAAAATTGCAGCAAAAATGTATGCACAAAAGTGCCAAATCTAGCAAACACGCCCATTTAACAGCTTGCCAAATCTAGTGTACACGCTGATTTCAGATTGTGAAAGTTTATATAGTTCTATATTTCTTAAGACGCCATTGAAATACTAGTTTAATTTTAAATATATATATGTAGTATCCGTAAGTGCGACACAACCACCAGAGGGCCTCACCGATGCGCCAGCAGCGAGGTGAAAGATGAGTATGACATAGACAGAGAGACTCTTGTGCTATCCCACGCGAAGGTGGTGAGCTGCACGTGAAGGTGTAGAATAAGGAACTGTAGTTTTCCACGCGAAGGTGGTAAATTGGACTGTACTGTTTAATACATCAGCAAATGCGAGTAGGCACTAATCGGTTATGTGATAAGACTGGTAAAAGCTATACATAATCCTCTTTGTATCAAACGGCACTTGTATTTAATCTAATTTGTACCTTTTCTGATTATCTTTATTAAATGTTCTGTGGTGTGGAAAACAAAGTTGGAACTGTTATTTAGCATCTTCAACACCCCTACTACATTATATATATATATATTTTTTTTTTTTTTTTTTTTTTTTTTTTTTTTGAGATCCTATGGATTTAACAATTTGGGAATTGCCTATGAAGAAATGTTTGCAATAGAATTTTGGGTAAAGTGCAGAATCACCCTCTGCTTGACATGTTTTTAAGAATTGCACATACTCGGTATCCATGTACACATCGACCTATTTCACTTACAAAAAAATCCCAGAATTGGACAAAAATGGCAGGGGGGGAAAAAAAAACCCTTGACTTTATCTATGTACACATCGACTTATTTTCACTTAAAAAGTAAAAGAAAATGGACAAAAATCCAATTATTTTTACTCTTGTAAAAAGCGGCAAACAAATAAGTGGACGATTCTGAACTTTACCGAGAATTTTTTCAAAGAAAAGGCATCATTCATTGTAGAAAATTATGTTTGAATAACCAACGAGATGAAATTATGCTTTAGCGATAACTCGGTAGTGAAATAGCGATGCAGGCATCCATTCAGTTATGTTTAGCAATTTTAATATAAATTATAATAATGATCTGAAATATTTATTCTTATGCTTCCATGCTGCATATATACATAAAATAATATTTGTTTAGTTAAACAGCATTTTTGATATAAATTATAATAATAAGAGTATTATATGAAATTAACCTTTCATCTAAATTAAAACATCAATCTTGGATGGTTATTTACTATTATACTTCCTTTCTTGCGTTAGGGTTGCCGCAATTATTTTTTGCAGTACTGTGCATCAACAATATTTCGGCCCTCGAAAACGAATAGTACCAATTAAATCTATCTTGATGTCTTTTTCCAGTTAAACTGTTCCTTGAATTCTCCAAAAATTGGAAGAAACTGATAAAAAGTTCTATTAATATTTCATTCACAGAGTGTAGGTTAGAAAAATGTGGTTAAATAATAACCATATAACAAAGATAACAAATTATCTTTTAACAAATAACCCTTTTTAAGTGTCTTGGTGTTATCTGTATTTTAGTAATTGAATCATAGTGTGCCAAACAAGGCAGATTATTAGCAAATATTTTACAGGCTTTTGTTTTTAAAAAGTTTATTTACTGCATTAATTCCTTTCACAAATTTATGTTGGACACTTACTTGAAATACTCAAATTGCTGGAAAATGCATGAAGAGGTGCATAATGTATGCTTGTACTCATTTTATTATCTATTACCATTAATATTCTGTAGACTGAGTTTAGTATGGGACTTTATTAGGGGGAAATGGTTTCATTGCAATGAATGCTGCAAAGTTCTTTGTAAATATTGTGTTTAGACATACATAAATATGTCTGATCACTTTTATATATAACCACATATCTTTTAACCTTTAGAATCTTTTTGAATATAATCTAACAAGTTTAAAACATTGTTTTTTTATTAAATATGAAATAATTTAAAGATTATTTGTCAAGATTTTGTACTGCCTTGGTGTTACCTATAATTTTCTTTATGGATTATAGTGTGTCAAACAAGGCAAATATTAAAGTTGGTTCTTTGCAGATAGTTTGTTTTTAAAGAGCCATTTCTGTTCAGTACCACACATTTTTTAAAACTAATGATATACCCATGTAAATGGCTGTACAGAACAAACTTGTTTAACTGAATTAATGAAACCATTTTGGGATGAAACTTATTTCTAGACTGGAAATAGTGAAATTTGTTTTTTAAAAAGTTCATTTTTATGCATATTTCTTACACTGTATTTGTGGGTAAAATGAATTTTAACAATGTCTTAATTTCTTAAAAAAATTTTTCACATGATATTTTTGTCCGTGAATATTAAGTAACATGTTAAAATAATAATATGCTGTGTGCAGTTCATCATGCCTTTCACAAAAACAAAAGCCTATGTAAACCTTCTTAGCTTTCAATTATTTTGAGCTACTTCTTTAAACTCTTAGGCATTCCTGACATAAAGAAATCATCCTAGTAAAGGAGTGGAAGTGTTGCTAAAAATGTTAAAAAAAGCATTGTAATAGTTAATTGCTATCATCGTAGCAGAAATTTCCAAAGCTTTTAAAATATACTAAACTTTTGTAACTAGATGCATAAGAATTATTCAGTTTCCAATGTCTCCATTTTTGTATGCATTCATTTTCTTGTATGAGGGAAATTCGGAAACTAATCTCCATTGTTGCTCTAGTAGTGGGCAGAGCGCAACCATTTTTACATCAAGCAATCTGATTTCAGATGTGACTAAAAGACTGATGACTATTGACTAGTTTTTAAGATGGACACCATATTTTTCACTATCATATTTCTTACTGTTATGCATTATAAGTTATTTTGCCCCTGTCTAATAGTAAAGTTCCAGAATTTTGATGTCCTATATCTAAATTAAAATTTGTTGCATATTGAAGCTGTCTATGCACAAACTAGAGCCTGTTTTTCATTTTTGATTGATAGGTGTAGAAGTTGTGCAACATTACAAATGAAGATTTTCGCTAACACCATTTTTTATAAATGGGGTTTGATAGTAGATTTTCAGACACATGTTTTAACTATGCAATAATAAAGTTAAAAAATACTGATGCTATTGCATACCTGCCAACTTTTACGAATTTTTCGTAATTTTTACGAAAATGCGTTTGTCTTTACAATTTTACGATCGTAATCCATTTTTTACGATTTTTTTCCTTTTTCAAGTGTTTTTAGTGATTTTTGTCGAAATTTGAGAATTTTTCGCCAATTCAGCGATTTTCGCCAATCGCATCGTGTTTTACCGCCAACTACCGATTACTTCGAATCCAGTAACCTGCGGTTTCTCCCAACTCGCCGCTTAACCAGCCAATCCAATGCGCTGAACTTGTTTCTCCCACTCTTTTCTTTGTGGGCGCCAGATTATTTTTTTAGCGTGGATTGTCGCATTCTGTTTTTTTTTTTTTTTTTTTGTTGTTGTTGTTGTTGTTGTTTGCACGTGCTACGAATTTTCTTAATACGTTATTGTTACGAAATGAGTTAAAAAAAACCATATTCTCAATATTTTCGGCCTGCCTACAAAGCCGAATTTCCAACAATTAAAGAATCCTTCAAAAGAAATAACTATGCATTTTGCAACGTGTGCGTGCGTGACTTCATAATAAGTCACGGTGGAAGAAGCGACATTGTGAAGCATTGTTAAGTCTATAGCATTAATGTTAGCAAGTTAATGCTTCGGCTTCGACAACGTCAAAGAAAGTGGATGATTTTTTTTCAAATTGGGGTTTTCATCCGCAGAGAACCTGTTGGCGCTTCGGGAAAGAACCCGTTGCATTGTTACTCGCCAAGCTCGCGGTTCATCGACCATGAGCCGCGTAAGCGTGATATTTATTATTTTGTAAACGTGATTTTTAGTGCATGTAAATTCAAGTTAGCAGACAAAACAATATATTAAGCATATGGTAGTAAAAATTCACAGATAATATGCATGTAGATGTAAAACTAACCGGTTAAACGTGATATAGGGAAATAAATTTGTATTAAATTCAAGTTTGCACAGAAAAGAATATATTAAGCATAAGACAATATATAAGCATTTATAACGGAAATAAAAAATATAAATTAGTATTAATGTACTGAAATTACCCGGTTAAACGTGATAAATGAAAAAAATTTGTCTTAAATTCCAGTTAACACGGAAAACAATGTATTCCTTACACCAGCAGTGGTTTGCTAATTCTGATGACCATGGTGATGCATCAAACTATTCTGTCATCTTAGATAATTAATCGTATTTTTTATTTCAATTTAATCATCTATTTATGTCACACCTGCCATCCTCTGAAAGGTTATTGTTAGAAAAGCATTAACAAGATATTATCTTGTATTAACAAGATATTATCTTGTTAAAATTTTACGCCATAAAAATTGATTTATTCTCGTAATTTTAGATAATAACCAATAATAAAAAAAAAGCATTACTTAATTACTTAAAATGCATATGCATATTTTTGTGGCCTACGAAAACAAATTATTTTAGGAGTTAAAAACCTCATAGTTCTGCATGCTTACAGCTGTTAATAATTAAGAACACAACGTAAACAGCCGTGTTACAAATTAGCATTTACCCCTCCCGCCGTATTTTCTTCCTTTCATCCGGAACTGAAAAACGGCATCTATTCTATGAAAATATTTCTAATAAATAAGAGAGGAATAATATAAATCTGCAAATGCGAACAACGACAGTGATAATTCTACAAAGTGAACGCAAGAGGAATGGTTGCAAACTTCGAACAAACGAATAGGATAAATCCGCTGGGTTAAGGTTGAACTATTATTGCCAAAGTTGGCGATGTTTACATTTACCGGGTTCTCTGCGGAAGTGCTTCCTCAAATTCGGCTGCAAATTCGGATGCCGATGTCACTTTGGCAGAGTTATTGTTTACACAGTTTGAAGACTTTGCCAGTTCTGGAGAAGATAGACTTGATGTCCTCGTTGGTACCTTAAAAAGAATAAAAAGAGCTGATGGAACACCAAAATATGATAGACTAGCAAGAGTTTTATGTTCTATTCTCGTAATTCCACACAGTAATGCTGAGTGCGAGAGAGTCTTCAGTGTTGTGAAGAAAAACAAAACTATGTTTCGTTCTTCAATTTCACCAAAAACTAGAAAACATTTTAATTGCTAAATGTTATGAGGAAACTAATTGTTATGATAAATTTTCCAAAGAATTTTTGGCTAAAGCCAAAAAAATGCACTCTAAATTCATTGCAATAATTTTTTTTTTTTTTTTTTTTTTTTTTTTTTTTTGTGTGTAACATTAAGTTCTTGTTTTATGTTTCCTAATAAATTTTTTAGTTCTACTTAATTGAGATTTACTAATGTAAGTACAATTTTCTTTTTTCTATTTGTATAAATTGTTATTTTTTTAATATCAAAGCATGATATTAATTCTTCGTGTTCTTCTGAATTTTGGAGAAATCTTCTGAATTTGGGGGAGAAATCTTCTGAATTTTTATCTTTAGAGGTTGGCAGGTATGCTATTGTAACAGATCACCCAAATCTGATTATTTTATGTATGGTGTAGTCAATGCCAGGAATCTTAATATTGTAACATATAATGAGTAAAATGTTATATTAAGTAATATAGCCCTGCATACTGCAGAATTAAAATTTTTCAATAAATTATGCTGATTTTAATAATCTCTTCAAAACCAAAGATTTCTGTATATTTCTTTTGTCAAATTCAGACTATTTTGTTTGTTCAACATAAAATTTTGCAGTGTATCATAAAGACCAGGTTATTAAAATTTTTCATTTTTGGCTAATTGAAAAATCAGTAAAAAGTTTTGTTACAATAACTGATTTTTTCCCCTGCCATATGAAGCATCTCACTTTTTTGTAATATGATAAAGCTGATACTCTGTGTGTTTAGTTGTATGTTTTACATTAGTTAATTTGTATGATAGTGTATCTGCAACCGTAAAGTTTTTTTTTAACACTGAAAGCTTCTTTTGTATAAGCAATGAAGCTGTGAAGTCATGTTATGTGAAAGGTATAATTATATCTGTGCATACATATTAGTTAAATATTCCATTGTGTTTAGTGTTGCTTAAGTTCTAACAGTACGTCTGAAGGGCATTTAGGATATTTCATTACAACAATATTGAATACTATCTAATTGATTTGTTTGAATCAGGATTTCTTAAAATTTTTTCAGTCGAAACCCCATTTTATCACAGAGATTTTGTCTCAACACGCAGGAGGCCGAAAATTGGGACCCCATACGCATTGCACAAATCCGAGAAACGCTTATGTAAAATTGTCAATTTTTTCACTTGTACTGTAATAACCTATTGCAGTTTTAGGTCATTAACTTTAATTTTAACTCATAGAATGATGTGAAAATTTTAAATAAGTAACAGACGAAATGACAGTGTCACGTGCAAAGCAAGTGAAATGAGAGTTTCTTTTATAAAAAGAATGCGTCAAAATGTTCCCCCCCCCCTTCTCTTTTTTTTTTTTTTTTTTTTTTTTTTTTTTGTCTGTCTGTATTGTCTTATCTTTATTTATTTTCAGATACATTGTGTAAAAATATTTCGTCATTGCACAGTTATTAATAAGATATATCAAAACTGCTAAATTTTTGGTGACCCCGTGCTGCAGGTCGTGACTTGCAGTTTAAGAAACGCTGATTTAAATTATTACAGTAGATTTCTCCGGTGATTATTTTGGAATAGTAATTGAATTATAATCTCAAAGGGGGAAGTATTAGTGATTATTTTACAGTGTTTGGTTTTATAAATCATAAAAGCAGTCTTTGTATTTTCGTCCTTTAGTATTTTTTAAAATTTTGTTCGATGGAGTTACTTGAAATAGCAGTTAAATTGTTCTAAAATATGAAGGTACATGTTGAAATTATCTAAATTGCTGCATTGGGATCGCTACATCTTGTGATAAGTCAAAGAAGAGCTGTGCTTAATTATTTCCTTTATCATATATAACATAATCTCCAGTTTATTTAAATATAAGATCTCTTCAGAGAAAGGCTTTCCCTCAGTTAAAACACATCCTGCTGTCTCAGCAGAAACATTTCATATAAGAGTGGCATAGCTTTCTGTGTAACTTTCTGTGCAGTTTACCAAGTGCATTTGTATAGTAGTCTTATTCTCTCATCACTAATTCTGTGGACAAAGTTTGCAACTTGCATCCATGTTTTGCAGGTAGAATGTTTTTTGAAATGAATATTGCTAAGTCTGATATTTAAGTATTTAGCTTTCATACAGTCATTTAAAAATCCTTAGGTTTCTTTGGAATCAATTTTTGGCCCTTAAAAGTCCTTAATTTCGGCCAAAATCGTCGGAAGATCTTTAATTTTTATCATCTGAAATTTGTCTTCATTTTATGACTGCTATTTTGAGTATGAATTATTTTGGAGGAATATTTTTGGCCTTTCACTGATAAATATGATTATATTTTGAATGGGTTCATGGGTTATAATTTTTTCTTATTTCTAATATAAGGGGTGAGATACTGGAATTTCTGAGCGATATGCAACTGTAAATTCAAACATAGTCATTTCAAAATTGAGTTGAGTCAAACATAGGCATTTCAAAATTTTTTTTGAAGTTCTTTTAAAAAACTTACCACTTTTGGGGATGTGAATTCTTTTATTAAACGGCTTGGAATCTGGTGACTTTTTGTAATATCAGTTTCTACAGAAAATTTTTAATTCCAAGATCTGGAATTTTTCAATGATTTTTTTAAAACATTATAACATTGATAAATTTAACTAAAATAATGGTAATATAATGAAATTATATTTAAGGATTAAACAATTTTATCTTTTTGCTGTCATAGCTTATATTTTAAATCTGAAAAATAAACAAGGAAATAAATGCTATAAAGCACAGTTTACAAAACCATTCATAGCAAGAGCAAAATAGCTATGTGATTTAAAATTTCATCCCTTTAATTTTCATGATAAGAATTTTTCCCACATCACCACAAGCTGTAGTTGATTTTGTTATCTTAAGAACGAAGTTCTTTTTAAATAAGAAGTTTATTTAAATCATTATGTGACTTTGTAGTTACTTGCAGAAATAGTGATAATTTGCTTCATGTCTCTCAGAGGATTTGGATTATTTAACTATTACCAGATCAGGTAAAACCTCGTTAGGTACACTGTTGAGAGATTGGAAAGCTAGGAGATGAAGCATGCAGAAACTAGTGGGAACATTGGTTTGTGCAATTGAAACAAGTGTCTAATTGTTAGAAAAGATGTTTAAAAGAAAGAAAACTCATACAAATTAGCCAAAATGTCTGCGAAAGCAAATTAAAGACTCGAATATTGTATGTTGTTGCTTAGCTTTTAAGTGTATTATCTTAATACTGTTTAAGAATCAGTGTCTTAAATTACTTGCATTTGAAACTGAAGTGTTATTAGATTGTGATTTTAATAGTGCTATTTTAACAAATGTTTGTAAAAAATAAGTAAAATTTAATAATGGCAATGTAAATCTATAACGACTAAGGGTCTTTAACTACCTAATTTAATTATTTGTAACTAAATTCTTACCTTTAAAAATTATCTCTGAATTTTAAAGCAAATTATTGAATTTCATTAATCCTTACTTTAAATTTGAATTTCATTAATCCTTACTTATTTAAAAAAATGGGATTGCTCTAGTTTTTACATTTTTGTGTTTTATCTTGTGATCCTTACTGTGGTCACAAGATAAAACACAAAAGTGTAAAAACTAGAGTCACCCCATTTTTTTTTTTTTTTCCTTCTCATTTTTTGAATTGAGGTGTAGAAGCTGTCCAACATTAAAAATGAAGATATTTGCCAACACCATTTTTTTATAAATGGAGTTTGGTAGTAGGTATTCTGACACATTTTTTGACTATATAATAATAAGGTAAAATTTAATTGATGGTTATTATAAAAGATCAGACAAGTCCGAATGCATTGTGAAATGAATTTTTCCTCTGTTTGTATACCATACATATTAATGTGTTTAATATCTTAGTACCCTTTTGTTGCTTTTTGACTTAATAGCAACATAATATTGCTTAATTTTTTATGCAGGATTTAAATTTTTCAATAATAAATTATTAATGTTGATTTTAAAACATGATGAGAATAATGTTTGAAACATAATCTCTACAGAATCATAACTGTCTCTATATTCCTTTTGTGTAATTCAGGTTAGATTGTTCATTACTGAATGTTCCAGGGAATAGAAAAGAATCAGATTTAATTGGAAAAACATTTAAAATGTGTCTAGTAATTAAGTTCCACTCCTGTTATGTGAAGCATTTAGCTTTTGTAATACGGTAAAGCTGATAATGAATGGGTTTAGTCATTTGTTTTGCAAAGCTACATTTTTCTATTTGTGTATCCTCAACTATTGAAGTTTTTTTAAACAGTGAAAGTTTCTTTTCAATAAACAATTAAATTGTAAATGCATGTCATGTAAAAGTTATAATTAAACCTGTAGACACATGTTGGTTAAATATTACATGAGTTGCCCAACTGGTATAGTGGTTAGCATCTCTGACTGCCATGGTGAAAGGCCCGAGTTCGAATTCTGGAGAAGGCATGCATGTTTATAAATTTATAGTGTCAGTTTAGCATCGCAAGACTAAATATGCAGCAAGTCGAAAACTCTCGTGCGGTTTGCTGGAAGGGGAGAGGGGTGAGAGACCCTCGGACCCATCCACCTCTTCGTCAGAATTGGGGGCGAGCTAAATCATGCTGCCACCTGAATTGTGCTCAAGGCTGTTTCCAATGGCAGGCGTAATCTAGCGCTCCTTGCCACAAGGAATTTCGTGGGCTTGGGCTGACTACATCAGACAAGTGAGCATAAGGCAAGGCAACAACAAATATATTGTTCTGAGTGTTGATTAAGTTATAACAACAGGTTTGAAGAATGTACAGCATATTTCATTGTAACACTATTGAATTTTATCAAGTTGATTTGCTTAAATCACTAAATTAGATTTTTATGTAAAGATTATCTTCGAACAAAAGCTTTTGTATTTAATTGTCTGTTATATGTATTTTAGTAATTGAATTATTGTCTGACAGACAAGGCAAGTGTTAGTGAGCTCTTTCCGTTCTGTGTTTACAGTGTTAAGCATTTTAAAAAAATGGATGCACTTGTTTGAAATAGCTGTCAAATTGTTCAGAAAAATAGAATAAAGTGAAGGATGAGATTGAAATTATTTTAATCACTCCATTGGTTTCATTACATCTTATTGTTTAAGGGATTCTTTCTTTTATCATACATAACATAATCTATTTACAATATATTAATTATTTAAACAATATTACATCTGTAAGAAAAGCTCCCCCTTTCAATCAATCAAATCACATTCTGCTCTCTCAACAGGAAAAAGTGGCATAGCTTATACTATAACCTTCTTTACAGTTAAGTGCATTTGTAGAGTTATACTCATCTTATTTTCCCTGTGATTATTAAATTGTTCCACAGGCATTTTATGCATCCATGCTAGTATGTTATATTAATTTGATTCCATAGATTAAGCCTTGCATTCATTTTAGAGAAAAGCGAATTCGTATTAGAGAAAGAAAATTCGTATTAGAGCAATGAATATTGCTGACATTTAAAGTATTGTATGTCAAAGTATTATAAGTTTGTGTCTGATCAGCTTAATACATTCAAATCTTTTAAAAATTTTTTTGAATGTAATTGAACAAGCTTAAAACATGTAAACTTTTTTTTTTTTTTTTTTTTTTTTTTTTTTTTTTTTTTTGTTTCCGTTAAACATGGAATATTTTAAAATAACTAGTTAAAATTATATAGTGCCTTGGTGTTACCTGTAATTCTGTTTATAGATTTATAGTGTGTTAAACAAGGCAAAGAGTAAAATTGGTTCTTGGCATGTAACCTGCCTCTCTTTTTAGAGTCATTTTTGTTCAGTTCCATATATTCTTCAAAGCTGATGATGTATCCACATTAAAAGTTGTGTAAAACCGGCATTTTGGTTACAACTTGTTATTGGATAGAAATGGGGAAGTTTGTTTTAAAAAGGCTTATTTTTGAATGCATTTTTAACGATGTTACATTTAATTATATTTGTGTCAAAAATGAATTTCAGCATTTTCTACTTTTTTCCCCCCAAGAATCCTTTTGTTTCTAAAGATGATTAAAGCAACATGCTATAATTGCATGGTACAGCAATGTGAATACTTATATGTGGTCACAAATTAGCTGTAACCTCAGCATTAACCATATTCTTACAATGCATTTTGTAAGTAAAAACCTAAAAGTCTGGTACAGTATGCTTTTGGGTTTTTCTGGTTTTTCAAAAGGCTCTCGTATGTTTCTGAATCTTAGTGGAATGTATATGTATACTGACAGAAATGGAAGTGTTTGAGTTGTTAAAGAAAAAAATATATACCTGTAATTATAAGAAAAAACTTTAAAATCATGTAATTTTTTTCAAAATAATACTGTAGGATTTTTCAGATAGTCACTGTATGAAGCTGTATCCTTTTAAAAAGGAAAAAAAAAAAAAAAAAAAAAAACTCTGGAAATGCAATATTTAATCTCATGTAACCTATATTAGAGTTGAAAACTACTTTAAAGTTATATTCAAAATTTTGCTCTTTGTAGAAAACTGGCTTTCTAAAAATGTACTATAGTCCTTCACTGATACTATGTGTTCAATATTTTTGAAGAAAGTTATTGCTTAAAATAATTGGAATTAGTATAATGTCTTCATTTTTTCGTATTTGAGTGAACACGGTAGAAATATTTTGTGCCAAACGTAGCTGTTGGAGGTTTTGGTATTCTCACCCTGTATGTCACATGCTTGTCTAGTGGATTGCCAGATTCATGTATCTATCGATGGGCAAAATGAGGCTGTCCTAAATTGAAGGAAAAAAAAAAAAAAAAAAGAGGCACAATTAGGATGTTAATTGAAAAATTTGCTTAGTCTCATGTTTCAGGTGGTAAATATAAATTAATAGGATACTCTATCAGGACCAGATTCAGAAATGTATGTACGTATGCATATATGTGTTTATCTATGTTGCATATATACACACATATATGCTTATACACACATTTCTGAATGCGACTTCAGTGACAGAACCATTAATAGCTTAAAAGAGATCTTATTTTCACTATGTTTTGATTTACACCTATTCATGTTCACATTTTAACTTGGAACTGTCATGTTATAAGAATTATGAAACTATGAAAAGCAGTTTTGTTTGAACTCCATTGTTAAGCCAAAAGTTCTGTTATCAGAGGATGCCAATAACAGCTCATTCAGTGTTATTCCTTAATGGAGAGGATTATAATGTGTGGACATATTTTTTAACTATTTTAACAAATTTATTTAACCGCAGAATATATCCATTCTCATTAGAATATCTTGTCTATTGACTATCTGTGCTGTCTAACAAAATGTAATTTCATTATTTACTGGTTCCACTGTGATATGTTTTTCATTGTGTGATGTGATGTGTTCTTTAGATGGGACTTAAATTATAAGGGATAGTTTTTAATGTTCTTTTGTTGCATAAATCTTGACCAGCTTTAGAAACGTCACATATTGCTTTATACGTAGTGTATTCGGAAACTAAGTACCGTTTCATTCTAGCGCTGTGGTAGGCGTCCCGCGCATGTGCACTAGTCTTTCTTGATCACTTTGGTTGCTCTGTGTTGTGTTTTCAGTTTGCTGTGCACATTCAAAATGTTTAAGACAATTAGTTCTCCCGCTGACTGTGAGATTCGTGCCGTGATTAAATTTTTAAATGCGAGGAATGTTAAACCGGCCGAAATTTATCATCAAGTGACAGAAGTTTACGGTGAATACGCAATAAGTGATGGAATGGTGAGAAAGTGGGTAAGAATGTTTAATGCAGGTCGAACAAATGTCCACACCGGCCTTCTGTTGTCACCAATGATTTGGTAAGGAAAGTTGATGAAGCAATTCATGAGAACAGACGCTTCACAATGACAACTCTTTCAGAGGCATTTCCACAAATTTCACGTACTGTTTTGTTTGAAATTGTGTCTGACCGCTTCAATTATCACAAACTGTGTTCCCGATGGGTTCCAAAAATGCTCACTGATGTTCACAAAACAAAGCGACTTGGTAGTGCCCTGACATTTCTCATCCGGTACAGTGATGAGGGAGAAAACTTTTAAAACCAAAATGTGACAGGTGATGAAACTTGAGTGTGTCATTTCACACCAGAATCGAAACAACAATAGAGAGTGGAGACACACTCATTCTCCGAAAAAACAAAAGTTCAAAGTGACAATGTCATCACAAAAAAATCGTGCACTGTCTTCTGGGATAGGAAAGGCATTTTGCTTACTGAATTTCTTCCCAGAGGTGAAACCATTAATGCGGCACGATAGTGTGAGACTTTAACAAAACTAAGGTGTTCCATTCAAAACAAACGAAAAGGAATGCTCAGTAAAGGAATTGTGTTGCTCCACGACAATGCTCGGCCCCATACTGCTGGTGTCACTCAATCGTTAATTCGGCAGTTTCATTGGGAGCGGTTCGATCACCCGCCGTACAGCCCGGACTTGGCGCCGTCCGACTATCAAACGTTCCTGCACATGAAGCGTGAGCTTGGTGGCAAGCACTTTGGATCTGACGATGACACGAAAAATGCTGTGGAGTCATGATTATCACCCGCTATGACAAGCGTTTGATCATTGGCGGAAACTATGTTGAAAAATAGTTTAAGACGTGTATTTTCATGTAAAAATAAAATTGGATTTGAAAAAAATGGTTTTATTATTTTGTTTCTCAAAACGGTACTTAGTTTCCGAATACACCTCGTATATCAAAGTATTACTTTTAGTATTTGTGCAAATTAATCATTTGCTGCAGTTGAGAAAAAATAATTTTCTGAAATAATGCAGTAAGTAATCTTTTCAAATTTACTGTTATACATATGCTTGCATTTATGTTTATCTGTCTATATGTAAATGTGTGTGTATATATATATATGTAATAGTTAAAAATTGAATATGTAATTAATATGAATTACATCATGTAGAATTAATTAAAGGAACAGGAAAATGTAGAAATACTTTTTTCTGAAATAGAATTAAAAAATGTGCTTCTATTGATGATTCTTGCAACTGCTCTTGAACAGAGGCCAAGGAATTATCAACTAATATTTAACACTTATGTAAGATTGACATTCTTTTTGTGTTAATTTACTTTAATTTCATTTTTTTCAACTTTTCATATTGTTTTTATTTGATTATTAATTTTTAAAATATGCTATGTTGTTTAGGAGCTGGTTTCATATATTCATATGTAAATTATTTATTCTTACAGCCTGAAATGATTGGCCATTATCTTGGAGAATTTAGCATAACCTACAAACCTGTAAAACATGGAAGACCTGGTATTGGTGCTACCCATTCATCCAGATTCATTCCATTGAAATAAACTTGTATGAATACAGCAGAATTAAAAAAAAATAATAAATACCATTGTGTGATGTTATTGCTTTATTAAAAAATACTATTATTTTAAGTATTACAACCAGATTGTCTGTAATTATTGACAATCTGGTTGTAATACTAGTTGTTTTTTTATTAAGTGCTTAAAACTTAATTTGTTAACATATACTTAACGAAACAGTAAGGAAGTGTAAAATGTAACATAATTAATGCAATTTTGAGTGTTTAGGGAAATCAAGTGCACTGCAACAAATATTTAAATCTAGACATGTACGTATATTGTGATATTGCTAAGCAAAGGTAAATGCTTGAGTAACTTGTTCTTTTACCAGCAGTTGCAAAATTTATTCTGTTATGAAACAAATTTTACGAGAACTTAAAAATACAAATTGGTTAATGTCTCGAATTTTTAATAGATGCAGTAAGTTTATAAGGTATTTCTCCCGTTTTCTTCATGTGGTGGTCTGCACGCTTGGCGCATATTTCAGAGGTTGCGGTTCGATTCCCGGTGAAGGTATTGCTAATTTTTCATCTTGTTTGCTTCCAAAAAATAGCCCACCAGCGGCCGAGCGGTTGCGCCGCTGAACACCGGTAGTTTGGTCCGAGGTTCGAATCCTGCGAACGGGCTGGCTGCATGGTTGTTTTCGTGGCTTTTCCCACGTGTAACGCATATATGAGCCAGTTTCCCTTAAAAAGTCCTCCACAAAGGCGTCCCTCCCTTAAGGCAGATAGCCCTCGAGTGCTTTGCTGTAATCTAATAAACCAAACCAAGCTTCCAAAAAATAGTTCTTTACAGGCTTTGTCTTTACAGTGGCGCCTGAACTAAAAAAGAGTCAAAGTCGCAATAACAACCTTGTATTTAGCATACATATATTAAAACACTCGATTGATTTCAAGGGCAGCTAAAAGAAAGCGGCCAGTGTAACTGATTCAAAATCTGGTTATGACCACGTGCAGTGCTGATAACAGCCACGTGTTTCTGAGACTCCTTTCCCGATGCTTTATTTTTCTTCTTTTTTCCCCCTTTCTAGTTATTTCGTTGTCCTGATGAGGAGGGACCTTTAGCTGCCCTCGAAATCAATTGAGTGTTTTAATATATGTACGCTAAATACAAGGTTGTTATTGCAATTTTGATTGTCACATTGGCATGTTTCTCTTCTATTCTAAAAAAAGGGTGTTGGATGATGACCTCAGGATTTGGCGATTGGGTCCCTTAAAATCCCCCAGTTGCCCTTTACATACCTGCCAACTTTTACGAATTTTTCGTAAATTTTACGAAAATGCACTTGTCTTTACGATTTTACGATCGTAATCCATTTTTTACGATTTTTTTCCTTTTTCAAGTGTTTTTAGTGATTTTTGTCGAAATTTTAGAATTTTTTGCCAATTTAGCGATTTTCGCCAATCGCATCGTGTTTTACCGCCAACTACTGATTACTTCGAATCCAGTAACCTGCGGTTTCTCCCAACTCGCCGCTTAACCAGCCAATCCAATGCACTGAACTTGTTTCTCCCCCTCTTTTCATTGTGGGCGCCAGATTATTTTTTCGCCTTCTCTTCAGCAGCAAGGGAATTACTCAGCTCAGACTCAGCAAGCGTGGATTGTCGCATTTTTTTTTTTGTTGTTTGCCCGTGCTACGAATTTTCTTAATACGTCGTTGTTACGAAATGAGTTCAAAAAAACCATATTCTCAATATTTTCGGCCTGCCTACAAAGCAGAATTTCCAACAATTAAAGAATCCTTCAAAGGAAAAAACTATGCATTTTGTAACGTGTGCGTGTGTGACTTCATAATAAGGCAGGGTGGAAGAAGCGACATTGTGAAGCATGTTAAGTCTAAAAAGCATGAAGTGTTAATGCTTCGGCTTCGACAACGTCACAGAAAGTGGATGATTTTTTTTCAAATTCGGCTACGAATTCGGATGCCGATGTCATTTTGGCAGAGTGTTTGTTTACTGCATTCCTCATCGAACACTTTGTTAAAGAAGTTGAAGGGAAGAAGAAACAGTCTTCTATTAGCCGGGAAGAAAGGATTTTCTATCTTCGCATTTGAACAAAGCATATTGTAGTTTTGTGTTAAGTACCATTAAGATTTTTGAAAGTGTAAATACCCTTCTACAATCAGCTTTGCCAAAATCTCCCCTGCTTATCCAAATTCTTAATGATCTTTTGAAAGAACTGTTGATTCGTGTTGCGTATAATAGTTTGGCAAATCTAAAGGATGACATTGATCTTGTAATTGGAAATCAAACCAGGGAACTTGTAAATTCTTTGAAAGATCATGAGAAAAAAGAAATTTTTCAATGTGTTAGAAAGTACTTTTCCTCAGCCTGTGATTACATTGTAAGGAAGTTTCCTTTGCAAAATGAAGTTCTTTTAAATGCTGAAGTGGCAAATTTGAAACAAATTGAAAATTCATCTTTTGAAAAGATTCGTTTTTTTTTATTGATAAATTTCCATTTTTGTTAACAATTAAAGAAAATGAATGCCATAATGATGCTTTAGATGAACTACAGAACCAATTTTCTGCTGCACAGTTTGAAGACTTTGCCAGTTCTGGAGAAGATAGACCTGATGTCCTCGTTGGTACCTTAAAAAGAGCTGATGGCACACCAAAATATGATAGACTAACAAGAGTTTTATGTGCTATTCTCGTAATTCCACACAGTAATGCTGAGTGCGAGAGAGTCTTCAGTATTGTGAAGAAAAACAAAACTATGTTTCTTTCTTCAATTTCACCAAAAACTCTAGAAAACATTTTAATTGCTAAATGTTATGAGGAAACTAATTGTTATGACAGGAAATTTTCCAAAGAATTTTTGGCTAAAGCCAAAAAATGCACTCTAAATTCATTGCAATAATTTTTTTGTGTAACGTTAAGTTCTTGCTTTATGTTTCCTAATAAATTTTTTAGTTACTACTTAATTGAAATTTACTATTTACAATTTTCAAAAGTACAATTTTCTTTTTTCTATTTGTATAAATTATTTTTTTAATATCAAAGCATGATATTAATTCTTCATGTTCTGAATTTTGGAGAAATCTTCTGAATTTTTATCTTTAGAGGTTGGCAGATATGCCTTTAAAAAGGGGAGTATATAAGGTATTTCTACCGCCTTGTCATGCCGTCGTGGTGTGGTAGTCTGCAGGCTGGGCGCATATTCCAGAGGTCCACGGTTCGATTCCCGGTAAAGGCGGTTGCTTATTTTTCATCTTGCCTGCTTCCAAAAATACTTAGTCTCTACAAGTTTAGAAAATGTAATTTGATATGGTATGGGAAAAGTTATTATATTGTTAATTAAACAACTTTAGTAAATGTATTAAAATTTGAATTAGTGTTATTGAATTCTCATTTGGTGAAAAATTAATTTTCATGCTTTATTGCAAAAAATATTACTGAATGTCTAAAAATTAAAACCTTTGCTGCAACAACATACATAAAAGTAAGATTTTTACTAGTTTTCTTTCAGATGTTGATATGCCCTTAAAGCCAGTTATAAATTTTTCATAAATCTGTTCAATGCTACAGAAGTAATATGTCTGCTTAATTTTTGAATTCAAATCCTAGAATTAGAAATAAAGTACTTGCAATTTGTTCTTAAACTTGCTGCTTAATAAAACAGCCACATAACACTTTTAAATTTCCAAAACAGATATTATTTAAATCTTCAAAACATGTAAAAAATCTTATTAACACTAAAACTGATTCTTCAGTTTTAGAATATTCTTTTGGTACTTATGAAAGCTGTTTATAGTTCATCAATTTAAGTAGTTCATTCCTTCTTGCGGATTGCGGCATATTTATTATTCAAATGCATGGTGCTTAAATAAAAAGATTAATCAAAATTTCAGCCACTGTAATTCTCCTACCTGGTCCATATTTACTGGCTATCAGCATAAAAGTATAATGATAAAGAATATGCTCACTAAGTTAACGTTAAAACCAATGCCCACTGCAGTTAATTCGTTAATATTTCAGTTGCAACTGAAAATTGTATTTAATTAAGATAATATAAAACTGCACTTCTATGCATAGGTTACTGCCAGAAATATGCAAATTAATTTGACTTCAACACTTCCAACAGCAAAAAATATTCCGATTTCTAGAGCTGTTTACTAGAAAAGCTATAGAATGAATTAACGTGTTGGGAGCAAATTTTAGACCAACTGATGGATACCTAACAAACAGGAAAGTGAGAAATAACACTTCATCGGAAACTGTATGGTGAAAAGAAAGTTGTAGATTATAATGCAGTTGCTAACTGGATAGAAAAGATTTTACCTCTACTGGTAAAGGTCAGTGTGTTGAAATTTATCACTGATGGAAACTGGTCTGTTAGAGTATGTCAGACTGTGTAAAAGTGGAACAGCGGTTTCTAAGAAACTGAAAAAACAAGTTACTCATGCATTAAGGATGAAACAACTAAGATAAAGATCCTGTTGATTACTGGCAAAAGTAGAAAAACCTTGACGTGTGAAAGTGCGGAACTAAGTATAGGACACCCGTAACTTACTATAGGAACCAGAGCACTTTGATGACAAGTGGTATTTTTAGTGATTTTATTTTAAAAGGAGTAGGCGAACTGAAAAGTGGAAAAAAAAAGCTTCACTATTAGAAACTATTCTGCACTTGCCTCTGATTTGAACGTTAGTTTTTTTTTTTTTACTAATACAACTTTAGCCAACATGAATCTAAACTAATAAAGCAGTACGGATTCGAAGAAAAACATTTGAACTAAAAGGTTGTGATCAAAAGCACGGGTAGTAGTTTTACAAACTTGAGAATACGATTGGAAGCTGCTGGTAGACAATATGAAATAAATTACGGGTAAATTGCGAAAAAAAATTTACGAAGTCTGAAATTATAATTTTTTTTTTTTTTTTAAATTCAAATATATTTAACTAGCTGAATTCTGGCACTGATTTTTAATTATGTAGGTATTACTAATAGATTATTTGTTAATTATCTTAGATGCATTTAACGCTGATATCGCAATTTGCAGTCCTGATTAGTAGTTACTGTAATAAACTTGCAGGAAGGTTTTACAGTGAAACCTTGAGATAATAGTTTAATTCGTGTTTGGACGGTGCTTAAAAGTAACAGTAACTCCCTTGCCTACATAAGTTTCTTAATTTCTTTCTCGGAATAGTGCAGGTCATTGATGTGGAAAGGCCTTGAGCCTTTGCAATTCCGTCACTCTTATACCAGGCTTGCCCACCAGCGGCCGAGCGGTAAAGCCGCTGAACATTGGTAGTTCGGTCCGAGGTTCGAATCATGCGAACGGGCTGGCTGCATGGGTGTTTTTGTGGTTTTCCCCATGTGTAACGTGTATACGAGCCAGTTTCCCTTAGAAAGTCCTCCACGAAAGGCACCCCTCCCCTTAGGCAGATAGCCCTAGTGTGCTTTGCCATAATTAAATACACCACACCACCTTATACCAGGCTTATGTTTATGATTTTTTTCTTAATTTCAACGGCCATGGCTTCCTTATTTTTCTTTTCTGAGGCAACAGTCTTCTTGGGAGGCATCGTGAAATAATAATTTTCACGTTAAATGTAATAAACAATTGACTCGCAAGTGCACGTAGATTAAAGCACACTGAGTGATCTGACGAGGAGATTCCCCCTAGTCTAACCGGATCGGGAAATGACGCCATGCATACGCGCCTGCCTCATTGCTGCGTATTACCGAACCCTAACCCACTTTTCGTTTTTTTTTGACGTCATGGAAATATCGACTAGTTTCACCTGGCAAATAGAAGACAGCATAATTGTGAGATTTTCATAATTTAAATTATGAGTGGAAATTCACACAATATCTTTAGTGAACGAGTATTGTTTATTGGTGTAGTGTGTTTGAGGAAAGAAGAATTCACCGCTGATGTATACATTAACAGTATGAAAAATCTGGAAGGTGATACGCAGCAATAAATGATGCATTCAGCGACGCAAGTAAAACGAGATTGTTCGAAAAACTTATCCAAATCAGAAGTGGCTATAAAAAACTTGTGTGCTGGCCCGCCCCGACAATCGATGCAAGGTCGTGCGGGGCGCCGGACAATCATTAAAACAAGCAGTTCGTCTTGCTGCCTGTCTGTACAGAAAAATTCTTTTACTATTTAAACGCCCTTCCGAAGTCGACATGGAGGTAGGAAAGGAAGGAGGGGCCAGTCCGCACTAGAAGCGACTACTTTGAAACTTGGGTCACCAGATGGGATGTTCTTTGTTTATGTTCAGAAGCTCGCTTGACACGGTTCTGATAGTATTTCGACACATGACAGTTCCATAGAAATCGAAAAAGGGACACTTTCGCATGAAAGAAACATTCATAGTGTGATGGATAATAGCACTTTATATAGTTTAGTGACATTTATGCAAAAATCACATCTTGGTTATTTTTCGATAACTAACAACAGCGCGATTTTGGTTATGAATTTGTTTTATAAAATTCTAAGTTGTTGAACTACAAAAATATAGATTTAAAATCAGTATCCGCAGGCCTGGAGTGATTGAAAGCAATGGCTGGGCAGGGCCATATGGCGTTCTTGTCCGTTCCGCTGGTTGCGGTTGAGCTATATAGTCAAGTATTCATAGTTATCCCGGGGCGAAACACCCCGTCGGTGGAGTTGAATTCAACGAACCTTTAAACTGCTTGAGGTTTCTACTATGGGCCTGAAGCCTCAAAACTACATATTCATATTCTTCCTTGGTTTCCCCCCCCCTGGCAGCGCCTAATCTGTATCCATGACTTAGTGTTAGCAGGCCGCATTGGTGGCCCGCTCTGTCTAAAAGTGTTTAGTGACTTCGTTCTTCTGTCCTATAGTTGAATAATTCTATAAATAGGGCGGAAGGATGAAGACTGACTTTCCCTTCAGCATATCTCTTTCCTGAGAAGAGAAGACTCACGTGACCTTTCAACGTTGTAGCAAGCCATAAATGCCCTTTTGGACGAGTCTGGCAGAATGCCAGCCAGGGTTGCGTTTGAGACGGTCGAACTATAGTTGGGGTAATTAATGTTCGCATAAGGCACCGTGTAACATGGATATGTACACTGCTCAAAAAAAAAACGGACAGTGCTGTATCTCCCGTTCTACTGGGCCGATTGACAAAATTCAACCTGCGTTTTTCATGTCTCGAAAGCGCGACTTAGGATATATATTAGATTTATATATAGCAATATTCTAACATAGGTATTTTGACACAAAATCGGACTTTTTCTGAAATAACATACCAATTTTTTTTACATATTTCGATTCTACGACTCAAATTATGCCAGAATACCAAGTTTTGTAAAAATCGTATGAGTAGTTTTTAAAATATTAGCTCTCAAAATTTTAGCTCCTCAATGTTAATTGAATTTGGCAAATATTTATTAATATCCCTTTTTTTATTAAACTTTTTTGATTTTTTCTCTCACATTTCGAAATTTAGGTTCATTCCAAATAAAATTTACCCATTTTTTGTGTTTTATTTTTTAAATTTCTATTTTAAAATAATTTTTATAAATTTTTCGAAAAAAGTTTTGAATTATAACCTATAAAATTTTTACCATCATCTTAAAGTAGGTGTATTTTTAAGCATATCTGCAAAAAATTAGGCTTTATTCAAAATTTTCTAAGATATACACGAATTTACATATTTTCGCGTTTTGAAATTTGGCAGCTTTTTTTGAGCGATAATAACGCCAAATGTGGTCTATGGATTTTTTGTAACACTGAATTGCCACAGCTATTTTTAACCTTGAATTTCAAGTAAAATTTTACGGAGAATTAATTATATGACATTTTTTCCCCTCAATGATGCGTAATAAATATTTATTAATACCATATTTAAAGCTATTTTTTTAAATTCTATGATATTTCAATTTTTGACTATTTTTTTTTAAATTTTTCTATATCTTAAAAAAAAAAAAATAATAATAAATAAGAGTAAATTTTTACCTTCGGCGTTTTATCGTCTGCTGCTTTACTTCGTTTAAATCGAATTGTCTAAAACTGAGAATTTTTGTTTGATGTTTATTTGAATTTTATGACAGTAACTGCGTAATTTATTTCTAAAAACAAACTGTTGCTTTTGAAGTGGCTGAAAGAGCGGCTGATACATATTTTTATAGAAACATAAGATTTAGAATAATCATTTTTATAAAAGTCAAATTATGATATAAACATACAACCCTCTAGAGACTGAATTAATGGAAGTTCCGTGGTTGTGTAGAAATGATCTACAGCTACTTAATGACTGGATAAGTCAGCAGATTGTGTGGACAAGTAAGAATAATTATATAAACGACACCCAACATTCTGGATTCAATTAACAGCGAGGATACGATGTTTTCTAAGGGAAACTGGCTTGTATACACGTTACACATGGGGAAAACCACGAAAATGCCCATGCAGCCAGCCCGGTCGCGGGATTCGAACCTCGGACCGAACTACCAGTGTTCAGCGTCTTTACCGCTGGTGAGCTATTTAATTAAGGAACGACCGTCTAAGTTTAAAAACAGCGTACCGTAGCAGGAATTCAATTATTGGCGCCGCATCTTTCATGTTACTCGCGATTGCCAAGCTACATGATTTTTAATGAGTATTCGGGTTTTACTAGAAACTTCACTTAGAAATCACGCTTAAGCTAGGTTAGTTGGTTATTTGAACATAAAAAGAACATGGGAGCTATTTGATTAAGATGCTTTCATAGAGAACCTAGAAAACTACGAAAACCAACCATGCAGCCTGGGTTAGACTTCGCAACAAACAATTAGTATTTAACAATCTTCAAATGCTAGGCAACTGGTGAGGCTCCAATTTAATATTTTGTTTCTAAATATTTAAAATATTGTATTGTTAGACACAAAAAGCAGAATTTTTGTTAACTCGTTAGTAAACTACCAAGTCGTAGTGCAAATGAATATTCAATTGCTTTTGCAATAATTGTATTCACTTAATATTCTTGGAATATGAGCTAAAGAAGGAACGTTCTCGGAAGATTAAAGAAGTGTTTAAATCCAGTGATATTAGGTTTGTCTTACAAGCTCAGGATCAAAACGATTCTGCAATTGCCCGAGTAGTTGACTTGTAAATGACTGTGAATTAAGCAGATGACTTTTAATCTTACGTTTTCAGTCTGAAAACCTATTCCGAATGTTTTGTTTGTATTGCATGACAATGCATCTTTTCATTATTCAATAACCAGTCGGAGAACCGCTTGTGTTCGGAAAATAAGTATGTGTACTCAATCCTCCTGCATGTTCTTCAAATTTGTCTTCTTGTGATTTTTTTCTTTCCCAAAAACTAAAGTTGCCTCTCAAAGGAAAGTTTTTTGATATTGAAGAGACAAAAGGAGTATGACATCTACTTTTAGAGGCATGTCAAAAACAGATCTCTACAAGCCTTCTCTTCCATTACATG
The DNA here is from genome assembly GCF_044657685.1 of Stegodyphus dumicola. Classification (NCBI taxonomy): domain Eukaryota; kingdom Metazoa; phylum Arthropoda; class Arachnida; order Araneae; family Eresidae; genus Stegodyphus; species Stegodyphus dumicola. The sequence goes on along the minus strand of NC_140771.1, from coordinate 129,077,742 downwards.
TTGTGCAGTCAGACAAAATGTTGCATCAGCGTAAATTTTATAATCTATTTTTATTCCACTCTGATTACTTTATTAACATACAGTGAATATATACTAAATCTTTTACTTTAGCTTAAGCAATTCGGAAGTTTTGACGGAATTGTTGTCGGAACTAGGACTTAGAAGATAAGTCAAATTAAATATTTCGATAATCCAATAAATTCAAGGTCGAAGTTTCAATATTTTATTTTCGGAGGGAGAGGAAATTTTTTCAGTTTTGGTCCATTATCCTAAGTATATTTGCTTTGATTCTTTATTTTTTCCATAAAAGCGAAAAATGTACGCTTGGTATACATATAACGCATAGCTTCAAATTAAAATTTAATAATATACAGAGTGGTTATAATTAAAGTTCCACACTGAAACGGTCATAAAAGGAAAACTACTGGATGAAGTGTTATCCAACTTGGTAATTGTGTAAAGGAGGTCATGGGAATTTATTTTCCGCAAAAAAAAGGAAGTTGGAAACCTCACCACCAGGGGGAAAATGGCGCTGTATACAATATTGTTAAACGAAATATGGGTCGGAATCTAACTTAACCTTTTGTTACACAGGTTTAACATGTTGCATACCCTTAAGAAACTTTGAAGTAGGCAAATTACCATTTAAAAGCGTTGAATTCGATAAAAGTCGAGTGCGCCATCCGTGTAAGTGAGAAATTCGTCCGTGAAAACCACGAATTAGCGATTAGAAAATGTGAGATCGCAAATCACTCGCACAAGTGCGTATAATCTGGAAATCGTTTTCTTACAGATCGGCCCACCAGCGGCCGAGCGGTAAAGTCGCTGAACACTGGTAGTTCGGTCCGAGGTTCGAATCCCGCGAACGGGCTGGCTGCAAGGGCGTTTTCGTGGTTTTCCCCATGTGTAACGTGTATACGAGCCAGTTTCCCTTAGAAAGTCCTCCACGAAGGCATCCCTTCCCTTAGGCAGATAGCCCTCGAGGCTTTGCATAATCACACACACACTCTTACAGATCGCTAATTTGTAATTTTTGAAGCCTGAATTCGGCACTAAAACATGAAGATACTGATTCAAAACGCTTTTAATCGATTTGGGCCAAAGAAATCTCTGTTATCTATCTAGTTCCATTGCATTCTCCTACTGCATTCGATTGCATAGCAGTCATTCCACACAGTTTAGTGTTGAATGACAGCTAGTTTTATAACTGAACCATTTTTCTCTGAAGAGCAGGCGACAGCTGGACCACTGTGATTGCAGCTCACTTAAAGTCAATGTTAAAATGTTTCGTGATACATGAAATGCATGGAACTGCAGTAACATGGCATTTTACATACTACGATTTTTATGCAGGGCTGGGCCTCACCTCACGTGTGTCGCGCAGTTACTTAGGAAACATTTCACGAATGAACGTCTTATAGGCCGACAATTCCCATCTTCCCACCAGACCTCAATCTCTGTGACTTTTGGCTATGGGGTTATCTCAAAAGCACTGTTTATGGTGATATTCTAAACAATTTGGCAGAAATGAAAAATGTCCATAGCATTCCTCCTGATATGCTAAGAACTGCTGTTAAGAATGCAGTAACAGGATTTAACTTGCTCTCGGAAAATGCTGGACGCTACATTGAACATGCTTTGTAACACATTTTAAACAGATGTTTTCATGTCTTATTTCTTTTACCAATATTGTATACAGCTCCATTTTTCCACTGGTGGTGAGTTTTTTAACTCTTTTTTTTTTCCCCCGCGGAAAATAAATTCCCATAACCTCCTTTACACGATTCCCAAGTTTGATAACATTTGGTCCAGTAGTTTTCCTTTTATGACCATTTCAAATTGGAACTTTAATTATAACCACCATGTAAATTAAACTTTAAAAGTCTGACAGTTTGGTTCAGGTCCCAGCTTTAAAAATATATATATTTAAATATAATATTTTATATTAATCCTCTTAGAAAGAATGTTTTAAGAAGCTAATTTTTCTCTCGCGTAATAGATTGTATAAAAAAACATGATCTTTAATATGATTTACATTGTTTCAGCCGATATAAGAATCGGGTTACTCGGTGGTACAGAATAAGCCCTGCTGGACTGTTTTATTTCTTTGTCATTTAGCAAAAATCTTTTAATTAAAATATTTATGCTTTGGACTTTGCTCTATACTTTGTTTATAGTTAAAATGTCTAGAAAATGAAAAGCTGTCTTCAGCTGAAACGCAGTTGATGCAATTGATATTTTAAAAAAATTGACAAGAATGCAAAATTTATGGAAGTCTAGGAATCGAAAAATCTTAATTTTTTTTTTTTTTTTTTTTTTTTTTTTTTTTTTTTGTGAGCACTGAAAATAACTGTAGAAGGAAAGAAGAAAAGTAAGCAAAAATTTGCAGGGAAATTTGGCTGTCAGACATACCAAGATGTTTCAAAAAGTTGGACGCTTTTGAATATACTTTCAGGATACTTCAAAGAATTTAGGTGTTCAAAGAGAAAACACTTGGACGTGTACACCACCACCACCAAATACCATCAATTGAGCTTGTGTTAACAGAAAAGATAAAAACGATATCATTACAGATTAAAGTGAAGAGCGACTGGTTGTATAAATTTAAATTACGTTATAGAACATCATATCGTATCATAAATGGAGAATCCCATCATTTTCTCAGTCGAATTATTTGAAGATTCATGAGTTTATCCAGTGATGTATGTGGATGTCACCTAAAGAAGCGGCTGAGCGGTAAATCGCTGAACACTGGTAGTTCGGTCCGAGGTTCGAATCCCGCGAACGGGCTGTCTGCATGGGCGTTTTCGTGGTTTTCCCCATATGTAACGTGTATGCGAGCCAGTTTCCCTTAGAAAGTCCTCCACGAAGGCATCCCTTCCCTTAGGCAGAATTAAATAAGCCAAAACCTCTTGATGAAACCAGACTTTCCTTTCATCTCATACCTTCAAAATGTTTAGCCTCTAAAGACTGATAAAGGCTCTGACCAAATACTTCGTGATGAACGTTCTAAGAGAAACTAGCTAGCATACACGGTACACATGAGAAAATCCACGAAAACGCCCATGTAACCAGTCCGTTTACCGGGATTCGAACCCCGGAGTGAACTACCAGTGTTCAACGATTCTCTACCGCTCGGCCGTTTGTGGGCCTTTATGAAATGGAAGGCGATAACTTTATTTAAAATGATTGTCAGAAATACCAAGATTATTTCGAAAAGTTGGATACTTTTCAATATACTTGCAGAATGCCTAAAGAAAAAGAGCAAGAATAAAGTAGAATGCCTGAAAAAAAAGAAAAGAAAAAATAAATTTTTGCGTAAAATTTAATATTTCTACTTTTTTTTTAATTTAAAACTTTTTAATCTTATGATATTTGATTCTGGCGATTTCAAAAATAAAATATTTGACTAAAATATGAATAACATTTTAAGAAACCAAATGTAGGATAAAACTGTGTAAAGCAATGGGCACAATGATTAAACTGTTTAAAGCAGCGTATGCAAGTCATCCTATGTTAAAATGTCCGTTATACATCTCTCTTATTATTTATATATTTCTTTTCTGAACGGAACATTGAAAAGCGTGTTAACTGTGCTGTACTGTAATTTCTCTTTTTAATATATGCAGTTTTCAAATGCATCATAGTCTGGGTTACAAAATATTCTTCGGAAAGAAACGCAATTCAAATAAATAAAATCAAATTCTGGAAAATTTATATTAATAAATATATTTAAAATGCTCAGTTCGAAGGAATAAATAGAAAATTTTAAAACAATTATCTGAAGAGGCAATGCAACACAAACAATTAAAATAAAAGTATAAAAATTTCCTAAAATAATAACTATGACAAATAAATATATATAAAGAAAACTATTTGAAAAAAAAATAAAAAATAAACGCTGCACCGTTATTGACGCAGTTTGAATAGGTAAATAGAAATTTTTAAAACAGTTATTCGAAGAAAAAAATGCAACTTAAACAATTAAAATGAAATTCGAAAAAGAAAAAATTACTTAAAATAATAACAGTTATAATAAAAAATATATAAAGAATATTATTTAGAAAAAAGAATGATGGTGACTTTTTTTCCTCTCACGGGAAAGGAAACAAGGTTGCCATATATTAAGCCAAGTTCGCCAAATGTACTATTCTTGGCGCAAACTGAACAAAAAGTGCCAACATAAATTTGTGAATTTCTCCGTAAATTTCGCTCCAAATTTTACAAAATTTCATATTTAGGCTTAATTTGAGTCGTAGAATCGAAATATGTAAAAAAATTGGTATGTTATTTCAGAAAAAGTCCGATTTTGTGTCAAAATACTTATGTTAGAATAGTGCTATATATAAATCTAATATATATCCTAAGTCGCGCTTTCGAGACATGAAGAACGCAATTTGAATTTTGTCAATCAGCCCAGTAGAACGGGAAATATAGCACTGTACCATTTTTTTTTTTTTTTTTTTTTTTTTTTTTGAGCAGTGTACACGGCATACAGAAGGATATGTTTAATATGTTGTACACTGCTAAAACAAAAAAATAGGACAGTGCTATACTAATTCAGAAGTCAAACAACAAAAATCAGCGTTATACCTACAAAATTTTTGTAGGTATAACGCTGATTTTTGTTGTTTGACTTCTGAATTAGTATTTATTCGGCGTGTTATTGTGTCTTAAGGACAGTGCTATATCTTCCGTTCTACTGGGCCGATTGACAAATTTAAAACTGCGGTTTTCATGTCTCGAAAGTGCGACTTAGGATATATATTATATTTATCCTATTTATATATAGCACTATTCTAACAGGTATTTTTACACAAAATCGGACTTTTTCTGAAATAGCATACCAATTTTTTTCCATATTTCGATTCTACTACTCAAATTATGCCAGAATGCCAAGTTTAGTAAACATCGTACCTAGGCAGTGTTCGCCACGCAGTTTTTAAAATATTAGCTCTCAAAATTTAAGCTTCTCAATGTTAATTGAATTTGGCAAATATTTATTAATATCTCTTTTTTTTTTTTTTTTTTTTTTTCGCTTTTCGAAATCTAGGTCCATTCCAAATAAAATTTACCAATTTTTTGTGTTTTATTTTTTAAATTTCTATTTTATAAATTTTTTAAAAAAATTTTGAATTATAACCTATAAAATTTTTACTACCATCTTAAAGTAGGTGTATCTAAGCATACCTGCAAAAAACTAGACTTTTTATTCAAAATTTTCTAAGATATACACGAATTTACATATTTTCGCGTTTTGAAATTTGGCATCTTTTTTTAGAGCGATAATAACGGCAAATGTGGTTTATGAATTTTTGTTACAGTGAATTGCCGCAGCTATTTTTAACCTAAAATTTAAAATAAAATTTTACGGAGAATAAATTGTATGAAATTTTCTCCCTCAATGATGCGTAATAAATATTTATTAATGCTATATAAAAAGCTGTTTTTTAATTATAGATAATATTCAAATTTTTAACTATTTTTTTAAATTTCTCTATTTCTTCCTTTAAAAAAAATATTTAAGAGTAAATTTTATCGTCTGCTACTTTACTTTAACTTCGTTGAAATCGAATTGTCTAAAACAGAGAACTTTCGTTTGATGTTTATTTGAATTTTTATGAAAATATTTTATGACATTAACTGCATAATTTATTTCTTAACAAGCTGTTGCTAATGAAGTGGCTGAAAGAGCGGCAGGTACTATCATCCATATTTTTAAAGCACAGTATATTTTTATTGAAACATAAGATAAGATTTAGAATAATCATTTTTATAAAAGTCAAATTATGATATAAACATACAACCCTCTAGAGACCGCATTAATGGAAGTTCAATGGTTATGTAGAAATGATCTGCAGCTACTTAATGGCTGGATAAGTCAGCAGGTTCTGTGGACAAGTAAGAATAATTATAGAAACGACACTCAACATTCTGAATTCAATTAATAACGTAATTCTGAATTCAATTAATAACGTATCGAGGGTACGATGTTTATTACAGTGTCTCACAAAAGTGATGGAACACTTGTGCTTTACAAAAGGAAACTGTAATAAAATAAATTTAAAAAAATGTAAAAAGATTTTTTTTGTGTGTTTCATACTTAAATTTAGTAACAATTATTACATAACATACATTTTCTCAAAATATTAATTTAATAAAAATACAATTGTTTAGACGGTGCAAAAAATAGTTCACATAAGTGATGGGACACCATTAGATACTACTACGTACTATGCAACAAAAATCGTCTGAAGTAAGCAATAAAAATATTTTTGGGGGTTTTTATTTTTACTCAAAAGCAATTGGCAATAATTAATAAAATCGTCTGCAATATTTCTCTCCAGTTTGTTTTGGAATTTTCGTGTTTTTTATCTCTGTGCAGCCATGAATGCTAAACGAAAAGAAACTTTGCCTGAAATTCGAAAATTAGTTATGATTAGCATATTGAGCGTGGAAATTCTATTAGAGAAACTGCTGAAACAGTTAACCTGAGTCATTCAACAGTTTTCAATATCATTAAACGATATAAAAAGAATTATATGATTCAGGATAAAAGAAGACCGGGCCGACCATCAAAGCTATCCAATGGAATAAAGCGAATTATCGTTCGAAATATTAAAAAAAAATCCAAGAATGAGTGCTCCTAAAGTTGCTGCCTGATTTACAAGCATTATATGGAGTAATTGTTAATCCTGAGACTATTGGAAGAGTAATTCGATTTGCTGGATATCACGGTAGAGCAGCCAGGAAAAAATTCTTCGTGAGTGAAAAGAATAGAAACCTCAGACTGGCTTTCGCAAAATCCAACATAAATAAGAATTCTGATTACTGGAATGAACTTATATTTGCTGATGATCTAAATTTAATATATTTGATTCTGACGGTAGAATCTTGGTGTGGAGAAAACCCAGGGAAGAATTTCGCAAACAGAACTTTGTGCCAACAGTAAAACATGGTGGAGTAGGAGGAGTTATGGTAGGGGGTGTATGTCGTCCGCTGGAGTTGGTAATCTTGTTTTTATTGACAGTATAATGGATCAGTAAAAGTATATTGACATTTTAAATCAAAATTTGATATCTTCAGCACGAAAATTGAACCTTCATAACGATTTTAAATTCTACCAGGACAATGACTCCAAGCACACTGCTTTGAACGTTAGACTCTGGCTGCTGTATAACTGTCCTGAAATAATAAAAACACCACCACAATCTCCAGACTTAAATCCCATAGAGAATATTTGGCAAGAATTGGAATCAAGAATTCGCAAACACACCATTTCTTCAAAACAACAATTAAAATCGGTGCTTCAAGAAGAATGGGGTAAAATCACTCCAGAAATCGCAAAAAAATTAGTCGAATCCATCCCAAGAAGATTAAATCATGTTTTAAAAGTAAAAGGAAATCCAACAAAATATTAAAACCTTTCATAAAGTTAAATTTTTGGATAAATATTTGATGGAAAAGTAAGTGTCCCATCACTTATGTGAGCCATTTTTTGCTCCGTTCTAAACAATTGTATTTCTATTAAATTAATATTGTAATATTTTGAGAAAATGTATGTTATGTAATAATTGTTACTAAATTTACGTATGAAACACACCCACAAAAAATTTTTACATGTTTTTTTTAATTTATTTTACTACAGTTTCCTTTTGTAAAGCACTAGTGTCCCATCACTTTTGTGAGACACTGTAAATTAATTTAAGACGTTTTTAAACACAAAAAATCAACTCATTTTTTATCCTAAAATGTATTTTTATGCGTAGTGTATTTTCATTATAAACTTAAAATTCAAATTTAGAATGTAATTGTCAAGAACTGAATTCTAATCATCAGTAATATAATAAGTAATTATTACGGTTATTAATAAATCCTTCTTATAAAGTTATTGCAAATATTTCAAAAAACTTTCTGTCTGAATGCAAATGTTTCTTAATTTTATATGAATCAAGATTGCACACGATATTATTTATTTGCACTTCAATTCTTACCGTCAGCTCTAGTAGAAGTTACAAATCAATTATATTTAATTAAGAAATGACCATCTAAGTTTAGAAACAGCGTACCGTAACAGCAATTCAATTATTGGCGCCGTATTTTTCATGTTATTCCCGATTGGCAAGCTAAATGATTTTTAATGAGTATTCGGGTTTTACTAGAAACTTCACTTGGAAATCGCGCTTAAACTAGGTTAGTTGTCTATTTGAACATAGAAAGAACATGGGAGTTATTTGGTTAAGATTCCGAGAAAACTACGAAAACCAACCATGCAGCCTGGGTTAGACTTCGCAACAAACAATTAGTATTTAACAATCTTTCAAATGCTAGGCAACTGGTGAGGCTCCAATTAAATCTCCAATTTAATATTTTATTTGTAAATATTTAAAATATTGTTGTATTCTTAGACACAAAAAGCAGAATTTAAGTTTTGTTAACTCGTTAGTAAACTACCAAGCCGTAGTGCAAATGAATTTCTTTTGCAATAATTGTATTCACTTAATATTCTTGGAATATGAGCTAAAGAAAGAATGTTCTCAGAAGATTAAAGAAGTGTTTAAATCCAGTGGTATTTTGTCTTACAAGCTCAGGATCAAAACGATTCTGCTATTGCCCGAGTAGTTGACTTGTAAATAAATGGCTGTGAATTAAGCAGATGACTTTTAATCTTACGTTATTCAGTCAGGAAACGTATTCCAAATGTTTCGTATTGCATGACAATGACTCTTTTCATTATTCAATAACCAATCGGAGAACCGCTTGTGTTCCGAAAATAAGTATGTGTACTCAATCGTCCTGCATGTTCTTGAAATTTGTCTTCTTGTGGTTTTTTTTCTGTTTCAAAAACTAAAGTTGCCTTTCAAAGGAAAGTTTTTTTGACATTGAAGAGACAAAAGAAGTATGACATCGGAACATTGTCGGAACTAGGACTTAGAAGATAAGTCATTTTTTCAGTTTTGGTCCATTATCCTAAGTATATTTGCTTCGATTCTTTATTTTTTCCATAAAAGCGAAAATCTTACGCATGGTATACATATAACGCATAGCTTCAAACTAAAATTTAATAATATACAGGGTGGTTATAATTAAAGTTCCAGTTTGAAATGGTCATAAAAGGAAAACTACTGGATTAAATGTTATCAAACTTGGTAACCGTGTAAAGGAGGTAATGGGAATTTATTTTCCGCGAAAACAGAAAGTTCGAAACCTCACCACCAGGGGGGAAAAGGTGCTGTATGCAATATTGTTAAACGAAATATGGGCCGTAATTTAACTTAACCTTTTGTTACACGGGTTTAATAATGTTGTATACCCTTAAGAAACTTTCAAGTAAGCAAATTACCATCTAAAGGCGTTAAATTCGATAAAAGTCGAGTGCGCCATCCGTGTAAGGGAGAAATTCGTCCGTGAAAGCCACGAATTAGCGATTAGAAAATGTGAGATCGCAGATCACTCGCACAGGTGCGTACAATCTGGAAATCGTTTTCTTACAGATCGCTAATTTGTAATTTTTGAAGCCTGAATTTGGCCCTAAAACATGAAGATACTGATTCAAAACGCTTTTAATCGATTTGGGCCAAAGAAATCCCTCATGTTATCTACCTAGTTCCATTGCATTCTCCTACTGCATTCGATTGCATAGCAGTCATTCCACACCAACGGTGTGGAATGACAGCTAGTTTCATAACTGAACCATTTTTCTCTGAAGAGCAGTCGACAGCTGGGCCACTGTGATTGCAACTCGCTTAGAGTTAGTCTTAAAATGTTTCGCGATACATGAACTGCAGTAGCGTGGCATTTTAGATACTACGATTTTTATGCAGGGCTGTGCCCCACCTCACATGTGTCGCACAGTTACTTAGGCAACATTTCACGAATGAACGTCTTATAGGCCGACACTTCCCCTCTTCCAACCAGACCTCAACGTCTGTGACTTTTGGCTATGGGGTTATCTCAAAAGCACTGTTTATGGTGATAATCTAAACAATTTGGCAGAAATGGATTGAATTGGATTATTCAGCTATGGCAAAGCACACGAGGGCTATCTGCCTAAAGGGAGGGATGCCTTCGTGGAGGGCTTTCTAAGGGAAACTGGCTCGTATTCACGTTACACATGGGGAAACCACGAAAACGCCCATGCAGCCAGCCCGTTCGCGGGATTCGAACCTCGAACCGAACTACCAGTGTTCAGCGTCTTTACCGCTCGGCCGCTCGTGTGCATTTGGCAGAAATGAAAAATGTGATACACCGACAATGTCCGTAACATTCCACCTGATATACTAAGAGCTGGTGTTGAGAATTCAGAAACAGGATTTAACTTGCTTTCGGAAAATGCTGGACGCTACATTGAACATACTTTGTAACACGTTTCGGAAACGATTAAACACATTTTAAACCGATGTTTTCATGTCTTATTTCATTTAACAACATTGCTTACAGCGCCATTTCCCCCCTGGTGGTGAGTTTTTGAACTCTTTTTTTTTTTTTTTTTTTAAATTTTTATTTTTCCCGCGGAAAATAAATTTCTATAACCTCCATTACACGATTCTCAAGTTTGATAACCATTTGGGTACTTTTCCGTTTGGCCGGCGCAAATCTTGCCAAGCAGACTTTATTGGCGACAATATACAGTATACACATAAAAAATATTTAAAAAAAATGTTAGTTCTAAGAATTCTTTTTTTGAAGGCATAAACATTTTAATATCGCTTAAAATTTTATAAAAAGCCAATAAATAAAGACAATAAATTTGTAAAAAGACATTAATTTAAGAATTTACTATGCTTTAATGGTTCAACATCCTGATTCGCGGGTTCATATCACGTGACCCCAAGCGATCTCATCTCACGTAAACTACTCTACAAAAATCTAATGCTTTCAGTAATTATCTACATTAATTTCAAGTTAAATCTTAATTTGGAACGCAAGTTTAAATGCAAGAAATATTTCAATTCGTACGAATAGCTTACTCAGAAATTATATAAAACCGTAGTGCTTTACTTCGCTAATGCATTCTCTTTAGAATTGATGAATTTAACCCTTGATTTTACCTTTTCCATATTTTCGGCTTCGGGTAAAGCCTGTGATTGCATCCTAATTGACTTAATTACCGAAAATGGCCTTAGACATAAAACTGAACTATCTGATAAAAGTTCTATGTAATTATATGCCACTATTGAAGAAACAATCAATCTGATAAGAATCAGCTGCGACTTGTTTTGAAAATGAGGCGTAAAAGGTTACCAGCGAGAATATTCCGTTTGGCATCGGTTGTACCATTATTGGCGACTTTATCGCTTGCGCCGGGAAAACGGAAAAGTACCACCATTTGGTCTCGTAGTTTTCCTTTTATGACCATTTCAAAGTGGAACTTTAATTATAATTATGTCAATTAAACTTTAAAGTTCGACAGTTTGGTTCAAGTCCCAGCTTTAAAAAATATATATACATAAATATAGATTTTTATATTAATTCTTTTAGAAAAAATGTTTTAAGAAGCTAATTTTTCTGTCGCGTTATAGATTGTATAAAAAAAACATGATCTTTAACATGATTTAGATTGTATCAGCCTATATAAGAATCGGGTCACTCGGTGTTACAGAATGAACACTGCTGGACTGTTTTAATTCTTTGCCATTTAGCAAAAAATCTTTTAATTAAAATATTTATTTTTTGGACTTCACTTTAAACTTTATGACTAGAAATGAAAAGCTGTCTTCAGCTGAAACGCAATTCGTGTAATTGATATTTAAAAAAAATTGATAAGAATGCAAAATTTATGGAAGTCTAGCAATCGAAAAATCTTAATTTTTCTTGTGTGAGCACTGAAAATTACTGTAGAAGGAAAGAAGAAAAATAAGCAAAAATTTGCAGGGAAATTTGGCTATCAGACATACCAATATGTTTCAAAAAGTTGGACGCTTTTGAATATACATTCAGGATACTTCAAAAAATTTAGGTGTTCAAAGAGAAAACACTTGAACGTGTACAATAGCAAATACCATCAACCGAGCTTGTGTTAACAGAAAAGACAAAAACGATATTGCAGATTAAAGGGAAGAGCGACTGGTTTTAAACTATATGGTTGTATAAATTTAAATTACGTTATAGGACATCATATCATATCATAAACGGAAAATCCCATGATTTCACAGTCGAATTATTTGAAGATTCAGGAGTTTATCCAGTGATGTATGTGGATGTCACCTAAAGACTTTTTTTTTTCCTTCCTGATGAAATAGCGGCCGAGCGGTAAAGTCGCTGAACAGTAGTAGTTCGGTTCGAGGCTCGAATCCCACGAAGGGGCTGGCTGCATGGGCGTTTTCATGGTTTTCCCCATGTGTAACGTGTATACGAGCCAGTTTCTCTTGGAAAGTCCTCCACGAAGGCATCCCTCCCCTTAGGCAGAAAGCCCTAGTGTGCTTTGTCATAATTAAATAAACCAAAACCTCTTGATGAAACCAGTCTTTCCTTTCATCTCATATCTTCAAAATGCTTAGCCTCTAAAGACTGATAAAGGTTCTTTCTGACCAAATACTGATGAAATGGATTAAATTGGATTATTAAGTTACGGTGAAGCAGAGCTGCCTAAAAGGAAGGATGCCTTCGTGAAGAACTTTCTAAGGGAAACCAGTTGGCATACACGTTGCACATGAGAAAAATCCACGAAAACGCCCATGCAACCAGCCCGTTTACCGGGATTCGAACCCCGGTGTGAACTACCAGTGTTCAGCGACTTTACCGCTCGACCGTTTGTGGGCCTTTATGAAATGGAAGGCGATAACTTTATTTGAAATGATTGTCAGAAATACCAAGATGTTTCGAAAAGTTGGATGCTTTTTAATATACTTGTAGAATGCCTAAAGAAAAAGAGCAAGAATGAAGCAGAATGCCTGAAGAAAAAGAAAGAAAGCCGGAAGAAAAAATAAGTTTTTTTCGTAAAATTTAGTATTTGTATTTTTTTTTTCAAATTTAAAACTTTGCGATTTCAATAATAAAATATTTGACTAAAATATGAATAACATTTTAAGAAACCACTTGTAGGATAAAAATGTGTAAAGCAAAGGCCACAATGATAAAAGTGTTTAAAGCAGTGTATGCAAGTCATCCTAAGTTAAAATGTTGGTTATACTTTTCTCTTAGTTATATATATCTTTTCTGAACGGAACATTGAAAGGCTTGTTAACTGTGCTTTACTGTACTTTCTCTTTTAATATATGCAGTTTTCAAATGCATAGTAGTCTGGGTTACAAAGTATTCTTCCGAAAGAAACGCAATTCAAATAAATAAAATCAAATTCTGGAAAATTTATATTAATAAATATATTTAAAATGCTCAGTTCGAATGAATAAGTAGAAAATTTTAAAATAATTATCTGAAGAGACAATGCAACACTAACAATTAAAATAAAAATCTAAAAATTTATAAATTGCATAAAATAGTAACTATGACTAAAAATAGAAATTAACAGCACACTGTCTTATTTAACCGAAAGGGGTTATAACCAGGGCAGGAGTTCGTCTCTGGTGTTCTCTTCTTGAACTTGAAAATACGTGATGCCGATGCACATGTAAGGGATAAATCATAAAATAAGGATTAAGCATTCGACAAATTGCTTAATCCTTATTTTGTGTCTATTGTTGCAATAGTAGTAATTTGTTAACACATTTATCTTTTCTGCGATTGCTTGTTTTTTTTACATAAAAAAGGTAAGTGCAGTTACATATTATGTTAAACTTAGGTTAACTTTTTGTAGAATCGGTACTTACTGTCTAGGAATATGATGTCTGTAAACTTACTTCCTTTGTGGCTGTCTAGGGGCTAATAAACTAGTCCACCTCGACCGTCTTTTACATGTAAACATCTTTCAGTCGCATCATCGTCTTAATGGCGGAATCGTCTGAGTTCTATTATCGGAAAAGTAAAAGATTTATTCTCACAGCTTGTCGCGTCATCTGATTATAATGAACGATGCCATCCCACAACTGCTCGGCCTATTCTGACAGAATGCGGCCTCGCATTCTCGTAGTAAGACCATCAACATCTAGGGATCTGAAAAATAAAATTAAAAAAAAAAAAAAGACAATAAAAAAAAGAAAAATCTGAAATTTTTCAGATTTTAAATTACGTCCAAAGGGGCGTTTTTTTTAACGTTTTGAGTGTTACCTTTATTTATTAAATATCATGTTCTTTGCACTTAAACCATAAAATTCAGTTCAAGAGCAATATCGCAAAATAATTTTAAATTAAGCATATCTTTAGAATTTCCGATATACACAGTCTCGCGAGCTGGAGATAAAAGTATTTTTTTTCTATATAACGTTGCCATTTCTCGCTTTTAAAGTATTGAGTTTGTAAATCAAAAATTCGTTAAAGTTTTACAAAATATAAAATCTATAATAAAACAAATTCCAAATTTGGGATGTCAGATGCCCATATTCGCAGTAGGATTTCGTCATTCAAAATTCGATGGCTCTATGTACCATTGTTTTATCACAATGCGACCTAAACTTCCACAGTTATAACACCTTAGTTCTTTACTCTTATTAGGTATAGCGCGTGCTTTATTTTGTGTGTTAGTACTTGAATAACCCTTATTCTTCGTATCTGGAACGCGAATTTTCTCATAAATTTTTAATTTGTCTTTGAATTCAGAAATAGTTTTACACCCATACAAAATAATTTTGTTGCTACTCTGATCTGGTATCCCATTGATTACATAATCAAGAATTGATGAATTATCAACAGAACCACGACTGGCTATTTCACGCATGGCAATTAAATATTCGGAAAGTGATTCACCAGGTTTTAAGTGTCGTTTCTGTAGTAAATTATGAAGTTGTGCACTGTTTATTTTAGAACCAAATTCAGATAAAACATTTTCTTTTAATTTGTCCCATGATATTATACCTTTCAAAGATCTAATAAATACTTTAGCAGAACCAGTAAGCAATGTTTTAGCAAACACAATTTTCTGTGATTCCGATAACTTAAATAATTTAAAAGATTCTTCTAAATTACCAATGAAGGATTCAACTGGATATGTATTAGTGCCATTAAATTCAGAAACAGTTTCTAAGATATCACGAAAATGTAGGGAAATATTGCCAGGCATTATAATGTTTTCATCCACTGAATTATTTATGGGAGGTGATTCTGACCGAACAGAATCAACATCATCATTTTTATCAGAATCATTAACAATTTTGTTTTCAGATAACTCATCATCGTCATCACTTTCGGATTTTAGAAGCTTAAAATCACAAAGACTATTCAATATTAAATTGCAGTTTTTATTAGGATTTTGAATCATAATAAAGATGTAACAAATTACATACAGAAATAAAATCATTTGCAGTAAGAGTTTTAAGTAATTTTTGTTTTGTTTCTTTAATATTAAAATCAGATGGAAAACCACAAAAGTTACGCAATCTCGCTCTATTTTTTCGATCACCAAGTTCCAAACACAATTTGATGTAAAAGTTTAATTGAGTTAGTAGGCCGTCTTTAAAGAATTTGAAATTCTAGGAATAGAATTTCAGGTAGTCATCTTAATTCACAGTATCGTAGAACACTATTCTTAGAAGTAACAATGTGGAAATAATCGAAACAAAACATACTTCTTTTCTTTTGTAATATTCGTCATAATTCTTCCTAGACTCATCGCGGCCTGAGCGCCCAAATCTGTAGAATGGATGCTTACTGTCTAGGAATATGATGTCTGTAAACTTACTTCTTTTGTGGCTGTCTAGGGGCTAATAAACTAGTCCAATTTACAAATAACTTAAATATTTAATGGAAACATGAATAGTTGCTACAAACTACAAAATAATTACATGTGTAGAACGATGAATTTACATAGATGATTTTTACAGATGAAGAGAATCGACCGTCTTTTACGTGTAAACATCTTTCAGTCGCATCATCGTCTTAATTGCGGAATCGTCTGAGTTCTATCATCGGAAAAGTAAAAGATTTATTCTCACAGCTTGTCGCGTCATCCGATTATAATGAACGATGCCATCGCACATTTTTAATTCGGAAAAGCAACGATTTGAGCATAATTACTTGAAAACTGTTTACCTCTCATGTTTGAAACATTGTCGTAATTTTGGTCGCGTGACGTACTAATATCTAAACCATTTTTCTTCTAAATTCTTTAATAAGAATGTTGTCCGTCCTTCACCGGTCGTATCTGTTGTAACACAAAATACAAAAACCTTTCTTCAATACTCATGTCTGTATTATCTAAATTAAGATACCTCATACAAATTAATATCTGCTCTTGATGGCTGGCATCATCAGGGGTAAAATCAAGTAAAGTAGAAAAATACTTTGCCTGTTTGATCTTACTTAAAATAATTCGGTATATCCTAATAAGCTAATTGTTTCATTTTGAATTTTATTTTTAAAGAATGAAGCATATTTTTTTTTAGTTTGAATTTTATTAATATATACAGACATGATAGGGTCAAATTTTGTGATCATTTCTATACACGTTAAAAAATTATTATTTGTTTCGAATAACTTGTTACTGAAACCACAGAAGGCTATGTTTTATTTGGCTAAAAACTGAATGGCATAGATAATTCTGTCAATAACATCGCGCCAATGCTTAGTCTTTTTTTTTTTTTTTTTTTTTTTTTTTTTCTAATTCCGAATCAACATGTTTATTCTTTCGTAATAATTTCAAAGAAATCGGACCAAAGATGTAGATTCCGGAAATGCATTATATTTTTTTCATGAAGTTTTAAGTGCTTAGATGGTTCCATTCGTTGAATTCAGAACTACCCACTTTTGCGTTGCTGAGACTGTTAAAAAATTTGCAACAAAAACAATAAACATAATTTTTTTCAGCAGAATTCAGGAACATTTTAACTCGTTAGCTGTTTGGCAAGATTCGACAAAAGTACATCTAAAAAAAATTACGTCCATTTTTGTGTTTGGGAAACCAAAACTCGAAACCAGGATATCCAGGACCATTTTCTATTAAGGCTTGAACTTGGGATCGCAATAATGGACTTGGGCATAATCTGGAATCATCAGGCACAAGAAAATGCGTATCTACTGCAGAAAGTTTAGATTTCATTAGTA
This sequence comes from Stegodyphus dumicola, assembly GCF_044657685.1. NCBI lineage: Eukaryota > Metazoa > Arthropoda > Arachnida > Araneae > Eresidae > Stegodyphus > Stegodyphus dumicola. The sequence continues at coordinate 129,060,648 of NC_140771.1, read as the reverse complement.
TTTCTTCTGTTTTTTCGACCGGCTGCATTGAAGTTAAAGCTAATTCCCGGGTTAAAACACTTTCTACATCTTTCTGATTATTAGCTTCTTTTGGCAATTTTAGTGGCAGCTGAGACGTTGATGAACAACTAGTGCTAGTAGTGTCAGCTTGGGTATTCTGTGGGTTTTGTTAAAAAAAAAAAAAAAAAAAAAAAAATCTGGTTTATTAAGTTTTCTTTTCACTTTTTTTTTCTTCATTGCATTCTGATCCTCAGACAGTTTTTTCTGTCTTTCTTCCGACATTTGGGAGAAAATAAAAATAAAAGTAGAAAATAACTATTATAAGAACTATTGCGTAAAACACTTCCTCTTAAGAACACTCGGAAAGTCACTGTTTGAAGTATTTTACCTTACTTCTGAAAAACTGAGTATATCTTAAACCATTGCTTGTAAAATATATGAACTATTAGATCAATAACAAAATATAACTATTAGATCATAATTCAAGGAGGTGGTAGTATTCTTTTGTTTATTAAAATAAATAGATCAAATTTAAAGTGTGTATTTAAGACGTAATGAAATAACGCAATATTTTTCCTTCGGTTTTTCATATAGATAAAAATCGGAAAATGGCCAAAAAATATACAAGAATATCTTGTATATTTTTACTTTTCAAATCTCAGATAGGTATATTTTAAATTCAGTGGTGCTTCGTAAATATGTCAATCCTTTCCTCTCGAAAGATAATAATTTTTAGTTTTATAAACAAATGGTTCATGTAAAAAAACATTTTCGAGTAATTCTGCTCAAATCGTCGCTTTTCTGAATTAAAAAGCTAACCTAACTTTAACATAATATGTGACTGCATTTAACCTTTTTTTAGGTAGAATAACAATAATCACAATCAATCGCCAAAAAATCACAAAAAGGATAAATGTTGCACAAATTACTACGATTGCAGCACTAGACACAAAATAAGGACTAAGCAATTTGTCAAACGCGTCTACCCTTACATACGCATCGGCATCACGTATTTTCGTTCACATACATTTACACGATCAGCTCAACTTATGCCCAAAACTGCAAAAAGCATTAACTGATAAAAATCAAAGTCATATAAATAGTATAGATCTTATGTACGAACTGCAGTTTTTGCTAGCCTTTGGAGGAAATGCAGCATTGCGGTCGAAACTCTAAGCTGCATTGCTGTCAACAGCACAGCGGTTTGTAAAAAGGAATTTTGGATATATCCCTAGATATCAGCCTTCGACCATTTTTTATGTCCTATTGTAATCACAATTTGAACCTTGTCGAAAACAATTTATTCAGTGCAAACTTATTAGATATCTAAATTAATTTGTTTTTAATTTTAAGATAATAAATAGTGTTCAGCAACATATTTGGTATCCAGTGCATTTAGTGTATTATATCGCTTCGCTTACAGTGTTAAGTTTTCATAACATGTTGTTGTTGTTGACTAATGCTCGCTAGTCTGACCTGTAGTCAGCCCAAGCCCATGAAATTCCTCGTGGCAAGGAGCGGAAGATACGTCTGTCGTTGGCAACAACCTTGAGCACCTTACAGGTGACAGTGCGACTTAGCTCAGTTTCGCCTTCAATTTGGATGGAGAGCATCCTAGGGGACGGGTTCGAGCGTCTCCCACCCCCTTTCTTTACCTTTCGAGAGAACTTTTGCCTCGCATATTTAGAGTGCCCCCATGCCGCACGGGCACAATACATTTACAAACATCCATACCTTCTCCGAGATTCGAACCCGGGCTTCGGCACGGCAGTCAACAACGCTAATCACTATACCGGTTGAGCGGCATTTTTTTATAACGTAAATATATGTATAATTCTTTAATAAATATGTCTGAGTGTGGGTTTTAACAAAGCACAAAATATTTGCATATTTAAACAAATTAAAAGATAATTTTTTTTTTTTTTTTTTTTTTTTTTTTTTCATATTATGCTAATGATGCTTCATTTTAAATGTTAGCCATAAGCAATGTCCCTTTAAAATCGTCACTGCATAAAGCCACTCTCTAGACATTTTGCACGACGGCGCAGAAAATAGGCTTGGCGCGGGCCTGTATGTGTGCCAATTCAGCAATTTTAATAAAAAAACACTTTCAGAAAACTTCAGATCAAGGAATAAGAATTGCAGTGTCTCTGTGTGCTTAAAAACTACGAAGCATTCTGCAGACTTTTGTGCCAAAATCCAGGTTGACGAATAGATTAATACATTTTAATGTTTCTTTTAGTCTATATATTTCAAAATTATTAAAATAACTTGCACAGTTTGATTGCTTAAAACAGCAATAAAGTTCATCTATAAAGATATAGAAGGAACTTCATAATTATCAAAATACTTCATTGCTTTGGTGAAAACCTGAAATTTACTAAATTGCCTAACTTTATAACATTAAATATCTTCATAACTGTAGTATTATGTTCTCTTTGATTAAAAGGTTATCTACCTTATTCATTTGTTATACATTAAAATATTTTCTGATTTATTTAACATTAGGATTACTAAATGTGTTAAGAATTTCCATACATGCTTGTGCAGTGTGATTGCATGTTTGTGTAATGAACTTTGATTTTCATGAACGAAAAAGAAATACTATCTCCGAATAAGTACTTTTTTGTTTTCCAGTTCCTGTGTTTAAGCTGTAAAAGTAAATTCACTTCAAGTATGTGTCTTTGATTTTTTGACGATGTAAATACTGAAATGTGTGTGCAGTAAAACTCAACTAAAAAAATATCCGGAAAGCTCTTGAAATTTTAGATAGTCGAGCATATAAAAAATGAAATACTGTAGACAAGTAAGTTGAATGGAAGAATAAAATACTAGTCTAAAAACATAAAAACAGTTCATCTTATTTGTATCAACTTATCTATCAAAAGCCAATATTTAATATTATGCAAAATTCAGAAAGAAATGTATGCTGCTGACCTTTGGAATATTATAACGGGTGATTTTTGCAATGGTTGTTATGTGGATTCAGACTGCAAGTTGAGACCTTATATATGAGCAATAGTAATCTGAAAATTTGAAGTAGTAATTTTATATCCAACGATCTCTGCCAAATAACTTTCATGTTTTAATATTTTTAACCACTTGTTATTAATTTTATAAAGTACATTCCATAATTTAAATTTTATTTACTTTCATCTATTTTAATACTTGCCATTATAAATTTCATACTTCTTTAAGATTTCAACGTTGCTAGGCAAAGAAAACAGGATATTTGTTATTCTGACTTCCTTTGCAATTTTAGTTATTTTATACATACATACATATATATTTTTTATGTTGGATAGGGATTTATGTGCAATAGATATATACAGATGTGTTTGGACTCTATATACAGAAATAATTTTTAAAAAGGAAAATTTATAGTCCTTCTGTTAGCAACCGCCGTTGATTCCCATAGCGCATGCGCATGATAAGCAAGTTCTCTGCTGCGTAATACTTTTCTATGTAGGTAGCCAACGTCGAGAACTGGAACATGTTTTTTGGGGGTCGAAGGACGCGAAGCTGTGTGGTCGATTCGCGTTTGTTTACTTCGGCGAAGTGCTACGTGTTAAGGTATGGGGTTTCTTGTATTGTGGTGATTAGTTTGCGCTTTAAGTAAAGTTAAATACAGATTATTTTGTTCTCCTTGTTCGGTGTTTACAGAGAAGCTACAAGTAGGAGAATCTTCCATTTTATTTTGCGCTTAGACGCATATTGTGATGAAGAATGATGGAGTGGAACTCTGTGAACGGGTCTAGCCTGGACTTTCAGTATAAATCGTCCATATCGTTAGAACGTCTATTAAAAATTTGTCATGAGAAAGGAGTAAGAAATTACACTGTCTTTCTTAAAGGTATAGAGAAAAATATTAACGTAAAGAATCCTAAAATTTTGAAAGATAAAATATCCAGCAAAATGGCTTTAGTTAAAAATATTGACTTCATTAAAATTATAAGAGATGGAAGGCTTCTGATAAATACCTCAGTGGCTGAATGCGCGGGGCAAATATTAAACATATCTGAATTGCATAACGTAAAGGTCTCCCCGATGCTTGCCATGACTGAACTGACAAGCAAATTTCTTCTGTCGGCCATTCCAGTAAAAGTCGAGCTCTCGGGGCTAGCTAATGAGCTGAATCGTAATAAGGATATTGAAGTATTAAATTTAAGATTTATGGCCAAAATCTCAGACAGTAACAAGAAACCCTCGGAAAGAGTACTCGTCACTATTGCAGGACACCATTTGCCAGAACACGTAAAAGTATGGCTGCCAAGATATAGGATCACAAGGTTTTATGATAATCCAAGGCAATGTCCTCAATGTCTGAGGTTTAGTCACGGGATTAAAAGCTGTAGAGGATTAGTAAGATGTAGCAAATGTAGCGAAAATCTCTCCAGGGCACAGTGCCAGAGTGTGCAGATCAAGTGCGCGTTGTGCAGTAACTCACATAAAGCATCTTCGAAGAATTGCCCCAAATACATCGAAGAGGGCAATGTTCTCAAATATAGTGCTGACCATCATGTTCCCGTAGTAGAAGCAAGGCAGGCTGTATCAAATAAAAATTCTTATGCGAAGGGGACAGGAACTCAGGTGTCGAGTCCTGAAAAGGAAGACTTCCTGAAAGTCATGACTCCAATAATAGATGCGTTGCAAAGATCTTTTGAAAGTGCTTTAAAACAGCAGGCTGACTATTTCGAAAAACTCTTAACATGGTTGGATCAAAAGTATGAAAGCATGTTTAACAAGTTATAAGAGAAGCTCGACACAAAGTTGAGTGAGATATCGGGATGCACTAGGGATAAGCATATTGGGAAAAGAGCTCTTGAACCCGACAGTGACCTGGACTTGGATGAGCATATTTCGGAAAGAATTAGTAAGAAGCAAGGGCAAGAAGCCCCATTCTAAATCAGAATCTATAACAAGAGAAGCCTGTATTCAAAGCAAGCATGACGTGTCAAAACCGAAAAAGTCTGGCCAAGGTTAGAAACTGTGATTTTATTCATAAAATGAGTGGTTTTGTTTTTCTGCTTCTCTTTTTGCTTCCTTTTCTCATCTAGTTCGATGGGACCTACGTTTTGTTCATGGAATGCAAGAAGCATCTTTAACAAAAGAAAATTTATCATTAGCAGGAAAGAATTTTTCTGTGATGCTTTAATTATCCAGGAGATCGGGCTTTCTAACTTAGAGGATTTTTGCTTACCTTATAAAATTATTTTTCGCAAAGATAGATTAAGCTCTTACCAAGGCGGGGGGCTAATGATTGCCATCAAGAAACAATGGGCAAGCTTATCTGTACAAGATAGCAGTTATGATATAGCGGGAGGAGAAATTATGAGAGTTGATCTTCGAGCAAATAGTTCCGATATTTCAGTGATCAACGTCTACCCTTCCAATGGCCAGTTCTGCGTGAAAGAGTGGGAAAAAGTTCTGGCTACGTTGCCCGGCAAGTTTATTATCTTAGGAGACTTGAACTGTCACAACCAGGCTTGGGGCTCAAGCAGGCTGTCAGGGGGTAGAGTGCTTTTGGAGTGGTGTAACAACAACAACCTTTGCATTTTAAACACTGGGAAGCCTACCCATGTAAGTCCCGGAAGAATCGAATCCTGCACTGACATCACTTTGTGCTCAGCCGAGCTTTACGATCAGTTGAACTGGGAACTTTCTCCTGATCCCTTTAGCAGTGACCACTACCCTATAAAATTAGGTTCACAAACGATAACAATGCCTCAGCTGCTGGCAATCAGAGAATAATTGCTCACTGTAACTGGAAGAAGTTCGCTACAGAAAGCAGTAACAGAATCAGGGCTTTGCACCCAGAAGAAAGGAACCTTGAAAATATCAACCGCATCTTGAGGGCCACAAAAAAAGAGAACCTAAAAAAATTCCGATTCAACGCAAAAACAGCCCGTGGTGGAACACAGAATGTAACTTCATTCTTGGCCAGAAAAGGAAGTGCCTTAGACTCTCTAAAGCTCATCTTTCAAGAGGTTACTGGACCTCTTACAAGAAATGGAACGCTTATCTTAAGAGAGTCATTAAAATCAAGAGAAGGCTGTATTGGGAAAAAAATTGTAGTCATACCAGAAAGGATGGTAATTTATTTAAGATAGTTAAAAATATCCAAAATAAAAAAAAATTCAGGTACTTTAAGATGGTACCGTTGTAATACTTTAAGATATTGGTCTCGAACAATATCTTAAAGTATCAGAACGGCCACACCTGGTCAGCTGAAGAGCAGAGCGTAGTGTTTGCTAAGCACTATTCAAGATTCACTATTCAAAAATTTATTCCCCTGGATTTTAGTGACGAAGAAAGTAGCCGTATTAATAACCCCTTCTCAGGTTCAGAACTCGATAAAGATATCAGGAGTCTCAAAAACTCTGCTCCGGGACAAGATGACCTTACAAGATATGCTATTAAAGTTTTAGCTGATGATTGCAAGCATACGCTCCTTGAGGCCTGCAAAAATTCATGGAATTCGGGTCTGATTCCTGAGAATTGGAAAGAAGCTATTGTTATTCCTTTTTTGAAACCTGAGGGCGACAGTGCGCTGGTTTCCAGTTACAAACCAATTTCTTTAATGCAAATTCTTGCCAAAGTGATCGAAAGGATGATTCTCAATAGATTTAGCAAAGTAAAAGACTCTCAAATATACAGCTTTATTCCGAATAGAAGTTGCCTGGTCCTGCTTAATAAATTGTTCAGTAGTATCCTGCACCACAGGAAGCAAAGGAAAATTGTTCAGCTGGTGGCCCTTGATCTCAAAGCCACATTTGACTCAGTTTAGCATGATGGCCTGCTTTATAAAATCATGCAATTCGGTGCTAAAGGGAATAGTATCCTGTGAATTGCTAATTTCTTAAACCAGAAAACAATCAGAGTAAAGTGGAGAGGGATCCTTTCAAGAAGCTATGAGATAACCAACAGTGTCTTTGAGGGCTTCATTTTGTCTACTATTTTCTTCACAATCTTCATGCACGATATCTATGAAATTATCCCGGCTGATGTCGACTGCTACGTGTATGCGGACGACATATTCTTCTACAGTGCAGATGTTTCGTTCCCCAGGGTAGTCAATAATTTGCAGCGTGCGCTGTTTAAAGTGCATAGATGGTCTAAAGAGTGGAACTTATGCATTTCCCCAGAGAAAAGTAAATCGATTATTTTCGGTGGGACAAAGAGTAGTGAAGAGAATCTACTGAAGCTTGATGGTGCAGCATCCCTACGGAAGGAATCCCTACGGTAGGGTGAAGCATCCCTACGGAAGATCACATTAAAATTTTGAGCATGTGGTTTGATAGTAAACTGAGTTGGAACGTCCATGTAAATAAAATAGTACCGAAACTGGAAAGAATGCTGAATGCATTTAAATTCATCGCGAGCCCCAGGTGGGGTGCCAGAAAAGTGGATCTAGTTAATATTGCAAATGCTACAATAAGAGGAAGAATAGAATATTCAGCTGTCTCATCATGTCTACCTCTCAACAAAGTAAGAAAAAGCTTGAAATTGTTTATAATCACGCCTTAAGACTGGCTACTGGGGCGCCTATCAGCACCCCTCTCCCGTTGTTATATGTTGAAGCAGGGGTTTTCACCTTAGATACGAGAAGATGTATCACCGCAATTAAGTTCCTAATAAAGAATATTGCTCTGTCAGCAGCCTCTCCCATTGCGGATAGTATGAAAAATTGTTTGCAAAGATGCAAGTACAAGTGGAGCAAAATACGTAAGCCCATTAGCCAGTGTGTTAAAGACAAGCTAAGCAATCTCGATCTAGATTTCAGCAAATGTATTTATTACTTTTAACAGCGAGCAAGATTTTTCTGAAGAAGTGAAGTGTTGTTTCAAAATAAATGAGTTCCAGAACAAAAATCTCTCAGATGTGGAGATACAGCAATTTTTCCGCTGCATTATTAATGATTACGTGAATCAAGGTTTTAAGATCTACGCTACAGACGCTTCCAAGTCTGATCAAGGAGTTGGTATTGTGGCTGTAGATCGAACCGCGGTGATTGTCAGTCAGTGCATAGACAACAGAAGCTCCATCTTTTCAGCTGAGGCATGGGCTCTTTGTAAGCTAGCTCCTTGAGAAACTGAATCCTAACGAAAAGGTTGCTATCCTTACAGATAGCAAATCAGTAGTCAGCGCGTTGAGCTGTGTTCATAGGAGATCCAACTCTCTCATCCTTAAGCTCTTCGAGCGGATTAAAGCTTTCCATCACCTCACTGTCATTTGGGTTCCTGGCCATAAGGGTATAGGGTTCAATGAAAGAGCGGACAAAGTTGCGAAAAAACGAAATATGAATAACTCGGGATACTTTTCAGCAGAGGATGCGTGTAGTTTCATCGAGAATACTATTAAGGAAGAGCAAGTCGACTGCTGGCAGACTTCTCACACCGGCCGCAGATTCAGCAATTGTAATGTTCATTGCGAATGGAATAAAGGATTAAACATCGATAGTGCACAGAATTTATCATTTTTATCTTTCCCCTAAGGAACTTTTACAGGTCCTTAGGGGAATGATAAACATGTAGTGGTAAAGGCCTTCGGGGTCGAACACCACTTAATGAATGATGATATCCGAATTCTCGAAAGTCCGGAAATACTTTACATTCATTTCTATGGGACGAAAGACTGCTGCTCTGCTTGGTGCTTGGTCACATAAAATTTAAGGAAAAATGGTTATCCGCTGCAGCGCCTATGGACGTAAAGAAAGTTTTGTAAAAGGAGGACCTGTAACCTTTCATAGGTAAGTTAAAACTGCATGATTTATTATTTTATTTCCAGTATTTTTGTCATTTTACTATCTCTGTTGAATTGGTTGGAAAGTTTCAGCCATATTGTATAAGAAAATTGCCGCTGTATATGACATTTTCAGCATGTATTATTAGCAACAATATGTATTATATACTGTGACACTATTTACTGGAATCACCCTTCACAAATAATTGGATTTTATATTCTTTTTTCTTCTACTCCGTTGAAATAGAAAGCTGCGCCAATCGGCGCTAACATTTTTTCGTCAAGTCGTACGCCTTTCGATTTCGCAAACAAGTACTGCCTACGATAAAAAAAGAAAAATGTTATTATTATTATTATTAAATTATTGAGAAAAGATTGTGCGATATGTTTACTTTGTTAAAAAAAGCTGAAAATCTTGAATCATGCAATATTGAACATAAACATTTAAACAGCATTATTTTAAAAATCAGATTACTTTTACAAAGCTCAGTGCTTTATCATTATTATCTATAAAATCAATTAAAATAAAAATAATCTGTATTATAATCAGTGGCGTAGCTAGGATTCTAGCGCCCGGGAACAACAGAAGAATTTGCGCCCCTTTCTGTGCGCTAAGAATGGAAAACATTTCTTTAAAACATTTTGTAGCATCAATTTGGCGCCGCCGCCGCCTGGATGTTGCGCCCGAGGACAGATGTCCCCCCTTGCCCCACCCTAGCTACGCCACTGATTATAATTCTGTCTCATCTACGATGCTGTTAGAAATTTATCGTAATTGAAAAAATATAATGTGAAAAATTTACCATATTTTAAATAGTATTAAAAAAAAAAAGAAAAAGGAGAGAGAGAGAATTTTTAACTATAATATCGATTTTGTTTAATGCTAATGATAAATACTGAGTTGAAGTTTGCTATCGTTTGATATATATTCAATATAAAATATTTGTTATAGTTAATAAGATGTATTGATCCCCTCATGACATACACATGAGTGTGGAAATCAGTAATTAAGATTGAATTATTTTGTTCCAGTAATATAATCTCAAGAAAAGGGAGGTGGTGCTCATTTTAGAAGTTTAACCTACATGCAGTGAAATATAACTGAGTTTGTTAATAGAGTTTTATGAAGAAAGAATTGTTGATGGCAAAATCAAAGTAACTTTGATCAACATTGCCTTGAGCAGAAATTTTTTCCCATCTACCATCATCAATAATCTAATTTGAAAGTGACTCAAATTTTCTTTTAAATTTGCACTTGACCCTTTTTTCTCCAGAAGGCACCCTTTGACCTGTAAGTTGATATATTACAAATTGTGTTTTTGAATGTACGTGCTATTGTTAAATAATTTTAAGAGAACTTTAAGGTGGTCCAAAAGGACCCTTTTGATTTCCATTTCAATACAGAATCACGAAATAAGAATTCTCATGTAATAAAAAGTTAAAGGGATAAATGCCACCCCCCATATACAGACAATTATATTATTGTTTTGACTCTAGTTGTAGGTATATTTACATTTCCTTCCAATGAAAAATCACTACACTTTTAAAATTTCATGATATTTTTCAGCATGTACTTAAAGAATTCTTAAATGATTCTGAAAAATTACCATTCTTCTTCAGTATACCTGTATGACCTGGCATACATATATATGTGTAATTTAATACTTCATTTGCTACTTTAGTACAATTAAGTTTTTTTTTCTTTCATTTATAGTTTTCCTAAAGATCCAGAAAGACAAAAACAATGGGAAGTACAACTGCGGCGGAAAAACTAAGTATTCAAATTTATGTTCGAAACATTTTACATCAGACTGCTTCGATAGAACAAAGTTTGGAGGCACCTGGTTAAAAGCCCCAACAATTACAACGTTATTTAATTTCCCTTCTCACTTACAAAAAAAAAAAAAAAAAAAAAAAGTTTACAAGCGAAAGTAGCCAAAAAATCCACTTCAGCCCAATCAAGAAGAGTCTATGCACTATTCAGAAAGTAAGTGATGCTCTATTTTCAATTTTACTACCATATACTTAACATATTTATTTATGAGTGGGAGAGAGAGACAAGGAAGAAATTGTATTTTGATTAAATGTTTACTTAATTACTTTGATTAAGTCTAACATAACATGCTGTGATGAAGTAATTTTTTCTTTGAATTTTTTAAATTTTATTGGTTTCAATATGTTAAATAGCATTTTTAGAGAGAAAAATAGTTTTGTAAGTAGGTGAATTTTGTTGCATTCTAAACTTATATTCAGATTAGAATTTCCAGATGCTGGTAATTTACTTTTAGCTTACTTATTTTATTTATCTTTATGTTTCGGTTTCATTTGTAAATTAAATTTGAAGAAATTAGCTTGAAAATTTTAGCAATTGCTAATTAAAGCAACTAAAAACACTTGAACTATTACAATATAAAGTAATCTGAGATTGTGCGAACTTTGAAAACTAATTTAGTTTATATCTAAAACATCTTGCCTGAACCCCATGGACCTTATAAGAAATATACCAACCCAAATGGGTTTTCTCCCTCGTCTGACGCGTTCCCGGCTGTCACCTTGATCACATCCGGAGGAGTAGGGACGGACTTGCAGAAATTTAACAATGGTTGCCTATTGCAGCGTGTATAATGGTCAAGAAAAGGCTGGTTGTAGCGCCTCATTTCCCAAATTAGAATTTCTCCATAGTTTTATTTTTGAAATTGAGATTGAGTTTTAAAAATTTAGCATATTTATCGAGCATCATTAGCGTTCCAAATAATTATAAAGCTATTGCATGCTTTCAGTGCTGGATATTTATTTAGCTTTTCCTATGATGTAAGGAAATTTGTAACTACTTCTTTTAGAAAATAATATTTTAAATATGGACTAATAGAAAATTTCAAACAAACAATTTTCACTTGCAATTTTTATGTTTTTTATTGGTATAAATAAGTAAAAAATACTAAAATATTTAAAAACGAATTTTTGAAAATTTTGTTTAAAATTCTAAATTGTGCTGCTTTTTTAAAATTATAGATGAGCATTATAGTACAATTTCTGTAAAGGAATTTTATTTCAATCATATTTCATAATACATCATAGTGATAAACACTTTTGACTCCTTAATTTTTATACACTTAATATTAAAATTGTATTTAGCCGCAATAATTAATTTTGCTTGTATTTTATAGTGATTATTTTTTAAATTTATTTTTAATTCTGCATAAGATTTTTTTATTTTTATTTACTGTTAATTTACTTTATTAGCTCGAAGCGGCATTTTGCGCTGTTTCACTATAAATGTCCGTGTCTCCTTGCAAATTGTTGTTACCAAATATTACCGCCATGTATTATATTTAAAGAAATTAAATAATGAAGAATCTGCATGAATATATGTATATTTCTCGCACTGTGACAAAAACGACGGAATCTAGAGCCATCTAATTTTGAATAATGTAATCTTCCACCCAAACATGGGTATCTGGACGGCCGAATTTCGAATTTGTTTTAATCTATTTCATATTTTGTAAAACTTGAACGAATTTTTTATTAACAAACTCAACGAGTTCAAAGCGAGCAATGGTAACACTGTACGGAAAATAACATTTTTATCTCCAGTGCGGAAATTCTAAAGATATGATGGTTTCAAATGTATGTGGTTTACAGGCGAAGAACATGATATTCAATAAATATAGGTACCACACAAAACGTTAAAAAAGGGTTCCTTTTGGACGTAATATAAAATCTGAGTGCGTCTGGATTTTATTTTATCTTTTTTTTCCCTTCATTAGACTCAAAAAATTTTATGCTTCGAATTTTATAAATTACTCAAATAAATAATCCCTTTAATATTAATAATTTAATATTAATAATTTAATGATGATATAATCAAATAAATAATCGTTTTAAAATGTTATTATCGTTTTGAAAATCGCTACCTGAAAATGTTCATTAATTTTTTTTTTTTTTTAAATATCAGATCTCGTTTAATTTTACCTTATTTATTTCAAAGCATCACGTTCTATCAATATTATTTAATTTTACTTTATTTTTATGCAAAATTAAGTTCACTATACAGCGTATCACATTTAATAATTAAAAAGAGTTATGTGGTACAAACGCCATAGGTTTCAGTGTTAAAGTAAACCAGATCGTCCCTACTCTTTCTTGCGGACATGTCGGTGATGCGCGCCCGCCCACTGGGTTAGTCTATTTCTTATAAGGTAAATGCTGAACCCTAATATTTTGCAAGGTATTTCCGTGCTGAGGATGAGGGGGGGGGTAGCTGAAAGTCTCTGTGCCCTGGACCCCCAATATTCCCTCAAACTACTGTAAAGCCACTGAACATGGTAGATTGCTGAAGTTAGAAAGTCCAGGGTTCTGTCCTACCGCAGAGCTGTCGACCACACAGTTGGAGTTTTTCACAGTGTTCTATAGACGTCACGTAAATAGGAATTAGAGTGTAGCACAACTTTGGAGTACAGTCCTTGTCCTGATAAAAATAAAAAGCATTTCTAAGAATTGGTGAAAGGGGTTCACATTGTGCTTTTAGTCAATTCATCGCAATCATAGCAGAAGTTATCAAGATGATTTCTCCTCTAACATGACATAAAATTAAACAGTAGATGAATGATTGGTATTAATAACTTACACTCACATACTACAGTGTATTTTTAAAAAGTCGGAGGGAAAAAATTTGATAGTTTAACAACATTTAAACAATTTTGAGACACAGAATCACTGCATAGAATACTGCAAGTTTGGCTGAGGGAAGATATGATGCTTAACTACAGTGATAAGAGCAATAAAATTTAAAAAAAGTCAAAGGAGAAGATTTATTGAGACAAACCTGAAGCATGGGAAATATTCAGCCCTCCTCCCCTGATTGGCTTCTAGTCAAAATTATTGAGCTACATATATTTATTAGTATAGGTGTTTGGTTTTGTGGATGGTTGAATATGTAGAAAATAAGTGAAAAGCTTGTGAAGAAAAACCTCTTTCCATAAGATACGTAGAAGATTCCTTTGCGATGAATCGATTAAAATCTGTCTAAATATTTGTTTAATGTCTGCGATGAATGCTATTTTATGCTTACGAAATCGAACAATTAAATCAAAAATATCTTCTTTAACCTCTCCTGAGAGTAAAATGTCGTTCAAACTCAGTCCTGTAGTAGTAGGAGCTGATGCATTAAACACAATGCGCGATTTCGTAGATGATTTTTCAGGTTTGTAAATTTCATGGTGAGGAAGGTAAATGTAAACGGGTGGAGGATTTTCTTCTTCAGCTCTTTCCATGTGATTTCAGCTTTCGTAATTCATTGATAAAATCGGTATAAAGCCTTTTAGGTCTGGGTTTTTATTTAACCTTTTAATCGTCTGATTAAGACGTTTATTAGCAATATTTCTTGAATCACTTAACTGATGCAGTGCTTTTCTCGAATAGGCATCTGTACTATGAAATGCTCACTCTCATTTCTCCTACGTGTCTTCTGATAATGCAATTCGCAAAACTCCTGTTCTTCGCTTCTAAGGGGTTCGTTGGCTATTTCTTCGATTTGCCAAAATTTATGTACACATTCTTCTAGACTTTCCGACTGGGAGATTAGCCCGAAATATTGATGTGAATTTTCAGTTTCAACAAAGCCACTAGCAATAAATCCGAAGATTAAATCTTAGAAAAGTAAAGTACTAGATAATCGAATCTTTCGCTCCTTCACTAATTCGAAAAAAACGTTCGGCACCCAATATGAGGGGGATCTTCCTGGCTTGTCAAAATCTGGATCTGCTAAGTATATATGCTCTGGTATTTTCAGATTTTCTACATTTATTCTGGTAGCAGGTACAAAGTCTCTTATTTTAGGTACAACGAGAAAGTCTATTACTGAGTTGAAAAAAGAGTCATTTTTACTAATAAGAACGTCATTTAATTTCCATTTAATATTCATCGTATTTCCACTTAAACCATTAACAGGAATATTTACCTTATGTTTGTTAAGACCAAGCGAAGAAGCGAACTGCGAGGTCATAAAATGCGATTGAGATGCACTGTCCAGGAACGTTCTGCCGCTAATATAATCACTCCAAATCGGTGACCAAACCTTAACCATGTTTGTAGAAAGCAAAACTGTTTTGTTTGACATTTTATTTAAAGATGCAAAAGTTTTTACCACTTCCGTTAAGTTTGAATTTTTATTACATCGGCTGAACTAGGGTTCCTTTTGCTTTGCGTATTACGAGCATCTGCAGCTTCTGAAATGGGAGAATTTTCCGTCTGCAAACTTGGCGAAATATCTTGATCTGGCGAAGCTTTTTCACACAAGGAATTTATAGTTTCAGACTTACGTAATAGATAATTGTGCTTTTCTTGGCATAAATCACAAGAATATTTGGATTTGCATGATGCATACTTATGTTTATCACTTAACAGTTTATACAAAGTGCATGTTTTTTAGCAATAATAAATCTTTGCAATGGAGCCATTTTTAAAAATAAAGAACAACTATATACCAAATGTGACATTTTACACAATATGCAGGAATTGCTGTTCGACTTTAACAGGAAATTTCTGGTTTTATTTGTGTAAGAAGTTTTAGTTTTTAGTAACGGTAATTGAACTCCATGTAAATTTTCTAACATTTGGGATCGTTTTTATAAATATTCCATGAACCTTCCGAATTTGGGTAATTCAGTCGATGTTAAACTCATTTCATATTATTTTCTTGTCTCTTTATCTATCTTGAATGACAATATTTATAAAGAATTGATGTTTTAGTTCATTATCTTCTAATTTCTTTAAGTTTAAAGCTCTTAGGTTTTTGCTCAACAACCGTTTATTAACAATCAACCGTTTATTTTCATATCTATCAATTAAAACCTCAAATAAAGACTGAAAACTGTCTTCTGGAGTTTCTACAGCTTTCGCGTCTCCTTTTAATGCAGAAATCAAATAGAACAATTTTTGAATATCATTTAAAGAAGAGTTATTTGTAATCAAACTATCAAATTGTTTTTTAAAATTACTCCAGTTCTCAATATAACCGTCAAATTCTGGTAAGCTTAAATCAGGAAACCTTATAGAGATAGAATTAGGATCCTTAATAGTATTCGTTAAAGATTTATCAACTAAATCTGAATTTAATAATAATGTTTGTAAGCTTACTTTATTTCTTCTAAACGGTCTTTCATTTCTTCAAATTCTAAATCCACACTCGATAAATTTTCATCATCAATGACATCATAATATTCTAGTTGCAACGATTCGATCTGAGATAACATGTCCGAAACCATATCCAATTTGATTTAAAGGCGCATCTTGTCAGCATTCAAATTTGAATCTTTCAAAAAAAGTTTCCACTTTATAACTAACTATTCGTTAAAGATTTATCAACTAAATCTGAATTTAATAATAATGTTTGTAAGCTTACTTTATTTCTTCTAAACGGTCTTTCATTTCTTCAAATTCTAAATCCACACTCGATAAATTTTCATCATCAATGACATCATAATATTCTAGTTGCAACGATTCGATCTGAGATAACATGTCCGAAACCATATCCAATTTGATTTAAAGGCGCATCTTGTCAGCATTCAAATTTGAATCTTTCAAAAAAAGTTTCCACTTTACTAATCCTAGTTTTAAAGTTTCCACGACGTCGATTCAGCACTTTTAGTTTTTCATCTAATAACAGTACTGTAGAATTATCTCTACTGTTCAGTTCATCATCTGCGTTAGCCATTTTTGTTTACACGATCAAACTAAAGTTTTTATTGCTTTTAACGTTCGAAACAACAATTTATTTAGCCAGTTCCACTTCGGCTCGGAGAACCACTGCTATGGATGGCTACGAAATAACGAAACTAATTTCCTTTTAAATCCATCTTTTATTTTATTCGAAAATTAACCGCTCAATTAGCAGCCATTCAAAAATCCAAGCAACAAATTTTTCATCGAACAAGCTCATAAAAAAGAATTACAAAAAACAAACGATATTGACGCATGCTCGTTACAAGATTCGTTGCTAGAGGAGAAAGTTTCGTATAGCAGACATTCAGGCGCCAACAGATGTAGTGTAAAATGCAGATGCAACTGTTCCAGGAACGTCATCACTGAACCTTTGCCTTCAGATGTCGCGGCTGACTTCATAAATATCCGCATGGTTTCTACCATGAAACTAAATCCTCCCATTGCGGTTACTGGTGGCTCAGAGATTTGAAAGGTAAGAGGGATGAGCGTAAATTTTCCATTTTCTAACGACATGTTTCGTTAAACACTTTACCGACCGGTAGCGGTTCGAACATACTATGCCATTTCACCGCCCACTCAGGCACAGATCGTCCGAGACACCGGCTCGGTTTCGGCCTAGACTGACGCGCGGGAATATATGCGCTTTTCTTAAACTCTGGTAAAATTGTACGCTTCGTGTTATTGTAGGGTAACGAAATTCAATAAAATCTTTTACTTTAATCATATTTGTGTTAAACAATATTTATTTTATCTATTACAATCGTTTTCAGTTTATTATTTACATAAAATATACCATAATCCATATAAGATTATTTGTCGAAAAAAGAAGTTGTTTAATATTTTTTTAAACTATGATAGCGCTCGAAACAGTCACCTTTGTATAGTGGGACGTTGCAGTATTTACAAGCGAAACCTGTTCTACTTAGTTTTTTTTTTTATTTGCACAAACTCTGCATTGTCGTAGGGGTTTTTTTACATTGACCGCTGGTCACTATATTTACTAGTTTATGCTTTCTGAAATTTGCCAGTCTTCCGGGATGATCAAATCGGGATGGGGTTATTGTGGGTTCGGAATTAGGTAGATCCTTATCTTGTTCTTCAGTTTCGCAGTCTTCCATCAATGAAAGTGCCGCTTTGTGCAGAAAATTTTTATATGTAATTCTCTGTCCGTTCAGAGTTGTATATACTTTAAAGGAGTTAAAAAGTGCACAATTGATGAAGAGCATTACGACACGTTTCGCCCATTTTTTTGTTTTCCTGAAAATGGAGTAATAGGACAGATATTGATCTGCGCGATCTACGACCTTCATATATTTATTATAACCTATTATTGAAATAGGCTTGATTGTATGGGGCAATCTGATGTCCTGCTTCTGTTTCTATATTCCGCCATTTGTGCAGAATGTATTGTCGATATCATGTTTACATTCCTTTTGCTATTATTCCATACTTGTAATAAAATATGGCCAATTGATGTTGGCCTCTTGAAAGCTTGACCGTTTGAAGTATTTGAGGAAGCCCTCTGTTCTTTCGAATCGTCCCGCACACTCGCAATTTATTTTTTTAAAAAAATTTTAGCTATGTTGACACTATTATAATAATTATCTTGATATATATGGTGCCACATGTTCTTATACGGTCCAATGACCGATAATACTGTCTCTTCTAATTTTTTCCATCAGCGGCATACACACAAAAGTTGGATACGTATCCTGTACGAGCTTCAGACAGCACTCTAACCAGTATTCCTTATTTTGTAATTTTTGCCGGATTATATGTTTTGATTGACAGTCTACCTTTCCACGGAATTAAACATTCATCTAGAGATAATTGTTGATCTGGTTTATATACGTTGTTAAATTTTTCCTTGAAATAATCAATGACAGGCTGGACCTTCACCAGCCTATGCGAATTGGGAGAAATATCGTTATTATTACAAAAATGCCAGCTTTGCATTATTTGTAAAAATCTGTTCCTGCTCATAACCTTCGAGAAGAACGGCGTTTCTATAGATGGGTCTGTAGACCAATAATCTTAGAGAACGTTCTTCTTTACTTGTACCATGAGAATGATCAGGCCCCAAAATTTCTTCATTTCAGTCACCGTGACGTCTTTCCATTTTTTCGTTTTTGATGTATTAATATATTTTATGTATTAATACTATATTTTCCCACAATTTGATAATGATATCTATTAGACTCCCTCACGAAGTGCTCAATCAGGTCACTTCCAATGAATAAATTCACAATATCCATTACGCTTTCGGAGGAACTTGGCATAATTTTTACGCCAGAGCTGCTTTCGAAAGGTTCCAAAATTATACTCTTGTCGTTCGTTGACCATGTATCATTATTGTCTTCAACATTATTATTCATGTCCTCGCCTTTTGAATCACTGTATATTAGCGGTACAGGACGTCGCTTTCGAATGGCTATACTACTGCTATCACTTTCGTCATCAGTACTAATTGCTGAACGGCAGTCAAGACAATCTGACAGGTCGTTGAGATAAAACTCGCCGAGACTATCCTTTCCATTCATTTCTAAGGGCTAAAGCTTAGAAAAAAGCACCGATTATCTGAATAAAGAATGCGAAATGCTTGCTGCTTGTCAATCTAACCTAACCAAATCTAACAGAAAGATCAAAAGTCGATTAATCGACGACCGGTCGGTAAGCGCTGGGGATCAAAAGTCGATTAATCGACGACCGGTCGGTAAGCGCTGAGGAGCAAATATCGATTAATCGACGGCCGGTCGGTATGCGCTGAGAACGAAACGTCGATTAATCGACGGCCGGTCGGTAAAGTGTTAAAATGCTTCTGGCGCCAATATAGAGTTCCTCACTCTTATTCTGTTAAACTAAGTGTCGAGGAACCTGATGAACTGCTAAGCGAATAATCTCTTGGTTCAAAGAACAGAAAGCGTAAACTCAAGAACTCTTTGCTCAAACTCAAGAAGTCTTTGCTTCTGACACAGTATTTCCTCTCCGGTTTAGATAAACATTTATTCCACTATGCTACGGCACGTTCTTGACCGTTTATTTCTTGGGATGAAACAGCACCAACACTCTCATTATTCGCATCCATATTGGGAATAAATGATTTGTCGAGCTGAGGGTACGCTAGGATTGTCGCAGATACTAAATCCTCATTCAGTTTGTTAAGTTCATCCTGATATCTTTCTTCCACCAAGTAGTTTTGTTTGCCCTCTGTGGGTATGTGAAGTGTCTAGCGATGGAAGAGAAGTCCTTCACAAATCGTCTATAGTAGGTGCAAAGTCCCAGGAAATTCCTCAGCAGATGGATATTTTTGGTGCGTCTTCAATCTTTTAACTGCTGACCTCTTTCGTGGATCCATTTATTCACTCAAAATAAGATCAGCAGTCGGGCCCTTTCTTTGCCCGTATAACAAAGCCTCCACTTAGGCTTAAACTCAACGGGGAGAAATAATAACTAATTAGTGACTAACTAAAAGAGATTTAGCTGATGCTAACATAATTCTAAAGTAGTTAGCCCGTAATATTAAATTAGCCAGAGAACTATCAAAAAGCACGTAATACGGCCGAGCGTAATAACAGCTTAGAGAGACGTAGCCCAAAGGCAAACGCGCGCTACTCAGGAATTCTCCCTCACTCTGTCAAAGTCAGTTGAACTTGTTTTAAGTATTATTCTCTTTCTCATTTGCATTGAACGCGATTCTAAAACCTCATTCTGGTATGGAGCTGTAAGGTGAAACTAGATGAGATAGAAAAAATGCGTTAAATTAAAATAACTGTTAAAAAATCAAGTATACCTTACGAAGTAAAAATAGACACAACAGTCCCAGTCCTGTTGGCTTTTGAAAACCGTCAGAGAGGGTTTGTTAAGGAAGCTTCGGTTAAACATCTGTACTATGCCATCTGATTGCGGATGTAAAGGTGTCATTTTGGGTTTTTCTATGCTGAGTAATTTGCAGAGTTACATTTCTACCGTGACAGCTTCTTGATCAGAGATAGGTACGTTTCAGACAACATTATAAAGTTATCAGTGACAAAGAGGATGTATTTGTTGCAATAGCAGTTCGTCGAAAGTTCTGAGGATATCAAAGATGATGAGTTCTAAATGCGCTCCTACATTACAACGTTAAAGCTTGCCTCCGCTTCGTCTCTTCCGTCCTTACCGCCGCAGGTATCGCATGATTGGGACCGCTTTTGCACGTCAGCCCTTGTATTACTCTGGTAGAAGCGTTCTCGAACTCTATGCAAAGACTTCGTTATTCCGAAGTGGCCTCTTGTAGAGCTGCTGTGTAGTTCGTTAAGAACGACTGGGATTCACGATCGGGGAAGTATCAGCTGTTACTAGGAATGCTTTTCCATCATCCGTTTCGAAATTCCTGTACAAAACGGTATTTCGAAGATGGAGTGAATCACAGTAAAACTTATCCAGTATTGTTTTGTCCTGGGAATATAGATCTAAATGTCCTGCCAGATAGGTTTCCTATCTAAAGATTCCATTAAATCAGTTATGGGTTTAATGTCGCCGTTTTTCAACTGATCTTTTCTGACTTCTTTGTCAATGCATGGGTTTGGATCAGACGATAGGGTATTGGCATTTTCTCTCGACGATCCTTTCCTATGACGTATAGTTATGTACTATTAACGGAGTCTGCATTCATCTGGCTATTTGGCATTTGGGATTCTTGACACTTAATAGCCAGGTCAACACCAATGATCTTGTACGGAATGGGAATTTTCTACCGTAGAAGTAATGGTGGAAATGTACTGCCGCTCTGGCGTGCAACTCTTTGCTTCTGACACAGTATTTCCTCTCCGGTTTAGATAAACACTTAATAGCACACTAGATAAACACTTATTCCACTATGCTACGGCACTTTCTTGACCGTTTATTTCTTGGGATGAAACAGCACCGACACTCTCATTACTCGCATCCATATTGGGAATAAATGATTTGTCGAGCTGAGGATACGCCAGGATTGTCGCAGATACTAAATCCTCATTCAGTTTGTTAAATTCATCCTGATATCTTTCTTCCACCAAGTACTTTTGTTTGCTCTCTGTGGGTTTGTGAAGTGTCTAGCGATGGAAGAAAAGTCCTTCACAAATCGCCTGTAGTAGGTGTAAAG
Organism: Stegodyphus dumicola; assembly: GCF_044657685.1. Taxonomy (NCBI): domain Eukaryota; kingdom Metazoa; phylum Arthropoda; class Arachnida; order Araneae; family Eresidae; genus Stegodyphus; species Stegodyphus dumicola. The sequence continues at coordinate 129,039,065 of NC_140771.1, read as the reverse complement.
TCCCAGGAAATTCCTCAGCAGATGGATATTTTTGGTGCGTCTCCAATCTTTTAACTGCTGACACCTTTCGTGGATCCACACACACACACTATCGGCAGAGTTGACATGTGCAAGGCAAGTCACTTCCTGTCTGAAAGGTTTACATATGGCGGAACTTAACTTCAGACTGACTGTCAATTTCTGAAGTACTTTCCAAGGTTTTCTAAATGCTGTTTTTTGTTTTTTTAGCTCTTTATTGTTAACTGAAATTTTTACGACGATGTAGATGCCATTCAGGTGTATCAGGCAGGCTTCGTAGGAAAGACCTCTCAGTAGAAGGCGTTCTAAAGTTGCTGACGCATTACATAATCCAAACAGCATCACCTTAAACTTATCCGGTAGTAAATGCCGTGTTTTCTCGGTCATCAGAGTGTATCTCTACCTCTCAATATCCACTCTTTAAATCAAGAATCGAAAAATCACTCGCTTTCATAAAGCGTGTCCAGAATGTCATGAATTCTAGGAAGAGGGTAGCCATTTTTCTTCGAGACGTTGTTCAACCGGCGATAGTCAAAGAGAAATCTAATTGAACCATGTTTCTTTCTGACCAGGATGATGCGAGTGGCCCAGGAACTTGCTTAAGGTTCGATAACGTCGCTTTCTTTGCATGTGCTTTAGAAGATTTCTTACCTCTTCCTGTTTAGGAATCGTAGACGTCTTGGATGCTGCTTTATTGTTAGAAGATGCCTTGTATCAATTCTATGCTATATACAACTGTTTCGACCTCTGTCAGAAGACGAACGGGACAAAAGAATTTTTAAATTCCTTATGACACGTTCGTCAGTACTCCTCTTTTCATCGCTTAGTTTTGTATTCCGCAATAACTCCGATATTAAGGTCACCGAAGAGAAAGAGATTGGTGGATTATTAGATCGTTTAACACAGATCACTGGAATACATACTGCTGCCACCTTGCATTTTTAAATGATTTTCGCTTTGGAACTGATGTTGGCAATTCTCACCGGCATGACGATTCTCGATAAGTCGACGAGTGCCGAGGCTACTAGTTTTCCTCGCGGAGTATTCCAGTCCTTGGGATGTTCCTTTACACCGAACTGTAAATTTCTCTTTTCAGCTATTGATACAGGAAGTAGAAAGTTTGCTCTTGCTGGTACTGTGATATCGTCTCGAGCTATTATTTGATGGATGAATTGAACTCTTTTATCTTAAATTTCAAATAGGGTTATTTCCTCACAGGCAGAATGAAGTTTGTTATTTTTAAAGTACATGGATAAATTATATTTCCGTAGAAAGTCTAATCCAAATATGAAAGGGTCGGCAATATCTACTACATATGCCGTATGATGGTAGGCGGTTGTCTCAAACGTGATGTTAACGTCTAACGTTTCATCAGTTTTAATTTTATCAAAGGACCTAGTTTAAAGGGTAGCTTTGGGAGGTGTCCACATGAGTTTAACTTCCAACTGTTCAACCAAATCTATCCGGATGATAGTAACATTAGCTCCTGTATCGATGATCACATTGCAAGGAACTCTATTAATATGTCCCATGATGAAAAGTTAATTACTGCTGCCACTCATTGCAGAAATATGAAGTGCTTTAAAATAGGGCTTCCCAATTTCTGACAACTGCTGTTTCACGAGATGGCCATTAGTTTTCTGCACCCTTGCTGGGGAGAGTTCTTATTTTCCGTGCCTCGGGGAGTTCTGCAGTTACTTCTTATGCCGTCTTCACCAGCACATTTAAGTACTTTAGGGTCGGTATATTGCCACTCCTGTTCTGCATTAAGGCGTTGACTTGCTTTGTTAAATGGTCTAAACGAGCGTTCAATTGATCCACTGGCTCCTGAACATGAGCGGCTCATTTTGAGTGACGGCCGTGTTTGCTGGGATGCCTAGAATTTGATGTCATACACTAAAGCAGTGTTTAGATCCTTGACATCCGCTATTCGCAGGGCTTTCTGTGTCTCAGGACTCCAGATATGGCGTATTGCAGGTAAGGGTTTCCTTTGTTTCCAATGGGCAGTCCGAAAAGCCTTTCAACATCTGTTGTGAGCTACTTGAGCGTTTGTGTGGACTTCTATTGGCAAGAATTTAACAGAAGCCTGCTGTAGACTTTTAAACACTTCTCTTCAAAGCGCAACTCCAACGTGCCGGATTGAGCTTCGAAGTTTAACCTCTCGTTTTCGGGAACATTTTGAAGGATATCCGCTGCGTCGTCTCTCAGAGAATCGGCGAGATGGCAGGCTTAATTTCGAAATCTCATCCATTCGCGTTTTCCATTATAGAGTGCACTTACCAGGAGGTCTTTGCATCATTTGTAGATAGTTTCAGAGTGAGTCGGGACGACATATATTCGAATTTAGAAGCGTTAAAATCGTGACCAGCAGTCATTATGGACTTCTTTAAACTTTCAGCTTCCTTGGCGACATTAGCAGAAACCCTGTCATTAATTTGTTGTTGATTTGTTGTAGGACGGAAGAAACTCTTTCTTCGATTTATTGTTTAACAGAAAAAAACTCTTTCTTCAATTTCTCCAACCTTATTTTCAACCGTGTCTACTTTGCCTTCCATAGCCTATAATTTGTTTTCTATTATGCAATTAATTTTATTTTTATTATGCATAGCCTATTATTTGTTTTCTACTATGCAGGTAAATTTTCCTTTTCATTTCTTCTTGATCATCTTCAGTCTTTTCTAGGACTGAATTGCCTGTCCCTTCCACCTGTACTTGAACTGCTTTCATCTCTTCCTTAACAGATTCTTGGCGCACTTTCATCTCCTCTTTGAAGCAAAGGCTGCCACGAATTGGTCAGACTCTTGTAATTTAAACATTTTAAAATAGAAAGGAAAACGGCCATGACCTGTAATGATTTGATTAACGTCAATGTCTGAATAACATAACCTTTTTTAAGTTTAACAAATTTCATATAACCTTTATTTCGATCAGACCTTTCCCACTCCTCCCTCCATTTATCATAAATATAATTTTCCATAATAGTCACAGCTACAAGTAGCATCAATTACAGTTATTCATTTACAATAGTCATTTCAGTTATACAGGGACCAGACAAAATGATCGCCAAGTTCTACGACTTTTGGCGATTTCCCGCCAAAACCAAAATTTTATTGCCAAAACCGTAACCAGCTTGGTGATATTTTGCTAATTTAGCGAGATAGCCATTGACTGAATGTTAAAAAGACTTGGCCCTGTATTCTAACATTTCCGGCAAAGCATCCCCTCTTTAGATTTTTCATGTTACGTGAAAATGCTGTATTTTTCTGTGTAATGTAAAATTTCACTAAAACTGTTTATATATGTACAAAATTCGTAACACTATGTTTAGTTAATGAGTTTTACTTCTAAAGTTATTAGCTCTTCTATAAAGGATTTTGTTCGATTATGAAGAACAATTCGTCGGCCTTAGTGTCTGTTACAGATTTCGACACTGAAAGAATATTTAATTTTGAAAATGAATTCCAAATGTTCATGTAGGGTTTATATGAACATCAAAATCTAAGAAAAATTTCTATGAAAATGATTACCAAATAAAAAATATGCCTAAATGAAACAAGAAGAAGAATCTCGACCATCCACATAATGTTTAGAGTACAAATTCTGCAAAAAGCATGCAATCTATTTTTCAATATCTTGAATATAATGTCGTTTGCTGTATAATTTGTGTTTATTCCTTCATATTATTTCTCATATTCAGCCTGTCCTCCAGGCTTGTATAACGTTACATGTAGTAGACTTCCTATTCACTGAAATTTATAAAGTGCTCTCTCTGGACATGTCCATCTACAGGAAATTTTTAGGCAAGAACTGGACACAATTTTTAAACTAATTTAATTAATAATTAATAATTGTAATTAGGATGTCAAAAGAGATTATAGGGTACAATACTGCGTTAACAAAAAACTCTTCTACTTTGCATATTTTTTACACATATCAATACAAACCACATTTTTTGCTCGATTTCAGCAAGCTTTGCCCTGTTTCTACCCCTCTTGCGAAAGTACAGGGTTCGGAATTCTTGTTCTTAAAATATGATAACTTTTATGACCACTTTGAAATCCGAAATACTATACATTTGCAATTAAGTTATAAATTGTTTGGAAAAAATTGCTTTTCAATGCAAAATAAGTGTTATTCAATAAGCACACCAAATGTGAAATTAACACTTATTTGAAACACATGTACAATGGCTCATATTTATTTTCAGACACTTACATTTTTTAAATTGATTCGAAAAAACATCTATTAAAGAACTGATGAGTTCTTTTTCACATACACTGTTGTTTATCTATTGCTTAAAAATCATTAAAATGAACGTCCAGAATATTTTTTAAAATAGCCTACAAAAAATAGTGGGAATGAAATCACGCAAGTATTTGAACACTAAATAGCAAGTAGTTAATCTTTGGATATTTTTTTTAGTACGGAGAATTATGTTTTACATGCACTTTGGCATGAATTTAACTTTTTTTTAATAGGGACATTCAATTTTATTTAATTGTTATATTTTATTAATTCGATAATTATTAATAATAATTTATTATAGTTTATTAATACTCTTATATTTTATTAATTCGATTTTATTTAATTTTTACTTGGGCTTTTGGATAGAAATATTGTGTTCCTTATTCTCTTCTCCTGCTCAGTATATATTCGATAGGGTTTATGTCCAAAGAATGCAAAAAAGTTTTGATTTTGCAGTAAAAGATTTTGCTCATTTAAAAACTTTTATTTAGAATCTCTTGAATTCTTATATTGAAAATGGGCGAAGAAAATTAATTTTCTATCAAAAACGAAATGTTCCTTGTAAGAGAAAACAAAACTTCTCCAAGCCTTCCTGTTTCCTTCAGAGTCCACTTTCTTGTTTAACAGTAATCAACATAAATTTCAGATCTAGCTCTTCGTTGATCTTTCGTCATAATTACATTCGTCTGCCGTTTCTTTGTAATATGTGAATTTTGATTCTTCTACAAATATTATTTTATGCGAACCTGCTACATCTTCGTATCCGGTTCTTGCTGGCTTACCATGAATTTTACAAAAGCCAAGTGTAATTTAATTTTTTATTCCTCTATGAAGAATTTCTACTGTGGAATTTGGCTGTTGGATCGATATACCCTACTTGTTTGACAGTTTCAGGAATAATTTTCTTTACGAAACGTTCTTCTATTTCATTTGCGAATTCTAGCCTTGGACGTTTCTTGACTTTCCGCTAGAAAAAACATCAGTGGTGGCTTGAAATGTCAAGCAGCATCCATTATTTAGCAACATCAGATAGAGTTAATTATCGTTCTCGAAATGTAGTATAATCAGATAATATAACTTCCGATAATTCTACAGCATGTTGCTATGCTGACTTCAAATTCGAAATCATCAAAGTATTTTATTGAAGAGATAATAATTTTAAACTGCTGACGATAATTTTTGCGATTTAACTTTTTAATTATTTTAAAAGATAAGACAAATGTCACAACACTAACGTTTGGCGAAAATCAGAGCAAAACTTTTGGTTGTCCGAATTACTATATGAATTTGTTTTTAACAACTTTAATTGAATTATTTCATTAAGAAACTTTTTAATACATATTTTTTTCAAATGTAGTAAACCCTTGCCGACATCATTAATATACTAAGAACACGGCCAAATCGTTTTCCGCAAAATCAACTTTCTGTGTAATTCAAACAAGAAGCAAACGTAATTTAAACAAACCTAAATATTTAAAAAGCGAAAACTAAACAAATATTAAATGATAGCACTTTTATTACTGCTTAATAAGTACACGATATAATTATGTTTTTAAAAATGCTTCTGATTTTTGCATGGGACAATGACATTAGGTAACTTTTTAAAAGTTTCTCGGTAAGGTTTGCAGCTTCTCAAAGCCTATCATAAAGTGTCCTCCTTCATTTAAATGAATCCTCATCGCAAGTTTAACTTTTTCAACAATTCGTTTAACTTGTAAAAACTTCTTTAATTCGTCCTTGAATGTTAAAGGTACTTAATCTTCTTCTTCATTATTACTGCTTTCACTGTCGGCTGATCCAAGATCATCCACTTCTTCATTCGTTATTGGCTTTTCCATGTTTTGACTTTTCCACATTCCCATTTGCCTTTGCTATTTGTACCAAATTTGCTATTTGATTTCTTTAGCTTTATTTTCAACTGAAGGAAATCCTTTAAAATTGTTGATAACTTCTGTGCAGAGCTGATACCAGCAAGCATTCAGTGTTGATGAATGAACGTTGAACGGCGTATACAGGAATTTTTAGTGTTGGAAAAATTAAATGGAAGCAGTTAAGATAACGGGTGTATAAAAAATCGCTTCCCACAAATCCAGGCTAGCCAGGGGTTCATAGTATGCGAATAACATGGAATATGGAATCATTACTTCATTATCTAGTAAATGGGTTTGCAAATTAATTTAATTAACACAGGTATCTAGAAACAAAGTGATTTACTAATTTGAATACTGCTCAATTCTAATTAATTTATTCTATGTAATATTATTAGTTTTTGTATATGATTTATTTCCAATTCAAGTATAACTTTAGAAAAAAGAATTAAATTTACAATGTACAATATAAATTAAATTTGTTCTCTTGAACCTGACTGAGAGTATTAATGAGTATAATTTGTATTGGTAAAAGAATTGTGGTATTTGTATTTGTTGAAAACTTTTACTTTCCTTTCAACTAATTCTTTAAAACACATATAAGAGAAATCTTACTATCTACAATCTTTCCTTTACACTATAGAAATATTTTCTGAAGGGCAAGATTAATAAAATATAAAAACAATATTTGCATACAATTGAATATTTCCTTATTATGTTTTTGTTATTTATTTTATTATTTATTCCAGTTGAGTGTTTATTATTTATTTTCAAATATTGTTATTGATGATGTAATTTTTTATGAAATATGCTTTTAATAAATGAATATTTTATTTATATTTTGAAAAAAATGTCGTTCTCAGATTTCGTAATTTTACAAATATATAAAGATTTAAGTCTCTGAAATCCTAGGATCCCGAGCTCTACGCGTTTGGGAATAGTCTTATAAAATATGAATTTATTATACTCAAATCCCCCAAAAAGTAATTTCTTTGATTTTTCTTACGCATAATTTATTTTTGAATAATCTTGCATATTTTAAATATAATCTTACTCTCAGTATACTTTATGCAATGGTAGTTGATTAATTTTAATTCTGTAATAGCTTATGCTTTTAGCATATTCACAATCAACTTATAAATTATAGACAACATACATTCATACATATAAATGAAATTTAAATTCTTCAAACCTATAATGTTGGAGATATTTAATTATTTTGTAATAAATTATAGGCAAGATCAGATCATATGTTTGGCCAATATTCTATATCAGGTTTAAGACATAATTTGATGATACAAAGTATTTATTTTGTAACTTGCCTTTTGCATGTCTGAAATTTCTGGTGAACTTCTGTATGGTCTGTTACTTTCAAAAAGCTTTCTCCTGAGGGGAAGATCTGATTTATCTGGCGTTGTTGTAATAACATATTTTAGATTAGGACTTGCCCAATTTGTGGAGGTGCTAGGTGAAGAAAAAGTTTGAGATTCACGAGGCAATGCACTGTTCCTTATGTCTGGGTGTAGTAGAAAACGGTTTGGCAATGGTGTCGACTGCAGTTTGCTTTTTCTTCTTTTTCCATCGAAATCACTATCTTCACTTGAGTGCATGTTCATGAAACTCGAAGGGAGATCATATGAATGTAATTCCTCACTGGATTCCTTATCGGAGTGATCTAAACTTAATCCATTGTCTGCAGATCTCTTACCAGAAAACTGTTGTAACTGTTCTGATTCCGCTTGCCGTTCTGAAATTTGATGTGAATATTTTGGATCAGTTTCCTCGTATACCTCTTGATCTAAAGTTTTTTTATTTTCAGTGGGGTAATGTTCGCGATAGAAAGCACGAATCCCTTTTCTACGTGCTACTTCAGAGTCTTGAAAACCTGACAAACGTTCCTGTTTTCCTATGGGAGCAAAACAGCTGTAACCTCTGCTGCGTTCTTTCTCAGGTGATTTCTCAAATGTGGTGCCATAAGGTTCACTTTTACTTCTTCCTCTCATTTCAAATCCTGAGCTGTTCTTGTTGGCTAGCTTACTCATATCTTGCATTTGTCTCAGTTTTGCATTTGTTGCCGTGTGAATTTCATTCGGATCCAACTCCTCTGACGTTTCATCAAGGCTTCCATATATTAAAGTGTCTGGAGTCCCGAAAGAGTCAGAAGATCTATCTACCGGCGTTACAGGATGAAATTGTCTTGAATTTGAACTATCTTCTAGTAACATTGCATCAGTTGATCTTCGGTCAATAAAACCGTTGGTATGCTTTTTTTCATTGCTTGCTGTTTTACTATGCGACCTTTGATTGAAAAGGTTAGGTTCTTTAAAAGAGTCCTGATCCTTATGTGTGACAGAAGGAGACACCTCATCAAATTTATCAGAGTCGAAAGATTCTTGTACTGGAATTAAAGGATAGAATTTTCTTGAATTTGAACTATCTTCTGAAAGCATTGCATCAGCTGGTCTTCGGTTAATAAAATTGTTAATATGATTTCTTTCATTACTTGCTGTTTTACTATACGACTTTTGATTGAAAAGGTAAGATTCTTTAAAAGAGTCTTCATCTTTTGATGTACCAGAATGAGGCATTTTGTCATATTTATCCACTTTTACAATCAATGGATACTTTTCATTGATTTTATCTGTTTTCCTTTTCTCTTCAGAATCCTGGGCAGGCAATGAGCTTTTTCGTGTTTCAGAAGACAGTTTTTTGAATTCCGAAACTTCATTTTCACTTATTGGTCTTATTAGATTATCTGATGATGACTTTTTTGTTGAAAATTGATGCTGATCTTCATATGATGAAGTTTCGTGTATGGGATCTAAGTCTTCGAGCAAATGTGGTGGTAATTGTGCCTGGGGTGTTGAAGGCTTAGGTTTCTCTGCTTTCCTATGCAAAATTTCATGGGAGTTAAATTCTTTTAAAAAGTAAACCGGAATTTCTTCCGAACTTGGCTTTATGTGATTTTTGCTTGATTTAAACATTTTCGAATCTGCTACTTCCTTTGTCATTTCCTTAGACTCTCCATCTTTTAACTTTTCTTTATTGTCAATTGTTAAGCTTTTAATTCCTAAACATTTTGAAGTTTCTAGTGTATTTTGTAGATCTTTTAATTCTGAACGAGCTTGAGCTAATTGTTCTTCAAGAATATGCTTTTGCTTGTGTATTTCAAAACAAGGGGAAGAGGTAAGTTTTACCTTTTTGTGCTTTATTTTATTGATAGTATTGTTTGCGTCAATTTCGAAATCGTCAAGCTGAAAAGTACTGTCATGCACACCACTAGTCTTCTTTAAAAGGTTTTCATGATCAGAGCAACTAAATCTACCTTCTTTCTTGCCGTTTCGAGATGAAGCACTGCTGCCAATATCTTTTACTTGGTTCAGTTCTTCTAATAACTTTTGTTGGCTATTATACAATGCTTCTGCGCCTTTGATGTACTTCCTTTGCAAGACATTTACATCCCCTTCTTGCTCATATATGGCATCAATCAACTGCTTTGAAATACGTATACTATTTGCTAGTTTCATCATTAAATTTTCAACTTCTTTATTACTGCGTTGATCACTTTCACTGCTGCTTTCGCTTTTTCCATTTGCTGCTGCTGGGAATCTATGTTCTTTATACTCTCGCTGATCACGTTTTATTTCAAAAGAGCTGGTTCTAGGGGTGGCAGTAATCTCAAAATGTTTATGATCAGAACATTTGTCAACTATGTCCCGATCAGAATCATGTTCTTTGCCAGTGTCCATAGTGCGACTTGGTTTCATAAAGCGCATTTCATGCATGTCTTCTTTACAGATTTCGGGTGCATTCCATTGTGTGCTCACATTCTTTTCCAGTCCTAGCTCATGGTCGCTATTTCTGATATTTCTGACTTCGCTTATTGATCTATTTATATCATCCATGTTCTTTTTTAGTACACTAATATATCGCTTTAAAGCTTTTCTCTTATTTTCTTGCTCATTGAGTAGTTTCTCAGATTCCTTTAATACATTACATTGGGCTATATAATTTGTTTCTATGTGTTTTTTGCAATCTTCGATGCCCTTTTGTGAAACTTTTCTGTCAATTCTGACTTCTCTATTTTCACAATAAGGATAAAGAATGGCTTTAAAATTTTCAAGGTGTTTTGATTCAATTACCATTGGCAGTCCGTATGTGGAACAGCTTCTATCATCTTGTAAATGTAACGTTATTTCATTTGTTGGATACTTGTACAAACAACAAGGTCTTATTCTACGCGTGGTTTTGGCAGGTGGTGGTATCCACAACTCTCTGTTCATATGAAAAGCTTTAGTCTTCCTACACTTCCCGGGAGTGAAATTTATTTCTAGATTATTGTCCCTATTACCTAATATCAACTGCAATGGCTGTTGATCGCTTCCAGTGCTCATTTGGATACATCCTCTTGGTATATACTGCTTTTCCATTTTTTGCCTCTACTTTTGATAAAGATTACTCCAATAAATATTCCCCATAATCTGAATCTAATGGGAAAAATAAATATATTGTAAGTTTTAAGCTAATACATACGGCTTATAAATTTAAATGTATTTTTTTTGATACATAAAATTGCTGTGATTTTATGCATATTATCGTCTTCTCTGTGTAAATAATTTTCGTAGGACCGAATTATCACATTTAGTAAATTGACGAGGTGATGTTTAACCAAAATTTCGAAACCGATGATCTAGCGAAGCTGCAAGAATCTGCAAGGTTTATTTATAACAGAATGATACAGAGGTTTGACTGCTAAGCTCATCAGCTTTCGTAATCAAAGAAAAGAACGTAAGTTTTTCATTTCATCTGATTTTTTAAGTTATGAGGTTATCTTTAAAATGACCTTGTAAAGAACTGAGCTAAGTGGGTGGACGAAAGGAGCGGGGCAGTTGTGTAGGCCATTCATCAAGAAGAATGTCATTAATTCATCAAGAAGATCAACATAGAACTGCTGAACTGTTGGTTGCTAAATTCATATTCTAGCAATCATTCCAAAAGCAACTTAAGGTTTGAGTATAGAGGAGCGAAGGAGAGGAGAATGGGCTTTTCTCAGGCACTGACCTGAATCAACGAGACTCTGCCGCTTGTTATTCAAAAGATTTAGTAATTTGCTATTGGATTAAATATTTTTACTATACTTAAAAGAAAAAGAAGGTTTAAATACGTCATATATATGTTAAGAGTTCTCTGCCTTGACTGTATTATTTCTTTTGGTTTATTAATATAATTTATATTATACATACATGCAATCAGCCGCATGCAGGGACATCTTTGCTGAAATGCCTCAAATCGCTACTGCATTTGTTTCGTCCTCTCTAACGCTTCTCACTCCGCGACTTCTGATAGCGGCTTTCTTTCGGTAGGTTACCCCCCTTTCGGTAGGTTACACATACAGTTAACTATACATATTTTCTTCCTACGCAATATTTTGGCCCAGGTGGCCCTCGAATTTCACATATCATTGGTTTCTGGAAATGTGTGCGAATGCTGAATGCTCGAAAGTAGAGATAATTAAAAAAATATTTTAAAACATTTATTTATGAATAATGATTTATTTCAAAATATAATTATTCATTTAACAATTTATTGTTATTTACTATAATATTAAAACAATTTATTATTATTTATTTAAAATTTATTGTAATTTATTATCAGTTATTTATTTGTTATTTATCCATTTATTTATGAATAAACACAATTATTTATTTATTAATAAACACAATTAAGTAACGGGACGTGCTTAAGCGCTTTCATGTGTTTCCTTTATAAACTTGTCAATAACTCGTTAAATACCATTGGTAAGCTTCTCTTTCTTCATTTTCATCGTGTATTTCCCTTAACTCTTGTAACTCAATTATGCATTCATTTGACAGAGGTTCTGAGTGAAATTCATTCTTCAGAATTTATAAAATCATTCATCGTTTTGAGCGTAACTATTTCCAGAAGCCCTTCATTATTGACTCTTTTATTTCATCCCACGAGTGTCCAGTATTGTTTATTGCATTCCATATATTACAGTTATTTCAAAAATCTCTTTATGTAGGCCACCTTCTCTGAGAGTTGCCTTGATTGCTTGATTCATTATTGTCCTCATATAATGTCCTATAAACATAGCTATCACTGTTTGATCCATGGGCTGTATTAGGCAGGTAACATTGGGGAGGGGGGAGGAACACAACGTTTCATTTCCGCGTATAAATTCTGCAGAGATTTTTGGGTACCCTGGAGTGTTGTTTAAGATTAAGAATGCTGTTACCTTTATTTATCTTTACAATATTGCTTAACTGCCGACACAAAACACAAAACGAAAAGTGAATTAATCTTTCAATATTAAAGCAGCAAACAACTGGACAACTTGCCTCTCTATTTTCTGGAGGTTTAAAAAAATGCTTGCGCTATTATGTTTTGAATTTCGTGCAACTATGGGTCATTAATATGTTCATTTACATTTATATCTGATGTGTTCGCACCGAATATTTCTCGATGGGGGTTGAATCTCGAAATTCCGGTAATGCACCACTCCAATTGCAGGTATGCGAAAAATGTTTGTATTAAAATGTAGAATTTTCAAAAATGTGCGAAAGTCGAGGGCCGCTTGTACTAAGGTTGAGAGATTGTTCTTTAAAACAACATTTCGTTCTGAATGGAACAAAGTGTTATTAGTTTTCATGAGCTCAGAATAATTTTAAGCTAGATGATATGTTTCAGCAAGTTTTCATGAAGTACATTAGAAAGAAATTTTTGAAGTAATCCGATTTGATTCAGTTAACAATTGACAGAAACGAAAATATTAAAAAAAAATATTATTAGTATTACGATCATGCATTGTTTCTTTCCTATTCACCGAATTTCTTTTCTAAATGGGATAAAATATTATTACCTTTCGTATGTTCAAAATAATATAATTTTAAACTGAAAGAAGTGTTTCAACAAGTTTTTAATAAATACATCAGAAAGAATTTTTTTTAGGTAGTCCGATTTGATTCGGTAAACAGTCGATAAAAATGTAAATATTTATTTTCAAAAAAATATTAGCATTAAGATCATACATTATTTCTTTCCTATTCACTCAATTTCTTTTCTAAATGGGATGAAATATTATTACTTTTCATATGCTCAAAAAAATTTTAAACTGAATGAAGTGTTTCAACAAGTTTAGGTAGTCCGATTTGATTCGATTGTAAGGTATATTTTAATTTTATAACAGTGATTTTAATTTAATGTATCTTTCCTGTCTTACCTAGCTTCAACTTACAATTCACTACCAGAATGAGGTTTCAGAATCGCGTTAAATGCAAATGAGAAAGAGAGTTAAGTTCAAGACTTCGACAGAGAGAGTGAGGATTCCTGAGTAATGCGCGTTTCTCTTTGGGCTACGTCTCTCTAAGTTGTTATTACGCTCAGCCGTATTGTGCAGGCAAGCCTCCGTATTTATTCAACGTCAAGTGTGTTCACTGCGACCTCTGGATGACAAGGCGAAATTGACGGCTACAAAAGATTTCTCTTGCTTCTGCTGTTGGGCTCCGAAGGTGTAGGACGGCTTCTGTCTATTCTCACCCCGGCTGACGCGTGTGCCATTTTTGTTCTTTTTTTTGTCTGCCATTTCCGTTGCTGGATGTAGAGGCATGATATTCCTTCTAGTAAAGAAATTGGAACTGAAGATACAACTAAAAGGATCTATATACCTATCATCTGCCGATAATGAATAATGTTCTACAATTTAAAAATCTTCGAAAAGACTTCATGTGCACGTGCTAGAACTTTCCGGACGATATAAGCATTCGTCTTGTGTTTCTTCAAAAATATTTTGGAATAACCAGCTAACTTAATTTCCGCCGTTAAAAAAATTGATTTTTTTTTTATCTCGAAACTTTGCTCTACGTCGATGGAATGAGATCTGCTTTCATTGGAATATTACACACATCTCGTACGAGAGGTTAGGATTCAAAATGGTAGGACTGATACTCTTCTATTTATTCTGCCATTATACGATCATGACTGATAATCTTCTATCTGGCGATATTTACTTAATTTATGCAGGTAAGAATTCAAAATTTAATGAGGTCAGGATATAATAAATATTAATGGATTTGAATTATTTGAAGTGTGATCCTTTGGGGGTAAGTTACTTTACTTTAATATTTCTTTCAGATCACACATTTCATCCTGCGCGTTTGTTAGTATTTCTGGCTTATTGCGCTATGTATTTGCTACACCTATCACGTGCCTTTTGATAGTTCTCTGGCTAATTTAATATTATGGGCCATATAGTTTAGAATTGTGTTAGCTGCGGCTAAAGCTTTTAGTCATTAGTTAGTTCTTGTTTCCAACTTTTGAGTTTAAGCCCAAGGGGAGGTTTCGCTGTACGCGCAAAAAAAAGGGGCCAATTTTTAATCTTATTTTGGAGTGAATAAATGTTAATTAACCCTTCTTGAGTTTCACATTTTCTGCTGTTGGGCTTAAGCGATTATTCGCTTAGTAGTTCACTATGGGCCTCGAGACTTAATTTAACACAATAAAGTGAGGACCTCTATATTGGTACCCGAGACATTTTAACGAACCATGTCGTTGGAAAATGGAAAATTTACGCTGACGCCTCCTACCTTACAAATCCCGGAACCACCAGTACACCCAATAGAGGGATTTGGTATTTTATAGTAGAAACAATGCGGGCAGCTATGAAGCCAGCCGCAACGTTTCGTGGCAAAGGTTCAGGAATGACCTGTCTGAAACTGCTTGATTTGCATTTTACACTACATCCTGTAAATCAGGTGCAGAAAATTACAATAGCAACGTCTAATCTAAAAGGTCAAGCCCTTAGTTGGTTGAAGTGCATCGGAAAATTCCTCTTGGGGGATCCAGCTTACGAAACCTACACCTGGAAAAATTTTAAAACCGCGCTGTTAAAAATGTTTACCGTAGTCAAAGACCGAGCAAAACTGGAAGCAGAGCTCTTCAGTAAATACCAGAAGAATGTTAAAGATCTGACTGATTTTACTGTGATAAAAATAGAAATCTTCAATCTACTGTACAGAAAGAGGCCGGATAGGGAATTAATCGAGGTAATTTTGCCGCTCCTGCTTCCTTCGAATCAGGATTTCCTGGAGGTGCGAAATCCACAAATATCGCTATTTCAATTCGCCGATTCTATAAGTCTATTTCAATTCGCCGAGAAGTTCCAGGGCAGACAAACCGCTGAAAACGCGTGTTCAACAAATTTACGCCAGTATTCCAGGTTTTCTTGTCAACAAAACGTCAAAGTAAGCAGTATCTTTATCGGCAATAGGAGAAGCTAGTAAAAGTTGATAGCAAATAGACGGGTCAACCAAAAATATTTGGAGATCGCAAGAAGATGCAGTAGACGTAAGGAGCGGAGTAAAAGAATTTAAACTAATCAGATGGCCGAGAAGAGTATTCTGTCAACTCTGTGAAGACAACTCCCTCGAAAATTAAGTTAAAAACGGTAATAGTGTAGAATCTGACCTTGCCGGAAATTCATATTTTGTTAAACAAGGTGCCTACTACGGCCTTACTCGACACCGGGGCGAAATGCAGTTTTTTGTCGCAAGATATTTTTAAAAAGAATTTTCGTCGTTACAGACTGTTTAAAACCATGGGACAGAAATTAATTGTCACCAAAGGAAAACAGTATGTCTGCATTGGAAAACTAGGGCTGCGTGTACAAATCAAAAATAATACGCAGAAAGCTAATTTTCTTGTAGTGAAGGATTTACTAACTTCAGTATTTTGGGGGTCGATATTTTACGCGCATCAAGTGCAAATTTAAATTTTAAGAACTTTACCTTACAGGTTCAGATGGACGCTGAAGAAGAGGGGGCCACTCCAGACATAGACCTGAACCACCTCCAAGAAGAGGATAAAAAGAAAATGGAAAATTGGTAAGAGAATTTTATAAATTATTTGACAAAAAGCCAGGATTCTGCCAAGTAGTGCAGCATGAGATCAATATGGGAAATGCTCACAATAGTAGCTCACAATAGTTATGACCAGGCGAAGCAAATTATTTTGAAGCAGCACATTAAACATATGCTGGCCAATAAAATAATTATTCCAAGTTGTAAGCCCTACGCAAACCCGGTAGTTTTATGTAGGAAGAAAAACGGTTTCCCACCGTCAGATCTGAATTCGTGGAGATTTGTCGTAGATTACTGTAATACATAGCGAAATATCCTACATATGCCCACTGATAATTGATGAGATAATACGAAAAATTCGATCTACTAAGTATATGACTATGCCTGACCTAACATCAGGAATTTTCGAATTGCACTAAAACCGGAAGATGTGGAGAAAACAGCCTTCATGACGAAGTCAAGCGTGTATGCATTTTTGAGAATATCGTTTGACTCCGGAGCTCCAGCTACATTCCAGAAGGTAATGGATATCGTATTAAGATACGTCTTGGCAAAAATACATTTATTTATTTAGATGATATAATAATCAGAAGCGAAACAATAGACGAACATATTGACCATTTAAAAGAAGGTTTTTCATTATTAAATGAAGCTGGCCTCAAAGTGAATCCCAAGAAATGTAAATTTGCGGCAGAGGAACTTAGATACCTCGGATATAAGATCTCGAAAAAAGGCATTGAAACTGACAATTCTAAAATCTTAGCAATCAAGAGTTATCCGCTTCCTAATACAGCGAAAAATTAGCATATTCTTTTTGCTAATGTGCATACTATCGATCCTTTACTAAGGACTTTGCGAATATAGTCGAAACCTTGCTGATTCTCAAACGCAAGAAAACTAGATTCACATGGACCGCGGAGGCGAACACTGTGTTCGAAGAATTAAAGCACGCATTAATCAACTCCCCAGTTCTCAAGTTTCCGGAAAGAGATCAGAATTTAGAAATCGCGGCAGACGTCTCTGGTTTCGCAGTTGACGCTGTTCTCCCCCAAAATCGGCAGCCAATTGCCAGTGAACTGAATTCATACGCTGAATCAAATTTAACGGAACTATACTGCGATCGAAACAGAAATTCTCGTTATCTTATTAGCAGTGCAGAAATTCCGAGTTTACTTTGGAAGCGCCGTACTCAGACCGTGCGGCAGTTGGTCGCTTGTATTCTGGAAAAAAATCTAACGGTGGACGTTAAAAACTACGGGAGTTTAACCAAATTATAAAACATACGCCGGGAAAGGAAAACGTTGTCGCGAATGCCCTACCAAGAATTAATATTGACGAAGAGGGAAAATGTACGATGTTAGCTTCGAAAATAATTGAGTCCTATGAAACAATAATTGCAGAACTGATGTCGGATCCTGAATTAAAAGATATTTATGTATATCTCGAAGACCAATAACATTTCGAGCATGTGAACATAACGGCAATTAGAAATAGGGCAGACCACTATGAAATCATTGATAACTTACTATTTTACACGAAAATAACGAACAAGAATCAAGAGTACCGGCCAGTGTTCCCAGCGAGTCTACGATTAAATATTTTAGAATCTGAATGATTCACCCATATTGGGTCACCTCGGTATTAGGAAAACAACAATTAGAATCAACTAGTTTAAAATTCTATTAGTTTCGGCTAAAGCTTTTAGTTTGTCATTAGTTAGTTCTTATTTCTTACTTTTGAGTTTAAACCCAAGGAGCATTTCCCCATAAACTTTGCTTTATGCGCAAAGAAGAGGCTGACTGTTAATTTCTTTTTGGAGTGAATAAAGAGTAATTAACCCTTCTTGAGTTCTACGTTTTCTGTTCTTCGAGTTGAGCAATTATTCGCTTAGTAGTTCACTAGGTTCCTAGACACATAATTAAAGAGAATAAAGTGATAAACAAAAATGAAAATATTTGTTTTTAAAAAGATGCATTATTTCTTTCCTATTCACTGAATTTTTTTCTAAATGGGATTAAATATTATTACTTTTCATATGCTCAAAATGATTTTAAACTGAATAAAGTGTTTCAACAACTTTTTAATAAGCATGTTAGAAAGAAATTTTTTAAGTAATCTAATATGATTCGGTTAATTGACAAAAATAAAAATATTTATTAAAAAAATATTATTAGTAATAAGATCATGCATTATTTCTTTCCTATTCACCAAATGTCTTTTCTAAATGGGATAAAATGTTATTACTTTTCATACGCTTAAAATAATTTTAAACTGAAGGAAGTGTTTTAACAAGTTTTTGATAAGTATATTAGAAAGAGATCTTTTCAGTAATCCGATTTGATTCGGCTAAGAATCGGCAAGAAAGGAAAATATTTGTTAAAAAATATTATGCATAATTTCTTTAATAATGGCTGATAATATTTGCTAGAAAGAGTCTGAAAAGTGATACAACGCATTTAAGTGATTCAACGCAAAATACCGTTTCGAGACTAAGAGCCCTTCTGGGATAACACCCCTTTGGTCTAAAAAGGCTTACTGACATTTTTTAGACTTATAACTAAATAAAACAAAATTTTTATAAAATACAGTTTTAATAATAATACAATTTAGTTACTTTCAAAAAATTACTTTTGTTTTTATTTATTTAACTGAATACAGTGAAACACATTAGGATTATTTGTCTTAGCGGAAGGATGCCTTTTGTGAAGTACTTTCTAACGATTGTATTTACATTACACGCGAGGAAAATCACAAAAACACACATGCAGCTAGCCCGTATGCTAGGATTCGAAAGAAAGTCGAACTACTTGTGTTCAGAGGTCTTACTCAGTCAATCCTGATGGACTTAATACAGTTTTATTCACTATCATATTAAATTAGAGGACAACAAAGTTATATTTTGAAATATTCAAAGGCAATTTTGCAAGGTATGCGTAATAAAACTGGATATTTTTTCTCAGAAGCTGTTTTAACTATCAAATATTATCATGAGAAAGAGAAAACATGAAGAAAATATTATAAAATACTGCATTTTAAGAATCTGTTAACATAATATGCCTTGGATGCAAAAGAAAATGCGACACACTCATAGACTGTAAAGCTCGTAAACCCGAACTTTAACCAGGTAAAAAGAAAGTCTTTTTCTATTCCTAGCTCCACAGGTTTGAGCACACTTAGATTAGGTTAGGTTATTTGAATATGACAAAGCGTACAAGGGCTATTCGCCTAAAGGGAGGCATGATTTCGTGATGGACTTTCTAAGAGGAACTAGCTTGTTTTCACTTTACACAGGGAAAAAAACACGAAAACCAATCATGCAGCTAGCCCGTTCGCCTGGAACCAAACCCGGGTGAAACTCCTAGTTCGACTAATGGTGGGATTTGAATATAAATATAAGATTTACGTTTTCGATTAAACGAGTAAGTACAATTTCGTAACCACAGGATTAGATACTTGCAATGTGCTTTCGAGCAACTTAGTGTTCTAACTTGCATTTATTCCTTAGCCTTAGAGGAAATTTACGATTCCCACGAATAGACGGTAACCGTGCTTCAGCTTTTTATTATAACCTATGCGCCACCGCGTGGTTAAAACGTATTTAAATTGCTTTTAAATGTTATATAAGGAAAATTTATAGAAATATATCCAATTCAAAGACCATCCAAAGCTATAACTTTAAGATTCATTGCTGTAATTTTATTAACCGGAAGATTTAAAATAGAATGAAATTTTATGAAGGACTGTCCTCTTCTTGATACTTGCATAAATATAGTATAATATTAAAATATTAGAGCATGTCTACTTTTTTTCTGCTATACACGTAAATATTCCTGGGCTACTGTAATGTAAACAGTAATTATAAATCCACTGTAACGTTAAATTTGGTGCTCTTCTAGGTTTAAAGTATATCGTTAGCAAAAAATTATATTGTTACCGAAATATATTTTTGAAAGGTACTATTTTAACTTACTAAATCCGAAATTCAGTGCTATCTTTTATAGAGATGAACAAAAAATAAATACTCTTAATGTAAATATTTATTTTAAAGACATAATTTCCCATACCTTGCCTTCCATTAGAACTGAGAAATCAAATCGCTGATAAAAATTACATGTAATTTTGACGCTCTTAAGGTAAATATTTATGATCATAGGGACAAACTACTATTTTGGTTGCTATGGTTATTGTTTAAGGAGATAATTTTTAACACGCGCTTTACCAATTTACGCAAACTAACAGCAGAATAAATTAGGCGTGAATTTTATGCGTGTGATTTCAGGCTTTAAATTTTAATGATTGTTGTTGGACTTAAGATGACAATTAGTTTGTATTTTATGCACACTTTAATTTTATTTACTTAATGTCTTTTGGCCATTAATAATTATTGTTAGTTTTGTTTTTAGAAAGTGGCAGCAAAACAACTTATAGAATTAGCAAAAATATGAGCCTGTAGTAAGTAGGATTATTAAAAGAGTGCTCTGCTATTTACATGAGTGCTGTATTTATTTAAGATCGAAACTTATTTTCAGCAACAAATGAATATTTTAGAATACGTTTATTAGTCTCTAGAGTTCATGATACGGTGGTAGCGTAATAATTTATTTTGACGCGTAAGCGCACATTTTCTAGTACCCTCGGCCCAAGAGATATTAGTTTGGAATTCTAACGTATAAAAATGGAAGGTAAACAAGCTATTAAATTTCGTAAAAAGATTCACAGAGCTGAATTTACAAAATCCTTCATCATTTTAGAAGAAATTATGAAGAAAAATGGGATAGATTCTTCTGAATTACAATCGGAACTTGATGTTTTTCTTTCGAATGCTGAACAGTTGGAAGATACGCACATACGTTTTTTCAGCACGCTGATCGAAAACGAAATTTAAGCAGAACTTGATGCTATTGAAGACTATAGAGAGAAGCGCGTCAGAAACGAAACTAAGGTAAAAGGTATTCTTCAGAATCTACAAAACGTAAGTAGTGCTCAGAAGTCGGTCGGTTTATGCCCACACACGTGTTAGTGACTTGATCCACTTCATCAAAGAATTTGTATTGACTTTATGCCTTGTTTATTTTGTATTCTGGTGGTTATGGGGAATACCTGAATTTTATAATCGCTTTTGGCTTTATCTCGTTATACTTCAACTTGTACACAGCGTATTCAGTGTTAAAGTGTTCAATTCGTAGGATGTAATAAATAATTTCAATAAAGTTCTAAAAGTTGAAGTTCAAATTAAATTTTTTTAATTCGATGGTAAAATAATGTATAATGTGTATTGATAGTATAATGTGTATATTGTGTACCAGTATAATGTGTATTGATGATAATTTTTTTATCATTTTTAATTATTTTATTATTATTATTATTATTTTTAACTTAGGTAATATTGTGTTAAATATTTGGTTTAGAAAAGTTCTATTACCCTTATTAATAAAATGCCTAAACAACAAAATATTTCGAAGGGACAAGTTGTATTGTTAGAAACTAAAATAAAAATCTTAGACTGTCTAAAGAGAGTCGAAGGTTACATATCTGTTGACAAAACTTTTGGTTTAAACGAAACGACTATAAGAACAGTTAGAAAAAATGAGAATTCCATTCGACAATGAATAATTTCTGGATCGAAACTCAGTTCCAAAACATATTCTTATAGTTGAAATCCTATCAGAGAAAACGGAAAAACACGTGGTGTTTTGGATAGAAGATTCATTAAAGAAAAGATTACCTATTGATAGAACATTTTAAAAGAGAAAGCACTTAGAATATACAACCAACTTCAGAAATTGGAACCACCAAGTCTTCAAGCAACGATGAAACTGAATTTAATGCAAGTGAAGGATGGCACAATCTATATAAATAAAGAAGAAAGTCTGTGTGTTTGTTCACTAATAACTCAGTCACTACTATAGCTATCGTCATCAAACTTTTTACAACTATTTTCTGGGTACTGGAAAAGGTCGACGCCCACGTTTTTCAAGAAAAAATAACTAAAATCAGAGATATTAATTAAAAACGGGGAAAAACAATAATTTTCTTCTCATTTTCCCAGTGGCAACAGTCTCGCAAGCTGGAGATGAAAATCTGCTTTATTTCGAAAGTTGTTGTCACTACTCGCTTTTAAATTTTAGAGTTTGTTAATAAAAATTTTTCCAAGTTTTACGATGAAATAAAAATAGCATTACCAAACATTAAATACATTATTCCCGATTCCGAAAATTCGTGGGAAGCCATCTCGACTATTCCCATCTTCGCACGACTTTAATCAGCCGAAGTGTTAATTGAAAACTCTGAAAGTGCTAGTTTTCGCACTCATTTTTCCGGCTGGCAACAGTCTCGCGCGTTGGAGATAAAAATGCTTTATTTCGAAAAGTCTTGCTACTGCTTCCTTTCAAATCGTAGAGTTTAGTCAAAAATTTGTAAGTTTTACAAAATCGATACATATAAAGAAAAATATTTGTTTGTGTGTTTGTTTGTTCGCGGTATTGATTTCTGATCAATTATGATAAATTTTTTTCCACTTTTAATCGACTAAAATTGAATATAGGTGAAATATTGTACGGAACTTGAGCTTTTACGACCATTTGATTAGAAAGACGAAAATCATTAAAAATTGTGTGCCGTTGTTGCTGATATAATGAGAGAGAATAGCTTATTTTTCTATGGAAATTTTTTATTTGGGTTCCATATCGCATAAGACTGAAAAATGATTGACTATGATTCATATTTTTTGCATCATTATTAGAGAAGGATTACAGCGGTATCCTTCTCTCTGTTGTTAGATGCATTACTCTCAATCTAACTTAACTGGCATCAGGTGCTTCCGCTAGTGTAAAAATAAAAGGAGAAGTGGCATCAGCAGACGAAAATGCTGCAAGAGACTTTCCGGATAAACTAGCAAAAATAATTGAATAGGGCGGTTGAAATAATTGAACTCCCGACCAAATATTTAAAGCCGACGAAACGAGATTATTCTAGAAGAAATTGCGGGAAAGAACTTACGTAGAAAAATATGAAAAATTAGCTGGTGGTTTTCAAGCAGAAAAAGATCGGGTGACGTTCTTGTTTATTAGTTATGCATCTAGTGGTAAAATGTTAAAGCCTCTGTTAATCAACAAATCCCTTATGCCACGAGCTTTAAGAGGTAAAAAAAAAAATTAAACAACTTCCGATTCATTTGATGGCGAATAAAAAGACATGGATGATGGCTGATCAGTTTACAAAATGCTTCAACAACCGTTTTATTCTTGAGGTCCAGAAATTTATCTGGAACAAAAAGGTTTGAAGTTTAAAATACTTTTGCTCGATGATACGCACGCAACACGTTTTGGTGTCAGGAATGGGTTTGAATGCCAGTAAAAGAGCGATGGTGGAACAATTAAGGCAGTTGATGACTGCATTTACTACATTCCAAGTAAAGATGAAAGTTGCCGTCAGCTCTGTTAAAGAAGTAATGCAACCTAACCAAGATTGCGTTAAAGGGAGGTGAAAGTCTTTCAAGCAAAGATGGAAGCTGGTCAAGAATCCGTTAGAGAAGAGATGAAGGTTGCAAAAGAGGAAATAAAAGCAGGTCAAGAGGAAATGAAAAGAGAAATCACCTGCATAATAGAAAAAAATAGACGCTGTTGAAAACAAACTTGGAGAAATTCAAGAAAAGGTTTCTTCTGTGAAAGAACAAATAGAAGAGAAAGTTTCTGTCGTGAAGCAACGAATCGATGGAAGAGTTTCGGCCGTCCAACATCAAAATCGAACAACAAATTGAAGAAATAGTTTCTGCCGTCCAAGGACATATCGAACAACAAATTGATGAATGGGTTTCTGTGGTCGCCAAAGAAGTTGATACCTTAAAGAAATTCGTAGCGACGGCAGGGATCAATTCTGATGGTTTTAAATTTTTACCCATGCCTGTTGGTCCTTCTCTGAAGTTAGCCACATATGATGGGAAGACCTCTTGGCAAGTATATGAGACACAATTTTCTATAATAGCAGAAACGAATGGATGGGATTCCCAAGCTAAGGCCCGTCATCTCGCCGCTTCTCTGAGAGCAGACGTAGCGGATATCCTTCAGACTCTTCCTGGAAACCAAAGAATAGGTTTCGAAGCTTTATCCGGCGCGTCGGAGCTGCGCTTTGGGGAAAATGTTTAAAAGACTACAGTAGGCTTCAGTTAAAATCCCGTAAACAGAAGCCCATGGAAACATTCCAAGAGCTCGCCAAGGATGTTGAAAGGATGTCTTATCTCGCCTTTTCGGAATGACCGACAGAAAGAAGGGAAATCCTGTCCTGCAATACTTCATCGACGGCATCCGTGATCCTGAAATACAGAAAGCTCTGCGAATGGCGGATGTTAAAGATTTGAGAAGCGCTCTGGTGTACGCCATGAAATTCGAAGCAACCTAGCAAGCAACTCGTAGAGACTGCCACCCAATCAGAGCTGATCAAGTTTTTTTTTAATTCATGATTTAATTATAAATACACAGAGGGTGAGGAACCTGCAGTTTTAAAGAAAATATAGTGTATTTTATCTGTTATAATTAATAAATCATTATAATCAATTTTTTAAACGTCATAAATGCTTACAATAAGGGCAGCTTATCTTCTACATCAAAGCTATTTTTTGACGCAAGGTTATTTTAAGGCTGCTTTTTTTTTTCCAAATTTCAAACGTTAATTTCTTTGCTGCAAATTTTGTCTTTGGAGTCAGTGTCAACGCACTACGTCATCACTCCCTCCACACTTCTGTTTCAGGAAAAACAGCTCTATGAATTAACCCGTCTTTTCTAAGTCCTAAGTTTAACTGACCCCTCCTGCTTTTTGTTTACTTCTTTTCTGCCTCCACTATTCCCGACTGAATTTTTTTTTTTTTTTTTTTTTTTTTTAATCAAGTTTCTTTTTTGGGCTGAGGCGTTGGCCTAAAACCTCGCTCCTTTGGTCCCTCACCATACCCTGTTATTCGAATGTTTTCTGCCACTCGTCGATTTGGGAACTTCGGGGCCAATTCAAATACATTTTCTAGCGTTGTTGGTTTTCGAAGCTTGAAGTAGTCTTGAGAAAAGTTATTTTAAGGATAACCTTGAGATAGAAGTCGCGGCAAAATTATTTGAATTATTTCTTCATTCTCTTGCCGAAGAGCCTATGTTTTTTACAACAAAGTTTTCACCGACCGCCTAATTTCAGCACCATACATATCCCGTGTCGTCACGGGCCACGGTCCTTTTCCGGAATATTTCTGGAAAAGCGGTTTTGTTTCCTCTTAAACTCTGTGTGTTCGGTGAAGCTAGATCCCAAGATTATTACATAACAACGTGCCCACTCACAAAGGCGTGGCACATGCAGCTGCCAGACATTGATGATCCATTTAAGCGATTCTTCATCAAGCAACCGGCTTCCCTTAAGAAATTAAGAAGTAGTATTGTAAGATTCTGGGTTATGTACTTTTAAGTTACAGTTGAAGTTGAAGAATGTTAAGAACTGATCAGCGAATAATCGTTTGAGTTCGTGAGATAGAGACAACACGTTGGCCCCTTAATGCCTGAATAACGACGAAGCTATCAAGGGTCTAAAGTACGGCCGAGCGTGATAATAGCTTAAGAGAAAATGGCCTAAGAAGGCGAACACGCGCTAGTCGGAATCACTTGATTCTCTCTAACGAAGTCTGGAGTTGTTCCATCTCTGTTGCCAAATTTGTAACATTTTGAGTTCGGTAATCTTTTTTAAATAGGAAACTGGTGCTTTTAGGGGTGTTACAGGCATATTCAAGTCGTTAGCTGCTAGCTTAGCAAGCCTATCAGCCTCTTCATTTCCAGCAATGCCTACATGCGCTGGAACCCAGCTCAAGTACGGTCGTTGGGACTCGGGAATCTGAAGTAGAGCATCCCTAATAATGTGGACAGAATCCGCTTTGCTGTTGAGTTCTTTAATGGCCAGTAGGCTCGATGCTGAATCACTCAGTATTCTGACTGGTCCTGTTAGATTTTGTTTAATATAATCTAATGCTGCCTAATGCTCGATGCTGAATCACTCAATATTCTGACTGGTCCTGTTAGATTTTGCTTAGTATAATCTAATGCTGCCTTGAAGGCAACCATATCTGCGTAATGTATTGCATTAGTATCTGTGTCTGCATTCGCATTTAATATCTGTGTAGTAAATAATTGTGTATATAATATCTGTTTATCAGTATATTTTGGTATTTGTGTATTTGTATCAGTATTTAGTATCTGGATAGTATTTAGTATCTGTGAATTTGTGTAAAGACTTGCATTAGTGTATTTGTACTTAATATCTGTGTAATAGTGTATTTAGTATCTGTATATCTGCGTTCTTTCGTATCTTATCGTATCTGTATATCTGCGCTAGTATCCGTATATCTGTGTATCTACATAATGTCTTGTATTTAGAATCTGTGTCTGCATCCGCATTTAATATCTATGTAGTAAATAATAATGTATATAGTATCTATTTATCAGTATAAATTGAGTAGCTTAGTTTCTTATTTCAATATTTAGTATCTGTGCATTATGTAGTAGTGTATTTAGTATCTGTGGATTTGTGTAACGACTTGCTGTGTATTTAGAAGCTGTGTCAAGATTCGTTTTTAATACCTGTGTAGTATGTAACACTGTATTTAACATCTAGTATCTGTATAATGTCTGCATTAGTACTGAACATCTGTTTCAGCATTCGTAATTATCTGTGAAATTTCATTGACTTAGTATCTATATTTTAGTTATTTAGTT
This sequence comes from Stegodyphus dumicola, assembly GCF_044657685.1. Classification (NCBI taxonomy): domain Eukaryota; kingdom Metazoa; phylum Arthropoda; class Arachnida; order Araneae; family Eresidae; genus Stegodyphus; species Stegodyphus dumicola. The sequence continues at coordinate 129,012,323 of NC_140771.1, read as the reverse complement.
TCTGTGTAGCAATTTGTAAAATGTTTAGTTTAATGTCTTCATCAGCGTAAGAATTGTAAGAATTGCAGCCTCCCTTCAGCCCACCTGGACACGAGTTTCCCCATAGCTCAAAAGAAGGGGCCCCGTATCTCCACAAACGAGGGCAGCCAGAAACCCAGCCACCCCCAAACAACAAACAAAAATACTAAATAAAAAATAAATAAGCACATCTAACACAAAATTACAGACAAACCAACAAACAAACTCATTTTGTAACTATGTCTATGTCTTATCACTTAGTAAGAGGCAATCGACCATTAACGGCCTTTACCAATATATTATACCTGACTTTTAAATGCTTGAAGAATCGAGTAAGTTGTATCCAATAATATGGAAGCACTTGTGCACATGCTGTGCTAGAACTCAGAGATTACTAGCAACGGAGGCCCCTGAAAAATATTTTTTTCCAGAATGCACAAAATTTATATCATCTGAAGAATTATCTAATCGTTGCCACAAGTTCTTTTCAAACACTATAATAAATTTAAAACGATATATAAAAGAAATTAAACAAACAAACAAAAAGAACAGTTTTTTGCAGACGATTCAGCGCCGTTTACCTAATGCGCATGCGCTACTCGTAAACATTCTCCTCTGACCGAGACAGACTGGCGACAATATTTGCTGCTAACACGAAACCCTTATTTCCTCAAATTTCATTAGAGATATATTTCTCATTCAATTAATTCAGTTTTCACATCGCAGCAAGGGAAAAATTCTTAAAAACTTATCTTCATTAAATATTGAATTCGTGTGCTTTGCCATAATTAAATAATCCAGTCCAATCCAATTCCATTAAATATTGAAAGTTATAGGAAACATAAAACACTAAATAGAGTTAAAACAATTAAAAAATTTACAATTAAATTTAATAGTTCTGCGCAAAAACAAGCAATCTTGTTAATGATGTAATTGATCATGTTTGGCCAGCAGGCAAAAAGGCAGATTTTTCGGTGCACAAAACTAAAAGTTTCCTTTTGGAAACCTTTGGATCCACCGGGCAAAAAAAAACACTGAAGGTGCGTCACTATTCTGCTAAATTTCAAACGTAAACAAATATGGCTGCTATAATAAGAAAAATTAGGCTTAGCCGCACTTAAATAACTTTTAAATTGTTCATAATTCTACAACTATCGCATGCAGATTAACTAAAGGCGTAAAAACCTTAACCGAAATATAAGAACAACATGATTCAATCATTTTAAAGCAAAAAAATGTACAATTTACAAACATATAACAATAAAGAAACTGAGCTTATTGAGCCGAGTAACAGAGTGGATATATATATATATATATATATATATATATATATACATATATTTATATACTTTTAGTGCGGTCAATTGCAACCAAAAATGAAGGTGCACAACTACATGTTACGACAGTCTTATACAAATCTTCAACGTTCTGAGGCTATCGTATCGTTTTTGAGTTAAATGAGATACATACATACGTACGTACGTACCTACAGACTCCACGAAAAGATATCTTCTGAATCCATTTTAAATAAGTTTTATAACTTTTTGAGGAAAAAGAGTTCTTTATTCTGTCCTTAAGTACAGATGTCACGCAAAAACATCGTTAAATTGTATTCCATAGCCGTCAAAATGGACATTTTCATTGAAATATGATACCCAGAATTTTTCGTGATTACAATACTTTCTTTACTCTGTATGAGTTCGTAAAAATAGAAAAATTAAGGTTAAAGAAAAAAATCTTATTCAGTATGTAAGAATTATAAGGATTATGTTAATTTTATTAACAGTTAAATTTTAAGTTCCTCTCCTGTCAAATTCCTAAGTTCAATTTACTACTTCCGGCCAGAACGTAGTTTTAGAATCACGTCTGAATACATAATGAGGAAGAGCGGTATTTAACCGCGAAGTTCTTTGGTCTTAGCGAGAGAGAATCAGAGTTTCTGATTTACGCGCGTCTGCCTTTTGGCCACTCTCTCACTCTCAAGCTGTTATTACGCTCGGCCTTACTTAGGCCCTTGATAGCTTCGCAGTCATCTGGTGTGTATTGGGCCAACTGCCTTAGAATCTTGATAGCTTCGGCTATATTTCTTTAGTTAATCTTAGTTTTAGTTTAATTTTTAGTCTCTTAAGTTGAAGCCCAAGTGTCGGCTTTGATTGTACACTCCAAGACGGAGTTTTATTAAATCTTATTGGAATAATAAAGGGTTAGTTACCTTTCTATCTTGTTGTTTCTTGTCACACGAACTTAAGCGATTATTCGCTAACTAGTTCTTAAGATTCGTCACTTTCTACAGTAACTGAGATTTACACTAGTGAAAATCTTAAAGAAGTTTAAAAAGTCAAACAGGTTTTTTATAAAACTAATTGCATTTTTTAGTGCTATTAACTTCCCAGTGCATTTGAATGCATCTTAAGATATGAAGTCTGAATGATTTTGGTATTGAAAGAGTTTTATGAACATGCAGTTTGAACAATGTATTATGTGTTAAAAGATTTTTCAGTTTAGTATTAGATGCAAATCAAGGACTTTTTGCCAATAAAAGATGCAAAGTTATGAGCAGTTCTGTCAGAATCACAAGTGGTAACTTAAAGCTAGCTTCACTTTAGTTATAACATTTGCAAATCTTATAATATCAGAAGATTTTTAAAGTTTCAAGCATTCTAAGTTAGCAAAGTTTAATACAAATAAAAATACCTTCGTAAACTAATGTAATCTGCCTTCGTAAAATAAGTACATTAAATTAATATGTACTCCTGAGTTGCATTCCTGAACGCATTAATGAATTATTTTGTGCCAAAAATATAACTCAGTCCAAGCTGATTGTAACGCCATTCATTGTGAGCAATTTAAAATGAAATAAAATTTTCAGTATTTCTTCCATAAACATAAAAAGAATTTCCAAGAACAGCGCAAGCAGATAATTTTATTGAACTTCAGAAATTACATAACGAACAACATTTTAATACTGAAAAAATTTTAATTATTTATAACTTTTTTGATATTTTATGTATTATTTCAGCTTATAGTGTAGCTCCAAAAAGTCGAGTTTACTTCAGAAAAGCAACGTAAGCAGTGATCGCAATACCTATCAGCGGTTTTTTTTAATCCAATAATAATATTTGCTCTTTTTTCGAATGACGTCTGTGAAGACGTAATATATCTGAAACGTTAAAGCAGATACAAGAGAATGTAATCCCAGCGCGTCAGATAGTTGTCTTTGTTGATAGTATATATGAGTTTTTGACGTCAGTGGGCTTAAAATAGGTACAGCTTTTCTCTGATTGCGAAACAGAATGCAAGAATTAACATCAGCCATTTTTCCTGTTTGCAAAGGTGTGTTATGACAAATGATAAATCTGTTTGAGGAATGATTCTTTAAAGAAATCTTTAAGCGTAGGAAATGTTTTCCTAAATTACAATTATGTTTGGATTGAAATATTATGAATAGCACATACTATGTGAATGTTATATGACAATATAGTAATATATGACAATATAATGTTATATGACAATATAGTATAGTTAAATAACTATTTTTTATATAGTTATTTAACTTTTTTGATATTAAAATCTTTGTTCTATCGAATCAACTTTCTGACATATACATATATTTGTACTTATCCGGTGTAAAACATTGTTACATATAGTTATATAACTCTCGTAATATAAATGTTCATTCCATTATTTTAAATGTGCCAATTCAACACATTACAAAGTTGATGGTCAAGCGGATAGCCATCATGAACTTTTCTGTGCAGGCGAGCAATCTCATTCAGTCAATCGAAATAGATAGAGTCTTTATCAGCTTTACCTAATTCTTTAATCAGACGTCCAGCGTGAAAGGAAAATGCGTCATTCTTTCTTAGGTATGATTCGTGAAAACACGACAGGAACGTAACTGAATAGACCGTGGTTAAACCAGTGTGAACAGCAGGACACAACTTTCACTCATAAAAGCAAACCATTATTCTCGTTCTACAAATTTTTATATCTCTCTTAACAAATCGCAACAACAGTCTTAATAAAATTTGAACTCTGTGTGGTAAGAACTCAGACGTTCTCTCTCCGGCGTTTTATCTGAAAGCAGACGCTCGCTCTACGGCTTTAAATCGCTTTCATACGACCGCGAGTTATTTCTAATACTTTCTGCTTCTGGATGTTATTGAAAGCAATGCAAGGGTGGAATTAAGGTTACAGCTACCATAGTGGTCAATTACATTTATTCAATTTCAATGCAAATTACCGAGATGCCTATTTACTCAATGTTAAATGCACGTACTCCTGTATTCTTACTTTTCCGGCATAGCTTTTAATTAAAATTTGTCTCGCGCGACATTGCATAGAAAAATACAACAATTTTACTTGTAATTCTATTAAAACTACCTATCTAAGTACACAATTCGTAACAATATATATATATTCGTAACAATATATAGATATTTAATAATATCGTATATTAATAAATGTCTGTAATGGACGATATTAATAAATGTGTGTCAGACGGCTCGACGCCGTCTGACACACATTTTTACAATTAAAAATGTATACATTAAAATTTAATATGGAGGAAGAATACAAATACATGCACTTTTTCATGTTACGTAATTGCACATTTGAATTTATTGAAATACATTAAATTTTTTTTTATACTTCTGTATACTGAAAGTTCATTGAATATATATTGTTGCGTGCGTATGGGATCGTTACGAAATGAATGCACAAGTACGATGAAAAATGAACAAAATTTATTATTATCACAACAAATATGCTTAAATTTCTTCAAATATTCGTGCAGTATTACAATATCTCACAGGAGTTACCTTTTAACTACTCAAAAATTCAAGAGAACTTAATTCAAAACAGCTAGAGAAAGCTAATGCGCGAATTCGCTACAGTCAACAAGAGCAGTTTTCCAAACAAACTCTTAAAACAACAAACTAACTAATCATCAAATTGAGAGGTTTTCCTCCTTTTTATAAGATTTTTACATCGCGCGCGAGAATTTTCTAGAACTTTCTCGAAATCAAAAAGAGATATTTATTTATTAAATGTTAAATGCACGTGCTCTTGTATTTTTAATTTTTCGGCTTAGCTTTCCTTTAATATTCGTCACGCGCTGCATTGCACGGGGAATAAAACAATTTAATTTATAATTCAACTAACATTAGCAATTTAAATACCAAATCCGTAACACTGCCCCCTTCCCAAGGACTGCATGTCCCGGGAAGTACAATCCATGGACAGGAAGCCAAACTTCCAAGGCAACATCAAACAACATAAACAGTAAATGCAATAACTAACTTAAACAAATCAAATGCTAAATACAAGTCAAATCAAATACTAAATACAAGTCAAATCAAATACTAAATACAAGTCAAATCAAATGCAAGATACAAGTTAAATCAAATACTAAATACAAGTCAAATCAAATACACATTTAGAAATAAAAAGGACCATGGTCTTACACTATTTAAAATTATTTACACTACATACTATGGCCATAGTAATGAGCTAACCTGTCGTAATGAACGACTTTAGGTTTAGAGTTCGAAGACTTACGGATCCGAACCACGACATTATTCAGCCTGTTTAGGACTGTGTACAGACCATCCCAAGGTGACTGTAATTTAGACCTGACTCCTTTTCGTCGAATCGAGTTCCACAACCACACCTTGTCTCCTTTGTTGAATCTATGCCCAGTAGCTCTCGTGTAGTATCTGGTCTTTGGTTTCCCGTCGCCAAGTTGACTCGCTTTCGTGCAGAACGGTGCATCACTTCAAACCGGGCCTGAACATCTTGGATGTATTCCTCAGGCGATGAAGACGCATCCGTAGGGCGACCAAACAGGCGGTCACAAGGCAGACGAAGGTCTCGACCGAAGAGCATCTGAGATGGACAATAGCCGGTAGTCTGGTGTTTCTCCCTGACCCTAGTATGATTTTGGCAGGTTTCTGAGTAGGGTCTTTCACATGAGACGTTGGCGTTTCCAGGCGATGATCTCTTTTGAAGATGGATCGTCATGTCCTCAGATGCTGAGAACAGCTTATTGTTGCCACATATTATCACCAGATGCAGTCTGAAGGGTAACATAGGATGGCGTCCAAATAAGTTTATCTTTAAACTGTTGAGCTAAATCTCTCCGAATGATGGTAACATTAGCTCCTGTGTCAATGATCATATTGCAAGGAACTCCATCGATATGCCCATTGATGGACAGTTCGTTACTGTTGCCACTCACTGTAGAAATCTTGAGCGCTTTAAAACAAGGTTTTTCATTCCCTGGCAACCTCCGTTCCTCGATATGTCATTCATTTGTTTCCTCTTCCATCCGTAACACTATGTAAAATATAAAACATGAGACAAAATTATTAAGCTTGATTGGAGCCTATTAACAATAGATCTTAAAAAATTCATAAATTTTAAACACATTCTCCCTTCAAAGATACGCTTTGCACTATTTTGCGTCAGTGTACCGCATATTACGTCAATCGTTCTCTGCAATTTCTCTGCACTGCGACATCTTTAGCCCAACTGCTGCTCAGGATTGATACAATGATTTTCCGACTCTAAATAGCAGAGAAGTGAGTATCTCGCTTGCTGCCCAGCTGGAACAAACCACGTCTCTCTCTTCGCCTCTTTTCTCTTCGTCTTCTCTGTTTCTTGGCCTCTTTTAAATTTTTTTTTTATTATTTTTATTTAAAATATAAACGGCGCATATCGAAACTGTGGGACACATCTAGCACCCGCAATGCAACAGTTTTAAAGATAAGAGTATTTCAGACTAATCTTTCCTGTAAAAAATAAAAATAATGTTTTAACCATCAAGGCAGTCGTTATTTTCGACCCAGTCGTCATCTAAGCAACAGTCTTCTTGGCCGTGGCTCGAGAGCGGCAGAGAGGTAAAAGAGTTGAAAACCTGTACGGCTGACCCCCAAAAGTTCCTATGTCTACTGAAAACGCATTGTGGATTTTTTATTGCAGTTCATTACAATGTCAGTTTCGAATTTATTTCGGCCACCTCTCCAATATTTAGAAAAGCAAAGAAAAGTGTTCTCTAAATAATCAGTGATTAATAAATGTACGAACGTTCCGAATTTATTTCAAGCGCGCAGTTTGAGTGCATTGTCAAAAATTGTTCCGGGTCAAGAAGGGTCATTTTTTCAGTGTTGCAACATAATGAAATACGGTGAAATTTATGCTTTACCGATCACGGCGTGAAAGCAAATTCAATATGTAAATTCATTTATCATAAAGTGATGCTGCCCAATGTTTAAAATATAACAATGTGCTTCAAGTGTAGCTGGAAATATATAGAAATTGCTTATCATTCTAATTATGCTGAAAATCTGAAAAAATAATGCTATTTTTCTCTTGCAATGGATTAAATGTACATCATTGTTTTATGAAAATGAAAGAGTAAAAATTACATGGCATTAAAAATTCGAATTTTGGGAGGTCTAACAAATTAAACAAGTTTAAGATTTTACTTAGGAAAGTTTATTAACTTGATTAACCTATGTTTTTATTATTGTTTGAATACCTTTGAGTTATTATTTTGAATTTTTTTGAATTATTTTAGTAATGAGATTTGTTTAAAAATTTGAATTCTAAAACTTTTCGAATTATTTTAAGCATGAAAGAAGGGAAGGTTATTAACTTAATTAGAGAAGCTTATTAACTTGATTAATCTATGTTTACATTACTAAATTACAGTTTTATTGTTCAAGAATTATTATTTTGAATTTCTGACTTATTTTAAGAGTGAGATTATTGTTTAAAAATACGAATTCTATGAATTTTCTAATTATTTAATGAATGAAATGAATACAAAGTTTGAAAGCTCCCACCTTATAATTTTTTTCCCAAACAATTATTATTTTTATGATGAAGAGAAATTCATTTTTTATATGAATGAAATGTTTTAGTGCAGTTCTAAAAGGCCAGTTGCTTTTAAACGAGGAACGGAGGCCTTGTAGAACTTCCTCGAGCAACCCTTCACCATTGATGAAAATTCATACATTGATTTGTTAATATGGATTTGTCCATAAGATGGGGACTAAACAAAGATGATTTTAAATTTAATTATGCCAGTTATTCTATAAAGTATTTCTCCTGCCTTCTTAGCATGCCTTCATGGTGTAAGGGTCAGCCGCTCGGCGCGTATTTGAGAGTTCCGAGGTTCGAGTTCCGGCGAGGACATTGCTCATTTTTCATGTCTCCTACTTCGAAATAACCTAATGTCTCTACAATCCTTCCAAATTGCATTTTTTCTCTCAATCTGGCTAGTCGCACTGATTCTCTTGCAAGGAACTTTCCATTTTTGGTCAAAGCTTATTATTATGTTGTCTTTTGTTTGCTTTTATATATTAAGTATTTCATTGATCTATAATAACAAAATAAAATGAATTTGTTTTGTACTAAATATCTTAGAAAAATTTTGATTTCGCATTGGATTATAACACATGGTTTTACGAGACTTCGAGCTGACTGTAAAATTCATGATGTGTTCTTCAGATTTCTTTTCAAGAACTCTGAATATTATTAATGGCTAATATTCCAAATTCAGGGTATTTGGAGAAAATGTTTCAAAAATATTTAAAAAAAATTACAAGCGTATCTCTTCGAGACTTTCAAATTCAACTTTAATTCCATTTCCAAATTGTACAATATTTTGTGATTAAATTTCTAAATTTTATTTCTATATATTTTTCAGTATTCCAGTAGGAGAAAATTCATGATACAAATGATAGGCATAATGAAACCTCAACGCAGTGTCCTTTCTCATTGTAACTGCAAATATTATAAATACTCTCCAATATTTCTCTTCCTTCTGCTGTTTTCTTCTCAAAAGTCTTTTCTTTCGCCAAGCCTTTTTCTCTTTGAAGAGGGGATATGTAAAATATAATATAATATATGAAACAAAATTATTAAACTTGATTGGAATCAACTGGTGACACAGCTTCAAATTTATAAATTTTAGTGAAACATATCCCTTCTTCAAAGATACGTTTTGCACCATCCTGTGTCAGTCTGCTGCATGTTACGTCACTCTGTCCTTGCAATCTCCCTGCATTGTGGTATCAGTGCTCATTGTTTTTTGTCATTTGCTACTGCTGGAATAAGCCACGTCTGCCTTCTTTTTTTATTTTCTAAAATGTAAACTATATATATACGGAAATTAGGGAGCGCGTTTAGCTCCCCCTTGTGCAGCAGAAGTATATTTATGAATAATTATTTTTCCTGTGCAAAATAAAAATAAAACCATCAAGTCAGCTGTGATTTTCGCACCAGTCGTCATCTAAGCAACAGTCTTCTCGGCCATGATTAAAGAAAGACTGTATTGTTTTCATCATCCGCAAAAACTACAACAGAAAGTAAATATCCGCTAAGTATAATTAAGTCAGGACGGGAAGAAATGTGTGGTTAGGTTAACTGAATAAAGCAAAGCAATTCGAGCGCATTCTGGCTATGCGTAGGAATGCCTTCTTGTACTTCTTAAAGAAAACTGCATTACGGTTACACATGGAGGAAAAACAATAACCTCTCAATGCAGCCATCCCATTAACCGAGATTCGAAACTGGATCGAACTACCATCGTTCAGAGATTTTACCGCTCTGCTACTGGTAGGCTCAGAAATGAATGAGACATCAGAATTTCACTCAGGACAGATCGATCTGTGGGTTTGTCACCTCTCTTCCTCTATCAGCAAACCACCTGACAGGACTTTCGGCTGACCAATATTTTAAGTGCTGGCATGCCACTAAAACATATTAGAACTTAAAAACATTCGGGATTCGAGATCGAGTTCAGCGATACGGACCAGCATCGCTAGCAAGTGTACCGATCATGATGGTACAATTATTGCAGTAAATTTATCATGCAAATCTGATGAGCTGTTTTGCGGGGTAGATAATGAAAATTCTCGAAACTTTGGCGGTTTGGGATATTTACTAAAAACTTCCCGATCGAGAATTTAAATTAACACTGGGAAGGAAGGAGATAGGCACCAAAAAAATACAAATAACGAACATGCACTGAATAAAAATGAATTTATGCATTTTAAATTGAATTTATATTTACGTATACAACACAGGGTTGTTAGATTAAGATACCATTTTAATGGACGGGTTTCTTACGTTATTTTATACAAACACAGGTTTCTTTATTAAGCAACATGTTTCAAAAAAGTATCGCTTACCACTGAAATTGTTTATCGTAGTGGCATAGTTTAATTAATTCCTCAATAGACCTTTATTTTCCTGGTGTTTCCAAAATTCCAGCAAATACTTAAAAATTCTGGTTTTTATTTTAGAATAACTTTACTCTGCAATGTACTTTTGCGGAAATTCTAAAGGAAAGTAGCATTCGTGCAAATTATATAACTGTAAAAATATTGTCACAATTGTGGAAATTAAAAAATAATTGGAGAAAATTCCGAAATTTACTAAAAAAAAACTGGTATTGGCAAAATTTAAAAAAAAATCATATATTTTGGCGAAATAATCCGAGAAATTTGTGCCACGATAAAGATATCCCCTTCAATAAAATCAATTAAAATATAAATTCTAACTGAATCATGAGAAAATTTTCACCATCTTGGGACTGGTGAATGTCATTTTCAGTTTCATTATCGAATAAAGTGTGAGATCTCGCCTTATGTTCATTTTGAATATTACAGTTTTACAAGCTGAAAAGTTCATTGAGAGTTTAACGGATAGATGCTTGCTGCCGGTTGTTTTATCAGTAAGCGTATCCGCGTTGTCGAGCAATAGATTATTTATTTAAACTTCTTATCAACACGAAGTTTCTTTGTGATTTAAACTCACAGAGTACTTTTTAAAGTGAAGCGAAGTAATGTATTTTTATAAGCATACTTATCTGCTACTGTCATCACTTTTGAATATTCATAAAAAAGCGTTCTGAAACAATGATTCCTAAAAATGTCCTGTTTAAGACGGATATATTTGTTGGAAAATTGCTGATGTAAAAGGAATATAGATCTTCTTTTGAACTACTCGATTTATTTCCTTTTCGGTAATAGCTTTTTGATGTCAGAAATTAAAGCAGTGTTTTTATAAAATATGAAGGTAGAAAGTTTATTATTTTCTTTTGAATAAAAGCTCTGTGGAGTGAATAAAATACTTAGTGTTTCGCTAACTAGACGGAAATTATATTAGAACTTATCTGAGTACTAATTATGCTTCGTTAAATAACAGCTTTAAGATATAATTATGTCCTTAAAGCTGTTATTTAATAATAACATAGCTTTAGGGTATGCAACCATTTAAGAAATTTATATAGCTTTAGGGTATAATATAGTATAGCTTTAGGCTATAGAGTCTCACTCTTTTTGAAAGCATACAACGTAGACTCTACGTAGGAGGCGAAGTAGCGAATACTCGCTATGTCTTTGAATAAATGGAATACTGCAGAAGAAGGTTTAAATAACCTTTTTATTTTAACTAAAACAGATGCACACACTTGGTGCTCACAATTCACCACCACTTGTGGCTACTTAGCTTTAACTAAAAATAAAAATGTAACGAATTGCAATAAATTTAAATGGCTAACGACTGGCTCCTTGGCTTTATCTAAACCGCTAAATCAGCTGCACGCAACAAAGCCGAGACTGGAATATCAATATAAACTAATGTGTGTCTAACACAGACTAGCGAAATAAATTCAAACACGCAACATGAACTCGGAACTAAGTCCATTTCTCTCTTACGAACTCTTAAAACGCAGCTTAATTACTGATTCTGACACACGCTTAGATTTTCATACAACGTCTTTAGAGTTTATATTCCGGCAGGAAACTGAAATCAGAGGCAAAGGAAAGTAAAACTAAAAATAATTGGTTAGAATAAAATAAGGTCTTTACAAGTTAATTAATTATAGATTTAAGATATGCAACCATTTAAGAATATGTACAAAATCTAAAAATAGTGATGCATTTTCATATTTATGAAATATAGATTTAATTAGCAAGCACAGTTATTTCAGTGCACAAAATGCTAATTCATTTGTCATGAAATCGGTATGAAATAAAATACCTTTTAGGGCAGAACTCATTCTGCATCAGAAGACGTTTATTAAATGCATCGAAATCTCTTCGAAAGAAACCTTTTGGAAGTGTTTATAGCTTTTAGTTCGCCGGATTTCGTGTCTAGATAAAATGTAAGTACTACGATTTTACGGTAAAATTTATTGCAAACCTCGTATGAGCAAGCAACAAAGTGAAATAAAATTACGTTTTGAATTATTAAGTTTTAAAATTACATTTTGAATAATTAAATTTTCCTTTTATTGAATATGGCAAAAATCTCCGTGTTATGTTAGATAGTGATGAAACAACATCACATCAAATTATTTTTTTACCCTTTGGCTTTTTCATCTTTCAACAGCAGCTCATTTTAAAAATAATATTTCACGTTTCATATAAAATGTCTAGAAAGATCAGGTCAGTCGGGACTGCATTTGAATTAAAAAATTTCAAAAGCTGCAACTAGAGTTTCAGAGAGCCATAACGAAATATTTATATACTTTTAAAAGACGTACGATACAGGAAGAAACGTTTAATGTAGATTAGCAAGAAGTTTGCATTTTAAAAATAGTATAATTTTCCCTGAGGATAAAGGAATAATTTTTGCATCTCTTGCTTTGTATTGAAGAAAATATATTCTTGCAGTGTACAAATAAGTTTCCTTTGATACTCTTTTGAAGATAATTATCAGCCAATTTTACTAAAAGATAATTTGGAATGAAAAAGTAAATAGTGGTCTTTGCAAAAGTATAAAACTTTTCATTCGACTGAAGATTAAGGAGCAAAATTTGAGAAATAGAAACATAATTTTTTCTTGATTCTCAACGTATATCCATTTCTTTGTAAAAGTTGCAAAGATGTAACGAGACAGCTGAGGAGAAATTGAGTTTCAAATAAAAAAATAAGCGTAAAGTAAATTACCAATATCTCAGACATTAGCATACAAGGAAATAATTCAGGTTCCCATACGGAACTACAGCAAAGACGCCAGTACAAAAACATACCTTAAAAATAATTTACTGGAGTCATTTGATACGAACAAGATCATCAAATATTTTTTTATGTAAATGATTACTCTATGTTTCCAAAAAGAAAATCGGTCCACTGAGTTGTACAGACACCATCGCAGCGGCCAGAAATAACACAGAACGTATGTTTGTCTTTATCTACATTATTTTAATGAAAACAGCGCAGAACATATTTTGACATTGAAATTATTATACTCATACTGCACTTAAAATAAATTGCTAATTGTTAAGAGAGCCTAGCGCGATGTTTCAAATTATAATAATATTTAGAAACTGAAATTCTAGTTTGTCACATTACGAGCCGCACTGAAAAGGTTCAAGAATCGTGTGTAGTTTTCGAATTACATTTAGGGCATGCATGCGTGGGGCGTTGGGAGATGGTGTGCCGTTGTCAGAAAAAACTTTGCTCGTATAGTAGTGCCATTCATCTTTGGTATTCAGTATCACTGGTTGTTCGTCTATGCCCCTTTTAACATACAAGTTCCGTTTTCTTAAAACTTGTCGGCGTTTTTTAGAGAGGTGGGGAAATGCACATTTATTTATAATAATTTCTTTATCTGCATACTAACTAAAAGAATTCTACTACAGTGTGTTTATATTAATAACGATAATAATAATAAAAAGACAAAAGTTTTGTTAAGCCATCTTAGTAAGAAAATTGAACACTGTTATGATGAACTGAGAAAGGGCTGGAAAACAAGCAAACAAACAACAAACAATAAACAAAAAACAAACAAAAAATATATATGCCAACACTTAATGCTGAATCGAGAATTCTAAATGCATACTGCTATGCTGTTTTTAAAATTTTTGTAATTTTGGTGTTGAATTGTATGTGGTGTAAGTGTGAAGAAAATGATGCTTATTAACAAAGCTAAAAAGCCAAAAAAAGTCGGTTAGTAGGAGTGAATGTAATAGCAGACTGGTAGACTGCGAGCTCAGCAGGAGCGTAAAAAATCTTAACAAAACCTTTTGGGCAACCTTTATAATCTGAAACCCTTCAGATTTTATTTTTGTTGTTATTATTTTTTATTTTTCTGTTTTTCCGTCAAATTTCATCAGAACATAAAAGCACAAGTTTAGTTAGTTTGCATTAATAACAAGTATTCATTAATTTCTAGAGACTAATGAAGTCACTGCATTCCCGATAAGGCAGTTATTGAACTCGAACTCCAATTGGAAAGTGTGAAACTTGTTGATATATAATATGTAATTAGGAAATAATATTTAAGAGAGTAAGAGTTATTTTTGTAGCCGCTTATTAAATTTTTGTCGTTTAATTTGGTTCAGTTTCCCAGAAACAAATGCAAAAAATTGCATTTTTTAGTTTTTGTAATCTCTAGAAGTTGTAGAATAAACTTCCATTTTATTCCGCAGTTGTTGATAAGTTACAATATAGACAGCTGGTCACGAAGATGAAAATTCGTCTGAGTGCAGCAAGATTTAGCACTCTGCGAACAGTTAAAGCAAATCTTATAATATATGTTATATTCATTTGTAATTTATTGTTATTCTTAAGGAATTCACTTAATTTATTTTAAGCTTGCAATCAGACCTTTCATCTTTTCACTGCAGAGAAAAAATGCAGACATATTTTCAATTTGATTTTTGCTATTCTATATTTTTGCAATCACAACTGCCTTCTTTAAAGCATCTTTTAAGCATCTTTTCTACATGGAAACTCCCACGTATAAAAACATTTATTTCATTAAAATTTTAGAACTTACAGAGAGAATGTGTAGAGAAAAGAAACTTATAGGGAAAAAAATCTGGAAAATGTGGAGGAATGAAGCAATCTCTCTTCAAAATGACACTGATTGTAAAATTAATCTTGAAGCGGATGTTGTACCTTATCTGAGAGATAAATGCAGAATCCGGTTTTTAAAGGAATTATATTTTATTGCTACTCTGTTATCTCATGAATTTCATTTTCCAGTAAGGATTCTAAAAATATTTTTGAATTAAAAAATTAAAATATTTCTTGAAATTAAATTATTTTGGATTCAAGTTAATAACTGATCAGGTTATGGCTGATTCATTAGATAATTATTGGTTATGAATAAATATATATTTAATAAAGTGTTTGGAGTTTTCAAAATCAGTGTGAAGCAAAGCAATTTCCTCGGCTAAAACAAAACAAACAAACAAATAAAACAAAAAACAAACAAAAAAAAAAGAGAGAGGCCTTTTTTTTTAAGCAGAACTTTTTTATTTCTGGCAATTAAGATTTTTAACTGAGCTTTTTAATTGCTTTATATATCACAATGAAACCATCCATTAAAACAGACATCCATTTCAGACAATTTCTCTCTTCTGTGAATATGATCGCTTTACAGAATATGAACGTTGTGATTTTCCATAGCACTATTTGTTTATGTTTTAGGAATACAAGATACTTTTAAAAATTTTCGCCGTGAGAGTTTACATCGTATCTGTTATCAAAGTAATTATTTCAGTAAACGGAGTTCAGCTACGGATGCTAGGTATGGAAAGAAATATGATTGTTTTAATTTTAAGAAAACGTTTATTCTATTCCTTTGAATATCATTTTTATAATCAGACAATTGTTTATTTTTTCGAGTTTTTTAGATTTTTTCTAAATACTATTTTATTGCTGAATTTGCTGTTAGACAATTATTTTTCGTAGAAACATTTTGTTTCAGGAGTTCAGCTTTCTTTCAAGTTTTACACATTCTGCAATAGTTTGAAAAGGTATTCAATAAAAAAATTCTTCAGAAAGTCAAATTTCACAGTCTATTTGCCACCCATAAAATACAGATGTACTAGAAAGATAGAAATTCTTTTACAAATGTCATTGTTGTGGACTTCGAGAGATATCTATAAAGCGTACCTACGCTGCTGGCCATCCTAAATGTAGCACCGTTAAGAGCACGAAATATCAAAACCATATTAACTAGATATCTAATATAAGGTACAAGGTAAATTGTTCAAACTTACAGGTCCGTCCGACATGCGAAACATGAAGAAATTAGTGTTTTGTGCAGCAACTATGCCTGTGCATAACTGCTGCGATATGCCTCGACATTGAAGAAAGAGGCGTTGAATGTGTGCTTAGGACATGTCATGCTACTTTCATACGTTGTCACAGTTTAGTTTCTGCAGCCATGAGTGATGTATGTAGGGCCGCTTCATTGCTAATCATCGATCAGAACTGTTCGATGAAGGGCAAACCAAGGCAGCAGTGCGACTCAGTGGGCAATGAAGACTTGCCGATGTTGGTGTCTGCGGTCGCGTATTGTTCTGTTGAAACCTGGACTGCAGAAGGTAAGGGAGGATAACAGGCTTCAAAACTTCGGAAATATAGCAATGGCTGTTAAGTGCGTCAGCAGTGCGTAACAGACGGATGCCGAAGTAAAATCCAGTGCCATCCCAAACCATAACCTAAGTGACGTATGGGTTTAGAGATGCATAATGCTAAGGATCATGACGTTTGTCAATGCAATCATACACGAACGTCAGCAGAGCTGAGATTGCTGTTGTAATCAAAACTGAGATTTTTGTTTGAAAAGAAAACATTTGTTTGTTCGTTTGACAGGACTAATTTTTAACGCATTGTTGCATGCTCATGTAACGCAGAATTAACAATAATCGCAGCAATGGACGTCTTGCATAGGTTCCTTCTTTTGGAGACGACATCGAATGGTACATGCTCACACAGATTGCCATGCAACAATTCCTAACTGTCAAACTCGTAAAAACAACCTTGTATTTAGCGTAGGTATAATCAATCGTAAAAACAACCTTGTATTTAGCGTAGGTATAATGATTAAACCTACGCTAAATACAAGGTTGTTTTTACGATTTACGCTAAATACAAGGTTGTTTTTACGATTTTGATTGTCATATTAGCGTGTTTCTAGTCTAATTCCTAACTGTGCTAAGGAGCTTGGTGTTGCTGCGCGATCTGTCATTGTCCTGGGCAAAATATTCGTACCTTCTCGTGCGATGGTGTGACGAGGACAATGCAATCGCTGGCGTTGGCCGGGCTTTCTTGGCACACACCGATTCCATATTCTCCTCACTACGGCTCGATATCGTCCAAAAGGAGCACTGCTATTTCAGAAGGACATACGCAGTCTGAACAAGTCATAATTCTACCTCGGTGAAACTCAGAAACTAACTGGAATGAGCGCCATTCTTTTCGACAAATCACACCATAGCTTCCCACATAAAATAACAGCTGAAAAATGCAATATTTCAGTACTTCAAACAGCCTGTTCTTCCTTTTTATAATGCTTCTAGATTAGGTTCATTCAACCCGGTGGGGGGATTACCCTTGAGGGGAAATTTCATAGTTTCCATGGAGGTAGGAAGTAAGGAGAGGCCCTAACCGGTTTTCCTCATACACTGCTTTGAAGCACTGGCGATCCTTTCGTGGTGACCAAAACATTCAGTGACTTACCATTAAGATCAATGGATTTTGACACGATCGGATGTAAATATTTTGTAATTACGTCGTAAATATACATATAAATGTATATATTTTCTTTTCCTACAGTATTTTAGAGTCTTAATATGTGAAAATAATACATTTTTAAACAACATTTCATTCTGAACGGAATTAAATGCTATATGTTTCACAGAACAGTTAGCTCAAAACGATTTAATTTGATCGAAATATTTTCACAAGATTTTGTTAATTACATTAGGAAAAAATTGAGGTAATTCGATTTTATTCGGCTAAGGATTACAAAAATTAAGATCAAAGTTTATTGTATTATTAATATTAAAATTATATATTACTTCTTTTCTATTTATAGAGCTTCCTCCTAAAATACTTTCTCAAAATTTTTTAGCTTCTGAAGGCATCTTTTAAATCGAAAAATCTAATTTATAATTAAAGCTCTATTCGGTCCATTTCAAATTAGAAGACGTTTTATTTTAATGGTGAAATATATTAAATATTGGTGCTCATTTCCATGTACTTAACCTTCTCAGAATAATTCTGAAAGGGAATAAAAAAGATTTTTTAAAAATATTATTTAAAACTTGTAACTGAGTTATTAAAAAACGTAAGGGAATAATTCTTTTAATGATGCTTATCAGATTTTTTTACCCTTAATTTCAACAATACATATCTAAAACTCTTCTTTATTACTTTTTTAAGTATGCAGCTCACAGAATTTGCTTTGCAATACGTTTTAACAGATTGCTTTTCAGTACGAACAATTCTTGCTTAAATAGTTTTATAAACGTATTTGTCAACAGAATTTCAATTTATGTTTTGAATTCAATGTTAAGGTTGTTATATGTTTAGATAACATTTATAATCATTAAAAATTTAGGTATATTTAATAATTAGATTTCTTCCCATTAACTTTCACAGGAGTTTATGAATAAATAAATCCTTCATTTCAGATACATTTATAAATAATTTAATAAATATTTACGTATTTTATTAAAGTCAGATACAGGCTTATACAGGCAGATACAAGTATATGCATAAACACCCATACATATTTCATATTTTTCATTTTCAGCATGTGCAAGTTTTTAATTTCTACGCATTTACAGGGTGGCGCAGGGAAACGGGAAATTTTGAACGTTACAGTTGCCAGCACTGTAGAGCCGGCAGTTGTTAGAAAACAATTGTTGTGAGCGCATTGCCATTTAGTAATCATGGATCATTGGACTGGTGCGGAACGTGCAGTAGCTGTGAGAGTGTTTTATAAAATGCTGATAGGGCGACTGCCGCGCAGAGAATATTTCGACAGCATTACCAGCTTGGACGTCATGGACGTGCCCCATCTGCGCATGCGATTACAACGAGTAATTTTGAAGAAACAGGATCTGCCTTGAAAAAGAAACCTATCCAGGTGGCATTCCAACGGTACGTACCCCAGAGAACATTGAAGGTGTTAGAGCTGCAATCGAGAAAAGTCCTCGCCGCTCCGTTCGACAGAATGCATCTTCTCTAGAGATTAATCGACGATAAAGAATTAAGGTCAGTTGTTTGGAAGACGCATTATTTCACGTAATGGTGACATTGAATGGCCTGCGAGATCCCCTGATCTTAGTGTGTGCGATTGCTTTCCGTGGGGATATCTTAAAGGCAAGGTGTACCGTACATATCCTGCAACAATCCATGAACTGAAGAAGAACATTGAAAAAGAAATCACTGCCATTCCTTAAGATTTGCTACACCGCGCATTCCAGAATTTTCATAACAGGCTGTTAGAGTGTGAACGCCGAATGGGAGTGCATCTTTCCGATGTCATTTTTAAAAAGTAAAGAGACACTTTTGGACATTTTGATTGTAAAACATAAATGGCATACTGAATACATGTACTTTCGTTAATAAATTACTAGTTTTATGAATTTATTCGTGGAAACGACGTTATTTCGAAATTTCCCGTTTCCCTGAGCCACCCTGTACTATGCTTTTGGAACATAAAATAAAAGTAGCGAATACTCTATCAAAGGTATCGAAAGACGTATACAATTTTAAAGGTACCGTAAGGTATTTTTCATTCCTTAAGCATAATATTTTTGGTAAAATCTATGTAGTTCAACAGCTTAAAATTTTATAAGACAAATTCATAATCAAAATCGCTGCTGTTAGTTATTGAAAAATAACCGATATGGGATTTTTGCGTAAATGTCATTAAACTATACAGATTGCTATTACCCATCACACATTGAATGTTTCTTTTATGCGGAAGTGTCCCGTTTTTCGATTTTTATGGAATTATCGTGTGTTAAAATAATATCAGAACTCTTTCATGTGAGCTTCTGAATGTAAACAAAAAACACCCCAGTTGGAGGGAGACCGAAGCCTCGGAGCAAAGATTCACTCGTAGTGCGGCGTTGCCCCTCCTTTCTTTCTTACCTACATGATAGTTTCATGCAGGTGGGAATGCGGTGAATTGTTTATTTAGTTTTAGTTTATGTATATAAAAAAGCTACTTTTAGTCAAGTACTGGTATTTATCAACATTTTCTATACCTCTTGCTGTTTAGTAATAAAACATATTAAAAACTATCTAAATCTAAATAAATGTATATGTGTTTTCAAGTTTGGGAAAGAAAGGGGTGATGAACTTCTAGCAAGGGTGATAGGGGTGCGTTGGCCACAAAATTTGAGAACCCCTGTTTTAGACGGTGTTACTGGAGCGCATGACTTGCGTACGCACTGCAGACTTGCGTTGAAGTATACGCATGGTAAAAAGCCTATTGAATTCTTCCTTCATGGTTATGGATTCTGAATGACAGCAGTGTAGAAAGCGCGATTATTTCATTATTGAATGTATTTTTGATTTAGCAAAACGTGGTCGTATACAGCGGTACTAACAAATTTCATTTCAACCATTATTGCAAAATCTAGGATTATTTATAGAATGCGGAATATTTTCCGAACCATGTCCTGAAGCGGGATATTACACTGAAATACTGGATTTTCCCATACAGTCCAACATGTCAGGCCACTTTACTATTAGCAAAGATAACCGGAGTTCATCATTAACGGAATTGCATCATATAAATATAAATTCTAAATAGATTGTATTTCTCTTCTAACCGCGGACAACTGTAGATAACAAACGACTTTCTTTTCTTGCTTTCAGCGTTTTAATGCTTTCATTGATATTTATCCTCAAAACATTTTTCTAAAATAATTATATGTGTATTTTTTCTTTTGTCTCTAAGAAGCAGGTAACAAACAATGGCATGTTAAAGAACGCAGCAAAATGCTGAATTTTAAAATACTTTTTATAACTACAAGATACGGAGAGTATATTAGTCCGTAATTTATGAAAGAGATTGACTCTGTTTTACATTGTATTATTTATTAAGCGAATCGTGATATTACAGATATTCAGATGTGTTTGAACAAAATATACTATTGCTATGTACATTCCTATGTTAAATATTGATGTAAAGATTTAAAAATATATTTTCATTGCATTTCTATCCAAGTTAATATGACAGTATCATGGTTTTCATGTTTTTTTGACTGTGTAATTGTGTTTGAAAAATTCTACAGGTATAAGATTCTAATATTTTTAAATTATGGGAAGCAAATTAATTGTTTTGCATCTTTCTTGTTAATACTCAAATATAGCAAACACTTTCCAGCTGAAAAATTTCAAAACGTTGAAAGGTTGGTGATCCGAACTTGTTGAAACTTTGCAAACTTGGCAATCAGGCCAAAACTGATGTTCAATGCTCTAAGCTACCAAACTGAAGTTTTATCCTTATGCCATTTTCTTTTTGAAAGGAAATTTGGCAATGGATTAATCAGTCAGAAAAAAATGCTGACCTAGAAAATTGAGCTGGAAAATAAATCCCGTATCGCTTAGAAAAAGTGACAGGTTTACTGCTGATGCCTTCATTTCGTTTACTGCGGGAATTGGAATGAGTGATTTTGAATTCCCGCTGATGCGGGTTCTATTCCTTTGAAGATTAGAGAGTTCTAAAACTTACCTCGAGGCATCTCAGTATTTAATCTTCGAATATTTTTCCCCAGATAAAATATTTAATTAATCTGTTGTTTGAAATACACATATTTTATGTTGGATAACTTTTAAAATCTAATATATTTTTAAACATATATTAAAATAGTGTTACGAAATAGGCTAATGGTTTCAAATCGCGAAAATTTTAGATTACGATTATTAGCTTTTTTTTTTTACTTGATGCGTAATTGTAAAAAAAAATACTGCCTGAACGTTAAAAGGAAGTTTAGTTGAAGAAACTTAATGAATAACACATTTCTGCTCGGGTTTAGCAATGACGAAAACTGTTTTTCATTACATAATTCAGAAAATTACATTTATATGCAAATGATTAAATGTTTTTCCAGAGTAATGAATTCGAGTGATAATATTAGTCTCAAATACTCAGGAATGAAACGAATAATAATACCAGTAATTTGAAATGTGTATGAATAAAATACTTAATGAATATATATGATTCTTTCTAGGACAGAGTCATGACACCAGGACAAAAACGACAGAGATAATAAGTTAACTAATATATAAAATGTCTTAAAATAAAGTTAACACTTTCTGAATATTAATAGTAGGAATGCTAATAAAAAAAGCATTAATTTTTCTGGTGTCTCTTATCTCAGAATTACAGATGTTCAGAATGACAGCTTGATAGCAGTATATCGCCTTGAACTCTGTAAAACAGATAGACAATTATAGGATATAATATTATTAGGAATCAAAGCCGAAATAGTCACATCATATTTCGCATCATCCAGTGTCTTAGCTTTCTTGTGTTCGGATTGAAAGTCTATGATATTGTTTCCACATTCCTTTTAAACATTTTAGTTGTTTTTATTTAAATTATTAGTTTATTTAGTTTTTATTTAGTTGTATTTATTTTAATATTTATTTACATTATTCTCAGGTCCTTGCTCCTCAGGCTTGTCATGTAATCTGTAACAGTTACAAGTAATAGTGGCACAGATCCAAATTCTATTTTTGTCGTCATTCTGCTTCGTACACATTTCCACCTTTCTGAGAACATTTAAAGTTCACTTAACGTTGCATAAATATCACTTCTATGTTTACTATTAATGTACTTTGATGCCTGCTTCTTAAAAAAACAGAATATGCATGAACGCATGCACTCTGAACGTAAACAGTGTAGTTTCAAACGCAAATGCTCCCTCTCAAGTCATCTTTAATCATTTATCCGTTATTTACGTTCTAAAAGTGTAAAACCATTATTTTAGAACGCTCTTCAGTGCACCTGAGAAATCCTTATAACTCTGTCATTTACCTTTATAATACAATAATGAAATTAACTCAGTAACTCGAAATTAATTCTAACTTGGCCAGTTTATCAGGACTTGTGTTTCTCTTGATTTGCTTTGGAAACATAAATGATTCTGAATAGGAACAGGGAGCTTACTCAAGCTATGTTCAAGAAGGTGTGAAGTAGACAACACAAGCAGGAAGGGTATACGAAACCCTTTATTTTCAATCTTTTACAGGCACTTCCGAACTTCGGAATACAGAAACCAACCACTTGTGGTCTGAACGTAAGAATATAAAAACTACTAACTGAAAGCTAACTTTGAATTAGTATACAAATGCCTAGCACTAAGACTGGCCTTTATTTAAAAAAAGGTACGTATGTAGTACGCCGAGCTGCTGAAACTGCGATACGTTTGCAATTATCAAGAGAGCTAAGCCTCTGGCCTTAAAAGCAACCAGCAACCTAGTGAAAACTCGTAAAACTGCAGTGGCAAGCGGCTTGCTTCCTAAAACTCCTTCTCTCTCCCTAACTCTTGGCAAAAAGCCACTACTTAAATACTTGGGCGTTAGCAAGTCAATTTGCATAAACAAGTTAAAGCATTTAATTCTGGCCGGAAGTAGAAAATACGAAATAATAGTACAGTTTTAAAATAAAATAAACGTTAGTAAAACTTAGGATACTTACAAGTTGTCTAAAACATTCAAGGATCTGTATGCACTCTTTCTTGCTGAACACACATATTTATGACTCGTTAAATCATTTGTGCCAGTCTTTCCAATATTTCAGATGAGAAGACTATCGTACTGTATGTTCCAATTAAGGGTGAGTTGCCATGTAAAATGATAGATTTCTGTTTTATTACTTAAAACGTTCTCTATAGAAATAATATAAAAGTATAAAGAGTTCCCGGACGCAGAGTGCAAGGATTCAATAATTATTCATACTTGAATTTAGTATTTATCCTTCGAAAATACGATATTACGGTTATTTTATGTTAACCATCAAATCAACAAGAAAAGATTGGCAAGTAGTTCATTATGGAAGAGCACAATATGGCTCCCTACCAAGAGGATGTATTTCTGCCTTTTCATGCAAGTGATATTAGACGATAAGAAGTTAGATCACGTTATTATGAATTAAGAAGATTTTATATTCTAATAACCGTGCATAATTTTTACATATTATTTTCTAGTATCAGTTATATGCATGGATTCTATTCTTGAAAAGACATCGAAAATGCAGCACTTGGGAAGAAAAGTACCATCAAATTATTCCCAATGCATGAGAAAGCAAAACTGGTACTGGTTTCGTTTAATAATATTTCTCCCACTTTTTTAAAATTTAGAGTTTAGATAACTTTTTATAAAATTCATTATATGATTCTCTAAAATTTTAGCGTTTTATTAAGTGATAAGAATTTCTCAAAAACCTTGCTTTTTCATTATATTTTAAAGATATATGTAATCAATTAATACGAGAATCCAATAAAATAAGTCAGCCTAGGATATCATTTAACATATAGCTACTTATAAATGTATCAGAATATAATACATTTGGCTTAACTAGAGAGTCTCGGAATCATAACATTGTCATCTGCCTTTAAGAAATATTTTTAGAGTACGAAATCGTCAAAAAACTATAGTAAATGTTTTCCTAATCTAGTGGATTTCCTAATGAGGTGGTATGCTGTTCTTAATAAGCGAAGAAAAGCCTTGTTATTTTGAATTTCTTTTTAAGACTGTTTTAATATAAATTCTTAATTAACAGTTTATTTACTGAAATAGTTACAGTTAAAAATTTTAAATTTTATTATTATGAATTGCTGTCCATTGTTTGCTTCATTATATTCTTATTATATAATTTATAAAGTTTCTAATATACATTTTATGTTCTGATTTATTTTACTTACCGTACACACGCTGACTGTCTCAAACTTCAAAAATAAGAGCTTTTGTGCAAATTGGGATAAGCTGGGAGAAAGGCTTTAGATTTGACAGCCTTCTGGTATTTCAGAACTGTTATATAATTAAGGCAAACTAATGTTGATCTCTTACAGAATTAGGCAAAGGATTAAATTTCGCTGAAGTTAGAATGGGCGTCTCTGAAGTCAATTATTTAAACGAACTGCGAGAAGCAACAATTAAAGAAAGGGATTTACAACAATAAGCAAAAGAACTTACTGAAAACTTGCTATGAAATACTTTTAAAGCTGTTGCCAGGCATGAAAGTATTTTGTGCAAATTTTGTGTTTCGACCCATTACATATCAATGGCTTTGAGCTTGCGTATTTGATATTTATTCGTAATGATACATGTGGAGAGTTATGATTCTTAATTTCGTTTCAGCACAAAATAATATACCTCCGTAATGAATAAACAATTACTTAGTAATTGTTTAATAATGAATAAACAATTAATAATGAATAAACAATTAATAATGAATAAACAATTACTTAGTAGCTTAGATCCGTATAACCAACAGCCACCTTTTTGCTTGGCATACATCTCAAACCAAAAATTCTACACCGAAGCATCGTTGGTTTCATATCTACTGAATAATTTATATCCCTGATGCCAACCTGGGGAATAATTACTTATTATTTTTCTGCTTTCTTCATCGAATGGTACACACGGCAGCTTGCGAAATGACTTACGCACTGATGTCTAAATACTACTTTTTTAATATCAGTAATTGATTACCAAAAAGCATGGTAACCTCTTATGTTGAC
Source organism: Stegodyphus dumicola (assembly GCF_044657685.1). NCBI lineage: Eukaryota > Metazoa > Arthropoda > Arachnida > Araneae > Eresidae > Stegodyphus > Stegodyphus dumicola. The sequence goes on along the minus strand of NC_140771.1, from coordinate 128,986,777 downwards.
AGTACGATTGGCGATGATTTAGATTTCAGCTAACTGCGCTATGAAGTGCTGAGCGTGTTCATAAGAAAAATTTCTTAGCATATGTAAAAAATAGATTTTGTAAATGATACTCATACACCGAAGGATTACATCTGATGCTGTTTAAATCGGGAATAGCTCATTTGTTAATCAGATAATCCGACGATCGGAGCCGGAGCTAAAACGACCGCAACGGGCGCCAGGATTTAGGGAAGCCAAAATTTTAGAATTTAGAGAAGCACCAGGCAACACATAAAGGATTACCAAATCTTTAGAATTTAAGGAAGACACTAGGACGCAAAATGTTTAGATTTAAGAAAGCGCTTGGTAGAAGAATTTACAACACGTAAAGACTACACCAGGCCGGGAACTGTCTAGCGCCGACCGCATATTTGATACATGCACATCTGTATCGCCACCGAGTGAGTAGCTTCTAGAATGGTCCAATAGGCTAACAGTAATAATTTTGTCATTTCGCATGACCTTTGCCATGATTTGATTGTTGAAAATGTTTTGCCCCGCAATTTCTTGTACAAAATAATTAAAACATCGTGGACTTCTAGTGAAAATTTTCAGCGCGAAATAAGATCAAATATAAGCATAATTATACATGTAAACAGTAGAAGGCTTAGATTTTTTTTTTTTTTTTTTTTTTTTTATTTGCAGTGTATATGAAAAAGGTGTTTTACAATAATAGCCAATGCACAGAGTTATTCAAAGTGAACTTTCCTAATTTGTATTACTAAACATTTAGTGTGCTAAATTCACATTAATAACTGTTCACTCTTAAATGCACTGACTGCACAAGAAATACTCTTCAAACAGAATTAATTAATTTTATTCACAACAAATATATTTAACTTATCCATGTATAACTTTTAATGTTAACAGTAGGTATAAAAAGATCATTTACAATATATATTTTGAATCTTACGCTTTCAAAATCAAAGGAATGCAAACACTGAGATAAGAAAATACTAGATTCATTGTAACAATTCCAGTTATTCGCAGCTCAATAAAAAAAGTGCACACTTAAATTCTCTTAATCCGCAGATGTTAGTAAATGCATAATTTTCGAGGCTAATTGTAGCTTGAGTCATTTTTCTCGATTTAATGAGCGATAATATGCCACGAACATTAATCCTAATATCAGTGCGTGGTAAGATTCGCGGAAGTGAAATAAATGACGATAAAATGAAAGCATTACGAGATTTTCTACTAAAATGATAGAAGCATTTATCCGCCATACATTTATAACTGCGAAGCAAAACAAAACGAAAAAAAAATTAAATAACATTATGCACAGTTTCAAAGATCCAGCGTCACAAGAGCAATAGAGGCTCATTGGTCCATTTCTGAAACCCCTCCCTCCCTCAGTGGCGATACTGATGTGCACTTGTGATTTATGCACGCACGCTCTGGCTAAGCATTAAGCATATATAGAAATTTGTTTATTCGGGATACAGATAAGCTTTAAGCATATGCAAGAAATTTGCGTATGCATAATAAATAATGAAACTACATAATGGTTTAACTTCGTCAGCGTGCAATAAAAATAAGACAAAATTTAGAGGAATAACATGCCTTTAGTAGTTAAGCTCATGGTACATCGCCGATAGCGTATAACGGGCGCTAGTTAAAATTTATGATGAAAGCCGCGAATTTGAAGCTTTTTAAATATCGCAAACAAAATGTGAAATTTTTGAATTAATAGAATTTGCGAAGAAGTGTGGAGAAGTGCTAATAGATGAAGAGGATTTAACAGACGTTTTTCACTGCGATTATAGTGACCAATTATCAGTTAACTAACGGAAAGCGAAATATAGAGTATGGTTTTCTGAATCTAGAAAATATTGCTACCGACAGCGAAGAAAGTGTCAGAGAGGTAGTTCAGAACGAAAAAATTTCAGTAGACAATATAGAGGGAATTCCCGAAAAGGCAATTATGGGACTTAGAGAAAGGAAATGTGTAACTAAACAAGGGATTATGTATATCTCTAAAATCAAAAAGAAAGTGTTATCAAAAAATAAAAAAGAAAGAAGCAACTTAAACAGATAAGAAATATTTAATAAAGAAAACAAATACATATTGAGCCTTTTTCTTTTGTAAATTTTGATCCTCTTCAAGTCATAAATGTTCCAATATTTTATAAAGTTCTATTTCATATTTTTAATTTTATAATTTCCAGTTGTCATCTTAATCAATTTAAACTGGTGATCTAATCCGAAAAATTTCATATTTTGAATCCTCGAGGTCCCGACGAGCCCGAATCTCGGGCTTCTTACCTTACATTACTGCACAAATGCTAATTAAGATCAACAATATTACCCATACCACCTCCAAAATGAACGGAAGCAAAATATGGAAAAGTGTGAAATACAGTAAGAAAAGGTGAGGAGCAAATTTTCATTTCCTCACCTGTTCATCACCTAATAGCGCTGACGAAAGATTCAAAGTCTTGGATGACAGAAATGTTCAACTCATTCCATGCTGTTTCAGGTCTATGCCACACTTCATCAACCTGGAAATCTTAGCTTCTCCAACTTTAGCTGGAGAGGGGCGGCGGGCCAGTCTCTCAGCAAACCATGGCCCAATGGTTTCAATGAGTGATAGATCTGGAGGCCGTTCTGACCAGGGCAGCAGTAGAATACCCTGTTTATCGAGGAAGGCCAGAACACGACGTGCAACATGTGGTCTTGTTGGAACATGGCGTTTGGGGGCCTCGAAGATAGGGTTAAACCACTGGACGTAAGATGACAGAAATTTAACTATCTGCGTTCAACATAGCGTCGATCCGAGCTAGAGATGTGCGTGTCGTATACCCAATGACTGCCCAAGCCACCACATCAAGTGCAGGACCCCTATGCCGATATCGAAAGCAAGCAGGTGACCTGTGGTCATCTCGGACACTCCAGACACATATACGCCATCAGAAGTTTGCACATAGAACCGGGACTCGTTTGAAAAGGCGACATTGTGCCACTCCTGTACCCAGCTTTGTCGTTTGGAGTGCCAGAGTCGTCCTCTCTATGCTGCACTGTAAGCCGAAATAATGCTCACCCTGCGGATAGTCCACTTTACTACATACGTCGAAGCACCTTACGACCCTACGAGCTGATACTGGGCGTGCTGCAAACATGCCCATTTCCTGACTAATGGTCCGTGATGTGGTGGTACGGTTTTGAAGGTCCGTTAAGTGGTCGTACGGTTTTGGTGGTACAATCGTACGGTTTGCAGTCGCCAGAGAGGACACTATGTCTGTCCTCTCTGGCGTTATTGATAAGAGGGGGTTGAGATCCTGCATGCTGTTCAGTATGATCAATATACTGAACAGCATACAGCTCAGCAATCCATTGATTCCATATTCGCATGACAGTGGTTGGATGTCTACCAGTGCGACCGGTGATATCACGGAACACTTTCGATAGGAATTTCGAAACTTGCTGGTAAGCACTTACTCTTCTTATTCGAAGCATAACATGATATTCTGGGCAAACTCTAACCTTACAAAGCACTTTCCGATGAGAAATCCACTATACAACTTTTCTTTTATGCAGTGCTTCAGATGTCGTTTCTCCCTCCTGCGTCATCTAAGTCCGCCGAAATACTAATCCATTTGCATATCCAAACTTCTTCATTTTATGTGATTTTGAAGTTCGCCAGATCAATCCTTCCTGGTGTTGCAATTTTAATGGCCAGTAGTGTAATATTACCGTCATGTTCAACCCACAACGGTGTTGCACGGCTATGGAAAGCACACAAAACAATTGGAATGTGTAGTTATATTCATGTGGGGGAGGTCTGTAAGATGTATTACCCCAGAAGGATTGACGCACATTGTCCTGTCGGAAAAAAAGCGTATCACAGCCCAGCAGGTCGCGAATGAGTTTCTTACTGCTACAGGACAGCAGGTCTACCGAAAAACTGTAGCCATATGTTTGAGAGAAGAAGGTCTATACGCCCGCAGACCTGTTATGTATGTCCCATTGTTGAGACAGAATCGTATCGTTCCATCCAACTGCCATCGCAGTTGGATTGAACAGGACTAGGTTTGTATACTATACTCAGATAAAAGTAGGGTCTGTTTGCAATTCGAATTATAGACGCCAACTGATCTGGCATGAGAGTGGTACTGCTTATCGCCCAGAAAATATACAGAAAACGGACCGATATCCGAGTGTAATGGTATCAGTCGGCATTATGATTAACTAGTCGGCATTATACATGAAGTATGGACATTTGTGTCTCACTCCAAGATGGACATATCACTTACTGACTTTTTTCTCAAAGATACTTGTTGTCATTCATATGCATTTTTTCGTTTCTCTGCACACAGTATCAAAAGAAAACTTTTTTACTTTTAGATATTTCAAAACGTTCTGCATTTTACTGAACAATAAATGCCCGTATTCTAATGTCTGAAAAAGTGTGGTAACTAATATATTATACCCTACTTAGCCTCCTCCACAGCTTAATATTATGTCATACTGCAATTTGAGATTCGGCCTTAAGAATTGCCCTGAAGTGTACTTCTAAAGGAAAATGAGTTATATATAAGATTAGACTTCATTGAAGGATTTATATTTCAGTTTTCATAAACTTTTTTATCGAGTTATCTTAAGCGTGACGTATCAATAGATGCATACATTTCTAAGTAGTTTTCGTATTACATACAGGTTTCGTAAACTTTAATTACATTTATGTTAATATTTAAGTGGCACATACAGTGCTTCATTTTTTGTGAATATGAACTTCCCGGTATAAACACAGTGCATATGAAAATATTTGTTTTAATTTAGAAAATTTAGTTTCTAGAAAAGAATTAACACATTGTACTAAGTATAAGACTATGTATAAGACTATGTACTATTGTATAAGACTATTAAGGCTCTCACTACGAAGTGTGAATAGAGCTGTGATTTTGCCAGAATTTGAACCACAGATCTTTCATTTGCTATCTTGGTGTGTTAAATACTTACATCAAACAACACGCACGAAGAAATGCGATAATTCTTTCTATTTTTCTCCGTTTAAAGGATGATTGAGGAGAAGCATGAAATCCAGGCGAGCAAATCATTCTGTTCGGTGGTCACTACCCTATTCGGGCTACCCTATAGAAACTAATGAGGATTTTTTTTGGGGGGTAAGGTAAAAAAACTAATAAATAAAAAAAGGAAAGCAAAGGGGGAACAAGAAAATTGTGCCCTCTCCAGAATTAGAACCACAGATTTTCCATTTACTATCTGGGTATGCTAACCACTTACGCGATAAGAGCATTAACGGGAAAATACTAGAATACCTTACAGTGCAACTTTGGTGTAGTGTTATATTTTACCAAATTCTTTCAAATAATTTTAACCTTGCGAGAATAAATTAAATTTCACTGAACCTGTTACTCATAAATTTAACTAATTATGGAATAATACAGGGTGTGATAATTTAACATAAAGGTTCTTTGTCGAAGGTGAGTGATTTCAGAGTGCAATAGTTTTCATATCAGTGGTGAAATCCTGTGCCTTTGTTAACGATTCCGGTTGTAGCCTCGAAGGTCGCTCCAGGGGACATCAGGGTCATGAGATAGACACTGTTATGTATGAGTGAAAGAATCTCCTCTTCCTGGGAGTTCAGCGCAAGGTAAACATAGGGTGATATATAAGGTGGTTTTTTGAAAAGAAGACAGCTTTCCTGTTTAGAGCTATGGGCATGCTAGTCTGCCAGAACGATCATTCCTCGTGTATAATGCGTTAGAGCCTTTTTATTGTAACAAAATTCTGAAATTACGGGACTAAATATATCCAAGTCCCATACTGTCAAGATACACAACTGTTAAAGTTTTCATCTTTTTAAAATTCATGTTATTGTAAAATTTGAGTTTGAAGTTCATTTCAACCCTGTGTCAAAACCCAGGGTTTGTGTAGCGGTTTCGGCCACTACACCACAAGGGTGTCAAGAATTAAAGAACCCTATTTCAAAGCTGACTATAGGCGAAACTAGTCATCAGAAAATTTTGAAATTTTATGACGGATTTAATGAAGGGATGTGAATGTCTTTCAGAAAAAAAAATAGTTGTAAATATCACAATATGAGATCGTATTAATAAATTACACATTTAGTTACACCTTTACAATAATTTTACAGTTGTATACGTTTTATTACAATAAAACATGTTTCACATGCTGATCATCATTTTCAGCTACCGTCTAAAATCGCTAGATGGCATGTTCCACAATTGACCGAAGAGTGTGCTGGAAAATGTTGAGCACGTGGCCTGAAATGCTGGCTTTAAAATCAGGTAACGTTCTGGGATTACCTCGATATACCAAATGTTTCAAATGCATTCAAAGCCAAAAATCACATGGACTATGGTCTGAGAATCGGGTGGCCACACATTACGAAAGTACCTGCTGATGACACGTTCTTCTCTCAAATGATGTTTAAGAACATTCATAACACATCGTGGAATGTGTGAAGGAGCTCCATCTTGGATTAAGATTGTGCGTGGAAGGCATTGACGTGCTTGCAGAGCCAGAACCATTTCGTTCTCTAAAGAAATGCATGACGCTGCCAGGTGATCGAGCTATTCACTGGACCTGCAGAACTAAGCTCCCCGAAGAATAAATGTTGCAGAAAATAAACACCATGCCTCCCTTTTGGTGAATTTAACGGAACCGCTAAGATAGGGGGCAGATTTTCTGATTCCCAAATTCGGCAGTTATGAGTACTCACTGCACCTACGAAGGAAAAGTGCTTCATCTGTCCAAAGCACAATCGAAGGCCATTCTGAACAGATCTCAAAGCGAGCAAGAAACTGAAGTGAGAACCGGAGTCGGGCATCAAAATCATGTGAAAGCAACCATTGCAACAGTGAAAATATGTAAGGAATATTGGAGAATATTCCGCAAGATCTTATGGACAGTGAAACGTGGCCTATCCAATGTCTCTACTACACGCCGGATACTGGTGCTAGTCTGAGAGTTTGAAGCTGTGTCTCTAACACCTGAAGCGCAACCTTCTCTACTGTTTCTGCAGAAACGTGTTTTCTTCCTCTTACACGACGAACAGAAAACAATCCTGTTTTTTTAGCATTTTCCGAAGGCTTTTAACATTTATTGGACCTCTTCGAATCCATTTCAAAGTCCGAAATTTTAGTACAGCAGCTACAGCGGAATTACTCTTTTGGTAAATGAATTTTACTAACCAAGCGCGATCTCATAAACTTATCATCATTGCGAGCAGTAATCGCAAAAAATAAAATCTCCGTAATTGTTTCTAGGATTTTATAACAGATGCTGCGCACGTCTACAAAGATTTAAACTTTTATTGCAGGTTTTCAAGATGACTGGTTTCTCCTGTAGGCAGCTTTTAAATAGTTTTTTGATTCTGGGTACCATGTAGATTAAGTCTTTGATACAAAATTTATTACTTATTATTTTAATAAATCTGCATTAAATATATATTTCTATCTATTTCAAACATCTTATATGTGTTTTTCCAATGTATCTATATTTATTATTTCTTTCTATTTCTATTTATGTATTTCCATTTATCCACCAACCAAATAAACAAAGAACTACACCCAGAATGAACTCCGACTACGCGTTTTATTATTTTCTATTCTATTTTATTGCAACATTTTCCGTTAGTATGCGCTTCCTTGATACCACAGTGTCTGCAAACACGTGATATTTTCAGAAAACGGTCATTTGTTCGTCAGGGTTTCCTTCTTGATATATTTGGCGACCATTTTTCAGAATTATTTCGCCAAAGAGTTCCATGAAATGAAAACAAATGAGTAAGGAGACTAGAGAATGCTGAAAACGCGAGAAAGAGTATTTCTTTGAAAACATACCGTTTTTTTTAACTTTTTCAAAGGAAGATTTTTCATCCTTTGTATTTATTTGTAGCAAGGCTATACATTATAAGACATTCTCAGCCATTACCGAAAATTATTAAACACATTTAAAACTACAAACCAAAGAAAGAACTTCTTTTTAAAATTTTATGGAATATAAACTTTTTAATTTTATAAATTAAAATAAATTTAATCTATTAAAATATTGAAAAAAACACTAATAATGTATTTTGATTTTCTTTTCATTTATTAAGGCTAAATTACCATTTATTCAGAAAGTAATAAATCATTTACACATTTGAATAGTCAGTGATAAAAAGCGTTTTAAAATAAAATCTAAAATTTAAATTCCTTTAAAAATGTCAGTTGTAAGCAGGTATATAAATTAAGTAAACACGAAATTGAATAATTATAACTGAGCTTGAAACAAAAGTCGAACTTCAGCATCGAATGCTTTAAAATGTAGCAAAATGAACAAATACGAGTAAATTGAAATACAGGTACAAGTATTAAAAAAAAAAAATCCTTGCAGTCTATTAATTTATGATTACAATTTATCATCTCAAAAAAAGTTGCAATTAAAAATTTTTTTAAATTAAGAAATAGTAAAAATTTTCTCTGTTTTTCACAACTGACCCCCAAACCAGTTTTCTAACAAACCCCTTTAATTTATTATGAGCACTAAGAACAGCCTAAGAATTACCTTGTAAACAGAGATCTAGTTAATTTAGCTTAGAACATACATCTGAAAGATATGCCAGTGTACTTAGCCATATGACATAAAGATATGCAACAAGAAATAATATATATTTTTTTATAGTGTTTACAAACAACAGGGAATTTCTGTGAGTCTAAAAGAGCAGGCTTCGAGAACACATTTTGAAAAACCCTAGCATAAGATTAAGAAGGTAAAAAAACTTTTTATTTAGTTTACAAGGCACGTGCCTAAAAATTATATACGTTTTAAGAAGCCAATCAGAAGGGTCGGGAGTGAATCTAAGGAGTTGAGCTGTTGCTGGCGAATGTTAAGCCACTACTGCGTGGAGGCTAGACTTAGCTAACTCTAAAGCTTTCGGATGGTTAGCAACATGAGAAAGTCAGTGCCGCATTGTGGTCGAAAATACACGGAAGTCTGGAACAACAATAAGAGAGAGAAGTTTACGTCAAGCTAAACATATTTGTTTCTTACAAGCTCGTATTATTAATATTAGTCTGCGAAGATCTGCTATCTCGAAAGAAGAAGTGTATAAGGTGTTAAAACGGATGCGTATTAGTGCAAGGTATTCAAAAGTGAGAGAAAAGAGGCAGAGAGCCAACACTGTTACTGGTGCCTAGCAACGTCATAAAAATTAAAAAATATGGCTAGACTTCTCAAGATTCTGACCGATGAACTCAAATAAAGTCCTGTCGATTGTCATGAACTTTTAGATTGAGTGCCAACTGAACTGATTTTCTGACTTTTATGTGTTCTTGAGGCTCAATATTGGTCTCAAATGATAACTGCTTAGAGCCAAGGCCTCGTTAAGAATAGTCAAACTGTTAAGAATAGTGGCAGCTGAAATCTCTGTATTTATGCTAAAAACTTTGAAGGATATTAAGTTTATTTGGACCTATTAGTAATGAAACGATTTTTCCAGAATTAGTCTTAATTCTTTTAAGACACATCCTGTACGTATTACTCAACAACGTAATTCTATAATTGAAAGAAAAGAAAGATCTTATATGAAATATATATAATCTAATATGAAATAATATTTCTTATACGAAATATATGATCTAATATGAAATAATATGAAAGAGAGATCTTATATGTGTAACGTCTATTTATTGTGGTTATGGATTTATTGAAGCTAAAAAGAATAACACGCATAAGAGATCTTTCATTAGATTTGTAAAAAAAGAAATGCTACTTCTCTGAGGTACTAGAAGAGGAAATAAGAGGTAAATCTTCAATGAGAGATGCTTTTATACATTTCTTGATGATAATTATAGAATAAATTATGACCTTAAATATGCTTCATGACGAAAGATGTCGGATTTATAAACTAATTTACTTATGAAATGTATCTACACTTTGCTTCTGCAACAGATTGCGCTCTATTAGAAAGATTTTACCACATTCCAAAACTTTGATCTAGTATCACCTGTCATTCTTCCATAAGAATATAAGCTAGTTGGATCTGCAACTTTTGATAAATGTTTTGACTGTCAGTCGTCGTCCTATGATCCTCAGGATTGTTTGATAGGATTACGGTCAGAGCTCTGGAAATGCCAATCAGTATCTTTGATCCCCCATAATAAGAAGATATTTTAGAACATTGGCATAGTCCTTTTGAGTAAGGTAATGATTCAGGTGATGAAAAGTGATTCGTCACTCCATTGAAAACTTTTCTCTATTGAACACGTCAGTCTACTGAACACGCTTATTTTTTACGATCTAGCACTTACATGTGCACAATTCCACTTGCAACTCGCTTTTCTGTGGTCAACTCATTTTTTGTACTACTTCATTTGATCACTCCATGGAAAACAAGCGAAGGGTATCAAGAGAATAAATATGTTCGTGCAGGCCATTTTGAGAGGCTTATATTTACGTTAAACATGGGAAAAACCACTGAGAAGCTCACTCAGCCAGCCCGTTCGAGCCTAGATAGAGGTACCTATATTCATTGATCTTAACATACTAAACCACTTCTAGATTTAATCCAGTTGGTGCGAATATACTCAAGCTATTATTTACACTCAATACGTTTTGACAATCATACTGGATTGGTTTCTTAACAACAACAGTACTTATAACGCTTACTTCATTCTACTTATATTGGATTGACTTCTTCAAACTTCTATATTTCTTAGACGAAATTGTGCCTTAGAAATAGGATTTTTTTGGAATATTCTTGTTAAGATTTCTGCTTTTTATATTTGTGAATTTAGTCAACCTGCTATTTTCAGGTTGAATGGCATACATCATTATCTTCACAGTTTCCACTTTGAAATAACTAGTTAACTACTGTCAGTGACAACTAGTAATGAAAGCTATCAAACCTTCCAACAACTGTCGCAACAGAACTTTCATAGATGATAAAATATATCAACAAAAAGGATTCGAGAAACAATAGAGCCAAAACAAAATACATTGAAACTGACCGAAAGAACAAGGCGAATAAAGTGTCGTGCGAGCCAGCAGGTTTTGCAGCCATAGGTTGGCAAACGTGTTAGTAATGTGTCAGTGAGGTTTAAAGCATTATATCCTCAGTGAATCTATTGTTACGCGTCTTTTAGAATCAGATGTTCCTAATTGATGTCGAATTAGTGGCAATTTACTTTCCATCACACTATATTTCTCAAAAGCCATGGTATATTCTAGAACTTTTTTCGTTTTTTTTTTTTCCTTGTATTTTCGGGCATTTGCCAGTAAGAGTTTTCTTTTTTGCATTGCCAGGGTAAACATTTCCAGCACAGAGTGCTTATCAATGTATGTTAGAACAGTGTAATCTTTCGAGCACACACACATATATATATATATATCACATTCGTCACTAATATTTATACCACAACATGAGGATTACAATCCAAATACTACAGCACAATTATTACTCCAAAATATTACTTATTACCAATCAAGCATGCCATGCTCTTTATCACACTACTTAAGCAGTAGTCACTGCGATACGACATTCATGATACACACTAAGAATGCACATTATCATATCTATCACGTTATAACTTACATATCACAGTTACTAGTCTATGAGCGAAAATGTTGCGGGCGTCGGTATCAGTTTGTACGCCCTGTTCTGGCCCTTGTCGGGACTGCGAATACCATACTATTGCGCCTTACCATACCATATCTTTCATGTGCTTCATCATCTTTGAAAGTTTTGTGACGACTGCCGACAGAAATCTTGATCGATTTCTTGTAAACAAGAAAGAAACTTTCCTGACTTGATTTACTGTAAAAATGGAATCCTATTATAATATTCTGGTGAAAGTCATTTTGTTACTCACTGTAACTTATTTAATTTTAATAAAGATTTGTTAGAAACGAAGGACTGTGTATTTATTTTAATCCTGGTGTGAATCTTAATTCATACGTGTGTGAACTGATAGTTTGTTAAGGAAGAATGCTCAAGAAATTTTAAGATATAGTGTTGTATTAGTTACCACAGCTGAATCACAAGCATTCCACTTGTTTGAAGCAGAGATTTAAAATTTTGGTGTCTTGATGACTTCTAGAAAATTATAGTTATTAATGCATGTATACCACAGGCATCAGTTACGTAGCAAATGCAACAAACGGAAAAAGATTGAAAGCATTGAAATTATGGTCATCAGTCGTAAAGAAAATTGCGTTGCTTCTGTACGTGCAGGTGAAGGAGCAAACAGACAGGGACCTTCATCAAATGCACTAAACCCTTGTCTAACGCGAACTTGGAGCAATGCGATTTTGCCTATATTCGTTATCTTAATTGTCACCATTTAATTTGTCCAGCGCGAGATTTTCAATAACACGCGGTACGCTGCAGAGCATCGGCCGCTTAGTCGTAATGCCTGGTTTAAAAATTCTCTCATTAAAGAAGCCAGCACTGCTTAGAATGGGAAAACCTGAGCTTTTAAGTTCTAATAATTTTCGTTTATGCTTCAGGTTTATGCTTCAGGCTGAAGCTCTCATAGAATTGCATCCAAATGTAGCGGTTTTATTTTCTTTTCACCAAACACCACTTCCTTAATCTATGGGTCAAGGAATCATAAAAGTATTCAACCATTTTATGTCAGGCATGTTTAATCCTCTACAAATAAAGCACTAGAAGAATGACGCAGCTAATGGTATTTTGGAAGCAATTCGACATGGACACTGCATAGAAAGGAATAACTCACATAGGAACAACTAAATCCATCAACAATGAATGCTTGCTGGCATCATTTGTGGCCAGAAGCTGTCAATGATTTTAAAGGATTTGCACTGAATCAAAATGAAGCCAAGGAAACCTTACGAACTGCAAAAGCAATAGACGGCGAAAGATTCCCAGGTACGAATAAAGGAGAAAGCAAAGAATTAGTCCAGAATGACGATCATGAAATCACAAATAAAAAAATAGATGATCTTATAACATTAGGAGACGGTGAAAGCAGCGATAGTGAATAAAATAAAGAGTCTTTAAGATACAAAAAGTTAAACGAATAGTTAAAAAAGGCACTAGAACTGTCTGATTTAGTACTGAAGATTGACCCAAATGATGAGAAGAAGAGGATATTTTATGACAGGTATTGAAAAGTTTTGCACTCTTTACTGCTAAACGTTTCATGAGCTAAGTCAGACATTGCCCCAAGCAAAAATTACCAGCTATTTAGAAACATAGTTATATATACCTACTTAATAAGCAGCAATAGAAATTCTTTCAATTAACTTTTTTCATTTCCCCCTTTTAATAACAATAATACTTAAGGTTGTATAAATTATATATTCTTAAGAAAGTTAACTTTGAGGAACTCGATTTTGCCTACGCGCAATGTGTTAATGATGTAACCCGCCGCGTTCGTCAAGGTTTTACTGTACAAGTATTTTGTAAGCAATATGTAAAAACACTGCAGAGCGAATAATAGAAAAATTATTAATTGCGAACAAGATGAAAGATACTCATAGCTGATGCCAATGCAAAAATCATCTTCACTGTTGCAGAAAGTATCAAAATTTTTAAGTTATGATACCTGAAAATTTGTTATTTGATTTGAGGAATCATCGCTTGCTTTGTTTCTCATTTCAAGAAGAGCTTAGATACGGGAAAGTCTAGTATCACCACAGTTCTGCAGTCTAGTTCACTACAGAAAAGCAGTCATCGTACCCAAATATTGCCTCAGTATTTAGTTCCGCCAAAAGTCGCTGAGCATCTGGTAATTCAACCAGAGTTCGGTATCACGCGAGCGGGCTGACTGCATGTATTGTCGTGGTTCTCGTCATGTGTAACATGCATGCGAGAGAGCTTTTCGTAGAAACTCTTTCACGAAGGCAGAGTTTCCCTTAGGTAGCTCTTTTCATACTTTGCCATAATTACTTACAACAGGTCGTTTGTAGGACCTGCTTCCAAGTTTTCCAGATTCTGGCAGCGGCAAATGTAGGGTTTATATTTATTTTAACTAACATTTATTTTAAGTTTAAACTATCTTTCCTGTCAAGCCTTACTTTCTCCTGGAACTGCCAATGCCAGAGTATGTAAATTTTAGTAGAACGCGCAAGGATTCAAATTATCAGCGGAAGTATTCTGTTAAATAGAAAGGAAACGAGTTCGAGGTGTGCTGTTCGTACTTCACGAGCGCGGAGGTAGTTAGATAGAAATTGAAGAACCCCGCGTTTCGGCCTGTGTGCTTGCCTCGGAGAATTGTTAATTGTTCAACGTGATATTAAAAGTTTGCTGAATTAGCAGCGGTATTGTAAAACGCGGTGAGGTTAGTTACTTTTAGAGAGCCTCGTAGTTAGAGTCTTGTTATTATTTTCTTTTCAGGTTCTTATTTTTATTTTACCGCCGGGTCGGCGTAGTTTGTAAGCGTCAAGAACACGCAATTGTAACTTCTTAAGTTGAATAAAAAGGGACTTAAACCCTTAGCAAGAATCTGTCATTTTTCCAGTTTCAACAGTCACCTCTTGGTTGCGTGCAACTTGGAGGCGCGCAACTCTACATTGGCGCCCGAACACTTATCGAACTGAAATGGCCGAAAATCGGATGGAAGCCGCGGGACAACACCAAGGAATGGCAAGCCAATTGGAAGGATTTGGACACCTGGTCCAGACTTTGAGAGCGTCAATCAAGCCAAACGTCAATTTTGACGGAAAAAATTCGATGGCGATATTTCTAGAAGGCCCTGAAAATCACTTTCAGCTCTACCCTGTGCCTGAAAGACAAAAAGTTGCCATCGCCACATCTGCACTAAGAGGACAGGCCGCGCTATGGTGGAAGAATATAAGCAAATTTTTTTAGGGGAATTTGGAAGCCAAACATATACATTTGAAAATTTCAAAAAATCGTTAGTAAAGGCCTTCCCCATAGTGAAAGATCGAGCAAGGCTGGAAGCCGAACTATATAGTTTCTATCAACGGGATATAGAAGAGTTGACGGACTTTATTTTGCGAAAAATTAAGCTGACGGATATGCTGTATGGGAAGAAACCCGATGCGGAGATTATTGAAATAATCTTACCAAGATTGTTACCTGCTGTTCAAGACTACTTCGAAATTAGAAACCCAAGCACATTGCAGGAGCTCTTCGAATTGGCGGTCAAGTTTCAAAATCGCAGAATAACGGAAAAAGCTAGAGGGGCATCGTATTCTCAAAGTACCCGAAGGAAATCTTCAAATGAGCAAACCAGAAATGCAAATCGCTCTTATGGGGGAAAGAGCTATCAGGCTAACTCATCGAACCTCGAGGGTCAAGGCCCAAAAAGAAAATTCGAAAATAAACATCCGCGTACCCAGAAGGCACAAATTGAAAGGAAAGCTTTAAACGAGTAGAGGGGCCTGTGAAAGCGAGGGTCCAGACCCCGGAAGTTTTAAAAAAACCCTCAAAAAGACATTTAAATACGGTCATCGTAAAAAACTCACATCTAACAATTATACAAATCCTGGTTGGCGATGTACCAGTAGAAGCCCTCATCGATACAGGAGCAGAAGGAAATTTTATGAGCGAAACATTCTTCAAAAAGAATTTTTATAGGGTACGATTATTTAAAACCAAAAATACGGAAATTATAGCGGCACAAGGAAAAACCTGTTACTGCATCGGGAAATTATCATTAAACATACAGGTAAAAGAGGAAAGCCTCAAAGTATTAATTTTTGTAGTGAAGAATCTGCAAAATCCTCTTATTTTAGGTATGCAGTTTTTAAGGGCCGCGAGGGCCAAATTGAATTTTCAAGACAGTTCCGTGGTGCTGGAGATGGACCAGAGGGTGGTGGAACCTGTGGAGAAACCGCAAGTTGACCTTAGCCATCTGAATGACCATGAAAGTCAGCCACCCAGCAAGTGGTGAGTAATTTTTCTAACTTGTTTTCACAAAAGCCTGGTAGTTGCCAAATAGTTACGCATCAGATACAATTAAATGCCGAAAAACCTTGTAGGACTAAACCTTATCGTTATGACAAACAAAAAGACGTAATCATCGAAGAACATATTCAGGAGATGTTAAAGAATAAAATAATAACGCCCATAAATAGTGAGTACGCGTGTCCAGTCGTACTATGTAGGAAAAAGAACGAGATTCCTCCTTCGGATAAAAGGACTTGGAGGTTTGCTATCGATTACATAAAACTAAATAGTATTACTGAATTCCCAGTTTACCCTTTGACGGTTATAGAGGAAATTATTAGACAGATCAAATCGACAAGATACATGTCTACTTTGGACTTAACGTCTGGCTACTATCAAATAGCTATGAGACCCGAAGACATACATAAAACCGCGTTTATAACAAAATCGGGCATTTATGCATTTTTACGCATGCCCTTTGGGTTGTGTGGGGCCCCATCAACATTCCAGAGGACATTGTTCTAAAGCCTGTCCTAGGAAAATCAACTTTAATCTATCTAGATGATATAATTATAACGAGTAGTACGTTGGAACAACATATTAATGATCTAGAAGAAGTTTTTAAATTATTAAAAGAGGCCGGTCTTACAATTAACGCCTCAAAATGCAAGTTCGCAACTAAAGAACTTAAATATCTCGGTTATAAAATTTCGCAAAAGGGTATAGAAACGCAAGATTCAAAAAATAAAAGCAATCAAGAATTTTCCACCGCCCAACACTGCCAAGAAACTTTCTTCTTTCCTTGGGTTATGTTCTTACTATCTGTCTTTCATAAAAGATTTCGCTAATATTGTTGAACCACTCTTAGTAATCAAAAGAAAGAGAAGTAAATTTACGTGGACAGCGGAAGCAAATACAGCATTTGAAAGATTAAAAGAAGCGCTCATCAATGCCCCTGTTTTAAAATTCTCGGAGGGGGACGAAAACCTGGAAATTGCAGCAGATGCGTCGGACTATGCGGTGGGTGCGGTTCTTATGCAAAATAGCCATCCTCTGGCATTTTTTAGTAAAACGTTGAATCAGACACAAAGGAATTATACAGCTACAGAGAGAGAAACATTAGCCGTATTAATGGCTGTACACAAATTTCGAGTTTATTGCGGCAAAGCGCCAGTAACAGTCTTTTCGGATCATGCGGCTGTTGGTAGACTTTACTCGGGAAAAAATCTAACGCCCAGGTTAATAAGATGGGCTTTAAAACTCCAAGAATATAATCTCAGAATAAAATATAAACCGGGTAAGGAAAACAATGTAGCTGACGCACTTTCTCGTATAAAACTGGACGATGAAGGAAATGAACTTAAATGCGCTGTGTTGACTTCAAAAACTTTAGATTCTAGAGATACGATTATCAATGAACTGAAAGCTGATCCTGAATTTGGAAATATCTATGCATATTTGAAAGACTTCGAAAGCTTTGAGCACACAGATATCGATGCGATAAGAAATAGAGCAGAAAACTATGAAATAATAGATAATTTATTATTTTATACAAAAACAACAAACGAAAATCTCGAGTACAAACCAGTCATCCCAGCGTCGCTTCGATTAAGCATTTTGAAGGAATTACACGACGAGAAAACAGCGGGTCATTTAGGGGTCAGAAAGACTTTAAAAAGGGTACGCGAGGCGGTATATTTCCCGCAATTATACAAAATAGTAACTGCGTATGTCAGGTCCTGCAATCAATGTCAGTTAATAAATGATATTAATTACAGCCCGGCCGGGTACTTAAATAGCATTCGCGCTACATTTCCGAATGAAATTTTAGGCATAGATCTTCTTGGTCCTTTCCCCCAGAGCGAGTTAAATAAAAATCGTTTTCTTTTAGTAATTGTAGATCATTTTTCAAAATGGACAGAAATTGTTCCACTTAAACGCGCGTCAGCCAAAACAGTCGCAGATGCATTCTTACACAGATACATTTTAAAATACGGTGCACCGATAAAAGTCATTAGCGATAACGGTAAACAATTCATTAGTCAAATATTTGAAAACATATGCACTGGACTTGGCATACGCCATATCAATATGGTTGCGTATAGACCACAGGCAAACATAGCAGAAAGAGTTAATAAAATTATTGTAAAAATAATTCGCAGTTACGTTAGCACACATCACAAGCGCTGGGATGGCTACATAAATGAGCTAGCTTATGCTTTAAGAACGGCAAATCACGATACTACGGGAAAAACTCCAGCAGAATTATTTTTAGGCCGAAAGTTAATTACGCCTTTAGATAAATTATTCTTTGTGCAACAAAGAGAGCAAGAGTTTAAACAGAAAGATGTGCAAAAACTTATTGATCAGGCGCTTAAAAGCTCGGATACGGCAAGAAATAAGCAAAAAGTGTATTACGATAGAAAACGCCGTGAAGCAGATTTTAAAGTTGGGGATAAAGTATTGAAGCGGAAATTTTCTTTATCAAGTGCCCCAGACAATTTTACTACAAAGCTAGCTGCAAAATTTGAAGGCCCCTATGTAATTCAGGGAATCAAAGGAGTCGTATTGTACCTCAAGAACGAGAGAGGGGAGATCTGTAAAGCAAGTCCCGACCAGGTGAAAAAATACTATAATCCAAATGATTTTGAAATCCTTAAAAGTTTCTTGCAGGACTCAAGTCTAAAAGAAGTAGAAGGTCCAGAAATAACAACTGTTCCACCACCCAAGAAGCAGAGAACTGAAGAGAGACCTAGCCCTTCTACAACCCAGACGACGGTACCAAAAAGAAAAAATGAAAACTTTCAAACTCCAGCATTTAAGAAAAACAAGAATGCAGATCCACCGCGTAAAGAAACCTTGGTAAAGAGGAAAACACCACCTACAACGTATCGCAGTAGAAATTATACATCAAGGAGAACGCTCCCAGGGCCAGAGAGTCAGGTGCAAGCAAGGCCGCCGTTCCGGAAACTGAAACGGCAGCAGGAGGAACGAAAGTACCAGGAACAACAGAAGAAATTCAAGAAGGACTCCAGACCGGAGGACGTCAAGACCAGCCGTTCAATGGAAAAACGAAAACGACAACAACCCGACGATTACTCCGCCAAGAGGCCGCATGCAGAGGACGCAAAAGAAAAACTAATGTGGACGACACTCGGAGGTCAGTAAGGAGAAGATAGACGTCCATGAAACCTATAACATGGGAACAATTTTGCCAGAAAAGAATGACGGAGTTTCAATCGTCGAAAACTCAGAGATAAGTTAAAATCTTCAATAATGTTTTTTTTCTTTTGTTCCGAAATGTTATGCATAAGTACGAAGTTCTATGTTTTGACGAAAGTCAATATGTCTCGGTTGAGACATAATTTTGTTTGACTTTATTTAGCTAAGGCAAAAGTATTATTTTCTTTAAGTATAAAAGCTAAGAACAAGCATTTTCTGTTGGTCGAAAGACTAATTCTGTTATGTTAAAGCCAAAATGTGGCCGAAGATAAAAATAACTTCGTATTCTTGTATTAATAAGAATTTTAGTTTCAGTGCCGCCAGCCTGGCGAAGAATGAGTAAAGTAAAAATTTATTTTCTCTTATTCATTTTAAGGTAAATTGTAAAAATCATATGTATTAAAATTTTGTAAATGTACGTAAATACTTGAATTTATGTAAAAGTAAAATTTAGTCTAGAAGCATAAAATTTTAGATGCTAAAAGTAAAATGCTCAAAAGCAATGAATTCAAAATTTAAGTATTAAACTGTAGTTAAAATCATGCTTTACAGCGAAAGCCTGCACGTCTAAAGATGAATGAGGGGGAAGTTAGAATGAATGTGTTTTGTAGGGTTCTCCACCTACACTTGAATTTTTAAGAATGTTAAAGTAGCTCATCGAGTTGTAGAATGTCGAGTAAGGTGTGTCTATTTGGTCGTTGAATTCTAACAAATCATGGTGGTTAGGGGAAGTGTTGTAAGACTAAAACACGAATATTCCCGTTTGACACCACACATGGTAGAGAGCCAGGGTAAAGTTAAATTAATGCTTGAAAAATTGAATGAATGTGAATTAAGCAGTAACTAAGGAAAACGAATCGTTTAAAAACAAAAACTTATTCAGTGTCAAGAAAGTGTAAATTATAATGTATTTAGAAAGATACTGATACTTATTCCTTCCAGATGCTGGAAGGAAAAGAACAAGATTGATTGATGAAGTCCAGGAAAAGTTGCTGTAAGAAGAGAGATTTGTAAGTATCGACAGAAATTTAGTATACAATTTTTTACATAAGACTTTTTTTTTTTTTTTTTTTTTTTTGTGTGTGTGTGTGTGTGTGTGTGTGTAAACGAGGCTCTTGAGAGTTAGTTCAGAATTATAGAAACTTACAACAGGTCGTTTGTAGGACCTGCTTCCAAGTTTTCCAAATTCTGGCAGCGGCAAATGTAGGGTTTATATTTATTTTAACTAACATTTATTTTAAGTTTAAACTATCTTTCCTGTCAAGCCTTACTTTCTCCTGGAACTGCCAATGCCAGAGTATGTAAATTTTAGTAGAACGCGCAAGGATTCAAATTATCAGCGGAAGTATTCTGTTAAATAGAAAGGAAACGAGTTCGAGGTGTGCTGTTCGTACTTCACGAGCGCGGAGGTAGTTAGATAGAAATTGAAGAACCCCGCGTTTCGGCCTGTGTGCTTGCCTCAAAGAATTGTTAATTGCTCAACGTGATATTAAAAGTTTGCTGAATTAGCAGCGGTATTGTAAAACGCGGTGAGGTTAGTTACTTTTAGAGAGCCTCGTAGTTAGAGTATTGTTATTATTTTCTTTTCAGGTTCTTATTTTTATTTTACCGCCGGGTCGGCGTAGTTTGTGAGCGTCAAGAGCACGCAATTGTAACTTCTTAAGTTGAATAAAAAGGGACTTAAACCCTTAGAAAGACTCTGTCATTTTTCCAGTTTCAACAGTCACCTCTTGTTTGCGTGCAAGTTGGAGGCGCGCAACTCTACAAGCTATTTTGAATAACCAGTCTGGTACTCAAAATAGCATCTCAAACTGTTATTAGTTTTACGAAATGCTTCAGCGGAATTTTATAGTAAAGAGATAACCAGACACTGCTAATTTTGTTAACTTCGATATTCGCATAATTAAGTTACAAAGTGCTATTTAGAAGGTGAAAGCAGTATAGTATATTTCCTAGAGCTGTTGTTCTGTTTCGTGTTACAGGACAAAACACACTGCCCTATAGGGAAAATTAATTAGTGTACGTCCAACATAACATCTTAAAATGTAAACCTACTAGATAAAATTTCGGCCTCGTGAAACGTGTTTTTAAATATGTCAGGTTTTAATTTAAAAATGAATGTATGCACTTGAAAATGTGGAGTTTTCTGAATTCATATCTTATTTATTGGCATATTTACTATTTGTATTCTTCACATTAGCAGACTATCACACTGGCACACGTTTTGGAAATGATAAATCTTCGGCCAAGACTTTCAAATCCTAATCCATAGAAATTTTGCGAAATTTGTTGAGTTCTCCTGCAAACGCTTTGCAAATTTTGCTGGTTCTTGTGATAAACTTGTTAACATACACATGCACACAAATATTACATATATTACGTATATACAGCTAAATACATTTTATAAGTATGAATAAAATAGTATGTATATTTTTGGTTATATAGTATATATATATAATTAGTAATTAAATACAATTTGATTATCTCCTAAGAAATGCTAAGAAAATATTAATTTTTAATTGAAAAACTATTCAAATGAGAGATTAATGAAATAATTTTAAATATAAAAATATTATTAAAGACATTAAAATAGTTTACAAGAAAACTGTTTACATGTATATGTAATAAAGACTGTGCCATTATTGTAATAAGATGGCTTGGGGAAAGGAAGTTTTAATGGATTGACGATGGTTCTTCGTATTATATTGCGAAATTAGAAAGATGGATGCAAAAGTAAAAAAAAAAAAAAAAAAATCCGAACGTGGTCGGTTCCAAACATAATTTTATTCCATGATAATACACGTCATCACTATGGGTGTGCTATGCACCCCACAGTTTTATACAGCTTACATTTCTAAAAACCATGGACGAATTTGAGAAAATAATCTCTACGTAGCTAGCGGCAAGGCGACACAGCGAAATGAAGCAGAAGAGAAGAGCGAAGGAGGGGGAGTTGCTACGCAATTACCTTTTATACCGACTTCCATTTCAGATCACATGACAGTTGTTGGTTTCAGATTTCATCAATAAGTACGCATCAGAATTGCAGGGAGTTTAGTTAGAAAAATTATTGCTCAGTTATTTAGAATAACCACGAAAGGAAAATCCAGCTCCCCAAAGAGCTATTGAAAAATCTTAAATATCTCTTAGGGACTGTGATCACAATTATAAAATCTGATTTAAAGCTAATCAAGAGGAAAAAAACACGACGCCTAACGCCGAAACATGTTTCTGAGCGTAATACTATGTGCAGGTTGTTGTAAGAAAATTATTTGGCAAGTGAAAAAGAGAAATATATAGTCACAATTGCTGAGGCTTAGGTATACTTATCTGATTGCAATAGAAAGATAGCTTTACTACCGAAAAAGAGGAGAAAAAGATGTTATGCTATTGGTTCAGAAAAAACAAGGACAATTTTTCTAAAGATTTTATGATTATTACTGGATTTTCTTATAACGGAAAACTTAAAATAAGGAAAGTAGAAAAAAATCTCAAAATTAATTCGAATTACTACCAGAAATATGTTTTAACACCTGTTTTTAAAGAAGAAATTCCATCTCTTTATCCACTGTGGTTAAGTCTACTGTGGTTATTTTCACTGTTGTTAAGTTCCATCAGGATAAGTCTCCTATCCATACCTCTTAAACTATTGCTCTATGTTCTGAAAAAATGAGAAATGAAACCGAAGCTTTTCTCTTTAAATGTAACCCTCATCAAGTCCCCCGATGTGTATCCAATAGATTACTGTGCATTTGGACTTTTAAAAGAAGCTCTTTATAAGCGGCATCTTAAAACATTGGATGGACTCTGGAAGATTGTGAAGGAGGAGTGGAATACAATCAACCTTGGCGTTTTAAGAAAAAGACTTTTATCTTCGAAATCAAGATGCAATATGATAGTTCAGCAAAATGCTATCACGCTGAACATATTAGAAAATAAAATTCTAAGATTTGTTTATATATAAATCTTTGCAAAATCGTTACAAAAATGGGTGAACACCCTGTGTATATATAGTATGTACAGATAAATGTGTATATATGTGTGTGTTTGTAAAATATAAAAGATGACACAAAATTATTAAACTTAATTGGAACAAACTGGCAATAGAACTTCAGGTTCATTTATTTTACTTAAACACATCCCTGGCTCAAAGATTCGTTTTGCACCATTTTGAGTCACTCTGCCGCATATTACGTCACTTTTTCCGTGCAATTTTGCAACATCTTTAGCCAGTCGCTGCTCAGAATTAATGCAAAGACGGCTATAAATACAATCGAAGCAGTTGATGCCTCAAGAACCACCAGCGATGTCCGATGTCCGACGCATTGCTCTTTCTTGAATGCTGCTGTAATGGCAGAATGAGTAAGAGTAGAGATTTTCTTGCCACTCTCGTCTCTCTTTCACCTCGCCTTCTTTCTTTATTCTTTAAAATATAAACTGCGTATATCAAAACTGTGGGGCGCCTTTAGCACCCGTAGTGTGGTACCAGTCTAAGCCAAAATTTACTCTGAATAATTGTTCCGGTTCCAAATAAAAATAATATTTTACCCATCAATCCAGGTATGATTTTCGCACCAATCGTCATCTACGCAATAGTTGTCGCGAACGACGCTCCGCTCTTGGAGAACGGATTGAGCCTCCAGACCGACGAGAATTGAAAAAGAAAGTTTGTTTTTTGAGAACTGGCAACGATAAGTGTATGCTTTTAGAACAGTGACGCAGTAGAATAATGACGCTTTTAGATATGTAGAACAATGATGATAAGTAGTTAGAAGTGTTTTTTGATAGTGTAATGATTTAGATATTGTTCCTCTTTTGTGTCAAATGTCAAATAAAGTGATTCATACAAAATAGTGCCAATTTTAGGTGAGTTTGAAACCAAATCGGAGTCTACTAAAGCGGCTGACCAGAATCGAAGAAAGCGGATCATAAAGGTAAGCAACCTTTCTTTATTTTGCTTATCTAGAATTTTGAATGATCTGTTTTTTACTGAATACACTGTAAAAAAAAAACCTCGAAGTTTACAGACAAAAGTCTTGTATAGTTACAGAAATGCGAACAATTACGAAGGAAATACCTGTAACGAACACAGAACCAAACGAAACTGTAAACTCTACAGGAATTTTTCAAGAAGTTTTGCTTGGATTTTGTCCGTAGCGTGTGATCACGTGGCTTAAAACGGCTGAGAGAGAAGAACCAATCAGGAAGAAGGTGGAAAAACAGCGTCTTAGCGGGAGAGTTCAACGATAGTCGCCATGTTAGCCATTATTTTTGCTATGGTCGAAGTAAGTTCGAAATAGTGTTTGACGTGTATTTTACTAATTTTATGTAATGTATTTGTTATGTTCTTTACACTATCTATAATTAAATTCCTTTAATGTTTAGCTTATAATTCTAATGCTCCTAAATAAACCTGTGTTGAATTATTGTTAGAGTTCAAATCACAGAGCTTGTGTTCCATTTAGTAAAATAACAACTTTTATTCGTAACATCTGCAGGTGTCTGCAGTTAAACTGCTCATATTTATAAACAGAAACCAATTTGTTAATATGTTAGTTTAAAAACAAATAAGCTTAATATTAATGTTCTATCTATAGTCTAATAATTTCTCATGTTAAATATTTATGTATCTTTTAAAACATATCGCGTTAGAATATTCATATTTTTAATTTTGTTGACAGATGTAACATTATTATTCCATACATGTTATCATTAATCCCAGCGTGAACTGCTTTAGAATATTTTTCAGAGCATTATTACACTATGTATGTTATTATTAATCTCAACGAAAAAGAAAAAAATAAATGTAATATATTTAAAAAATTCGACAAAATAACTTAACATACATTAAAAATGGAATATTATTTCATTAATACATGCGATAAGTTCGCCTTAAAAGATTATATAGTCGGATAGCAATTACATATTTGTAAAAGTATTCAATGTATATTATTTTTTGTGTTAAAGATAGTTTTAATCCAGGATAGTCTTTACCAACTTATAAAGCATCTATTAAGTTACATTATAACCAACATTTACAAAAGGCAATAATCGAAATGCCATGACTTTGACATATTTTTAACTATGATGTAACATACTAGGAACATTAAAGAAAAAAAATTCTATTTTTTCCTTTATGCTTGTTGAAAAGTAAAATATTAATAAAATGGTACAACATTCATTCTAGTACTTACAATGTAAATTTACACATAAATTTACTATAAATTTTGGTGCAAAGTTCATTATAAAATGCATTTGCTAATATTTAATAGTTATAGCATTCAATATCAAATCATGGAAATTTAAGTAATGATACATCAGTTGCTTATATTAATTTCAATACTCAGCTCAATGCCAAATTTCTTCTATATCTGAGATAACATGTATTTTTTTTAGAATAATTCTTTTGTGTCATCTTTTCATTTAAAAATCTCTTTGAGATATATTTTAATGTGAATTATTTTCAAAATTATCCTCATTAGAATGAATGTTGTTCTCTTTATTATGTTTGAAACTGCCGTTACGCTAAAAAATATATTCAGAAAACTATTTATTGCTGAATGTTTAAAATAAGTTCTACTGCTCCTTTTTGACAAAGAGTATCCATACGAATTGCAGTTGGTTTTAATTAATCGTTGGTTGTATTTTTAAGAACTACTTGATAAAATTCAACAAATTAGTTCAATCTATGAGTTCATCTGAAAAACCTAAAATTTTTATTCCAATTCTGTCATGTGTATATATTTCAAGAATGAAAAAGAATTACAAATTCACTATCCAACAATACTGAGTAATATAAGTTGTTGATATAGCCAAACTTAAAATGACCCATTTTAAAACCAGATTAAATAAATCATCGCGTATTTTCGGTCATCGAATTTCTTTGGCGTTAAAAGTGTCAGAGATTTAGTAAATCCAAGGGTCAAGGTAAGCTCAGATATTTTTTTTCATAGTTCATATTTGCTAAGTTATAAATTTTGCTGATGCAAAAGTTATGTAACTTATGCAAACATATGCTTAGAGTATTTGAACTAGTGTTGAAAAATCACTGGAATTTAAAATGTAATTGACAGTATGCCTTAAAGCTTGTTTTGGTAAAAGCATATTGATATCCCTTGATTCCCTTGATATCCCTTGATAATACAGGGAGCACCCTTCAATATACTCTAACTGCTGTTTTTCATAAATTAAAACATTTTAGACATTTAAGTTATCTCCCTGTAAGTTACAACTAAATGAATGACTCTTAAGCATAAAAATATCAAATTTTTATGCTTAAGAGTAGAAGGAGTTATACACATTTTAAATAACAGTGTCAGAAAAATATACTTTTTAAAATATGTAAACCATTGTTTGAAGTACAGAAAAACCTTCCTTAGCAACTATACCTCTTTAAGTGACTATGTCAAGTATTCTGGTGATACAAACATTGATATTATTTATCACTGAGAATCATGCTTTGTGAAGTAACCACCTCCATTAAATATCAAAATTGTACAAAATTATGGAAGGTTATAGAGAGGTTTTACTGTATACTTAAAGTATATCATATCACTGTTAGATATTGATGATGTAAAAGATATTATCTAATCATAAATATTTCAAGTATTAAATAGCTTAGTGTAAGTCAATAAGTTTTCAGATTCTGACTTTGTACCCTGTCTTTCACTATGTAATATTTTTCTAGCAACTGTGTTAAGTACCAATAAGTAAGATGATACCTGATTACACTTAATGTAATCAGGTATCATCTGTTCTGTCTGTAAAACTTAATCGTAATAAGTGAACAAATGAATATCTGTAAAACTAAAGGTGACACTCTATGTAAAAAGTACAAGTATTAAAATGTCTATGAGAGGAACATTTAAAATATTAAATCCACGATCAATTTTTGCGACATCTAAGATAGAAAATACCCAAACTGACTAGTTAATTCAGAGGATGAATGCATGTAACATCATTGTTCATGTGTTTGTTAATTGTATAAGTTTTGAAGTTCATGCATTCATTGTTGATAACTATATTATTGGCCTTATATATATACTTGCATTTCAAAATTTTGTATATTTTGCCAGTGAGCTAAGTATTAAATGCTGTTACGTATAAGTTCATATTATGTGGAAAAGTAGTTTTTGATCTAACACTTTCTGAGAATTTTTTAATGTTGATCATCAAGCTTAAAGCATATGGCTGAAATTACCAGTATTAACCATAATTTAATTATTCTCCTGTTTCAGCGTTTCTCAAACTTTTTTCGAATAGAGATTATGTGAATTATCATAATTTGTGAATCACCTTGCTGCTGTTCCCTTCGAAAGCAATTTTTTAGCATATATTACTACTAGTACACTAATATTTTTAATATATAATTAAAATCCGTTATATTTTATAATTAAGTCCATTGAAGAAAAGTTAGATTTCTAATATTTCAAGATTATTAATGAGAAGGATGATTTGTAATTCTTGCATGGCTCTTCTATATTTGGATATATGATGGTAACACCACAGTCTTAGTGGATATATGATAGTATATTTGGATATATGGTGGTAAGTACCACAGTTATAGTGCTTTAAATCCATCTTTTACTGCTAAGACTGAGTGGGAAGTCTGTAAGTAGGGTAACCAATAATAAATTTCATAAAATGTCTATCTTACGAGAAAAGGGGATAGATGATTGTCATATGTAACTTTTTAAACTCTGAGATTTTTCAACTAAATTTTTTTGTCTCCTTTGGAAACTTCGGAGGACCATGAGGGCAAGCTGTATGATCCACAGATTGAGAAGTGCTACCTTAATACATTTCAATTTCTAGAAAAATTAATCTTAAAAAAAATCTGATCATTATTAAAACTACTTTACAGATTTATTTTATATTACAAATAAATATAGTAAATATCTAATAAACCTCAAATTATTTTCTGCAAAATGAATTATTTAAATTTGTACTGCTTTTGCTTCAAAAATGGATGATACATGCAATTTATGATTTCATGAAAGGACCAAAAGGAATCTTGTTTGCAATTTAATTATTTAATTTTAAAAAAGATTTAAATCATTTGGAATATGTGCAAGTGCATGCAATTATTATGAAGAGGTTCTGAATTAAAATGTCACATAACAAATTTAGAATATGTTATGTACTTCTAACGAATGTGATTTTTTCTTTATTTAGGAGCCATGCTTTGAATCCTAAGAAGAAGAGGACTGCACCTACACAACTATGATTAATTAAAAATAACAATAATATAAATGTTACCTATTTTTTTATTTTATTTTCCTTTTGGATAGTTTTCAAATAAAAATAAACCTATTTTTGTTTCTATATTCTGTGTATTGGAATAAAGAGTTCCCCCCCCCCAGTGTTCACTGATATGCATGTAAAAGAATTGTGTGCAAAATTAAATCAATTTTTGTTTGTCACATTCATTTTTCACAGTATGTACAATTTTCAAGATCTACAATAGAAGATTCATTGTAGCATAAGTCATTTTTTTTTCTGTGTATTTTAAATATAAGATCTGTTTTTGTATATATCAACATTTTCCATACCTTTTTCTTATTTAATTTATAAAAACGTTAAAATATAATAAAATCAAAATAAGTGTATATCTATTTTTCAAGTTGGGTAAGGAGGAGAGGCATGATCTAGCAAAGGTAAAATGGTTGAGAACCACTAATATATGGTATTAAAAGTATTTTCATTTCTGCATTAAATTGCTGGAACCAAATAGATCTTTTATATTATCTTTAATAGTTTTTGTCAACTAAATCTAATCTTGCAAGATGTAGTTATGCATAACGAAATTCATTATTATGAATTATATTGACTGTTAATTATAGATCTTCACGCTAGCTGTATATGTTAGGAGTGAAATGCATTGCAATATCCAATATTTTCAAAATATGATATTTTTTGAAATAAAATATATGATTATGGAATACTACGTTAAAATGAAATGGTTCCTTATGTAACCTGTATGTTACACTAAAAGGCTTCATCGAATACTTGTAAAGTAATGAGCAAATACTAAGTTAATATCTTGTGTGAATGATTATTATCTTACAGAATTTTTTATTCCATAAAAATCTATCTAAAAATATAATTTTGTTGAATGAAGATTTAAACATTTTTCCCGAAGATTTAAAAAGTCGTTTGAAATAATGATAACAAAAACATTAATCTGAAGCATTTAATAAATGAATAGAAAATTTTGAGAACAATTAAATAATCCACAGGAATTTTGAAATAATCATCGTATTTTTGACATCAGTTAAAGAAAGAAAATCTGAGTCATTTTGATTATAGTGATAAATTAGTTCCATTAATAGTAGGATAGAAAATTAAAATTTTAAGGAGCCATTATGCATTATCAATTTTTCATTAAAAAATTTTTAGTTTATTACTACTATCATATCAATTATTAATGCTGAATTCTTTATCTTCAGTTTTTACATTCTTAAGTCTACTTTTCTTAATTTTCTAGGCATAGCAGAGAAAAATATAATTATAGGATCAAGGCATTTCCAAATACGTTATATTTTTTTCCTTAAATTTTTAAGATCATTCTATATTTATCATGTATTATAGACACAGTATCAGGGGATTCTGTTCAATTTTTCAGTTAGAATTTGGGACGAAGTTGTGAAGTCATACCTACATTAAATGCTTGAATTGATTATTTGAAATATGACAAAGCAAGAGAGGGCCATCTGTCCAAGGAAAGGAATATTTTAAGGAAAACTTCATGTTACAGAAACATTTACACAGGCAGCCCATTCTCTAGGATTTAAATCTAGAGCCAATTGCTAGTGTTCAGCTTACTGTCTGGCTGCCTGTAGGTAATAAATGTTTTAGTAGAAGGAATACTTGAAAAATTAAATTTAGGACTAACTAATTCTTCAATTTTGTATTCAATGAGAAGAATGTAATTTATTAATATAAAGTTTTAAATCTGGGAAAATGCCTGTACAACTGTCCGATTAATTAATCTATTATTTCAATTAATGGTCAGTAGCAGAAGAGATTAAAAAGCATTTATGCCTAAAAGAATTATATGTTGTAATTTAAATGAATAATGCAATTAAGCATGAAAATAATTTTGGATAGCTTGTGATAACTGAATTTAAGTTCATTGTTGAGTTACATCAGTAATTTTTTTTAGAATTTGAAAAAATATTTAGAATTGTTTATTGAAACAATTTCATTAAAATATTTTTTACTGTAATCATATCCAATTGCAGTCTCTTTAGATTACACTGTTGGGTATAAGGAGAATGATTTGGTTTAGTTTATTTAAGTATGGCAAAGCACACTAGGACTATCTGCCTAAGCGGAGAAATGCCTTTGTGGAGGACTTTCGAAGGGAAACTGACTTATATACATGTTACACATGGAGAAAACCATGAAAATACCCATACAACCAGCCCATTCGCGGGATTTGAACCTCGGACAGAACTACCAGTGTTCAGCGGAGGAATTCTAGAACATTACTAATTTATTGCCAAAAAACCATTAAGTCTAATACACAAGTTTTTTTTTCCAGCTATTTCATGATGCATATGTAACTTTGAGATGTCTTAAAATTCAATAAAGGAAAGTAATGCAGATGTAAGAAAAACATAAAATTTGAGCTTCTTTTTAACATTGGGAATATTTTGAAAGAAAATGTTTTATATCTTTTAGAAAATCTAAGGTATTTTTCCTTAAAAAAAACTTAATAATATTTAAAGTTACATAACTTCCCTTTCCCCACAAATAAATAAATGCAGCATATTTTGTTACAAGCAGTAGCTGTAGACATTTCACATAAAACATATGTTCTACATGTGTAATTATTTATAGTAATATTACAATCAAAATATTTAATATTTGAGAATACATCATTTTTGTATTTTGTATAAGACAAATATGTTCTATATGCATAATTATTTGGAAGAACTTTTAAGTAAATTATCTGCAACTTTTACATATATATCCTTTAAAATTTCACATGAAAATACATGTTCTTACATAATCACTTGCAATAACCTTACAAGCAGAACACTAATAATCTACAAATATTCCCTTTAGTAATTCATATTCAAAAAGTACGATCTACTTACACTATTATTTCCTGTAATCTTTACAGATGTTTACATTGGTAAATCACATATGAAAAACATGTTATACTTACACGATAATTTCCTGTAACATTACAGATCTTTGATCTGTAACCTTTACAGACATATGCTTCGGTAATCAACATACAAAAACTTTTGTTATGCCTACAGAATAACTTCCTGTAACATTACTTGTCAAACATCTGTAACCATTAAAGGTATAATCTCTGTAAAGTTACTAAGAATATTCCTGTTTTGATTACTCAAATAATCCATGACATCCCAGTTTCCACGACTTTTCTTAGTAACTTTACAGATTTTTTTTTACAGTGTAGAAACGATAATAGTCTTCTCGGCCATATTTAAAGAGCGAGCTGGTTTTCATCTTCCGCAAAAACTACCACAGCATATATATATATATATATATATACAGTGTCTCAAAAAAGTGATGGGACACTTTTGCTTTACAAAAGGAAACTGCAATAAAATAAATTTACAAAACATGTAAAATTTTTTGTGGGTGTGTTTCATTCTTAAATTTAGTAACAATTATTACATAACATACATTTTCTCAAAATATTAAAATATTAATTTAATAAGAATACAATTGTTTAGAACGAAGCAGAAAATGGCTCACTTAAGTCATGGGACACTACGTACTATGCAACAAAAATCGTCTGAAGTAAGCAATAAAAATATCTTTTGGGGTAATTATTTTTACTCAAAAGCAATTGCCAATAATTTATAAAATCGTCTGCAGTATTTCTCTCCAGTTTGTTTTGGAATTTTTGTGTTTTTTAGCTCTGTGCAGCCATGAATGCTAAACGAAAAGAAACTTTGCCTGGAATTCGAAAATTAGTTATTAATTTGCATATTGAACGTGGAAAATCTATTAGAGAAACTACTGAAACAGTTAACCTGAGTCATTCAACAGTTTTCAATATCATTAAACGATATAAAAAGAATCATATGATTCAGGATAAAAGAAGACCTGGCCGACCATCAAAGCTATCCAATGGAATAAAGCGAATTATTGTTCGAAATATTTAAAAAAAATCCAAGAATGAGTGCTCCTAAAGTTGCTGCTGATTTACAAGCATTATATGGAGTAATTGTTAATTCTGAGACTATTAGAAGAGTAATTCGATTTACTGGATATCACGGTAGAGCAGCCAGGAAAAAATTCTTCGTAAGTGAAAAGAATAGAAAACTCAGACTGGCTTTCGCAAAATCTAACATAAATAAGAATTCTGATTACTGGAATGAAGTTATATTTGCTGATGAGAGTAAATTTAATATATTTGGTTCTGACGGTAGAATCTTGGTGTGGAGAAAACCCAGGAAAGAATTTCGCAAACAGAACTTGGTGCCAGCAGTAAAACATGGTGGAGGAGGAGTTATGGTATGGGGGTGTATGTCGTCCGCTGGAGTTGGTAATCTTGTTTTTATTGACAGTAAAATGGATCAGTACAAGTATATTGACATTTTAAATCAAAATTTGAAATCTTCAGCACGAAAATTGAACCTTCATAACGATTTTAAATTCTACCAGGACAATGACCCCAAGCACAGTGCTTTGAACGTTAGACTCTGGCTGCTGTATAACTGTCCTGAAATAATAAAAACGCCCCCACAATCTCAACAATTAAATCCCATGGAGAATATTTGGCAAGAATTGGAATCAAGAATTCGCAAACACGCCATTTCTTCAAAACAACAATTAAAATCGGTGCTTCAAGAAGAACGGGGTAAAATCACTCCAGAAATCACAAAAAAATTAGTCGAATCCATCCCAAGAAGATTAAATCATGTTTTAAAAGTAAACGGAAATCCAACAAAATATTAAAACCTTTTAAAAAGTAAAATTTTTGCATAAATATTTGATGGAAAAGTAAGTGTCCCATCACTTAAGTGGGCCATTTTCTGCTCCGTTCTAAACAATGGTATTTTTATTAAATTAATATTTTAATATTTTGAAAAAATGTATGTTATGTAATAATTGTTACTAAATTTAAGTATGAAACACACCCACAAAAAATTTTACATGCTTTTTTAATTTATTTTATTGCAGTTTCCTTTTGTAAAGCACAAGTTTCCAATCACTTTTTTGAGACACTGTATGTATATGTGTGTGTGTGTGTGTGAGGAAGAGAGAGAGAGATAAAATATGAAAGCAAATTCTTAACTTTAATCTGGCAATAGTCCATTTTACTCCCCATTTCAGTTTGTTACCCCGTTTCTGTTCAAGTTTGTTTATAATAATTTTTCTGGACTGCGTCTTTCCAAATTAATTCGTTTATGCTTTCAAATGTAACCATTTGTAACCCACCATGTACATTGCGGATGACTCTCATCTAGTCGCAATGCTGAAAATTTAAACAAACGGACCAAGTCTTTAAATATCGCTGTTTTTAATGCGCAGCCCTATTTTGTGCTTCGCTTCGCCATTGTCGGAAGAGATGCAAGCTGTATAAAACTGTGCTCTGCATAGCGGACTCATAAATGATGCTGTGTAAATCATTTTATAAGTATACTTGCTCTGTTACAAAATAAAATTATGTTTTTAAATCAACGGCCACGTCTGAAAGCTTTTCTTCATCATTCTGCCATCTTAAGTACCCACGCAGCTGTTTTACTAATCCTCACGTCATCTTACGAGTTATACAGACTATATATATATATATATATATATATATATATATATATTATGTATATATTTAAAAAAAGTGGTAAGCAACATAATATGAATTCAGAAGTCAAACAACAAAAATCAACGTTACATTTTCAAATTCAATTGCTGTGAAAATTTGAAAATATAACGCTGATTTTTTGTTGTTTGACTTCTGAATTCGTATCTGTTCGGCGTGTTATTGTATCTTAATAACATAATATGAATTAGGAATAAATCAAAAAACAACATCATAAACACAACATCAAAAAACATAAACACACACAAAAAAAAAATAAACACAACATCAAAAAACATAAACACACAAAAAAAAAAAAATAAACACAACATCATAAACACAAAATCAAAAAACAACATAAAAAAAAGGGAAGGTATAATTAAAAAAATATGACATGGAGCAAAAACTTAAAAATTCATCTAAAACAGAAGTAAATTAATAAAAAAACAGAAAAATAAAATAAATTAACAAAAAATGATTATTCCTTGATCTTTGTCAAGAAGCAGTCAGAAGAATTGCCAACAGAGGTACGTTCCTGAATTTTATCTGTATGAACTACAGAAGTAATCAATCATTTGAAAATTAATTAATTTTTCAAGTTCAAACATCAAAATTAAAAGAAAAGTTTAGGAATTTAAATAGGAAACCATTCACTAAGATATAACCTGCCCCAATGCGACGCGAAAGAAATGTAATTTTTATTTAAAAAAATATAATTTTAATGCTCAATAAAATGAGAATTTACTTGGAGACAGACAAGCAATTTTAATTTTGAAACGAAGTGAAGATTTTTAAAAGAAAATTTAATGAAAAATCTTTAAGTAATAAAAAATAATTAATTCATAGATGCTTGCTTATGTAATTCCTGGTGTTTATGTAATTAATTGGAATATTTAAGACGGACGACTGCTCACATAAGTAATAAGAATATCGTTTGCAAAACCAAAACTGCCAAATCATGTTAATAAATGTATCTGACGTTTTCTAATCATTAACACATACCTTTTTCCTATATGCAGCTTATTACGATAGTCATCTCAAATCAAAAGGAAAAAAAAACTTGATGTTTTTGAGATACTAGTGACATGGAAATGGTGAAATATTATAGTTATTAATTTCAGTTTTTATTCCTTTAAATAAAATGCAGCAAAGTAGTAAAAATGATCTGTCAGAAGGAAGAGCTGCATTCTAAATAAAACTTACAACTGAGAAATATCATGAACATACCCCTATATTCAGCTCGCTCACCACGATTCGAAGCCAAGTCGAACTACCAGTACTCAACAGTCTTAGCCATTCACTTCTCTGTGATTGGAAGTTTTAAAATTTTTCTCTTAGCACATATTAGTATAAACAAATTTTGCAAGCAGCCAAATAATTTTATGAAATATAAATGTAAGGAGAAAGCAAGCAAGAACGTTTAGCATAGGAGATGGGAACGCAAAAATTATTTATGTAAGCAAATTTTTCTGAAATAATTTTAGCCGTTCATGTTCAATTTCAAAACAAAATATACTCGAAACTTTAATTTATTTTTCCAGATTGAGAAACTATGATACGTTAAAAATGTAAGATATGTGTTTGGTAAAATGGAATTGGTATATTTAAAGGGCGATAAATCTGACGCTGCGGCAGCCACTATACAAACACAGCGTTTGTCCAGCTGTGTTGGGAATGTCAACATCTGTATACGACACTCAGCTTACGTCACGGCCTAGTGGACCATAGGTAAAATGAGTAAAATGAGATAAGATAAAAGCGAATTTATACTTGTGTCACGTGACAGTCAATACACCTGTGGAAGAAGATCCTCACAGCAACCAGCGCATTTTATTTCACGTTCGCAACGAGATTGAATTCAGAAGTCCTTGAGAAAGAGATATTTAGATCATTCTCTCATTTCAGGAGATTAATTCGGTTAATATCTTTTTCATGGTGGTGGGAAGTGTCACATGCGGCAGGTGTCTGTAAAGAATTCATTATTTATTTATCGAAATGCAGCATCACAAGAGCTGCATACTGTTGCTCAAACGTTAAAAAATTTAGCCATTCTGCATGTTTGTGAAGAGTAAGACTGAAGTGTGAAAATTTCTTCTTGAAATTCTTGTGAGTTTATAAATTGTTATATAAAGGACATTTCTTTCTAAAGATATATTTATACGTCTTTTCCCTTCACTAGCATAATTTAGGAAAAAGTCTTTCAAAGTATTATTGTTTTACTATTGCTCATAAAAATCTTTTCTTATATTTCTTCTGAGGATGAAGTATTTAAATTTCAGTGTGATATCTCCAGGTTGATTATTTTATTCATAGCAATACCGATGGTTCCGTTACCAGTTTCCTCAAAAGAAGGTGATTCGCGAGATTTATCCACTGCATTGAATTCAGCTCAAAGAATTAATTCCGCCAATGTGGAAAGTATCAGCAGATCATATGCCGTGTCAGCACATGCTGTTGCTCATGCAAGAACATCGGCATCAAGAGCTTCATCATATGTACTAAGCAGTATCAATGGTCTCCCTAATATCAGCGATGACGATTTTGACACTAAATCTACTCCAGGACATAATGTGACAATAGAAGTACTTCCTACTCAAGCTCCACCGACCGAAAACTTTCCTATATATGCAATTATCATTATAGCTGTTGTTCTTTTTGTAATGACGACGGCATTTCTTTATTTTCTCTGTCGCTGCATGGCGAAAAGAAAAAAAAGAGAAAATCAGTTGGCTACTATCACACCTAAAGTATCCGATCCTAGGATGGCTGGCGTTAGAGCAAACCAACCGATCCAATTTGTTGTGCCGACAACTATTATTGTCAGTGAAAACACTGAAGATTCAGTATCAGAGACTGATTATTCTTCAAGCGGAACAAAGACTTTACCAATTATACTGGATAACAGACGGAAACGTACTATGGCAGGCTTTCATATAAATCCAGAAGATCTCCAGCGTGGGCTATATGTAGGAGTGAATGAAGCTTCGGAGAAAGGTTCTTTTCTCGGAGATTTAGGCAAAGTAGGATTTTCACTGCGCTATAATTTATTGAGGAACCAATTAACTGTCAAGCTTATTGGAGCTACGGGTTTACCGTGCCTTTTTCTAAAAACAACAGCCAATCCTTGTGCTAAGCTGGTTCTACTACCTGATCGAACAACTAAGTATATGAGCAAAGTTCAACGCAATACTATGAACCCAGTGTTCAATGAAACTTTCACTTTTAGTGTTCGGAGGGAGGATCTCAATGACAAAAAACTTAAAATAAGCATTTGGGACTACGATCGATTCTCGCGAAAATGCTTAATTGGGCAAGTAACATATTGCATCAAAGATTCTGGTCTAACGAACTCTTTAGGTAATGAAATGTGCACCGGAGATTTATGGGTTGACCTCAAACAAGACTCTGCAACGGTAAGTTTCAGAATAGTTTCTTTAGTTTTCAATTAACGATTGCAGTTATGTTTATTATTTTTAATTAAATGTATAAGATAATTACAATTCTTATTGTAAATCTCATTAATTGATTCAGCATGTTTTTATATGGCTGGCATTATACTATTTTTTAAGCGTATTTTAAATTTTAGCATATTTACTACAGGTACGCTTTTAATGAATAAATGTATTTGACTATCATTTTAGAAGGCGTATTGTAGAATTATGTTTGCATAAAACACAAAATTATCTAATTGCTTTTTAATTCTTTAAAGCATTTTTTTAACATGTGTTAATACTAACACTAACGGTTAATAAGTAACATAATTGTTTAATATGATCTTTACACACAGGTTTTTTTAAAATTTTTATTAAGGAATTACTTTAAGAAGAATGAATAAGGTTTCAAACATACGACTGTATCATACATTGACTATATATTCAAGGTATCTTATGTTTTTATCACTTCCGAAATATGCTATAATTTTATGACATATATCATTTTAAAAAAGCAAGCAAAGAAACTGAAATATGTAAAGTAGTTTTCAATCTCTATTTTCTCTTTATTTCAAAACTTTAAAACTCACAATGTAATATTTTACTTTAAAATGCACTGAATTATGGTTTATTTCTATTATTCACCTGTTTTATATAATTTTTTCATTCATAAAAGCTAGAAAATCAATTAAAGAAAAGTCGTACGTTAAAACAAAAAAGTCGTTATATCAATTAAAGAAAAGTCGTACTGTCTCTTATATGGTGCTCAAAGCTTATGCCAACGACAGATGCAAACTTGCAGTCCTTGCGATAATAGAATTCGTGGGCTTCTTCTGATTAAGTCAGACAAGTGAGATTAGCCACAACAACAACAAAAGCAAAACTAGTTTTTTTATATATTGCTGCAATTTTCTCACACATTTTGATGTATTTTAAATTCGCCAAAAATTCTCGAGATATTCGTTTTTTTTTCCACCCATAGCAATTTTTTTCCTCCTAGATGATAAGTGGTACACATTTTAAAAGAAGATACTCTTTTATATTTTAATAACATATTTTACATTTTTCTAGAAAGGCCTTTTATTTGCGCTCTTTCATACAACCATTTAGGGTTCAGACTTGTCATATTTTTTCTTCTTTTAATGAATGAAGAGAAGTGTAGT
Source organism: Stegodyphus dumicola (assembly GCF_044657685.1). NCBI lineage: Eukaryota > Metazoa > Arthropoda > Arachnida > Araneae > Eresidae > Stegodyphus > Stegodyphus dumicola. The sequence goes on along the minus strand of NC_140771.1, from coordinate 128,948,284 downwards.
TTGAAGTAAAAAGTTGAAAAATTATTAATACATTTTAAAGTTTAAAATAAAATTCTGCATTATAAAAAAGTACCCGAGGAAATTTAAGCTAATTAATAAACTTATACTATTATGAGAATCTAGTTTAAAAGTTTTAACTTTAATTTCCTTTAGGATGAAAAAAAATGCATACATGAATGACTGCATGATTTCAGCATTCTATATTCATGATTATGGATGTCAATAATTCATGCTGATAAGAAAAGTCTGGAATGTGTTCTAGATCAAAAATAGTAAACGATATAAGAAACTTTTTCGAATTAGAGAGATGTGTTTTAGATACATCATTTTGCTTTTAGTAAGTGGAGACAATTAAGGTTACATAGAAAATTTTTAGGTACATTAAGTAGATTAATAGTACATTTTTGTTCCACTATAGTAATTTTCTCACAGGAGTTTTGTATCTAAAAATGCATGCATTAGTAATTAGTTGTTTAGTAATACAAAACTCTGATTGTAAAATAGACATTTAGCTTAATAGAAATCTAAGATTTATTTACTGACAACTAACTGCTATGTTCCAGTAGATGCTAAGTCTATTTATCTGTTTTATTTTCGAACTTTCGGAATGAATGCTTGTCTGTAAAGGAATTCGATCCTTCGAATGGATATAGAGAATCAGAAATACCTCAAATGCCTCTTAGTGCATTACCCTCCCATAAAAGTTTTCAAACATCGTAGTACACCGCCTTAGAATCGATGTCGTTTTTGAAATGCAGATTTCTCTTGGTTGTACTGAAAGAATAGTATTCCTCAAGTTGATACTTTAAAAAAGAATATTATTATTGTTTATAAGACAAAACCAATTATTAAAATCTATTTGCTAAATGCGTGTTAGTATTTTATTATATGCATTTCCTTTTCTTGGAATTGGATACTTTTTCTCTGCTAGTGAGGTTAAAATCAATAAGCTTATGAGGTATTTCTTCCGCCATTCTCCAGCCTTCGTGGTACAGTGGTCAGCATGCTCGGCGCGTATTCGAGAGATCCGTAGTTCGAGTTCCGGCAAGGGCATTGCTCATTTTTCACCTTTCCTGCTTCAAAAATACTTAATGACACTACCGTGGCGCCCAAACTAAAAAAGGTGGTGGATGATGATTCTCCACCACCAAAATTTGGCGATTGGGTCCCCTAAACCCCAATTGCCCTTTAAAAGGGGGAGTATATAAGGTACTTCTCCCGCATTCTTAGCATGTCTTCGTGATGTAGTGATCAGTACCCTCGGTGCGTACTCGAGAGGCCCGTGGTTCGACTCCCGGCGAGGGTATTGCTCATTTTTCATTTTTCCTGCTTTAAAAATACCTAATGCCTCTATAAGCTTATCTTAATCGAAGAACTACAATATATTAAGTCTCCAGAAATACTATAATATTATATCGTCTTCGAAATACATGATTTCGGTTACTATACAGGTGTTTCCTAAAACGTTGTAGAAATCATGAAATGATTTTCTCTAAATGATCTCTCTTAATGATTTTCCTGTAATTCATATTTCATTTTTAATCAGCTTTTACTTTGAAGAACTCTAAAAATGAACCGTTTGTTATTAAATCTACTATGCCATGGAAAAAAGCAATTAGCAGAATCATATTTACGAGTATTTTTCAAACAAGTAGGATGAAAAGTTGATGATGATGATATAAAAGTTCAGATAATTCTGAGGTAGAGAACGCTCACAAATAAGTACCACAAGCATCCGAGTTTGGCAACAATAGCAACTGTTTCAGAGCTGGGGATGAAGTTGATAGGATTTGGACGGCAGTTACGGGTATTGCAGACCATGCAAGATCAGTTCTAAGCCAGAGTTCATCGATCGCCTGATTGAATGGTGTTGTCATACGAATCTTTCTGCAAACCATTGGCCAGTTACTTTCATTTTAACTGGCCGACCAAGACAGAAGTCGAATATTCTGTGTACTGAGTAAATGTAGGACAGCGTTAGCAACATGCACTCTAGTATACTGTCCTATAGAGAGGTGAGCATCAGTGGCCTTAAAGATCTGACGTAACCATTGAAACCTTCGTAATGTAACTATGAATGGTAAAAGTACTAGATATATGGGTTGGAGTTGAATGAGTTGTGTATCAAATGACATTCTGTATCATCAATTTAAGTGCTGGATGATAAAGACAAACTTCGACTCTCCCTATACTCCCTCACACGGATGCAATTTCCCGTCTTTGAAAACATCGTTATAGGCGTCGATTTCTGTGCTGTAACGTCAAAGGAAGCCTAAAAATGATTGTTTTGCTTGGAGTCCATGGAGTTGCAGACGTTATTGCATCACGCATCTGCATACATGGAGCTATACAGAAAACATCCAATTTCCTGACACCGATTACGGGCCCACCGGCGGCCGAGCGGTAAAGTCGCTGAACACTGGTAGTTCGGTCTGAGGTTCGAATCCCGCGAACGGGCTGGCTGCATGGGTGTTTTCGTGGTTTTCCCCATGTGTAACGTGTATACGAGCCAGTTTCCCTTAGAAAGTCCTCCACGAAGGCATCCCTCCCCTTAGGCAGATAGCCCTCGTGTGCTTTGCCATAATTAAATGCACACCACACCGACACCGATTACGAGATGTTGCTACACGATCACAAATAATGATATGAAGAAGATATTTGTCTTTTCAATGTGTGGGAGAATTGAAATACATCACCTTGCTCTATACGTTCCTTTCTAGACCTATCGAATGTAAATTCTTAATTGTTGTTGAATGTAAACTCTCAGAGTTTTTTTAACTTATGAAGAAAAATTTTCAGTGTGAGAAAAGGTTTTGAAAATTAAAACAAATATTGAATTAGGAAACATTTTAAAACTAAAAAATATTATTGAAGGAGAAAAGTTTTAAAAATTAAAGAAATCTATTTACTTTACGTAATTTTTAGGAAAACAGTCCTTAACATTTATAGTTATACTTTCTTATACTATATTAACTTTTTTATATTCAATGCCACTGAATGCTTTCGTATTACTGTCATAAAAGTTTTATGATATTTAAAAAATACTAAAGTATATATTAAATTGTATTAAAATGTTTTTCGTTGCTTTTATGGATTTCGCGTGAACTTCGAAGTACTTTATCTTTCCGCTAAATTTAAGTACGGCGCAGCTGCAGTTCTTTTGGTATTTCGTAACTGGATCAGGTGGAAGAACGATGTCGAGTACTCTGCTTGGTGTGAAATAAATGAATTTTCCATCATAATCTGGAATCTTTTTTTCCCGTACAAGAAGAAATTGGATCTTTCCGCAAAATTAAACGTTACAAGTCGACCCATTTAACTTTCATCAGGCCTTTATTTTGTTGTTGAAAATGTTAAGAGATTAAATTAAAAAGACAGTTTTATAGAATGATTAAACTTGTAATTTTGAATTGATTTTAATGATTGATGACCCAGTTACGATAAAATAAATTTCGTGTATATTTTGTTGATTTCATTGATTTAAAATGCTAAGGTTACTTTCTATCTAACCATTGCTACTCTAATAGTTTTTTTAAAAAATTACATTTTCCCGCATCCAGCTTCTAAGAAGGTAAACACGATCTCTTTTCAAAAGAGTACCTAAAAATAAAGAAAGCTGTGTCATACTGAACTGGCAGCACTTTGTATATAAATTAATTTATTTCGCATTGGATTTACCAATATAAATGTATTGATATGGAGAAAAGTTGTGCAAAATTATTTTTGTTTGGTAAATACTGTTTACAGATTTCTTTTTAAATATCTAAGTTTCCGAAAAAGCTATCGACAAATATATATTCTAGCTGCAAAATCGTACGTCATCAGCCATATTGGAAATCTTCAAAATAGCACTTTCAGTGACTTGTCTTTTTGAACATTAACAATATTTGTCAACAAAGCTTTATTATGCTGCTGTCACTTATGAAAAAAATACCCAGCGTTCATACCTTTCCTTTTAGGAAAATAATGCACTGATTTTCTTTTCTGCCGATTTACGTAAACATTGTTGTTTGGATGGTACAAATACTGAAAAATGTGACATTAAAAATGCTGTTCTGTGAGAAAATGTGATAGGTATGCTGTTAAAAAATAGTATTGATGTATATAACGTAATTTGCATACTAAATTAGAAATTAAAAATACATGTATGGGGGGGGGAAACGAGACTGAAAAAATAGAAATGAAAAATAAATGAGAAAGATAGCGATTATCAACATAAATACTATACATAAAACTGTGATATTTGTGAAAATTCAAAATATATGAATTGTCATCAGCTCTAAAAAGAAAAAAAAATTAATGAATTAAAATAAGTGAATAATTGTGTGTGATGAATTGTCACAAAATTCTAAATTATGTTAGAGGTTTGGAAGCTGAAATATTCCATGATGCAAATACTAAGGTTCTGTGATTATTATTTCGATCGTTATGTAATGTCCAAGAAGTCCATAAAACGTTAAGTAAACTCAGCTGATATCCCGCAATTCATCTCTGAGGTGAACTTCGTAGTATTAAGTATTACCTATTTTTGCGCTATGCAACATAAGCAAACATGCCTTTTTTTTTTTTTTTTTTTTTTTTTTTTAAGAATTTTAGAATGTTGTCAGAAAAAAATTTTCTGAAGATGAACTGGTTCTTTTGCTGTTCTACATCAGCGTTTCTCAACCTGTGCTACGTGTAGCCCCAGGCAAAGAATTTTTGCCCCAGGGGTTCGTAAAATAGTCTCAGGGGTACGTAGAAAGAAAAATGCAATGGTCATCATTGTTGGATTGATTGAAAATAGGAGCAAAGTTAAAAAGCTGTTGCAACAAACTGGCATTTCCACTCCAAATATTTCATTATGAAAAATCAAAATAAGTAAGTTGAATCCTGAGTAATTTTTATTGAGAAAGTTATGAATGTTTTAAATTCAGTTTAAGTATATATTTTGTCTCCAGGCTCAATACCTGTCGAAAAGGATAAGACCACCGGGTGATAGACAGTAACAGCTATATTTCAAGAAGCCTTACACAAAGAGGATAGCCGATTCAGCATTGTTTTTCGTAACAAAATTTTATTGAGAAGAATTTGGGATAATAAAATAGCTGAATGGAATGAAGGCAATTTTCGAAAAATATTTTCCCAAACGCGTGGATCAGATGAACACTGGATTGAGTTTCTTTTCTGTGAAAAGTATTTGAAGTGTGCATCTTTACTCCTCCGAGGAAAAGTTGATCAAACTAAAAATGGATTCTGCACTTACTATAGAATTTGAAAGAAATCCCTCGTCTGATTATGCACCGACTTGAAAGACGAATGTCTTGAACTATTAAGGCAATTACATTCTCTTACAATTCACAAGCACCATGTTAGTGCAGAGGGCTTTCTCCTTCTATACCTATTTAAAAAATAAGTACAAGAACAGATTTTCCTGCTTAAATTTATACTTCAGACTTTAACTTTCATCTTCCGATCCTTATTTTAAATTACCGAGTGCTGTCAAACAGCCTGAAGTTTCCCCATTACATGTATTTGTATCTTTTTAAAAAATTAATTAATTGTGTATAATTACCAATATACCATATTTTTTGCATAACTGATAAAATAAATGTATCTGTATTATAGCTATTATCATTATAATTGTAAGTGTAGATGTAGGATGTAGATGTTATGGGGATGGGAATGAGATACTTATGAGAATAATGATAGATTCAAGAGTTACGCGAGTGAAAGAAGGTTGAGAAACGCTGTTCTAACTAACAGTTTTAAAAACATTATTTTACAAAATATTGTGTTTCTTTGCTACCAATGATTTTTTTAACTTTCACCAAATTTTCAAATTAAAGTGAAGGTATTTTAGTGATGAAGATCATTCAATTCATCATTTTATTCGTCTAGATTATCTTTCGTTCATAATTACTTGAGTATTAATCTTTGGGCTTTTACCGAAACTTCTAGCATGATCAGACTACGTAGCTAATTTTGACAACACAGTAAGAAAGTACAGCTACAGGTACAGGTGGACGGAACACAAGAAGTTCACCATTGATTATACAGGTATAGTCCCACAATGCTAACTGTGCAGCTCCGCCCCAATTTTGATGGAGAGCACCACGGAGGACTGTCAGACATTTACCACTCCTTTTTCCTACCACCAAACCTATCAACAGGACTTTTGGCTCAACAGTAGTTTGAAGGCCCGCCGTGCCGCACAGACACTATAGACTTACAAACATTCAAACATTCAAACATTCATGCCTTCTCCGGGATTCGAACTTGATCCCATTGGTGCGGCAATCCGCGTTATTAACCGCCGTACCGATCAGGGTGAATAAAGATGCACAACAAAACGTGATTTCTTGGAACTTTAGACAACTGAATGTACTGTAACGATACAATGCCTAAAAATGGTAACTAATTAATTTTCCTACCATTTTGCTTCAAAATAAAACCCAGGCTTGGTTTAACGAATTCTTCAATTAAACGTTTGTTTTCATTGCTACAGTCAGAAATGTATTAAATGTATTAAAAATTATCCTCAGTTTGGTGAAGGATTTCTACCATTGAGATAACGTTTTACAAGAAATAATACATTCCAAGTCCAAAACATAGACTATCTTCCTTCAGCTTTACCACTGTCGTATTTTTCTCAAAAATCTTGTTGGGTTTCACTTTGTTTGGTAAAGTTAATTAGTCCAATAACCCTAACAGAGGTGAAACGAATTATCGCTATATCTAAAACAATGGCAAAGTCGTGAGAAGGTTAAAATAACATTTTTTATTTAAGCAGAATTTAGAATACAAAGGCACTCTTTTGTGCTGCAATATAAGCCACAATTAGCGCTGATACAACTAAACAGAGCAGCAAATTTAAATTTAAATGTTGAACAGTAGCTGAAGACTAAACAATTAATTAGTACTTTACAATATGGATCACTTTTCTACGTAAGCATCAGAAGATTATGTGTTGGCAGCGACAGAACGCAAGGCCGAATAATTACAACTATCAGAGTTGGCAGGAAACTAATACGTAGCGTGAAAGCGATGCCAAAATCCTTAGTTTAAGTATCCAAAAATATCAGTTTAAATACTGGCTATCCAGTTGCATTCTGGTGAGGAATACGGGAAGGAGACGTTATAGTAAAAGCTGAAATCATAAATAACTGGTGAATTAACATAAAATTCCTTACAAGCTTTATGCAAAAGAGAATGGATACAATTTATTTTTCGTGAACTACTTATCCAGATCTTAGCTAGATGAGGAACGTGAAAAATATAAATTGCGTTACAGTTAAATAAGATTGAATATAATTACACCTATTAAAGGTTTAATTTGAAAACTTTCAGTACAAAAAGTTTTATTAACATTAGAAACCTCTGTAAATGCGACGCTTTACTTCATCAGAAGATAAATATGCAGAACAAACGAACTATCATTTGATAAAGCATGTCAGAATGGAATAAATTTCGAAATAACGTGAAAGAGGAAATGAGAGAAATCATTTCTAAATGTTATCTGTGGAAGTCAATTATGATGCTCCAAATTGCTTTTTATCCGAGTTCTCAGGTGAGGCAGCTGGTTACACAAATGGATATTTAAATAACGAATGCAATGTCTCTTATATACGTAACATGCATTCTTCTCGCCTTCTCCCATATTCTTTTCTTTTGTTCTTGTCACGTAATACTGCTTTCATAGTGCACTTTTGTTAGAAGAACCGTAATCAATGTATATTTAGTAGTTTTATTTCAAATTATGACTTGAGTTTAATTTCTACGTTAAAGTGTAAAATAAAATAAGTATTCCATTATTTAAAAATAAATTCTGAGATTTCTGTCTAACAAAAACGAAAAGGATTTTCTACAATATATTTCAAAAACGACGCTTTTTAATCTGCTTTAATAACGATGCTTCCACATACCATTGGAAATAAATCTCTCACAACTATCATATGTTCCACAACTATTACATGTGTTACAACTATTGAAATGTATTATTACACAGCTCACAACTATTTAATCACATACATAAACTGCAATTATATGAGTCTGTGGACACATGTAATTGCAATCTATGTATATCATTTAAGTAATAGCCTGTGTTAAATAGATGTGATTTATAGCCAATATTAAATAGAAGTTATTACGTATTTCCAGCGTCATTCTGACTAGAGGGCGCTGCGTTTGTCCTAATAGTCAGTGGCAGGCAGGATACTAAAGGTGTAGGATGTGCAAGGCACAGATGCCTAATAATATATCTCTAATTGATTGAAATTTTCGTATATTTTCCTGTAAATAAATGTTGTTATTGTTAACAAAACCTCTTATTATCTCTTGGATGCACCTTTAGTCTCACAGAACCATTAGATGCAAAACTGGTGCATCTTGTCCGCGAATGTGGAATACCGGAAGTAATTAGTCATCATTACTGGATTATATTTCTGAGAAGTTTGGATACTTTACGCACGTTTTTGAATACGTAACATTGCATACTGGACTGTGTAGGTAAGACCTTTTGAACTCACAAATTCTGAGTTAATATGGATAAGCTGTCGAAAATAATTGAAAAAAGAAGTAACGTTCGCGCTAGTGTTACTAAACTAGTTAAAAGAGTGCAGAAGCTCGATGAAGCTGTCGAAGACGTAAGTTCATTATCAGAACTACTGGAACTATTAGAAACGAAAGAGCAGATATTGAAAAGCCATGATTTAGAGGTGGAAGCACTCATAGACGATCCAGAAAAATTTAAAAGCGAATTAAAAGCTTCGGAAGAATACGATGACAAAATATTGTTAGCTAAGATTAAACTAAAGAGCAAAATCAAAGGATTAGCAGCAGAAAATGTTCAGCGGACTTCTTTAGTTCGTAACACATCTAGTGTTTCGGAAAACACCGTTACGGCTTTAAAATTACCAAAGTTAGAAATTTCGCGATTCTATGGTGATTCTGGCAAATTTATGGAATTCTTAAACTGTTTTGATAGCGCAATCGGTTAAAACAATTCACTTACGAAAACTGAAAAATTCCAATATTTAAAATCTCTTCTTTCTGGTCCTGCATATAACGTTGTTGCGGGTTTTGAATTAAATGAGAAAAACTATGACTCATGTCTTGAGCTTTTAAAACAAAGATATGGTAGTTCAAACAAAAGATGGATAGTTCAAACAAAACAAAGATATGGTTGCTCCTTTAAAAACTTTGACTCTTGCAAGATTAGAGTTAATGGCAGCACTCCTCGCTGCACGTTTAGGAAATTATTTACAAGGTCTATTTCCTAATTTCGCGAAACAAATTTTCTTTTGGAGCGACTCTCAAATCGTCCTTCATTGGTTGAAAGGATCTTCTAAACAATGGAAACCATTTGTCGCCAACAGAGTAGCTCAAGTAAATATTCTATTATAAATTCTTACATGACTAAATTATTAAGCTTAGAACCCGTGAGAAGTTCGTCTGATGTTAAGGGTTTGCGTAAATTATACGATGAAATAGAAGTTAATATCAGAAATTTGCGTTCATTAAATGTAACGGAGGGTTCATATGGGCATTTATTGAATCCAATATTATTGAAGTTGCTACCACAAGATTTGGTGTTAGATTTTCACCGAAAACGAAACAGGGAAGTGAAGTGTGAGGTTTTGGAAATTATTACGTTTTTGAGGAATGAAGTCGAATCTAGGGAAATTGCCGAAACTGTGATTAGTCCCCTAAAAAGTTACGAAACGAAACGATCCTTTTCCCAAAATTATCAAAGTGGTCAAACTTATCAGAAAAATTATTCAAAGCCTAAAAATATATCAACCGCTTCAGCGTTAAATACACAAATAAAAAATGTTTGTTTATTCTGTGACGGTCATCATGATTCCGTAAGTTGTAAAAAAGTTGATGTAGAACAAAAAATAAATAAGCTTAGGACTGAAGCTAGATGCTGGTGTTGTTTCCAGAAATATCACAGGTCTCGCGTATGCAGGGCAAAAATATCGTGTAAAAATTGTTTAAGCAATTTTCATCATGAGTCAGTGTGTAGAAAAAATAAACCCGTTAATGTTACTTTGAAAGGTTGTGAGAAGCAAGTGGAAAGCGAAACTGTTTTGAATGACTCACAATCTAAATCTAATAAAAGCGCCGAGAATATTTCTGTGTCTCATAATAATATATGTACCAAAAATAAGCCCTTTTTACAAACATGTACAGTTTTAGCTTGTTCGGATAAAAATTCAGTCTTAACTAATGTTATTTTAGACAATGGTAGTCATCGAAGTTTTATTTCATCTCGATTAGTTAAAGAATTAAAATTAAAGCCAATACGCTACGAAAGAATAGCTATTTTTGCTTTCGGAGACAAAATAGCACGTGAGAAGGAATACGGTATCGTTTCATTGACGTTGCGCAATAGGGATCAAAGTTCGAAATCGTACGAGTTAGAAGCTGTCATAAAGGATTATATATCTAATTTGTCCTTGAAAATTCCTGATGTATCTATTCGCAGTGCGTTGAAGGAAAAAGGTTTACCTTTGGCTGATTCATTTTCTGGCGACTGCCAGACGGAAATACTTATCGGATGCGATTCATTTTGGGATGTTGTTTATGACCAGAGAGTAAAGTTAAATGAAAACATTACTGCGATAAATTCTTGTTTCGGTTGGTTACTTGCGGGAGTGAAAGGAAGTAATAAATTGGCTAATAATTATGAAAATGTATGTTTAGTGATGGACTCTTCTTCCATTTTGTGCGATTTGAAAAAATTTTGGGAAATAGAAGAATTTCAGTCAGACAAACAAAACTTTTCTGAATGGGACAATCAATTGATTGAAAAATTTGAAAATTCTTTGGAATTTAATGGGGAAAGGTACGTTTGTAGATTGATGTGGAAGGAAAACTTGGGACCTGCAGTTGGGTTGAATTCTAATTATGAGGTTGCGAAAAAGCGTTTTGATTCGTTAAAGCAAAAACTAAATAAAAATCAAGAAATTTATGACCAGTATAAACAAATTATATCGGATCAGTTAGAATGTCAGATTGTGGGAAAATGTGTTAATGAAGATAAAAATTCAGGATATTATATGCCCCACAGAGCAGTACTTAGGGATGACAAGGAAACAACTCGAGTTAGAATTGTTTATGACTGTAGCAGTAAAGCTAATGAAAATAATAAATCTCTTAATGAGTCTCTAGAATCAGGAGTAAATCTTTATGCAAATTTATTGGACATAATTCTTAAATTTCGAGAATATCAAGTTGCATTTTGCGGAGATTTAGAGAAAGCTTTTCTTATGATAGAGATTGCGGAGGAAGATAGAAAATACCTTAAATTTTTGTGGTTTCCCGAAGAGGTAGGTGATTAAACCAAAACTCTTCATTTAAATCGTCTCCCATTCGGTTTAACTACTTCGCCATTTTCCTTGGCTTGCGTTTTGAAATTTCACATAAAGAAATTTAAGGAACATCATCCAAAATGTTATGACATGTTAAATTCTTTTCTTTATGTTGATGATCTCTGCTTTGGCGCCAATACCGTTCAAGATGCTTATTATTTGACGTCTACGGCAATAGAGATATTAAAAGCAGCGGGATTTCATTTGAGGAAATTAAAAACTAATTGTCCGGAATTGTATAAACTTTGGAATGAAAACGGATATGAGGAAAATACTGACTTCGGGCAAGGAACAGGTTTCTTGGGATTGAAGTGGGATCCGATTGAGGATAAAATTAAATTAGATTTAAGAGATGTTAGGGATTCCATTGATGCTAGAATCACCAAGCGTCACGTTTTGAGAGTTATTTCAAAGATATTTGATCCATGTGGACTGATCAGTCCCTTTGTAATCACTGTGAAAATTCTTCTGCAAGAGATGTGGGAACGTGGTCTACAATGGGATGAAGATTTGCCAAGTGACCTACAAAATAAATGGAGAACCTGGTGTTCTGAACTTTGTGAACTTGAATCAGTATCTATTGAAAGAAGGTTTTTTGAAAGTGTAGAAATAAGTGAAGTTTCTCTTCATGTGTTTTGTGACGCCAGTCCCAAGGCATATGGGGCTGTTGCGTTCCTAAGGTACGTGAATTACAATGGCCAAATCAAAGTGAGCTTTATAATGTCAAAAAGTAAGGTTGCTCCTTTAAAAACTTTGACTCTTGCAAGATTAGAGTTAATGGCAGCACTCCTCGCTGCACGTTTAGGAAATTATTTACAAGGTCTATTTCCTAATTTCGCGAAACAAATTTTCTTTTGGAGCGACTCTCAAATCGTCCTTCATTGGTTGAAAGGATCTTCTAAACAATGGAAACCATTTGTCGCCAACAGAGTAGCTCAAGTGCAGTCGCTGGCTCTACCAGAGTGTTGGAACCATTGCCGTGGCTCCGACAATCCCGCAGACCTTACTACTAGAGGAGAATCGGCTAGGAGGATTCTTACAAGTTCTCTGTGGTGGTCTGGCCCTGTTTGGTTGTCTAGACCACTTTACTCGTGGTCTCTTCAAGAATCGCTACAACATTTTAATGACATCTGTGATGAACGCGTTATAGTGAAAGAGCGACGGACTGCACTGGTTAATTCCATGGTAACCATTTCAGCTAATGGAAACTTACCTATGTCGTCGTTACTGGACGTTAATGACTTCAGCGAATTAAGTAGATTACTGCGTGTTACTGCTTGGATTAAAAGGTTTGTGCACAATTCTAAACCTAATTCTACAAAATTAAATGGACCTATATGTGCTCCAGAACTCGAGCAAGCTTTGCGTTTTTGGATCAAAGCTACTCAATTCAAACATTATAGTACAGAAGTTACCCAACTTCTTTCTAAAGGAACTATCGAAAAGAGTTCACGCATATTTAATTTGAATCCTGAACTTGATGATAATAACTTACTTTGTTTAAAGGGACGTTTACAGTTTTCAAGTAACGATATGCGAGCCAAACATCCTTGGCTTCTTCCATCTAATGATAAATTTGTTGAACTACTTATCTGTGATTCTCATACTAAAATGTGCCATTTAGGTGTTGATGCAACTTTAACACATTTACGAGAACAATTCTGGATTGTTAAAGGTCGTCAATTTGTGAAAAAAGTGTTAAATAACTGTCTGATTTGTAGACGATTCAAAGTGAAATCTGGAATGCAGGTGGTTGCCCCTTTACCGCCTGATAGAATTCAAGAGCATCCACCATTTGATGTATGCGGTGTGGATTTTGCCGGACCATTTTTTGTTCGTGATTTTAATTCAAAGTGTTATTTAATTATATTCAGCTGTGCAGTGACAAGAGCTATCCACTTAGAAGTAGTTCTTAACATAAGTGCTGATTCCTTTTTGTTAGGATTCCGACGATTTGTTTCTCGTCGAGGATTATGTTCCACTATATATTCTGATAACGCCAAAGCTTTTAAAAAAGCAAATAGTGAATTGAAAAAATGGTGGAATCAGATAGATAATGATCAAGTTAAAAATTTGTTTGCTTCTTAAGGTATAGTTTGGAATTTTATAGTTGAAAAAAAAAGTCCATGGTGGGGAGGTTTCTGGGAGAGACAAATACGAACGGTTAAAACCTGCTTAAAGAAAATTGTTGGACGATCCTCTCTCTCTTTGAAGGAATTGGAAACTGTTTTTTCGGAAATTGAAGCTCTGGTTAATTCCAGGCCTATCACGTATCTGTACAACGAACCCTCAGAACCCTCTCCACTCACCCCATCTCATTTTCTTATTGGTAAAAGATTGGTGTCTTTACCTGTAATAAAACATAAAAAGGAAAATTTAAATGTTAGTAGGAATTCTTTGGTAAAGAAATATAAATATCAGCAAACACTTTTGAATCACTTCTGGAACAGGTGGAGAAAGGAATATTTACTTAATCTAAGATCAGCTTATATTTCTCCACAACCAGGTAAAATAGTTTCATTTAAAGTGAATGATATTGTTTTGATTAATGATGAGCGTTATCCCAGAAATATGGGGATGATCGGAAAAATTTTAGAGCTATATCCAGGAAGAGATGGAAAAGTTCGTTCTCTTCTTATTCAGACTCCTAAAGGACAAATAAGACGCTCAGTACAACTTGTGTATAATTTGGAAATTAATCCTTAATTGTGTTAGTTTAATTGAGTTGCAACCTGTTAATGTTCTATCTGTGTATTAATGATAGTTTAATTGTGCTTATATTTTAATGCTTGATATTTGAACAATTTTCTTTGGAAGTTAAAAGTGTAATTGTTTTTTGTATGTTAAGTCACTGAATAATTTTGAAGCTTTGTATTTGATATAATATGCTACTTATATTTTTGTTCTTGTAATTTTAAATGGTTCCTGAATGTAAATTTAGTTAAAATTCAATGGTAAGTGAACTCAAGTGAGTTCAGGTGGGGAGTATTACGTATTTACAGCGTCATTCTGACTAGAGGGCGCTGCGTTCGTCCTAATAGTCAGTGGCAGGCAGGATACTAAAGGTGTAGGACGTGGAAGGCAGAGATGCCTAATAATATATCTCTAATTGATTGAAATTTTCGTATATTTTCCTGTAAATAAATGTTGTTATTGTTAACAAAACCTCTTATTATCTCTTGGATGCACCTTTAGTCTCACAGAACCATTAGATGCAAAAGAAGTCATATTTTTAATAAGAATTAAGTGTAGGAAATAAATGCGTTGTTGCATTTTCTTTGTTTATATAACTTACTTAACTTTCACATGCGAAATGAAAGAAAAATACTTTTGAAAGTTGACTTCCTATCTTTTCTTGTTAATAAACGAATTTTATTCTGTAGAAAGCTCAATTTTTTTTGCTGATCTTCCAATAAATTTTTATTTAACCTCTTTAACTATATATACCTTAGCTAGTTAGTATATACACAGGATTAATTGTTATTAATTTTAATTGACTTTAATAGTTGTTGTTAATAATTTAATTGTTGTTAATTGCTATTAAATTTTACAATAGTTTTACATGAGAATAAATGCACAGTTGCATGCTATACATTTCTTTTACATTCTTTTTATTATTTCATTTTTAAAAATACAATACTTTCGGAGTCCTAGATTGAAAAAGGTAAACATGTGAGTAATCAGGATCGCATTTTGGAACACCTTAACTCAGTAGTGTAAAATCAAAACTAGCATTTTTTGATCGGGAAAGTGTTGCTATCATCCGAAATAGAATATTTTAAATAAAACTTTGTAATAAGGTTGTAGTGTGAAAATAATTACTTTTAACCATTTTTTTTTTCAAAATTTTCGGCTAAAAATGAAGACATATTGGGATGATGTTTATTCCAGTCTTCGTAAAATATTTTACTATGAATCAATTGTGTCTGGTTTAAAAATGCTATTTCGAACTGACTGTAAACATTCCTAATTTGCATATTTTCTGATATCTCAATAAATTATTATGCACTTGTTATAAACGGTTTATAGAAAATAAAAGATAATATATTCTAAAAGTAAGAGATTATAGATTCCATTACAGACATATTTTGCATAAAATTTTGAAATAGTGCAATTTCAAAATCTGTACAAAATTTTGTACATTTGAAATCGAAGTAGTACTATTGCAGAAGTTAAACAACAAGACTCAGCGTAATGTTTGTAAATTTTGCAGGGCTACTTTCCATGGTATAAATATAGAACCAACTTCTTCAGCTGCCTATGTGCAAACGAGGTAGAATATGGTGATAAGATCAGAATGACTAGAAAGAAATCAGACTACTACTGGCGCCATCTATCGAAGAAACAAGAAAGCTGAAACATATTTTCCTTAAAGGTTAAGGGTAAAGATGGGTTGGAATTAGGGTCGTTAACTAGAACAGAAAGATTTTTTTTTTTTTTTTTTTTTTGAATGTGAAACTCCTCTAGAAAATCTAATCCACCAATGCATGATGTTTTTTGAATAATATTGACTTCAGAAAAATCAAAAGTGTGATTTTCTGACTGCTGATCGATAGACTGTTGGACAACAGAGCATTTCTCTTGTTTCCTTTGTCCTCACATATGCCTCATTCATGTTCTTAAACGCGAAATTTTAAGGCTCTCTTAGTTTGACCAATGTAAATTAAACCACATTGGTAAGGAATCCTATAAATACCCCAGGAATTCATATCCGGAATGAGGTCCTTAAATATGAAACTAGAAATTTTATTGGTAGAAGAAAAACCATTCCGAAAATTAAACAATCACAGTTTAACAAAGTGTGATAAAAAAAATCTGATGTGTACACCACATGACTTCCTTGTACGGAATATTAAATTATACGCATTTCTTTTTTTTTTTTTTTTTTTTTTTTTTTTTTTTTTTTTTTCATTTCGTTTAAACTTATTGGATTTAATTAAACCTACTTCGCCAACAGCGCATAAACCGCAATAGAATAAATACATTCTTTAAAATTCACACTATTTGTTTACCATAGCGACACTCTGGCGCTAGGTTCACTTAACAGTATTATATTTCGTTCATATTATAACTCAGAATGCACAAAATTTATATCATTTAAAGAATTATCTAATCGTTGCCACATATTCTATTCAAATACTATAATAAAGCTAGACGATGTATAAAAGAAATTAAGCAAACAAAACAAAAAAGGAACAGTTTTTCACAGACAGTTCAGTATTTCTCATTCCATTAATTCAGTTCTCACTTCGCGACAAGGCAAAAATACATAAAACCGCAAAATATCTGTATTAAAAATTACATTAATAATTATTAAAAATTAAGTGAATCTTACACATTTATTTCCTCGAAAAAATTCCAGAAAGGATTAAGCATGATTTAAATCGCAATAATAAATGAAGGCGTTATCTTTGTTGTTGCGAAGCTAAGTTTCTCTAGATTGCCAACAAATCCACTAGTCTGCTGTTTCAAATGTAAATAATCGGGTGTACACCAACTGCGCTAATGAAAATCCCGCCCGGATCGAGCTATAGTCCAACTGCGCCAATTAAAATTTCTTCCCCCTGCTGCTTACAGGTTACAATTTAACTTTTTGAAGCCAATTGTAGCCAAGAGGAAAACAAAATAAAGGAATAGAATGACATATCACAAGAACAAGTAATAAATATCTGACAAGCAGGCTAATTACTTAATTACTTGAATAACAGTAATAAATACGACAGCTAACAAATAAAATAAAAGGTATTGGTAAACATACATATTAACATTACAAACATCTTTCATTTATTATAATAATATCATAAATTAAATAATTATAAAGCATACAAATTATATTTTTAATAAATTACATTAATAATAGTCAAGATGTCTGAACTAGACTGGAAAATTTAATAGAGTTCACTAGCGTGCAAAAAATTATTCCATATCAAAGTGCGTTAAAATGTGCTAAAAATATTTTTTGTTAATTAAAGTAATCATGTAAATGTTTGCAGAAATTAAATTTAGTTAAATTTAAAAAAAGGCTTATCATGATATGTATTATTACAACATTACTATGCATTTGGAACACTGACGTATAAATTGTAAATAAATTTAAATTATTATGCTAAGAAGTTTTTTCTAAAATTTATCTAGAAGAAAGTAATAAAATAAGCTACATGCTGAAGATTAAGTAAGCTTTGCCAAGGGGTTAGAAACATCTTCTGTTAACTAGAGTTGTGATGCAAGAATTTGTAGAAATTATCATTTAAATATAAATTGGCATAAATAAAATACAAAGTATATAAATTCTACATACATGAAAACTTGAGTACAGTGCAAAATGAATGTGAAAAGGGAAATGAAAATCCCAGGATATGAATATAAGGGAGTTTGAATTTTTTTTTTTTTTTTTTTTTTTTTTTTTTTTTTTTTTTTTGTTAATTATGAAAATTCTGCTGACGCTCATAATTATTAATTTATTAATTAAATGTGCATTAGAAATTAAATGTATGCCAAAGTACATCAGGTGGAAAACAGAATTAATATTTAAACGTTTCTAGTATTAAAATTTGGAATTTGTAACAAAGTTAAATAAACTTAGAATAACTTCAATGACTAAAAATGGAAAGTTTAATACGGGAATATATTGCAATAATATTAGTGTGAATTTAGAACGACTTAAGAAGTCCAATTTTTAGATTTAATAAAGATAATTTTTATAATTAAATTAGAACTCTTTACCTAAAATGGTCAATTTGAAAGTTAAAACCATTCTGCTATCTAAGATTTGTTAATATTGATCTAGACAAGAAACTTATTTAAGGTGAGCTACAAATCCGATATTTGATAGGTTGATTATGTATAGTTTTGTGCATGTCATTAAGCTATCAATTTTACTATTCAAAACTGAGCGACTAAAATCTACAACTTGGAAAGGTTTTAATTCTTACAGAGAATAAAAAGTTCTGGCTCATCATTCCTTTAAGCATCATAAAACTTTAAAATGAGTGTAAAAGAAATTTATTTTTACTTTAGCACACGCCAGACATTAAATTAATATTTGTTTTGCATGCACAATTTTTACAAATGTCCCATTAATGGCGATAAATGACTTTTTGTAGCACCCAATGTTCTTGAAAAAGAAATAAGGGACAGGAAACGTCGCGCAGTTCGTGGATTAGATAACTGGGGGGACGAGGATCTTCGATCAAATTTGGATCGTACTCTACCAATCGTACACTACCAAATAATCAATGGCCGCCATAAAAAAAAACTGATGTGTACACCACATGACTTCCTTGTATTGGAATATTAAATTGGAATATTAAATTAGACGCATTTTTCTTGCATTTTATTTAAACTTATTGGATTGAATTAAATCTACTTCGCCGACAGAGCATAAACCACAATAGAATTAATGCATTCTTTAAAATTCCCTCTAGTATTTGTTTACCATAGCGACACTCTGGCGCTAGATTCACTTAACAGTATTAATAATTATATAACAGTTAACTTATATAAAAATTTTATAAAGGAAACTAAGTTAACTGTTATATAATCCAATAATTATATAACAGATAACTTATATATTTCGTTCATATTATTACTCATAATGCACAAAATTTATATAATTTAAAGAATAGAACTATCTAAGCGTTGCCACATGTTCTATTCAAATACTATAATAAAGTTAGAATGATGTATAAAAGAAATTAAGCAAACAAAACAAAAAAGAAACTGTTTTTCACAGACGATTGAGTATTTCTCATTTAATTAATTCAGTTCTCACTTCGCGAGAAGGCAAAAATACATAAAAACTCAAAATATCTATATTAAAAATTACGAAGTAAATCTTAAACGCTTATTTCCTCGAAAAAATTTCAGAAAGGATTAAGCATGTTTTGAATAATAAATGAAGGTGTTATCTTTGTTGTTGCGAAGCTAAGTTTCTCTAGATTGGCAACAAATCCACTAGTCTCCTGTTTCAAATGTAAACATCAATGGCCGCCATTAAAAAAGGCTTAGCGGCAATTAAACAACTTTAAAATTGCTGATAATTCTAAAATTATTGCACACAGATTTACTAAAGGCATAAAATCCTTAACCGTGTAGGGTTTATATTTATTTTAACTAACATTCATTTTAAGTTTAAACTATCGTTCCTGTCAAGCCTTACTTTCCCCTGGAATTGCCAATGCCAGAGTATGTAAATTTTAGTAGAACGCGCAAGGATTCAAATTATCAGCGGAAGTATTCTGAGTTAAATAGAAGGGAAACGAGTTCGAAAGAGTGCTTTCTTGCTTCACGAGTGTGGAGGTGGCTAGTTAGAAATTGAAGAACCACGCGTTTCGCCCTGTGTGCTTGCCTCGGCAAATTGTTAAACTTTCAACGCAATATTCAGAGTTTGCTGAATTATCAGCGGTATTTTAGAACGCGGTGAGGTTAGTTACGTTTAGAGAGCCTCGTAGTTAGTCATTTGTTATTATCTCTTTTCAGTTTCTTATTTTTATTTTACCGCCGGGTCGGCGTAGTTTGTGAGCGTGAAGAGCACGCATTTGTAATTTCTAAGGTTAAATAAAAAGGGACTTAAACCCTTCTCAAGACTCTGTCTAATTTCCAGTTTTCAGCAGTCACCACTTTGTTGCGTGCAGGTTGGAAGCGCGCAACTTTACATTGGCGCCCGAACACTTCTCGAACTGAAATGGCCGAAAATTGGATGGAAGCTACGGGACAACAACAAGAAATGGCAAGCCAATTGGAAGGATTTGGATACCTGGTCCAGACTTTGAGAGCGTCAATCAAGCCAAACGTCAATTTCGACGGAAAACATTCGGTGGCGATATTTCTAGAAAGCCTCGACAATCACTTTCAGCTCTACCCTGTGCCTGAAAGACAAAAAGTTGCCATCGCCACATCTGCACTAAGAGGACAGGCCGCGCTGTGGTGGAAGAATGTAGGCAAATTTTTATAAGGGGAATTCGGAGACCAGACATATACATTTGAAAATTTCAAAAAATCGTTATTAAAGGCCTTCCCGATAGTGAAAGTTCGAGCAAGGCTAGAAGCCGAACTATATAGTTTCTATCAACGGGATATAGAAGAGATGACGGACTTTATTCTGCGAAAAATTAAACTGACGGATATGCTGTATGGGAAGAAACCCGACGCGGAGATTATTGAAATAATCTTACCAAGATTGCTACCTGCTGTTCAAGATTACTTCGAAATTAGAAACCCAAGCACATTGCAGAAGCTCTTCGAATTGGCGGTCAAGTTTCAAAATCGCAGAATAACGGAAAAAGCTAGAGGGGCATCGTATTCTCAAAGTACCCGAAGGAAATCTTCAAATGAGCAAACCAGAAATGCAAATCGCTCTTATGGGGGAAAGAGCTATCAAGCTAACTCATCGAACCTCGAGGGTCAAGGCCCAAAAAGAAAATTCGAAAATAAACATCCGCGTACCCATTAGGCACAAATTGAAAGGAAAGCTTTAAACGAGTAGAGGGGCCTGTGAAAGCGAGGGTCCAGACCCCGGAAGTTTTAAAAAAACCCTCAAAAAGACACTTAAATACGGTCATCGTAAAGAACTCACATCTACCAATTATACAAGTCCTGGTTGGCGATGTACCAGTAGAAGCCCTCATCGATACAGGAGCAGAAGGTAATTTTATGAGTGATACATTTTTCAAGAAGAATTTTTATAGGTTACGATTATTTAAAAACAAAAACACAGAAATTATAGCGGCACAAGGAAAAACCTGTCAATGTATCGGGAAATTATCATTAAACATACAGGTAAAAGATTAAAGCCTCAAAGTATTAATTTTTGTAGTAAAAAATCTGCAAAATCCACTTATTTTAGGTATGGAGTTTTTAAGGGCCGCGAGGGCCAAACTGAATTTTCAAGACAGTTCTATTGTGCTGGAGAGAGACAATAGGGTGGTGGAACCAGTGGAACAACCGCAAGTTGACCTTAGCCATTTGAATGACCATGAAAGTCAAGCCATCCAGCAAGTGGTGAGTACTTTTTCAAACTTGTTTTCAGACCGGCCTGGTAGCTGTCAAATAGTTACGCATCAGATACAGTTAACTGCCGGCAAACCCTGTAGGACTAAATCTTATCGCTATGATAAACAGAAAGACCTAATTATAGAAGAACATATTCAGGAAATGTTAAAGAATAAAATTATAACGCCTATAAATAGTCAGTACGCGTAGTAGTCGTACTTTCCTACGTAGTAGTCGTACTACGTAGGAAAAAGAACGAGTTTCCTCCTTCGGATAAAAGGGCTTGGAGGTTTGCTATCGATTACAGAAAACTGAATAGTATTACTAAATTCCCAGTTTACCTTTTGCCGGTTATAGAGGAAATTATTAGAAAGATTAAATCTACTAGATACATGACTACTTTGGACTTAACGTCTGGCTACTATCAAATAGCTATGAGACCCAAGACATACATAAAATCGCGTTTATAACAAAATCGGGCACTTATGCATTTTTACGCATGCCCTTTGGGTTGTGTGGGGCCCCATCTACATTCCAGAGAGCTATGGACATTGTTCTAAAGCCTGTCCTAGGAAAATTGACTTTAATCTATCTAGATGATATAATTATAACGAGTTGTACGTTGGAACAACATATTAAAGATTTAGAAGAAGTTTTTAAATTATTAAAAGAGGCCGGTCTTACAATTAACGCCTCAAAATGCAAGTTCGCAACTAAAGAACTTAAATATCTCGGTTATAAAATTTCGCAAAAGGGTATAGAAACTCAAGAATCAAAAATAAAAGCAATCAAGAATTTCCCACCTCCCAACACCGCCAAGAAACTTTCTTCTTTCCTTGGGTTATGTTCTTATTATCGGTCATTCATAAAAGATTTCGCTAATATTGTTGAACCCTTGT
Organism: Stegodyphus dumicola; assembly: GCF_044657685.1. Taxonomy (NCBI): domain Eukaryota; kingdom Metazoa; phylum Arthropoda; class Arachnida; order Araneae; family Eresidae; genus Stegodyphus; species Stegodyphus dumicola. Next base: position 128,926,044 of record NC_140771.1, on the reverse strand, counting down.
TAGTAATTAAAAGAAAGAAAGGAAAGTAAATTCACGTGGACAGCGGAAGCAAATACCGCTTTCGAAAGGTTAAAAGAAGCGCTTCTCAGTGCCCCGGTTTCGAAATTCCCGGAGGGGGACGAAAACCTGGAAATTGCAGCAGATGCGTCAGACTATGCTGTGGGTGCGGTTCTTATGCAAAATAGCCATCCTTTGGCATTCTTTAGTAAAACGTTGAATCAGACACAAAGGAATTATACAGCTACAGAGAGAGAAACATTAGCCGTATTAATGCCTGTACACAAATTTCGAGTTTATTTCGGCAAAGCGCCAGTAACAGTCTTTTCGGATCATGCGTCTGTTGGTAGACTTTACTCGGGGAAAAACCTAACGCCCAGGTTAATAAGATGGGCTTTAAAACTCCAAGAATATAATCTAATAATAAAATATAAACCGGGTAAGGAAAACAATGTAGCTGACGCACTTTCTCGTATAAAATTGGAAGATGAAGATAATGAACTTAAATGCGCTGTGTTGACTTCAAAAATTTTAGATTCTAGAGATACAATTATCGCTGAAATGAAAGCTGATCCTGAATTTGGAAGTATCTATGCATATTTGCAAGACCCCGACAGCTTTGAGCACACAGATATCGATGCGATAAGAAATAGAGCAGAAAACTATGAAATAATAGATAATTTATTATTTTATACAAAAACAACAAACGAAAATCTCGAGTACAAACCAGTCATCCCAGCGTCGCTTCGATTAAGCATTTTGAAGGAATTACACGACGAGAAAACAGCGGGTCATTTAGGGGTCAGAAAGACTTTAAAAAGGGTACGCGAGGCGGTATATTTCCCGCAATTATACAAAATAGTAACTGCGTATGTCAGGTCCTGCAATCAATGTCAGTTAATAAATGATATTAATTACAGCCCGGCCGGGTACTTAAATAGCATTCGCGCTACATTTCCGAATGAAATTTTAGGCATAGATCTTCTTGGTCCTTTCCCCCAGAGCGAGTTAAATAAAAATCGTTTTCTTTTAGTAATTGTAGATCATTTTTCAAAATGGACAGAAATTGTTCCACTTAAACGCGCGTCAGCCAAAACAGTCGCAGATGCATTCTTACACAGATACATTTTAAAATACGGTGCACCGATAAAAGTCATTAGCGATAACGGTAAACAATTCATTAGTCAAATATTTGAAAACATATGCACTGGACTTGGCATACGCCATATCAATATGGTTGCGTATAGACCACAGGCAAACATAGCAGAAAGAGTTAATAAAATTATTGTAAAAATAATTCGCAGTTACGTTAGCACACATCACAAGCGCTGGGATGGCTACATAAATGAGCTAGCTTATGCTTTAAGAACGGCAAATCACGATACTACGGGAAAAACTCCAGCAGAATTATTTTTAGGCCGAAAGTTAATTACGCCTTTAGGAAATTATTCTTTGTGCAACAAAGAGAGCAAGAATTTAAACAGAAAGACGTGCTAACGCTTATTGACCAGGCGATTAAAAGCTCATACGGCAAGAAATAGGCAAAAAGTATATTATGATAGAAAACGCCGTGAAGCAGATTTTAAAGTTGGGGATAAAGTGTTGAAGCGGAAATTTTCTTTTTTAAGTGCCCCAGACAATTTTACTACAAAGTTAGCTCCAAAGTTTGAAGGCCCCTATGTAATTCAGGAAATCAAAGGAGTCGTATTGTACCTTAACAACGAGACAGGGGAAATCTGTAAAGCAAGCCCGACCAGGTGAAAAATATTATAATCAAAATGATTTTGAAATCCTTAAAAGTTTCTTGCAGGACTCAAGTCTAAAAGAAGTAGAAGGTCCAGAAATAACAACTGTTCCACCACCCAAGAAGCAGAGAACTGAAGAGAAGCCTAGCCCTTCTACAACCCATGCGACGGTACCGAAAAGAAGAAACGAAAACTTTCAGACTCCAGCATTTAAGAAAAACAAGAAAGCAAAGCCGCCGCGTAAAGAAACCTTGGTAAAGAGGAAAACACCACTTACAACGTATCGCAGTAGAAATTATACATCAAGGAGAACGCTCCCATGGCCAGAGAGTCAGGTTCAAACAAGGCCGCCGTTCCCAAAAATACAAAGACAGCAGGAGGAATGAAAAGACCATCACCAACAGAAGAAATTCAAGCATGACTCCAGACTGGAGGACGCCAAGACCAGCCGTTCAGGGGGAAAAACGGAAAAGACAGCAACCCGACGACTACCACTCCAATAGGCCAGCAGGCAGAGGGCGAAAAAGAAAAATTAACGTGGACGACACTCGGAGGGCTTTAAGGAGAAGACTGACGTCCATGAAACCTATAACGTGGGAGCAGTTCTGCCAGAAAAGAATGACGGAGTTCCATTCATCGAAAACTCAAAGATAAGTTAAAATCTTCTATAAAATTTTTTTCTTTTGTTCCGAATGTTATGCGTAAATACGAAGTTCTATATTTTGACGGAAGTCAATGTGTCTCGGTTGAGACTTAGTTTTGTTTTACTTTATATAGCTAAGGCAAAAGTATTAATTTCCTTAAGTATAAAATCTAAGAACAAGCAGTTTCTGTTGGTCGAAAGATTAATTCTGTTATGTTAAAGCCAAAATTTGGCCGAAGATAAAAATAACTTCGTATTCTTGTATTAATAAGAACTTTAGTTTCAGTGCCGCCAGCTTGGCGAAGAATGAGTAAAGTAAAAATTTAATTTTCTCTTATTCATTTTATGGTAAATTATAAAAATCATATGTATTAGAATTTTGTAAATATACGTAAATACTTCAAAGTTATGTAAAAGTAGAATTTAGTCTAGAAGCATAAAATTTTAGATTCTAAAGGTAAATGCTCAAAAGCAATGAATTCAAATTTAAGTATTAAACTGTAGATAAAATCACGCTTTAGAGCGAAAGCCTGCATGTCTAAAGATGAATGAGGGGGAAGTTTGAATGAATGTGTTTTGTAGGGTTCTCCACCTACACTTGAATTTTAAGAATGTTAAAGTAGCTCATCGAGTTGTAGAATGTCGAGTAAGGTGTGTCTATTTGGTCGTTGAATTCTAACAAATCATTGTGGTTAGGGGAAGTGTTGCAATACTAAAACACGAATATTCCCGTTTGACACCACACATGGTGGAGAGCCAGGGTAAAGTTAAATTCATGTTTGAATTCTTGAATGAATGTGAATTAAGCAGTAACTAAGGAAAACGAATCGTTTAAAAACAAAAACTTATTCAGTGTGAAGAAAGTGTAAATTATAATGTATTTAGAAAGATACTGATACTTATTCCTTCCAGAAGCTGGAAGGAAGAGAACAAGATTGTTTGCTGAAGTCCAGGAAAAGTTGCTGTAAGAAGAGAGAATTAAATAAGTATACTCAGAAAGTTATTATACCTTTTGTGAGATAAGATTTTCTTTTATGTAAATGAGACTCTTAAAATTTAGTTCAGAATTGTAGAAACTTTTCAACAGGTCGTTTGTAGGACCTGCTTTTAAGTTTTCCAAATTCTGGCAGCGGCAAATGTAGGGTTTATATTTATTTTAACTAACATTTATTTTAAGTTTAAACTATCTTTCCTGTCAAGCCTTACTTTCCCCTGGAATTGCCAATGCCAGAGTATGTAAATTTTAGTAGAACGCGCAAGGATTCAAATTATCAGCGGAAGTATTCTGAGTTAAATAGAAGGGAAACGAGTTCGAAAGAGTGCTTTCTTGCTTCACGAGTGTGGAGGTGGCTAGTTAGAAATTGAAGAACCACGCGTTTCGCCCTGTGTGCTTGCCTCGGCAAATTGTTAAGCTTTCAACGTAATATTCAGAGTTTACTGAATTATCAGCGGTATTTTAGAACGCGGTGAGGTTAGTTACGTTTAGAGAGCCTCGTAGTTAGTCATTTGTTATTATCTCTTTTCAGTTTCTTATTTTTATTTTACCGCCGGGTCGGCGTAGTTTGTGAGCGTCAAGAGCACGCATTTGTAATTTCTAAGGTTGAATAAAAAGGGACTTAAACCCTTCTCAAGACTCTGTCTAATTTCCAGTTTTCAGCAGTCACCACTTTGTTGCGTGCAGGTTGGAAGCGCGCAACTTTACAACCGGAAGATAAAATCAACATAATTCAATCATTTTTAAAGCAAAAAATGTACAATTTACCAACATATAAGAGTAAAGAAACTGAGATCACTGAGCCGGGTAACAGAGTGGATATATATATAAATATATTTATATACGTTTGGTGCGGCCGATTGCAACCAAAATACGAGGTGCACATCTACATGTTATAGGAGTCCTATACACAAAATTTCAATGTTCTGAGGCTATTCGTTTACGAGTTATGCGAGATACGCTCGTACGCATACACGTATGTACATACGTTCGTACAGACGCCACGAAAAATTCTCTTCAGAATTAATTTTAAAGCAGTTTTATAATTTTTTTGAAGGAAAAGAGTATTTAATTCTGTCCTTACGTAGAGATATCACGCAAAAACATCGAAACATCGTTAAATTGCGTTCGATAGCGGTCAAATGGATATTTTCGTTGAAATATGCTGCCTGAAACTTTTCGCGATTACAATACTTCCTTTTTACTTCGTACAAGTAAGTAAAAAAGGTTTAGCGGCACTTACACAAGTTTAAAATTGTTGATAATTCTCAAAATATTGCATACAGATTTACTAAAGGCATAAAAACCTTAACCGGAAGATAAAAACAACATAATTCAATCATTTCTAAAGCAAAAAATGCGCAATTTACAAACATATACGAGTAAAGAAAGTGAGATCACTGAGCCGCGTAACAGAGTGGATATATATATAAATATATTTATATACGTTTGGTGCGGCCGATGGCAACCAAAATACGAGGTGCACATCTACATGTTATAGCAGTCCTACATACAAAATTTCAACGTTCTGAGGCTACTCGTTTTTGAGTTATGCGATATACGTACGTACATACGTACGTATATCGCATAACTCAAACATACGTACGTATAACGCCACGAAAAATTCTCTTCAGAATTAATTTTAAAGCAGTTTTATAATTTTTTTGGAGGAAACGAGTCTTTTATTTTGTCCTTACGTACAGATATCTCGCAAAAATATCGTTAAATTGCATTCGATAGCTGTCAATATGGATATTTTCGTTAAAATATGCTGCCTGAAACTTTTCGCGATTACAGTACTTCCCAATACTTCCTTTTTACTTCGTACAAGGAAGTAAAAATCACACTTTCCATTTTTCTGTAGCCAAAACTATTCAAAATATATTTTCCATTGGTGAATTAAATTTTTAAAGGCGTTTCACATTCAAAAAATCTTTTTGTTCTGGTAAATGACTAATTCCAATCCATCTTTACCCTCAGCCTTTAAGAGAATTATATTTTAGCGTTCTTGTTTCATCAATAGATGCCACCAGTAGTTTGAAAATTTTGTCTCTATATCCTATCTTATGTATTTGCATTTAGGCAATTGAAGAACATGATTCTGTATTTAAACCATCGAAATTAGTCCTGCAAAATTTACAAACATTACGCTGATTCTTGTTGTTTTAACGTCTCCAATGATTGTTATTCAGTGTGTTATTTTAACCTAAATCAAAGTCTGAGTTTTAAATATATATTACACTGATGAAATCGCTATATATGGCTATTTTATCTCAAGTAATGTGACCATTCAAAATAACTTCTTTATTTCTGACAACCTTTATATTTCTATCTTTCCCCTTCAACTGTTAGGAATATTTCACAGAGCTTTCACAAACTTTTAAATACTTTTTTAGCGCTAAACCATAATATTTTACTACTATGGGAATGGGATCAAAACTGGCAAAAATTGTAAGATTGCCAGTTTCATTTCATTAGATTCATTTGATTAGTTTCATTTCATTAGATTAGTTCAGATTCATTTGATTAGTGATTGGAAAGTTATCTAGTTATATATATTGAATATTTTCTAATCATATTATAAGTTATAAATTTGAATAAAAAATAATAATAATAATAAAAAAAAAAAACTGAGCAAATAATAGCAGAATTTTGAGAGTAATGAAACATGCGTTTCGTCTTCACTATGAATGTTTATAATGTTTTTCACCTTGATTCTACATGTGAATAATGAAAACAAGTCAAGAGGTATCTCCGAATTATGATAAAATAATGAGCGCTGAAAACAGCATTTTGATATCACTTGTTAGAAAGCAATAAACCGCATTAATTGAAAATTTATAGTATTACTTTTACCGACATATGGTAGACTTTTATGGTAGTATTTCTATTAAATTTATCGTTTGACTAGTTTTTAATATGTACTTGCCTCTTACTAATTTTAATACCTGCGAAACTGTAATATCAAGTTAAAAAGTTACTAAATGATATAAGCGGCAACTAAAAGATTTAAATTTCTAATATTTACTACGTTTTCAAAGTATATTGCAAGAAAATGTATTGTTCAAAGATGCGTGTTAACTTTCTTAAAAATTATTGCTGTGAGTATCACAATTTCTATCATAACTGAAAAACAGAATACGATTAAAATATTATTCTGTAACGGCATAAAATGTAAATAATTAGTTTGGAAGTAACTCACAAATATTTAAATGAGCATATCTTTAGAATTTCCGATAGACAGTTTTGCGACTGAGATAAAAATGTTTTTTTTTTTCTTCCCCTTCAACAGTGAACCATTGCTCGCTTTTAAATCGTTGAGTTTGTTAACAAATATTTTTTAATACCTGACAAAATACGAAATAGATAATAAAACCAATCCCAATTAAGGCTTCCAGATGCCCATATTCGATTGGAGGACTGCGTTATTCATAATTTGCTCTTCCTACGTACTGTTGTTTTTCAAAGTGCAAGAAACAAACACACATTCATGCAGATTATTCATTATTTAATTTCTTTAAATATAATACAGGGCTGTAATATTTGCAAATGGTTCCAAGACATCGTTGCGATTCAAAGACTGATATTTTATTTATACATAAATTTTGTTATTATTTTGATGATAAGCACCAATACTTCTTTCAATCTTTCTAACGTAACGTTCATTACCGGAAGGGGAGTGAATGTAACGGCATAAAATGTAAATAATTAGCTTGGAAGTAACTCAAAATATTTTAATAATTATAAATGTTTACTTTGCATATTATTGCATTATCGTTTTTGCAACAGTTTTTACCTTTAGAATCCGATTTGTTTTTAAAAATAGATGAGTTTTTGACCACTGAGTTAGTGAATAAACTTATATTTGGTGTTGATATGGTAATCTTTTTAATTATAGTAAGATTTTATCTGCATCTTATTACGCTGTACCAACTGAGGATTCATAATAGGTGTATTTATACCCCTTAGGCAGCGGTAATAGTTATTCAGACAAGGATAAGATAAATTATTTTGAAATGACAAAGTCAATGCCTGGGTAAGAAATCTAGATGAATAAAGTAATAAACTGGAAAATAATAATACATTATTACCTGTTTTGTTCCACTAAACCTTTAAAGATTATCATGTGCTGTACATTACGCAAGAAGCAGTTCTAAATTATCCAGCTGTGTGAATCCACAAACCTATGCTATACAGCATCACGCAATTTCGTTTTCTTCATTCCGGGTTAAATAAATACTGTTTGTTGTGTATAATCTTAATCTTTCTTTGGACACACAAGCATTAGAAAAATATGTAGACAAATGTTATTATATTTTTTAAAATGTCTATTATTAATCTTTATAGCCCATTTAATTCCTTTTTCCTTTATTTGTTCTACAATGGTCCTTGAGTAAGAAAATATTTTTAAAAATAATTTACTTATTAGATATTTTTACCATAAAGAAGATAAAGATATTTTTCACTTTATTATTATTTTTAAGATAAGGTAGATGAGCTAAAAATGCAACTATATGTAAGATAATTTTTACAGCATATGTAAAACAAATTTTGTATGATAACACACCAAGATTGCCCTTGCTAGAAAATTATGTATAATTTTTGTTTCAGAATCAGGAGAACAAATGAAATAATTCTAGAAAGTTTAAAAAAAAATCTTTTCTGTTAAAAGTTAATAAGTGGATTTTTTATCGAATCGAAACGCTACTTGAGGAAAAATGTTAAAGCGTAAGACACCAAATTTTAACTATTAGGGTAGCAAATTTAATTAAATTACTTTCCTAACGGAGGGCAACATAATAATTTTTACTTAAGGTTGTTTTATATGCTTTATTAAATGATCATTGTAATTATTGCTAAAGCAAAAATATTTAAGTATAAGAATTAGATATATAATATAACAGATGTTTATCTATGATGATAATATGAAGTGCAAATTATCTTTGTAATTAATATTATCGAACTGCATAACAGATTTAGTTTCAGTGACTTGCATAAAATATTCCATTGAATTTCATAAGATATGTTCTGAGGACACAAAGATCGGTATATTTCGCAATTTTCCATATATTCTCATATACATTATTTATCGTCTGCTCATACGTATATTTAAAGTTTATTTAGCGAAAGGAATTATTTTAAAAACAAAATATTTCAATTACAAAACTTAAAATTATGAAAACAATTTGAATTATAAATCTCCAACAGAATGACTTAAAGTTAATTTTCTGTTACATGCCAACAGCATAGTTAAAAATGCTTTAATAGTCATACGTAGTAGTCATTATAGTTTAGTATCAGTTTTAGTGGTCATTAGAATCATCTTACAATCTTTTTTTTTTTTTTTTAAAGCAGAAGAAATGAAAAATGCACTAAGCCCTCGTCGGGATTCGAACACCGTATATTTTGATTCTAACCGGGCGTACTTTCCAGTTACTCCCTGAGGGCACGCAGTAAGGAGGGAGAAAATGCTTTATATGATTCCCCTTATAAATGGCCACTGAGGGGAAGAGGAACCTATCCCCAAATCCTGGTGGTGACGAGTTATCGTCAGCACATTTTAGTTAGAGAGCTACTTGTAGAGCCATTTAGAATTTTTTCTAAGACAGGAAATTGAAGAAATCAGCATTGCAGTCGATGGGATTCGAACACTGAACTTACTATCTACTCGTAGTTACGAAGGGACGCAGTAAGGAAGGAGAAAATACCTTAGAATTCTAATTAAATACGGAAAAAATTGAGGCTTTTAACAAGTTTAATAACAAATTTGCAAAGTATTATTTAACAGGTAAATTGTTTGTCAAAATCTTCCCATTTTCACCAACACCAGTACATATTTTGATTGCTTAATTTCGCGATTCAGAAACTTCGCAACATAATTTAAATATTACTGCACTGGAATTGTTCAGGATTTGTTTATCCTCTACTTTACAGTGCGACTATAATTAGAAATACATATGATATGAAAAAAAAAAAAAAAAAAAAAAAAAAAAACAGAATACTTTAGAGTATGTCAAGTGACTGTGCTTTTGAAATTAGAATTCTACATCAGTTTCTTTGTGAATTTAATGCAAAACTGATTTAGAGAATGAATCCATTTTATCATTCAAGAACACAAATAATTTCTTGATTATTTACAATCCATTTCGGGAAACATTGTGGAATAAAAGAGCAGTATGGGTTCTGTCAATATTTCTTTGTGTTAGTACAAAGGAGAACTCCACTTTTAACGATTTTCTCCTAACAGAAGGAAAGTTTAATACAAATGCAATGTTTCATTTATTTAAAGATTGTCTTAGAATTAAATATTAGATTACGGCAAAGCACTCGAGGGCTATCTGCCTTAAGGGACGGATGCCTTCGTGGAGGACTTTCTAAGGGAAACTGGCTCGTATACACGTTACACATGGGGAAAACCACGAAAACGCCCATGCAGCCAGCCCGTTCGCGGGATTCGAACCTCGGACCGAACTACCAGTGTTCAGCGACGTTACCGCTCGGCCGCTGGTGGACCCACACGAAAAAAAGAGGAGAAAGAGAGACGAACTACTAAATATGGGATAGCAGACACTCTGAATCCGAACTATCTGAGACGAACTACTAAATATGGTTTCTGCATTATTACGGATAATGAAGGTCAAATATTATTAATTAGTAATCAGACTTTGATTATAATGATATTCTAATAAATAATCATAATTCATATTAAGAATAATCGTAAGCAACAATGAAGGCAGCAACCATAATGTAAAAATCATGTAAAACGATGATAATTATATCAGTGCACATTTTGATGTGCATATCGTAGTGTACTGTTAAACACTTTCATTGATAGTTTTATCTTAAAATCAATAACATTTCATTTAAAAAGAGTAGAATTTTGTGTTAAAATCATGTTAGAAATCTGTTAAAATCATATTTAATAATACAAATTACTAATAAAAAGTGCAATGAAAAAAATGTATTCAGCGTTCGTGAAGGATTGTTATGCAAATGGACATTTGGACTATTTATGATATAAACTATAAAAATGAATTAAAGTGTTTACAAAGACCATAAAAATTCGGGATATTCTTAACGTAGAATAATTTTCCCTGCTTGACATTCGATCGCTTCCCCGCTGTGGAGAGTAGCGCCATCTGTTAAGGATTGCTGAAAATATTTTTGTATAAGAGATTAACGGAAAAAAATATTTTGTCATGGAATTTCAAGAAGATACGGAACGTGTGCGTTATGATTTTCTGAATTTGCCCCACAAATGAGAATTTTCACTATATAACTTTGCATTTAACAATGAGCAACTTTATTATAATCACTCATTCTTTTATATAACTTTTCTTATTATTCTTTCATTTCGTTTCTCCCCCCCCCGAAAATATTTACTGCTCTTTCCGTTATTAATTACTTTAATGATGGAATTACTTATTACGTTAATAATATTTGTATTTACTTATTACGTTATTTATTACATTACTAGCTACTTATTACGTTAACAATATTTAACAAGTTCTGAGACAAGTTATTAGATGTTATTAAAAACTATGACGTAGAATCTTCTGAAAAATAGATTTCTTTCCCTTCCTTTGATGAATAACCACATACTTTACTGAAGTGGGTGTTATATCACACACACGTGTATTATCATTACGCATTAATTTATTCATGTTTATTTATTTCGGAAAAGCTCATTCTGTTTATTTAACAATTTTCATCGGTTTTAATTCTGCAATAAAAGCTCAGGCACTTCGTTTATATTCATTTTATTGCGCTTTGACTATTAATATTTATGCTTTCCAATTATTGATTTCTCCTTAATAATTTGTCAACGGAACATATACAGTAAAACTTTTGTTATTTTGCACCTATGCGTAGGTATAAGGAGAAGAGAATGAAACAAATGCAATTTTATTTTTGCTTATGCAATGCTTAGATTTGCAAATGCTTAGATTTTCGAAGAAGAGATAGGTAGAACGAAAAAAATGATAGGAATAAAAAAAGGAGCGGAATTTATTGAAAAGTGTTTTTAGCAAACCAAAGTTGAAAGTAATGTACTCAAACATCACTTTTAGATGGAAAATACCTATGCTGAGGGGGGCTCACCAGCAGTCGAGGGATAAAGTAGCTGAACACCCGTAATTTTTTTACCTGGGCTCGATTTAAGGCAAATTGCTCCAGCTGCATGGGCACTTTTGTGGCCCCGCTCATACCAGCTAGCCAATTTCCCTTAGAAAGCTCCCTACGAAGGCATTCTTTCCTTTAGGGAAATAGCACCAGTGTTCTTTGCCATAATTAAATAAACTAAACCTATAATCACTGCATGTAAGAATTCTAACACATTTTTCAGGATTAATTTGCTTTCATTTTTATATGTGGGAAATTAAGATTTTAAAACGTAACAGATCTTCTTTCATGAGCATTTTCGCTTTCAGTTTACCAATACTTATCCTTTTCCTTAGGCAGATGGACTAACGTGCTTTACCGTTACCAGAGCTATACGCCTCGAAACACCGTTAATTAGTTAGCCTGATATAATCTTCTTCTTTTGAACAATAAAACTTTCAGAACGGGCATGAGTAAAAATTGGTAAAATGACAGGAAAATTAAATTTAGAGGGAATTTTCAAAACCGCTCTGACTAATGCTAATAAACTGTTACTTTTAATGGCATGACAAAACTTTTTCATTATTGTTCTTAAACGTTGCATTTACTTTTTAAGCGTAAGTCATTTTTTGTTCTATCAAAACATGCTTTATTTAATAGCTTTTTGAGTGAGAAGTAGTATAAGCTAACTGTTCATTTTTCGCAAAAGCGAATAAGTTAACTATTAACCATAATTTACTCTAACTAACAGTTTAAGATTATGCACAAGATAATTTTTGGTTTATGGCTAGTGTGTTTCTTAACAAGTAGTCTTTGTATGATTATTATTGCCAATTAAACATGCAGAAATAGGAACTTATTTTGAATTTTCTTTTTGATATTAGAATACCTTTGCATCAAGATATAATTAAGGTCGATGTGAGACATGAAATGATTAACGGTGTTTCGAGGCGTATAGCTCTGGTAATTATTCGAATTATTAATACAAAAGAGGGTATCAGGGGAATTAAATAATAGTTTAAATTAGGGTTGTACGGTAGGTATGGTTTTATTTTGACTTACGACTTCCGTGATCATCTAAATGTACGGATGTTATTTACTTTCATCACATCAAATGAATATGAATTAACATGAGCGAAAATGTACACCAACTCGTCGTACACCAACACAACAAGTCGATGTGATTCAAACTACACTGTTCTAGTACGTGAAGGCTATTGGCCCCAAATAAAACCATTTTTTTAGGCTATCGGTGTAATAATGGTTAAAATTGATGTACTCGACGAGATCTAAAATTGTTTTGGAAGAAAGTTTTTTATAATTTTACCTTTGAAAAAATTATCTTTAATCAAAGGATTCTAAATTCAACATCCCCCCTCAAAATTCCAATACATAATGAAATAGTTAGAAATATATAAGGTTCTTATTATTTTATGATTCCAATTATTTTATGATTTAGATCTGTAGTAGAACTTCTCTCTTACGTTTTTCGAGATCACGTTACAAGGTTAATTAGCTGACATAAGATTGTATTATTCGCTTTTGAATTATTGTTGCCAATAGTTAAAGTTTTACGCCGGTGTGAAGTTTAGAGCCAACTTCGCGTTAAGTCTTTTGCGTAGCCTGTAGAAAAACGAGATAGAGGGCGCTGCGCCGCCCGTATGTTTAGCTAATTAAGAGTTTTCAGCAGAGAGTGTTGAGAGGTTGATGAGAATGGTTGAGAGTGGTATAAACTAGATATCCTGTAATCTGTATATAATACTTGTACATAGTCTTCTCTTCATTAAATAGATTTAGTTAAAGGAAAGTGTCTTTGTTTGGCCAATAGAACACAAGAACCACCGATAATAGAAGATTAAGTAAGTTATTACATACATCAAGTTTTTGGTAGTATCAGGCCAGAAAGTGAGTCATTTCATTTATCTGCATGCAATTTATCTTTGAAAATGAGTTTTGAAGAAACCGTCGAGAGAAATAGAAAAATTAGAGGTTCGGTTCGTACCAGTGTAACAAAATTAATAAGGAAATTGGAAGAGGAATTGCAAAGCGAGAATTCGAACCTAGAAGTGTTGCAGGAATCGCTTTCAGTGTTAATCGAGAGAGGAACTAGCTGGTTAAAATATGATGAAGTTATTAATGCTCAAAGCACTGTTCAGGAATTAGAGACAGAAGTAGAACATTGTTTAGAATACAGCGAATCCATCATTAGATGTAAATCGAAAGTCAATAGATATATTCAAAATGTGGGTAAAACCGGAACAACTTCACAAGTTTCGGAAATCAAACCTAATTATAATACTAAATTGCCTCGCATTACCTTAGAAACTTTCAGCGGCGATTTATGTAAATTTACTGAATTTTGGGCTCAGTATAAAGCTGCCATTCACGAAAACAATACGCTTCAAGATGTTGAGAAGTTTAACTATTTAAGATCTTTACTCACCGGTTCTGCTGCAAAAGCTATAAGCGGATTGCCATTAATAGGAGAAAACTATATAAAGGCCATCGAAATCTTAACTGACAGATTTGGGAAAAAAGAAATATTAGTTAGCGCGCATATGAACGTTCTCCTAGCTTTAGAGCCAGTACGTCGTTCAAGTGATGTATCCAGTTTAAGAAAACTATATGATGAAATAACGGTTCAAACAAGAAATTTAGAGACATTAGATATTAATTTTAATTCTTACGGCAATCTATTACTTCCTATTTTATATAAGTGTATACCGCAAGATTTAGGGTTACAGTTTAGTAGGGAGCAAAAGGTCGGCACAGAGTCAACAGTGTCAGATTTATTGTTGTTTCTAAAGAGAGAAGTAGAAGCGCGCGAAAAGTCATTAACTCTGAGTCTTAAACAACAAACACTTTCGATAACAAGTGAAAGAAATACCGACAACTATCGTAAGAGTGTTGCTCCAATTAAAAAGAAAATGGTATCAGCGGCCACGCTTAATACATCAGTCGAAAATTATATGTGCGACTTTTGTCTTAAATCTCACCTCTCAAAAGACTGCGACTTAAGTATTTTAGAGAAACACAAAGCATTATACGATCAATTTAAGTGCAAGCGCTGTTTAAAAAAGGGTCACAAAAAACCATTTTGTAAGGCAAAGTGGGTTAAATGTCATATTTGCAAATCTTTGTCGCATTTCGAGAGCCTGTGTGATGCAGATGGGCAAGAAAATAAATCCATTAAAAATACTGCGTGTGCAGGAAAAGAGACAAATGTTAGTTCACTATTCCCCGAAACACTGAGCAAGCAAATTCCTAATGACGTGATTTATTATCAAACACTGAGAGGTCAACTGGTAGGAAATAATTCCACATTTAACGTTAGGTTGTTATGCGACTCAGCGTCCGAAAGATCTTATATTTGTCAGTCTATTTCCAGAAAAGCAAGTTTACCAACTATTGGTAAAGAAAGATTAAGAATTCATACATTTGCGTCTTCGAATCCGCCAGTGCGAGAATTTAAAAGGAAAAGACTTTCTTTAAAAAATAAGACCGTGTTCACTCTAATCATCGAAGCACTCAAAGTAAAAGCCATATGTTCCAATGCATTACCCAAGCCATCTGCAGAAATTATAAACAATCTTCGCATAACAAGGATTTCACTTATCTGACAGCTGCGATAGTGAAGCAGCAGAGGTACAGATTTTAATTCGGAATGATTACTTGAACTCCATCTTAACGGGGAAAACACATCGGTTAACAGACTATTTAGTATTGCATGAAAGCATATTCGGTTGGACGTTGAGTGGTAGAATGGGTGGGGGGAGAAAGTATGAAGGTCAGGGTCAGACTCCACCGGCTTGTTTATACACACCGATTCGGAAGAGGAATTAAAAATATCGGAACAGATCCGTCAGCTTTCGGAGATTGAAAGTCTAGGGATCTCTGAGTGCGCGTCGGAAAGGGGTGCTGGCGATGAGCGAATAATTAAACAATTTGAAGAGGATTTGAAATATGTAGACGGAAGGTATGAGGCTCGCTTGTTGTGGAATAGGAGTACAGAGCATTTGGAAAATAATTTTGGTTTAGCGAAAAGGCAGTTCGAAAGGGTGCAGCGAGAGTTAAAAGGTAACAGCTTTGTGAGGGAACAGTTTATGGAAATAATTAAATTTCAGACACAAAACAACATTATTCAAAAGTGTGAGGATACGAGAGAGGGGTACTTTATGCCATTCCGAGCAGTGGTCCGTAAAGATACAAAAAGGACTCAAGTTAGAATGGTATTTAATTGCAGCAGTTGCGAAAGAGGAAAGCTATCTTTAAACGAGGCCCAAACATAAATCCGAATATATTGGATATCATTCTTGTCTTTCGAAAATTTAAAATTGGATTCTGCGGTGACATAGAAAAGGCGTTTTTGATGATTGGGATAGCAAGCTAAGATAGGCAATATTTAAAATTTCTCTGGTATCCTGATAATGACAGTGAGGACTTTAAAATTATGCAAATGAACAGAATATTATTTGGATGTAATTGTTCACCGTTTTTATTGAGTGCAACGATCAAATATCATTTAAAGAAATACGCGGAAACACAGAAACTGTCGAGATGTTAAATAGCTCACTGTATGCAGACGATTTGTGTTATGGAGGGGAAAGTGTAGAATCAGCTTTCAATCTTTCATCAGAGGCGGTATCTATTTTGAGAGAGCTAAACACTAATTCTAAAGAGCTGTATGACTTGTGGGTCCAAAAAGGGTTGTGTGAAGAAAGTAGGTCTGAGAAAGATAGTAAGTGTTAGGCTTGGTGTGGAACTTAGAAGAAGATGGTTTGAGAGTAGACGTTACATCATTGTTGAGTAGTTTAGAATCGTTGAGAAATAGCAAAAGATCGGTGTTAAGCACAGCAGTTAAGGTGTTTCACTCAGTCGGATTTATTTCTCCATTTGTGGTGCGAGTTAAGAGACTGATGCAGGAAATATGGGAGAGAGGTTTGCAGTGGGATGCAGAGTTGCCAAAGGAGTTACGGTGCAAATGGATAAAGTGGTGCGTTGAAATTGAGGAATTAAACGCGTTGAAAATAGAGAGGTACTACTTTCCAGAAGTTTCTAAGTAAAGGTCAGTCGGTTGAAATTCATATTTTCAGTGATGCGTCAGTAGTGGCATATGGAGCGGTGGCATATTTTAGATATAAGAATGAGAGAGGAGAGGTATGTACGTCGTTTATAATGTCGAAGAGTAGTATAGCTCCGTTAAAAAAAGTTGTTCCTCCCTAGGTTGGAATTGATGGGGGCTGTAGTTGCAGCTAGGTTAGGGAAATATTTATTGAAAATGTTTCAGGATTTGGTAGGTAGGTTAGTTCTGTGGACGGACTCCGAAATTTGCTTGTGGTGGATAAAGGGGTCAGCGCGTGAATGGAAGCAGTTCGTGTCGAATAGAGTTGCAGAAATACAAGACTGTTCCTCGCTTGATAAGTGGAAATATTATCCAGGGTCGGAAAACCCAGCAGATAAATTAACTCGTGGTGAAACAGCAAATGCATTGGGGAAAGATAATAACTAGAGGCATGGTCCATCATGGTTGAAAGATTCTAAAGATCAATGGCATGAGCAGAAGTTTAAAGTAGAAACTGATACTCAAAATTTGGAACGTTTAAGCACTTATGTTCAGCTGACTATTCCAGAAGAAGAAAATGCGTTAAACAGTACCAAATTCAGCAGTCTCGAAAAATTGTTGAGAGTTACAGCTTGGGTAAAGCGGTTTGTCGCCAAGCTAAGAAAACGTGCCTGTGAAGAAGGTCCTTTTACTGTATTGGAGATCCAAGAAGCTGAAGAGTACTGGATAAAACAAGTACAGAGAGCGAATTACTTTTTGGATATTCTACAATTAGAGAGGAATAATCTAATAAAACCAGATTCTAAGCTTTACAGTTTAGCACCATATCTGGACAGTAGAGGTATTTTGCGTGTCAGAGGTCGTTTGGAACAAGCAGAATTAATAGATGACGAAAAACATCCCATTATTCTGCCGAAAACGAAGTTCACCGAACTAGTGATATTTAGTGAACACATAAAATTATTCCACTCAGGAGTCATGGCAACATTGTCCAAAGTCAGGAATAAATTTTGGATACCTAAAGGAAGACAAGTAGTAAAGAAAGTTATTAACGCTTGCCTGGTGTGTAAAAAGTTCGCAGTGAAGCCCGCCAAACAGTTAACGGGTCAGTTACCCAGAGATCGTGTAGTCCAAAGTGATCCTTTCACAGTTGTATGCATCGACTTAACGGGAGCAGTTACAATTAGAGAAAAAGCGGATAACCACAAAAAGGTGTACATAGCCTATTTACATGCGCCGTCACTCGTGCTGTACACATTGAAGTGCTTAGAGTTATGTCAGCAAAAAGTTTCATTTTTTCATTACGACATTCTTTAACAAGAAGAGGGAGCTGCAAAGTGATTTATTCAGATAATGCCAAGAATTTCCGCAGCACATGTGAAATAATTAAAGGATTTAAAAGAATCAAAGCAGAGATAAGTGTGAGAGATTTCTTGACATCCAAAGAGGTAACATGGAAATTCATACCTGAGCATTCTCCATGGTGGGGAGGGTTCTGGGAGCGTTTGATGAGAAGCATCAAGGAAGCTCAGAAGAAAATCTTAAGGAGAGCATTACTGACTTTCGATGAGCTCTCTACAATATTAACTGAACTCGAGTGTGTGCTAAATAATAGACCTTTAACATACGAGAGCAACGAGCTGGGTGAACCTCGCCCGCTCACACTTTCACAGTTTTTATTGCCAGGACGTGGTACATTTAACTTTAACTAGGAGGAAGTTTTACCAATCTAAGCTCTTAAAATTAACGTGGATCAAGTGGAAAGAACAATATTTACTCCATCTTAGAAATGCGCATACTAACTTTGCTAATCCTAAAACTGAGCGGAACCTTAGGACTGGAGACGTTGTGTTGGTAGAAGAACCAAAATAATTCAAACTATTTTGGAACATGGGTGTAATTGAAAACGTGATTATAGGAAGAGATGGACATTTTCGAGCGTACCTCGTTCGCACGCCCAAAGGACAATTCAGAAGATCGATCCAGATATTATATCCTTTCGAGATTTAATTTAGAACTTTTGATATTATTGAGTTTTTATTATGTTATTAATTATTATGTTCATTTGTGGCTTTGATATATACTAGTATAGATTATTCTTTTATATTATTCATTTATATATGTCGTACTATTTAGTAATAATCCATTATTAATTAATGTTAATATTGTTATGTAAGTAAGTTTGTGTACTTTTATTAAAGAGTACAGGTGGGGAGTGATGTAGAAAAAAGAGATAGAGGGCGCTGCGCCGCCTCCATGTTTAGCTAATTAAGAGTTTTCAGCAGAGAGTGTTGAGAGGTTGATGAGAGTGGTTGAGAGAGGTATAAACTAGATATCCTGTAATCTGTATATAATACTTGTACATAGTCTTCTCTTCATTAAATAGATTTAGTTAAAGGAAAGTGTCTTTGTTTGGCCAATAGAACACAAGAACCACCGATAATAGAAGATTAAGTAAGTTATTACATAGCCTTCGGCTAGATTTAGTTTTAAATTCAAATTTGAATTTACTATTACTTTAAGTTACGTCGCCGCAGGTTGTTGACTGATCCTGTTAAGCATGAGACGTGCTTAGTCCCCTTTCATAGTTCTTAGATGTTCATTTTTCTCATGTAATAAAAAGATTTTTTAAACCTTCTCGAGACTTTGTAGTACTGTCATAGTGATAATTTATTTATTGTCTGTCAGGAGTTTATGTTATCAAAATAAGTCAAACTTTATAAATACAAAAAATCTGACCGGATAACTAGGCCAAACAGCATTCATTGTTCTAGAATAAAGTTTGAGAAAAAATAAACTTTTTCCCCTTAGTTAAAAAAAAAAAAAAAAAAAAAATACATCAGTTTGAGAAAAAATTAGCTTTTTTTTCCCAAGTTCTTTTATTGCTCATGCTTTGTTACAGAGCAGGTAAAACTATCGTAAATATAGTTTAAGGTTTATACAACATAAGTTAAGAAGTAAAAAGCCGAAGACCCTGCCAATGATTGTTTTAGAAAGCATCCATCAGTTTTTAGTATTATCGAAAAGAAGCTATTAAAAAACGCACTTAACTTACAGAGGTCATTAAAATCTTAAAAAAAAAAAAAAAAAAAAAAAAAAAAAAAACACCTCAAATATACAATTAATAAGCACAAATGTTTTTTCTAATCTTTTAAATTTATAATAATGGTTTTCTCTAAGTGATAAAGGCAATAAAACTACGTCCTTTGCCACATGAAGTATCTCTGTAGATATGTATTCTTTAATTGATAGAAAACCACCATAATAATCTGAAGAAAACCCTGCACTTATTTTAAAAGTCTTTTGAGAAATTTTGTCGTGTAATTTAATTAAATTCATAGTCATCGCCAAGGGATCTCGTCTAAAAATATATGATAACTATTGTCATAGAATGCAATGTTAAGAGAAAATTACTAAAAACGTTGAATCAAATATATCATAATGTTTAACAGTAAGATAATTTAGACCAGCGGTAGCCAGACCAGTAATCTACGGACCACTGGTGGTCCGTGAAAACGTTTTGATGGTCCACAGAAAAATTGGGACATTATTTATATTTTTAGGAAGGTTAAGTTTAAAAAATGACGAGTAACAAAACCTTTTATGGAATATGGATTATACTTTTTTTTAAAATTTTAGGTACTACTTTTAACGAAATTCCTTCTGAATTTAGCGACTTTTTCAGGTGAATCTAGCGACATTTGAAAGTGAGAGTTGGCATTCATGGATATGCTGCTGTTATCAATAATAGCACGAAATGAAATTCTCTTTCCTTTTCAATTACAAACATATGCTATTGTGGTCGTTAATAACACAGTTTTTCTCTGTGTCAATAGGCATCTTGATGAATTTTTATGAGAACCATCTGCATTCTTGTGTATAATTGAATCAGTAGAAGTTTCCGCTTTTGTTTTGTCTAACTGTTGATCGAGGGAGCCGTTGCTGAGTAAGCGATGATTATTATGTTTACAATAATTAAAAACTGGCGGCATAACACTGTCAGTCTATCGATATTGCTTTGGGTTTGCCGGTTTGTTCTTACTTTTCGTAAAGTTCCATTTCAGCGATATAGAAATGTGAAGCTCTCTGTACAAGAAGGAAAGATTTTTGTGCTTATCATGTAATTTTTCAGTGTGAACGAAATATTTGTAGTTTGCTGATTATTACAGTATAAATGTATTTACCTTTTTTTTTAAAAAAGTCATATTAGTGGTCCGCCAAATATAAAATTATATATGTAGTGGTCCGTGAAGTTCTAAGGATTGACGACCGCTGATTTAGACAAACACACCACCAAAGTTATAGTGATGGGTCTGATTACCAAATTTAAATATCACTTTGTCAATTCCCATAATGACAACATGCTAGAATTTGAAATATTTTTCATGATTAAAATATTGTAATATAATTTTTCTCCTTTTTATAGGTGATTTTTAGCGATTTATAGACTTTGCTTGTAAATATGTTTTGCATTTATATTTTTCCTATTTTTTAGCACCACAGCGCAAGCGGAGAGATGCTATTTTCATTGTGTTATAATCCAGACACGGCGAATCTCACTCTCAGTGTTTTGAAAGTCAGAGGATTAAATATGCAGCAAGAAAAAGGAAAAGAAGCATGTATGTATTTAATATATTTATTTATTACTAGCCTTTTAGAATTACAAATGCTACTACTATTACATCTAAATGAAACTCAGTTTCGTATAAGCTTGGTCACTGACAGAAAGGAAAAACCTGTCAACAATTACGACTTAATAATTGAATTCCTCGATAGCAAAAGATGAAAAATAGAGCATTTATTATTATTTCAAACAGCGTACTGCTGTTATTAATCACAATAACATTGTTGTTTTTCTAATTTATCCCTCACTATTTATTGAATGGAAACATCTTGGATTCTCAAGTTTAGTTAATCTCTCTTCTTTTAATAAAAAGTTTGGTTTGTTTGACTTCGTCTTGGACTTAAATCGTCAGAGAATTCCTTTATTATGTATTAACAATGCCGGTCGAACGAAGAAAGCATTTAGCTTTAAAGAGTAAAAAACTTTCATCAACAATAGTAAGCATTTTAAATCTTTCTTCAATAATTATCCACAAATCATTCAATAATTTTACGAACTCACGTATATCAGCTAAAATCGTCAAAATATTTCTTCCTTAGTGAATTATATGATTTGAAGCCCAGTATAATTCCCGAAAATCTATCTACTATGATAAGCTAAGGGATTTTGGTCTAGTTTTGTCTTTCCAAATACTGTTCAAAAGCCTTAGATAATATTTAATGGTGTCAAATGAAAGAGGTAGGTAAAGCTTAAAGTAAAATTAAGGAAAACTGTTAACATGGCTCGAAAAAAATACTTATCACTACAGAATAGGCTTTTAAGAAGCAAATTTAAATTTTACATATTTGTTCAGCTTTTAGTTATTTTTTTACTTATTTTCATAAACTAGAACTTTAATAAACAGTTATAAGCTACTTTCGGTGTAGGAATGTACATAACGCAGATATGAATCGCCTTTTGGTCAAAAATGGGGCCACAATTGACGCTTTCTTTCTCTTTATATATTTTTATTTCGTCTCTTTAAATGAAGAAATTTTAAGAATAAATTTCACTTGAAAGACAGAGGCGTGTGTCATATTATATTTCAAAATGCGTTAAGGTTTTCTACGAAACCGACATTTGAATTGTAAGTTGAAATCGGTGTATTTCTTTGGCATCTGTCGTTTTTAATTTTTCTGCAGAGTTTTATCCGAAGCTTAAGATTAGAGTGCTATAGAAAGCCGAATTAAATTTTACATTCTGTTCCAGAGAACATATTAACAGTTACTGACTTTTTAACTGATACTTTTTTGCATTTTAATTACCACATTATAAAATTTAACATAATCGAAATATTTTTCTGATTGATAATTTAACTTGGTTCGGTTACTTGAATGTTGCAAAGCACACCAAAGCTGTCTAAGGGAGGAAGACCTCCGTGGAGGAGTTTTGAACGGAAAGTGGCTTGTATTTACGTTACAGAGAAACGTACGCCTAGCCTTCGAACCCAGGGAGAAATATTAGTCATCAGCGCTATTTAGCCACTCGGCCACTGCTGGGGCAGTAGTGTGATTTAAGGGTAAACAAAATATGTGTAAATCTCTAATAAATCAGACTGGAAAGCAGTTAAAGTAATAAACAGAGGAGCGTTCTTCCACACAACATTTATTCACGAACACCAAAGACGAACTGATACATATACATAATTGACATCACAGTTTCTTTTTACAAACAAACACTACCACCATCTATTGGCGATCTATGGATACACAATCCTAAACTTTACACTCCCCCCCCCCCCATGCATCTGTAACGGATGCATCAATTTTACTGAACTTCAAGATTATAAAGTCTTTCAATTGGTCTTCTAATAACACCCTTATCCAACTGAATCTCACAAGATCTAATTCTATCATCTCTTCCATGAAATAATTCCTTAATCCTACCTATCTTCCAGTTACAGCGTTTCACATTATCTTCTCGCACAAGTACAACATCATTAATTTTAAACACGGGAGAATTCTTTGGAGTTTTTGAAAACATGACTGATCTTAATTCTAACAAATATTCTTTATAAAACCTTTTCCAAAAATGCTCTAATATTAATTGCCTATGCTTCCATCTTTTAATCAACTGAGATCTTGTAGATTCTAATTTAGATTCAGGTGAAGGTAAAACAGTCAATCTAGATCCAGTTATAAAATGAGATGGTGAAAGAGGATCAGGTTCATTTGGTTCATTGTATACATACGTTATAGGTCTAGAATTAATAACAGCTTCAACTTCAACTAAAACAGTATACAGTTCTTCATAATATAAAGAAGCTTTACCTAAGATACGTTTTAAACAAGTTTTTACAGATCTTACCAAACGTTCCCATAATCCGCCCCACCAAGGAGCACCTTCTACAATAAATTTCCATTCAAACCCATATTTACCAAGGAAATTTAGAATCTTTTTATCTTTACATAATTTATACAAATATTTTAATTCACGATCAGCAGTCTTAAAGGTTTTAGCATTATCAGAATATATAACTCTACAAATACCCCTACGTGCAAAAAATCTACGTAAGGCTTGAATGAAACACTCTGCACTTAAATTTGATAACAATTCTAAATGGACTCCTCGAGTCACTGCACAGGTAAACAATGAAATATACACTTTTGTACCATCCTTTAAATACAAAGGGCCAGCGAAATCTATGCCACTTACCTCAAATGGTTGAGCTTTCTCCACTCGGTCAGCTGGAAGAGGAGCCGATATCTCGTGTCCAGCTTTAGCATTATATTTTTTACAAAATCTACAATCATGTAACACAGATTTTACAAAACGTCTAGCTTTTAAAATCCAAAATTTCCCTCTTACTTGCACTAAAGTTTCATTTACACCACTATGAAGTACCTTTTCATGACAATTCAAAATAATTAAACGAGAAAAATAATTATTTGGTAATATTATAGGCTGAATTTCATCGACATCTAATGATGATTTTACTAATCTACTTCCAACTCTTAAACAACCCTTTTCATCCATTACTGGATTTAACCCAAACAATTTGGAATTATGAGACAATGGTTTTTTACATTTAACATCATTCAACTCTTCAAAAAAATACTCACCTTGTGATAAGATAATCCAATAACACATAGCATTACATATTTCATTTTTGGTCACAGGACCAATCACTCTATTCTGTGACTTTAAATTATTAATGAATCTAAATACATATGACGTGACTCTTAAAAGTTTACCTAAGTCACTAAAGTTTTCTATTTTTAACACAGGTTGTAAAGGTTGAACACTGCTAGTAACTTGAGTCACAACTCTTTCTTCAGCACTATCTAGTTACAATGCTTGTTCACTTTAGGCCAATTTATTTCATCTTGATGAAGCCATGGAGGTCCATGCCACCACACTTGATCTACTACAAGATCACTCACTTTAACACCGCGTGTGATTTTGTCGGCTGGATTATCTGAGCCAGGACAATGATGCCACATACTTGGGGATGTTTTGTCTTGAATTTCAGACACCTCGATTTTGTACGAATGTTTTCCATCGCCGTGGTGTGTTCTTTATCCAATGAAGCACAATAAGAGAATCTGTCCATAAATGAATCTTAGCTTGAGGAAAATGCACATGGACGGTAGTTACAAGTCTTGCACCTAACACTGCTGCCATAAGCTCGAGTCTTGGTAAAGATAATTTTTTCAAGGGTGTCACTCTGCTCTTGGTTATCACTAAACTTGTTCCACAATATTTTAAGCTACGGAATTTCACGTACACTACTGCTCCGTAAGCACTTTGAGATGAATCACAAAAACAATGTAGTTCCAGTGTTTCAGGCGTTTCATCAACATCACGAAAATACCACCCAGGTATCTGGATATTAGGTAGATCACATAGTTGCCTATACCATTTGTTCCACTTGTCCTGCAATTCTGGTGGGATAATTTCATCCCAATCAACACCTTTCAGCCATAAATCCTGAAACAGAACTTTTGCTTGAATAACATATGGAGCAAGAAACCGAATAGGATCGAAGATTTTTGAAGCAGCTTTTAAAACACAACGTTTTGTTTGGTCATTTGACTGGATGAAATCAATAACGTCTTGTGCATTAAAACAGAAGATATCCTTAATTGTATCCCATTGAAGTCCAAGAATCTTTGAGGGGGAATCACAGTCAGGCAATTTAAAGCTAACGAAGTTGTCACTTGATTTATACTGGTTTTTTACAGTATCCGAATTAGAATTCCATTTGGTCAAAGTCATTGATGCCTTTTTCATTATGTCATTGGCTTCATGATATATCTGTATAGCTTCCTCCTCCGTATCTGATCCACAAATAAAATCGTCAACATACATGAAGTTTTCTAACATTTCTACAGTTCTGGGATGGATGTCTTCAAATTTCTTTATATGATGCTTAATGCAAGCGCTCAGCAAAAATGGACTTGATTTTGCTCCATACATTACACGACACATCCGATAAACTTGAATTCTCGGATTGCTCAAACTTGAATTCTCATCAATCCACAAAAATCGCATTGAATCCCGATCTTCAGGTGCAACAGAAATTTGCAAAAACGCTTTCTCAATATCTGACGTAAATGCAATTCGATGAAGTCGAAAATTTATTAAAACTTTCAAAAGTTCAGGAAGAAGATTTGGTCCTTGTAGTAAATTATCATTTAGAGATTCATGATTTTTTTCCTTTGAAGAAGCATCATAAACAATGCGAAGCTTTGTAGAATTATGATCTTCACGGATGACAGCACGGTGAGGTATGTAGTAAGTTCGTCTCCCAGATGGAGTACCAAGATCGACCTTTTCTATAATTTCTTCCTTAAGCTGATAGTCAATCACTTCTTTATATTGCGCATAAAAGTTCAAGTTTAATTTAAATTGTTTGATCAGATTTAAGAATCGTCTTTCAGCATTCTTAAAATTGTCTCTTAAAGTCACATTCTGATCTTTCCATGGAAGTCTAACTTCGTATTTATCACCCTTTTGTGTAATCGAGTTGTTTAATATTTGCAAGGCCATTTCATTTTGTTCTTCGTCAGAAATATTTTTAATTCCTATAGATTCAATATCCCAAAACGATTCGACGCTTTTTAGAAGTTTCTCTTCTACACTTACGTTTAAACACGCATCATGGATTTCAAAGTCTGATGAAGAAAATTTGCCTTGTATACACCACCCAAACAAGGTTTTCATCGCTACGGCATTTCTGTTTATCCTTTTTATTTCTTCGCTTGCTATTTTCCACATGATGTCCGCGCCGATTAAAACGGAAATATGATTCATTCCATCGGCGCCGCCGCAGTCTGTCAAAGTGACGCTGAATGCTTGGAGTTTGGATTTGATTTCTACATCAGGTACCGGTATATCGGCATTTGTTATGACTGGTACTTCAATGACTTCGAGATTTATGGATTTTTCAGGGTCATTAATATTCCGGAGCGTAAGTTCAACTTTCGACGCCAATATTTCCCGTTCTTTTCACCTAAGGTATGTAGATTTAAAACAGTTTCTCCTTTCACTGGCAATTGTAATTTTCTTGATAAATCTTCTCGAATTGCAGAGATTTGGCTACCGCCGTCAAGAAGACTTCTCACAATACAATTCTTATTTCTGCCCTCAGCCACAGCATACACCGTTTGAAGCATAATATTAGATACAGTTTTGGCAGAAGAATTTTGAACAATTTCCGCCGATGTTTCGGTTTCCTTATTTTTTACACTGGAGACAGCTGATGTGGGATTTACACACACACTTTCATGATGTTTACCGCGGCACTTTTTGCAGGAAAACTGTGTGTTCTTACAGTTGATAGCTAAATGTTTACATCCAAAACACAAAAAACATTTTCCTGTACGTTTCAAAATGTTTCGTTTCTCTTCAGAGTTCACCTCAGTACATTTATATTTCGTATGATCTTCTTTGTCACAAAATATACATTTATATCCAATTGTTGATAAAGCTGAAGCAGTCGGAACTTTCGGTTTATAATTCGAATAAACTTTCGTGCGTTGTTCATTTTGACGAAAGTATGGTTTCTGATTCGTTTTAGCAGAATTCATTAAACTTGCAGCTTCTCGACAGTTAACTTCCTTTTTTAAGAATTCTATAAGTTCCTTTATATCAAATCCTACTTCCATATTTCGACTTCGATTAAATTCCAAATTTAATTCCTCTGGAAATTTCTGCAAAATGATAGGACAGAGAATATTTCCATAACTTCCAGAAGTAACGTTTAACGATTCTAAACTTCGAATGTTGACTTCGCATTCATCGTACAGCTTACGCAGTGCTTTAACATTTGAAATGTTTCCCACTGGTTCAAGGGATAATAATTTATTCATATGCGAAGTGATAACAACATCTTGTCTTCCAAAACGTTCTTTCAATATTTCTACTGCGGAATCATAATTCTGGTCACTTAAAGCGAAACCGGAAATGGCAGCTAAAGCATTACCTCCAAGTAAGGATTTTAGGTACGCAAATTTTTTAGTTTTTCTCAATCCACTATGATTATGAATTGTATTTTCGAATTGGTTCCAAAAGTCTAACCATTTACACGAATCTCCGTAATAAGTTCCGATTTGCACACGTGGCAACTTCACTGTTTTCGTTTCAACTGGAAGTGCAACATTAGCCGTTTCGTTCTGATGAACTGTTCTAGAAGATTCCGAATTCTTCTTCAAAAATCGTTGCATTCTTCCTCTCCATATAACAGTTTTATCCTGGTATTCTTGACTTAAGGTAACTTCATTTTCAATCTCCTCCGAAGTTACTTTCGTTTCTATTTCTGAATCTAAACTTTTCAGTTCATTGATTTTCTCAATTAACTGTTCATATAAATCCTCGATTATCTCAATTTTCTCATTTAGCGGAATATTATTTGCTAAATTCGATTCGACTTCGGTTATCAGTTTCGTAGTTAATTGTCTTACAACCGATCGTTTCTTTTTCAAATTTTCAAGAACGCCCTCCATTTTCGAAATATTCAGTCTGTCGATTTTCTGGTTCGTAATAATCCCGGTTTGCAGGCACCATAAACAAAATATGAGTAAATCTCTAATAAATCAGACTATATCGCAGTTAAAGTAATAAACAGAGGAGCGTTCTTCCACACAACATTTATTTACGAACACCAAAGACGAACTGATACATATACATAATTGACATCACAGTTTCTTTTTACAAACAAACACTACCGCCATTTATTGGCGATCTATGGATACACAATCCTAAACTTAACAAAGGGAAATGGGAAAGGATTTCAAAGATTTTTTTTTAAATGAGCTTTAGAAATGAATTCGGAAACAAATATAAATCAGTAATTTTCTCGTATTTATAGCAAAATTAATATATAAGTGTTTATTTAAAAATTTATGAAAATGAATAAAATAATAATCTGTACAGAAAAGCTGTACAAATGTAAAGCTGTACAAATATCGTAACAATTAAATTTGCGTCCTAGAAGCGTGTTCTAAGTGATGATTATCATTTATTCAAACGATGTTTTAAAAGTATACTTTATTCTAAGCTCTCCTCACCTGTTTATATGATATCATGAAACATTATTTTCAGACTTTTATTTGAATTTGTTGTCCAACGTTATATTTATAACCATAACATTTAGATTTATCAAAATCCTCAGACGAAGTTTATTTATACGCGGTATGTTTAAAAATAAGAAAAAGGAAGTAAGAAGAAAATGCTTTCGCTTCGGGATAAGGAAAAAATTTATGTAACAACGGTAGTACTTTATCATTTGGTGTTTTTACTTTCGACAATGTCGTTCATCAAGTGTTTGCCAGACTTCAGCAGTTTCAGATTCCATTTATCTTTATAAATAAACATAACCCTTTAAAAACATCTATTTCTGATTTTAGAAATTCAGAATTTTGTCTTCTTTTTTATTCATTTTTGAATATTTTCACTTGCATCATATTTTAAGCCTTTACATACGCTAACTAGGATCAGTTTCGATTTTCTCTTTGTACCGTTTATATACGAGTATATACACTTGAACCGATATTAGAATAATATTTCTTAGCTTTCGAGTATTTGATTATTTATTTGTGTTTATGTTCTGTATGCATTAAATTACAATGCATTAACACTCAGCATTAAGCATTTGCAGAAAGAAATTGCTTTCTGCCGTTTTACTGGGCCGACTGACGAAATTAACTTGTGATTTTCGTTTCGAAACCACGACTCAGGATATGTATTAGATTTATATATTAGCATTGGTCTAATATAGGAATTTGGACATTTTCTGAAGTGACATACCAATTTTTTCCCTATTTAGATTCTATGACTCAAATTATACCAAAATGCCGTTTGTCCGTTTTACCAAAATGCCGTGCGTTTTGTAAAATAAAAAAAATTAGCCCCCAACATTTTAGCTCAGTGTTAATTAAATTTGGTATGTATTTATTAATTAATCTTTTTTATTAAACTGAATTGATTCCTCCCTTCACAGTATAAAATTTAATTTTAATTCAAATAAAATTAGCAGATGTTTCCTAATTTAATTTTAAATTTGTATTTTTTATTTTTATTTATTTATTTTTTTTGTAATTTTTATGTTTTTCGAAGAAATAAAAATGTTTTAATTATGATCTATAAAAGTTTTACCATTATCTTAGTAAATATACTTCTAAGCATATTTACAAAAAATTAAAGTTTTTGCTCAAAATTTCCTAAGATAAAAGTCAATTTACATATTGGCGCATTTTGAAATTTGGCATCTTTATTTTAGGCAATAATAATACTAATGTGGTTTACAGATCTAAAAATAAAAACCACGATTTAAAATATAAAAATTATTTGAAAGAATAACGATGCACTTTTTGTTACACTCCTGCGCAATGAAAGAGAAAGGGAAGAAGGTTATCATAAATTACGAATTTCACCAGTGATTACGAATTCGCCACTTCTTGGTATAAATTGGAAAAAGAGCTCTAAGATCAATTTGTGAATTTCTCCGTACGTTTTTTTACCAAATTTTACAAAATGTAATATTTAAGCATAACTGGCGTCGTAAATTAAAATATGAAAAATCATATGTTATTTCAGAAAAAGTCCAATTTTACGTCCAAAAATCTATATATAAATGTTATATATAAATATCTATGTTAGAGCGATGTTATATATGTATCCTAAGGCACGCTTCAGAGACATATAAAATAAATTTCATCTATCGGTCTAACAAGTTAAATATCATGTATTGGGCCAATAGCTATAAAAGTGTTCCATTTGTTTTTGTGCAGAGTGCACATAACATACGACATTAGGAACGTTTTTCTAATATTAATGCTACATATGTTCGTAAAAATCATGAATTGGATTAAATTACAAAATAATGCATTTTAATTTGCAACAACTGAGTATGTTATTATAAGATAAGATAAAGATTTAAGTTATCAACTTGCACGTTTGTTGCTTTCATATCATTTAATTAATATATAGATTATATAGATTAAATCTGAAAGGTAAATTCCAGATATTATGCTTTGCTAATCGGCAGTATTATGAAAACTGGTTGCCAGCGACGCCCGCGTGAAATAAATTAAGCAACTCCTGGATTAATGATGTTTTCTGTATAGGAAATACATGTGGAATCGATTGGATATGAAAGGTAAGTTAGCATCAAGGTAAATGTAACGGTGAAAATTTTAGAAAAAATATTATACGTTTCTAACGTCAAAAGTTTTGCAAGAACTTAAACATTCGTATTTGCCTATGGCAACCATTTCTCTGATGACGATGGATTTTCTTTAGCAACATTTATTCTAAACTTTGTAGATTCATTTGTGTTTTCTGGCGCAGGAGACGTGAAAAATGAGCAATGCCCTTGCCGGGACTCGAACCTGGACCTCTCGAATATGCGCCGAGTGTGCTAACCGTTACACAATGAAGACGTGCTAACCATTATACCACGAAGGCAGGCAGAAAGGCCGGAGAAAATAACCTTATAAACTGGTTCAGTTAACTAATTTACTGCAAAACACTCCTAAGCTAACTGTCTAAGCCAGTGGCTCTCAGCCTTTGTTTTTCTCCATGCACCTCTTTCAACATTGCTAGACGATCATCCCTTCCCTCCAATCCCAAACTAGAAAAATATATACGTGTTTATTTAACTTTTAGTTTATTTAACTCATCTATTTATAAGTCTTGTGGTAATTTAACCTACATGTTTTAATTTATGGAAAATTATTTTCAGCCATATACATCAAGATCACTCTCTATGTCCGGCGGAAATTAGTTCGAACGAAGAAAACTCCATCTAAACGCAAAGCTCCTGAGGTGGAATTCAATGACACATTCAACATCCACGTGCCACAGATGGCTATTGGAGAAGTAGATATGCTCGTGACGCTTTGTGAGAAATCTCAAGGCTTAGGAAGCAAACGCATCTTGGGAAGGACGCAAGTGGGAGGCAACTGTTTATTTGATCAAGGTCTTCAGCACTGGCAAGACATGCTGACTAGTCCAAAGAGCACGTGCGCACAGTGGCACATGTTGTGCGGTTAACAGTGGCGCACGCTTTGCCATATCTTTCTTTAAAACATTTAATAAGGTAACAAAAATTTTCACATGCCAGCACAGCTGAATTGTGTGGAGAAAAAACGGTTTTAGATACAAAATATTGTGACATTTCAATTTCGGAGAAAGCTAAATTCTATCGTGCTAATGGTAAATACAGCGCAAGTGGAAAAGACAAATGTTTCGTTGAGCTGATGTAGTACACATTACAAAGCTTGGAATTTGCAAATAGTTTTTATGTTTTAAATTTAACATATTCATAGCTATCTCTTCCAGGCGAGTTCTGAAATATTTGCCCAGAGAAAATATTAATCGCGTTTCTTTCAAAGAAAATAGAGCCTAATCACTTACATTAAGTGAATTTAATATTAATTATTAAATGCGCAGAAACACAGAATTAGTTTTTTTTCATGTCAGTGTTATCTTTGTTAAACTAAAATCAGTTACTTTAATCATTTGCTTAACATTACTTTGCTGTCCCATCAGATCCTGACATTGTATTGTTATTTCTATCAGAGATAACTGCTTTGATTTTTTAACTATCAACTAAAAATATATTATTATAATTTCTTTTAAAATTATAAATCTTATTTATTGTTTATTTATTGTCTTGTTTATGAGATATAAAAAATTCTAAGGATGTATAGCTTCATTTTTCCTATATTATTGAAAAGAAAACTGCCTGTAGATTATTTTCATGAATTACTAGTTGTGTTATGTGATAACAGTTTTTAAATTAATGTAAATTTTATTATATTTTTAAAAATGTTTTGGATACTTATCAAATTAATTTTGTATGGTGTCATATATGTGTGCAATGATATCTAACTTATCGTGATTAAATGTTGTTGAGTATTACTTTTAGTTTACGTAAATATACCTGACTTATAGTAACTAAATGTTGAGCATTATTTTGCGTTATCAGTGAGTTGTTAAAAATTTGTGTCGCTCTTATTATTTTCTTTATTTGCTTCGGTTTGTATTTATTTCAATATGTGTCTGTATTTTGAATAAATGATATCTTTGTTCAATAATAAATGAATCAATCAGCTACATGTTTCAAACAAAATACAAATTTTCGAAGTTTTACGGTTTAAAATATTTTCTCTCTATTCTTCTGACACAAGGTAAATTTTCTAGGTGCTATATATTATTTCTGTTGACTTGGATTTGAACGTTTATGACGCGATATATTTTATGTTATTAGATTTATTTACTTAGATAGTTATGGTTTAATGCAGCTAAACAAGCACAAACGTTTTATAGCTTGTATTATTTAATTCTCGTGAATTATTAAACTAGGTAATTTTTGTTTGGAGTGAAAATTTATTTTAAGTTGCAAAATTTCATACATTTTCTGTAAATCAAAATAATATGTTAACCCTGCTAAAATGGCAGGAATTTATTACAAGCCACATAATGCAAATGAGTAACAGAAATATTAAATATTAGTTATAGAAAAACTTAATACAAAAGGTTCTATCCAATTTATTACTAAAAAATCTTTAAAATGTGTGACCTTGTGTGTGTGTGTGTGTGTGTGATTATGGCAAAGCCTCGAGGGCTATCTGCCTAAGGGGAGGGATGCCTTCGTGGAGGACTTTCTAAGGGAAACTGGCTCGTATATACGTTACACATGGGGAAAACAACGAAAACGCCCATGCAGCCAGCCCGTTCGCGGGATTCGAACCTCGGACCGAACTACCAGTCTTCAGCGACTTTACCGCTCGGCCGCTGGTGGGCTGTGTGACCTTGAGCCAACTTCTTTAAAACAAAGTTTTCGTTCATTTACAAAGGAATATATTTGAATAAACTGTCTCTAAAAATAAAAGATAAATAGCATAATTTTACCGCTTGTAAATATTAATTGGAGAAGAATTAATTTCGATTAAAATACAAAGATTTATTTTTAAAATAGTTAAGTATATATAACAAGAAAACACGACAAAGAAAATATTAAACATTAGTTTATAATTAAATACAGAAATGTTTACCAACGTAAATTAGAGTACTTATATATGGTATTTTGCATCTTATAGTAAATGCATCTCACTGAGATAATTTCACTGAAAAGAAATATTTCTGTCCTTTTCAAATGAAACTTTAATCTCTTAAAGATATAGGAAGGATAAAAGGGATTCATTATCTTTGAAAACCAATTGGGTAATTTATAACTATTTGCAAGTATTTATGATCAACGATGCTCTTTCTAGGTTTTAAATAATAGCAAACAAGTTAGTGAAGTATATAGTGTTTCATTGATACTAGAGGACGTTAAACTTTGTTCTCCATGGCTTATACAAAAGATGCGCAAAGACATTTTGTCCGTACTTAATCTATTGCAGATGCACGCTTTTGCATTAGGAATGCCGTTACACCACCATCGAAGAAAGCATGATTGATTAGCTGTCAGAGTTCGAGAAGGGAAGAATTGGGACGATGGACGCCAGATGGTTAACTCAGCGAGTAACTCGCAGCCTAAGCCCTACTGACTTTACTTTGAAGCGAATTTTGGGAACAGCGGATGAGAGGTCTTATACTCGGTGGCCAGGCGTATGACGCCTGAATGAATGTACATTTGGTATCGCGACATTTGTGCTGTCAATGGCATATACTCACCATAGCCTCCGTCTGAAGTGGCGTCAATTTCGACTGGACTGGATCGCAACCGAATGGAACCAAGTCGTCTTCAGTGATGAATGAAGATTAAGTTGAGCGGGGATGACAACTGTATACTTATGTGGAGGCCTCATGGTGAGTGCCTCAATCCCATCTTCGCTTTATAACGGCACACCGGTCCCACAGCTGGTGAGATGTATGGAGTCTATGCATACGACACACAGACACGTCTAATATTAATCTATAGAATTAGGGAAGCCGAGCCATACGTTCATGACATCCTTCTGTCACATGTGTTCCACTCATGAAAAGACTCCCAGGAGGCATTTTTAAGAGGAAAATGCTCGGCCATATACAGTAGGAGTATTACAGGCACATTCCCATTCTTTTCTGACCTGCCTGATCTCTAGATTTGTCACAGATTGAGCATGTTTGCAATCATTTAGGACGACAAGCTGGGCAGTCTAAAAGTTTAGTCGAACCAGAGGCTCGTTTACAGCAGCTGCAGAATGAGATGACGCAGGACACCATTCTCATATAATTTAGATTACAGTTGCACAATTCATAATAGTAATTACATAACTTACAATTAATTTCACTTTTTTAACATTACCTTGAATAAAGGAAATTTTATAGGGGCTTTATTATTATTAAAAGCATTATTTTAGGCACGCATTGGCAGTAAGTATACGTTTGTGATAGTGAAGCATGAAACAACTACCCTTCCAAATTTAGGTATTTTCTTTCAACTGCTTTATTTTGATCTCGCAACTTTTCATATCAACATAGTTTTTTTTTTTTTTTTTTTCTTCTTCAAAATTTTAGAACACTGAATTTTAAAACACGTGAAACAACATTTATTTCGTGTATTCCATAATAAACAAAATCTTGAAAGGTAACTAAATAATTTCAAACATGAAAAATATGAAATCATGAACTGTGCACAGATGCTACTTTAATTAATTATACAAAATATGAATATACAAAATTAAGCACATACATAAAATTTAAATGCAGATAAAACTTTCTCAGAAAAGAAAGAAACATAACTTTGTGCACACAAATGCGCAACAGTAAAAAATATAAATTAACAGAATTAAATGCATGAAAAAATATTTTTAAATACTATCAGTACATTTACAGAATAGGTAGAAAGCACAGCCGTGCCTATATATATTTTCAGCTGAGGTAAAGTTTTAAATACACGCCCATAACGTAAAGTTTTAAATACATACAATGCAAGATTATTTTATTTATTTATTTTTAGAGTCATAAATAAATAATGCATTAAAATATGTGTTATACACATACACACACATATATAATGCATGCATTAGTGTGCATAATTTTATACAGGGTGTTTCAGAGATCATGGGACAAACTTGGAGGGGTGGTGGAGTATACTAAAAATCATGCATTTTTTGTATAGGAAGTAGGGTCTAAAGTGACGCGTTAAGGCAGGAACGCAAAAAAACGACACGAGAGGAAAATGTGTTTATGTACAAAATCAACGCAAAGTGCTTCTTTTGCAGCAATACAGGTTCAGGTGATAGAGGACGTGGAAGCCTGGTGTTTAACGTAGGTAAACAGGCGTATGTCTCGCGCCCTCCACTACCTAGAGACGACAACTTCCTGGAGCCCCAGGAGGCTGCACCGGGAGTTTATTTGGATCTTAAATAAATTTGTTACATGGCCATACAGGGGCTATAACTGATGCAAGACATTGTGTGGGAACGTAGTACGTATGTTATATATATATATATATATAAACTGCTGTTTGTAATTTATATATATATATATATATATATATATATATATATATATAAATTACAAACAGCAGTTACATAAAACACATTAAAATTAATTAAAATATAACATGGAACACAAAAAGCACAAATTATACACAAGAAAATTAACACAAAGAGAGAAAAATAAAACATATTATCACATGTAAACAGAGACCATTAAAATTCATTATACATAATGCGCTCTGCATAATGCAATACGGGGATGCGTTTAAATGATATGTAAAAAATTGATATGCATATAGTACCCGTTACTTATGTTAAAGGTTTTGCATCATGCAAGTACATAGTTTATACGCAATGCACAGTACAAAAAAATTATATACCGGGTGGCCATAATTAAACTGGCAGTGTTCACAGTGTTCTGTAGCGCGATCTATTTGCGAGAATGACGTCACATTTTGTAGGAAGATTAAACAAGACGGGAGATGAAGGATTCCGCGAAAATACAAATTAGTTCCAAAAGTCATCGCTAGAGGAATATTTGGCGCTGTGTAATAGAAAATAGAGTGTTAACAAATGCCAATCAATACGGAAATTACCTTTTATTTTGCATTCAAATGAGGTTCAATGTGGCTGCCGTTGTTGTGGACCACATATTGCATTCTGTGCACAGTATGCACAACAGCAGAAAGTAACATGTCTGCAGGAATCTCCCGTACAGTGCGTGATATGTTATCCTTCAACGTAGTCAGGTCTTGGACTTAAGGTAACCCCATAGCCAGAAGTCGCATGGGTAAGATCAGGCAACCGAGGTGGCCATGCAGTTGGAAAGTAGCGGCTAATGACTCTTTCTGTTGTGAATTTCTGTCCTAGCATCTGTTGCACCCGTACAGCAACGTGTGGAGGGGCTTCATCTTGCATGAAAATGATTTCCCCCATAGAAGAATGGGCCTACGATAAATTCCGCTGTGAACCCACACCAAACAGTTACCTTTGGTGAATGTAAGGGAATTGCTGTGACTGCATGTGGTGATTTGTCATCCCAAATTCGGCAGTTCTGGGTATCCACAGCTCCATTCAGGTAAAAGTGGGCCTCGTCTCCCCATAAGATTTTCCACGGCCAAGCATCATTCACCTCCATTCTGGCAAGAAAGGTGAGAGCAAAAGTCAATCGCTTATCATGGTCGGGGTACAGCAACTCCTGTACACGGCTGATCTTGTACGGATAGAAGTTGATAATCTTTCGTAAGATTTTCCATACCGAACTGTAAGGCATATCCATATTCCGAGTTACTTCACGAACGCTAGAGGTGGCAGCAATACTGTCTGGTCCTCTGTCGACAATCGCCGTGGCAACTGCTTCGATTGTATCCTGTGGTACAGGTTTTCGTCCTCTGCCTGACTGAACCTTCAGAGAACTGTTTTCTCAAACGTCACAACCATTGCTTTTAGCCCATTAACTGACACAAGACCGTTACCTTTACGCATTTTTTTGTGCGTTCTAAAAGCAGAAAGAGCGGCTGATGCGTTGCACTGGTTGTGGTAAAAAACTTTGACCAGTATCGCAAGCTCGATTAAAGAAGGACACATTGCACATAAACTTCCAATCCGTTGCCTTTTAAAACCCAAGCAGCTGGCACTGTGCGAATGGATGTAACGTGAAATTTGAATAAAGAACTTCTTCTTCTGCTCAGCGTACGTGATATTGCAGATCACAAGACTTTATAGGTGTATATGTAGATTTTACGCTTTTTTAAAAGTGTTGCCATATTGCACTTGAACTAAATCAGAAAATGTGCATAATAAAAGGTAATTTTATTCCGTATTAATTTGCATTTGTTAACACTCTATTTTCTATTACACAGCGCCAAATATTCCCCTAGCGGTAACTTTTGGAACTAATTTGTTTTTTCGTGGAATCCTTCGTCCCCAGTCTTGTTTAATCTTCCTACAAAATGTGGCGTCATTCTCGCAAATAGTTCGCGCTACAGAACACTGTGAGCACTGTCAGTTTAATTATGGCCACCCAGTACATGCAGAGTACATGGTGTACATAATACAGATTGCAAGTACAAAATGCAGATAATACAGATAAACAACATACATATAGAGTACATAGTGCTTTGTGCGTAGGACAATACTGTTACATGATACGTGGGATTATTTAAAACTAATTAATATTCTATACATGATACATATTTTATGGAGGTGCATTATGCGCAATACAAATAAATTACATACATACAGGATACATAGTGCATTGTGCGTAGGACAATACTGTGCGAAGTACATAATACTTAGGGTTATATAATACTGATTAACATACCACATATAATACTGATTGTTATGGAAATATTACTCTGAATTTGATATGCAGATTGTGATTGACATAGTTCACACTAAATGTTCAAAAAAGGGAACACTAACAGTAATAGAAACTACAGCTGTGATCGGCTGGCAATGCAGCGGTAGAGGACGGTAGTGAGTCGGACAAACCACGATCCGATGCATCAGAGGATCATTCGCAACTCTGATGTCGAGTGTGATGGGTGAGTTTATGCACAGGGAAAAAGCTGACGTGCATCTCATGTATGGTGTTGCTAATGGGAACGGCAGAGCAGCGCTACGGTTGTACCAGGAACGGTTTCCGAACAGGCGTATGCCGAAGCATACAATGTTCGAGAGGCTGCATCGGTCTCTGTGTGAAAACGGGTCTTTTGAAGCCACCTCTGACACTAGGAGTGGGAGAAGAAGTGCACGACAACCTCACATTGAAGAATCCATCTTGAAAATGAATCACCTCAAACAAGTACAAGAGCTATTGCACGTGCACGTCGTCTGAAGCTGAGTCATTCCACCGTTTGGAGAGTATTGCATTAAAAATGGTTTGCACCCATACCATTTGCAGGGAGTCCAAGCCGTGCAAGAGACAGATTACCCTCTTCGAGCTCATTTCTGTCATTGGTTCTTGCAGCAGTGTGCGGCGCAGATGGATTTCTCATCGGATGTGCGATTCACGGACGGGGCAACTTTCTCACAGGACTGTATCTTCAATAGCCACAACATGAACGTTGTGGCTATTGAATTCTGAGAAATTGTACATTATACGTTTCTGATAAATTGTAAAATAACAAATTTCAATATGAATAAAGATATATGGGAACACAAAGCTGTAAAATTTCATGTAGCACAAGATATTTTTCCTGTTACTTCAAATAAGATTTGGAAAAAAAAAAAAAAAAAGAGAGAGAGAGAGAGATTTTTTTTTTGGCATCTCAAT
Source organism: Stegodyphus dumicola (assembly GCF_044657685.1). Classification (NCBI taxonomy): domain Eukaryota; kingdom Metazoa; phylum Arthropoda; class Arachnida; order Araneae; family Eresidae; genus Stegodyphus; species Stegodyphus dumicola. Next base: position 128,886,744 of record NC_140771.1, on the reverse strand, counting down.
ATTTCATGTTTTATAACAGATTTGTATTTTTTGCCTGTTTATCTTTATGTAAAAATGTATCCCATTCAAGAAAAAATTATTAGAATTTTAGGTTTAAAATTTCTTTGCTGATGTTGGAAAGTTAATTATTCATCTCTGGAATAATGGCCCTCCTCCCTCCAAATGTTAATATTACTTGCAAGCAGTAATTAAATACTAAAGAGGTTCAGCTATTTTTTGAAATAATAAGGAGAAATGTGCTATATCATAAATATAATTCAGTAGTTATTTGACATGATTTTTAAATTTTATCATATTTCTCCTCTATTTTTAATTTTGTAATTATTTTCCATTTAAGTTAGTGTCATGAACACCTTTATGTGTGACTTTCTGAAGGAAAGTGACTCACATCTATGCATTATATTTGTAACTATGAAAATGTTAATTGCAAATTGCAAATCTTTCTTTTTTATCGATTTCTCACTAGTTAATGTATTAAAAGCAACACATACTTTAGTTAGAACTTTCAAGCCTCCCTAGTAATTGCAGTTGTTAAAAAATATAAAATACTGAAAAGGTTGTTAAGTTCCATCATTAAAAATTATTGCAGTTCATTGTTTGTCTTCTCAATGACTTTCATTTTGGGGATTGAATTAGATGATTTATGTATGATTTGAAGAAAAAGTAAATTATTATATTAGATAGAGATACAGCTCAAATTACACAGCTTTGTTATGTGTTTAATTGGAAATTTTATCATTTTTTCATGCCATGTCCGATAACTTTAAATTGTTGATAAACTGTAGCTTGTGGGCAGAATAAAAATTCATATAAATTATCCTTATGACAGTTTGATTGATACTGCTTTTTATTTCCTCCCTCCTTCCAGCATGCTTTGTGGTGTAACGGTAGCACCCTCGCCGAGTATTCGAGAGGTCCAGGTTCGACTCCCGGCGAGGGCAATGCACATTTTTCACGTCTCCCAGCATCCAATAAACATAACGACTCTACAAAATTGTCTAAATATTATCAAAATAATACTGTTATATGCTGGGTAGCAACATTTCACATTGTGATGCTGAGATGATTGTAGAACATATCGGAAATAGAGACAGAAGAATTGTAAAAAATGCCTTAACATTTTTGAGAAAAATCAAAATGATAAAATATTTATAACGGAAAGTCATCATATCAATAAGATAATTATCCTTTGTTAAGTTTAAGTTACATTTTTAATTTCTTTGTAAAACAAACATACATTCATACGAAAATCTATGTAATACTAATCCATTTCATAATACACATTTTTACACTTTGTGAATTAATTAATTAGATTTATAATAAAAGCCATACTTAAGTACATCTGAAAGTATAATGTTTCTGTTTTTATGTAACATTAAATTCATTCAGGTACATAAAGAAACTTAAAAGAGACACTTAAGTCGGCTGAAGTATTTATACTAAATATCGTTTTCTGAAATGACTGCGGTTTTCTGTTTCATGCTAGTTTTCCTTACATGACGTAATATTATTTCTTTGCAAAATCGGGCTTCTTCTGCATTTGTATTTCCTAAAACATGTCCTTTATTTGCTCTATATTAAGTTTACAATTTTTCAAAATATAGTTCTCTCTCTCTATATATATGAGTCAAGAAAATGCTCTATGTAGCTATTTTATATGTAGCAACGAAGAGCAATGAAGGAATACTTTTCATACCATGGGGTGGGGGAGAGTATAACATATGCCTGTGTTCTGCATATTTTTTCTCTGATTATTATTCAGGGGAATAGTACAGTTAAGAAGACAGCGAATTCAGCACTTTTACCTTTTGAATAATCACACCATTATGCATAACGGCGAAGAAAGTTTTCACACATTGCCAAGTTCTTCAAGTTAAAGCTAAAAATATTTTCGTCTTTCTGTAGGCAGTTGCTGAGGTAAAATTTCGATATGCTGTAGTAACAGGATCTGCAGTTCTTTAAATTATCAGATATTTCACAGTATTCAGAAATTATGCTTACTTTTATAATAATTTCTAATTTATCCCCTTAAAATTTTCCCTCGAGAGTATAAGTAAAATGTTTTAGAAATTTCTATTTTTTAACTAGAATTTAATAGTATATGAGCTCCTAAATAAATGTGACTGAAACCACATAAAATTTTAACCGAAATTTTGTATTTTTTATTCTTTCTTTTTTTATGTGATGTAAACCATCAAGAATTTTTGTTAGCTAAGATCCTATAATTGTCACTAAGCAATTTGGCTTTAGGAAAGGTTAATGGTACTAATTGTTTGCTTGGATTCCATGAGAAGAAAGACGAATAATTTTATAGTGACATTAGCTGGGTAAAGAGATATACAAAAGGGTCCGAACAAAAGTATATTTCCCTTTTTTTAGTTTTTTATAATTTAGACTGGATAATACTTTTATCATCTCATACCTCGTACAGGCTCCATGCAAAATAAAGGATGTTGCTTTGAAAGAAAATGCTTTTTTGTACGAATTCACCCAAATGCTGGAAAATACGAAATTAGGAAATTTTTAAGAAAAACATGTTATTTATTCACTGTAAGTGGTAGCCTTGTAAAAAAGCTTGCATTTATTATTTACGTTGCCACTGCAATGCTGGATTGCTTTTGAACTTGATAAAGACATTAAATGTGGACAGACAATCTAACAGGCCAACTATTTTTAAGAAGCCTTTCATCTAATATCCAAGGTCTCCTCTGTGGATATTAGTTAAAAATATGTTAGTCTGTCTTGTGGTGTGGTGGCCGAAACCGCTACACAAACCCCGGGTTGTTATACAGGGTCGAAATGAATTTCTAACTCAGGTTCTAATAATAAAATGAATTTTAATGAAATAAAAACATTAACAATTGCAAATCATGATGGTGTTAGACTTAAATACATTCAGCCCCGTAAATTCAGAAATTTGTTAACAGGAAGAACGCGCTATCGCTACTAAGATTATACACGAGGAGAGATGGTTATAGTGGCTAACATGCCCATAGCTTGAGCAGGAAAGTCCTCGCTCAGTCAATCAATATAGTACTCTTATGCCGAACTGTCGCTGTTTTAAACGCGACGTTGCCGGCTCAATGATACTTTTCCCATAAGGGTACTTGACGTAGAACAGTCCGGACGGGCAAGTGTGAGGAGTCTGAATTGAAAAAGGAGTCGTGACCGAATTCACAAGGAGGAGACAAAACCATGACTGCCGCGAGGCCACAAGGCTTAGTGAAAATCTGACAGTGTGGGTTCGCGATGTGAAGGTGGCAAAGAAACATAAGCATTACAATAAAATCAATTTATTTGCAGCATATGATATCTTAAAGTATAAATCAATACATAAGAATAAAATATGAAAATACAAATAAGTGATACAAATTCATATAAATGAAGTGAAAACAGGAAAAAATATATACACTGTATACAATCACTTTGAAAACTTGTCCATTTCTTAAGTCGTGAAATTTGAGTCACGGGTGAGGTGGGCCGCATATGGTTTGAAAGTACTGTCCTCTCTCAGAGGTATGTAATCGAAAACCTTGAAGTGCTTGAAGAAATTCACAATTCAGCGCCTTATCGAAAAAATTCTTGTTCATTTTGTGCAGGAAGCTTTAAACTTTTTCTAATTTAAGATCTCTGTGTAGGGTATCGTTTGACTCAAAGTAGTATGCATTCGTGATAAGTCTCATATACTTATTCTGTAGGACTTGCAGCTTGTTAATACGTTTTTCGGTGGCCGTCGCCCAAGAGGGTGAGGCTTAGGAAAAAATTGGCCTAATTATGGCAGTATACAGATGTCTTTTTCGTGATAGATCAAGCTTGGAGGATTTGCACAGCAAGGGTGCGAGACTGCTCATAGCAGCATGCGCCTTACTTCTAACTTTGACAACGTGATCTTTCCATATAAACTGACTGTTTATCACAATGCCGAGATAAGTGGCTTTGTTTACAATCGCAACCATTAAATTGAAAATTTTTAGATTTCTTCTGAAGGGGGTTCTCAATTGCTTTTTATTAATAATTAGGAGCTGTGATTTTTGCGCGCTGATGGCGATGCGTGCGCCATGTCTTGCACCATTTTTCAATTTCTGGAATGAATTTTTGCATGTTCTGAATGGCATTATCTGCGTTAAAGGACTTGATAGCAATCGCCGTGTCATCGGCATAACATCCAAGGAAGGAATTTGTGTCTGAGCTCATTCTAGGAAAGTCAGCAACGTAGAAAATATAAAGTACAAGATCTACACTCATGTCCATAAATTAAGGATAATGCAAAATCAGGCAAAGGAAGAGTTAGAATCAAAACAAATTTGACTTATTTGTAAAGCTTATTTATTAAACAAAAGGTAAAGTGCAAAAAAAAAAGATGCTATATGTTTGATATTGTTAAAAAAAATACGATTTTTTCTCCTTAAAGCAAATTAAAAAAAAAAAAAACTATTTACAAAAAACCAATATTACATGGTTGGTATGATTGTTAATACATTGTATGTCTCCCAGACGATGCTATACAGTCCGTACAACGCCTAGGCATGCTGAGTATCAAATTATCGATCTGGTCTTGGGGGATATTACACCACTCAAAAAGCAATGCTCTCCGAAGTTCCGGTAGACATGTAGGAGGAGGTTGACGGCTGCAACTCATCGTTCAAGCACGTCTCATACCTGCTCTACTGGTTTCAAGTCCGGTGAGAATGCTACGGATCCATACGGGTGATATCCTCCGATTGAAGGCATTCGCTTACGATGTTTGCAAGGTGAGGACGGACGTTGTCATCCATAAACACAAGTTGTGCGCCCATGGCGCCCCGAAAAAAACGTACATGTTGTTCCAGAATGACGTCCCGATAGATTTGGCTTGTCATGGTTCCAATTTGAACATGCAGGTCAGTTCTAGAACGCAGAATAATTCCACCCCAAACGAGCACTGCTGCACCACCGTAACGGTGTCGTTCAATGCTATTTTCTTGGTGGTAACGGGTACCTGGAGCTCTCCATATGACAGTCCGACGAGAATCAGACTGCAAGCTAAACCTGGACTCGTTGGAAAACAATACACAAGCCCACTGTTGCGGTGTCCACAATTCATGCTCTCTACTCCAGGCTAACCACAGGCGACAGTGAGTTCCAGTAAGTGGAACGCATCTGACAGGTCTACGAGCATATAGACCAATCTGCCCTAAGCGTCTGTACACAGTCTGCATGAAATTGTCGTACCAGTGGCTGAAGTGAGCTGACGAGACAGGTCTGAGGCTATGCTCCGCCTGTTTCTTTTGGCAGTAACTGCCAAATACCGGTCCTCATTCGGCGTTGTAACTCTGGGGCGACCTGTGCTGTAACGTCTACTCACATTACCATCATCTTGGAATCGTTGTCAAAGCCTGGAGATGATACTCTGTGCAATTCCAAGTTCGTCTGATACTTCCAGTTCGGTACGCCCACATTCCAGACGGCCGATAATTCTACCACGTAAAAAAATCATCCAAATGCGTCCTTTGTGTCCTAACTATTCGGTTATTGCACTGAAATGCTTATTAAGCGCCTGCGAACAATTTTACTTCTTTGCCTGTATTCCTTATATATCACTCTCTTACACTCTCGTCATTGTGATGTACCATCGGTGTCATCTGGTTACTTCCTGAAATTTGCATATGATTCTTGAAGATGTGTGTAGTGATTTTACAGGTGTTATATTTATTTTAGAGTTCGATTTCCGCGTGACTCTGAATTATCCTTAATTTATGGACATGAGTGTAGAACAGATCCCTGTGCGACGTCTGCTTTGAGCCTTTTGTAATCTGAATTGTCGTTTCCAAAGTTCACGAAAAAGTTTCTATTCGTATTAAAGGAGTGAATGAGATCTCGACTAAAGTCGAAAGAGATTCATGCCAGACGCGGTCGAAAGCTTTCATCACGTCTAGCATGAGTAAGGCAACAGTCTGGTTATTATGCATGGCAGTACCGGAGAACTCTGATAGTCTGATAAGCTGTTTGGTGGTGCTAAGTTTCTTTTGGAAACCGAATTGCTCAGGGAGAATCTTGCAGAAATGGGGTTCAATCCTTTCGAGAATTAATCGTTCAAAAATTTCACTGAAGCCTGGGAAGTCCTCGCTAGTCTAATCTAATCGGTACCAGTATCGCCGGGATATCGCGCAAAGCGCGATGTATCCGTCTTTGTGAGTAGTTGCCATTACAGGCCGATGACATAAGACCGTCAGGTAAAGAGGTAAAGAGAAGGGGGTGGCAGTGCACCACCAAGGCTTGTTAAGCCAAACTACAACAAGTGAGGAAGAAGAATGGAGAGGAGTGCCGCGTCGAGTCTGACAGTATCTATAAGCTATAAGGGAGTAATTCAAAACTTGAAATGCAAGCACAAGTCAAAATTTTGGAATTTCCGATAACAAAAATACTTGACAAGCTATTTACAAAATTAATCTATATACAAAATCAAGCTATTTACAACTTCATGCAAACAATAACACATGTCTAAATTTGAAAACATACTGAAAATACCTAAGGTCCTCGCTCTTCTCAGGAAAAAATTTTTATATCTCACCGTGCCTGCGCGGGAGGGGGATTTCTTCAGTCGTAAATAATAAAGGTGTCCATATTCTGAACTTGATGAAAAGACTTCTTTTACCCATTTGTCCCTTGGAGTATCCTTCGAGGTTGCAAACAGAATCATTAACAAAGGCACCTCGTTTCAAAAGGATTCCACCACTGATCAGAATGAGCTACCACTGCATTCGGAAATCATTCATCTTAGACAAAGAACCTCTATACGACCTCCGCTCATAGAAGCATTTTCCTAGACTATGGAAGGGAAAATTTTAAGTACTTTTCACTGTTTTCAGAATAAAAGTAAACACAGAGAATTTCAGAAAAATATGTAAACACAGAGTATAATTATAATAAATGCAAATAACATGATGGATGTGTGTAAGTAATAATGGAGAAGCCGCACTTTAACCCGCACTTATTTCTAGATAACATCACCCTGAGACAGCTAGCATAAAAGCAAAAATATAACAAAATGATTTAAACTACTGCTATTGCCTGCTTGACGCAAAGTACCTTTCTCAATTTCACAAAATGTTAATACTTAAGATAAAATATTTGATTCTATTTTGAAAAAGAAACACACGATGCAAACAATTTTGAATTTGAAATAATATAATGTCAAAACACTACAAATACTTTTTACAATTATCATTTAAAATTGAGTCAAAACTTGAGTTTTTGGCTGATTTTAAAAGTTATACTGATATATTTCTTTTCGTGTTATAAATATTAATATTATGTAATAAAATTAATTAATTAATAAATTAAGTTTAACGGGCCATTAAAAAATACTATATTTATTAATGGCCCGTTAAACTCATTAAAACCTGTTAAACCCTTGTCTTATTGAATCAAATTATGAAAGAACATTGAAGCGTGGAATAGGATAATTTAGTACTGAGTTCTTAAAAATGTTGTAATTTCTAATTTAATAAACGCTAACCAATAAGCGGCTGAAAAGATTATTCAATATCAACGCTGCTAGCACTTTAACTAAATTTAGAAAAGAACAAAACTACTTTTTATATGTTCTTACATACAAGAGATGAAAAAACGGGTGAAAACAGTGGAGCCATGGAGATAGGTTTCTTTCCAGTTCATGGATTCGAGTATCCTCAATCTTGCGAAATTGCAGACATATATATCAGAAGCAGAAAATAAAAATAATTGCAACTGAAATATGTTAGTCTGCGCAAAGTCGTCTAGAAGTGGAAGATTCTTTAAGTTTATAAAGAAATATCTCTAACATATAATTTTGAGGATCTTCAGACTGAATAGTTTTATTTTGAAAAATTACAAAGAGAGGAATATATTTCAAGTGAAAAATAAGCTGTATTTTTTACGTTGTAAATCTTTCTATATTTGTAGCAAAAGAAATGCAAAAGGATTTGTGGAAAATGTTCGTACGAATCATAGCTCACAATCATGTGATGTAAAACAAATAAATTACAACTACTGTAAACTAAGCAATTATTATAATAAATAAATATTGTTTCCTCTCCGAGCAATCCCTGTTTGTTGTGTTGTAGAGTTCATTTATGTTGATTAACCAGGTATTTTAAGATTTAGATATTTACTGTCACTTCTTCCCGTTTCCACGCCAGAATGCAAATTAGTATGCGTGTATTTAAGATAAGGTTTCTAGATTGTAAGAAAAAGCGTGCTCTACTCCTATAGGCCCCGTTACTGAGTTGGTGGCTCAGATCAGATTTGTAGTCTTCGGCCTTACATTACAACTGCCGGTATTGAATCTCCACGCCGGTTAGATTTGTGAGCCAATTTCGCGTCGAAGTGATCTGCGTAGCCTTTAGTTACTAGCTAATTAAAATTTAATTTTGCATTTGAACTTAGTGTTATTTTAATTTATCTCGCTATAACTGCAGGCTGAGTTTTAAGCACCAAGTGCGCCTTCATTTCTTCTTTAGTTTAAAATAAAGGGTGTTTTACACTTTTCTCATGCCTCAGTTGTTATTTTAGACTTTGCAATAATTCGCTACCAGTCTTTCTAAAGTTTGAATACAGTTTATAATACCTAAGAAGATTACGAAGCATTATAGTATTTAAAAATTAAAATTTCATCTAAATCTTCCTTTATGAATATTGTTCATGAAAAGATATCCATAGTTTAAATTATTAAGCTTATCTTTATTCATACGTGACAAAAACGTTAAACCCCAAAATTCTTTAGAAATGAAGGATTTGCATAAATATATATGTGTTATATCATTATAGCATAATAGAAATTCATACGTAATATTTACTACTGAACATCACTTCTGTGATATAACATTTGTCAATGTTCACACTAAATTATGAGGTAGGTAACTGTGTGTTATATGTAACATAACAGAACATTTCAACCAATATTGTATCAATAACATACTAAGTATGTGAGCAGTTATCATAGTGTAACATAAGAACAAAATATGTAAACAATTCTAAATTTCAGGAAGTTGCGTTGTGAAAAACAAAACCCATTCTAGTTTAAGGTCCAGTGTAAGGAATTAAATACAATAATTACAAGGCTAGGTAGGTAAAATCAATCTAACGTTTATTAAGGAATAAATAGTATGTATATAGTTACATTTTAAAATGGTGGCGACTAGTCAGCCCTATATCTGAAGAAACAACTTAAGGGTAAGAAAGGTAAGAACTTAGGGGTAAGAAAGGAAGGAGGGGCCAGTCGGCACTAGAAATGAAGCACTACTTTGAAGCTTGGGTCACCAGATGGGGTGTTCTTTGTTTACATTCAGAAGCTCGCTTGACACGGTTCTGATAGTATTTCGACACACGACAGTTCCATACAAATCGAAAAAGGGACACTTTCGCATGAAAGAAACATTCATAGTGTGATGGATAATAGCAATTTGTATAGTTTAGTGACATTTACGCAAAAATCACATCTTGGTTATTTTTCGATAACTAACAACAGCGCGATTTTTATTATGAATTTGTTTTTCTAAGCTGTTGAACTACAAAAATATAGATTTTAAGAAAAATGTTATCCTTAAAGAATGAAAAATACCTTACGGTACATTTAAAATTGTATACGTCTTTCGATACCCTTGATAGTGTATTCACTACTTTTATTTTATTTTCCAAACACCAAAATGTTTTAAATAAAACAAATTTTTTTCACATCCATATATTATTGTTGCATATTATTGCAAAAAGCGTGTATCTGCCTTTGACAAAATACATAAATATTCATTAAATTATTTATAAATGTATTTGAAATTAAGAATTTATTCACTTATAAACAACTGTGAAAGTACTGTGAAGAAATCTAATTATTAAATGTATCTAATTTATAATGATTATAAATGTTATCTAAATATATAATAACCTTAATATTGAATTGTAAACATAAATTGAAATCCTGTTGACAAATACGTTATAAAACTATTTAAGCAAGAATTGTTCGTATTGGAAAGCAATCTGTTAAAAGGTATTGTAAAGCAAATGCTATGAGATGCGCACTTAAGAAAGTAATAAAGAGTTTTGGAATATTTATTGTTGAAATGAAGGGTAAAAAAAATCTGCTAAGTATAATTAAAAGAATTATTCCCCTTACATTTTATAATAACTCAGTTACAAGTTTTAAATAATACTTTAAAAAAAAAAAAACTTATTTTATTCCCTTTCAGAAATGTTCAGAGAATGTGAAGTACTATTTAAAGTATTTCGCTAATTCCTAATAATTCTCTAATTTAAAATGAACCGAATAGAGCATTAATTATAAATTACTTACATTTTTCGATTTAAAAGATGCCTCAGAAGCCAAAAAATCATGTCATATTTAAGAAAGTATTTTTGGAAGAAGCTCTATAAATAGAAAAGAAATAATGCATAATTTTAATATTAATAATACAATAAACTTTGATCTTAATTTTTGTACCTTAACCGAATAAAATCGAATTACCTTAATTTTTTTTCTAATGTAATTAACGAAAACTTGTGAAAATATTTCATTCAAATTAAACCATTCTGAGAAAAGTGTTCTGTGAAAAGTATAGCATTTAATTCCGTTCAGAATTAAATGTTGTTTAAAAATATGTTGTTTTCATATATTTAGGACTCTGAAGTGTTGTAGAAAAAGAAAATATATACATTTATATGTATATTTACGACGTAATTACAAAATATTTACATCCGAAAGACATCCGAAATCCCATTGAACTCAATGGTAAATGACCCAATGTTTTGGTTACCACGTAGGGATCGCCGGTGCTTCAGAGCAGAGTACGGGAGAAACTTGTTTAGGACAACTCTATCTTACTTCCTATCTCCATGATATGGTGTTTCGCTTGGGAAAAGGAATTTTGGGGTGCAGTAAAACACCGCTGATAAGAGTTTCCGAGAAAGAAATCCAAGCCGAGGGCAAGGGGTGAAAAATCTCTGAACCAAGTTAATACAAAAATGACTTTGGGAAATTAAAAATGAAACTACTAATTACACACAACATTATAATTCATAATAAAAATGTCAGCACTGTAAAAATTGTTTCTTCAGCCACAATTAAAGTATACACACATATTATCCAAATTGAAATACAAATGCAATAAATATAACCTACCGTCAGTCAGAAAATATGTATTCGTTTAACTTTCAAAGAAAGAGGGATACAGATTAAGTTACTTAAGGTTAAGAAAAAAAAATAATAACACACCAAAAGTGCAACAACAAGGCTTTAAAAATAATTAGAGTTAAAAGTTAAACAACCTTAAGGGTCAAACAACAAGTTACAAAAACCAAAAATCTTAGGTCCCTAAACTCAAATTAAAAATTAAACAACTTCAACTCAAAAAAATTTTAAAGCAACCTAACCAAAATTTAAAGTTTACAAAAGTTAGAATTTGAACTTACAACCAACTTTAAACAACAACAACAACAACAAAACAAACAAAAGAAAAAAAAAAAAAGAGCTTCAATTACAAATCAAACTTAAATAATAAGCAAAACAACTTAAGCTTGAAAATAAAACGATTAATACATAACATATGTGATGATTTATGAATGAAGCAACAGATGTTTAAGCATACATAGTAGGTCCGTAACGAAGAAGAAAAAAAGAAGTCATATAGAGGCAATAAGGCGCAGTCATAATAGATTTAATCATATTTTTTCATTGTAGTTAAACATTTTGCGTCTTGATTGTTCCAGAACAGTTACGTTTTTTCTTTCGCAGAAGAAAGGAAAGTGAGAACGTCTTAGCGAGAGCTGAGGAAGAACCAAATTGGGCAGTTATTCCAGTGTATCAGCTTATTAAGACAAAGGTCACGGTTCTGTGAAATTTTGAGTTGAGTTCCGAATTAGCTACATCATTATTGTTATGTAAATGTCATGTGGCAGGATTAATCTGGAAATGACGCAGTACAGAAAAATTTTTTTTTTTTTTTTTTTAGAATAGATAGGTGAAGTACTCAAATTAAAGAGAGGAATCAAGAGATTATTGCAAATTTAAATTATAATTTATAGTTATCTATTTTTTAACTTGTATTTCCTCCATGCTTAAATATTATTTCAGTAACAAATGGTTAGAAAAATTCCAGCTTTGCTTGTGATCATTAATCATTAAAAGCTTTTATGTAGTTGAAGAAATAGACAAATCATCTTTCATCTTCACGAGCAGAAAGTTAATGTACATGCTATTCTGTTCCCAAGTCATGCGGTATAATACATACTAAAAACACGTAGCTATAAAGATATTTCTGACATGTAAAAAATTTAAAGGCATGCATAAAAATTTTGAGTGCAAAGATATATAGCATTCTCTGTTGAGCAAAATAAGAAAATAAATTGAAAGAATTTGAGAAAAATTTGTTTTCTGCAACATATAAGCCTGGAGCAGCCAAATTTCATTAGATATTCATTTCGTTTTAGAGGTGATAATTACTTATGAATAGAAAGGTTAAATGTTTTGGTTCTTAAAATCAATTTTGGTATTTTTAGGAAATATAAATACATAATTCTTTCGCTTTTGCTTTGCATTTAAGAAGATGAGATCCTACAGCGTATAATTTTAAACAATTTCTACGATATACTGCAAAAACATTTAGAAGAAAAACCAAACATATCATTTAAAATTTTCTTTTCTAACCCAAAGTTGTCAATTTATTTTAAGAAGACTAAACTGAAACCCTCCAGAAAAGTGTTCTTTAGAATAATGTCAAATAGCTTTCCATTAACATCAATAATTTGAAAAACAGAATCAGCGCTTTTTCCTCGCTCCATACGCATTCTTCTGGGAAGAGGAAAAACTACTGCGTCGGATAAACATGGGCTGCGGAGGAAGTGTAGTGGAGGTGAGAAAATTACTTAAAAAATGAACTACCAGCTTTCTCTGTTTAATAATTTACGTTTCTAAATCAGGTGAAGGTGGTTCAGTGGTTCATAAAATTTTAACATTTCAACATTTTTAACAATATTTTAATTCATTATGTGTACAGAGCGTATTCTTAGGCCGCCGTCTTTAACATAAACAAACTTTATTCACTCACAACAACGCAAGCATCAGCGCTGTCTAGCCTTTCTCCCTTTCAAATTATTTAACACTCCCCACCTGAACTCGGTGGATAGTTTATCTTTCAATAATATATTCTGGAATATTCAATTAATATTTCGATAATCAATCCTAGAGAAATGGTTAAATATAACAAACTTGCATACATAATTATAAGCACATAAATTTTACGAAACATTAAACGATACCTATCAGCGAAGGCAGGAGAATCAAACCTAAAAATACAAAATACAGATATTAGTTAAATTCTGTATTACATAACAATTGTATAGGCCTTTTTAAGGTACCAGTAGGTGTTTTAATTATGCAAGATCTTATTTTACCATCTGCCTGGCATTAATTCCAAAAATTTACCAATTGTCCAGAGATTTCTGGGATGTTTATCGTCATGAATCAAGACAATATCGTTGATTTTAAACTGAGACGCGTTCCGGTGTGGAGGACAAATATTGGCAGATCTCAGATATAAAAGATATTCCCTTCTCCAACGCTTATTTCTTGATCCAATCAAATTATTTGATGTTATTTTATTAGCAGGCAGAGATAGTAATCGTCTACCAACCAGAAAATGAGAGGGCGTAAGTGGAGAATGTTCATTGGGATCGGTAAACACGTAGGTAATTGGTCTACAATTAATCATCGCCTCGATTTCAATGAGCACTCGATTTCAAGCTCGTTAACGGTAAGGAATGATAGACCAATAATTTTGCTTAAACTGGATTTTATCGTTCGTACCATACGCTCCCAAAACCCTCCCCACCATGGACCCCTTTCAATTATAAATTTCCAAATTATGCTTTCAGCAGAAAATAATTCTTCTGGAAGCATAATTTGGAAATTTCTCAAAGTTTTGAAAATATGTTTTAGTTCTTTATCTGCTATTTTAAAAGTCTTGACATTATCGGAGTAAATGATGGTACACAGTCCTCGGCGAGCTAAAAATCTTCGGAAAGCTAGTAAAAAACTTTCAGCGCTGAGATTAGTTACTATCTTTATATCTAAGGCACGAGTGACGGCACACGTTAACAACAGCATGTAAATTTTACCTTGCCTGTCTTTCGTAAAAAATGGACCGGAGAGGTCCAACCCGGTCACAGCAAATGGAGGCGACTCTTGGATTCTGTCTGGAGGAAGTGGAGCGGTATCTGTACCTCAGAACGAGCACTACATCGTCTGCATATCACACATTTGCTGATGACAGTCTTAACACGCTGCCTTCCCTTAAAGATCCAATATTTGGCTCTGATCTGAGTTAGTGTCGAATTAACTTCATGCAAGTCAATGATGATCAACTCGGTGAGTTTACATTTAGAAGGTAATAGAATAGAGTGTTTTAAATTTTCGTGACAGTCTGCAAATTGAATGCCACATTTCAACCGAAGAATTCCCTCCTCATCAAGCCTTGGATTAAGGGAGTTGATGGAAGAATCGAGAATTGATTTTTTATTTGATAACTTAATTATTTCCACTTGATACGATTCTCGTTGCATAATTTTACCCAATTATGTTCAGTTGCTTCAATTTTAAAACCACTTTAAGGTCCATTCTCTGTAGACCTTTTCAGAAACCTCCCAATAAATCTTAATACATAGGTAGTAATTCGAAGTAATTTTCTTAAAGAAATGAATTTTTCTATATGCAAAATTGGGGATTCATTGTCAATTACAGGTGCAGTCAAAATAATACTTTTTTTTAACTCGAACGATTCTGAATTTGGTTGCAATTTCCTTTGTTTCGGAAAGTTTTCAGTAGTAAAACGTAATCAGTGTGGCCCATGCAACTACAGATCATTCTTAACTAGTGACTGAGCACTGATTCGTCGAGTCAGTAAATCTGAAGGATTTTGTTTCCCTTCGCTGTGGTTCCACAATTTTTTGTTGCATATACCCTGTATTTCCGTAACACGATTGGCGATAAATGGTTTCCAATTACTTGACGAACCTTTAATCCAAGTATTAGCGATTTCGGAATCGCTCCAAAAATAAACATCCTCAATTAAATCGCCACACAATTTTTTAAAAATATTTATACATTCTAGCAGCCACGAGTGCTCCCATTAACTCTAAACGAGGAAGTGTGATTGATCTTGAAGGTGCAACCCTCATTTCGACATGATAAAGGAAGTTTTAATTTCTGAATCACTCGTACAGTATCTGAAATATGCGATGGCCCCATATGCTTTGAGACAAGCGTCCGAAAATAAGTGAAGGCTTATATTCATTGGATCGTCATCAAAGAAATTTCGCTGTATTGATATTTCAGTTAAATAACTAATTTACTCCTTCCAAATGTTGAATTTGTCCTTAATCTCTGCAGGAAGACCTCATCCTAGTCAGCACCGGAACACCAGATTTCTTGCATAATAATTTTCGCCCGAATAACAAAGGGCGCAATAAATCCAAATGGATCGTATATTTGGACGATACTTTGCAAAAGTTTCCTTTTTGTCGCAAAATTGTTTTCAGTAGAAAAGCCAATTAATTTTTTTAAATTTAACTTTATATCATCCTCAATGGAATTCCAAACCATGCCTAAAAATTCGATTCACTAGTTAATTTGTTATCTGATGCCTTAATCCCATTTAAGACCCATAAATCATTTAATGCTTTAGAATAAGTTCTTAATTTTCTAAAATTCATCCCAGCATCCTTAACTATGTTAACCGCATCTACAGGTGACAGCAGAGCCGGACGGCTTTCAAAGACTAATCGGGTATAGTCCGGGACCCGCTTCATCTAGAGCATAACATGTTTACAACATAAAATACCTAGTGTTGCATTACCTACACGACAGGAGAGCATTGTATGGCGACATAACATAGCTCAGCGCAGACATAACATAGCATAGCATTCGACGGGACATAGTATAGAATACAGTCATTGCATAGCGACATAACATATTTACAACATTAAATACACAACGTAATGTAACTTGCATGACAGGTGGATATAGTATAGCAACATAACATAGTTAAGCATAGATAAGACATAGCAACATAACATATTGTGATTACATATTTAGAACATACAATTCGCAGTGTGGCATGACCTATGCAACAGGTGGACATTGCATGGTGACATATCATAGCTTAGACATAACATGACACAGCATTAACATTGTACCATCATGTGACATAGCATAGAATAAGGATTACATAATTACATCATTAAATACACAACGTAACTTAACTACATGAAAGACCCGTATAGCGTAGCGACATACCATAGCATCTCATAGACATAATATACATAGTAATGCGACATAACATATTGACATCACAGATTTACGACATAAAATACACAGCGTCATATAGCTAGCACGGCATACAGAACATAGCCTTGCACATGAACATAGCTTAGAGGCATATATATTGACAAAGCATTTTTATAATAAACAAACAATATATATATATATATGTGTGTGTGTGTGTGTAGGGCCGATCGCTTGGAGCTGTGATGAAAACCAGATGCCGTGACGTCATTCTCTCTACGAGCTCCGAAAGCGCCAAGCAAAATTAGGGGAATTACCGTTTCGAGATGATAGACGATTGACGTGGGAGCAGAGACGCTGCTTCTGTTCAAAAAGAACTTTGAAGAATCATTACTTGTTTAATTCTCTTAAATGTTAAATTTATGTAATAATCGTTTGTGTAATTAAAATGTCTTTCATTAATTAATTTGTTCATCGTTTAAAATCCCCACAAAAATTATCTCAGAAGTAGGATAGTAATTAAGCACTCGAAGGAACTGTAATTTTACTTACTTTCCTGGATTACTACCGGTTTTGAAGATTTACTGTTGCTGTGCTGGACTGTTTTACGATGTATAATGAACTGTGTTTCGAACAAAACCCTCGTCAAACTCCTAGGAATGTATGCTGATTTACCTGAACTGAAGCTGCGTAATAGTGAGTAAATAGTGTGCAGCTCTATTAAAGACTGTGGAATAAATTTTAATAATAGTGGATGTCAAGTGTCAAGACGTGAATTGTGGCTAAAAATCCATCGGACATAACATGTTTGTACTCGCGCTTTGCCGACACCATTCGTGATCTATTGGATGGTATGGAAGTACTTTGTTTCGTTTCTGTTTCCTGATTATAGAGCTAGGAACATCGTGGATTACCATTATATGAAGTGAGTGATTTTCTCAATTTTATTAACTATGTTTCTAATTGATGTGCCGGGAATGGAAGATGTCCTAAAAAGTGAAAAAGCACATAATATAAAATTATTACACAAAATAATATTTAACGACGTGAGCGACAGAAATAATCGAAAAAGGTTAAGACAATTTAGTGATAGAAAAAATCAAACAAGATTTTCAGGCTTATGAATTAATTTCCATTGCCAATGTTTTGTGCATTGACAGCTCTGGTACACAAGATGACTTAGCAACCCGAATTCCTTCTTATCTGAATAATTTAGAATTGCTTAAAAATAATGTAATTTTAGAAGAAAGTGAAAACGAAAGTGATTTGGAGGGTGTGGATGGTGGGGATAAAAATGAAGTAGATGATAATGTTCGAGATGAAACGAAACTAAGAAACAATTCTGGTGCCACAGTGAGACAACTTTCTTCCCGATTTGCTAATGATAATATTCTGAGTACAATTGAAAACAAGTCGAATGTATTTCATAACTGTAGTATAAATGTTACTATTGAAGACATCAAATCTTTTGTTGCTCAATTTGATGGCCAAAGCCACGAAAATGTCAGTAGTTGGGTCGAAAGTTTTGAAGATGCAGCTACCATTCTTCAGTTAAATGATTTACAAAAACTGATTTTTGCTAAACGCCTGATGACAGGCAAAGCAAAACTATTTGTTCTTAGTGAACCAAAGTTGAACTCATGGCAGGTTTTTAAGAATGCTATTCTTGATGAATTACGGTCCAGCTGCAATTCGGCCGAACTGCATGAGTTATTATCAAAACAAAAAATGAAGAGCAATGAAACATTTGATGAGTTTTTTTTAAATATGAAAAGAATTGCTAAAAATGGTCAAATTGAAGATGTTGCTTTAATACGATATGTTATAGATGGTATACCAGGCTCCGAGTTTAAAATATCTTGCTTGTATGGGTCACAAACATTAACTGATTTTAATAACAAATTGAAGCTTTATCAACAGATATGTGATGATGAAGAAAAGTCGAGAGCGTCAAAAACAAAATTTGAAAGTAAACAAAAATTTGAATCTAGACATAAATATGACTCAAAAAATTCTGTTAACCAAACAAAGCGTAACGTAACCGATAGTGGAGGAATAATTCCTGAAATTAAACATAATACAACTTGTTTCAACTGCGGTGAAAGCGGTCATATTTCCAAACAACGTGTTCATAAAGATCAGGGAGTCAAGTGTTTTAAATGTGAAGAATTTGGACTCAGAAGTTTCGAATGCTCAAATACGAATTCGAAACCAGAAGTATCAACCGTGAATATTGATGTAGTTTCGAAGTTGACCAAAGAAGTAAAAATTAATGATGTATATGTAACCGCGTTAATAGACACAGGAAGTCAAACTACTTTGTTACGTAGATCGACTTTTGATAAACTGAATATCGAAGGCCACGTGCTCGTAAGTTCAACGTTGAGTGGGTTCGGTAAATGTCAAGTAAAACCTTAAGATTTCTTTGAAGGTAATATTAAAATTAATAATTTCCAGTGTACTGCAGATATTTGTGTTGCAGACAACAATGTGATGACACATGAAGCCATTTTAGGCTTAAACGTAATATTAAAAGGTGAAATATTAATAAACGAAAATGGGGTTACCATAAAAAATAAGTCACAGAGTTTAGAGGAAGTAAATATTGTATCTGTTTTACCTGTCGACCTAGCTAGTAACGAAGACGAAATAAACATTGCACCTAGTGTTACAAACTACTTTAAAGAGAATGTTCAACAGTTAGTTTCGAATTATATGCCACGTAAGACCAAATCTACGGACATACAGTTAAAAATTTGCGTTAAAAATAACGAACAAGTATCGCATCAACCGCGTAGATTACCGTTTGCGGGAAAGAAAATTGTTGAAACCCAAATATCCGAATGGCTAAAGTCAGGGATTATAGAACAGAGTTCTGCAGAATATTCCAGCCCATTAGTCATCGTTAAAAAGAAAGACGGGACACCAAGAGTCTGCGTTGATTATCGTCGTTTAAACAAAGTTGTAAAGGATAGATTTCCCCTTTCCCTGATTGAGGATATCCTAGACCGCCTTCAAGAAGCACGTGTTTTCAGCACTATTGATCTCAAAAATGGCTTTTTTCACGTGGACGTCGAAGAGGAAAGTCGGAAGTACACATCATTTGTTACGCATGAAGGACAGTACCAGTTTTTGAAAGTGCCGTTTGGACTCTAACTCACCAGCTGTATTCCAGAGATTCATAAATACCATTTTCCGACCGTTAGTTAACGATGGCATCGTTTTGCCGTACAGGAACGATATCATCATTTTGTTCGCCTCATACGAAGAGGGAATCAAGAGGCTGAGTCAAGTTTTAAATCTAGCGAGTGAATACGGGTTGGAAGAAAAATTTTAAAAAATCCCCATTTTTAAAGAAACGAATTGTTGAATTGAATTGAATTTTTTAGGTCATGTCATAGAAGAGGGTAAAATTTTCCCATCCACCTTGAAGACGCAAGCTGTTATAACTTTCCCTGAACCATCTGACTTAAAACAGATCCAAAGTTTTCTTGGGCTGACAGGATATTTCAGAAAATTTATTCATAAATACTCTATAATTGCCAAGCCACTTAGCGACCTGCTGAAAAAGGGTAATAAGTTCGAATTCGGTGAAGAACAAAAGATCGCATTCAATAGTTTGAAATCAGCGCTAGCTGAGAAGCCTGTACTTGCAATTTATAACCCTCATTATGAAACCGAACTACACACAGATGCCAGCATAGAAGGATATGGGGCGATTCTAATGCCGAAACCCCCAGGTGATAGCAGTTTTCACTCCACTTATTTTATGAGTAGGAAAAACTCTGATGCAGAGAAAAAGTACTCAAGTTACGAGTTGGAGGTCCTCGTGATCGTAGAAGCACTAAAAAGATTCCGTGCTAACCTTTTGGGAATTTCATTTAAGACAGTGACGGACTGTTCAGCTTTTCAACGGACGATGGAAAAAAGAGATTTAGCGACGCGTGTTGCTCGTTGGGCTCTGTTGTTACAGGAATTCGATTATGTTATAGAGCATCGTAAAGGTGTTAGAATGCCACATGTAGAAGCTCTAAGTAGAGCTCCTGTAAACGTGTTATGTATTTCTGTTGAAAATATCTTACCTAAATTAAAACTTGCCCAAGAAAATGACACTGAAATAAAAACCATTACGGAATTATTGAAAACCTCAAGTTATGAAAATTATTGTAATAGAAATGGCGTACTATACAAGTTTATTGAAGGTAAAGAATTGATAGTCGTACCGGAAAGTATGCAAACTGAAATCATAAAAGATGCTCACCAGAAAGGGCACACAGGTATCAAACATACAGAGAAACACCTGGATGAATACTATTTCACTCCCAAACTTCGGCAGAAGATAGAAAACGTTATCGCCAATTGCGTTCATTGCATCTTAATAAATTGCAAAGCAGAGAAAAAGGAAGGATTTTTATATCCGCGATTCAAGAAGGGCATTCCGTTGCATACCTATCATATAGATCACTTGGGTCCTCTGGAAAGTACCCATAAAACCTACAAGCACATATTAGTAGTGGTCGACGCCTTTACAAAATTTACTTGGTTTTATCCAACAAAATCTACGACCTCAGCCGAGGTGATAGCGAAGCTAGAGAATCAGAAGGACATTTTTGGAAGCCCTCGTCAGATCATTTCTGATAGAGGAACGGCTTTCACATCCAGTGAGTTTTATGACTACTGTGCTAAAGAAGATATTAAACATCATCTAATCACCACAGGCCTGCCGAGAGCAAATGGACAAGTCGAACGAATCAACCAAGTCATTATATCAGTCTTAGCGAAACTGTCCTTAAAAAATCCAACCGAATGGTATAAACAAATGAAGTTCAGAGAACGCTTAACTCAACATATCAAAGAAGCATTAACACCACTCCGTTCGAATTACTCTTCGGTACTAAAATGAACAGTAAGGGCACCAATCAGCTCAAAGAACTGATAGAAAGTGAGTTTCAATCTCAATTCGAGGCTCAAAGAGAAGAATTACGAAAGCAAGCCAAGAGGCAAATTTTCCAAGTCCAACAGGAAAATAAAAAGACATATAATGCAAAAGAAGACAAGAACAGCCGTACAAAGTTGGTGACTTAGTGGCAATCAAAAGGACTCAATTCGGACCACACTTAAAATTAAGAGCGAAGTATTTCGGACCTTATAAGATCACGAAAGTTAAGGGTGGCAACACCTATGACGTAATAAAGGAAGGGTGCCATGAGGGGCCCATATGCACCACCACATGTGCCGAATTCCTCAAGAAATGGACGGCGCCTTAAAAATTTTCACGAATACTTATTTCTGTTATTGTATATCCTTGCTTGTTGCTTTTTTTTTTTTTTTTTTTTTTTTTGTATTTTGCAGTGTCCTGGAGGGCCAGTCCACCCTTGGATGGCCGAAAATGTAGTGCCGATCGCTTGGAGCTGTGATGAAAACCAGATGCCGTGACGTCATTCAATCTCTGAGCTCCGAAAGCGCCAAGCAAAATTAGGGGAATTACCGTTTTGAGATGATAGACGATTGACATGGGAGCAGAGACGCTGCTTCTGTTCAAAAAGAACTTTGACGAATCATTACTTGTTTAATTCTCTTAAATGTTAAATTTATGTAATAATCGTTTGTGTAATTAAAATGTCTTTCGTTAATTAATTTGTTCATCGTTTAAAAGCCCCCCCCATATATATATATATATATATAATGTTATTATATATAATGTTATATATATATATTGACCTGTACACTAGGTAGGCATAGCATAGACAAATGTGATTGAACATAGCATAGCATATTGTCATACCATACATGGCCTACACAACATTGCATACAGAAACATGACTTTTTGTGAATTATTACAAAAAGACAAAAACAGTACATATGTAGTGATACCAGGCATATAAATATAGACTTACTAAGCGAATATTTTGCTGCACATAACTTAGCTCACTACTTCGAGCTTCTTAGACATCATTCTGCTTGACACAGCTCTTGTCCAAGCGCTTCGAGCTTATCCATTATAGATTTAATTTTATTTGTAAGTGCCGGTTGTTTTATTGGAAAGCGCTTGAACGGGACCTCAGATCCACCGAAGATAATGTGCCATTTCTGTGTTAAAGGGCATTCCACAAGATAATGATCGGGCGACCCTTCATTGCCGCAGACACAGATATTGGTGGTAGATATGCCTCTGTCTTTGAAATAAGACGGGAAAGGTCCATGACCCGTTATGAAGCGCGTAACCGCATCTACAGATAACCGATATGTATCTTCAACCGTTCCTGCCCCAAAATATAGGTCGTCGACATAGACAGAAGAATTTAACACTTCGAAACTGTCCGGCATTTTATCTTTATATTTCCGAATGTGATATTTTATAGTGGCGGCCAAAATGAAAGGAGATATAGTCAAACCGAAAGCTACGCGACACATTTGCATAATCTTAAAGGAGTCATTATTTTCATTAAACCAAAGAAATTTTAGAACTTGTCTACCACCTTCTGATAGTGATTCCTATCATCAAAAAGGCTTTTCCAATGTGTCCACAAAACGCTATCTTAAACTTACGAAAATTTAACATAATGTCTAGTATATTTGGATTTAGATTAGGTCCCGATTCAAGGCAGTTATTTAACGAATTCATGTCCTCTGCCCTCGAGATAGCCTCGTACACTGCACGGTGCGGCATATAATATCCCAAATTTGTATCATTATTCGGACATTCCTCCACAATTCCTTCTAATATTTGGTTCTGAATTATATTTTTATATTCCTGAAAAATCTCCGGAGTTTTACTTAGTTTATTGTGAAGGTTTACGAATCGTTTCTTAGCTACCTTAAAATTATTTCCTAGACTTTTAAAACTGTATTTCCAGATTAAATTTGCCTCATATATACCGTTTTTAAACTGCAAATTTCGTTCAAACTGGTCTTTTATTTCGCAGTCAATATCGGAATAATCATCTGAATCATTAATTCTCATATGTTCTAATTCCCCAAATCTTCTTAAATCTTTCAACACAACAGTGTTTGTCATTACCGCTAAATTTTCAGAACAATTTGTATTCGTTTTATTTTTCTCGATTCCTGTAGCAACCCAACCAAACACAGAACTGACTGCGTGGAACACTTCAGATATTTTAATTCTTTCGGAATAAACTACATTCCAGAATTCATCCCCGCCAATTAATATCTCAACATATGTGTTATTTTTTCTAGAGCAATCGGCTATCTGCAACCCCAGATGCTCCATGAAATCAGCAATTTGTTTACTAGGCACACTGATGGGCGCCGAGGAAATAACATCCGAGATCAAACATTCAATGTGTGTTTTATTATTTTGTTTTCAATTCTGAATTTCGATTTTAACGACCGAAATATAGGAATGTTATAGGAATATAGGAATGTTTCATTGCCTTGGTCGCACCAAATGAATAAACGGAAAGTCTTTCATAACAGATTGGAGTAAGTTTTAAATAGTCGGCCAATTTTTTCGTTATAAAGGATATGTGACTGCCTTGATCAAGAATTAATCTAGTTAATGTCTCCTAATGTAAATCCTAATCTAAAGTCCTCTTTGCCTCCTAATGTAAAGTCCTCTTTGCCGATTAAATTCCAAAACTAAATCGTCCGGAATTAATTTTGATTTATATTTAGAACAAGCATAAACTGTATAAGTTTGTAATAATATTTCTCTGGCATTACAGTCATTATTATTGTCACATTGAAGAACAGAAGCAATCAATTTTAAGTTTTGAACTTTATTTCTTTCCTCAGAATTCAAAGTCAGAGATTCAGTTTCATTTCCGGAATAACCTCGTTCCGACTTTTTTTTTTACAGGGGATTTACTAGTACAAATCGATTCATTGTGATACGTACCGCCACATTTATTACATTTAGTTTTATTTCTGCACTTTTTTTTATGTATGAATTTTTTTAAAAAAAAGAATAGCAGCGGTTTTCGGATCTTAGTTTCTTTAAATTATCAGAAACATTCACTTCGCATTTAAATGACTCGTGAAAATTATCACAGAAGATACATTTTCGGTTAACTTCAGTATGAAATGCAGCCGTGGGTGCATTTTTTATATATTTTCTAGTTTCATATTTTGATTGATCGACTCGCGGAGGCACAGGATTCTTCTTTTTATTTAATACTAGATTTGAAACTTCTCTGTATTCTATTTCCGTTTTAATAAATTGTGTTAATTCCGAAACTTCAACTTTATCTTTCGATCCTCTTTGCCGATTAAATTCCAAAACTAAATCGTCCAGAATTAATTTTAATAATATTGGAATTAGTAAATGTCCATATGAGCCAGAAGTTACCTCTAAAGCTTCCAAATTACGGATCGAAACTTCTAATTCGTCATACAATTTACGTAAATCCTTTACGTTAGCAGAATTTTCAACGGATTCTAAATTGAGAATTTTATTCACGAATGAATTAATGATCAGGTCTTTTCAACCATACTGTTGTATAGTATGCTACACAACTATCATAATTACTTTTGTA
The DNA here is from genome assembly GCF_044657685.1 of Stegodyphus dumicola. Classification (NCBI taxonomy): domain Eukaryota; kingdom Metazoa; phylum Arthropoda; class Arachnida; order Araneae; family Eresidae; genus Stegodyphus; species Stegodyphus dumicola. The sequence goes on along the minus strand of NC_140771.1, from coordinate 128,861,958 downwards.
AAAGACCTATTTAAGTGTAATTGAACTATTTTATTCACGCCATGAACTCATGAACTGTAACCGAACTATTTATTTTATTTAAACGCCATCTCGTGGCGATATGAAAAAACGTCAGTCGACCTCCAGCCGCCATGATGATAGCTTACTATGTTACGTTATTCTCAATGTTTGATGTTCCATTTCGTTTATGTTTCATTTTTATATATATTTCTTTTGTTTGTAACCGTTCCTGTGTGCTCTGTTAATAAATCCTTTTAAAGCTAGCCGGCATTAGTGTCTATTGAGGAACGGCTACATCACATTGGCGCCCAACTAAATTTGAATCCAAAATGGCGCAACAAAATGTTTAGAATTTCTGTTTGGCTTTAACAAGCCCTTACTCCCGAATTTAACTTTTAGTTGCTGGAGATCGGCTCAGTTTCTTTTCAGGTGTGGACTACTGGTCAAATATTCTGGAAACCAATTCTGGAATTAAAATTGTCATATCGTGCTGCTAGCACATCGAATCATCAACTGGACAATTTCAACGGAAAAGATAAGTTTCGTTTACATTATCGTTTAATCTGAGTTTAAAGTTCTTTTAAACTGATTATTTATTATAAGCTGCTTCTTAAAGCAAATGTAAATTCTTTACTGAAATCTCATTTATTGATACTACATAAGAGTATTAAACGAAAGCAAACAGCTTTCTGTTAACCAAACGTTATTTCTTGAATTGTAATTTGTTATTTTAAAATGTTAATTCGCATAGTAAATTAATTTGTGAATAATATTGTTTCACTGAATACATGTTTTGATGTTAAAGTTTGAATATATTCATGGACGTTGTTCATTAGAATTTATTAGTTTCGCTTCTGCATACAGCAGCAGATGTTTTCCCCCCGCGGAAATGTTTAGACTAGCGATGATTTATGATGTGTTTACGTCAAATCTTTTATTATTTTTATTTCCTTTGAGTGCTGTTGTTCCTTATTAAATGTTTTATTCTACATAAAATAAAATATTGTACTAGTTGATTTATCTTTCGACGAACATTTTGAGAAAATGATTATAGTATAATACTTTAAGAAAATACGATTGTTTTCCTTTAATGAATGCATGTCTTGAAAATATTTCTTGAAGCGAAAGAAAATAATTATGAATAAAATCGAATGACTATTTAAATAAAGTAAAAGAGTTACTAAGTGTGTGTTGCTTAATCAGCTTAATATTTTGTTAAGATTAAGATTTCGAAGAATTCAGCTTAAATATAAAAGCTTATGGTAAGACATTTATGTATGTTTTGCTAAGTAGTAAACAATTTTTGAGCAATTTATTATATGTTATTTTCTTGATGCAAGTTGAATTTATGAGGGCATTTTATGGCATTTTTACGACTCCGAAATAATAAACTTTGTGAGTATTATTGTTTACATTTATAAATACTGTTTAATAGTGGTATATAAATGTACGAGTAACATTGTTTACATTCATACATGCTGTTTAATAGGGGTATATACATTTTACTTAAAGGTATAATTATTAATTTTAAAATACTGTATTGTGAATAAAATCGAAATAACAACAAATTCAACTTCATCTTTTCCCTCCCCCCTGACCTCTCATATAATTATGGCTTACCTTGCCAAAGCACGAAAAGAGGATTTAAAAACTCTCGCTGCAGAACTGGGTTTCACTGTAAACGACACTATGCGAGTAATAGATGTTAAAGATCTTATTGTCAATTCTGACACTTATGATGAGGCTTTTACCAGGAATCTTCTGGAAACTTTAATCGAAACTAGACAACAAAAACAACGTGAAAGCAACGATCTGGAGACACGTCAAAGAAAAGAACAAGAACTTTTATTAGAATTGGAACGTTTAAAATTAAACCTGGCAGCTGCTCGCTCAAACCCTAACTATGCCGCCTTTGCTTCAAATGCAGCTATTGGAACAAATATTCAACACCTAATCCCTAAATTTACAGGAACTTCTGACATTGCAACCTACCTGCAAATTTTTGAAAGACAATGTGAGAAAGTTAATATAAAACAAATAGATTACATCACTCATCTCCTACCTCTTCTGCCTATAGACATTTCGCAAATTATTTTAAGAGAACCAAAAGACAAATTAGAAGATTATTCTTACATCAAGAAGATTCTGCTACAAAGATTCAAATTAAATGCTGAATCATTTCGAATTAAACTTACTACACACCAAAAACACCCTGGGTCTTTATGGAAAGATTTTACTTACGAATTAAACAATTATCTCGAAGAGTGGCTCCATAGTCTCGATGTTACAGACTTTGAATCACTCAAAGACTTGGTCCTGACAGATCAGCTTAAAAGAAGAGTCAGTAGTGACGTCAAGGAGCATTTTATTGATACTTGGGGAAAACTAAAGAGTTCATCTGAATTAGTACAGAAATTGGATGATTATGAAGCTGTACGTGTTAAAAATACGAACTATAAAACTGAACTTCCTGTCAGGCGGAACTATTCTTACAAACCGACTAATCCATCCAAACACAAAGTAGAAAATCGAACAAGTGACATACAGGGAACTCATAAAACCTTTTCAAATCGTGTTCAGCAACAAACAGAGGAAAAGCGACCTCCTTTAACATGCTATGGGTGCGGAAAAACTGGTTTTATCGAGTCTAAATGTCCAGACTGTAACCCCCCAAAGACTTCAAATTTATCAAATTTTGGCACTATCCAAATCCGATCCTGTTTATCTTCCACTCGGACTGCTGTATTTCCAATTAGTATTGGTGGTGTTTCCGGTACAGCTTTCGCCGACACTGGTGCTAGTCACTCAATTGCAAGTGAATCCCTCTATCATATTCTGCAAAAACAAGATGCAGTATTTGAAAAGACAACACTACAGGTGTCTTTCGCTGATGGTTTGGTATCTGAAAAAGAGGTACTTCGCACCGAACAAATCATTCTTCTCGAAGGCAGAGAGTTCAAAACTCCGCTCCTTGTGTTGCCTGATGCCAAAAATAACTCGACTCTGTTAGGAACTGACTTTCTTCAAAAAGCTAAAATTGTTTTAAATCTTGCTGAAAATAAGTGGAACTTTTCTGATGAACCTCGAAGAAAATATAGCTTCGTGAAACCTCATCAATCCCAAGTACTGGAAGAAACCCCAGTTGTTGTATACAACTGCCGACTACGAGAAAATGAAGGACAGCAATTAACTACAGCCCAACGGCTTGCAACTGATGCATTGCTTAACAAATATCACACTGTCTTCAAAGTAGGGGGAGAAACAACTAATCAAAAGCCATCTGGCTTACTTCAAACTCCAGTCTATGCTCAACGTTTTGAGACCTTGTCAATTGATCTTTTAGGTCCCCTTCCTGAAACACCGTGTGGTGAAAAATGGATTTTTTTTGTGCAGGACTGTGCTACGAAGTGGACAGAACTATTTGCTTTAAAGGAAGCCACGGCCAGAGAATGTGCCACTATTCTTTTGGAGGAAGTTGCCCTTCGATTTGGGTTACCCAGGAAAATAATAAGTGATAATGGTACCCAGTTTACTAGTGCTGTTATGCAACAACTATGCTATCTTGAACATTGATCAAAGTCTTACTCCTGTCTATCACCCACAATCTAACCCAGTTGAAAGGAAGAATAGAGATCTGAAACCACGTTTAGCAATACTTGTTGGTAACGACCATCAGTCATGGAAGGATAAACTGCCATTAATAAGGTTTGCTTTGAATACAGCCAAATGTGATTCAACTGGACATTCTGCTTCTTTTCTTCAATTTGCACGAGAGTTACGAACCTTAGATGATGTAAAGCATGATATAAAAGCCGTAATTGAGAACGATAATTTTGTTCCCGAAATTACTCCATATTTGAAACGTTTTGCAAGAAATGTACAACAGGTACGAGAAAGAGTCGAAATGCATCAAGATAAGCAGAAACGATATGCTGACAAAAAACGAAGAGAAACACCGAAATTCGTTTCTGGAGATAACGTTTGGGTCACCCTCCACCCAATCAGCAAAGGTCCACTGAAGAAAACTGCTAAATTCATGCCCAAGAGAGATGGTCCTTATGTGATAGTGACTACAAGATCTCCAACCACTTATGATATTGCCGATCCTCATGAAAAAGACAAAATTCTCGGCAAGTATCATGTTTCAGCCTTGAAACCATATCAAGATCGAAATAAGCAAAACTCAGCTCGTGTAATTCCAGTGGTTCCTCTAAAGAAAAGAGGACGCCCGAAACGTGTAATACCATCCGAATCTGCACCTGTTGCACAAGGTGCTGGTGACGCAAAATCTACTCCTCGTCAAACTGGAGCCCGTTCATCTGATTCTCCGCCCGCTGCACAAAGTAGACAAATGTCAGTTCCTGACTTCTTGCCGAGACGTCTACGAAGTCAGAGGGGGAGGATGTAACAGACCTATTTAAGTGTAATTGAACTATTTTATTCACGCCATGAACTCATGAACTGTAACCGAACTATTTTATTTAAACGCCATCTCGTGGCGATATGAAAAAACGTCAGTCGACCTCCAGCCGCCATGATGATAGCTTACTATGTTACGTTATTCTCAATGTTTGATGTTCCATTTCGTTTATGTTTCATTTATATATATATTTCTTTTGTTTGTAACCGTTCCTGTGTGCTCTGTTAATAAATCCTTTTAAAGCTAGCCGGCATTAGTGTCTATTGAGGAACGGCTACATCACACTTTTTGTTAATTCAAAGCCTGAAACGACATTCGAATCTTGACTCGTTAAGAATGTTTTTAAGTATGCAAATTTTTGTATTTTTGAGAGCGCTTCTTTTTTATGTATCGAATTTTTGAAACTATTCCAAAATTCATTCCATTGTTTGGGGTCTCCCCAAAATTTGTCAGTCATTAATTTTGGTAATTTCAGCGTACTATTCCCACTCGAACTGGAACTTACCTGCAAAATTCCATTACCACTAGGCTGGTTTAAATCAGATCTTTGGAAATTCCTCGCTGGCGGTACTTCGGTAACCGCACCTAGAAACTGCTTAATTTGACTACAAGCAATTATACATTTGTCATTGTATTCTTCGCTTAAGCTATAATCTTCTTCAAATAAGTTAATATCAATTAACTCTTGTATTTCATCATCAAGTGTTCTCAAATTATTTTTTTTTCGGTTAATAATTCAAACAATTCCCGTAATTCTTTAATCGAATTTTCCTTCCCTTCAATTTTTAATTTATCTACAATCACTTTAATTAACCTTGCAACAGACGGTCTCAATGTGGAACATTTACGTTTCAATCTGTCTAACTTATTTTCCCTTTTATTTAATTTAAATACATTCACGATAGCAATAATAAATATATACTAATTTAGTACAAATAATCATTAAATAATTAATGTTAAGATTTCCCTACCTTTATTTGGAATTCCATTGTCCCTTGAATATGAACTTTCCATTCTTAAATCCAAATCGAAACACTCAGAGCGAACGCACAAAATCTTCTCAAAGTCTTATATTCCCGGCCGATGCATCATTTAATAATTTACGTTTCTAAATCAGGTTATGATGGTTCAGTGGTTCATAAAATTTTAACATTTTTAACAATATTTTAATTCACTATGTGTACAGAGCGTATTCTTAGACCGTCGCCTTAATAAAACAAAACAAACTTTATTCACTCACAACAACGAGAGCATCAGCGCCCTCTAGCCTTTTTTCCTTTCAAATTATTTAACACTCTGATTTTGCATAAAAGTGATAGCTAAGTTTCTCACATCTAACTAACGTAAGGACTAACATACGGATACCTAACCTAGCCAGAAATCATTTAATTAATTTGTTAGATGTAACCTAGATTAGACGCTTTTTCTCTCCAATGCAAATTGCTATCAACATCAAAATCGCAAAATATTATAAACAATATAGCTGTAGAATTTCAATAAGCGCGAAACATTCTCTCGCGCTTATTCCGTACAATGCTGCAACAGATCGCTCAAAAATCGTTGAGTTTGTTATTTGAAAATTCGTTAATGTTTTGCAAAATAAGAAATAGATAATAAAATTCGAAATTCAAAATTTGGGTTTCCATGTTTCTGCTGAAGACGGCGTTATTCAAAATCTGATGACACTAGATACCGTTGATTTAGCACAATGTGGAAAACATTCATAAATTCATGCAGATTTTTATTATTTAACTTAATTCATGCAGATTTTTATTATTTAAATATAATACAAGGCGATAATATTTTGCGGCAACAGTTTGGAAAGTGATACGTCATTTTTAGTGATTCTACGCAAAATGTCTTTTCGAGACTAATACCCTATCCGGGACTAACGTGTCTCCTGGACTAAATACTACTACTACTAATAATAATAAATCTTTAACAATAGGACTACGTAAAGATAAAAATTTCACATTTCTATCTTCTGTCTTTGATTCAAGTGAAATTTTTTTAATCAGGAAAAATCCTGGCTCTGTATCATACAGTTTCCCTTGAGACTAGAAAAAATTAATAAATTCGAAACCTTCGCCATCTAAGGTTTTTTTTTCTTTTTCGTTTCTAAAATTTAATTTAAAATTCCATGATAATGTATTTTTTCTCTTTGATACAGATAGAAACAAATGCATCGTTTTCGATTCAAAATGATTGAGAAATGGACGGCCTGAAATGTTTTTTTCAAAAATGCGAAAGAAGAGCTGTATTTTTTTAAAGAAGAAAGAACTTGGTTACGATATTTATGCCATAATAATTCAAAACTGAATATGTTATGTTACTTTGAAGAAAATTCTTATGTTATCATTGCTACCTTTAAAAGTACGGTTGATGGTAATGGAGATCATGAATTTTCCGCTTTTCATCAGGCAGAATTTATTAGTTCAAAATGTTAAATATTTAGTCACAATTATAAATTTTATTTTTCATAATTCGTGAATGTTTTGTACGAAAATGAAATTTAAATTTACACAGCCTTAAAAAAACTTTGTTAATTGTACTAAGATAAACCTTACCAAAGCGAATGAATTAAAGAACATCTACTAGTTGAAAAGTATTACTCAGCGTATTTATATACATTTGTAAAATTTTACACAGGTTATTATAAATTCAAATACTAAACACAGTTACAAAATTAAATTTTATGACAAAATGTTTACAAATAAAAACGTTACTTAGTGCATTCCCATGATATTTATAAAAAGTTACAGGTAATTATGAATTCAAATGTTAAAAATGGTTATAAAGTTAAATTTTATGACAATTGTAGATAAATTTTAGATTAGTCATTAATTACAAAATTAAAGTAATCAGATCCTCCGTTTTAAACTAGTTGATAGAAAAACACTTCTGAGAAGTAAGCAGTTAGCTCCAATAAGAACCTGATGACAGTTCCATGTCATCTAAAATACTGTACACATATACTTAAAACTTAACAAGACATCATGGTATACGCGATTCTTAGCTGAGAGTTCTAAATCCCCATATTCTCATGACCGTTTACTTCGAGAAAGCGTGTTTAAATCGGATGAATTTAATACAGCAAGATAGAAATAATGTCCTTGACAAGTTGTAAAATGCATCGAAAATATCGAATCAATTATCGAGAAAATGTTGGGAGCATACCGGTACTTGTCCTTCGCTTATGTGATTATGTGGATAAAGACTGCTTCAATCAATTTCATTCTAAAAGACAATGGAAACTGCCTCTAAGCGTAACTTAGAACAATGGGTAACAAATCAAGATTTTAAAATCGTAAAAAACAATTTCCTTTCTTTAGAGCTCAAAATGGAGGCCTCAGCTGCAAGCATGCAATTTTTTGATGTCATTACTAAAGTTGAAAGACTTCAGCAAATTAATACTGCTTATATACTGAAATATATTTAATTAATTTTACATACAACACAGCTCATGTAATATAACGCAAAATTTTAATCGTCAAGGTTGAGTAAAGATATGAAAAAGAGAACCTTAAAATAGGTAACTAGTCTTTTGCAAGTTTTATCTATTGAAGTTGTTTTTGAACAGATTCCATTTACTTTTTCATTTAATTCAGAGATAAACTTCAGGAATTTTCCTTATCTAATTCAGCTTCTTTGCTATCTTTTTATTACAGTAAAAATGAAATTTCTTCTTGAAACAGAAGATGCAGAAATTTTTCACTTCTGCTTTTATTTTAATGTATATATTCCGATATTTAACACTGGAAAAATATAAAAGATAAAGATCGGGAAAAAAAAAGAAACTCACTAAACCTCCAATAAGAACGAACTAAGGAAATTTAAAATTAATAAATTATCAAAGATAAGAAGAATAACACTTGCCCCATATGGGTGGCCCAGCACAGTTTACATACAGTGGTAGCAAAGTATGACAATTGTCTGACACAACAATCTGACAACATTCGTTCGATTGGCACTGTAAGGCTAAACACGGATATCAATAAATTAAACGTACCGATCAGATTCTTCCTATTTCTTTCGTATAACGTTTACTTTGTGCATTTTTCATTAAAAAGTTTGCCATTGGACGGACATACAATTTAAAATTTGGTCCTGATGCACCCAAATTTAATCGCCTTCAATACTTTGCGGCCCAGAAAAGAATCGCGACCTTCCTCTTATGTACCTTCACCTTATGTTAAGTCTGAAATGTAAAGAGAGAAGGTAAAGCAGAAAGTTTCCTATTCGTTATACTATTTATAATGAAATAACAAAATGAATGAGGTATAAGCAACCAAATTTAAAATTTTGAGTTCTCTTATGGATGAATTAGGACAAATCACTCTGGCTTATCCTGAGGTAATTGGTATTAAGACTGCAAAAAAAAAAAAAAAAAAAAAAAAAAAAAAAAAAAAAAAAAACACCGGTATTTCTCAATATTAATGATTTCAAAATCAATGTTTCTCATATCGGTAATAGTGATAGTAAATAACGAATAGTTTTATTAAAATAACCGTAACAAAATCTGTAATAAAAGTGTTTTATTAATATTTTTATTAAAACAAGAAGTACTTTGTTAATGATCTGTGATAAGTACGGGTTTCTTGGCCAAGTGAATTAAGTCCACTGAATTTTAGTATTTTGATGCTGTTCAAATCATAGGGAACGGGTGGTTTGAACGGTCTATTTGTTTTTATCGAAGTGTAACGTGAATACAAGCCAGTTTTTCGTAGCGGCCACGAAGATCCTCCCCTATTTTGTCTTAATCAATTGTCCAAACCAAATAGAAAATTTAATCAATTATTAACTTATTTACACGAGTTTTCGATTTGACTCGATTATTTAATATTTAAATTGAGAATGAAAAATGCATCTCGTATTTTAAATAATTTTCATCTCATTTTATTACTTAACCTTTATATCAATGCATCGTATTTATGTAAGGTATCAAACGATAGATAATTACAGGGTGCTGTATACGAGTATAATGTTATTTTGAAACAAATAAATAAAAATTTCTTTGTATCTTATTGGTATCAAATTTAATATTGCAAGCAACAGAAAAAGTAAATAAAAGTCTTGATATCCAAGTCTGACACAGTACATAAAGCTACAGTCTTTACTTATGAACAGTTTTTTTCCCGCAGTTAAAAACTAATAAGTCTACAAAAAGAATTAGCCTGACTGATGAGCATCTTCATTTCATAAAGATAGTTTCTAATCATTTTTTTTTGCAAGGTTGCGAACTATGTAGTAAGAAATAAAGAATTTTATAATTATTTAAACACAGATGTCTGTATTGTTCCTGAATGAGAGAAAAATTTAATAATAAAAGAAAGTTAATAATTTGACATTTATTGTCAAATTTTGTTTCCATATGGAAAGATTATTTGCTTCTTCTTAGTTTAAGTAAGTTATTTAACGGTCACCTCAATATATTAGAATTACTGGAAATATATGTCAATAAAAAATTTGATATTTAGATAACAATGCGTTTGAATTACAGTATTTAACCAGCAGAAGTTTACATGCTGATACCAATAATTAGATTTCAGACAGGAAATAAATGCAAACAACAATTTTCCTCCTTGCGTCATTATTATTATTCTTTGTACGTTCTGATAAATATTTAACAAAAGTAATTTCAAAATTTAGTTAAAAATTTATTTTGATAAAAAAATGTTTCATTATAGTTCATTATAGGCAAAATTCGGCCCATCAGCTGCTATTAGATTTTGCATTGAGCCTGCAATTTGAAATTAAGACCACCGGCCGACAGGAACTAGGGCACTTATGTATAAATGGAAAGCATGCACGCTTCTACATCAATGAAATATTTATTAAATGAAAATTGTAATTAGCATAATTGAAAATTGTAATTAGCATAAGCGTCTATGCACGCAAAAATTCCAACTTTTAATTATTTTTCGATAACTAGGGTTAGTGATTTTTATTATTAATTTACTTCAGTGGAATTTTAGACTACTGAGATACATAAATGCATATTTTAATGGCATATATGAATTAGGCATGTGTTCATATGTTCTTGCGCGCAAAGAACGATTTTTTTAAATCTGTCTTGGTATTTCAAATTTTCCTATGTATTTTATCTATGCTTAGGACTATCAGCAGAATGCTAACGTGTTTCAAAGTTATTAAAGAATTTTCATTTTTTTTAAAAACCTCATTTAAATTATAAGGCCATTGGCTGTCATGTCTTTACCACATACAAAGCATTATTTATCATTTTCAGTTTTAATTACATATGCTTGTTACTACAACAGTTTTGAAATAAATGCTATATAATTTAAATACTTTTACATCGTTGGCTGGCTTTAAAATTAAAAAAGAAAATTCTTTTTTGGTTGAATTTGATTTTGAATCTTCTTAGAATATACTAACAAGTTGTTTTAACATTGCTAAGATCTTTGCTTAAACATTTATAAGATGTGATTCTATCGATCAAAAATAATGTTTATTCTGTTCCCCCCTTTTCATAGGAACATTTTGGTTATCCAGTCGTTGACGCACAAAGTAATCCAGAATCTGCATAGCCAATATCTAAATACACCTGATTTTTATTTAGATGCTTCAGTAATGATGAAATCATTTTACGAAAAACGTTCTAAAAAGAACGCCGGGAAAAAAAAAAAAAAAAAAAAAAAAAAAGAATCCTAAAAGTGGAAAATCATGTGAATAACATTAGGCTGATTGAGTATTTCTAACTGGCAGAGCAGAAGTATTAACTATTGTTTCTGAATGGTTGCCATGAATTTTCATGTACCCCATATGTATAGTGTGGAAATGTCATTTATGCGAAAGTTACACCTTACTGTTTAGACGACAGTACTTTGAAAGGGGCAGCGAACTTAATGCTTTAAAAGCATATGACCTTACATTTACTAAAAAAGGAGTAAAGAAAATTATATAATATAAAAAACAAGTAAAATTAAATGTGCATCCAATATTCTGAAACAAGCAAAAAAAAAAAAAAAAAAAAAAAAAAAAAAACAAGCAAAAAAAAAAAAGGTTATACCAGTTATTACTGGTACTGGAGCATATAGGTATCAGGTAGAAGTGCGCGGAAAATCAAAATTTCATCATTCGTCTTAGAGGTATAATCCCATAATACTAACTGCGTAGCGCCGCATGAATTTTGATAGAAAGCAGCCCCGGGAGAAAGGATTCGAGAGTATATCATTCCTCAACCTTGGCCATCAGACCACTCTAAAGGACATTTGGCTTACCAGCATTTTAAGTACCACTACACCGTAACGACACTATATTCTTACGGACATCCATGCCTTCTCCGAAATTCGAACCCAGGCCCAAAGATACCGCCGCTAACCACTATACCGATGTAGGCGGCGTTATTATCAAGAACGTTGAAACTATTGGGGCACAAGAAAATCATTATAAACGGGTATACGCGGAAATGTGTTCTAACAAAAGATTCTTTCGTCGCGTGTGCGCAGAGGCCGTCGGCAAATTGTTAATGATCCCAAACTCTAGATTAAGTTTTAAACTTGTTGCCATTTGCTGCTATTTTTTATTTTCACGTTGATTTAATTAATATTTGGATAAATATGTGAAAATTAAGTAGCACCTCCAAGGTAAGCGATATACCATTTTATCAAACTTCGAATAATTTAAAGTTAAAAAATTATATAATGAAATTAGCGCTATAAACCCTGTAGTGAATCCCGTAAATGTCGGTCTTCGAGTATAGTTAACAACACATATATGCACCAGCTGGGGGGGGGGGAGGCATACTGCTTCGAAGCAATTTGATGCTTTGCAAAATTCTATGTAGCGAGCAAACAACAGCGTTTCCCAGGATAATTCCTCTATTATTCCCCTGATCAATACGGAGGAGCCTCATTTTCTATGAAAAGAAAAGTAAACAAAACCTTCTGAAATAAACCACGGGTAAACGAATTACAAAGCATTCCAGACTACCAAGAAAAGAAAACGTTGTGGCATTACTCAAGGGTGTCACTTGCTGGGACTTGTAATGAGCTATCCTGTCAACTAAGAAATACCCGATGCTACTTAGGTGGAACTTTGCAAGGATTGTGTATATCTCAAGCGTTTATGAAATATATTTCGGACGGTTAGGAAAGACATGAGTAAATAAATAATAGTCTTATAGCAAATAATCTGTGCGAAACGCAAGCTGTCATTAATCACTGGTTGTATTTCATACTATTTTACCAAAAGTAAATTTACGATAGTTACTAAGCTGCAATTTCTAGTGAATAAGTTACAAATACATACAGCTGTCGTTAGCATCACGCTAAAAGCGGGAATCTGTATTTTTATTCTTTCACTTGTTTGCGTATTCTAAGTATATATTCTTCGTATATTTATTTTTTTCTTGTCTTTTACGTTATCTAAATAAAGGGGAATGCTAATTCTTTGTGACACATGCATAAAGGAATTATCAAATAGGGTATAAACATATTTTCCCCAAAACTGAACACAAAAATATTGAAATGTGTTTATCTTAAAACAATGCCTTGTAGTTCGTTGATGGGAATAGTTTGATGATATAGTATGTATACTACATAAAACGAAAAATGGTTAAATAACAAATTTTACCAAATTTCATATTTAAAGCTGTATTTGATACTTTCGTTTTATTTTAAAAGAATTTTTAATTTTAATTTAAAAGGTAGAGAAGAGTTTTTCGTTGCGTTACCATTGCTGTTTATGTTATGCATTTTATTTAAATAACAGTAAAACATAAAAAAACTGTATTAAAAGGACAAGCTCAAGTCGGCGTCGATTCAATGGGGATTACATTAAGGTGCTTTTTCATCAGAGGCAAAATAGTTTTGCTAAGGTGGAAGGTAAAACAACCTTATTTACTCGGAAATTAATAGGCAGAGCAAAGTGAAAATGGGCATAGTTATCACTTATTGAGGAAAACCGTAATGAAACAGTTAAGAGATTAGAATTCTGATATCTTTGGGAAGTAGTATAGCGAAAGACTTGTCGACTTCTTGGATATTTCTTGGGATTGTATTACTGACCAGTTACCTTTTGGGCATACAGAACAACAACTGTAAAACCGATATGATGAGAAGAAGAAAGGTAAAGCTCAGCGAAGAAGGAAGATTCAGGGAGTAAGCGTGTAGGGTTTACTTTGTTTTCCTGATAGTTATTTTTATTTTGGAACAAGCCTTTCCTTTACCTTCTAATTTTACACCCATGTTTTCCTGCCAGAATGAATTTTCAGGATTTCGATTTATATAAATGTGATAGAAATGAGTATTTAAGCTGAAGTCTGGGTCACTTCATTAGAAGAGCGTATTCTGCCTTTCAGTCACACTGTTGCTTCTAGTCTAAGCTATCTATTTCACGCTCATATTGTTACGTGCCTGCTAGTAGTCGTCGGCGATCTTAAATAAGGGCGAACTCTGTTAGTTACTTCTGTGCAGCTTCGGCTGGTTTATTTTATTTGGCATTAGATAAGTTTCATATTTTCTATCTTGAGTTAAACCCCAGGTGGAGGCTTATTGTAAGCCCGTGAAGGGGTCATCTGTTCATCAATTTTGAGTTAAAATAAAAAAAAAGTAATTTAACCCTTCTTTGGACTGGTTACTTAAAAGAAAGCAGCGAATGGTCTCTACACAATTCTTCAAGATCCTACTCTCAAGGAAATCCAGTTCAGCTAGGATATTACAAGTGCAATGAACGGAAGTGGTGGATGGGGTCGAAAACATTTACGAATAGTAAGTAAATTAATTTATTACGAGTTTGTCATCAGAATTAAATAATTTAGACGACTCTTCGTGAAGCAGTCTAGTGCTGGATCCCTTTTAACCCTCTGACCGGCACAAGTTTCATTACGGCTCAAGCTCAAATTTCAAAATTCAAGCTCAAATTTTGAAAAATGCCACGAGAAATTGGTAGTTCCTTAATTTCAATGATGAAATGTCTCTATTAATTTATACCAGGATTTATGTATTTTTAATACATTACCTTAATCTCTTGGCCATATTTCAACATGCACGTATATATACGTTCTAAAAGACATCACAAATGGTATTCTAGGCCGTATATATGCAAATATATCGATCAAATGGTTTGAATATAATAAGATTAAGCTCTCAAAGAAATATATTGGGTTGTAGACGTAGCGCGTGTAAAAGACTGATTTCTTAACTAATTTGCGGCTGGGTTATCTTGTATGGGAAAATCTTCAGACCTCAAGAAATAAACTTTTAAGTATGCATCCGGAAACCATTAAACAGTTATATTCAATGGCTGATTTCAGATTACTGGCATGAGAAAATATTGCAACTGTGAAATATCGACCACGGAAATGGAACACAAGGGAAGAACTGGATCCTAATTAACATCTTGAACTAAAGAAGTTAAATATGTGTGAGTGTGAAAGGCTTCAGGGAATTCCAGTTCACCAACTAACTGAAGAAGCTTTGCGGATAGTTGTCATAAAATTAATTAAAAAGCTTTGATGGAAGTGACTCTTCTAACATTACGCTTCTAAGGCCAATTTTAATTTCTTTCTTAATGTTAATTTTAATTCAAAGCAACTCTTCAATTTTAATTTTAATTTTAATGTCAAAGCAGTTTCTCAGTTTACTCAGTTTTCTTCTTGTACAAGAATTTCCTTGCAGGGAACCACAAAATATGTAAATGAAGTACTAGATAAAAGAGCAATAAGTAAATTAAAAATAATATATAAACATAGATAAATGGCAATTTTTATACATAATTTATGTATTATAGAAATTATGAGATCACATAGATGCGATTCATAAGGTACTTAACATGAATTATTACGGAGTGCTTTGATACGGCAGAATATACAATGCGGAACGAAGAATTGTGAGTATTTTCGTTAATGTTTTGGGTTTTCTGTAGATTTACGAATATTGAATTCCTCCTAAGTCGAGTATACCTAGGAATTTCAAATTTTTGCTACATTTTGATTTCTATTTGAAATATTTTTTTCGTATTTAGATACCTTTTATAATGCTTTCCCCTAGAAGTTATGCTAGAATTGCTTTTTTTTTTATTTAAAAAAAACGAAATCCTAGTGCACCACAAAGTATTACACGAGACGTACAAACCGTAAGTAAAAAAGGCAAAATTGTAATTAATAGCATCAGTTTTCAATAATACAATGAAATCATACACAAAGAAAAAAAAACACAAAAAAGTAAATACAAAAGTATAACAATGAACAAAGAAATCATTTACAACGTTTAAAATAAAAATCAACAAAATCGTTGAAAGCTCGGTAGGCCGAAGCTGAAGATACAAAATCATAACATTTCGGCGGCCAATGAATTCCAATTAATTCTTGTTAAGGAATATTCTTTGATATCGCCAAGAGATGGCGTTAGGAGTCCATCTATTGGCTTACTTAACCTTTCCCCTTCTGAACACGTGACTTGAAAAAACATATTCGTCTTCTTGAAGGTAGAATTTCGATGCACTACGCAATAGAATTCGATTTAGATATTAGCTGGAACTATTCAGTCAGTGCCTTTTGAGCCTTAAATATTCGATTCAGGCATTTTAGCCAACATTGTATATATGTAAATATTAAGCTTAATTAAAATTTAGGGAAAACCCTCCAGGTCATGCATCTCGTCTTTTGGATTATGAGTGATTCGACTTTGATCTAGAACTTTCGTTAAATAATGGTGCATCGGCTCCAGAAAAGAATCTGATTAATTTGAAAATTTGTGTTTTTCGCCTTTTGGATTAGCTTTGTAAGCGAAGACTTCTCACGGTAAGTCTCCTTTGATAATTTATTAAAATGGAACAGAAGACACTAATTAAGAATCGAGCACATATACGTGCTTCTGTAACTCAAATTATTAAAAATGTAAATGAGTATTTAAAAGAAGAAAATCAAGAAGAGTTAGAAAATTGTTTGGAATTGTTAAATAGTAAAGAAACGGAACTACATGATTTAAATGAAAAAATACCAAATTTGATTGAAGATGAATCAAAATTAGATTCAGATATTAAGACTTCTATGGAATATAACGATAAAATAATAATAGCGAAGTCTAAAATCAACCGCTATTTAAGGAAATACAATACTCAAAATATCAACACGAATTTAAATAATTCATCTACAGAAGTTGAAACCAAAAGACAGATTGAAGGCAATGTGAAATTGCCCAAACTCTTAATTCACAAATTTTCCGGAGACTATAACGATTGGATGAATTTTTGGAATTCATTCAAGGTCACTATTCATGACAATGTTACACTTTCGAAGATCGAAAAAATTAATTATTTGAGAACTTATTTATGAGGAAACGCAGCATCAGCCATAGAAGGTCTCTCAATCTCAGAGGCTAATTATGACTCTGCTATAGACATTCTTAAAAATAGATTCGGTCAAAGTGACCTTATTATCAATACACACATTTCTAATCTCTTAAATTTAAATCCCGTTCAAAGTTCAAGTGAAGTGACAAAATTGCGAAAACTTTATGATACAATTAACGTTCAAGTCAATACAATTAACGCCTTTTAGCATTCGGTGTGAAACCAGAAACATATTCCAACATGTTTATTCCAATTTTGATGAAAATTGTCCCGAACGATATAACTTTAGAATTTCATTGTACAAATACTGAAAATCCTTCAACCTATGATTTAAACAAATTTCTAGACTTTTTTCGATTAGAAATAGAATCGCGAGAAAAGATTAATTCGTTATCCTTTCCACGCAAGTCAAAATCGGAAATGAAAGGTATTAACAGATATCCACCGACGCCGAAACATAAACAAACTGTCACCACACATGAATTTATGGCAGCCGCGTCATCAAATCGAAACTGCATTTTTTGTTTTCAAAACCATGACTCAGAGTCCTGTTTATGCCTTACAGTTAATGAGAAGAGAGATATTTCGAAAAAACAAGCGCGTTGTTTTCTTTGTTTGGCCCCTAAACACAAAATCTCACAGTGCCGGCAACGCCAAACTAAAGTTTGTAAAATTTGCAAAGGTAAACATTCAGAAGCCATATGTTTTAAATCCAGTTCGATAGTTAAAAATACACCAAGTGATAAAAAGGATAGTATATTAATTTCGAAAAATGATACACAAACTAAGGAACAGAAAGAAGAAATTATTTCGGCCGTTTCATATAATGCAAATAATACAATTCTTTTACAGACTTGCATGATAAAAGTTAAAACAGCTAAGGAAAAGGTGTTTGCCAGACTTCTCTTGGATAGTGGAAGTATGAAAAGTTTTTGTGCTCGCGAGTTAGCGGACAGATTAAACCTCGAAGTGATAAGAAAAGAAAAATTGACTGTCTACACTTTTGGGAATACTTCTCCCATCCAAAAAAATTATGACGTAGTTAAATTAACTTTAGAACATAGAAGTTCTCCCGATTCTAGAATAGAAGTTGAATTATTAGTAACTGATCATATATCAGGTACAGATATTCCACCTCCTAAATCAGAAGAAATTAAGCAAAACAGACAATTAAAAAATTTGCTGCTCGCAGATTTTCCCGATTGTAAAAAACCCATTGCCATTTTAATTGGTGCAGATTATTATTACAACATAGTAATGGGACACGTTAAATGCTTAAGCAAAAATCTTGTTGCAGTGGAAACTATTTTCGGCTGGTGCCTACATGGACGAAAAGGTGATGATGATGTCTCTTTAACTTTCAATGTAGTTGTAGGGGAAGATTTGATTTCCAAACAAATAACAAAATTTTGGGACTTGGAAAACTCAGGACTTATTGATAAGAGGGAAAACTTCGATTCAACTGAAAATGAAGTCGTCGAATATTTCGAATCAAATATAACATATGAAAATTCTCGCTATAAAGTTAGATTGCCTTGGAAACATGACACATCAAATCTAAATAATAATAGGGAAATCGCGGAACAAAGATTTCATCGACTTAGAAAACGATTTAAAAAAGATCCTAATCTATTTTCCGAATACAGGAACGTATTAAGAGATCAGTTAAAACAAAATATTATCGAACCAGTTTCAGAAATTTCAAATGAAGAGGATGTCGCGTTTTACTTGCCACATAGGGAAGTTATACGCGAGGTTCGAGCTACAAGTAAATTACGTATTGTTTACGATGCATCATCGCATGCCCCAGGATCCATTTCTTTAAATGACTGTCTACATGTTGGGCCAAATTTATACCCTAAAATATTCGAAATATTGTTAAGATTTCGGTATAATCTAATAGCCTTCACCGCAGATATAAAACAAACCTTTTTACAGATTCTCATACATGAAAAAGATCGAGACGCAACCAGGTTTCTGTTTTCCGATTTCCCTAATGATGAAACCATTTCTCTTGACATATATAGGTTCACTAGAGTTTTATTCAGAATAAATAGTAGTCCATTTCTATTAGCCGCTACCATTAAACATCATCTGAAAAATTATAATAAACTTTATCCTACAACGGTTAACTTTTTGAATGAGAACGTATATGTAGATGATGTGATTGGAAGCCAACCAACGATCAATGAAGCATTAACTACGAGTCTAGAATCGGTCCAAATATTTAAGGAAGCAAGCATGCAGCTTCACAAATGGCATAGTAACTCGAGACAATTACATGAATTGTGGGTAAAAAAGGGTATCGTTCCAGATGAAAATCCTGAAGATTTTAATAGAGAAAATTTCCCATTTAAAGTCTTAGGTATGGCATGGGATAATTCAAAGGACTTACTGTATTTTGATGTTCGGAACTTATTGTCTTTCACATCTAAACCAATAGAAACAAAACGATTTCTTCTACAAGTGTTGGGGCGGATATTCGATCCGATTGGAATTTTGGGACCTTTCACTGTTAGAATAAAGTGCTTAATACAGAAGATTTGGTTGTCACAAATAGATTGGGATGAACCGTTACCTGAAGATTTGTCCTCTGAATGGAGAAAGTGGTGTGAAGAGCTACCTCAAATGGCTGAATTCTCCATCTCTCGTTACCTTTTCATGCACTCGAACGTTAATGTCGAAAATCTCGAACTACATTGCTTTTCAGATGCAAGTGTCAAAGCCTATGGTACAGTCGCATATTTACGTTTCACGACAGAAAATAAAGAAATCAAAACGACCTTTGTCTCTTCTAAAAATAGGGTAGCCCCACTAAAATCCCTCACTTTACCAAGGTTAGAATTAATGGGGGCATTGTTATCAGTTAAGTTAGTCAGCAATATTCTGAAAGCACTGAAATTGAGAAATTGTGCTATTTTTGGACAGACTCAACAATTACTTATTTTTGGATTCAGAAACAACCTGAAGCCTTCAAACCCTTTGTCAGGAATCGTGTCGAAGAAATACAAAAATTGAGTTCACCTCAAGATTGGCATTATTGCCCAGGTGTCGACAACCCTGCAGATCTCGTATCTCGGGGAACGAAGATTTCCAAGTTAATAAATGAGACCATTTGGACGCAAGGTCCCCAATGGCTTCAACTCCCTCACGAACTTTGGCCAAGATTAGATATTAAAGAAACAATAGATGAAAACAAATTAGAATACCGAAAGGGATCCGGTGATATACATCAACTTGAATGTACAATCGAAAAAAGTGCAGATGATCTTTTCGACATATCAAAATATAGCAAATTAGAGAAGGTGTTAAGAGTCACTGCTTGGACAACACTTTTCATTAGAAAATTAAGAAAAACTAGCGACATTCAAGGAACTCTCACAGCTGAAGAGTTACAAGAAGCAGAAAATTTCTGGATAAGATCAGAGCAAAAGAAGTTTTTTGCCGAAGAATATAAATTCCTCAAAGAAGGTAATTCAGTTGGAAAAAATTCTCCTTTGTACAATTTTCTTCCTTACATTGATGAAAAGGAAATCATGAGGTTGAGAAGAAGACTAGAATTTTCTGACTTCTCACTAGATAATAAACATCCAATAATCTTACCTAAAAATTCTCAACTAACGATTCTGATTGTATGTAAAGAACCTGAGAAGATAATGCATGGAGGAATTGCTGCGACTTTAGCTAAAGTCAGATCACGCTTCTGGATTCCTAAAGGACGACAGTTAGTCAAAAAAGCATTAAAAGGTTGTATAATTTGCCAAAAATATTTAGCTAAACCAGCAGACCAGATGACAGCACCCTTACCAAAGGATAGAATCCAAGAATCGCCTCCATTTGCAGTCTGTGGAATTGATTTCGCCGGACCAGTTTACGTAAAGAAGTCTAAAGACACTCGAAAATCCTATATTGTTTTGTTCGCTTGTGCAGTAACCCGAGCTGTACACTTAGAACTTGTATCAGATATGTCAACAGAATCCTTTTTACTTTCATTTCGTAGATTTTTGAGCAGAAGAGGAAACTGCGTAATCATCTACTCTGACAAGACCTTTAAGAGGACAAAGAAAGAACTTGAGAATTTTTCAAAAGTTTTAAAAGATGACAAATTCAAGAATTTCATTGCCAAAGAAAGAATCCATTGGAAATTTATAATCGAACGAGCCCCATGGTGAGGAGGGTTTTATGAGAGACTTGTTAGATCTGTTAAAGAATGTTTAAGAAAAATCGTAGGAAAAGCTTTGTTGACTTTCGAAGAAATGTCTACACTACTTGTCGAAGTGGAGTCAGTTCTTAATTCACGACCTCTAAGTTACGTTTACAACGACAATGACGAGCCGCAACCGTTGACTCCAATGCACTTCTTAAACATTGGACAAACTGTTTTGAAGTATCCTTTGACCTTTGCTAGAATCATCGGTAGCGAAACGACAAGAGAAACGCTGTTAAAAAGAAAGCGTTATCAAGAATTGCTGTTAAAACAGTTGTGGTGGAAATGGAAGCAACAATATTTATTAGATCTTAGAACTGCCCATTTCTTGAAGAATCCGCAACTTCAACTAAAAGTAGGAGATGTTGTTTTAGTCGAAGGAGATAATAAAAACAAACTGTTATGGAAACTTGGTAGAATCATAAAAATTATTCCTGGACGTGATGGTAAAGTCCGATCATTCGAATTAAAAACTGGTAATGGGATTTTAAAACGTACTGTTCAACATCTATATCCTCTTTAACTTTAGATATTTTGAACTTTAACGATTTAGTTATGTTTTTATTTTATTTTATTTTTTGTCTATTAATGATTAAATTGAATATCGTTAGTTTTTGTTCAGTTAAGTGGAAAATATTTTAAAATTTAGTTCATTTATTAGTTATAACATTTATTATTTGATACATGAAGTGTATAACCTGTATTGGAATTAAAGTGTTTGATTAATTAGTATTTTTTAATATTTTTATAGAATAGTGATTTATGTACTTAATTGTATGTATAACTGGGTTAGATGAACTCTCGTCAGAGTTCAGGTGGGGAGTGTGGTAAGGAATATTCTTTGATATCGCCAAGAGATGGCGTTAGGAGTCCATCTATTGGCTTACTTAACCTTTCCCCTTCTGAACACGTGACTTGAAAAAACATATTCATCTTCTTGAAGGTAGAATTTCGATGCACTACGCAATAGAATTCGATTTAGATATTAGCTGGAACTATTCAGTCAGTGCCTTTTGAGTCTTAAATATTCGATTCAGGCATTTTAGCCAACATTGTATATATGTAAATATTAAGCTTAATTAAAATTTATGGAAAACCCTCCAGGCCATGCATCTCGTCTTTTGGATTATGAGTGATTCGACTTTGATCTAGAGCTTTCCTTACATTCTAATCTGTGTTTCAATAAATTTCTTGCTTTATCAAGCAATGAGCAGTCAAAAAGCAGGTGGAAAACACTTTGCTGAACGCTAAGATTGCAACAACACAAATTGGAAGATGTCAGCTTAAATCGTTCAAGATAAACATTAAACTTACCATGTCCAGACAAAAATTGAGTAACTTTAAAATTGAACAACAAGTCCTTATTTTTCAGTCTTTCAAAAATAGTTGGGAAGAATGCTTTTGTAACATATCCCTTATCAGAAGAGATATAATCACAAGTCCACTGCTCAATCATTTTAGTTTTGAATGTTTTTTACTTCCTTGTACGAAGTAAAAAGGAAGTATTGTAATCGCGAAAAGTTTCAGGCAGCATATTTCAACGAAAATATCCATTTTGACCGCTATCAAATGCAATTTAACGATGTTTTTGCGTGATATCTGTACGTAAGGACAGAATAAAAGACTCTTTTCCTCCAAAAAAATTATAAAACTGCTTTAAAATGAATTCTGAAGAGAATTTATCGTGGCGTCTGTACGAACGTATGTACGTACGTATCTCGCATAACTCAAAAACGAGTAGCCTCAGAACGTTGAAATTTTCTATATAGGACTGCTATAACATGTAGATGTGCACGTCGTATTTTGGTTGCAATCGGCCGCACCAAACGTATATAAATATATTTATATATATATCCACTCTGTTACCCGGCTCAGTGATCTCAGTTTCTTTACTCTTATATGTTTGTAAATTGTACATTTTTTGCTTTAAAAATGACTGAATTATGTTGTTTTTATCTTCAGGTTATGGTTTTTATGCCTTTAGTAAATCTGTATGCAATATTTTTAGAATTATCAGCAATTTTAAAGTTGTTTAAGTGCCGCTAAGCCTAATAATTTTTTTGATGGCGGCCATTTCTTGTTTACATTTGAAACAGCAGGATAGTGGATTTGTTGCCAATCTAGAGAAACTTAGCTTCGCAACAACAAAGATAACGTCTTCATTTATTATTGCCTATTAAATCATGCTTAATCCTTTCTGCAATTTTTTCGAGGAAAGAAGTGTTTAAGATTTACTTCGTAATTTTTAATATAGATATTTTGAGTTTTTATGTATTTTTGCCTTCTCGCGAAGTGAGAACTGAATTAATTGAATGAGAAATACTCAACCGTCTGTGAAAAACTGTTTCTTTTTTGTTTTGTTTGCTTAATTTCTTTTATACATCATTCTAGCTTTATTATAGTATTTGAATAGAACATGTGGCAACGATTAGATAATTCTATTCTTTAAATGATATAAATTTTGTGCATTCTGAGTTATAATATGAACGAAATATAATACTGTTAAGTGAATCTAGCGCCAGAGTGTCGCTATGGTAAACAAATACTAGAGTGAATTTTAAAGAATGCATTTATTCTATTGTGGTTTATGCGCTGTCGGCGAAGTAGATTTAATTCAATCCAATAAGTTTAAATAAAATGCAAGAAAAAATGCGTATAATTTAATATTCCGTACAAGGAAGTCATGTGGTGTACACATCAGATTTTTTTAAAATAAGATTTTGGAATATTTACATCAACATTAAAATCATTTTTAGCTGCATTCTTAGCAAGCCAATCAGCTCTCTAGTTTCCATAATTACCCGAATGACCACGGACAAATGTAAAAAACACTGAAGTACCCTTCGTTTCCAGATCTCCGAGAGACTGCTGTATATTAACAATAATATCATTACATAAAGAGTTATTTTTAAGGGATTCCAGGGAAGAGAGTGAATCTGTACAGATTAAGTAACTGGAACAATGTCCATTCTGACTAATTATCCACTTAATTGCAAAATTACTACACAGAAGCTCAGAAATATATACAGTACATTCATTTCTAATGCGAAATTGATGACACTCAATTTCGATATCATCTTCAAAAATAACATAAGCGAAACCAACTTTATCATCAATCCTACTACCATCCGTATACAGCACAAGTGAGAATGAATTTACATCAGTGTCTATACTATCCAGAATTTGTACTGGTTGTCTTACAGAAGGATGTGGAATAACAGACAAGGGCAATAAGCGATCAAAATGAGAACTGGAGTAGTTTGCAAGACTATTCTTGTAATCTATAGAGGCCAGAATAAACAAATCCAGCGGTGGAAATCCGGCAGGAGAGAAAACAACATTGTAACGAATAGTTTGATAACCCCCTATAACTCGCAATAAAATTCGTCTTTGAACTCGAAGCAGGCGTTTAGAGTTAATTTTCTTTTTTAGAGACAATTCCCAAGATCTACATCCATATGAAATAAAGGGTACAATGCCTTGTTTATAAATAATTGCGCGGATATTCGATTTAACACCAAAACTATTACATGCAATTCGATTCAGCCCACGCTGAAGTCTCTCACATTTATTAGAAATGTAGTAAATATGCTTTTTCCAGTTTAATTTGCTGTCCAAAAAAACACCTAAATATTTAATATTTAATTTCATTCACCCTTTCCAGGGGATTGTCATTTAAAAGCAATTCATATCCTTCATAAGCAGTATTTTTCCTATCAATAAACATGGTCTTAGATTTTGCATGGTTAAAGTTTAACTTAAAATCTATTGACCGATGATAAATGAAATCTAAAATATCTTGGGTGAGATGAAAAGCTTTTTGCATTTCTTATCCTTGAATACAAATCAACAAATCATCAATCTGCAAAGGCAATGACTTCACAACTGAAGAGATCAGAAGGTTTCTGTAAGAGATCATTCATAATAATAATCCAAAGCTTGGGGTCCGGAAACAGAGCCTCGTGGACATCCTCTCTGAGGTCGACGAACACTTGAGGTGCCACCCAAAAAACGCTCGACCGTCCTGTCCTTCAGCAAATCAGAAACAGCATTAAACACATTATTCCTATTTTCATTTCTTTTAGTAAATTAAGAATAGCAGGCCACCATGCATTATGGAAAGCTCCTTCAATATCAAGAAAAATTAAAATAGTGTACAAACCCCTCGTCTTGTCCCTCTGTACAATGTTGCTGAGACGCAGAAGTGCATCCTTAGCACATTTTTGAGCAATAAAACCATATTGGTCAGCATTAAGAATATTCTCTTTATGTAGATGCCAAGTAATTCTGTTAATAATTAGTTTTTCAAAACATTTACCTAAAGAAGAAAGAAGACAGATACACCTAAGATTATTCACATATGGAACACTGAAGGTTTGTTTCTTGGGTATCACAATAACGAGGGCGTTCTTCCAAGTTCGGGGAAAAGCACCAAGATTCAAACATATATTAAATAATCTATGAAAAACTGCAGGAAAAAGCCGATGAAAGTATCTTATAGTTTCATTGGTAATAGAATCCGGGCCAAGAGCCTTGCCAAGCCTTAAATTACGAATTGCATTATCAACCTCGGCCTGCGAAAATGAGGATCAATCTGAGACGCATAATTACTGCGAGCAGATGAGTGCCACTGAGTATGAAAGTCATTATCAAACCTCACACAATCAGGAGGAAATGCTTTATCAAGAATAGCATCGACAGTTTGCTGCAAGGAAGACGTAAAGTTACCATTTGAAAGCCGAAGGCCTGAGATCTCAATCTTCCTCATAAAATTTTCTTTAATGCCGTAAGTGTAAATTTTTTTTCATACATTGTCATTATTGGTATCCGAAAGAAACTTATTAAAAGAAAAAATTAAAGAAGAAGCAGAAACAAATAAGTCGAATTCAATCATTGCATGGTCTGACAATGATTCGCAGTCAGAGATGCACCAGCGAGTAACATTCGCTAGCAAATCAGCTCCTATAATTGTGACATCTATATAGCTTGACACCTGTTCCGAACAAAAAGGAGTGCTGCAGTTCTCATTGATCACATATAAGTTATAGGAGCTGACAAAATCTCCAAGCATGTTTCCTCGAGCATCACTGTAAGGACTAAACCACAGTTCAGACTTACAATTGGAATCCATATCCCAAATAATCTTTGCAAGATCCCTAGCCTGGAAGACCCGACTTATTTTCTGTAAATCAAAGTCAATACATCGGGAAGGCTCAAAGTAGTATGAAAATAAAAAGTATTTTGTATCTTTAAAAATAATATCAAGAGTCACCATATTATAATCCAAGAATCTCAAATCCAAATACGTGGGTAAAATCCGGCTCGAACAACAATAGCAGCCTTTATGACTTGAGCTCTTGAATAAAAGCAACAGGAACATTGTTTACCTCCATATTTAAAACAAGTTGCTGTATAGCAGCCTTACATTTATGTAAATTAATTTGAACAAATTTTAAAATAGAATTATGACTATTATCCATAATTTGTTCTTGATATATTTTGACTTCTTATAAATTCATGACAAGAGCAACTTTCAGAAAAAGGCAAATGGCTTTAATTTTTTCCTCGTCTTTTATTTTTTGATTGCGTCTAATGCAATTGATACAAACTTTCAAATTCTTATGTGGGCAATTTTTACTTTCATGTTCACGTGCACAGAAATAACAAGCGCGTAGGTTTTTACAATGTTCAGCACGGTGATTATATCCTAAACAGTTAAAACACCGATTAATCACAATAAAATCATCCACAGTACAAATACTCCAAGAAATTTTTAATCTACATTCCTGTAAAATACCTCTACGCATGTCTGAATGCACCTCAACAACTAAATGTCTCGTATTTTGAAATTTCCTTAACGTAAATCTAATTCGAGATTCATTCCATTTATTTTCAGAAGCAATAACATCTGGATTTTGATTTTTTTAAACATCAAGAACATCCTCATCCCTTATCTCATTTGGGACATTTTTTTATTAAGATCGTAGGATTTCTTCATCTGGAAGGAAAGGCAGTTAATTCCGGATCTTTTTAATATCTTCTGACGAACGGTTTTCCGAAGAAATGACAAGACCACAACTTAAAAAATTTGGTTTCACATTGTCCACAGGAGATGGCAGCACAGCACTAGCATATGCTGGTTTTACGAAAATGTCTTTAAGACTTTTCCTACAAGCTTCACGGTAACCCAACGACTTAATGCGTTCAAAATTCTTAGTAATCAAACACTTTAACTCACACATTGCATGCCTTGCCTCTTCACGAATATTCTGGTTCATATTACACTTTGTCTCAATAGCCGTTTCAAGTTTATCATAACAACGGTTTGGTTGGTTTGGTTTGGTTTATTAGATTACGGCAAAGCACTCGAGAAATTATCACAGCAACATTTAAGCGCACTATAAAACGCATCATCGTCTTCTTCGTCCATCCTGGCATTCCTTTACCTCGCGGTAAGGGAATCCTACTCGAAGTAAACAAATCGTCGAGCTAGGCTTAACTATACCGAACATTTGCAAAAGCCATAATTAGCAATACTTCTTTCAACTAGAAACAAATTGCAGAAATATAAAGCAGACCATTTGCATAAATAAAATTATACACAATAAATAGTTTACACACATTAATTACCGCAAAATGAAGCTGAAAATCAGTGCTCAAGAAAAAAACACACAGCAATGGCCCGAGCATGCGCAGTATTTCGCTAGAATTGCTTGGAAAAGAAATCCCACTTCAAAATCTTTAATAATTACCCCCCAGGTTTGGCTAACTCTTTTCGAAGAGGTCATTTTCTAAAATTATATAGCCTTCTGACTTTTAAAACCAGCAAGCAGTTTGATGCCGAATGTTCTTTTTATCTAAATTTAAGACTTCCGACTAACTGAAGAACATCAATACATATGCAGAGTAAATAAGTCTAATTATGTTTTATTAGATATTAAATTGTTTCTAAACAAGGCGTTCGTTAAGCGAGCCAACAATGTATTTAAAGAATTCGTTGGAAAAATGTAGCAATGTCAGAAGGTATAGATGAAAACAAACAAACAAACGAAAAAAAAGGATGGAGAAAACAGTGCAAGGGGTAAACATCATCGTGCAAAACACCATAAGAAAAGAGAAAGCAAGAAGAAAATATTGCACCTTTAAAACATCGCAGTAAAAACATCGGGGGGTAGAAAATAAAGCAATGCAATTTTCCCAGATTTAAAAGTATCGTCGTCCAAATTTCATGATAAAAGAAAAAGCATACAAATATATTACTTGATGACTGTATTGCAGATATACGTTTCCCACTGAAAACGTTTCTAGTGAATTTCCACGTAATGAATTGTGAGTACAAGAAGATACGTGTATAATTTCATAGTTTTCATAGTTTTGTATTAACTAATAAATACATTAGTTTTAATATAGATATGAAACGTAATCTGAACATTTGTAAATCTGAATCTGAAAATTTGTAAAAATAAATACTACGTGTAACTAGTTGATAGAATCGTAAAACTATTCATCTTTCCTGTTCTAATCTGTTTTATATCAAATTTTTTTTATGAAAATCTACTAATACATTTTTATAAAAGATGTGTATTAAAATTTGACTTAGTGACAGTAAGCAGCACGAGTTTAAAATTCTGTTAACTGCTAAGCATAGATTAACTTTTGTTAATTTCCAGATTTTGAGTGTTGAATTTTCTTCTTGCTTATTCAGTACAAACTTATTTGTTAATAGAAAATGATCAAATATAATATATTAACTGCATCTCAGTTCTTACTCAATTATCACTTTATTACCTTATATTATATAAATTATTACCTTATATTAATTCACAAATTATTATTCGAAAATTCGCTTAAAATCTTCATAGTTGGAAAATGTATGCCTGTGGTGTTATCATCATGAAAAGATTTGTAAAAAATAAAATTCTTTACCGCGATATCCTTATATGACGATGTTTTAAAACTGAGAAAATTTTACACTGCTTTATTTGCTATCACGGTGATTTTATAACACGATACTTTTTCTTTCTTTTCTCTAACAATGTATTTATTGTACGATGACTTTTACGTCGAAAGGGGCTTTTCTTTTAATATTTTGTGTGTTATACCTTTATTTATTAAATATAATTTTCTTCACACTTAAACCATAAACTTCAGTTCAAGAGCAATATCGCAAAATAATTTTTAAATGAGCATATCTTTAGAATTTCCGATACATAGCCTCGCGCGCTGGAGATAAAAATGATTTTTTTTTTGGTACAATGTTGCCATTCCTCGTTTTGAAATCTTTGAGTTTGTTAATCAAAAATTAGACAAAAAAAATTTGAAAAATATAAAATTGATAATAAAATTTCAAATTTGGGTTTCCAGATGCCCATATTCTATTACGTTATTCAAAATTTGATGGCTCTAGTACCGTTGCTTTATCACAATGCGAGAAACATACGTACATTCATGAAAATTCTTCATTATTTAATTTCTTTAAATATAATACAGGGTGATAATATTTGGTGGCAACAATTTGAAAAATGAAACAAGGTTTGTAGTGAATCAACGCAAAATGCCAAAACGAAATTAGTCCTTCTGGACAAAGTGCCCTTTTGGACTAATAATAATAATAAGGTATCATACAAGTATAAGAAATTTCTCAAAATTCCTCAATTTAAGCCAATTTTGATGGAGTTTCAGTTTATTTTATTCCTTTAGTTTTGATTTATTTCAGTTCTTTCCTGAATAATTTTGTCGCTAAATAAAATCATGTACGGAATATTTATTTAATGGAAGGGAAAAAATTCTATGTACTGTTGAAAGAATTAAAATGATAATAGTATTACTTTCCACTTTTAGAATTGTATATAAACAATTTTAGAAGTCTGCGTCCAAAGAAGGATTGGCATGATTTGAAATTTAGTCTCTATTTACCAAGTTTTCGATTTTTCGACGTAGTTACGGTCCCACAGACTACTACTTCTAGTATTTGAGGTTCTAACAGCGTATATAACCAGTTGCTTCCTAAATTAATGCAAAGCTTGATATAAAGATAGCTAGTTACCTTGATAGTAGCTGAGTGATTAAGAAGTGTATAATAACGCATATATACTCGTACTTACACAGTAGTTATTTCTATTACGGCTCCGTTGCTACAGGATTTTTTTCAAGAGTGATCCTAGTGCTAACCTTATTTTGCCATTAAATATTTGGTCATTTAGTATGAATCCCAGATGGCGAAACTGCAACTGCACTACAAAATTTGCCATTTTGCTCAGCAATTAAATTATTCTGTATCCAAGTGCTACTTCCTTAAATCACTCTAGGTTGTGAAAACAAAGAACGGTAACGAATGTCAAGAAGTTTATCAAATGAACTGCAGTGTAAGGTAATTAATCTTTTTCAGAACACCACTGCGCATACGTTACAAAAGAAGACTTTCGTTATAAGACAATCCAGAGTAGGTGGGTTTCCTTTAACCTGGATCTGCAATCTACCTCTTTGCTTATCCTGTCTTGATCTAAGTAATTCTAACTCAGAAAAATAGTATTACTTGCCGTTAAAAATCATAACGGCCTGGAATATTTTGGATCAATCTTATGTTAAGGTATGCTTAGTCCAAAATATGCTTATTACAACTATGAATGAGGCTAAAAGCCAAAGCTTATTGTGTTGCACATATATCGAGAAAAAACTTAAGGTTGTCTTTATACAGTGTTTTTTCCCCCTTTTTTCTATTTTAACTATGAAACAAAAACCAGGTTTAACTGCAATTTACTTTTGTCTGATTGCAACTTCATAATTTTTAAAATTATATTCTGAAGCAATAACTTAACAAGCAGATTAGAAAAGATTTTGAAGTAAGAAGATAGTGTGTGGTGTTGGTGTATTTAATTATGGCAAAGCACACGAGGGCTATCTGCCTAAGGGGAGGGATGCCTTCGTGGAGGACTTTCTAAGGGAAACTGGCTCGTATACACGTTACACATGGGGAAAACCACGAAAACGCCCATGCAGCCAGCCCGTTCGCGGAATTCGAACCTCGGACCGAACTACCAGTGCTCAGCGACTTTACCGTTCGGCCGCTGGTGGGCGAAGTAAGAGGATAGAGGCAATTTGTTGTTTATAAATGAAGTTTCAAGTAAAATCTGAATATTGTCGAATCAATTGGGAACTGTTGTTTCTACCACGCAAGAATACATTGACTTTTTTTGCGGTAAGGACTTGACTATATACTATCAAGGGGAAAAGACGGAGGATTGCAGCCTTTCTCTTGCTTTTCCTTAAAAATGGTTCCATAGTCTTTGCCTTTGCGAAGTTCGAAATATTTCCGAGAGAGCACCAGACAGAGAGAGAAAAAAATGCATGATAAAGAAAGATATTTCTGGAGAGGTAACGTGAATGCGAATCCTCTAGAATAAGGAAAATGGCTGTGAGATGTAGTTAGTTATACTGAGAATCGAATACACGTAACTTCATTCCAGATGTGGAATTTTCAAATAATAATGATATTATCCAAGTCATCTGAGTTATATAACGTAGCAATAAACACTGAAAACTTAATTGCTGTAAAAGATAAACCTAAAAACTAGATTGGATTAAAAAAGATGCCAGAGCTCAAACGTATATAATTTTTTTAATAGTAAAGGACCAATGATACATATATTAAACTGCATCAATTCAAAATGACTGATAACCTTTTTTATACATTAAAATCTGATCAACAGAAATATAATACACTTCCAAGATTTTTTTTAATATTAAATACGAAAAGTAATGGATATAGCATCTCATATTAGTAAAACAGGAAATCTAGCGTGCAAGTTGAATTTTTTGAAAAAAACGAATTTATGAAAGATGATAATTTCTAAATCTGTGGTAAATTTACCAGTTAATATAATATTTCATTAATTTTCCTGGAATCAATGCCAAACCATAACAATATATTAACAAATTTAACAGCTAGTTTAACTGCAGAAGATTAACTGCACGGAACGCTGAAGAAAAAACTTGTTTTAATGCAAAATGCTCGCCATATTGTTCGTTTTTGTAACAACAAGGTAAGATAAGAAGAGGTGTTTATAGCATAACAGAATTAGACATTTGACTAATTTTTGTAGAAATATAATTCTCTTAAAACAAACTATTTATTGAAATATATCAGAAGAATAATCGTAGTAAGAAAAATTGTTTTCTCCGGCAAAGATAAAATCAGGGACGTATTAACAATCAGCAAGTATCATTTTTAAGTATTAATGAAGCAAATAATCCTAACACGAACAAGGCAGTTAACTGGATAACTAATTCAGTTACGCATGATAAATAATGGAAATTGTTAATAAATTTGAGAAATATCAAATTAGAAATTTCTTTAACTAAATAAATGTCTCAATTTAATGATACGTAAGAAAACAGGTACAGTGGAACTAGATAAATGCATTTTAAATGTCTTATATGTCTCATAGTTAAGTAAGAATTTATCATCAGTATGTGCTGTAACTAACAATGGCGGCGAAATAAAATATTTTGATAATAATGGAAAAACAAAAAAAGAAAGTAACAAAAATTTGGAAAGAACAGATTTTGTATACGATAATTTTTAGAATGAATGATGAAAATGGTTTGTACACGATATCATTTTCATCATTCATTCTAAAAATTTTTAGAATAAATGATGAAAATGGTTTATATACGATAATTTTTGGAAGAAAACTAACAATGCAAATGCCTTTTAATTCTAAATGAATGAGAATTAAAGAGATTCTTAGACGTAATTTATACTGATGTGTGAGAACCAGTTGATCCAGTACTATGGGAGACAAAGAAATATTTTATAACTTTTCTTAATGACTGTGCGCAGTGGTTAATTATATATTTGATAAACGGTAAATATGAAATATGTAATGCAATAAAAGCATATGTATTCGAAGTAGACGCTAAATGGAATATAAAAATATCAAAGTTAGGATGTAACAATGGGGGAGAATGTTGATTACTTTATATTATACTATTACTTTTATACCGTCACTGAATGGAAAAACGGGAAGAATTAATTGAATTTACAAGCGAAAAAGTAAATGGAGTAAAAGTAAATGGAAAAAGTAAATGGAGTAAAATTACAAGCGAAAAAGTAAATTAGTAAATGGAGCTTAACTTACTTTCTTTAAGATATATTCTTCACTTATGTTAATAAATCTTTATTCTCGCATTACTTACATATCACTGAGACGATACAAATGAAATACAAAATTACTATGCGCACTTCAAAAAAACATTATCGTTCAAATCGGCTTCCATTTAAATACTCTCTCTCTGCCACACGAGGAAAATATATTTAAAATGAAATCAATGCGTTGCGTTTACAGATGTGTGTTTAAAACAAGCGATTCCTCAGCGTTTTTAGCAGTATTTGTTGATTATGGAATTTTGATTAAAAATGAAGATGTCTTTAAATGTCAAATGAACTTAAAATAAAAGCAAAATATCAAAGTGATAGTTTGGGTATGGAAGTGAAAGGAAATAGCATTAAAACAGGAAAGATATTCAATATATGTTTCGAAGAAAAATAGAATGAGTGAATGTTAAAAAAAAGTACTCCAACGGTAGTATCAACAGTGTCTAATTAAAAAAAAAGAGTTATTTCCTTTTTTTTGCAAGTAAATGGTAATCTTTTATATCCGTTTAATACAAACTCGGCCAAATTTTACAATTGCTGTTAGTCTTGTAGAAAAAGGGTTGTTAAACAATGTGCCAACAGAAGCAGTTTGCTACGAAATCGGTAGAAAAATTAAATAAGCTATAGACCTAATTTATCAAGATGGAAAATTTTGGAGGTATTGCAAATAGGCTCGTAAATAAGCCATTTAATAAAGCTTTATTCTGTAAGTGAAATTTATATTTCCGTTAGATATGGAACAAATGGCTGTATATTATTCTACAGAAATGAAAGAAAAAATAAAATATCCACAGATCTTGTGTTTGATAAAAATTGATATTTTATAAATAGAGAAGACTAAAATATAGATACGAAAGTAATTTTGTAAGAGAAAAAAATGAAATTTTAGAAAATAACCAAGAAAAATCCATTTCCAGAAAGAATGAGGTTGATATAGAAGCCGAAAATAAAAATAAAGATGAGGTTGGAAAATGCAAACCTGAGAAATGAAAAACGAGTTTTAAATATTTTGCAGTGTTGTCATACTAGGATGCAATGCCAGGCAATAAATAAAGAAAAATGATTAGAAGTTGCCGAAGGAGAGAAAAATTTTTTTAATAATAAAATTTGGAAAGATGTGATTGAAAGTGAAGCAGAAAATAAGAAAATTTTAATTAGTAAATGGAATTTTAATATCAAAGAAGACATAGGTAAGAAGCTAGACTTGTTGCAAGAGGGTTTCAAGAAGAAAAAAGCTATATATAAAAAGCTATATTTTTTATATTAAAGCCATATGTTTGATATAAAAATTACTTAAACATAAAAGAGGATACTTACAGGAAAATTCCAGAATTCTTTTTTTAGTCAAATAAAATACTGAAGCTCCATATCTACAAGTCTTCAATTAGAATGAAATAGTCTTCACTTAGAATTTCAAAAAATTTCTAAAAAGAAAAAGGTTTTATTCAAACCAAATATGATAGACAAGAAAATTTTAATTAGTAAATGGAGCTTAACTTACTTTCTTTAAGAAATATTCTTCACTTATGTTAATAAATCTTTCTTCTCGCATTACTTACATATCACTGAGACGATACAAATGAAATACAAAATTACTATGCGCACTTCAAAAAAACATTATCGTTCAAATCGGCTTCCATTTAAATACTCTCTCTCTGCCACACGAGGAAAATATATTTAAAATGAAATCAATGCGTTGCGTTTACAGATGTGTGTTTAAAACAAACGATTCCTCAGCGTTTTTAGCAGTATTTGTTGATTATGGGATTTTGATTAAAAATGAAGATGTCTTTAAATGTCAAATGAACTTAAAATAAAAGCAAAATATCAAAGTGATAGTTTGGATATGGAAGTGAAAGGAAATAGCATTAAAACAGGAAAGATATTCAATATATGTTTCTAAGAAAAATAGAATGAGTGAATGTTAAAAAAAAGTACTCCAACGGTAGTATCAACAGTGTCTAATTAAAAAAAAAGAGTTATTTCCTTTTTTTTTTTGCAAGTAAATGGTAATCTTTTATATCCGTTTAATACAAACTCGGCCAAATTTTACAATTGCTGTTAGTCTTGTAGAAAATCCGAGTGTAAAAGAAAATTAAAATGTAAAAAAATATGCTTAAATACTTGAAAGATACTCTAAATTTGGTTCTGTGGTGATGGCGATAAGGAGCGCGCCTTGCGCCCTCCGATAAGTGTGGCAACCCTAGAGGAGAAGTTTCTTACGAGTAGCGAGCAGAGCGAAACAGGCAGGCTGTCGGGGAGTATGCGCGAAGTTCCTAAATAAAGCTTAATTTTTATTGTGCACTATGTCTTGTTAATATTTATATTAATGCAGTAAGAACATAATCTGTGATATGGAATTCGAGGATTGGTGGTAAAAACATAACAGGAAATTTCCATAATGGTAACCCGGACTGTGTTAAATCGTATGAACAGTTCTCAAGCACTTTCGGTTTTGACTACAAGCCATCACTCAAGATCTCCAAACCAGAAGTAATGGATTACATCGGTTTTCATCCTCCGAATCACAGATGAGTACTAATTATAGATCATTTTATAATTCTGTTTTCTACTTATCATTTAATTTCATTTTCTTTAGTTAAATTTTTGCTTTTATTTTGGCTTAAAAACCTTGCACAATGTCTGATGTTTATGCCGTCCAAATTCCGGTTTATAACCGATCAGACCCCTCTTTATGGTTTATTATGTGTGAAAGTACCTTTGCTCTCGCCACCCCCAAACCTATCACAGAATCCATTACTAAATATAATTATGTAGTTGCTCATCTTCCTCCAGATATTGCATCAATAGTACGGGATTTACTTATGAAACCAGACCCTATTGATCCATATACAAAGCTCAAAACTGAGTTAATAAATCGTTCAGGAGAATCTTCTCAGCAAGAAATTCGCCAATTATTATCTGGAGAGGAATTAGGTTCTCGAAAACCTTCCGATTTGCTTAGAAATATGAAACGTCGAGCAGAATCTTTAAAAGTTCCTGATAACTTAATGTTAGAATTATTCCTTCAACGTTTGCCTTCGACTGTTCAGTCTATTTTGGCAGCGGTTTCCAATTTAACTGTAGATAAAGCTGCAGAAATTGCCGACAGAATTTTAGAAGTAAATCCAACCCCAGGGACTTGTGCCGTTTCTCGCACAGTCGATCAGTCTCTTGAGGATAAATTATTTAAACAAATAGAAAAATTAAACAAACGTATTGATCGCATTTCTCTTTCTCGTGGTCGCTCGCCAAACCGCGGAGATCGCAATAGAGAAAGAAGCAATTCCAAAAGGAGAGATTATTCTGTTTGCTGGTATCATAGACGTTTTGGGAAAAAGTGTAGAGATGACAAATGTACAAAACCTTGTTCATGGCAGGGAAACGAAACCAGCAAAGAATAGAGGCGACTTATTCTTTGCCTCAAGTTTCACGTCGCCTGTTCGTTCGTGACCGTAGAACAAACCTTTCATTCTTGGTCGATACCGGCTCTGACGTGTCCTTACTTCCAGCAAATAATTCTCAAAAACGGAATTCGTTCCAACAAACACTTTTCGCTGCTAATTCTTCTACTATTCATGTTTATGGTCAAAAAACACTTTCTTTGGATTTCAAATTAAGACGACAGTTTACATGGACTTTTCTTATAGCAAATGTTAGTACACCCATTCTTGGAGCAGATTTTCTCCATTTCTTTGAATTGGTGCCTGATCTCAGAAACAAATGTCTCAAAGATTTAAAAACGCATTTTAAAACCGTCGGTTGCGTGAAAAATGCAAGCATTTATTCAGTAAAAACTGTATTTAGTGATACACCATATCACAAAATTTCAAAAGAATTTCCTTCAGTTACTAGATTACCAGATCCTAACCAACCTGTTAAACATAACACCGTTCATTATATCATAACTAAAGGTCCACCTGTGGTTGCAAAACCTCGTCGGTTAGCTCCAGATCGCTTAAAAATAGCAAAACAAGAATTTCAAACTATGATGCAATTGGGGCATTTGAGACCTTCGAGCAGCAATTATGCATCCCCACTTCACATGGTTCCAAAAAAGGGAAGTCTGGAATGGAGACCTGTAGGAGATTATCGAGCATTGAACGCTCAAACAATAAAAGACAAATACCCTATTCCATGTTTAGCCGATTTTACTGCTGCATTGCACGGTACTAAAATTTTTAGTCATGTCGACCTGATTAAGGCATACCATCAAATACCAATTAACCCAGCCGACATCCACAAAACCGCCATATGCACACCATTCGGTTTATTCGAAAGTATCCGTATGCAATTCGGCTTATGCAATGCATCTGCGACTTTTCAACGTTTTATAGATGAAGTCACGCGGGATTTAGAAGGCGTTTACGCTTTTGTCGATGACTTGCTCATAGCCTCTAAAGATTCTGAGGAACATTGCAGGCATTTGAAAGCTTTATTTTCCAAACTTCAGGAATATGGACTTTGCATAAATGTTTCAAAATGCACCTTTGGTCAAACATCTATTGATTTCTTAGGTTTTCACCTTAGTGAAAACGGAATTGAACCTCTTCCTGACAAAGTCAAATGTATTTTAGATTTTCCTCAACCTACCACTCTCACTCAGCTTCGCCGATTTTTAGGCATGTTTAACTTTTATAGATGTTTCATACCTAAAGCAGCAGATATTCTTTCTCCTTTAATAAAATTGTTAGAAGGCTATATTAATAAAAAGAAATCTCGTTCTCGTGTTCAGGATTCATCCCCACAATTAAATTGGAACGAGAATGCTGAACAAGCCTTTATTGCTGCCAAAAATGCCATTGCTCAGGCTACCCTTTTGAGACACCCTATTCCCGGAGCCCAGCTAAGCATCTGGGTAGATGCCTCAGACGTCCCAATCGGTGGCACACTTATGCAGTTGTCTCAACAAACATGGGAACCTATAGCATTTTTCTCTATGAAACTCAGTAAAAGTCAACAGAAATGGTCCGCGTACGATAGGGAATTATTTTCTATTTATTCTGCAATTAAGAAATTCCGACACATGTTAGAGGGCAGAAATTTTATAATTTATACGGATCAAAAACCGTTAATATACGCTTTTAAACAGAACCCTCATAAATGTTCACCTCGACAATTGCGCCATTTAGATTTTATTTCTCAGTACTCTACTGATATTAGGCATGTGCAAGGTTCAAAAAACGTCGTTGCTGACGCTCTTTCAAGAATCGAAATTGATTCCATAACAAAATCTCCATTTTTGGATTTTAAAAAATTTTCGGAAGCTCAACGGCATGATCCGGAAGTACAAGACCTTCTCAAAAACAACACATCATCTTTGAAACTGGAATTTAAACCGTGCCAATATTCTGATGGTAATATTCTTTGTGACATATCAACGGACATTCCTCGTCCATTTGTTCCGAATTCCTTTCGCAGACTCATCTTTAATCATCTGCATAATCTGTCACATCCAGGAATTGCAGCTACTACGAAGCTTATTTGTTCTCGTTATGTATGGCCCGATATGAAACGTCATATCAAAAATTGGGTGAAATCCTGTGAATCTTGCCAAAAATCGAAAATTACTAGGCATACTAAAGCACCACTGGGCACATTCTCTCTTCCTGATGCACGTTTTTCAGAAATCCATATGGATATCGTCGGACCGTTACCTCCATCAGAAGGCAATGTGCACCTTTTGACTCTAATAGATAGATTCTCCAGATGGCCTGAAGCCATTCCCATCCCGGATATGAAAACGGAAACCATTTGCAGAGCCATCTTCAACTGTTGGATATCTCGTTTTGGCTGCCCATCGATCATAACAACAGACCAAGGTTCTCAAATGAGCTCCGCACTTTTTGCAGAATTCACGCGCATTTTGGGTACGAACAGAATCACAACAACAGCCTATCATCCAATGTCCAACGGCATTGTTGAACGATTTCATCGACATTTAAAATCTTCTCTCAAGGCTCACGAGACCAATAACTGGACTGAAACACTACCAGTTGTTATGCTTGGTATTCGGACAGCCGTAAAGGAGGATCTACAGTCATCTTGTGCTGAACTGGTGTACGGCATAACTCTCAAGCTGCCTAGTGATATGATAACGTCATCTAAGATATCTCCGTATGACACACAATTTATCACGAATCTTAGGCATAGAATGCAACAGTTGAATCCAATAGCAACATCTGCACATTGCCAAGAAAAATGTTACGTAAGTGCTACCTTAAAGTCGTGTACGCATGTATACTTAGGTGTCGATCGAGTAAAGCCACTGTTAATATTATATTAATGCAGTAAGAACATAATCTGTGATATGGAATTCGAGGATTGGTGGTAAAAACATAACAGGAAATTTCCATAGTTCTTCATTACAGGTGTTTGGGAAACTGTTCTACTCCAGCAGAAAAGTTAGAAATTTTCTGAGACGCAGATTACACAGGGGATAAAGAAAAGAGCAGAATAATTATTTGATATTTGATACTATTAAAGGAAACAAACTTTGTGATTTGGAGTACCAGGGAAAAAACAACAGTCGTATTATTGGTTGTTGGTAATTACAGAAGCTAAGTACATAGCAGCAGCTATGTTAAAGAACATTTTTATTATTTATGATAATTTCATCTTTTATTGTATCAATGAATTTCAAACAACAGCGGAATCTATATAAAATAAAATTATTTTAAGTTCGTGAAATAAAAACAGATGGTATTTGTAAGATGGATTTTGTATTGCGGTAAATTTGTTATGGAACTAAAAACATATTATCGAACTAGACACTAAATCTTTTCCAAGTAAATAAATAAACAAATATTTTTTCTTTTGTTTAAGAAAATAATACGCATTTCTCACGAGTTTTTTATAATATAAAACGTCCGCGATCATTCATTCCTTTTAATTTTTTTAATTTCTTTTTTGTAGCGCACATGTAATTTAAGTATGAAAGATAATCTTTTATCTTTTAACTAACTTCATATGTTTTAATTTAAATAACTTGCAGTTTCTGCTATAGTAATTTTTAAATGAAATGACAAGGTCTCGTCTGAAGACTTTTAATTGCACTACTCTAAAACTGAAAAGTGGGTGTTTTCGTGGTTTTCCCCATGTGTAACGTGTATATGAGCCAGTTTCCCTTAGAAAGTCCTCCACGAAGGCACTCCTCCTCTTAGGCAGATAGCCCGCGAGGCTTTGCCATAATCACACACACACACACACTAAAACTGAAAAGCAATTAGTTTTAAGCAAATTACTTTTTCTCATAATCTAAAATTTTATTTTTTACATCAGCAACACGTATAATTTAGTCACTTTAATTTAATTTGTAACATGAAATGAAATCTGAAATATTTATTTTTAGATATCTCGTAGTTTTGATTTAGATTAATAATTAAAATAGTCGTCTTGATTAAAAGAAATTGATTGTACTAGAAGCCTTTTTGATTAAAACACGAAGTGCTTCGCTGAAAATAATTATTTGCTAAATATATTAGAGAGTAATTATTTGTTAGGTAAGTTAAAACGAATAATGGATATTCTGGAAGTAATGAAACGAATTAATGAGTTTCTTACAAAATTTTTTTAAGAAATCTAAACTTTATTTCTAGTTATTGTTATACTCGAAGAATTGAAAATTCGTTTTCTTTCGTAAATTGCAATATAAAAATCATGCTTACATTTTCAATATAAAAAATCTTATCGGCTGCTTTTAGCTATTGTTTCGCCTTTCGACAACTTAAACTTTCTAATTTATTTAGTACACTATTTATTAAACAGATGGCGTTACGAGTTAATAATCACGTTTAACGGTAAAATGAATTCGTGACATATTTTATCAAATTCCACCCACACTCCAGATGGGAACTGGGATCGGTTGAAGTCACGTGAGCAGAAGAAAATATTGGATCCCTTAAAAAGAGAGAAAGGGAAATAAAAATACACGTTAACTATATTTTTAATAAATAAATAATATTCTGTATTGTTAATATGATATTTACAACAATACAATTTAAATGTACCATATGCATAATACAATTAATAATAGCATACTCATAGTTTTCACAGATGTAAAAGTTATAATCTTATTAATGATAAAAAGGAGTGACGAGCAGAAATTCGAACCAAAAACAATCAAAATAACATACATTACATAAAATTTTACTAGAAATTAAATGTGAAAATATTTAAGTAGCTTTTTTTTCTTGCTTTTCGTTTTGCAAATTAATTAACTCTCATCATAATGAAGTATCTTAATTAAAATGCTCTTTCTGCATTAAAATGGGCATATTAGGCTTTCATTTGGCAATGAATTTCTTGCATAATTTTTTGCTCTATTTAGACTAGAAAATGAGTGTTTCCCCCAATGCGTTTGAAACTGTCATGGTCAAGAAAATTTTCATATATGGAAACGTTGCTTTCGTATCTTTCATATCAAAACGTTAACATTCATATCTAATTATTCGTGCATGTCATTAATTGATCGAGCTGTTTTCATCTAAAACGATTAAAAACTGTTCGAATTCATTTTTAAAATTAGTTGAATGAATATCATCTTTTCCCACTTCTATTAAATTATTAACGCATTTTCCTTTTCTTCTACACATAATATAATTTTCGTAGAATTTTGACACCTATTAAATTCTGCTATTAAATAATAGCATAAACCGTAGAGACATGATGTAAAAAAATTCCTTTTCATTTTCCATAGATGTTCGGTTGAGAGCATCTTCAAATGTTTTATCTGATTACTTGTCTTTTTGTTGGCTGGTAACTTGTTTAAGTCGTTTCCTTTTTTTTTTCTCTTTTTATTCCTCTCCCCCTTCTTTTGTCGCTTAATTTTTTCAGAACCAAATAAAAAAAAATATAAAATTGAATAATCTCAATTATTACAATACCACGGAATAGAATTTTCGTCATGGAACCAAAAATATATGATTAATTTTAAAAAATTCAAAATTTATTCGTAAGCAATGAAAATCCACGCGCTGATGTAACAAGAGGTATTATTTAATTCAGAAGACAAACAACAAAAATCAGCGTTATATTTACAAAATTTCCACAGGACTAGTTTCGATGGTTTTACCGAACCACCATCCTCAATTGCAAAACCGCAAATGAACAAGATAGGAAAAAATGATTAGATAAGATAAGAAAGCCTGGACAAGAATGTGCAAGTGGCGCCATCTGTTGGTGAAACCAGAATTAAAACATAATTTCTTTAAAGGCCGAAGGCAAATTTGGATTGGAATTAGGATCGTTAACTAGAACAGAAAGATTTTTTTGAATGTAAAATGCCTCTAGAAAACCCAGTTCTCCAATGGAAGATGTTTTTTGAATAATTTTGGCAGCAGAAAAATTGAAAGTGTGATTTTCGGACCAACAATGTTGCGCAACAGAAGACTTCTGTGTTTCCTTTTTCCTAACATATGCCTCATGTTCCTTGACGCGAAATTTTAAGGCTCTCTTAGTTTGGCCAATGTAAATTAAACCACACTGGCAAGGAATCCTATAAATACCCCAGGAATTCATATCCGGAATGGGATCCTTATGTATGGAATTCGGAATTTTATTGATGGGAGAATAAACAACCCGAAAATTAAATTTCTCCAAAATATGTGCAACTTTATAGCTAATTGATGGAAAGAAGGGAATGACAACAGAATTTTTATAATCTCCTAAAATAAGAGTGTGCCTTTTAGTGTGTTGAGATGAGAATTTTTTAACTGCTTGATTAATAATGTTGGGTGAAAAGCCCCTGTCAATAGCTATTGCTTTTAAATAATTTAGTTCTTCATGAAGGGCTAGTTTGGAGGAGCAAACTTGAAGAGCACGGAAAACATAGGTATAAAATGAAGCTAACTTTTGTTTAGTCGGATGACATGATTTAAAGTGTGGTGGAAGGCAAACCGATGAAGGTTTACGGTAAACTGTAGTACTGAAGTTGGATGTGTTACGTGTGACCAGAATGTCGAGAAACGGAAGAGAATTGCAAGTCTCAAGTTCAAAAGTGAACTGAATAGCAGGATCAATAGAATTCATTGTTGAAAGAACTTTATTTAAATCATCTTTATTACCTTCAAACAGGGTAAAAGTATGGTCTACGTAGCGGAACCATGGCGGGAAGTTTAAAGTTTCAAACAATTTTGATTCATAATAATGCATGTAGATATCAGCCTGGATGGGACTGAGGGGGCTTCCCATGGCTAATCCCTCAGTTTGCTTGTAATATTTATTTTGGAAAACAAAATGTGTTTGTTTCAAACAGAGTTGAGTGAGAGAAATTAGCTCATCAATTTCGATGCAAGAGAAATGAAATTCGCGAAGTCTGGTTTCTAGACATCTTAATACACCCTCCACCGGGACATTGGTGAATAATGATTTTACATCAAAAGAAACCATGAGTTAATTACTAGGAGAAATGTTTTTAACCTTTTTTACAAACTCTATTGAATTTTTTATGGTGTAAATGTTATTGTCTAAGAGAGTGGAAAATCTAGAAACCAAATATTATAACGCAAAATAAATATAACGCTGATTTTTGTTGTGTGTCTTCTGAATTAGTATTTATTCGGCGTGTTATAGTGTCTTAATTATAGAAGCCCCAAACAGGCTTACTTTTTGCTTTCTTTTTTGCACATGGTGTGGCCGCCATTTTGTGATTGCATGAGTTTCGGTAAGTTCTTTTTTGCAATTTTCAAGTTATGTTTATGTTTTCTATATTTGAATATTGTGCTTTGCTTGTATGATTTCATGCATTTTACTTACAAACGTTTTGTTTTCTATTGATTTCAGTGAGGG
Source organism: Stegodyphus dumicola (assembly GCF_044657685.1). Lineage (NCBI taxonomy): Eukaryota > Metazoa > Arthropoda > Arachnida > Araneae > Eresidae > Stegodyphus > Stegodyphus dumicola. Next base: position 128,818,071 of record NC_140771.1, on the reverse strand, counting down.
ATTTTTCTGCTGTTTCGTGTGTGCTTTATTGCAAGCTTGCCTTACTTCGGTCCGTCATAAGGGATACACGTCAATAATTGTCCAAAATTGAACATGAACTCTATAAGCTTCATCTGGAACTCGCTAAATCATATCCAAAATTCACTGCCCTTGAACAAAAGTCTTGGTCTAGAACGGAGAATGCAGTTAACCGTCATAAAAACACCCTTGCAGTTAAATTCGAAAAACTCCTTTTACAGTCTTCCAGTTCAAGTAGTTCAAAAAATCTTCCTATTGTAAACATCAAGCCAATAGTTAATATTTCTAATGTTGGTCTTTCAGAAGAACAAGAGAGAATTCTAAAATATAATTTTAACTTCTCACAAACCTGTAAACCCTCGATTCCAAAGATTTTGGCTCCTATCGAAAAAGCTTTCAAGTTCAGTAAAGTTTCAGAGTCACAGAAAGAAATGATTAGGCATCTTATCGCTCATAATGTGAAATTCAATAATAAACCTTTGAAACTAAATCTAACTGCGAGAGAAAGAGCTACAATGCGCGAAATTCATTCTAACCCGGATATTATCATTTCAAAGGCCGACAAAGGTGGCCAGATAGTCGTCATGGATAAGAACACTTACATCGATGGTGTCACTAAACTCTTAAACGAAGGACCATATAATCCGATCTCTAAAGATCCTTCACCTTCCGACTTGTCAAAAATAAAAACTGCGATCAAATCTTCGCAAATCATTTCAAGCAACTTAAAACATTCGCTTATCCCATCTGTTGCGAATTGTGCCAGATTATATGCTCTTCCCAAAATTCATAAAAGTAGTATTCCTTTCCGCCCTATTGTATCAAATTTAGGTACTGCCTCGTATCCATTAGCTAAATATTTGGTTTCTAGATTTTTCACTCTCTTAGACAATAACATTTACACCATAAAAAATTCAATAGAGTTTGTAAAAAAGGTTAAAAACATTTCTCCTAGTAATTAACTCATGGTTTCTTTTGATGTAAAATCATTATTCACCAATGTTCCGGTGGAGGGTGTATTAAGATGTCTAGAAACCAGACTTCGCGAATTTCATTTCTCTTGCATCGAAATTGATGAGCTAATTTCTCTCACTCAACTCTGTTTGAAACAAACACATTTTGTTTTCCAAAATAAATATTACAAGCAAACTGAGGGATTAGCCATGGGAAGCCCCCTCAGTCCCATCCTGGCTGATATCTACATGCATTATTATGAATCAAAATTGTTTGAAACTTTAAACTTCCCGGTATGCTTCCACTACGTAGACGATACTTTTACCCTGTTTGAAGGTAATAAAGATGATTTAAATAAAGTTCTTTCAACAATGAATTCTGTTGATCCTGCTATTCAGTTCACTTTTGAACTTGAGACTTGCAATTCTCTTCCGTTTCTCGACATTCTGGTCACACGTAACACATCCAACTTCAGTACTACAGTTTACCGTAAACCTTCATCGGTTTGCCTTCCACCACACTTTAAATCATGTCATCCGACTAAACAAAAGTTAGCTTCATTTTATACCTATGTTTTCCGTGCTCTTCAAGTTTGCTCCTCCAAACTAGCCCTTGATGAAGAACTAAATTATTTAAAAGCAATAGCTATTGACAGGGGCTTTTCACCCAACATTATTAATCAAGCAGTTAAAAAATTCTCATCTCAACACACTAAAAGGCACACTCTTGTTTAGGAGATTATAAAAATTCTGTTGTCATTCCCTTCTTTCCATCAATTAGCTATAAAGTTGCACATATTTTGCAGAAATTTAACTTTCGGGTTGTTTATTCTCCCATCAATAAAATTCCGAGTTCCATACTTAAGGACCCCATTCCGGATATGGATTCCTGGGGTATTTATAGGATTCCTTGCCAGTGTGGTTTAATTTACATTGGCCAAACTAAGACAGCCTTAAAATTTCGCGTCAAGGAACATGAGGCATATGTTAGGAAAAAGGGAACACAGAAGTCTTCTGTTGCGCAACATTGTTGGTCCGAAAATCACACTTTCAATTTTTCTGCTGCCAAAATTATTCAAAAAACATCTTCCATTGGAGAAATGGATTTTCTAGAGGCATTTCACATTCAAAAAATTCTTTCTGTTCTAGTTAACGATCCTAATTCTAATCCAAATTTGCCTTCGGCCTTTAAAGAAGTTATGTTTTAGTTCTGGTTTCAACAACAGATGGCGCCACTTGCTTATTCTTGTCCAGGCTTTCTTATCTTATCTAATCATTTTTTCCTGTCTTGTTCATTTGCGGTTTTGCAGCTGAAGATGGTGGTTCGGTAAAAATATCGAAACTAGTCCTGTGGAAATTTTGTAAATATAACGCTGATTTTTGTTGTTTGTCTTTTGAATTAGTATTTATTCGGCGTCTTATTGTGTCTTAAGAGGTATTATCTTAATATAATTTTAAAAATAAAAACCAATTTTATTTTATATAATTTCAACGTACCTTACTGTTTATTTATACGCGCAGAAAACAATTATTAAAACCGCTAAGAAAATAAGTAAGTATCCTTATTCAATCAATTCAATTCTCACTTCGCCACAACGAAAAAGTACATAAAAACTCAAAACATCTTCATTAAAAATTGTAAAATACAGAAAAACTTAAAACGCCAAACAGAGTTTAAAATCATTAAAAAAAAGAAGCTTTACAATTAAAATTTGAGTTTAAATTAACTAAAATTAAGTAGAAGGGCAGATTTTTCGCTGCATAAACTTTCCCACTCGGCAAAAGGACACTAAATTTCGTGCAGAAACTGACTTAATTCACTATGCTACTAAGTTTCAAGTGTAAAAAATGGCGGCGTCGTTAGTCTTAGTGCAACTTAAGGAACTTTTAAATTATTGATAATTCTACAACTATTGCATGCAGTTCAGGTTAAAGCATAAAAACCTTAACCGGAATATCAGAACAATATAAATAAATCAGTTTTAAAGTAAAAAATGTACAATTTACCATCATGTAAGAATAAACAAACTTAGCTCACCAAACGGGGTAACAGAGTGGGTATACACTGAAGTGACAAAAGTCATGGAATAGCAATATGCAAATATACAGATGGCAGTGGTATTGCGTAGAAAATGTATAAATGCGAAGTGCTTTGGCAGGGCTTTCATTTGTGTTCTAGTTATTCATGTGAAGAGGCTTTGACGTGATTATGGCCGCACTACGAAAATTAACAGACTTTGAACGCGGAATGGTAGTTGGAGCTAGACGCATGGGTCATTCCATTTCGGATATCGTTAGGGAATTCAACATTCCGAGATCCACAGTGTCAAGAGTGTGCCGAGAGTATCTAATTTCAGGCATAACATCTCACCATGGACAGCGCAGTGGCCGACCACCTGCACTTAACGACCGAGACCAGCGACGTCTGCATAGAGTTGTCAATGTTCACAGACAAGCAACACTGCGTCAAATAACCGCAGAAATCAATGTGGGACGTACGAGGGACGTGTCCGATAGGACAGTGCGGCGAAATTTGTCTTCCTTGGGCTATGCCAGCAGAAGACCGACTCGAGTGCCTTTACTGACGGCACGACATCGCCTGCAGCGACTCTCGGGGGCTCGTGAGCATATCGGTTGGTCCCTAAACGAATGGAAAACCGTGGCTTGGTCAGATGAGTCATGATTTCAGTTGGTAAGAGCTGATGGTAGGGTTCGAGTGTGGCGCAGACCCCACGAAGCCATGGACCCAAGTTGTCAACAAGGCACTGTTCAAGCTGGTGGTGGTTCCATAATGGTCTGGGCTGTTTTTACATTGCATGGACTCGGTCCTCTGGTGCAACTGAACCGATCATTGACTGGAAATGGATACCTCCAGCTACTTGGAGATCACTTACAGCCATTCATGGACTTCACGTGCTCAAACAACGATGGGATTTTTATGGATGACAATGCGCCATGTCACCGGGCCACAATTGTTCGCTATTGGTTAGAAGACCATTCTGGACAATTCCAGCGAATGATCTGGCCACTTAGATCGCCCGACATGAATCCCATCGAACATTTATGGGACATCATCGAGAGGTCAGTTCGTGCCCAAAACCCTGCACTGTCAACACTTTCAGAATTATGGACGTCTATAGAGGCAGCATGGCTCAATATTCCTGCAGGGGACTTCCAACGACTTGTTGAGTCCATGCCACGTCGAGTTGCTGGACTTCGCCGGGCAAAAGGAGGACCGACAAAATATTAGGAGGTATGACTTTTGTCACTTCAGTGTATATGCCCATAGATTTATATACTTTTAGTGCTGCCGATTGCAACCAAAAAGAAAGTGCACATCTCAGTCCCATACACAAAATTTTAGCGTTCTGAGGTTTTTCGTTTTAGAGTTATGCGAGATACATACATACGTGCGTACAGCTGTCACGAAAAAATTTCTTCTGAATCCATTTTATATCCCCGTTTTGGGGAAAAGAGTCCTTTATTCTGTCCGTACGTATCGAGAGCGGTCAAAATGGGTATTTTCGATGAAATACGGATATATGAAATTTTTATCGAGAGGCTACTTAATTTACTTCGTACAAGGAAGTAAAAAGTTCATATTGTAAATCTAGACAGCAGGAGAATTACACTACACTACAAAATTACACTACACAACAATACGAACAATGGAAATAAGGGAATATAAACAAATTATCAAGTTTTTAGCACCGATTGTAAAAATGTGCATATTAACTACCAAATTAAAATTACGCATATGAAACGAAAGTTGGTGCAGTTCGAAAGAAAGGTTAAGCTGTTAAATGTAAAATTAATAAAAATAAATAAAATCATTTAAAATGAATTTTTTGAATATTTTTGTACGAGGTACATATCCCGCTAACTGTTTAAATGCGAAATAAAATAGAATATTAACAATTAGCCTTATGTTTCAAGCAATGGCAACACTTGTCATTTTAGGTCCAAAGGGGCAATTTGCCCAGAAAGACTATTAATTTCGTTTTGGCATTTTACGTTGAAAAGTCTAAACGGCGAAGCACTTTTCAAACTGTTGCCACAAAATATTATCGCCCTATATTATATTTAAATAAATTAAATTTGAAGAAGAATCTGCATGAATGTATGTATGTATGTTTCTCGCATTGCGATGAAACAACGGTACCTAGAGCCATCAAAATTTGAATAACGTAACCTTCCATAGAATATGGGCATATGGAAGTCCAAGTTTGGAATTTCGAATTGGTTTTATTATCGATTTCCTATTTTGTAAAACTTCAACGAATTTTTGATTTACAAACTCAACGATTTCAAAACTATCAATGGTGACGTTTTAGAGAAAAAAAAAAGTTTTTATCTCCAATGCGCGAGACTGTGTATCGGAAATTCTAAAGACTGGACGGCTCCTTTGGACAGCTCATTTTAAAATTATTTTGTGATATTGCTGTTGAACTGAATTTTATGGTTTAAGTGTGAAGAACATGATATTTAATAAATAAAGGTAACACACAAAGCAGTAAAAAACGCCCTTTTGAGCTTAATATAAAATCTGAAAGCAGATTTTTTTTTTTAAAATTATTTTCTTTTTAGTTCAAAGGGACAATTTTCCCTGAAGGACTATTATTTTCATTTTGGCATTTAGCGTTAATTCACTATAAATGTCCGATTCACTTTTCATGTTGTTGCCGCCAAGTATTATCGCCCTTTATTATATTAAAAAATTAAATAATGAAGAATCTGCATAAATGTATGTATATTTCTCGCATTGTGATAAAACAACGGTACCTAGAGCCATCCAATTTTGAATAACGTACGTTTCCACCTGAATATGGGCATCTGGAAGCCCTAATTTGGAATTTGGAATAGGTTTTATTATCTATTTCATAGCTCTTAAAACGTTAACGAATTTTTTATTAACAAACTCAACAATTTAAAAGCGAGCAATGACAACACTCTACGGGGCGGGAGGGAACCTTTTATCTCCAGCGCGCGGAACTGTGTATCGGAAATTCTAAAGATATACGTATTTTAAAATTATTTTGACATATTGCTGTTGAACTAAATTTTATAGTTTAAGTGCGAAGAACGTGATATTTAATAAATAAAGGTAACACACAAAAAGTTCTAAAAATGCTCCTTTGGGCATAATTTAAAATCTGAAGCCTTTCAGATTTTTTAATTAATTATTAAAATTTTTTTTAATGCTTTACGTATATTGTAGATGTTGATGCTGTACCAGATGCTGACGTTCCAAGTACGAGGTTGTAACCCATAGCAAATCTGCCGCCGACAAATGCGGGATGTGTTCCATCCCCGCCGTTGGAATAATCGATTTGGATGCTATGTCTACGCCCGTTGATGCAGTGTGTCACCTCCCGTGAAAAGTGGGACAAAGTGCCGTAAACGAAAGAAGGAGGAAGGTGCTGAGCTATGGGCAGATGATTTCAGATGATTTCTTTTTTGTTTGAAGTTCAAATTAGTTACAGTCCATACGGGACGAGAAGTTGACATATTTTGTTGACTAATTGTGCATGCGGACGCTTTTTCGTGAGCACGTTTACTTCGTCCTGTACCCTCTACGGATTGTTACGAAATGCACAGCTGCGGTACAATAGCTTCCACGCAATGCGGAATTAGGGATGCCAGAAACTGGCACGAAAAAGCAGGGTTCCTAGCTACAAATGACATATAAAGATCAATACTACAAATCAAATTTCTTCTCAATAGGTAACTGCTAGTTTCATACTTGTTCAAAATATCACTGCATCTGAAACGACTTAATCCAAATCTTAAATGACTTAAGTATTAGATTAAAAGAAAGCTTACTTTGGAATATTTCGACTTTTAAGTTAAAAACTTACATAATTAATCTTGAATTTTCCGATACCGCAGGCGACGATCTACCCATTGCCTCGATCCTTAGCCTTTCTAATTCAAATTGTCTTATCTCCCTAGCCCGGCAATCCTCTCTCTCTCTTGTTCTCTAAGTCTCTCCTCTCTCTCTCCTTTTCTTGAAGTCTCTCCTCCTTCAGCCTATCATTTACTATTCCCTCGAAGACACCCTTAACGAACTCTTCGTCATACGCTGCACTTTTTTGAATCAGAGATTTTAGCTCCACAATCTTTAGACCCATTGTAGCCTACTCTCCTAATTCTATCGCTAGGTTATATAAGTCAATCTTTTTTCCCTTCCTCAAGAAAGCCATTTTAACCAAAGTCTTTGAGCTTTGTGCCACACTCAATTTCTGTACTTAGAATTATCGCACACTAATCAAAAATACAATGCTACTGAGATTATCATTACTAATAGTAACCATTAATGCACAGTGATTTTGCAAACATCGTAAATGATCTGAATCTTAATATAACAAGAATTCAGTATACTCAGTACTACAATTTTCAAAACGCTTGAAATTCCTTAATATTATTAAAATCTAATAATGGCAACATTTACAGAATTAATGAATTGAGTTTTGCTAAGTTTTTACCTGAGTACATACTAATAAAAACAGTAAGTAATTCAATCACAACTTCAATAACAATTAGTACACAATAAACCCAACATTAGTAACAATACAATTAAGAAAATTTCAACTGTACTTAATTTAGTAAATCTCAGTTTTCACAACTACAGTAGTGCTGATGTGATGTGTAAAACCAATATAAAATTGTCAATAATTCTTATACTGTTAAATAACAATTTAACCAATATACATTAATTCCAAACATAGTTAATTTTTGTTGGATCTTACATTCAAAAATGTTAAAACAGGACTAATGAATAACAACAGTAAAAAGACTTTCAGTATTTTCTATGCTACCGAATTTCTACCTTATTATTTCAACAATTATGCAAATTGTTATGAGTAATCATTATGAACTAACACCATAACATATGCATACATACGAGTTAAAATGAGTTAAAATGCATAGCAAGGAAGATCAAATTTAACAAAATTAACTACTTAGGATAAGTCACTGCCTTAATGAAAAAATCAAGGTACTTACCCCGTTTGATGACTTGTTAGATGAAGATTCACTGACACTATATCTATTCTACACGATATTCGAAATCACAAGATTCCCACAAACACAGAATTTATGTGATCAACTTCTGTAGAACGTGCTGACTCTTCCTTCACAACATGGAACTTTAACGTTATAACATAAAAATCAGGATGATTTTGATGAAGAAAACTCGTTGTGCAGAACCGTGGCGGTTCTCTAAACTATCACTTAGATCAACCGAAGGAACTAAATTTGGAAAATTACAACACAAAAATCTGGATGATTTTTGATGAAGAAAACTCGTTTTGCAGAACCGTGGAGGTTCTCTAAATTATCACTTAGATCAAACGAAGAAATTTGAATGAGGATGATTCATACGACGCGAAAATCAGGATGATTTTGGTTCCGTCAACTTATGTAGATCAACATCAGAACTTGAACAGATTTCTAAACTGCACAAAATCACGAGGGTGCTGTCAAAACTTCATTGAATCAGGATGATTCGAAACTGCAAACCTCATAGAATCAGGATGATTCTACTCAACTGTGTCGAATTGAAGCATTACTTCTTCGTTTGACTAGTGGGCCTTTCAAAATCCCACCGCTGCTGCCACCAGTTGTACCATAGTCGTATCTCCGTCCAATAAACCAGACCTGTTCTAGGCTAAATATTTATCTTTATATACAACTATGTACAGATTACAATTTAGAAATACTTTAAAATACATTTTCATTTCAGTAGAGCGCGCAAATTAGCGTCCGCTCTTTTCTCTTTCACATCTCAGTCTCCTCTACTCCCACCTGCGACCAGAGGAGGGGGAGTCCACTCCCCTCTTCCGACCGAGGCGAGAAGAGGGTTCTCTGTCCCTTCTTTTAGGGTGGGTGACCAAGTGTTCTTTTAGAAAAGGGAAACGTTACACCAACAACATCTTGATAAGACCTCCGACTTGCTGTGTATTGTGAGTGCCTCCTTGCCGCGCAATTACTATATGCTTACAAATAACATCCACGCTTTCTGGGGGATTTGAACGCTCAGGACGGCAGCCAGTATCACTAACTGCTATACTATTCGGGTGGCAATCAGTTCTACAGTGTTGAAGACGATATATTGCTACTAATAGCTGTCATTTTGAACATCTGGAAACTTTAAGTTACGTGACGCCAAAAATGTTACACCTGTTGCTATCCATATTTCTGCTATTGGCGATCAAAAGGTTTAACTTGTATTTAAGAGCATAAAATCATCTGAAAGATCCAAAGATTGAAAGGAAATTATCTGTTTAGCTAGTACCAACTAAAAACTGAACAATTAAAAACAAAATTTAAAACTTCAGGTTTTTAGGCACTCAAAATAGCTAGCAAGTGCAAAGGTCTCATTCGATATATAACTGTAAATAACTTATCAGATAATTAAATTTCAGGAGAAAAACGAAAGAAGTTTAGTTTCGACGTACGAGACAAATCACTTTAATACGCTATAAGGTATTCCTTCCACCTTCCTAGCGTGCTCTTCGTGGTGTAGTGGTTCTGCACACTGGGCCGATATTCCAGAGGTCCGTGGTTCGATTCTCGGCGAAGGCGTCTGCTATTTTTGATCTTTTCCACTTCCAAAAATCCTAATGTCTTTACAACGCATAAACAGACAGCTGAAGCATAAACAGACAGAAATTTTTTTAGGTCAAAAAAATTCTAATTTATTTTCCTGTTTATTTTATAGGTTTGATTAAATGCACTAACAATAAATACAACGGAAGATTAAATTTCGATTTAAAAAACAGTGGTTGCTATTTGCATAAAGGTAATGAAAATGTTACATAGACATGGCCCACAATACTTTTCTTTTCAGATAAACTTACTGAATTTTTATTTCGTGTTAGCAAACAATATATTCAATGGAGAAAAACAGAAATGCTTTCAGTGGCTTGCTTAACTAAATTGGAAAATAAATAATAAAATGCTTCATAATAAGCTGTCTGAATCATAAATTGAAATTGAAGAGGGACCTTTTTATTTACGATAAAAGGCTCCATGAAAGATATATGATCGGCTGGTGTTTTGAATGAGTCATCAAAGAATTTGAAGTAAGAAAAACGTAATGGTTTTCCTGCTCTTTTACATTTCTGATTTTGCTTATAAAAGTTTGAAACAAAATAAAGAGGATTTGGAATTCTTTTGATCAGTATCGTTTCTCGTGTATGTCTTTCTTTGAGTGTAGAGCAAATAGTATTCGAATAGTTCAAGCCTTTCGAAACATTTCGTTTCTGGTTTACTTTCCTTTTCTAGACAAAGAAAGCAGAACGTTTTGTTTCTAGATCGGAAAGTGATTTCATAAACTATTTGAGAATTTCAGTGTCTAACTTGTAAATTTAATATGTTATGAAAAACAAATATATTTCGAATTATTTATTTAACAAAAAATATAATCTGTTAGCATCGTAAAATAGTCTTCATGTAAAACAGCAAAAAAAAGTTTTTATTTTACTCTTTGTATAAAGAGATTACATGGTTACTTGCGAAGGTTTTAAGGTAGGAAAATTTCTATAAGAGAAGTCATTATGTTTTACATTTTATGGTTGAGAATGTATGTCAAAGGATATTGTTGAAACTCTCACCGACAACCACGTGATTTGCGCATGCGCGCAGCAAAAACTAATTCACAACTCTTTTTAACTGAACTTTGAGGACTCGCGATGGACGTTTGAGTGAAACATGTAATCCTTCTCTTCTGTGTTATATAGTATATATTTTAGTTTAGTGATGTGATTGTAAATTAAATATCTTATTATCTTAGAAGCCTCTCTCTTTCTGTGAGTAGTGCCTTGATGAATGAAAATAAAACATTTCCGGATACGCCTTTGGAAAAAGAAAGAAGATCGATTAAAAGGTAAGCCTTTCTACCTTTTATTTTCGAAGAATGATCATGCTATTGATCATGAACACATTATACAGTTTTTGGAATCACGTGCCGCGAATGAAAGCGAATTGTTGATACTTGTTGAATTATTGAATATTAAATAATGACTGAATTCATCGATACATTGAAAAGGAAACGCGGCCACATAAGCGCTGCCGTTACAAAATAAATTGGCCGAATCGAAACTGAATTACCAAAAACAAAAGTGAATGCAGAGGAACTAGAAATTTCCTTAGAACTCTTAAATGAGAAATGGAACGAGTTAAAACAAATAGATGCCGATATAGAAAAATTAATAGACATAAAGGATCTAGACCAGGAATTAAACGGTGTTGACGAATATCGTGAAAGAATAACTACATTTAAATACAAAGCTAACAAAAAATTGAAAGAAATTAATATAGAACAACAAAAATTTAGTGTGTTAAGAAGCACTGAACAGTTAAGTGAAAGTATTATAGAAAACGTTAAAATCGAAAGTCATAATGTGAAGCTTCCTAAACTTACGATTCCAAAGTTTTATGGCGAGAGCTGCGAATGGCTGACATTTTGGAACACTTTTTCATCAGCCATACACCAAAATAAAACGCTTGACGCTATAAGCAAATTTAATTATTTGAAATCCTTTTTGGGTGGTACTGCTTATAACACCTTTGACGGTTTCGATTTAACCGAAGAAAATTACGAAACTTCAGTTAAACTCCTCACAGAAAGATTTGGAAATAAAGATGTACTGATAAACGCCCATATAGATAAATTACTGAAAATAAGACCTCTAAAGGATTCTAATGACATTCAAAATTTTCGAAAGTTATTCAATTACATACAAAAACATATTCGATGTCTTGAATCATTAAATATGACCTCAGAAACATATGGAGATTTATTAACACCTCTTTTGCTTAAAACATTGCCCGCAGATTTGGTTTTGAAATATAATAAAACAGTTCGAAAATCAAATTAAGATTTGAATCACCTAGTGGAATTTCTTTCTCAGCAATTAATTGCACGGGAAAAAACAGCTTTGCAATCGAAAGAAGCGGCGTCAATTTCTCCTCCCCCCCGACAAACAAAACGCGAAAGCAAGCTGTCAACTTGGCATGACAAACGGGTACCAGATGTATCGTCTGCCTCGCATTTGTCTACAAATGAGAATCAAAATTATAAACATTCTAACTGCATATTTTGCGATTCAGATCATGAAAGTTCTGAAATGTCGGAATGCGATTCGTTTCACCTTAGATGAAAAGAAGCAAAAATTGCTGAAGCACGGATTATGTTTTAAATGTTTGAAACGGAACCATATTTCCCGCTTATGCAAGACCAAAGTTAAATGTTCCACATGCGGTAAAGCTCATTTTTCAATAATATGTAGGATGCTGTTAAGGATGATTTTCACGGAAATAATTCTACAGACATTATTGGGGATGAAAAAAGACTGTGTTCTGACAAATAAATCTTGCATGCAGTTAGTAAATTTGTAAACTTTAGTAGTAAAACTTCGTGGGGATGGGATCGAAAAATATGTGAGAATTTTAATAGATAGTGGTTCCCAGCGATCCTACATTTCGAAGTATGCACTTAGTATAATGAATTATAAAACAAGTGGTAAAGAAGAATTAATCCATGGTTTGTTCGGAGAAATTGAAAAGAAAGAAACTCATAGTAAATATTTAATTAGATTGAGTAGTCTTAAAGGTGATTATTACTGTAATTTTCAGGTTTTGAATCAGGATAAAATATGAACTGACATTCCTCAAATTCGTAGAGATACATATCTTACTGAACTGCGAAAACATGGAATTTATTTAACTGACATGCAGAATAAATCTGTGGATTTGATGTATGAAAAATCACCTTTAGAAATTCATGTTCTTTTAGGTGCAGATGTGGCAGGAAAGCTTCTAACAGGGAAGGTTAGACAACTAAAATGTGGGTTATCATGCGTATACACTAGATTAGGATTGACAATGATGGGGAAAACTGAAAAGCGTGAGTTCTCTGACAGTACGAAAATTGTATTGTCACTTCATGTTAATGATGCTAAAATTTCGGATTTATGGTGTCTTGACTCGTTAGGAATAAGGGATCCTGCTACAACCTACACAAGAAAGGAAATTGATGAAATCGCTAAAACATGTTTTCGTCAGTCATTAAAGAGAGATAGTGAGGGTAGATATCAGGTCTCTCTTCCTTGGTTAGAAGGGCATGAGGTTTTACCTTACAACAGATTATTAGCAGAGAAAAGGTTAAAATCCTGCGTCAAAAATCTTCAGTCAAAAAACTGTCTGAAAGAGTATCAAAATATTTTTAACGAATGGGCTGAAGAAGGTATTATAAAATCTGTAGAAGATAAGAAAACCGAAAATTGTCATTACCTACCACATAGGGCTGTAATTAAGGAAAGTTCAACCACAAAGCTTAGACCTGTGTTCGATGCCTCAGCGAAGGAAAGGAATGGTATGTTCTTAAATGACTGTTTAGAAAAGGGCCCAAATTATTTGGAATTAATACCGAGTATTTTAAACAGATTTCGCTTAGGTAAATACGGGGTTATCTCAGATATACGTAACGCCTTTTTGCAAATAGGTGTCTGTCCTCGAGATAGAGACTTTCTTAGATTTCTCTGGTGGGAAGAAAAAGATTCCGAAAAATTGAAAATATATCGACATAAGCGCGTTGTGTTTGGCGTTAATGCCAGTCCTTTTTTTTCTCGCCGCCACACTGAATTATCATCTCGAGAATGTTCCTGAACATCAACAAGAGGTAGCTAAGAAATTAAGTGAGTCAATGTACGTCGACAATTGTGTGGCCAGCGTTGATACTATTGAAGAACTAAACACTTTCATTAATGTGTCGAAGGAAATTATGTCGACTGCTAAATTTGATTTAAGGGAATGGTGTTACAATGAACCTAGCGGTGAAACTTTAAAAGGAAATCCTTGCAATGAAGACTCCGATAAAACCGTATCAGTTCTGGGGTTGAAATGGAATTTATCAAATGACACTTTGTCCTGTGACTTTAAAGATAGTTCTGTGAAACAGCCTGTCAGCAAAAGGAATATATTGTCAATAGTACACAGGATTTTTGACCCGATTGGGTTTACAGCTCCTGTTACTCTGATTCTCAAGCTAATGCTTCAAGAATGATGGAAACAGAAGATGTCATGGGATAATAATTTACTTAAAAGCATTTCTGACAAATTGTTGGAATTTCTGACAAAAGTTGGAAAAATAAATTGCACAATTTGGGAAAAATAGCTATACCCAGAAGAATTTTTGCTGACTTCGAAAGAATTTCCGATTTATCTTTACACGTGTTTTGTGACGCGAGTAAATCTGCTTATGCCACATGCATATTTATGCGAAGCTGTAATGAAAATTCCGTTACATGTCAGCTCATCTCAGCTCGATCCAGAGTGGCACATATCAAGCCGATTTCCATACCATGACTAGAGCTCTTAGCTTGTACTATTGGTGCTAGACTGGCACATCGTGTTAAGGAAGATTTGAGACTAGAAAGCTTGCCTATTTATTATTGGAGTGATTCTATGGATGCATTATTTTGGATAAAAAAGAATGAAAACTGGGCCGTTTTCGTTCACAATAGAGTGAAAGAAATCCTTACTCTAAGTAATCCAAACGACTGGAATTATATTCCTGGAACGCTAAATCTAGCGGACCTCCCTTCCCGAGGATGCAGTCCGGAAACCTTAGTCAAATCGAAATGGTGGGAGGGTCCCGATTGGTTGAGAAATGATCCAGAAATTTGCCTAACTCTGAAATTGCACCGAATTTTGACATTATAAATGCTGAAAGAAAGAAGACAATAATTTCTGCAGTTAATTGGAATGCTATGACTGAAGTTAATTTTTATAAGATTTCTTCGTACAATACCATTCTATAGATAATATGTTGGATCTTACATTTTGTTAAAAATGTCAGACTAAGACCTAATGAAAGAACTTTTGGAACAATTACAGCGGAAGAAATTAAAGGAGCCGAATTAACTCTTTTGAGATTAGTGCAGAGTGAATCATTTTCTGGATTAGATGACAAAAGATTACGTGTACTTAAACCAATGATTGATTCTAACGGAATCCTTAGGGTTAAAACCAGAATTCTGAGAAGAGATGATACAGAAAAGTTTCGATTTCCTATTATTCTTCCTTCAGATCATCCTATTGTAGTAAAATTAATTAGAGCTAAACATGAAATGAACAATCATGCAGGAGTACAATTTTTAATATCCGCTTTACGAGAACAATATTGGATTTTGAAAACACGAAAGACTGTCAAGAAAGTCATAAGAAGCTGTGTTGTATGTCAGAGGTTCGATACTAGTTCTTCGGAAACACCCACTGCTCCTCTCCCTGAAGACCGAGTAAGAGAAGCAGCAGTCTTTGAGATTGTAGGTGTTGACTTGACTGGACCGTTGGTATTGAAGGGAAATAAAAAATCATGGATAGTGATTTTTACCTGTGCTGTTTTTCGCGCAGTACATTTGGAATTGATTTTCTCGCTATCAACTGAATGTTTTCTGCAAGCGCTGAGACGTTTCATTGCTAGACGTGGAAGACCCCACACCATCTGTTCCGACAATGGAACGAAATTCAAAGGAAGTGATAGATTATTCAAAAGCTTAAATTGGGATAAAATCTTAGAACAAGCTAGTATCCACAGGATCACATGGAAATTTCTTCCGCCATCAGCTCCCTGGTGGGGAGGATGGTGGGAGCGATTAATAGGAGTCCTGAAAAGAATCCTTCGCAAAGTTTTAGGACGATCATCTCTGAATCATGAAGAAATGATAAGAATTTTGTGTGACTGTGAAGCAATAATGAATAATCGTCCATTGACGTATGTCTCGGAAGATGTTGAAGATTTATCTCCGATCACACCTTCTATGTTTCTCCATGAGATTCGTCAAATTGGAGTTCCTGATCTGGATAATATCGATGCGAAATTTTTAAACAAAAGGCTTATTTATCGACAAAAACTTTTACAAGATCTACGTAAAAGATTTCGAATCGAATATCTCGGACAGTTACAGCAAAATTATGAACACGTAAAAGCTTCACAACCTCTGAAAATAGGGGATCTTGTTTTAGTGTCCGATGATAATAAGAAGCGAACAGACTGCTTATTGGCGAAAGTAACCTAGATTTTCAAATTTCGGAATGGACATGTGCGTTTAGTTAAGGTCAAGACTAAGCTTGGAGAAGTTTTGCGACCAACCAAGCGTTTGTATCCTTTGAAAATAACATCATCAGATGAACAGTCTAGATTTAGAAATGTGGCAAGTAGCTTTTCTGATGAAAAAGAGAGTTACTGCGATCCTGATATTCGTAATGACTTGCCTCAAGATCTTAAGAGCGAAAAGATTCCATCGATGACTACAAGACGTGGTCGAATGGTAAAGTCTGTTCAAAGGTTACAGTTTTAAATTTGATTTTTCAGCAAATTTAAAGGTGGGAGTATGTTGAAACTCTCACCGACAACCACGTGATTTGCGCATGCGCGCAGCAAAAACTAAAACACAACTTTTTTTAACTGAACTCGTGATGGACGTTTGAGTGAAACATGTAATCCTTCTCTTCTGTGTTATATATATATATTAGTTTAGTGATGTGATTGTAAATTAAATATCTTATTATCTTAGAAGCCTCTCTCTTTCTGTGAGTAGTGCCTTGATGAATGAAAATAAAACATTCCCGGATATGCCTTTGGAAAAAAAAGAAGATGGATTAAAAGGTAAGCCTTTCTACCTTTTATTTTCTAAGAATCATCATGCTATTGATCATGAACACATTATACAGATATGATATTGAGTGAATTGCGTAGAAGCGTATTATTTTCATTAGTTAGATACTGATGTAAAATATTTCTAGAATACCTAAAATGGCTTTTAATATGGAATAAGTAATTATATAAGGTATTTTCTCCCTCCTCCCAGCGTGCATTCCAGCGTTTAATAGCACAGTCGGTGTGTATTCGAGGGGTCCAGGTTCGAGTTCCGTCGAGGGCATTGCTCATTTTTCACGTCTCTCCAAGTATCAAAATAACCTAATGACTCTACAGTGGTGCTCGAAGTAAAAGGTGGTGGACGATGATTTTTACCATCAGGTGAGGTTTTAGTAATTGGGTCCCCTAATCTCCAATCGCCCTTTAAAGGGGTATATAAGGTATTTTCTTGCTCCTTCCAGCATGCCTTCGAAGTGTAACTGTAGTACACTCGGCGCGCATTCGAAAAGTCCAGGTTCGATTAACGGCAAGGGCATTGCTCATTTTCACATCACTAGTACCCAAATAACCTAATGACGCTACAATTGCAAGTAGCAAGTTGCATAATTTAAACTAGTCCCTTGTGCCGACAGTTGCCTAAAAATGCAGTAGTTGTTATAAATAAAGAAAAAGGTACAATGTCATTTAATTTTTAATCAAAAGCAGGCAGATTAAATTCGAAGGAAAAATTAAATATCTTTGCTAAATGGTAACAAACGGGCGCGTAGAAGATAAAAATACTTGATATCCAGTGGCAGACAATATCTTTTAAATCCTTGAATATTTTATTTAATTTAAAAGACAAATATGTAATGCTTTGCCTAGCGGCAATATATATTTTTTTAAATCTGTACGTTTTATGATTGAATTTGAAACCTACATATCTTACACTTAACCCTGTGGCAACATACTGCTTTTTAATCTTCAGGTTTGTTAATCAAAAATTCGCTGAATTTGAAAAAATCTCTACATATAATAAAAGAAAGTGTCTGTGTGTGTCTTTCGTTTGTGCTGCGCGTAAGCTAATATACCCACGGCTACGAAATTTGGTACATAGGTGCATCTAGACAAGAGCCAATGCACCTCGAAACGATTTTTTCGAAATTCGAATTAGATTTTTTTTTATTTTATGTTTTGTGACGAAATCGCGTCATTTTGAGACATAATGGGCTATAGGAAAGCGAGATTTTACTCTACACACTCCATTTTCACATCGTCATGAAACGTAGCCACTTAGCTATTTTACTAACTTAAAATAAATTTCGTGTTTCAATAAATCGATTAAATACGAATTTATTTAACAAAGTGAGCTTAACACCTTTTCAACGGGATTTTTTCTAAAAAAGTTTATTTAAAAAAATGTACAGTTTATTTTTCTTTGATTTTTGGACGCGTTAAACTTTCATCCTTGCGACTGCTTTTACAAAAAGAATTTTGGAAAAATGATAAATTTTGTATTTAAAGAAATTTTTTTTAATGAAGCTTCCGAGTACACTTCTCACATCTTTAAAAATGGGATTTTGGCAACAATTTTCCTTTCTTATTCTTGTTGATAGATTTTGGATGGAAACGCATCATTTTGAATAGTTTCATTCTTTTAGAAATATGGGTTTGGCAACAATTTTTCATCGCATTTCTTATATCACATTTTTAAGAGATTGGCATACTTCATTGTCTTTTTTACTTCCTTGTACGAAGTAAAAAGGAAGTATTGTAATCGCGAAAAGTTTCAGGCAGCATATTTCAACGAAAATATCCCATTTTGAACTCTTTCAAATGCCATTTAACGATAAATTTGCGTGATATCTTTACATAAGGACAGAATAAAACACTCTTTTCCTCCAAACAAATTATAAAACTGCTTTAAAATGAATTCTAAAGAGAATTTTTCGTGGCGTCTGTACGAACGTATCTCGCATAACTCAAAAACGAGTAGCCTCAGAACGTTGAAATTTTGTATATAGGACTACTATAACATGTAGATGTGCACCTCGTATTTTGGTTGCAATCGACCGCGCCAAACGTATATAAATATATTTATATATATATCCACTCTGTTACCCGGCTCAGTGATCTCAGTTTCTTTACTCTTATATGTTTGTAAATTGTATATTTTTTGCTTTAAAAATGATTCAATTATGTTGTTCTTATCTTCCGGTTAAGGTTTTCATACCTTTAGTAAATCTGTGTGCAATATTTTTAAAATTATCAACAATTTTTAAACTGTTTAAGTGCCGCTAAGCCTAATAATTTTTTTGATGGCGGCCATTGCTTGTTTACATTTGAAACAGCAGAGTAGTGGATTTGTTGCCAATCTAGAGAAACGTAGCTTCGCAACAACAAAGATAACGCCTTCATTTATTATTGCGAATTAAATCATACTTAATCCTTTCTGGAATTTTTTCGAGGAAATAAGAGTTTATTACTTCGTAATTTTTAATACAGATATTTTGAGTTTTTATGTATTTTTGCCTTGTCGCGAAGTGAGAACTGAATTAATTGAATGTGAAATACTCAATCGTCTGTGAAAAACTGTTTCCTTTTTGTTTTGTTTGCTTAATTTTTTATACATTGTTCTAGCTTTATTATAGTATTTGAATGGAACATGTGGCAACGATTAGATAATTCTTTATAAATTTTGTGCATTCTGAGTTATAATATGAACGAAATATAATATAATACTGTTAAGTGAACCTAGCGCCAGAGTGTCGCTATGGTAAACAAATAGAGTGAATTTTAAAGAATGAATTTATTCTATTGTGGTTTATGCGCTGTCGATGAAGTAGATTTAATTCAATCCAAGAAGTTTAAACGAAATGCAAGAAAAAAAGCGTATAATTTAATACTCCGTACAAGGAAGTCATGTGGTGTACACATCAAAATTTTATATATATATATATATACAATACTTTTTTTTTATATAATGTTGTTTGTTCTGCAGAGTAAAATTCTGCACGGAATTTTTTGTTTTTTGAGCTGCTTTCATGTTATTTTTTTGCTTATTTCGCTGTTTGTATCATACTGAAAATTTTTGCATGAATTTTTTTTTCTTCAACGGAAAGTTGGTTAATTTTTTTTATTAAGATAATTAATATTTGTATTAAGGGATATGGCTTATTTCACTGTAATTTTAATTTTTTTCTCTTGAAAATATAAGATAAAATAACATTAATTATACTTTGCTTTTCAGATTTTTTTTTTTTTTTTTTGTATTCTTTTATGTTATTTATTGCTCATTTCACAGTTTTTAAGATACTGAAAAGTTTTGAGTGATTTTCTTAGGAAACAAAGTTCTTAACCTCCTTTATACCATTTGAGTTTTTAAGATTTTGTAAAAGGAAGTTGGTTAACTTATTTATTAGGATAATTAATATTTGTATTAAGGGGTATTGGTTATGTCATTGTAATTTTGTTATACGTAATAACTTTTTTTTTATGAAGTTTTTCTGCAGAGTAAAATTCTACGCAGTTTTTAAATTTAACGTTTGGTGTTCCCTTCAGCCATTTTTCCGGTACATTTAAAAGCCAGACGAAGGCTGGCAGCGAAGCTGCTAGTAGGAAATAAATACAAAACAAGTTCGAAATTCAAATTGGCTTCGAGGCGCTCGTTTTCGAGTACACTCAATATTTGGCATCTACGCACAGATACTTCATTATTTAATAATAGAGTCTGCAAGAATTCGGGAAAAAATAATTCTGTCTCCTTGGTTGATCTTGTTTCCCTCTGCATTTTGTTTTGTATGTTTTAAAGCTGAAAATATAATAAAAGTGTATTTATTGAATGCGTAATGATTTAATAATACGTTTTTGCTTTACTGATCAAAATGACCGGATATTTAGGCAATATTATATGAAAAATCTTGTTTTGTATACCTCCTTGCATAAATATCACTTCATGAATTACAAATTCTATATGAACGATGTTAAATATAGTATCCAATGTTATCTTAAATGTCTTCACACATTTTTAATTCTTTCTAGAAATTCTTACCTCTTCCACTAGATTATGCTTTGAATAACGTGGATATATTTATGCAAAATTTTATTTTAAAGCTTCAATGGAAGACTAAAACATTTTCTTTCTAAGAAAAAAGTCATTTGTTTGTCTGCCTTAGTTTAAGATTTGTATTATTAAGTTTCAAAAGCTACTCCGGGTATGCAAAAGTAAATGATCCTTGAAACATATATCTTCATTTATGAAATGCCCTTTAAGACATTTTATTAAGCTTAATTGTAGGAACTAAACATGCTTTACCAAGTTAAAAAGAAAGAAGAATCAACATCTAGCTAGGATCAGTTCAAGCAGTATCTTGTCTCATATAGGTTAAATTCTATTTTTGTGTGCTTTTTAACAAAACAAAACAAAACAAAAAACAAAACGAAAAAAAAAAAACTTTCAGATTTTATATTACTTCCAGAAGAAAGTTCTTTTGCATTTACACATTTATACACCCAAACGCATTTTGAGAGCATTTGGACTAAAAATATTTAAAAACAGCGTATCTTTAGGCTTTCCGACAGACAGTCTTGCAAGATGGAGATAAAAATATTTTTTTCCGTACAGTGTAGCCATTACTAGCTTTGAAATCGTTGAGACTTTTAATCAGAAATTCTTTAAAGTTTTAAAATGTATGAAGCAGATAATAAAATATATTCGAAATTCAAAATTCGGGTTCCTAGGTGCCATATTCGGGTAGAGGCCCATATTCGGGTAGAGACGTTAGTCAAAATTTGATGGCTCTAGGTATCGTTGTTATTCCACAACACAAGAGACATACATGCATTTATGCAGATTCTTCATTATTTAATTTCTTTAAATATAAGACTGGGGGATAATATTTGATGGCTACAATTTGAAAAGCGACTCAAAGCTGTTAATGATATAAAATGCCGTTTCGAGACTAATACCTCTTTTTGGCTAGACCTCTCAGGGCTAAAAAAACTGCTGTCACAAATGACGAACCAAATTTCAGGCTTTAACAGAAATTTATCTTTGCCGCTTGTTCACTAGTATTTCACAAATATTTAGAATATTATCATCTTTATAATCTTAAATAAAGTAGAATACAAATATAACGTTTACAATATTCATCTAAAACTAATTATATAAATTAAAATACAAAAAATCGGAAGAAAATTAGTTAGAAAGACATGATAGAGAAATAAAGAAAGCGATAAATATAATCAAATGTCGAATATACATTCACGTACATAATATACCTGTTCAGGTCAACCAACCAACCGAGACATTAAAAAATTCACAATTTTATAAAAACTAGTGCTACGTTTGCATTGCATGTTCCAAGAACACAAGATCACAAACGATATAAAGAATGATTCAGAATTTATAAGGTATTTCATGTTTTTTAACCACATTTTATGATTTGAATCTTAGCTACTACTTCGTTAAATGTTTTAAATATAGAATTCACTGCAGCGACGCTTTCAGTTTTACTTTCGATCACTCAGCTCAGCCAATTAATATTTTGGCATTGGCTGTTTGCTAAGCGAATTTAAATTCCGTCATTAAAGTTTTGAGCGAATAAATAAGCCACATTTGTATCTTCTCAAATTACGATCCCTTTTTAATTGTAAATTCAACTTAATGTTAATTTAATACCCGCAATTCAGGGAGTTTTTATTATTTTGACGCGCAAGTGATGTTTTCTATTAAATTTTAAGTAAAAAGGTTTATTTAAAACCTTCGTAATGCTTTTACGTACATTTTCAGACGGCGCGATAACTCGCTTTGCAGTTTAATGGGATCTAAAGGACTTGATAATCTTAAGGAATTAATAATGACACAGTTCAAATCTATGAATCCCCTAGGTAATTATCTTTCAACGTGGGGATGGACCTGAAAGACATATGTCAGCGACACATGCAGTCATACGCTGTTTGCCACTATAAAATTCGTGGATTTTCTCTGATGTTGCTTTCAGACAAGTGAGATAAATCATAACAGCATACATGTGATATATACACTTTTGCCTGTGGCAACATATTGTCAAGGTTTGACAAATTTAGATGGGTTTTAATGAGTTTTAGTAAGGCATAATTTTTAGAACGGACAGAAATATAACATGATAAATGAATTATGCCGAAGAATATAGTAGTAGGTGAAATCACCGCTGAAACGAATTATCATGAGCACTACGGATGCCAAGTACGGTCCGAAAAATATTGCGATGGAAATATTTTTAGGTAGAAAACTCTGATATTCTCTGCTCACGAACGAGAAATAGGCTTTAAGCGAAAAACAATTTAAACCGACAATTGGAAATAAAATTGATAGTCAAAACCAAACAATACATAAAAGTAAAAAAATAAATTTATATTCAGAAAAAAAAATTAGAATTAGTTAAGTTCCAAAGATTGAGCATTATTTACCTTTAAAACATTAACACATTAATCCTTAAGATTCAGTTTAATTTGAGAATTCCATTTATTAAATTAGAAATTTAAAAATACCATTGTCATTTCGGAATTTAAGAAAAAAGGTAACCGTTATCACTAATGGGAATCAAAGGATGAAAGGATGAAAGGTTATAAAAGTATTTTCTGAGAAAGTAGTATCAGCCTGGTGGTGGAAAGAAAGAACTGCGGTTCACAAAATGTTAAAATGTTTAGACCTAGCTCAAAATGAACAAATAAAATAATTAGGAACACTTGCAGATGAATGTACCGCAAGAGAAACCTAATTAAGAAAGACGTGCAAACGGAAAGATGTCGCAAGATTTTTCTAAACCTTTAGTGATAGATGGGAACTGATTTGAAGGAATTAAAAGTGAGAAATTTAGAAAATTTCAATTGTCGAAAAGGAAATGGGAATGTTTTTCAGCAGGTGAATTAGTCATGGTTACTTTTAGAGGGAAATATGAAGAAAAGACAGTAGAAAAGGCGGAGTTAGAAAGAACAAAAGAATGAATAATTATTCCTTTTTCTGCTGTACTCGGCTCCTATTCTTTCTGATTTTATTTCGGAAGCTATGGCATCCCTGAAGCGAGGCAGATTTAACACGCCTGGTAGTGTCAAGAGAAAAGGATTAAATCAAAATCGCAAGACAGAATTAGAATTACAGAATTAATCTTCCACTTCTCAAAATGAAAAGAGTTCTTACGATGAAAGCTGGGTGCGTATCTTAGAGCCTAAGACAGAAACTAAGTGAAATTTCCTTTTTATCAGTTTTCTTCCTTCTCATAATATTTTAAAAACTAAGGGGAGAAAATACTTTGTATTAGGTATAACGCAAATTTTTTTTTCTTGCCTAGAGACTCTAGGCAAGAAAATCGGTATCGGAATTTGGTATCGGAATACTCTCAGTGAAGAAAATAATAAACACATTATCGGCTCTAAACTGATAAGCATAAATACCCAGTTACCTCTGTGAAATGCAAAATGTTACTGTTATGATGTGTTAATCTTTGCACAGTTGCTCTTTTAAATTAATTATATAAAAAAATTGGGAAAGACGTAGGATTGCCGTAACATTCTAAATTGCTAATACAGTATTAAATTAAATTCAGTGGTAAAATAGTCCAGTAAAAAGACAGTGGCAACATACAAGACACAGAAAACATCGAACAAACAAAGAACAATACAAAGTTTTACTATTTATTTGAAAATTTTGAAATATTTAAAATGTTTAGACACACAAGGACTTTTTTCTCATGCAACTTCAAACTTTCAGTTTTTGAAAGAAGTCCTAAGGATTCTAAATGAAATTTTGGAAGAAAACAGCTAATGAATTTCTCGTCATCTGGATGTAAAATTGTAAGATAAGGAGGTTACAATAACCAAATCAAATTAATTCAAGGAAATGTTTTGTATTAAAATTCCAAACTGTATTTAAAATTATGATTATATTTGTTTCTAAGAAATATAAGTAAATCAACCAGAGCATAAGGTAGGAAATTGTAACTAGATGAATTACGTTAAGAAAGCAATGAACTGCAAAAGATATTTATTTAATTATTTTCTTTTTGAATAAGACATGTTATATATATACATCTTAGCATCGTGGAAAGGGAGCTGAAACCAGAAGGGGTAAAAACGGGAAATGAACAATGTCGTCTGGCAGGTGGTAAGCAGGTTTTATGCAATCAGTTAAAACTCTAGGATGTTTTCCATTTGCATCAGTAATAAAATTTTTATCATTTCTGTCAACCACTAAATGAGGTTAGGTGGTGTCAGTGCAGGATTAACTTTGTCAGATATTGAAATATACGAGAACAAGTTTTAAATGAGGGATTTATGAAAATTTTAGGGCTAGTAGGCCAGTAGAAGTAGGACTTTAGTATATTAAATAGCCATGGCAAACTGGGAAACAAAAGACTAGAAATGGCGTAACTGATGAAGACTGCATGTGTAATGCAAATTCAAAAGGTTTCCGATCAGTGTGTAGAGTCATTAGGATTTTTTGGAAGACAGAGAGATGAAAAAGTAGCAACCGCCTTCGCCGGGAATTGAACCACGGACATCTGGAATACCGGCCCAGCGTGCAGAACCACTACACCACGAAGGCACACTAGGAAAGTGGGAGAAATACCTTATAAGTGTAAATGATAAAATTCTTCCTTTAAATTATATGCCAGTTTTTTTTTATTGAAGAATAAATAGCATAATGTTCACCGTCATAAAGGACCAATATTTTTAGACTTACTTAGTTTAGATGAATAGAAATCTATAGGTTCTCATAGTTGTTTAGCAAGTTGCATGAGGGAGTTGCTGATGGCTACATCAGATGCATCGACCCATAGACTTAATTGAGCGTAAGGAAAGGGATGCCGTAATAAAGTTACTACAGCGATAGCTTCCTTAGTTGCTTTGAAGGAGAATGTTCCTTCATGGTTCCATTATAATCCCTCGGTAGAAACTTTGGAACGAAGATATCTCTGTTTATTAGTATGGCTTTCGAGTAATTTGATTAAGGGTGTTAGAATATGAGCAGATTTAGAAATGCAATGTCTATAAACTAAAGAATCGACGTAATTGAGTGAGGGTCTGCGTTTGAGGAAAATGTAGTCATAAGAAGTCTGGTAGATTGATCAAATTGGCATTTCTTGACATTCAGACACAAACTATATTGCTGAAGTTCAGAAAGTATCAGGTATAAATATTCTAAGAGCTCATGTTCATTCAGAGGCTACAAGTAAATCGTCAACAAATGCGTAAACAAACGACAATTCCCTAGTGACCTCGACGGTAAACCGTTCAAAGTTAAGGAAGCATTACAAAGACCAAAACGCACTCTTTAAACTTTCAAACAGATCATCTGCAGATGTATGGGTGGTGATTCGTTTTGACGATATCAATGTAACTAAGCATTTGTTTACCACGCAATTCTGAGGTAAAATGAGTTACTCAAGGGATAAAATACTTTTCTTTGACAGTCTGTGCATTAAACGTGCGGTAATCTTCAATAGGTCTTCATTCAACACACCCTTTCTTGGGCAACAAGGGGAAGGATAGAGGCTGTTTGAAGGTCTCTTGTGACCAAGCTGTATCATGGGCTGAAATTCAGCTTTAGCATTTTGAGGAGGCCGGAGAGCTAACCGTCTAGGTTTAGCAGCAAGTGGAGGACCTTTAGCATTTATAATAATTCACAGTATTGTGTTTCACAGTATTGTAACAATAATTTACCAAATACATTATTTGCACACGCTGAATTTACGCAAAACGAATTAAAGGTATTTCATTAGGCAGGTACTTTAATATTTGTTGTTAAATCGCTCAGACGCTTATTGCGCAGATCAGAAGATAAATTAAAGAAATATAAAAAGTCTGCACCTATGATCGAGCATATAACATTACAACTATAAAAAGAGGAGTAAAATTGGGTCCTAAAACAAAACGGACAGTAATTCTTTTACGACGATAAACACTAAAGGGTGTTCCATTAGCAGCATGGAAAGTTTAAAGTACTGGTGCCTTTAGTTCAGATTTATAGGCAACAATTAAACTGGCATCACTTCCTGAACCCATGAGAAACCATCTGTCTGTAGATCGATCTGTAATGAAGAGATGTGTGAGGGTGGGAAGAGCATGTCACCTCTACTCTTCCCTCGTCAAGTTTCTCTTGTAGGAACATTGCGAAACACATTGTTTTTTTTTTTTTTTTTTTTTGCGTTGTCCTTGAATTTTGAATGATATCAGGAAAACTTGTTGTCATGTAACTTGGAATTTTTGCGGCCAGAAAAATTGGTACGAGATGAAGCCCTAGATCAACGAATTTTGGAAACTTCTTTCCGAAGAGCTTTGATTTTCTCACGCAGCAGAACCTGAGAGGAAAAGCTAGCATTTTCCGGAAATGGATCATTGTTAGGGACGGTAGCGGAAATCTTCGTGTTGTTTATAGGCAAAATTCTGTCAGCCAATTAATTCAGAAGTCAAACAACAAAAATCAGCGTTAATTTTCAAAATTTTCACAGAACTAGTTTCGATGGTTTTACCGAACCACCATCCTCAGCTTTGTTGTTTGACTTCTGAATTAGTACTTATTCAGCGTGTTATTGGGTCTTAATTCTATCAGCCAGTTCCGCCGCTTTATTGAGGTAATAGTAGATAGGGCTGGTAACACAGTTAGAATAGAAACAGGTATCGTTTGATTAAATAGTTCAAATAAGAGTGAATCATCGATATTGTGATTCTCTGCTTGACGATTCATAATCCGGAGGGCTTCGCTGGGCTTTTAAAGGAAGCGTTGAGAAATTTACATTAAAAAATTTTAGAGCATAATCGTGCTTAAGACGCATGACTCGAAATGTTTTACCTTCTGCTTTATCTACTACCTTCTACCTACTTCTTCTTTTTCTATTTAAAGTTACTTAGTGTTCTGTTTTAAGCCTTTTATTTTTTGAATCATATCACTGTTTCCAAAAGTATGAACCTCGGCTCATATGAAAGGATAAAGAAGCGAGTGGTAACTGACCTGTTGCTGTTTCTAACCTTTATATGATTAGTGAGTATTGATTTTAAAATTCTATTCGATCTATTACTGTTTAAATTTAAACTTTAGCGTGAGAAGATTCAGAGTACCGAACTTCATCGCTAAGCATAATTTAACGTTAACTGTTTCAAATTAATATTTGTTATCATTAAGCTTGTTATTATCCCTTATTATGTTTCAATAGATATCTCTAAATCAGTATTTGTGTAAATATTTAATAACTCTTTGGGTGTTTGTGAATACGTGATTGCTTACCTGCAAATATTAGAAAAATAATTTGTATTTTTTTTAAATGACAAGATTTTGGTTAATAATAAATTATAGGCTTACTTTCCTGTGATTTTATAAGCGTACCTGAATTATTGTCGCCATGATAATTAGCCAAAAACAATTCAATGCTAGCCAGTGCGCATAGCAGAAGTAAAGGATTAGAATTTAGCATCAAGGGTTGCAAAAATATTTCCTAACAAGAACAAATGAGAGCGTTATAAAAAAGTTTGTAGAAGAAAATAAAAAACGTTTCAGTTGCAACTGAGAAGCTTGACAGTTAAGTTACCCAAAAAAATCTTTAAATAAA
The DNA here is from genome assembly GCF_044657685.1 of Stegodyphus dumicola. Taxonomy (NCBI): domain Eukaryota; kingdom Metazoa; phylum Arthropoda; class Arachnida; order Araneae; family Eresidae; genus Stegodyphus; species Stegodyphus dumicola. Next base: position 128,789,872 of record NC_140771.1, on the reverse strand, counting down.
ATAACAAAATTAAAAATGAGTGTTTACTCTCGGGTAAACGGTTTAACCTTCAGATTATACGGTTTTAACCTTCAGATTTCTTTAGCTAGCATGCTGCGGTTTTATCTATTTATTTTTAACTAATAGTTAAATTTTAGTGCTTTCCTATCAATCTCTTTTCACCCACACGTTTCATGCCAGGATGTAAATGATATAGCGGGCATTTATTCAGATTGAGGGAGAAAGAAGTGCAGTTTAAGCGGTTACTCAAGTTATTTCTAGAGCGTGTTCTGCCTATTTCAGCCCATGCTGTACCATGACTATTGACGATTTTATTCTGTGGCATTGAGTGTTTCTAGCCATTTAGCTCATCTAGTCGGTTTTCTACTAACCAGAGCCTTTCCTGTGTGTTTAAATTATCCTGTGAGCTAATCTAGTACGTTTGAGTGCATCGTAATCTAGCAGACTGTTTAGCTAATTTAGTACATTTTAATTAGTTTAAAAATACATATTTAAGTTAAGCCAGAAGTGTTGGCTTGTGTAAACCCAAGTTGGGTCATTGTTATTTTCTTGTGTTAAAACAAAATACCACCTCCTTCTATTTTCCTTCTAGTTCCTTCTTCGGACTTTGTCTGTCTACAGTTTAAGACAGATGGATTATTCCTCTTTAGTCCTTCTAGAGCTTTCTAGAGTTTATACTGCAAAAGAAAGTGAGACTGTTAAAAACTATTGTACAATATATAAAAATTATGACAATTTTATGCCTGATGCTACCAGATATATCATAATCAAGATTGCAAGGAATGATAATCTTCCAGCATCTAGTACTTCTCGAAAACCTTTTAACTCTCTTTGGATGTTGAAAATTATGAATGTGGCATTATGTTACAATTTGATTATTTTCGAGCAGTAGTCACGAAAATGATTTTTGTATCTTTTATCGACATGCAAACTAGGCCACTACTAGAAAATTAAAAATATGTGCGAAGCATTTTATGTTTAAAAATAAAACCTATTTAAACTATAAATATGTAAATTTTATGCAGTTTCTGTCTAAAAATATAGATTTCGAACGGAAATGCGTGATGCCATTATTGCTATTTTCATCTACTGCCTTTAATGGAATCCTCGAATCCTCATTAGGGAAGCAAATGCTGTACTAACCAGTTTAGGAAGACGTACTTGCTTGATTGTAATTTTATTCATAGATCAGTACTGTATTATAGAACAGTCTGCTCAATTGACTGTCTATTATACAACAGTCATTTTCAAATGGCTTAACAGAACGAAGAACTTAGATGATTTAGAGTAAATTATGTTCGATTTTGAGGCTAAACTGGAGGGAAACTACAAAACATAACGATCCTTTAATTCAGAAATTTAATTTCAGTTCCGTTTCCGCATAAAAATTTTCCACATTAATAATCTTTTGGCTTTTAATAACTTACTGAGTTTTAGTTCTTTTTAACTTTTAGAAAGCATGTCATGTTGGTATGTAAATTTGTAAAGACATATCTTTTGATATAATATTTATGAAATTCTAGCTTTCATCCGAAAATTGATTGATTTAAAATTGAAATAAAATATATGTATTACATTAGAAAACAAAACGGAATACGAAATGGAGTAAAATGCCACTTTTACAAACTTTTACAAACTTTCACTTTTACAAACAATATGGGCAATCATCGCAATGTTCTTTATGTATAGTCAAGGAATCATGTTATATTATAGGATCTAGTCAAGCTAGCACGTTATATTATAGGATATTTAATATATATTGCGATTTGTAGTTGGCAGTAGATTATTAAATTTAGTCACGTTATGGCTTGAGACTAATAGCCGGTTTACATTTCTCCGAGTGACTTTCGGCGAACCTCTTGTCCGAGCGTCTCGAACTAAGATAACGGACCTGTAATCTGATAGACTTTTTACACCAGTCAGAGTCGGACTGACATCTCGCCTGCGTTTGTTTGAAAAATGGATACCAACATGCAAGTTGCTGTGCTTGAAGGTTGCGAAGCAGTTTCCAACGAATTAATTCTGTTCTAGGGGGGAATATAAAAGAAGAAGAAAAAGAAAAGGAAACCAAAACGGGACTGGGTAGCTCACAGTGATGAATTGAACCATTAAATCAACTTTTAAATAGACTTCGGGGCGAGGATATCCAAAGTTACAAAAACTTCATCAGAATGGGTGAAGGATAATTTGGAACTGTATTGGAAACGGTCACTCTGCTTGTTCCGTCTTTTCGGTAGATAGGTGGCGCTCTTGATGCGCGCCGATGAAAAATATACTACTTGACGCTTGAACTTGAAGAATGACGCATGTCATACCTTTTTTGATGCTTGATTATGTTTTGGCCGCTATAGGCGGAAGTAATATATTATATCTTTACGTTTATCGTTAATAAATGTTATTTCTATGTTCTGTGAAATCTTAAAATTTTGATTTGAAATTCCAATGCTCTCCCAACCTGTTTCCTGAAAACGAAATAAACATGAGAAATTATGACTCATGGAAAAACACCACACATTTTTTTTGGTGTCTGAAACCCGCGAAAAGGGGAATTATCTTTTGAAAGGTAAGAATTTTGATTTATTTGTTCTTGGTATCGATCTTTGAAAACGAAACATAATGGATGATTTAGCAAAAGAGAAAAAGAAACGTGCTATTGTACGTAGTAAAGTTACTACACTTCTAAATAAACTTGAGAAATTATTATCGGAAGAATTAAGTAAAGAACATCTAGAACATCTAAATTCATCATATGAATTGTTAATTGAATACTATGAGAAACTTAAAAGTCTTGACTCAAAGATCGATGCTCTCATAATTGATGAAAAAGAATATGATAACGAACTACTTGTATGTGAAGAGTATGATGAAAAAATTATAACGTTTAAAGTTAAGATTGTTAGTAAAGTAAAGAAAATTAACAGTAATGAAGTTGTTGAAAGAAGTATAATTACAACTAATAATGGTATTAGTAGTACTCTAAATGGTAATAATGTTGTTACAAGTAGTGCTTCAGTAAAGTTACCTAAATTAAATAATGAAAAATTTGCTGATGATACCAGTAAATGGCTCGAATTCTTTAATTCGTATGATAATGCTATTCATTCTAATCCAAGTTTATCTAAAATAGATAAGTTTACATATTTGAAAAGTTTATTATCTGGTTCAGCATATAATTGTGTTTCTGGTTATGCTTTATCTGAAGAAAATTATGATCTATGCATTAAAAGTTTAGAAGAGAGGTTTGGTCGTAAAGATGTTATTATATCAAAATTCATGCAGATGTTGTTACAGTTAGAACCAGTTAAAAGTTCTTCAAATGTTTTTGAGTTAAGAAAGCTCTATGATCAGTTACAAATCTGCGTTAGGAATTTAAGTAGCTTAGATGTTACTAGCGGTTCATACGGACAGTTATTGAACCCAATAATTCTTAAATTGTTACCTGAGGATTTAGCTCTTGAATTCCATAGAAAAAGAACATCTAACCAAAATATAGAAGTAAGTGAATTAATAGAGTTCATTAAAATCGAAACTGAATGCCGAGAAGCAAGTATTTTGATTAATAGCTCAAAAGGTAATAAATACACAGGGGTTAATCCTAAACAAGGGTTCAAAAATTATAAAGTCAAATCACAAGCTTCTGCTTTTAACACATCGGTAAAAATGTTTTGCATATTCTGCAAATCAAACGAACATACATCTGCCGGATGTTTGAAATTTACCGACGAACAAAAACGAAACAAATTAAAACTTGAAGGTCGCTGTTACAGCTGCTTTCAAATCACATTTGCCATCGAATTGTCGGTCAAAAATACAACCATGCGAAAACTGTAACGAGAAAAATCATAATAAACTTTTCTGCCGTTTGAAATCGAAAGAAATGGAAGGTGTTAAATCCGCAGATACGCAAAATAAAACTTTAGTATCTACATCCCACTGTTATCAGCACTTGTGTTCCTCTTTACTTGCTTTGGAAACATGAACTGTCCTGACTCGGAACAGGGAGCTTACTCAAGCTATGTTCAATAAATTGTGAAGTAGACAATACACACAGGAAGGGTATACGAAACCCTTTATTTTTCTATCTTTACAGAGATTTCCGGAACTTCGGGATACAGAGACCAACCACATGTGGTCTGAACGTAAGAATATAAAACTACTAACTAAAGCTCTAACTAAAACAAACTTTGGATTAATATACAAGTGCCTAACTTTAAGACTGGCCGTTATTTAACAAAATCCGTATGTAGTACAGAGAGCTGCTAAAACTACGATACGTTTGAAACTCCTTCCTCCCTCTTGCTTGGCAAAAAGCCACAACTTAAGTACTTGGCGTTAGCAAGACAAATTTGCATAAATAAGTTAAAGCTTTTAATTCTGGCTGGAAGTAGAAAATAAGAAGTGATAGTAAAGATTTAAAATAAAATAAACGTTAGTAAAACTTAGGATCCTTACATACTTCCCGCCAGAGTTAATTAGTTTGAAACTGAGGTCTAAAACGACCTTGTTGAAAACTTTTCGCTCTAGCATCTGACGCAAGGCCAATCTTTACGAACATTTCTCACTAGAAACTAGAAATTAAAAAGTCGTTTTTACATTATCAACTCCATGGACAAGTAATTTTCATCTGTACTGCAGCTATAAACAGGAGTTTCTTAGTTGAAATCTGGTTCCTTCCATAGATCTGGAAGGAAAACTAGTTTAATGAAATGTTACACAATCAAATGGCAAGTAACATGAATATTTATATTTCTCTTTTAAAATTCTTCTTTCATTCATGACGTTATTTAATTATCTCCCCGTGCTCTCTGACATGTGTTGTAAAGAAAAACACCAACCACGAGCGTGTCTATGTACAAGTGTTCAACACTACCGCCTGCAATCAAAACATTAACGTGTTAAAATTCAACATAACAAGACCTCAGAACACACCTTATATTCATCTCTAAACCCTGAGGTACTATTCTGAAAAGTGGCTAACTCTGAAGTATGGCGTCAGGAAGCCTAACTACATTCATTCAACCTTTAACACATATTTACAATAATTTGATCTTTTTACAGTCACACCAATAAGTTAAAAGAAATTTTTGGCATTACTCTAATATTTTCACTTTTAACATATCACAGTATTTCTTAACTTTTAAGATAACGGTTCACATTGTATATAAGGACATATTAACATTCCGTTAATTTTACGCATTTTAAAACATACATTAGTAGTAAATTGTTAACTTCTATTCTTTTCCAAGCAAGTGCCAATTCTTCTACATTGAAATACTACATTTCAAAAGTCTTTCAGACTAAAACTTCTTTCTTGCCAGAATCTTTTAAATAAAATTTTATACAATAATTTTTTACAATTTTCTTAAGGTACCTTTCTCAAAGATTATCAATGCTTTTACAATATTCAAGTATTTACACATTCCTATTATACATTAATTTTAGTTTTACTCGCGAGTAATTGAAAAACAATATCAAAATAGGTAACAACTCATTTCTCGCCGTTTTGGCGATAAAGGTAGACCTCACATGAGGTAAAACTTCTTGAATTCTGCCACTTGCAGTAAGAATGAAAAATTAACTTAAGGTTTCAAAGTAACATAAAGTTTTACTTATCTTTGTGATATTCAGACATCCTTTTTTCTGCCCAGGCTTGGAAAGTGGCGAAGACTACAGTCTGGTTGATCTTCCGTCTTGTACGGGTTCGCCCTTTTGTTCCTTCCTCCATGAACTTTCTTTTCCTTCCAGTTCGGTCACCCTTGAAGACCTTCTTTTTAGCCTCTGCCTGTGGTCTCGGTCGTTTGATGGCAGCTGGTCTTGGCGGAACCGGGACAACTGTCTCTCGTCGTTGCCTGGATCTCGTTGCTGGTGTTCAAATTTTTCTTGTTTCTTTGCCTCTGCAGCTGGTGTTCCTTCATCAATTCGTCGACATTTGCTGCGTAGACTCCTATCCGATGGGTAGATCTTCCGTTTTGGAGCCGTGTTATAGTTGCTGTCATTTGTCCTGGCTCTCTTTGCATTCGTCGTACTTCTCCCTTCTTCATTCTGGGGGTGGTCGTGCCCTCTCTTTTCTGGTCGGTGGAACGGCTTCTTTTTCTTGTTACCTTCAATTTTCCAACGGGGGAACTTTCTTTTCAATTGCTCCTGTCTACTAATGGCTTGCCCTTGTGGTGATTGTCGTTGTTCCACCTCTGGAGATTGTGCCTGCCGTGCTGGATCCTGCAAAAGATCTTGAAATATTGGCAAAGTCCCAGACAGTACTTCAGTGATATGTGTTGGAAGTTAATAGAAGTTCACATATTTTCTGATGCCAGTCCCAAGTGTTATGGTACCGTAGCATATTTTAGATTTAAGAAGAAAAATAAATGTAAAACAAGTTTCATAGTGTCGAAATCCCGTTTGGCTCCATTAAAAAGGGTAACACTCCCTAGGCTTGAACTTTTGGGAACATTAATTTCTGCAAGATTAGGTTCGTATTTGCAATCGATATTTCCGCAGTTGGATAAGGGAAATATATTTTACTGGACTGATTCCCAAATTTGCATTCACTGGATCAAGGGATCTGCCAACGAGTGGAAACAATTTTAAAAACTGGTACTTTTGCAGTGGGAAGACAAACCCTGCTGATAAACTTACGAGGGGCATGGATGCTGAAGTTCTAATTAATGATAGTGATTGGTTTTCTGGGCCACCCTGGCTTTCAGAAGTAGATATTCGACATCACATAAACGAAATGAATACCGAAGCTGACTTGCAAAACGTTAGTGAAGAACGAAAATGTGTTACTTTGAAAACACTTGTGGAATCTACAGAACCGTTACTAAATCTTGAACTGTACGGAAATTTAACCAAAGTACTGGGAATAATGGCTTATGTTCTGCGCTTCGTGAACATCTGTAAATCCGCTCATGAAAAGCAATCCGGTGTGCTTACCGCCTATGAGTTACGGAAGGCTTCAGAATTTATTATAAGAAATGTTCAACTTAATGAATTTTCAGAAGAAATTAAGGCTTTAAAGACAGAACAACCGATTAAAACTAAAAGCAAAATCATTTCACTTAATCCATTTCTAGATGAAAACGAAATTTTAAGAGTAGGAGGTAGATTAAGAAACGCAGAAATTACCAGAGAAAGTAAACATCCCATTATATTGCCAAATAATAATCACTTCACAAAATTAATGATACAGCATTATCACGAAAAACATTTACACGGAGGGTTGCATTTAATGTTATCCGCAATAAGACAGAAATACTGGATAATAAATGCAAAGAATGAAATTAAAAAATGCATTTGGAAATGCATAACATGTTGCAGAGTATGAGCAGTAACATCGATTCAATTAATGGGAGAACTACCTGCAAGTAGAGTGATTCCAAGTAGAACCTTTTCAAAGGTTGGCGTTGATTATGCCGGCCCATTTTCTGTGAAAATGAAAAGGGGAAGAGGTATAAGACCAATTAAATGTTATGTCTGTATTTTCGTTTGTTTAGCTACAAAGGCTATCCATTTACAGATTGCTAGCGACTTATCAAGTGAAGCATTCCTAGCTGCTCTAAAACGATTTGCTTCGAGGAGAGGAAAACCTCAAGAAATAAGAAGTGATTGTGGAACTAATTTTATAGGTTCAAATAAAATCCTCAAGGAAGCAGTTTCATCTGTCCAGTCAACCTCAGAATTTCAAAGTTGGTTAGCAAATGAAAACATAAGGTGGATATTCAACCCGCCAGCTGCTCCACATCATGGTGGTATATGGAAGGCAGCTGTTAGATCTATGAAGCTGCATCTAAAGAAATGTGTTGGAACTCAAATTTTGACTTATGAAGAGTTTCTAACTCTAATTGCACAAATTGAAGCATGCTTAAATTCGAGGCCAATAACACCGGTCTCCAGTGATCCCAATGATTTGACAGCTTTGACTCCTGGACACTTTATTATTGGGACTTCTTTAACAGCTGTTCCGGAACAAGATTTAACCGAAGTACGAGTGTCTCCATTTCAAAGTTGGCAACTAACACAGCAGATGTTCCAAGGGTATTGGAAGCGGTGGTTTAAAGAGTACCTGTGCCAACTACAGCAGCGTAGCAAATGGAGACAGCCTAGCAAGCAGAAATATTCGTCTAAATGACTTGGTTCTCATTAAAGAAGATAATATGCCTTCATTACGTTGGAAACTCGGGCGAGTAATAGAAGTGTTTCCTAGAAGAGACAATAATGTCCGAGTGGTTAGACTAAAAACTGTGCACGGGGACATTAAACGTCCTATTACCAAACTGTGTCTTTTACCAGTTGAAGAACATTAACTTAAGTGTTTGGTTTATATTGAATATGTTTTATTATTATTTTCATTTCTTATTGTACTAATAATTTTATTTGTTTGTTCTAGTTTAACCCTCATAGTTAACGTTTCAATATAGTAAGATTTAAGATGTTTTGCTAGAAGATTGGTAAGTGTAATATGTAATTTTATACTTTTTGAAGGTTCTTGTATGTTTTCAGTTTCTATATTTTTCATTTACTTGTTTGCATATATTGAAGATTGTATTAAGATGAATGTAATTCATCGGGGAGGGGGAGGATGTTTTGGCCTCCTCGGTGATTGCGGTGATTTGTGCCCAGAGTGTCACATTCTTGCCACTAGGTGGCGGGCATCTCTTCCTTTACTTTTGCTGTAATTAAGTTCCGAGAAGCAGTCGAGATTGGAACCGCTCTGAGGAGCGTAAAGACTCAGAACTAAAAATGTACTGTTTTAAAATAATTATCACCTACCTTGTAAATAGTGTATATTAGCTTTTTATTTCAATAAATAATTAAAAGACAAGATGGCCTGCTAATTGTAATAGAAACTCTTACTGGAAAACGTGATTATTAGAAGCCTGGCGTCGAGAACACTGAAGATGCAGCAGGTAAGGAATTTTACATTAATTTTATTGTAAATAGAAGAACCTGATGCAACATTTTTATGGCGCCCGAACAGGGACGCCAGGTTTTTTGAAAAGTTCTAATAAAGTGAATTCAAAAGCTGAATATTAAAATTGAAGATTTTAATACTTGTTCTTGAAGTATTCAGCAGAAGAATAATTTTGTTTTCTAAGTAAGAGTTAAATATTTGTTTTTCATGAGACGTATATTTTTTGTGTAAGTGTTTGAATCTAAGAAAGATAATGGCTGAAGTAGATAAATTAAAAAAGAAAAGAAGTATCTTAAGAACTGCCGTTACAAAACTATTTAAGAAAATCGAAAGTGAATTAAATAAATCTGAATGTAGTATTAATGAGCTCGAAGAATTGTTAGAACAGCTTAATGCTAAAACCGAAACACTAGCTAATGCCGATGTAGAAGTTGAACCAATTCTGAGTGTAGATGAATTCGAAAATGAATTCGAAATTACAGAACAATATCGTGAGAAGATAACGTTATGGAAATTTAGGCTTAAGAAACGGATTAAGGAACTTAATCATGACTTAAATGCACCGAACACACAGCAAAATATAAAAGATACACCTAATGTTAAATTACCAAAACTTTCGATTCCCGTATTTTATGGGAACAGTAGTCAATGGCTTACTTTTTGGAATAGTTTTGAGTCCTCAATACATAATAACGAATCATTGAACAAAGTAGACAAATTTAATTACCTGAAAGCATATTTAGGAGGAACAGCTGCTAGCTGCGTTCAAGGACTTCCGTTATCGCCAAAACATTATGATTCAGCAATTCAAATCTTACACGACCGTTTTTGAAGGAGAGACATTCTTATTAATGCGCACATGAATAATTTGCTGAATATTGAATCATTAAAAAATGCGAATGACATAAAAACATTTCGTAACTTGTATGATAAAGTACAAACACAGATTAGATGTCTCGAAGCGTTAGATGTTGTATCGGAATCTTACAGCGCTTTGCTGTGTCCGATGATTTTGAAGTTATTGCCTTCAGAATTAACGCTTGAATTTCATAGAACACAAAATGTTGGCACCGATTATAACATAAAAGATTTAATGTCATTTTTACACGCAGAACTTTCATCCCGTGAACGCACGAGGTCAACGGTTTCGCAACAGCAAAAAGTATCCGATCGGCGACAGTCTTCTTCCCCCCCTGGAACGAAAAGCGCATATGGTTTCTCAAATAGACATAATAAACCAAAGATTCCGACCGCTACTGATTTGTTTACAAAATCCGAATGCAGAGAGGAAAATATGAAGTGCGTCTTCTGTAATCAATTCCACAAGATTTATGACTGTAGTTTCGTTTCCGGATTATCATTACAAGAAAAAAGGGACATTTTAAAAAGAAAATGTGCTTGCTATAAATGCCTAAAATTACACCATTTGGCTCAAAACTGCAGAACAAAAATAACTTGTTCTATTTGTAAAAAACAACATGCAACTATTATGTGTAATAAACAAAATCCTTCTGTCGAAGTTTCGGAAATTAAAAAAGACGAACAGATAGAAAATAAAGTACTTTCAAATCAAGCAGGATGTTCAGAAGTATATTTGCAAACTTTAATTGTTCGCATATATGGAAGAGGGAATAACCAATTTGTTCGAGCGATAATTGACACCGGAAGTCAAAACTCATACATAAGCAGGTATGCAGCAGAAAGGTTACAATTAAGAAGCTTAGGTGAACAAAGTGTAACCCACGGACTTTTCGGTGGCATAGAAGTTTCGGAAAAACATAAACGTTATAGAATAAAATTGGGTAGCGTAGATAAACGGTATAATTGCGAAATCAATGTATTGGATGAAAGAAAAATATGTTCTTCGGTCCCTAAAATCAAAAATATACACTGGATTGGGGAACTTAGAAGAAGAGGAATTTACGTCAGTGATGTTTTTGAAAATGGAAATTGCAGATTATTCCAGGAGAACCCCCAAGAGATTCATTTGTTGTTAGGGGCAGATGTTGCTGCAAATTTATTTACAGGTAAAATCGAAGTTCTTCCTTGGGGAAGATTAGTTGCTGTAAGTACAAGACTTGGGTGGACAGTCATGGGGAAAGCGAACACTGACAATTATGAAATAGAAAATTCCTTTTCCACGCTTTCGTTATCTTTACATATTTCTGATGCCACGTTGTCAGAACTGTGGAGGCTTGATGTTATCGGAATAACAGATCCAGTTACAAAAAGGCTAGAGAGGAAAGGGATTTGCAAGCAAAATTGCAATTCGAAAATTCTGTATCTCTAAACGAAGAAGGGCGTTATGAAGTCGCACTTCCGTGGGCGGATAATCATGTACCACTCTCCACCCACAAGGATTTAGCGTTGAAACGTCTACAATCTACCACCCAGAAACTTTTATCTCAAAATTTATTTTCTTCATACAATGCAGTTTTTAATGACTGGTGTAACTTAGGAGTGATCGAAGAAGTTAAAGAAAATATTGCGGTTGACTTTGGACATTATTTACCGCATAGACCGGTGATCAAAGAAAATAGCTCAACACCAATTCGACCGGTGTTTGATGCGTCTGCGAGGAAACAATCGTCTCCTTCTCTAAATCAGTGTTTGGAGTGTGGACCAAATTTGATAGAACTAATTCCATCTCTTTTGTTGAGATTTCGGGAAGGCAAGTTTGCTGCTATAGCAGACATTGAAAAGGCTTTCTTACAGATCAGTGTAAGGCCTCAAGATAGAGACTGGCTTCGGTTTTTCTGGTGGAATGATGTGGAAGAAAGGAAAACGAAAATATTTCGTCATACTAGGGTAGTATTTGGGGTTAAGAGTAGCCCTTTCCTTTTGGCAGCTGTTATAGAATTCCATCTACAAAAGTACATGAAAAATTCTTCATATGATACGGAGATGATAGCTAAACTCTTGCGTAGCTTCTACGTAGATAACGTTGTTGCCAGTTTTGACAAAGAATCCGAGATGATCCAGTTCATCGAAAAATCTCGAGAAATAATGAATGAAGGAAAGTTTAATCTTCGAGGTTGGTTACATAACGGAGATAACTTGAAACATGAAACTATTTTACCCGTATTGGGTCTGTTATGGAACTCTCAGAAAGATAATTTAACTTTGAATCTGAATTGGCTAGAAGATTTTGAAATGGGTATAATAACGAAGAGAACAATTCTCGCTGTAGAACACAAAATATTTGATTCTATGGGAATTGTGAGTCCTGTTCTCTTGTATCCTAAAGTATTGTTGCAGAACCTGTGGAAAACAGGAATTTCTTGGGATACTGAAGTCGACGAGAGTACAAAACAAAATTTTGTGAATTGGTATAAAAGCCTTTTTCTCTTAAAAGAAATATCCCTCCTACGTTGGATACATTCCAGCAAGGACAATAGGAAGTTCTGCAGCATTCACACATTCTGTGATGCCAGTAGTAATGCGTATGCTGCTGCAGTTTTCTTGAGAACTGTGACGAATTCTGGAGTTGAAGTTCATCTGTTAGCATCGAAGTCTAGGGTAGCTCCCGTAAAATCTATTACGATCCCTCGTCTGGAATTGATAGCTGCCACGATATGTGCCAGACTATGCTCTTCTGTTTTAAATGGTTTGCAATGGCAAAATGTGGAAACGCATTTTTGGACGGATTCTACAACAGTTTTGACATGGATTCAAAGGGAAGAGATTGTCTGGGCTGTCTTTGTGGAAAACAGAGTCAGGGAGATTAGAAAACTCACAGATCCAAAAACGTGGAAACATATTGCTAGAACAAAAAATCCAGCTGACCTCCCATCAAGAGGTTGCACCGCTAAACAACTTTTAGTAGTTAGATGGTGGGAGGGCCCCGACTGGCTGAAGAAAAATCAGGAAGAATGGCCTAGACAAAGGGAAATACCGGACATGGAAATAGTGAATTCAGAAAAAAGGAAATCAGTCATTTCTGCACTAAATACGCAAAGGGTAGAACATTTTTTTGAGAAATATTCATCTTACCATAAAATGTTAAGAATAACTGCTTGGATATGTACATTTATCAACAACTGCAGAAGACCAGATTCTAAACAATCAGGAGAACTCACGGTCCCTGAAATAGAAACTGTAGAAAAGAAAATATGCAAGATAATACAAATAGAAGCATTTGGCAAAGAACTTAAAGTTAGCAACCTTTGTACCTTTTTTGACTCAGATGGCCTTATTCGGTTAAAGACCAAGATTACTAGAAGAGAGGAAGAAGAAAATTTTCTCTGTCCAATTGTATTGCCTTCAAATCATGACTTAGTTCATAGGTTAATTTTAGATTACCATTTGCGACTATCCCACGCTGGTGTGCAATTCGTACTAGCCAATATTCGACAGAAATTCTGGGTCCTGAGAGGAAGAAAAACAGTACGTAAAGTTCTTATGAAGTGTGTTCGCTGTAGAAGATATAGCGCAAAGAATATAGAGACTGTTCCAGCACCTCTTCCTGAAGATCGAGTTCGAGATGCTCTGGTGTTTGAAGTGACCGGAGTCGATGTAGCCGGTCCTCTTTATTTAAGAAAAGGAAAAAAGGCATGGATCTTGCTCTTTACTTGCGCGGTCTATCGCGCGATACATCTTGAACTGATAGAAAGTTTATCAACAAATGCGTTCATCTTGGGATTAAGGAGATTTATTGCCAGAAGAGGTCGTCCAAGTATTATTTACAGCGACAATGGCACTAATTTCGTTGGAACTGAAAATCTGTTAAGATAGATAGATTGGAAAGAAATAGAATGTCGTTCAACTAGTATGAGAATACAGTGGAAGTTTAATCCCCCAACTGCTTCATGGTGGGGCGGTTGGTGGGAGAGGTTGGTACAAACAGTGAAGAAGATGTTGAGAAATGTTCTCGGCAAGTCCTGTGTCTCTTATGAGGAAATGTTGACTATACTTTGTGATATCGAATCAGTAATTAACTCAAGACCCCTTACGTACCTTTCAGAAGATCCAAATGATTTTACGGCACTAACTCCTTCAATGTTTCTACAAGATGTGCACGACGTCGGAGTGCCTGACTTAGACTACCTGGATACCATTAATCTGACAAAAAGATACAAGTTCTTGCAGAACTTAAGAGAACATTTCCGCAAAAGATTTCGTGATGAATATTTAGCTATCCTAGTGCAAAAACCATCTAAACGATCTACTCGGACTATCAACAAAAATGACTTGGTGTTTGTCGGCAGCGACAACAAGAAGAGAATAGATTGGCCAATAGGTCGTGTTGTAGAACTATATCCTGGGAAAGACAACGAAGTACGTGTTGTCAAAGTGAAAACTGCAACGGGTGAACTCCTAAGACCTGTGAAACGTATTTATCCTCTCGAACTTGATAGACCTAACTTGTTTAGTGACTTCACCATGAACATAAAAAACTCTGCGGATAAGTGTTACAGTGATATGAACTATCAAACTAGATATGGACGTAAAACTGTAAAACCTCTTACATATTTTTAAATTGCTATACTAATTTTTGTTTCTTTTCAGTATTTTAGAATTTTAATTGTCCTAACAGTAGTCAATTGGAACATGTTATCTGGATATGGTATGAATGTAATGCAGAAAATGTTTAGATGTGTGATCCTTCTTTGTAAGTATTAATTTTAGAGCATTAGTTACTTTTCATATTTGTGAAAGTTGTATTTGAATTTTTGTTTGATTATTGATAAATTTTGTTTTGATTTTCCCATCTTATCGAGGTAAAATCAAAAGGTGGGAGGATGTCACATTCTTGCCACTAGGTGGCGGGCATCTCTTCCTTTACTTTTGCTGTAATTAAGTTCCGAGAAGCAGTCGAGATTGGAACCGCTCTGAGGAGCGTAAAGACTCAGAACTAAAAATGTACTGTTTTAAAATAATTATCACCTACCTTGTAAATAGTGTATATTAGCTTTTTATTTCAATAAATAATTAAAAGACAAGATGGCCTGCTAATTGTAATAGAAACTCTTACTGGAAAACGTGATTATTAGAAGCCTGGCGTCGAGAACACTGAAGATGCAGCAGGTAAGGAATTTTACATTAATTTTATTGTAAATAGAAGAACCTGATGCAACACAGAGGGCGCACCGCACAAAAAGTTAGTTGCGTTACAGAACGTAAGGGAAGCGGACACGCCAAAATGTCGGGCGTATTACCGCTAATTGAGGTAATTGCATCGTATCTGTCAGGTGGCAGAAAACTAATATGATGTATCAATTCACATACCAGGTGGCAGAATATGTCTATCATGTACATGCCAGGAGGCATAACGCTTGTAAACATGCCAGATGGCATACGACTTGTAAATAAATTGTAAATAAATGTACAGTAAAATATCTTAGTGCAATAGATAAAGGAACAAATATCAAAAACCTTCTGATCATTTGGATACGTACATTTTTTCACAAACCATCATTTATCATTGAATTACTTCCTGTTTGTATATACCAGAAATGCTCCGCAGAATATTTATGTTCTCATTAACGGGACTTGTATCCGAAAGTTCCAAACCCTTTTTAGTCATAAATTCTTTAATGTTTTGACATGTTGATGGTGCCTGGAATTCTATTGATGATATTAATTCTATCCCGATAGCTTCTACAACAAGGCAGCGATCATCGTTTTTATTTTTAGACTGTATACATCAAATTCTTGCCAGTTACCGCCCTGATTTCCAAACGAATAAATTGTTAGAAATTCTTTTCTAATGACTTGCAATTCTAAATCGCGCGGTAACTTGTGGGTGATGAAGTTTCGTTCACTACCTGAATCAATTAATAATCTTACGATTCTCGATTTATTTTGCTTTGAGCAATAACAGAACATGTCTGTAAAAGCACACTATTTTCAGGTTTTAGAGTGTTACAGTGTAAGGATCCTAAGTTTTACTAACGTTTATTTTATTTTAAATCATTACTATAACTTCTTATTTTCTACTTCCGGCCAGAATTAAAAGCTTTAACTTATTTATGCAAATTTGTCTTGCTAACGCCAGGTACTTAAGTTGTGGCTTTTTGCCAAGCAAGAGGGAGGAAGGAGTTATTGGAAGCAGGCCGCTTGCCATAGTAGTTTTACTCTGTTGCTGGTTGCCTTCAAGGCCAGAGGTTTAGTCCTCTAGATAATTTCAAACGTATCGTAGTTTTAGCAGCTCTCTGTACTACATACGGATTTTGTTAAATAACGGCCAGTCTTAAAGTTAGGCACTTGTATATTAATTCAAAGTTAGTTTTAGTTAGAGTTTTAGTTAGTAGTTTTATAATCTTACGTTCAGACCACAAGCGGTTGGTCTCTGTATTCCGAAGTTCCGGAAATTTCTGTAAAGATAGAAAAATAAAGGGTTTCGTATACCCTTCCCGTGTGTATTGTCTACTTCAAAATTTATTGAACATAGCTTGAGTAAGCTCCCTGTTCCGAGTCAGGAGAGTTCATGTTTCCAAAGCAAGTAAAGAGGAACACAAGTCCTGATAGTGGCGCCCGACGAAGGAGAATAACCATGGCCGAGTTTCAAGAAGAACCTGTGGTGCCTGCAGAAGGGGCTCAGAATCCAGAAATGCCAGCTGCCGCCCTGGAAGGATATGGGTACATCGTCCAGACCATGCGCGCATCGATGAAACCAGAAGCAACCTTCAATGGAAACTCACCGGTAACCAGTTATTTGGAAAAATTGGATGACCACTTCATGCTGTATCCAATCCATGAATTCCAGAAAGTCACCTTAGCTACCAGCGCTTTGAGGGGCCAAGAGCGTAATTGGTTCAAATGTATAGGCAGGAACCTCTTGGGTCAAGCGGGAAGCCCCACCTGTACTTACGAAAATTTCAAGTCTGCCTTAGCAAAAGCCTTCCCTGTCGTAAGAAATCGTTCAAAATTAGAAGCGGAACTCTTCAGCATATACCAGCAACGAATTGAAAATCTCTCAAGCTTTATTTTAAGAAACATTCACGTCTTTAAACTCTTGTATGGAAGCCTTCCGGATCCTGAGATAATCCAAGTGATTTTGCCGAGGTTACCTCCCCAAGTACAAGACTTTATTGAATTAAGGAATCCGACTACACTGGAAAAGTTATTTGAGCTAGCAATCCAGTTTGAAAGTAGAAGAACGGCGGACATTGAAAGAAGACGCCAGTATGAGCAACGAACCCATTTGGTGCGCCAAGACCACAGCAAAGGCAAGAACACGGCTACGGAAGCAAATCGAATCAGTGGGCAAGGAAACCTGAGTATCCAAAAACAACCGGCGAACGTCGATAGTTCAATAGTAAGCCAGAAAAAAGTCTGAAGGCCAGCGGAAAAAGAAAGAAGGCGTGGAAAGGAAGAAAGAAAATTTAAACTAAAACGGATTTCTGCTGACGGGAGGGTGCGGAAATCCGAAGGCCAAGAAAACCCCTCTTCCTTCAAGATAGATACAGTTATTGCAAAAAATTTGACTCTTCCAAAGATTGAAGTTTTGGTCAACAACATCCCAGCCACCGCACTCCTGGATACAGGCGCGCAGTGTTCCTGTGTGGCAGAAGATTTTTTTAGGAAGTACTTCCGTAGATACCGAATATATAATTCGGATAATACGACAGTGTTAGCTGCGCAGGGAGAAAGATGCAAATGCATAGGTAAAATACCATTATATATTCGCATTAAGGACGAGCAAGTAAAGATCATGTTTTTTATCGTAAAAAATTTACAAGCACATGTCATTTTAGGGATAGATTTTCTTTCAGAGGCAGAAGCAACGCTGGATTTCAACCAAGCGTCCCTTAAGCTGACCATGCAACCAGTTCGGGAAGAATAAAGAGAACCACGAAAAACTTTATTTTTTCAACTTCTTTTAACCATTCCTGAAATATGAATTCTGTATCAAGGGGAACACTTTCGTCCCATTGAATACCCTTTTCCCACATAGTTTGCATTAAGAGTTTAATTCGAACAGTAAATGGATTCATAATTCCTAAGGGATCAAAGAGCATACCACATGCTGCTAAAATGATGCGTTTGGTTACTTTGAGATTTTGTAACTTCTCAAACTGAGATACATCTATTTTCAAATTATCATTGACATTGTCCCAGATAAGACCTAAAACTTTCAACGGTACCAAAGAGTCTTCAGATGTTTCACGAGAGTCAATTCCATTAAGTTTCCATAGTTCATTCAGCTCAGGTGAGTTTGAAACCCATCTACGTAAATTCATACTGGCCTCGCTAAGAATGAAAATCATGTCCTTGCTTAAATGTAAGGCCTTTGCTACATTAACTGTCCCAGAAATTAAATCATCTACGTAAAGCTCTTTTAACATACTGCATGCCTCTTCGTAGGCATTTTCATACTTTTTTAAATGCAGTCTTACTGTAGCTGTTAATAAATAAGGTGAGCACTTGACCCCGAAAGGAACTCGATTGTGTTGAAGAACTTGTAAGTTGGAATTACTGTGATCGAGATTTGACCCTTCCTCATTTATCCATAGAAACTTTAAAAAATCCCTATCTTCTTTAGCTAAGCCTACCTCTAAAAATCCACGCTGAATGTCGGCACAAAACGCAATTGAATGTACCCTGAATTTAATGATAATCTTTAGCAAATCAGGATTTAAATTAGGTCCGCTTTCCAAACAATCATTAAGTGATAAATTTCCCTTACTTTTAGAAGAAGCGTCAAAAACTATTCGAACCTTTGTAGAATCCTTCTGCTCGCGCACTACCGCGTGATGAGGCATGTAATACCCCGTTTTCAAACTACTATTTAAATACGTATCTACCCGTTCCACTATACCATCTCTCAAGTGTTCATTAATTATCTCATTATATTTTAAATATAGCTCGCTATTTTTCTGAAACTTATTATTTAAAAATTGTAAGCGCTGTTTCGCGATTTTATAATTGTTACTTAAACCTTCAACACCCTCTTTCCACAATAATCGAGTTTCATACCTTTTATTCTTGTAAGTTGTATTTCGTTCAAATGACTCTAAAATTTCTTTATCTGATAGAGATATTTCTTTATCCGAACTTATCCCCATTGCTTCTAATTCCCATAATTTTTTAACTCTTTCATAATCTAAGTCCTCATTTACAACGGTTATATGATTAACTCTTGCGTCCTTACACTTTGATCCTTCGTCCTTGCCTTGAATCACAAAACCGAAAGTGCTTTCTGTTGCGACTAATTTTTTACAAATCTTCACGTTTCGTTCTCCTAAAACTTCCCAAATATAATCCGAACCTATTAATACTTGAATTTCGTCACTCGTACCAGCATCTGCTAATTCTATTCCCTTCTCAAACGCCATCTTTCGTATCCACCGAGAAGGAACTTTTACTTGCCCTAGTGTTATAGAATCAATGACTATTGCGTTAGACTAGAAGAGAAACACGCTAATGTGACAATCAAAATCGTAAAAAACAACCTTATATTTAGCGTAGGTATAATGAAACACTCAATCGATTTCGAGGGCAGCTCCCTCCTCATCAGGAGAAAGAAATACATAGAAAGAAGAAAATAGGAGAAGGAGTCACAGAAACACGTAGTGCTTATCAGCACTGCGGTTATAACTAGATTTTTAATCAGAGTTGCACTGGCCGCCTACTTTTACTGAGCCAGGCTGTCTGATCAAGCATAAAGAAATATTAGCGAAGTTAAAATAGGGAGCGAGGGGCAAATGCACATTACGCTCAAGATCTGAACTTCAAATAATGGAAAGCAACCACTGAACGGATTTTTATACCCTCTGGTAGTACCAAGCGCGAGGAGGTAACGCCATCTATCGGCAAAAATAATGAATTAAGATAGTAGAATTTTAAAGGCATTAGGAAGGACTGGATTGGACTTCAAATCATTAACTAAACTTTCTAAATCTTTGTGAATGTGAAAAGCCTCAAGAAAATCCAATTCGCCTATGGAAGAAGCCTTTTGGATGATTTTTGCAGACCCAAAATCAAAATTATGGTTGAAAGTCCAGCTATGATACGCTATTGAAGACTTGTTAATTTCGCCTTTTTTGACATAAGATTCATGTTCCTTGATACGAAACTTCAACGCTCTTTTTGTTTGGCCAATATATCTTAAACCACACTGACATGATATACTATAAATTCCCCAAGAATTCAAGACAGAAACGCAATCTTTTAGAATCGAAGGGTGAATTTTATTAATAGGGGAGAAACCGACTTGAAAATTGAATTTCTGGAGAATCCGTGCAATTTTATAGCTAACAGAAGGATAAAATGGAAGCACGACAAGGTCATTAATATTATTTCTAAGAGTGGAATGTCTTCTTTGATGGGAATCTGAAAATTTTTTGACGGCTTTATCAATAATCACGGGAGAAAATCCACGGTCAATCGCAACTGCTCTCAAATAATTAAGTTCATTGGTAAGCAAAGATTCAGAGGAACAAACTTTTAGCGCGCCGAAAACATAATAGTAAAAAGAAGCCATTTTTTGCTTAACAGGGTGGCATGACTTGGCATGGGGTGGTAAACAAACTGCAAAGGGTTTACGGTACACAGTGGTGCTAAAATCGGTTTCATTGCGGATTATAAGAATATCGAGGAAGGGGAGGGAATTGTTGGATTCAATTTCAAGAGTGAATTGGATGGCTGGATCAATTGAATTCATAATAGATAGAATCTCGGATAAATCCTCTTTATAACCGTCAAAAAGTGCGAAAGTGTCGTCAACATACCGAATCCAAAGACGAAAAGATAATTTATCAAATAATTTCATCTCAAAATAGTGCATATAAATGTCAGCAAGTACCGGACAGAGAGGATTACCCATAGCCAATCCTTCAACTTGACGGAAATATGCATTTTGGAAAACAGAGTGGGTTGACTTAGAGAAACTTTAGTAAGCGAAACCAACTCATTAATTTCAGTATGCGTGAAGTGAAATTCCCGAAGCCTAGTTTCAAGACAATTTAGTGCTCCTTCGACCGGAACATTAGTAAACAATGATTTGACATCAAATGAAACCATAATGGAACGAAGTGGGGCAATATTTTTAAGTTTATCAATGACTTCAACAGAATTTTTTACAGTGTGAATATTGTTAGCAAGCAGAGGAGAAAATCTGGAAACTAAATATTTGGCCAAAGGATATGAAGCAGTACCTATGTTGGAAGCAATTGGTCGAAAAGGAATACCGGTTTTTTGGACTTTTGGAAGAGCATAAAGTCTAGCGCAATTAGTAATAGGCGGAATAAGTGATTTCTTCAACTGAGTTGGCAGAATGTGGGAAGATTTAATAGCACTTTTTACTTTCATGAGGTCCGAAGTTGAAGGATCTTTAGGGATCGAGCTGTATGGGCCTTCATTTATCAATTTAGAGACTCCAGTAATATATGTGTGTTTGTCCATAACAACGATCTGACCGCCCTTATCAGCTTTAGAGATAATGATATTAGTATCAGAATGAATTTCACGTAAGATCTCATTTTCCTTTTTGCTAAGATTAGAAACCAAAGATTTATTGTTAAAATTAACGTTATGAGTAATTAGGTGGCGGATTGTATCCTTCTGCGTTTCCGAAATTTTGGAGAATTTAAAGGCTTTCTCTATAGGGGCGATGATTTGAGGAATTGAAGGTTTAGATGTCTTTGAAAAGTTGAAATTATATTTTAATACTTTTAACTGATCCTCCGAAAGATTCCTATTGGAGATATTAACGATGGAGTTAACGTTTACAGTGGGAAGATCAGCTAGATAATTGGGACTATCCGACTGGTGTGTGAGTTTTAGGAATTTAGAAATGAGCACATTTTTATGCCGTTGACAAACGGTATCAGTTCTAGACCAGGATGTATGTTCAAATGAGGAAAAATTTTCAGTGGAATTAGCAATTTTTAAATGGAGGTAATATAATTCAAATTCAATTTTAGATAAACGTTTGCGTGTGTCCCTTATAATGTGACGAAGAAGTGCCAATTTGAATTTATGCAAAATTTTTGACACTGTAACACAGACATTATTCTGTAACACAGACATGTTTGACATTATTCACACTGTAAAAAATTCTGTTGAAGTCATTGATAAACTTAAAAATATTTCCCCACTTCGTTCCATTATGGTTTCATTTGATGTCAAATCATTGTTTACTAATGTTCCGGTCGAAGGAGCACTAAATTGTCTTGAAACTAGGCTTCGGGAATTTCACTTCACACATACTGAAATTAATGAGTTGGTTTCGCTTACTAAAGTTTCTCTAAGTCAACCCACTTTGTTTTCCAAAATGCATATTTTCGTCAAGTTGAAGGATTGGCTATGGGTAATCCTCTCTGTCCGGTACTTGCTGACATTTATATGCACTATTTTGAGATGAAATTATTTGATAAATTATCTTTTCGTCTTTGGATTTGGTATGTTGACGACACTTTCGCACTTTTTGACGGTTATAAAGAGGATTTATCCGAGATTCTATCTATTATGAATTCAATTGATCCAGCCATCCAATTCACTCTTGAAATTGAATCCAACAATTCCCTCCCCTTCCTCGATATTCTTATAATCCGCAATGAAACCGATTTTAGCACCACAGTGTACCGTAAACCCTTTGCAGTTTGTTTACCACCCCATGCCAAGTTATGCCACCCTGTTAAGCAAAAAATGGCTTCTTTTTACTATTATGTTTTCCGCGCGCTAAAAGTTTGTTCCTCTGAATCTTTGCTTAACAATGAACTTAATTATTTGAGAGCAGTTGCGATTGACCGTGGATTTTCTCCCGTGATTATTGATAAAGCCGTCAAAAAATTTTCAGATTCCCATCAAAGAAGACATTCCACTGTTATAAATAATATTAATGACCTTGTCGTGCTTCCATTTCATCCTTCTGTTAGCTATAAAATTGCACGGATTCTCCAGAAATTCAATTTTCAAGTCGGTTTCTCCCCTATTAATAAAATTCACCCTTCGATTCTAAAAGATTGCGTTTCTGTCTTGAATTCTTGGGGAATTTATAGTATATCATGTCAGTGTGGTTTAAGATATATTGGCCAAACAAAAAGAGCGTTGAAGTTTCGTATCAAGGAACATGAATCTTATGTCAAAAAAGGCGAAATTAACAAGTCTTCAATAGCGTATCATAGCTGGACTTTCAACCATAATTTTGATTTTGGGTCTGCAAAAATCATCCAAAAGGCTTCTTCCATAGGCGAATTGGATTTTCTTGAGGCTTTTCACATTCACAAAGATTTAGAAAGTTTAGTTAATGACTTCAACAGAAAATATTTCCCCACTTCGTTCCATTATGGTTTCATTTGATGTCAAATCATTGTTTACTAATGTTCCGGTCGAAGGAGCACTAAATTGTCTTGAAACTAGGCTTCGGGAATTTCACTTCACGCATACTGAAATTAATGAGTTGGTTTCGCTTACTAAAGTTTCTCTAAGTCAACCCACTCTGTTTTCCAAAATGCATATTTCCGTCAAGTTGAAGGATTGGCTATGGGTAATCCTCTCAGTCCGGTACTTGCTGACATTTATATGCACTATTTTGAGATGAAATTATTTGATAAATTATCTTTTCGTCTTTGGATTCGGTATGTTGACGACACTTTCGCACTTTTTGACGGTTATAAAGAGGATTTATCCGAGATTCTATCTATTATGAATTCAATTGATCCAGCCATCCAATTCACTCTTGAAATTGAATCCAACAATTCCCTCCCCTTCCTCGATATTCTTATAATCCGCAATGAAACCGATTTTAGCACCACTGTGTACCGTAAACCCTTTGCAGTTTGTTTACCACCCCATGCCAAGTCATGCCACCCTGTTAAGCAAAAAATGGCTTCTTTTTACTATTATGTTTTCGGCGCGCTAAAAGTTTGTTCCTCTGAATCTTTGCTTACCAATGAACTTAATTATTTGAGAGCAGTTGCGATTGACCGTGGATTTTCTCCCGTGATTATTGATAAAGCCGTCAAAAAATTTTCAGATTCCCATCAAAGAAGACATTCCACTCTTAGAAATAATATTAATGACCTTGTCGTGCTTCCATTTTATCCTTCTGTTAGCTATAAAATTGCACGGATTCTCCAGAAATTCAATTTTCAAGTCGGTTTCTACCCTATTAATAAAATTCACCCTTCGATTCTAAAAGATTGCGTTTCTGTCTTGAATTCTTGGGGAATTTATAGTATATCATGTCAGTGTGGTTTAAGATATATTGGCCAAACAAAAAGAGCGTTGAAGTTTCGTATCAAGGAACATGAATCTTATGTCAAAAAAGGCGAAATTAACAAGTCTTCAATAGCGTATCATAGCTGGACTTTCAACCATAATTTTGATTTTGGGTCTGCAAAAATCATCCAAAAGGCTTCTTCCATAGGCGAATTGGATTTTCTTGAGGCTTTTCACATTCACAAAGATTTAGAAAGTTTAGTTAATGATTTGAAGTCCAATCCAGTCCTTCCTAATGCCTTTAAAATTCTACTATCTTAATTCATTATTTTTGCCGATAGATGGCGTTACCTCCTCGCGCTTGGTACTACCAGAGGGTATAAAAATCCGTTCAGTGGTTGCTTTCCATTTAAGCCTGGGAGTTGCAGTGGAGCAGCGGTAAGGGTAGGTTGTCTGTCGACGTTGCTCTTCTCCACCTGCGAGTTGCACCTGCGTGTTCTACCCGTACTTGGATGACGTGTTTTCCCGCCTCTGTGTTGGAGATCGTCTGCGTTTTCGCTTTGTGGTTGCTTATCTTGTGCCACTGATCGTTCATCACTGAATTGTTGGATTTCGATCCTTCGATTTTTTACTGTTTTGGATTGTTACTCTTTAGCTTTGACTATCAGTGCTGAAGACAAGGGCCTTGTGAAGTCCCGCCGGCTCATCCAGAACACCTTCGTGTGGGTCTGGTTCCGGAGCGCCGGACTCCATTAATTTGCTTATGAATGATGGAACCATTTTTGAAAGTTTTTGCGGCTACCGTTGAGGAGCTGAGTGTTAAGAAACAAAATGGAAATCTTTCTATCAAAGAAGACAAAGAATTTGATCTACTTCAAAAAGTGTATGATGCCTTAATTACTGCTCACAAAGAAATTGAAGAGTCATTAGAACATCAAGAAGAAACTCCTTCTACACCTACAGAAAGTGAATGGAAAATTGTCAAGAGAAAACGTATGAAAGGCTCACCTAATAAGCCAAATAAAGACAATTCAACTGAAATTCCTTTCGAACAAGAAACGGATAGTTCAGGTAACGAAACTGAACAAAAACCCAAAGGAGATCGTAGTGTGGGTAAAAGGTAAAAGGGTCATTTTCGTCCCATTAATCCTTCTCAGCTCAAACCAGTTGTTACTCCTTCCATTAATAGTCAAGAATCAATGGACACTAGTCCTGTTGTTCCAAATGAATCTCAGATAAATGAAGAAATACAAAACGATCAAAACAAAAAAGGCAAAGCGCCACCTGCCATCTATATAAATGATAAAAAATTTGATTGGAAAGAACTAAAAGCGTTATTTGCAGAACATAAATTATCAGACAAATCTGATTACACAGGTTACATTCAAAAAGAAGGCTTTAAAATTAAAGTCTCTCATGTCAACATTCATAGAGAAATGACAAGTGTTCTGAACAAAAAGGAAATTAAATATCACTCCTTTCTCTTGCCTGATGAGAAGAATCATAAAGTGGTCTTCCGTCATCTTACAATGGACACAGATCCTGATGAAATCAAAGAAGAACTTTTAAGCAAAAATTACGAAGTTATAAGTGTCAGTCAACTCTCTCGTAGATTTAAAGGAGAAGTTAAAAAATTTCCACTTTTTCTTATCACTCTGAAGAAAAATGAAAAATCTAAAGAAATTTCTAAAGAAACCAAAATTTGTGGATTACATATCAAAGTCGAACCATATAAAGGACGCTCTGGCCCAGTCCAGTGCTTCCGATGTCAAGGATTTCACCATTCACAAGCTGCTTGCCACAATGACTTTAGATGTGTTAAATGTGGTGATAACCATGACTCAAGAACCTGTCAAAAAGACAAGAATGCACCTGCTAAATGTGCAAATTGTGGTCTAGACCACACAGCTTCATTTAAAGGTTGTGAAAAGTTTCCGAAGCAAGCTAAAAAAGAACAAATCAAATCATATGCTGATAGGTTTATTATGAATAAGTCTTTTGCTGAAGCCATCAAAGCTAATAACAATCCTTCTCCAAATCTTATTGCAGAAGCAAAAAAGATATTTGATGACCTTAATACTCTAGTCACCTTCCTGAAAAACTCAGGAATACAACTCCTTGCGCAAAACATCCGTCAAAATGCCACTAATACAGTATCAGATGAAATTAATTCTGACCAGCATATTCAATAAGTCAGATTCGCTTAAACTTTGCTATTGGAATGCTGCTGGCATTGTTAACAAAATTGATGAACTTTCGGACTTTTTTATAGAATATAACATAGATATTGGCATGATCTCTGAAACGCATGTTGTTCCTGCCGATAGACTGTATATTGCTAATTATCGCACCTACAGAGGTGATAGACTTTCACAAAGAAGAGGAGGAGCTGCAATTTTTGTTAAAAACTCTCTGCAATCCTGTCTTATCTCGAAAAACTCTGCTACTGGATTCGAAAGTGTGACTGTTGCTGTTATACTCCCACAGTTTGGTACCATCCATTTTACGGCTATTTATAATCCACCACGAAACCGACTTTCTGAAAATATGTTAAAAAACTTACTTCCTGAAGATCAGCAAGTTATTATTGCCGGAGACATGAATGCTAAGCACCTTAAATTGGGGATGTCGTCGTTCTAACACCAATGGACGTATTATGCATAATTTTATCTGCAATCATCCTGTCGCATTACATGTACCCTCTGAAGCCACTTATCGTCCTGCCTCTCCAAATCTCTCGGACATCTTGGATATTATCCTTACAAATACTTCTATCCCTATTTCCTTGGAAGTCAAGGCAGAACTTACATCTGATCATGTACCTGTCATTGCTTCTCTTGGTGTTTCTAAAGAAGACCCTCCTATTACCAGAAATAATACTGATTGGATTACTTTTCACAATATCTTAATCAAACATCCTCCTATTTTCACTTCACTTTCTACCAAACAGGATATCGATCTTGCCATTCATATCTTCTCTGACAGTATACTGAAAGCTTTCAGAGATGCTACAGTTACCATTCAATTAACTAACAATAATATTCGACTTCCTCGCAGTATCAGAGACATTATCAAAGAAAGAAATCGATTGCTGAAGCTTTGGCACCGTAACTGGGACCCTGCCCTTAAAAAAGAAATCAATATTTTTAATAGAAGAATCAAGAAACTTATCACTGATTTTAAAAAGGAAACAAGAGAAGATTTTTATATCTAAACTTAATATTAATGATGGTTCTCTTTGGAAGTATCTTCAAAATCTTAAAAGAAGTAGTATTAATAATAGACCTATTCATACGGATACAAAAATTGCCTACTCACTTAAAGATAAAGTCGATATTTTCGCTGAATACCTGGAAAAGCAGTTTACTCCTAATATGGAGCCTATGAATCAGACCTTTAAAGATGTTCTCAAAAACTATGTGTATTCCTGGCTTCATTCTTCTTCGGCTCATAACATCCCAAGGCTTACTTCTCCTATGGAAATTACTAATATAATTAAATATCTCAACATCAAAAAAGCTCCTGGAAGTGATCAAATTACAAATAAAATGCTTCGTAACTTACCTAGAAAACTTATCAGTAAATTCGCTAGTATTCTCAACGCTTGTCTTGCTCTCAACTATTTCCCTGATCCTTGGAAACAAGCCAAGATCTTTCTTCTTCCCAAACCGGGTAAAGATGTGACCAAGCCTGATGGCTATCGTCCTATCAGTTTGTTATCCAGCCTTGGTAAAATTTATGAAAGACTTATTCTCACTAGATTGGAACCTTTTCTCCACCTGCTACCTAATGATCAGTACGGATTCAGAAAAAACCTCAGTACTACTCGACAACTAGTAAGAATTGTAGAATTTGTGGGATCTGCATTCCATAACAAGCAAAGTGTTGCACTCCTTATGCTGGACGTGGCAAAAGCCTTTGACCGCGTCTGGCATGAGGGGCTCGTCTTCAAGCTTATCAACTTGGGACTTCCTAGAGAGCTCATTCTTCTGATCTTCTCCTTTTTGCAAAACCGCACTTTCTTCGTCGCTCAAGGAAATGAAAAATCCAATTCAAGACCTATAAGATCCAGCGTCCCACAAGGAAGTATTCTCGGTCCAGTACTATATCTTTTCTACATATCAGATTTTCCTCACCCTGGTTTGGACAATTACTCTCTGTTAGCATGTTATGCCGACGATACGGCGATTGCAATTAAATCCATTCAAGCTAATCATGCAATAGACAAAATGCAAAATTACCTCTAAAAATTCTTAGCAAAACTAAGAAAAAAATTGCTTTTAAAGACCTCTACCTTTTTCAGGAAGCTGTTCCTTTGGTCACAAAGGCCAAATACCTAGGAATTATTTTGAACCAAAGGCTCACATGGTCTAATCACATTAATAGTGTCAAGAGCAAAGCCATGGGCATAATATGCAGATTTCTCCCGGTCATTGGAAAATATTCAAATCTTAGCTTGCGTACCAAAAAACATATATATACCACTTGCATTCGTCCGATACTTTGTTATGCTGCTCCTGCTTGGAACACAGTCACTCAAACTCAACTGCATCAATTACAAGTAGTGCAAAACAAATTTCTGCGCATTATTACTGATTCTCACTATCTTATCCGCAATAAACTTTTACACGGAGACTTAAAACTTGAGACGATTCCAGATTACATCAGAAGATCTAATGAAAAATTCTTCAACAAAGCTGTGCAATGTGACTTTGTTAATTACTCCCAAGTTTTTAATTATGAAATTCTCTTCGAAGATAGAAGCGTCAGACCACTTGCAGCTCACACCTTCATGGGAGGAGACGACAACTTTTTCACTTAGATCCTCAATTGTTAGCTATTTACACTTCCAATGCATCTGATTTTGATTGAAGTTCTTCTGTTGCTTCGTTGAATAATTGCATTTAAATTATGTTGTATAGTTGTTTTGTATTGTGTTGTATTTAGCACTACTGATTGATGTTGTTTAATTATATTTGAATTTGTCATTGGAACTATTGCTGTAGTGTATCTTCTCGTATTGTTGTCATTGATTTCCATTGTCTTGGGTCCTCCTTGAAAGCTATGATCGCTCGTCACCTTTTGCGAACTTGTCCGATTGGATTGTCTTGCTCCTTTTGGTACTTCTCTTCTTACCCTTATCTCCGTTTTCTCATCTGAGATTTTCTCCACGTCCGGATTTATTTATGTCAAGTGCCCTTGGGCTTTAATTTTGGAACCGGCAACATTGCTCTTCGCAATAGCTCGGTCAATTATAGAGTCTAAGTCTAAGTCTAAGCTTTCCATTATTTGAAGTTCAGATTTTGAGCGTAATGTGCATTTGACCCTCGCTCCCTATTTTAACTTCGCTAATATTTCTTTATGCTTGATCAGACAGCCTGGCTCAGTAAAAGTAGGCGGCCAGTGCAACTCTGATTAAAAATCTAGTTATAACCGCAGTGCTGATAAGCACTACGTGTTTCTGTGACTCCTTCTCCTATTTTCTTCTTTCTATGTATTTCTTTCTCCTGATGAGGAGGGAGCTGCCCTCGAAATCGATTGAGTGTTTCATTATACCTACGCTAAATATAAGGTTGTTTTTTACGATTTTGACTATTGCGTTAATTTTTATCTTTTTACTGGGATGGCTTACATTTTGCAATACGATTTCTACGATATCATACAAGCGCTGTTTTGCATCTTTGCATCCAAATGTGAAAATAATAAGCGCTTCTTTATTAATAATTTTCAACCCCAGTGAATCAACCACTTCTCGTAAGATGAATGACTTTGTTGACCCTGAATCTAGCATACAACGTAATACCTTTTCGTTCCCCCCTTTACACCTAACTGCTGCCGAAAACGTCTGTAAAAGAACGGAAGTCGGTGGTTTAATTTTGTTATTATTTTCATTACATAAGAGCGAAAGAGAAAGTTCAAGGATTGGCGTTTGTTTTGTCTGATTGGAAGTATCCGTCTCTAAATCTTTCGATGCGGCGTCACATATTAACGAATTATGTAAACCTTGGACATTGCACAGTCTGCATTTTTCATCTTTATGAGCACAGAAACGCCTTGGATGCCCTTTCGAAAAGCAAATAAAACATAAACCTCGATCCATTAATGCCTTTCGGCGAGCCTTTAAATCAAGTGCGCAATCATGATTCATATGACAAGCAGATAAACAAAATATGCAGACATTTTGATTCTCTTTCTTAGGCGGGGTAGAGAACTTTCGATTTGGATTAAAATGCGATTTTTGAAAGTATTTAGAGGGAGTTTCGCTTTGACTAGTTAATACCGAAGCATTGCTTATTTGTACTGTAATCATTTCTTTTAGAATGCATGTAAGATTTATTTTGATAACTTTGATGGGAACTTTTGTTTCGTATTTATGTTTCATTTACATCAAAATTCTTAGAACGCGCTATTGATGTTTCCCTACATTCCACTTCAGTTTTCAAGAACGTTAGTAGTTCATTAACATCGAAATTTTGTTTATCACTTCTTTTCCTAGTGAATTCTAGAGTTAAATTCTCGGGTATTAACTTTAACAAAATAGGGGATTATAAATGTCCATAAGAACCACTAGTAACATTTAAAGAATTTAAATTCCTTATTTGTATTTCTATATCGTCATAAAACTTCCTCAAAGAAGCCGTACTTCCGGAATATTTTACAGGTTCTAAACTCAACAATTTATTCATATGCGCATTAATTAGCAGGTCATCTCTGCCGAAACGGTTTTTTAGTATATCAACAGCCACCGTATAGTTTTCACTAGTAAATGTTAATCCACTAATAGCATTTAAAGCTAAACCTCCCAAAAGAGATTTTAAATAACAAAACTTGTCAACCGAACTGAGACTTTCGTTTTGGTGAATGGAATTACTAAACTAATTCCAGAATTCAAGCCAAGAACAAGGATCACCGTAATATTTTGTAATCGTTAATTTTGGCAATTTTAGAATATTAACTTCACAAGTTTTCAACTTCGGAGATATAGTTTCCTCACTAGAATTTCTAGATTCAACTTTACACGCGTTTTTTCTTAATTTTTCCTGAATTTTACATTTAAAACTTATAATTCTTTCCTGATATTCCTGCGCGGAAATTACTTCTGTTTCCAACTCCTGTTCCGTAATTATAAGTTTTTCAATCTCAGAATCGTATTGTTTCAACAACTGCGATTTTTCAAGTAACATTTCGAGTAATTCTTTTAATTTCTCATCCGCGGTTTCACCCTCTTCTAACAATGCAGAATCTATTTTACTCATCAACTTAGTAGTTAAGCTACGCGTCACCGTACGCAACTTCTTTGCCTTATTCATAGCCTCCATTTTACCATTAGATTCTATCAACTATAATAATCACCAAGATTTTTATTCAACAATTCTATTCAAAACTGGAAAAATGAAAAAGGGCCTACCTCGAATTTCTTCGCGTTAAATCCTGGCTTTTCAGTCATGAACTCACTAATTTTCTTCGTCCATTCTTCATCTCCACAAATCAAGTCCGGTGTCACCATGAAAAAATGTACGTATCCAAATGATCAGAAGGTTGTTGATGTTTGTTCCTTGATCTATTGCACTAAGATATTTTACTGTACATTTATTTACAATTTATTTACAAGTCGTATGCCACCTCGCATGTTTACAAGCGTTATGCCTCCTGGCATGTACATGATAGACATATTCTGCCACCTGGCATGTGAATTGATACATCATATTAGTTTTCTGCCACCTGACAGATACGATGCAATTACCTCAATTAGCGGTAATACGCCCGACATTTTGGCGTGTCCGCTTCCCTTACGTTCTGTAACGCAACTAACTTTTTGTGCGGTGCGCCCTCTGGGCACAAATCACCGCAATCACCGAGGAGGCCAAAACAGTTTGTTTATAGTACCGACGATATTTCGATACACAGTGAAAAATAATAATACTGGAATTAATGCGTTGTTTTTATCTAGCGTTGAAGGAAACACATTTGATTTGCAGTCATTTTGGAAATTGGATTCGATAGGAATTGAAAATGAAAACAAAACATTTTCGGAAACTGATTTGGATACTATTATGCATTTTAACGACAGTTTAAAATTTAATAACGGCAGGTACGAAACAAAACTCTTTTGGAAGGACAATAAATCACAACTCGCTGATAATATTTTCGTTGCTAAACAACGATTTCTAGGACTAAAGCATAAATTAAAGGGAAATGATTTCCTATATAATGAATATGATAATATAATTAGAGAACAAGTTGAAAGGGGGATTGTTGAACAATGTAAGTTTGTTGAAAATGAACCTAACTGTTATTATATGCCTCATAGGCCCGTTATACGTGAAGGAAAAGTAACAACAAGAATGAGAATAGTTTATGATGCCTCTTCTAAGTCTGAAGGAGCTAAATCGTTAAATGAATGTTTGATATCAGGCCCTAATTTAAATCCTAACTTGTTGGATATAATTTTAAAATTTCGCATACATAAAGTTGCATTTTGTGCAGACATAGAGAAGGCTTTTCACCAAATTCAAATTGATAGTGAAGATAGAAATTTTTTAGGGTTCTTGTGGTTTGATCATTCTTACGACGATAGTGACAATAGTTTAGGCTTTAAGGTTTTCCGAATGTGCCGAGTGCCGTTTGGAATGACAACAAGTTCGTTTATTTTGTCCGCCACTATCAAACATCATATTAAGGGTTATGAAAAGAAATATAGCAAAGCTGTTGACATGTTAAATAAGTCCTTATATGTTGATGACCTTATCCATGGAGCAGACTCCGTTGAAGAAGTTTTCTCATTATCAACTGATGCTGTTAAAATTCTTCAAGACGCTGGTATGAACTTAAGAAAATTTGAATCAAATTCCGTATCTTTAAAAAATCATTGGCAAGATATTGGTTTAATTAATAAGGAAGATAATTTGGATAAGAAAACGTTAAAGGTGCTGGGAATAATTTGGGATTTGGATGAGGACACATTGAAATTAGATGTACAAGAACTTTTACAACCAGTTGACTGGTAACACGTTACAAAGCGAAAGGTATTACAGATTGTGCCAAAATTTATGACCCAGTTGGCTTCATCGCACCTTTTGTTATCAGAATAAAATTTTTATTACAAGAGTTATGGGAATTGGCTATTGATTGGGACACAATTTTGCCCAGCTATTTGAGTGAAAAATTTTAAACTTGGTACTTTGAAGTTGAAGTTATTCTCAACTTGTGTATTCCTAGAAAATACATATTAAATGATAAATGTGTAAATTTTGATAAAATAGAACTTTTGTCTTTTGTGACGTCAGCCTGAAGGGATATGGAGCTGTTGCATATTTTCGTGATCCTGATTCTTGCTGTACGTCATTTGTGCTTTCAAAGAGCCGTGTATCCCCACTTAAAAAATTAACCTTGCCTCGTTTACAACTTATGGGAGCCATTATTGCCGCAAGAAGAGTTAAATATTTAAGGAACTTGTTTAATATCCAAGAAGATAATGTATTTTGTTTTAGTGACTCTAAAATTGTTCTTCACTGGATCAGGGGTACCGCTGACAAATGGAAACCCTTTGTTGCTAATCGTGTACGTGAAATACAAGATGTTGTATCACCTTCGCAATGGAAATACTGTAAGGGAAATGACAATCCTGCTGACATAGTTTCACGTGGATTAAGAGCTTCTGATCTAGTGGGGAATAAACTTTGGTTCAATGGACCAGTGTGATTAAAAGAGAAAAAATTACCTTCATCATCTTTTGATCCTTTGATTGAGCCTATGGTGGAAGAGGTATAGGTAGAACAGCGTCAAACTACTATATGTTCTGTTATTAGCCAAGAGGCTGAATGTGAATTGACATCCAGGTTTTCATCCTGGAAAAAATTGAAACGCGTAACTGCATGGTGTTTAAGATTCTGCCACAAAATTAAACCTGCATCTTTAAAATTCAAGGGTTTTTTAACAGTTCAAGAATTGGATAAGGCAAGCAATTTGACTTTTAAAATCATGCAAAATTCCGAATTTAGAGAAGAAATTAGACTTTTGAAAGCAGGGAAGAAATTGAATCTCAGCAGTAAAATCCTGAAATTAAATCCTTTTCCTGATAGAGAAGAAATTCTTAGAGTCGGTGGTAGACTCTGTAACTTAAATCTTTCAGAAAACACAAAGTATCCAATCATTCTTCCCAAAAGACACCAAGTTACTGAATTGATAGTCAAACACTTTCACGAAGTGAACCTTCACGGAGGAGCCACATTAACATTATCTGCTCTGCGACATAAATATTGGATCGTTAATGGCCGAGAAATTGTAAGAAAAATAATTTGGAAATGTATAAAATGTTTTAAAAATCGAACAAGCACATCCAGTCAGATAATGGGCGACCTACCTGCTTCTCGCGTATTGCCGGATAGAACATTCTCGAATACAGGACTAGATTTTGTAGGTCCCTTTTTAATTAAAGCTAGGAAAGGAAAAGGGGGAACGAGATATAAATGTTATGTTTGCCTTTACATATGCTTCACCACAAAGGCCATTCACCTAGAAGTAGTCAGTGATCTAACAACTGAAGCATTCCTAGCATCTCTGAAAAGATTTGTGTCATGCAGAGGAAAACCCAAGAAAATCTTTTCCGATAGAAGAACCAACTTTGTTGAGGCTGATCGAGAATTAAGAAGATACATAGCTACACTTTCCTCTGAGGAAGCATTTCAAGACTACCTGAGCGGTGAAAATATTCAATGGATCTTCAATCCTCCTGCTGCCCCTCACTTTGGAGGCCTTTGGGGGGTTGGAGTGAAACAAATGAAGATTCACTTAAAGCGGACTATTGGGACCCAGGTTCTGACATACGAAGAATTTCACACCTTAATTACACAGATCGAGGCGTGTTTGAATTCAAGGCCAATAGTTTCTATCTCATCTGACCCTGAAGATTTTAATCCTTTAACACCTGGACATTTCCTAATTGGGACTACATTAACAGCAATTCCTGAAGCTGATCTTACAAATAATAAGCTAACCCCTGCTGAAAGATGGAAATTGACACAGTAAATTTTCCAGAGCTTTTGGAAACGTTGGTCTAGAGATTATCTTTCACAATTACAAGGGCGTACCAAATGGTTGAGGGATAAACCAAATTTAGCCCTCAATGACTTAGTCTTGATAAAAAACGAAAATTTGCCTCCATTAAAGTGGCGACTTGGACGAGTAATTGAACTATATCCTAGTGCTGATGGAAAAGTTCGTGTTGTGAAACTAAAAACTTTATTCGGCAAAATGAAGGTTCCTATACATAAACTTTCCCGCTTACCATTGAGTGAATAAGACTCTAAAAAAAACATTAATTGCATATTCATAATTTGTGTTTTTACTGTTATTAATTCAATCGTGTTTCAGATCCAGAGAATGGACCACAATAGTGGATTATGGTAATTTAGCAGTTTCATTATTTTGTTTTCCTTCTAGAGATTGTAAGTATGTTTTATTTGTAAATTTTTGTGCTGAATTTAATGTTGCTATTCAATTTAAATTTGTCATTATGCATTGTTATTTTATATGATACTGTTGAATGTTTGGGAAACTTGTTTGAATTTAAAATTGAAGATTTATAATAATGTTGTAATGAACCAATGTTCATCAGGGCGGAGTATGTTCCGTCTTTTCGGTAGATAAGTGGCGCTCTTGATGCGCGCCGATGAAAAATATACTATTTGACGCTTGAACTTGAAGAATGACGCATGTCATACCTTTTTTGATGCTTGATTATGTTTTGGTCGCTATAGGCGGAAGTAATATATTATATCTTTAAGTTTATGGTTAATAAATGTTATTTCTATGTTCTGTGAAATCTTGAAGTTTTGATTTGAAATGCCAATGCTCTCCCAACCTGTTTCCTGAAAACGAAATAAACATGAGAAATTATGATTCACGAAGGAGGCACCACACTACTTATTGAGAAAAAAAATTACGTTCTTTTGAGATGCACTGCTAGCAAAATTTAAACGCAGATAGCGCTTCGGTGTCTGGGGACGGGTGACTCCTACAATTCTCTGCAATATTTATTTCGAGAGCCAAAATGCACAGCCAGCATATTTATTCAAGAAGTGTTTGAGGTCATTTTCTGTGTATGAGGCTGAGCGAAAATTATTACTCTTTTGCCTGAACTTTCCAAAACCCACAAATTTTTAATTTTTAATAATAGTCTCATACACCTTTTGTCGGCGATTTTTATTTTAATACTTCCGCCTAATCGTTTGTAAAATCTAATTTGTTCTTCAAATAAAAAGGAAAGTCTATAAACAATATTTCGAAATTTTTTATTATATTTTATTACGTTAGGTCACGAGCAAAAACTGGTTTTTCGAAATTTATATCAACAAAATAAAATGTTTGCCCTTTCATTTATTTTTTAACTGAAAACTGTATTTTATTGGGTAGTTGAATTATTTTATTCGGTAGTTGAATGGCATATAATTTAATTGCTTTTTGATTAATGAAAATTCAGAAATAAATATGTTTAAAATAAATATTTTGTATCCGATGCATTAATTTAATTTCCTTCTATGTTTTTTCTACAATATCGAAAACCTAAATTCGTTCTGATAAGTTGCAGAGACATTAGGTTAATTGGAAAAGCCGGAGAGATGAAAAATTAGCAACCGCCTTCGCCAGGAATCGAACCACGGACTTTTGAAATACCGGCTCAGTGCG
This sequence comes from Stegodyphus dumicola, assembly GCF_044657685.1. Taxonomy (NCBI): domain Eukaryota; kingdom Metazoa; phylum Arthropoda; class Arachnida; order Araneae; family Eresidae; genus Stegodyphus; species Stegodyphus dumicola. The sequence goes on along the minus strand of NC_140771.1, from coordinate 128,753,169 downwards.
CTGACCACTACACCACGCAGGCTCGCTAAGAAGGCGAGAGAAATACCTTATACAGTAGTTATATCCACGTTATATTTAGCTATTAGTAAACAATGGTCGTAATATTCAAGTAGTGAAATATCCCATAATACTTCACAAGATGTATATGCATTAAAAATGCCGTAGTTAGATTATAGCTCCATCTCAGCATTTCGATATGATGGAAAAATTGGGTACGACGTCTCTGCTATTGCTGCTCGGAGTTACTGCCCGGAAAAGATTTTCAACTGATTCAAAGCAGGAACGAAATCGCTAACTCCTCTCCGCTACGTTTTAAATCGGATGAAGTAGGCGTTTACATTGTCAAAGAAATCGTAGGGAGGGGCTTGCTGCGAGTCGCTCGGACAGGTGTAAATTGGCCTTCAGATTTGTGTGTCTTGTCGTAGTATGGCTGCTTCGTTAGTTATGGATAATTGCTGATTTTTCAATTAATTTCATGCATTCATTGGTAATTGTCAAATTATGACCTGTCATGCAATCTCTTTCTTTCGGTAATTCAGCATTCGATCGAATCTCTCGCGAAAGAACTGCGAATGGAAGTTATGTGTTTTTAATTAAGTTATAACGGAATATCTGCTAGCTATTGTGACAGCAATTTGTTTTCACGTTTTTAAAGAATGCTTGCAGTATCTTATAGGTCAGAATATCTTATCAGAACAGCAATATGAAAACAGCTTGTAGCGATATTATAAGGTATTTCTCCCTCCTTCTTAGCGAGCCTTCGTGGTGTAGAGGCCTGCACGCTCAGCGCGTAATTGAGAGGTCCGCGGTTCGATTGATTTTTTTGTCTTGGTAATTGATTTGTTCATGAATTTTGGGTGCATGGCTCTGACTGATGAAGCACTAATTGAGTAGCTTCAAGAAAACGGGGATATCTAATGCTTTTGATGGTTCTGAAAACGTGGGAAGAAAGACTGAACGGTACGAAGACAATGACAATGGTAAGAAGTCGTAGGTTGCAATAGAGGATGTACACTGCAGCATTTAAAAAAAGATTTAAAGTCTAAAGAGTAGCAGAGTATCACAATAAAAGCGGGCGAGTTTCAAGATACGGCAACTGGAAATGAAGATCTCTTATTAGATATCGTAATATTATTATAAGTATGTATTCTAATTGGAATGTAGGCTTTTCTTAAATAATAATATTGTCATAGTTATAGGTAGCTTATCCATGAATTGTAAACGCATTCTTTGAAAATTAAATTATTCCCATAATTTTCCTCTCTTGATTTTCGTACGATAAAATTAGTAAAAAAAGCGAGTAAATATGGTATTTATCGTACAATTGTTAAAGAGTTTGCATTTTGAGATAAATGTCCATTTTAAAAATTAACTACAAAGAGATAAAATAACTTAAAAAAATCAGGTTTTTAGTGTAACTTTTTATAGAAACTTTTCTAAAGAAATTATTGATACGTTTCCTTTTGCTGCGTCCTTCTACGAATTTAGGTCAGAATTCAATAGGAAACAAATATCGGCTTTCTCAAAAGGAAACTGCAATCAGCCCAGGCGCTTCGAAACTAGAGCATGATAGATTTATTACTGCATTTGTGCTTCCGAACAAAATGAGTTGACGTGGAACTCCTTTTGCTGATCTTTGCATAAGATTTTGAGTATTCTAATTTTTCTCTTATCTATTCGGAACTCGCAATAATCATTACATTATGTCTCTTTCAATTACGCAAACGTCATCATTGATCTTTCTCCAAAATCGAAAGTAAACCAGCATTGCACATTTGAATAATTATAAAGGATTTATTCCTGAGTTTAAGGGTTTTATATGGAATATGAAATAAAGAATCCTGTTAAGTTAGAATATAGCGCCACCTATTGGATAGGGAGAGAAACTCTCACTTGGCCATCTGGATTCGGCTAAGCAACATGCCAGAGCATGTATTAGATCTGAATAGTTAATTACTGTAAATAAATTAGTTAGTTCTTTTGCTATACAGTCCACTTATTAGTTTAGAATCATAGTACATGGTCAGCAGAGCCGGAGAAGTGAACAAAATGCTGGCATTAGATAGAAACAAAACTTCGTTAAAAGCGAAACTAACTAGGTTAGAAAATGTAGTGAAGGAATAGGATGATAGTTCGAATAAGAATGAAATTCAAATAAAGTATAGATCGCTACAAAGCATTCAAATGGATATTAGAAACTTGAGGATTAGATATTTCGAAAGCGTTGATGAAAAAGATGTCATAGACATCGATGAAGAAATCGCCGAAATGGAAGAAAGAACGGAAGTTCTAGAGGTAAGAATTATGGAAATTCTATCATCTATAGCACATTCTGAAAATGAAAATGATTGTAGTAAATTTGATCCTAAAGTACAAATACGTTTGCCAGAATTACCAATTCCTAAGTTTTCTGGTAAATATACCGAATGGAATAATTTTAAGATTCAATTCGAAAACATCATAGCGAATAACACGCAATTAACAGAAGTTCAGAAACTCTACTATTTAAAGGCTGCATTAACTGATGAAGCAAAAAATCTTGAAACTGTTGATGATACTTTTAGTTCTCTATTTAAAGCTCTTCAAGATAGGTATGAAAATAAAAGAATATTAATTGAGACGCATATAAAGTCAATAATGGATTTACGTACTTTAACATTCGAATCGTCTAAAGGAATAAGATATGTAATAGATAATGTTACTAAAAACGTTACGGCTTTGAATGTTTTAAAATATGAGAAAAATAATTTATCGGATATTTTGTTATTAAATATCGTACTTCAGAAACTAGATTTTGAAACGCGCAAACAATTTGAACTAAGCATTAATGCTACGGAAGTTCCTACTTTTGATGAATTAATTTCGTTTTTAGAGAAAAGATGCCAGTTATTGGATAACATTAACCGTAGTACTAATAAAATGAAATATCCGTTAGAAAAAAATTCGAAATCAAAGGCTCTGATGGTTAAAACCGATAGTGTTTCGATTTGTGTTATATGTAAAAATAATAATCATCCACTGCATAAATGTGATTCATTTTTAAAATTAAATCCAAATCAAAGATATGAAATAGTTAAAAGACATAAATTGTGTCTAAACTGTCTCAGTAACGAACATTTAATCGCAAAATGCAATTCTAAGTTCAGGTGTTCGGAATGCCATAAAAAACACCATTCATTAATACATCGCCTGCTCAGAAATGGCGCCATCGAACATAAGTTAGACAAAACAAAAATGGAATCAGGGAGTGACGAAATTATAAACAAGAACGCAGATGTCTCTAATAAAAATCAATCAAGTTGTCTTTTGACACGCAGAAAAAACGTGTTATTGGCGACTGCAATAATATATATTTCCAATTCCGAAGGAAAAAGAATCCCAGTTCGCGCAATACTTGATAACAGCAGCATGAGTTGTTTCCTGTGTGAAGGAGTTGCTAATTTGTTAAATATAAAGAAAGAAAGAATTTTTGCATCTGTATCCGGAATTAATGAGAACGTTATAAATATTAATTATCAACTAGATGTACAGATTTCGAATAAGGATTTAACATATGTAAGATCAGTTAATTGTTTAGTTATTTCTAAAATAACCAATGTAACTCCATCAAGGTGTTTAGATGTGCAGTCATTAAATATTCCCATTGATATTGAATTAGCGGATCCGCAATTTGGAACACCTAACAAAATAGATATGTTACTAGGGGCCGAATTGTTCTTTGAGATTTTAAAAGAAGGAAAATTTCAATTAGAAAATCAACCGTTGATATTTCAAGAAACAGTTTTTGGATATATCGCGTCTGGTGCATGCAAGAGTGACTCAGAAGTAAATTATTGTGTTTTAGTTCTAAATAGTGAAGAAAGAGTTGAAGAAATTTTGCAAAGATTTTGGGAAGTTGAATCCATTGAAAATATCGAGGATGCTTTGAGTGAAGAAGAAAAATACTGTGAAGAACATTTCAAGCGTACTCACTATAGACAAAATGATGGAAGATACGTAACCCATAAGGAAAGGTTTTAGAATTAGGAGAATCGAAAACGCTGGCTGAGAAAAGATTGCATCAAGTGTGGAATCGACTAGAAAGTGATTCGAATAAGAAAACATTATATAAGAATTTTATTAAAGAATATAAGGATCTAAATCACATGGAAGAAGTTCAAGAAATTGAAACATCGACTTGCAATTATCTTAGTCATCATGGAGTTTATCGGCCAGAGAAAGCCTCTACCAAGCTTCGCGTTGTGTTTAATGCATCCGCGGCTACTAGCAATGGAAAGTCACTGAACTCAATATTAATGAAAGGGAGAATACCTCAAGAAGATTTATTTTCTATTATTATTAGATTTCGAAAGTACAACTATGCATTAGGAGCTGATGTTCAGAAGATGTACAGACAAATACTTATTGAACCATCTCAACGAAACCTGCAGTTGATCTTGTGGAAGGAATCAGTTGGTAGTCCTGTGCAGACTTACCGTCTAAGGACTGTAACATACGGAACAGCAAGTGCACCATTCCTTGCAACAAGGGTCCTGAAGCAGTTAGCAATGGATGAAGCGACAGACTTTCCTCATGCCTCAAGAGCCATACTGAAGGACTGTTACGTGGACGACATTATTACTGGAGCTAATACCATGCAAGAAGCCAAGGAGTTGCAGACACAGTTAACCTGTCTTCTAGAACGTGGTGGAATGCAGTTACACAAATGGTGTTCAAACAATCCAGAATTATTGAAGAATAAAGAAAGTGCTACTCAGGATTACTCCTTTCAAGTTACGGATAAGCCTCAGATTACAAAGGCCTTAGGAATGTCATGGAATACGTCTTTAAATCGTACGAAAAACAGTCTTCTGTTTTTCGTACGATTTAAAGATACTTGACTTTGAAGAAACAGGCACGAAAAGAGATGTCTTATCAACGATAGGTCGCCTCTTTGATCCGTTAGGTTTAATTGGACCTGTTACGACAAAAGCTAAAATATTTCTACAAAACCTTTGGCTTCTAAAATTAAATTGGAATACACCTCTTCCTAAAAATTACTTTGAAGAATGGAAGGAATTTCTGCCAGAATTACCAATTCTATTAGTCTAAAAATAGTCAACGATTATCGCATCCCTAGATTTGTTCTAACCAATGGATTACAACAAATAGAAATTATAGGATTCTGTGATGCTAGTCAGAAAGCCTATGGTGCTGCAATTTATGTGAAATGTATGTCATCTTCAAATGAATGTTCATCAAGACTTCTGTGCAGCAAGTCTCGTGTGTCACCTCTGAAGTCAATTACCATTCCTCGTTTGGAACTTTGTGGTGCAGTTCTGTTGGTAAAACTAATGAAAAGAATATTAGAGTCCATTCAGCTACCTATTGTCAAGGTGTATTACTTCACTGATTCTTCAATAGTATTAGCATGGATTAAGAAGGAACCTTATCAACTTAAGACATTTGTTGCTAATAGAGTATCTGTTATTCGAAGCATGACTGCTGTTCATGAGTGGTACCATGTTAGCACTCACAATAATCCAACTGATTTGATATCATGTGGAGCTGAACCTAAAGATCTTCTTCATAATGATTTATGGTGGTATGGACCAACTTTCTTGACTAAGGAGAGGTTTTTGACTAATCCTTGTGAATTAATTTCATCTGATATGGATAATGTGGAATACGTCAAAGAACTCAAACTTAAGGATAATGACTTAGTTAATCTAAATGTGAACTCTTAATTCCTTTGTTTTAGATCATATTCTTAACATTAGTAATAACTATATTCATATTATTCGTGTGTTAAGCTTTGTTTGTAGATTTATAGCCAATTGTAAGGGAAAAAATTTAATAGGTTCTCTAACAGTTAAAGAATTGGATGACGCTGAGAAAATCATGATCAGGTATGTACAGTTACAACATTTTAGCAAGGATATTTTATCTTTAAAAAATAAGAATTGTGTTTCTTCCAAAAGTAAGTTAAAATTTTTATGTCCATTTCTAGATAATGATTCTCTTCTGAGAGCAGGAGGTAGACTTGCCAATAGTAATCTTAATTACAACCAAAAGGTTCCTTATGTAATGCCAAAAGATCATGTAGTTACTAGATTAATTTTTCAGTATTACCATGTTAAATATTTACATCTTGGTGCTCAAGCACTATTGCATCAGGTTCGTAGTAAATTTTGGGTTATTAATGGTCGAGATGTAGCTCGAAAGGTTGTACATGAATGTGTAACATGTTTTAAGGTTAAACCAGCTGTATGTGAACAACTTATGGGAAATTTACCTAGTGAGAGAGTTAAGCCAGGGTTTGTATTTAATACTTGTGGACTCGATTTTTCTGGTCCATTCCTCATCAAGTATAAAAATCAGAGAAAGGGTAATTATGCAAAAGTGTACGTTGCTATATTCATTTGTTTAGCTACTAAAGCAATACATTTAGAGGTAGTAACTGATTTAACCACAGATACATTACTTGCTACTATTAAAAGATTTATTGCTAGACGTGGAAAATGTAATACCATAATATCAGATAACGGTACTAATATGGTTGGTGCAAAATCAGAACTGAAAAAATTGCATAACTTAGTCCTTAAATCTAATTCCGATATAGCAGATTTCTTAACATCTGAAGGTATAAATTGGAAACTAATTCCACCTAGAGCACCAAATTTCGGTGGTTTATGAGAAGCTGGTATTAAGTCATTTAAATATCATCTTCAACGTACAATCGGCAGTTATAAATTAACTTTGGAAGAATTTTGGACTGTTGTCACACAGATTGAAGGTATTCTCAATTCTCGTCCAATTTTACCCTTATCAACAGATGCGAATGACTTTGAAGCCTTAACGCCGGGTCATTTTTTAATTGGACGTTCCATTACTTCATATCCTGAACCAGATTTGTCTCATCTTACAGATAATAGACTTTCTAAATGGCAAGTTATTACCAAGTTTATTTAAGTTATTTGGAAACGTTGGCAAACTGATTATTTAAATCATCTACAACAACGCACCAAATGGTTTATTAATAAAGAAAATTTAAAGGCAGGTATGTTAGTTGTGTTAAAGGAAGATAATCTTCCACCATTTAAATGGTCTTTAGCAAGAATTCTAGAAGTTTTGCCTGGTAAAGATAATAAGGCCAGAGTTGTTAAAGTGAAAACATCAAATGGTGTGTATATTCGATGTATTAGTAAAATTTGTTTATTACCTATCCAGGACAATAATTCTTAGTTTACATTATTATGTTCTTATTGAAATTGTGCTTTACATTAAAATGGAATTGTTTAAAGAATAAGTTCGATTGTAGCATAGTGAATGTTTATGTTCTTAAAATGTTACATTATTTTATATTATATTCATGATGAAAGATTATCTATTAGCTTTCATATTGTATTGTAGAATTAGTTGTTCTTGATTTGTTAAATTGTATGTTTGTTTGTAATTTACATATTGAAATTTGTAATTTCAACGGGCGGCGGCATGTTAAGTTAGAATATAGCGCCACCTATTGGATAGGGAGAGAAACTCTCACTTGGCCATCTGGATTTGGCTAAGCAACATGCCAGAGCATGTATTAGATCTGAATAGTTAATTACTGTAAATAAATTAGTTAGTTCTTTTGCTATACTTTCAAACTTTTTTAGTGTTTCAATTTCGCATGATAGATTTATTACTGCATTTGTGCTTCCGAACAAAATGAGTTGACGTGGAACTCCTTTTGCTGATCTTTGCATAAGATATTGAGTATTCTAATTTTTCTCTTATCTATTCGGAACTCGCAATAATCATTACATTATGTCTCTTTCAATTACGCAAACGTCATCATTGATCTTTCTCCAAAATCGAAAGTAAACCAGCATTGCACATTTGAATAATTATAAAGGATTTATTCCTGAGTTTAAGGGTTTTATATGGAATATGAAATAAAGAATCCTCTACTTCCCGCAAATAATTACATACTAATAGAATACAGCATTAATGGGAACGTTTACTCATCTTTTCGGAAACAGAACATTCTTGTCTCCATAAAGAATAACAAATAATATTGAGCAATCGTTTGGTTTCAAATCACGTTTCCCATATTTCATAATACATAATAAACTACCTTATGCGTTTTTATCCTTTTTTATGTGGAGAAGTAAGGAACCCATATCGTCTCAATCAAAACTAACAAACACTGAAGTATTCAATTTATATGCCTTATTACACCTTTTGAGAAGCGAAATAATCGAGTTGCGGATTAGTGACGCCTTAATAGAACTTTGTTTATTGCGGAAAGTTACAGCCGAAAACATCGCGGAAGAAAACGTAGTGGAGACGATGTTCTATGAAATTCTTAATCCTTATGTAATGTGCCCTACCTCCTCTAAAAGTTTGTCGCAACATTTCCTGTACCCTGTATAATAATACCGGAGAGGGTTTTCATTTCGTTGATTGTAGCAACTGGATTATCTTTAAAGAAGTTTCGTTTATCGTATGGGCCTTTCTTCACGCTATGCGGTTGTATATTCTTGAAAGTTGACTTCAAGGCATCATAATCATCTACTTTTTCACCTAAATCAACTGGCAAAATAAACTTAGATAAGACGTCAATAAAATGGTCTTTTACATTTGGAGGCAATTTACGTTTTAACTGATCCGTTATGAAAAGGTCGTTCAACTTCTCAAAAGTACACCCATTATTTACTAACCTTTCGCTCCATTATTTACTAACCTTTCGCTCCATTATTTACTAACCATTATTTATCCATTCATTAAACTTCCTAACTCATTCGCAAAACTATTCCCCGTGCTTCCTACACTCTTACCTGTGCATAAAAATGTTTGGTGAAATTTTTCTGGTGTTAGTTTGTACCGTATATTAATAATAAATATCTTTTTAACTTCTTTGTAATCGTTTGCAATCTCATCCGTTTCCCTGACGATAAATTGAGCAATGTCATGCTACAATAAGCCAAGAAAATGAGCCTACGTATTTTCTGGCACATAATTAAAGACATAATTAAATATAAACTTACATTGCTTTCGTCGGGATTAATTTTTTTATGAAACAATGAAGCTGTAATTTCGGATTCATTTGCGCACTTCTAACATTTTGACTGGTGATGCAATTTGTAGACCCACTTTTTACTTCAATACGTAATTTTTGCAGTTCAAATTCCATTTGATACCTTCGTTTTCATTATTTATATTCTTCTTTACGCTTACGTTCTTCAATTTCAATTTCTTCTTGATGCTTTGGTTCTTCTTTTTTTACGGTTCTTTCTTTTAGTATGGTTATAGAGACATTAGGTATTTTTTGAAAGTAGGAGATGTGAAAAATGAGTAGCGCTTTCTCCGGTAATCGAACTACGGACCGTACTAAAATGGGCAAAAAATCAATGTTTTAGAAGTTTCGAAAAAAATCTTGACGCATTCATAGTTAAAACTAATTACAAATTAAATATTCCAAATTCTGTCTATATGTCTTGGAAACATAAAGTGTTAGAAGAAATGAAGCATAGAATTCAAAGGACTGAATTTAACAGTAATTTACAATGGAATTTTCTCAAACCTCTAATGCTAGATTTGAAGCAAAAATTCGTAATCACCAAAATTGTCGAAGCCAGTAATAATTTCAGCATTATTTGAACATTTTTTTTTATGTCTCACTAGTTGATACTGAACTGAATAATGGCATTACTTACAAACTGACCAATACACAAAATGTCATAGCAAAAATGTTTAAAGAAATTCATAAGAAACTACAAATTACACAACCATAAACTTACCTGCAATGTGCATTATTTAATAACTACATTAAATTCAATAATAAGATCTTTGAGCAGTTGAAAGGAATTCCAATGGGAGCGAACAGTTCTACACAAATATGTAACCAATTTCTTTTTGCTCATGAATGTGTTCGATGTTATGCAAATTGTATTTCTTTCTTTGTACCGAGGAGCGCCGCAGACGCAAATTTGTTTAGTTTTTAAAGCTCGCGGTTAGAGCTTTGAGGTTGCTGTGAATTACTGGAGTTTCATCTAAGCAGAGGTTCTTCTGAGTTTGTTTCATAAGCCGCTACTGAAGTCTGAGATTTGAATGTCATCTTCGCCGTTCCTCAACCAACTTAATGTTTGAAAGCCAATAAAGAAGTTTCGGTCAACATTATGACTCTGAGGTTTCTTGGGTTCTATACTGAAGTAATATTAAGTCAATTTACAGTCCACTATTTTTAAACAACGGAACGTACATGTTTTTGGTCCGTCGGCTACGGAGTCTCAGTAAAATTGGTGAGTCAGTGTGTTTTTATATCTTTCTTATTAGATAATGGAATTTCCAACGCTTAAGACCAAAATGCGTGTAGCTAAAGCTAAGTTGAGTAAACTGAAGGAGAAAATTACAGTGACTTACGATTCTGCTGATGTTGATCAGTTAGAACTTTTTAAATCTAGATTAAATAATGTAATGACCGAACTCTCAGATATTTTTAGTAACATATTTGTAGTATGTGAAGAAAAAGATATTGATGTCTTTATAGAAAAACAGCAGGTCATACAAAATACTGTTGATGAGCTAATTTTAATGCTAACCAGAGTTAAGAATGTTAAAGACATTAGTGTGGAAACTAAATCTTGTGAAATAGCGAGTATACGCTTACCTAAGCTAACTCTTCCTGTATTTAGTGGTAGTGCTGAAGAATGAATATCATTTTTTGATTTATTTAAAACGGCGATAGTGGATAAGGACCATTTATCAGGTGCACAAAAGCTACAATATTTAAAGGGTTCTTTAAAAGGAGATGCTTTGTGGATTGTTCAAGCTTTAACTATTTTTGACAGGAATTTCGAAATAGCGTGGGATTTATTGTGTCAAAGATTTTCACATAAGAGAGAATTACTTTCATCGTTATTAAAGAATATCTTGTATTTATCAAATTTACAAGCTGAAATTCCTAGTTAAATATTAGCGTTAGTAGACACTGTAAGATAATGTGTATGTTCGTTTGAAAATCTAGGATTCAAAGTGGAGCAATTCGCGGATACTATTTTAATGTTAATAGTACAGTTTAAATTGGATTCTTCGACGAGAGGATGGTGGGAAAGAACATTAAAGAGTGAGGAACTACCAACACTTAATGAGCTGTTAGAGTTCCTGAAATCTCATGCCAGAACCTTGCAAGCAGGTAAAACGCAAGGTGTTAAAAAACAAGTTACAAAAGACAAATTAACTTCATTGGCTTCGGAGATTCGCGCGCAGTGTACGTATTGTAAAGCCGGTCATTCAGTTTTTAAATATAATAAGTTTTTAAATCTGAATGTTCAGGAACGTGTTAATTTTGTCAAGAGAAATAATGTTTGTTTTAATTGTTTGCTTTCAAATCATAAAGCTTTCGAGTGTAGAAGTACATATAAATGTAAAAAGTGTCTTAAAAATCCTCACACACAACTGCATTTCGAAAGAGTTTAAAATGAACCAAAGGCACGTAAAGGAGTTACGAACAGTTCGAATGAATTATCAGTGACGGCTAAGCCATTTTTCCCTGAGCCAGAACCTCGCGCTCAATCGGCTGCGTCAGGGGAGAATATCGCAAGTTCTAGTCCAGTAATTAAATCTTGTGTTTCAGACTTTAATTTTCAGCGTGAAGTTTTATTATGTATGGCTGTTATTAAGTGTTAGATTCATCGGGTGAATACCAATTGTGTAGAGCCCTCCTTGACCCTGGCAGTCAAGCAAGCCTGATTTCAGAAGATTGTGTATAGAGACTAGGGTTAGCAAGAAGAAATGCCAAAGTTTTTATTTCATGTTAGGGTCTTTGGATAGGAAAACTAATGGAATTACGGAAATAAACTTCGTCCCGCATTTTCCGGCGAAAGTGTCATTTAAAACACCAGTATTTATCATCAATAGAATTATTGGAATTATTGGAACGCATTTTGCATTGGATATGAAGTACGTTGAGGAATATAATAATTAAATGTTAGCAGATCCAACATTTTACAAAAGTGGGCCTGTTGATATACTTTTAGGCGTAGATATTGCCTTACCTCTTTTAAAGGGGGAAATAATTAAGGAGACTCGTACACCTTAAAACCCATAAGATTTTCCAATATGTGACTGTTGCAAGAATTGGGATAACTTATTTATTTTAAAAGCAATTACTTCGAACTTTTTACAGATGACTACATAATATAGCTGTTTTCTGAAATAGTGATCAGAAAGTTTGTGTTGCCACACATATTTTTATAATTTAATACGCTTTTTGACAAAAGTTTTCGTCATGTTTCAACCTTGCGCGCACAGTTTAAAACATTCTGTTGCATAATTTAGTTCTAATATACAGCTTTTATAACATTTGGAAACTACTGTGAACCAAAAAATTCTAAGAATTTCATGTTAAATTTTTATTTTGTTTGTAGTCGAGCTTATAAAATGTATTTTATTAAAAAAATCTGTAATGTTTTCGTCGATAAAATTTTTTAATATTAAAATATTCATCAGATTTTAGGTTCAGTTAAAAGATAGGGCTCATATAAAGAATTCCATCAAATTTCAAGTATGTACCATTTTTAAAATATCATGCGCGCAAGGTGGAAAAATGACGAAAAATTTTGTCACAAACCGGATTAAATTACAAAAATATTTGTGGCAACACAAACTTTCTGATCACTATTTCAGAAAGCAGCTATATTATGTAGTCAGCTGTAAAAAGTTGGAAGTAATTGATTTTAAAATAAATAAAATATCCGAATTCTTGCAACAATCACATATTCGAAGGGTGTTAAGAGGTCTAAGGTGTATGAGCCCCCTTAAATGCGAAGAAGGTAAACCAGTAGCTTCTCGTTCTGAACTAGGATGGATTATTTCAGGTAGTTTGAATAATTCAACAGAAATTAATCCTACTATCTATGTGAATAATATACAAGTGGAAACTGATCAGATGCTGTCTGACTTTTGGAAATTGGATGCTGTACCTACGTTTGACATGCTTACTAAATCGGAGAGAGCATGTGAAGATTACTTCAAATCTACATATACGAGAGAGGAAATTGGGGTATATACTGTGAAATTACCGTTTCACTCTCCGCCTTCTAAGCTTGGAGATTCCAGACAATTAGCTATGCGTAGATTCCAATCTAGAAAATTCACTTCTAAAAAGGCCTCAGATAAGGATTAGTATAAGGATTTCATGAAGGAATACCATGAGCTGAGACATATGGAGGGAGTGCCTGAGGGAGAGATTCTTATTGACTCTACGTATTACATGCCTCATCCTGCCGTATTAAAGGAATCAAGTACTACGACTAAACTGAGAGTTGTTTTCGATGTTTCAGCTAAAACGACATCGGGTCTTTCATTAAATGATGTTTTGATGGTTGGGCCAAGAGTTCAGCAAGAGCTGTTTCCAATTCTTCTACGGTTTAGAACTTACAAAATTGCAGTATGTGCCGATGTAGAGAAGATGCTCAGACAAATTCGTGTCCACCCAGAAGATACAAATTGGCAACGAATGCTTTGGAGGGATAGTCCTAGTGAGCCCTTGAGTATATTTAGATTAGTGACAATTACATATGGGACTGCCTGTGCACCATATTTGTCTACTAGAGTAATGAAACAACTTGCATTAGATGAACAAGTGAGATTCCCTTTAGCATCAAAAATTGCCCTTCGTGATTTTTATGTTGATGATTTGCTTTCAGGGGCACAAAGTGAAGAGGAAGCAAATGTCTTAGTTCAGCAGTTGAATGAAATGATGAAAAGGGGTGGATTCCGCTTAAGGAAGTGGATTTCAAACAGTTCAGCTATTTTAGAGAATATTCCCGAGTGCTTACGAGAATCCAGTATTTCTCTTGCATTAACCAGTGACAAGAAAGTAAAGGTATTGGGAATTAATTGGAACAACTCTAGTGATACATTTTATTTTTCGGTATGCAACAAGTGATAAAGAGTCTACTAAGAGGACTATTTTATCAGAGGTAGCCAAAATCTTCATCCAGTGGGATGGTTAGCACCAACAATAATATACGCGAAAATATTATTACAAGAGTTATGGAACTTACAGCTGGGTTGGGATGAACTCGTTGATAAGAGAATAAGTAGAAAATGGAAGCGTTTCTATCTAGAATTGCCCTTACTTTCAAACTTACAATTTCCGAGGTATGTCTTGAGTCCGAAGGCAGTAGTTATAGAAATCCATGCTTTCCGCGACTCTTCAGAAAAGGCTTATTGTGCAGTCATCTATCTCCGAACAATCAACCTTGATTCGTCAGTCAGGGTCAGCCTTCTGACATCGAAAACCAGAGTAGCGCCCTTAAAAACCCAGTCTCTTCCGAGACTAGAGTTGTGTGCTGACACAATGCTAGACCACTGTGTCTGAGGCCAACGAATGTGCTCCTCTAATTAACATAATGTTTTGTCGTGTGATGGTAGCGTAATACATGTGACAGGCTTCTGTGCTCATATAAATCAATTTTATTTAATCGTTAAGAAATGGTTGTCATGAGTACAATGCCAATAGCACTGGCAAGGTCAGCCAGCAGCTGTCTGGTTAGGAGATGAATTTCTGCTTCTTTTTGCAACTAGGGTAACATATATTATTTTCTTGTGGTGTGGTTTCAGAACAACATTTTCACGTTCAGTAGCCTTTTTACCTGCCTGATAACATATTTCGACTTATTGCTGTAGCAACACTTTTAGTGACACTTTGCGCTGTCTTGGAGTGATCAACTGCTCAATCATGATTACTCATATTATTCAGACGTTTCGAAATCAACACACACCATCAAAAACGAACATTTTCAGTAAAAGTTTCAGAAACGGTGTGATGTATGGGTGACGCCAACCAACAATATATGTATAGAGGGCGCTAACTCTCAGTCTGGAGAGGGGCCAAAAGTTTAGTTTTTTCAAGAGAGAGACCGACAAAGAGGTCATACGGAAGGCTCGTGGGAGCCATTAATGAAACCGAAACTCACTTTTATTACTTTATATATTTCAGTTATTAGTATTGTAGTTTAGTATTAGATTTGTGTTTGTAAAATAAATGTTTAAAAATACAAGAAGGTGGAGTTATTTCTCTATGAGGCGGTGGATGAAGAAAGGGATGATATCACACGCTTCGAGAACCAGAGCTTTAGATGACGGTAGAGAAACTTCAAGAGAAGCAGGTAGGAAGCTTTTGATTTTATTTACTCAAAGTATAGATGTATTGAAGATATATATATATATATATGTAATTTATTTCCTAAACCGTATTGATTAATTGATTATATTATCTCCTAAGTTTAATTAAAGTAGAATTATTTTAAAAGTGTGCATCCATACTGGTAAGTTATATTTTGAAAGATGTTTTGAAGTAATTTGAAAGCAAAATGTTAATAATGTTTTAACGGGGACTGGAGTTAAATCATCACGAAGAATAATATTACAATTGTAAAAGTAAAAATTAAAACATGTAATTATTGTCATTGATCGGAAATTAGTTGACTTTTCAAGGGGAACAAACCAACTCCCGTTCAATGATCAATAATTGATAGAAATACGTAAATATGAAAGTGTTTCGTCTTTACTCGAGTTATAAATTAAAGCCAAACCGGAAATTCTAGTCAGGCCAAATATTTCCGCGAATAGTTGTTACTCAAAGAACTGATTCTCATGAAGCATTTTAGTCAATTCAATTTGGAGTAAAAATCAATTACTGTAGAGAAATCGTGTAAAACTCGAGTAATCGTCCCCGACACTATCATCTTTATGTATTTGAGTACTATATTATTTGTAGAAATTAAACATTGGAAATTGTCATTATGAAATCGAAATCAAAGTAAAGTTGAAATAAACATAGAAGATTATAAAAAAGATAAATAATGCAAACTTTGCAAAAACAAATCAAAGAGAACATAAAAATAATATAAAAATAACATAAAAATAAAATAGAAAATAATATAAATAAGATCAGTGAATGTACATGAAGATATAAAGGCCAGAAAGGTATTAAGTAACTTACATTCTTTCTAGTGGGGGCTTTGGCAGTGTGTTCTTTTCGTGTCTGACTCAGAAGTGTAGGGTGTCCGAAAATTCTTAGCGGCAGTAGGGGCTTTGAATTATATCAGTCGGCAAGACTTGGGTGAAGAAATTTATGGTAGTGGGTGGGACTTGGAATTCTTGAGGGATGTATTTTGTGGAGTTCTTATCTGAGAGAGACCGTCTGTTAAGATTTTTTTAAAAATACTAGTGAATGGAAATTAATTAATTTCTGGCTAATTGTCGTGTCGCAATGATTAAGAATTTAAGAAAGGAAAAAGGCATTTTCGCTATCCAAGAGCTAGTAGACAGTCTAAAGGCAGGAAATAGGCCCATTTTTTTAGTAACAGTATATGTCTGAAAACAATTAGCTTTTTACAATATATACAATTGAGTAATTACACTATATACAAATCTTTCAACTGACAGTCATCCAACTTATACCGCCTTCTCAGGTTTAGGAATAAATTATCATATCCCTATCAGTTAAATGATTTAGAGTGAGTATTTAACGCCTGCTCTTTTAAGGCAATGGTTGATAAATTGAAAGGGAATTAGATTATTTTTGAGAATTTTGATAAGGATCAAAATTTCGCGTTGTAAATCTATTGTATCTGTGCATATAGTTTTAATTCGTTGTATTTGATTAATTATAGTATTGTTAATTACTTTTTTGGATATGTTGGAGTTCCAATTTATTAATTTGTTAGTATTGAAATTGAAGTTTCTTGTTTTGTCAAAAAGTAAAATTTTTTTGTAGTTAATGATTTGAAGATCTAGAAAGTCTATGCTATTTTGTGAATTATTAGTTTTATTAAGTTTAAGACAATTCGGATAAATGTCGGAGTTTTCAATTTTACCAAAATTATTAATTGTAATAAGGTCATCAATAAATCTGTAGGTGTGTTTGTAGTAATTTAACTCTTGTGGTTGTAGATTTTTTTGGAAGTTAAATTCTTTGACAAATAAAAAGATATTACAGATCGAGGTGCTGGAATGTAAGCCCATTGGCAATCCTCTGACTTGTTTAAAAAGTTGATTTTGAAACTTGATGTAGTTATGAAAAAGTGTGCATTTTAGGTAGGTTTTCCATTTGTCAAGAGTCATGATATTGAGTATATTAGGGAAAAGTTTTGGTAGATGAAGTAGACTGGTATAGATTTCTTCTAGAGGAAGTGAGGTATATAAGTTTTCAAAATCATAGCAGTTAATGTTTTGGATGTTAATGGTATGAATGGTATTAATGACAGGAGTGTTATTATGAATGATCCAGCAATAGTTATGATTAGTGTTACAATCATTGAAAATAAATTTACAGATTTTATTAAGTTGAATTGAAAAATAATAGTCTATATTTTTCTTGTAATTATTAGTTCCATTAGCTATAAATCTAAATTTTAATGGTGTTTTATGGAATTTGGGAATCGCATAAAGATTAGTAAATCTGTTGTAGTTTGCATTGAAAGTAATATTGAGTTTCTTATGAAAAGTTTTAATCCTGTTTATTATAGATGTTTCTGTAAGGTTGGCTGATTGATAAGTAGTTGCGTTGAGAAGTTCTTTATGAATAATCTCAGTGTAGAATTGTTTTCATATAATGCTAAAGTTATTAGTTGCTTTATCTATTTTTGTAATAGTAAAAAGCTGTTTTAATTTACTAATATCAGATGTAAGTTGCAACCAGTTCAGTGTACTTTTAAATTTGAGGTGACTGATTTCTGTGGATATGCGTTGAAGAATTTTAGCTTTCCATTTTAAGAAGGTATCTATGGGAAAATTCAGTTGATAGCTTGCTTTAACTATAAATTCGTTGATGTTGTTTTCGAAAGTCTTGTAACAGTAATTTGTAGTCATGTTTCTGACTGGTCTAAATTTTGTACCATAACTCATTAGTGTTTTTAGTTGATGGTTTTGTATGATATTCAGGTTGCCAGTAATTATGTGCTGGTGATGAGAATCTACGTAATTGCTGTAAATTGGTGTCTTACAATGTCATTCTGCAGTTTCATCTATTTCATGGTGGTTAGTAAGCAAGTTGCTTAAGGTCCTTTGATATTTAAATGCAATCATTGGTATAGTGTCAACTGCGGGGAAGTAATCTTTACAATCTCTGATGATTCTTGAGAAATGAATATTGTCAAACTGCGGATGCAGAAAATTGACTTTAAAATAAATTTTGCGTTGAGTGAGACTATTAGAGAGTCTGAAAAGACTAAAATCAAGAATCATGTCTTTAATGATTTGTATGTCGTCGTAGCTTTCTTGAATGAATTTTTTTAGTTTGATAAGGAATTTATTAGTACAGGAGTGTAACCAGTTGAGAAGTTTCTTGGGAAAACAGTCTGAGTCAAAAAAACATTTCAATTGTTTTTTCAATGCAAGTGTATCCAAAATGGATAAAAATCTCGCATTATTTTTTATTTTGCTTCCTTTTTTTCCTCTCTGCGTTTTGATGCTGTAGAGTTTAAATTGGCTGAAAATAGACTTCTTAGAAGTATCTCTATGACTATGTATATAAGTGTTAAGTCCATATGGATAAAGTGAACGTTGTTTTAGTATATAGAGAGATTCCTGAAAAATTCGTGTTTTGTGATTGGGTATTATATCTAGTATCTGAAGTTGAATAGAGTTGAAGTCATGGTGTTTAAAGTGTTCTAATTCTGCTGTATTAAGTTATGATGGTGTACTTATTTTAATGTTATTTTTTTGTGCGTTGAATTTTTTGATTTGAGCTCTATGGTTATTGATTCGAAAGTTAAGATTGTTTTTAGTCTGTCCTATATATTTAATATGTCAAGTACCGCATGTAATCATGTAAATACAGTTAAACGTTTTTCATAGAAATTGTTTTTTGGGTTTACCTGTAGCAGGCATGGCGTTAAATTTTCAAGTTTGTCATCTAGTGGAATGACATTTAGTGATTTCAATATGAGTTAAACTAGCAAGATATAAAAGTAAGGAGGCTGCTAACCTTCAATACAGTAAAGTTTTTGTATAAGAACTTTAAAACTTAAAAAGGTTGGAGATAATATATAAAGTGGGTACATATATATGTAAGATATATATAAATTAAAATGTATAAGAATACTAAGAAAGAAGACTTAGTAAACCTTCTTGGTGAAATTGAAGATACACAAACTGTTGGTTTAACAGTGGTTCAACTAAAAGGTAAAATTGAGGACAGTAAAATATTTAAAGATGATCCAGAATTTGTAATTGGATTATTAAACTCAATAGTTGAGGAAAGAAAAATTAGAGAAGAAAATGAAATAAAAGCTAGGGATACACAGTTAGCCTTAGAAGCTCAAAAGGTTGAACTTGAAAAATTAAAATTAGCGCAGCTAGAGAAAGAATTAGAATTAGAAAAAGTTAGAAGTCAGAATACAGTTAAAGATGGATCTCGCGCAGATAAAGACATGATTACAGGTTCGGGAAATTATTTAGAAAATTTGATAAAGAGTGTTAAAACGTTAACTATTCCTGTTCCGGGAAGATCGGAAAATTTCAATTTGTTTTTTCAAACATTAGAGAGAGCATTCATAACTAAAAATGTACCACAGGAGCTCAAATCCGAAATTTTGATTAACATTTTAGGGGATAAGGCAACTAATATATTATTTTACATTAATGATGAAGAACTAAAATGTTATGAAACCATTAAAAAACTAGTATTAAAAGAATATCAGCCAACTGCTTATGAATGTTTAATGAATTTCCGAAGAGCACGACGCGATCCTAAAGAGTCACATGTTCAGTTCGCTTCTAGACTGTCTGCAAATTTCCAGTATTACTGTCAGTTACGTGAAGTTAATAACTTTGATGCACTTTGTCAACTAATGATTTCCGACAAACTTTTCCAAACGTTAGACAAAGAAACAGCAACTTATTAATATTAAAACAGGAGAAAATTGGTTAAAACCTAAGGATTTAGCTAAAGAAGTTGACTTGTATTTTGTAAACAAAGGCAAATCGTTAAACGAAACCACTTTGAACACTAATGAAAACATAGCTAAATCGTCCCACTCTTCAAGAGAATCGAAATATATTCCGCCTCATATGAGAAGCAACATAAATAAAAATAAATATCCACCCAAAGACTGTTAGATATGTGGAAAATTAACGCATCTCGCTAAATCTTGTCCACAAAGAAACAAATCGGTAACACAAAACCCTCCTCTAAAAAGAAGAAATACCAGAGAAAAATACTAGTGATAAAGTAATAGCAAAAACCGGATCTTCATGCTTGTCAAATGAAAGTTTTACGCAACCATTGCAAAAAGTAAATATTTGCGTTGCAGGTAACGAAATCCAAGCCATAATTGATTCAAGTGCTGAAATTTCTGTTATAAATCCGAAACACATATCAAATTTCTCTATTGAGAACAACTGTAATATTGACCTAATTTCTGCATTCGGAGAAATCATATCAGCTAAAGTGGCTAGAATTCCTCTATCCATCAAAAATACTGATAATCCTAATTTATTGAAACCTGTCGAAGTATTAGTAGCTTTAACCGAAAAACTTCATATTCCCTGCGTAATTACTCCAAATGTTTATGATTTATTGACCTCTGAATCTCATCTGCTTAGCGCGAATCGTGATTACGACACAGTGTCTCTCTCCATCGCAGATATCGGAAACGAGGAGTCATCAGTCAAAACAATTCGAAGGCGAAAGCTGCGCTGATTTATTTATGACAGGAGGAGAGCAAGATATAGTCATAAGTTGCATTCAGGGCGAAAACGAAAGTGGGGTGGGTCAACATTCAGATGCCAGTTTTTTTAAACAACAGCAAAGGGAATGTGAGACATTACGCAGTATCTATAAAAACGCGCAAAGAAATAAAAATAAATATTTTTTAATGGATGACTTGATTTATCATACTGAAAGAATTTCCGGAGAACAAGTTAGTCAATTGGTATTACCTAAAGTTAGAAGGGAACAAATTTTAAAATTAGCTTACGAATCTATTTTTGCAAATCATTTAGGGATGAGAAAAACAAAAGAAAGGATTCGTTATTCATTTTATTGGCCAATGTTACGAGATATTGAAGAATATTGTAAAACTTGTAAGGAATGTCAATTACAAAGTAGAGAAAGAACCAACGATCGTATACCCATAGTTCCAGTTCAGAGGCCTGAATTTCCATTTGACACAGTGAATGTAGATATAATCTGTCCAATTGAACCTCCATCAGCACGTAAACACAAATATGTACTATGTTTAGTCGACCAACATTCTAGGTGGCCAGAAGCTGTCCCTTTGAGAACTATTACAGCAAAATCAACATGCGACGCATTATTAGAAATCTTTATTTAAACTCACTTTTATTACTTTATATATTTCAGTTATTAGTATTGTAGTTTAGTATTAGTTTTGTGTTTGTAAAATAAATGTTTAAAAATACAAGAAGGTGGAGTTATTTCTCTATGAGGCGGTGGATGAAGAAAGGGATGATATCACACGCTCTCTTTCGAGAACCAGAGCTTTAGATGACGGTAGAGAAACTTCAAGAGAAGCAGGTAGGAAGCTTTTGATTTTATTTACTCAAAGTATAGATGTATTGAAGATATATATATATGTGTGTGTGTAAGATATATATAAATTAAAATGTATAAGAATACTAAGAAAGAAGACTTAAATGACACAGTGAATGTAGATATAATCGGTCCAATTGAACCTCCATCAGCACGTAAACACAAATATGTACTATGTTTAGTCGACCAACATTCTAGGTGGCCAGAAGCTGTCCCTTTGAGAACTATTACAGCAAAATCAACATGCGACGCATTATTAGAAATCTTTATAAGAACGGGCATACCTCGGGTAATAGCTAGCGATCAAGGTACCAATTTTGTTGCAGAATTAACACAAGAATTCCATGCCAGATTAGGAGCAAGTCCTAGATTTGCAACACCAGGACATCCACAAAGTTCGGGATTAGTTGAACGGTATAACCAAGTTCTAAAACGTATGCTTCATCATATCATTAGAAACGACTCTAAAAATTGGGACAAACATATACCATACCTGTTATTCGCTTACCGCGAAATTCCAAATTGTACTACGGGAGTATCCCCATTTAAATTAATGTATGGAAGAGAGGCCAGAGGTCCGTTGTCAGTATTAAAATCGTCATGGTCAGGAGAAATTCCATTACCAATAAAATTGGGTAAAAGTGCTGTTGATTATCTACAGAAGCTAAAGGTGAATTTAGAAATAGCAGCAGAGCAAGCATCTATAACTGCAGAATTGAAACAAGGTGCATATGCAAGGTATGCTAATCGAATGGCTATATATAAAGAATTCAACCCTGGAGATCAAGTGTACCTGCTGATTCCAGATTCCAGTAATAAATTATATGCCAGATGGATAGGACCTGCAGAAATAGTATCAGGTTCAGTATTCCTCCTTACTTGCTTTGGGAGCATTAAATGACCTGACTCGGAACAGGGAGTATACTAAAGCTTTGTTCAATAAATGTGGGAAGTAGACAAGATACACAGGAAGGGTATACGAAACCCTTTAATTTTCTCTCTTTACAATGATTTCCGGACTTCGGAATACAGAGACCAACCACTTGTGGTCTGAACGTAAGAATATAAAAATATTAACTAAATTCTAACTAAACTAACTTTGGATTAATAAACAAGTGTCTACTTGAAGATTGGCCGTATATTAACAGAAAGGCCGTATGTAGTACAGAGAACTGTTAACACTACGATACGTTTAAAATTATCAAGAGGATTAAACCTCTGGCCTTGAAGGCAACCAGCAACCGAGTAAAACTGCAATGGCAAGCGGCCCGCTCCTAATCACTCCTTCCTCTCTCTTGCTTGGGAAAAAGCCACAACTTAAGTACTTGGCGTTCGCAAGACAAATTTGCATAAATAAGTTAAAGCTTTTAATTCTGGCCGGAAGTAGAAAATAAGAAGTGATAGTAAAGATTTAAAATAAAATAAACGTTAGTAAAACTTAAGACCCTTACAATAGTATCTCGTTGTAATCCAGATTCTTACAGAGTCAGACTGACAGAAGGTACAATAAGAAGAATACATGTAAATAAAATTCGAAAATTTAATCCAAAATTACAGGCAGTAGGTGTAATATTTGAGAACGAAGAAGAACTAGGAGAAGTCCATCCCACACCCAGTGTGAGTGACAAGTCTGATCATTTTCATCTTAGCGAAGTAGATTTAAGCCATTTAGATGATGATAAAAGGAATGAAATGATGAACTTGTTAAGAAAATATGAAAACTTATTTATAAATAAGGTACAAATTGCCAAAGTAGGAGAACATAAAATAAGATTAAATGACAATGAAAGGAAGAAGCCATATGTTTATCCAGAAGCATTGAAGCCTCAAGTAGATAAACAAATCGAAGAAATGTTATCAATGGGATTGATTGAAGAAACCAACCCTGAAATTTCGTACCCTATTGTATGCTTTATGAAGAAAGACGGTAATATTCGCCTTTGCGTTGACTTTAGATCCCTTAATGCAGTAACGAAACCAGATGACTTCCCTATGGAAAATCCTAAAGAGCTCTTATTCTACATTGGAAAAGCCAAAGTGATATCCAGCATTGATTTACTCAAAGGCTATTGGGCCGTACCATTAGAAAGAGAGAGTCAAGAATTATCATGTTTCAAGACACATCGAGCTCAGTATCAATTTAAAGTCATGCCTTTCGGGCTACGCAACGCCGCTGCAACATTTCAGAGAGTCATGAACCAGGCCCTTGCTAAATACAAAGATTTTGCTCGAGCCTACGTCGTTGACATAGCTGTTTATTCAAATAATTGGAATGAACATTTAGTACATCTTGACACCATTTTTTCAAAACTGTTAGAACTACAGTTTTCCGTAAATCTCAAGAAATGTTCCTTCGCTAAAACTCATATTAAGTATCTAGGACATATCATCGGTTCCAGCAGTCATCGTACAGATCCAGAGAAAGTGGAGGCTATCCAGAAATTAGCTAGACCTCAAGCAAAAAAACAATTGAAAATCATTCTAGGCCTATGTAATTATTACAGAGACTACATTCCACAATACGCCGAAACAGCTTATCCATTAACCGAGCTCACCAAAAGAAGAAGTCCTGAAGAGCTGTGCTGGACAGAAAAACACGACGAAGCATTCATTAAATTAGAGAAATGCCTAATGGAAGCACCTAGTCTTTATACCCCTGTTCCAGCGTTACCTTTTATAATTCAATGTGATGCATCTTCAACAGGTGTTGGAGCCTGCTTATCTCAAAGGAAAAACGGAAAGTTGTACCCGATTAGTTACGCCAGCCAGAAACTTATCAAAACACAACAAGCATGGCCAGCTATCGAGAGGGAAGCTTATGCTGTTATTTGTAGCTTGAAAAAGTTTGAAACTTGGATTTTTAGATCACCTGTGGAACTGATAACTGATCACAATTCGTTAACTTTCATCACAAAGAACGCACCACAATCTTCTAAATTACAGAGATGGGCTTTAGCATTACAAAAGTATGATACTACAATTTCACATTGCCCAGGTGCTAAGTTAAGCAATGCTGATGCGTTGTCCAGACTAGAGACTATTGAGTGACTTGTGTGAAAGAAAGAACTTTTCATAGACATTTATGAACTCTTAATATTATTATTTTTTTTTTATGTGTGTGTTTCTTTTTCAGCTACTCTCCTAGAGACTTTTCAGTATATCATAGACGCTTTAAGTATTCTATTGCATTAGAATTGTTTGAATACTAATTTTTAATCATTTATATATTACAGTTTAGAAGAAGTCTTGTAGTAGGTGTAGAACTAACCTGTATAAGTATTGTGTTATATATCTTTCAACTTCAGTATCGATTGATTTGTAGACTTTAGTAGGTAACTCTTTTGTTTGACGTCACCATAATTTGTCATATTTCAATAGGCTTTCACCCTATTTCAATCTTGGATGGGGGCTGTGATGTATGGGTGACGCCAACCAACAAGATGTATAGAGGGCGCTAACTCTCAGTCTGGAGAGGCGCCAAAAGTTTAGTTTTTTCAAGAGAGAGACCGACAAAGAGGTCATACGGAAGGCTCGTGGGAACCATTAATGAAACCGAAATTCACTTTTATTACTTTATATATTTCAGTTATTAGTATTGTAGTTTAGTATTAGTTTTGTGTTTGTAAAATAAATGTTTAAAAATACAAGAAGGTGGAGTTATTTCTCTATGAGGCGGTGGATGAAGAAAGGGATGATATCACAAACGGACAACGTGATTTGTTTTTCAAATATTGGTGCTCGCAATTACGAATAAAAAAATACCTGCACTTGGAACCTAAGATTATTCGCCAAACTGCCTTTTTAGCAATTTCTATGGTAACTAAATTTACGTGTTAGGGGTCTAGTCTGGACACCGGTCGAGATCGATATCGGAAAATCAGTCGGGATTCTCTTTCCACTCGACAGCAGAAGGGAGAGCGAGTCTGGCCGACACCACCGGTCGGTCTGGCCCCTTCAAATTCCGTCGGCGGAAAGTGAAATGGAAATTCCGTGCGGAAGTGACGTTTATTGCATAGGAACCAGTTTATCTCACCTCTACATTGCTCCAGGCTTAGGGAAAGGGGGTAGTTTGTTGTCAAAGGGACTGTTTCGCACGTGCTTATTACTGAGGATGGCGGTAGAAAAAAATCGTGTTTGAGTAAATAGTGAAATTTTTTGAAAAAATACGCTGCTGGATTTAGTAAAGAGTATGGAAAAAAGAAATGGGGAACGTTAATAGATATTTTAAATGCAGAAAGAAATGGCCTTTTCAAAACTTCAGGTATGTGAAGAAACGTAAACATAATTTTACGTATGATCTTTTACAAAATGGAAATTTTCTAAAAGGTTACATGTTTGTAAACTATTTGTTAACAGGAATTTTATGATTAAAATACATTATTTTGTCTGAAAAGGTTAATGCAACAACGTCGTAAGTCAAATCAATGAAATATAGCACCGCGTACGCGTGTTTAATATTCCTAATCAATTTGAATCAAAAAAAATTTTCATTTTTAGCAACCCATGATTATATCAATAATTTTATTTATTCAGGAATACCTAACACGTAGGTACAAATATATTATGTATCGTAGATACCAATAAGCAGTGAGTAAAAATATAACAAACATTTAACAAAAGTAATAGGAAGAAAAATAAAAAAAATTAAATAACTATAGGTTAAATCATAAAACATATTATCTTGCACACACACACACACATATATATATATATTAACATATGAAGTGAAAGGAAATTGCAATACATATTCCTGTTTATACACTTTTTAAATCGATCCCACCAATGACCGTGTGGTAAAATCGTTGAACACTGGTAGTTCGGTCCGAGGTCCGAATACTGCAAACGGGTTTGTTGCATTACCAACATATTTCTGATAACCAATATATCTGTCATTACCAACATATTTCTCGTCATTTCCAAAAGCAGAAAAAATTAAGGCATACAAAACCTGTTTTAAATAAATAACTGGTACTTACGTATTAACGCAACCAGGCCAAAATTCGCATAAATTACCAAATTTGGCGACCCTACTTACGGCAACCCTACGTGTTATACATAGTTTTGTAAAAAGAGCATGTAGAGATTCACAAAATTTTCCTGCTTTTTCGTGCAAATTTTTTTAATTTATGAGAAAATAGCAGTGTACGTGGATAAAGTCAAGAGTGTGCGCAATGCCATTTTTGTGCAATTCTGGGATGTTTTTTAAGTAAAATTAAGTCAACGTGTACATGGTTATGGCGAATACGGTTTTCAATCAGTGCTAAAAGCAATAGCCAAAAGATTTCCGCCGAAAAAATAATTCTGCGACTTATTCAAATTCGAAACCGGAAGGGTTTAATTGTTATTTTATATTTTAAAACAAAATAATATAAAAAAACTGTATTAAAAATTATCTGTAATTAATAAATGTACATTTTCTTTCTATTCATACTTTTTTACTCAATTTTACAAATAGCGCCAACCTGGTTGCGATAATACGTAAGTACCAAATAGGGTATATGTATATATAAATGTATTATAAATATATTAATATATGCAATGAAAGGAAATTGCAGTACATATTCCTATTTATGCCCCTTTTTAAGTCGATCCCACTAATGGCCGAGCGGTAAAATCTCCGAACACTGGTAATGCGGTCCGAGGTTCGAATCCCGCGAACGGTCTGGACGCATGGGCGTAAACAGATATATCATTGATAACTTCCAGAAGCACAGAAGTTTAAGGCACAGAAAATCTGTTTTAAATATATATGTATATAACTGTATAAATATATAAACAGATGCAGTGAAAGGAATTGCAGTACATATATATTTATACCCTTTTTAAATCGATCCCACCAGCGGCCGGTAAAATCGCTGAACACTAGAAGTTCGGTCCAAGGTTGGAATCCCGCGAACGGGCTGGTTGCATGGACGTTTTCGTGGTTTTCCCCATGTGTTACGTGTATGTGAGCTAGTTTCCCTTAGAATGTTCTCCACGAAGGCAACCCTCACTTTAGGCAGATAGCCCTCGAGGCTTTGCCGTAATTACATAAAACCAAAACTAAACACTTTTTAGATCTGAATAAATATACACAAAACTGATGTAATATCTAAAAGTAGACCACATTAAAAAATCTGATAACTAATTATAAATCTTGCATTATAATATTGACAAAAATTTAACCGAAAATTATACAGGAATTTAACTTGTTTTATACAGGAGATTCTAGAAACTATTGGAAATTGACAATATCGGTACAGTTAAAAACTACTTAAATAAATTTTTTAACTCAAAGCAATTTAATGTAAATGTTGAATTTAGGATGTGCATAGTTTGAATTATATACTGAATATTCTTTAATGCATGTCTAATGTATTACATTTTTATACACTACAAATTCAAATAAAAGTAGAGGGAAATACATTATAATTTAAAACATAAAATTTCAAAATTTATAAATTACTCATCAAAACATGAAATTAAGTACATTGATATATACATTAGTTTAAAAATTACAATTTTAAATTAAAAGTATACACCCCTTCTTTATATGTGAAATAGAAAAACACCAAATATATTATTTTCACTAAAATTTAATTAAGGCATTGGTAATGTAGAATAAATAAATAATGTAGAATCGTCAGCATCAAATGCGTTATTTCTATAGCGAAATACTCGAGTTTTTCACAAATCTTAAGAAATTAAAATACACTGGTGTGCAAAAATTAAGGACGAAGTCGAAAAATTAGCATATCAGCTGAACGAAGAGGCAGAGCGGACAGAAAGACCAATCAGGAGATTAAGTAAGGTGATGTACGGTAGCACATGCGCAGATATGCAGGTAGACGTATCAGGTTCAATGTTTCTTCTAACCTTCTTCGGAAACATACAATGACCTGACTAGAACAGAGAGCTTACTAAAGCTATGTTCACTAATTGTAGTAAGTAGACAGGATACAGACGAAGGGTATACAAAACCCTTTATTTTTTTCTTTATATACAATGACTTCCGTACTTCGGAATACAATGACCCTCCACTCGGGGTCTAAATTAAAAGATATCAAAATAAAACTAAACTCTAATTTAACTTTAGAATAAGATTGGCCTTATAATAACAGAAAGCGTATGTAGCACAGAGACTGTGAACACTACAATACGTTTAATTTATCAAGAGGATTAAAACCTCTGGCCTGGAAGGCAAAGTAGCAACTGCGTAACTTCTAAGGTAAGCGGCCTGCTTCGAACTCACGGCTTCCTCTCTTTTGCTTGGCAAAAAGGCCACACTTAAATACTTGGCGTTCGCCAGACAACTTTGCATAAACTCCTTCACGCTTATAATTCTGGCCGGAAGTAGAAAATAAGAAGTGATAGTAAAGATTTAAAATAAAATAAACGTTAGTAAAACTTAAGATCCTTACAGACGTAATGGGGGAGTGTCCATGGCCCTTATAAGAGATAGACTAACCCAGTGGGCGGGGCGCGCGTCACCGACATGTCGGCAAGAAAGAGTAGGGACGATCTGGTTTAACACTGAAACCTATGGCGTTTGTATCACATAACTCTTTTTAATTATTAATTGTGATACGTTGTATAGTGATGAGATTATAAAAGCCACAGTTTTTTCTAAATAGAATTTAATATATCTCATTAAAGCACTTTTTAGTGCATTTCGCCCATTTTTTTCACGCGTAATTCTTGTACAAACATATATACTTTGGTAAAACGGTAAGAACTCTAAGCACAAAATTTATGAACTTAATTTTGCGTAAAAATAAAGTAAAATTAAATAAGATTGATAGTACGCGATGCTTTGAAATAAATAAGGTAAAATTTAAAAAAATCTGATAATTTTTTTTTTTTTTTTTTTTTTTAAATTTAAAGAACATTTTCAGGCAGTGATTTTCCAAACTATAATAACATTACAAAACGATCATATTTATTTGATTATATTGTAAAGTTGCGCGCTTCCAACCTACACGCAACAAGAGTGGTGACTGCTGAGAACTGGAAATTAGACAGAGTCCTGAGAAGGGTTTATTCAACTTTAGAAATTACAAATGCGTGCTCTTGACGCTCACAAACTACGCCGACCCGGCGGTAAAATAAAAATAAGAAACTGAAAAGAGATAATAACAAGTGACTAACTACGAGGCTCTCTAAACGTAACTAACCTCACCGCGTTCTAAAATACTGCTGATAATTCAGCAAACTCTGAATATTACGTTGAAAGATTAACAAACTGCCGAGGATTAACACACAGGCCGAAACGCGTGGTTCTTCAATTTCTAACTAGCCACCTCCACGCTCGTGAAGTAAGAAAGCACACTTTCGAACTCGTTTCCTTTCTATTTAACTCAGAATACTTCCGCTGATAATTTGAATCCTTGCACGTTCTACTAAAATTTACATACTCTGGCATTGGCAATTCCAGGGGGAAAGTAAGGCTTTACAGGAAAGATAGTTTAAACTTAAAATAAATGTTAGTTAAAATAAATATAAACCCTACAATATAATCATTAAATTATTAGCATTAAAGTGGATTAGTTATTTTAATAATTCATAAAATTCGGAGCATAAAATTTTCTGAGCGTAATGAAGGAAATAAAAAAGATAAAATAAAATCTAGAAGCACTCTTTTTTTAAAGTTTTGTGTGTTACCTATATTTATTGAATATCATGTTCTTCGCCCGTAAACCACATACATTTGAAAACCGCATATCTTTAGAATTCCCGCACTGGAGAAAAAACTGTTATTTTCCGTACAGTGCTCGCTCGGAACTCGTTGAGTTTGTTAATCAAAAAATTCGTTAAAGTTTTACAAAATATGAAATAGATTAAAACAAATTCAAATTTTATGGCTCTAAATGCTGTGGTTTTTGTCACAGTGCGAGAAACATACATGTATTCATGCAGATTCTTCATTATTTAATTTCTTTAAATATAATACAGGGCGATAATATTTGTTAACAACAATTTGCAAGGAGAGACGGACATTTATAATAAAACAGCGCAAAATGCCGCTTTGAAACTAACAGCCTTTCTAGGCTAACGCCCCTTTGGGCTAATAAGTCAAATTAACAGTAAATAAAAAATCTTATAGAAAACTAAAAATAAATAAAAATAATAATCACTATAAAATACAAGCAAAATTAATTATTACGGTTAAATACAATTTTAATATTAGAATTAAATGTATAAAAATGTTTAAGGAATCAAAAGTGTTTATCACTAGATGTATTATTAAATATAATTGAAATAAAATTCCTTTATAGAAATTGTGCTGTAATGCTCATCTATAATTTTAAAAAAGCACCACAATTTAGAATTTTAAACATAAATTTCCAAAATTCGTTTTAAAATATTTTAGTATTTTTTACTTATTTACACCAATAAAAAGCATAAAAATTGCAAGAGAAAATTGCTTGTTTGAAATTTTCTATTAGTTCAGATTTAAAATATTATTTTCTAAAAGAAGTAGTTACAAATTTCCTTACAGCATAGGAAAAGCTAAAAAATATCCAGTTCTGAAAGCATGAAATAACTTTATAATTATTTGGAACGTTAATTATGCTTGATAAATATGCTAAATTTTTAAAAATCAATCTCAATTTCAAAAATAAAAATATGTAGAAATTCTAATTTGTGAAATGAGGCGCTACAACCAGCTTTTTCTTGACAATTATACACGTTGTAATAGGCAAGCAATGTTAAATTTCTGCAAGTCGTCCCTACTCCTCCGGATGTGATCAAGGTGACAGCCGGCAACGCCTCAGACGAGGGAGAAAACCCGTTTGGGTTAGTCTATATTTTATAAGGTCCATGGGAGTGTCTGAGTAGTATAAAGCATGTTGTCGGTGTAAGATCAGTATTTCTGGCAAAGAGATTGCACGCCGTATAGCAGTTAAAATCACACCGAGTTGCTGCCTCAGCGAGAAATGGCGAATAATTAATCTGTTAGACGACATCTGGATGCTTTTACCCGAGGTCGAATCATTGGGAAGCTGGAGGAAGGCCGCAGTGTCATAAGTGTGGCTGCAGAGTTCGGAATTGCTCACAGGATCGTTTCACGACTTTGGAGACAATTTCAAACTACAGGAACAGCTATCCGGGGGTTTAGTAGTGGTCGTCCACGAGGAACCCCACCCGCAGATGACCGGTATATTGCCTTACAGGCCAGAAGAAACAGGCGGCAGACAGCGGGAGAAATCGCTAGACACACGAAACAGGCGACTGGACGACCGATATCGCGTTTTACTGTGGCCAGAAGACTGCACGGTGGTGGTCTGTTTGCACGACGCCCTGTACGGTGTGTACCTCTAACGCCTGCCCATCGGAGAAGGCGTTCTCTGTGGTGCCGGGAACACCGGAATTGGAGAGACAATGAATGGGGACGAGTACTCTTTACAGATGGGAACAGATTCAGTCTGAGTAGCGATTCTCATCGCATACTCATCTGGAGAGAGCGGGGAAGCCGCAATCACCCCTCGAACATCATTGAAAGGGACAGGTATGGAGGTGGCGGTGTTCTCGTTTGGGGAGGCATCATGCTTGGTAGTCATACAGACCTTCACATCTTCGACGCAGGTTCAGTCAACGGGACTCGTTATTGTAACGAGATTGTTCTTCCATATGTGCGTCTTTTTAGAGGCGCTATGGGTCCGCAGTTCCATTTCATGGACGACAATGCACCATGTCATTGCACAGTAGCTGCCGAACTGCTCTTAGAGAGTGAGGATATTGAACGTATGGATTGGCCGGCACGATCTCCGTATCTCAATCCCATCGAGCATGTATGGGATTTTCCAGGTAGACGCTTGGCAGCTCGTACCTTACCACTAGTAACGATTCCGGAGCTTCGATTGGCGCTGCAAGACGAATGGGCAGCAATGCCTCAACAACTCATTGACACCCTCATTCTCAGCATGGGCAGACGCTGTGAAACCTGCCTAGCAATCAGGGGAGATCATATCCCCTATTAAAGACCGGATGTTTCTTGCTGGACACCCATCACAGGGATGTTTCGGCCTTCAGTCGCATTGCGCTCCATGCTACTTTTTCAATAAAGCTTCTTTTTATCCCTCTGGTTTCTCTTTTAGTAAGTGTTGCTTACATTACTCATGTCCTTACGTATTGGGGATCTTATGGTATTAAATGTGTTGATTTGGAAAGCTTTTGTACAAAGTTATATTGAAAAAACCGTCTCGTCCTTAATTTTTGCACACCAGTGTATCTATTACGTACACTTTCAAAAACAACCCGTGACCTCCGCCGTCCTCAGTTTAGCTCTAAAACGACAGTCAGAAACTTAAACGGCAGCTGTCCAGCCGACGGAAAAATTTCCGACGCGTCGATCTCTGTAATGATCGAGACGATGACACCAGACTCGCTCTCTGTCGAGTAGATCGCAAAAGCGACCCGTTCTTCTATCTCGACGGTGTCCAGACTAGGGCCCTTAGTGAGATAGCCAGACTTTGTAGAGTACTGAGCTGCGATTCCCATAAAAAAGAGGAAAACTGCCAAATGTAAAAGAAGGAAGGAACCCTGCCTGTGCAAATATAAAACATCGACAGGTAAGCTGCTCGAAAAGCCAGATTTTCGAAAGCGTTAAAGAATATAAATTTCTTAGTAAATTGTAGAATATAATACATGTAAAGATTATGTTGTTAGTTGAACTCGATTACTTGTGTTTTGAGTGACATTCAATTGGAAATCTAGGAAACTCTTTCGAGCTATCTGAAAAAGGCGTTCCCGGATGGAGCAGGACGAAGAATAAATCCTCAGTTGCGATTCCAGAGGAGAATATATAACAGAAGAAATAAAAATAGCCATTTTGCCTTTGAGAAGAAGATCCATACGTAATGTGGGGAGTTAGCTGAATACGCGAGTGAACTGCCTTTTATATAGATAAGAGGGTTTGCCCTAAAACACCACCTACACTTATTTTTCGTATGGATTGGTGTGGCTGACGGAAACGAAGATTTGCATAAAGAAGTTCTCACTTAGAAAATGTCAATCAGTGAAATTGTACACGATAGTGATCATTCTAAGGGTTACCAGGGAAAAACTTCTTTATTTAAAACACCGTAGTTGGAAAAACAAGTGGTGATAGAATTTGGGATTTCTAAAGCACCGCTAAATAAAACATAGCGTTGGTAAAAATTCAAACATCTACAAAATACAGTGTTACGTGTGTATGGGTTCGTAACGGATTAAATGTACACAGAACCGATAAAAGACTTCTAAAATTTATTAAAAAAACAAAACTTAACAATTCTGGACTTTTCATGAAACGGACTCCTGTAGCTCTTCCCAGTACGACAGAGCATAATCTGTAGATATCACTTCAAATTAATAAGAACGTTGAACACAAGACACTGCAAGGCGCATCAAAAATCTCACACGATGATCACTCAGTACTCTGAGATAAACTGAAAACTGCTGCTGTTTTTGATGTTTTGACGAAGATAAATGCTTTGGATTCCATTAACTGTTATACTTTTATAATTTCTACTGTCTTAAATTTTGAATTCTTAAATTTCTTTCTTGATTTTTTAGAAAATGTTAACTAATTCTAAAATCTGATAAATACATAAAGCTATTTCTACTTTCTTCTTGCCTTTATAAATTATTGCATATTGTTACAGCAAACGTACATTTGAAACTTCAAAATTCAAAACCATATGTGCGATATTATCATCAAGCAAATCATTTGGTAAAAGATTTTATGTTTTGATGCGAGATTTCGTATGATAATAGTTTAAATTGCGAAGATTTGTGGCGACTATATTTTCTATTACGATGTTTTTTCCTTGCGTTATTTTCTACCTCGTTTATCTTTTGCTATATCCTTCTGACGCCTCAGTACGCAGTAATATAGGCGAAAACCATTTAAACATGTAGTTTGATAAACAGTTATGTCCCTGACACTTATATAAGAGCTAATTTATAGTTTAATGTATTCAATAGACAATAATGGCTTGGCGTATCTAATAAAGTTCTACAATAAGTCTAAATGCCGCATCTAAATTTCTATATACATAGTTCAGCAGCATTTCTGTCTAAATCAATATGCAATCTAGTTTAAAATGGAATTTATTAAAATACCAAAACAAATTAATCTAATCTAGAATCTATTTCAAATCTCATCAGCAGCATTCCAACTGCATCAATCAAATCAAAAGCAAGTTCTGAAATTCATACTGTTGCCACTTTTCGTTCTCTAAGTCAATGCGCTTCTAATCATTTTTGCGTTACCATTCAGAGGAAGAGAAAAGTGTCTATTTAAATCGGGACTGATGACATTATTTACCTGAAACACATATATTAAGCCACACATATATTAAGCCACACAAAGGAAAGATCTGTTATAATTAACTCATATAATTTAATATTAATAAAAATTTTTGCATTTCTAAGGCATTTGAAGTTCCAGGTTGAAATTGATTGAAATCTTAAATGTAGTTTATGTGGTCTATGTAATAATCTTGAGAATTAGCTTCGGTTTTTATTTTAAATTCTCTTCTGCTAATAACTGTGTAAGTACAATGATTTGAATTAACATATCTTTAGTATTTCTCTTACTTCTTCGTTTTCAGTTAACACTAGTTAACTCGGTGAAACAAATTTAACTCGCAACGAATAGAACTAAAATCACGCAAATTACTCCAATACGTCAAGCGCAAGTGGTAATAACAGCACGGATTTGAAATTTAAATCGGCCTGATCCCCAGACTACAGCTGAGGAATATGCGGCCTTATTCAGGTAATCGAGTTCAGCATTACCTACTCGTATTTTTCCTTAACAATAGTATTTCCTTTCATACCAAGGCATAACTTCAAATTAAGAATATTACAGAAATTGTATTTCTTTATAATATGTTAGTAAGCTTTCTGTTGTATAACGAAATGAATAAGTGAATGTGGGAATCTCTCTGCGGTATCAATTGCGTGGGAATGCGAATGAGAAGGTTAAAAAGTGAGAATAAATCTAATTTTAAAGTTGTACATACATTTTGAGACTAATTTACATTAAGATTAAACGAAATGATATTATAAATAAAGGATATTAAACAAAGATTAAACCAAGCTGGTTCAATTACATTACAATCGCTTGGTTTCTCAATACAATTTAAAATTTGTGTAACAATTAGCAATAAAGTTAAAAAATAATACCAGCTCATGAAATTAATCAAAACGCCACTCTACACAATGTTTTGGGTAAAAACATTGTTAAACATTCTTAATGACTAAAACTATTGTGAGCTAAATTCATTAGTGCCACACATATTTTTTCCTTCGCCTTTCCTAATATAAAATTACTTGTACTTTTCATGTCTGTTGAAGTATATTGCTAAATTCTTACCATGTTACTAAGTTCACGCAT
Organism: Stegodyphus dumicola; assembly: GCF_044657685.1. Lineage (NCBI taxonomy): Eukaryota > Metazoa > Arthropoda > Arachnida > Araneae > Eresidae > Stegodyphus > Stegodyphus dumicola. Next base: position 128,717,272 of record NC_140771.1, on the reverse strand, counting down.
AGTTGCTAATTCTGACCATGTCTAATATCATGGCTTTTTGATGCTTTTTGATGCCTAATATTGTCATTGGTTTCCTAAGATTGTAATTGAATCTTGAAACCTGGTTAATTATTTAGCATGATTTATTGGATTTCGTATTATGAGCAGCTTGTGAGAATAGCAGCTCTGTGCGACAAATGATTTATGAAAAACATGCGATAACTAACTGTTTAATTAAACGTAAGAAGAACATCATTGTTTATTTACTGGCTAGGGCGCTTTATGAAATTTTAAGAAACTTCGTCCCGCTTTCTCTTTTGGTTTGTCAGTTTTATTTCGTTTGGCTGTTTCTAAAACATGCTATTTTTTATCTTCTAAGCTCAGGATTTCAGTAAAAGTTTTATTTAAAAACTTTGTCGAAATGAATCGCGAAAGTGTAGCCAAACCTTTTTAAAGTTACTGCTTCAAAAACCATCTTAAAATCCTAACTTTTATCCACTTTATTCCGAACGCATTTTAGAGGCAACAAGAGGCTTTAAGAGACTATTTATTACATAGCATTGTGTGGTTCGGTTAAATTTTAAATGCTGTACAGCACTTAAAAAGAGCTTATTGTTGTCTTTTATTGAGCCCTATCTTCACTTTAGTTTTTTTCCTCAAAGAGTAAATTACTTTTGAAGAACTATTTACTGAAAGCAATAAAACTATTTCAGATAATGAATTTTCGACAGTATAACAAAAACAAAAAATTGCTCAGTGTAGAAACTTCATCATTTTACCACCGATAAATGAGGCAGTTAAGTACGCTTCTTTAGAGAGAGAGAGAGAGAGAGAGAGGCGGTTTAGTTCTTTTTGATGTTGGTTTTCAAAAGGCATTTGATGCAATAAATTGAGCTATAAGTCTCCCAAACTTCAGTTCATCCTTATCAAATATTATCATTGCATCTCACATCAAGAGGAGGGTACTATAAAGCGCATTTGCTATCATACATAACAATTGCTATTTTGTTCTTCAGTCTTCATAAATTTCATTAATATTTTTTTGTATTCCGCTAATTTAATAGCTTCAGTTCTTTCTTTCTAATTCTTTCGTTTTCTGTATCTTTGATACTCGATGGTTAGAAATGTTTCTACTGATGTATTGTTCCGTGATTTTCAATCCGTGTAAATGAAATTTTAATGGAAAACAGGCGGATGTTTTTAATAAGATTTTTTCTGTGAACTCGTCGGAACAGTAAATTTACTAATAAATATTATTCAGTAGCTTTAATGAGTTATTAACATAAGATGGAAATGAATTTAGTTAGTCATGTAATATTTGCGTTTATTTTGAGCCATTCTCCTATTTTCATTTTAATGAAGATCTAAGTGAAGTAAAATTTAGAGTTAATTTAAGTGTTAATTTCGTTGTTTCCATTTCAATAAATTAAAATGTTATGATATAATTCAGCTTTACGTTTGACATTTATTAAATTAGATCATGAAGCATATTGTTACCATTTTAAGAAATCAAATTATGAATGCAAGATTTTCGTCTTATAAATACACCACTTTATAATTGTGGTTTTTCAAATGTTGGAAGTGTACTTAGATTTTATCATGATATGAATGATATAACTTGGAAAACGTTTGTTCTTAAAGCAGAAAAATAGAACGATAAAGCAGAATGCTGAAATGTGCATCTTTAAATTATTCACAATGACCATAAATTATAAGTAACGATATCTTGTGATTTTACTAAAAGTCAGACTACTGTTATAAATTTCTTTGCGAAATGTCTGATTTTGCTTTTAATTATTTAGACTTTGTGGTTGTACCCCAATAATATGTTAATAAACATATTTATTTTTATGTCCGAAATAAGAGAATTTAAGAAAGCACAAAATTTATCTGTCAAGAATTTTTCAATGCATTTTAAATCTAAGAATTCAATTCTAATTCGTAGAATAATAAATAATATGATAGCACTTGGAAGAATTTTACCATTTCAATTCTTAAACATTTCGATTACCTCTGCTTTCAAGGAATATTTAAGCAATAACCACGTCTTTCTTTAGATTTTATTTCAAAAGAGGATGCAAATTTTATTAATTTAAAAATTTATACGTCTTATTCTTAGTAAAATTATTAACCCACAGCGAAAGATATAAAATTTTTTAATTAATAAGACTAAAATTTCTCTCTTAGGACCAAAGATTTATTTTTTTTTTTTAGCTTATTAAATGAAAAGTCAAAAGTTTAGTAATCGGTGTAACGTCAGCATTTTCGAGCAAAATGAAATATCACAGAATTGAACTGACATTTCTGATTTTATGTAACTCAATTATTAGCATATTTTCAGAGACCTTTCTTATAAACAGTTTTGTATTCTTCTGATTTGAGACAAATGAAAGCCATAAATGACTGAAAAGAAATTTAACAAAGAGTATAAAAGGAAGATTCAACATCAGCATTCAAATGAAAAAAACAGTAATAAAATTTATAATAATAAGAAAATAAAAACTTAATTGAACTAATCTTATTAAATTAAACACTAAAACTAATAAAGTTCTTACTTATCGTACGGGAAAATTTAAACAGTGTTCCTGTTTTAGCATTTATGATGACATTTCAAACACGAGACACACGTATGTTAAAAATTTCTATTTATTAAAGTAACGTTTCCCAAACTTTTGTCATAGCGGAACATCTTTTAAAGTCTAAAATGTTTAAGAAACACTGTAGTAAATTTAGTTTTTTAGTTATAATAAATGATAAGACTGATATATTCGACGAATAAAATAAACATATATTAAAACTGTTATGTTTTAATATATGTTTATTATGAAAAAGCGTTTCTCAGTTTAGAATTTTGCAAAAAAGGACATAATTAAACTAACTAAATGCAGAAAATAATGTATACAAAATTCAAACATTTTTAGTTTTCAATGACTTGCATGCGTCTGAATTTTCGAGATACAAATTCTTTTAATATCAGACAAAATATTAGAAACTTTTGTCACATATAGTATAATGTGAAAAACCTGTTTCGTACAAACAAATTGTTGTAAAAGGAAGTAAAATAAAAATAGTTTATTTTCATAAGATCGGATATTCTTCTGACAAATTGATCTAAAATTCTCTTAACAACATCAGTTCTTTAAATTTTTGTTTTACGCCAGAATGAGTTGTCAAATCAATTAATTTTGTGAAATCAGCTGCAATGTCACTATTCTGTCGCCGCGTAAGGATTTCGAGCTCAAGAATGTCATCCTAGTATGTGGAAAACACTGAAACATTTCTTTAGCTCTGAACACAGAACATGTGACAAGTGAAAAGTGACGAAGGACGGGGACACCCGGAAGCTAACAAAAGTAAATAGGTGTTTGTCACACGTCCTGCACTTATGTAAAGGTATCAAATTCCTGGAGCCACAGAAAGCTGTCTCGGGATTTACTTGCAAACTACTTCGAAATTACAAGAGCAAGAGCCTTGCAAGAGCACAGCGCATCTGGAACATTTAAGAAACCTAGGATAATATAAATCATATAAAAATATGACACACAATTTTTACTATGACTGTACTATACAGAAGTATTGAGCTGTGTTGAGCACAGAATAGAAACACTACCAAAAATGCATTCTAAACTTATTTTATTGGCAACATAAGCTATCAGGAGTCGTCCTACTTTACTAAATTTATTACGCGCTTGACTTGTTTTATTTTATAGAGTCAGTAGGTTTATTATAATCGATTCATAAAAAGTGCACGGTGTCCTCGCCGGGATTCGAACTTATGTAAGAGGACTATGTACGAAGGAACTTAAAGATTTGAAAGTCAAGTTAGCAAGTTTTTAAAAGTATTCAAAACTGAATCTTAGATTGTAGCTGATGAATGTATCTCGCAAAAACTGAAAAACTTAGAGAAATAATATTATAGATAAAAACTATCAATAAAGAATGCGTAATAATTAAACAAAATACAGTGCAAAAGAAAAAAAAGTAGGATAAATTATACATAAGAATGACAATACCTTTAAGATAAATTAGTTCTACGAAAACAACAGAAATATAAACGTGAAGTAAAAGAATGTTCAGTTCCTTTTATAGCAGTCAAGTAACTTCCTCCGCGAAGTTTAAATACAGATGAAGAGAAATTGGCAGAATAAAGTACTCAAATTATTTATTAATATTCAAGAAGCACATAATTCAGCTGTTCCTTGCCGGGAATCAAAACACGATCTTACAGTATCTAGCTATACTACTTACATTTGCAAAGCACGCACAAGGGGTGATGCCATATTTCCTTACATTCTGTCTCATTTGTGAGAAAACACAGGAGACACATACAAAAAGGTGATGAAGAGTCATTGTCCACCACATTTTTAATTTATGCTGCCCTGTAGATTATTACATTGTTTAGAAACAGAAGATTTAGTAAACAACAATCCTTAAACGGAATTCGAACAATGGATCTTCAATTTACGAGAACCCTCAGGAGGCTCACTTTTGTGAGTACGGGTGTGGCAATCCCGAGGTACCCTAGCCCTTCAGGCGATCATCTTCTTGGTGAGACGGGTGTCACGATCCTGGAGCCCCAGTGATCTATCCTCTTTTCCGTCTCCTCTCCTCTTGGCTGGAATTTTTCCCTTCCCTTCTCCCTCGTGGTTTCTCTCTACGGAGTTTGGGGCTCGTCACGAGAAACTGGAACAGCCCTTGTCTCTAGTTTTCGAGTGGCGAGAAAACTGCCCACGTGTTTGCCGTACGTGGAGACCCGTGTCGCAGGAAAGGAGGGTCCTGGTAGTTGAGGGGCGAGGTACTGTCCCCAACACACTGCTTTGGCCTCTGCTTCAGCTAAATGGGAGGCACCTTAGTCGTCCTCACGGGTGTCAATCGGCAGGTTACTAGTCCTTGTGTCAGTGACTTGGGGTCAAGCTCACGGGAGTACCTGCTTTCGGGAAAATCGACTGTGGGGCTTCAGTTTGCGTATAGGTCCGGCTAGCCCTAACACAGGAATCTGTGTTCCCTTGTTGGGCTCCGTTGTGGGGGGGGGTAGAGGACGGGGCCGTCGGACCCGAATCTTTTCCTTTTTCAATATGGCTATTTCTCACTTTTACCTTATTAAAGATTTCGAAGTCACTCCAGTTACTCAAGTCGCTCAACCTAGTTCCGAAAAATCTACTGTTAAAAAACTAAGTACAGATGCAAATAATCCAAATAATTATCCCCGTTTCGTTGTTATATCTAGTCCTTCTGGCGAAGTGCAAAAGATGTCTCCATTTGTAATATATAAGTACATTCATTCTTGTATTGGTGAGCCCAGATGTATAAAGCGTCTCCGCTCTTGAGACTTCCTTGTTGATACGAATTCAGCCACCCACTCTGCTTCTTTACTTCAAGTAACCAAACTTGGACAAGCGAATGTCACTGTGACAGCACACAAGACCTTGAATTACTTTCGTAGTGTAATCTCGGAAATCGACCTTCTGTGTGTTCCCGAAGAAGAGATCGCAGGCGAGCTATCCAGCCAAAATATCTGTGGTGCAAAGCGGATCAAGATGCGTAAAGAAGGTAAGTTGATCGATACGAAACACGTAATTCTTACCTTCGAAACGCCTGATCTGCCAAAGAATATTAAGGCCGGTTACCTAAATTGTCCTGTAAGACTTTATATTTCAAACTCTATGCGATGCTTCCAGTGCCAGCGGTTCGGCCATTCTAAGATGTCTTGTCGCATTCAACTCTTCCAAATCGCATTCAACTCTTCCAAATCTGAGCCTTACAATAGAGCATTTACTATGCTGGAATTAAAGAGAGCTTTGTTGCAGACACATAAGTCTTCTCCGGGTTTTGATGGCATAAATTACGAAATGCTAAAGCATCTGTCCTATAAGTCACTGACTGCCCTTCTCACTCTTTACAATAGAGTGTGGAAGGAGCGTATTTTTCCCAGTGCATGGAAGAGAGCTGTTGTAATTCCTATTGCTAAGCCAGGGAAAGATCCAAGGAATCCTGCCAACTATCGGCCAACTGCCCTTACCAGTTGTGTATGCAAACTGTTTAAAAAGATGGTAAACAGCCGCCTAGTCTACTTCTTGGAAAAGAATAATATTATATCGCCTTATCAAAGCGGTTTTCGAAAGGGGAGAACGACCGTAGATAATATGCTCCTGTTAGAGACATCTATTCGAAAAGCTTTTGTCAGAAGAAGTCACCTTGTCTCAATATTCTTTGACATTGAGAAAGCTTATGATAAGGCATGGAGATACGGTATACTTCGCGATCTTCATGAGAGTGGCTTGCGCGGCAACCTACCAATTTTCATTCAGAATTTCTTGAACACTAGAACTTTTCAAGTAAGAATTGGCTCTGTTTTGTCCGACGTTTTTGAACAGGAAGAGGGTGTGCCTCAAGGGTGTGTGCTTAGTGTATCCCTGTTCATTTTAAAAATAAACTCTGTACTAAAAGAACTTCCTCCCACCATCTTAGGATCTCTATATGTGGATGATCTGCAGATTAGCTGTGGAGGGGCAGACATGAGACACATAGAGAGGCAATTGCAGATGGCTCTGAAAAAGATCCAAGAATGGTCAAACAAACAGGGATTTACTTTTTCCAAACAGAAAACTGTGTGTGTTCCCTTTTGTAGGAAGCGAGGTCTCCATCCTGAGCCTGAATTATATCTGAATGGTACAATTATTCCAGTTGCACCCGAAGTAAAATTTTTTGGAGTGACGTTCGATCGAAAATTGACTTTCCTTTCTTATGTTTTAAACCTGAGAAAGAAGTGTCTAAAAACACGAAATACTAAATATTTTAAAAGTGTTGGGGAACACATCCTGGGGTGCAGAGCGTTGCTCTATGCTTCGCATTTACAGAGCACGTGTCCGCTCTAAACTGGACTATGTCTCAGTTGTCTACGGATCCGCCCGGTCATCAGTATTGCTGAAACTGGATCCTGTACACCATCAAGCTCTGCGGATTTGTTCAGGAGCTTTCAGGACTTCTCCTGTCCAGAGCCTCTATGTTGAATCGAACGAACCATCACTTTATCTGAGGCGTGAGCAATTGTCCCTTTTGCAATATTTTAATATTCTTTCCCAACCTGAACATCCCAATAAGCTGCGCTTACTTGATAATGTGCGTAACACTTTATTTGAAACACGTCCATCCTGTGTTCCTACTTTTCCATTAAGAGTTCTCCCTGTCATTGAGGAACTTTCCCTCTCTGATATGCGCCCCCAAGCAGTACAGAATTTTGAAATTCCACCTTGGGAAAATGCACGGATTCAGTTCTTGATGTTTTCAAACATCACGTGAAGGCAAGCACTAACGAGATCGTTTACAGACAACTCTTTGCTGAGCACAGGCACAAATATAGCAGTTATTATCCGATATACACAGATGGATCAAAGTGAAAAGATCATGTTGGAATGGCTTTTGTATTTGAAAATTACATAGAGGGCAGATGCCTGCACCATGCTTTCTCAGTCCTAACATCTGAACTAACTGCAATATATTATGGTCTTCTGTACATCTCAAAGCTCTGCCACAAAAGGTTCATAGTTTATACAGACTCGTATAGTGCTCTTAAATCTTTGGAAGCTTTTCCCAACACTCAGAATCCTGTGGTAGTGGATGTTCTGAAAATTCACATAAACTTAACGATTCGAGGATATGAAGTCCTGTACTGCTGGGTTCCTGGACATGCTGTAATAAAGGAAATGAGCTTGCAGATATCGCAGCCAAATCTGCTGTTGAACCGTCCAGTCGCCTTATCCCTTTTAGAGATATCTGCTGTGTCATCAAGGGAAAGGTCCGGAAAAAATGGCAGCAGATTTGGGATGTTCAGCATCACAACAAATTGAGAAACGTCAAGCCTAGAATTGAGCATTGGGATTTTGCTGGAAATCGTAAGGAGGAAGTTCTTTTGACTCGCCTCAGAATTGGTCACACTAGAGTGACACATAAATATCTTCTCAAAGCTGAAAATGTGGCTGTGTGTTTTAAATGTAATGTTTGTTTATCTGTACGTCATATTTTAATTGAGTGTCCATGTTTTAATAGTCTTCGCCAGAAGTATTTTAATAGCTGTGACTTATCTCTCGACTGTTTAATCGGAAGAGAGATCAATTGTAATTTATTTTATTATTTAAAAGAGACTGGCTTTTACTACGTAATGTAATTTGTTTTGAAGATTGTATCTTGAATTTTAAATGTGTGCTTCTAACTTGTTTTTATATGACTTCATCCTCTGGATTTGATACATTTGTCTTTGTTTTTATTTATTGTATTATAACTTCATCAATTGTAATCACCCCATCTCGTGTTTGGCGCGTTATAATCATCCTTGGTTTAGCGCCATAATCTTTCCCTCACTCACTCACTCACTCGCTCACTCAATTTACCAGATGGATGGGCTACTCATTTATGCGAAAACGCTCACAACAGACTGTGCTGTTTTGATGCAGTATTAAGGAAAAGGCACGCTCCTACACACCAAGAAAGTGTGGGAAAGATCCTCGATCGAATCACTTCTTTAAGCTTAACGAAAGTTAGACAGGTTATACGTATCACTAATACTGCATATCTTGCGAGGAAAGAGTGCACATGTTGTTATCTTTATTTAATAACAAAGGGAGTTTAACGCAACGCTATTGCAGAAACGCAATGCTGGAATAATCGAATGTAGACAGACAGGTGGTTCTGGACCCTATCAAAACAAAACTTTAAAGTAGATGCCGCTTTGCACATAATTTCATTTGTGGTTATCTTAATTAGGAGAAAAAAAAAGAAAATTTAGAATAGTTTACTTCAAAACAAAATGAGAATATTTACCATACAGATAAAACTCTTGATACTGTAGAAAACTGAAACAAAAAATGACAGAAATGCTGAATATATATAAGGATGCTGTATTATGAGTGCATACTACTAGCACATGCACAAACATACGCTCACACCTTTTTTTTCTTTAAATATTTTGCTTTCCATTACAATTTGATTTTAAAACTACTTTTAAAATCTTTACTGTAAACACATTATTACTTTCATTACTTGTCCTTTCATTACTTTCATTACTTATAACATAAGACCGTACTTTTCATTACTTATAACCGTTTCATTACTTATAACCGTTTCATTACTTATAACATTTCCGTACTATAAGACATAATACGGAAAATACGAAACGTAACAATTCCCTTTGAGCTTTTGTAATTACTACTGTTGTTTTCAGAGACCGTCTTTTTTGGTTTCTTTCCATTGCTTTTAAATTTTTTTTCACGCATTAACTGTTTCTAGTATGTGCTTTTTGTAACATGGAAGGTTTGAAGTTTTAAATTAAGTATTCAGAAATATACACATATATATATTTTGCCTTTTAGTATTATTTGAAATCTTAATTTGTTTAAAATGTATTGTATTATTTTGTCGAGACGGAAATCTCGTGGGGAGTAATCGGTGGAATTTTTAAGAATGCGTTTAAATGTATTTGTATGGAAATTGTTTCCTTTTTCTTTTATTTTTATATTAATTTTGCTCAAAATGTCAAGTGGAACGAAACATGAATCAGTACTCCTTAATTTTTCAGGTTTTAAAGCTTTATATTACTATCCCTTTGAAGAGGCGATTTAAAATATTAAAATATGAATAATTAATTTACATATTTAATTTAAAATATTTAAAAATTCTTCGAAATATATTAAAACTTGTCCTAAAAAATTTATTCAAAAATGATTCCTCTCAATTTGTATACTCTGTTATAAATTTTAATAGTTTCTCTTTTTTTAAAATCAATCTGAAGAACTTTTCCAGGATGGTATAAATTTTTCTTCCAATTTACAAATTGTATGCTTTTGTTATATATATTGGCTCTAATATCATATATTTAAATCTCAACATTATGAATAATAAATCACTGTAAGCAAAATAACAACATTATCCTGAAAGCTCTCATTTGCTTAAAACTAATCTTAAAAAGTTTTGCAATTCTTCCTAGGTATATCATAAATTCTATTCTTCAGTTCTACATCAGTCAATAATTCAATCTGAACGCTTCTTGCCTTTAGTAGGTAAAACTTTGGTAAACTGGCTCTAAGCTATATAATTTATGTATAATTTCAACCGAATAGCAGATTTTATTAAATTGAAAGTTCTGAGCACAAATTCTGATGTAAAGCTCAGTTTACACGCTGCAGTTTAATAAATCTAAATATCAATAATTACAAACATTTTCAAATTATACTTTACCTTTGTTTAATATCTTTTCCGGTTCATTTCTGTTAAATGCAATGGAATTTATCACCTGAATGAATGCTGTATATATTTCTCTTTTTAAGCATCATTGTTATATTTATTTGTTACGGGTATGAAAGGAAGAAAATTCATCGCTTTTATTATATGTATACATTTGCATAAGGAAAGAAGTATTTATAGCGCAACAACCAATCTATTTCAGTGAAATTACGCTAATTTTAGGAGGTAATAAACGATTAAATGAGATTAAACCACATTCGTTAACAGTTCTTATATCAGAGAAATTACAATTTCTCATGTCGGGGAAGAAGTCTGAGAGGGAAAACATTTTGAGGAATAAAATATTTACGAAATTGTATTTTTATTATTAGGTGAATTAGTACTCAGAATTTAGGAATAATAATTTAATACACAGTGAAATAATGTTTATTAATACATTTCCAGCAGACAGAATTTTTTGCACAATGATTTTCAGAATTCTTTCAGTAAACTTCAATAACACTCAATACAGAATAAATTCAGAAAAGTATTACACTCATTAATAATTATTAATTCACATAATTATATTTATATTAGACATTGAAGCATAAATGTTCAACACTGATAAAACCCGACAATGATAAAATACAATGAAAAAACGAAAATATTATATTTTTTCTCGAAAGTTGAAAGAAATGACACTTTTTTGCACTATATAGTTAGACTTCTGTTTGTCATATTAAAAGATAAAATTCTCAGAATTTCAACTAGAATCACGTAGCACAAAAATTTTCTTTAAAGTTGTTGCATAACAGGTTTCAGACATGCATTTCTGAAAGATATTAGGAGACAAATATACATATATCTTTTCACATAAATACGGCTGAAAATTGAATTTTCTGTACACTACCTTTCAAAAGAAAGGGAAAATATGTATTTTCTTCAGTATAGTAGTGCCAAAATAATTGATAAGGATATCAAATAAAGCACGCATAAAAGGTAAATGATAGAAGTAATACAAATATCCGCAATGACAAAGCGTTGCTTTTTATTTAAGAAAAGGCGGTACTTAAATATAAATTTAGGAATGAATGACCTTGATTTAAGCATATAAAGGAGTTAATTTAGAGAAAGTGTTTTTGTTACCTTAAAGTTCCTTGCCAAGCGTTCTAAATGATATCCCAAAGGGTTGATTAGCCGCATTCTACACAATGCTGAGCAGCTGGCTGAGAAGAAATGGGCCTGCAACTGAAGTTAGGACTAGGCGACTAAATTCCGCTATACTAAAGTCTCTTGTCAGCTAACGTCATCCCCAGACTATACAGAATCAATTTCGCACCAAATTTGCGATACTGAGAGGATCAGTTTGAGGTCATCGACTAATGAAAACTTGCAAAGGACTGTTTCCTGTGTCTTTGGCTAAATGATGATAAAACATGACGGTATGTGATCTTGTTGCCGATTACTTTAAAAGCACAAAATGTGGAGAAGATAGTACATGCATAAAGTATTTGACAGAAACTCTACTGTTTACATTTCACTCAATTTTGCACATGTAGCAACTGAGCATGAAATAATTAAGATGAAAAGAGATGTAAGTCATGTGAAGCAGACAGAATCTACACTCAGAACTCTTCACAAAGGAATCCATGTACTCTCTAGGGGTTCTCAACCGGTGGTACGCAAAGATGCAAAGTATTTTTAACTATTAAATTCAAAAATTAAAACTCCAACATCCTGATTGAGTTTTTTCTCTAACACTCGTAAATTTATGCGATCTGAGCTTTGTTCAAGGTGGCAGTAGTACTTTATAGTGATGGTACTAAAGGTTTTTCAATTTTTGTTTAGATGGTACGCTTTAGTCAAAAGGTTGAGAAACGCTGCTCTACAGTGTGACTTGAGTAGTGATATGACATGCAGAAAGGAAGAAATAGGATACAGTCAATCAAATATAATAGGTTGAGAAACAAATCGAAGCGTTAATATCCCCTTTTAGGTAGGGATCAATTTAGACCGCCATACTATATGTATTTCTGTGAGATCTGTCATTACTCAGACGTATACAGCGATATCCTCCATATTCACATGGAGATTTCTCTATTTTAATAGATGATAACGCCAGCCTCCATAAATCAAATGTAGTTGACGAATATCTTCATGAGCAAAGTATTCAGCGAATATGTTAGCGAGCTTGATCATTAGCCCATAATCTTCTTGAACATTTATGGATCCGTATTAGAAGTGAAGTAGCTGCTTTGGCTTCCCCTTCGTTAAACGAGCTGCAACGACTATTAAGACATATTGATTGAGAGATGTGGTTTCTGCTGATAAATAAAATACTTGTCATTTAACCGCATGGAGGGAATGTGCGAAGCCTATTTTTGTAGCATTTCCCTTAGTTCAGTTAACCAAGTATTCAAATTTTTATCTTTCCTGAACTCCTCAATTTCCCTTGACATTTCTTCGCCAGGATGCTAAATTAAAATTAAGTGAAGGGAGTATTTAAAGGGGTAAACCTTGGAGCTTATTTATAGTTTGTTTTTGCTAATCAGCGCACACGAATCTATCCTTTGTTATATAGAAGTTTCGGCACCAAGGTTAAATAGCTTTACTTCAAGGTACCATTGTTAAATAAGAAACTACTTGCCGTGAAAGGTTTCTACTTCCTCTTAGGGAGGAAACTAAACTCTTAAGAATTTTTGCTAATTACCCAAACTTTTAGTGATCGTATAGTGAAACGGTAAAGCATTTTGCGTTGTGAAAAAATGCATCCCGGGACCGCGCCGTGAGAGGATCGAAAACATAAGAAAAACATATACAAGATATATAGGAAAAACATATTAAATATATAAAAAAAACATACTGTAATAGGTTTCCAGATTAAATATCAGTTTATTCAATTACATCACAATAACAAAAATCTTAACCTCATCTGAGAGTCTAAGGAGAAGTCATCAATTTCTCAGTTACCCTTTTTTTTTCATTTAAATTCATATAAAAAAAAACTTAAGGTTTGTCTGGTAATTTAAAAGGGGAAAGGGAAACAATTTAAGGCCTGAGAATTAATTTAAGAGTCGACGCTGTTTTTACATTCCAAGAAAAATTATTGAAAACCCACTCAAAGTTCAAACACAAAAAAATAGCACTGAACTTGGTTAGACATCTTGAAGTGGAGGACTCGTATCTTGATAAGCGTTGACGTCGGCCGGGCTCATCTTTACACTGGTTCTCATACTGTCGACGTTATTTTACCACTGTAGAACAGAAACAGGAGCACTGCTGCCCAGGACGGCTATCCGCTTGGTCTTGAAAATCTAAAGTCAACACGCAGGTAACTGGTTTTCATAGTGACGAAACTAATTTTACCTCTGTAAAACAGAAACAGGAGCACTGCTGCCCAGGACGGCTATCCGCTTGGTCCTGAAAGTCCTAAGTCAACACGCAGGTAACTCGTTCAAATTTCGCCTCTTTACCAGAACTCGGCAAGGGAGCGTGTTTGCAGCTTCCGGCCAGAAACGTTTTTTCTAGGCAATTACGGCTCGCCTGTTCTTACTCATCCCAAGAGCAAGCTTCACGAGTAACGTCCCAAGTAAGTTCCACACGCCAGTCAGTGAGCAAGTGAATCCAACTCGAATTTCCTTCGTCTCCTTCACAAACGCGGGCTCCCACTATGGCTTCACTTATCGCCCCTTAATTTTGGCAAAATTTGCGTTTTCAACTCCAGAATGTGGAAATAAGGGTGATCGCGCATGCGCGCCGTTCTTCACTTAGCCAACAACCGGACCCTCAATCGCCAAAATCCTGAATGACTTACATTGAAAGACAAGTAGCAACCTTTGACCTTTTTGTCACGTACTTCCTCTCTTAAGGTCAACTCCAGAATGAAAATTCCTTCTAGAACATTCTAAAGGACAAGCGCGCGAAATCATAACTTGGCAAAAAAATTGCCTCCCTTTCCCTGCTTCTTTCACAATAAATCAAAGTTTGTACAAGATTTGCAAATAGAGGAAAATAAATAATATTCTTTTAAACTAAATAATATTCCCAGAAGCATCTGTTTTTCCCCAAAATTAAAGCCTTAAAATAAATAATTCAGAATCAAATAAAATTAAAATTTCTATAAATCAGAAAATCATTCACCTAGTTTTTATACCGTTATCAGACAAATTCTCTACACAACATTTCCTTTCCCCTAAGGAATTAAATTTTGGTGTACCAAAATTTAGAAGACAAACACTTCTTGAAATACCATGACTCATACCGTGCAATAAGGCTAAAGGATAACATAATGTAACAATATTTCACACGACTCCTTGGTACAGTGACGTTACTGACACATTAAATTTCAAGTCCAAAATGTGCAAGTAAAACAACAAGATTAATCAAAGCAATTACTAATTAAAATACTCAAGGAAGATCATCAAAAACAATTAATCAAAAAATCAATTAAATCACTTAATTAATTAAACCTAGAAATACTCAGAACATATACAAAAATAAAAATATAAAATAAGGCGTTAATCACAAACAAAATATGTCTAAGATCAATCAATAATTTTATGACAAAAAGAATTTCTCCTTTTTTTTCCAGTTCATTACATCACACTAGTGTTGCAGTCTCTGTGTGGCCACATTTCTGAACGTTTATTTATCTATTCATTCTTTTTCAGTCCATTAATGTATGCAACCTGACTATTGTGACAATTTCTGCTGAGCACAATCATGGAGTACATTAAATGAGTACGGAGTTGTCAATGCAAGCGAGGGAAAACCCTGTAGTTAGAAATCATTGTGTTAGCAACTCCCCCCTGCAGCCTTCAACGCGAGAAACTGAAAGCAACAACCCCGTAATGTAAGAACTCAGCACCACCAATAGCTTTAGTAGAGAAACTTGACCTTAAAAGAAACCAGATTTCACCCTCCTACGTCTCACCTTCGACCAAGGAAGAACAATCAATCTTTCAAAGTTGAAGAAGACTTTATCTGTCACTTTTTCCCTTACGATAGATAAGCCACTGAATGTGTTCGGATACACACACCCGAAGAAAGAAATAATCTAATCCAATTGTTCACACACAAAAAAAAAAAAAATAAAAAAATAAAAAAAATAAAATAAAATAAATAAAAATAAGATAATTAACGCGCCGCAGATACATAAAATACATTCCTGAGAAAATAAACACACTAATAATTCAAACAATTCCAAATAAAATATGTCACATGAACGTATTCAAACAAAGAGTAAAGACCCCCTAAGTACTACGAAATTGAATAACTTCCAGGAATGAATCCCAAACAATCACGTCTAAGAACAGAAGCGGCCTGATCAGGGCCAAGAAAAGAAAGAAAAGAAAAGAACGTTACAACACAAGGAACCTCGGAACCAGCCGAAACTACCCCACACAAAAAAATCAGAAAGAAAGAAAACGTGATTGTCCAAAAATTCAATCCAACCAAAATCAATTCCGAGAATTAACATAACGAATACGCTGTGCAAATACCAATTAAAATTTTATCCAAAACACACACAAAATAATAATAATACAACCCAATGCATATACAAAATAACGTTTGGCCAAAAATTACAAACAGATACTACCAAGATACACATATACACATAAAATGAAAATACAATTAAACTATAAAAATTTCGTACATAATTCAAATGAGCAATGAGATCAGTGATGCTTAAAAAAATTTTAAACTGCAATACCTAAACAAATACACACATAATCATTACGTTAAACCATATCAAGTCAAAAATATTTCACTGTAATTCAAATCAAGCCAAAAAAAATCAACCAGCAAGAGTGAAGTGTCGCTAAAAAAAAATTCAAACTTCAAGATAAACACTAGTGAGTAACAACACCATATTTAAGTCCCCTTATTAAGACAACAAAAATTCAGTAATTCTAAAAATCCATTAGGTCCACAAAAAAAAAAAAAAAAAAAAAAAAAAAAATTCAACTTGTCAAAGAAATCAATCAAAGCTGGACTGAAGCACGTTACTAGAACACTAAATAAAATATCACAAATCAAAAAAGTGTTCAAAACAAACCCCCCAATTTAGGCAAAATCTGAGATTTATTCTGCATCAGACTCTTCCAAAACGTTGTATAGTAACCTAAGTAACAGCTTTCAGCAACACCTCCACCCAAACAAAAGAAACAAAGTAACTCTTTACCGCGTCCATGTAAGCTGAGAAAAGCGCTGTATTATGAATGACAGACCCAAACTTTTACGTATCAAGCAAACCCCCAGACACGTTGAAAGAGAACATAAGATCTCCAATCTCGGAAAGAAAAGTGCGCTGACTGAAACGTTACTATCCTGAACCAACACAATGAAAAAGCTACAACAATAGTTTTCTCAGATAACAAGTTCCTGTTTGCTCCGCTGTAAGAGGTCAAGTGCCACGATGAAGTGCAAGTATTTACAAGAAAACGAGCTTTCAGGACATTACAACTTCACGCAAGACCTAACTGCAAGCAACAAATGCAAAGTTCTCAAAAGTGCTAAACTAAAAAAAAATACTCCTAACTCGTAACTCAAAAATCCCTAAAAATCACACAAATGAAATCCATAACTCAGATTCTACTATTTTCCTATGACCACAGAAATCTCAATTCTTCCACAGAAACTAAACATCAGAGAACTTACATTTTTCGGACCTTGGCAGAAACCACCAGAAAACAAAACAAAAACCTGATACAACCAACTTGACACTAACAAGTCAAATACAAAACTTATGTCAAGACAAAAATTAACCCCAAATTCAGCAACAAGTCCAACCAAGAAAGAAAATTCAATAACTCAAATAAAATCTATTACGATTCACTAGCAAATTCAAGACAAACTACTTGTAATCAACAGAAAATTCCCACACATGAGTACAGAGCAAAAGTAACTAATCTTCTCAACTTATTTAAAAAATTTCATAAAACCAATTCCCGTTGTCACCAAAATTCTCATTAAAATTCACTTTCTACAATTCACAAGACTAACTCAATTTCTACTGTTTAAACAATTCTCACCTGACAACTTTTCACAAACTTAAAACTCAGAAGATAACTAATCTCAATTACTCTGACTCATTTAACTAATCAGAACTTCCCTCAAGCTGAAGAATTCAATCCAAAAAACAAAATTAAATATGCAACCATCACTATTGCTGATCTCAGGCAAAAATTCAAATCTAACCCATGTTAACCTTAAAACAGAATTTGGCAATTGAAAAACAATCTACAATTTTTACTCATTCATTTGTATCATTATGCCTTCAGAACTTATAAAATTCATTGCTCAATACTAAATTAAATTACTAACACATTACACAATATACTGGAATCATATCAAAACAATGTAATCAAAAAGCAATAATATACTACGCTAGAGAATCATGAAAACATTACATACATTTCACAAAATATTATTCAATTAAGTAAAAAAAATCAAAATTTCTCTAACGTTACCCCTCACAATTACACATTTCACAAGATTCTAGGTTAAATAAGTAGCAAAAACACACACAAAAAAAATTCTAGCTAGGCATAGCTATGGCTTGACTCATTCAGTAAAATAATTAGAGTCTCTTTCTCTTAGAAGTACTCAAAAAATGAGTCCAGTTTTTACTGACAAGCACTCGAAACTTGTTACAAGGATACACAAATAGCATAGGATTATCGTGAAATAATTCATATTCCATCTTGTATCAGAAATCAGAAATCAAAAATATACATCCAGAAAACACTCAAGGATTTTCAACAGTAAAAATGTACAGTACCTATTCTGCTACATTAAAAAATATATTTTTCCTAATTTTAAAGTTCAATTCTGATTGCCTAACGTTAAAGTCCAAAATTCCTGAAATTTACACACATTTTCAAAATTTATCACTCTCGTATTAACAAATAAGCAAACACAAATCAAAAAACTAATTAATCCTAGCACATAGACTTAACTCCTTCATTAAAACAGTAAATTACTAAAAATAGGTAAATTCAAAATCAATTTCACACACCTTCTCAGAATATAATACTTTTGTACTGGTCAACAACCTAACATGCACAGTATGAAATCATTGAATCACACGTCCTAAAACACTATCTTTTTAGTTAATATTATACCAAAACAGTTTACCTAATCTTAAATTAAATTAGAGAATTAATATCCTGCAGTAACCAGTAAGCAAACATAATTCAAATCAAAACCTTAATTAGTCCTCACACATAAAATTTAACACTTTCTGAAAACAGTAAGTTATACAAAATAAATAAATTCAAAAAATAAGTTACTGATTCGATCCTTCACTAAGCAGAGGTCACGGCACCAATGTTATATAGAAGTTTCGGCACCAAGGTTAAATAGCTTTACTTCAAGGTACCACTGTTAAATAAGAAACTACTTGCCGTGAAAGGTTTCTACTTCCTCTTAGGGAGGAAACTAAACTCTTAATTTTTGCTAATTACCCAAACTTTTAGTGATCGTATAGTGAAACGGTAAAGCATTTTGCGTTGTGAAAAAATGCATTCCGGGACCGCGCCGTGAGAGGATCGAAAACATAAGAAAAACATATACAAGATATATAGGAAAAACATATTAAATATATAAAGAAAACATACTGTAATAGGTTTCCAGATTAAATATCAGTTTATTCAATTACATCACAATAACAAAAATCTTAACCTCATTTGAGAGTCTAAGGAGAAGTCATCAATTTGTCAGTTACCCTTTTTTTTTTCATTTAAATTCATATAAAAAAAACTTAAGGTTTGTCTGGTAATTTAAAAGGGGAAAGGGAAACAATTTAAGGCCTGAGAATTAATTTAAGAGTCGACGCTGTTTTTACATTCCAAGAAAAATTATTGAAAACCCACTCAAAGTTCAAACACAAAAAAATAGCACTGAACTTGGTTAGACATCTTGAAGTGGAGGACTCGTATCTTGATAAGCGTTGACGTCGGCCGGGCTCATCTTTACACTGGTTCTCATACTGTCGACGTTATTTTACCACTGTGAACAGAAACAGGAGCACTGCTGCCCAGGACGGCTATCCGCTTGGTCTTGAAAGCCTAAAGTCAACACGCAGGTAACTGGTTTTCATAGTGACGAAACTAATTTTACCTCTGTAAAACAGAAACAGGAGCACTGCTGCCCAGGACGGCTATCCGCTTGGTCCTGAAAGTCCTAAGTCAACACGCAGGTAACTCGTTCAAATTTCGCCTCTTTACCAGAACTCGGCAAGGGAGCGTGTTTGCAGCTTCCGGCCAGAAACGTTTTTTCTAGGCAATTACGGCTCGCCTGTTCTTACTCATCCCAAGAGCAAGCTTCACGAGTAACGTCCCAAGTAAGTTCCACACGCCAGTCAGTAAGTGAGTGAATCCAACTCGAATTTCCTTCGTCTCCTTCACAAACGCGGGCTCCCACTATGGCTTCACTTATCGCCCCCTTAATTTTGGCAAAATTTGCGTTTTCAACTCCAGAATGCGGAAATAAGGGTGATCGCGCATGCGCGCCCTTCTTCACTTAGCCAACAACCGGACCCTCAATCGCCAAAAACCTGAATGACTTACATTGAAAGACAAGTAGCAACCTTTGACCTTTTTGTCACGTACTTCCTCTCTTAAGGTCAACTCTACAATGAAAATTCCTTCTAGAACATTCTAAAGGACAAGCGCGCGAAATCATGACTTGACAAAAAAATTGCCTCCCTTTCCCTGCTTCTTTCACAATGAATCAAAGTTTGTACAAGATTTGCAAATAGAGGAAAATAAATAATATTCTTTTAAACTAAATAATATTCCCAGAAGCATCTGTTTTTCCCCAAAATTAAAGCCTTAAAATAAATAATTCAGAATCAAATAAAATTAAAATTTCTATAAATCAGAAAATCATTCACCTAGTTTTTATACCGTTATCAGACAAATTCTCTACACAACACCTTTCGTGCCTTTTATGAGGAGTTATTGATACGCCTTTTGACCATTTAAATAATTATCATGCCGGGTAGGTTGTTGAGTCATCCTAGTTAGCCTTAATTTAAGGTACTAGTCCAGCAATTCTCTTTAGACTTGAATTTATTGGTTTCCGATTTTTATGTTCCATCGCAAGCTATCAGTGTTATCGTAAAGCACGAAGATATGTGCCTTTCTGTTCTGTAGTTGAGAATAAAGGGTTATTTTTACCCTTCGTCTGTACTGATATTACTTCATTCCTATGCAAGAAGTCGCCAGGTTCCTTAGTAGGATCTAGTAGAGTTTATGTGGCCAAAGAGAGCAAGATCCTATATTTTTAGGTCAAACGAGGGAGTATTCGATATTAAATTTATTGTTATCACTCAGAGTAAAAAAGCATGTTTTCATATTTCATTAATCATGTTGTATTTTTATAAACGTACTTTACATATCTTTTCATAATGTTAGGTACGCAACCTTTGTAACATGCAATGATTTATTTCATACGACTTTCTCCTGCCCGATTTCGCGTTTTTTCTCTTGATTAATAACACTTTTTCCTTATCTTTCGTTGGGTAGTGTAATTTTAATTCATATAGTTTGTTATATAGTTTATTTGTTTCAAAAGCTGAGTTCTCTTCTGTTAAAGAAAGGTTTATTTAAACATTTTTTGACTTCAAATTTGAAAACGCAAAGAGATAAAATGAAAATAAAAAAGATCAAAATTCAAACAGTATGGCTCTTAAATGTTAGAAACTAAAAGAATTTCTCGAGGTTTATTCATTTATTACACTGACCAAGAATACAATAATGCAAAACCTCGAACAAATAAGAATATTTCGTAGAACTTCTAGATGGGATTATGTAATGAAACATTTTTCGCCCTACTTATTATTAAAATATATGCAATGAGGTTAATTTTTATAAAAGTTTTTTTAATCTGATTTTTCTACATTCCTTACAATTTATGTTCATTTTTTCACACAGAGAGGAAATAAATGTCCGTTAAACCAAAGCATATTTTCTATTTTGACATACGTCAAAGAAGCAGAAAAGCAATTTAAACTACAACGATAATCGATAGCAGAGCTCACTGCTACTTAATAACTGATTTGCAGGTAATGGGAAAAAAAAAAAAAAAAAGGAAGTCAACGTAAATCCTAGTTTTTTTCGGGGGGGGCAATTATAAAAATAGCATTTGCTGCATACAATTCACAGATACAATTGATACACATATGCACAACCTACAATCTGAAAGAGAATTTTGAGCAATAATGTGCTGCAGCAAAGAATGGATTGGATTGTTTTGAATTGCTTTGATTACGATACAGCACTCGAGGGCTATCAACTTAAAGGAAAGGATGGCTTCGTGGAGGACTACCTAAGGAAAATGAATCATATTCGATATACAGATAGGGACGTGCACTAAAATTCAGGTTATGTTAGGAAATAATTATGTTAAAATATTCCAACAAATCCTTTCCGTTACTTAAGCAGTTACGTTTAATGCTTGAGCACCGATCACGAGAAAATCATTTTAATCCAGATTGTGTAATAAAGTGTTTCAGTTTTCCGCTATGTAAATAATTTTTCTGCTTATATAGTTACTTTAAATATTTTAGTGCCGATCATACGAATCTTCTTTCAGTCAAGATTCTGCAACAGGACACACAGGACCGGAGTTGGAAAGATTGTTTTACATAAATCTGTGTTCATGTTTGTCAACGTATATAAACGTATCAAAAAAAGGAAATAATTTGTGGACAGTGAAATCAGTTAGAATGTAATTTAGGCAGGAGAAAACTTATCTGCCCTTTTGCTCAGAATCCCTATGCATATGAGTAGTCAGATAAAGCATAGCAATTTGAGAATATTGTTTTGAATTGTTAAAAGTTCCATGGCTATTTAGTGGCCTAAGCGAACATAATTTATATCCCCTTGATATTAATTAGAAGGGACAGCTTAATCTCTTAGTCACAAGGATCCGTTTTGCCCTATTAATATCACTTTTATACTATGCAGTCACATTTTAGTAGATGATGCCGCTATTCCTCAAGGAAATGTGGTCCTCAGTGATTTAGGGAACGTAATAGTG
Organism: Stegodyphus dumicola; assembly: GCF_044657685.1. Classification (NCBI taxonomy): domain Eukaryota; kingdom Metazoa; phylum Arthropoda; class Arachnida; order Araneae; family Eresidae; genus Stegodyphus; species Stegodyphus dumicola. The sequence goes on along the minus strand of NC_140771.1, from coordinate 128,695,030 downwards.
AAATATTTTGATGCTATGTTGATTTAAAAAGCTAGATCTTAACCTCTGACTAAGAAGGCCGTATATATATCTGACTTACAATATTTTTGTGATGTCTGGACAGCGTATATATTTATATGGCATCTTGAAATCTGCCCAAGAAATTAAGGCAATATATTAAAAGTACATAAATGCAGATATAAATTACCAGGGACATTTTGGCATTAAAATAGAGAAAATACCTCTTTTGATGGTAGCTTTCGGAAATTTGGGCTTTCTTAGTGAAACCCAGTGTCGGTCAGAAAGTTTTAATGTCACTGAAAATTTAGGGGATATTTTTACCAGTCCTTCAGCTAATCCTTTCGATTTCAAAGAAAATAAACTGATCCAATGGTACACTGGACAAAGAGAAAAAAGTTCTTGCTTTTTAATTTCTAGTACTGGCATGTTTTCCTCAAGCAAAAACATTTATTAAATGTGCTTAAGTCTATGAGCTAATAAGGCTGTCCAAATTATTTGAATTTTTTGTCCATCACATGCAGTTTGTAAACAATAACTACCTAGATGAAATATATCATTTTTCATGATAAAAATTAATAATAACTTTTATAGAAAAAAAATAAGATAGTACTTTACAATAAATAAAACAAAATAAAAATTGTCATGAAAATTAAAAAGATTTTCGAGGTTTTAAGCATTGTTCTAATCTTAATCTAAGTAACAAATTATTATATTATAATTTGCTATTCTTATATATCAAGTAAAGTTTAAAATTGCTCTATAGTTTTTGCCTTCTGATATCAATATAAAAACTAATAGACACTTTTTAAAATACATTGAAGCATAAACACAAATCCTTTCTTTTATGTATATTACAATGATATATATATAACATAATTAAATACATAACATAATGTAAATATTTTATGTACGTAACATAATTTAACTACATAAAACAGATTAAACTTGTTTTTTAATTAGATATTTGAAAGATATATTTTGTAAATTGTAAAAGAATCAGTGATGTCATGTTTAGAGATCAATAGAATTGTTATGTATTATTTTACAGTGCAAAGTTAATGTCTTAATTTTTAATTCCCATGAAGCTACCCGGTTGGGAGTCAAAGGTCGGGGGCTGTTGCGCTCCCGTCCGTGCCCTTTCTTCCAAACTGAACATGCGGTTTGCTCGTTCGGAGGCGAGAAATACTTCAGCTTTCCCGAAGAGAAATTTGTGACATGTTTATGACGTACTGGTGTCGCAACTTTGACAGAATTACGGTTGAAAATATTCCTTGTTGTCTGCGCGGGAATGGGTATGTCACTTTCAATAAGAGGGTTAGATTTTCTCGGAAATTTGGAGATAAATTATTGCTCTTTTTCTCGTTGGTTAGAAAGTTAAGTGTTGGATTGGAGAGATACAATTTTATAGTTTGAGCCAATAGTGAATTTGGAGGTGGTCCGTATTTTAGCGTTACCGAGGTTTTAAAAGCTGTTGCACTTGAGGCAGGAGCAGATTTTTCTAGATTTTTTAACCTCATATAAAATTAAAAATAAAAAGAGGAGGGACAATAAAGTTTTCAACCGCAGCCTGGAGGCCTAGAAGCTGACGCGGTCTGTGATTCAGTTTTCCGGCGATCAAAGAATTAGTTTCTCGCGCTTCTTCTTAGCCACGAATGAAAAAGTCGCATGTGGATTACCAAAAAGTGGCAGTGCTGAAAAGTTCCCTGCAAATAATCAAACAGTGTCAGTGTTCTCGTAGCTGATAAGATGAACTCCTTTCATTTGGGAAAAGTGAATATTAGTTGCTGAGACTTTTGGCTTGCAATTTTTTTTTTTTTTTTTTTTTTTTTGTGGCTTAAAGTTTTCAGGAAATTTCTTGCTTGCTGGAAAGGGCGTGAAACTCCAAAAAAAAAAAAAAAAAAAAGAGTTCCGTTTGACGTGTCTGCGAACATCTTCAAGACGATCATTTGCGAACATCTCAAGGATGATCATTTCTTCGGTTATTCTTTAAGGCGGTGCAGTTGGGCCTGCGACATGTGCATTTTCCTAAGAGAAAATTAGCTTTGGACATCACCAGCTTGGACACCACTAAAGAAAGAAAAGAATGATCAGTTTTTCTTACCTTTTTACCCTTGTAATCTTGAGGAATAAATGATCAGCCCAAACGTACCATTTATCTTGGACCCTATTTACACAGATCTGGAAACCACTGTGCTAATTGGGAGAAAACATTCCATTTCATTTATGGACCTTTGTGATCTGAAATCTATGAGTGATTTAGTTTCATTTGTGTTTTACTTAATAATTAATTATTATGATTTTTGGAATGCTAATTTCTAAGGTATGAGCAGCACTTTTAATGTCAGTTGAAAATCTGAAATGTTGCTGGTTGGTTAATTAATAATTGAGAAGTTATATGTTTTAAAAATGTTTAACTAATATAACTTAAATTAATTTAATAGAAGAGGGAAAGTCTTAATGTTTCTTAAAGAAAATGTCTCTGATTTAATATATATCGAATATTATATTAAGTAATTTAATTAATCACTAAATTTCAGAAGATGAATTTTTGCTGTATTCCTGATGAAGGAAATTTGTATGTTCCTCAAAGTTAGCTTTAGATGTGAGTTTTAATTCATGTGTAACTGTTTAAAGGAGTGTATTAAGTGAGTATAATTTGGTATGATTTGAAAACAAAAACCTTTAAAATGACAAATTTCAGAAACTAAATGAGTTTTACTGTTCATTGACAATTATATAATTCTGGCAGAATATTGGTCATGATTTATAATGTCAAATGTAAATTTGTGAATAATAATAATAATATTAATATAGATAATGTTTTGTATGAATAGTCTGGCCAGCTATCTAAGTTTATAATATTCTAAAAAAATTGTAAATGCTTTAATTATTTAATGTTGTATGTTTTACTCGTATTTGAGTTTTTATTTGGTTGTCTATTCATGTCCCTCATGTGATCCTTAAGGAAAACTTGGTTCTTTCCAATTCGAACGTAGGTAACTTAGCGGGTAGTTGGGAAATTAATTTTAAGTGTGTTGAAACTATACGATCGGATTATTTCACTTGGAAATGGTGATTGACTTCTTACTTGTGGGATATACCTTTCCATGGTGTTTTGAGGTGTTCGATGTTTATATTAAAATGAAAGAGTTTGTGGCTATCGTTGCATTGCGATTTATTTCAGGAAAGACAGAGGGTATAGTTTATTTTAGAGAAAGTTAGCATTTGCAGAATTTAGTTTGATAGTGAAGTACCTTTATTGAGTATTTTGTTAAAAATAATCAATTTGATTACACCATTTGATTACTTACACTTTTAAGGATTACCTTAAAAGTTTGATCTTTGAATTGATAAAATTTGTTTTACAGATGTTAATGATTTAAGAGATTTAGTTTAACTTCAATCACAAGTTTACGGATTCATATATTTTTACGAGAGTTTTTTTTCTTTTTCTGTTTCTTTGTCCGGCACCAAATAAAAAAAAGTTAAATCAATCACGAGTTTAAAATATTAATATTGTTCTTAACAACTTTTAAACGTAACAGTATTTGAACTATTGGTTAATATTTCGTAATCTAAATGCTGTTAAAATTTATATAATTTATTAAGTTAGGTATTATTTATTGAGCTTACTTTCATGTACTGCAATAACTACTCCAATTCAGGCTTTTCATAAATCAATAGCCAATACAAGTAATGTTAAATGTAATTTACGTATGTCAATAACAAAGGTTTGACTATCGTTATGTACAGAATTTATTACCTTGGTCTCAACTAGCCTCTTCTGGTTTTGTAGATTTGAATTTCAGTTTCTTAAACTCATTAGGTCTTATTATAAAGTGGTCAGGAGAAGTCTGAATTTTAATCCTTTAGGTATTTTCTTATGCAGTTATATACATGGTATATGACACTGCAGAATGATGCACACAAGGTTTTATTACATTCAGATGGATATATTTACACTATGACGTAAAAACAGAAAATGCTGTTTCAAGCTTTAATAACATTTCGACCAAGTTTTCTAAACCTATATTTAAAAGTAGAAAGGAAGCGTGCACAACAGACGTTTTTAAAATTTTGGAGGTAACCTGAATAATATTTATACATTTATCACTACATTCATAATTTAAACACATATAAAATGCAACGTTCATTTGACAATATATGAAATACTGCTTTTGCAGTTATTTCACGATATAACAAAATGAAAAAGACATTTCAGAAAATTGTACAAACATGATTAAAACCACATGAAAAGCACCTTAGGATGAAATAAAATACGGATGTGTCTTTATCTGAACCATATTTATGTATTATGGATAAGCTCTTACTTTTGACAGATAAATATTAAAAAAAGAAGACGAATATGCATTTTAAGGGAAATATAGATTGATTGGAAAGTAATGCAGGACTGAGTCAGATAAACCAAATGAAAAACATTGCTGCACAGTGTTTATTATTTACGTAGAACACACCATTTTCAATTAATTTTGTTCATTCTTTTTGCAATCTTTCATTCCTATTTTGAAGAATTTTTTTGGTTTTCCAATAAAATATTCAATTATTACATTTTTGATTGCTTGATTATTATGAAAGCTTTTACCAAAACGAATATGTTGCAGTGACTCGTATAAAAATAATAATTGAGCTGACTGAGTGGACAGACTTTGAGTAAGAATTTCTCCCTGAACTTTTATCGAATCACTCTTGTAGTACTTATTTAGCGTTATTCCGCTGTAAAATAACGTTGTTGATCAATGAAAGATTCTTACATATTAAGTCATGTTTCAAACATCTAATTGGTGGTAAAAGTTGTCTGTGTTAATGATTTGACCATTGTCTAGCTGTTCAAAATAAAGCATACCTTTTTATACCCGAACACAGTGAACAATACAGAGTGAAAAACTTTATACAGAGTGAAAAACTTATATAGACACAGTATAGTGAGAGTAGTATATAAAAACTTATATAAACAGAGAGAAAAACTTTCTTTGAAAGCAATCCTGGTTTTGTTGAGAGATTTGGCTTCTTGTTTGGTGTCAAATACTTGCTTTCAACTAACCTTGTAATAAAGAATCCTTTTTACATTTCCAGTTACAATACCAATTAAAAAAAGTTCCATTAAATTTTTTAGTGAGGGGAAAGCAAAGAAGCAAATATCGATAATTGTTGACGGTTTTCAGCTGTGAACGTATACGTAAATCAAAAATTAGCACGAGAAATGATTTGTATTCATTTCTAGTGATCCATTTCTATACACTAAATACTGAATATCTATTCACTGAATACAGAATGAAATTTCTATTCACTGAATCTTCTTCTTTTTTTTTTTTTTTTTTTTTTTGTTTTAAGTTTTTGTTAGTGATCCATGAATTTAAATCTATCAGCATTTTCATATCATCTTCTTTCACCTCCTTTAGTTGCCCAATTTTAAGCTTGCCCTGAAGACTAAAAATCCCATTTCGGATCTTCTTAAGACGCCTTTGGCATTTGCATTCATTGCTAGTACCTGAGAATATTTAAAAAATCATCTACTACCTTCATTAGTACTTACATGTTCGCGAAGCTCATAAAGCATAGTGAGGAGAATATGCAGCTTATCGTATGACACCATTTAAATATTAATAACTTTAATGAAAGTTTAATTATGAGCAATTGAGAAAAGAAAAGGTATTTTGTCAAGATTGTAATGAATTGTAAAATAGGTTGACTGCCGAAAGCATTTTACTATACTTTTGGTATATGAATTTTTGCAAAGTTCCAATCCTGCATTAGTGCTCTCTAATCAACCTGATACTTTCCAGTAACGAGAATAGACTGACAACATTTACTTGTCGATCTCTCTAGATAAAGTTTCATCGGACAAGTTTGACTACCAGCTACAAGATAAACAAAAATTTATTTTTACAATTTAAAACAGAAGTTCAGTTTTAAGTTCGGTCTGAAACTACAAACCAATTCCTTTTTGGAACTATAAATTTATTTTTGACGTGTTTTCGAACAATAATAATCATTATCAACTGTATAATTAAACCACAGGTAGTCACAATACAAATATACTAGAAATTCAAAGAACTCTTCGAGTATTCTTTCCTTATTCATTGACATAAAGTGGGAAACCTGCAGCTTGGAAACCTAGTGTAATTCAGAAGTATTCCAGGCGAATCTTTTAAGTTGTAGAGACATTAGGTATATTTTTGGAAGCAGGCGAGATAAAAAATGAGAAAACGCCTTCGCCGGGAATCGAACCACGGATCTCTGGAATACCGGCCCAGCGTGCAGAACCACTACACCACGAAGGCACGCTAGGAAGGCGGGAGAAATAGCTTATATACTCCGCCGTTTAAAGAGTGACTGGGGTTTTTAGGGGACCCAATCGCCAAATCCTGGGTGAGGAGAATCATCATCCAACACCCTTTTAGTTCGGGCGCCACTGTACAGACATTAGGACTGTTTTTGAAGCAAGAGAGATGAAAAATTAACAAATGCCTTCGCCGGGAATGAACCACGGACCTCTGAAACACCGGATCAGTGTGCTGACCACTGCACCACGAAGGCACGCTAGGAAAGCGGGAGAAATACCTTATAAAGTCTTATGTAAAGCTTATTTTCATATTTAAAATATCATTGCAGGAAGAAGAAAACTATTTCTGAAAATATTGTATTTCTAAAATAATTAGTTTTGGCTTTTTCGCAAACGAGAACAGAAATAAAAGAAATAAAATATTCTTAACTACATTAAAAAGAGCTGAGAAAGCTGACATCTGATACTAGAAGAGTCATTGACAAAAATTTTACAACACAATAAATTCGATTACTTTCAAACAATAAATATAATTTTAAAATTTAAAATACTTTGAATAAAAAACTTTACTTTTGGGGAACAATAATTCAATTTACTTTTTTTTTTTTTTTTTTGTTTTGCTTTGTAAAACAAATCCTATATATACTGATTTTCGGTCATATTCTTTCTCTGAAATCAAAGTTCTTCTGAAAGAATAGATTTATACAAATTAATACAATCTAGTTATCAGTTACGTAACCAGATTTAACGAGGATTCTATCTGGGAGCCTTTATTATGATTTAATGTACGTGACAATACTTTCCTGTTTCTGTTCCTGGCACTTAAAACATGCTAGAAGTCCACGTAACAATGAATTTTACCTTCACTGAATATTATCTGTTCTGATAAGTACAGAATACAGTTTTACGTTTTATATTAAACATTCTTTACTAAAAGCTCATCATGTTTCAAGTATTTTGTATCCAGGATGTTCTGAAGCAAATGCGTGAGACAGACTTAAATGACTTTAGTAGATGATCCCTTGGAACATGAGAAGTAACTAATGAATTTCGGCAGCTATAAATATGATGTATAGTGCAATAAAAATGGTAACTTCTGTTAACGCTCCCATGCTTTTTGTCAGTAAAAACGCAGAGCTCTTATTTCTGATCCTTTGCAAGGCATTTTTTCAGACACTATCGGTTGCCTGGGAGACTTCCAAACCTCTGTTTCTTCTTCGAGAACGCGTTTCATTATGACGTCCTAAATATGCTGTTAGTCAGCCATACCTCGAAGACATCGAAATTTCCATGGTCTTGTCCTCACTAGGTTGGGGTCTTAAAGCTGACATACAGAATCTGAATTTGTTCTTGAATTCGGTGTTGAATCTTTCCTAAGGAAGAAAGAAAGGAAGTGTCTAAATTACATAAATACTGCTGATTGTTTCACAATTTACAAAATATGAAGCTTTTACCATGTTTAAAGAATTGAGAAAACATTTGTTTGTATAAATAACCTAGAGATTATTTACAATATAGAAATCCTTAAAAAAAGAAAGAATCACCCTTTTAATAGAAGAAGAAAGAGATATTTTAGTAAGGAGAAGGAAATATTTTAATAGAAAGAATCACTCTTTTAATGATCACTATGCTGAACTATTCTACCGCAAAGGAAAGCGGTAAAATTTTCATTCTTCCCATTAGAAATTTATCGAGCGCTTTATATAAGGGCTAGTAAAAGTTAAATATTTTCATTTTAATTTTGTTTAATGCCTTTATTTTTCAGGGAAGTAAAATAATTCAGTTTCTAAGCTTCACTGCACTATCGTCTTCGTTTAGCATTTGTTTGCACTGCCCCCAGCAGTCGTCTTGAGCACAATATGTATTTATAAGGGTGTTATTTTGATCAAGTTATTTCCGTCAGCGGGGCTACCAGGCCGATATGCTAACTACCCAGTGGAACGGCTGCCTCGCTGTCGGTGGAAAGAAAGAACGTTTCTAAGCTTGTAACACCTAATTCAGAAGTCAAACAACAAAAATCAGCGTTATATTTTCAAAATTTTCACAGGATTAGTTTCGATGGTTTTACCGAACCACCATCCTCAGCTGCAAAACCGCAAATGAACAAGATAGGAAATAATGATTAGATAAGAAAGCCTGGACAAGAATAAGCAAGTGGTGCCATCTGTTGATGAAAAAGAACTAAAACATAATTTCTTTAAAGGCCGAAGGCAAAGATGGATTGGAATTAGGATCGTTAACTAGAACAGGAAGATTTTTTTTTTGAATGTGAAATGCCTCTAGAAAATCCAGTTCTCCAATGGAAGATGTTTTTTGAATAATTTTGGCAGCAGAAAAATTGAAAGTGTGATTTTCGGACCAACAATGTTGAGCAACAGAAGATTTCTGTGTTCCCTTATTTCTGACATATGCCTCATGTTCCTTGACGCGACATTTTAAGGCTCTCTTAGTTTGGCCAATGTAAATTAAACCACACTGGCAAGGAATCCTATAAATACCCCAGCCTTCGGCCTTCGGCCTTTAAAGAAATTATGTTTTAATTCTGGTTTCATCAACAGACGGCGCCACTTGCTTATTCTTGTCCAGGCTTTCTTATCTAATCATTATTTCCTATCGTGTTCATTTGCGGTTTTGCAGCTGAGGATGGTGTTTCAGTAAAACCATCGAAACAAGTCCTGTGAAAATTTTGAAAATATAACACTGATTTTTGTTGTTTGACTTCTGAATTAGTATTGTTAACACCTATTTGATTTGTAGAATATACCGCATGCATTTTCCCTTTCTTTTAAATATTTTTTCTGCTATACCATAGCCAACATCAGTTTTGGGTAAAGTTTTAAGACCTAGAAAGTATTAGGATAGCTGGTTTTACGATTCTAAATTTCATGTACTACTAAAAATGCTTTTACACAAATTAATTACATTATACTTTTCATATCATTCATTTACAAATCAAGTGAAAGGTAACGCATAAAATTATTAAAATTTCTCTCACGTAGAAATAAAAGCCGACATATTTTCCGAGCTTTGCACTTTATTACTAAGACGAACCAATTAAAATGAATACCGGAAAGAGAAATAACAAATCATTTTAATATTCGAATTTGTAAAAATGATAGACTATATCATGTCTTGTACAAATGTTTCTAAATTCGCGACGTTATAGTTTCTGATTTCGATTTTTACTAAATAAAATTCAGCAAATTATATGTAATATTCCCTTTCTACATAACTTTAATTGTCATAACTTCATTAAGAACAGTAAACAAACGAAGAAATTCAATGTAATAATTAGCGCAATAAAAGCAACAATTTATTTTTGATTGCAGTTTCATTGGTGCCGAATCCTAAATTTTCAAAGCATTGCTGTTAAAGTGATGAACACAGTAAAAGTTGTAATGTTTGACCACTTTTTAGTTAAGCTTCAGAGTCAGGCGTTATAACGTCCACCTAATAAATCTATACAAAGTTGGAATAAATTCTGACTAAGCTGAAGTTAGTGATAAAATTTTATTTATTTGTCTAATTATTGCTTTCAGCTCTTCATAAATTGGTCCAAAAGCATTTTCTCCCACATATCCTGAAAACTGTCATTATGCTACCACTATACTTACCCCTATATGCCTTTCAACAAGTGTGAAACTCTTTCCACTATGCTACTGTTCTGTTTCAACAACAAGAAAATATGAGGTAAAGAAAGTAATTACCATTTTAGTCTATGCAAAACTTGAGCGCGCAATATGGCCTGTCAATCAATGTTTGAAAATGTAAAAGTGTACCTTCGAATAGCAGAATTATCAATATTTAAGATGATACTTAAATGTTGATCCAAATAAGAGTTTTTAATTTACTTTTGAGAATGAAGAATGACAAGATCATTTAAGATATTGCTTACTAAACGAGTTTCGACGTTCCAGTCTACTAAAACTTCTTCCCAGATGTCTGTAGAGACATCATAACAGTAAATTATAGCAATGCATGGTTTTTCGACTCATTTACGATATTCTGTGTTGTAATAGCACTTGTTTTCTCTACCTTATTTGAGACAGAAATTCAAATCAGTTTTAATTCTTGAGCTTCTCACGAACTAAAATACGCTAAATAGAAATGAAGGGAAAATAACAGTTACGGAATTCGATTATCTTCGGCAGCTCTGGCAGTTCTGACTTTAATTCTGCAAAAATTACACGTAAAGCTTCTTCAGTTGGTGGATCGCATTTTCTAGAAATTTTCACATTCGCAAAAAACTTTTCTTCTTTAATTAAGAAATTGATTCCAATTCATATGTTCCTAACATTTTCGCAAATTAACATTTTTTCTTCGTCGGGAAAACTTTGGTCTATTTGTTCAACATTCTCACTTTAAGGAGGGAAATACTCACTATGCCTAGTCGTAATAATTAGCAGGTACGTAATTATAATATATAATCATAAGCAGGTGTTTAGTCATTAGTTCATTTTGCTCCGCCTAATATTTATCGATATAAAAACGATTGTCGCTTCTTGTAGCTAACTTTTGGAACTAAAAAGCGCTAAACGTATCTTTATTTTGTATTGCAAAGTATTCTCTTCCTCCTTATCCTGCGTTTCCGTGGCTTTATGCTTTATTGGTAGGCACGTCCGGCTAGCAACTGAAATGTCCGGAGTTAGAATATCGGCGATGATATTGCATATAATTCCTGTTTCGAAAATCTACAATATTATATATTGCTATAGAAATGACTTCAACATTCATTTTAAACCAAAAAAAAAAAAAAAAAAAAACTACCCTATTCCTTATGACAGAAAACACACAAGTTATTCAGCCGACGCAATTTTGTGATCAAATATGTAACTAAAATAATGACTACCTGAGATATTTTAACAATACAGCAGTTCATTACTATTTCTTAGGATGTTTCGATAATATCAAACTAATACTTGAAATATTCATTTTTCAGAACTATAAAAATGATGGAAGAATAAATAACTTAGAATTCTGCTTAATGTGAGGAAACGCACTACATTACTAAATTTAAATCAGTAAAAAGTCTTGTAAATGCCCATTAATTGTTTACAAAAGGTTTACAAGGTTATCAAAAAAGGTGCTGTCTGGAATTCATCCATAAGAAAGAATTATTCTTCAAATTAAAAGAAATACGTATTCAAACATTATAGAGACTACTCTTTTAGGGCAAAGAATTATTAATATGATCATCAGTCACATATACATTCTGCTCAGTTTATTAAGTATATTTTTTGCTTCTATTTATGGTTTTAAATATAAGAAATTAATAATCTAATTAAGACAAAACTAAATTAAAATGAAGCACATGTTTTGAATTCTACATTACTACATTTAGTATAAGTCACTAAAAATTTTGATTTAGTGAATTTCTGCTGTAATATCAAAGGGACTAGCTGCTTTCGTTTAAAGTGAGTTGCTGAATGTAGTATGAAAATTTGTAGACAATAAAGTAGAATGTTTTGACATGTTTTCAAAATTTTTATCTCTACATATATATTTGCCTGTGGTATCTGGTCTAAAAATACTCAAAAAAGCAGGAGAGGGGATTTCTGAGAAAGGACCCAAATATGACCACAAGAAAACATAATACTGATTGAGATAGATTTTATTTTAACACAAGTACTATCAGCTGTTTTAATACGACGATACACTACAACAAAAAATTGATACACTACAACAAAAAAGTAAAATGATTTCGGATGACTAATATGTCAAGAAATGGAAACGATTTGGATGTTTGAAATGAAATGTGAAGTGGATAGAAGTATCTTGTGCAGAATTCATAACTGAGATAACTTGAATTAAATCACCTTTGTTGCCATCAAAAAGAGTGAAATGTATCATCGATCTATCAATTCCAAAAGAGAAAATAAGTCTTTTCATTACAATCCCGCTGAATTAAAGAACGCTTACAAAATAATTGATCTTTAATTTACAACGGCACACGTAGGCATCCGTGAGAATAAAACTAAGAGGATACTTTGCGGCTAATTTTTCAGGATGCTAAAAATACTTGTTCTGGAAACCAAAATGCGTTTCTTTGAGACAACGTTAAGCAAGGAACATTAAATCTTTAACTTCATTATGCGAAAAGCGAAATCCTCAAGTCTAGGTTCTAGAAAATTTAAAGCAGTCTCCGTCGGGATATTAATGAATAAAGTTTCGACATCAAACGAAACCATAAAAAATTTCTGAGGGGGATTTGTTAAAGTTTATTGATAAATTCGATTGAATGTCTTATTGTGAACGTGCTTTTTGGTAGTAGAGGAGAAAATCAATAAACCAAATATTTTGCTAGTGAGTAGGAAGTAGTGTCTAAATTAGAAAGGATGGTGAGAAATTTAATGTCAGTTTTAGTAACTTCGGGAAGGAGAGGGCTTGAAATGTAGCACAATTAGCAATGGCTGCGATAAATAAATTTTCTAACTGCATTGAGACAATATGCAAGGACTTTATATTTTTGAGATCTCTGAGTATGAAGAATGTTTTAGGATCGTGTTATATAAACCTTCTTGTAACCTTATCGAGAAGGAAAGGTTAAACTGACTTTACCGCATATTTTTCCAGGATGTTTTTGATAAGAACTCCAATAATTATAACAAAATCCTTTAATAACAATAATTTTAATTACTAATCAGTTCTTAGCTAAACGATTTCAATAAATATGAATCTTTATTTAAAGGTAAACACATATTTAGTAAATGTTAATAAGAATTTTCTTGCTTAAAAATTGTAAATTTCACGGATTTTACTGATTTAACTTTCAATAACAAGTATTAAGATATTGCATTATTTAATTAGGGAAAATGCATTCCTTATGGCATATATCTCATAGCAACTAAGTAATGTGCTGCATTATTTAACTTTTTATACAAAATGATATTAATATTTAAACATTTTACTTTTTCAACTGTTCGTCATTTAGTGCGGATTTATTATTGACATAATACAATAGCTCGAAAAAATCTCTAATGGTTATCCTTAGTATAGGGATCTCATTAATTATAAAAGAACACTACCACTATGTTTTCTGAAAATATTCTTGCAAAAGGACTTAAATATCTCGTTAAGCATGACTAACATATTAAAAAATAAAAAGTCTAAACTATTACTTTCTTACTCAGACAAAAATAAAAAATTCTGTTGAGAAGAAGCAGGTTTTCAGCAGTGAGAAATATAATTTATATTAAATTCATGAGAACAGCAGAAAAACAGAATGCATTTATTAAAAATTTAGATGGTTCTTCGCGAGGCATTTATTAAAACGAGACGCTCTTGAAATTCTATCTTGAAACATTACGTTGGAATTCTGTGAGCAAAATATATGGAACGTCATCGTGAAGCGAAAATAAATCGGTTCTCGCAGATAATTATATGAAAGAAACTGAAGTCATCGTGAAAAAAATCAGCAAGAGGAAATTTAAAAGCCCAAGCAAGTATAATATTAGAAAGCAAATTGTTTAAGCTACTGAAATAATTTTAAAAGAATTTCTTCCCCAAAGGTTTAGAAAAAAAATTAGCTTATTGTTTGTGCTCAAATCTGGTTTGTAGAATCTGGTTTGAAAACACTTTCTTCAAAAAAGAAATTCTCTATTGATAAGATATATTGAACTGAATTTGTTTAAGTTATAAGGTATTTCTCCCTCCTTCCTAGCGTGCATTCGTGGTGTAGTGGTTCTGCACACTGGACCGGTATTCCAGAGGTTCGTGGTTCGATTCCCGGCAAAGGTGTTGCTAATTTTTCATCTCTCCGGTTTCCAAAAACTCCTAATGTCTCTACAGTGGAGCCCGAACTAAAAGGGTGTTGGATGAGTATTCCCCACACCCAGGATTTGGCGATTAGGTCCCCCTAAAACCACTAGTCGCCCTTTAAAAGGTGGAGTATAGAAGGTATTTTTCCCGCCTTCCTAGCGTGGCTTCGTGGTGTAGTGGTTCTGCACGCTCAGCCGGCATTCCAGAGGTTCGTGGTTCGATTTCCGGCGAAGACGTTGCTAATTTTTCATCTCTCCGACTTCCAAAAAAAAAAAAAAAATCCTAATGTCTCTACAAAGTAATTAAGTAGTTGCACAGTTGAAACGAAGTAGAAACTAAGACCATGAGAAAAAGCATGCTTAATGCTTAATTAATGAGTTATTCAACTTGTCAGGATTGCTGTAAATAGTATAAAACAAAATATAAATTCTATGAACTCGAAACATTAAGGAAGCCTTTTGCCAGGTGGAAATAATTATTACCCAATTTGGATACAGCAGGTCAAAATTAGAAGTTCAGAGGCAGTTCTGATTTTGTGAAGTATTCATAAACTCGAGTCGTTAGCCTAATTTGTCAGCATTTGACTCATAGGTTCCTGGAAGATGGGGAACTGTATTTCTGAAGTAGGAATGGGTTAGGATTTGCACAGGGAACAATAGAGGAATACGGCTAAAAGAGTGCGGATCTTGAAAAACTTCAGCGCCTCATAAAAATCGTGGTTGTTTACAGGTGGTACAATAATAAGACCACCGAAGTTTGAGTAACATAGTGATTTGTTAACAAATCGATCATTATGTCAGATAAAATCTTAATTTAATGTTGCTGCATCTGTCAGTCAACATATTGCATAATGCGAACTGCATTTCATGAGATTCGATAGTAATCGATGAACTTGAGATAAGGGACATCACATAATGCTTTTCACATGATCACAAACGAGAGCATCATTATTGAGCCCATCTTGACTCCCGCTGTGTTATCCCATTTTTCGAATCATGTTTTCGGAGAGTTTTAAGTGGATGAAAGCATCACACGAACTGTTGTATCATTGCATCAGCATATTTTGGGTAAGTTAAGGGTAGCTCGTCTGTGATGCAAGATATAGTATTTTGTCAACTATGAGATGTTCATTAATCTAAACGAAGTCGTCCTTGAGAGGTTTGAAGTAAAGAAATCTCATTTTATGTATATTGTCTATGATTTACACTAATAGTAAAATGCAAACCCTCATTATATAGTGATGGCGCAGAACTGATGCTGAGCATTCCTGTCACTCTGTGAAGTTACCTCTTTGAACCTTTAATTCGCTGAAAATGTATACCCTATTATGTATTCATGCGCTACTACACCGGCTTTCAAAACTTAAGCATACGATGATAAAATAAACAAAAATGTAAAAGAAAAGCTTTGATTAACACCTAATTTCACAATGAAGTTAGGAAGTGTATTTAAGCATTAAAGAAAACAAGCATTGTGCACCAAAATTAAACAATATTTATATTTCATTCATTAAATGATGACATCACATTCACGTTATTAACAAATTGATGCTTAGAGCTCAAATCAAAAATTGATGCTGAAAGGAAAACAAGTACATTAATAAGGCATGTGACCACCCCTGACTTTCACTCAAATTTCACAGAGATTACTCATACTTTCAGTGAGGTAATCAACTACGGCAAATGTCTGCAACGGCCCTTCTTCTATTAGGGCATTTGCATTTTTCGGAGACTTACTGCAAGTATCAAACACGCATAAAGAGAGCACCCAAAAAATTTTAATAAGATTACAGCAACAGAATTAGAAATGCACTCGTTACCCAGATACTCGTCAAAGCTGCTGACTCGCTGGGGACGGACATTATCATCCAGAAGGAGAAAGTGAGGACTAACCGCTTATGCATACATTTGAAGATAAGATGTAGGCCTTCATTCCGATACCGCGCAACCATCACACAACTATGTTTGAAAACGTATGTGTAGCTGAATATCCCATTCAAATACCAACCCACACCTTAGAGTTCTAAATGTGTGATGCTGTATGAGTAGATTCTGTGTGCCTTGTTCTCTCCAGATATTTACATGCTTATCATCAGATTTAGGACTTACGAAAGTTGCCAGGCTTTAAATGAACCTCCTCAATTTAATCAGAATGACGGCGTCTTTAACGACTGCCTAAGTAGCGTATGTTGTGACAGTCAATCATGATTGGCTGTAATATACAATATTTAAAAACTTCCATCGACATCCACAGCGGTTTTCAGCTACTCAGATTGAAATACGCTTTCGAAATTTGCTAATTTTTATTGCGTTACTTTGGGAAACCATTGTATGTAGATGTCATTAATCCTGGCGCATCAGCAACCAAGTCCACATTACCAAAAGACATGGAATATGGACTAGATTTAGATGTGTGCAAATATGTGATAAGTTTTCTTTGTTACCATCAAAAAACGTGAAAGTGTCAGCAGAGTAGCGAATCCAGAAACGGAAAGTAAGTTCCTCAAATAATTTGACTTCAAAACATTTCTTGTAAATATCAGCAAGTATAGTACTGGCGGGATTACCCACAGCTAATCCTTCAATTTGGTGATTATATTTATTTTGGAAAACGAAGTGAGTTTGACTCAAAGAGACTTCAGTAAATGAAATTAACATATATATAATTATACATCTTTTCCTTTCAAATTTATTTCCTCGAATTTCATCAGAGATATATTTCTCAATTAAAAAAGTTCCCACTTCTCGGCAAGGCAAAAATTATTTCGTAGTTAACATAACTTATGAATAAATTATAATTTCGTAGTTAAAATAACTTATGAATAAAGATTCAGCACAAACACAGAAATTAAAATAATTAATCAATTATTTTAATTAAAATAATTTAATTATTTTAATCAATAATCAAATTATTTTAATTATTGATTTATTATGAATGACAGGCATTAAAATTGAAAATTACAGAAAAACCTAAAAAAGTACAGAAAAACCTAAACAAATTGTTACAACTTAAATTTGAGTTTTTCCTAATAAGCAATTCGGCCAGCGGGTGGGAGGACAGACGTTTTAACTCTTAAATTTCAGATTACGAGAAACGGAATTTTTGAAGCCTAGTTTCAAGGCATTTAAGTGATCCTTGAACTGGAACATTAGTAAACAGAGTTTTCACATCGAACGAAACCATAATGGAGCGCAGGAGAGAAATATCTTTAAGTTGATCAACGACTTCAAAAGAATGTTTTACAGTGTAAATGTTATTAGAAAGTAAAGTAGAAAATATGGAAACTATGCAATTGTCCAAAGGATAAGATGTCGTTCCTAAGTTGGAAACTATAGTTCAAAATTAACTATAGGATCAGTAATTCCAATTTTGTGAACTTTGTGGGGAGAGCACAAAACCTAGCACAGTTAACAGTAGGTGGAATGAGTGATTTCTTACGCCGATTGGACTGTATATGAGACGATTTTGCAGCTGTTTTAACTTCCGTGAGGTGGGAAGTTGAAGGATCTTTAGGGATCGAGAAATATGGACCTTCAACTATCAGTTTCGTGACTCCATCAATATATGTGCGTGTTTGTCCATAACAAGGATCTGTCATCTTTTCAAGTTACAATGTTAAGATTAGAATGAATTTCACGTAAGGCCTTCCTTTCCTTTTCGTTAAGATTTGGAGCAAACGATTTGTTATTAAAATTTACGTTATGAGTAATTGACTGGCGAATTGTATCTTTCTGGGTTTCTGAAATTGTGGAGAATTTAAATGCTCTTTCGATACGGGCGATCATTTAAAGAACTGAAGGTTTAGATGATTTCGAAAAATTCAAGTTATGTTTTAATAATTTCATCTGATCCTCTGAAAGATTAGCGCTCGATATACTATTTACAATAGAATTAGTATTAGCTGTGGGAAGATAATCAGAATGGGCTATGCTAACCCCATTACATATATCTCGAATATTATATTTTCAGAGGATCAGTATTTTTCGAAGATATGAAGTCTTCAGTTCCTCAAATCAGCTGTAGATTCAGCCGTTCATTCTAAAGTTTACGTAAATTTTGAAATAATACTGAAAATGACAATTAGTTCCAACTAAAGACAAAACATGCACGATTTTAGATTCTGATATTCCAGACACATATCTGAAAGTAGACTATATTTAACACGTCTAGAAATACTTGAAAATATTTAATATTGTGATACCAGTGCAGTATTCCAAAATTATAAAAAATACTAATACACAAGATAACTGTAGAGAAAATGTGAGAAGGAAAATGTTCGTAAGGAAAACTACAGTTTGTAAAATGGAAATTATTCTCAGAAATTCTATCCCCAAAAGACTTTTGTTTAAAGTAACCTGATCTTTTTTAACATTTTCCTTTCAAAGGGATATTGAAATACCAAACTGAGTAGTTACTAGTATATTATGATTGAGTAGTTACTTTTTCTGTTGATTAGAAAAGACACCTGTATTAGGATCCCTTCTAATAAATATTAACATCAGCTGTTCATGTTACTTGGTCATTCCCGAAACTTCAATTTCGAGATTAGAGTACCTATAAAAATTACTATTTACTTACTAGCAAAGGAAAGCAACCAATGTATTTTCCATGAAATTCTTCAAGAAAAGCTTTGTATTAGGAACTGAAATTCTATTTACTGCAGAAACGGAACTTTAAGTTAAATTCATTTAAGCGCTCAAACACTACACATTTTTAATCTCCGAAGCATCCGATAAAGAGGATCTGGCACTATTATGATTTTAGTTTTCATTATGATTTTAGTCAATTTTCTTTCATTTAATTATAAAAGAAATATATTTTTTGTTTAATTTTATATATTTTAATTTTATTGTCCATTTTTTTAATCTTCTAGCCATTTACTTGGCATCAAAATATTAATTACTATAGTTCAGCATTCAAAATTATGTAAAATAAACGGAACAGAATGGAGACACGTTATTTTAAAAATTTCATTAAATCATTTTTTCAGTTAATAATGACGGTAATTAATTTCAAAATAATAAATAACTATTGAAATTTGAAATCTTATTTTTATTCTCCGATGCCAGGGAATTAAAGTGATTCAGATTAATTGGACTTCTTAAATAATAAAACGCATAAAGTTCTCTCATTGTATATTGGACGTATTCAAAACTTTAAATCATATTCACAATTTTTTGTTCATATTTAGATTTCTTTGGCGAGTTTTAAATTGAAATAATGGAATAAAACACTGCTTTAAAGTAAATCAGCAGAGCATATTGAAATTTTCAAAGAAATATATCGTTATTATTAAATTCATTTCGTAGTTAAAATAACTTATGAATAAAGTTACAGCACAAACACAGAAAGTTCTTTGAAAAATGCATTTATTGCAACTTTTCTTCACAGTTTAACTAGCGTTAATGTTTCGAGAAAAGGGATGGTAAATGCATTATATTTATAATTTTCTACGGGCATGTGAAATAAGGTTAATCAGTACATCATTATTCTTAATTTATTATCATATGTGTCATGATCCTCGACCTTTCATTCATTCTAAAGTTCCTGACTAGTTCCACTTTGTCGGTTCATCCCGAAAATTTGAACTAATTCTAGTCAAATAAAAAAAATCTGGTGTAGATACGACATGAGTTCCTTGCAATGCCTATTAAATTATACATCTTTTCCTTTCAAATTTATTTCCTCGAATTTCATCAGAGATATATTTTTCAATTAAAAAAGTTCCCACTTCTCGGCAAGGCAAAAATTATTTCGTAGTTAAAATAACTTATGAATAAAGTTACAGCACAAACACAGAAATTAAAATAATTAATCAATTATTTTAATTAAAATAATTTAATTATTTTAATCAATAATTAAATTATTTTAATTATTGATTTATTATGAATGACAGGCATTAAAATTGAAAATTACAGAAAAACCTAAAAAAGTACAGAAAAACCTAAACAAATTTTTACAACTTAAATTTGAGTTTTTCCTAATAAGCAATTCGGCCAGCGGGTGGGAGGACAGACGTTTTAGTGCACATACCCCACGTTGGGCGCCAAAAATATAAAATATTATATTAACTGTCAAAACTTTCAAGTTATCCTGGTTCAAAAAACACTAATTCAAATCACACATAACATCAAGATAAATGAACATTACGAATCAAATTTCTAAAACTGCCAAGTTTAACACACATTCAACTGGCGATGCCAGATCCAAGAACAAGACGTATATATACATCATGAAAGATTTACGCCCTCTTTGGCGATTAAAATATATTTCCACATAAGATTTCTTACAAACTGGGCCCGGCTGAACTGTAGTTCAAAACTATCAAGATTATCAGTAACATAAACACTTTCAAGAATTATTATGCATTTCAGTACAAATTTAAGTTTTTGTAATCAAGAAATGTCACATAAACATCAATAACATGTAAAACTTACCATACGTTTCAAGAATATCAAGTAAATTTTCAAGTAAATTTCATCAAGAATTATTGTTATAACATTCCTGTTCAAGCATCAGGATTTAAATCAAGAATTTATATAACTCAAGATAATATTAAACAAATGATTTCAAAATCAAGTTTATCATAATTCAACTAAAATACTAGAATTATTACAAGAAACCTGTCTTTTTTTCTCAGAATTAAATTAAAATTTTAAACACACTTATACATTTCTACAACCTTCAAATTTTCTAATATATACATTTCTTTAAATATTAAATATACAGTACTTTAAATAGCAATTAAATAAAATAAATACAACATTAGTAGCATTAAGATTACAATTTCAGTAAGGAAATATACTGTCACACAATATTAACACTCTTAGCACTCTAGACGGAGATAATGGTGCTATGACTTGTCGCATCGGTCAGGAATTATAACGCTGACACAGTACACAGTTTCTTATAACACGTTTCACATTTTGTCTGGATCTAATTATCCAGTACTTTTCACGGAGGAACATGAGAGTACTAACTACACCTGTATGAAGAACTCGTTCATGTGCATCACTTACTAGAAGATCTGTAAAATGAGTTTTTGAAGGAATAATTATAGAATGCTTTTGATGAAAACTTAAAGTGGATTTTTGTAGTCTTCCTCCTACTAACAAACTCTTTCCTCGTTTAGAAAAAGATTTAGTTCATAAATGTTTGAGCTTTTTGAAATCAACTGTCCAGACTACTATTAATTTCATCAGAAAAATGTTCATATTGAACTTCTTTTATCAAATATAATTCTGCGTCGAAAAGTTCTTCTGCTATCAAGGGTCTGGTTTTCTTGTCAGTTTTATTTTTCAGATTGTGAATAAACCTAAATATCCATGCAGTCACTCTAATAGCTCTAATTAATTTACTATCATTTTCAAGATTCAACAGAGAATTAGATTTTTCTGCAATAGACGGTAGTATTGTCGTATCATTTATACACTTTTTCCGCTATAATTCAGCATCAGAAAACTCCGTTGTCACGATAAATTTACTAGGCCAAGCACTCACTGATTCAACTAACCAGTCTGGCCCAGACTGCCATAATCTTGAAGACAACAAATATTCGGCTGAACATCCTCGAGATAAAATGTCCGCTGGATTGGACTTCCCATTACAATGTCTCCAGTTATTTGGGCAAGTTAATAATTGTATTTCAGATACTCGATTTTTTACAAACATTTTCCATCGTTCAGGAACACTATGAATCCAGTGAACCACTATCATACTGTCAGTCCACAGATAAATATTTTCTTCATGAATTGAAAACAGCTCTTTTAAGTGTTTAGCAAGTCTCGCCGATGTTAATGCTCCTAGCAACTCTAACCTTGGAAGTGTGAGTTTTTGTTTTATTGGTGCAATTCTAGATTTTGCCATAATGAATGCTACCTGTCCTTCAACTGATCTAAAATATGCAACTGAACCATACGCTTTAATAGATGCATCACAAAATAAATGAAGTTCGATATCTTTATTTTGATTCAATTTGCCGGGGAAATATTCTCGAGAAATTTCAAATTTCTTTAACTTTTCAATTTCACCGCTCCACTCGGACCACAACTGGAAGTTGGAACTTCGTCGTCAAATTCTAAACCCAACTGCCAAAGGTTTTGCATTATCAATTTTGAACGTAATACAAATAGCGCCAAGAAACTTACTGGATCGAAAATAGTAGCAGTCACCTTTAATATATTTCTTTTTGTGGTTTTTCTACAACTATTAATGTTTCGCACGAGTTGTCTATGTTCAAAGAAATTACATCTTTACTCGTACACCAGTTAAGCCCTAATACTTTTAAAGAACAATTTAGTTCATTTTCTGATTTAATTATTTAACAATCATCCCAAAGTTCCTTTAGTTTCTCGGAATTTGTATTAAACTGACGCAAATTCATTCCAGCATCTTTAAGCACACAATAGGCTCCAGTACTTAAATTAAAAGCCTGTTCCACAAAATCCGCACCATAGAAAACATCCTCTACGTAGATCGAACAGTTGAACATCTTAAAAAATGTCTGGATTTTCTAACTCTATTTTCTTTATATGTTTTTATAGTGCACGCCAGAATGAAAGGGCTACATGACACACCGAAAGGAACGCGAGTCATTCTATAATGTTTGAAATTGCAATTATTATCAAAGTACGAGTATAAAAACCGTAATACATCTCTATCAATTTCAGAGATTCCAATCTGGAGAAAGGCCTTTTCAATGTCTGCTGAGAACGCATTTTTGTATTGCCTGAACCGCAATATCAATTCCAAAACAGAAGGATTCAAATTTGGGCCAGGCATCAAACAATTTTTCAGAGATACCCCATTATACTTCGAAGATGCGTCAAACACGATACGGACTTTAGTTTTTGATACATTTTTTCTTACAACTGGAGAATGTGGCATGTAATACATTTTACTACTATCACAACTTTTAATTTCGTACTCTTCAATTATTTCATTTTTTAACTGTTCGTTTATTATGCTATCATAATTCGCCCTAAGCCATTCATCACTTTTTAGTTTATTAACCAAAGATACTAGACGTCGCTTGGCATTTTCTAAATTATTACCCAAGTTTGCATGATGTGATTTCCATAACAAACGAGCTACATATCTACCATTAGTAAAATACAATTCTTTTTCAAATTTCTCAATGACTGATTTATCGTCAGGATTCTCGTTTTCCTCTAAACCCAAGTGGTCCAAAGTCCAAAACCTTCGCAAACAGTCATTAACTGAATTATTATCTTCCTTCAAGTAATGAGAAGTACCAGTTGTAAAAATACAGGCACTAGACTGATCATGTTCCAAAGATCCAACTAAGGACCAACCAAATATAGAAGATACCGCAAATAATTTACTTTTTTACTCTTTTCTTTTCGCCTGTTTGCACTTCCCAACATGAATCAGATCCTAACAATATTTTTATTTCAGCTGCTTCACCATTATCGGCTAATTTTAGATTTTCTGATTTTAATATTTCTAAAATGTTTTTGGAGGGAATTTTTATGATCGCTCCAGAAATTGTATCTGTAACAAGAGCTTCAATAGTGATTGAGTCATTAGGGAAAAGCATACTTTTCAGGGTAATTTGAACAACATTATATTCTATTAGTCTACCTTCTACCTTGGTTATACCCAAATGAATAAATATATAACCTTTCTTTCCTTAAAGTCCTTAACTTTAGTTTTTCAGCAAAGTCAGATCTAATAAATGACCTCTGTGATCCACCATCAATTAAGATTTTTACTATTTGGATTATAGTATTATCTGTATCTGAAGCGTAAACAGTGCAAGTTTGTAAATATACACCTTTATCAGCAGTCTCAGAGTTAAACGACAGGGATGCAACTACATTCTGCTTAGAATCTGATACTGTAACTACTTTCTGTTTAACATCTGAAACTGTTTCCACTTTAGGAAGAATATTTTTACAAAATAGCTTATTATGATTTAAACCATTACACAACTCACAAGGTTGAAGTTTCATTTTACATCTGGAAGCTACATGACCTCTCTTAAAACATTCGTAACAACGTTCATGGTATTTTAATATCGCTCTTTTATGCTCATTAGTTTTCTCACATTTTCCTACATCATGTGTATTCTGATTACAATAGAAACAATACGGCTTAGTTACTGTAGCTAACGCCGAAGCAGTAGGAACACTTGCCTCTTTTAAGTAATTATTTTTATTCTGCTTAACATCGTAATTTGTGTCTCTTTTCTTTGAGTTTATTATTAAATTAGAAGCTTCCCGATTCTCAACTTCCAATCTAATGAATTCGAGAAGTTCTGTTAGGCTATATTGCAGTTTAGAGTTTCTTTTTCTATTAAACTCCAGATTCATATCGTCTGGCAAAAGCTTTAAAATAACAGGTCATAAGAGGGTTCCGTAAGCTTCCGACACAATACCTAATGAATTTAAGCTTCTTATATTGATTTCACAGGAATCGTATAGTGTTCTTAGTGCTTTCACATTGGACGAACTTCTAACCGGTTCAAGATTCAAGAGTTTACTCATGTGCGAAGATATTACCAAATCTTTCATTAATTAAACTTATAGAAGCGTCATAATTTTCATTAGATAGTTGTCTACTTTTGGTCCCACTTCGATAAAAAGCCACCGAAGTTTATAGCACACACTGACTTAATTCATTATTCTACTAATCATAAAATCTAAACAAGTGGTGTTTCATTAGACTTAGTACCAATTAAACAACCTTTAAATTGTTGGTAATTCCACAACTATTGCATGCAGATTAACCTTAAGCGGAACAAGAGCATAATTATATTACTTTTAAAGCAAAAATGAACAATTTACCAACATACGAGAATTAAAAAACTGAGCTCACTGAGCCGGGTGACACAGTGGATATATATATGCATTTCAACGTTCTGAGGTTCCCCATTTTTGAGCTATGCGAGATACCCACATACGCACGTGCAGGCGTCACGAAAAAATTTCTTCTGACCCCATTTTGGGAAAATGAGCCCTTTATTTTGTCTCCGTACGTACAAATGTCAGTCAAAACTTTAATCAAATGGATTCAAAAGCGTTAAAAATGGATATTTTCGTTGCAATATGATACCCGAAATATTTCGCAATTTCAATACTTTATACAAGGAAGCAAAAAGGCTGACGCTGTTAGAAACCATCAGGTGACAATTCCACTGAGGTACATCGATAAATTGATCAAATATGATGTTTTGTAAAGAATCGAAACTTATGGAAAATTCTACATATTATTCTTTAAAAATAAATATTCATTACATGGAAAGTGTTTGATTATTTTATTAAAAATTTGTGATTACGTCGGAATTATAAATGTCAACACCATGACAGAGGGTTTTTACAAGTTTTAATATTTAGTTCATCCATGGTACTTATTCCATGATCAGAAGTTTGTTATAATTGTTATGCTGTATTTTAATATGCTATCAAGTTCGAATGATAGCTTATTAAAATACAGCATAACTTGTGAAAAACAAAGCAATATAGTGAAGCTATTTTTTTAAGAAGTCTAATTAGACTTTTAATATTTAAAAGATTTTTCGTTTATATCTTCATTTAGCAAAAAAATCTGAAAAGACAAAAAACAAAAAAATCTCAAAAGTTTATTTTGGCTTCGTCAGGTATTATTTGGTTGTTTTTCCTATTTTACTTCTCTGTATTATTTAAATTAAAGAAAATATTAAAAATACACAAAAGAATTAAATAAAAGTTCAGATTTAAAGATTTTGGAGAAAACAAGCCATTGGGATAGTTGTACTGGAATTCTGCTACATATTCAATGCAAGAGGAAAAAAATGACATGTACTGTGATGTTTCCATTTTCAGTAATCAGAGTGAGTTATGAACATAGTTAATCAATAATAAAATTTGCAGTGCTTTGCAAGCATGATCAATAAATTCTTTTCTTGAAATGACATTTATCTTCTCTTACATACTGTCTTCGCGTAACTAATGGAACTTTTATGAAACTCAGCCGGTGGAAAGTGTGTGATCGGGATACCATTCAAAATATTGTAAGAATTCAGCTGTAAAGCTCCTAATTGAACGTAAAAGATATTAATTTATACGAAGTACGTATACGAAGAACAAATCAGATAAAAGAAATGATAAAATATTTGCATTTTTAAACGGTTTGGGAACGTATGACTTAAAATTCCTTTCAGAGAGATCTGTTCCATATTTTGGATGATACAATTATTATTTATGCGATTATGGTTGCCATTGTGAGTAACATAAATGTTTTAATTGAGCTTTCCACAGCTTCGCAGAAAACTAATTTCGAAAGTGGTCTCCTTTCTCCATAGCATAACATACTGAAATTTGCCATTAGTAGACACTAATGGAATCATAAATTTTATCCACTAAATAGCGGTATCTCCTATTCGGAGGAAGAGATAATTTTAAATTAAAAAGAATAATATGTGCAATGTGCTATTACATTTTCTCGTAACAGCACTTAAGAGGGAACGCGATGAATCCTTACAACGTATTTCGACTTAGTATAATTCAATATCGACCATTCTTATTAGAAAATGTTTTTTTTTTCTGAAATTCAATCAAAAATTAATCATTTATATCCACACACATTGATAGATCTAATCATCTAATTGATGTTTGCAAGAAATCAGTAGAGTGCAACTAATATATGCAAAGAAAAGTATAAACTCTGAACGAAAGCAAGACAGGTAAATTTTACATTAGATCCTATTTTACACTCTATGGTTATGAATGCGTTTTCATACGTTTTTTTAATACGCTTTAACGAATAAGCAATTTCTGAATAAGCAATTTTTAAAAATTGTATATCTAAATAAATATAATAATTGTATGTCAGACCTTCGCACAATAGAAGAATAATGAAACTTTTCTTTAAGATTTTAAAAAATAGTTTTTTTTCTAAATGCCGTTCTCCTATTATACATAGCACCACTAACATAGTGAGAATTTAAGGAAACTTTGAAGTTGTAATAAATTAATAATATCACAAAAGATTTAAAAGCGGAAAAGTGTTAAGAATGAAGCTACTCGAAATTACTTGAAATTAATTTTTTTTATATGATGAATTTTGTGTCAACATTATTCATAATTTTGTAAATTTAATTAAAATGCAAGTAAGAGGGAGTCCTTTGTTTTATATTTTGGAATAAATGGAATAAAAAAAAGGACTAAAAATCCTTTAGAAAAAATGTACGCCACTACACATAATGGAACTTTAAATTCTTATCTATTATTATTATTTTTTTTTTGGAAACTCACACATTAAAAATTTCGTTATTTTACTTGTTATTCAAATAATAAACCTTGTAGGTTTTCCTAATTCCAGTTATAAATTACACGGGAGTATTAATACAAGCATACTGCTCCAAACTAATCTTTCTGAAACCCAGGATTAAGATACACTAAAATTTCATTCATAATATGAATTATTAAATTCGTTTTCATTAAAAACTCCATAAGATGCAGAATTTTATAAAATACTTATAACGAGCGTCAATTTATCAGATATACTAAATAAAGTGCTTCAATAAAATTCGACTTAAGGACACGAAAACCATTTCACAAGACATACGATACTGACATGACGGTTTCCGATCTGGTACTTTCCATTTCCCAAAATTACTGGATAGCATATACAGTTAAACTTATATATAAGGACGGGATATGATTGCAGTCACATATAGGGATCAATTAAAGTTATTCAATAGCAATACCGATTACAATTACATAGAGAGCGGACCCAAATAGTGCCAAGTGGTAGCCAAGTTTGGCGAATCTCTGTTGTTTCTCGCCAAATTTGGCTACAACATTCAATTGCTGAAACTATCGCCATCGTGTCGATATCTCTCCAATTTAGGCGAATTAGCCAATTACCTCGAAATTTCTCTCGTAACTACCAGAACCAACTTCTGATGCCACATGTTTTGTAGAACTGGATATTAAAAACATTCATTTACGTGGGAAAATTAAAGGATAATTTGAGGAACGGTAATTGACGTAGATCTTTTTTTTTTTTTTTTTTGAAAATCCATCGAACTTCTAAATATTTGTTGAAAGGAACTGTGTGTGCTAATTCGAAACAACTGAACTTGAAAACGCGTGCTTACGCTTCTGTTAATTCACTCTATAATATGTAAGATAGGAGCATGCAAGCTAACGAACTACTGATGATTATTGGGACTCGAGTATATATCTTAGCTGTTAAGCAAATTGGTAGCAGCTATTGTTAAATTTACATTAGAGATACCAGTTAGGGAATGCCAGTGGTGGTTAGTTGTTGATACAGCGACAGTTTACCAATCACTGTCCCATGCCTCCCGATATTTAATTGACCCTTAAAAGGACATCTCATGATAAGTTCTCAGCCGTGGAAGTGTTAGACATCAGAAAAAACAAAGCTGTCCAAGAGCTAAAATGATATCCGAGAACAGCTATCAATTTTCTTTGGTAGGACAAAATCGCTATGCAACTTCAAGGCATCTGACTTCGCAGCAGATGGTTTCCCATCTGACTTTGCTGCATCAAGTTGTAAAACTTTTGCAGCGTCAAGTAGTAAATAAGTAAAGAGAGTTAATACATTTAAAAATCTCTCAGAGAATGGCCTTTTTGCAAAGTGATCAATGTCATCTTGCAAAAGACTGATGTATCTCTTATTTCTTAGCAGTGTTTAATGCTTAGTTCATGTCTTTTGAGATGCCAAATGAACCTAAATGATTGAGGCTAAATTATTTTTATGAATGCGTCAAAATCAACTTAAATACTAATTCGAAGTTTGTTTTTAGAAAAACTGAAATATTTACCATTCTACTGAATATTCTTTAAAGATCGTTTTTCCTCAGATACAGAGTGCGCAAACCGGGTGAGGCAGGCGATCCTGACCAGCAAATTCTCTTTTAACTATCCAGCGTTTACTTAATACAAAACATAATTTATTCTGTTAACTATAGCCTGATCACTTTTATGTTTATCATATTTGGGTTACATATCTCTTCCCGCCCAGATAATGATAGGAAATCTAAAGCTCTTTTCAGCAAAACCTAAAATTGAATTTCAACAAGTTTTGTCTAGTTAATTATGATTAATACAGAAATAAATATCTTCATTATATGATTTTGCTTCATATATTCGTAATATCATGACGCCTAAGCCTTCATTTTCTTAATTTAACTGTCCACATACGAAGAGCATATGTTTATAACGCCATTCATTAAGTCCTCGTAAAAATACAGTTTTGTATGGTTTTATAGTTGCTTTACTTTTTTAAAACAGCTGTCGAATGTCCTTGCAATTTTCACGCTTATAAGCTCATAATACGGGGAAAAAACTGATCATCTTAACCACTTATGACAAGCTTCCAAAATATATCTTCTGAACTTCTTACCATCATCTGTGTAGATTTCAATTCAGATTTAAATTACATTTTTACCTCGGTATCCGTCCACTTTGAATTATGTCCATCTAAATAAGCTGTTTCGACGCTAAAATACTATAGGTGTTGTACGTTGTGTTTTGATGCGAAAATTTGTTTGTTACACGATATTCGTTTGGAATACGATTTGAGTTCGATGAACCAATATAAGCAATACACTTCTTTCGAGACAATGCTAAGAGAGCCCATGAGCGTCAGTACCCCGCTGCCAATATGAAAACGTACATGAAATATTTAAAAAAGCAAGAAAAATAGAATTAAGTATTTGACATTGTTATATTAAAAGAATTCAAGTTTAACTGGAACAAATTACTAACTTTTTTGGCAATAACCTTTAAACGTCGGTTTTCAATATAAGTACAACAATCTTCAAGACATCTACACTGACGTCACTCTTTCTCTGCACAGATCCGCATAACTGGAGCTTTTAGCTAATTGTCATTCAGAACTTGAACAAAGGAAAAAAGCTTGTAAAATAATCCAGCTACTTAATGTGTACTCTCTCCTTCCACACCTCTTCAGTTTTTCATTTATTTTTCTAAAATGTAACTGAGTTTATACAATTACAGGAATAGTTTAGCAACCCTAGTGTTATATCAATAAAGAAAATATATGTCTCTAAAGAACTGTTTTTCTTCAAAAATAAAAATGGTGTTTTAACCGTCAAGCTAGTTTTGATTTGTAAAAATTCCAGCCATCTGCGCAACAGTGTTTTCGGCCATGATTAAAAAGCTAACTGATACCTTCCCTCATCAAGCTCTCTTGTGATATCAAGATATCTACAAGGAAATAAATTACATACAAACACACATACACACGTACCAAACACTCATATATTTATATATAGCAACCCCCCACAGTGTCCTTGAAAACAGCACAACATCACTTCAAGTATTACCTGGATAATATCGTCGGAATCTAGGGCGTGAATGCTATGGCGGAGTACACGTACGAGGAATTGGCAGATATCCATCTCACATACGGTGAAGCAAAAGGGAATGGATGCGAAGTATGAAGATTGTACGCACAGAGATTTACAACTTGTCGGATACCAATTCATCCACACTTTTCCAGAGTTGATCGAATATTGCTGGAAACTGGCTCTTTTGCCATCTCAAAAAGCAATGCAGGACGTTCGCGAAATGCACAAACGCCAGAAATGGAAGAGCAAGTTTTGACTAGATTTGAAGCAGCTCCTTCTACAAGTACGCGAGCAGTGGCATAAGAAATGGGTAATTCGTAGCCAGTTGTGTGGCGTATTTTACACGAGGAACGCATGCAACCCTACCACGTGCAAAACGTGCAGTCTTTGGACGCACATGATTACCCCCGCCGAGCAGACTTCGTGCAATGGATGCTTGGAATGGGGAATAATGATCCAGGGTTTCCTGCATTAATGTTATTTAGTGATGAGGCAACATTCAGAAGAGAAGGCATTTTCAAAGTGCACTAATCAACACGTTTGGTCAGACAGCAATCCCCACTGCATTACCCCTCATAAACACCAGCAGAAATTTTCCCTGAACGTCTGGGTAGGTATCCTAGGTATCTGGAGGGGCCTTACATCATGCCAAACCGCTTGACCGGCATACCGTATCTTCTTGGAACAAGTGCTTCCCAGTTTATTGCAGGCTGTTCCTATCCACATTCAGAGAGCCATGCGGTTTATACACGATGGAGCCACAGCACATTTTTCCGTCACAGTCCGTAACGTTTTGAATGCCACATATCCCGCACTATGTATTGAACCGGACCTCAACCCACTGAACGTTTTCTTCTGGGAGCACACAAAATCTTTAGTGTAAGAGACATCTGTGGACTCAGCTGAAAATCTCGTGGCCATAAACGTTGTTGCCACAGTCAAAATTAACACGACAGCAGGAATCTTCGAGAGGGTGTGCCAGTCGTTTCTTCGCCGATATCAACTGTGCAACGACACGCGAGGTCGGCATTTTGAGCACTTTCTCTGAGTTTTTCACTAAACAATAAATCTAACTGCGCAACTTTTGGTCTTGTTCATTCGCTTTCCCAACACTGTTGCATGTTCAAATTGAAATTCTAATGTTCCTCTTTTCTGCTTCTGAGAGTGGAATGCGACCCTATGTTCTATGGTAATTACTGAACGTCTGGATGGGTACTATTACCCCTGATAATTTTAAAAACAATTTAGAATCACTCTGTATATATATAATTCACTATGATAATTATATTAATTATATTTTTAATATATATATATTAAAAATAGAGTGAAGGATTGGATGATTTTTGCTCAGGAAAATTAGAAATCTCACAGTGGCACTGGAATTCAGTTGTGGTACCTAATAATTAATCATTACCTTCATTCTTTCATTGTTCGCTCCTACTTCTCTCAACTATCCTCTAAGTATTTTTCAAGACCATTATTCAGCAAGAACCCAGACAACTCTAGATTGTAACTGAACAATTAATTAAAAAGACGTTTTGGACATAAGTATAAATTAACGTCTTTAAGGAAAATTTTTAAAAAAATGCTTTAAATATACATGCAATGATTTTATTTCAGCAGCCTATGAAACTTTAATGAAGACACTTTTATTAATTAAGTTTATAAAAGGATATTAAACAAATGTTTTAAAGAAACTTTGCCAAGTCTCGATAGAAATGTCTTTAACTTTTAATAATCTTGCGCAAGACTTTTAGAAGCAATGTTATTGAAAATTACAAATATGCATATCATAAGGCTTTGTTTACAACATAGGTTATTTGGATTATAGCAAAGCACATGTCGGATATCTTTCTAAAAAAAAGACACGTCTTCGGGAAAAATTTTTCAAAGGAAACTAACATTTCGTAATGCTTCTAAAGGAAAACTATTATTTCTTAAAAGAAACTAATATTTTGTCGTTTTTCTCATTATACACGGGGAAAAAACGAAAACTGCATGAAGCCAGCTCATTTGCCTGCATTTGAAACCGAGTCAAAGTACCAGTGTTCAGAGATCTTAACGTTTGGTCTTGGTGAGCTAGAGTGTACGTTTAATGAGTATATAATTA
Organism: Stegodyphus dumicola; assembly: GCF_044657685.1. NCBI lineage: Eukaryota > Metazoa > Arthropoda > Arachnida > Araneae > Eresidae > Stegodyphus > Stegodyphus dumicola. The sequence goes on along the minus strand of NC_140771.1, from coordinate 128,662,510 downwards.
CAAGAGGTATTATTTCAAAAATTTCTTTATGCCCGCTGAAATTCCGTTTCCTAGGTTTTGAAGTTTAACGATTGGATTTTGTTTTAGATAATTTTTGTAACCCTTTGAATGAAACAAAAGTGTTTATTCCCTTGGAAGAATTAACAAAATAAGAAACACAAAAGAAAGGAGGAGGCTGAACTTTATTCTGCTAATATAACTGAATGTTAAGAATTGAAAAATTATAAGTTATAGATTATTTATCTTAAATATGATTTATTTAATAAACCAAAAAAGGCATTGAGTATTATATGTTTCTTTCAGAAAATTAGACATCGAAATAGAAACGTAAGTGAAAGAATTTCTGTTTTGTTAACAAAGAGGCGTACAAGAAAAAGAAAAATGCTTAAATATTAATATTTTGCCCACTATTTCTTATTATGGTACAGAACAAATGAAATAATGCAGTTATCTAATTTTTATAGTAATTTTATTGTAATTTTTATTCTTTGACATAAGTTAAGAACGTGCTTTCCTGTAAACGGGATTCGTATTTGGATAAAATATGCTACAAATTTATCACATTTGTTTAATACTATTTATAACATAATGAATACATTTCTAAGGTTGATAAGCATTATTTAAAGAACGAGAACGTTTTTGTAAATGAATTGGTTGATTACACAATGATTTTTCTGAATTTAAAATAATATTTGTACAAGTAATATTTGTACTTGTACGCGGTTTACGTAATTGGTTTCAGTTCGCAGTCAAGCCGAAACATGGTTGTATTTTGCAAATCCTTCCGTCTTTTTCAAATTAATGTTTTGAGAAAATGAATGAAACGACTAATAAAATCTTTGTAAATGTCCTTGTAGTCTTCACATAGCAGGAATTAATATTAGTTTATTTATAGACAAAAAAAAAAAAAAAAAAAAAAAAAAAAAAAAAATAGATCAAGATTTTAAAGGCACAAGAAATAATATCAGCGTGATACACTACAAAATCTGAAATCCGGACGTCAAATGTCAAAAAGAAAAGTGATGCAAAGGTAGTAAATACGGTAGTGGTACGACTAATAAAATCTTTTTAAATGCCCTTGTAGTCTTCACATAGCAGGAATTATTATTAGTTTATTTATAGACAAAAAATAGATCAAGATTTTAAAGGCACAAGAAATAATATCAGCGTGATACACTACAAAATCTGAAATCCGGACGTCAAATGTCAAAAAGAAAAGTGATGCAAAGGTAGTAAATACGGTAGTGGTACGACTAATAAAATCTTTTTAAATGCCCTTGTAGTCTTCACATAGCAGGAATTATTATTAGTTTATTTATAGACAAAAAATAGATCAAGATTTTAAAGGCACAAGAAATAATATCAGCGTGATACACTACAAAATCTGAAATCCGGACGTCCAATGTCAAAAAGAAAAGTGATGCAAAGGTAGTAAATACGGTAGGTGGAATTTTAAAACTTGTTTCTTCCAAACTTGTGTTTTTAAGTTGCTCAGTGTTTCCTCTAATGTACAGATTTATGAGTACGAAAGAGTCGTCTGTAATTATTTTTGCATCCCGAATTAGTTTTAGATAGATTCAGCTAAATTACAAAAAATCACACCTCGAAGACGATTCATCACATTTCGATAAGATTCATTGCGTCAGATTCAGGCTAGTTTTGAATTGAAGGTTGAAATATCACAGACCTGTGTTAAAATCCGATAACAATTCATGAAAATTGTACTCAACTGAGAAAACGCAAACAACGTGAAAAATATACGTTTCATATATAAAAGAACTTAAAAAAATTCAGAAAAATGTTGACTACATTTATTTAAAATTAATTTGTTTAATACTTTGTAGATTTATTAGGTTTATCGATGCAGGAGACGTGAAAAATGAGCGGTATCCTTCTCCAAGTTTCGAGCTCCAGACTTCCCGACTGCGAGTTAGAAGTTACCATGAAGGCATCCGGAAAGGAAAGGGAATTAATTTAAATTACCGGTGTGCACTGATAATTTCAGCTACCTAGAATTTGCCACTGATATATTACGCAGATCGTTACAGTCTGCTCTTTTGCTAATGAATAGACTTCATTATCTGAGAATGCATGCATAACACTGGTTCTAGATTTAGAACAGACGGGGATTTCGGATATAAAGAAACTGTTTTAAGGTCAAAATTATATGTGAAACAAACGTAAAAAGAGTGGAGCGATTCAAAATATTCCGAAACATTATTGCTCAAAAAATGTAGTTAATTAGGCCTTTTGTCTTCCCTTTTTCTTCAGTTGAAATTTAGCCCTAATTCGGAATGTAAAGTTAATCCGGAATGTGCAGTGAAATATCTAACCATAAACGTGGCTTCAACAGCTACAATGCAAGAACCAGAATCTGACCGAACGTTACCTATCTGAAAAATAAAGAATTTCCATAGGAGCCTGCTTTGTGAAAGAAAAGTTTAAAACTATTATCTGCGATAGAAAATCTGGTTCCTGCTTCTGATCCAGAGACTTCCTTTCGTATCTTCATTATTATTAAACAGCTTCCAGCAAACAGGAATCTAATTTTCCCATTCTTGGCCATGTTAAGCCTGTTTAATTTTATTGCGGATGCATCAGATTTCATAAAATAGCATTCTGAAACTATTAAAACAGTAACCAAAATTTAGTTATTATGGTTGTTATAATGCAATCAGAAATAACATCATTCAAAGGTGTTTAACACAAATTGTAAAGTATTCTTTATTTATGATGATAAACCCCATTTTAATAACTCTACATACAAGAGTATCTATCAGGAGTTATAATGTATAACATATTAATTGAAGTAACACTCATCTTTACTAGGGAATGTTAAGCTAACACTGAAATTTTTACTTTAGTAATTAATTATCAACAAAAGCATAATATTTCATCTTATTCTACATTACAATTTAAAATTTCTGCGGTAACTCTCTATTGTTAAAATTTATTTCTCCGAAATGTGTGTATGTAAAAAAATTATAAATATATTCGTAGGGAAAAGCTTACTAGAAAACATTAAAAAAATATGTATTCAAATATTCAAGCGAATGCAAGAAAAGCATAAAAAAATCTCCGTTGTTTCAGCTCAAGAGACTGAGAAAAAGCGTTAATAGACGTACTTAATAAATGTTTCCCTTTCAATACAAATTAAAATAGCTTATTATGAATTTAATCAAGGTTGTTGTTTCATCGAAGACGGGATTATTAAATTCCAAGCCAAGCTACAGTTATCTTGCATCCAATTCTTAAATTTTTCGTTTATTAATTATAAATTAAGTCATAAATTTAAATTATAAATAGGAGTGGGAAAACATTATAAATCAATAAATCGTTCTCGCATGTTTTGCGTAAATGCTTGAAGCGTTTTGATTTTACTTAAAAAAATGTAAAGACTACCTTACAACACTGAATTTTTATTTAATTCCGTATGTAATTTATTATAAACTTATAAAAAATACTTTTACATTGCCTTCCGTAATCACCGTATTGAGAGTGTTTAGTAAAACTCTACATTTCACTTTCGACATTTTACATTCTACATTCTGTATCTCACATTCACTTTCTTCATTCTACATTTCAGATTTTTCATTCAAAGAAACACATAGACTGGTATTAATTAATAGAATTTAAGAAAATAAACTCATATAGATCTTTACGAATACTATCTACACATAAACAACGACAACACATCATTGAATAATTTGGTGAGTCATCACCGCTTTTTAATTTACAAACATGTGTAATTTACTGACTGATCTTATTTACAGCCAATGAGTTATTGATTCAGTCGTCATAATTTAAGTTACTGTCATCGCATGTAATTTGCTAAAAATGTGTTTATGTAACAAGTAGAACATTTTATAAAATACCAGCAAAGTTATGAATTTGTTCCATATCATTGTTTATTTATTAGGCCAAAAATGCTTGAAATGGTAGGAAAATAATTATAATTGAAAATGAGATATATTTACTATTACTTACGTTATAAATAGCGTAGATGAAAGGATTATAGCAGGAATTGCTCATGGCTAGCCAATGGCAGCAGAACCAAATGACATTGATGTACTTGTAACTAGAAAGAAAGATAAATGTTTAAATATTCATACCTTGAAAATTTATTAAGTGTATAAATACATATATGCACAGTTCAGAATGAGTATATGAATTAAAAACTGCTTACTGCTTCGCTTTTTTAAACGATCTTTTAATCTTTCGACTACGTTAGGTTTTATTATGATTTTCTCATGCACTACTTCAACTTTTCATTTTAACTAATCTGTAATAACAATTTATTTAAACAGTTCAAAGCAATTAACTAATAAACGGTCACAAATTTAACTGGACAAGCAGTATCTTGTCAATATAATTGTATTATACAGGGTATCCCGTAAATGTTGCGACAATCTTCTGGGGGAGGTAGAGCACAACATAAGGATTAATAATTGCAAAGGAATCCCTGTCCAGAAATGTCAGTGTACGCCGCCAGAGGATGTTGTACAGAAGAGTGTTAGTGGAAAGTGAGGAATGCCTCATTCGAGCGGTAGGCACTATATGAAGACCATGGAACGCTATACGAACGAAGAGCTTGTGAACATGTGGTTCCAACATGATGGAGCCCCGACTCATTTTGGACTGGATGTTTGTTGCCATTTGAACAGATCATTCCCGCATCGATGGATTGCGCCTGGTGGACCGGCTCCCTAGCCCTCACGCTCAGCTGATTTATTGAGCCTTGATTTCTTTTTGTGGGGCGCCATCAAAAGTGTCTTGTATCACAATCCTGTTGTGTCTGAAATGAATCTCGTGGCAAGAATCGCCTGCGCAGCTGCTACAATCAACGAAACTCTCGATGTGCTTGAACATGTTCGGCAATCAATGGTCCGTAGGGGTCAGGCATGTTTGGCGTCTGATGGTGCAGACTTCGAGCGTCTGTTGTATCATTCAAGTTGTCGTACGCCATTTGTATTCATGTCCAGGAAATGTTTAAAACTAATTACTCTCTTGTTTCCTTTCCTATCTTCTACCTCTGCTATGATTCCTTAGAAGTTTGTCCCAACATTTACGGGACACCATGTATATTGCAGCGAAATGCCATTCAAATTTTTCTTTATTTATATATCTTTTATATGTTATTTCATCTCTGTCCCAATTCATTTATATTGAGGTTAATAGTAAAATATTTCTTTCATAGAGCAAATAACATTGATTATAGGCAGTGTTTTCCCTGAATTATTAAATCAACTTTTGAATTTTTCAATTTTCACATTGAAAGCATTTCTCCAAAAGTCATCTTTCGGTAATATTTGGGAACTATACGTTGGGATACTTGGGTGAGAAAGACGTGTGGTAGCTTAGATTGGAAATGAATCAAATCCTGTCAATGACTGAGAGAAAGTTCACCTCCTGGAAAAAATGCACATTAAGGTTTGACATCCGCATTTTCTAACGGGAGATACTTCATACTTGCGTCATGTAATAATCATGGCCTAAGTAGATTGATTTTTGCTTATTGCTTTCTTAGTTCTTTGCATAAAGCTCAAAAATAAGTAATCGTACATCAGATGACACTTGATACTTCTTTCTTTAGCAAAAATTAAAGACTGAACATTTGCTAAAATTCTTTTAAAACTGTATTAGTTAATCAAGATCAGCAAGTGAAATAAAGTTTTCATTCGTAAGCTATTTTAATTTTTTATCTCAACTATTATACAGTTTATGATTTCATAAATGAAATATTTTAAAGTTTTTAAAATATGGAGAGTATTTAAAAAAAATGAAACGGATCGCAAATAAAATTTATATAAAAGCAGGGCTGGAATAAAATTATAGTATCAGTACTAAAATTATGCAGCTAAAATGCCTGTATCACATTATTAAGTGAAATTTCAATCATACAATTTTCTCATATCTATGTCGTTTCTGAGCTGCCGCTTGAAGGACATATAAGCTGTGCTTCACTGTATATCAATGGTATGTCCTAGTAAAGAAAATTTGAGATTGTTTCTGAATTAAATACAATTCAAAAAAAAATTATTTGGATTCTTCTCTGCTCCACATTCAGTGAAGAATGAAATAGTAGTATGTGGAAAACAGCGATAAAGACGTCAAGAAACTAAACGAATATTTTTGTATCACTGCGATTCGAAAATGTAAGAGGACAGCCAGATAAAATGAGTATCAGTATGTTCTTTATCCTTTGTTTCGTATTTTATTGCTGACTTTGTTTTTTACCTTGAAAGAGCTGTCAGGCAGAGATTTCCTTTTTAAGCTGATATAACTCCAAATGCTCCCTCCAACTAGAGATTTTATTTCCAATTTTCTAGATTGTTTGCAAAATCCAAAAAAAGTTATTAAAAGAAATAAAAAATAATATTTATCCCAATTATCACCATATGGCTATATTCGTTTTTAGTGATGATTACAAATGTAAACATATTATGAGAGATTCAAGCTTGAAAAGACAGAAATTCAGAGTTAAAAATGCTTTTTAGGAAATTTAATTTTCATACATTTCGTATCAAATGAAAAATAGAAATGTAAAGTACTAAATTATAGAATTATTTGATAAAGTGCAAGTGTAATTACACGAATGCCAGCATCATCATTAGGGCTCTGCGGTTAGTGTGTTAATTGGTGATGTGTTCAATCCCAGATAAAAGTAAGGGAATTTGTAATGTCTCCTCTTCTCTGTGGTGGCAAATATTTTTCTAATCCCCGTGACAACATTCTCGTTGATGAGATGGCAGAAGAACTTAAATATAACATCTTTTTTTGGGTGAATGCCTGACCATAAAATGGCTGCGTAACGAAGTTAAAAAAAAGAAAAAAGCCATTAGCATGGGGGAGTTCCTCTGGATCAGACTAACATATAATGCTCAGTCAAACTTTATGATCACCCTTACACTGCGAAAAGTTACTCACCAGAATGACGTAGATGGTAATATGGAAATTTGCTACTGCGGATCTTTTTTATTTGTGCGTGCGTGTAATAAGGAAGGATGCTTGCTATTAAAGTCAGATTATGATGGTATATAGGCTAAGGAACGAGTATCTCTGAAACGGCTTCCTTTGTCGGGTGATGTCAAATTGCTTTTTTTTCTAGTTCCTATGAATCATGGAAGAAGGGCGGTGAAACATTGAAACGATGAGGCTGTTATCCAGCTTGATCATCGAATGCGGACACTGGAGACTACCAGGCATGGTAAAGGCAAATATGCGGTACCTCACCTGATAACCGAACACAGTGGATGTTCAAGTGTCTCAAAATACACAGTTGAACAGAATTTGGGAACTCATAATTATACAACATATGTACCGTGAGGTGCATATAAGCCAATGGTATATATTATGTTGCGGACATTCTCGAGGACGTTTCTGGTAGCATTTATTGTTGTGGAACATACCATGACAACTTCAGACGGAGAAAAATCAATTTCATCCTTTCACGGCTTTTGTCTGTCACACAAGGAATGAGTTCTTTCAACAGGAAAATGCTCCTTGTTACTAAGCCGAATACAGCTACAGTGATTTGAGGAGCATACGAATGAATTTCAGTTGATATCCTAACCTCATAACTTTCTGAACCTTAGTCATATCGAATAGGTCTGGGATTTCACGAATCGCCAAATCAGAGCTCACCAAGCTTCTTATTGTGATATATCAGAATTGCAAGATCTCTTCATGCAAATCGATAACAATCTTTCTGAGGGGATTTGCCAAGAGATTTTATTAAGTAGATGCCCCGATATGTTGCTGCTGTTAAGAGTACCAAAAAGGAGACTAAACGGTCGTAAGGTGAATATCATTATGCTTTGGCTAATGATTGTATATGTAATTTTAAAGAAAAATAATCTGTTACAGTCTGCTATATCCGCACTAAATATTAGAAAATTATTTAGCTCCGTAATTTAAAATATTTAGGCTGTTATGGCATGCCGCTCTACATTACACTACTACGTATTAGTCATTCTTAAGAAAAATTACTAAACACATTTTATGGTAAGCGCATTTTCTATAGCACTTACAGCAAATGCGTCGATAAAAGATATTTAATACATGTTTCATGCGATCAGACAAATAAGCAGTTCTCAGCATAGTGTTATTTATCTTTCCATGAGTTTTTATTTTTTATTTTTTTTTTTTCTGTCGAATTTCAGCTGTAAGTTCTTAACAAACTGAGCAATTTAAATGCAATAAACTTACTTATTAAACTTACTTATTAATAATTTATATTTTAATTTTAATAATAAACCTAATTGATATAATTTATCATAAATTTAAATTATCCCTGTGAGCGTTACGGGTTTAGCCCTGAACTTTCAAAGTTCCTCAAAATGTCATGAATAAGCGATATTTTCTTGATTTTAATTAAAACATGACTCTTTCATTTTGTACCTTGATTCCTTTTCTTCCAATATACATCCAAACTGAAATCAGATACATTAAAAGCTAGCAGAAATTTTCATGTATGATGAATGTGGAAGGCAAACTTCTGTACGGAATTTTCCGGCCTTGACGCTGAGAGGGTGACCGTGAAACACCTACCGTGAAGAAACCGCGAAACAACTACAGTAGAACTGGTTTTAGACCTACAGGTTGATACAGGAACTCATGTCAGCCTTTCTAGTGCTTCAAAGTTCATGACGTTGGTCTTTATACAAGAAACATAGTGGCTTATGCCTCGCTAACTTCATCTACCAGTTTAAGATGATAACGTCGTCCTGTTCAACAAAGCCAACAGTAAAGAAAACTTGTATTCTTTATTGATGAGTCCAGATATAGCTTGAACCGTGATTTTAGACATGTATCATAACGGTCACACCTATCCGTATATGACTCTGGTGGAGTTTGTGTAACCAGTCAGAGGTATATGTGGACAAGGTCTTTGAATCCCATATAAGGCTACTAAGAGGTTCTGTTTGTAGAGGGATTTCACGCTAATAGATGACAAAGTTTAAAACAAGAAAGATAATATATTGATACAGAACTATCGGTATCAAGAAAGCAGAAGATATCACTCAAATGGATTGCCACATGATTTATTACCCATATTGGATTTTAATTACCATATGGGGGATGCCTTAAGCCACTGGACTTCAGCATGCCAAATGCCTCCTTTATCTCTTCAAGATCTATAAAGTGCATTTGCAGAAGAAAGGCATATGCTTCCCTTAAATTTCATTAACAGAATCAATTGCAATATTAGAAGCCATCAAATACAGTATTCACCACACCTTAATCTCCTATCTTTCTGCAGATAGCTTGTCCGCCATGCACGCAATAGCCTCCCCGATGAATAGATCCACAATAGTCCAGGAAATCCTCAACATTGCCTCTAACACAACCAACCAGCATTTCATAATATCATGGATCAAAGAGCACATTGGCCGCAAGGGCAATGAGGAAATGGATGCTCTAGTGAAAGAAGTAGCTAAAGGTATAAATGCAACGAAATTAACCGTTTCATGGACAAGCTGCAACCTCAAGATGCAACTCGAAAACACATTTCAAAAAGCATTGCGAGACTGACGGGATTCCCCGAACAGGACAGGCGCACATACGATCTATATCTGAGCATAAACTCCACCCCAAACGTCGTCAGTAGATAAATAACTTGGCTGATATCAGGCCATTGCTGATCACGGCCCTTTCTCTACATATTTCTACAAGAGGAGTTTCGCACATTCAGATCTATGCGTATGTGGGGTTACGGATCATCCAGAGCCTTACCTATTCACATGCATCATAAGAACAAGTTCTCACCTGAGAAGACCAAGACTAGAACAAGATGTGATTCCGAACGTCAAATGCGCAATCAGTAATAGCCACATGAGGAAGCGCATAACCCAAATAATGGATATTCTGGCGGCATCAAGGGGTCTAGAACTCTGCAACACAGAGTGATTCCATCCAAATCATTATGCCAACAGCAGCTACTCGGCACTAGAATGGTACCGTAGGCCCCAGGAAGGCGTTGTAACTCTGGATTGCTAGTGTTAGGGGCCTATATCTACTTCGTCAGAGTAAAATAAAAGGTGGCCCTTGCACTTATGCATCTAACTTAACCAAAACTTGATGAACAGTTTCGTAAATTCTATGAAATTTAAATACCCATTTCTGTCAGAGGTGAATATTAAAAAAGGAGTTGTTTCATAACAGAGGAGAAGTTTTTTTCCATCATTTTTAAATTTCCATAATTTTGATCTGTACGAATATTCAATAATTTGAGGTTAATCTTCTTGCAGACAAGGTAATTTATATTAAATAAGGTTTCTGTACGAATTGGTTTTAATGATTTCTGAATCAGTTTTATTTCAATCGATATCCTTCAATTTTAGGATTTCTCCTGGAACATTACTGTCGCTGATTCTGAACTGTTTTGTAATTTATGACAATCAAACATATTAATCTTCCTCTGGATATTGTTATCGCTAATTTATGTATTTTTTGTTGCTTCTTCTCCATTAATATGTCAGGAGAGATTATTAAAATAAACTGCGCTTCCTTCTTAAACTCATGAGATTTTTTACACTTATATCCACTCTCTTGTCAGATATATCTACTGTCTTTACATATATACGGAGGATAGATCTACTCTGTCCTCTACATGATTCTAAATTAACGTATAGTCTCGGAAGTCCCTCATTTCGCGGTAACTTATGATGTCATTTACTCGTAGTTATAAAATGATAATGTCGTAGTCACTGCACAGATAACCATTCATTTCTTTTTGTGTTTTTCTACTGAGAGCATGACACAACCTAGTAAGTTAGTAGATTAATAGCATAAGGCTCGATAATTTATGTATAAAAATTTACAGTTAGGTAATGGTATGTAAAAAAAGAGTAAGCGATTCTGTATTAATGTGAGTAGTGTATGTCAATTGAATTATCTTTTACAAATTATACTAATGCTGCAAACCGTCCATAAAAACTATCAATTAAACATATTATAACCCTCTCAGCGTTAAGGCCGGAAAATTCCGTACAGAAGTTTTCCTTCCACATTCATCATACATGAAAATTTCTGCTAGATTTTAATGTATTTGATTTCAGTTTGGATGTATATTGGAAGAAAAGGAATCAAGGTACAAAAGGAAAGAGTCATTTTTTAAGTCTTCCAATGCTACTGTTCTTTTTAGCTGCTTTGACCAGGCTCCCTACACACTTCTTAAAAAATGGTTTAAGTTCACTGCTTAATAAATGATTTAAGTTCTTAATATGACTCCTGATATATTGAGAGATACATCATTATGCTTTGGTTTTCAAATTTTGGGCCATCTTCTTTTGCGTTTACCTCTTCCTGTAGTCTATCAACTAACCGCCACTTCCCCCTTCCTTAATAATGCTTTCGAATGGTTACCATTGAATGCTGATCATTTTCAGCCGTTACATTAACTTTAAATGCTACTTCACATCCCAATTCCAACATGCATCGCTATCGAACACGTTGTTAGTAATCTAAGCTTCATGTTTCATACACTAACGCATGCTCACAATAGCAGTTTTTCGTTCAGTTACAGGTAATTAATATATATAATTACACCATTGGATATTGATTTAAAACTTTAATCAGTGATCTCATTTTTTCATATTATCAATTACTTAAATAGCAGTGTATATAAACTTCAACGCACCAGCTGTTTTTTTTCTTCTAAAGCAATATTTTAATTAAAAAGTAAGAAAGGTATATTAAATAAAAAATTTGCGCGATAAAATTTAGTTATTTAAAAAACCTTATGCTTTTATTCTTTAGAAAAATTTAGCAACCATTAAAAATTTGATAGAAATAATATAAAAGCTATGAAGCATAATCAATAAAATGCGATTGTATGTAAGCCATAAAGGTTAATTTGATTATGTTTTAAAAAAAATTCTGTATTTACAGATACAGCGCCTATTTATATCAAGCTGAATTCATTTATTTTATCTAAAAATCGATTTTTCAATCGTAAAGGAGCGATAATGCTTCTGCCAGTGTCAATTAAAATTATTATAAAAGCAACGTCATTATCTCTGATAATTTAAAGACTAATGAAGCAAGGGTGCAAAGGCATTTGCAGATAAAATTCAAATTGATTATTCTGGGTGATATTAAATAACATTTTTTGTGTGTATATTATAAAGATGTTTAATAAAGATTTATTACATCATTAAGTCAGGCGGCCCATCAACGGGCAAGCGTTAAAATCGCTGAATCCTGATATTTCGGTCCAGGTTTCGAATCACGTCGAACGGACTAGCAGCATGGGCGTGTTCGTGTTTTTTCCCCTTATGTAACATGTATAAGTGCCAGTTTCCCTTAGTCCTCCACGAAGGTATCCTTCCCTTAGGCAGATAGCCCCTGAATGCTCTGTTATAATAATAAAAAAAAAAAGTTTAGTTTTCAAGCGTAATTTTCATTCATTAGCGATATGAATTTTGAATTCATAGCATGAAAAACGTTCCTGCTATCTGAGCACAAATACGAAATAAAGGAACAAGTTTGTTCAAAATAATTAAAACTTTAAAATTTAAAAATAACTCAACATTAGATTAACATCCAGTATGTAAAAAAACTCTGTGCATTTTGAGAAGGAACAGTGCAAGGTTCATGTTATTCAACGATGAAATAATTGCTGAAACGTTATAAGGTATTTTCTCCCTCTTTTCCGCGTGCCTTCCTCATGTAATTGGATAACACGTCCAGCTAGCATTTTGGAGGTCCAATGTCCGAATCCCGGCAATGGCACTGGACATTCTTCACGTCTCCTGCATCGATAAACCTAACGACTCTACAACTCAGCAAAATACATTTGCGCCTTAAAGAAGAAAGACTGTTAATCAGACTTTCCGAAATGTATTCATTTTGCAATGTAAAATAACGAAGAGCAGTTAATGCTGAAGGCTGCTAAATTTCATACTGATATCTTTCGTTCCATGCATTATCAGCAAATCATAAGAAAAATCTTCTCTGAACTTAGTACTAAAAAGATTGAATAACACTATAAAATTGCTAAAGATAACTTGATATCTGATTGTAGTACTATTAATTACTAAAGAGTTTTAAACACATTAAATGAAATATTTAAAGAACTGTTTAAATAGAACGTAATTCTCACTTTTGTTAGGCATTTTCATGATGTCATGAACGTAACTTTAAAAGAAGTCTATCCATTACACATTAGAATGAAATGCCGGTTAAATTATGGCAGTAATTTCAATGTAAAAATTGCTAAAATAAATAAGACATAAATTTCATATGGCAAAAAGACTAATATATGGGCGGCTGCGAAACAACTTCGTCGAGAAAGATGGCTGCAGGATCTAAACCTTTAAGTTACAGTAATAATTAGAAAGTTCCTTTAAAGAGATTAGATAATTTTATGAAAATAATTTCTACAAATGTGATAAGTGTGTGTTTCAGTATCATATTTGTAGAAATTTTTTTCGCAAATCTGGGAAAACATGCTTTCGCAATGCCAACTTTCACTAAATAAAATACATCAGAATTCACCGAGATAAACTGCAAAACATTTTTCAATTATGAAAGCCTTTTATAGTATTTTGGATGTAGAATTAAAGGTTTCTGACAAAACATTGAAGTATTGCCTACAAACCGAAAATTCCGCACTTTTGTGATTAATGAAGGAAACAAAAATAAGTTACTGGATCATAACCATGAAGCTATTTATGAAAGCCAATTCTGAGAGGGTTTGCAGTCAGTAAACGGGAATGGGTTCCTTCTAGTTCTTTATGCCATGAATGTCTTTATGGAGTCCTTCCAATTCTTGTGATGTTATACTATGCCACCGTCGTTTTCGACTAACATCAGATCTTTATCAGTCCGATTATTACTGCTGAAAACTCGCATCTATTGAAGAATATTAAAAGTATTTTTTAAATCTTTTACTTTCTTAAGTATCCTAGACACTCTTTATAATTTAAGATACACTTGATTTACATTTGATCAAACTGATAATTATGGATATCTGTACCATTACCGCTGTTACTAAAATATGTTTCTAACGTCTTGTTAAATCATATTTCTAACTTCGTCTATACATATATAAGGAAGCAAGAAATTTTTCTCTGTGAAATTCCAAGAAAAAAATTAATTTATGCTAAGCGGCAAAATTAAACAAAATATTAATTTTTTTATGAAAACGTTTTACGTCTTTAATTTATATACGCATTTATATAAGATCAAATAAAAGAGAGCTTATAAAATGGTCATAGAGCTTATGGAATTTGATATAGAACCAAACGGCATGACTGGATGAGAGAACTACACTTTTTTTATTTATCTGGAATTAGATATGTTTCGGGCAAATCTAGAGACAGTGCGGCAGTCATTGTCAATGTAAGGATATTGCATTAGATTGGCGCCATTGTAAAGATCTACTGTCCCCTTAGGAACAGAATCGGGAATGTCTTTAAAAAAAACTAAAAACGCACGCTACAGGGCCTTGATTAACTGATCCAAACTTTTAAATTTAATTTAAATTTTTAATTTTAAAACCACATTTTGAGGTGCACCCTCATAATAAACTAGCAAACTTAGAAATCTGAGCAATTTTTTTGAAATTTTAACATTATTATTTGTATCAATCGCAGAATAAATTCTGTCTTATGCTACAAAATCATTAAAAATAAATTATCAAATGTCGAGTTGCAACATTCGAATTCTCGAATTCTTAAATCCACGACTATTGCAAAAGAACCTAGACTCGAAAGCTCAAATCTCTTGACTTCTATCTAAAATCCGTTAAATATTTTAACACTATTCTTTGGAAGGATAGTTTTATTCGTGTACAGCAAAAGCTTTCATTCAAAAACGAACACGATTTCTGTGGACCTGGATCATTAATATTACCTCACGGTGGCTCTGAATTTTTTTGGTAGAAGCTGGCCTTCCAATTTTACTGTTTATATGTTAAATTTTCTAGAAAAAATTATAACTGTATGATTAATGTTTTAGTTTTCTTCCTCCCTCTTGTTTCAAAGTTAAAAATTTCCAGAGAAAATTTTTAACCTAAATTCAAAACTTAAGTAAATTATATAGAGGTGGTGTGGTATATTTAATTATGGCAAAGCACACTAGGGCTATCTGCCTAAAGGGAGGGATGCCTTCGTGGAGGACTTTCTAAGGGAAACTGGCTCGTATACACGTTACACATGGGGAAAACAACGAAAACACCCATGCAGTCAGCCCGTTCGCGGGATTCGAACCTCGGACCGAACTACCAGTGTTCAGCGACTTTACCGCTCTGCCGCTGGTGGGCAAATTATATAAAGGAAATAACCATCAGTATAAGAGTTTTAATTATATACTTCATTTACCAAATTTCATTGAATCGTCTTAATAAATATACATACATTTTAAAAACTGCATGCTTGATTTGTTTTTACTTCCTTGTACGAAGTAAAAAGGAAGTATTGTAATCGCGAAAAGTTTCATGCAGCATAATTCAACGAAAATATCCAGTTTGACCGCTATCGAATGCAATTTAACGATGTTTTTGCGTCATATCTGTACGTAAGGACAGAATAAAATACTCTTTTCCTTCAAAAAAATTATAAAACTGCTTTAAAATTAATTCTGAAGCGAATGTTTCATGGCGTCTACGTACATACGTTCGTGCGTACGTACGTATCTCGCATAACTCAAAAACGAGTAGCTTCAAGAACGTTGAAATTTTGTATATAGGACTGCTATAACATGTAGATGTGCACCTCGTATTTTGGTTGCAATCGGCAGCACCAAACGTATATAAATATATTTATATATAGTATATACCCACTCTATTACCCGGCTCAGTAATCTCAGTTTCTTTACTCTTATATGTTTGTAAATTGTACAATTTTTGCTTTAAAATGATTGAATCATGTTGTTTTTATCTTCCGGTTAAGGATTTTATACCTTTAGTAAATCTGTGCTGTGTGCAATATTTTTAGAATTATCAGCAATTTTAAAGTTGTTTAATTGCCGCTAAGGCTGTTTTTAATGGCGGCCATTGATGTTTACATTTGAAACAGGAGACTACTGGATTTGTTGTCAATCTAGAGGAACTTAGCTTCGCAACAACAAAGATAACGCATTCATTTATTATTGCCAATTAAATCATGCTTAATTCTTTCTAGAATGTCTTCGAGGAAATAAGCGTTTGAGATTTACTTCGTAATTTTTAATATAGATATTTTGAGTTTTTATGTATTTTTGCCTTCTCGCGAAGTGGGAACTGAATTAATTAAATGAGAAATACTCAATCGTCTGTGAAAAACTTTTTATTTTGTTGTTGTTTGCTTAATTTCTTTTATACATAGTTTTATCCTTATTATAGTATTTGAATAGAACATGTGGCAACGATTAGATAATTCTTTAAATGATATACATTTTGTGCATTCTGAGTTATAATATGAATGAAATATAATACTATTAAGTGAACCTTGCGCCAGAGTGTCGCTATCGTAAACAAAGTGAATTTTAAAGAATGTATTTATTCTATTGTGGTTTATGCGCTGTCGGCGAAGTAGGTTTAATTCAATCTAATAGGTTTAAATAAAATGCAAGAAAAAATTCGTATAATTTAATATTCGTACAAGGAAGTCATGTGGTGTACACATCAGATTTTTTTATTAAATTCATATTTCAAATTTTGCGACACTCAAATATTTAACAAATTTAAATTAAAGATGTTTACTTTTTTTTCTTTTTCTCATTTTTAAAAAAATTAACGAGATTAGAAAATAAAGGTTTTAGAAAGTCGAGAATCATATAGTATTCGGTTTCAGATACAGATTCTAAAAAATTATAATAAATTTTAACGCACAATTGGCACATCTGTCCTTTGTAGCGTTGTTATTTACAGCTAATGTTTTATTTAAATGACCTTTAAAATTATTAAACCGGTTACTGCTTTAGATAATTTATCCTTGATACTCTCGTCTCTTAAAGATATCACTTGTGCTCCCCCCAACAATGTAAATTAACTTAAATTAAGTACTTAATAATAAATTAAATAATTTAAATAAGTACTATAGAATTACATCAAGTAGTTGTTCTTGACTGCTATGCCATCCTTAATGCGAGCTTTAAAGAGATATTCCAGATGTTTTACGAAATGGGGTTTCATGAATTAAAATTTAGTTATGGACAGAGCTTTCTGAATCTTGTCGAATTTTTCTTTACATAATATTTTCTAGTTAATTAAAATATGAAGTTTTAATTAAATATCACTCCACATCTCCAGATCTCTGGGAGAATTACTGATCCCAAATAGTTATTGGCCCTCCAAACTTTTGCACATTTGTGATCGTGTGAAAACTAAAGAAGTTTTAATTTTCAGTTATTATTTTTGAGCTGAAATAATCGATAGAATCAGATTACCATTCGAGAAAATATTGTGAGTAATTCAAAAATATAGCTGCACGTTTGAAGTAAATGAAGTGTATTACTATACTGCAATGGGAAGTAGCAAATAGTATCTTCAAATTTAAATATCCTTTTCTTTCATTTTGAATAAGAAAATATCTTGCATTGAGTAAAAAGGCCTAAAAATGAAGCAGTAAGTATTAGATATTAGAGACGTGATCTTAATGCAGCATTATTGCCGAGGACTCGGCAAAGTGGAGAAAACGACTGCGTAGGGAGGAAACATCTAAGAATGAAATTTCTTCTCAGCTGTAAAGAAGGAACATCGGTAAGTGTCCGAAATATACGAAAAGGTGAGCAATTTGAATCAATAAAGTAAGTTTGGATGATCCTGCATAATGTTTTAGAAATGTGATGATCCCTAAAATATTATATGGAATCGAAGCTTGGGGCTGCCGGGCAGAGGAGGTACTTTGGATTAGAATGAAGCAGGACACCCTGCAGAGAGGCTGGATGCTTGCCATTACGAGAGCCTTCAGAACCGTTTCGACTGAAGTTGCCTGCGTCCTTGCCAGAGTCGTAGCTAGGGTTTTCAGCGCCCAGGGACAACTGAAGATTTCGCGCCCCCTACTGGTTGCCAAGGATGGAAAACATTTAATTCTAAAGTGTCGTAACATCAGTTTGGCGCCCGGGGACAGATGCCCCCCTTGCCCCCCTCTAGCTACGCCCCTGGTCCTTGCGGGTGTTCGGCTGCTCTCGATTTCATACAAATTATACTACAAAAAGTTTCTATTTTCTAATAAAATTATTATAGATACTGAAATTGGACAAAAAGTATTCACAAGTAAGGCCTTTCAACAAGAAAATGAGGGCATTATTTACCCAATGACACGAATATTGATTATTTTATGACCTTGAGTTTCCTTCTGGTGACGAAATAGACGTTTTTACATATGGTTCTGGAATTGATGGACGAGTGGGTAGCACTGTGATAATTTATTTTCATGGAGTGGAGATAGACATTTTGAGAATAAAACTTAAACCAATGAATTTGGTTTATCAAGCAGAACTATACTCATTGACAGAGATTTTTGACTTGGATTAATAAAAAATTAACAGTTCGATGTTTTATAAATATTTCCACTGATGCCCTATCTGCGCCACAGGCACTCGCCCAACCAAATCATAAAAATCGACTGATTACTGAAATAAAGACTTGTTTAAAAAGGCTGAAAGAAACCATACTGTTAAATTACAGTAGGTGAAAGGCGGATATCGTTGCTAAAATGGCGGCACTAGGGGATGGACCTGTTAATTTTGATATCCAAGATTCAAGAAAGAAGACCATTGCTGAAATGGAAAACTGGATTTATACAGGATGGGATTTTTACTGGGAGTCGTCTAATAATAAAAAAGAGTAGATGAAAAATATAAAGTTAAACAAGAAGATAAATATTATAAATAATGTTGACATAAATCAGGTACTGACTTATCATGAGCGTTTCCTGACTTATTTTAATCGGTTCCACCTACAGAATAATGATAAATGTTATGTGAACAGTTTGGAGACGCCAGGCACTTCGTCGATGAATGTACGCTTACCCAGAGTGCAAGAGAGAAATATAGAAAGAATTTTAAGGAAGATTTTAAAAGGAACTATTAAAATTTTAAAGATTTTATTAAAGAGACAATAATGAAAATTATAAATACGAATAAAGATAGAATTGGAATTCGGCACTGAGACTCAGACTTTAGACTTTTATTTTCCTTGTTTTTTCTGACCAGTCCCCCTTTTTTTTATCATACGGCCGGCATATGCCGGCTAGGAGGATCCGGGCTGTGCCTCTATAATAATATCAACAACATATATGCTGGTATGATTTATCTTCTAAGCCCCATTACCATACACGATGCGATTAAATGCATAACTATATTTCCGAGTACTCATTTATATCCTGCTAAAGCGAAACCTGGTGCCTAAATCTGATATTTGAGTTAGTGCAATATGTGTAAATGCCCTCAAAATTTCAGTAAAATAATTTAAAATCATCTTAAATTTGGAAATATGTATGTAAATTGAAATAATTGAGTTTATAAATTGTAATGCGGATTTAGTAGGTTCAAAACATATTATTTTTAAATTGGTGTGTAAACTGCAATATTTAGGAATAAACATTGTAATTCATTCATTAACTCAAATCGGAAATTTTACTTTAAATGTGATAGTCCGTTAAGATTTACTATATTGCAACAGCTCATCGAAATCCTCTTTGACACCAGTTGTAATTCATTTAAAACCCATAAGGGAAGTAATTTCAATAACTATACAGTTTCGTTTAATTATGGTTAAAATTAGAATAATTCGGAAGTCCCTAAAATTACTGCCTTAAGGAACTATGTGAATTACAGTTACGGTTATAAAGCATATCAGAAGAAACCGATCTCCAGATTCAGCGGGTTCTCATTAGGAGTTCAGAGTTTAATCACAGTCTACATATCTATAAATATCAGTTATTGAGCTCAGATGACACTGGTAATCTTAGGACCTTATGTATAAAGACTGAGAATTCTGAGTACGTGAATTATTCTCTTACTGTCTCATCCTGCGTCTCGTGGGAAAGATCGAAGGACACGGTCAATTAAATTCATATCAACGAATCCATATGTAAACATAATAGATATTTATTTGTGCTCTAATGGATATTATCGGAAAGCGAAAGTTTTTGGTCATAATTCAGCGAAACTCGCCTCTGGATATAAATGTTCATAGCCTTTTCTAACTTAAGGAACAACTTTATTCTCTGTACATTATATTGTATGGTTTTCCTATAAATGCTAATTAGCAGAGTCTTTACTCAAATTTTAATTTAATTTTGATGCCAATAAGAGAGACGGAAACACAAGTAATAATTGATATCAAAAGCGCATTAATTACTCTCGAATGGTATCCAACAAATTGTCAAATTGTTAAAGAGAAAAAGATAAAATATAAAATTAAATTTCGAAAAATAAAATTTGAATTTCCTGTTATACACCGGTCAAAATTTGAATTGAAGAAGAATA
This sequence comes from Stegodyphus dumicola, assembly GCF_044657685.1. NCBI lineage: Eukaryota > Metazoa > Arthropoda > Arachnida > Araneae > Eresidae > Stegodyphus > Stegodyphus dumicola. The sequence continues at coordinate 128,642,089 of NC_140771.1, read as the reverse complement.
CTTTTTTCAATAAATTTTTAGAATGAAACCCCTTGCAAAAGATTTAAAAATCTGGTATTTGTTAGAACACGTAGTTTGGCAGGTGTTAAACCTTTACTCAAGATGTAAGATATTTCGCTCATCTCCACAGAATCTGGAAATAGTTCCCAGAGTATTGCCCTTGAAATATCAAATATTTACGTAATTTTTCAAGTCATTGTTTCAGCTGTTTAAAAAATTCAAATGATTTAATAGAAATAAATATTCGTCTTAAAATAATGGTTACAGGCGAAACTAATCTCAGCAAAAAACATGGCGGAAAAAACAACGCAATGCGAAAACGTCGCAGTAAAAACCGTATGAAAAAAAGCAAGGGAAAAGCATCGCAATTCTAAAACGTAAGTAATATAAAACACCGTCATCGAAACTAAAACATCGCGATGTTCTAAATTGCGATGTTCTAAAACATCGCAATTTTAAAACTGTAAGGATTTATTTTATTTTAACGAATTAGTTTTAGTTCCTTCTGATTTCAGTTTCCTGCCTGAATGTAAATTTTGAACTTGATTGAAATTTTAAACTTGTTTCAGAAGCAGGATTTAAGCTGCGTTTCAAGAGTTCAAAAGAGTAGTAGCGGATTTAGTTCCGTTGTTTATGCTGCGAGTTTAAAATTAGCTCTCTAGTTCGGTGTTTGATACCTTTTAGTTTATACTGATATTCCTCAACTCGGCTTTGCTGTGTGCAGCCGATTTAGCGTTAGATTAAGCTAAGGAGACTGTCATTAGAATTCTTAATTTACTAGGGATTCTTGTTTTCTGTTACGTAACCACAACTGGTGGCGATTTGTGAGCACGAAGTGCGTGCATCTGTTTTAATTTAGTTTTAAATAAAAAAAGTTAATTAAACCTTTCTTTTGTAGTAGTTATACTTAAAGATATAGAGGGAATTCGGTACTCGTCTTCTACATAGGGTCAAAGATTGTATGTTACCAAAGAATACCCACAGACTTTATAAAACAAGGTCATAGAAAATATCGTAGTAATACATAAAACATCTCATCGCATGACTATATCGCAGGAATTTGTTTTCAGGTTTCAAAAGCTGTAAACTTATATTCGCATAATGATTTGTGAGCGCCAGTAGAAATGAGGAATATGTCTGCGTATTTCATGTTTTTGAATTAATTAATAAATTTTTGATAATAAAGCAAGAACGAAATTTAAGCATTAAAATTGAAAATGAATCTAAAATTAATATTACCCGTAACAGTTAATAGAATTTTAAATTTATACAGTTTACTATTAAAGATTATTATTTAATTAATCTCTTTGATAAAGATATTTGGAGTTTTTCATGAAAAATCTAGTCTAAAAAAGAATATCAGATAAACAAATTGAAAGAAAATTATTTTACAATTTAATAATTAATTAAACAATTTTAATATAGATTACCTCAATCAGTCCCTCATCCTTCCGTTTCTAATCTTCTTTAAACTGTACTTTTTATGCAAAATTACCAATTCAGCTTTATAAAAGATATTAATTGAATAATGATCTTTAATATTTAATTATATAAGCTTCAAACTCCTTTAATGCGTAGCATTAATTTTCTTTACATTTTCAGTTTCTGAGTGCTTAAGTTATCTTTCTTGCATTTTTATCAAAAATATTTTAGTTGTTTCAAAGATGTAATATATATAGATAAAAATATTCCTAATTCCTTCTAGCCCTGGCAAATCTTTATGAATATACTTTTGAAACATTTAAAGTCTAAAGAACAAATGTCTACGATGTTATTGTGATGCGATGATTTGAAGGTGCTTAATGTTTTCCACGGCTATGTTTTTAACTTCTTTATTTTCTACGACGATATTTTAGAGCTGCGATGTTTTCTCTTTGCCATATTTTTTCCTGCGATGTTTTGCACGCGATTTTTCGGTGAACGCCAAAAAAATTTACAGTTTTATTTTGGTCTTAATAATAGTATATATAATTGATAAAATATGGAATAAATTCAATTATTATAATATATAATATTGTAAAGTACGTTTTAATTTTATAACAGTTATTTTAATTTAATGCATCTTTCCTATCTTATCTAGTTTAAACTTACAACAACCTACCAGAATGACTTTTTAGAATCGCGTTAAATGCAAATGAGGAGGAGAATAGTATTTAAGTCAAGTTCAACGGACTTCGACAGAGAGAGTTGGGATTCCTGAGTAGCGGCGCTTTTGCTTTTGGGATACGTCTGTCTAAGCTGTTGTTACGCTCGGCCGTATTTGATAGTTCGCTGCCTAATTTAAAAAACGGGTCAACTAGTTTGGAACAGTGTTAGCAGGAATAAATCTCTTAGTTAGTCATTAGTTAGATCTAATCTCTTACTTTTGAGTGTAAGCCCAAGTGGAGGTTATGCTGTACGCCCAAAGAAAGAGGCTAACTGTTAATCTTATTTTAAGTGAATAAAGGGTAACTAACCCTTCTTGAGTTTCGCTCTCTGTTCTTTGAATCAAACGATTATTCGCTTAGCAGTTCACTAGGTTCCTCGACAGTTAGTTTAACAGAATAAAAGTGAGAAACTCTATAATACAACCAATTCTTATAAATATTTAAAATATTATTTTAATGAATAAAAGATATTCATCATCCGTATATCATATATCTTAATAATACGGAGTACCTGATTTATTTCTAAGCTCCTATAATTTAAAAAGTTTAAATTTTTAGTCAAATTAAAAATGTGGCATGTTAAAAATATGGCCTGCTTTGCAATATTAAACATATGTCAAAACATGAAACACATTTTAGCATATACCGGGTGATCAAAAAGTCAGTATAAATTTGAAAACTTAATAAGTCACGGAATAATGTAGCTAGAGAGGTAAAAATTGACACACATACTTAGAATGACATGGGGTTTTATTATAAAAGCAATAATCTGATCAGTAAAGCAATAATTAGCATAACAAATTAAGACAAAGCAAAGATGATGTTCTTTACAGGAAATGTTCAATATGTTCAACATCATTCCTCAACAATAGCTGTAGTCGAGGAATAATGTTGTGAACAGCACTGTAAAGTATGTCCGGAGTTATGTTGAGGCATTGGCGTCGGATGTTGTCTTTCAGCATCCCTAGAGATGTCGGTCGATCACGATACACTTTCGACTTCAGGTAACCCCAAAGCCAATAATCGTACGGACTGAGGTCTGGGGACCTGGGAGGCCAAGCATGACGAAAGTGGCGGCTGAGCACACAATCATCACCAAACGACGCGCGCAAGAGATCTTTCATGCGTCTAGCAATATGGGGTGGAGCGCCATTCTGCATAAAAACGTACGTTCCAGCAGGTGTTTATCAGCCAGGCTGGGGACGATGCGATTCTGTAACATATCGGCGTACCTCTCACTCGTCACGGTAGCAGTTACAAAACCAGAATCACGCATTTCCTCGAAGAAAAAAGGCCCGATAACAGTAATCTGTCGGACATTTTTTGAACTTTCTTTCTGGTTCTAATAAAACCCCATGTCATTCTAAGTATGTGTGTCAATTTTTACCTCTCTATCTACATTATTATGTGATTTATTAAGTTTTCAAATTTATACTGACTTTTTGATCACCCTGTATTTTCAATACAGCTCTGTCAGTTTTGAGAATGATTACACGCAGGTTCTGTTTATTCCTTTATACGAAATGATGGAAGTATTGTAATCGTGAAAAATTTCCGGTATCATATTTCAACGAAAATATCTATTTTGACCCTGTTAAGGCAGAAGTGATCTGGCAACCACGATGGGAGAAAACGACAACGTGGTTAGCTAGCGGCCATGATTATTGTGTTTGATTGCGTGATGGGAGGTGCACCTATGCGATGGCAAGAGTGTCCATCCAAACAGAAGTTAAAAGAAATAAAGCTACAGTCCATTAAATCTTGGTGTTTGTGTTTCCTGAGTACTTATATGTTTATGCTCGAACACATTTTGTGGTCCGTGCAACCCGGTAGGAAGATTAGTTCCTATGGATAAAGTGCTGGTTAAAAAGCCTAAAGGTGAAGTGTTAAATTGATAAAAAAGTGTGATATGTTACTTCGCATTCGACATAAAAATTAGTGTGTGTTTGGATTTACAAATTTCGGGTTCATTTGGATTACCTCAAACGGAGGTAAGTGAATTTGCTCATATGTTCGTATTATTAATTAACGTTAATTATGGAAGCATTTTTAATTAAGAAAAGAATTTTAAAGTCAAATATAACGAAAGCGACATCAGACTTCGGAAAATATACCTGTGATGAATTTCAGTTACAACTTTTCGAAAATAAATGTGCAAAATTTAATAATGAATGTTCAGATATTTTTGATAAATTATTAGTAATAGTTGATGAAAAAGAGTTTGACAAATATGTAACTGAACAACAAACTGTTCAAGACAGTATTGATACTTTGTGGGTTAAGGTTAAACGACAAACGTCAAAATTTAGTGCTAAAGATGCAAGTAATGTAAAGATTGAAAATACCAGTGCACAAGGTATGAAATTACCTAAATTAAACTTGCCGTCTTTTAGTGGAAATATTCAAGATTGGTTAAGCTTTCGGGATCTTTTCATTTCAAGCATTCATAATAATAATGCATTATCGGATTCCCAAAAGCTCTCGTATTTGAAGTTATCGCTTCATGGCGAAGCAGCTAGGATTATTCAATCAGTCACAATTTGTGACAATAACTATAAAATTGCTTCGGATTTTTAGAAGAGAGATACTCCAATAAACGTGATCAGGTTTTCGCTCAGATAAAGCGTTTCATGTCAATTTCTCCCATACAAAATGAAAGCCCGTCTTCTATTTTGAAATTAGTAGACACAGTGAATGAAAGTGTAAGGTCTCTGGAAATATTAGACCAAAAAATAGAGGGATTCGCAGAAAAATTTCTTGCATATATTTTGCTGCAAAAATTGGATGTTTCCACTCGTCTTTGGTGGGAAAGAGATTCAAAAACAAGTGAGTTACCTAAATTATCTGAGCTTATTACATTTCTAAAAAATCATGCTAGAACTTTGCAGTCGTCAAAGTCATCTAATGTGTTTAATTCAAAAAAGGGTCAACCTATTCAGAAGGTGACTGCCTTAGTGTCAAATGTTAAAGGTCAAGATTTTAAATGTATTTGTTGTAAAAGTATCAATTTTCACAAGTTGTATAAATGTAATTCTTTCTTGAAAATGACTGTAAGTGAACGTCTTGAATTTGTTAAGAAACATAAATTATGCTTTAATTGCTTGGGTTTTAATCCGACTCATACTGCAAAGAACTGTCGTTCAGAATTCAGCTGTTCAAAATGCATGAAAAAACACCATAGTTTACTGCATTTTCCCAATCAAGACATTTCGCATTCACCTGCTACTATAGCGAGTTGTGTGGGGAAGGAGGAAGCACCGGCTAATAATTCTGACCCTCCTTTAGTAGACAACTCGAATCTAAACCCTGACGCCAGATGTTTTGAAATGTTATCTAATTGCAACCAAATAAACAATTCGGAATTTAGTGGTTCGTCTGTAACTGCTTCACAAATGATTTCGAAGGAGGTATTACTATCCACTGCTATTATTTATGTTAAAGATTCTTGCGGGAATTTTATTGCTTGTCGAGCTTTACTTGACTGCGGAAGTCAGTGTTCGTGTTTCACCTATGATTTCGCTAATAGGCTTGGAATAAAAGGGAGTAAATTTAACATATCAATTTCATGTTTAAATGGAAAAGCTCTATCGGTAAAATCCAAGCTTACTGCTGTGATATCAAACAAGCGTGATTACCACCGTGCTCTCGAATTCTCTGTTGTACCTAAAATTAATGATTTGGTACCAGTGAATTATTTTAAATTTTCATTTTCACAGCTTCCGCAAAAGATCAAACTAGCGGATCCTCATTTTAACAAGCCCCAGAAAATAGATGCCTTGTTAGGTGCAGAATGCTTTTATGAACTATTGAAGGCTGATCAAATTCATCCACGAAATTCTAATTTAACTCTTCAAAATTCCGTATTTGGATACATTGCTACCGGTGTAAATGTTGGTTCAAATTCAGGCAATACGATTCAGTGCGGATTTATGTCGAAGAAGACTTAAATTCACTAATCAAGTCCTTTTGGGAAATTGAGGCTGTTACAGAATCTCTCAAACTAAAAAATAAAGAAGAAGTAGAATGTGAGGATCATTTTAGAAAAACCCATCAGAAGGATATTGAGGGTAGATATGTAGTGACGCTACCATTAAGGCAAGATGTTCATTTGGGTGATTCTTCGCAATTAGCCACCCAACGGTTAAATAATTTGTGGAAGAGACTAGACAAAACCCTTGACATGTCTAGGATGTATTGTGAGTTCATGAGTGAATATGAAGCGTTTAGGACAAATGCAAAAAATGCAGAGTGTGACGGAAACTCCTAAATACATAATGCCTCATCATGGTGTTTATAAGGCAGACAGCAGTACAACTAAGTTACCAGTGGTATACGACGCATCGGCTCCTTCAATCGTCTGGTTTTTCATTAAACGACTGTTTGATGAATGGAGGTGTAGTTCAAGATGACCTGTTTGCTATCTTGCTACGATTTAGAAAACACAAGGTGGCTTTCACTGCTGATATATGCAAGATGTATCGGCAGATTCGTATAGATCCTGAGCAACGAAAACTTCAATGCATACTTTGGAAAAATACGTTGAATGATGCATCTAAACTTTATCAATTACTTACGGTAACATATGGAACAAAATCAGCGCCTTTTTTAGCAACAAGAGTTTTGAGGAAGTTAGCCTTAGATGAAAAAGATAAGTATCCATTGGCTTCTAAAACGACACTCAACGATTTTTATGTTGATGACATTTTGTCTGGTGCAGAAGATGTCACCACTGCTGTAGAATTGCAGCGGCAGTTAATAGACATGCTACAATCTGCGAAAATGGAATTGCACAAGTGGTGCTCAAACGAAAAAATTCTTTTAGAACAAGTTCCATTCGAAAAACAAAAGTATCGTTTTGGAGAATCTTCACAAAGCACCGTAAAGACTCTGGGTTTAAGATGAAATCCAGAAGAAGACTCTTTTAGTTTTACTGTGTCTAGTTCGTCAAGAATCTGTACAAAACGCACGGTTTTGGCAGATATTGCTAAACTGTTTGATCCTTTAGGTTTCCTAGGGCCTGTAATCATGCGTGCTAAGATATTCCTGCAAAGGCTGTGGCTTTTACATCTAGAGTGGGATGATCCACTTCCTTTCAAAGAGCGACAAGAATGGGAGACATTTCAAAAGGCCCTACCAGAGTTGAAACAAATCAAAGTCTCTCGTTGCACTCTAATAGAATCAATTAAAGAAACTGAGCTCCATTGTTTTGCTGATGCTTCAAAGTTTGGATATGGTGGAGTAATTTACTTGCGCTGTCTCTCTAAAATTGGCGAAGTTAAAGTGACTTTACTTTGCAGCAAATCTCGAGTATCGCCTATCAAAGTAATAACCATTCCTCGTCTGGAGTTGTGTGCAGCAGAGCTCCTTTCCAAACTTGTGTGTAAGGTAATAACATCTTTGAGTTTATATGTTGACAAAGTTATTCTGTACACAGATTCAACAATTGTGTTAGCTTGGATTGTTACATCTCCTCATCTTCTAAAAGTGTTTGTGTCAAATAGAGTAGCTCGTATCCAAGAGCTAACTAAGGATTTCTGCTGGCAACATGTCAGAACCGCAGACAATCCCGCTGACCTAATTTCTCGCGGTCTGAGACCGGAAATTATTGCTGACAACTCTTTGTGGTTTCAAGGACCAAATTTTCTGCATCAACAGGTCATTGATTATAGTGTTAATAATAACTTTGAAAATTCAAATGAGAACTATGTGCGCGAACTGAAACTTATTTCTAATGTAAATTTGACCGTAACTGTTAAAACTTCTCTTTGGATTATGTTTTTAGTATTACTAATTGTTATGCTAAATTAATTAATGTTTTTGCTTATGTTTTAAAATTTATAAGAAATTGTAGATCCAAGGAAAAACAAGTAGGTCATCTGACAATAGATGAGGTTTCGTTAAGCGAAAATAAATTACTTTCCTTAGTCCGATGTCAAAACTTTCCTGAAGAATTCAAGAACTTAAGTAAGAGAAGGGAAGTATGTAAAAATAGTCAGTTAAAATTTTTATGTCCCTTTTTAGATGAATCTCAAGTTATTAGAGTAGGTGGTAGACTGCAGGAAGCTAACTTACCCTTTAACACAAAGCACCCTGCTATCCTGCCAAAAAATCATAAACTGACTCATTTAATTATGTTACACTACCATATTCGAAACTTTCATACTGGAGCACAAGCGCTCTTGCATAGTGTTAGACAAAAATTTTGGCCGATAAGTGGGCGTAATCTTGCTAGAAAGATAGTAAGAGAATGTGTTACGTGTGCCAAAGTAAAACCAGTATTGCTGGATCAAAAGATGGGAAATTTACCGTTAGAGAGACTAAACCCATCCTTTCCCTTTAACCATACTGGTGTTGACTTTTGTGGCCCTTTTGGTATAAAGTAGACAACTCAGAAGAAGAGCGTAGTGCACAAGATTTATGTTGCAATTTTTGTTTGCCTCTTGACTCGTGCAGTCCACCTCGAGATCGTTTCAAATTTGTCTACAGAATCATTTATTGCTGCTTTGAAGCGATTTATTTCTAGAAGGGGTAAATGCGCAACCTTATTTAGCGATAACGCTCGAAATTTTGTTGGGGCTAGCAATGAATTGAAGCGACTCTACAATTTGTTGAAATACCCTGATGAATTCTTAACCAAATATCTGACATCTGAAAGAATTCATTGGAAGTTTATCCCTCCCAGGGCTCCTCACTTTGGAGGTATCTGGGAGGCAAGTGTTAAGTAGTTTAAGTTTTATCTTAAGCGTGCAGTTGGGAGATTGATTTTTACATTTGAGGAGTTTCTTACAATTTTGAACCAGATTGAAGGAATTTTAAATTCACGTCCAATATCCCCTTTGTCAAATGACACCAATGATTTAGAAGCTCTTACGCCCGCACACTTTCTAGTCGGGCGACCTTTAACATCAATAACAGAGCCTGATTTAACTGATTTTTCTGATAGTTCTTTAAAGCGCTGGCAGCGCACTACTAAAGTAACGCAATATTTGTGGAAAAGATGGCAAAATGATTACATCAGTCATTTACAGCAACGATTTAAGTGGTATTTCTCTAAGGATAACGTTAAAAAGGGCACTATAGTTTTAGTAAAGGAAGACAACATGCCCACTTCGACTTGGTTACTGGGTAAAATAGAAGAGGTAATTTATGGTAAGGATAAAAAGGTTAGAGTTTGTATTGTAAGAACCAAGTCAGGTTTTTTAAAAAGACCAATAACTAAATTAGCTGTACTACCAGTAGATGTTACATAATTTCAAGTATATTTCCTGAGTTCAAAAAATTGTTATATATATGCATTGTATTTTAATTTAGATGTTGTGCATTTCATGTTCTGTGGTTAATTATGTTTATTGCTTTTGTTCATGTGTATCAATTTAAATTTTGTGATATATGATTTGGACTGTATGGTGATTTAAAACTGTTTAATTTTGGTCATTGTTAACTATGTAACAAATGCCCAACCCGGGCGGTATGTTAAGGCAGAAGTGATCTGGCAACCACGATGGGAGAAAACGACAACGTGGTTAGCTAGCGGCCATGATTATTGTGTTTGATTGCGTGATGGGAGGTGCACCTATGCGATGGCAAGAGTGTCCATCCAAACAGAAGTTAAAAGAAATAAAGCTACAGTCCATTAAATCTTGGTGTTTGTGTTTCCTGAGTACTTATATGTTTATGCTCGAACAGACCCTATCGAATGCAATTTAACGATGTTTTTGCGAGACAACTGTACAAAAGGGCAGAATAAAAGACTCTTTTTTTTAAACGGATTGTATTATGACTTTCCTGGCAACTGAAATATTACATATTAGAATCTTAAAAAATAAGCAAAAAAATTTTTGATACTTGGAAACGATGCCTTAAAATTTATATTAAAAACATCATATATGTATTTTCGTTTGATCTTTAAGTTTCATCAAAAATTTAATTTTTGAAGAATTTCAGCAGGAATTCTATTACAAATTCCAGAATTGAATATTTCTTAAACAAATATAATAAAAGAACAGATGTATTGATTTTTCTTCTCAGCAGAAAATAACGTGTGGTCTAGTTATATCACATGAAATTCATTATCACGTGGAAATAATTACAATTGGTCAGCAGAGGTTTGGGTTTCAAACACTATAAATTAAAACGCAAAATTTTGTTTGATAAACCAGGGGCCGCCAACGGGTTCAGCACTGACCCGTCTGAAAATTGATGAAATTTTAAAAGGGGTCAGAAATGTAAAGGGTGAATTGGGAGTGAATAGCCGAAAATACACCGGCTATTGGTCAGCATAATCAAGATCCCGTTGATTACAAACAAGAAAAAGGGTTAATAAAATTGATAATTGCTTAATGATATAAAGCAATATTATATAACTGGATAATATAGTTTTGTATTACCTAGTTTAAGCAAAGTAGAAAACATGTCTCGTAGAACCACTGAATTGCTGTATACCTAATTTGATGTTATGACGAAAGTATAATTGATTGCATTGAAAGATGTTCAAGCTCAAATCTTATTGACAATACATGGGTAAACTAAATTTTTGGAATTCATAAGTAATCAGAGAAAAGTATTTGGAAATAAAAGTTCTTACGGAATCAACATTACTGACTTTCCTATAAAAGTCTAGGAAAAGAAGTTTTATAGAGGTCAACTTATTAATTATATAAATTGAAAATGATTAGCGGTTTTTAAAGACTAGTTCATTTGCATAAATTCTCTCGCATTGTACTTCGTGACATTTGCATCATGCCACCAATGCCAATGTTGTTTCGTAAGGAAATCGTTAGGGCTATGAAAGTTTATCTATCGATAAGTATTTGGACACCTGTGATAAAAAAGAAAAATGAAATTTATTCAAATTCAATAGAGAGCTTCCACGAGCGGTAATTACAGCTTCAACCTTTCACGGCATGCGTTCCAGAAGTCCTTTTATGACGGTTGTTGGAATTTTCTTCCACTCGGTTTGGAGAAGACATACAAGTTCATTTACCGATATTAGACGGTTGTTGCATTCGGCGATGCAACACGTCCTACAGGTTCTCGATAGCGTTCAGATTTGGGATTTGGGCAGGTCAGTTCATTTGGTTAACCCCATTGTCACCATACCAGTCCATGGTGGATCTCGCAACATGACATCTGGCGATGTCGTTCTGAAAGTAACATGGGTTCAATCCGTAAAAGTGCCACAACATAGGAAACACACCGTCATCCAAAATAGTCACAGGCGTCGGTGTTGAGTTTACCACGAATATGGACAAATGGTTCAGCCCATACCAGGAGAATCACCCTTAAATCATAATTCCACTTCCGCCCAACTTGTAGGCAAATGCATTAGGGCATTAGGCGTTCTCCAGGCAAACGCCAGACCTAGACCCTGCGTGCGAATGGTAGAAGGTTAACCTTAATCCTTTGTTTCAGAGAATTCGCTTCCATTGATCAATGCTCCACTGTTGAAGTGCTTTGCACCACATTAACGGTACAGCGCGGTTGGACTTTGTGATCAAAGGCTTATGGGCAGCAGCATGACCGTCAAAACCGAGCAGATGTGTTTTCTTACAGATGCTATTCATCGAATCAACACTTTCGGTTGCCTGTTGAAATCCGTGGAGTATGTGAGCCATCGGTTGGATGCGGTTCTTCCGAATTTCTTTGGGCAGCACCACCTTTCTAGAAACCATAAAACTCTGAACTTCGTGACATTTTGCATGCCACTAATGCCAATGTTGTTTCTTACCCGGTATTTAATGGTGGAGGGCGTGACGTATATCAGGACCGCAGACCTTGGAATTTGCATGGGTGCCCAAATGCGTATTTGTAAATAGTGTAGACGGATGTAGTGGATTATTTGTTTATTTGCAATTCTTTCCGGCTGGGTAGTTCTTATCCCAAAAGATGTACTTACAGATAAAGAAATCAATTCATTTTAAAACATTTTAAAGCAGAAATCTCATCCTGAGTGTTAAATATTTTCAAACGATGAAGAAAGCATAAATATTCCTATATTAAATTATCCTACTTAAGTATTTGTCCTGAATAGGAGGTTTTAAATTACATTTTTGGTAAGTTTTAAACTAGGTTTTAGGATTCTGGCTGCATCAAACAGCATTAGAAAAATCAAGAACTGCAGTAAGCCAAAGACACATCTTGAAACATAAAACATACGTTTAGAAAACAGCGATTCGTATTATATATAAATTTAAATAAGGATAGAAACTTAAATTTCTTCAAATTATAAATTTAATTCTAGAGAGTATTTGGTGCTAATTTGTTCAAACAAAAATGTAGATGTCCTTGTATATACTTTCTGTCTTTAAAATAAAAAAATATATGACAATTGATATTCTCAGTTAGGAGTTTTAAAACTTAGGTATACTGTCAAGTCAGTCTCTGACAGTTCTGGCCCATAATGCTAAGTTCATGAACTCTATAAATTTCTTATTTTAAAAATCCTTGGAAAAAAGAACATTAAAGAAACGTTTCAAAAATGAAGCTATCAGCTCCTGCAGTTTCTACCAGTAGTACAATATTTTTTCACACTTGGCCAAGACCGCTTCCAACTTCAAACGTAAGAAGCGTGTTCGATTTAGAATACTTACAGAGCGTTCCATACTCAGTACTACACTGTTTGAGGGGTAACGGTCTCACGCTAAGTTTCAAAGAACCGATCTGCACCTTTATAATGAGAGATCACTTAAAAATTACATTACTAAGATATTGTTAGCAGAAAACCTTTACCATTGTAACTACTTACTCTGAGATTTTGGAATGCAGAGTCGTCAATAAATGTACGAGATATAAATTAGTGAAATTATAGTATGTAAGCAACTGCACATTCCTATCACTTAACAACCAGTCCAGAGCTGACTTGACTCCATGAAATACACTTCTGTTGATGACCTCAGAATAAGCGCGGTCCACGATTCCCAGCAGTCGTCCTTTTGCAGATGAGGCATACTGTACTGTATAGAGCTTATTTAATACGCGTAATTGTCGTTAAGTTGTAAGGATCTTAAGTTTTACTAACGTTTATTTTATTTTAAATCTTTACTATGACTTCTTATTTTCTACTTCCGGCCAGAATTAAAAGCGTTAACTTATTTATGCAAAATTTGTCTGGCGAACGCCAAGTACTTAAGTTGTGGCTTTTTGCCAAGCGAGAGAGAGGAAGGAGCTAGTCGAAGGAGGCCGCTTACCTTAGAAGTTTTACTCGGTTGCTGTTTGCCTTCCAGGCCAGAGGTTTAATCCTCGTGATAATTTTAAACGTATTGTAGTGTTAACAGTTCTCTGTACTACATACGGCTTCCTGTTAATATCCGGCCAATCTTACACGTAGGCCCTTGTTGATTATTCCAAATTTAAGTTAGAGTTTAGTTATATTTTTATATTCTTACGTTCAAACCACAAGTAGTTGGTCTCTGTATTCCGAAGTACGGAAATTATTGTAAAGAGTGAAAAATAAAGGGTTTTGTATACCCTTCCTGTGTATCTTGTCTACTTCCCACAGTTATTGAACATAGCTTTAGTAAGCTCCCTGTTCCGAGTCAGGTCCTTGCATGTTCCCAAAGAAAGTAAGACAGAACATTGAACCTGATAGTGGCGCCCAACGAAGAAGAATAACCATGGCCGAGTTTCAAGAAGAACCTGTGCTGCCTGCAGAAGCGGCTCAGAATCCAGAAATGTCAGCTGCCGCCCTGGAAGGATTTGGTTACATCGTCCAGACCATGCGCGCTTCGATGAAACCAGAAGCAACATTTAATGGAAACTCATCGGTAACCAGTTTTTTGGAAAAATTGGATGACCACTTCATGCTCTACCCCGTGCACGAGTTTCAAAAAGTTACCTTAGCTACCAGCGCTTTGAGGGGCCAAGCGCTTAACTGGTTCAAATGTATAGGCAGAAGTCTCTTGGGTCAAGCAGGAAGTCCCACCTATACTTACGAGAATTTCAAGACTGCCCTAGTAAAAGCCTTCCCTGTCGTAAGGGATCGTGCGAAATTAGAACCGGAACTTTTCAGCATATATCAGCAAAGAATCGAAAATCTCTCAAGCTTTATTTTAAGAAAAATTCACGTCTTCAAAATCTTGTATGGAAACCGTCCGGATCCTGAGATAATTGTTGCTGTTTGCCTTCCAGGCCAGAGGTTTAATCCTCGTGATAATTTTAAACGTATTGTAGTGTTAACAGTTCTCTGTACTACATACGGCTTCCTGTTAATATCCGGCCAATCTTACACGTAGGCCCTTGTTGATTATTCCAAATTTAAGTTAGAGTTTAGTTATATTTTTATATTCTTACGTTCAGACCACAAGTAGTTGGTCTTTTTATTCCGAAGTACGGAAATTATTGTAAAGAGTGAAAAATAAAGGGTCTTGTATACCCTTCCTGTGTATCTTGTCTACTTCCCACAGTTATTGAACATAGCTTTAGTAAGCTCCCTGTTCCGAGTCAGGTCCTTGCATGTTCCCAAAGAAAGTAAGACGGAACATTGAACCTGATGAAGTGAGGAAAGCATCCCCATGGATATGTGCAACTAATTACCAACAATATTTCTGACAAACAATTAGATTGGCATAACGAATGACATTTTAATGAGACTGTTTCTTCAACCACCAAGAAACAATAATAAAAAAATGTCAATACATTAAGAATATTTTGCAGAAAGCAGGAGTGCTTGGGCTTGTTCTAATTGTATAAATGCTTGTCATGAAGCTGATATGAAGAAGAGGTACGAAGTATAGTCTAGATCTTATAATATGCGCGTTAGTCATTGAGGGTTATTATAATTAATTAATTAATTAAGGAATACACAAGTGCAGTGAATCTAAGAGAAATATGTACAACAAGATAATGAATGTAAATATTAAACTCATTTTCTCAGTTTCAAGCATTGACACAAATGTTCCGTTTGTAAGGTGTTTTTTCCTTCCTTTCTGCGTGCTTTCGTCGTGTAGTTGGAAGCATGCTCAACGTGTATTCAGAAGATCTGCAGTTCAAGTCCCGTTGAGAGCACTGCACGTTTTTCACGTCTCCAGCATAAAAAAAACCTAAACCTTTATTCCTATTAACAAAACATGAAGGAAAAGCTAAATTAAACGTTAGATAAAATTTAAGAAATACATTTATAACAAAAACGCACAATGGATACGTGTACATACTAACGCGAAATAACTCGACATAATATATGGAGCTTTATATTAAACAGGAGCTGACATATAAATGTCTATTAAAATTATTTGAAAAAAGAAATCTAATATGAAAAACAAATGATATTTATTTGAACATGAAATTATACTAGCCTGATCAAGTACACATGAAGGTGGTAGCCGCCAACCCGCGGCTGAGCGGTAAAATCGCTGAACAGTAGTAGGTTCAGTACTAGGTTTGACCTGGGTTCGGTTCCATGCGAAGGGGCTAGCTGCATAGACGTTTTCGTTGTATTCCACATGTGCAAAGTGTATATGTGCCAATTTCCCCTAGAAAGTCCTCCTCATGGAGGCATTCCTTTATTTAGGCAAATAACCTTAGTGTGCTTTGCCATAGTCAGCTAAGCCATATCAAACAAACCATCAAAGTAGTAGCAAATATTAAATTGAAACCTATATGTATAATGCGATAAAAGCTGTTACTTATTCAAACTTTATTCCATTCAAAAATGTTTAATAATTAAGTTAATTAGAGTTTACTAGGATCCCCACCCGTTCTATAAGAAACGATGTTCTATAAAGAAAATTGATTGAAAAATTGAAATCTTGATTAGCATAACTAATTTCCTTTACTTTTGGAAGACCTTAAGTAAGAAATATACGTTTTTACATAAAAATGAATAACAAAAGCTTGGAAACAAAGTAATTTATGAAAATAAATCAAACATGTTGAATTTTCAGAGAAATCCAATTTAACAATTAAGACAGACAACGGAATTTTACACGCGAATTATTCAGTTACAGAAATTAAATAATAAATATTTAAATAAGTACTAATTTATTAAAATATGATTTACTATGTGCAGACTTATTGAATTTTTGGAACAGCATTTGTTAGCATTTAGATAACTGAATTTTGCAAGACTATTGTTCTGTTACTGAAACTGAATGTCAAATATTTAAATTCATGAATGATTAAAATAAAAACTACTGTCACCAAGATTATTGAATATTTTCAAAAACTTAATTTTACAATTTAGACAAGCATGATAGAAACAAATTAGGACTTGTTACTGAATTAACAACATTATATTTTTCTTCTCCAGACTCAAGACAACTGAACAAAACAGAAAATTTAAATGAAAAATAAATTTTAATTTTACCATGTAAATTTACGTTAATATTTGGATTAGATACAGGCCATATTTAAATACGCATTTAGTTAATTTTAACTTTAAAATGATTTTTATTCCTTTATTTAATTTTACATGACTCTTGTAATTGTTGAGAAACAAGTTATTTTAGTTAAATAAGCTTCTTAAACAAGAGCCTGAATAAAATGGAACATCATTTCAATACTATTTAATTAAAACTGAGCTAAGTTAAGGCATAGAACCTTTTGAACTAACAAATGGTTCATTAAACAAGAAACGCGTGAATAAGGTTTGCTTAAAAGAAAATTTATCGCAGTGAATTCATTTTAGAGACACATTTATAAGTACACAAATAAATGAAGATTTATGAACAGTTAACTAACTGAAGTTTAGAATTAATGACGCAAAGCAAGATAATTGGATAAACAAAGTCACAAGTTCAGACCTAGTTGTTAATTAACTCTTAGATATAACACGTTTAAAAAATTATAAAAGGAGGTGCTTTGAAAAATATCAGGCAAGCAACTGAAGTTATTCTTGATTATGTGCATAATATTAAAGTTGTTCGCATTTCTAGCTTGACAATTATTTCAATAAATTAGACAATCTATTCCTTACAAGACTTTCCAAACTTCATATCACTCTAGCTACGATCAAATAAATTATTTCACCTCAGTGAAACAGACAATAAAACGAATGTAGGAAGATTAAGAATAAATTTAACAAACAGATACGATAAAGAGTTAAATGATAAGACAGGTAATAAAGAGCAACTAAAATAGGTGTAATGGAAGCAAATTTGCAGTATTTTAGCATCGGAAATGAAACAAAACTTCCTTTTCTAGCTATGAGAATGAAAAATATAAAAGGAAACATGTGCCTGCATAAAATCAAAAG
Source organism: Stegodyphus dumicola (assembly GCF_044657685.1). Classification (NCBI taxonomy): domain Eukaryota; kingdom Metazoa; phylum Arthropoda; class Arachnida; order Araneae; family Eresidae; genus Stegodyphus; species Stegodyphus dumicola. Next base: position 128,624,755 of record NC_140771.1, on the reverse strand, counting down.
ACAGAAATCGAAGCATGTTCGAGCTAAATGGTAACAAATAATGGGGCATCATTTTGCATGATTTAACTGAGTTAGTAATAGAGGGTTCTATTTCTGTCACTCAACTAAAACATTCTTGAGTTTTTCTCCGTTGTTCTTATCCATCAATTTTATTTCAGCAGTTAGCTGAGGAAGAAGGTTTAATTTAATTATGTAAATAATATTATACCGAAAAAATGTATCGTATTGAACTGAAAATTTAATTGCTATACAAATACACCTTTTGCTTATCCTTAACGGCTCTTTCAAATAAGATACATTTCCAAATTCTTTAGCTCAAATACTATCAAATATAAAATTTTGAAAAGTTAACTTGCATTATAAGAAGAAAATATTTTTTAAACTTGTAGAGTTTAGTTCGAGAATGGGATTAAACTAAAAATAAAGAAGTAAGAACTAACTCTATCTCACTAAGAGATTTAGCTGAAGCTAAGTTAGTTCTAAAGTAGTTGGCCCGTAATCTAAACTAGCGGACGAACTATCAAAAGACACCTAATAAACGGCCGAGCTTAACAACAGTTACAGAGACTTAGCCCAAAGACAAACTTGCGCTACTCAGTATTCATAGCTCTTTCTCACGAAGTAAGTTGAACTTTCCTTTAATACTATTTCTTATTCATTCGCATTCAACGTGATCCTAAAAATCATTCTGGTGGAGAGTTGTAAGTTGAAACGAGGCAAGATAGGAAAGGTTGACTAAATTAAAATACTAACTGTTATAAAATTGAAATATACCTTACAAACTTTGGATAGTTTTGTGAAAACGGCTAAATCTGACTGAATGTTTCTCCTAAATAAGGAACAGAATAATTTAACTTAGTCCTTTGTTGTTGGATTTCTTGAAACTCTCAAGTTAAATAGAGAGTTTACTCATATTTAAAAAAAAATTACCTTTCTTTTATGCATATGAAAATGTGACAGAATTTCCTTCACTGCATATAATTTGCTGTTCGAAACGGAATTCAAGAAGCAGCATTGTTAAAACTTGATGCATAGCCATGATTCTGTATTAGACGTTACCTGTTTCCCCTTCAAATAGCGTCAATAGATTTACTTTACACTGTGGGAAGCTTACACTGTGGGCTTGGCTAAAATATCATCGATTTGATCAGTTCATTAAAAAGCAATATTTATTTGACAACCATTCGCGTATTACAAGTAAGTAGGAAAATTGCGATTTAAAAGCGTCAGTACTTGTTAATCTTTAATTTGTAACAATCAGCGTACCTGTCCTGAACCATATGCAGATATTAAGAGCTTACAATCCTAAAACAAAACAAAACAAAAAAAACCAAGAAAGCAAAAACAAAAACCTAGATTAAGCCTTTATCTTGTTCCATCGCTGAAAAATGATGGTACATAAAATTCGTTTTACATAAAATTGTGCCTTTGGTGCCGGGCAGAAACAGAAATAAAAACAAATATATATATATATAAAGTATCTAACTAAAGTAAATAGTCTGAAATCCTAAACCATGTTGAGGAACTGCGTGATTGATCTAGACCCAATCAAACTATTAGACGTCTTAAAATTAATTAATTCAAAGAAAATTCAAATTCGCAATTTAAATAAATCAATAACCTGAAAAATAAAGAGGAATAAATCGTTGCTGGTGCTTGGGCAAACAGAATGCTACCTTGCAAACTAAAATCATAACTTCAACTCATTAACTCGATATTCAATCAACTCAGAGTAACAAGGTCCAATTCCATTTATTCAAAACCTCATAAACACCAGAGAAGAAATATTCATGCAGCAATTAATCATAAATAATCAGATCCCATAAATAATCAGAAATATATTCCCCATAAATAATCAAATCAAAGAGTTTAAATACTTTCTCGGCAATTAAAATTAATTACAATTTATCAATAAACATCCAAATAATTAAAATACTAAGTGGTTAGTGTACTAAATTTAAGGGTGCGTTACGGTGCCCTATACACTCATCAAAATATTAACAATATTCTAAATTATGTCTCCATATTTTTAAAGAGTACTGTTAGTGGCCCTTTGAGTTCGGGTAACCTTCTCTGAGTGTTTTAAGAGCATTAAGTTTTTAAACAGTTGCAGTATATCACTACAATTTATTTTAAACAACCAGTTAAAGTTTCCTCTAAGCCTTCATTCCCCTAATTGTCAATGCCACAATATTTAAATTTGGTAGCGCGCGTGAATTAATGCAAATTCCAGCTTGAGAAATAAAAGTATAAATACTGAGTTCTAGTAAGGAAAGTTAGAGAGTGCGGGCAAGCGCTGTACCTCTGTAACGGGAGCTTCCGGGCTCCTTTTATTGCTGATTAAAGCGGCGTAACTTTGCTGCCCCCTAGACTTTTACACCGTTTTAGATGACAGGATTATATGAACCCTGTAGAGTAATTATACTGCTTGTTAATATCTTCGAATTTTTAGTTTAGTTCTTTTTATTTGGGTTATCGCCCAAGTGAGGAGTAGTTTGTTAGCGTCAAGTCGACGCATTGTGAACCTGAAAGAGTTTAATAAAGGTTTCTTTCAACCATTCTCCTGTGTAGTTCCTACACGTGCTTTAGCTGTCATACCAAAAGCATACAAGTAGATATCACAGAGTAACCGGAAAGCTGTTAGAAGAATCATTAAAGCCTATGAATACAATGGACAGTCAGCAAGAAGAAAATTCCTCGCAAGCAAGAAAATAATAAAAATATCCATGGCAAGAAAAGATTTATAGTATTGAATTTTTAAATTTGCGGGCGAGTCAAAATTTAATTTATTTGCATCTCTTAATTCATCTGATGGATGAATTGCTCTATGCATTACCGAAAGGCAAATTTACATTTGCCTTTCGGTATAGAGCAATTGTGGAATTTCTTTTTGGAATCCGGAACATCTATTGCTTGTTTAATCATGAAGATAGAAGCATAATGTTTAGGGTATGCTTCACTGCCCCCACCCGGTGAGAAATTTACTTTTTATAGAAAATAATATAAATTAGTATAAATATATAAATATTCTTAATGAAAACGTGAAATTGTTTGGATGAAAATTTTGGAATGCAAAATATATACAAGTTTTATCAGGATAACGATTCTAAAAATACAGCCCTAAGCATTCGCTTGTGGTTTTTATACAGCTACTCTGCAGTTATCAAAACTGTTCCCTATACTTTGGATTTAAATTCTATCCAACATGTATAGGGGGATTAATTTAGAAGTCAAACAACAAAAATCGATTTTGTTGTTTGACTTCTAAATTGATATTTGTTCGGCGTGTTATTGTATCTTAATGTATAGAGGGAGTTGGGAAAAATAAAAATAAACGTTACATTTCTACGAAAGATCTCCTAAAAGCAATTCTTACGGAGGAAGAAAATGAAACATTTTTACCCGAAAATATTAGTCATATTATCTAAAGGATATCTAAGGATTGAATGTCTTGTTATTTTCAGATTTTTATTGAATATAAACTGCTTGTTCAAAGTATCCGAATACTGAGTTCAGAATTTTCTGAATAAGCTCTTTTTTTTTAACTTACCAAAAATGTTTTCGAAAACAAGTAAGATTTAAAAAGGATGATTATGAGGATAGTATACGAAAAAGAAAAACAAGTCTTTCGCCAATATGCTGATTTTTAAAAAAGTAGCACAGGTATTCCAGAACAATTGTGAGAAAAATCATTTTATGCTAAACTTCATGTCTTTAAGGAGAAAAAATTCCTTTTTTGCATCGAAAAATAACTATTTTGTATATAAATTCTAAATACTGAATGCGGTTTTTTTTCTTTGCATGTTATATTATATGAATATAATATAGATTATACATAAACACGGTTTATTTTGATGGATCCCGAAAGCATCTTTATACCTAAAGGGCAAATTTTAAAAATTACAGATAAGTTGTAAACCACCATGCTATTTAAAATCACATCAGCACTGAACTATTTCCATTCTAAATGGATTTACGAGAAAGTTTATAGGAAAACTGTTAACAGTAATAAAAAATCTGGCTTAAAAAGTTACCATTCATTACTGTTTCGTTGTAACTCTTTCAACCTTCCAGAGCACTGTATTTATAATATTTGCTTACTGGGACGTGAAGTCAGCTATACTTTCTTGCACATTTGTGTTAATTTTCTAGAGACATTAGATATTTTTTGGAAGCAAGAAAAATGAAAAATTAGCAACGCCTTCGCCGGGAATCAAACCGCGGACCTCTGGAATACGCGTGCAGGCCCCCACACCACGAAGGCAAGGCGGAAGAAATACATTATGATTTGAAAGATGAATTTTTTTGTTTGTGTACTATTTAACTCGAAGTTAATTTACTTTCGAAGTTAATTTACTCGAAGTTAATTTCTTGGGCCACATTCCGCATGATTACATGTGATTCAGTTTGCAAAATTTTCTTCAGCATATAAAAAAACCCACTGTTCCAGGTTTTCTGGATTTAAAACAGTTGGATATCACAGTTTAACAAAACATATCCCAATTTTCCTCTTGTAAATAATTATACCAATTACGTGACTGGGAAGGGGATATAACATTAAAACATATTGGTAATGGTAAAATGCTATGGATGATATGCTGCGTATTCGCTTTCATGCTAATTAGAGCTTCAGTTCTTCTCAAATGATCAAATGGATCTGATTTATATCAATTAGTAATTTGCAGAGCAAATTAGCTTATTCAGCGCAAACTACTTGTAAAGCTAGTTATGTCTTGTCGGATTTGAATTCTTAATCTTCCGATTACTGAACGGACGTACTATCAAAAACATTGCGAAATCACACAATTAGGAATCCAAAAACTCCTTATATTTCCCTCCCCTCCGTTTAAGGGCGAATGGGTAGGTGCGGGACACATTCGCCAGTTCCAAATGGTGACGGATTACTGTCCGCAATATTTTAGTCGAATGTCATTTGTAGAGTCAATTAGGTTTTTTTTTTTTTTTTTTTTTTTTTTTTTATATCTTGCGAGGATTTTAACACGTGATCTTCTACATACACTCTCCAATGAATTAAAAACCCACGATCAATAACTTATCGGACCACCTTTTGCACGGATAAACTGCTCTGATTTGTATGGACATCGGATCTACATTCTTCTGGAGTGCATTTACGTCAACAGAATACCATATATTGGCTATGCAGCTTTGTAGATCTTGTAAATTAGACAGAAGAGGAGAGTGCTGTCGGATGCGTCTTTCCACCATATCCCACACATTTTCTATGGGGTTAAAATACGGGCTATGAGGTCAACAGGGAAGGTGTTGGAAGTCACACTGATTTTCAGCGAACCAGTTTTGAACACTTCTGGCACGATGTATAGTTGCATTATCCTTCCATCTTCGGCATCAGGGTAAAAATGCAACACTGCAAGGTGCAGTTGATCTACCAGTATATCTAGGTAGCTCATGACTGTTTGTTTACCCTCGAGGAACACCAGGGCACAACTTCCATGTCAGCAGAACATGCCCCATATCATGATACTCCCACCACATCTTGCACAGTGCGAGTGAGGCAAGATGAATTCGTGGCTTCATGGGGTTCTTGCATTATTCGACATCTTCCATCAGTGCAGAATAATGCGTTGCGTGATTCATCCGATCATATTACCCGTTTCTAACCCTCAAATGTTCAGCGTCTTCTTTCCCAACACCCTTTTCAAATGGTGAAAGATCTTTGGTTTCTCCCATTTTACTTCATTTATCGTGAAAAGCATTCTTACACCTTACTTTTACTTGCATTCTAACCACGTGTAAACCACGCCATAAAAAATTGCATACTTCATCCCTAGCACGCATTCAAATGGAAATCTCAAAGGTTTCTAATTCATTGGATAGTGTGTGTGCAATTACTACTGGATTTATATGAACTTATACTATGAAGGAAAGTGTAGAAGGGAAACATTTCTTATAATTTCACAGTGATATTAAAATTTTGTGACTATTCTTATTTTCTGCCCGGACGTCCAATATACGGAATGATCTAAAATCCGGACCTCAAAACCGCCAACAACATTTTTTTAAAAACACTTTATGCATGCACATCCCCCCCCGTAGATAAAGGATGTGGAGAGCCCCGATTCTTAATTTGCCTTCCGCACTAAATACATACTTCGTTATTAAAGAAACAATAATTTATTACAAATTTGTGTGATCAAAAATTTGGCTCCGCAGCTGCGTATCTGCTTGGCATACATCTCAAACCGAAGCACTCTAAAATCAGCGGTTTTCAACCTTTTGACAAACACGTACCATCTAAACAAAAACTGAAAGCCTTTAGTACCACCACTGCATTTTACAATGATTATATTTCAGTTTCTCAATACAAATATTAAAATATATGTATACGTATTGCTATTTGCATAACCGGTTGAATATTCCGTTCCGTTCCGTTTGCCGTTGCCACCGCGTCTAGCTTGCAAAGTTCTATTAGATATTTGTATTAATTATGCATACATAAAACAAATATTAGATTAAAAATTGGCTGCCATTTTAATTAGAAAAATCCAAGTTACAATACTTTTATTCTAAAATGTAGTGTGAAATTTGAGCCTATTTAAGAGTGATCATATTCTTTATGTCTGGTTCTCGGTTCAGCCAAAAGTTAACAAGTGTGTTATTTTTGAAATCTTCACTTAGAGTTTTATCACGGAAAATTTCTGTCAATTGTTCTTCCTCTTCACGAGATTTTTGAATTTAATAGTTAAAAATACTTTGTTTCTTTGGGTACCACCAATTTTTCTCTTGCGTACCACCGGTAGAGAATCACTGCTCTAGATAGAAACATTGTTGATTTTTTATATCCCTGACGTCAACCTGGCGAATCATTATTTACTACATTTTGCTTACATCACCACATGTTTATCAGCACATTACAACTTGAGTAATGACTCATGCAGCCCAAACAATTTCTTTTTATATTAATAATTTTTTTCAATGCAAACAGTATGGTAGCCTTTTATGTTGGCGTTATTACGCTTGGCAATGATTACAAATTTAAAGTTAAATGCGCTAAGTAATATTGACGAGGAAAAATTTAACAAAAATTTCTTTCCATTAGTTAAAAATAGATTTTGTTAATGATACTCATAGGCCGAGAGATTACATTAAGTTCTATTTGAATTAAGAATGATTGTTTTTCACATAAACCCAGAGCTTTTAATGTGGCCGCACCGAGCGGCAGAATTTAGGGAAGACAAGATTTTTGGATTTTAAGGAAGCACCGAGCAACAAATTCAAAGGATAAAAATATTTTTAGAATTTAGGGAAAGCACTGAGATCCAAAAGTTAGGGGCAGCAAAAATTTAGAACTTAGTGAGGCGCTTGGTAGCAGAATTTAGGAGCCGCAGAGATTGCATCAAGCGGTGATATATCTACATAAGTAAAATAAATAACTAATACAATCTGGCTTGTCTCAATGCGGAACAGAAGCAAGAAAAAATTTAGCGGAACAAATCGTAGTTCGTTGCCAATCTCATGATACATAGCCAATAATGTATGTATAGTTGACGCTATTAAGCTAGGCTAAAATTATACTTTAGTGATTCCAAGGAATTTCAGCCAATGTAGCAGATTGCGATGTTCCTTAACTTTCTGATTTATCCAGCTCAATTATATTTTGCAGGCTGTTTTTATTACAGCAATATGATGAAAATTAAAGTTTCAACTTTCGATAATGTCGAAAAGAGTTTCTTTTTCTGGACCTGCAACAGGGTCTACAAAGCGAAAGCATGTTTCGATGTCCATTAAACAAAAAGTGAATTGCTGCAAAAAATGGCTAAAGGTATATCTATTTCAAAATATATTTCTCAAAATTATGCGAGGAGTATGGCATTAGAAGGTCAACTATGACATAAAACATAAAACAGAAAAAGGAACTTTTTTTAAAAACTGAGATATTCGACACCACGGTATAAGGCAATTAAGAATTTCAGGTAAAAAAGCTTGAGCTGATACTGAGGATGCTGAGCTGTTTGCAGATGAATTTATTAACTTATGAGTAGTTTAAAGTTATCTCCAGAACACATACACAACGCTCATGAAGCTGGTCTTTTATGGCCGCAAACTCTACGGTGAAATATCTTGGCAACCTCTACAGAAAAGACTCCAACTGGTGTCAAAGATTCCAAAGAGAGAGTAAAGCTTACGCAAATGCGACAGGAAAGCACAAGTGAAAAAACTTTTCGTAATCGGAAAAAATACACGACCTCGCGCATTTAAAAGAGTAAAACGTTTCCCGTTATCTATCGTGCAATTAAAAGAACACGGATAGCACAAGTGTTAATAAATGATTGGTTTTAAAATCCTTTTATACCGAGGCTGGACAGAATTCGGTTAGTTTACCTGATAACTCGAAAATTGTCCTAATTGTAGACAACTGTTTGCTTCATAATGAAAGATTGGTTTTAAAATCATTTTATACCCGAGGCTCGACAGAATTCGGTTAGTTTACCTGATAAAGCGAAAATTGTCCTAATCGTATACAACTGTTCGGCTCATATACTTCACTTAAAGTTTTAGTGAAAGATAATACCCGTATTATTCTTTCCTGCAAATTGTAAGTTCATCATTCAGCCTATGGATATCGGAATAATGCGAGTGCTGAAATGCAAATATAAAATAGAATTGTTAAAATCCATGTTAAATTTCTTGAATAATGGCAAGACTATTCAAGAATTTTAAAAAGATTTTAGAGTAAAATTTGCATTGTAGAGCATCGCAAGATCATGGGAGGATGTGCCTTCAAATACTTAAGAAAATTCTTTACTTTATGGCCAGCTAGCATATTTCATGGTAAGATTGATGAATAGGATGCCGCAAATGTGAAGGTTTTCGGATATCGCAAACCAAAGATTAAATTTTCTAATTAATGGATTTTTTAAAGAAATGTGGAGAAGCAGTAATAAATGAAGATTATATAAGAGATATTTTTCATTGCGATGACAATGCTCCAATTATCAATCAATTAACGGACGGCGAAATGGTTGGTTCTATATCCAGAATGTATGGTTCTATATCCGTATGGTTCTATATCCAGAAAATACCGCTACTGATAGTGAAGAAAGTGACACAGATGTTATTGAAAATGAAAAAATTTCGTTTAACAAGTTAGTCGGAATTCTTGACTCAGCAATTACAGGACTTGAACAATGGAACTTTGTAATTGAATAAGAAATTATGTCTGTCTTCAGAATTAAAGAGAAAATATTAGCACAAAAACGCAACTTAAATAACTTACGTTGAAAGAAATGTTTAATAAAGTAAACAGATAAATATTAAGCTTTTTTTTTTTTTTTTTTTTTTTTTTTTTTTTTTTTTTTTTGTAAATTTTGTTACTCTTTAGATCAGGGATGGGGAAACAACGGCCCGCGGGCCAGCTACGGCCTACTACAGTCCGCCGGAAGGTTCCATCCGGCCCACGGATAGAATTTTAATTTGCCGGTACGAGGTAAATTAAAAGAAATATATATTTATATATTATATATCCATCTCCTTTTCTACTTTGTTTAAATAGTCCTTTTCTTCCCTTTTTTCAAAGAACTGATGATCTTTTTATTCTCTCTATTATTGTGTTACAAGATCGACGGAAATAGCAACCACAGACAGCTTTCAATCGGTAAAGTGTTAAAAGCGGAAGTTATTTCTTAGTTATAGCTGTAGATTAGCACCAACAAGTGGTATACCTTTCTCAGGGAGCAGACATATGGGAATCCAATATATGTGAATTAGATCTCACATGTGGCAGATAGTGGTATTCTAAGCTCCAGCCAGCGGTCTTTTTCTTTTGGCGCGAATTCTAATAATATTATTGATGGATTCGAACATATAACATCATTATGAATAGTGGTGAAATTATTAAAAGTATAGCTTCCTAAGTAGCACATGACGTAGCCAAGACGTTCTGTTTCACGGAGGAATGGTGTATACACCAGGGTACCTAGGCCGAAGACCCTACTCGTATCAAATAAAATTTAAAAATTACTAATTATGTGAGCATTAACACAAAGAAAATTTCTAAATTAAAAAAAAATTGAGCTATATGAAGAGATTTAAGTAACAAGTTACATAATAAATTTTGCCACAACTTTAAGGTAAGTCGGTATTTTATTGTAAAAAGGTAAGAAAGTTAAGCAAGATATTAACATTAAATTATTAATAACAAGTTAATATGAGATAATTTAAGCCCGAGATAAGGGATCTTCTTAGCCCAGGGGATAGATGCTCCATACAAATGCAAGTTCTTATCATTTTTTTTTTACTTGGTAAACAAGATGGCATGCGTCTCGTTCACATTAACAAGGATTTTCCATTTTTGCAGTCAAATCTCAAGTATATTTACGTGAGCTTGTAACCGTTGTATGACTGATGCAACAAATGCAGATTGCGTCAGGATCGCTGTGTCATCTGCGTACATTGCGAGTGTCGTGTTGGGTGTTGTAGGAATATCATTCACATAAATATTAAAAAGTGTGGGTGCCAAGATGAACCCCTGAGCTACTCCTGCTAATATTGGACGTTGTGTAGAATAAGAGCCATAAACATAAACTACGAAGTGTCTACCGGTCAGATAGGATTTAATTATGTCTGTAATGTAATCTGGGAAACCCAGGTTGTGTATTTTGTAGAGGAGTGCTTCTCGCCATACGCGATCGAAAGCCTTGGAAATGTCTAAAAATTCCACCTGTGATCTTCTTGTTTTTCATTCCTTCAGTTATCGTTTCAACAATTCTGTAAAGTTGGTTTGTTGTACCTAGATTCTTATAGAATCCAAACTGGAAAGGGATGGGGATTTTATTATCTTCTAGATGCTTTACTCTTTGAAGAATGACTGCTTCGGTAATATTACTTAGGCATGGCAGGAGGCTGATGGGCTTGTAAGAATATGGTATGTTTGAGGGTTTTCTAGTTTTTAATATCGGGGTTATTGTAGCAAGCTTCCAGTCTTGAGGAAAATATTGCCATTTCAGGATCAGGTTAATGATTTTGACGAAGATGAACACAGTTTATTTTGGGAATTATTTAATCATATTGTTTGAGATCTTGTCGTGCCCTGGGGCTTTCTTCTTCTTGAGTCGTTGAATGCACTCAAGGACTTCCGATGGCATGACTGGGGGTATGTTGTCAGTGCGTGGATTGGGAGAGTAATTGTTCTGAAAGCTAGAGATAATATTTTCTGTTGTTGTGTCATGTATATTGTGAAGTTGAAACTGAGATTCCAGATACTTAGCAATAAATTCTGCTTTCTCAGTTTCAATGTAATGGATCCTATTGGGGCCTTTAAGGGGCAAAGTAGCAAAGACGTTGCAAACTGGTCCGAGAGATTGCAAAGTGGTCGTGGTAAATTTTACGACGTCTTTACAACGCAGCGAAGACGCAAAATATTTGCCGTTGCATCTTGGCAATTTGGCGACATCTTGGCAATTTGGAAAGTCATGATATGACCGCTTTTAGACGTGGTCATTTTATCATCTTTTTCATAATTCATCAACGTTACTTTTAGGATGAAAAGAGACTACATCTGCCCTTTCAAGAATCTGAAGTCCGCATAAGATTTATTTTGCAGTGTTTCATTACTTTATTTCATCAAAATATATTAATCTAAGGTAGATTCATCTAATGAAATATAAGTTTAATGTAAATACTTTTGAATAATTAAATTTAATTAGTACTAAAAATATGTGCTAAATTATTGTTTAAAATTTTGTTAAAATAATTAATAATTAAAATATTTTTTTATAAATATTATAGCAAAATATTTAAAAATGAAACTAATCTATAAAGTAAGTTATTAAGTTATGTATTTTATGTATTTGAAAAAAATCATATTTCCGAAATCAATGCAAATCGCATGTTAACAATTATCTCTCTACTGAAACATGACTTTATTATTTTTGAAGTAAGGACGAATTTATCTGAATTAATATACTGACATAATATGAAACATTGTACCGCGTACCGTGCAAAAAGTACAATTTTCGCGAAGATATGATTGTGCATGAAGATGCACTCACGGGTAAAAACGAGGCGATTTTGAGAATTCCGAGAAAACGTCAAGTGTTGAAAGACGATGCATATCCATGCATATTTAACGGCTGTACAATATATATGACGGAAACCTCACTGACTGTCAGGAGAAGCAGAACGGAAAAATTAATGGAAAAGGAGAAAGAAGTATTAACACTTTTGATGGAAAACGACAAAATTAATGGATTTGATAAATTACTAAGAAATGTTGACATAAAAATTAGAGAAACTGTGAACAAAAATACGAAATTCATTACCTATAAAAATTCTGATGAACTGTTTGTTATGTTTTTACGCTTCTGTTCATCTCCATGTATTCGAAAATGCTTTGTTTAATCCTAGTATACGGTGCACTCGGGATTTGGCGACATTAGCATTCCAGATGTTTTAGAGAGCCCGATAAATATTTTTTTGTAAGTTTCGTATTTTGTGAACATTGTTCGTAATTCGATTCAGTTGAAATAATTCTTCGATGCCATTTAAAAAGATTCTATTTAATTATCAAAAGAACCGTCGAAAGGTTTAATGCAATCGCATAAATCGCTGAAAGTGACACTGCATTGCTTTTCGACCGATGACATTCCACGTATTTTATTTAGTGAATGTTTATATAAACGAACATCTCGAAGTTTGCGCGCTTTGGCTTGCTGCCAAATTTGAACAAGTTGCTAACTGCGCAATTAGTTGAGACTCCATTTTACTTTTGTGAATTTTTCTTCATGATTTTCTAATTCACCGTCGGAATTAAATACTGGAGAGCTTCAATACAGAAAGAGGACGATGTACAGGAATGTAATGATAGCCAGTTTATTTTGAAGCAAATGAAAACTGTTCGAAAAATCTGAGACATGAAAAACGTACAGCAGTTATTGCATACACTTAATATATGAAATATACGTCATGTTATGAAGCAGTTTTTTTCAAGTAATTTGGTAAAGATGCCATCTGTAAGGCATTTGAAAAGACTGACTTCATGTTTGAAATTGAATTAAGCAATGTTGATGTAAATAATATTGCTTATATTAAAAGTAAATGCACTGTCAATCAAAGAACGCACTGTGAATCTTATTGTTTTGTCCCTATCTATTTACAACTGCCTTAAGCGAGTGAATTTGCATTGCTGTGAGCTCCTGTTTGGAAGCCTCTGAATTGAGGAGAAATCATTGTGGGAATGCCGAATTTGCACTTATTTTGTTTGTGAATATCTGCTCTACAAGACGACATCAAAATTTTGAATTTTGGATACATCGTTTCCAAAATATCGGATGCAAGGTGCTACAATCGTGGAGTAAAATAGTGTTCTGTTTCGAGTGCTTTATGTGTTTCCGGTGATTAAAATTATATGGTGGTGTCCTCCAATCTTTAGTGATTCCAGCGGTGCAATATTTGGATACCCTGATTAGCGTTGTGCTTCGGTTATAACGTCTCAAGTGCTATATCGTATATCATTCATATTAATTGATTACTGTGTTCAGAGTGAAAGGTTGATGCTCAGAATTAATTCATATAAAACCAAAAGTAACATAGAATGGTAAGGCGCTTTCTGGTTTTGCTGAAAATGCAATCAATGCAGAAGCAATAACAATTCAAGCTGCTATGGTAAGTTCATTACTTTCAAAATACAAAGAAATTATTGGACTGGTACCAGTACTTAATATGACTACTAACGATTAATTAGATATATGTATTAACAAGAAAGCAATACATTAAAAAATATGGCATACTGCTAAAAAAACGGTTTTAATGCACATTCTATAGCATGTTGTCTTTTGTATGGTATACAAAAAAGGTTAATCATTTTAAACAGTGTATGAAATGATTATGGTAATCTGCCATTATCCTAAAATGCAGAAACTAAAAATGTGTATATACATTCGTATATGATCGAAAAAATAGTGCTAAGGAAACATTAGCATTTCTATGAAATATTGTAATCTACAATTACGTGATATTATATTGTTTAATGTTAAAAAACACCAAATGATTTTTATTGATTGCAGATTGCAGTTTTATTACTTTTCGTGTAGTATCTATTCTTCCAAATACTGTGTAATTCGCGTTTTTTTTTTTTTTTTTTTTTTTTAAATATTGCCGTTATGTATGTTTATTAGATTATCACAATAAATGAATGTTGGAAATTAGGTTTTATTTTTTATTAAATTTAAGTATATTCTATTTTCTTCGTTTACTTTTTATGTGTTTGTGATAACAAAAAAAATTCATAATGAACAGAAACAAAAAGTTTCATCGTGTGCTATTTAACTAAGAGCTTACTTTAACGTACTTAGCTTACTATCATATACTATATATTATTACATTCGTATACTATATATTGTTATCGTATACTATACATTATTATATAAACAATGAAGAGCGAAGAAAGATACTTTCATAAGGATGGCAACAGATTTCCTTAATTTTCAGACTAGAAGCCGACTTTAACGTGTCCTTTTCCTTAACATATTCCCATCAGGGGCTTTGCTTAACTTGTACAGCTTTACACCTTGTAAAGATGTCTCATGCTGAAGAAAGATTTTCTTCTTTGATTCTGCATTAATTTCCCAGGCAGGTGTAATTTAAAATCTGCCTTCCTACTTTGCTAATGAGACTCCTTGACTACATGGAACTTGAAAGACTTGAATTACATTGAAAGACCTATGCATTGTAAAATTCTGCTGTAGTAAGTTTAAACACACATTACTTTCCAATGAAACCATTTACAGAGCTTCAAAATTCATTTTTTTTCACTATCTGGCAATTTATAGTTTTTATAAAAGCTTTGCGAAAAATAATGTATTAGCAACTTTATTGCTATTACATGGAAGCTCTGTCACCAGTTTATATGTTCATTATTTTATGTGACATTAAATTAAGGGTTCTAGTTTTATTTTTCTATTGATAACAATTTTTAATTTTTTTATGTCATTAACCTATCATCACAAAGTTTTCTTTTAAATTTAAACAGATAAACAATATTAAGATTATTACATAAAGATGTGTATAGATATTTAAATTATTTCTGTACAGTATCAAAAGGAAAGTTATTTATCATAAAATATGCATGAAATAATCATTGTAATCTACCACTATTCTAAAATGTAGAAACGAAAAGATAAGTAAATGCATTAACATATGATCGAAAGAAATGGTGTTAAGAAACATCAGCATTACTAGTAAATACTGCAATCCATAGTTACTGCATTTTTAATTCCTTACTATTAAAAAAACACAAAACATTTTGTATTAATTGAAAATTTTTGTTCTGTTACCTTCCTTCTGCTATTTATGCTTTCAAACACTGCTAGTTCATGTTTTTTCTTAAATAGTGCTGCCATGTATTTTGTTTGTTAGGCTATTATTTTATTTTAGATATGAATATGGGAACTTTAGTTTGGTTATTAGATTTCGGTATATTTTTGTATGAAATATTTTTGATAACATTTATTAACTACTTTATAAAGTATTTATTAACTACTTTATAAAGTCTTTCATTTGCATATCTTGGAGATATATAAGTTAATGTTCTATGTGACAGAAACCTCATCTGCAAAAATGTAATGAAGGCATCTTTGCAAGGGTTGCAAAACAGTGGAGTTTCGCGGACATCAGCGCGTCTTAAAGACGGCGTATTGCAACGTTTTTGTAACATGACCCGCGACGAGTTTGCAACGTCATTACGACGTTGCCGTGCTACTTGAGGTAGCTAGTGCTTCTTTGGTTTATTCGTAAAATATTTTAACCCAAAAAGGCTACTAAAAACGTAAAGTTGATTCAGAAAACCGTGCTTTTAATGAGGAATGGACCTGGAAATATTTTTTTTACAGATGTAAAAGATGAACCCGTGAGTCTGTTCTGGAACATTTCCCGTCATTTCACATCTAAGCATAAGAATTCCAATTACGAAGCAATGTCCGAATATTAAAGAAAACAAAACGCAGAATGCCTTCATAAAAAATATTTTCAAGACAGGCCGACAAAATATTTTCAAGAAGGTAGACAGCATCCAAGAAGCAGCTACACATATTAGTTGCATTGTAGTATAAAATATTGCTCAAAAATAATAAAGCTTTCATGATGGAGAGTTCGTTAAAGATTGCATGCTCCACGTGTGTGATGTTTTATGTCCAGATAAGAAAAATAATTTTGAGACTGTAAGCTTATGTCGAAAAACAGTGACTTCTAGAATCGAAGACATCCATAAAAAATTTGACATCACAATTAAAGTCAAAGACTGCCAGTTTAAATTTTACTCCATAGCTATGAATGAAATCACTGATATAAATGATATTGTTCCCAATTAATATTATTTATAAGAAGCGTTGATGAGAGCTTCGAAATTACCGAGGAATTGGCGTGCGTGCGTTCTTTAAAGGGAACTACAGCGGATGTGTTATTTTTCGTGAATTTCAGGAAGGGCTTTTAACTTTGAAAATGCCTATAACAAATATATGTAATATTACGACCGATGGAGCACCAAATATGTCAGGAAAAAAATCATGATTTCTTGGACTGTAATCAAAACTATCCCGGGAACAAAGTTGTTTTTATACATTGTGTTATACATCAAGATGCTCTGTGCAAATCTGCATTGAACCCGTGCTTCATGCAGGCGTGAATCTTGTAAATATTATTCGATCTCGTGCTACTTACCCACAGGAAATTTCGAAATTTTCTTCAGCCCGGGCAATCTGAATACTCTGATATACTGTATTACATGAAAGTTAGGTGGTATAGTGCAGGATGTGTTTTCGAGCGAGTTTGGCAGCTGAAAGACAACATTTTGTCATTCTTGCATGAGAAACAGTGTTCAGCGGAGTGTGAAATGTTAAAAGACACAGCATTTCTTTCGGACTTTGTATTTTTCACAGATCTTCTTTGTCATACGAGCAACTTGAATGTCAAGATGCAAGGGAAAAATCAATTTATCGACGATATATGGGCTCATCTCAAAGCTTTTAAACTAAATCTGTTTGCTTGGTAGCTAGCTAAGAACGACTTGTCTCATTTCCCAAGGTTAAACTCAATACTCTCGGTAAAGGAAGAGAAGCGTAAGAATTATGAAGATGGTTTGAAAAAAACTGCATTTTGAGTTCAAACGCAGATTTAAAGATTTCAGTGTCATTCAAACAGAAATAGGTATTTTTACCATTTTGATTTTTACCATTGGATATTTTTTCAACGTAAATGGTGAAGCACTGAGGTCAGATTTACAGCTTGAATTAATTGAGTTGCAATCTAAGAGTCATCTCAAGCAGGTGTTTCTAAATATGCCAAAGTTAGCGTTTTAAAAATTACTGTCGAAAGTAAGTTTCCCGAATATAATATCTCACGCACAGAAAATCAGTGCTATGTTTGCTTCATTTTATATATGTGGACAAGTGTTTTCAACTATGAACCTTAGAAAGAATTGTTTCAGAAGTAGACTCGCAGATGCGCATTTAGCCTCGTTCCTTAGAATCAGTACATCTCACTGCGAATCTCAATATTTTTAACTTTCAAAAATGAAATCCCAATTTCATTCATCTCATTAACATATTTAAATAGTATTACTTGTATATTGTTTTCAAAATTTTAGAAAAATTTATCTTGGCCCGCCAAACTTTTTTTTTTTTTTTTTTTTTGGCCCGAGACCGAAAAAGATTGCCCATCCCTGCTTTAGATCACAAATGCTTCATTATTTTATAAATCGCGATTGTATATTTTTAATTTTATAAATTCTACATGCCATCTTACAAGCTTTAAACTGATGTTCTAATATCTGGAAAAATCCCAAATCCAGAATGGCCGAAGTCCCGATAAGTCCAGATCTCGGACTTTGTATCGAATTTACTAGTTAAAAAGACTGGACATATAACAGGACACACTGTGAAAAAAGCAAAAACTTGAATGAACTTCTAGAAAAATTCCGTTGATTTCAGAGCAGGAAATATTAAAAATCTGCAATGCCGTTGCTGAGATTTGAGCTTCGGGTTTTTTACATTCTTATCCGGATATGCTTCCAAATACATTACGAAGTATGAAAGTATGAAAGCTCATCAAAGTGGCTCTTGATGACCCTCTATATGTTTACTACTGTGACGACAGTAATGTAAATAATTTAGGAATATGATGAGCCATTAAACAGTGCTGTATCATAAGCGTCGAATCAAGCTTATGAGATAAGTTAATCAAGTAGAGAAAGTATAATATCAGTGCTACATAAACGATTAACTACTGAAGAAATTGTAATGCTAGAATGAGAATTTGTAATGCCTCGATTTGGTGCACAAACATTTTACTGATGACAAGATATTTTGACGGTAATTTCAAATCAATTGGTTGTGTTAGAGAATGATCATCTAAAAGAAAAATATTATATTTATCAACAGTAATATTTATTTTTTCTTAAAAGAATTGGTCATTGTTAGGGAAGTCATCGTAGACAGGTGACAGTTATGAGAAGTTTCACTGCATTTGTTACAGTATATCCTGCATTGTCTTCTCTCTCTTAAGAACACACGGACAGTTTTTATGTTGACACTTTCTCTGTGAATTGTGTCTAGTCATTAAATATTTTTTCTAAATCTGTGAGTTGAAACTGATATTTTCAAACTGTAATACTGAAAATTAAAAACAACAATTGAATTAAACTGAAAATTTTATTGCAGGTATAAAAGTTAACGCTATTCGGGTGTGTTATGACAGTTGAAAGCAGTCACGCAAAATGTGCGATGATAGTTAAAGCCTTAAAAGAGAACTGTTGAAACGACATCTAACGCGGAATAAACCAGAAGAAAAAATTCCGATCGATGAATTTTGAAAAGAAGTTTCTCAATTATTTTATTCTGGTTTAGTTACTGTACTCACCATTAAAAGTTCTAAAGCCCCAAGAACTCAAAGAAGTTACTCCAAGAACTTTTCTGTAAGCAACATTCTTCAATTTAAAACTCAGAAAAAGGAGACTCTATTCTTCTCTACAGAGACTGTTTTCCCTTACGGCAGTTCTCCAATTTATATTCCTGAACTTTTTTTTAAAGAATACTAACAGTATTATGAGAATACTGACAAAACGTAGAATGCATTTTATTTTCAGTACTGTATAAGTTATTCATTTTTATGTGTATACACATGTAACTAAATGAAATTATGCATCATAACTGGGAAAACTAATAAATGCAGAAATAACATGACTCGAGAGAAATTAAAATTCTCTTCGCTTTTAAATCTCAGATTTTGACATTTTGAGATTTTCATTTAAAATTGTTAGTAGTTAATAACATCCCTTAACCTTAAATCAACATGCATTAAAATTCTTTGGAAGTGCGTTTGGAAAATATTTGCAGTATACATTCTTTATGTCATTTATTAAAATTAATTTATTCGGAAGTAAAAGTTTACATTTCTATTGTTTACAATTTTTTCTGGGTTGTAAGAGATCTGATAGATGTGGTAAGAAAGTTTGGACTACTTTCATGTTCAAACTGCCATTTAAGAGTGAAGATATGTATTGTTATTGAATAAATGGTAGAGTATTCGTTTCACTTCAGTGATAGAAAAGTCCTGGGAATGAACTTCTAAAGTAGAAAAGCAAAATAAACGTAGATTACAATAGAAAGCTGAGTTAAAAGTGTGCTTCAGGTATCTGATTTCCTTCGTAGAATGCAAAGCAACAGCAGAGTATCAAAGAAATATTACATGGCATTCAATTAGGAACCAGACAGAAATCTCTCATTTTGCTATTTGATAGAAATAACGATCAAGTATGCTGATTTGCTTGAAACAAAGTTAGAGAGAACAACATAAGGAATCAGCAACGTAAGAGTAATCTAACTTCAATAAAAAATTAAGCTGAATATTGGATATTGGTAAAGAAATAACAGGAAAGTAGATGATGATTCAATAACATTACGGACAAATCATCAGCAACGACTTTTGAAATTCCTGTCTTTTAAAGATAAATGAGGAGGAAACATTTACTCATGATTACGAAATAAATAAATAATTCATTTTAAGATAAATGACTAGTATATTTTACATATTTTAATAAGAAAATTCATGAAATGGCTGGCACGTCAAATGAAAGCGGCAATTCGTTTAAATATGCATTTGTTTCGCAACCGCAGTGATTACCATATATGATAATAATTAGAAAATAAAGTAACAACATAAATATTACTTTTTTTCTACCTAGTTGTTAAAAAGTAATAAGGTTTTAAAATGTTATTCATGGTGAAATGACTGTCCTTCATCATTTTCCTTTTTTCCATTCGTATGTTTTACTGATATTATAAGTGGGAAACCTTGTATTTCGAAATACTCTAACTTGAATTTCTAAAATGGGTTTCTTGAATAACCATACTTCTGATATTTGAAAAATCTGGTAGTTAAACAAGAAGTTGTATGATCACTAACAAGTTATTTTGATGTAAATAAGAAGATGTTCACTTTTAGTCGTATAGACTGGGTTTAAAAATGCTTACATATTGGTAGTTTATCGAAGCAACTTCGTTACTCAAGAATCTAGAAACTTTTGCCTATGTTTAACTTAAAATTATTTTCAGCTAAGGCAAGTAAGAAATTATATATTTAAAGGTGTTGTGAATTATGTTACGACCGAAAATAGTTTGCACGTTTGTAACGGAAATAAATGTGTATGAATGAATTTGTAATTCAAACTAATACTGGAATGGGCGCTAAAAATTAAAGTTAGGCTTTCCAGCCAACACTACGTTAAATAAGTTTCACTAGAATTAGCATCTCAAGGCTGAGAGTCGAATGTAGGCTGTATTTCTGAGGTTTAGTACGTCCAGTTTCAAACAAGCATTATGGGCTTTAGTTGACAATGTTATACTTATTCTACATGGAAACACGCTCTCATATTCAGTACACATTCTGGAAAGCAGGAAGGAGTTAAATGGATGTTAAACGTTCATCTAAGCTATTTTCTTTCCAGGTACCTAGAAGGAGATAAGACGAGACAATTTAAAGAAAAATTGTATGGCTGTAAGATTTAGATTGTAAAGGTTGATTTACAGTTAGATTTAGAATTTAAATATCTTATCCATGCTTTTGAAGCCTTTTTATGCGATAGTTAAATTTTGGCGAGGAAAGATGTAGAGTATTCCTTAGTTTGAATAACTAATTATTCTGACTTTTATTATCTTTCCTGAACTCGTCGTTTCTTCTCGTATTTCCAGGATACAAATAAAGTGAAGAAGTATATTTAAACGAGCGAAAATAGAAAGTTAGACAGAGCCTGAATTACGTCAACTTAGCGAACGTTGTTTTATTTTGTCTCTTCCTCTTGCTAAACTTAGTCGCTGATATGCCTTCTCGTCGTTTATTAAAGTATATTGCCGTAGTAGGTTCCTAAGTCAGCCTGTTAGTTTTAAGTAGTTCCAACACTACTCTTTGTCATTTAAATTATTGTAAATTATTTTTTAACTACCACCACTTGTAGACGGTGTTACTGTTAGCACGAAGTACGGACATTTTTGTTAAACAGTTTTAATAAAATAAAAGGGCGATATAAACCTTTTCCCTGCGTTCTAGTTCTTGGCGTCTGTGCGAGAAATCGTATCTTTGCATGACAGCTAAAAGAATTCGATCCTACAACCCTAGAGCTCCCAAACATACGAAAACAAACTTGCAGCACAGCTTTATATATAAAACTCAATTAGCGGTTTACATTACATCAGGTAATTGAAAAAAAAAACGAAATTTTAGACATTGATGCACATGAGCTACTGAATATAGAACTAAGTAAATTTAAAAATTCACTAATTATGAAATTATCTGCATATAAAATGCTTTATAATTTAGACAGAAAGATAACTTAATCATTTTAAAAAACTGTTGATTTTTAAATTTTTACAAATCTTCCGTTTCTAATAAATAACCTTTTTAAAATAATTTTAAATTAGAATAATGGTCTGTAAAATATAAATGCGTCTTAAACTACAGATTGTATAGACAGGCATAGATATTCCTTTGAGAACTGAAATGACTATGAGTTTTCGGAAGATTTAGAAGCTCCTAATTAAATTAAGAAAAATTTTAAATTATCTTTTTAATGAATGAAATTATATGTTTTCTTAAAATTAATCAGTATAATATATAGTATTCATAAGTATATCCAGTATTCATTGCTCAGGAGTTACATTAAATTATTTTATTAGCATATATTTTATAAAACAGTGTAATAGTCAAAAGCATATTTACTCTAAATATGTAAGCCTTTATAGATTTTAAAGTAGCTTTATCGTGTAATTAATTTAGGAAAGAAAGGCGTAAGTCTATGAAGGTTTTTGAAATCCAAGCAATGTTGATATCGCAGTTTCTATTTTATTAATTTTGCTTTGTGTATACTTGGCATTTGTTTCAATCTCCACTGCATAGAAAAAGATCTCTTATTACATTTTTAGAATATGGGATTGCAAGCAAAAGAGGTATACAAGGTCATACTGAATTTGCCGAAAACCTATAATAGTTTAAAACGTTCCTTTAAAACAAAATAAAGATTTTGTATACTCTTACGATCTACTAAATACGTCACAGAACGCTTCAAACACAGAAATCCATAACGTCGCATCATCGTAAGACAGGGTATTTACAGATTAAATAAGCAAAACAAAACTGGTATATTGCAGCGATCCCTTCTTTTGAGACTCCTTACTAATAGCATTATCGACAATCAAAGTGTGCAAGAAGTTATGCAAACAATGTTCATTTATCAAGAGGAAGATCCATATTTTGTATCCCGGTGAAAGCACAGTCTGATTTTTCGAACACATAGTTTAGGAAAACTTAACAGTATTTGTCCCCACCTGGATTTTGTTGACTTGGTCTAATGTTTCTTCCTTGGCGCCCTGCGAAAGAGGGTAGGGATTTATTACATTCACCCTGACATGCTCGCGTGGTATAAGTTGCAAACACATACACTTGACAAAGGGATGATCCATGGCTGAATTTCCAGAGAGGCCGTAATTGGACTAGTATATTTCTTAGATTTCAGAGATTTACTAATCTAAACAAGATCTCTTACTCAGATCTTTGAGCTAAAAGAAAGGTTGAACTTCCTTTGCTCACTCATTGTCCTCCTTCATTGCAACTGGGTGGGAAAAGACAGCCTATTAATTACTTGATAAGGTGTTTCTCCCGCCTTCTTAGCATGCCTTCGTGGTTTAGTGGTCAGCATGCTCCTCGCGTATTCGAGAGTCTGTGGTTAGAGTCCCGGCGAAGGCATTGCAAATTACTTTAGCTTTCTGACATCAAAACTAACCTAATAAATCTACAGTGGTGCCCGAACTAAAATAGGTGGTGGATGATGATTCTCCGACACCAGGATTTGACGATTTTGTGCCCTAATTCCCAGTCGCCCTTTAAAATGAGGAGTATATAAAGTATTTCTCCCGCCTTCTCAGCATGCCTTTGTGGTGCGTATTCGAGAGGTCCGAGGTTCGAGTCCCGGCGAGTGCATTGCTCGCCGGGACTCGAACCTCGTCTTCAGCTTCAAAATCCTAATCACTCTACAACTTACAGCGGAACCAAGAAAGATCATGTGGAAACATATTAATATTCAAGAAAACGGAAGAAGCTAAACAGAATATTTGTCACTTCTTTTTAAAATAAAAGCTGAATTATTATACGCTTTAGTTTCCTTGTGAATACAGCCTGAAATGAAGAACTTCTTTTAGAGACATCCTATGTTATGAAGTGACCATGTTATTAACCATACTTAGTGGCTTAAAAAGAAATGTAACCAATCGTTTACTATAAAATATGCTGCTAATACTCGTATAAACTATTGGACTAACTGTAGTAACAATTGTGCCCGCTAGTGAATAACCAGAGAAATACTTGAGAAAAAGGCGAAGTAATGAACCTGATAGGTTGTATCAGACTCTTGCTATGTAATTTTCTTAAAATTAAATGTAATGTCCGTGTGTAACTTAAATCTGTTAATAAATTATTATTACACTATAAAGGACTCCTATGACCCCATTCAAAACGATCCCCCTCATAGAGATAATAAAAAATTGTAATTAGAAAGGAAAGGTAAATGAAATTTTAATTCACATGGATTACTTCGGAAAAGCTGAAAAGAGAAAAATTAATTTATATATTCAGTATGCTTTATAAGCTAAAAACTCTATCAATTAACAGTCGTTGAAAATTTCAATAAATAAAAAATTAATCCAATTTTATACTCTATATTTTAAATTTTTTACAAGGATACAAATACTCTATAATGCTGATGATTTCATTTCATATTCATTTCTCTTTGTGAAAAATTTTATCCAATTTTATCAAATTCGTCGGACCAATTCTTTTACATAAAGGATATGAAAAATGTAAAAGTAATGAATTCTTCAATCAAGAAGTTTTAATAATTCATTTCTTATCGTTAAAGGCGAAAATTCAGTTGTTCAGTCCGAATGAAAGCATTCTGAAAGTGCAATCATTAATAGTACCGAATCTTCGTACTAGATTTCGAAACATTATTATACGGGATTCCTCTAAATGCATAGAGCTTTCCTAGAAACCAACATCAAATTAAAATTGGATTTTGCTAGATTTTAAATATGTTCAAGGGATCAGTGTTGAAATAATTTAAGAATGCATTTTATAAATTACAGAATCAAACTCTAAATTTTATTTTATTTCATTAACTAAGATTATTATTGAAAACGAAAAAAGACCTACTTATTTATTTCTGGCACTATCTCTTGAAGAATGTTATACATTTGGAAAGGAAGCCAACACAGCGCAAAGAGTAGCACAACCAAGAACAGCATTTTGATCACCTGCAAGGATGGGAAAAATAACTTATTATTAAGAGAAAGGAAATGGTTTCAGAAAGAAACAAAATAACACATAATAAACACACATGCACACACATATATATGTATATGTGTGATAATTTAATGAGTAGGAGGAATCAGCTTGGAATCGTCATGCCAAGGGGTTGAATGCGTTCTGACGAAGGTAATGAAACTGGATTTCTATAAATTACAGATCTTTATTTTCGAGCAGACAGTATAATGCAGTATGATGCAGACAATATTCTAAGCTATGATTCTTTAATTTTAGGTTGTTATATGACATGGAAGGACCTCGAATTTGGGAGAACAGATGAATTTATTTAATTTTGTGGTTAATTTTGAGGTCGCCATTTATTCTTAAAACAGCTATCGTATTTTGTTATATCTTACATATTCCCCGCTTCAAAAGAAAGGTTGAGAGAGCAGAGTGGCAAAAAGGCATTAGTGAATTAGCGAAGCAAGAGAAAGTTTATCATATGAGGAAAGACATGAGGACGCATCAAGGACATAGCCTGCAGATTTTCCTATGCCTCGTCATGATTCATGACCGTTCTCATATACAGATTACGAAATACTTAACAGATAATTTACAAGTATTGCAACAAAAATATAATTTGTAAATAAGTTAAACAATAAATTAATGCAAATACAGGGTTATCCAAATTAAACTTCCCCAACTCAGAGGCCTGTGCAGAGTGTTGTATGGGTCATAATGTGATGAAATTTTAAAAACACACACTTCAGATCATGCGCTCGAGATTTATTAAACAAAAAAGAAATAGTACAAGAAGTTGCCGATTGATGGCGCTGCAGATCAACAAGACATTCTACAGATGTTCTATATGTGTGCCGTGGTTCTCCATAACTCTTTCCATTCCCAAAGCAATTCCAAAGCACAGCGGAACGCAGTAAGTCCACATCAATTCCACGAACATGTCGAATAATCGCGTCTTTCAGGATATGCCAAGGTTGCTGGGTGTTCTCGGTAGACCCGATCCTTTAAGAATCCCCATAACCAAAATTCGCATGGCGTGAGATCAGGCGAGCGGGGAGGCCAAGCTGAAGGGAAACAGCGGCTGATCACACGTGCATCGGTAAAAGTTGCCCGTAACACCTGTTGAACGCCACGAAGAATATGGGGAGATGCACCATCCTGCATAAATATCGTGTCCTGGAGGCTGCCACGTTGTTGCAGTTCAGGGATCACAAACGTTGTCAACATGTCCTGATACCGTTTTCCTGTGACAGAGCAGGTTTTGAACACTGTTGGAGTCACCTCTTCAAAAAAATAAGGCCTAATGACGAATGTTGCTGTGAAACCGCACCATACAGTAACCTTTGGAGGGTTCAAGGGCACTTGATGGATTGCGCGCGAGTTTTCACTTGCCCAAATGCGGCAGTTGTGCGTATTCACTTGACCATTCAGGTAAAATGGGCCTTATCCGTCCAAAGGATGTTCCACGGCCAAGCAGCATCGACTTCCATTCTGGCAAGGAACTGCAACTCAAATGTTTCCCGAACTGCAGGATCCCCGTCGGACAGCTCCTGACGACTATGGATTTTGTAAGGAAAATAATCGAGGATTCGACGCATCACACGCCAGACGGTCGTATAGGGCTTATCAACAGCACGAGAAACAATTGGCACACTGACAACACCACGTGGCGATTGGCTAGTGGGGTCCACGACCGCCAAAGCAACGTCTTCTACGTGTGCAGATTCCACAACCTGTCGTCCTCTACCTGGTAAAATTCCCAGCTGTCCCGTTCTTTCGAACTTCTTCATCATGTCTCGTACAGCGCGTGGTGTCATTGGTCCTCGGGGTAAGATCTTCAGCCGACGGAATACTCTTATCGCAGCATACGAGTTCTCGTCATTCTGGTAGAAAAGTTTCCCTAATAGAGCTTTGTCTTTCAAAGTCGCCATTGTGCATCAGCGAGCTGGAAACAACTGCCTGTGCCAGGCCTGTCTTCCAGTTCTGTAGGGCTCGTCTTTTAGATACGTTGCACAGAAGTTTTATTTCTGCAAATCACGTTGCTGCAATATGCACATTAACTAGTGTTACAGCGGCACCTACCGGCAACTTCTTGTACTAATTTTTTTTGTGTAATAAATCTCGAGCGCATGATCTGAAGTGTCTGTTTTTAAAATTTCATCACATTATGACCCATACAACACTCTGCACAGGCCTCTGAGTTGGGGAAGTTTAATTTGGATAACCCTGTATAATAATTAAAGTCAAGTTCTGAAAATGTCTAATGTCTTTTGAATGTCCAATGAAAAAGTTTTTGTTAAGTCGCTTGATGAAAACAGTTACACAAGGTAAATGTTGGAATGTTTTCACAAATGTTCACTAAAAAGTCTTTCAAGTTTCTGTTGATGAAAATATTTCCATTATAATGCAGATTGATCTGCGAAATTTCATGTAGAAATATAATACTTAATTTATGATTGATCGAATAAATTCTTCTTATTGTGGTTACACATACTTAATACCACTGAAAATTCAATATAAAAACATAATAATATAATGCAATACACAATACTAATTGGCATGCCCTCTCCAACAAAACCAGCGTACCATCTTGCTGATGGTTGGGGGATGCATAATTATAATATATCAAAAAACTTCCGTTTCTTAGAAAAACGCAACTGGTTTTTAGCATTGTCAAAGCTTTTCTTTCAAAAATCTTTCATATTACTTAATGAAAATACAAAATTACACAAGATTAAGACTGAAATAAGACAAATAACTTATATAATCAGTCTAATAAAATTTGTAGGGGGGTGTTACGAGTGTTCCTAGTTCCTAGTAGAGTTGAAGTAAGGAATTATAAGGTAATTTTTCATTCTTTATATGGGACGGTGGGAATTTTCTTTTAGAATGCGGAGGGCTTTATATTCTTCAGTAACCTAGAGTAATAATTTTGTTCATACAATATTACCTTGATAGTAAGACTTTAGCTTACATTTTAGCTTAGTTGTTTGATTAACGCGTTCAAGTTTACCATTAGTTTGAGTTCTATTGCCTCAAACTAATGGTAAACATTTTAAAGAATCATAATGTAAAACTTAATAATTGTTTTACATTATGATTCCTTAAAATGTGCATAAATTTTGAAAACATAAAAGCAGCATTTCTATCACTTAAAGTTTTTTTTGGTACTTGAAATTCAAAAACGTGTTTTAAACAATTTATATAAGTATCACTAGTTACACTTTTAGAAGAAAAAGTCCAAATATACCGAGTAGCATGATCAATTATTATGTGAATATATTTCTTAGTAGAATTATAACAGTTTAATCCATCAACAGTGTCAATAGACAATACTGTTGCGTGCGTACGGGTTCGTAATGAATTGAATGCACAAGTTCGATGAAAAGTAAATGAAATTTATTCTTATCACAACAAATAAAATAAAATGCTGAAATTTCCTCAGAGATATTAGTACTATATCGCAATATCTCACAGTAGTTATATTTTAAACTAATAAAACGTTGAATAGAACTCAATTCAAAACACTGAGAAAACTAATCCGAACTCACCACGAATTCGCTACAATCAATAACAGCACTAAATAAACAATTGAATTGAGATGTTTTTCTTCGGCTTTTACAAGCTTTTTAATCCTGAAAGAGACCATTCTGGATAGGAAAAGAGTTCAACTTCAAGATATCTATCTATTGAAATGTTAAATGAGCTTGCTCCTGAATTTTAAACTGTTCCGCAAAGCTTTCTCTTCATTTAAGTCTCGTGCTGCATTGCAATGAAATATAAAACAATTTTAATTACAAATTATACTAAAAATAGCTAGATAAATACAAAATCCGTAACAATATTTCAAAAGGTTCACTGACGGATGGTAAAGGTTGCATAAAACAAAATTTATTTTGTTTATTTTCCTTATTAACTGACATGCTTCGTAATGTTTACAACAGTTTCTAACATATCGGACAATTCCTGGCCAACAGTATTGAGGAGATAATAAATTTAGAATTGAGGATACACCAGTATTACCGAACTGTAGATGTGCTTTTTTAAGTAACTTAATGCGAAGAGATATGGCAATTACAATTTTATACAGTCCTTGGGTTTTAATAGTTAATACATCATTAATTTTCTTATATTTAGGGTTACAAACATTATCTTTGATATTCCTTAATTTCTTCTAATGATAATAAATTAATTTGCCAACTTAAATATTGACAAATAGGATTTCTAGTTAATACATCAGCTTGAACATTAGTAGAACCTGTTTTGTATTTTACATCAGAGTCATGTATAGATAATTTCAAAGACCATCTGAATAACCTACCTGTAGGATGTTTAATATTCTTAAGCCAAACTGAAGAAGCATGATCAGTATGTACATTAGAATGATTACCATGTAAATAATAATAAAATTTATCTATGGCATCAATAATTGCTAAACACTCTGATTCAGTATTTGCATAATTTTGTTCATAAGACCTTAATTTTCTAGAATGAAAAGCAATTGGATGTAGGTTACCATCTGGATGTTCTTAATTTAAAACTGCAACAACAGCTTCTTTAGATGTATCCACAAATACATGAGAAGAATATTTTGAATTAAACAAAGTTAAAATGGGTCTTGAAATTAATGATTCCTTTAATTTTTGAAAAGCTACTTGACATTCCTTAGTACAATTATAAGGACTATATTTTTTAAGTAAATTTGTTAAAGGAGCTTTAACCTTTGCATACTTTTGAATAAATTTATGGTATACGTTTATACTTCCTGAAAATCGTTTTAATTCTTTAACATTTTTAGGGGGATGTCATTTTTTTAAAAACTTTAATATTTGCACTATTAGGTTGATATTTTTCTGCTTGAACCTCATAGCCTAGAAAATGTATTTTTTCTTTAGCAAAATTACACTTAGATTGTTTTAATTTTATATTCTCTTTTCCACATATATCAAATATTATTTTAAGATGTTTAAGATGTTCATCAAAATTTGGGTAAAATACGATAATGTCATCAAAATAATTTAAAGCAAATTTAAACTGTTATTTGTTTAATATTTGTCTAAGAGCTCTTAGAAAAACAGCTGGGGAATTTTTCCAACGAAAAGAAAATCTATTGAATTTATAAAGACCAAAATTTGTAGTAAATGCCAATTTTCAGTACCTTTTTCATTTAATTTTATATGCCAATAACCTGATGCTAAGTCTGATGGAGAAAAATTTTTACATTCGTTAACTGATCTAACACAGCAGCAATTCTAGGAATGGCTCCAAATCTGTTTTAGTAATTTGATAAAGTTTCCGATAGTCAATACATAATCTGGTTTTTGCATGTTCACCTCTTTTATAAGTTACAGGTGTAGCATAAGGACTAAATGAAGGTTTTATTATACTAGCATTTAATGATTCATCTATTTGTCTTTTAATTGCACTATGCCTTTAGGAGAAACTCTATAGGGTCGAGACGCTATAGGTAATTCTGAAGTTAAGACTACTCGTGGAGGTATTGATATAACCCACATCAGATTTGTTTTTAGAAAATATGTGATTATAGTTACTTGATAATTTTTGCAACTGATCATTAGCAATATCATTACTTTCAGCATAATTATCAAATATTTTAGTACTTCCATTATTTTTACATACAAAATTATTTTGAAAAGATTATCTAATTGAACACCTTTATTTATAATATGTTTGAACTGATATACTTCATAGTTATTAAATTAAATTGCAATTTAAATAAAGAAACACAAGATGATGATAGTAATAAGTCAACTTAGAATTCACAACATAAAACACTATAATATTAGTGATTTTATTAATTTTGCGTAACAATTTAATTACTTTAGTTACAGCGAAGCCTGCTGATAAAGATAGTAATTTAGTATTGGGATTATTGTCAAGAAATTCAATTTGTGCATTAATAGAATTTAAAATATTTTCAGATATTACATTTACCTGTGGCAGCAGGGACGTTTTTCATTAATTTGAATTTTTATTTTTAAATAATTTCATTTTTCGGAGCATTTTTTGGGAATTTTCACTATCTTAGGTTAAAGATGCAAATGCCCTGTATATATAATCTATTTGTATAGGGTGGAAATTTCTCCAGGCCTGATTTTGAGGAGTATAATAGCGAGCAGGAAACGGCCGGGGACTGTGATACCGAGACTGGTAAACACTTTGTCTTGGAGATAAAAATCTTGGTGTTCGACTAACCTTTTCCAGTGAACCTAAAGTAGAAGAACTTGAGCTAGGGAACAAGTCCTAGTTATATCCTATTTATAAAATATCCAGTCGTTTAAATTGGTGACATTTTGCACAGTGAGCAACATTTCCTGTTGTTGGGGTAGATCCTGATTCAAGGATTAAATTTTTATTTTGTCATCTAATTTTAGATTAGCAGCACATTTAAATTTTTGACGAAAATACTTATCAATGTCATTGATTTTAGAGTAAGTAATATTAATAGAAGCATTGAAGGTAACAGTATCCGCGGTGGAGAAATATGTGAAGAATTTGTTTTTTACAGCTTTCCAGTCTAATTCGACACATTCTCGTTGAAAAAATGCCAGAGCTTCGTTCGGAAAATATCAACAACTTATCCTTATCGGTAATATTTTTTGTTTGACAGTTTTCTCAAACAATAAGATATATTTATCCATAGGAATATCATTATTGTACCCGTCAAATACAGCACACTGAAATTTCTATTCTGGCAGTTTCAATTATTTCTGTAAACTCAGTCAACAAATGTATAAAAATTACAAATAATGAAAGCAAAAACAGTGTAAACCAAAAATGTAGTGTAAATAATAATGAAAAATGAAATATAAAGAACTTAGATCTTTCACCACATCGCCGTCAGTGGGTTGGTATAAAGAGAAGTAAATGGAACAGCCTCTTTCTGAAATAACAATGACAAAAATTTCCAAATTTAAATTTAAATTTTAGTAAACTACAAAACGGTTTGTGTCCTTATCAGCTCTGTTCCTAATGAAAAGAGCAAAACTTCCCGATTTTGCAAGAGTCCTCTCTAAAAGAAAACAAATAATTGTAAATCATCAAAATAATTCATTTGATTAAAACATTAAACATGTCGTGCAGACTAAGTCTAAATCTAACTAAACAATTAATCTAACAAAACACAAGAAAACAAAACATGAAACATTAAACACAGAAGAGAAGTAAGAGTTAATTTTCAGTCTGCAAATACCTGACCAAGGTTAGGAAATAACTATAGTTTAGAAAATTAAATACAAATAAAAAAAAAAAAAAAAACAAGCGACAAACACTGAAAAAATAAATCTTTGGATATCCCAAGGATATCAATCCTTGGGACAATAAGCTCACAATAACATGCGCTTTGATGTGTAATTAAAATTGAATGGAACTGTTAAATTAAAGCTTAAAAATCCTTTAAAGCAAAAACATCTTACTATGATGAAGGACAAAACATAATAAATTTTATATAGAAATAAAAATAGTGAATTGTTAAAGTTTTACTGTAGTAAAGCTGAAACATTATAATTTCAAACACATCCCTCCTAATGATTCAACTCTATCTTAAGTCAAAGTAGTAGTACTTAGAACGAAAGAGGCTGTTGTAGTGTTTAGTTTCAAAAACAATTTTAAAAACGACAAGTAATGTGGTGTGGCATCTAATGTTGCAATTTATTCGTGAGTCGTAATTAGCCGTATAGAAAAAAGCAAGAATCTAGAAAATGGAACACTTTTACTATTCGCTCCCAGCATATTATTTACGGATAACGGCTCAGTTTTGCACCCCTGAACCTAGCATATCAAATGAGAACAAAGTGTCATTGACGTCCCACTGTACCCTATTTGATATGCTGAAAAGGAACGTTTTATTTTAGATTTTAAATGCTCATAACTTATTTCAGAATGCTGCGAAAACTTACTGAATAGAATCTCTGGAGTGTTAGAATTGTTTTGATGACTATCATTTATCCTTTTATTCTACCAAAGTTAAACGCTTGGTGTTAACGACGCTGGTCACAATCTGGAAACGTTTATTACAGTGCAAGCGACTTAAGCGTTTTGTAGATAAATATGATAGTAAGATATTTATTATAATCTCTAATATTTAAATTTTAAAGTTTTTTTTACTTAATTACTTAATTCTTAAGTTTTGGAATATAATCATTATTTTTAATACTGCACATTAATTTATTCTGAATTTTTATCTTAATTTTAAATATTAGGATTTTCTGTTCATATGATAAGGAAAAAAATAAATAACATATGTAGAATCCGAATATTTAAATAAAAATATATTTTATGTTCGCATGTAAAACTTGACACATGTCGTCGAGCGCACAGTGAGATTTAGCTCTCCGAGGTTACGGGCACACAGGATGAATTCGTTCATTCGACCTCGAGAGCGAAGAGGTTAAAAACAGAACTCCTGAAAGTATAAACTAATATAAAATTGATTTTATACATCCTAACTTTGACTATTGTGAAATCAAGCCCTTACACTTTCACTCTGAATTCCGTTTCAACTGTGTGGCAACGGTCGCTGGCTAAAAAGGTTTCCTTGTTGCTCATTATCTTACTTGCGATGTTCATCACTGATCACGGTTAGAATGAGGGCAGGCGACAAAAGGGTGCCATTTACGGCACCTATTACAGGTCCTCTCTGTTCAGCATTTTCCGAAGCAGGTTTTTAATGCTTCTACATGAATGGATTTCTTTTCTTAACCTGTGAGTATCTTTTATATTTGTGCATAATAATGTAGAACGTATATTTCGTTGTTATTTCTTTGTCGAAAATCTTTTTTTAAATCAGGAGGCGCCCTAATTTTTTACTTCGAGACATGAGATCAACCAAACTGTGTATTTCAGTTAAAATCAGCTGGATGTTTTTCATTCCTACAAGTTCTATAATATTCTAGGCTCACCAGCAGCCGAGCGGTAAAATCGCAGAACACTGATAGTTCCTAGCTGAGTTCGAACCCGGTGGCATATAAGCATTCTGTATCGCGCCCACATAAGGAAAGGTCCCTCCTCGTGACTAGCTATGAGTTCCGATGACACCATTTCCTATACGCATAGGAACGCCTTGACTTTGCTTGGGCTCGAGGGTACACCTCCATACCGTTTGTTTGCATTTTAATAGCAGTGCCGAAAAGATTATTACGTGCGTTGTATTTTTGTTGGGAACAGATTACACTTCTTACAACATTGCGCTAAGATGAATTTAATATAAGAAATGTAATGACTTTTTTCCTCTAGAGAGAAAAAGAATTATTTCTCCTTGTGCTACCTCCGTAAATGTGTATTAATATCAAGTGCAGCGATTTTTAATAAATGTATTCTTAATTTGAAACCCATCATATTAAAGGTGTTGTGATAATTAATTCATTATTTCATGTTTATTATGTATCCATCCTCTGCTCATGGAATCTACGAAAGCATGAGACAAGTCAGTTTTCGGAAATAGTAAAAACAACTTTGGGACCTAACATAGTACACAGTAAATTCACAATATTTGTAATCAGTCTGAAAAAGTAAAATTTAATTTTGAAGATATTATTTATTTGATATAGATTTGGAACACAGAAATAAAGATACATATTTTAAATTGAATAATATTAAATTATGAATATTGCCCATTTTTTAATGTGCAACATCTTTTGTATCTTTGCATAAAAATGTTTGTCAGAGAAGGAAATTTCGTTTCTTATACACCTGTATAAAACTCAGCGACAGTACTTGAATGCACTTTTTTCTTTCACTTAAGGCAACAGAATATTGGAATGACATGTACATTAACATGTAAATAACATAACATTTGCAAAGGAAATATTTTCTGTAATGGGAAAGAAACAGAATGAAACAATAATAATAATAATATACTTACGCGAAACACAATGCCTTTACAGTTGGAACGAGATAGCCGTGTTTTGGTTTTTGCACTAAATTCTTGAACTCAGATATTTATATAATCTAAGCCCTTTAAGATTGCTTGGGATATTAACATCTTTGAAAGATTTTATAATTTTATTATTATAAAAATTGTATAATTTACGAGATTAAATTTCATAAATTATAAAATAAGATAAGCCATCTTCATTTTTAAAAGGTTTTATAATTTATAATTAAGAAAGCCATCTGCAGAACGCTGCAGCTAAATTTTTTTTCGTTTCAAAGAAAACAAACGATAAATTGCACGCTTCCGTGTCACGCATGCGCGCCATTCAACGACAACGAAACTGTAAGAATCTCGTCTAAACGTCATTACGCCCAAAGAAAATGATGTCATCTGAAAGATGTCCAATCACAAGTACGGATTTTTCTCTATGAGCGTGGCGTGGTACAGAATGCTTATATGGCATGGGCGCTCTTGTAGTTTTTCTCAACTGTAACATGTACATGAAACAGTTTCCTTTGAGAATCCTCCACGAAAGCTTTCCTCCCATTAGAAGAATAGTGTGCTTCGTTATGATAAACTAAACCAAATCTAATCTATAATATTCTGTAATATGACATCAAAACGTCATTAGTGACTTTTGCGATGTTACAAGACTGTTCCGTCTTTTTGGTAGATAGGTGGCGCTCTTGATGCGCGCCGATGAAAAATATATCACTTGACGCTTGAACATGAAGAATGACGCATGTCATATTTATTTGATGCTTGATTATGTTTCATGGCCGCTATAAGCGGAAGTAATATAAGTTTATCGTTAATAAATGTTATTTCTGTGTTCTAAGAGATCTTGAAGTTTTGATTTGAAATTCTAATGCTCTCCCAACCTTGACTCCTGAAACGAAACGATCTTTGAAATTATGACTCATGAAGAGAGACACCACATATTTTCCTGGTGTCTGAAACCCGCGACAAGGGGAATTACCTTTTGAAAGGTAAGACTTTTGATTCATTTGTTCTTGGTATCGATCTTTGAAAACGAAACATAATGGATGATTTAGCAAAAGAGAAAAAGAAACGTGCTATTGTACGTAGTAAAGTTACTACACTTCTAAATAAACTTGAGAAATTATTATCGGAAGCATTAAGTAAAGAACATGTAGAAGATCTAAATTCATCATATGAATTGTTAATTGAATACCATGAGAAACTTAAAACTCTTGACTCAAAGATCGATGCTCTCATAATTGATGAAAAAGAATATGATAACGAACTACTTGTATGTGAAGAGTATGATGAAAAAATTATAACGTTTAAAGCTAAGATTGTTAGTAAAGTAAAGAAAATTAACAGTAATGAAGTTGTTGAAAGAAGTATAATTGCAACTAGTAATAGTATTAGTAGTACTCTGAATGGTAATAATGTTGTTACAAGTAGTGCTTCAGTAAAGTTACCTAAATTAAACATTGAAAAATTTGCTGGTGATCCCAGTAAATGGCTCGAATTCTTTAATTCGTATGATAATGCTATTCATTCTAATCCAAGTTTATCTAAAATAGATAAGTTTACATATTTGAAAAGTTTATTATCTGGTTCAGCATATAATTGTGTTTCTGGTTATGCTTTATCTGAAGAAAATTATGATCTATGCATTAAAAGTTTAGAAGAGAGGTTTGGTCGTAAAGATGTTATTATATCAAAATTCATGCAGATGTTGTTACAGTTAGAACCAGTTAAAAGTTCTTCAAATGTTTTTGAGTTAAGAAAGCTCTATGATCAGTTACAAATCTGTGTTAGAAATTTAAGTAGTTTAGATGTTACTAGCGGTTCATACGGACAGTTATTGAACCCAATAATTCTTAAATTGTTACCTGAAGATTTAGCTCTTGAATTCCATAGAAAAAGAACATCTAACCAAAATATAGAAGTAAGTGAATTAATAGAGTTCATTAAAATCGAAACTGAATGCCGAGAAACAAGTATTTTGATTAATAGCTCAAAAGGTAATAAATACACAGGGGTTAATCCTAAACAAGGGTTAAAAAATTATAAAGTCAAATCACAAGCTTCTACTTTTAACACATCGGTAAAAATGTTTTGCATATTCTGCAAATCAAACGAACATACATCTGCCGGATGTTTGAAATTTTCCGACGAACAAAAACGAAAGAAATTAAAACATGAAGGTCGCTGTTACAGATGCTTTCTGAGATCACATTTGCGCTCGTTTTGTCATTCAAAAATACAACCATGCGAAAATTGTAACGACAAAAATCATAATAAACTTTTCTGCCGTTTGAAATCGAAAGAAATGAAAGATGTTAACTCCGCAGATACGCAAAATAAAACTTTAGTATCTACTTCCCACTGTAACACTCTAAAACCTGAAAATAGTGTGCTTTTACAGACATGTTCTGTTATTGCTCAAAGCAAAAATAAATCGAGAATCGTAAGATTATTAATTGATTCAGGTAGTGAACGAAACTTCATCACCCACAAGTTAGCGCGCGATTTAGAATTGCAAGTCATTAGAAAAGAATTTCTAACAATTTATTCGTTTGGAAATCAGCGCGGTAACTCGCAAGAATTTGATGTATATAGTCTAAAAATAAAAAATAAAAACGATGATCGCTGCCTTGTTGTAGAAGCTATAGGGATAGAATTAATATCATCAATAAACTTCCAGGCGCCATCAACATGTCAAAACATTAAAGAATTTATGACTAAAAAAGGCTTGGAACTTTCGGATACAATTAATGTTCCGTTAATGAGAACATAAATATTCTGCTTGGCGCGGAGCATTTCTGGTATATACAAACAGGAAGTAATTCAATGATAAATGATGGTTTGTTTATAGTACCGACCATATTTGGATACACAGTGATGGGTAAAGTAAAAAATAATAATACTCGAATTAATGCGTTGTTTTTATCTGCCGTTGAAGGAAACACATTTGATTTGCAGTCATTTTGGAAACTGGATTCGATAGGAATTGAAAATGAAAACAAAACATTTTCGGAAACTGATTTGGATACTATTAAGCATTTTAACGACAGTTTAAAATTTAATAACGGCAGGTACGAAACAAAACTCTTTTGAAAGAACAATAAATCACAACTCGCTGATAATTTTTTCGTTGCTAAACAACGATTTCTAGGACTAAAGCATAAATTAAAGGGAAATGATTTCCTATATAATGAATATGGTAATATAATTAGAGAACAAGTTGAAAAGGGGATTGTTGAGCAATGTAAGTTTGTTGAAAATGAACCTAACTGTTATTATATGCCTCATAGGCCCGTTATACGTGAAGGAAAAGTAACAACAAGAATGAGAATAGTTTATGATGCCTCTTCTAAGTCTGAAGGAGCTAAATCGTTAAATGAATGTTTGATATCAGGCCCTAATTTAAATCCTAACTTGTTGGATATAATTTTAAAATTTCGCATACATAAAGTTGCATTTTGTGCAGACATAGAGAAGGCTTTTCACCAAATTCAAATTGATAGTGAAGATAGAAATTTTTTAGGGTTCTTGTGGTTTGATCATTCTTACGACGATAGTGACAATAGTTTAGGCTTTAAGGTTTTCCGAATGTGCCGAGTGCCGTTTGGAATGACAACAAGTTCGTTTATTTTGTCCGCCACTATCAAACATCATATTAAGGGTTATGAAAAGAAATATAGCAAAGCTGTTGACATGTTAAATAAGTCCTTATATGTTGATGACCTTATCCATGGAGCAGACTCCGTTGAAGAAGTTTTCTCATTATCAACTGATGCAGTTAAAATTCTTCAAGACGCTGGTATGAACTTAAGAAAATTTGAATCAAATTCCGTATCTTTAAAAAATCATTGGCAAGATATTGGTTTAATTAATAAGGAAGATAATTTGGATAAGAAAACGGTAAAGGTGCTGGGAATAAATTGGGATTTGGATGAGGATACATTGAAATTAGATGTACAAGAACTTTTACAACCAGTTGACTGGAAACACGTTACAAAGCGAAAGGTATTACAGATTGTGCCAAAAATTTATGACCCAGTTGGATTCATTGCACCCTTTGTTATCAGAATAAAATTCTTATTACAAGAGTTATGGGAATTGGGTATTGATTGGGACACAGTTTTGCCCAGTTATTTGAGTGAAAAATTTAAAACTTGGTACTTTGAAATTGAAGTTATTCTCAACTTGTGTATTCCTAGAAAATACATATTAAATGATGAATGTGTAAATTTCGATAAAATAGAGCTTTTTGTCTTTTGTGACGCCAGCGTCAAGGGAGATGGAGCTGTTGCATATTTTCGTGATCCTGATTCTTGCTGTACGTCTTTTGTTCTTTCAAAGAGCCGTGTATCCCCACTTAAAAAATTAACCTTGCCTCGTTTAGAACTTATGGGAGCCATTATTGCCGCAAGAATAGTTAAATATTTAAGGAAATTGTTTAATATCCAAGAAGATAATGTATTTTGTTTTAGTGACTCTAAAATTGTTCTTCACTGGATCAGGGGTACCGCTGATAAATGGAAACCCTTTGTTGCTAATCGTGTACGTGAAATACAAGATGTTGTATCACCTTCGCAATGGAAATACTGTAAGGGAAATGACAATCCGGCTGACATAGTTTCACGTGGATTAAGAGCTTCTGATTTAGTGGGAAATAAACTTTGGTTCAATGGACCAGTGTGGTTAAAAGAGAAAATTTTATTTTCATCATTTTTTGATCCTTTGATCGAGCCTATGGTGGAAGAGGTACAGGTAGAACAGCGTCAAACTACTGTATGTTCTGTTATTAGCCAAGAGGCTGAATTTGAATTGACATCCAGGTTTTCATCCTGGAAGAAATTGAAACGCGTAACTGCATGGTGTTTAAGATTCTGCCTCAATATTAAACCTACATCTTTAAAACTCAAGGGTTTTTTAACAGTTCAAGAATTGGATAAGGCAAGCAATTTGATTTTTAAAATCATGCAAAATTCAGAATTTAGAGAAGAAATTAGACTTTTGAAAGCAGGGAAGAAATTGAATCTCAGCAGTAAAATCCTGAAATTAAATCCTTTCCTTGATAGAGAAGAAATCCTTAGAGTCGGTGGTAGACTCTGTAACTCGAATCTTTCAGAAAACACAAAGTATCCAATCATTCTTCCCAAAAGTCACCAAGTTACTGAATTGATAGTCAAACACTTTCACGAAGTGAACCTTCACGGAGGAGCCACATTAACATTATCTGCTCTGCGACAGAAATATTGGATTGTTAATGGCCGAGAAATTGTAAGAAAAATAATTTGGAAATGTATAAAATGTTTTAAAAATCGAACAAGCACATCCAGTCAGATAATGGGCGACCTACCTGCTTCTCGCGTATTGCCGGATAGAACATTCTCGAATACAGGACTAGATTTTGCAGGCGCCTTTTTAATTAAAGGTAGGAAAGGAAGAGGAGGAATGAGATATAAATGTTACGTTTGCCTTTACATATGCTTCACCACAAAGGCCATTCACCTAGAAGTAGTCAGTGATCTAACAACTGAAGCATTCCTAGCATCTCTTAAAAGATTTGTGTCACGCAGAGAAAACCCAAGAAAATCTTTTCCGATAGAGGCACCAACTTTGTTGGGGCTGATCGAGAATTAAGAAGATACATAGATACACTTTCCTCTGACGAAGCAGTTCAAAACTACCTGAGCGGTGAAAATATTCAATGGATCTTCAATCCTCCTGCTGCCCCTCACTTTGGAGGCCTTTGGGAGGCTGGAGTGAAACAAATGAAGATTCACTTAAAGCGGACTATTGGGACCCAGGTTCTGACATACGAAGAATTTCACACCTTAATTACACAGATCGAGGCGTGTTTGAATTCCAGGCCAATAGTTTCCATCTCATCTGACCCTGAAGATTTTAATCCTTTAACACCTGGACATTTCCTAATTGGGACTACATTAACAGCAATTCCTGAACCTGATCTTACAAATAATAAGCTAACCCCTGCTGAAAGATGGAAATTGACACAGCAAATTTTCCAGAGCTTTTGGAAACGTTGGTCTAGAGATTATCTTTCACAATTACAAGGGCGTACCAAATGGTTGAGGGATAAACCAAATTTAGCCCTCAATGACTTAGTCTTGATAAAGGACGAAAATTTGCCTCCATTAAAGTGGCGACTTGGACGAGTAATTGAACTATATCCTGGTGCTGATGGAAAAGTTCGTGTTGTGAAACTAAAAACTTTATTGGGCGAAATGAAGCGTCCTATACATAAACTTTCCCGCTTACCATTGAGTGAATAAGACTCTAAAAAAAATTAATTGCATATTCATAATTTGTGTCTTTATTATTATTATTAATTCAATTATGTTTCTGATTCAGAGAATGGACCACAATTGTGGATTATGGTAATTTAGCAGTTTCATTATTTTGTTTTCCTTCTAGAGATTGTAAGTATGTTTTATTTGTAAAATTTTGTACTAAATTTAATGTTGTTATTCAATTTAAATTTGTCATTATGCATTTTTATTTTATATGATATGCTGTTGAACTTTTGGAAAACTTGTTTGAATCTAAAATTGAAAATCTTTATAATAATGTTGTAATGAACCAATGTTCATCGGGGCGGAGTATGTTCCGTCTTTTTGGTAGATAGGTGGCGCTCTTGATGCGCGCCGATGAAAAATATATCACTTGACGCTTGAACATGAAGAATGACGCATGTCATATTTATTTGATGCTTGATTATGTTTCATGGCCGCTATAAGCGGAAGTAATATAAGTTTATCGTTAATAAATGTTATTTCTGTGTTCTAAGAGATCTTGAAGTTTTGATTTGAAATTCTAATGCTCTCCCAACCTTGACTCCTGAAACGAAACGATCTTTGAAATTATGACTCATGAAGAGAGACACCACAAAGACTTTCGATTCGTTTGGTGTCCTGGTCTATTACGACTAACTCATGAACGGCATCATATCACTTGGTGTCCTATGTGACTGAATACGAAATCTAAATTTCTACTGTAAAGTTCTAAAATATTTCTCAGATGTAATGATGCTTCGATTTTCTTTGGCACTATTATAAGGGTATTAGGGTTATTAGGCATTCCAGGTGAAATCCTAAATCGCCATCAATTAAAAAAGTATTTCAAATACCTCTATATAATCTTTCTCACAACTATTACAGCTATTTCTTACAACAATTGTATTTTGCAAAATTTTCAAGCAAAACAAGAAATATTTGCCTATCAGTAACTCCCATACCAAAATCTCTTTAAGTACTGAACTAGAAATATTTTTAATTTTGAATTCATGCAAATAATATATCGATTTCTGCATGTTCTAATACTGAATCCTACCAGTATTACTTAAGAAAACTAATTCTGCAAGATTCTATGAATAAGATTTCCTTTTCGAAAACGTTCCATGCTGATCAATACTCCTCAAGGCAATTTTGGATAGAAATGCTCGGTACATAATCTGTTAACACCGGATACATTTTTCAAAACTAATATTTTAATTGTGGACAAATGCAAGCATTTCTGTTCTCAGTTCGTGTACTACCCTTGAATATGACATCAAATGCTAAAACTAAATATCTCAGTCAGTTTCTATCGCACGCGAGTCACACGTTTTGTATTTTTTAACTATTTTTAATAGACATTCAATTTTCCTAATTATAAATAGAGAAATCAAGGTACGATATGGAAGCTAAATTTTGCACATTATGGAAAATTGATTTTTTAAAATTTAAAAATATTAAAAAGGATATTTACGACATTTAAAACAATTTTGTAAATGGAAGTATATATCTACTACCAATAGTTACGAAAACAAACGCTGCGTAAGAATTTTTTTAACATGGTATACATACATATGAGAATTTTGTATAGAAAGCGGAGATACTTGCCATCACGGCCAATCTAATATTTCTTTATAATTGCAGACAACCATTTTTAAGGAAACAAAGCTAAACTGGTGTAGTAAGCGAGCCTATTTTTCAATGAATTTTCCATGTTTAATATCTGAATAAAGAAATCGCAGCAGCAGACAGCAAGCAGGTTGACAGGATGGAAGTAAAAGAATATATTCAACGAGTTCAAGATGAAAATTTAATTCAGTGTGATTAAGTTTCAGTTACGTTTTATTCCAGTTAGTCTAACTGGATAAATTTGATGCGCTTCGATAAGGAAATTTCAAATCATTATTGCCTGAAGCGTTATCTAGATATCCAAATCATTAGCGTTATGCCAGGCTAATAAAGAAACCATAAATTTTGAAATCACAGTCTCCAAAGATTTATTATAAACAGTCACTACTTTTAGAAGAGAGAACTGGAAATAACCAAATATAGAGCCAAACATAACCAAATAATAAATACAAAGCCAAGAGACTATAGCAAAGTAGTCCGTTGGCTCTATATTGTATGTCTCTTAGCTCTATATCTTAGTATGCAAGTTAAAGTTTTGATTTAATCCTTTTTTTAATTTTACATGGATAAAAACACATTTATTAGAACTATATAAAATACTGACTACTATATATAACAAGATCAGTAATGTCAAGCAGAAACGCAAAATAAAAATCTTAAAAACATTTAGCTTTGGCCTTTTCATATTCCAAGGAAAATATTTAGGACATTCTTTAAGTAATTTGACAAGAATTGAGTAATTTGTATGATAAAGCCCTTAACGATTTTACTAAGTATTAAACATTTGTTTATTAATGATACATAACATCTTAAAAGAACTTGTATGAAATCTCTAAGTGAACTAAAATTTCAAATGAAGAATCACTAATATTATATGTATATATACGTTTCAAAAGAATAGTAAAGTTAAATTAAATTTAAATAAATCTCTTGCGCCATTGCTGAAAGGAAGGAAATTTGAATTTAACAAATATTCTCTATTCGTATAAAGCTAATATAAAATTAAAATTTAATTAAGAAATTTTACTTGCAAAAATAAAAAATAAAAATAAAAATGAAATTGATTACTGCTGCGAGCTGATTATTACAATATTATTTAAATTCTAAGAGCATATGTAAATTAAGTGCACGTATCTAAAACCATGAAAAAATATTATTCCAAAAAAATTTTTATTCCAAAAAAATAAATTGTGAATAATTGTTGAGCAGGCAGGAGACAGACTTATCAAGAGGAAGTTGCCCTCAAACCTAATTCTTCAACTACTCATGTTTCGTCATCCATATAGGCAGGGGTAAAGTTCAAGTAAAATTCAAGGAAGGGGTAAAAGTAAAATTCAAAACCAAAAGTAAAACCAAATGTTGTGAATTACTAAAAAAGAAATTTAAACAGTGGAACTTCGAGAAAATAGCTAGTAAATGACTAGAGTTACTAGAGAATGACTAGAGAGAAACAGCGACCCAAAGGCCTAGGGCAAGGGTGATGTGAATGATGCGTTTAAAATATATTGTAAATTGAAAGCTTAAGTAAGAAATTAATTTTAAAAGGAATTAAAACAAATAGCAAAACTGTTCACCTCGTTCAAAAATATTCAAACTGTTTCTTGTTTCCTGTAATAAATTACTGACTTCACTAGAGCCTGCTTCCGCTAGGAAAGAAGAGGGAAAGGTCAATGATATAGACTCAGTAGGTAAGTATTATTTGGGGATATTTTTCTTTCTCCAAAACTTTGCGTAAGCATATAGTGCTTTGAATAAGACTTGTGCTTAAATACCCTATATCAGTGCGATCAGCTGTTGTTGCATCCTAACATCAAGATCAAATATATGGCAGTTTAACGGTTTTATGAAACACAGTGGCAAACTGAGTTTTCAATATCTTAAAAGCGAAAATCTTTATGCTTTGCAAGTGGCTTGTGTATAGCAATATATCTTACCTTCTGAGTAAGTTTTGCGGACTTCATATTTTTTTCCGTGTATTTTCCTGCATTTTACTCTTTTATACTGAACACAGCGCAAAAAAATTCGTACATTTAATAAAAATATTATTGATCTAAGATGACATTAAATAATTTTTCTCTATTTCCCCATTACATTTATTTCATATGATTTCGTCCTACTACATGAAATAACTTTACATGAATCAAAAATTTAACTTCAATTTTACTAATAATTTTTTTTTCATCCAGTGGGATCTTTATTATGCCGATTTATTATGCAGGTGCTACATATTTGTCTATCGACTTACAATCGACTTATTGATCCTCACACTGACACTTTTTAAAACTTCATCGAGCCCAGGTGGCCAATACCGATCCTAGTAGACTAATTAATGTTCTGTTTGCTAAAATAAAAGT
The DNA here is from genome assembly GCF_044657685.1 of Stegodyphus dumicola. Taxonomy (NCBI): domain Eukaryota; kingdom Metazoa; phylum Arthropoda; class Arachnida; order Araneae; family Eresidae; genus Stegodyphus; species Stegodyphus dumicola. Next base: position 128,579,756 of record NC_140771.1, on the reverse strand, counting down.
TTTAATTTTTAAGCAAATTAAATGATTTTGAAGAAGTGCTGATAAATAAAATAATACATAGTTTCGTTTCGGAAGAATAGTGATTTCTGTCTGCGAACGTTTGTAAGATTGAATTAGTTTTCATTAGTTTTCGATTTGTTTGACGAGTCAAAACTTATTGTTGGATTTTTCAAAACCTTCTCTTTTAACTCGCGAAGATTCGCTTCAGTTACCGCCTTTGATGTCTAAGTTTTAAAGTAAAAATATTAATTATGAGTTTCAATCAGACACATTTTACGTTCCTTAATCTTTCATTTACATTCTGCACTTATATGGGAACGACAGAAATATTTGAACGCCATTCTTTCCTTTTCATTTTGCGACTTTTACATCAGACATGACAATAAAACACTTCATGCATGCCATAACAATATTCGAAGTTATGATTTAAATTGGTAGAAAATGCTGTATTGGAAAATGATGAGTATTATTCGTTTTGCTAGCATTACTTCAGGTATTATTAACATCTACTTTAGAAGAATTCGAGAAGTTAGAATTCTTTTGTCTTCTTGCAACAATGAAATTTACGCTTCCCTAGTCTCTGCTTCGCATTTTAGAAAATCAATACAGCCGCGAACATTAAATTCTATTTTTGATTCTTTGTTAAGGTTACATTTTAAACAAATGTCCTCTGGCATCAGTTTTTTGAAAACTGTTTCTGTTTTATTAAAACTGTTTTGGGGCACAATCATTATCCATAAGTTTCTTCTCTTGCCTTAAAACTTTCTAAAGATCTTACTTATATTTTTAATTTTGCAAATAAAATGTTAAGTGCTTTAACGTTTAAAGAACTTTTAATCTTAAACTTGTTTACCTTCATCTGATACTGTTTGTAAAAATTCACTTTATTAAGCATACAACTTACATACCCTAATGAAGCATATTTGTAAGAGAAAATAAGGGGAGAAACTCCGTTTTTTTTTCCTGACGTAAATATAAGATTGCTGACATATAATCTTTATGACAAAGAAAATATTATGAAGGTGCTCATGTAAAAGATTAAATGAAAAGAAATTACAAAAAAAAAAAAAATGTATCAGTTTCTGAAAAATTAAAAAGGTAAATTATAGCATTTATTTCAGCAAGTTCTTTTTGATAATAACATGCTTTTTATTACATGATAATAACATGCTTTTTATTACATGATAATAACATGCTTTTTTTTTTCTTTTCGTCAATTCTTTGAAACAAAGTATACTTCAGCATTTTATGTTCTTTTCTCAGAGGGAACTATTTTTATATCCTTGTACGAAGTAAAAAGGAAGTATTCTAATTGCGAAAAGTTTCAGGCAGCATTTTGACCGCTATCGAATGCAATTTAACGATGTTTTTGCGTGGCATCTGTACGTAAGGGTAGAATAAAGGACTCTTTTTCCCCCAAAATAATTATAAAACTGCTTTAAAATGAATTCTGAAGAGAATTTTACTTGGTGTCTGTACGTACGTATGTACGTATGTATCTCGCATAACTCAAAAAGGAATAGTCACAGAACTTCGAAATTTTGTATATAGGACTGCTATAAGATGTAGACGTGCACCTCGTATTTTGGTTGCAATCGGCCGCACCAAACGTATATAAATATATTTATATATATCCACTCTGTTACCCGGCTCAGTGATCTAAGTTTCTTTACTCTTATATGTTTACAAACTGTACATTTTTTGCTTTAAAAATGATTGAATTATGTTGTTATTATCTTTTAGTTAAGGGTTTTATGCCTTTAGGAAATTTGCAAGCAATATTTGTAGAATTATTAAGAGCTGTTTTAATGTGGTTAAGCCTAATTTTGAAATAACATGACGGACATATTTGTTTATATTTGAAACAGCAGAATAGTAGATTTGTTGCCAATCTAGAAAGACACTAAGCTTCGCAACAACAAAGGTAACGCCTTCATTTATTATTGCGAATTAAATCATACTTAATCCATTATGGAATTTTTCGAGGAAATAAGTGTTTAAGATTTAGTTCAAAATTTTTAATGTAGATATTTTGAGTTTTTATGTATTTTGCTTTGTCGCGAATTGAGAACTAAATTATTGGAATGAGAAATACTGAACTGTCTGTGAAACACTGTTTCTTTTTGTTTTGTTTGCTTAATTTCTTTTATACATTGTTCTAGATTTATTATAGTATTTGAATAGAACATGTGGCAACGATTAGATAATTCTTCAAATTATATAAATTTTGTGCATTCTGAGTTATAATATGAAGGAAATATAACGCTGTTAAGTGAACCTAGCGCCAGAGTGTCGCTACGGTAAACAAATATAGTGAATTTTAATAAAACAAATAGAGTGCATTTATTCTACTGTGGTTTATGCGCTATCGACGAAGTACATTTAATTCAATCTAATAAGTTTAAATTAAATGCAAGAAAAAATGCGCATAATTTAATACTTCATACAAGGAAGTCATGTGGTGTACACATCAGATTTTTTTATTCAGTTTCTGATAGCAATTCAGGAAGAATACTGCAGAAGTATCCTGGATGTCTGCTTTATTTTAAATATTGGAGTAATGATCGTATTTAACAGTCCTTACACTCAAAATAAAACTGGAGTGTGATCATAACTTGATGTCTCTAGTCCACTGGTTTTTCATTGTAGTTTACCTACTATAAATCAGGCTATCATGTCCTTTAAAATATTTTATAAAAATTCGTTAACTACGCGTACTATTCACCATGTCAAAATGAAAGCAACTCATTACCAAATTATGTAAAAACAATTTTTTTTTCATTGTAAAGGTCCGAAAATTATAATGAGTACTTTTATTACAGGCAATTTATGAAACTGTTTGGTTGTTGGAATGTGGAAAGCACACGAAGGCTATCTGCCTAAAGAAACGGATGGCTTCGTAGAGGACATTCTAAGGGAAACAGGTTCTTATTAATAGTATTACACATTGGGAAAACCACGAAAACTAACAATATATTCAGTCCCTTCGCCTAGGTTTGAACACAGAGCAAACTACGAGCATACATCATTCTTTAACCGCTTGATCACTAGTGGAATGTTAATGATTTATTTGATAATGACAAAGCACGTGTAGGCTGCCTTCCTAAGGAAAAAAATGTGTTGATCAGGACTTATTAAGATAAACTGGTGTGGAGTGACGTTGCACATTTCAGCTAATCCATTCACATACAACAGAAAGCAAGCATGAAGGTAGTCCGTTTACCAGGACTCCAAGCTGGATCAAGAGTCTTTAGCGTTCTTATCAGTTCGGCCGCAGATGGATCTGATATGAATGAAAGCTTAGTATTTCCTGTGATACATATGTAGCATACAGAGCAGTTGACAAGCGTGACGTTAATTAAGAACTTACCGCAGGTGAACTACTAGGAGGAATGCCAAATTTACAGCGAAATTTTAGAAATACATTAAAAAGTTAACTGTCAGGTTTCAAACGTATCTAGAGGGCTCTTTACAGTACCATAATGCCATAAAAAGGCGCTACAATCTTGCGCGAGTTCATTTTCTTAATTTGTTAAATAAATTGAACAAGGAAATTTAAGTATTTAAGCTGAGAAAAAAAAAAAAAAAACATTATCACTTATTTTACATAATGAAAATTAATTTTGTTAATTTACATAATTTCTTTTGTTAATTTATATAATTGTTGGTAATTTACATAATTAAAATTAATTTTCTGTGATAATTTTATTTGATATTTATATAAATGTCTCAAATATACGTAGGCATTAAATTAAAGTCATTGCAATGGTTTGAATCTAAGTAGCCTCCTTAAGAAAATTAATTTTACATTTTATTCGTGAAATTTAATACTGCAAAAAACAGCAAAGGTTAATAAAGCGTTGCAATCAAGACGTTTGAATATGTATAAAGCTGTGCATATGTATACATAAATATGCTCTTTGAATATGTATACATAAAAATTCAAAATATTTTTATTAAAATTTGAAAAATATAGAAAAACATAAAATACCAAGTGCAATTAAAACAATTAAAAAAACAATTTTTACAATTAAAATTACAGTTTTTACGCAAAAACAAGCTAATAACTTAAATGATAACTCCAGAATGAATTAAGCATAATTTAATTCGCAAAAATAAAAGAAGACGTTACTTTCTTGCTACGAAGCTTAGTTTATCTAGATTGGCAACAAATTCACTATTCTGATGAGTTTCAAATGCAAACAAACATGTCTGACATGGCAATCAAAACTTAGGTTTAGCCGCAATTAAAAAATTTTTAAGCTGTTGGTAATTCCACAATTATTGCATGCACGTTAACTAAAGGTATAAAAATCTTAACGAGAGCAACATAATTCAATCATTTTTAAAGCAAAAAATGCACATTTTACAAACATATAAGGATAAAGAACTGAGCTCACTGAGCCAAGTAACAAAGTGGATATATTTTTGGTGCAGCCGATTGCAACCAAGATGGGAGGTGCACATCTACATGTTATAGCAGTCCTACATACAAAATGTCAACGTTCTAAGGCTAGTCGTTTTTGAGTTATGCAAGATATGTACGTACAGACGCCACGAAAAAAAATCTCTTCAGAATTAATTTTAAATCAATTTTATAATTTTTTTGGGGGGAAAGAGTCCTTTATTCTGTCCTTACATACAGATACCAAGCAAAAACATCATTACATTGCATTCGATAGCGGTGGAAATGAATATTTTCGTTGAAATATGATACCCGAAATTTTTCGCGGTTACAGTACTTCCTTTTTAGTTCGTACAATGAAGTAAAAAGAAAATTCTTTCTGAATGCATTTTAAATCCGTTTTACAATCCTTTTTATAAAAACAACCCTTTATTCTATTCGTACGTACAGATGTCACCCAAAAAATCGTTCAAATGGCTTCAAGAGCTGTTGAAATGGATATTGTTAGGAATTTTGTATTTAGGTAGCTAATTTTAGTAGAATTGTAATTAAACTTGTTTTATTTCTCTGTGTTTTCATCCCCTGTGAAGTGAACTGAAGACTGAAATAAAGAAGAGAGACATTAGAATCAATAACCATCGGAAGCAGAAATGAACGCTGCTTACCGTGTTTGTAATTAATCTCATATCATTCAGATTCTTTGTTAAATACTAAATAAATATATTGTTTGTTGAAGGTGTTAAAATGAAGTTAATTAGTTCTTTTACCAGCATTCCTCTTTCAGCTATTCACCATGAAAAAAGGAAAGTTTTAGCTTTTCCCATATTATTATTTATCTTCTAATTATTAATGGCGCTCCCGGATGGCGGCTTAAGGGATTTATTTACTGTATTATTTTATGATTATAAATGTATGATCACTTATTAAATCTAAAAATTGAGGATCTAAAGAAATTACGTACTCCTTTAAGAAGAGTTTTTACACGAATATCTAATAAACTGGAAGGCTCTTAAGGATAAGAAGTATATGATATAGAAGAAATCTAAATCCTAATGACGGAGTTATAAGAAAAATGGTTGGAGCTTGATTTGGTAGAAACAAAATTAATAAAATTATTATCTGATGACCCTGTAAGAAATTTTACGTGGAAATATATTTTAATCGCCAAAGAGGGCGTAAATCTTTCATGATGTATATATACTTCTTATTCTTAGATCTGGCACCGCCAGTTGAATGTGTGTTAGACGTGAATAAACTTGGCAGTTTAGAAATCTGATTCGTAGTGTTCATGTATCTTGATGTTATGTGTGATTTGAATTAGTGATTTTTGAACCAAGATATCTTGCAATTCTTGACAGTTAATTATAATATTTTATAGACCCTAAATGCTCTCAAAGTGATTTTGGATGCTACGTACGCGGTTATTATGAAAACTATTTACGGTCTTAGAACAAAGGTATGAAAAATAGCGCATAATATTAATTCGGTAAATAACAGTACTCTTAATGCTACAGTTCAAAACTGGAAGTTTAACTGCCAAAAATTGAACGTAAAAGATTCAGTGGTTTATTTACGGCCTTAGAACAAAGGTATGAAAATAGCGCTTAATATTAATTCGGTAAATAACAGTACTCTTAATGCTGCAGTTCAAAATCGGAAGTTTAACTGCCAAAAATTGAACGTAAAAAAATTCAGTGGTTTATATTAAGGAATAGTTTGGCTTCTGGGATCAGTTTAAGATAACTCACGATTATTGAAACATTACACCTGAAGATAAAATGCAACATTTATTTCATGCCATTGTTGAAGCATCGTGTGCAAGACATATCGTTGATTCTTTTCTCTCGTCGGATGACAATTATTATCAAGTAACTGAATGACCTAAAGCTCCATTCGGCAAAGATGATCTCCTCATAGAAGTATATGTGAGAGAATTGTTGAGCTTAATTCTGAATAATTCATTTAGCCGAAACACAGCAACGTGACTTTCGAAGCTGTATGATAAAATTAAAACTCATCTGAGAGCACTCGAGACATCAAACGTCACGTCTAAAAAATACGCATGTATTATGTTTAACTGAAGATGTTATTACAGCATGGGAAAGAAACATAGGTTTACTTGAAACTAGTAAATCATCAAACAAACTTGCTACTTTAATGAACTTTCTAAATTTTGAAGCAGAGGTTGAAGAGAGAATATCTCTCGCAAATGAAGGTTTCGGTTTCGAAAGTAACGTAAAGTAAGGTATCCAGCATCTGCTAATGAAACGTAAAACGTTCCCACTGTCGTTGGACTTTTCAGTGGCACAGACACTGCGAAAAATAAACAAACTGCCTACTTTTTTGTAGAAAAGGGCATGATTTCGAAGCATATACAGCTACATTAAAAATGACATTAGATAATTTCTATTGAAGAAATCATGTTGTGTTTTGCGTTGTAGAATTGGGCAGAGGATGCGTGATTGCAAATGTGAAATTATTTGCGAAAACTGTCGCGGCAGACATTGCAGAGTTGTGTGCAATGAAGAAAAATTAAAGGAACATAAACAACGAAAATAAAACATATCAGCAGTGAAACAAAATGGGATTAGTGATACAGCATTAAGTAATCGAACATGCCCGCGTGAAAGCATTTTTACAAACGTTGTATGTGAGATTACGGGGTACAAATGAAGGAAAAATAATTCGTGCACTCAAAAGAAATCGACTCGGGTTCCTAACGATCTTATTCAAGAAATTTATCGTAAGGGAAATGGAATAACAGAAAATTAAGGAGGAAAATTTTATTTGGTAATAAAGAGCATCCCAAGAAACATTTTTGATACAGAATATATGTAAAAATATTTATAGCATAAATGATCTACAGCATAATAGCATAAATTATATTATAGCTTAAATGATGATTATCCCAGCAATTCTGAAGACCTTGACCAGCAAGAAATTTGTTTTGACATCCCTATTTATAAAATAGAATCATATATTAAAGAACTTTCTGATATCATATTATGACAGATGGATTAATCCTTGAAAAAATAAATCATTAGAAACCGCTCTGTTAATAGGGGCTTAAATAGCGGGTAATTTGTTTAATGGAAAAGTAATTCATTTGTCGTGTGGACTGTGTGGCTGTTGTGTGCCACACAGTTGTGTGCCACACCAATGTGGCTGTTGGAACACTATTAGGATGGACTTTAATGGCAAAAATACCCTATCCGGATACTGATGCAAATTCTACGATTAATATTTTATTTATAATTATGCCAATCTCCCACAACTGTAGAGACTTGATGGTTTCGGAAAAACAAATCCGGTCAAAAAAAAGAGTAGAAAAGAAAGGGATTTGCAAACAAAGATGCAGATTTTGAAAATTCTAAACGCAGAAGGGCGTTATGAAGTCGCACTACCATGGGCTGAAAATCATATCCCACTACCCACCAATAAGATTTCAGCTTCGAAGCGTTTAGAATCTACCACCCACAAACTTCTTTAACAGAAATTATTTTCTTCATACAGTCCAGCTTTTAACGTCAGGTGTAATTTAAGGGTGATCGAAGAAAAGGAAAATCTAGATGTTGACTACGAACACTATTTGCTGCATAGGGGACCGGTGATTAAAGAAACTAGGTCAACTCCAATTCAACCAAGTGTTTGATGTATCTGCACAGCAAAAATCGTCTTCCGCTCAAAATCAGTGTTTAGTGTGTGGCTCAAATTTGATAGAACTAATTCCTTCTCTTCTGTGGAGATTTTGTGACGGCAGGTTTGCTACTATAGCAGGCACTGAAAAGGCTTTTTTACAGATCAATTTAAAACCTCAAGACAGAGAATAGCTTCGATGTTTTTGGTGTAATGAGGTGGAAGGTAAAAAAGGTATCTTCCACCTCATTACACCAAAAGTATTTCATTATGCTTGGTTCGGCTTAAATTCTAAATGGACTGTAACTCTTAACTAATTAACAAACAAATCTGTAATATCTCGTTTTCTTTATTTTACTAATTTGTGAAAGACATTCAGGCTTCCACACTCACTCTCTGCTTCGCCATTTAAGCCAACTCTAAAGTAGAGTAATAACTTTTTTTTTCCCTTTGTAAACAGTAACGATGGCAGCGCCATCTGGCTTCAAAGGGATTTAACACTCCCCCGGATTGAAATTACAAAATTTCAAAAAATTATACAAACATTCTTAAAACAAAATTAATATACTTATAAACAACATAATACTATTACTATAATTACTGCTATTACAATACTAGAACAAAATACTACACACATGCAAAAATATCATTTCATTTTTCTACAGGAAGAAAGGCGATCTTTGTGATCGCTCTTTTCAATTCTCCTGATTTTGTTTTGATTTTAACAGTTCTCACTTTATTGTCAGATCCATGATAGACTTTAATAACCCGACCTAATATCCATTTGCAAACTGGTAAATAATCCTCCTTGACAAGTACCATAGTACCAACAGAAATATTGTCCTTCTCTATCATCCACTTGTTTCTCTGCCGCAGAGTTCCTAAATAGTCATTTGACCATTTCTTCCAAATAATCTGAACTACTTTTGTTGCCCTCTGCCACCCGGATTAACCGATTTTTATTTACGTCTATTATCAATGACTCCGGAATCGCCTGTATCAATCTCCCTATTAAGAAATGACCTGGGGTCAAAACTTCATAACAATCAGAATCATTGGAAATGGGTGTAAGAGGTCTCGAATTTAGTATTCCTTCTACCTGCACAATTATAGTTTCAAACTCCTCATATGTAAAATGCAAATTTCCTATCGTCTCTTTAAGTGATGCTTTATGGACTTTACACCGGCTTCCCATAGCCTTCCGAAATGAGAGGACCTCGGAGGTATAAAGTTCCAGTCTATTCTTTCGGACGTTAAATATGAGGCAAACGTTTTATCAGGAAAATTAATTACATAGTAGAATTCTTCAACAGAGAATTTACTCCTACAAAATTAGGGGCATTATCAGTGAATATTTTCGCACATTTGCCACGTCTGGCCATGAAACGCTTTAGAGTGGCAATTAAAGCACTAGAACTTAAATCTGACAGAGGCTCAAGATGAATTGCTCCTGTCACAAAACATATACATACACAAATGTAAATTTTATTTAGCACGCCTTTTCTTTGATGCTTGTAAGTTACATAAAAGGGACCGCATAGATCCAAACCTGAAACACTAAATGGGAGTGATCTATTAATTCTCTCGTATGGTAAATTACCCATAATCTGTGAAGACAAAATCGGTTTGCATTTAAAGCATGTCACACAGAGAGGTACTGTTTTTCGCGCCAAATCTCTACCCCCTAATGGCCAGAATTTTAAACGCACTGCATTCAATAATCCTTGAGGGCCAACATGCAATAATCTTCTGTGAACACTAGAAAAATAATCTTACTTAGCTTAGAATTTCTTGGAAGGATCGCAGAATAATTGTTACAAATATCCAAGAGTGCATCTAAAACATTAGCATTCATGTCAATCAACATAGTTCTCTCAGAAATCTCATTAATGTCAATAGAACTTTTGCTTTCTTGCACAAAGGATTCCGTTTCACTCTGTGTTAGGTTTTCAACCTATAAAACTATTGGTTGTAAGCACTTGTAGGGAAGATGCGGCTCTGTCAAAAATTCTGCACAAGTCCACTACTTAGAAATTTTCACTAGAGAAGAGGAACTAACTCCGCGCGTTAGAAGATCGGCTGGATTGTCCTTGGTTGAACAATAAAACCATGAATCTGGATTAGTCAACTTCTGAATCTCGTCAAGGCGATTTTGAACGAAAGACTTCCATATTCTGCTTGATCCTTTAATCCAATACAGTGTGACTTTAGAATCACTCAACAAAATATATATTAGATGAACCTTTATGAAACTTTTTTTTAACTTCCGTTCCCAATCTTGCAGCAATCAATGCCCCCAGGAATTCAAGTCGTGGCAATGAAACATTTTGACAGGTCTTGGAACTGCTCTTGGAAGCCAGCAAATTCACAGAAATGTTTTCTCGATGCTGTCCTTTTACGTAAACGGCTGCACCATATGACTTTTGGCTTGCGTCAGAAAAAACATGGATCTCTATATTTCATCACATGAATCCAAAACAAATCTTGGAACACTAATGTTACTAAGTTCTGAAAGCTCGCTGCACCATTGAGACCACTCGTCCTTCAAATCAGAAGGAAGCTCAGCATCCCATGGTAGTTTACGTAACCATAGCTTTTGTACTAAAAGTTTTATTCTAACAGTGAATGGTGTGATGAGTCCAAAAGGATAATATATTTTTCCAGCTGTTTGGAGGAAGAAGTGTTTGGTGCTTTTCTTTCTCCTCGAAATTTCAGTCAAACAAGAAATCTCTATACTCAAACTATATTCCTGAATGTTCCACTGAATTCCTAATACTTTGAGTATCTTTTCATTTGAGCTTAGCGGATGAATGTCAAAATGTTCTTCTTCCCATTTCTTAACTAAATGATAATTATTCATCACCCATTTGCATAGGTTCATCGCAGCTCCACTCATAATTTCCTTTGCTTCCCTTGAAAGTTTTAAGGCTTCTGATACATCATCTGCTCCTGTAACAAAATCATCAACATACCTACATATATCAAGAATTTGAAAGGTATCGGGATACACATTCCTATACTTTTGGATATGCAGCTTTATAGTTGCCGCTAACAAAAAGGGACTGTAATTAACACCAAAGAGCACACGCTTAAATCTATACACCTCTAGCTGATCCTCGGTATTCTTCAAAGGTGTATCAATATTCTTAACAAATAAAAATCTAACTGCATCTCGGTCTTTCTCAGCTAACACGATCTGTAAAAATGCCTTTTCGATATCTCCTAAGATTGCAACTCTGTTAAGTCAGGAAGAAAAATATATTTTGATTCAAATTAATACCAGGCCACAAACAACCATTTAGGGACAGACTACGTATTTCATATAAGCTCGCATTCAAACACAATACGCATTTTTCTCGTAATGCTTTCTTCTCTATAAACTGCCTGATGCGGCATATATAAACCTGGCTTGTTTACTGGTTTCGTAGAATCTAATACTATTACCCCTTGATTTAGGTACTCTTCTAAAGTTTCTCTATATTTTAGGTATAATGCATTATCATGCTGCATTTTTCTCATCAGAACCTTTATTCTTTTTTCTGCGACACCAAAATTGTCGTCTAAATGTTCCCAACTTTTCTTCCAGGGTAGGCTAACAACATAACGACCATCTTTGAAACTAACAGTTTTATTGAGTGTCTCTAATGCTTTATCTTCATGAAAGAATTGGGATCATCTCCAATACCAACTCATTCCAAATCAAAAAAATTCTTCAACTGTGCTTCGGCACTGTCATAAATTAACCCACAATGCATTAATTGTTTCTTATGTGGTAAAGTTTCAATACTCCCGCTCACCAAATACCCAAATGCTGAGTTTTGTAACACTAAATTTGTATTTGGTACATAAATTTGCCCGGATCTTATCAAATCGAAAAATATTTCAGATCCAAGAAGTAACTGAATTTTACCCGATTTGTGAAAATATCGATCAGCTAACGTAACTCCTTGTGGAATCTCAATATTACAAACATCAATTTGTCTAGAAGGCATCAAATGAGTAATTTTCGGAATTACGAAAAACTCTAGTTTACGACTGTACGTATTTTCTCTATTTAAAATAAACGCGCTTATTTTTGATTTCACCGTTGTTGAAATCCCAGATAAACATCCTACTGATACGTTTACATTTTCTCTTTGCAAATGAAGCTTCTCAGCTAATTCCAATGAACAAAGATGATTACTTCCACTGTCAAGCAAAGTTCTGGATGGAAATATTTCTCCCAGGGCTAAAGGGCTAGTTCATCAGCTTCTCGCGGCTGAAACCGAAAGAAGAGACTGATGACGTAGTTGGGTTCGCTTGGTCAGTTCTGCTGTTCAGTTTCTTAAGCATTTGCTTGAGAATCAAAACGCTTTGAAAAATAGTTTAATAACCAGTATGAGCCGAGATTTTAGCTCATGAAATTGCAATATACATGCATTTATATATGAACTAGAAATGTATTTACGTTAAACTCTAATACGCGTAAAACGTAAGTAAAACATGCCTAAACATAACTATTTTTTAATTAACACATATGCGTAAACATAACTAATTTTTTAGGTCGAGTGTACCCTAAATGTAGTAATTCTTTTTCATAATCATCTTTTTAAATATATGTAAATAATAACCCACCGATAACATACGTAAATTTCTACATTTACGAAGAATTCTTTTTGCGTTAAAATATAAGTTAGTCGCAAAGTAATTTGCATTATAGAAATATTAAATAAAAATATGCAAATACATTTTGAGAATACATGCTAAATACATTACACATCTATCTAATTAAAAATTAGTTAATGCTAATAATAGATTTTATAACACATTAAAACGAAACAAATTTCACTTCTTCCATTTTTGCTTTTCAATTAGCGTTGATAATGAGTAGTAGAATTTTGTAAGCTTTTGCAATGTCTATTATGAAAGCATTATTATGGAATATCAGTATCAGTATTATTATTTAACGTCAATTACTCAAAAAATAATGAAAATATTTAAAAATAGTATTTATATATTTTGGAATAATAGCATGTATTCTTACATTTTAAAAGTATATGCTCTGATACTAATTTATGTTTATTCAGAATTTCATGGTTTATTTTATATAGTAAATTTAGCAGTCTAAATTAGTATATAATAAATATAATATTTTATATAGTAGTCCAAATAATTAACTGAAACGTGCATAAATTAGGTCACAAATTAAGTGAATAATAAAGTAATGATTCAAATTATTATTTTTGGTAGGAATAATATGAATCAACTTACATGATTTTTTTCCTATATAGTTTGGTTCGATAATCCTCTATTACTCTTTATCCATTTATTTGCTTTCTGGTCAGCTTTTCTTGCCGATACAAGGGTTGCATTCCTATTCAAGTGCCGAACCCTTATAAATGTTCGTAAACGGCAAAATAAACGAATTGCACTCTTATTCACGGAGGGAAAACGTTTCTCAAGTTCAGAAATGAGATTCTAAATTACACCTCTGCCTTTTCGAAAAGAACTGCCATGAAAAGAACGGAAAGCATTTTCCATTTTCATCATCGTTTCCATCCAAACTGGTGATGGTACAGTTAATCCTCCTTTAGATAATAAAAATATCCAATTTGAGTCGTTAGGAATATCTACGAATTTTTTAGATATTTCACCCAAAGTAGGATCTTTATCTTTCACACGATATGCAATATAACCTGCCACATAAGCGAGCGATTCTTGTTCATATGCAGATATATCTTTCGTTGAATCATAAATTTCGGTTTCCCAAGGAAGTGACGTACATTCATCATAGATGTCTTCGTAATTAATTAAATCATCTTCGTATAAGGAAGATTCAAACATTTGTGCTTTTTCATTTGAAGAAAAAGCTGTTTCCAACAGCTCTTTTGTCAAATATGCTTCAACTTTCTTCACATCTTCACAGTCATTAGCATTTGTCTTTAACGACAATTTAGGCAATTTGTTTGCCAATAGCAACCTTTTCAGACGAATTATTACGGCTGATGGAGACGGATGGTCATTAAAACGCCCTAGACCCCGAATCTGGCTGAACAAGCTTTCTAATACATCTTGAGTCAGTCTTGATGTTAAAATATATTTCACATTTATAGATTTTACGTCGTCAAATAAACCGAAAAGCGAATTTATCGATATGATAATACCTTTCTGAAAAGGTAGCATTGTCTTCTTTCCGCATACACTGAGATCAAAAATCATTTGCTTAATCTCATTTAATTTTTCTTTTTGTACTTCATAATAGCTTTCTAGGCCGAAAGCAGCTTTTAAAGGCTTATTGCTAGGGGGTAATGGTACACTACTATTCATAATGTCAAAAAAATCATCAACCATTAAAAAAAAATTACTTGTTGCAGCATTACCGTCATCTATTGCTATCGTATCTATCGTATCCAGTCAAATGCATAATTGCTTTAGCCGTTGTGGAGGAAAATAATGCTTTTGCTGGTGCTACTTTCTGTCTCTCGTTCCCTTTTACAGACAAAAATTGAGGTTTCAGTTTATAGCACTGTTTAATTTCTCCGATATCTTTATTGAGTACTTCATATATAACGTCTTTGTTTATAACTATACCATTTCCGAGCATAAAACCTTTATCAAGAAAACGGTTTCTCAAAAGCTTTATGCAATGCGGCATATCAGCGAAAACCCATATTTTGGTGCTGAACTTAGGACTGTAAAAGAAAGATTTATCTGTTGAAATATGTAATTCTTTCCAAAGGTCTGACTACCTCCCATGTCAGATACAATTGCTTTGACTCGAAGCCTAGACGATTCAAGTGCAAACAAAATGGAAGACAGAAGATTTTCCTTCATTTGACGATCAAAATCAAAATAAATGGGCTGTTTCCATTGCGAAATGAGTCCTCGAACCAATACAAATTGAGTCTTTTTAAAAGGACCTAATATCTGATTCAATTTTGAATCATAACAGAGTCTTGAATCTATATGAATTTCATCGAAACTTAATACGCATAATCTTTCTTCGTCAGTTGCATTTTGGCAAGTTTTTTTAATCAATAACAGTACATCATTTAAAATTCCAGGAATGCAACTGAATCTTGAGCACCATCTTTTCAGTGTACTTGCACTTGGAAGTGGAATACCCATTTTTTCTTTCCAGAAGTCGTATGCCTTTACGGATAACGATCTGATTACTATGCTTTTTGAAATGTAGTCTGGAGACCATTTAATTCGCTTTTTTTTCATTAATGCATTTATTTGAGTTTCGGTAAATATGTTTTGAATACACGTTTTCATTTTTCTTAGTTTTTCATTTTCTTGATTCACTTTTTTTATGTCTTTCCTCAGTTTCTGAACTTCTTCTAATATTAGTTTTCTATTCCTTTTAAATATTTTTCTTTGCTGGGAGATAGTTTTTAAATGCTACTTTCTCTCAGTCTGTAAAACAGAAACCTTATTCTCAAGAGCTGATAATTTTGTGATTAAATCATTCATATTTTTCTGGAGGTTGGAACAGTTACAACATTGCTGAGTAATATTATTTTCAGTGAGCTCCTCATAGCTATTACTGTTATCGTTTTGAAGCAGACATGCCTTTTTAGGACTTAAATTCTGAATTCTTTCAAATGCACTTTGTAATTTTTTTCTTTTTTGTTGCCTTTGCTGCCTTGGTAAATTCTGATAAATAACCAAGTCAGGAATACAAGCAGTTGGAATAGCAGTTGACTTCAGTATCTTTTTTGTCGGTAATCCTAGCAACCTATTTTTCATGTCATCCTCATAATCAGATTCAGTGAAGTGAATGCTGCATATTCGAGCACTCTTTGTGTTAACAATATCCGCTCTTCGACACCTATGCAACCATTCTTTCGTTAACTGATATTTTTGTACGGAATTCTATGAAATACCACGCTAGTTTCTTTCGTATTATGATACGTATTGCTACAGGTAGCAACGGCACACGATACCATTTTTTCAATGATTTCTCATTACAAGAACTTTCGAAATACAAAATCCCTTTAAGAGTATCATCAGTTATAACTTTCAAGTAAAAAAAAAAAAAACTCTTTCTCTGAAACTAACAGGGCTAAAGAAAGAGAATCCAAGAACTAAAGATTCAATCTTTCGCATTGATGCTCTGGTCAGTCGACGACGGGACGAACCCAGTGACGTCACATAACATCCGGTATCCTCCCCAAGAGGGGTTCGTGTCGGCATCGTTCTTCTCAAAGGGATGACCCAGCCCTTCTCTTTCTTTAGCTCTGATTTCTCCTTCATTTCCCTTAATATAAACAATCGCTGTTGATAGTAAGACTCTATTAACTGCATTATAATTTTTGTTTACATTAGCTGTCATAAAACACTCTATCATTATTTATGAATGGCTCTGTGTGACCGTCGAGTCTCGTTGTTTCCGCAGATTGACTGGCGTCTGACTTTTGATCCGACAGAGACGCGATTTCGCAACTGTCTGTATTTTTGGGGGAATCGAAACTTTTTCTCACTCATAACACAGTAACGAATTGCGCTTTTTTCTGCATAGCCTACAACAGTAATTTGAAGAGCAATTTCTCACTCCATGATTTCCAAAACAGCAGAAACATAAGTTGTGCTTTTTAACATAATCGACTCTATCTTTTAAGCTGAATTTTTTTAATTTAGGACATTTAATTAATTTATGTTCCTCATTACGCAGTTTACAAATAAATACGTGTTTCTCAGTCACACATGAAACCATTGAAGAAACTTTTAGTTGCCTTCGTTTAGACACATTACTGGAATTGTAGAAGCCTTTAAAGTCCTCGCGTGATCTTTTAGAAATTCTAATAACTATGTGATGTTCGGTATTTTTTCTTTCTTTAAATTTCTTTCCCACCATAACTTAATATTCTGATCAAGTTTCTGGCTAAGAATAAAGGCAAATATAGCGGATGAAACCCCATCTAATTTTTGTTCTAAACATTCTAACGATCTTATAACTTCACTTGTAACATCAATTAAATTTAGAATCGCAGCAGCTGACTCGTTTTGAATAACGGAAATACTCATAAATCTTTTAAGATGAGCATACACTTATGCTCTGGGGTTTAAGTACCTTTCTTCAAGAAGAGACCATGCTAACTTTTAATTATTATTCATTATAGCTATCGTTTGGATAATTCGAAAGGCATCTACTTTCAGTGCTGATTTCAAATATTGAAATTTTACAGCACCTGATAAATTTTGGTTCTGATCAATACTCGCTTTAAAAATGTCCTTAAAGGAAAGCCAAGAATGCATTTCTCCTGAAAATATTGGTAATGAAATCTTAGGTAAACGCACAACAGAATTTTTCTAAATTACTGTATTTTCTACTTTATTCTCTTTAGAAACGTTCGACAATCTATTATTTATTTCAAATTCTGTATCAATAATAATATTATTGATTTCATCTTGTACACTGAAGATCTTTTTTTAGATATTTTCTTCGCCACTTAAATTGATAATGGAATCAAAAATATTATCAAATTCATTTTGCAGATTGTTAAATTTAGTTTTTAACGATTTTAAATCACTAGCACTTAAATCTGGCACACAGAGTTTCTTTTGCAACTTCGATAAGATAGTTTTCTGAGTTCTCTTTTTAGTGAGAACATCTTTTAATTTCATAGCCATTTTCGCTACATTTATCAATAATACCAATTATTGCACAAACTTAATTCAGAATTTACTAAATGCAACAGTTAATAATGAATAGAGTTTCAAGGGTTTTTACTTACCCCTATCTTTCAGCAACTGGCTATAATCCACAAACACAAATACCATAGAAACAAAATAGCAAAATCACAGTTTTACATTAGATTATTTACTTAGCCGATATTGCTCGGGTTCTACAGGACCACTGAAAATGGTTCGGCTAAATTCTAAATGGACAGTAACTCTTAATTCAACTAGTTAACAAACTAATCTGTAATTATATCTTTATTTTACTAATTTGTGAAACACACTCAGGCTTCCACACTCACTCTCTGCTTCGCCATTGAAGCCAACTCTAAAGTAAGGTAATAACATTCTTTTTTGTAAACAGTAACGATGGCAGCGCCATCTGGCTTCAAAGGGATTTTACAATGCTAGAGTAGTGTTTGGGGTCAAGAGTGGTCCTTTTCTTTTGGCTCCTGCTATAGAATTACATCTACGCAATTACATGAAAGATTCTCATCATGATACGAAGATGATAGCTAAGTTCTTGCAGAGAAATAGTATAGAAAGAAAGTTTAATCTTCGACGCTGGTTACGTACCGGTGATAACATAAAAGAGGAAACTATTTCATCTGTATTGGGCCTGTTAAGGTACTTGGAATTGTGAATCTTGTTCTCTTGTATCCTAAAATATTGTTGCAGAACCCCTGCAAAACGGGTATTTCTTGGGATGTTGAAGTTGATAAGCCTACAAAAGAAAACTTTTAAATAGTATAAAGATCGTTTTCCCTTAAGCGAAATATCCATACTATGATGGATACATTCCAGCAAGCACAATAAAGAATTCTGTAGAATTCACACTTTTTCTAATGCTAGTAGTAATGCGCATGCTGCTCCAGTATTCTTGAGAATTGAGACGACTTGTGGAGTTTAAGTTCGTTTTTTGGCATTGAAGACTAGAGTAGCTCCTGCTAAGTCTATCATGATTCCTCGTCTGGGGTCAATAGCTGCCACGATAGAAGCCAGACTGTGCACTTCTGTTTTAAATAGTTTACGATGGAAATATGTTGAAATGCACTTTTGGACGGTTTCTAGGACAGTTTTGATGTGGATCCCAAAGGAAGAGTTCTGTAATGTTTTTGTCGGAAACAGAGTAAAGGAAATTAGAAAACTGACAGATCCAAATGCGTGGAAACATATTTCTGGAATAAAGAAACCCAGCTGAGCTTCCGTCAAGAGGGTCCACCTCCAAACAACTTTTTGCAGTTAGATGGTGGCACGGCCCCGACTGACTGAAGAAAAATCACAAAGAATGGCCAGAATCAAAATTGATCTATAATCATGAAGACATAACTCATGAAATGAGAAGAAACGTAGCGAAAACTAATTTAAGCGTAGCAACTGAAGTAATCTTCCATAGAATTTCATCATAGAATTTCCTGGGGAATAAACGACCAACGAATAAAACCTCTTCGTCCAGTACTTGAAGGTAAAGTATTGGACTATTGTAAATTCATTTAACGGAAGAGTAGTAAGCGGATTCCCAAACTCGTAAAGTTGATGTCTTTAAATTCCTTTTAGTGCTTCTAGAACTGGTTGACTATTTTTAATAATCCAGCAAAAATTATGATTCTTATAAATTTTTGATTAAATTACTTGACTGATTGTTTTCAGCTTGTTTAGTAAAATAACTGTCTATGGCTTTCTTTTGGTTGCTATTCCATTAGCTATAGAACAAAATTCGATGGGATTTTTATGGAATTGCGGCAATGCATACAGGTTGGGAAGCCTGCTGCTATTGGTTGTGGAGGTAATTTTAAGTTTTATGTGCAATGCAGCCAGATTGTTTAGAATGGATGTGTCTGTGGAGCGAACTTTTTTTATTAGTTATCGAAAATATCTTAAAGAGGATGCTGAAGTTAACGATGGCGTTGGTAATTCTGGTAATGATAAATAAATTTTGTAAGTCATTAATATTGGTGCGAGTGTAAGTGTTCGTAATAGATTGAATGCACACAGAATCGATGATAGGTTAATAAAATCTATTTTATCAAAAGAAACACTTCACAGTTCTGGAACTTTCCATAAAAATACTCATATAGCTCTTCTCAGTATCACAGAGCACAATCAGTAATTGCATATCAAAGTATTAAGAATGTTAAACATAGTCCAATGCGACGCGCATCTAAAAGGCGAAGCTCTCACGCATATATGAATACTCCGAATCCATTTCTGAACTAAACTACTGAGGGCAGATATTGTCATCGGTCTTTTACAGTTTCCACTCGGCTGCTGAGAAATCTCTAGTGAATTCCATTTCTCGAAATTACTAGAAGGCATATATGGTGAACGTTACATCTGAACGCCGGATACGGTTACAGTTGCATATATAAATTAAGTACAGTTACAAGGACCGGATCAAAATGTCGCCAAATGGTTGCTAAGTTTTTAAAATCTGAAAACATTGGTCCATGATGATATCATCATGCAATGATTTGTTAGTGCTTAATTCTTTACCTCGATATTTTCTATTAAGATAGTTATAAACTTGCAAAGTTTTTGAATTGCTTTATTTTCCACAACGATGTTTTACACCACGACGTTTCAGAAGTGCAATGTTTTCTTTCCTCTCAAGATGTTTTTTACGATTATGTTTTCTCCTTGCTTAGTTTCTTATGCAACGTTTACGTCCGTGATCTTTTTGCCGTCTTGGTTTCGGTGAACACCAGGTTTGATTCTTTGAGAGATTCAATAAATTATTAAAATAATCAATTTCAAATAAAATTTTTTTTCTAACCTCTAAAATGTTGAGTGAAATATAATAATATAGTAATGACAATAATATGGAATAAAATAATTATGAATAAATTATTATTAATAATATAATTATGTAAAAATAACAATGTTCTGTCTCATAATATAACACATAATTATAATAATAGACTCTCGCAAAATGAAATAATAAAACAATTTACGAAAAGAATTTTTGTCAATTTTGTCTGCGTTTCTCCCATGCACGTTTACTTTGGAAGGAATATATTTTTTTGAAGATAAGATTACGTTTATTTATACTTTAAAGATTGTTGTAAAATTTATTTCGAATACAAATATAATTAATCTAAATTTAATTTAAAATAGTAAAATGAATTCAGATGGCAAGATTTATGTCAAATGGCATTCTACTTAAACTTTAAATTGATGAAACAAATTTTATAAACATGTAGGAGAAAATAAAATGCATTTCATTAAAGGTTGCCTTTTATGAATATTTGAAAAGCAACGTTTAATTAAGGGCATTTTCTAAGGACGATCTATATATTACAGTTATGATACGAATTCCTTGTACTTTTTTCTCGGTATCATACCAGAATAAAATATTTCTTCTTAACTGTTATTATTGCACCGCTATAATTGTTTATCTGAAGCACACTTTCATTTCTTAGTTCTCCGGTATTGTTTGTTCTAGGGCCGAGATACTCATCTCTACAACAAACATTTCTGTCTCTGCTTTTGATTTATTTTTCGCTTTTAGCCAGAAACTATTCTCTTCAATTATGATTCACAAGACATCTGTCTTTATTTCCTATTCAGGTGGCACAGATTTATTTGCTAAATGTTTATTTAAGTGTTCCTGTGCTCAACTTTGTACTGGCTGCGTTCCTATTTTGGTCACGTTGTGTTTTCTCTTCTATTTTGATTTCTGCTGTTCTGTCAAGATGTGTAGCTTTTGTATTCCGTTCTATCTTTGAAAGAGAATTTATCTTTGAAAGAGAAGTATTAGACAGTCAGTGTATAATATGTTTTTCGCATACATGCACAATGATTAACAATAATAATTGAAATGGGAAATGAGCAAGTGAGCAAGTGATTTTAAGTAATATTTTTAATAAAGAGTTAATGTTTTTTTATAAAAAAATGTTCTGTGAATGATTTACTTTAAATCTTGGAAAGGATACATTTTTCCGAGCTAAAGATAATTATTTCAAAGCGAAGAACAGTTCTTCCATCGTTTGGAGATACAAGAGAATGGATTAAAATACTATAACAAAAACAATAAGGATAAGACAAGTGATATTATATGCAACGCTATGCGTTTTAAAGCAATAAAATAAATCTGTACTAGCCGAGAGCTTTAATAACAAAACATCAATAATAATGATGATGCAAAACATTATGATTCATTCATTATATGAAATAAAACTATGAGTAGTGTCCTATTCTAATTCAAGCCTACTATACCTTACGGACTACGTTAATTCCATATTTTGGAAAATATACCATGTCCACAGAAGTCCTTACCCAACATTTATTTTCGAAACCATCGGTAGTAAATATGGACTTGCGATAACACACATATGTTAAATAAATTTATTTACATTTTGGTATTTTTAAATTGAAAGAATTCAGTTATTTTTAAAAGCAAAAAAATTTACCTTTTTATGCGCTCTTTTGGCCTCAATATTTATACTTAGGAAATTTTGAACTTGTTTAAAAATAAAAAATAAAATGTTTGATTCCCGTACGAAGAAGACTGATAGAAAAATTTTAATTCAAAATTTGCGATTTTTGACGTTAAATTTAATATGCAATGGGAGGTCGGTTAATTCCATATTTTCTTGCGTATTTTGCTCGTATCTTTAACTAACTGTCCAAAAATTGAGAAAGTAAAATTTTGTGAGTAATTTAATATCTGAAGAACGAGGTTATTGTAATAATATAATAAATGAAACGTAGTCATGGGTAAAGTGCTGATAAATGTTACAATATTATTTCTTTAAAAAAAAAAACCTAAAATCCAATATGAATACATAGCAATATTAGCACTGAAATATGTGATTGACATTGAGCCGATATTTGATGGTAGCTGAGTCGGCCATGTTGCGCAGAGCATAAGTGTCGGGCTAAATTACCTCACAAAGCCCCAAGGACATCTCACATAAATAAGTCTTGACCGCAGTTCCTGTCGGAGGAATGAAGGAGAAGGATGTTGAACAAACTACTCACATTTCTATAGACGAAATATATCAGCAGTAGATAGGACTGCAGGTAAATGGAGCGTAAATAATAGAAATCGGACAAAATAGCAATCGGACAAAATGTTTGGACAGTTTTTTAAGTGTGAGAACACTTACCCCGTCCTGATAGCTTAAAGAAGGTTCTGCACAAAATAGTTTTCAAATACTAAATGCAAACGAAAATAAAATGGATGATACAATAATACATAAATGAAAATACAAATTCAACACATTGAATACAAATAAAAATAATCAAGGGCTTTAATAAACTGTGACGTAATTTGGAAGATAATACTGGCTAAATGGTAATATTGGCTAATGTGTTATCATTTACGGATGTTATCGGTAACGAGAAATGGTGAACCAAAGACATTCTAATGAGATGATTCTGTTATGACGTTCTCTGTGACCTGGATAGGATGTCTAAAATCGGCCCTTGTCATGCCTTTTCAAACCAATCTTTTCATATTTAAAAAATGAAGCAAATATTCTGAATCACTGACTTTTTAATATCACGGTAAAAAGCTCTGAGTTCTCTGTTATATATGTTTACTCGTCAAACATAGATAAATTACTGTTTATTTATAAGATTACATTAGGTTACTTTATATATAATAGAGACATTGATGCTAGATGGTCTGCGGCAAGTGACGAGAGTGTGACGCAGCACAAATCCCATGCACTTGCCTAGCTAGTCAGGTTAGATTCACTGCCATCTATCGGCAAGTAAAGTAATTAATATCTAACATGCCCTTTTATTTAAAGAACAAGACTAGTGCATGTTACTAACTTGATAATGTAATTATTCTACATCATTACTTAGCAGTTAACTTAAGAAAACATTTTGACATTAAATTATTACTTAACAGTTGACTTTAGAGAACGTAGCAAAATTACATACCTGGATGACTCGCTTAAATCTTTAAAATTATGACTTACTAATGAAACTGATATTTTAGAGTTCTGAACAGTTCCTTAAATTCCCTAATTAGTCTATAAATAAAGTATAATTTTTTGGCATCAATAAGTTCTTCCTAATTGTCTCTATATCGAAGAGATTTTGTTCTATTTCTACTTGATCGTCTTAACATTGGTTCAGTTGATACATTTCCTGGAATTTGAGAATGTTTAGTAGAATCACTTTCCTTAAATGGATCCTGCTTATTATTATCTACAAGAACAGGTTGATCCAGTGTTGATTGATCAAGTCCAAACAGATCTTCTGCTGTTCTGTTCCACTCTGTCATTTCACACATAGACTTGTCTTTACGAATGTGATGTCGGTTTCTCCTATACACAGTTCCATCATTCACATTTATGACATAAGATCGTGGTTGAGGACCTGTCTTCATGATCATACCCTGTTTCCAGGCTCTTTAATTTTCCATTTAAACCACACTTTATCATTTTCATGAAGTTTTGGAAGCTGGGTTGCGTGTTTATTGGCATATTTCTTTTGCACCATCTGCCTTTTTTCTAAGGCTCTACTTGCACCTTTTATTTGAAATTTTGAATGCAATGCTTTAGGATGTGATGGCAGAAAAGATCTCAGTCTTCTTCCCATTAATAATTCAGCCGGGGATGGCAAATCCTTTACAGGTTGAATTCTATAATCTAGAAAAACAATATACAAGTCTTTTCCTTCTTCCGCAGCTTTGCTCAGAGACTTCTTGAGAGTTTGAACAGGCCTTTCAATTTTCCCATTTGCTCTAGGAAAATGTGGTGATGTGATGTTATGCATAACACCCCATTCTTAAAGAAATTTCCGCAATGCTTCTGATTTGCATGGTGGTCCACCATCAGTGATGAGCTTCTCTGATATTCCATGTGTTGCAAAAATAGACTTCATATCGGTCATTACAGCTTGAGCAGTTATACTTTTAAGTGGTTTTAGCTCTACATATTTTGAACAGTAGTCTATCATTAACAGATATTGTTGTCCTTTCAGGTAAAAGAAATCACATACAACTTTTTGCTAGGGTCTCTCTGGTAGATCACAGTCTAAAAGAACTTCTTTTTGATTAACCTGTTGATATTTCTGACATATCGCACATTTAGAAACATATTCTTCCACATCTTTGTTGATGTTAGTTTAGTAAAAATATTCTCTAGCTTTACTAGAAACTAAACCTTTGTGGGACACACGTAGTTTTCCCATAATTTCTTTCCTAAGAGATGCTGGCACAACTAGTCGTTGTCCTCGACAAATTATTCCATCCTTTGTTGTATAAAGCTCTTCTTTGCAATGCCAGTAAGGTTGTGCTGCTGGTCTTGTTTTGCTTTTTTCTGGCCATCCATTTTTGATATTAAATAACACATCTTGCAATTCAGGGTCTTTTTCTGTCATTTTTACGATTTCCTGCCATTTTGGAGAGGCTTGTGTTAATAGACTTACATTAAGGGGACAGTACACCTTTAAAATTTTCAAAAATTCGATTTTTCAATTTTCTGATATTTTTATAGCCCAATCATTTCTGAGTAATTTGGTGCAATTGTTTCTTTCATACGTTCATTAGTTTGCAAGATATTGAAAATAATGTAAATATCGAAGCAGCTGTTTTTCTTACACCAGCAATAATCGTGGCAGCTGCTGTAGTGTTTGTTTATAGTTTTAAAGGGCCTCAGTTTGGATTTCGTGTGCTGAAAGCCAGCAATTGCTATTTTTAAATAAAAATATGCCAGTGGAAGAAGACGAGATGAAACGTTACTTCTACTTTAATTTTGTTTTGATACGTTATCGCTTGCTTATCACGTTGTAGTAGAAAATGAGAGCTAAGTTTAAGAACTGTGATTTCGTTTGAAGTTTGTTGCCTTGTTTATAAGATTTTACCGTGGTTTATTGTGTGTATTTACTATTTATATTAACTAAATAGTACGCTTTAAATACTCTTTACAAGTACTTTATTAATTTAGTTATGAATATGGATTGTGAAACTCCTAAACGTTCTTCTGGCAAGCGTCAGAAGAAGCGAAAGTTTCATGGTAATCGTTTCACAACACCAGACAAGCAAAGCATTTTTGTGAGTGCTTCAGCAAGAAAACTTAATTCTAGTTGTTTTGAAAACGTAACTGCTGATTCTAAATTTAAAGGATATAGAATTTTGGATATCGAAATTTTATTCAGTAATATTTTCAAGTATCTGTGTTGTGTATCAATGTGGATCAGATGCACAAGTGTGCGAAAACAACACTAATGGATTATCTTCAAAATTTTTTCTGCTTTGCGATACTTGTGGTGAACTGACTTCTTTTTATTCTTCGTCTATGATGGGTGACAAGAAAAACATTCCAGAAATTAATGAAAGATTTATGTATGGAATGAGATGTATTAGTCAAGGTCTTGCAGGTATACGCACATTTTGTGGTGTAATGGACTTACCACCACCTATCCAAAAATCTGCATATTGTAGAAAATTAAGAAAAATGCTGTCGACAACTTCAAAAGTTGCTGAAATGTCTATGTCGTATGCTGCGGAACAAGAAATTGAAGCAACTGGCTGCTCAGACCTCACAGTTAGTGGGGATGGATCATGGAAAACACGCGGCCATTCATCACGCGTGGGATTTGCGAGTGTAATTGGTGCAGAAACTGGTAAAATTTTAGACATTGAGGTACTTTCTTCATACTGTAAAGGCTGTGAATCTTGGAAAGGGCCAAAGTATGGAGCACAATATCTTTTATGGAAAGCAAATCATGAACAAAAATGTATAAAAAATCACGAAGGATCTGCAGGTAAGATGGAAGTTGATGGAATATGTAAAATATTCAATCGTTCCATAGAAAAGCACAGTGTCCAATATGTCAGCTATATTGGGGATGGTGATACGAAAACATTTTCTGAATTGCAGAAAAATCATAACTATGGAAGTGATATTGTGTTGAAAAAAATCGAATGTGTTGGTCATGTACAGAAACGAATGGGTAATAGGTTGCGACAATTAAAAATCAATATGAGAGGAAAACAATTGGCTGATCATAAGCCACTAAGTGGAAAAGGTCGATTAACAGATAAAGTTATAGATCAAATCACAACGTACTATGGTAATGCTATTAGGAGCAACAAGGGATCATGCATGGATATGCGTAAAGCTGTGTGGGCTATATTCTATCATAAACGTTCTACCGATGATGAACCTCTTCACGAATTTTGTCCACAAGGTGAGAATTCATGGTGTGCGTTCCAAAGAGCAAAAGCTGCTGGTTCTGAGAAAGGGTTCCAACACAAGAACAGCATGCCAGCTGCAGTGATGGACTGTATAAAACCTATATTTAAAGATCTTTCAGATCCCAAACTTTTGAAACGTTGCCTTGGAGCAAAAACACACAACTCCAATGAATCATTTAATTCCCTTGTGTGGAAACTATGCCCCAAAACAAGCGGATCGAGTAAACTTATCGCACAGCTTGCTGCATATGGAGCAATTCTATCATTCAATGATGGGAGAATAGGTCGACTTGAATGTATAAAAAGAATGGGCTTTCGTGTAGGACAGTATGCAATTGAATCAGCAAAAAAAGCTGATAAAAGTCGAATTTTTGATGCAGAAATTAGTAGTTCAGCTATGAGTTTAGAAAGTCGCAGAGCAAAACGCATGGCAAACTCTGTAAAATTTGAAACTCAGAAAGAAATAGAGGGCATTCTATATGAAGCTGGAAAATTTTAAAGCTGTTTTATATTTTCTTTAATAAATTAAAATATTCTATAATACTTGTGTTATATAGATCTCTATTATATAGACTATGATCAACTTTTAACTATCACTTAAATTTTCTTCTTTTATTTAAGTGAATTTGCAAATTTTGTATTTTTTTAATGAATTTAGCTTTTTTACGAAGATATTTGTGGCACGTAAGTATACATAAGAAGTCATATTTTTGTCATTTTCTGATGTTTCATTCCAAAATTTATTAATACACTGGCAAATAGTCATAGTTACATGTATAAAATGTATTTTTTCATGAAAGTTTAAAATAGATTACTTTATTCATAAATTTATACTTTAATTGCATTTATCTCAAAACGCTGTTTTTACAACTTGCGCGCAGGATATTTCCAAAACTATTTAAGTAACTCTTTTGCAAATTTGTATACACTTAACAACAATTATGATTACCCTTGTGTTCTACTGACATTGATATACATTGTAAATTAACACTTTTATGACCTTCTTAAAAGCAAAAATTATGCAAAATTAATTTTTATATATATATTGTAATATTTAAGAATAAAAATTTTAAAATAATTAATATATAATAGAACAAAATTAGAAACTAAATCTTTTCTTTAATTTAGCATTAAATTTATTACTAAAAAATAAATATAAAATTAAATATCTGGCGCGCAGTGAAAAGTTGAATTTTCGAAAAATGAAAACATAATTTTATTTAAGATAATTTTTAAGTATCTAAATATTAAATTTTCTTCATTAATTATTTTTTTATTTTATTATAAATAATGGATCTACATACTCTGAAAGTTTTATGCATATAACTGGAATAGTTGTTTTTTAAAAAAATGAGAAACATTGGTCAAATTTTGAACATTTTCGGATTGTTAAAGGTGTACTGTCCCCTTAACAATAGGTTCTTGACTGAAGGTGTCATCAAAGGTGTCAACAGTTGACTGTGCTCTGGACAGGGCATCAGCTATTAGCAATTCTTTTCCTGGGACATATTCCAATTTCAAATCATACCTGTTCAGTTTGAGGAGCATGCGCTGAAGACGAGGTGTGATTGTATCATAAGGTTTCTTACTAAGGCCTAGTAATGGTTTGTGATCAGTCTGCATTGTTATATGTCTTCCGTACGTATAGTAGTTGAAATGTTCTAACCCATATACAACTGCTAAGAGTTCTTTTTCAACCTGCGCATACCTTTGCTGCGTTTCTGTTAATGATGCTGATCCAAAAGCCACAGGTTTATTATTTTGTAGGAGAACCGCTCCAATTCCATATTTACTGGCATCTACTGACACAGTTACAGGTTTGCTTTCATCAAAATACTGTAAACATGGGGCTTGCACAATCAATTGTTTTAGGTATTCATAGTCTCTTTGGATGTTTTCATCCCATAACCAATCGCTCTCTTTTCTCAAAAGTTGCCTTAACGAATGAGTTAGACTTGACAACTGATGTGTGAATTTTGCTAAGTATGTCATCATTCCTAGAAATAGCTGCAAGTCTTTTAGGCCTTTTGGTTCTGCGAACTTTTCAATCGCTTGGATCTTCTTTGGATCAGGTGCAATGCCTTTATCAGACAGTACGTGTTCTAAATAAGTCACAGAGATCCGAGATAGCTGTGTCTTCTCGATGTTAAATTTTAGATTAGCACTTCTGGCTATCGTAAGTGTCTTCCGAAACAACTTGCAATGTTCTTCGACAGACGACGATCCTAGGGCTAAATCATCAAAATATGGATTTATCTCGTTCTCATTACTAAAAATCTCCTCCATAGCTCTTTGAAATTCCTCAGGTGCATTGTTCAGACCGAAAGGAAGAACCAAAAATCTGAATCTTCCCCAGGGCGTTGTAAATGTACTCAAGTATGATGACTCCTCATCAAGCGGTAGTTGCCAAAATCCATTCTTGGCATCCAAAATGGTAAATATTTTACATCCTTGAAGTTTTGTTATAAGGGCTTCTGCTGTAGGGATTGGATAATGAGGTCTTGAATAGCCTCATTAAGCTGCCTTCGATCTAGACAAATTATCAATTCCTTTGCCGTATTTATCATCACGATGTTGCTCACACATTCTGTAGGCTCATCAACTTTCGTTATGATGCCAGTTTCAACCATTCTGTTTAGCTCCTGCTTGACTTTTTCATGCAAAGCAAGCGGCACTTTACGTGGCGCTGCAACATTTTCTTTTAATTTTACCTTTACTGTGCGATTTAGTTTTCCCACACCAGTAAACACATCTGCAAATTCCTGTATCACTTGCTCTGGTGTCTCTTCATTTTGTTTCTTTTCCTGCTAGACTAGATACACTCTTTCAATCAGACCCAAGTCTTTGCAAGTCTGAAGACCCAAAATAGGAGATGATTCCAGAATGGTTACCAAAAATTTGAGAGTTTTTGTCAACGTTTTAGTTTTACAAGTAAGGTAGCACTCACCTAGTATTGGTACTTGGTTGTCACTATAATCCAGTAGTGGTTGTTTATTTGCATTAATTATTGGTTTCTCACTCCACTTTAACAATTCACTCTTGGGTATAATGTTAACTTCAGCTCCTGTATCTAATTTCACTTCGTTCTCATTTACACTTCGTTCTTATTTACGTACCAGCTTGTAAGTACATACGATCTTTGGTACCAGACTGATGCTTTATTTGAATCCACCGCATCAACAGATTTTACTTCCCCCAACTAAATAAACTCCGAGTCGCTATTTCTCGTACGTTCAACGGCGTGCACTCTCTGTTTCGGTTTGACGAGACACATTTTCGCCCAGATTTTTTCCACCGCACTTTCAGCAGACCGTTCCGAACGAGGCGCACTTCTTTAACTCACGTTTTCTTCCACATCGCTTGCACTCTTTTACTTGCGTTATCTGTGCGGGATTTGATCGATTTTTTTTTTGAGGATGTCTAAGGAGATTTTGTTCTCGCTCATTTCAGTGGCTTGTGCTTTGCTATGTTCGATCGCCTTGCATTCACTGATGATATTCTGCAGCGTCTTTTTCGCTCTATTTGTCTCTCGTACTAGCCGTTCTTGTAACGCTTTATCTGAGATGCCTTGCACTATTTTATCACGGAGCATTCTATTTTGCTTTTGCCCATAGTTGCAATCTACTATTGCACATCGTAGCCTTGAGTAAAAGTCCGTGAATTTCTCTCCTTTCTCTTGCTTTATTTCCAGAAACTTGAATGATGCATAAATCTCATTCTGATAATCTGCGAAATATTTTTCGAACTCTTGTAGCACTTGTTTCAAAGACACTTCACTGCTGCCCGCTTCTGGCTTCAAATCAAACGATCGATATTGCTTTTATAATTCGTGGCATGAATTGAAGTAACAATGAGTATTTAGTCCTGGGGACTTTGACTCAGAAGTTATTTACCCTGCGGGGTACGTCTTAGTGTGAAATAAATCCACTTTAGTAATTTAAAGTGGAAAGTTTCTGGTGTAAACATCGTCACTTGGGTGTCGCCATCTATTGGAGTGTCAGGAAGTAACAAGAAATAAAATTCAGAACTTAGTTTTCCTCTTCTGTGAAATCAAGCGCAGTCTTCACTGCTAAGTTTTTCTGTACTGGATTTTGCGGATTTGATATTAACTGCAACGTCGTTCATATCTTGAATGAATTTGAACACTTTAGAATTTGAAAAAACTTGGGATATTGGATTATCATTTTCTACTGGGATCTTCTGTTGTTTAAAGACGGCGCTGAATGGGATGTTCCTTTGAATTTCTTTAATTTCAGTTTCAGATTTAGATGCGAGTGCTGGGAAATCTTTAAGATTGGTAATTTCTTGGGTTTTCTCTGCAGGTTTAGGAGTTTGAAAACGCTTTTTATAAATCGGGCAACCACGGTATGACGATATGTGTTCTCCACGGCAAAAATAGCAGATGGGTTTTTCTTCACGTTTTAAAGAGCATGTATTAGATCGGTGATTCTGGGAACATTTACAGCATATTTCTTTTTTATATCAATTCGCTTGTGAATGTCCATAGCTCTGACATTTGAAGCATTGTATTGGTCTTTTAGTTTTAGGTGCATATTTCTCAATAGTGATGTTGAAGTTAAAAATATTATTTAAGTTGAAAATCGCTTCTCCTAATTTATTCCTTTCAAGTTCAATGAAGTATATGAGAAATTTTATGATATCACTTTCTATTCTCTTTGTGAACTGTTTTACTTTTAGTACTGGGAATTTTCTATATTTTTGGTCTTCAAATATTGCAGTTTCGGAAATACTTCTGGGCATATTTTTTTAAAATGACTTTAATGGTAGTTTTGGAGTAAATTGATAAGTATGACATTCTATCCATGATTTCTTTAGAAATTCGATGGCGCTGTTGTAATCCTCTTCGGTGGAAGTATTTAAGTAACCTTTTTTGGCTTTCATTTGGGTTTCGTATTCGTTTTTTAGAATTTTAGTACTTAAGATTTTCTGTAAATCTATCCAATCTAATTCAACTTGCGTGATAACTATAGGTGGGATTTTTATTTCAGTTTTATCGTTAGTTTTATCTTCAGTAGTTTCATCATCGCAAACATGTCCAAAAAGCGCAGTTTTTGTGCTTTCCGACACTTGGCTATATCTTAATGCCTGGATATAGTCCTCGAAGTCTTCCTTCCAGGGTCTCCAAGCTTCAGAAGGGTTCGATCCAGCGTCAAAGGGTGACAACGTAGGCAGGTTATGCGCGATTTTTGATTCCAAAGTTTTTCAAATGCACGGAATCCTTAAAATATTAATTTATGCATTAAATTCGTGAGCATGGTTAACTCTGACACCATCTTATATATGTTGACTCGTCAAACACAGATAAATTACCGTTTTATTTATAAGATTAAATTAGATTACTTTATACATAAGAGAGACATTCATGCTACATGGTTGGCGGCAAGTGACGAGAGTGTGACGAATCACAAATACCGTGCACTTGCCTAGCTAGTCAGGTTAGAGGCACTGCCATCTATCGGTAAGCAAAGTAATTAATATCTAACATTCTCATGTATCATTTGTTATTAAAGTCGCCGTGATAATCTGATCGCATAATCTCGTATGGAGGCATCCATACCATTAGTCAAGCTAAGATTAAAAAGTTCTAGCTATCACAACGCGCTTATAAAAGCAACACATCTAATTTACATCTTACAGAATTTTTACTTTTTAAGCCTGACTTGCATGTCATTGATTTGCCAACGAAACTTAAATTTTAATTATTTATCAGCCCTGCTTACTTTATATAAATTTTTTCCTTTATATAAAATAAAAGTTTTTAGCTGCATTCCTTCTAGGATTTTTAAGAACAGTAATATATTAAATACACCGACATAACAAAACATTAAAAAACTAAGGAATTTAAATAAACGTTTTATCTGTTGAATATTTTGCTTCGCGAATATCATATAGAATGTTAGATTTGACATGTACAGAACCTTCGTATATAACTCGCATATGTACAGGCTCACCAGCGGCCGAGCGGTAAAGTCGCTGAACACTGGTAGTTCGGTCCGAGGTTCGAATCCCGCGAACGGGCTGGCTGCATGGGCGCTTTCGTGGTTTTCCCCATGTGTAACGTGTATACGAGCCAGTTCCCTTCGAAAGTCCTCCACGAAGGCATACCTCCCCTTAGGCAGATAGCCCTAGTGTGCTTTGCCATAATTAAATACACCACACCGCATATGTACAGAGCCCATCAGAGGCCGAGCGGCAAAGTCGTTGAAGACTGGCACTTTTAAAGGGTTCGATTCCAGGTGATCGACTTGGCATTTGCCGTAACGTGGATATGAATCAGTTTCCGTTAGCAAACCATTTGATAAAAGTATCCTTTCCCCTTACGCACATTGTCCAAATGTGCTTTGCCATAATCAAATAAACCAAACCATATTCATAAAAGTTTCGAGTCTATAAGCACTAGTGTTAAAAAGTCCTATAAAATTCTGTACCTTCTGAGAAAAAATACCCTTAGAATTTAAGAAAAGTATACTAATATTTAGGACAATATTTATAGAAATAAAAGTTGAAGCTACCTTATTTCGAGCCATGCGTATCATTATCATGAAAATCAGTTTTCCTTACTATAGGAAAAAAAGTGTGATTCTCATTCAAGCTGGTTTTCATAAGCTAAAAAAACCCGACAAATTGAAAAAAAAAAAAAAAAAAAAAACTTTTATTATTCACTGATCCGTAAATCATGCAGCTACTTTTTCCCTTGTTAAGTTTTCAGTTTATTTGCATCATTTGGTTTGAAAATACCGTAGCTCCCTGTGAGCGTTATTGGTGGAAAGATTCGAGTAATTTGATTGCCATTTTTTTTTTATTATTATTTTTTTTTATTTTTGTGACTTGAATATTGCGAATCCAATGAAATTGCGTTGTCAAACTTTTAGCCTCCGTGGTCCCCTGGTTTTTACATCTGTGTAACCGGTATTTGCAGAGGCGTTTTTTTTTATAAATGCCTCTTCATTTTATCTACGTTTCTCCTTTTAGCTGCGCACCAAAAACAGACATAAAGTATACATTTATTTCAAATAAGTAATTAAATTAACTATTGATAATTTTCAGCTACTAACACTGATATATCTTAATTCATTTTCAGAATTTGCTATTATGTATTAATAAAATTAATTTTCTAAGCATAATTAAAAAAAGAAAAAAAAAAAAAAAGATTGTAATTAAAAATATTTAAACTGTATCTAATAGAATCTACAGGGGTTTTAAAGCAAATCGGTTACAAACTTTCAGAAACGAATTCGTACACGTAAGACGGTGGAAAAACAAGTAGGAACGCATGGTCGGAAACGCTTTCCTGGCGCAATAGCGACGTCAAAATACACAAGAAAGTACACTAACAAGATGAGAATAATGTTTATTATATACAGTGCAGTGCAAACCAAAAGATAAAATCGGAAACAGACGATCGTCATCAAAGGAGGTGCTCAAAATTACGACTCGGACCATGATGCAGGAATCGTGCGTCATGCATCTTCCATGCGCTGGAGATGGGAGGCCTGCTTCGTGGTCCGGGGTCATCATTTTGAACACCTTCTTTAATGACGATCATTGCTTGTTTTTGTTCTTATTTGCTCGTTTCTGCTACACTAAACATAATAAAATATGTTTTGTCACACTGTTCGTGTGTCTCCTTTTTTGGGTCATCTCTACTGCGCCAAGAAAGCGGTTCCGAACATGCATTGCTATGAGATTTTCCATCATCTAAGGGTACACGATCCTCCTAAAAGTTTGCAAGCGATTTTACTGAAACAGCTATATATTTAAATTTAATAGTTTTAATATAAACAATATTTTTTATTACTGAGTATTTACTCAAAAGTACTTGAGAGAATTTCATGCAGATTAAAAAAAACTGTATCTCTTAAAAATGTTGGCTCATCAGAATGATATAATGAATATCTAAGGAATTCTATCTGCTTGGGTGAAACAGCTTCACAAAAATATGTAAATTAATGGTTGAAAAATATTACATTCAAAATTTATATTTTATTCAAATGAGGTTTTTCTCAAAACTTTTCTTTCATACTTGATTATTTTTCAAACAAATCTTATAACATATTTCTGGAGAAGAAGCATTGATTTGGAAACCAAAACTTACACAATAGAATGCCAACGGAATTCAAGCTGCTTTTCTACTGTAAGTTTCTGTACCAATAAAGAAGAGTCGCTGATGATAATGGTTTATTGATTTTGCTTGTCTCTACTGTTACGATGAAAGTCCAATTCCTTCCACCTTAATTGATTTTTAAACGGAGTTTAAAAATCAATTAAGGTGGAATTAGAGATTTATAGTCATTACTGAGATGTTGGTTTGGCGTATGTCAATTCACAAGAAGGATGAAAAAACTATCTCTCTGTATTTAACTCGAGAAATAAGCCTAGAGGATATAATTAATTAGCATTTGTCTTCAATGGACATTATCTTAATGCTGTGAAGCTCAGGGGGAATTTTAATGGTAATTCATTCAAACTGCTGATGCTGCTTCAATAGGTACCTCAGAGAAAAATTTGAACTATTCACCTTTCTTTTTTTTTAGTATTACAAAAGAATCTTGTAAAAAAGTACAGTTTACCCGTTCTAGGTCAGATCTCGAATTGCTGACAAATCAGTTCAAGATAATTGTAGTTAGTGTGATTTTAGAAGTATGTCATTCTCCCTAAGATTAGCGATAATTATCATTTGCTTCAATAATGGGTAAGTAGGAGACTTTGCCTTTTAATTTTTTTTTTATCGTTATAGCACCTCCAACGCAATAAAGGAATTATAGCACCTCGAACGCAATAAAAATTGGTCAAAAATATTGTGCTATAACGAAAGTTGTAAATCTCAGTCTTGGGATTGATTACCCGATGAAGGTACTATATCAACTATAAAAGACAGGAATAGTATACTATATTTCTCTTTTATTAAACCTCTCTTTGTCTTTATAATGAAAATGTAAAATGAGAAAAAATGAATACAAGCAATCGTTAAATATAAATGAATAATAAATTCGTAAATGCAAGTGTAGAATTTAGATCGTATTTGAAATTTTGGAGATCATAAACAGCTGCTGTTTAAATTCCAGGTGTCTGAATTTACAACTGCCCTGCAAAAACGAACATATTAGTTACACGTTGTATTGTATGAAATAGGGTAAGCTGAGAAATGTGAGACAGAAATCATAAAAATTTACTGTTTAAGACCACAGCACGAAATATAGCATCATAAAACATTTGTATACCATATTGAATAACATTAAAAAATATCCATGGACTACATACTTAAGGGAAATTATTAACGATTGTTTTTTTTATTCTTTACACTTGTATGCCTAACAGTTTAATTGGAATCTTTTTTATGCACTTTTGATTCTGGGGTTAAATTGGCATTCTGCTGCTAATTTTAAGCAGCGCTTTCCAGTTATCTCAAATTACCCTGTAGAGACATTAGCTTACTTCGAAGCAGGAGTCACGAAAAATGAGCAATGCACTCGCCGGGACTCAAACCTTGGACCTCTCGAATACACTCCCAGTGTGATGACCCTTAGAACATGAAGGCATGATAAGATGGCGGGAGAAATACCTTATATACTTCTCCTTTTAAAAGGCGACTGGAGATTAGGGGACCCAGTCGCCAAATCATGGAGGTGAAGAATCGTCATCCACCACCTTTTTTAGTTCGGACGCCACTGTAGAAACACTAGGTTATTTCGAAGCAGGACACATGAAAAATGAGCAAGGTCCTCGTCCCTGGACCTCTCGAATACAAGCTGAGTGTGCTGCCACTTACACCACGAAGGCATGCTAAGAAGGTGGGATAAATACCTTATATTCTTTAGGGTCAGGCACTTGAAAAGAAAAGCTGAGGCACATTGATTTTTGTGATTGCCAGAAGATTCGCATGTGTTCCGGAGAACTGATCCTAACGAGCTGCTTTGACTTATGGATCTGATAGATTCCATATATATGAAAGCGTATTTATTGAAACCTTTGAGGAAAGTAGTTGAAATTTTAGAGATAATGCAAAAGAGAGTCCAGTAAAGAGAGATGTATGAAGCTTCCCATGTTTGAAAATGTGGTGCTTTTCTGTTATCGGAACTGGATTCAGAAATGTATGTATGTATGTGTATTTATGCGTGCGAATATATTCGCATACACCTGCGTACATACGTACGTGCATATATGCACACATGCACGCATGCATACATAAATACATACAAACGTACATACATACATACATATATATATTTCTGAATAGTTTTCCGGTAAGAGAATAGCACAAAAAATTTATAATAACAAAAGTCCATATCATTTTTAAATGTTTAGTGTAATATAATTATCTTAAAATAGACAAACATCTTATAGCCATTTGTAAAATTACATAAAAAAGATGAATTAAGGTATTATTTCACGAAATTATTGAATATTCTTTATATTACTGTGTACAAGTAATAAATTTTATATTGAAAGAAAATCAAGCGTACAGGCATACTGTTGTTATGAAATGCTACCAATTTCTGAAAAGTTTTATTTCTTTTGATTTCCTCAAATTCTTTACTTCAGATGCTTAGAAAAAAAATAACTAACTAATGCTTCAGAGACAGGTGGAGAATGACTGAAGAACAGTATTAATATATTAGTTAAAACAAGAATATTCAAAATAGAAATCTTCAACTTTTTGTTTCTAAAAAGAAAGTTTAAGATTCCGCAGATCTGTGTGAAGAGAGTGGATGAGTGAATGCACCGCTATGGTGGCTTCTGACCACGGACGTGAACCAAACGGAATTATACAGGGTGTCCCGTAAATGTTGCGACAAACTTCTGGGGATGTAGAACACGCCATAAGGATTAAGGATTGCCTACAAACCCATGCCCGGAGATGTCAGGGCTAAGTGGTAGCAGAGGTAGAAGAGAGGCAAGGAAACAAGAGAGTGATTAATTTGAAACATTTATGGGACATGAATACAAATGGTGTACGACAGCTTGAATGTTACAACAGATGCTCGAAGTTTGCACCATCACCAAAAAATGTCTGACACCGAAGGACCACTCATTGCCGGAAATGTCCAAACACACCGGGAGTTTCCTTGACTGTAGCAGCTGAGCAGGCGAGTGTTGCCACAAAGGCTGATTGTGGTGTTTGGGTACGCCATCCCTATTGAATGTGGCCTCATCCGTTAACAATGCAAAAGCTGTGAAATTAACATCACGGGCACTTTCCTGTAGAAACCACTGCGTGAAACGCACACGTTCGGGATGATCATCGGGGAACAGTAACTGAATTCTTAGGAGATGAAAGGTGGGGAAGGACTCGGCGATCAAGACACGTTGGACACTGGTACGAAATATTCTTAAATGAGAGGCAAAGGCACTTGTGTTAGTCTTTGGATTACTCTCCACCGTATCCAACACACTTCCTTCCATAACGACCTAAGGAGTCGATTATGGCCTAACCTCACTTGTATTGCCATTTCTTAATGACCCGTAGTCGCACACATTCTGATGCAGACATGCAAAGAAACTGTTTTGGGGTTTGATGTCTGTCGGGGATGCGTTCTTGACAAATGCGTGCAGTTTCTCACCCATTAACCTCAGCTATTCCATATACTAAAAGCATGTCTGCAAGCTCTCTGTCGGTATAGCGTTGCACGCTCTTCCTATTGCTTCTTTTCCTTCTTTCCTTTCCTATCGCTCGAATGAGGCAATCCTCACTTTCTACAAGTATTCTCCTGTACAGCACCTGGCGGCGTAGAGTGATGTTTATGGGCATGGATTATTATGCAAATCTTAATCCTTATGATGTGCCCTACCACCCTCAGAAGTTTGTTGCAACATTTACTTGACACCCTGTATACCATCGCAGCGTGGAAAACTCCAAAGTAACGAAGCTGAATATTACCTACTAATAGCAATTTCTATAGCTTGATAACTGCAGGCACCAAACATTATTCTGTTTATCTGCTTTAAATGTTGAATATTTCAAACAAAACGTTATTCACGGTTATTTCCGTTTATGCAGTGTTTTGAAATTTTTTCAATTTCACAAAGGGCTGCTCTGTTTTTGAGTGTGTTAGACGTCCACATTGCCCAGGCACAGACCGCTGGTTTCTTTAAGTGCCAGGTTCTCGTATATACACAATGAAAGTAATAATTGTCCGTGTCGCTTTTATCTCCGTATTCGTAGAAAGGAGTATCCCTAAGTGTGAATCTGTTGAGGTATACTGGGAATGGTCCATGACCTGTCAAGAATTGTGTTAGGCTAGCACTGTGGGTCTTAATTTCCATGAAAGCTTTTGGCAGTAAGCGATATGTCCTCCGTCCTACCTCTGCCCATCTTCTTTGCCAGTTCTGTAGCAAATTTGTCAGAGCTGATGGTTTAATGTGAGACCAAGGAAGTTTTGTTGGTCGTTCTAGTAAAAACGTGCAATTGGTTGCCTGCTTGGCCAGTACGTCAGCGGCTTCATTGCCTTGAATCCCTGTAGGAGCGGGAACCCACTTTAAAGTCGGTCTTTGTGAGATAGGAATTGCTAGAAACTGTTTCTGAATTCTTTATACCAAGGGACTCCGGCTGTTTTCACCTGCAATAGTCGACAG
The DNA here is from genome assembly GCF_044657685.1 of Stegodyphus dumicola. Classification (NCBI taxonomy): domain Eukaryota; kingdom Metazoa; phylum Arthropoda; class Arachnida; order Araneae; family Eresidae; genus Stegodyphus; species Stegodyphus dumicola. Next base: position 128,540,301 of record NC_140771.1, on the reverse strand, counting down.
ACTTGATGCTGAATCGTTGAAGAACGGAGAAATTTTGCTGTTGACACGTGTTCGCATACCTTACTGATACCTAGAAGCTGTGCTTGGTATACCGAGTTGTTAAGCCTATTTTCCTCTTCCACTCAAATGTTACAATACCATTTTCCAGTCTACAGAAGGAGCTGCCCGTGTTGTTCTCCGTTTTGGAATCATCTGTAAAAAAGGTATTATTGTTGCTTTGAACTGGTTGATCGTTTATGGTGATACCGTCGGAGAGATTAAAAGCAGCTGGATGAAAGTTATTGCAGATGTTTTGCTCCTCGTAATCCAAGTGGTGATAACTATGACTCCAGAGTGTCAAAGTTTGACCCAGCCCGGTAACCCATACGACAGCTGCCTCCCTATCAACTATCAGATCTAGGGAAGGAATTCCTGCAAATTGTTGTAGTGCTGGTGTTGACGTAGTGCGGTAGGCTTTCAAAAATGGAACTAGCTGGTGTCTCTGAGTAGAGAGCAGGGATCTTCTCATGTGAGAGGTATGTTCACCATCCCAGATTGCCGCTCCATAAGTGATTACTCTTTCTGTAATGGTTATATGCCAATTTTTAGTACCTTAAATGAGATACCCCATTTTTGTCAAGTCATGCGTCTCATGCTGTTGCTTAGGATGCTAATTCGAGACTTAAGATTCCTGACATATCGCATTTAGGAAAGTCTGTTGTCAAGTTTTACACTTGCGTTGCGTATAAGCTGCCTGCTGCGTCCTATGAGTAAAGCTTTAGTTTTATGTGTCGACAGCTGAATTATGTGCTCTGGCACATTGGGAGAATAGATCGAGGCAGTACTGAGATCTCATTTCGAGGTTGCGTTTTCCTGCCACAACTAGCATAAAATAGTCCGTGTAGGCTATAATTCGAGCATATTCTGTGTTCTCGAACTGATGAAATGCCGATTTTGCCACTATATTCCACAGGGCTGGGCCTAGGCCTGACCCCTGTGGGGGCTTTCTAAGACAATTTTGACATAAACGCCACTGTCTGATGTTACCTGTACACTTTAATCTTGAAGGTACGAGCGAAGGATGGTAATAATGGCTCTGGAACAGGCCGTATTGCACAGCAAATGTATTATGTCTGGCCACCAAAGGGAGTCAATGGCTATTGCCAGTGAATGCAAGTCATTATCCTTGTTCTGTTGGATAGTGGCCATTCTATTATGGCATGCTCAGTTGAGTTGCCCATTCGGAATCTATATTTGTTGGAGTGCAGGGCCTTGCTTCTTTAAAGAAAGAAGTTAAGTCTGGAAAGAATTACTCTTTCCAGTACCTTATTGAGCCCTGGCAGTAGACAGACTGGCCTGCAAGATGAAGGAACTGCTGGATGTTTGCCAGATTTTAGAAATAATGCCACTTCTGCCAGCTTCAGATTTTTAGCAAAAGGGATGTTTCCAGCAAGCTGAAATAACCGCGAAGAGTAATTTTGGGAATTCCCAGTGTATCTCTATAATGAGGATATTATCAATACCATACGGGCCTGGAGCTTTTTTGAGTGCCAGAGTACCTATGATATTGTCCACTTTCATTTCTGTTGGAGGTGGTTCGTCTCTTCTAGTAACTTGGCAAAATTTCCCCATACTGTAGGTTTTTCTTGCTTCATTTTGCTCCTCTAAGTGATACTCTTCGTCGTCATCAGGAAAAACTGCATTTATGATTTCACTGATCACTTCGATGTTGGATAAGGCAGTGGCTATTCACCACAGGCGTTAGGTTCGTGGGACGAAACATTTTGTTACATGGTATCTTTTGGGTAGGTCCAAAGGCTTCTGTGACCATTACTACAGTAAGTTATCCATGAGATTAAGTTGACCTCTTTAAGTTTTTTTATAAAGCTCTGGCTTTGTTGTATGTTATCAGTTTTAGTTGCCCTAGATTTAGATCTACCGTAGATTGTGCTCTTCTGCGAAGTGCCCGCACTCCGCTTCTCTCCTTGTTAAGCACCTGTGTGAAAATAGGACCTGCACAGAAAATTAAAACTCAGTTAATTTAAAATTAAAACTTAGAATCACTGTTGAAAGTGAAGTTTTTAAGGAATGTATGAAGGAGTTCATTTGATAAATTTATGCAAACGGCTACTGTCCATAACGTTGCTAGCATTAATGAAATGAAAACCAAACAGTTTGTAGAAAGACTTAAACAGTAGACAGACTGTGAAGGATTTCTATTTCATCTGTTACGGCGAAAGATGTTTTTATCAGAAGAAAATACCTCAGATGACGTACTAAAGGCTATAAGTATGACATTTTTCTATGTAGGATTATCCTGCTGCTTTGAGATGGTGTTATCGGGACTACAAGATAAAGCTTTCGCTTATTTACCGCACTGAGAAATACTTGTTCCTTTTTAAACAATATATGTATAACAGCACATATTACATTTTTTTACCCAAACGCAGACTCTAAATTATAGCGTGTTTTTTTTTCTCTTGACTGGTCTAGACTGAAAACAAACCGATATGGAATTCTGAAGCGTTTCGGATATTTAGTAAAACAGTAAAAAGTTTATTAAGTAAAACTTTTAAAATCTGTAGAAAAAATGACAATATATACTTGTTGTAAACATCCTCTTGTTCCGAAGCAAAATACGCGAAACTGCATAAGCATGAATCTTCATCTACTGAGTGTTAACAGGCCTCATTTCTTGACTCGTGAATATCTAAATTATGCATTAAGTACGAACTAAATTAATTGCATTAATTATGATGGCAGATCAATTTATGTGAAATTGCTTTTGTATTAATATTCCAAAAACAACTTAGAATCTTTGAATTAATAAGAAATAAAATAGTCTAAGTCTCATTTGATATAATAAGCAAGAAACTCCTCAAACTCATGAATTTTAGCGTGCCGGTACTCTAGCTTGTAGTATCTCCATTAAAGCGTTCTGTTTCTCTACATGATATTTTATTATACCTGAATATCAGTAACATATAAACAATAGATAATTAAAAGATGTTTTTATAATACATCTTTTGACAAGTGGAACAATAAAGACTCAATATTCATTTGTTCAACCATTGCCATGAATAAAGAGGTGCATATTTCCAGTATAATAACTGAAGTAAAACTTCATTCATTTGCACATATTATATACATATATTGCATGGAAAAATCTTTCTATATCTTCCAACACTGTGACATTTGGGCACAGCTCACGATTAGTAACTTTCTTTCTTTAGATAGATAGTTTTCTTTCTTTCTTTTTCTTTTTTTTTTTTTTTTTTTTTTTTGTTGATGAGTCTTTCTTTCACATTTATTTCTCCTGGAGCATTGATTCGTGATTAAACTCTGTTTCGTATTTTAATACGCTGAAGTTCTTATTTCATAATTTAGCTCAATAAAAGCGTTTTTTTGCTATTTTTCTTTAGTTAGTTTATGTTCGTTTCCAATGCATTTATTTATGTTGCTTTCGAAGTTTTGATGTTTTAAACATTTTTTCCCCTTATTTCAATCTCTTAGAATTTTATGCTCTTTTGCGCTTTCTTCATTTTGTTATTTAAATGCGATTACGAAGCAGCCATTTTTGTAAATTAAACGTGAAGCATGTTGAATTTTTGAACAATTTACAACCTAGTTTTTTGGTTAAAGTGCAAATGACAAAATATCATTCTGAATTTATGCGTGTTAAATATAATATTAAGTTTTATGTTCATATTTCCCAAATTAATCTACGTTATAAAAAACAGGTAAACGATTGTCTTTGAGTTTGAAACACGCCATACTCATCGCGATATTACGAGTTCGGCTTCTAGTAATTCATCGATTAAGCGGAGATCATGATCATGCCGCATGTTTCTCAAAATTCTACAAATATTCGTACTTCTAAATTTCAAAATTTCATATCCTAATGCCATTAAAATACATCTTCAAATTTTCATAAATTAATAATTCTTCAGCTATCTATTTCTCTTACAGAAAAAGCTTTTAAATTAAACAAACTTTCAGAAGCAAATATTATAGAATCTATCACTGTATAGCCTACAACAAGTTCTTTGAACAAGTATTTCATTTCATATCTTACCTAGAAAGAAAAGTAAGCTTTAATTCATTTTTACCCAAACGGGCTATTAAGTAAAACTCATGCATTGTAAATTGTAAATTATTTGGAAAAAAGTTAGATCGTTGTTACGGACAAATCCCATGTACACTAATTGAATTACAAAAATTATAGGGCTCATTTTACTCGGTAGCTAAAGGTCACTCAGCCTCAGATCTCTGAAAATATGAAACTTCATAAAGATTTTTTCACATACTTCCAACTCAATTTCAAGTAAATCTAAGATCTAATAGTTCAGCAATGCGCAAGACATTATTATAAGCCTGAAAATCGTTGTCAGTTATATATATCACGAAATGACATAATTTATATTTACTGCACATTGTCTCAGAGCTATTCCGGTAAAATTCGATAAAGGTATAAATCATTAAGCGTATAACTTTGAAATAATAGAGCGATTACTTTGAAATAATAGAGCGATTACTTTTATATAATTAAGCGATATATTGTTTCAATTTCAAACATAATTCAAAACATTTCTGAAACTTGAATGGTAACACCTAGGCAACACCTGGTAACTTACTAAGTAGCGTGACGTGAAGAATCTTGTACCACATAAAATGACCGGTAGGGTACGAACTGCGCGAAATTTGATCAAAGTTTCCTACCCTCCTCTTGTCTAATCCACAAACTGCGCGACGTTTTCCTGTCTTCTCTTTCTAAGAACTTAAATTCTCAAAAAGATGTGTGCTACAAAAAGTCTTTTATCGCCATTAATGGGACATTTTATTGAGACTGCAAGCATCTATTTTCGTTTATCAATATTGTAAAAATTGTGCATACGAAACAAATATTAATTTAAAATCTGGCGTGTGCTAAAGTACAAATGAATTTCTCTTACACTCTTTTTAAAATTTGATGATTCTTAAAAGAATAATGAGCCAGATCTTTTTTATTCTCTGTAAGAATTAAAAACTTTACAAGTTGTAGATTTTAGCTGTTGATATATATATATATATCAGTTTTGAATAATAAAATTGATAGATTAATGACATACATAAAACGGATACATAATCAGTCTATCAAATATCGGATTTCTACCGCAACTTAAATAAGTTTTTTTCTTGTCTAGATAAATATTAAAAAATCTTCTTAGATAGCAGAATTGTTTTAACTTTCAAATTTACCATTTTAGTAAACAGTTCTAATTTAATTTAAAATTTCTCTTTATTAAATCTAAAATTGGATTTCTTAAGTGGTTCTAAATTCACACTAATATTATTGCAATACATGCCGTATTAAGCTTTCCATTTTTAGTCATTTAAGTTATTTTAAAGTTATTTAACTTTCTTACAAATTCCATATTTTAATACTAGAAACGTTTAAATATTTATTCTGTTTTTCACCTGATGTACTTTGGCACACATTTAATTCCTAATACACAATTAATTAATAAATTGATAATTATGAGCATCTGCAGAATTTTCATAATTAAAAAAAATCTGATGTGTACACCACATGACTTCCTTGTACGGAATATTAAATTATATGCATTTTGTTTGCATTTCATTTAAACTTATTGGATTGAATTAAATCTACTTCGCCGACAGCACATAAACCACAATAGAATAAATGCATTCTTTAAAATTCACTCTAGTATTTGTTTACCATAGCGACAATCTGGCGCTAGATTCACTTAACAGTATTAATAATTATATAACAGTTAACTTATATATTTCGTTCATATTATAAGTCATAATACTCAAAATTTATATCATTTAAAGAATAGAATTATCTAATCGTTGCCACGTGTTCTATTCAAATACTATAATAAAGCTAGAATGATGTATAAAAGAAATTAAGCAAACAAAACAAAAAAGAACAGTTTTTCACTGACGATTGAGTATTTCTCATTCAATTAATTCAGTTCTCACTTCGAGAGAAGGCAAAAATATATAAAAACTCACAATATCTATATTTGACACAATATCTATATTGCACAATATCTATATCTATATTTCACAATATCTATATCACTTCGAGAGAAGGCAAAAATATATAAAAACTCACAATATCTATATTAAAAATTACGAAGTAAATCTTAAACACTTATTTCCTCGAAAAAATTCCGGAAAGGATTAAGCATGATTTAATTGGCAATAAGAAATGTAGGCGTTATCTTTGTTTTTGCGAAGCTAAGTTTCTCTAGATTGGAAATAAATCCACTAGTCTGCTGTTTCAAATGTAAACAATCAATTGCCGCCTTAAAAAAGGCTTAGCGGCACTTAAACAACTCTAAAATTGTTGATAATTCTAAAAATATTGCATACAGATTTACTAAATGCATAAAAACCTTAACCGGAAGATAAAAACAACATAATTCCATCATTTTTTAAGCAAAAAATGTACAATTTACAAACGTGTAAGAGTAAAGAAACTGAGATCATTGAGCCGGGTAACAGAGTTCATATATATATAAATATATTTATATACATTTGGTGCGGCCGATTGCAACCAAAATACAAGGTGCACATCTACATGTTATAGCAGTCCTATATACAAAATTTCAACGTTCTGAGGCTACTCGTTTTTGAGTTATGCGAGATACGTACGCACGTACGTACGTACATACGTTCGTACAGACGCCACGAAAAATTCTCTTCAGAATTAGTTTTAAAGCAGTTTTATAATTTTTTTTTGGAGGAAGCGAGTTTTTTATTCTGTCTTTGCGTACAGATATCACGCAAAAACATCGTTAAATTGCATTCGATAGCGGTCAAAATGGATATTTTCGTTGAAAGATGCTGCCTGAAACTTTTCGTGATTACAATACTTCCTTTTTACTTCGTACAAGGAAGTAAAAAGGCTTTCCCCCGTACAGTATTGCCATTGCTCGCTTTTAAATCGTTGAGTTTGCTAATCAAAATTCGTTAAAGTTTAATAAAATATGAAATCGATAATAAAACATGTTGCAAATTTCAGATTCGGGCTTTCAGATGCCCATATTCGCAGTCGGATTACGTTATTCAAAATTGGATGACTCTAGGTACCGCTGTTTTATCACAATGCGAGAAACATACATACATTTATACAGATTTTTCATTATTTAATTTCTTCAAATATAATACAGGGTGATAGTATTTGGTGGCAACGATTTGAAAAGTGATGCAGACTTTCAAAGTTTTCAACGCAAAATCCAAAACGAAAACATTAGTCCTTGAAGGACAAAGCCCCTTTGGACTAATAAATAATAAGTAATAAGTTTCAGCATATAATTTGAATGCAGATACAAACCAAAAGAGATAAATAAATATTTTAAGATATGAAATGTTGAAGAAACGAATTTCAAGATATTTTTCATTAAAATAAACATTGAGCCATTCGCAATAAAGAAAAAAGAAAAAAATTAAAATGTCCTGCCGACGGCAGAACTTCATATAAAGAATAATATTTTCAAATAGTTTAAACAAATGTAATCATTTTGATTACTAAAAGAGAAAATAATCACTGAAAACAGGATATTTATTTTGATCATAAATTTAAATGGAATTTTTCGTTAAGAATTGCATTGATAATTAGTCCAGTATGGAAATTATTTATATCAATGCAAAAACTTTAATCCCTCAGACGATTTTTAGACCAGTTTCTTGTTAATAATTTGGCAGTATTAATAAAGTATAGAAATGAAATTACCCTGTAAGATAGATTACCCACTTACAGAAATGTATTATGTTTATGCAGTTCTTAAATTTCGTATTTAGGTAATTAATGTTGACATTTAATTTTCGGCTTAATCTAATTTACCAATGCAATGTGCACACTATAGCAATAAGTGTGATTAAATGCATTAAAAATAATTGCATTGCTTATGCATATATTTAATTTTTAAAAAAATCTATGCTCTTTGAAGTTCAGCTGAAAATTGTTTTCATTTGAAGGAGAGTAAGTTACAAAGAATGCATTGATTTCTGTACCAAAAGTGACGCAACGATTTTCAACAGTATGTTTTAATAAAATATTTGATGAAATTATTAAGTATACCACAAACAATTTTTCTTTAATAGTGAAATATGTTGTTTATGGAAATTTTAATTTTGTGATCCAGGTAATCATTAATTTAATTATTAGCTTAATTTTATTTAGGAAATACAATTTAAATATTATGATGTTAAATAAATTTTAAGTTACAAAAACAAATTATGTGTGTAAAATATAATATATTTATCTTCCAAATAATAAATTAATAATAGCCCTTTAACTCCTGCCTTTCTAAAAATAACTAAGCAATAATTTTTTTAATTAAACATTTCTGAAAAAAGATTTGTCATCTAATCTCTGCTACGCACTTATTGGTGAAATCTGAATCCAATTTCTGGGCATTAATCTGTAATGAAATCTAATTCGGTATATAACCGAAGGTAATTGCATCGCAGCTACTTTTCTCATCGGCTTTTTTCCGCTGCATCGCTTTGCCGCTATCCATGCAGAATTTATTTCTTCATTTTCGTCCATTGTTAAAGAAATGTAAGCTGTATAAGATTGTGGAGTGCATAGCAAACCCATTGTGATGATGTACATTGTCAAGGAATAAAATTTTGTGCGGAATTTGCGGCTGTGTTTGTATTCGAGTGTTATCTTTTTAACTACGCAGTAAAGCCTTTCCAAACTATTACAATGCAGAGGACCGTCGTCAGTCCGTTGCAACTTGCTTTCACCAAGTTTTTTTATTACATGTGTATGTATAGGCTGTATGAAACTCAGTATAAAACTATTTCCTTTTGAAGAGGGAAAACGTAAATTACAACTAACGTAAAATTTTGGATTTTAACGAGAGACATTTTAATATGTCAAATTATACATAATCATATTTCATAAAATTATTCAATTGTCTCCAATTAAGTAAGTAACATAATTTATTAAATTATAAACATTTTACTACATCGGAGAAAAATAAGCGTGGAATAATTTTTTTTTCAGAAAAATAAATAGACGGATTTTTAAGTCATAATTTGTACTATTTCAAATTTTAACACTATTGTTTTAATAAACGAGTATATCCTAGTTACAAAATCATATGTAGTGTCCATACTTTAATGTCTTTTGTAATTTTGTCATTGTTAAAGCAATTGTTAATGAGTTTAATTATGACAGCGTTTCATGTAATACTAGTAAGCCGCAGAAGAGAAGAAAATCGATTTTTATTGGACTAAACAGTGTAATTCTTTTACGTTTCTTTCTTGATATGGCTTTTGTTAATGGTTTTGTTCTTTATCTTTAAACGTGTCTTTAACAAATGTAAGGAACTTATTATCAGCATCATCGATGATGGATATCGTGAAATTACTTTTAGGGATTTGATTTCGTAAAATAGCTTTTTGAAGTTAGTTTTACTATTATTGGGGCTTTCGTAAAAATCAGGAATTTTGTATAATTTTTTTAATACAACGAATTAAGGAATGGTTGATTCACTACAAGCGTCGTTTCACTTTTCAAATTGTTGCCACCAAATCTTATATCTCAGTCCTAGGATGATATGCAGGGGATTTATTCCTTATAAACATTAATCTGATATATCTACCATTGTGGCGCATTTTGAGTCTTATTTTAGAAGTTTTATCCTGTTCAGAAACTAACAGCAAATAGACACACATTTTTGTTTTAAGCCCTCAACTTTAAGTTACGGTGTTACCTTCGCTTTGCGAATCACGAGAACTTGGATATTCTCTCAGCAAACATTTTAAACTTAAAGTATGTTAAATCATGTCAAATAGGTTTGTCGTAGCATTCGAGCCGAATAAGCTGCAAAGTTCTAACGCGTCTTTGAAAATATGAGAAATGTGAAGCTGAGAATATGGCAGTAAAAATTCTTGCTATGAGAGGAATGAACACGTTTCCAAGATCTCGAAAGCACGTAGTGGACATTTCCAAAAAAGTAGTTTTACTACTGTAATGTCGTCTTATATATTTAAAGTTACATTTTCTCAGTCTTTTGGGTTTATCCTACATGTGCATTTCAGACCCAATGACACACTTTTTATTATGTTTTCCTGATTTAAGTTTCATACTAATTTCTCCTTTTGCTGTTAACACTCAATGATTTCAAAAGCTATCGCAGGAACTCCAGTGTTTAGCATAAAAAATTAATAAGAAAAAGCCGTATGAATGTTTCATATAGTAAGTACCGAAACAGTTTTTGTAACGGACGAAAAGTTTTATAATTTTGGCTTTGTGAACTCTCAGAATGTGACCATCATCTATAATAAAGACACTTTTGCCAGTATAAAGGAGATAAGTTTAACGGAATTATTCTCACAGTCAGAAGAATATGCAGCGGTCGAGCGGTAAAGTCACTGAACACTGGTAGTTCGGTCCGAGGTTCGAATCCCGCGAACGGGCTGGCTGCATGGGCGTTTTCGTGGTTTTCCCCCTGTGTAACGTGTATACGAGCCAGTTTCCCTTAGAAAGTCCTCCACGAAGGCATCCCTCCCCTTAGGCAGATAACCCTCTAGGCTTTGCCATAATCACACACACCACACCACCAGAAGAATATGCGCTTTTCTTAAACAAGTATTTTAATACTAATTCAGAAGTCAAACAACAAAATCTTTCTGTTCTAGTTAACGATCCTAATTCCAATCCATCTTTGCCTTCGGCCTTTAAAGAAATTATGTTATAGTTCTGGTTTCATCAACAGATGGCGCCACTTGCTTATTTTTGTCCAGGCTTTCTGATCTTATCTAATCATTATATCCTATCTTGTTCATTTGCAGTTCTGCAGCTGAGGATGGTGGTTCGGTAAACTTTCGGAAACTTGTCCTGTGAAAATTTTGAAAATATAACGCTGATTTTTGTTGTTTGACTTCTGAATTAGTATTTATTCGGCGTGTTATTGTGTCTTAAGTATTTTAATATTGAATATGCATTTTTTTCATAGGTGTCATATTTTGCATTATTACTTAAGAGCAGATACACTGATGTTAAAATTTTTACATAGAAATAGCTGCTAAATGTCACGTCTTGATATAAATTTTATCAAACATACGGCGGAACACGAAATGTTGCTTTATGTGCTATATTATATTTTATCCAGGAAAATGTCGCTGATAGTTTCTAATAACGTAGTATTAGTTTCTAATAACGCAGTATTAGTTTCTAATAACGTAGTATTCTAATAACGTAGTATTAGTTTCTAATAACGTAGTATTCTAATAACGTAGTATTCTAATAACGTAGTATTAGTTTCTAATAACGTAGTATTAGTTTCTAATAACGTAGTATGGAATTCTAATAACGTAGTATGGTTTCGAAATTGAAGCAATTATGTTAAATAATTTAAATTGCATCTTCATTCCAGTATTTTTGTGAAATAAAGTACTAAATGAGTTGAATATTATTCGAAATAATTTTAGTCTTTATATTGTTGAATGAAATAAAAGTCACGTAAATAAAAGAGAAAATGTAGAATAAAATTTATAGAACAAATTTAAATGGTTTTAGATTTTAATGATTGCCCGAAAGGACTCTTTTTTATGTTTAATATCGTTTATCAAGAGAAACGGTCCAGATGGAAAAGTGAAAATTTTGCAGGATATTAGATGAATTTGCATTTAGGGTAACAGGGGAATGTTATATATCTTTTGCATATTTAGAAAGTGAAAAAATATGCAATGTAATTGTGTAAAAGTAGTTAATATTTTTAATTATATTCATTATGAATTAAATTCATTTTTATTTAAATCAATCAGATTAAAAAATTAAGAAATAATAATATTTTTAAGAACTGCATCTGTTGCTTTTAAATATTTTATTTTATTAATTAATAACAGCCAGATTATGTATGATAGAATAATGTCTTATGCTTTTTCAAATGGCAACAATGAAAAGTGGAACAACACAAAATCGTGCGTCCAGCCCTTTTAAACTTGTATAGAGGTGGGGCACGTTCGGGCTTGAGGCCGCATGTGGCTTCCGTGAGTTTCTTGTGCGGCTTCTAGCTCTTGCATTAATTAATATTTAATTATATAGATCACCACAATTTGAAAATTAATAGAATTAACTAACTTGCTGCCATCTATTCAACATTTTACATCAGTAAAATCTTTGCGCAAAAATAAGAGTTTTGCAAGACGCTTTATATAGAACTATTTCAATTGTCGACTGTATTCGCTTAAATGCATTGCGCATTGCAAATGATGCTAAATTTAGACGAGGAAACATGATTGTTGTTGTACCGTACCACTTCAAGGTTCGCTGGCTATCAACAGGACAGGTTTTGATAAAAGTTTTAACTTTACTACGATAAATTATTAAGAACATGAGAAACTGTGTGATTATCGAAAGAAGCATATTACAGAAAAATTGCATTTTTGTCTGATATTATGACAAAACAAAAGAATTTAAATATTTGTAAGCAAGGTAAAAAGAAGCGTATATATGAAATGTGGCAAAAGATCCAACCGTTTCGAAAATAGTTAACATTTTTCAAAACTTTGCTCTTTTGCTCAGATATATCTGCAGAACACTTCCCGGAGACAGCAAAATTGTTGAATGGGCAAAAATGTAAAAATTAAACATTCCATGAAAATGTAGGTGTCTTAGAGCTTTCAATAGAATACACTGAAAGATTTTCAGATTTGACAAGCACACTTCTGCTATGAAACTGGCATTTTAACCACATTTAATATATATATTCAAAGCTCCTACATAACTAAAAATGGAGCTATTTGAATAGCGGAAGACAGTTTCCTCAAATCTGTTTTTGACGCCAAAACGGATCCTTAAAAATCTGGAAAAACGCTGTTGAATATCCATGCCTACGAGAGCATGCAAGCCATTTACGTTCCTGCTTTCCAAGTACTTACTGCTGCGAATCAACATTTTCTCTCATGTCAAAAACTAAAACTAATTTAAGAACGCAAATTACAGATCCTTATTGAGAGGAGGATCTAATAAGGCTGCGCGTTACGAAGCTTGATCCAAATATTCAATTAGTTTCAGTCAAGAAACAAATGCAAATGCCCCTCTAAATTAAATTTCCCATTCGATTTTAACTTTATTTTACATACTGTTAATATGTTGGTTTTTTGTAGCTCAATATTATTACTTTTCTACTATTTTTCCTTATAATGTAATAAATTTATTGAAAAATACTTCTACTGTAAGGACCTTATTTTATTCTAAATATTTTTTTAGTTCAACTTTCTTTTCCCTTTTGATTTCAGTTTCCTGCCGAAATGTAAATTTTAATGTTGTAGTATGCAAAATCTAAGTATGTTAAGAAGCACTATTTAGCTGCGTTTCAAGAGTTCGTGAGGAGTAGTAGCGGAGTTAGTTCCGAGTTTATGCTGCGTGTTTGAAATTAGCTCTCTAGTTCGTGTTAGACACTTTTCAGTTTATACTGATATTCTAGGTTCGGCTTCGTTTGTATGCAGCCGATTTAATGGTTTAGATAACTAAGGAGCTAGTTAGACATCCTAATGTATTGTGACTTTCTACATTTTTATTTTCTATTCATTTTTGTGTAGCCACATGTGGTGGTCAATTGTGAGCACCGAGTGCGTCCATCTTGTTAATTTAGTTCAAATAAAAAGGTTATTTAATCTTATTCTGTAGGTCTGTTCTTCGAAGACATAGTGAGAATTCGCTACTTCGTCTTCTACATAGGGTCTACAATTTATGCTTCCAAAAAGACAAAGACTCTATACTACTTTATCATTTTTATTTAAAATAGTATTTAAATATATGTAGTAGTTTATTAAAATTATTAAATATTAATGTTATCATAAGTTATTAGTCTAATGTGAATACAAAAATATCGTAAATTTTTATTTTAGTAAATGACTTAATTGTTTTTATTTATTTCAATATAATGCAATAAAGTGATAAAACTATACAAAAACTATAATAATTTCATAAAAGTCGCATTTATAGGTATATCAACTTACGTGACCTTCTTTATCACTGCCTAATTTAAATGTGCCTCTCATGATAAAAAAAAGGCTTCCCGCCTCCCGACTAGCAAAGGATTTAACGCGAAGTTGGTTCAAAACTTCTTACCGGCGCAACAATTTAAATATCGGGAACCATAATACAAAGCCGAAGAATACAATCTGATCTGAGTTAGGTAACCTAGTGACGTGGCCTCGAGAACAGAACACACCCTAAATTAAACTCCTGAAACCTTACTTGAAATACTACTATCGCTTTCTCCCTCAGTTGTATTTTGGTAAAGAAACGAAAACGAGAAATGACAGTAAAGATGCAAAATATAAAATAACTGGAGAGTGAAAAAAAACAGTCGTAACCCTACAAACCATTTGCAGTTACTATTATTTTTTTACTCTTAGATAATTTAAATTTGAGTTTCTTTAACTTTATTATTCATACTTTGGCGAAGGAATGATAATATGAGCATAGCTAAAAATGCAATTTATTAATAAAAAATGTTTAAAGGAAATGTTTAAACCTTCATGGCAGTACCAAGAAATTTAATTAAACCCTTTGCCATTCTGAAGATTTCGCAGCCTGTTCCACATGAGACGATATAAAAGAATTCCGAAAGAATTACCTAGTTTCAGACTTCAATATAATCGTAATATTTCTCAGTTTAAAATAATTAAAGATCAAATAATTATGCTGATTTAATTCAGATTAATGAGCCTTGTTTCCCACCAAATTCTCAGTATTATTATTTTTGTAAGTTTAAAAGAAGTTCATATACTCATAGTTATTTAAACTAAGTTAAGAGGGTTTTGGCCTCATATCGAACAAATTCTGTTGTTTTCCCATCAGATATTTTTATTGGTTTTGAATGTTAAACACTTACAGCTTTTCTTTCATAATTAACTACATTACTTTAAGAAAAGCAAATAATTTCAAATGTATATGCTAAATACTTTCGCTGCACCATCTAACACCATTCAGTTACGAACAGAAAATTAAATTCTTCCCTTCTAATTAGCAGTGTTTTAAATAGCATCTCGTGAGATGAAGGTCTTTAGTATTACCGAAAGCGAGTTTGCACATCTGAGTTTGGTCGTTGTTGTTCTAATTTCTCTTTCTACCGGCTTCTCCTACATCTCTTCAGAACTAATTTTCGACCGCAAGGCTGACAATACATGTTAAATGTATTTAAGGTCTCGTTTACCTCAGTTTCATCACCGCATTTCGCTACGGAAACCACGGACTTTCCGAAAGTGAATCCACGCGTAAGAGTTTTATCATGTCATTCTCGTTTGAAGCTACTTTATCAGCTTTAATCAGCGTCAGTAACAAGTGTTATACACTTGGATAAACTCGAAGATTTTGTGCCTCTATGATGATTCTGAGGATATATTTAAGCGTAAAGACGTTGGAATGAATTTCTGTCATATAATACTAAATAACAGTAGAAAGGTTATTGCGTTATTTCTATTCATCCATTGCAGATTTAATATCAAAATTAAAATGCTTCGATTTTATCCAAGAAGTAGTGTAATTGCGAAATATTTATCTTTATTTAAGAGAGAATGATTAGCAATCTAATTTTTTACCGAGATATTTTTATAAAATATGAGTTGAAAAGTCACAATATTATATACAGCAGAGACTTCAGATAAAGCAAACCCATACGATACAATAAAATTAATAGACGCAGAAAGGGGAAGCTAACAACCAAAGAGAGTAATATATAGCGAGAATTATAAGTTTAAATAAAAACATTACATAAAGAGGCATGACAAGAATATTCACGCTTTCATTCTTCACACGTATTACAAGTTAAGCTATGAAGTAATTTTTATTTAATTTCACTTAAATCATATTTTCACAAAAATTTCTTTTGTTTTCCTAATTATTATCTCGCCTTAAATTAGGCGTTACTGATACTTTTAAACATTCGTCTAGTCACTGTGTCCTTTTGTTCTTAATTTTGCTGCTAAATGTTCTTTTGGCTTTGCGAAGCACCATTGTTATCTGGCAGTCACCATATTTACATTGTTTAACTTTGGACATTTTTATAATGTGTAAGTAATTATTTAGTCTGTTTCAAATAAGATTTAAACAATAGTATATGCTTTTGTTGCATATATATAGGTAAATACATTGTAAAGACATTAGGTTATTTTTGAAACAGGAGAGATGAAAAATGAGCGAATAGCCGGGAATAGAATGCAATGAGTCAATTATTATAAATAATTGACTCATTGCATTCGAGTCCCGGCTATTGAAAATAGCAAAAAAAGCATGCTCTGAAAGCATGCAATAGCTTTATAATTATTTGGAACACTAATTATGCTTGATAAACATGCTAAATTTTTAAAAAATAATCTCAGTTTCAAAAGCATTAGATCAGAAACGCATTAGATTGATTTTACGCATTAGATCAGAAATGAAAGGCATTATCTATTACAACGAATATACCACTGATAATGTTAGTAGGCTTATTTTGCATTCAACGGAATAGAACAATTAGCAAATTTCCGTAAAGTTGTGAGCGTAGATAAAAATTAAATCGCGTCTAAAAAATAAAATATAGAATGGCTTAATATTATAATTATCTTAAAGCTAGTGATTTTGTTCTCTTTACGCAAATCTTTCACAGATAAAATATTTACTGAACGCGAGGCAACTTAAATTCCAAGAAAATAGGCAATAATGCCAATCTAACTGCTCAAATCTCTTCTAACTTTAGTACACAACACTGCCATGACAGCGCAAATTTCCATAACGCCAGAAGCAAGCGAAACTCTAGCTTTCGTAATGATAACAGCTGATCATTAGTATAGAAGTAAAATGAATTAAAAACATTTTGAAGTATTTTTAAGTCATCTTGAGTTGTAGATATTGTTAGGCTTTTTGTAATGTGAAACATGAAAATTCGACTGTGCCTTTATCAATGTTCGAAATATGAATCTTCCAGCGCTAGCTGAATGAGCTTCTATCATTAAAGTACGCATAGCGGGAATGAGGTTATAATGTTCCTCAGTACTTTGTCTATATTAAAATGTTGAGGAGTCTAGTGAACTAAGTAGCGAATTACATCTGTGTTCAAGTATGTGTAGAGCAGCATTGAGAAGGACTGAAATACCCTCTCATTCACTGAAAGAAATAATAGCATATGTTCACTTCTCGGGCTTACAGGAAAGCCTCCACTCGAGCTTTTAAATCAGGACAAGAAAATAAGAAGCTAATCTAATACTAAGCTAAACAGTCTTGGCCGAAGCTAGACACAAATAAGGTAGCCCTTAATTTAACCAGCCGAAGGTACTTACCTAAGGTAGCCCTTAATTTAACCAGCCGATGATTATCAGCAGGCACGTACAATCTGGCCGAACGTAGTAGATTCAAGAATGAAGTAGCCAGAAAGCAAACACGGGCCACTAAGGAGTCCTAAGCACTCTCTCTCGAAGAAAGTTGAACTTCCCTTAAAATACACCTTCTAAGTCATTTGCATAAAATGCGATACTGTAAACTCACTCTGACAGGGAATAGTAGATGGGAAACGACAATAGACAGTAAAGCATGTTTAAACGTGAAATAACTGTTAGAAACATCAAGTAACCTCTAGAAGATAATTCTTTACATTCACTTGCATTTAACGAATGACTAAGTCGAATAAATTTATGTTGTAATGAGTTATTGTACCTGTAAAGTAATAGAGAATAAAGGGTTTAGTATACACTTCCTGCTTGTGTCGTCAATTCCCCACCATCTGGAACAGAACTTCAGTAAGTTCCCTGTTCTTATTCAGGATACGGTATGTTCCCGAAGCAAGTGAAGAGACATACATCTCCTGACAAATTTACTCGGTGCTCTAATCATCGTGAAGCATTAGTAGTCAAAACTATCCCTGAAAACCTGAAAATCGTTTTGAATCAAGCTGATTTTATTAAAAGCCGAGCGTTAAATTCAAGAATATTTACGTTTTTATGATAACAGATGGGCAGTGAATACGAAACACTTTTGCTATATTCCGAAGTAAGGTGGTTATCCACAAGAGAAGTTTTAAATATTCTTTTTGAACATTGATCAGAAATTCAGATTTTCCTCTGCGATTAAAAATCCGAATTACAAAATTGTTTATTAAGTGAATTATGCTCGTCGCGTTTAGCATATTTAGCTTATATATTTGGAAAGTTAAATAAATTAAATTTAGGATTACAAGGACAAAGTGTTAACTTGTTTACCATTTTAGCGAAAATAAATGCAAAGATAGAAAAACTCGAGGTCATAATCAAGGAATTGCATAATAGTACATTACATTTTTATCACTTTTAGAAAGTTTGCAAACCGAAAGTAATTTGATAATGAAATAAGAATTAGCATTCGACGTTAAAAATCAGCGTTTTTCATTGATAAATAATTTCAATTTGTATTTTCGCTAGGATTATGAAAAAGAAAATTGGATGAGAAATCCATTTTGTTCAAATGTATCTTAAATTTTATCTTATGAAGATAATTAACAACTTATAGAAATTTTCTGTGATCGAACTGTATCAGGATTTTAAGTTTTACTAACGTTTATTTTATTTGAAAACTTTACTGTTTACTTTTATTTTCCACTTCCGGCCAGAATAAACGCAGTTAGTTTTACTATACAAATTGAGCGTGCAAACTGTAAGTATTTAAGTCGTGGCTTTTAGCCAAGAAGAAGAGAGAGAGATTTCTCATCTTATTTCACGTGCTTTTCAGTCAGTTGCTGTCCGCCTTTAAGGCCAGACGTTTAGTCCTCTTGGATATTGAACACGTATTGTAGTTTTCCCCGCACTCTGTATACTACATGCGTAAAGATCTAAAAGACCAATCTTAGTTAAAAGACTAACCTTTGCATAGTATTTTAGCTCTTATTTAAATTTCGTTAGTTTGTAGATCTTATTTTTACGTTCAGACCACAAGTGCTGGTCTCTGTATCCCGAAGGTGCTGCATCGGCTGTAAACTGTTAAGAATAAAGGGTAATTAAACCCTTCCCTTCTTTGTAATCTCTTTTACAGTCTCAAAGGACATAGTATAAAGTAAACTCACTGTTCTTTACTCAGGACACCTACATGTTCGCCAAACAGATTAGAAGAAATAGTAGTCCTGATAACTGAAGATTTCAAACATAACCCACTTGTTAATTTCGGCTGAACCGAAAAAAAAAAAAAAAAAAAAAAAAAAAAAGGACTTTAAAGGCATTTCAAATAAAGCTATTAATTTTTTTTTTCCTATTTTTGTGAACAAGTATTTTCTTACATGTTATATTTGAAAAATAAATGCAGAACAAAATTAAAAATGGATACTAATTTACGGTTAAAACTAGTGAAATATGACCAGACATGAAAAAAATCTATTTCCCTTAAACACGCCGAAATTTAACACTAAATTTTAGAATTAAACACATGAAATTTGTTCTAAAAGGCTTACATTTTTGATAATTTGTAGCAAGAAAGCAGAGCAGACAGACAGCAGTGTAGCTAAGCCAAAGCGTGGAAAGCAAGTGCGTAATGTTCAGGATGAAATCTCAAGTCGGACAGAGTTAGTTTTGGTTTTCAAAGCATTCTGATTGGATGGTTAATACTGTTGTAAAATTATCATTGTCTGTTAAGAGTTTTAGTTCCGTTTACATCACCAGAATTACGTAAGAGTTATATGACATGGACTGTTCTCGAAATGACGCAGTGCAAAAAAGGTTGCTATTTTTAGAATAGAGAAGGGAAATTAATTATTTTACATATTCGTTTACTTACATATTCTCCCCTTCTAGAAGAAAAAGGCGTAGCGAGAGAGAAGCATTTTTAAAGAGAAGCGTTAAAGCACTAGCAAATGAAAAAAAAAAAAAACATAAATCAAATACAGTAGACTCCCGTTTATCCGCGGGGCGGATTATCCGCGTCTGCCGCACAAAGGTTTTTTTTTTTTTTAACAAGCGTAAAGCAAAGAAAATAAAAATGTTCACAAAACTGTGCGAAAAGTTAAATTTCCTAACATCGTGCTTATTTATGGCAAAAATATCCAGGCCTTCTCGGAACCATTCCCTCGGCCTTCTCGGAACCATTCCCTCGGCCTTCTCGGAACCTTCCCCTCTGACGAGTAAGTGATTTCTTAGTCACCCTTGAAGTGCCCGCTCCACTGCCCTCTCTCGTCTTAATCTTATTTCTACTGACACGCCCACTTCCCCCATTCGCCACTGTTAGTTTAAGCCTGATAGTGTTTGCGAACAGATCGGAGTTAATTTCTCATCTTTTATTGTGTCCAGTGCTTGTGCTGTTTGGTTTTGTGTTTTTCGTTACCGATTTAAAATGTCAGGAAAACGAAAGAAGGTTGTGTTGACGATTGCGCAAAAACTAGACTTAATTTCCAAAGTAGCAAACGGCGCTACAGGGCAGCAGATGGAATTGGATTACGGAAACAACAGTGCGTGACATTCTAAAGCAAAAAGACAAACTGGTGAACTTTGCATCAATGTCGGACAGTGCTTCCGCAATGAAAACGCGAAAAACTATGAAGGGTTCTACCTTGGATGAGCTAGACACGGCATTGGCAGAGTGGTTAGCTCAAGTTCGAAAAAAGGGTACTCCTGTAAACGGCCCTATCATTGCGGCGAAGGCAAAAACCTTTTTTTAGTTGTTAGGCCTGAAAGGAAATTTTGATGCGTCTTCTGGCTGGTTGACTCGTTTTAAGCAGCGACATGGAATTCGAGAAATTGGACTTCATGGGGAGAAACTTAGTGGTGACTAACAAGCAGCCGACGATTTCCACCATGAATTTGAAGAATTTGCTTTAAAAGAAGAGCTATCATTTGAACAAATTTACAATGCAGTCGAATCGGGACTTTTGTGGAAATGTCTTCCCACTCGCACTTTAGCATTTCAAAGTGAAAGTAAAGCGGCGGGTCATAAAAGCAGCAAGGAAAGGATCACTATCATGTCTTGCAGTAACGCTACCGGTGGACATCAACTTATGCTTGTTGTCATTGGAAAGTCAAAAAAACCGAGATATTTCAAAGTCGCAAGGACAGAAAATTTGCCCTTTCATTACTTTAACGGAAAAAAAAAAAAAAAAAAAGGATGGATGAATCGAAACATTTTTCAAGAATGGTTCGAAAAAAATCTTTGTTCTTCAAGTGCGTAAACATCTTAAATCGAAAAACCTGCCTGAAAAAGCTGTGCTATTGATCGACAACGCACCTTCTCACCCAGCAACAAGTCTTCTGACGGACAAATTTTTTAAAAGTTTCTCCCCCCAAACGTTACTGCGCTAATCCAACCCATGGACCAAGGAGTCATTGCAACAATGAAGAGACCATACCGAACCAAGCTGCTAATGACCAAAATTGAAGAAGGTTATGATCTGAAAGAGTTTTGGAAACACTATACAATCTTCGACAGCATCTACGATATCGCATCTGCATGGGACTCGTTGAAACCGTCAACCCTCATAAAATCATGGAGAAAACTCATGCCTAATGTTAAAGCCAACAACAACCTAACAACAACACCTTTGAGTTGCGAAGAAGAGAATGAAGATGTAGACACGCCCAAGGCAACTCTTGCCGATATGGTGAAAACAGTTCCGGGTGGTGAGAACGTCGATGCTGAAAACATTAACGAGTGGTTGGAGTGTGACGTCAACGAACCTGGCTTCGAACGCTTGACAGATGACGAAATTGTGAAGAAAGCAAGAGGAGATAGGATTTAGGATTTAGGAACGGGGAAGACGGGCACCACGCCTTTACCATTTGGTTAACTGGTTTAGCGCCGTCTCCCCACTACGTGATCCCAGCCGTTTATTGATATTGATCCCAGCCGTTTATTGATATTATTGATAAGCAAGAGAAGATACCGAGAATGAAAGAAAGCGAAGTGAAGGCGAAGAAAAGCCCACTGTGCAGATGCGGAAGACTCACGAAGCGGCGGCCCACCAGCGGCCGAGCGGTAAAGTCGCTGTTCACTGGTAGTTCGGTCCGAACTTCGAATCCCGCGAGCGGGCTGGCTGCGTGGGAGTTTTCGTGGTTTTCCCCATGTGTAACGTGTATACAAGACAGTTCCCCTTAGAAAGTCCTCCACGAAGGCATCCCTTCCCTTAGGCAGGTAGCCCTCGAGGCTTTGCCATAATCACACACACACACACACACACACACGAAGCGGCTTTGCAACAAGTCGACGGACTGCTGAGCTATTTGGAAGAACAAGACGACGTGGAGTTGGCCGAGAAACTTATGCTACGAAAAATGCAATCTCGGATCAAGAGAAAATTCTTCCAAAGCAAGAAGCAATGACTGATTTCTTCAAAAAGGTGTAGTTTTACAAATATGTTTTGTAATTACATAATACATTACAGTATTAAAACAGTACATATGTATTAATTTTTCTGTGTATCCTTGACGCCTCTCGTAAGTACAAAGCACTTTTCTGTTTTCATTAACAAAATGCAATTTAGGTTAGTTTTGAGTGATATACTAAAATATTAAGCCTTAGTTAAACATTTACTGCTGTTTATTTTACGTTTTATTGTACATAAAACGATTTTTCAAAGTTGGAATGACTGTTTTTCTCTTTTGCTATACCCGTTTTTAGCTTTTTTCGGATTATCCGCGATTTTTGTTATCCGCGGCTGCCGCGCCACCCGATTACACGGATAATCGGGAGTGTACTGTATCAATTTTTTAAGACTAAATTTTAAGTTTTAGAGTCCTATTGAATTTTTCAGCATTTTAGTCCAAAAGTCTTTTTGTTTGAGAGTTCACATAATCAAAATTCTTCAGGAAATGTTCTTGTTATCACATAATATCACAAAATAAACTTTTACATAATCATTCCTTATAATTAAATATAACGCACATAAATATTTATGATATTAATTTCCATGTTAATATATTTTATTACATAAATAATAGGAGTAAGATTTTCAGAAATTATGGTTTTACCGTTATCTTTCATTTACAATTCCTGATTTTACCAAACTGGAAGACCTCGCAATACTTCTAAACAAACATATCCATCAATAGGGCTGTCCTCTTGAGCTAACCAGTGTGTTCTCTGCACTGGTGTCTCAGAGTGCCTAGGCAGTTACTTGAAAAAGCCTCCGTTCCTTGCATAAGGTAACTGGCTTTTGAGAACTGCACTAATACATTCCACAATAGAAAAATTAATATAAAAAAACTACACACACTCATAAAATGAGAGCCTCCAACATTGTCTTGCATGAAGAGGGTAAAAGGAACAAGTGGTACAGAGGTAATTACAGGCCTCTGTTTAAGGAACCAGTACACCCTCATCATACCATACTTGAAACACAATAACCCATAAATTTTAACATGCATTTACCATAATTTTATATTACTTATCTGTACTAATTTCACTTATTTTTTACATCTACTTCATTTTTAGAATAATTATAAAATTCGTATTCATAATTTTCAACAAAATTTTAAAAATACAAAAACTTATCCCAATAGCCTTCCCTAAAAGTAATCAAAAATATAAGAATTACTCATTTACTTTTCTAAATTATTAGAATTCAAATTTCTAATATCATTAAATTACATTTTTTCATATTTAATGTCATGTTATTTAATTATGTTATTCATATTTAATGTCATGTTATTTAATGTTACATTTTTAATGTCTAATTTATTAAGAAAAAGTATCAGTTCCCAATGGAGATTTAATTACGCAAAAGCAGAAGCGAATATAATTTTCTGGCACCTACTTCAAGTGTAAATTTAATCCCATAATTGCGAAAGAACAACCTCATTTATTCGCATACTAGCAGCTACGCTGTCAGCCTTCGTCTGACTTTTAAATGTACCGGAAAAATGGCTGAAGGGAACACCAAACGTTAAATTTAAAAACTGCGTAGAATTTTACTCTGCAGAACAACTTCATAAAAAAAGTTATTAAGTATAACAAAATTACAATGAAATAAGCAATATCCCTTATTACAAATATTTATTATCCTAATAAATAAATTAACCAACTTCCCTTTGCAAAATCTTAAGAACTCAAGTGGTATAAAGGAGGTTAAGAACTTTGTTTCCTAAAAAAATCACTCAAAACTTTTCAATATCTTAAAAACAGTGAAATGAGCAATAAATAACATAAAAGAATTAAAAAAAAAAAAAAAAATTCTGAAAAGCAAAGTATAATTAATGATATTTTATCTCATATTTTCAAGAGAAAAAGATTACAATAAAATAAGCTAAATCCCTTAATACAAATATTAATTATCCTAATAAAAAAATTAACCAACTTTCCGTTGAAGAAAAAAATCATGCAAAACTTTTCAATATCTTACAAACAGTGAAATAAGGAAAAAATAACATGAAAACAACTCAAAAACATATAATTCCGCGCAGAATTTTACTCTGCAGAACAACTTTATAAAAAAAATCAATAAAAATGTATTAGATATACTTATATAAAAATGACAATGAAATATGCGAATCTTTTAAAAACAGTGACATAAGAAATACGATGAAAAATTATTGCCAAACCCATATTTTAAAAGAATCAAGCTATTCAAAATGATGCAATTTCATCAAAAATCTATCAACAACAATAAGACAGGAAAATTGTTGCCAAAATCACATTTTTAAAGATGTGAGATGTGAGAAGTGTATTCGGAAGCTTCATTTAAAAAATTCTTTAAAATGCAAAATATTACCATTTTTCAAAAATTATTTTTGTAAAAGTAGTCGCAAGGATGAAAGTTTAACGTGTCCAAAAATCAAAGAAAAGTAAACTGTACATTTCTAAAAATAAACTATTTTAGAAAAAATACCATTGAAAAGCTCCCTTTGTTAAATAAATTCGTATTTAATCGATTTATTGAAAAACGAAATTTATTTTAAGTTCGTAAAATAGCTAAATGCCTACGTTTCATGACGATGTAAAAATGGAGTATGTAGAGTAAAATCTCGCTTTCCTATAGCCCATTATGTCTCAAAATGACGCGATTTCGTCACAAAACATAAAATTAAAAAAATTCTAATTCGAATTTTAAAAAATTCGCTTCGAGGTGCACTGGCTCTTGTCTAGATGCACCTATGTACCAAATTTCGTAGCCGTGAATCTATTAGCTTACGTGCAGCGCAAACGAAAGACACACACACACAGACAGACTCTTTCTTTTATTATATGTAGAGGAGAGCCATATTAAGATACGCACTTCGATAACCTTGAAAGCACTGGAATGATCTGAAACATTAACAATTGAAAAAACATTCGTCATTTTACTATAAGCAAACGCTGGATTAATTTTGAAAGGCTCTAGATTTCATTTTTAAGCAATCGCAGCAAATCCGTGATACGATTTTTTTTCATATTTTCATACTGCTGTTGAATTACGACGCTGCACTTATTAAATCACCGTATATGCTGGATTAAATTTCGAATAATGGATTTTTGACTTTAAATACACTTGTTTTCGAACGATTCGATGTAGATGACTTGATGATACGGAGCCGTAGATATCTTGACGATATAACATGAAGGCAAACCCTGCACTGCTCGCGCGGCGTCCCACAGACGCCAGGGGTGTTTCTTTTTTAATTACTTTATAAACGGATGCGCGAGCAAGCTTATGCTGCTGTCTACCTTTCTGTAAACTATACACAAATAAGTAAAAATCATCGAAACAACGCTATTTTCATTTTAGCGCTGAGAGGAAGAGGTTATAAGCCGATGAGCACTGCTGGAGTCTAGGAGACGCCACGCGACCGTTTTTGATTCTAAAAGTAAGTATTTTAAAATTTATGTATTCTCTAGTATTTTTAATTTATATTATCAACAGCTGACCCTAGTAGTGTTTTTTTTTTTTATTTTAGTGACAAGTGAAAGAAATTGTTTGTGAATATATTTAATTTTAAATGTAAAAAGAATATATTTCTTTTGGTATTTATAATTTTTATAGGTAACATTTGTTTTCATTATTTATTTCTTACCTTTAGAGTCAAGATGACTTCTCAGAAAAAATTCAATATGGCATATGAACATGACAGAGAAATAGTACTACGTGTGCTGATGGAAGAATATGAATCAGGTGATGAGTTTGATGATTATAGTGATGCAAAAGAAGATAAAGTGGAAAAAAGAGAAGAAAAAACAGACACCGAGAAAGAAAGACTCCAATGATAGCAATAGTTATGATTATATTGCCGATAATTATTTCCTAGGCCGGAATAAATGATCAAAATTTTGCCCACCTAAAAATAAAAAATATACGCACTCGGCGGCATAATATTATCACTCATTTGCCAGGGCTGAAAGGTGTCGCAAAAAATGGTCGAAAGCCGGAGCAATGTTGGGCATGATTTTTCGACGATGGCATGCTATCTAATATAGTTAAGTTCACAAATGAAAAGATGTCCACAGTACAGGAAAATTATTATCGGGAAAGTGATG
This sequence comes from Stegodyphus dumicola, assembly GCF_044657685.1. Classification (NCBI taxonomy): domain Eukaryota; kingdom Metazoa; phylum Arthropoda; class Arachnida; order Araneae; family Eresidae; genus Stegodyphus; species Stegodyphus dumicola. Next base: position 128,513,909 of record NC_140771.1, on the reverse strand, counting down.
CCCATTTGACCGACATAATTGAAATAAAAGCGCTTCTAGGCGTATTACACATTTGTGCTTCTAGAAAGGACAATCATGCAAATACCAAGTACATATGGTCCTATGATAAAATGAGTATTGAGTTATGCCATCTAATAATGTCTGAAAAACGATTTAAAGGTTCCTTTCATATTGCTTGAGTTTCGACAATAGCGATTTTTTGCTTCAAAATAATCTTACTTTGGTTGAGACTATGAAAAAGAATAAGAGTGAAATTCCTCCAGAGTTTACATATACAAAGAATCGGAAAGTAGGAACATCATTGTTTGGGTTTCAGAATCACACTAATGTTTTACGTAACTAAGGAAAACAAAGTGGTTCTGATTCTCTCCACTATGCATCATGATGATGTAATTGATGAATCATGTGAAAAAAACAAGCCACAGATAATAACCTTTTATAACGCAACTAAATCAGGAGTTGATACTGTTGACCAGGTGTGTAGCACTTACAATATCGCCAGGAAAACGAACAGATGCCCCATGGTCATATTTTATAGTATGATGAAAGTAGTAGTTATAAATGCTCAAATTATATATTATGCAAATAACTTATCAATCAGCACCAGGCGCAGTGAGTTTTTAAAACTTTTGGATAGCTTATGATTCCTTGCGTAGACGTCCTCAGTGTTCATCATTACCTAGAAACCTCAAGCAGGATATTCAGAGCATTTTCCCAGATGAGGGTACAGTTCAACTTACAGTAGAGGCTTGAACTACTAAAAAGGCAGAGATGTCATGAATGTGGTCGCTCCAAGAACACGTACACTAAGTACAAATACCCCAGTTGTAAACACTTTTATGTTTAGAAATCACTCAGCAAATATGCGTTGATTGCTAATTTGTGCAACTAACTAAATTAGACAATTTCACTTGTATTTTTCATTTGTATTTGAGTTAAGTTGAATAGAATTATGTCTCACTGTAAACTGAAGTTTTGTTATTTGATTTTGTAATAGGATACCACAAATATATGTATGTTATTTCAATAATCCCTTTGCATTCATAAATTTGAGTTGAATAACCTAAATACGAGTATATATTAGTACAGCAAAAATATACCTGGCGTACTAATACCTGGCGTAATATACACTTCTGTTAAGCACAGGCACACTTTGATGATTTAAAACACTATTTTTTTCTTCTAAACATTTGAGAGATAGCATTACACTTCGTTTTCACTGACGTTAGCACTTTGGGATATGCAGATACTGGATATCCATTATGAATTTCCGTTCCACATGGAAGTTTGAAGAGATGGTTGGTTATTGCAGACATTTGTACTGGAATTCCAACGTACAAGATATGTGGGCTGTCGACTCAGTTGTAATATTTTTTGTATTTTGTAACATGAAATGCTTAAGAGACAAAGCTCTGCAGGAAAAATAAGATTACAGGGACAAATCTATTTAACATTGAGGTAAATAGCTATCTCACTTAATTGGCAAGCTATCACCAAGCTAATGATGGTTTTGGTGACTAATTTTATCCCCAAGTTTGCCAAGAAATTGCTAAATGTCACCAAACTTGGTAACCATGTTGTCAGGTTCCTTTATAGCTGTAATTGTTATTGCAATTGATCACCATATGTCACTCTAACTGTATCCAGCCCTCATATGCCTTCCAGTAATTTCGAGAAGTGGAAAATACTGTGATACCAAAAAAATAACTGTGATATTTCGGCATCAAAGTCCAGGCATGGTTTTTGCAGAGTGGTAAGGCTGATCCAAATGAAGAGGCAAGTTGATTTAGCTTTTAATAGTACACCTTTATTGCATAGCTTTAATTCAATTATCACTGTAGATCATTTATTCGTTACTAAATAAGAGTATTTAAACTTTAATGCGTCATAACTTATTCTAACAAAGAGAGCAAGCGCAGTAGCGTAGATCCTAAAGGCACAGAGAGAAGAAAGCTTCTGACGCAAATTGGCGCGCATTCGTTATTTATAGTAGCGGTTACGTAATAGATTAGCAAATTATAGAAGGTACTGGTCTAGGGGGAAGATCCTGAATTGCAGGAAGAAGCATTGAAGTTAATTAAAGATTGCGTGTTCGCGAAAAGCAAAGCCATCGTATTTTTTTATATTTTACATCTCCCCCGCCCTCAAAACAAGAGGCCGGGTGAGCAAAGCATTAGTAGATTAGTGAAGCAGGAATTATGAGGAAAGACATGAAGAAACATCCAGGACATAGCTTACAAGCTTTAACTATGTCCTATCATAGATCATGATCTTTTCTCCTAGAATTTGAAAGTTTTTGAATTATACAATTTTACAATGATTTATTTATAAGTAAACATCTAATTAAATTTTCTATGAAATAATAATAATAATAAATAAATAAATTATAAGCATAAAAGTCCTCAATTTTTCTTAAAGTGTTCATTGAACAGTCCCTTCATAAAATAGTTGAAATGGAATATTAAAAAAATCTATCTCCCTTAAACACGCCAAAATTTCACACTAAATTTTAGAATTAAGGTATTATAACTTAAAGTTTGATAATTAAAATGGTAACTAGTTTTAATCTAATATTTTATGTATGCATTTTTAATAAAAATAGTCTATAGGTTGTGCTAATGGCGATATATAAATATATATATATATATATACATACGTTTCTAATGAGAAACTGAAAAATAATAATTGTAAAATGTAGTGGTGGTACTAAGGTTTTTCAGTTTTTGTTCAGATCATTGGTTCTGAACGGGTGCGCTATCGCTCCGTTGGCCAGCACCAGTTAAACCGTGGCCTTCGAGATAACATGGCCTGGTTAGCTGCGAGTGACGTCACGAAAGGCGTCCGATCCTTCCGTGACTTTCTTTGCTTCAGATTTGAATGCGAGCGTTTCGTTCGATGTTTAGAGTGTTTTGTTTTTAATAATGCATAATGATTAAATTTCCAGAGACTTGACGGGAAAACGTACTTGACGGGAAAACGTATATAAAAGGTCGTATATTCATTTGCAGTTAAGATTAATAACTTAATAAATATTATTTTTTAAGAAATATTCACAAAATTTTCTATGCCATGTTTTAGGTTATCTTGTGCATTTTTTTTACACTGTATTGTAATAATTTGTTAGGATACACTCAAAAAAGAAAGTTTTGAAATAAGGAAATAAAAAGGCTGTTATTTATTAACATAAAAATGTCTTTACAGTTGGAGAAGGAGAGGAATGAAAAGATTTAGAAATATAAATAATTCACTAACAAAAGTAAATATAATTTAGCAAATTAAAAGACATAAAAAATTATTTTTCCTTGAAACTATAAATATTTCAGGGCTTCCAAACACTATGCAAATACATTTTTAATTCATTTAAATTACTATCTAATAAAATGAAAAGCAGTTCAAAAGCCACAGAAAAAATTTAAACCTCAAAACTTTGTAAATTAAATAAATTACAATTTTCCTGCAACATTACAGAAAACGAATAATTTTCACATATTTATATGTTATCTATAGCAATAATTATAATAATATTTACGTCATTTAATAATATTTACATTATTACTTAGATGTAGATGCATAATAAATAATATATTTGCAAATAAAAGCCATCCATAAAATGTTCCACAAAAGCGTAAAATCAATAAATTTGCCAACGAAAATCTCAAAACAACTATACATAGAACAAACCATCATTTCTGTCTAATTAGCAAATACTGTGCAAGTTGTACTAGTATACTGAAGCAATAATTAATTGCAATTGATAATTTATTTTGAAAATTATGAAGTATTATCAAATAATAAGGAAACAGCAAAAGCATTAATAAATTTAAATGTAAAAGGTACATTATTGAAAATCTATTTCAACTGCATCATATTTAGTGCACTATTTTTAAAAAATAAAACAATGTCATTTACATACTCATATCTTTTCCATCACGTATTCTTGACTTTTTTAAGTTTCCTTTCATCGATTTTTGTATGCATATTATTTTGAAGAACTTTAGTATACCGTATATACCCGCGTATAAGTCGAAATATTTTGGACAAAAAAAAAAAAAAAAAAAAAAAAAAAAAAAAAAAAAAAGACTTCAAAGTGAGGGGGTCGACTTATACGCGGGGCCATAAAAAATTAAAAGAATCGGAAGTTCAAAAATTTCTTTATATAATGCAGTTGTTTTCTTCCCGCACTCAAATTGGACGACTTATCAAATAAGTCACTTACTTGAAGTAATTTCATGACTTAAATTATGTGACGAACTAATTACAGAGTCCCTCTGGATTATAAAATCATTTAAAAAATGTTGTATTAGCAACGAACTAGACGGCACGGAAGATGATGCTGTTTTTGAAAGTGAAAATGACGACGAAGGCTCTAGTAGTGATTGTAACAATACAGAGTTCGAGACTGAATCTCAGATGATTTTGAATAAATGTAGTACTTAAAAAAATTTTTTCGAAGTTTCTCGATCGATTTCAGAAGTGGGGGGTTGACTTATACGCGGGTTTCTTATTTTCTACGAATTTTTTATGTCGAAGGGGGGTTCGACTTATACGCGGGTATATACGGTAATTGTTTAAACAAATATTTGAAATGGTGCTCATTATTTTTTTTAATCTGCTAGAAAATGGAATTCCACACATTAAACAACTTTCATGAACATCAAACATGTTAATGTTTTGTACATATATATCGGTAAGTTTGACCAGTAAAGAATGTTGTTCAACTTCTTTACTGGTTCTTCTTTACTTTCAACTGGAACAACTTCATCTCCCAGATAAACTGCTATATCCATATGAAGCGATACGAAGATACTTTTCTCAATTTTAGGATGTGGATGAAAACTGAGCAATAAAATATAAATACCAGCAACAGATTTGTGTAAAATAATATTTGAAGTACCTGAAATATTTAATTTATTCGGTAACATAGAAGAAAAATTCTCAAATGATGCTATTTTGTTCTTTCTCAAAAATTCATTAAAAATATGCTTCTCCATCTTAGCTCTTTTTTCCTTCTTGCTCATCCTCTGAGGGGTTGGAATTTCAGATAAGTATTTTGGACAACCAGAAAAAATGCATGTGTAAGCATCGTTATTAAATTTAGGATGCCCTCTGCACATCTGAATAAAAGTACCTTCGTTTGTTGGTAAATAATCATAGCGAATAATATCATCTTTTCGAAAATGTTTTTCACACACAACGCTGCGATCACTTGGAATAAAATTTTTCCTTAAAATTCTTTTGATCCATAAATCCCGTTTTACTGTATCTTTTGGAAATTTGAATACTGATACATATTCGTTGGTGCCATCGTAATTGGATTTGCATGCTGGAACGCAACATCGTGCAGGCATGATGAAGACAGCTCTACATAGACGTCGATCGTTATTCTTGTTAACAAACAAGTTAACTAGTAATCTCAATTTAAAAACGAAAATACCCTTAACAACATTACTTAAATTTAGCAATAAAAAAGACACGAATAATAAAACAATACAGCACGCGATCAACGTAATAAGAAGTCTTCGCTTGCAGTGTCCACACAATGCAGCATGGAGGTAGGAAGTAGCATGGAGGTAGGAAAGGTACTTCCTACCTCCATGCAATGCAGGGCGAAGGGTGAAAGTTCAGACGCCTTACGTGACGTCAAATCACGTGACTCTGCAGCTGACCAGGCCATCTAATCTCGAACAAAGATTCTTTGTCTCGAAGGCCACGGTTAAACGCCCCAACCCCTAGAGTAAGGCTCCTATATACCAGGCTGAATCATCAGGCATTCGCTATCCCAAGTGGGAGATTAAATGGCGGCTGTGTAGTTACGGTGCAACAATTTTTTGTGTTTTTTTTTTTGTGTAAAATGGGCGGATGTGCAGCTATTAATTGTTCAAATCATTCACGGAAAGGTCATACATTGGTAAAATTTCCTAAAAATGAAAAAAGAAGAAAAATATGGGTAAATAATTGCCGAAGAGACAATTGGAAACCTGGTCCAAGCGCTGAAATTTGCTTAGTAAGTATAATGTTAATTACTCCTTGATTTAGAGTTTATATCTTCTCTGATGTTTATAATGTGTAAGTAAAGTGAAATTCTTGTGTACAATAACCTAAGTATCTGCTAATTTCTGTAATAATAGCTATAATTAAATTAGTCTAGGGTTAATGTACCCGTCGCCAAACATCGCCAATGTGGATGTTTTGAATGTGGAAAAGAAATTTCTCTTCTAATATAAAGCGCAAATTTTGTTTTCCTGTGCTAATTGTGGAAATTATACTAATGTAACATGAAAATCATTAGCATATTGAAATTTATTAAAAAACAAATCATAATTTGGAAAGTCAAGATAAAATCTGAATGTTTGCTAAAGATATATGTAACATTATACTATAGTTGCAATATCGTTGGAATGATGTATAATTTTTTTCTTTATTTTATAATCACTATTGTTAAAAAGTTAGATGAGTTTTTTATGCACGGTGCCCACTAATGTTTCTTGGTTAAAATAACTTCCAGAATTTTGACATTGACATCTGAAGTCAATAGAATAAATTGAATAGTATGAGACAAAATATATATAATCTGACTTCAATAATTGCAAGTACCATATATTTATAATCACAGTATTATACAATTTGGCAATGGAGTAAAGATTTAGAAATGAATGCAGAACATTCAAATAAGCACAGAAAACTTGTGAAACTGCATGTGTATTTTTCAAAAATAATTGTAGTGTTTTTAATGCATGTGTAGTGTTTAATGCATGCATAACAATCAAATAAATCTGCCTATAATGATGAATTTCAAAGGCCAAGCCAAAATCCTTTCATGAATTTGATACTTCTAAAGAATGTGATCTCGTCAAATTAAATCCTCATGACATTGATAAACAGTTATTACTGATATGTGTTACAAAGCAGATTTTTATACATGATAAATAATATTTTCTGAAGCGTTATTTTGTGTTGTCATCTCTAAATAAGAAATTGCCTACAAATTCAGAAAGCTACTGAACTACGTTCTAGAGTTTTTAATAACTTTAATTGGATATGTCTGTGGGGATGTAATTTAAAAAATTGTCGTTTAAACTGGCCTTGATGCTTTTTAAAATGCATGTTGGCACTGTGCTTCGAAATTAGGCCTATGTTTTGAATGATTAGAGAATTAAAAATTAAATATTTCAATTAAAGCAATAAACATTACTACAATTATAACAAGAATCATAGTCTGCTCTAATTATAAATGTATTTATCGGCCTAGTATCTTAAAAGTTGGGTGAAGTGAACTCATATTTTCTTATCTATTGTAAGAGCACTATAGCAAGAAATATAAAGTTTTATTTTAGTTGTTTTTAATTTTATAGCAAAACACTACTTCATTTAATTTTTGGATAATGTTCTAAAGAACACTTTAAATTATAGGCAAAAAATAAATATTGGATAATTAAATTCTGCCCAAGCTTACAAGATGCTGCTGCTGATATGTTAGACATGGTTTATTGTTTCAGTTTTTTATAATACTGGGCCTAATTTAATTACCTGCATATTTATTTATTGCCTATACTTACTTACAGTTCATGCTTGCTGCCTTTGGCACAACCTCACTGTGTGAAACACTTTTCTCACATTTCTTTCGTGTGGTTTGTTTTTTGTACTTTTATTTATTTTGTATACTTTTTTTTATTACTTTATGTATTTACAGGATCATTTTGAGGAATCTCAATTTGAGTCACTATGCAAAGATAGTTAAAAACTAAGAAAAACTGCAGTACCAACACTCTTTAGCATTCCAAATCCACCACTATCTGTAACTGATAAGAGGATAAGAGAAGTAAGATGTCCTAAGCCAAATACTGAAGTGGTAAATTATTTAATATTCTCCAAAAAAATTGTTGAAAAAATCATTGTTATTACAAATATATTAATTCAGTCAACCATTGTTTAAAAAAATAATCACAGCATAACATGTTTACTATTTCTTTTTGAATTTAGGAAACTCTACCTGCTTCAAATGAAGAGTTGTTAAAAAAAATAGAATTCCTTGAGCAACAGCTTCAAGAAAAAGATGCAAAATTGACATCATTTTTGTCCGATGAGCAAATAGGAACCCTTGCTGTGCAGTCAAAAAGGAACTGGTCAGAAAAGTCCATTATAAAAGGACTGAAGATGCGATTTGCTTTGAGCAAACATGGATATAATTACCTCAGAAGTACTGGATATCCAGCACCATCGTACAGTACCTTGAACAGGAGGATTAGGGACATAAAAATTAATTTCGGCATTTTAGAAAATTTGTTTTTTTTCCTCAAGACAAAAGTTCATTCATTGGATGCTCTTGATAGGAACTGCTGCCTTTTAGTTGACGAAATGGAAATAGCTTCATATCAAGATTTTGATACATCGTCTAAGTCATTCATTGGAAATGTTACGTTAGGAAGCTAAGCATTACACTATTGTAATGCTTAGAGGCCTTAAAACATCATGGAAACAGATTGTTGCCAATGAATTAACAGGGCCTTCAACATGAGGTTCTGACATGAAAGATCTAATTCATAGAACTGTAGTAGCAGCTACAGAAATAGGTTTAACTGTAAGAGCCTCTGTTTCAGATATGGGAAGCAATAACAGAGCAATGTGGTCGTCATTGGATGTGTCTGTCTCTAGGAGAGATAGGAAGACAAATTACAACATTGGAGGACCTGATGTTTTCATTCACAGTATTGCAGATGCACCACATCTCATTAAAAATATGAGAAATACATTTCTTTCAAGTATTATAATATTACCAGAGGAATTTCGCCACCAGCATGCCTTGCCATCGAGGATAGTATCTTCAGTGTATGTGAAACGACTCTGGTCAAGTGAGATAGAAGCAGATGCTGCCCTGAGATCTCTACATCACTTGAACAGAATTCATCTCTTCCCAACACACTTTTCCTCGATGAATGGGGCATCTGCTGTGCAATTGTTTTCTGTAAAAACAGCTGCTGCTATTGAAAAAGCAGGTATTTTACACCAAGTTGCAAAAGAAGCATTAACTTCTGCATGATGGCTGAGACTTGTAGCAGAATGGTTTACAATTATGACTACAAGGCATCACTATCAAAAATCAAGATGAGAAATTTAATATTTTATTGAAATTCATTCATGTGACTGAAACTGTTCAGTTTGGGAAAGCATGGAAGCCATTTCAAACTGGCATTATTATGAGCACATTGAGTGTTGTGAAACTCTCAAAAGAATTATTTTCCGAGGGGTTTACATTTTTCTTACCAGGCAGGTTGACACAAGATGCGCTGGAAAATGCCTTTTCACAGATTAGACGAAAGTTGGGTGCAAAGCCTACTGCTTTGCAAGCCAAGAGAGCACTGAAATTAGTGTGCCTATCACAGTTCATTTCAGATATCAATAATCCAAATTATTGTTCTGAAAGTGACCACAGCCTCTTTGATGCTTCTGAATTAGAGGTTGCTATCAGAAAGGAGGTCTTGCATCCTATCTCCAATTCTGTAGTGCCATCTACCTCTTCTGCAGTGGCAGTGAAACGTCGCTTGCCCCCAGCTGTGGAAGAAAATGATATACATTACATCGCAGGAGCCATATATAATAAGTTGTTGAAAAAAAAAAGCATATGTGAAAATTGTAAAACAGCTATGACCATTTCAGAGGACATGCTGGAACCTGACATACCCGAGCATCGCACAATTCTTACAAAACATAGCAATAAAGGTGGACTGAAGGTCATCTCTTCAGGAATGTATCAAATATGTAGGGAAGCTGAACGAGAATTTCAAAAATGTAAAGATGTACTCCTTCGTTTACAATCAGCCATCACAAAAGAATTAGTTGAAAGAATAATTGATAAATGTACGCATGTGGCCATGCCAGAATGCTGTAATCTTAAGAAAGTAATTATTGATAATTTTTTTATTACTAGATGCAAAGGCCTTACACAGCATCTTATCAACAAAAGAGCCCATAACGTTTCATATTCATCAGCATCGGCCAATAAGAAACAAAAAGTAAAATAATTTTAGAAGGTATGTATGTTTTATATTAAATAATTTATGTGTTTTATGTAATATGTATTACTTTTTCCTAGGCTACGAGTATATAAATTTCTGTGTTTGATGTTATATATGTTACTTTCTGCTAGGCTATGAGTATATTATTATGGTATTATTTTCTTGTTTCTAATATATAGAAATATAGCATATTTTCCAGTATAAAATTTCAGTTCAGTTTTACTTAAAAGTATGGGAAAGCAGATTTGTTTCATGCATGATCTTTATAATACTGGTATGAAATGAATGAATTTTAATCTGTAAACAATTTTTTGTTAATATTGAAATGTGTTTCCTTGGGTACATTTTTAGGCACTTGTGGATCATGTCAGACAACATGCAATAGAAAAAAGATGTCCGTGTGCATAAATTTTTCATTGTGTTACTTCATTTTATCTAAATTTCAAGGATAATTCTTTTCATTTTTATATGGCATGTTATTAGTATAAAGGCTAGTGAAAATAAATTGGTATGTGTATCTGTTTTTGAAGTGTAATGCTTAAATAAAAAGATGGTGCGTGTTTCTTCATTTAAATAAAATTTCAAAGATAGTATTTTTCAGCGTTGTACTGTTTGTTATTTCTCAATGTAAAGGGTAACAAGGGGGAAAAAACTGGTATGGTACATCTGTTTTTTAAGCATGATAATTTTATTTATTTCTTTAGTGATGCATATATATATAGAGAGAGAAGGTATTTGGTCCAACTGAAGTTATAATAAATCTAATTTTACTAGATCTCTCCCTCCCCTCAGGTGTAGAAAATTTTCAAATGCAGAAAGTTTATTTGCAGAATTAATTCATTTCTGATAAACTTATTATCATTAATTTTTTATATACCATGTTATTAAGTTACACGTATCACTACTGTGTAATAAACTTGTATTTAGGGCAAAAAATTAACTGTTTTGCAGCTAGTGACTAATATCATATGCTTCTAAGAATATTACTTTAACTTTTTTCATAACTTTTGTATTTCAGGAACATGAAACTGTTATTTTGATATACTTAAATAATAAAAGTGTGTATCTGAATCAATTAATGGATACAAATATTTTACAGTTATTTTTAGAAGATATTTGCCATATCGCTTCTAATAATTCATAAAGTATATTAAAATATAGGTAAATAATTTGGTGCAGAATTCAAATTTAGGGTTTGAAATATAGTGAATCATGAGACTAAATGATTTTTATTGTCATGATTTGCCTGGGCTTAAGAATGTACTTTTCGCTCGGTGGAAATTGTCATCAAACTGTCCTGAACAGGCTTTTTGTTGATAATAACTTCCAGGCTTATCAGTACCTCCTTTTGAGTGGAGGGTATACAAATATAGTACCCAATTTAAATTACATTGTGATTGTAATAATATTGTGGTATTAAATAAGTGATTATAATTACAATTTAGATAATTGCTTTGTAATTATATTACATTGTATCTGTGAACTCTTAATTTCATTACTTTATGCAATTATGTTGTAAGTGCATAATCTAATTGCAATAATATAATCTATTCACAATTACAAAATAATTATAAATGCAGTTACATCTTAAATAGAGGCCATTTTAATACTTTTAAATTTTTGCAAGATAACTTCCCATTAAGGTTCATTTGGAGGAAACTATGCAAATACTAAAAAAGAAGTTATGTTAAATTTACATATTTTGTACAGTAGTTTCTTGTTATAATGCTGTTCAATATATCTTCAATACTTTTGTAAATTTAACGACATTCTTTGCAATTACTGTGGGGCTTTAAAAAGAAGTTTCTTAGTTATGCTTTCTAATAAGAATGTGTTAAAAATTAAGTATTATGTATAATAACTAACAATTAAAAAAACTTGACTGCATGAAAATGCTGTTGCTGTGTAAAATAAAAAATAAGCTTTCTTTTATGCTTTGAAATGAATTACATGTGGTTAAGTCGTCCTTTTACAATTTAAGAATGTGGTTAACACACATTCTTAAATTGGACAGGTTTTATCTAAATTATTAGTATAAAATATATAAACTATGAATTATTTTGTAACATAACTCAAATTACAAAATTCATTCTATATACGTTCAAATTTATTATCTTTTATGGAATAACTGTTTTTTAATTTAGGTAAAAATTGGATTTTTAGAAGTATTACAAATACAATGCAACACAAAGGTGATCTGATTGGAGAGGAAGGACTTTTTATTACGGTTTCTAGTTCGTATTTATATTACATTTGGTGAAAGTCATCCAAAACACAGAATGCTGTACTTTCTTCTTCCATATATGTTATGAAATATTTCACACATTTAAAAGAAAGTGTTTCTTCAGAGTCTTGCACAATTATTTCCATATACCTCAGACTAAAATGACAACATATTCTTAAGTTATTTTTTTAGTATGAATTTACAGTGTTTTTATGGAAATTTTTGTTAAAATGTCATTAAGATAAATTTATTTGCACACTACGCTTTAACTATTTCCCCATTTGACACTATTGAAAGTTTTTATTCATATCTTATTTATTTTAGTCTGCTAACGAAACTGAAACATCTAAAGAATAAGTTATTTTGAATATGTTTACAAAATATACGCGAAATTTTTATTTAAGTGAAAACGTCTATATACTATTCGAGAATTAATTAATTATCCGAAAAGTTTATGTGCGCTGAATGCCGCGCGTCTATAAAATAAATCTTTAAAAAAAAAAACAGCAGACATTCAGCCAGCGTGTGCGATAAACGCGCCAAAATTGGTAGCGCGTTCCCTCCCTCGCCAAGAGAGAAAAGTTGGTGATTCAGCCTGGTTTAGAGGAGCCTTACCCTAGAGGTGATCCAAGAAGCCGCTAACGTATCGGTCGAGCTGTTGAAACTCTCACCGACAACCACGTGATTTGCTCATGCGCGCAGCAAAAACTAAATCAGAACTTTTTAGTTGAACTTTGAGAACTCGTGATGGACGTTTGAGTGAAACATGTTAATCCTATTCTTCTGTGTTACATATATATTTTAGTTTAGTGATGTTATTGTAATTAAATATCTTATTATCTTAGAAGCCTCCCTTTTTCTGTGAGTAGTGTAGTGTATAGATGTACTTAAGAAAAATACTCTCGGATTTATCTCTGGATTAGAAAGAAAGAAGATCGAATAAAAGGTAAGTCCTTTTTACCTTTTATTTTCTAAGAATTATACAATTTTTGGCATCCCTACCGGGATTCGAAGGCGAATTGTTGATACTTGTTGAATTATTGAATATACATTAAATAATGACGGAATTCATCGATACATTGAAAAGGAAACGCGGCCACATAAGAGCTGCCGTTACAAAATTAATTGGCCGAATCGAAACTGAATTATCAAAAACAGAAGTGAATGCAGAGGAACTAGAAATTTCCTTAGAACTCTTAAATGAAAAATCTCATTTATCAATAATGTGTAACTCTCACGGAAATAATTCTACAGACATTATTGGGGATGAAAATAATAAAAAGGACTGTGTTCTGACAAATAAATCTTGCATGCAGTTAGTAAATTTGCAAACTTTAGTAGTAAAACTTCGTGGGGATGGAATCGAAAAATATGTGAGAATTTTAATAGATAGTGGTTCCCAGCGATCCTACATTTCGAAGTATGCAGTTAGTGTAATGAATTATAAAACAAGTGGTAAAGAAGAATTAATCCATGGTTTGTTCGGAGGAATTGAAAAGAAAGAAACTCATAGTAAATATTTAATTAGATTGAGTAGTCTTAAAGGTGATTATCACTGTAATTTTCAGGTTTTGTATCAGGATAAAATATGTACTGACATTCCTCAAATTCGTAGAGATACATATCTTATTGAACTGCAAAAACATGGAATTTATTTAACCGACATGCAGAATAAATATGTGGATTTGATGTATGAAAAATCACCTTTAGAAATTCATGTCCTTTTAGGTGCAGATGTGGCAGGAAAGCTTCTAACAAAGAAGGTTAGACAACTAAAATGTGGGTTATCATGCGTATACACTAGATTAGGATGGACAATGATGGGTAACAGAAAAGCGTGAGTTCTCTAACAGTATGACAACTGTATTTTCACTTCATGTTAATGATTCTAAAATTTCGGATTTATGGCGTCTTGACTCGTTAGGTGTTAAGTCATTAAGACTATTTAACTGTAAGATTACGTCATTTTTTCTCTTCTTGGCGCCTTGCATGGCGCAGATGTTCATTACAGCAACCCTGTAAACGCTTACTCAGTTTTTTTTTATTTTTTTTATTATTGCTGTTATTGTTAGTAGTAAGTCATCGCTTGAAAGATGGTACGCATTTGATTAAAGTTGTTGAATAAAATATTTAGTACAGTCCACCTCTAGTTAATTTGAAATTGTTGTATAACAACGCACGCATCGCATGAACACTTTATGGCCCGCCGAGCCACAGGTAAAAGACATCGTTGCTAAAATTAACTTTTTATAACATTTGTAATACTTTCGTTTGGTTGTATTACGGATAACTTCGTATAGAGTGTTTGGAATGCTTTCGTTTTCGTGTGGATTACGCAATTAAGATTGGATACTGTGTCATCGTTCATTTCCGGTGTTGCTGTCGAGAAATCTGCAATCACGGTAAGTGATAAATTATTTATTTGTTCATGATGAATGAATTGAAAGCGATTAAAGCTAACAAAAAAAGTTTAAAATGCAGTATCAGAAAGTTTGAAAATAAGGTAAATTCTACAGTGGATGAAGCAGATATTTCCTTATTGGAGTTATACGAATCAAAAATATTAGAATTTAAAAAGGAATTAAGTAACATTTTCGATTCTTTATTTGCACATTGTGAAGAAAAGGACACTGACGAATTCATTAAGGAAAAGGAAAATGTAGTAGATAATCTCGATGAAATTCATTTGAAAATTAAAAGAAAAATTTCTGAGATCAGTTCTCAAAGGAATAGCTGTTCAAATGAAAACGGTTCGAGTAAAGACATAATTGTTTCGGATATAAAATTGCCTAAATTGTCTCTTCCAATATTTAGTGGGAAAATCGAAGAATGTATTGAATTTGAGGATTTATTTTCCGCAGCTGTGCATAAAAATAGCAAATTAACTAATGCGCAAAAATTGCAATATTTAAAGTGTTCGTGTAAGGCAGACGCTTTAAATATTATTCAGTCCATTCCAATTTCAGATTCGAATTATGACATAGCATGGAATCTGTTGGTTGAGCGCTATTGCGACAAAAAAGATTTGATCAATTCTATCATAAAGAAATTAATTTCTATACCTCAAACGAGTGATTCTACTTCGTCACTTTTAAAATTTATCGATAAGGTGCATGAATGTTTACGATCCTTGGAAGCATTGGAGCAAAAGGTGGAAGAATTTTCAGACACGTTAATTGTTTATTTATTAGTTGAAAAGTTGGATAGAAATACTCGGTATTGGTGGGAAAGGTCACTTAAAAAAGACGAAATAGGAAAGGTTAAACAACTGACATGTTTTTTGAAGGAACACGCTCGCACCCTATCACATTACAAACTTCCGCATGGGGAATCGAAACGTTCATTTAATACCAAAGCTCTTACATCACTTTCGGAAAATTCAAAAAGTTGTCCTTATTGTAAAGCTGATCATTTATTGTTGAAATGTGCGCAATTCTTAAATGTAACAGTCAAGAAACGATTTGAATTTGTAAAGACAAGAAAACTATGTTTCAATTGTTTATCTTCGGTCCACACAATCAAGGACTGTAAAAGTTCTAATACATGCAGAAAATGTCAGAAATTTCACAATTCGCTCTTACATTTTGATCGAAATGAAGAAAATTTCGATAGAGCAAACGGCACATCGAATCAAATCACAAACAAGACTAATAAATTAAGCAGTAATCTTTCTCCAAATGCTGATACATTTACTCCAATGGCAAGCAGCCAAAAGGTTAGTGACACTAATGAAACCAACCAAGCAAAGTCCATTAACGGTACTACGCTGAATATTTCCAGTTCTTTTAATAAACAAGTTCTACTTTCAACTGCAATTATTTTCGTTAAGGGTAATGATGGAAAATTTATCTCGCTGAGAGCCTTGCTGGATTCCGGTTCTCAAAATAATTTCATTACTAAAGAAGGTGCTGAGTTATTGAATTTGAAGAAAAGAAAAATAAACGCTTCTATTTCAGGTATCAATGGTACAGTTATGGGTGTTAAGGAAAAAGCTATAGCAACCATCGCTAACGTTACTAGAGATTTTATTCGTAACTTACAATTTTTTGTTGTTCCAAAAATAACTCGCGTAACGCCTGCTAGATATATAAACATTCCTGATGTTAAGCAGTTGCAACTCATTGGTTTAGCTGATCCAGAGTTTTATAAACCTGGTCAAATACATGTTTTATTATCTAACGAAATATTTTTTGATTTACTGGGAACAAATAGAATAAATATGCAAGACCTGATTCTCCATCAGTCAGTTTTTGGATACATCGTTAGCGGGTCAGTACGCATGCCGCAGCAAGGCAGTGTTGATAATTTTTGTGGGTTTGTGGAAAATGGGAATAATTTATCTGACAACATGAGAAGGTTTTGGGAGATTGAAGGTATTAATGAAGCAAAAAAAGTGAAAAGTCAGGAAGAGGAATTTTGTGAACAGCACTTTCTTCGTACACACACGAGGCAAGATGATGGCAGATATGTAGTGGAAATGCCAATTAAGGAGGAAGGACTTAGCCTTTTAGGGGAATCTAGTGAAAACGCTAGCAAAAGACTGAATTATCTACTTAAACGCTTCACTCGCAATCCCGCAATGAAACACTTATACGAAGATTTCATTAAGGAATATAATGAATTAGGCATTCCGAAGAAATTGATGAAGGGGATAGCTCTAGTTTCTCATATTATCTTCCTCACCATGGTGTTTTCAGACCCGAGAAACCTAGCACTAAACTTAGGGTAGTGTTCGATGCCACTGCTCCTACGACTACTGGAATTTCGTTAAACGATATTCTGCTGAATGGAGGGTTAGTTCAAGACGAACTATTTGATATTATTTGCAGATTTCGAACGCATAAAATTGCCTTCCCAGCAGACATTGTAAAAATGTATCGTCAGATTTTGATTAAAGAACATCAAAGAGATTTATTACGCCTCTTATGGAAGAGTAGTGAAGAAGAACCAGTTAAGGTCTATAGACTGAAGACTATAACTTACGGTACTTCCAACGCACCATATCTAGCAACACGCACACTTAATCAATTAGCAGAAGACGAGAAAAACAATTTTTCGTTAGCAGCGCCAATAGTACAAAGGGATTTTTATGTCGATGACGTACTCACAGGAGCCCATACTCTAATAGAGGCTAAAGAATTACAGTCGCAATTGATTAACCTATTATCACGTGGAGGAATGCGTCTGCACAGATGGTGTGCTAATCATCCTGATCTTTTGCAGTTTCCGGATGGACAAGAGGAATATTCTTTCAGTAATTTCGATGACGATCAGAGCATCAAAACTTTAGGATTATTATGGAATCCAAAGATAGATTGTTTTTCATACAAATCAACGATCAAGAAACCAACTACTTACACAAAGAGAACAGTGTTGTCTGATATTGCTCGCATTTATGATCCATTAGGACTGCTTGGTCCAGGGATAACAAAAGCAAAAATCTTCATCCAAAGACTTTGGTTATTGAAGCTTGATTGGAACGATCCGCTACCCGAAAGGTAATTAAGGATTGGCAACTTTTTATTGATTCAATGCAATCTATCAACAATTTGAAAGTCAGTAGATATGTTTTACAGGATAGTTTTTCTGATATACAAATTCATGGATTTTTAGATGCATCAGAACACGCATACGGAGTAGCCATCTATTTACGCTGTAGAAGTGACAATAATTTATCTTCACATTTGCTTTGCAGCAAGTCCAGAGTAGCTCCACTAAAACCGCTGACAGTACCTCGACTGGAACTCTGCGCAGCTGTACTGCTAGCACAGCTTGTTGCAAAGGTGGTGCCTTTATTGAAATTGGACATCAGTAAAATATGTCTGTGGTGTGACTCAACCATAGTGTTAGCGTGGCTTCAGAATCCTCCACATGTACTAAAAACTTTTGTTGCTAATCGAGTGTTGCAGATCCAAGAGCTAACACATACATGCCAGTGGAATTATGTGCGTTCAGAGGAGAACCCAGCAGACCTTATTTCCCGAGGACTGAATTTTGACAAGCTGCATGATGCTGATCTGTGGTGGAAAGGTCCTCCATTCTTGAGTGAGGGTGTCATACCTAACAAGAACATTGACTTTGAACAATTAGAAAAAAACAGACATTTTCTAATGAACTGAGAAAAAGAACTGACATTGCTTGTTTATGCACTTTGCCTTCAAAATTTATTGATAATGTCTTAGATATCACTAACAATTATTTAAAATTATTACGTATTGTTAGTTATATTTTCAGGTTCATTTGGAACTCTAGGTGTGCAAAACAGAAAGGAGCACAAAGAAGAACAGGTGGAGTAAGTTCAAAGGAGTTAAATGAGGCAGAATCCTTTTTAGTAAGAGAGGTTCAAAAATGTAGTTTTTATTCAGAATACAACTCCCTCGCACAAGGTAAACCCATTAATAATAAAAGTAATTTACTTTCTTTGAACCCTTTTTTGGATGCAAATAATGTAATGAGAGTAGGAGGCCGATTACAAGGGGCCAATGTAATGTTTTCACAAAAACATCAAATAATTTTGCCTGTTAAATGCAAACTAACTAAGCTGATTGCTGAGCATTATCATCGGAAATATTTACACGTAGGTTCGCAAGCATTATTGTGTTTTATGAGACAGAAATTTTGGCCATTACAAGGTAGGAATTTAACTAGAAAGATTACCCATGAATGTATAATTTGTAGTAAAAATAAACCAGTCACTATCGAACAAATTATGGGGACATTACCTGCAGAGCGCGTAAATCCAAGCTCACCCATTAATCATGTCGGCACCGATTTTTGCGGTCCATTTTTTATTAGGTACAAGGGACAGAGAAAAGGAAATCTTCATAAGCTATATTTAGCTCTTTTCATTTGCCTTATAACAAAGGCAGTGCATCTCGAACTAGTGAGTGATCTCGCCACTGACGCATTTATTGCCACCTTAAAGAGATTTATTGCTAGGCGCGGAAAATGCTCAATCATTTTCTCAGACAACGCAAAAAAACTTCGTTGGCGCAAATGCCGAATTGCAAAGAATTAACAATTTAATTAGAAATCCTGACAAAAAATTAGCAGATTATTTAGGTGAAGAAGGAATAGTATGGAAGTTTATTCCCCCCACGGACACCTAATTTTGGTGGACTATGGGAATCTGGAATAAAATCCGTGAAATATCACTTAAAGCGAATTGTAGGTAGGTAATGCAAGGTTGACTTTCGAGGAGTTATTAACTGTAGTAACTGAGATAGAGTCTGTTTTAAATTCTCGCCCTATTACTCCCTTATCTTCCGATGTAAATGATTTAGAGGCATTAACACCAGGTCATTTTCTCATAGGAAGACCCTTGAATGCTATAGTAGAACACGAATTAATTGATATACCTGAAAACAGACTCTCAAGATGGAAACGAACTACCAGATTTGTCCAGTTGATATGGAATCGTTGGCATAGGGACTATTTAAACACACTACAACAGCGTTCAAAATGGAAGGTAGAACAAACGAATATTAAAATAGGTATGCTAGTACTAGTTAAGGAGGATGATCTTCCTGTCTGTAGATGGGTGTTAGGGCGCATTACAAGAATTTTTCCTGGAGTTGACGGTAAGGTTAGAGTAGTACAAATACAAACAGCAAAGGGCATCATTAAGCGTGGAATTACAAAAATTGCAATTTTACCCCAAGAAGAAGCTTCCTAAGTTAGTTAAGTGTTAGCTTATTATTATAAAACTTGTATTGTACTTTGTATTGTGTATAAAATTTTGTATTGAAAATTGAATATTATTATATTGAATTAAGAGATATTATTCGTATTGCTTTATTGTATAAGGTAGTAATTGTACAATTTTGTAGGTTATTATGAGTATTATCGCACGAAATTATTGAAGTAACCCTTCAATGCCGGGGGGTATGTTAAGTCACTAAGACTATTTAACTGTAAGATTACGTCATTTTTTCTCTTCTTGGCGCCTTGCATGGCGCAGATGTTCATTACAGCAACCCTGTAAACGCTTACTCAGTTTTTTTTTTTTTTTTTATTGCTGTTATTGTTAGTAGTAAGTCATCGCTTGAAAGATGGCACGCATTTGATTAAAGTTGTTGAATAAAATATTTAGTACAGTCCACCTCTAGTTAATTTGAAATTGTTGTATAACAACGCACGCATCGCATGAACATTAGGAATAACGGATCCTGCTACATTCCACACAAGAAAGGAAATTGATGAAATTGCTAAAACATATTTTCGTCAGTCATTAAAGAGAGATAGTGAGGGTAGATATCAGGTCTCTCTTCCTTGGTTAGAAGGGCATGATGTTTTACCTGACAACAAATTATTAGCAGAGAAAGGGTTAAAATCCTGCGTCAAAAATCTCCAGTCTAAAAACTGTCTGAAAGAGTATGAAAATATTTTTAACTGTTGGTTGTGCATTAGCACTGAAGGCGTAATGAGTACGTTTCCTCAAGCACAGTTTTCATTAAAGAATCATAAGTCAAAAATTTAACTACGAAATCTTTATTTAATAAAATAGGATAATTCTGCTTAACTTAAGCATAACAATAAAGTAATAATCTTCACAGACATTAAAATTGAAGTATCGAAAAAGAGATAACTTACATAGAATCATCATCAGTCCTAAATATCATCAGGCTTACCTATTTTAGACAATAAGGAAAAGAACAACAGGAATATACTTTTGACACCGCACCTGAAAAAGAGAAAGTACTACTGGATTAGACCTTTGGCCAAGTACAAGTAGGTAGGGTGAAAATCGAATATACTGCATTGCACAGGAACTTCACTTTCTCTCGCCAATATATATCTTGGCGCACGTTCGTTTCGTATGCCTTTCGAGTTTCATTATGCAAAATACCTAAATTTATGCTAACATTGCCCCTGTTTTGCTAATGAAACTCATATCAATTGCAATTCATTCCAGCAAAACTGAAATTTAGCTTTAGGAATTGGTTTAGTCATAATATCAGCAGCCATTTGCTCTGTCGAAAGATAAGCAAGTTTTACTATTCCTTTGTTATTCAAGTCGCGTATGTGATGAACTTTTGTATCAATATATTTTGTGCGCGAACTGAATTTTTCAGAATGTACAAGTTTTATAGTAGACTGATTATCTTCAAATACCTTTATCGGTAGAGTTTGGAGTAGTTTGAAATCTTCTGTTAATTTTAATAGCCATATAATAGTTCTTGCGTAGCTTGCGATAGTGCAACATATTCAGCTTCTGCTGAGGATAAAGAAACACAAGTTTGTTTTCTTGAAAACCATGAAATACAGTTTTTTCCTAATAAAATAACACTTCCTGATGTAGATTTTCTATCTTCAATATCTTGTCCCCAATCAGCATCTGAATAAACTGTAATATTAGGTTCTTCACTCGACGAAATTTGTAAGGATATATTCTTTGTCGTGTTTAAGTACCTAATGATTCTTTTAACAGCATTCCAGTCCTTTTGACGTGGATTATTACACCTTCTGCTGAGTATGTGAGTTGAAGCTGTGATATCTGGTCTTGTGATAGACGATATATATAAAAGACTTCCAATAGCTTTGCGTTTGAAGTTAGGAGATTTTCTTCATTGTTTTAGGTTATAATAGTTTGTTTCCATTGGTGTGCTAGCGGGTTTCGCTTCTTCAAGTTGAAATATCTTGACAAGTTGATTTATTTTATCTTTCTGTGATAAGAGATAACTTCCATCTTCCTTGCGATTTATTTCCATGCCTAAGAAATATTTAGCTTCACCAAGATGCGTTATTTGGTAACGTTTCTTTAAATCATTAATTGTTTGAAAAATTAATCCTTCTTCTGTAGAACTTATTAGGATGTCATCAACATACACTATTAAATTAATTCTTTTATCACGAACCACTTTTGTGAAAAGACACGGATCTGCTTTGCTTTGACTGAACCCAAGATTCTTCAATGTATTTTCAATTTCTGCATTCCAGCACCTAGCTGCTTGTTTGAGACCATTTATCGACTTCTGTAATTTACAAACTTATGTCTTTCTTCCGGAACCACGAATCCTTCTGGTTGTTACATATATATTTCTTCATTTAAGTTGCCATACAAAAAAGCTGTTTGAACATCTAGTTGATGTACCTTGGCATTATTATACGCTTCCCATGCTAAGAAAACTCTTATCGTAGTGTGTTTCACTACTGGTGAAAATGTTTCATCATAATCACTGCCGTATTTTTGAGTATATCCTTTGGCTACTAAGCGTGCTTTGTATTTTATATTTTTACCAGTTTCGTCATATTTTGTCTTAAACACCCATTTGCTGCCTACTGCATGTTTTCCTGGTGGTAATTCTGTAAGTGTATAGGTTTCATTTTCTTTTAGAGAATGTATTTCTTCTTCCATAGCCTTGATCCAAGCTTCTTGTTCACGTTTTGGTAAGTTTAGAATTTCTTCAAAGCTTTCTGAATCTTTATTTTTAGGTAAGATTGATTCTTCTTCTGTTTTATAAGAGAATCTTCCCGGTGGGACCCCTTTGGTTGATCTGCTAGAAACCCTTCTTTCTACATTTTCTTCACATTTAATTAACTCTTCAGAACTTTTTGAATCTTCTGTAAAATCATCGCCAAGAGATGTTTCTTCATTATTTTTTTCATCTTCTTGTGAGTTATTGAAGTGAATTAATTCTAAATCTTCAGCATTATTTTCTGCATGTTTGTCAGATAAAGACGCGTTTTCTGAAAATTTAACAGTTCTAATTACTATTATTTTCCTTCCACCTACATAAATCCTGTATCCCTTACTTCGTAAATCGTATCCTACGAATATTCCTTCTTCGGCTCTGTTGTCGAATTTACGCCGTTTTTGTTTGTTCACATAATAAAATGCTTTACAGACAAATACTCGTAAGTGACTTAAGTTTGGTTTTCTACCATTCCACAATTCATATGGTGTTCTATCTGTGGCTTTAGTTGGTAACCTATTTTGAAGATATGCAGCAGTAGCAGCTGCTTCAGCCCAGAATCCTTTAGGTAATTTAGAGTTTATTAGCATAGCTTTTGTCATTTCTATTAAAGAGCGATTTTTCCTTTCTGCGACGCCGTTCTGTGCCGGACAATAAGGAACCGAAGTTTCATGAAAAATACCAAGTTTCTTTAAATAATTTTCAGTAGTTTCGTTACAGTATTCTGTACCGTTGTCGGATCTGAGAACCTTTATTTTCCCTCTAAATTTATTTGTTGTCGATGCAACATATTGTTTAAGTTTGTCGAATAGTTTATCTTTTGAAGTAATAAAATAAATTTGAGTATAACGCGAATAGTCATCAATGAAAGTTACGAAATATCTTTTCCCTCCTAAGCTGTTGACTTCAATTGGCCCACACACATCCGTGTGCACTAAATCCAGTGGATTTTTAAATCTAAAACCAGTTTTGGGGTAAGATTTTTTAGTTTCGCTTTTACACAAGTAGAACATTCCACACTATGAGTGCATTTGCCAAGTTGAATTTTTGGTTTTTACTGCCAAATCATTTTTCTCAAGTGTTTTTATGGCATCTATATTTCTGTGGCCTAATCTTTGATGCCATTTTAGTATACAGTTCGTCATTAGCTAAGTATGCTTTCTCGTCAATTGAGTTTACGGTCAATTTATAGAAACCTTGCTGAGCGTTGCCGTCGGCTACGAGTATATTGTTACGCTTTATGTAACACTTATTACGGTACTTTTCCGTTTCGCCGGCGCAAATCTCGCCAAGCAGACTTTATTGGCGACAACATACAGTATACACATAAAAAATATTTAAAAAATTTTAGTTCTAAGAATTTTTTATTTTGAAGGCATAAACATTTTAATGTCGCTTAAAATTTTATAAAAAGCCAATAAATAAAGACAATACATTTATAAAAAGACACTAATTTAAGAATTTACTATGCTTTCATGGTTCAACATCCTGATTCGCCGGTTCATATCACGTGACCCCAAGCGAGCTCATCTCACGCAAACTATTCTACAAAAATCTAATGCTCTCAGTAATTATCTACATTAATTTCAAGTTAAATCTTAATTTGGAACACAAGTTTAAATGCAAGAAATATTTTAATTCGTACGAATAGCTTACTCAGAAAATTTGGAAAACTGCAGTGCTTTACTTCGCTAATGCATTCTCATTAGAATTGAGGAGTTTAACCCTTGACTTTACCTTTTCTATATTTTCGGCTTCGGGTAAGCGCATTTTAATTGACTTAATTACCGCCTTAGACATAAAACTGAACTCTATCTGATAAAAATTCTATGTAATTATATGTCAGTATTGAAAGAAACAATCAATCTGATAAGAAAAAGCTGCGACTTGTTTTGAAAATGAGGCGTAAAAGGTTACCAGCGAGAATATTCCTTTTGGCATCGGTTGTACCATTATTGGCGACTTTATCGCTTGCGCCGGCAAAACGGAAAAGTACCCTTATTACTATCAAATGTAACAATGCAACCTTTATTCGTAACAGATTGAACAGAAAGTAAATTACTATCTAAACCTGGTACATACAATACATTTTGTAATTTTATTTGTGTAACCTGACCCTTTATGTTTTGAACTTTAAAATAACCTTCACCAATACCATAAGAATTTAATTTAGCACCATTGGTTACAGTTACTATTTGTTTATTAGAGTCCTTTAACTGAGAGAAAAAGTTCTTATCACTCGTCATATGAGTTGAGGCTCCTGAGTCGATAACCCATTCTTGCGTTTGCGTGTTTTCATGTTTATTTTCCACTTTTAGAACTTGATTAAACTGAATCTGCGAATTTTCGGTTTCAATACTTTTAAGATACTTATTTTCTTTAAGTTTTATTATGTTTCCTACTTTTTGCGTATTTCCTATTTGGCATGCATTACTTTTATAATTTTGAGAATAATTTTTTACTTTACTATTATTTACATCTGTTTTCGGGGAAGTTCATGCGTTGCGTTTTAAATGAAAACAGTCATTTATCGTATGGTTATTTCTCTTACAGTAAGTACAATATCGTGATTTATTTTGGTTTTTACTTTTTAAAGCAACTGAATCGTAGTTTTGAACTTTCTTAGTTTCCACACGTCTACAATACTCATCTATAAGTTTATTTTTAACATATTCTAGCGACAATTCAGCTTTCTATTGCAGTTATTAAGGAGTTGTATGAATTTAGGGAACTACTCTGATATGCGCCCTCAAGTCGCCAAATTTCTCGCCAAACACTTTTGGCGAGAAACTTCACGCGGCCGTATTACTATCTAAATTTTTTGTGTACATTTCGAACTTTAAGCCTAAAATGTCTCCAAAAACGCGGTTTTCGCACATGCAAAAACTACGATTTGAAAACACGATTTAAGCTAAAAGTCCGAAACAAAAACAAAAAATTTAGCTAGCAAAAACGTAAAGTTTCTAACCAAAATATTTGACAAGAATCCATGTACACAGCGACGTGTTTTAACTTAAAAAAAAAAAAAAAAAAAATCTACGAATGGCACACTGTAGGTAACGAACGAATCTACGAACTACGCGCACCTCGCTTTAATAAATTAACATAACAATAAATTTCAAAGAATACCATGTACACAGCGTTCTGTTTCAACTTTAAAAAACATCTACGAATTGCACAATCTACACTAAAAACAAATCAAGAAAATAAACTAAAATAAATTTCAGACAATTCAAAAAACAACAATAAAAACGGAAATTCATACAAAAAACAATGAATATAACATTCCACAAAATAAAAAGAATAAAATAAAATGCACTTACCATAATGAAAGCTTCTTTTAAAAGCAGAAATATCTTTCCCCCCTATCTTCTCAGATACAGAGCATACAAAGTCCAAAATACATTCGTTAATAAAATTTCGCCAGTCATACAACGTCTGTGAAGAAAACTTCCTCGTTTTTGCTATATCACATGCCTTCCTGCGATTCAAAATTTCGAAAGTAACAATAAAAACTTCCTCCAACGTTAACTTGCTATACGAAAACCAAGATTTAAACTTTAAACTCCGCTGACACCCACATACTTTATTAGCAACAATTTTACTGCAAACCCACAGAAGTCTACCAGAAACACCATTTTTCATCCGAGTTCTCATATCAGCTCCGCATTTCGGAGACGTCACACTCCGTTTTAGAAGTCCCGACTCCCACAGAAATTCCAAAAATACACTACGATCCTCAAATACATCCGTGAACAAAAGACTCGTTAACAACTCCAACATCGTACCTTTTCATACTAAATTTACTCTGCACACAATCTAAAATACGCGGTTGAAACCTTCCCACCACGTCTTTCATCGCAACATAGGCCATTTAAAAAAAAAAACACGCGACACGAACCAACCTTGCCAACTAGCAATTAAACTACTCCACCAAAAGATTTTTCAACGTAGACATGGTTGCTATACAACACGCAATCGCGCCAAAAACCAGCGCAAAACACATATCGCCACATTTGGTGAAGTTAGAGCGTTTATCAGAGTTGTACCGAATTTGGTAAAGAACATAGTAATATTGCTATTAAGTTATTTTCTTTAATTTCTTCACCTATACTACGCAGCTTTTCAGCCAATTCTAGTACTCCTTTGATATGTTCCTGCATTTTAGAACTTTCATTATATCTAATGGAATATAGTTTTCTAAGAAGAAATAATTTGTTTGTTAAATTTACACGTTCATGGACACATTTTAACTTCTGCCAAACTTCTCTTGCAGACCTACTATGCAATACATGGATAATTTGCGAATCCGAAATGTTTAAACATATTACAGCTTTAGCTTTACGATCATTCTTTAACCAAATATCAGTAACAGTTTCCGGTTTTTCTTCGAATACAACATTATCTAAACCTTCTTTTATTAGAAGTTGTTCTATTTTAAAATTCCTCGCTGAATAAGTTTCATCTGTTAACTTTTCTATGCAAATTGATTCTTTTAGAATAGACATTATTATTTGTTACAATTATTCTTATAAACTTTGTAACTAGTATCTTCAACAAAGAGTTTTAACACTTTATGTCCCTGGAATCTTACAACATTACAAAATTTCAATTTTAGAATTTCGTAACCAGTCTCATAATTTTTTGTTGGTTGTGCATTAGCACTGAAGGCGTAATGAGTACGTTTCCTCAAGCACAGTTTTCATTAAAGAATCATAAGTCAAAAATTTAACTACGAAATCTTTATTTAATAAAATAGGATAATTCTGCTTAACTTAAGTATAACAATAAAGTAATAATCTTCACAGACATTAAAATTGAAGTATCGAAAAAGAGATAACTTACATAGAATCATCATCAGTCCTAAATATCATCAGGCTTACCTATTTTAGATCAATAAGAAAAAGAACAACAGGAATATACTTTGACACCGCACCTGAAAAAGAGAAAGTACTACTGGATTAGACATTTGGCCAAGTACAAGTAGGTAGGGTGAAAATCGAATATACTGCATTGCACACGAACTTTACTTTCTCTTGCCAATATATACCTTGGCGCACGTTCGTTTCGTATGCCTTTCGAGTTTCATTATGCAAAATACCTAAATTTATGCTAACATTAACGAATGGGCTGAAGAAGGTATTATAGAAACTGTTGAAGATAAGAAAACTGAAAATTGTAATTACCTACCACATGCGGCTGTAATTAAGGAAAGTTCAACCACAAAGATTAGACCTGTGTTCGATGCCTCAGCGAAGGAGAGGAATGGTGTGCCCTTAAGTGACTGTTTAGAAAAGGGCCCAAATTATTTGGAATTAATACCGAGTATTTTAAACAGATTTCGCCTAGGTAAATACGGGGTTATCTCAGATATACGTAAGGCCTTTTTGCAGATAGGTGTCTGTCCTCGAGATAGAGACTTTCCTAGATTTCTCTGGTGGGAAGAAGGAGATCCCGAAAAATTGAAAATATATCGACATAAGCGCGTTGTGTTTGGCGTTAATGCCAGTCCTTTTTTTCTCGCCGCCACACTGAATTATCATCTCGAGAATGTTCCTGAACATCAACAAGAGGTAGCTAAGAAATTAAGTGAATCAATGTACGTCGACAATTGTGTGGCCAGCGTTGATACTATTAAAGAACTAAACACTTTCATTAATGTGTCGAAGGAAATTATGTCGACTCCTAAATTTGATTTAAAGGGATGGTGTTACAATGAACCTAGCGGTAAAACTTTAAAAGGAAATCCTTGCAATGAAGACTCCGATAAAACCGTATCAGTTCTGGGGTTGAAATGGAATTTATCAAATGACACTTTGTCCTGTGACTTTAAAGATAGTTCTGTGAAACAGCCTGTCAGCAAAAGGAATATATTGTCAATAGTACACAGGATTTTTGACCCGATTGGGTTTACAGCTCCTGTTACTCTGATTCCTAAGCTAATGCTTCAAGAATGCTGGAAACAGAAGATGTCATGGGATAATAATTTACCTAAAAGCATTTCTGACAAATACGAAAGTTGGAAAAATAAATTGCACAATTTGGGAAAAATAGCTATACCCAGAAGAATTTTTGCTGACTTCGAAAGAATTTCCGATTTATCTTTACATGTGTTTTGTGACGCGAGTAAATCTGCTTATGCCACATGCATATTTATGCGAAGCTGTAATGAAAATTCCGTTACATGTCAGCTCATCTCAGCTCGATCCAGAGTGGCACCTATCAAGCCGATTTCCATACCACGACTAGAGCTCTTAGCTTGTTCGATTGGTGCTAGACTGGCACATCGTGTTAAGGAAGATTTGAGACTAGAAAGCTTGCCTATTTATTATTGGAGTGATTCTATGGATGCATTATTTTGGATAAAAGAATGAAAACTGGGCCGTTTTCGTTCACAATAGAGTGAAAGAAATCCGTACTCTAAGTAATCGCAACGACTGGAATTATATTCCTGGAACGCTAAATCCAGCGGACCTCCCTTCCCGAGGATGCAGTTCGGAAACCTTAGTCAAATCGAAATGGTGGGAGGGTTCCGATTGGTTGAGAAATGATACAGAAAAATGGCCTGCCTCTGAAATCGTACCGAATTTTGACATTATAAATGCTGAAAGAAAGAAGACATTATTTCTGCAGTTAATTCGAATGCTATGACTCAAGTTAATTTTGATAAGATTTCTTCGTACAATGCCATTCTAAAGATAATATCTTGGATCTTCCGTTTTGTTAAAAATGTCAGACTAAGTCCTAATGAAAGAACTTTTGGAACAATTACAGGGAAAGAAATTAAAGAAGCAGAATTAACTCTTTTGAGATTAGTGCAGAGTGAATCATTTTCTGGATTAGATGACAAAAGATTACGTGTACTTCAACCAATGATTGATTCTAATGGAATCCTTAGGGTTAAAACCAGATTTCTGAGAAGAGATGATACAGAAAATTTTCGATTTCCTATTATTCTTCCTTCAGATCATTCTATTGTAGTAAAATTAATTAGAGCTAAACATGAAATGAACAATCATGCAGGAGTACAATTTTTAATATCCTCTTTACGAGAACAATATTGGATTTTGAAAACACGAAAGACTGTCAAGAAAGTCATAAGAAGCTGTGTTGTATGTCAGAGGTTCGATACTAGTTCTTCGAAAACACCCATTGCTCCTCTCCCTGAAGACCGAGTAAGAGAAGCAGCAGTCTTTGAGATTGTAGGTGTTGACTGATTCGACCGTTGATATTGAAGGGAAATCAAAAATCATGGATAGTGATTTTTACCTGTGCTGCTTTTCGCGTAGAACATTTGGAATTGATTTTCTCGCTATCAACTGAAAGTTTTCTGCAAGCGCTGAGACGTTTCATTGCTCGACGTGGAAGACCCCATCTATTCCGACAATGGAACGAATTTCAAAGGAAGTGATAGATTATTCAAAAGCTTAAATTGGGATAAAATCTTAGAACAAGCTAGTATCCACAGGATCACATGGAAATTTCTTCCGCCATCAGCTCCCCGGTGGGGAGGATGGTGGGAGCGATTAATAGGAGTCCTGAAAAGAATCCTTCGCAAAGTTTTAGGACGATCATCTCTGTATCATGAAGAAATGATAACAATTTTGTGTGACTGTGAAGCAATAATGAATAATCGTCCATTGGCGTGTCTTGGAAGATGTTGAAGATTTATCTCCGATCACACCTTCCATGTTTCTCCATGAGATTCGACAAATTGGAGTTCCTGATCTGGATAATATATATGCGAAATCTTTAAACAAAAGGCTTATTTATCAACAAAAAACTTTTACGATTCGAAAACTTTTACGTAGATTAGATCTACGTAAAAGTTTTCGAATCGAATATCTCGGACAGTTACGGCAAAATTATGAACATGTAAAAGTTTCACAACCTTTGAAAATAGGAGATCTTGTTTTAGTGTCCGATGATAATAAGAAGCGAACAGACTGGTTATTGGCGAAAGTAACCGAGATTTTCAAATCTCGGGATGGACATGTGCGTTTAGTTAAGGTTAAGACTAAGCTTGGAGAAGTTTTGCGACCAACCAAGCGTTTGTATCCTTTGGAGATAACATCATCAGATGAACAGTCTAGATTTAGAAATGTGGCAAGCAGCTCTTCTGATGGACCAGAGACTTACTGCGATCCTGATATTCGTAATGACTTGCCTCAAGATCTTAATAGCGAAAAGATTCCATCGATGACCACAAGAAGTGGTCGAATGGTAAAGCCTGTTCAAAGGTTACAGTTTTAAATTTGATTTTTCAACAAATTTAAAGGTGGAAGTATGTTGAAACTCTCACCGACAACCACGTGATTTGCGCATGCGCGCAGCAGAAACTAAATCAGAACTTTTTAGTGGAACTTTGAGAACTCGTGATGGACGTTTGAGTGAAACATGTTAATCCTATTCTTCTGTGTTACATATATATTTTAGTTTAGTGATGTTACTGTAATTAAATATCTTATTATCTTAGAAGCCTCCCTTTTTCTGTGAGTAGTGTAGTGTATAGATGTACTTAGGAAAAATACTCCCGGATTTACCTCTGGATTAGAAAGAAAGAAGATCGAATAAAAGGTAAGTTTTTTTTACCTTTTATTTTCTAAGAATTATACACGAGCCGACAAGCTATGACTGAGCTGAGTCGACAGGAATACTTAGTAACTCACATCCCACGTCCTCGTTCTGGAGAGATGGTAAAAACATATGCCATTAACAGGGGCCTCAGCCCCGTACAGCTGAACGAAGTCACTAGCCCCGTTCACAAGAGCAGATTCGACCGGTAGCGAAAACCGGTTCTTTCAACGTGTCCCGTTCACATGGGACAAGCATTAACTGCCTCGTCGAATTGGAGGTGGAACTTGGTTCAATGTTCCTTACCTCTCGGGAGCAGGGCTAATGAGGAGAATTCCCGTAGATTTCCCTGCGCGGTTCACTTAATTTTAGTTACTGCTCGCTGGACTGTCAGCGAAACAGTCGCGCTGATAGATGTCCCCCCAAAAATTAGATAGAACTGTACAAGATACGGAAATTATAGACAAATACAGACAAGGTTATCTGATGCTAGGTATTCCAGAAATATCGTTGAAATTAAAACTAAAGTTAAGACAAGTGCATATCGGCTTCAACGTGACAAGGGACTCGGTACCTTTTGAATGATTTAAAAAAAATTAAACATTTTCATCTCCTTTTTATGGATATTGTTAAATGGTTTTGTGAAACAAAATAATTTTAAGCTGAAAAAAAGTGTTTGCTAGTAATTTGTTTTTAATTAAAATTTTTGAAGAAAAATTTTACAATTAAAATGTTTTTCTTCTCCTACAATTTTCAATGTCCCCCCCCCATTTTTTATTGTATTTAAGATTAGAGTGTTCTTAATAACTTCAAGGAATGATTTTGTAATTAATGAATTAGTTTCTGAGAAAAAGATAAAAATATACTTTTATCTAAAATCTTTAAAACAAATATGATCTCAGTCAAATTTTCATTTCAAATAATTTTTTCTTTCAGTATTTTGCAAAACCCATTCTTGTTTCTATAAAGTATATGATTTTAAATAAGCAGTAAAAATAATAAAAAATTTAGGCCATACCTCTATATGTTTTAGGAGTTTAAGTAAAAGGATTTATTGAAAAACATGCAAAAGGTTTCTCAGTTTGCATTTGCAGTTTAAAGAATACAAACTGTCTGAATAGACATTTAATCATTTCAAATCTTTAAAATTTTATTACTGAGTTTCAATACACACGTATATATATAAATCAAACGTAGTGCTATTTATTCAATTGGTAAATATAAACATAAATTAAAAACCTTTTTTTAAAACCTTATGTGGCCAGAAAAATCGCAAACTCATAAAACGCAAGCAGAATTTTTCTTTACCAGTTTTTGTTTTGTAAAACACGTTCAAAACAATTTTAATACATTGATTAATTATAATATTGTTGCATGCGTACGGGTTTGTAATAAATTGATAATAGTTCGTAAATGATGGTTATTGGACTCAAATCCGATGATAGCTTAATTAAATTTATTTTATCAACAGAAACACTTCAAAGTTCCGGAATTTTCCACAGAAATACTCGTACAAGTGTTTAGAATATCACTAAGTATAATCAGTAGTTATGCTTCAATCTAATAAAACGTTAAACACAACGAAATGCAAAAGGCATATTAAGAGAAAGTTAACTCAGAAATATCTCCAATCTCACGCTGAACTAACAACTGGCAATAACAACTTATATAGCATAAATAATGTCATAAAAATGTGGTATAATGAGATTATTACTTTGAAACCGATGTGGTTCGTATTGATGCCCAAGAAGAACCAATATTTCCCATTCTGCTTCATTGCATATCTTTCAAAAAAGTAAAAAAATCATCCAATTAATTTCCTTTATCATTTTTTTTAAATGCAAAAATTTTGTTTCATAAGCTGTGAAAATGTCGGAAGTTTGTGAATGATATATTTTTAGATATGAAATTTTAAAATTTATGGGCGTCAAAAAGTCTAAAAATATGAACGATTTTCAAAGATTCTCCCAAAATATTTTTAAAAAAATTACGCTAAAAATTTCATTTAATTTTTTTTCTTCACACTGTGTTATGGTGCAAACTATAATATTCTGAGATTCTCAGTTTATTTGTTAATATTTGCAAAAAATCGTTTCTAAATTTGAAAAAAATCTAATCCTCTAAAAATCAAACGCGTGACACCCATCCACAAGCAGTGTATGTACAAAGTTTGAGTTCTATATCTTATCGGGAAGCAGTTTAAAAATCCATGACCATCTTTTAACCATAGCGACAAGCACCAAGAGTGAACTAAATAACAGCTTATAAAATAATAATAATAATAATTCAAAAGCATACATTTTTCAGGAACCATTACGAAAGTTTAGGAACCAGTTGCGAAAGTACAAATTACAAAATTAACAACAGTAAACAACGTTAAAAATGTGTAAACAGTATTAGAAATCTGCCAGTTCGGAAACGTGATTGTTCACAGAGGCTTAGGTGTAAAGGATAAGAAGACGGTGGTCTTCTGAACGAGTCCTAAAGACGAAACTCTTTCATGTCTTCTTTCCCTCTTCTTGCTAACGGCAGCTATGCGAAGCGTTGCATGTGAACGGGGTTTTAAACACTGTCAGGCAAACCGCGCCACCAATCCAGCCTGCTAACACTACGTCATGGTATACAGATGTCGGCTTTAGGCGCCGCCAGAGGTAAGCCAAAGAAGGATATGAATATGCAGTTTTGAGGCTCCAGGCTTCCACCGGAAACCTCAAGCAGTTTAATTCGCAAACTCCATCGTCAGAAGTGTTTCGCCTCGGAGAATCATGAATATCTGACTATATACCTCCACCACAACCAACGAAACAGACAAGACTGTACCATACGGTCCCTACCGAGGCTGAAATACCCATCACCAGCGATGACTCCAGTCCTGGGGAGACTGATTTTAAACACCCGTGGCCGAGACTGCTTAGGTACAGATCCTAATCAGTAGCTTCCCAGGTTGTGCCGGAGTCGACCCCCGGAGGGGCGTTCAAATAAGACAAGAATTTTCGAGTCGAACTGCTAATTTCATTTATTGTCCGGCACCTTTTTGACTCGGCGCCGTCATGCGCCGCACGACCTCGCACCTATTGTTGGTGCGGGCCTGCTGCCGCCAGAGATGTCGTTTAATAAAAAGAAATGTCATCGGTAAAGTTCCATGTACTTGATGTTTACTTGCAACTGTGCATGTAGCTGCCCTCGAAATCGATTGAGTGTTTTAATAAATGTACGCGAAATACAAGGTTGTTATTGCGATTTTGATTGTCACATTGGCGTGTTTCTCTTCGATTCTAACTGTCCATGTATTTACTTTGTAACAAAGTGTTATCTAATGAGGAGATGAAACCGTCTGATTCGCAGGAGCATCTGCAAAAAATTCATCCTGACAAACAAAAATAAGATTTGTCATTTTTCATGAACATCAGGGACAAGTTCCTGAAAGCACTGCATGTCTCAAGCTTACTAGTAGAATTTATGTGCCACCGATGGAGCTCCTGCAGTGGTGGGTCGTCATTGTAGGTTCATCGCCCTTTTGAAGAAAGAGGTTCCAGGTATTTTAGCTGTTCACTACGTGATTCATAAGCAGCATTTGGTTGGAAAATACCTCAGCGACTGTTTGCATCAGTCGTTACAATATGTCATCTATGCTGTGAACAAAATTCGGAGTAATGCTTTCACCCATCGATTATTCAGGCAGCTGTGTAAGGACAACGTAACAACGTGTGTAAGTAGCTTCTGGAATCTTTTCATCTCCGTACTTGAGTTTCTCGAAGAGAACAATGTCTCTTTGAAAGATCGATTGCTACAATTTAAGATTGATGTCATTATTCGCAAAATTCAATGGAATTCATTTGCAGCTTCAAGGCAAAGAGTTCAATTTGATCACAATAAAATCTGTCATTTCTACCTTCCTAAAAAAACTCACTTTGTGGAAGCAGATGGTTTGGTTTATTGAAATTACGGCAAAGCACACTGGGGCTAGTGCCTAAGGGGGAGGGATGCCTTCGAGGAGGACTTTCTAGAAACTGGCTCGTATACACGTTACACATGGGGAAAACTACGAAAACGCCCATGCAGCCAGCCCGTTCGCGAGATTCGAACCTCTGACGGAACTACCAGTGTTCAGCGACTTTACCGCTCGGCCGCTGGTGGGCTTGTGTGTGGAAGAAAAATTTTGGTCGCAAGGAATTCAGCCAATTCCCGATCTTATCGGATCTGCATAAGAGCAGTAAAATCCCGCTCAATGGAACACAAGGTTTACTGTCAACGCCTTGATTCTTTGCACAAGAACTTTCCTAAGGGTTTCGAGGCTATTTTGCCCCTGAAAGTTCCTCAATGGGTCATGAACCTTTTTATGAATATTGAGAAAGCAGAGGTTTAGACTAAGGAAGAACTATTCGAACTTTCAACTAAAGACACTTTGAAATGACTGAGCTAATTACAAAAAATAGAATTCAACTCCCAATCGTGGAAGTAGGGGACTTGCGTCTTCATCTATCTAAAAGTATTAAACCGTACGGTTCAGAAACCGGCTCTGAAAGATCAAGCACAAACATCCCACGGATTATACTTGATGTTTTCATTGATATTACTCGTTTAGTGTATTTTCTGCTGTTTGCTTAGTTTTTTAATTAAGAATAAAGAATCCTTTAAACATGAAAGAACGTTTAAGATTTTTTTTTATTATTCATTTCACTTTTAACCAAAGGAATGTAAATACCTTTCAGGGCAAAACTGAGTTTCCTGGCTTTTATATTAGCTTTGGCTCTAAAATTATTCTGATTTTTTTTCTATACAGAACGTTATTGATAGCTCTGCAATAAGGAGTACTTTTATCTATTTCAGTTCAAAATTAAATCAAATCTAATCTGAAATTTATTTGTATAATATAAAGGAAAAACTCAAGAAAATTATACATTTTTAATCTTTCTAATTCTTTTTTCTAAGTAATGCTTTATTTCATTCTATCAAATTATCAACAAATTTGGTACAAATTGAAACAAACAAATTTGGTATGTAAGTCTACTGAAAAAGAACTACATAAAATTTTTGCCTTTTTATAAATCAAAAACCCCTTATCCTGTACCTTAAATTACAAGATTTTCACATAGGGGGAGTAGAAAAAATTTTCGCTCGTTAGGGGTGCGGCAGCTTTAAAAGGTTTTAAGAACCACTGGTTTAAATGGTACGCGCTAGTCAAAAGGTTGAGAACCGCTGTTTTAGAATCATTCATCAGATTCATCCATGAAGTTATATATTAACTCTTCAAATCAGGAATTATTCTTATGAGTCCGACTAAGTTTTAAAATTCTACAACGCAACGTCTTATTAACATTTCCTCAAAATAAGGAGATCTTTATAAAAAATTTACAAACTGTTGATGTGTTGTCAAACATATTGGTAACAAAAAAATTAATTTGAAATATTATATAAATTTGCTTTGAAAATTGCTGAAAATAGGATAAAGTTTTAGTGATGAATGAAGTATATTTTGCAGTTAAAGTAAAAAAAAAGTGAAGAATAAATTTATCTTCATATCCAGGTTACAGTTTGCTGGTAATCGCTTCAAGAAATGAAATAAAGCATTACTTAGAAGAAAGAATTAGAAAGATTAAAAATGTATATTTTTCTTGAGTTTTTTCCTTTATATTACTACAAATAAATTTCAGATTAGATTTGATTTAATTTTGAACTGAAATAGATAAAAGTACTCCTTATTGCAGAGCTATCAATAACGTTCTGTATAGGAAAAAAAAATCAGAATAATTTTAGAGCCAAACCTTATATAAAAGCCAGGAAAATGTGCAATCTGCAGTAATGTTCAGAAGTATCGAATGTAATCTGCTAAAAATTTTATAGCAATTATATGATTGAAAAGCACAGATTACTCTGGATAATTATCAAAAATAGCTGAAGTAGTGAATAAAAGAATGCATAGTTTGGTCTTGAGAAAACATTTTTCTTTATTGTTAAAAATTGTTTTCGTACTCACATAGTAAGCTAATTAATTAAAGCTTTTAATTTAATATTTATCGAAAATAGAATTAAATCTTTTTAATTACCTCATTTGGCTAGTAATGTAATCACAGCAAATTTATGGTTAAACTTTCTTTTTCATCCGAGAAGAGATTTTTATTGAACGTTAGAAATTCAAAAGAAGGAAAGATGATAATTACAATGAACCATCAGGGATAATTTTTACAAGTAATTTAATTAGTGCGCATTTTTTTCCTTTAGACTTACCCCCAGTAAATATTGTGCGATTCATTGAATACTAAATACTCAGAAATTTCCTCAAATCTTTCATTAAAAAGTGGTTGTATTAAGCTAATTAACTGAGGACATTTCTTGAGTAAAACGTGAGCTAAACGTTTAATAGCCTTTGGGAGAAACATAATAAATTTAGTGTAACACTAGTAAGCTGTAATTAAGAGACATATTATTATAGAATTTTACGGATGAGATTTCAATTAAAATAGCATGATTTGTATTTAGTTCTGAATATAATTCAATTCATTAACGTATTTGAATTTCTCTTGAACGCAATCTGATGTCTAACGTTTTCTTCTCAAATCTGCTATTTAGAAATTAGCGTGCTTTTAATTTATAGGTCAGTTGCTTCCTAGATATCATTAGAGCAATTGTAGTCAATAAAACCTTTAGTAAATGCCATTAATTAGCATCTACTAAGAGCATATTACATTGGATTGCAATCATTGAACACTGATAGTTCGACCCGAGAGCAAATTCCAAGGAGGACTGGCTACATGATGGTTTTTGCATATTTTTCATCTGAAAGCTGAGTATGAGTTAGCTTCGTTTAAAATGTCTTCCATCAAAGTATCTGTCCTCTTAGGTGGCTATTTAACATGTTTTTCATAATCAAAATAATATAGTCCAATTAACTCGAAGGAACTATCCGTATAAGAAAAAACATGCTTTTTTGTAAATTTCCTAAAACACTTTCGCATTTGCTTAACAGAATCCAAAAGTAATCAAAACCTCATGCAGCCAGCAGATTAACCCACTAAGAAATAAAATGATGACAATTTCAGAATACTCTCAAATTAAAGTATTCAATCGTTGGTGGAAACATAAAAAAAAAAAAATAAATAAATAAAATAAAATAAAATATTACTGAAAAGAGTTATTTCTTCTCTCTTAATACAAAATGTAAGTACAAATATATTGTCATAGCTATCAAATATTAAGGGTCAAAAACTACTGCTTCAGAAAGTCTATAATTCATCGTGTAACTCTAATTACTGTCGTCTATTCGTGACGTGCACAACAAAAATGATTAACTACATCTTCGATGTTTTGTTCAAACCTTATTGTCTATTTGTTTTAACACTAAAATTATCACATTAATCGCATATGAGCAGATAGGCTGAATACCTAATGCCGATATTCGCTTCTTAATCTTTTGGGAGTGCAGTTCTAAAGATGTGTCGGTCTTGCCGAAGTTCTAAACTGAGTTGATAACTATTGATACCATATCATATGCCCATTACGTCTAACCTTGTCAGATATCCTACACTCCTTTATTGCAGCATACAGGACAGACCGAAATTTTTTTCCTGCCACAGAGCTATTTGAAGTCGCCTTTATGAAAAATATTACGAGGCTTAGAATTTTCCCTTCATATGTTATCTGCTGGCCTTTATAGAACGAATCATATTATAAGACTAATCTACTGCCTACAGCCGTACTATCTACTGAATGCAAAACAATAAAAATTTATAGGAGTTTTCTGAATACAATATGCGCTAGGGAATTTAATTATAAGGTTAAAGAAACTCGTAGAGAGTGAATGCAGTAATATAACATATTAGGATCATCAAAAGAACTCTCGGCTCCATGTGGTGGCCAGATGTCGTCGATATTCTCGAAACATTCCGAAGTCTATAATCTGTTATACAGTTATCGTCTGGCACATCCAGGTCACAAGCTGCAACAAAATAATTTCACGATACGCAAGCAAGGCGTGTTTCCAGGGCATTTGCTTGGACCTTATGCTTTGAAACGAGGCGGAGCAATCCGCACTTAATACACTCAACATCTCACCCACCAAGTTATTGCTTTTACCGACGACTTTTTAATACTCGCAAACAGATGAAATATAATGAAAATAAAAATAAGTGCTGAAAATAACATTTAAATCTCCTAGCGATTGCTCTATCAACATAAGATAGTTATTTCCTTTCACATTGCACTGCAGTTATGATTAAGAAAGGGGCAGCTTAGTTAGAAAGGTATCCACCGAGAATATCGCGGACAAAAACGTCGTGGAGGAAACAACGCACGACGAAAACGTCGTAGTACAAAATATCGTGAGAGAAAAGAAAGGAAAGAGAAAGTATCGCAGTTTTCAAAACGTCGTGGTACAAAATACCATGGTCGAAAATAAAGCGGTTCAAAAACTTCGCAGTTTAAAACCATCGTTGTCGAAAATATTGTGGTAAAAAATAAAGTACCTAGTAAAAATAAAGTAATCATCGCATTACGATAACATCGCACACATGCGTTTTTCATGTTTTAAAAGTTGTAAATCCGTTTTCGCATAATGATTTAGGAACGCAAGAAGGAAAGAGGGATATTTTTACTTTTATATTTCATTATTTTGCTGAAAAAGTAAGAAGGAAATTTACTTTTTCAGCAAAGTGATTTTCAATTTTTAAATGGTATTTAAAAATTGAAAATGAGTAGAAAATTAATGAAACTTATAGCACTTAATAGCATTTTAAATTTACATAGTTAATTATCAAAAGTCATTAATAAATTAATCGTTTTTATAAAGTTTTACTCATAATTTCTCATGAAAACTACAGCCTAAAAGTGCTTAGAAAAATGAAAATAAATAAGTGCATGAGGTTACGTCTATAAAAATTGCTTAGTTAATTATCAAATTATTTTCTTTCACATTTGCTAATCTGATATTACTTTGTTAGAAATTATATCTCGGTTTTTTTTTCCGTTTATTCTTAAAGTGTCGTTGACATTTCTTGAGCTTCCAAATCTTTTTGCGAATACTACAACTTTACACACTTTACATAACTTTTACATACTTTGCTACTTTTAATACATGAAAAACGCATGCGACGATTTGTAGGATCTTTATTTTTTAACACGCCATTTTCAACGACGATGTTATCAAACTCCGAAGTTTTTGAACCGCTTTATTTTCGACGACGATCGATGTTTTCTCTTTCGTTTCTTTTCTCCAACGATGTTTTCGCCTTGCGTTGTTTTCTCTGCGACGATTTCGTCCACGATTTTTTGCCGCGATGTTTTCAGCTGTAACCAGTTAGAACACCTTACATAGAGTTTAATTTTGAATTAATTTAAATTGGCCCATACCCAATTTATATAAAAATTACAATAAACTACCACCCGTAATAGACTTAATAATCTCGCTAACATGTGGCTGCGTACTATAGGACGCACATGGGGGATCTCTATAAGAAGTCTGAAGTAATGGATCGGACAATCATCAAACGAATAACTTTCCAAGGAGTAGCAGTATAGGACCAAAGTTCTTTATTGCTATTCTTCAATCACCTACAAACAGAAATATTATCTTCTTCGACTACGTCGTGTGTGAGTACCTAAAAATGCGCTACAGCTTCATCTAAAATGTGCTAGAGACCCTATTGCTACTGCGCCTAATAATTCAGCCAGAAGCTCAGGTTGCCAATACTTTAAAATATTATAGTACGTTCTGGCAGCGTACTCATGTTTAATGGGTGTATAAAATGGCTGTATCACTAAATATTATATTTCGTAAAATTTGATGAAAAACTTACCGAGAAATTTAAGAATTTATTTGGGTGCACATTTTCAGTTTGCGTCAATAGTTCTTTGGCGAAATTATTCATTTATGGTAACCTATTTTCCTCACCTTTTCATTGTTCACGAGCGGGAAAAAAGTTCATTCTTTCAAATAATTTTTACAAAGTGCGTAAATCGCATATGGCTTTACTACCGCTCATAACAAATATGCTAAGTTTCTAAACGCTTTAGTGTATAAATTCACATATTTCTTGGGACATTTTGAACAAAAATCTCCAATTGTTTCCAGATATGCCTAGAAAAATATCTAATTTAAGGCGATGAGAAGAATTTATGTTATAATTATAACAGTTTTTTGAAAAACTTGTTTTATAAATTTTTACAAAAATACAAATGTTAAAGACATAAATCAGAAAATAACTACTGCGAACATTTTTTGGATTGAACCTAAATTTCAAGCTGTGAAAGGAGAAATCAAGTTTCATAAAAAGTATTAATAAATATGTACCCAATTCAATTAATACTGAAGAGGTAAAAGTTTGAGAGTTAATTTTTTTTTTTTAAACTATTTGTAGGATTTTTACAAAACTTAACATTTGGCATAATTTAACTCGTAGAATCAAAAAATGGGCAAACATCGATATATTATTTCAGAAAAATTCCGATGTGTCAAAATATCTGTGATTGAACAATGATATATATAAGTGTTATATATATCATAAGTCGGGCGTTTGAGACATAAAGAACTGGAGTTAAATTTTTTCAATTGACTGAGTAGAACGGTTGCTATAGAACAGTTCCATTTTTAACTCAAAGG
This sequence comes from Stegodyphus dumicola, assembly GCF_044657685.1. Classification (NCBI taxonomy): domain Eukaryota; kingdom Metazoa; phylum Arthropoda; class Arachnida; order Araneae; family Eresidae; genus Stegodyphus; species Stegodyphus dumicola. The sequence continues at coordinate 128,472,089 of NC_140771.1, read as the reverse complement.
AGCTTTAGTTTAAAAAGGCTATTAGTCTCGGAGCGGCATTTTGCGTCGGTTCGATATAAACGACGTATCACTTTTTAAATTGTTGTCACTAAATATTATCGCCCTGTATTACAGTTAAAGAAATCAAATAATGAAGAATCTACACGAATATATGTATGTTTCTAGCACTGTGAAAAAATGACAGTAGCTGGAACCATCAAAATTTGAATAACGTAATCCTCCACAAGACTATGGGCATTCGGAAGACCGAATTTGGAATTTCAAATTTGTTTTATTATCTATTTCATATTTTGTAAAACTTTAACGAATTTTGGATTGACAAACTCAATTAATTCAAAGCAAGCACTGACAACACGGTAAAAAAAAAAAAAAAAAAAAAAAAAAAAAAAAAAAAAAAAAAAGAGACATTTTTATCTCCAGTGCGCGAGACTCTGTATCGGAAATTCTAAAGCTATGCTGATTTTAAAAATTTTGTGCTATTGCTATTGAATTGAATTTTATGTGGTTTAAGTGCAAAGAACATGATATTTAATAAATAAAGGCAACACACAAAACGTTAAAAAAACGCGCGCAATGGGTACGGACTCTTTCTATAGCTTGGAATTAACAGTGATGGATTACTCCTAACTTGCAAAAAAAACCATTCCTCATATGAAGCTTGACTAATTTAATCAGTGTTATAATATTTAGGAATGTCTTGAAAACAATTCATGGATAATTTTCTTCATTGACTATACTTATATATACTAAGGTTTTCGATATCTATTAAATTGATGGCGAAACTTCTGCACAAATTTAAGATGCTGGGCCCGCAAGCAGCATTACATATATAGTCAATGTTACGAAATACTTCTTACATTAATATTCACTATGTATAGTTTTATTATGTATTATTAGTATTCATTATGTAGAGAATTACTATGTATATACATAACTATACTCCATGAAATAGTAAATTAAATGCGACAGCATTCTGCGCAGTGGTAGAACGAAGATTTAAGTAACCGCCGGAGAATCGTTAACTCATTGTCAGGAATGGGCCGTCTCTAAATCTACTAATAATGTGAAGTTTAACACTGCTGAATGCCAAACTTAAACCTTTGTCTTAAAATAACTTTATATTTTTCAGTGACAGCAAGATTATTGATAAAGTTTCTAATTTTGGGAATTTGATTTAATCATTATTTATAAATCTCAATACTGTAATTATTTTTATTTCCTAAGTAGTGTTTACATAAAGTAAAAGTAGCAGAACAGTGTATGATGTTTATCAAAGATGAACTTGTTTCATGTTCCTAAAAAATTGCCATTTCTTTCAATAAAAGCGTGCATCACACATTATATAGAAATTCACTTATCATAAATTAAATATATGTATATCCTTTAAATTGACATATATCAAAGTGATAATCAGATTCATTTCATACGCATTGTATTTACGCAAGAGTTACCGAGCAAAATGCGGCAGGAATTTGATACTAAAGGTTTATTCAGGTGTGAAGTATGAACGGTATTTATACAGTTAAGGTTGCATTTGTTAATCTTGAACTGGATGTTAGCAGCTCGAGGGTTTTGAGTTTTTCACCTCTAGTTAAAATATTTGAGTTTTCATTAAAGACAAATATGAATTTTAGAAGAGGCGATTAAGAGATATATATCAAGTTATGTCTGGAAGCATTTGCCTTATCGTTTCTAACGTGAAACTTCATAAAAAAATTCTGAACCATTAAACCAATGTATGAAAATAGTCAGCGTAGATGTATAACATAATGTGTATTTTCATTGTACTGAATCCAGTAAGCCATAAACATGAATGAAGTTTTTCCCTGAAAATTCAAAAGTTTTATATATGTGTGTGTATATGCACTCTTTTTTAAAAAAAATCGAAGCATCAAGAAGGACTTTTGCGACCGTAACGAAATTTGGTATGCAAAAACATCTTGAACATGCAAATGATCAAAGTTTTAAGGCAAATGAACAAGAATTGCGATCATAGCGCGCATTTCTAGTACGCAATTCGCTAAGTATAAAATCAGTAACAGAAGCGAAAAATTTATCTTTTTCTGTTGCTGCCATTGTAATTCTGTAAAGAAGGAACTAAAGATGCCATCACGACGATATCGAAAACCTTACAGACATCTAAACGAATTCGAACGTGGTCGAGTTGTAGGGTTGCGTGAAGTTGGGTGGTCATACCGACCACTAGGCCGCCACCTGCAGCGTACACACACTGCTGTGCAAAGATGTTGGCAGCAATGGTTGCTACAGGAAATTACCGACGAAATGAAGGCTCTGGAAGGCCAAGGATGACAAATGCGAGGATGCAAGATAGGGTGATTGTTCGCCAGGCCCGAACAGCCCCAACGGTATCATTGTCAACTATTCAACGCACTACAACCACGTCTATACCTCCCGTGGTACCGTCCACCATCTCACGGCGCTTGTCTGAGGCGAGGTTACGCTCACAGAGGTCTTGAAGACGTTTGCCTTTGACCCCACAACATCGACGGAGTCGTTTGGAGTGGTGTCGCAGCCGATCATCATGGCTGCCATCAGACTGGCATTGTATAGTGTTTACCGATTAATACCGCTTCACTCTTGAAGCAGATGACCACCGTGTTCGTGTATGGAGAGGACGGGGCCAGCGGTCCCAATCAGCCTTTGTTTTTCAAAAGCATACAGCCGTTACCCCTAGTGTGATGGTGTGGGGCGCTATTTCTTATGACAGCAGGTCATCTTTAGTCATCCTCCGTGAATTTTTAACAGTTCAACGATATGTTGATACCATCCGGCGGTCGGTTGCATTACCCTTCATGGCACGTCATCCTGGGGTCATTTTCCAAGCGATTTCCGAGCGATATGTGGCTTGCAACTTGCAGGCCACATATCGCTCGCATATCTCTGGACTGTCTCTGTGCGGTTGACACTTTTCCTTGGCCAGCAAGGTCACCAGACCTTTCACCAATCGAGCCTGTCTGGGACATGGTAGGCCGCCAAATTCCGGCACCACAAAATATCGCAGATCTGAAGCGACAACTGATGAATGCCTGGCAGAATGCGTCGCAGAATAACATAAGAAACCTCTACCACTCCTTGCCTCGACGAATTCAAGCATGCATTGCTCCCCCCGAGGCGGTTCGACCAACTACTAATTTGAACACTCAGTGGGTGATTGTGAGCCGTGAACAGGTACTATGACCTTGATTTCTTACTCATTTTATTATCTGTGTATGAGCTATACACGTACTCAATTTCATCAAAAACAACCACCTCCTTCATGGTGCTTCGATTTTTTTGCAAAAGAGAGTATAATGTTTCCCTTCTGCTCAGAAATACGAAGATGCTAAAATTATAACTCCTATATATTTAGAAGAAAAGGGGATTTAATTATGTTTTATAGATACAAGCATTTTGTCTGAATTACGAAATAAACTAATTGTAACTAACTAAATAATAGCCGGTATTTAGTTACAATTATAATTTTAAATCCAAATTTTGAAGGAAATCGTAAACATTCAAGCAGGCTGTTAATGTACTACTGATACGGGCAAATTATCGCATTTCCTGTAATCATTTAATTAAAAGTTTTAATAAATCCATAGACGCATATTCATTCCTGTCAAAATGTTGTTGCTGGGTGCATAACAATGGAAGAAAACGGTAAAGAGAAAGAGATTAACTTTATCTATTGCTGAAGTATAATTGTATTGTATATTAGAATATATATTGATAATTTTAATAGCAAAATGAGTGCAACAATAAAAGCAATATATATATGTAATTTTTCAGTTATTCCAACACATCGTGGGCGAATGGTGAGGCTATTCCATTACAAGTTCTGGCAGATGGTTGACGAAGCTATAATGATTGAAGCACGGAGAAAAATGACGACTCAGGAGTTTTCACTTTTAGTAGCATATCTTTATTTTATTTTAGAGCAGTATTCAGTAATTGAATTATTAGATACGACTGTCTTTACTACGTTATAACATTCTAACAAAGAAAGAGGAGCATGGCGGAGGAGTTAGCAGAACGAAGGCGAGAAGGCATCTGTGTAGGAGAACTTTGACGCAGCATTTATATGAAAGGTTATGTAACAGAGTAGCTTCTAGAAAAATGTAGAAAACTTATGACGCAGCATTTATATGAGGAGGTTATGTAATAGGCGTGAATGTTCTAGCAGGTACTGGATTAGGGGACGATCCTGAATTGCAGAAAAGTAATTAAAGGTTGCTGGTTCGCAAAGAGCAAAGCCATCGTATTTTTGTTATATTTTACATCTTCCCCCCCCCCCGTCAAAAAGAGAGGCCGGGGTGAGAAAAGCATTAGTACAGGAGTGAAGCAAAAGTATCAGAAAAGACATGAAAACATCCAGAACATAGCGTACAAGCTTTAACTATGGCCTATCATAGTTCATGACTTTCTCATATAAAATGTTGACTTATAGTATATGAAATTTTGAACATTAAAACTATGAGTTATAAATAAATATATAATATATGACTACTTTTAAAACTATAACATAATAAATATGGAATACTGATAAATAAATAAGTTATAATTACAAAAGTCCTCAATTTTGTTAAAAATGTCCATTTTGTTTTTTGAAAGTCCTTTTCGTAAAAAGAGTGCGAATAGAATGAAAATATCTGGTAAAATCTCTAAATGTCAGATAGTCCACAAATATGATGCATGTTGATAGTTCACAAATATGATGCATGTTGATAGTTCACAAATATGATGCATGTTGATAGTTCACAAATATGATGCATTTTTTCCTCTCATCGTAGGCAGTTAAAGATTGACATATTTTACACTTCAATACAAAATATTATAATTATTCAAAAAACAATTCAATATAAATAATACAATTATACACTAGAACATGAACACTTTGACTGTAAAACTACGGCATGTCCTCGCCAACAGATCAGCGTGATTACTTGCTGATGGTTGGGGGGTGCTAGGTACAAATATCGAAAAACCTCCGTTGCCTAATACAAGGTAACTGGTTTTTGGCATTGTATATTACCTCAAAGTGGTTTTAGAAAAATAAAAGATCATATAAAATCAAAATTATAAGACAGATAACTTGTATAATCAAGTTAAAGTCTTTTTTTATAATGTTGTAAATTAGAAACAAATATTATCCTACAATAAGAAGAAAATTTTTGCTACAAAATAATTCAAATTATGTGAAAGATATAAAAGGTCAAGATCGGGAGAATAATTTGTCACAGTCGCGAAAATAACTTGTCATAGTTAGGGTTTAAGTCTAAATCAGGTATTAAAGGTCATAATCAGGAAAATGTTTAAAAGAGAATTTTTAAAAAATTAATTTTAATTTTGAACAGATAGGAATTCTACTATTTCTGACAGTTAACTTAAACTCACTTGCTGGATTAAAAGGTCTTAATCTAGTTGAATGAACAATTTCTGATTTCTTTTTAGTTAAAGGACTAGGTTTATCTATTTCATAAGTAACTTCAGAATATTGTTTTAAAATTTTATAAGGTCCTGAAAATGGAGGAGATAATTTACGTGTATTAGGGTATTGAAATTCTTCATACGTTACTAAATCACCAATTTTAAAATTACTAGGTTTAAAATGAATATCATATCTTTCTTTATTTACATTATGATAATCATCAGATCTCTTTTGAGCTATTTTTCTGGCTTCTTCTATTGACGGATACAATTCTTGATTTTGAATTAAGGAATCATAAGGTAATTTTCCATACATTAAATATGATGGAGGGAATTTTGTTACAGAATGAGGGTTATTATTATACTCTTCAGTTACTTTGGGTAATAATTTTGTCCATGCTGTATTACCTTGATAAGAATTTAGTTTACATTTTAATCTAGTTATAATAGTTTGATTAACACGTTCAATTTTACCATTAGTTTGGGGTCTATTTGCAGTAGTTAGCAATTGTTTTACATTATGATTCCTTAGAAAGTGCTTAAATTTTGAAGATGTAAAAGCAGCGTTCCTGTCACTTAAAATCTTTTTAGGGACCTGAATTTGGAAAATTTGTTTTAAGCAATTTATATAAGTATCTGTAGTTACACTTTTAGAAGCAAAAGTCCAGATATATCTAGTTGCATGATCAATAATTATGTGAATATACTTTTTATTAGAATTATAATAATTTAAACCACCTACAGTATCAATAGATAATATTTCAAAAAGTTCACTAACTGATGGTAAATTTTGCATTAAACCAAATTTCTTTTGTTTACTTTTCTTATTAAACTGACATACTTCACAATGTTTACAATAATTTCTAATATCTTGAACAATTCCTGGCCAATAATATTGTGGAGATAACAAATTTAGCATAGATGATACACCAATATCACCAAATTGTATATGGGCCCTTTCAAGTAATTTCGTACGTAGAGACATGGGTATCACAATTTTGTACAATACCTGTTTTTTGATAGTTAAGACATCATTCATTTTCCTATACTTAGTATTGCAAACATTATCTAAATTTTGATATTCTTTTATTTCTTCTAATGATAATAAATTAACTTGCAATCTTAAATGTTGACACATAGGATTTCTAGAGAGCATGTCAGCTTTAACATTAGTAGATCCTTTTTTATATTTTATATCAAAATCATACATAGATAATTTTAAAGACCACCTAAATAGACGACCAGTAGGGTGTTTTATATTTTTAAGCCAAACTAAAGCAGCATGATCAGTATGTACAGTAAAATGGTTACCATGTAAATAATAATAACATTTATCAATTGCATCAATAATAGATAAACATTCCAGCTCAGTAATGGCATAATTTTGTTCATAAGATCTTAATTTTCTAGAATGAAAAGCAATTGGATGTAAACTACCATCAGGATGTTCTTGTTTTAAAACAGCACCAACAGCTTCTTTGGACGCATCAACAAATACATGACAGGGATATTTAGGATTAAACAAAGTTAAAATAGGTCTAGAAATCAATGCATCTTTTAATTTTTGAAAAGCTTTTTGACATTCATCAGTCCAATTATAAGGAGTATCTTTCTTAAGTAAATTTGTTAATGGGGCTCTAATTTTAGCATAATTTTGAATAAATTTATGATAAACATTAATACTTCCTAAACATCTTTGTAATTCTTTGATATTTTTAGGGGGTTGCAATTTCTTAATAACCTCTATATTTGCATTACTGGCCTGGTAATTACCTGCTTGAATTTCATATCCTAGAAAATTTATTTTTTCTTTAGCAAAATTACATTTAGATTGTTTTAATTTTATATTATCTTTCTCACATATATCAAATATTATTTTAAGATGATTTAAATGTTCATCAAAATTTGGAGATAATACTATAATATCATCAAAATAATTTAAAGCAAATTGAATCTGATATTTGTTTAAAATTTGTCTAAGAGCTCGTTGAAAAACAGCTGGGGAATTTTTCCAACCAAAAGGTAATCTAGTAAACTCATACAGTTCAAAATTTGTAGTGAATGCCAATTTTTCAGTATCCTTTTCATTTAATTTTATATGCCAATAGCCTGATGCCAAATCCAATGTAGAAAAGACTTTTGCATTTGTTAATTGATCTAATACACCATCAATTCTAGGAATAGGTTCAGAATCAGTTTTAGTAATTTGGTTAAGCTTCCTGAAATCAATACACAATCTGCTTCTGGACTGCTCATCTCGCTTATAAGTTACAGGAGCAGCATAAGGACTATAACAAGGCTTAATAATTCCAGCTTTTAACAAATCATCTATTTGTTTTTTAATTTCACTATTATCTTTAGGAGATGCTCTATATGGTCTATAGGCTATTGGTAATTCAGAAGTTAATATAACTCTGGGAGGTTCAACCATTATACAACCAACATCATATTTACTTTTTGCAAATATATGGTTATAATCATTCAACAATTTCTGTAATTTACTATCAGAATTTTTACTATTTTCAAAACAATTACCACAATTTTTAGTACTAAGATCATTTTTACATACAAAATTTTCGCTATTATCAAAATATTTACTAGATTGTTCAGCACTGATATCATTTTTACATACATAATTATTTTGGAAAACTTGTCTACTTTAACATTTTTACTTACCTGTTTTCCAAGCTGATACACTTCATAATTATGAAAATTCAATTGTAATTTAAATAATGAAACACATGGTGATGAAAGCAATAAATAATTCAAATTTGAATCTACTACATAAAATATCACATTATTTTCTGTTTTACCTACTTGACACTTTACTTTGATTATTTTCTCTATATGAACTTGACTAGATATTGAAAATATTTTATCATGAAATTTCACTGAAATTTCTCTAAATTTATCACCAATTTTGTTAAAAATTTTTAACGATAAAACGTTAATTTGCGATCCCGTATCAATAATACTGGGAATTTTTTTTGTCCAATTTGGACATTCACTTTAAAGTAATATCATGTTTTAACTTCTCTTTTAGGAACCGTGTTATAATTAATAGCAGGTAATTGTGGATATCGAATTGGCCGATACGCATACTGTAGAGGTCGGTATTGCACTTGTTGATGATTAAAAGGTCTCACACTACGAAAACTTTGATAAGGAGTGGCTTGCACTGGTCTGGGATAATAGCACCTCGGAACAGTTTGCCTTGGAGAAACAAATTGATAATTATTATTTCCTAGACCATCCAACGGCATCTGAACTGGAAACAGTTTCCTAGCAAGAGTAATCCAGTCTTTCGGTGTGTCTATGTTTTGCACTGTTAACAGCATTCTTTGAGACTCAGGAAGTCCTTCCGTAAGTGCTTCCACCATTGTGGAATCAGGTAGTTTCAATCTGGCTCCTAGTTTCAACTTATTACGAAAATAAACATTAACATTATTAAATTTCTCGTATTTTAAAGACACAAAATCACTAAAAGTAACAGATTCCGATGTTGTGAAGTATGTCTCGAAAATATCTGTATGTTGTTCCAGTCTTTATCTAAACAATCACGTAAATAGAGGGCTAAAGCCTCTCCTCTAATACACTCTGAGAAAACAAATTTCTTTTCCTTTTCTGGAATGTTCTTTGCGGCACATTTCTCTTCAAACAATAGAAGATATTTGTCTATTGGAAAATTTGCACTTGTGCCGTCAAAAATAGTGAATTGAAATTTCACTGTATCCACAATAGCTACGGATTCTTGCTTATCAGTTGACATTTTTGCCGTTTTGAGCGTGTTAGCATTCCAATCACAAAATCTTGAATTTAAGAGTTCGCATACACATCAATTTGAACACTAAAATCAATCACTTTAGAAGCACTTGATAAAACGCATAACTTTGGAGACGACGGAAAGCACTTAAGAATCGCCGGAAAAGAAACAAAAGCATAAGACGATCACACAACTGTCCTTGACCCACTGTTGAATTTAGAAGCGCGTTAGAAATAAATCCAGGAGCTATTTTCCCACGTAGAGGATAAATCCTGCCGGCTAATTAATAACTGTAATGTTTTCAGTTATTCCAACACATCGTGGGCGAATGGTGAGGCTATTCCATTACACGTTCTGGCAGATGGTTGACGAAGCTATAATGATTGAAGCACGGAGAAAAATGACGACTCAGGACTTTTCACTTTTAGCAGCATATCTTTATTTTATTTTAGAGCAGTATTCAGTAATTGAATTATTAGATACGACTGTCTTTACTACGTTATAACATTCTAACAAAGAAAGAGGAGCATGGCGGAGGAGTTAGCAGAACGAAGGCGAGAAGGCATCTGTGTAGGAGAACTTTGACGCAGCATTTATATGAAAGGTTATGTAACAGAGTAGCTTCTAGAAAAATGTAGAAAAACTTATGACGCAGCATTTATATGAGGAGGTTATGTAACAGGCGCGAATGTTCTAGCAGGTACTGGGTTAGGGGACGATCCTGAATTGCAGAAAAGTAATTAAAGGTTGCTGGTTCGCAAAGAGCAAAGCCATCGTATTTTTGTTATATTTTACATCTTCCCCCCCCCCGTCAAAAAGAGAGGCCGGGGTGAGAAAAGCATTAGTACAGGAGTGAAGCAAAAGTATCAGAAAAGACATGAAAACATCCAGAACATAGCGTACAAGCTTTAACTATGGCCTATCATAGTTCATGACTTTCTCATATAAAATGTTGACTTATAGTATATGAAATTTTGAACATTAAAACTATGAGTTATAAATAAATATATAATATATGACTACTTTTAAAACTATAACATAATAAATATGGAATACTGATAAATAAATAAGTTATAATTACAAAAGTCCTCAATTTTGTTAAAAATGTCCATTTTGTTTTTTGAAAGTCCTTTTCGTAAAAAGAGTGCGAATAGAATGAAAATATCTGGTAAAATCTCTAAATGTCAGATAGTCCACAAATATGATGCATGTTGATAGTTCACAAATATGATGCATGTTGATAGTTCACAAATATGATGCATGTTGATAGTTCACAAATATGATGCATTTTTTCCTCTCATCGTAGGCAGTTAAAGATTGACATATTTTACACTTCAATACAAAATATTATAATTATTCAAAAAACAATTCAATATAAATAATACAATTATACACTAGAACATGAACACTTTGACTGTAAAACTACGGCATGTCCTCGCCAACAGATCAGCGTGATTACTTGCTGATGGTTGGGGGGTGCTAGGTACAAATATCGAAAAACCTCCGTTGCCTAATACAAGGTAACTGGTTTTTGGCATTGTATATTACCTCAAAGTGGTTTTAGAAAAATAAAAGATCATATAAAATCAAAATTATAAGACAGATAACTTGTATAATCAAGTTAAAGTCTTTTTTATAATGTTGTAAATTAGAAACAAATATTATCCTACAATAAGAAGAAAATTTTTGCTACAAAATAATTCAAATTATGTGAAAGATATAAAAGGTCAAGATCGGGAGAATAATTTGTCACAGTCGCGAAAATAACTTGTCATAGTTAGGGTTTAAGTCTAAATCAGGTATTAAAGGTCATAATCAGGAAAATGTTTAAAAGAGAATTTTTAAAAAATTAATTTTAATTTTGAACAGATAGGAATTCTACTATTTCTGACAGTTAACTTAAACTCACTTGCTGGATTAAAAGGTCTTAATCTAGTTGAATGAACAATTTCTGATTTCTTTTTAGTTAAAGGACTAGGTTTATCTATTTCATAAGTAACTTCAGAATATTGTTTTAAAATTTTATAAGGTCCTGAAAATGGAGGAGATAATTTACGTGTATTAGGGTATTGAAATTCTTCATACGTTACTAAATCACCAATTTTAAAATTACTAGGTTTAAAATGAATATCATATCTTTCTTTATTTACATTATGATAATCATCAGATCTCTTTTGAGCTATTTTTCTGGCTTCTTCTATTGACGGATACAATTCTTGATTTTGAATTAAGGAATCATAAGGTAATTTTCCATACATTAAATATGATGGAGGGAATTTTGTTACAGAATGAGGGTTATTATTATACTCTTCAGTTACTTTGGGTAATAATTTTGTCCATGCTGTATTACCTTGATAAGAATTTAGTTTACATTTTAATCTAGTTATAATAGTTTGATTAACACGTTCAATTTTACCATTAGTTTGGGGTCTATTTGCAGTAGTTAGCAATTGTTTTACATTATGATTCCTTAGAAAGTGCTTAAATTTTGAAGATGTAAAAGCAGCGTTCCTGTCACTTAAAATCTTTTTAGGGACCTGAATTTGGAAAATTTGTTTTAAGCAATTTATATAAGTATCTGTAGTTACACTTTTAGAAGCAAAAGTCCAGATATATCTAGTTGCATGATCAATAATTATGTGAATATACTTTTTATTAGAATTATAATAATTTAAACCACCTACAGTATCAATAGATAATATTTCAAAAAGTTCACTAACTGATGGTAAATTTTGCATTAAACCAAATTTCTTTTGTTTACTTTTCTTATTAAACTGACATACTTCACAATGTTTACAATAATTTCTAACATCTTGAACAATTCCTGGCCAATAATATTGTGGAGATAACAAATTTAGCATAGATGATACACCAATATCACCAAATTGTATATGGGCCCTTTCAAGTAATTTCGTACGTAGAGACATGGGTATCACAATTTTGTACAATACCTGTTTTTTGATAGTTAAGACATCATTCATTTTCCTATACTTAGTATTGCAAACATTATCTAAATTTTGATATTCTTTTATTTCTTCTAATGATAATAAATTAACTTGCAATCTTAAATGTTGACACATAGGATTTCTAGAGAGCATGTCAGCTTTAACATTAGTAGATCCTTTTTTATATTTTATATCAAAATCATACATAGATAATTTTAAAGACCACCTAAATAGACGACCAGTAGGGTGTTTTATATTTTTAAGCCAAACTAAAGCAGCATGATCAGTATGTACAGTAAAATGGTTACCATGTAAATAATAATAACATTTATCAATTGCATCAATAATAGATAAACATTCCAGCTCAGTAATGGCATAATTTTGTTCATAAGATCTTAATTTTCTAGAATGAAAAGCAATTGGATGTAAACTACCATCAGGATGTTCTTGTTTTAAAACAGCACCAACAGCTTCTTTGGACGCATCAACAAATACATGACAGGGATATTTAGGATTAAACAAAGTTAAAATAGGTCTAGAAATCAATGCATCTTTTAATTTTTGAAAAGCTTTTTGACATTCATCAGTCCAATTATAAGGAGTATCTTTCTTAAGTAAATTTGTTAATGGGGCTCTAATTTTAGCATAATTTTGAATAAATTTATGATAAACATTAATACTTCCTAAACATCTTTGTAATTCTTTGATATTTTTAGGGGGTTGCAATTTCTTAATAACCTCTATATTTGCATTACTGGGCTGGTAATTACCTGCTTGAATTTCATATCCAAGAAAATTTATTTTTTCTTTAGCAAAATTACATTTAGATTGTTTTAATTTTATATTATCTTTCTCACATATATCAAATATTATTTTAAGATGATTTAAATGTTCATCAAAATTTGGAGATAATACTATAATATCATCAAAATAATTTAAAGCAAATTGAATCTGATATTTGTTTAAAATTTGTCTAAGAGCTCGTTGAAAAACAGCTGGGGAATTTTTCCAACCAAAAGGTAATCTAGTAAACTCATACAGTTCAAAATTTGTAGTGAATGCCAATTTTTCAGTATCCTTTTCATTTAATTTTATATGCCAATAGCCTGATGCCAAATCCAATGTAGAAAAGACTTTTGCATTTGTTAATTGATCTAATACACCATCAATTCTAGGAATAGGTTCAGAATCAGTTTTAGTAATTTGGTTAAGCTTCCTGAAATCAATACACAATCTGCTTCTGGACTGCTCATCTCGCTTATAAGTTACAGGAGCAGCATAAGGACTATAAGAAGGTTTAATAATTCCAGCTTTTAACAAATCATCTATTTGTTTTTTAATTTCACTATTATCTTTAGGAGATGCTCTATATGGTCTATAGGCTATTGGTAATTCAGAAGTTAATATAACTCTGGGAGGTTCAACCATTATACAACCAACATCATATTTACTTTTTGCAAATATATGGTTATAATCATTCAACAATTTCTGTAATTTACTATCAGAATTTTTACTATTTTCAAAACAATTACCACAATTTTTAGTACTAAGATCATTTTTACATACAAAATTTTCGCTATTATCAAAATATTTACTAGATTGTTCAGCACTGATATCATTTTTACATACATAATTATTTTGGAAAACTTGTCTACTTTAACATTTTTACTTACCTGTTTTCCAAGCTGATACACTTCATAATTATGAAAATTCAATTGTAATTTAAATAATGAAACACATGGTGATGAAAGCAATAAATAATTCAAATTTGAATCTACTACATAAAATATCACATTATTTTCTGTTTTACCTACTTGACACTTTACTTTGATTATTTTCTCTATATGAACTTGACTAGATATTGAAAATATTTTATCATGAAATTTCACTGAAATTTCTCTAAATTTATCACCAATTTTGTTAAAAATTTTTAACGATAAAACGTTAATTTGCGATCCCGTATCAATAACACTGGGAATTTTTTTTTGTCCAATTTGGACATTCACTTTAAAGTAATATCATGTTTTAACTTCTCTTTTAGGAACCGTGTTATAATTAATAGCAGGTAATTGTGGATATCGAATTGGCCGATACGCATACTGTAGAGGTCGGTATTGCACTTGTTGATGATTAAAAGGTCTCACACTACGAAAACTTTGATAAGGAGTGGCTTGCACTGGTCTGGGATAATAGCACCTCGGAACAGTTTGCCTTGGAGAAACAAATTGATAATTATTATTTCCTAGACCATCCAACGGCATCTGAACTGGAAACAGTTTCCTAGCAAGAGTAATCCAGTCTTTCGGTGTGTCTATGTTTTGCACTGTTAACAGCATTCTTTGAGACTCAGGAAGTCCTTCCGTAAGTGCTTCCACCATTGTGGAATCAGGTAGTTTCAATCTGGCTCCTAGTTTCAACTTATTACGAAAATAAACATTAACATTATTAAATTTCTCGTATTTTAAAGACACAAAATCACTAAAAGTAACAGATTCCGATGTTGTGAAGTATGTCTCGAAAATATCTGTATGTTGTTCCAGTCTTTATCTAAACAATCACGTAAATAGAGGGCTAAAGCCTCTCCTCTAATACACTCTGAGAAAACAAATTTCTTTTCCTTTTCTGGAATGTTCTTTGCGGCACATTTCTCTTCAAACAATAGAAGATATTTGTCTATTGGAAAATTTGCACTTGTGCCGTCAAAAATAGTGAATTGAAATTTCACTGTATCCACAATAGCTACGGATTCTTGCTTATCAGTTGACATTTTTGCCGTTTTGAGCGTGTTAGCATTCCAATCACAAAATCTTGAATTTAAGAGTTCGCATACACATCAATTTGAACACTAAAATCAATCACTTTAGAAGCACTTGATAAAACGCATAACTTTGGAGACGACGGAAAGCACTTAAGAATCGCCGGAAAAGAAACAAAAGCATAAGACGATCACACAACTGTCCTTGACCCACTGTTGAATTTAGAAGCGCGTTAGAAATAAATCCAGGAGCTTTTTTCCCACGTAGAGGATAAATCCTGCCGGCTAATTAATAACTGTAATGTTTTCAGTTATTCCAACACATCGTGGGCGAATGGTGAGGCTATTCCATTACACGTTCTGGCAGATGGTTGACGAAGCTATAATGATTGAAGCACGGAGAAAAATGACGACTCAGGACTTTTCACTTTTAGCAGCATATCTTTATTTTATTTTAGAGCAGTATTCAGTAATTGAATTATTAGATACGACTGTCTTTACTACGTTATAACATTCTAACAAAGAAAGAGGAGCATGGCGGAGGAGTTAGCAGAACGAAGGCGAGAAGGCATCTGTGTAGGAGAACTTTGACGCAGCATTTATATGAAAGGTTATGTAACAGAGTAGCTTCTAGAAAAATGTAGAAAAACTTATGACGCAGCATTTATATGAGGAGGTTATGTAATAGGCGCGAATGTTCCTGCAGGTACTGGGTTAAGGGACAATCCTGAATTGCAGAAAAGTAATTAAAGGTTGCTGGTTCGCAAAGAGCAAAGCCATCGTATTTTTGTTATATTTTACATTTTCCCCCCCCCCGTCAAAAAGAGAGGCCGGGGTGAGAAAAGCATTAGTACAGGAGTGAAGCAAAAGTATCAGAAAAGACATGAAAACATCCAGAACATAGCGTACAAGCTTTAACTATGGCCTATCATAGTTCATGACTTTCTCATATAAAATGTTGACTTATAGTATATGAAATTTTGAACATTAAAACTATGAGTTATAAATAAATATATAATATATGACTACTTTTAAAACTATAACATAATAAATATGGAATACTGATAAATAAATAAGTTATAATTACAAAAGTCCTCAATTTTGTTAAAAATGTCCATTTTGTTTTTTGAAAGTCCTTTTCGTAAAAAGAGTGCGAATAGAATGAAAATATCTGGTAAAATCTCTAAATGTCAGATAGTCCACAAATATGATGCATGTTGATAGTTCACAAATATGATGCATGTTGATAGTTCACAAATATGATGCATGTTGATAGTTCACAAATATGATGCATTTTTTCCTCTCATCGTAGGCAGTTAAAGATTGACATATTTTACACTTCAATACAAAATATTATAATTATTCAAAAAACAATTCAATATAAATAATACAATTATACACTAGAACATGAACACTTTGACTGTAAAACTACGGCATGTCCTCGCCAACAGATCAGCGTGATTACTTGCTGATGGTTGGGGGGTGCTAGGTACAAATATCGAAAAACCTCCGTTGCCTAATACAAGGTAACTGGTTTTTGGCATTGTATATTACCTCAAAGTGGTTTTAGAAAAATAAAAGATCATATAAAATCAAAATTATAAGACAGATAACTTGTATAATCAAGTTAAAGTCTTTTTTATAATGTTGTAAATTAGAAACAAATATTATCCTACAATAAGAAGAAAATTTTTGCTACAAAATAATTCAAATTATGTGAAAGATATAAAAGGTCAAGATCGGGAGAATAATTTGTCACAGTCGCGAAAATAACTTGTCATAGTTAGGGTTTAAGTCTAAATCAGGTATTAAAGGTCATAATCAGGAAAATGTTTAAAAGAGAATTTTTAAAAAATTAATTTTAATTTTGAACAGATAGGAATTCTACTATTTCTGACAGTTAACTTAAACTCACTTGCTGGATTAAAAGGTCTTAATCTAGTTGAATGAACAATTTCTGATTTCTTTTTAGTTAAAGGACTAGGTTTATCTATTTCATAAGTAACTTCAGAATATTGTTTTAAAATTTTATAAGGTCCTGAAAATGGAGGAGATAATTTACGTGTATTAGGGTATTGAAATTCTTCATACGTTACTAAATCACCAATTTTAAAATTACTAGGTTTAAAATGAATATCATATCTTTATTTATTTACATTATGATAATCATCAGATCTCTTTTGAGCTATTTTTCTGGCTTCTTCTATTGACGGATACAATTCTTGATTTTGAATTAAGGAATCATAAGGTAATTTTCCATACATTAAATATGATGGAGGGAATTTTGTTACAGAATGAGGGTTATTATTATACTCTTCAGTTACTTTGGGTAATAATTTTGTCCATGCTGTATTACCTTGATAAGAATTTAGTTTACATTTTAATCTAGTTATAATAGTTTGATTAACACGTTCAATTTTACCATTAGTTTGGGGTCTATTTGCAGTAGTTAGCAATTGTTTTACATTATGATTCCTTAGAAAGTGCTTAAATTTTGAAGATGTAAAAGCAGCGTTCCTGTCACTTAAAATCTTTTTAGGGACCTGAATTTGGAAAATTTGTTTTAAGCAATTTATATAAGTATCTGTAGTTACACTTTTAGAAGCAAAAGTCCAGATATATCTAGTTGCATGATCAATAATTATGTGAATATACTTTTTATTAGAATTATAATAATTTAAACCACCTACAGTATCAATAGATAATATTTCAAAAAGTTCACTAACTGATGGTAAATTTTGCATTAAACCAAATTTCTTTTGTTTACTTTTCTTATTAAACTGACATACTTCACAATGTTTACAATAATTTCTAACATCTTGAACAATTCCTGGCCAATAATATTGTGGAGATAACAAATTTAGCATAGATGATACACCAATATCACCAAATTGTATATGGGCCCTTTCAAGTAATTTCGTACGTAGAGACATGGGTATCACAATTTTGTACAATACCTGTTTTTTGATAGTTAAGACATCATTCATTTTCCTATACTTAGTATTGCAAACATTATCTAAATTTTGATATTCTTTTATTTCTTCTAATGATAATAAATTAACTTGCAATCTTAAATGTTGACACATAGGATTTCTAGAGAGCATGTCAGCTTTAACATTAGTAGATCCTTTTTTATATTTTATATCAAAATCATACATAGATAATTTTAAAGACCACCTAAATAGACGACCAGTAGGGTGTTTTATATTTTTAAGCCAAACTAAAGCAGCATGATCAGTATGTACAGTAAAATGGTTACCATGTAAATAATAATAACATTTATCAATTGCATCAATAATAGATAAACATTCCAGCTCAGTAATGGCATAATTTTGTTCATAAGATCTTAATTTTCTAGAATGAAAAGCAATTGGATGTAAACTACCATCAGGATGTTCTTGTTTTAAAACAGCACCAACAGCTTCTTTGGACGCATCAACAAATACATGACAGGGATATTTAGGATTAAACAAAGTTAAAATAGGTCTAGAAATCAATGCATCTTTTAATTTTTGAAAAGCTTTTTGACATTCATCAGTCCAATTATAAGGAGTATCTTTCTTAAGTAAATTTGTTAATGGGGCTCTAATTTTAGCATAATTTTGAATAAATTTATGATAAACATTAATACTTCCTAAACATCTTTGTAATTCTTTGATATTTTTAGGGGGTTGCAATTTCTTAATAACCTCTATATTTGCATTACTGGGCTGGTAATTACCTGCTTGAATTTCATATCCAAGAAAATTTATTTTTTCTTTAGCAAAATTACATTTAGATTGTTTTAATTTTATATTATCTTTCTCACATATATCAAATATTATTTTAAGATGATTTAAATGTTCATCAAAATTTGGAGATAATACTATAATATCATCAAAATAATTTAAAGCAAATTGAATCTGATATTTGTTTAAAATTTGTCTAAGAGCTCGTTGAAAAACAGCTGGGGAATTTTTCCAACCAAAAGGTAATCTAGTAAACTCATACAGTTCAAAATTTGTAGTGAATGCCAATTTTTCAGTATCCTTTTCATTTAATTTTATATGCCAATAGCCTGATGCCAAATCCAATGTAGAAAAGACTTTTGCATTTGTTAATTGATCTAATACACCATCAATTCTAGGAATAGGTTCAGAATCAGTTTTAGTAATTTGGTTAAGCTTCCTGAAATCAATACACAATCTGCTTCTGGACTGCTCATCTCGCTTATAAGTTACAGGAGCAGCATAAGGACTATAAGAAGGTTTAATAATTCCAGCTTTTAACAAATCATCTATTTGTTTTTTAATTTCACTATTATCTTTAGGAGATGCTCTATATGGTCTATAGGCTATTGGTAATTCAGAAGTTAATATAACTCTGGGAGGTTCAACCATTATACAACCAACATCATATTTACTTTTTGCAAATATATGGTTATAATCATTCAACAATTTCTGTAATTTACTATCAGAATTTTTACTATTTTCAAAACAATTACCACAATTTTTAGTACTAAGATCATTTTTACATACAAAATTTTCGCTATTATCAAAATATTTACTAGATTGTTCAGCACTGATATCATTTTTACATACATAATTATTTTGGAAAACTTGTCTACTTTAACATTTTTACTTACCTGTTTTCCAAGCTGATACACTTCATAATTATGAAAATTCAATTGTAATTTAAATAATGAAACACATGGTGATGAAAGCAATAAATAATTCAAATTTGAATCTACTACATAAAATATCACATTATTTTCTGTTTTACCTACTTGACACTTTACTTTGATTATTTTCTCTATATGAACTTGACTAGATATTGAAAATATTTTATCATGAAATTTCACTGAAATTTCTCTAAATTTATCACCAATTTTGTTAAAAATTTTTAACGATAAAACGTTAATTTGCGATCCCGTATCAATAACACTGGGAATTTTTTTTGTCCAATTTGGACATTCACTTTAAAGTAATATCATGTTTTAACTTCTCTTTTAGGAACCGTGTTATAATTAATAGCAGGTAATTGTGGATATCGAATTGGCCGATACGCATACTGTAGAGGTCGGTATTGCACTTGTTGATGATTAAAAGGTCTCACACTACGAAAACTTTGATAAGGAGTGGCTTGCACTGGTCTGGGATAATAGCACCTCGGAACAGTTTGCCTTGGAGAAACAAATTGATAATTATTATTTCCTAGACCATCCAACGGCATCTGAACTGGAAACAGTTTCCTAGCAAGAGTAATCCAGTCTTTCGGTGTGTCTATGTTTTGCACTGTTAACAGCATTCTTTGAGACTCAGGAAGTCCTTCCGTAAGTGCTTCCACCATTGTGGAATCAGGTAGTTTCAATCTGGCTCCTAGTTTCAACTTATTACGAAAATAAACATTAACATTATTAAATTTCTCGTATTTTAAAGACACAAAATCACTAAAAGTAACAGATTCCGATGTTGTGAAGTATGTCTCGAAAATATCTGTATGTTGTTCCAGTCTTTATCTAAACAATCACGTAAATAGAGGGCTAAAGCCTCTCCTCTAATACACTCTGAGAAAACAAATTTCTTTTCCTTTTCTGGAATGTTCTTTGCGGCACATTTCTCTTCAAACAATAGAAGATATTTGTCTATTGGAAAATTTGCACTTGTGCCGTCAAAAATAGTGAATTGAAATTTCACTGTATCCACAATAGCTACGGATTCTTGCTTATCAGTTGACATTTTTGCCGTTTTGAGCGTGTTAGCATTCCAATCACAAAATCTTGAATTTAAGAGTTCGCATACACATCAATTTGAACACTAAAATCAATCACTTTAGAAGCACTTGATAAAACGCATAACTTTGGAGACGACGGAAAGCACTTAAGAATCGCCGGAAAAGAAACAAAAGCATAAGACGATCACACAACTGTCCTTGACCCACTGTTGAATTTAGAAGCGCGTTAGAAATAAATCCAGGAGCTTTTTTCCCACGTAGAGGATAAATCCTGCCGGCTAATTAATAACTGTAATGTTTTCAGTTATTCCAACACATCGTGGGCGAATGGTGAGGCTATTCCATTACACGTTCTGGCAGATGGTTGACGAAGCTATAATGATTGAAGCACGGAGAAAAATGACGACTCAGGACTTTTCACTTTTAGCAGCATATCTTTATTTTATTTTAGAGCAGTATTCAGTAATTGAATTATTAGATACGACTGTCTTTACTACGTTATAACATTCTAACAAAGAAAGAGGAGCATGGCGGAGGAGTTAGCAGAACGAAGGCGAGAAGGCATCTGTGTAGGAGAACTTTGACGCAGCATTTATATGAAAGGTTATGTAACAGAGTAGCTTCTAGAAAAATGTAGAAAAACTTATGACGCAGCATTTATATGAGGAGGTTATGTAATAGGCGCGAATGTTCTAGCAGGTACTGGGTTAAGGGACAATCCTGAATTGCAGAAAAGTAATTAAAGGTTGCTGGTTCGCAAAGAGCAAAGCCATCGTATTTTTGTTATATTTTACATTTTCCCCCCCCCCGTCAAAAAGAGAGGCCGGGGTGAGAAAAGCATTAGTACAGGAGTGAAGCAAAAGTATCAGAAAAGACATGAAAACATCCAGAACATAGCGTACAAGCTTTAACTATGGCCTATCATAGTTCATGACTTTCTCATATAAAATGTTGACTTATAGTATATGAAATTTTGAACATTAAAACTATGAGTTATAAATAAATATATAATATATGACTACTTTTAAAACTATAACATAATAAATATGGAATACTGATGAATAAATAAGTTATAATTACAAAAGTCCTCAATTTTGTTAAAAATGTCCATTTTGTTTTTTGAAAGTCCTTTTCGTAAAAAGAGTGCGAATAGAATGAAAATATCTGGTAAAATCTCTAAATGTCAGATAGTCCACAAATATGATGCATGTTGATAGTTCACAAATATGATGCATGTTGATAGTTCACAAATATGATTCATGTTGATAGTTCACAAATATGATGCATTTTTTCCTCTCATCGTAGGCAGTTAAAGATTGACATATTTTACACTTCAATACAAAATATTATAATTATTCAAAAAACAATTCAATATAAATAATACAATTATACACTAGAACATGAACACTTTGACTGTAAAACTACGGCATGTCCTCGCCAACAGATCAGCGTGATTACTTGCTGATGGTTGGGGGGTGCTAGGTACAAATATCGAAAAACCTCCGTTGCCTAATACAAGGTAACTGGTTTTTGGCATTGTATATTACCTCAAAGTGGTTTTAGAAAAATAAAAGATCATATAAAATCAAAATTATAAGACAGATAACTTGTATAATCAAGTTAAAGTCTTTTTTTATAATGTTGTAAATTAGAAACAAATATTATCCTACAATAAGAAGAAAATTTTTGCTACAAAATAATTCAAATTATGTGAAAGATATAAAAGGTCAAGATCGGGAGAATAATTTGTCACAGTCGCGAAAATAACTTGTCATAGTTAGGGTTTAAGTCTAAATCAGGTATTAAAGGTCATAATCAGGAAAATGTTTAAAAGAGAATTTTTAAAAAATTAATTTTAATTTTGAACAGATAGGAATTCTACTATTTCTGACAGTTAACTTAAACTCACTTGCTGGATTAAAAGGTCTTAATCTAGTTGAATGAACAATTTCTGATTTCTTTTTAGTTAAAGGACTAGGTTTATCTATTTCATAAGTAACTTCAGAATATTGTTTTAAAATTTTATAAGGTCCTGAAAATGGAGGAGATAATTTACGTGTATTAGGGTATTGAAATTCTTCATACGTTACTAAATCACCAATTTTAAAATTACTAGGTTTAAAATGAATATCATATCTTTCTTTATTTACATTATGATAATCATCAGATCTCTTTTGAGCTATTTTTCTGGCTTCTTCTATTGACGGATACAATTCTTGATTTTGAATTAAGGAATCATAAGGTAATTTTCCATACATTAAATATGATGGAGGGAATTTTGTTACAGAATGAGGGTTATTATTATACTCTTCAGTTACTTTGGGTAATAATTTTGTCCATGCTGTATTACCTTGATAAGAATTTAGTTTACATTTTAATCTAGTTATAATAGTTTGATTAACACGTTCAATTTTACCATTAGTTTGGGGTCTATTTGCAGTAGTTAGCAATTGTTTTACATTATGATTCCTTAGAAAGTGCTTAAATTTTGAAGATGTAAAAGCAGCGTTCCTGTCACTTAAAATCTTTTTAGGGACCTGAATTTGGAAAATTTGTTTTAAGCAATTTATATAAGTATCTGTAGTTACACTTTTAGAAGCAAAAGTCCAGATATATCTAGTTGCATGATCAATAATTATGTGAATATACTTTTTATTAGAATTATAATAATTTAAACCACCTACAGTATCAATAGATAATATTTCAAAAAGTTCACTAACTGATGGTAAATTTTGCATTAAACCAAATTTCTTTTGTTTACTTTTCTTATTAAACTGACATACTTCACAATGTTTACAATAATTTCTAACATCTTGAACAATTCCTGGCCAATAATATTGTGGAGATAACAAATTTAGCATAGATGATACACCAATATCACCAAATTGTATATGGGCCCTTTCAAGTAATTTCGTACGTAGAGACATGGGTATCACAATTTTGTACAATACCTGTTTTTTGATAGTTAAGACATCATTCATTTTCCTATACTTAGTATTGCAAACATTATCTAAATTTTGATATTCTTTTATTTCTTCTAATGATAATAAATTAACTTGCAATCTTAAATGTTGACACATAGGATTTCTAGAGAGCATGTCAGCTTTAACATTAGTAGATCCTTTTTTATATTTTATATCAAAATCATACATAGATAATTTTAAAGACCACCTAAATAGACGACCAGTAGGGTGTTTTATATTTTTAAGCCAAACTAAAGCAGCATGATCAGTATGTACAGTAAAATGGTTACCATGTAAATAATAATAACATTTATCAATTGCATCAATAATAGATAAACATTCCAGCTCAGTAATGGCATAATTTTGTTCATAAGATCTTAATTTTCTAGAATGAAAAGCAATTGGATGTAAACTACCATCAGGATGTTCTTGTTTTAAAACAGCACCAACAGCTTCTTTGGACGCATCAACAAATACATGACAGGGATATTTAGGATTAAACAAAGTTAAAATAGGTCTAGAAATCAATGCATCTTTTAATTTTTGAAAAGCTTTTTGACATTCATCAGTCCAATTATAAGGAGTATCTTTCTTAAGTAAATTTGTTAATGGGGCTCTAATTTTAGCATAATTTTGAATAAATTTATGATAAACATTAATACTTCCTAAACATCTTTGTAATTCTTTGATATTTTTAGGGGGTTGCAATTTCTTAATAACCTCTATATTTGCATTACTGGGCTGGTAATTACCTGCTTGAATTTCCTATCCTAGAAAATTTATTTTTTCTTTAGCAAAATTACATTTAGATTGTTTTAATTTTATATTATCTTTCTCACATATATCAAATATTATTTTAAGATGATTTAAATGTTCATCAAAATTTGGAGATAATACTATAATATCATCAAAATAATTTAAAGCAAATTGAATCTGATATTTGTTTAAAATTTGTCTAAGAGCTCGTTGAAAAACAGCTGGGGAATTTTTCCAACCAAAAGGTAATCTAGTAAACTCATACAGTTCAAAATTTGTAGTGAATGCCAATTTTTCAGTATCCTTTTCATTTAATTTTATATGCCAATAGCCTGATGCCAAATCCAATGTAGAAAAGACTTTTGCATTTGTTAATTGATCTAATACACCATCAATTCTAGGAATAGGTTCAGAATCAGTTTTAGTAATTTGGTTAAGCTTCCTGAAATCAATACACAATCTGCTTCTGGACTGCTCATCTCGCTTATAAGTTACAGGAGCAGCATAAGGACTATAAGAAGGTTTAATAATTCCAGCTTTTAACAAATCATCTATTTGTTTTTTAATTTCACTATTATCTTTAGGAGATGCTCTATATGGTCTATAGGCTATTGGTAATTCAGAAGTTAATATAACTCTGGGAGGTTCAACCATTATACAACCAACATCATATTTACTTTTTGCAAATATATGGTTATAATCATTCAACAATTTCTGTAATTTACTATCAGAATTTTTACTATTTTCAAAACAATTACCACAATTTTTAGTACTAAGATCATTTTTACATACAAAATTTTCGCTATTATCAAAATATTTACTAGATTGTTCAGCACTGATATCATTTTTACATACATAATTATTTTGGAAAACTTGTCTACTTTAACATTTTTACTTACCTGTTTTCCAAGCTGATACACTTCATAATTATGAAAATTCAATTGTAATTTAAATAATGAAACACATGGTGATGAAAGCAATAAATAATTCAAATTTGAATCTACTACATAAAATATCACATTATTTTCTGTTTTACCTACTTGACACTTTACTTTGATTATTTTCTCTATATGAACTTGACTAGATATTGAAAATATTTTATCATGAAATTTCACTGAAATTTCTCTAAATTTATCACCAATTTTGTTAAAAATTTTTAACGATAAAACGTTAATTTGCGATCCCGTATCAATAACACTGGGAATTTTTTTTGTCCAATTTGGACATTCACTTTAAAGTAATATCATGTTTTAACTTCTCTTTTAGGAACCGTGTTATAATTAATAGCAGGTAATTGTGGATATCGAATTGGCCGATACGCATACTGTAGAGGTCGGTATTGCACTTGTTGATGATTAAAAGGTCTCACACTACGAAAACTTTGATAAGGAGTGGCTTGCACTGGTCTGGGATAATAGCACCTCGGAACAGTTTGCCTTGGAGAAACAAATTGATAATTATTATTTCCTAGACCATCCAACGGCATCTGAACTGGAAACAGTTTCCTAGCAAGAGTAATCCAGTCTTTCGGTGTGTCTATGTTTTGCACTGTTAACAGCATTCTTTGAGACTCAGGAAGTCCTTCCGTAAGTGCTTCCACCATTGTGGAATCAGGTAGTTTCAATCTGGCTCCTAGTTTCAACTTATTACGAAAATAAACATTAACATTATTAAATTTCTCGTATTTTAAAGACACAAAATCACTAAAAGTAACAGATTCCGATGTTGTGAAGTATGTCTCGAAAATATCTGTATGTTGTTCCAGTCTTTATCTAAACAATCACGTAAATAGAGGGCTAAAGCCTCTCCTCTAATACACTCTGAGAAAACAAATTTCTTTTCCTTTTCTGGAATGTTCTTTGCGGCACATTTCTCTTCAAACAATAGAAGATATTTGTCTATTGGAAAATTTGCACTTGTGCCGTCAAAAATAGTGAATTGAAATTTCACTGTATCCACAATAGCTACGGATTCTTGCTTATCAGTTGACATTTTTGCCGTTTTGAGCGTGTTAGCATTCCAATCACAAAATCTTGAATTTAAGAGTTCGCATACACATCAATTTGAACACTAAAATCAATCACTTTAGAAGCACTTGATAAAACGCATAACTTTGGAGACGACGGAAAGCACTTAAGAATCGCCGGAAAAGAAACAAAAGCATAAGACGATCACACAACTGTCCTTGACCCACTGTTGAATTTAGAAGCGCGTTAGAAATAAATCCAGGAGCTTTTTTCCCACGTAGAGGATAAATCCTGCCGGCTAATTAATAACTGTAATGTTTTCAGTTATTCCAACACATCGTGGGCGAATGGTGAGGCTATTCCATTACACGTTCTGGCAGATGGTTGACGAAGCTATAATGATTGAAGCACGGAGAAAAATGACGACTCAGGACTTTTCACTTTTAGCAGCATATCTTTATTTTATTTTAGAGCAGTATTCAGTAATTGAATTATTAGATACGACTGTCTTTACTACGTTATAACATTCTAACAAAGAAAGAGGAGCATGGCGGAGGAGTTAGCAGAACGAAGGCGAGAAGGCATCTGTGTAGGAGAACTTATGACGCAGCATTTATATGAAAGGTTATGTAACAGAGTAGCTTCTAGAAAAATGTAGAAAAACTTATGACGCAGCATTTATATGAGGAGGTTATGTAACAGGCGCGAATGTTCTAGCAGGTACTGGGTTAGGGGACGATCCTGAATTGCAGAAAAGTAATTAAAAGTTGCTGGTTCGCAAAGAGCAAAGCCATCGTATTTTCGTTATATTTTACATATATGTATATATATAATTGTTATAAACAAAGCATTTTCGTCTTTTCAAGTTTCAAAGAGCTTAATATATTTTATTCCTTGCAAACTCTTATCTAGTTTATCGTAGTGCTACATTAAATTTTATTGTTATATTAATTTCATAACGTGATTTTTTCACTTCCATGTTATGTTTTGCAAAATCGAGGAAATGGAATTTATACGCGAAAAGATATGAAGGAAAACAGTCAGAAAATCTGTAAAGATGTTGATTGACAAACAAAAGTTTTTGTAATCATCTAAAATTGAGAAGGTCTGGCTTCAACAACACTCTGTCATTGTAGGAAATTCCACCATAACAAAATTCTATGCTTCGGCTTACCTTTAATACGATACATTGTTCTCTCTTTTTTTTTTTTTTTTTTTTTTTTTTTGCCTGATTCATTTTGATTGTGATACAGTGCTCCGAAAGAGATGTATATTTTCTTTGTAGCAGAATTGTTAGCTTTGAAAGAATTATTTCATAGGTTTCATTATGCCTAGGTTTTCTTACAAAACAACGCGCCTACTTTCTCTTTGAATTGCATTAAACTTCTATTTTTAGAACTTGACTGCTCGTGTTTTATACTGAATATTTTGCGAAGAAAAGAAAGTCTCTGTAATCCCCAGTCACATCGGAAATGTAGCAGAAATATCAAATTTATGCTGCTATTCAATTCAAGTACAGATATGTACACATCGTCGCATAAAATATTCGAAAAAAGTGGCTGCATGATTTACTACAAAGTTAGCAATGAACGCTGTTTTATTCAATATCTCTATTAATGGAAGTCTTACCGAGGTAGCTTAATAACAGAAAAAACTGAAATGTGCTTTAAATCAGTAAATTTGTTCTCAAATAAATTCAGAAAATTTACATGGGAATTTGTAGAATTTTTTTTATTTAATGTGTAGCGGTTTAACCGTAACTGGAATTTAAGTTACTATTTGCATTCTAACTGTTAATAATTCCATGCAGCTAAAACTGTACCTTTAAGAAACTGTACGTATCCAACTATTGATCTCAGTGAGTACTATAGATCGGTGTTGCGTACAGCAGCATGCTTCTTGAAACTTGTTTTTGTTGAATACAAACGCTGTTATGCTGTGAAGATGACTCGTCATTTTATTTTATTAAGCGAATTAGTCTTTATAACCAAACAGTTCTCTTTCAGTATAATGACGTAATCAGTGACTGATTACCAAGAACACTAGAATTGTATTAAAACGTAGCCAGTGTCTTATTAATTTTGCGAGATCTATATAAATATTCGCAAAGTACTCTTTATCCCCATAATATTCAAATCAAATCCTGGACCTTATTTTCTGAAATTCTGTACGCAAAAGTGCATTCCTAAGATCAATATAAATGGAAAAGAACTATGTCCAACTTTTCGTGACATTTTATAGATAAAAATTTCCAATTAAATTTCAGGAGAAATATTAGAATTTACATATTAAAACTAATTTTTTATTCATTTCAGGAAAACTATTAGAAATTTGCAGAAGAATTAATCAGGCGATTGAAACTTGTGATACTTTAATTCTCTGTTTAAAAGACGTCAGCGTGATCTCTGTAGAAGAAATGCTTGAACTGACAACATTCGGAACAACGTAGTTTCTGCTATAGGTGCAAATGAGGTGATGGTGTTTTTCAATCTTTCGGCGCAATGTTAATGCCCGATAACCAATGTTCCCAGTTACATGCCGGTATCAATTAAGGAACTCAGATCTTTGCCATGCTTCATTCCCGTACCTCATCAGATCTCTCAGCAAAAGTTTCTGGTTGATCTGACTTATGCAAATAGTTCAACATTCATAGCAAGTTCCTTAAACAGTTAAAGCTATCCAAAACGATACGTTGCTCAGTTTACAACAGATATCAAATTCTGTACGTTTTCCAATTCTTTCACGAATGACAGGAGCCTAGAGCAAATGTGTATGCCTTAGTGAACTTTACTTCGAAGATGACGGAGTGATGGTTTTTTTTTTTACTTTTCCTATAAAATTCTTTACGATTTTGTTTCCAAGAAATTTCCAAACACAAAACTGAATTTGAAATTTTACTGCACAGTTACAAATGTATGCACATATGTTTTTTATACGATATAGTAACCCATACAGAGATATTTATGTACTTATAAGCATTCATACATACATATAATGATAAGTTTAGATAGTGACATATATGTTGCATAATGAATCTTACACAGATCTTTTTTATTAGACATATTTCGTTGAATAATAATACAATAAATGAACGCATGCTCATTTCACATCTTTATAAAATGTAGCTGACGCTGGAACAGAATTTGTAGATATGAGGCTAGCTGTAAAAGGTAAGAGTGCGTACACTACAATATAGACTCTAGGCTCAGGAGAGTCAAGTTATGGTTTCATTTTATTTCCATTGGCTTATTAAGACTTTGGTTAGAAACTTTAAATTTACTGTTTATTACAAAATTCTAGTTTCACTCTTGCGTTACATAAAACTCATCTGATAGGGATTAATTTTAAATTATAATTAATTCAGAAAATGTATTATTAAGATATTAGTACTTTTAGGATAGGAAGGGAAAATAATAAAATTAGAAGATGATTGGAGAAGTATTCACAATTTAGAGTTAATGTGAAAGAAGTATATCTATTATCATTAAAATGGGACAAGACAAAAAAAAATATTATTTTTATTTTTGGAGTCCCTTCCCATAACCATTTTGTGCTATTTTCATCTGCTACAACTTACAGGTCGTTTCGCGAAGTTTACGACTTTAAAAAAGATAGATATGCATATAATTACTACAAACTTAAATAACTGTGTATAGAGATTTTTCAGCTTCCATGGACTTCGGTGATTCGTTGTTTTGTTGTACGTTAAACGATGTGTAAGTACCAAGTATTTGAAATGGGCGTTTCTCAAGAAGAATAGGTCTAAACGCGTCAGTATAATAAGTTATCAACTAAAATGATGCATCTGGAAAATACTAACAATAAAAATAGAAAAGTAAAATAAAAATTACTTAATAATTACAGTGTTACCACTAAATTAAACCACTATTTAGACGTATCGTTTAAGAGGAAGTATCTAAAGGATGAGAAAAATTAAGACATTAGAGAAATAATCGGAAATCTCAAAGTTTTTTTAGGTTTAAAACTTGTCTATGCGATGCATCCATTTTTGATTCCGTAATCCAAGTTTTATGGATAACCACGCTGGATTTCCTATTTTAAACCTATTCGTTACATACTTACTTTTGATAAAATAAAATAATTATAGTAAAATTTATTTAAGTTATCTGAAGGAATGATGAAGTCTTCTGTTGCGTGGTCTCTGATGCGTAAGTACAGCAGAAGTTTATACATAATGCTCAAAACATACATATTTTAATAACGAATAAAATAGATCTCTACTTTTTTTTAAAAAAAGCCAAAACAAAAGAACAGATGAATGATTTAACAACTGCGCACTTTTAGGTTTCAATCTTTTTTCGAAGCCCTGAAATAAATCTTCCCCTTGCTAAACAGATTGAAAATTTTATTTTTTAAGGCAGGTTTCCCACTGTTAAAATATGCTTATAAAAATTCTTGAAAGGGTTGATAGTCGCATCGAAAATTCTGAGCGTGGAAATATGTATAGACTGCTTCATGTCTTTGAATTATAACTGAACTGCCTAGAGTGCCAATGCAAAAATTACATTAAATAATAAATCAGATATGTTTCGAGGATACGTCTTATTTCCGACAGAGAAAAAGTTATTAGATAATGGTACTATGTGTGCTACACTATTTTCTTTCGTAAACAGTAAATGTATTCTTT
Organism: Stegodyphus dumicola; assembly: GCF_044657685.1. Taxonomy (NCBI): domain Eukaryota; kingdom Metazoa; phylum Arthropoda; class Arachnida; order Araneae; family Eresidae; genus Stegodyphus; species Stegodyphus dumicola. Next base: position 128,441,153 of record NC_140771.1, on the reverse strand, counting down.
CATTTAACAGTGAACATGGATATTTTATGTGGATATAATTCTGCGGCAAACGCATAAGCAGGCAACTGATAAACTCATTTTGGTATTCTCCTCTTTTTGTTCGTGATGTGATTTATTTAACTTATTAGGCAGATTTTAAGTTAAAACCATAATATCCGTTTCAGTTTTATGGAACTATTGCACTGACATTGAATAGAACCAGAGCAATGGTAACTTCCCCCCCCTTAAGAATAGTTCCGAATTTATTATCATAAATTTTAAAAGAAACTATTAAATACAAAGTTTTATCTTACATTATTAAAAGAATCAAATAGAAATACTCCGACATATATGTTATGTTGCTAATTTTTATTTGTCAATGTTTATTTCAATAGCAATTACCTAATTTGAAATGTATACTTTTCTAACTTTGAATCTATCAGAAAAATATATTGATAGCCTTTAAAAATGAAATTCTCTGAAACGCAAGATTTACCAAAACCATATTTTCTAGGCATTTGTGTGTCATAAACGGGCCCACGTTATCCTGCTAATAAATGGGTCTAATATAAAGAAAAACGTAAAATCCAGTATATCAGATGTACAGTAATGGTTTCTCAAGTACCTAAAATACATACTAAGATGAATTATACTAAGCTGAATACATACTAAAGCTGAATTATAATTGCTAATACCATGCCTTCACGCCGCTGTACTGTCAAAGACGGTTACTATCAGATTGCAGCACGCAAGACTGGTTTCGTTTGAAGAGACAGTGGCATGCCATTCTTTCTTCAGGATTTGGCGATTGGGTCCCCTAAACACCCCAGTCGCCCTTTAAATAGGGGAGTATATAAGGTATTTCTCCCTCTTTCCTAGCGTGCCTTCGTGGTGTAGTGGTTCTGCACGCTGGGCCAGTATTCCAGAGATCCGTGGTTCGATTCCCGGCGAAGGCGTTGTTAATTTTTCATCTTGCCTGCTTCCAAAAAAAAAAAAAAAAAAAAAAAAAAAAAAAAAAAAAAACTAATGTCTCTACAAAGTCTCCTATGTCACATTAATCTGTAATAATAAGATAGCATGCTTTTAAACCATTTGGTTTAACCAATTATAAGAGCTCCTTTTAAGTTGGTAGGACTACCATAACTTATTTTTAAACAATTTCACGTTTTAACTGAAATATTAACGTGTCCTGAAATTGCAATTTCTTTAAATCTTCCTCTTCATCTCTTGAGCGTTTCAGATATTTTGGAACTTTAACTGGGAACTCTTGAAGTTGTTATACTAGAATATGAATCTTTTGAAATACATCAAATTTTTAACGCTTTCCAGCGCCCAATTGTTCTTTAATATAATAAACAACATTTCGAGCGTTTTGCAATATGCTTTCTAATTTTATTTATTAGTAAAAATTTAAATAGCTGCGTATACGAAAGCGTTAAAAGAGATTTGCAGTCTTTGATTATTAAAATTCAAAATTTAAATGATCTTGAAGCGGAAAAGGCATCAACATAAACAAACTAGTTTGAACGAAATACCTGAAAGAAATCAATAATGAAGTTGCTATTAAAAGTTTAAAATCATGAAAGATGTAGGAACATTGCATTAAAATGCTTGATAATAACTGGTAGCATCTTAAAAAAATTATTGGCACTCATCTTACTCGACTGAAGCAATTTCTTATGTGCATTCTAACATTCCTTAGAAGAGATCGCATTCCCTTTTTTCCTGCAACCTATATACCAAGTAAATTAGAATTGAGATTAATTTTATGCTTCTTCCTCTTTGTGTCATTTAAACAGCATTACTAGAAATAATATTTACATGTATATTTTTCTTATGAAATTTAAAAATCGTTTTATGTTTCTTACAATCAAGATTTTAAATTATGATAACAAATTGATTTCATTTATTAATTCATCTTGGTAATGGCTTATTTGGAAATTTTATCAGATTTATTATTAGCACCCGCTGAACAAATAAAATTAATGTATTTCTCCTGATGGGAAACTTTTAATGACCATGTATTACTTTCACTTCAGCTTTTAGAAAGTTATACAGTGAAGTTTGACCTTTGAGAATCAAACACATTCCATTTATATCAAAGAACTTGCTTACCTATACAGTGATTTCTAAAGATGCATAGGAATGATTTTATCCTTTCATGTAAGAAGAGATATACTTTACCCTTTCCGATAGCTGTTTAATGTTCGGAAGCAAGAAATTAGGAAATTTTCTCAAGGTGTCGAAGAAAACTGTTTCCTGGTCTCAAAGTACGTAAACCCAAACACTCGTAATACCCAAACACTAGGCGACTGCAGACCGAACGATCTCTTTGGAATGATACGTTGACTTCGGAATGATTAATGCTGTTACTTACAAAGAAGGAAAAATTGTATTAGTTGAATTAAAGCACGGAATGTTAATATAACTTAAAATCGACCTAGTAGGAATGCCCTGAATAAATGAATAATTTTCAAGCCACAGATAACTTTAAATGTGATAAAGTAGATTTATTCAGTTATTTTCATTAAATTAGAAATTAAAAAATATTGGACTGCTAAAACAAGAAATTATATAGCATTTCTAAAATCAACACTGCAGAAAAAAAATGAGTTACTAATTGATCAGAACATAGCGTTTTTTCCAGCTAAGTACATATTCATTTGTCCTTGCACTTTGCGTTTAAAGCATTTCTATTTTTTTCTGTATTTTATTTTTATTAGTAAGTTTATAAATTTTTCTGCTTTTATTTTTGTATTACTAAACATTAATAAATGTTGAAGTGGCTGCGGCTGAAGGGAGCTCGAAATATGAAATTTCTCCTTTTAGCTAAAGTAAGTAGATTTTTCTTTCTCTACATACATGAAAACATACAAAGACGCAAGCACGCATGCATACAATATATATGTATATATATATATATGTAAAATATAAAAAAAAAATACGATGGCTTTGCTCTTTGCGAACCAGCAACCTTTAATTACTTTTCTGCAATTCAGGATCGTCCCCTAATCCAGTACCTGCTAGAACATTCACGCCTATTATATAACCTCCTCATATAAATGCTGCGTCATAAGTTTTCTACATTTTTCTAGAAGCTACTCTGTTACATAACCATTCATATAAATGCTGAGTCATAAGTTCTCCTAGACAGATGCCTTCTCGCCTTCGTCCTGCTAACGCTTCCGCTATGCTCCTCTTTCTTTGTTAGAACGTTATGATGTATTAAAGTTTAAAGTCAATCGTATCTAATAGTTCAATTACTTAATAAGTTATTTGATTAACTTGATCTGGAAAAAGTCATCTGCTATAAATTAAAATAAAGACATGTTTGCTGTTAAAAGTGAAAAGTCCTGAGTCGTCATTTTTCTCCGTACTTCAATCATCCCAGCTTCGTCAACCCTCTGCCAGAACGTGTAATGGAATAGCCTCACCATTCGCCCACGATGTGATGGAATAACTGAAAACATTACATATATATATATATATATATATATATAAGTAGTAAGAAGCAAATTAGAAAAGAATTTTTGAGACCTAGGTGGTAAAAAATTGCTCTTTGAGCTGAAATTTTAAAATAGAATAATAGTAAAAGGAGAGGGAAAAAATAGCTAAAGCCGTATGTATGTGATATTTTGGCAGTCGTGAAGCTCGGCGTCAAAGTTGAGGCATGGCTTTTCGCAGAGTGGTAAGGAGGATATCCAAAGACGACACAAATTGATTTAGCTTTTAATTGGCCATTTTTATTTACTCCAATTACCAGATCATTTTTCGTTTAGATAACACTCTTTAAATTACATATCCATAGTGGTTTTAACTAAGTACGATTGAATTTAAACTGTATGCGTCATAACTAATTCTAACAAAGGAAGTAGCAGAGAGATTAGGAAGCAATCTGGCTGAAAAACGGCGCGTACTCAGTATTTATACAAGCGGTTACGTAATAGGCTAGCAAATTCTGGGTAAAGGTACTGGTCTAGGGGAAAGGTCCTAAATTGCAGAAAATTAGTTAGAGGTTGCGTGTTCGCGTAGAGCAAAGCCATCGTATTTTTATATTTTACATATATATATTGTATATATTACATATTTATATTTTACATATATATTCTACTAAAGAAGTATTGATTATATTATCTCCTAATATAAATTTAGTAGAATGTATCAAAATGAGGGAGCCCATAAGTAGGAAGTTTAATTCCGAAAATTGTTTTTTAAAGGAATTTGAATGCAAATCATGAAAAAAACTTCTAAGGGGACTTGAATTTAAATCATGAATAACAAAATTTTAAACTTTTAAAAAGAAATTAGAAAAACAAGTAATTATCGCTACTGATCGGAAATTAGTTGACTTTTCAAGGGAAACAAACCAACTCCCGTTCAATGAACAGTAATTAATAAATTTTACTACATATATTGCTTTTCACTCAAAATTTATAAAGAATCTTGTATTAGCGAAAATGCTTCATTCAAAATGAGTTCTTAGGTCCTCTACTTTGGCTATAAATCCCATTCCTTCACGGAACTAAAATTTTGGCCTAACTTAATTTGCCAGTTTGGCATCATCATTCTTACTTGAGTAAAAGTCGAAACACTTTCGCATTTATTAATTATTGTTCATTGAACGAGAGCTGGTTTGTTCCTCTTAGAAAGTCAACTAATTTCCGATCAATAGCAATAATTACTTGTTTTTAATTTTTAATTTCTTTTTCAAAGTTTGAAATTTTGTTATTCATGATTTAAATTCAAGTCTCCGTAAAAAGTTTTTTTTTTCATAATTTACATACAAGTTACTTTAAAACACAAGTTTCGAAATTAAACTTCCTACATATGGGTTCACTCTTTTTTAATACTTCTACTAAATTTATATTAGGAAATAATATAATCAATATTTCTTTAGTAAATAAATTATATATATATATATATATATACATGTAGACTTAAAGCATCAAATGTTTAAATTAAATTGGAATCAAAGCAAAACAATTCCTCAACAATATTAATAATTGAAACCTTATATTAATTTAGAAGTCCAACAACAAAAATCAGCGTTATATATTTCCAAATTTTCACAGGACTAGTTTCGATGGTTTTACCGAACCATCATCCTCAGCTGAGATTTAGATTGAATGCACAAGTCCGATAATAATTTAATAAAATTTATTCTTGTCAACAGAAATATCAGAACTCTGAAATTTTCTTCAGAGATATTCGTACGAGTGTTCACAATATCACGCAATATAATCAGTAGTTATACTTCAGACTACTAAAAACGTTAAATACAACGCATTACAAAGCGCATAGAAAAAGCTTACTCAGATTAAATTTGAGCTGAGGATGATGGTTCGGTAAAACCATCGAAACTATTCCTGTGAAAATTTGAAAATGTAACACTGACTTTTGTTGTTTGACTTCTAAATTAATATTTGTTCGGTGTGTAATTGTATCTTAATTGCAACCTTGTATAAGGGGCTTGTGGTGTAGTGTTAATGCATCAACACTGTGGTGTTGAACTCCAGTGGAAACGCTAATGACGGAACACCACATGAAAATTTTATTGAACGTCCAAAAAATGGCTACATACCATCAACAACAGAAAAAACCTAAATCTTTTTCTTAAAAATCACATTCTATGCATTTTACGTGCGAGAGCAATACGTGGCTCTCGAGGTTGAGTTTTTAACATTGCCAACAATTTAATTATATTAATAATAACTATTTTAACAACTATTGAAAACGTATTCGGAAGCTAAATAATAATAATTTTCATCTTATGCTCACGAGACATCCTTGTCCATATTAATCTTCAGTTTCCTCTTCCTTTATGCAACCTTATCACAACTCCTCTCCTCACAAAGGAATTTTTCTTGACTGTGGAAGGAAAAATTCTAAATACTTTTCACTGCTTTCAAAACACAAGTGGTAACCATTTAAGTGATAATAGAGAAGGCAGTTACATTACCCTGCACTTATTTTCTAGATAACATAAACGCAAAAATACAACAAAAAGATTTAAACTACTTCTAAGGTCTGCCTCATACAAAGTACATTCCTCAAATTTTACAAAATGCTAATACTTAACACAAAACATTTGATTCTAACCATTTTGAATAAGAAACACACGCAATGCAAACAATTTCGAATCTACAAAAATATAATTCCAAAACGCTACAAAAATAATTTTTCAAACCACAGTTCACAGAACAAAAAGGATTGGCTCCTCCATATATTTCATATGCTAAAGTTCCTGCTGTCCATAGATCTGATCTCGAATAATCAATCACTGAGAAAGGACATGCTTCAGCATTATAACTGAACATCACTTTTACAGCAAAGCTATTTGGAAGCAATTTCTCAGAAGAAAACGTTTTGATAGAAGTGTTTTTTTTTTTTTTTTTTTTTTTTTTTTTAATATCGAATTCTGCAGATCTTGTGCTCCTTCAGTATGCGATGTAATAAATTTCGTTTAGTGTTGAACATTACCATGATTTTCAGTTGCTTGTGCTTCCGAGAATTCTGCTGGCGAAACATCCGCAAGGATAGACCTTTCTTCTAAACTGATGTCTGAAATTTTAATTGCCTCTTCCGTATTACTTCCGTATGCTCTTTATTCACGACCTTTTCACTTTCTATCTCTTTCTCTTCTTTCGATCTGTAATCTAAGAACTTTTGCACTCGCTCTCTCTAAAGTTCTGCGCGCATGCGCCTGACTACGAGTCTCCACAACATTCAAGAGAACCGGTCGTTCCCTAATTTCCTCAGTCAACTGTGCAGTTTTACTCCCTAATAAATAGTACTCTTTATCTAACTCTACCGTAGTAACCGCTGCCTTTGTGGTGACCACACCAAAATCACCTTCAATGGTGACTTTTGCCAAAGGTAAACATTTCCATTCTGTGTCCAAAGGTTGTTTTACCCATACAGTTTCCCCTAATAAGTCACTAGTATTAATCCAAGTACTATTACACAGATCTATTCCAGCTCCAGTATCTCTCAGATGTTCTCTCTCTATCCCATTAATTACTGCTTTCTTGAAATACGGCTCAAAACATTTTCCTAAACTCTCCGTTCCTAGATTATTCACCAGATTAGCCTTATTCTTTTCCAGCGATGGACAGTTAGGTCGGATATGTCCGACCTTTCCACATTGGTAACACCTTATTTTCCGCTTTTCTCTAAACCTGCTTCATTAAAAACTTGCTTTTTTTAGGAGCCACCACTTTTCTATGCTCCTCTGATTTAATTTTTTGATGACCACAACTTTTCTGATTATAACTACAATTGGAATTTATATACCGTTCTCTATCTTTCTCAAATGGTTTCTTTAACCCCGCTCTCTGTTCTAACTTCCTCGTATCTCTTCGCAAAGTCTCATACTTGCCGCATTTCTCTGATAAAATGGAAGCTGTTTTAAATTCTTCCCAATTGTCCAATTAGTGCTCTCTTATTTCTAGAGGGACTCGCCGCTTAATTTGCTCAGTGAGCATAAATTCATTAAGACTTTCAAAATCTTGAACTTCTACCGAATCCAACCAATTCTCTAAATACACTCTCAATTCATACACTAAATCCATAACATTCCGTTTTTTGTAGAATGTTCTTCAAATTTTTAGTGCCCAAGAACTAAGCTTGAATCTCTGCATGAGTAATTTCTAAACATGCTGATAATAATCCCCTTTATCCGCTGGTTCTTTCACTATTAAGTGGGCTACATCGGAGGTAATAAAGGAATTAATTGCGAGACCCAATCAATCTCATTAACGTTCTCATTTTGAGCTTGTTTCTCAAATAGCATAAAGAATAATGAAATAGCTATATTACTCGGTTCAAAACGCGGTATTAGATCTTTCAAATTAATCTTTTTTTCTCTAGATTGTTCAACTTTTGAAACCGTCGAAACTAGGCTATTAGTCTGAAACACATTCATCAGTTTTAACCTTGCAATTCAAAAACTCGCTCCCGCTCTCTCTTGTTCATGTTCCCGCTCTGCTCTTTCGCGTTCCCGATCTGCTCTTTCGCGTTCCCGATCTGCTCTCTCTTGTTCACGTTCCTGCTCAGCCGCAGCCCAAATTCTTGCCGCATATTCTTTCGCAGCTTCTTCTTCATAGTCCTCGGCATTTAGAATAGCCTGCCTAATTTCTCTTGCTCTATTTGCCTGAGACACATTTGTTTCAAACTCCTCCGCTAACTCCAATAGCAGAGTTTTAGTAAATTTCCTCATAAACTCACCCATTATGGAAAATTAAAGAAAAATAACCTACCCCGAAAAACAATAACACAAAAACAACAACAGGTCTATCTCTCCAAAACTGAATAATTCCCTAACAATTCTGAACACAAATTGCCTTACAACACTTAATGATAATATCTATGCCTACGTACAAAACGTATATAAAAAAATTCTTATTAAGAGACAACCTTTTCCTGCTCTATATTAAGTATATAAATATTGTTCTCTAACTCTGGACTGATTTAAAAACTAAATTTTTCTAAAGCATACCGTTACAATACTTCATACAATTTAAACAGTTACGAAAACAATAGAACAAACGATTAAATTGCAATTAGCAACAGTAACCACAAGCTTAACTTTCAGTAACCACCAGAAAACTTTTGATTCCCAAAACAAAACTATATCCAAAATAAACCTAGTCTCGAATAACTGGCATAACTTCTCCAAAATCACAAAAATGGAACTCATCAAATTTTGAAGACGCCTTCGATTGACTCTCCTGGCACTAACTTGGATATTCTTCCGGGAAATTTAACTATTTTGTGGCACTAGATCACGGTTTTTCCGGCGTTCCATTCTGACACACTGACACTTGTCACTGAAGAGGCTTCACCACGCGAACTGTCCTTGCACACAAAATTAGATCGTTCTTGTGAAGAGATGAAAGTCTTGACTGCTCACATAAGACTCAAGTTCACAGGCGAAAACGTCCGTTCCTAAATTTACTCTCAGGAACAATTCCTAAAAGCTACCACCATCTTTTAATATTTACTGCTGTGGTGTAGTGGCCGAAACCGCTATGCAAACCCTGGGTTGTGACATCATGTTGAAAAAAGCACAGCATAAAAAAATTTATTGAATTCTCAAAAAAATGGCTACATACAATCCAAGAGGAAAAACATAATCTTTTTCTTAAAAATCAAATTCTATACATTTTACGTGTGAGAGCAATACGTGGCTCTCGAGCTTGCGTTTTTAACATTGCCAACAATTTAATTATTTTAATGACAACTATTGAAAACGTATTCGGAAGCTAAATAATAATAATTTTCATCTTATTCTCACGAGACATCCTTGTCCATATTAATCTTCAGTTTCTTCTTCCTTTATGCGACCTTATCACAGGCTTAACACAGTATCCAAACAAATCAAAATTAAAATAAGCGTTCATAGTATAACAAACTTGGAAAATAAAAATGCAATAAGGCAAATATACAAAATTATAAATATAAAATTTAATCTCCTTTTACTGAAATTCCAATTCGGAACTCATCAGAAGAAAATGAATTAAAACTTCATAAATTCGATTAATAATAAGAGTATGTTTCGTTCTCCTGGTTCATTTGTGATCAGAAACCGAAAAACGGTTCAATTAAATTTTCATTTAAGACATTAAAATTCATATAAAAACGAAAATTCGAATCTCAAATGTACCAGAAGTTTCCCTACACGCTTTTGAAACACTTGGAAGAAAGAATAAAACATAACATTCTGGCAAATTGACTAATTATAAAAACCATAAAATTTGACATTGTGCCAAATTGACTTATCATAAAAACCATAAAACTTTGTATTATGCAAATTGACCATTAAAAAAAAACAAATTGGTCTAAAATCATTATATGCAAATCCGAAATTCAAAAGCAATTACAAATAAAGAGGAAAATAAATATACTTTAAGCCAAATTGGCATTTAAACAACACTCAAAAATTGGGTGATCCCCGATTATGCTAAACTAAACTTTTAATACCAAGAAATCAAAAAAACTTTCATAGAAGTTTCTATAAATAATAAAATCAAATCTGAGCCTTAAACATCTAAAACTGAAAACTATTTGAAATAGTGTGTGTGTATGATTATGGCAAAGCCTCGAGGGCTATCTGCGTAAGGGAAGGGATGCCTTCGTGGAGGACTTTCTAAGGGAAACTGGCTCGTATACACGTTACACATGGGGAAAACCACGAAAACGCCCATGCAGCCAGCCCGTTCGCGGGATTCGAACCTCGTACCGAACTACCAGTTTTCAGCGACTTTACCGCTCGGCCGCTGGTCGGCCACTATTTGAAATAAAAATTGAAAAAAAATGCAAACTTACTGAATTCTTAATACTACCATCTTAACAGAAACTTACTGAATTCTTAAGACGATCTAACTGTTTTCGTTGCAAAAGAAAGTAGAATTCAAAACAGGTCTGGAGCAGCAAAAAAATTTTTACTTCTTGGAGAAAGTATGTTATATGGTTCAAAGTGTCCAATAGCTGAACTAGGTATTTTAACATGTGTTCAAAATGTCCTATCCTGTTAAACTTTGTATGCGGGGCTGCTAAACGTTGGGTGTGGTCTGTAAAAATTATTACCGACCAGGAGGGTGAACGTCTTCTCCAAAATGGTGGCGTAAGAAACTTAAAAAAGATGCTGTCTTCTGTAAAATCCTAACAGGCGAAAACAGAACTTAATAAACATTTAATTAAATCTTTTTTCGGTTTTTGATCGCAAATTAACAGAAATTTATAAAAGTTCCAGAAATATATAAAAACTAAATAAATAAACAGTTAAAAAGTTACAATTCATGCGATTTAAAAATTTCTAATTTAATATGCTCTGGAAATTTCCTTTTAACATCCGAAATGAAACAATCTTAAGCTAAGTAGTTATGATAGACTTGCTAGATTAAAAATGAATCCCTTTAACAATGAAAACCGTACAGTTAATTTTAATCTAAAATAAACGGTTTAGAGCGGGAAAGCCAAATAAAACGACAAATTTGCTATTATACTGTTTAACTGTATATATATATGCTATGCGAAACCTTGCGCGCTTATTTAATAATTAATAAAGGAAACTTAATTATTCAATATATAACTGCTCATTTCTTTATATCTTGTACACAAGAATTTTAACACATACTTCTCTCAAATGACATTGCTATCTGTTTTTACCAGGGTGAGAAATAAAATATGGAAAACTCTGTAAGCACTGTACTTTTTCTCGGATTTGCGTCAACAGCGATCACTCATAATTCAGACATGAGATCATAAATAAAATGTTTCTTCAATGATATTGAATATAAATGCAGTATATGATATAAAACTCCTAAAACTTTCGCGACTATACATTAAAATTACTTCGATACTAAAGGAACCTTCTCAGAAATGCAAAAGTATTGAAACAAATTTACATCTTCTTTTCATCTCTGTACTTGACGAATATTTATTTGAAATGTTTTCAAAGCCTATTCAGTTTCAATTTATATTGTTTTATATAAAGCGGAGTGCGAAGTAAAAGACTGAATTTAGGATTTCCGAGCCAGAGTATTCAAAATAAAAGTACATAGTCAATTTTATGTAGAATCTTCCTATTTTAAAATGCATCATATCTGAGTCTTTTATTTTCTGTAGAATATTAAATTTTACTATCGTATATTTCTTCAATTTAACCGCAATAGTATAACTGTATTGCGACATATAGGAAATGAATATTGCGTCATACTTTCCATAAAAAGTACTGTAACTTTGGTTTGTTTATTTTTCTGTTCCCCCCCCCCCGGGGAGGGTGGAACTTGTATCTAAACTCTGTGTATGGTTATTGAAAATATTAAAAAGGGGGTTCACCTAATTTTTCACTGAAATGAGGTACTGTGTTTTGTAAATGGAAATATTTTGGTATTGATAAAAGACAAGGGTTAGTTTTAGTTAACTTCAGGTCTTCGATATTGCTTTTTAAAGAAAAAAAATATAATAGTCTCGCTTTTCTTCTTCAGTGTTTTGTGTAAAGTGAGGAATATATTTCTTGGGAAGCATCTAAGCAATTTAGCTAAAAAAGTTTTGAATCAAGTGCAAATAAAATGCAATGGGAAAAAGATGCTGAGATCTAAATTAAAATTGTGTCACTTTTACAGAAAGGGGAAAAAACAAGAAAATACTTTAAATTCGTATAATAAATCATTGTGCTTAGAATGCAGCTTGTAGTCGAATTTATGAAGCATAAAATAAAATTGCAATAATTTACGAAAGAAAAACATATTGCAGTTCTTTACAAACGCAGAGGTAACTCATAAAATATTTATAGATCCTAATTTCTTTCGTTGCTTGTGAGAATATTAGGAGAATATTCTGAAGAAACAACATGTTTTATTGTAATATGATGGCATCGTAAAATACCAATATATACAAAGTTAGAAAAATGAAAAAGTATTTAAAATAATTACGGTGTTACAATAAATATATTCGGTGTTACAATAAATAATTACGGTGTTGCAATAAATATATTCGGTGTTACAATAAATAAATACATTGTTACAATATTTCTAAAAAAAAAAAAAAAAATCTGAAATTTTTCAGATTTTAAATTACGTCCAAAGGGGCGTTTTTTTAACGTTTTGAGTGTTACCTTTATTTATTAAATATCATGTTCTTTGCACTTGAACCATAAAATTCAGTTCAAGAGCAATATCGCAAAATAATGTTAAATTAAGCATATCTTTAGAATTTCCGATATACACAGTCTCGCGAGCTGGAGATAAAAGTATTTTTTTTCTATATAACGTTGCCATTTCTCGCTTTTAAAGCATTGAGTTTGTAAATCAAAAATTCGTTAAAGTTTTACAAAATATAAAATCTATAATAAAACAAATTCCAAATTTGGGATTTCAAATGCCCATATTCGCAGTAGGATTTCGTCATTCAAAATTCGATGGCTCTATGTACCATTGTTTTATCACAATGCGAGAAATAGACAATCATTTATGCAGATTTTTCATTATTTAACTTCTTCAAATATAATGCAGGACTCTAACATTTTGTGGCAACAGTTTGAAAAGTGAACCGACGTTTATGAGTCCGACGCAAAATGCCAAAACGAAAGCAATAGTCCTTCGGGACTGAAATCCCTTTGGACTAATAATTAACTAGTTAATATTGTTAAAAATTTTAAAATATTTGCAATTTAACACTGGTAAAAATCTATCAAATTCAAGGTTCAAAATTATTATATCAAGTATATATATGAGACGATATAATTTAAATACAATTGTATAAAAACATGGTGAAATAAAATGTAATGTAACTCAAAACCGAAAAATACAAGTTGAACCCGCAGCATGTTACTTACGTATTGTTGCGTGCGTACGGGTTCGTTACGAAATGAATGCACAAGTCCGATGAAAAATGAACAAAAATTTATTATTATCACAACAAAAATGCTTAAATTTTCTCAAATTATCATGCAGTATTACAATATCTCACAGTAGTTATCTTTTAACTACTCAAATATCCAATAGAACGTAATTCAAAACAGCTAAAGAACGCTAATCCGCGAATTCGCTACAATCAACAACAGTAGTTTTCTAAACAACAACAAACTAAGCAACAACTACAAATTGAGATGTTTTCCTCCTTTTATAAGATTTTAAAATCACGCGCTAGAATTTTCCAGTACTTTCTCGAAATCAAAAAGAGATATTTATTTATTTAATGCACGCGCTCTTGTATTTTCAATTTTCCGGCTTAGCTTTCTTTTAATATTCGTCACGCGCTGCACTGCGCGAGAAATAAAACCATTTAATTTATAATTGAACTAACATTAGCTTTTTAAATACCAAATTCGTAACACTGCCCCCTTCCCAAGGACTGCACGTCCCGGGCAGTACAATCCCTGGACAGGAAGCTAAACTTACAACTGTGGCATAAATGCATTAATAAGCATTTCATTACAATAATAAACAACATGAACAATAAATGCAATACAAAAAAACAAATCAAATGCTATCAAATACAAATCAAATACACATTTAAAAACAAAATGGACCATGGTCTTATACTATTCACAATTATTTACATTATGTACTATGGCCATAGTAATGAGCTAACCTGTCGTAATGAACGACTTTAGGTTTAGAGTTCGAAGACTTACGAATCCGAACCACGACGTCATTCAGCCTGTTTAGGACTGTGTACGGCCCATCCCAAGGTGACTGTAATTTCGGACAAAGTCCTTTCCCTCGAGTCGGATTCCACAACCACACCTTGTCTCCTTCGTGGAATTGATGTTCAGTAGCTCTTGTGTCGTATCGGGTCTTCATCTTCTCCGTCGCCAAGTTGACTCGCTCTCGTGCAAAATTGTGCATCACTTCAAACCGGGCCTGGAGATCTTGAATATATTCCTCAGACGATGAAGGAGCATCCGGAGGGCGGCCAAACAATAGATCACAAGGCAGACGAAGGTCACGAGCGAAGAGCATCTATGATGGAGAGTAGCCGGTAGTCTCGTGGACAGCACTGCGGTAAGCCAGTAAAATGAGTGGTAATTTCTTGTCCCTGTCCTGTTGGTTTCTGGAAACCACTAATGAGAGGTTATTAAGGATGGTTCGATTGAACCTCTCTACCATGCCGTCCGACTGGGGATGCAATGGCGTCGTTTGAGTTTTGTCAATGCCAAGTAGTTTGCATAGTTCTTTGATTACTGCCGAGGCAAAATTCCTTCCCTGATCGGAATGTAACTGAAGAGGCACTCCGAATCTGGAAATCCAGCGCTGTATCATTACCTCAGCTACTGTGACTGCCTCTTGATCAGGAATAGGATAAGCTTCAGGCCACTTGGTGAAGTAATCAATGACAACGAGTATGTATTTGTTGCCATCAGCAGTTCGTGGCAGAGGTCCCAGGATGTCAAAGGCGATACGTTCAAAAGGCGCACCTACGTTGTAACGTTGCAGTCTGCCTTGGCTGCGTTTCCTCGGTCCTTTTCGACCTGCACAGGCATCGCAAGATCGGCACCACTTTTGCACGTCATTCTTTGCATTATTCCAGTAAAAGCGCTCACGAACTCTCTGTAAGGTCTTCATAATTCCAAAGTGACCTCCTGAAGGGCTGTTATGTAGTTCTTTGAGGACATCAGGAATCCGGGATCTTGGAAGTATCAGTTGCCATCGGAACGTCTTCCCATCATCCGACTCGAATTTCCGGTATAAGACGCCGTTTCGAATGTGAAGTGAATCCCAGAGTGCACAGTATTGTTTTGTTGTAGGACTACAGATAGAAATGTCCTGCCATGTAGGTTTTCTGTTTGATGACTCTATTAAATCAAGTATGGGTTTAATGTCGCGGTCTTCCAGCTGGTCTCTCCTGACTTCATCATCACTCCACGGGTCTCGATCAGCCGATGTTGATGTTGTAATTTGTCTTGCGACCGGAGTCAGCAGCTCGTATTTCGCTTCCACCCTGGAACAATATCGGCAGCTTTCTTGGCAAGGTCTTCTAGACAGGGCGTCGGCGTTTCCGTGTGATGATCCCTTACGATGACGGATAGTGATGTCATATTCTTGGAGTCTGTGTATCCACCTGGCTATTTGACTCTCAGGATTTTTGAAATTTAAAAGGCAGGCCAATGAGGCATGGTCCGTGCGGAGGAGGAATTTTCTCCCGTATAGATAATGATGGAAATGTTCTACAGCTTTGACTATGGCGAGTAACTCTTTCCTTGTGACACAGTAATTCCTCTCCGGTTTAGACAGGCACTTGCTCCAGTAAGCTACTACCCGTTCTTGGCCGTCTATTTCTTGGGACAAAACAGCACCGACACTTTCATTGCTCGCGTCGGTGTCGAGAATAAATGGTCTGTCGAGCTGAGGATACGTCAGGATTGGAGCAGATGTTAAAGCTTCCTTTAAGTTGTTAAATGCATCCTCGCATTCCTTTGTCCACAAGAATCTTTGCTTGCTCTCTGTCAGCTTGTGAAGTGGTCTTGCGATGGAAGAAGAGTTCTTCACGAATCTCCTATAGTAGGTGCAAAGCCCTAGGAAGCTTCTCAGCTGATGGACATTTTAGGGACGCGTCCAGGATTTAACCGCTGATACCTTTTCAGGATCCGTGGGCACACCTTCTGCAGAGATGATATGTCCCAGGTAAGTCACTTCCTTTCGAAACAATTTGCATTTAGCGGGAGTCAGCTTCAGATTGGCCTCTTTCAGTTTCTGAAGCACCTTTCTAAGATTTTCTAGATGCTCTTCAAAACTCTTTCCGACGATGATGATATCGTCCAGGTATATCAGACAGGCTTCGTAGGAAAGGCCTTTCAAAACAGTCTCCATAAGACGTTCGAATGTTGCCGGCGCATTACACAGTCCAAACGGCATCACTTTGAACTGCCAAAGTCCTTGTCCCGTAGTAAATGCCGTCTTTTCTCGGTCATCAGGATGGATTTCTACCTGCCAATACCCACTCTTTAAATCAAGTGTTGAGAACCACTTGCTTCCAGAAAGAGTGTCTAGAATGTCATCAATTCTAGGAAGAGGGTAACTGTCTTTCTTCGTAACCTCATTCAACCGGCGATAGTCAACGCAAAATCTTGTTGAGCCGTCTTTCTTTCTGACGAGAACGATGGGAGATGTCCATGGACTCGCTGAAGGCTCGATGACATCGCCTTCTTCCATATCTTTTAACAGTGTTCGCACCTCTTCCTGTTTAGCAAACGGTAGACGTCTTGGATGTTGCTTGATCGGGGGATGATCGCCAGTATCTATTCTATGTTGTGTCAAACTAGTTCGACCCACGTCAGAAGACGAGCGGGAGAAAACAACTTGAAGATCTTTAATGACGCGATCGGCAGCATTTTTCTCCTTATCGTTTAATTGTGCATTCTGCAATAACTCCGATGTAATGCTCTCTGAGGACACGGATTCTGGGATGTTACTCTTTCTTTCAACGCTGGTTACTGGAGTACATGTTGCAACCACTTCACCTTTCTTAATAACTCTTGACTTTTCAGTTACATTGGCGACTCTCACCGGGATAACCGTTCTGGATAGGTCGACGACTGTTGAGGCTACTAATACTCCTTTTGGGATATTACAGTTATTGGGATATTCTATGATGCCGTAGCGGAAATTTCTATTTTCGGCTATGGATCCAGGAAGTAAAATTTCTCTTCTTGCCGGTATTGTAATATAGTCTTGTGCTATGATTTTATGGACAGATTTAACTTCTTCATCATTAACGAGAAATAACGCTATGTCCTCAGATGTAGAATGCAATTCGTTATTTTTAAAATCCAAGGAAAAATTGTATTTCCTTAGAAAGTCCAATCCGAGTATGCAAGAATCAGTGATCTCTGCTACATATGCCGTGTGATGGTAAGCGGCACTTCCAAACGTGATGTTAACATTTACTTTTCCGTCGATGTCGATCTTCTCACCGGACACAGTCTGGAGGGTAACGCAGGGCGGCGTCCAGATAAGTTTGTTTCCTAGTTGTTGAGCCAAATCTTTTCGGATGATGGTGACGTTGGCTCCTGTATCGTGTATAGTCATATTACACGGAACTCCATTAATATGTCCTATTATGAAAAGTCCATTGCTGCCGCCTCTCACTGCAGAAATCTGAAGCGCTTTAAACGGGGGCTTTTCATTATCTGGCAACCTCCGCCCCACGAGATGGCCACTAATTAGTTTCCCTGCTGCTTGTTAGAAGCGGTCTTAACATCAGTACCCTGGGGTGTTTTGCAGTTTCGTCGTATGTGACCTTCAGCACCGCAGTTCCAGCACTTAACGGTCGGTTTCTTCTCACCAATATTCCGTCACAAGGCGTTCAGTTGTCTAGTTAAATCGTCAAGTCGAGCGGTGACTTGATCCCCTGGCTCCTGGACTTGAGCAGCTCTGACTGGGTGGCGGTCTCGACGAGTGGCTTGCTGGGCTGCCTCAAATTTCATGGCGTACACTAGCGCACTTTTTAAATCTTTTACATCCGCCATTCGTAGAGTTTTTTGTATTTCAGTATCTCGGATGCCGTCTATAAAGTATTGCAAGGACAGGATTTCCCTTGTTTCTGTCGGGCATTCCGAAAAGGCGAGATGGGACAGCCTTTCAACATCCGCGGCGAGCTCCTGAAGTGTTTCGGTAGGCTTCTGTTGACGAGATTTTAATTGGAGCCTGCTGTAGTCTTTTAAACACTTCTCCCCAAAGCGCAACTCCAAGGCGCCGGACAGAGCTTCGAAATCTAACCTTTTGTTTTCGGGAAGCGTCTGCAGGATATCCGCTGCGTCTGCTCTCAGAGAAGCGGCGAGATGACAGGCCTTAGCTTGGGAATCCCATCCATTCGCATCCGCCACGATAGAAAACTGGGTCTTATACACTTGCCAGGATGTCTTCCCATCATATGTGGATAGCTTCAGAGATGGACGAGCAGGCATCGGTAAGAATTTAAAATCATCACTCTTACTCCCAGCCGTCGCTACGAATTTCTTTAAAGTTTCCAGTTCTTTGGCAACCGCACAAACCCGGTCATCAATTTGTTGTTCGATTTGTTTCTGAACGGAACAAACTCTTTCTTCTATTTCTTCTTTAACAGAAGAAACATTTTCCTCAATTTGTCCCACTTTATTCTCAACCACATCTATTCTGCCTTCCATAGCATCGAATTTGGTTTCTATTATGCAGGCAATTTCTCTTTTCATTTCGCATTGACTTTCTTCAATCTTGACTTGAACAGCTTTTATTTCTTCTTTAACAGATTGCTTAACAACTTTTATTTCGTCTTTAAAAGTTAATTGACCAGTTTGAATGGCCTTCATTTCTTCCTTAACGGATTCTTGGCCCAATTTCATCTCGCCTTTAATTTCTTCTTTAACGGAGTT
The DNA here is from genome assembly GCF_044657685.1 of Stegodyphus dumicola. Taxonomy (NCBI): domain Eukaryota; kingdom Metazoa; phylum Arthropoda; class Arachnida; order Araneae; family Eresidae; genus Stegodyphus; species Stegodyphus dumicola. Next base: position 128,422,318 of record NC_140771.1, on the reverse strand, counting down.
GACGGCTCCTTCCATCTTTTCTTGGAAAGCAGCAAATGCAGTCATCATTTGCCTGAATTGTTCTTCCATCGCTCTTGTTATTGGCATTCAAAGCCCACTCCTGACACCAAAAATTGTTGCGTGCGTACGGGTTCGTTACGAAATGAATGCACAAGTCCGATGAAAAATGAAAAAAAATTTATTATTATCACAACAAAAATGCTTAAATTTTCTCAAATTATCATGCAGTATTACAATATCTCACAGTAGTTATCTTTTAACTACTCAAATATCCAATAGAACGTAATTCAAAACAGCTAAAGAACGCTAATCCGCGAATTCGCTACAATCAACAACAGTAGTTTTCTAAACAACAACAAACTAAGCAACAACTACAAATTGAGATGTTTTCCTCCTTTTATAACATTTTAAAATTACGCGCTAGAATTTTCCAGTACTTTCTCGAAATCAAAAAGAGATATTTATTTATTTAATGCACGCGCTCTTGTATTTTCAATTTTCCGGCTTAGCTTTCTTTTAATATTCGTCACGCGCTGCACTGCGCGAGAAATAAAACCATTTAATTTATAATTGAACTAACATTAGCTTTTTAAATACCAAATTCGTAACACTGCCCCCTTCCCAAGGACTGCACGTCCCGGGCAGTACAATCCCTGGACAGGAAGCTAAACTTACAACTGTGGCATAAATGCATTAATAAGCATTTCATTACAATAATAAACAACATGAACAATAAATGCAATACAAAAAAACAAATCAAATGCTATCAAATACAAATCAAATACACATTTAAAAACAAAATGGACCATGGTCTTATACTATTCACAATTATTTACATTATGTACTATGGCCATAGTAATGAGCTAACCTGTCATAATGAACGACTTTAGGTTTAGAGTTCGAAGACTTACGAATCCGAACCACGACGTCATTCAGCCTGTTTAGGACTGTGTACGGCCCATCCCAAGGTGACTGTAATTTCGGACAAAGTCCTTTCCGTCGAGTCGGATTCCACAACCACACCTTGTCTCCTTCGTGGAATTGATGTTCAGTAGCTCTTGTGTCGTATCGGGTCTTCATCTTCTCCGTCGCCAAGTTGACTCGCTCTCGTGCAAAATTGTGCATCACTTCAAACCGGGCCTGGAGATCTTGAATATATTCCTCAGACGATGAAGGAGCATCCGGAGGGCGGCCAAACAATAGATCACAAGGCAGACGAAGGTCACGAGCGAAGAGCATCTATGATGGAGAGTAGCCGGTAGTCTCGTGGACAGCACTGCGGTAAGCCAGTAAAATGAGTGGTAATTTCTTGTCCCTGTCCTGTTGGTTTCTGGAAACCACTAATGAGAGGTTATTAAGGATGGTTCGATTGAACCTCTCTACCATGCCGTCCGACTGGGGATGCAATGGCGTCGTTTGAGTTTTGTCAATGCCAAGTAGTTTGCATAGTTCTTTGATTACTACCGAGGCAAAATTCCTTCCCTGATCGGAATGTAACTGAAGAGGCACTCCGAATCTGGAAATCCAGCGCTGTATCATTACCTCAGCTACTGTGACTGCCTCTTGATCAGGAATAGGATAAGCTTCAGGCCACTTGGTGAAGTAATCAATGACAACGAGTATGTATTTGTTGCCATCAGCAGTTCGTGGCAGAGGTCCCAGGATGTCAAAGGCGATACGTTCAAAAGGCGCACCTACGTTGTAACGTTGCAGTCTGCCTTGGCTGCGTTTCCTCGGTCCTTTTCGACCTGCACAGGCATCGCAAGATCGGCACCACTTTTGCACGTCATTCTTTGCATTATTCCAGTAAAAGCGCTCACGAACTCTCTGTAAGGTCTTCATAATTCCAAAGTGACCTCCTGAAGGGCTGTTATGTAGTTCTTTGAGGACATCAGGAATCCGGGATCTTGGAAGTATCAGTTGCCATCGGAACGTCTTCCCATCATCCGACTCGAATTTCCGGTATAAGACGCCGTTTCGAATGTGAAGTGAATCCCAGAGTGCACAGTATTGTTTTGTTGTAGGACTACAGATAGAAATGTCCTGCCATGTAGGTTTTCTGTTTGATGACTCTATTAAATCAAGTATGGGTTTAATGTCGCGGTCTTCCAGCTGGTCTCTCCTGACTTCATCATCACTCCACGGGTCTCGATCAGCCGATGTTGATGTTGTAATTTGTCTTGCGACCGGAGTCAGCAGCTCGTATTTCGCTTCCACCCTGGAACAATATCGGCAGCTTTCTTGGCAAGGTCTTCTAGACAGGGCGTCGGCGTTTCCGTGTGATGATCCCTTACGATGACGGATAGTGATGTCATATTCTTGGAGTCTGTGTATCCACCTGGCTATTTGACTCTCAGGATTTTTGAAATTTAAAAGGCAGGCCAATGAGGCATGGTCCGTGCGGAGGAGGAATTTTCTCCCGTATAGATAATGATGGAAATGTTCTACAGCTTTGACTATGGCGAGTAACTCTTTCCTTGTGACACAGTAATTCCTCTCCGGTTTAGACAGGCACTTGCTCCAGTAAGCTACTACCCGTTCTTGGCCGTCTATTTCTTGGGACAAAACAGCACCGACACTTTCATTGCTCGCGTCGGTGTCGAGAATAAATGGTCTGTCGAGCTGAGGATACGTCAGGATTGGAGCAGATGTTAAAGCTTCCTTTAAGTTGTTAAATGCATCCTCGCATTCCTTTGTCCACAAGAATCTTTGCTTGCTCTTTGTCAGCTTGTGAAGTGGTCTTGCGATGGAAGAAGAGTTCTTCACGAATCTCCTATAGTAGGTGCAAAGCCCTAGGAAGCTTCTCAGCTGATGGACATTTTAGGGACGCGTCCAGGATTTAACCGCTGATACCTTTTCAGGATCCGTGGGCACACCTTCTGCAGAGATGATATGTCCCAGGTAAGTCACTTCCTTTCGAAACAATTTGCATTTAGCGGGAGTCAGCTTCAGATTGGCCTCTTTCAGTTTCTGAAGCACCTTTCTAAGATTTTCTAGATGCTCTTCAAAACTCTTTCCGACGATGATGATATCGTCCAGGTATATCAGACAGGCTTCGTAGGAAAGGCCTTTCAAAACAGTCTCCATAAGACGTTCGAATGTTGCCGGCGCATTACACAGTCCAAACGGCATCACTTTGAACTGCCAAAGTCCTTGTCCCGTAGTAAATGCCGTCTTTTCTCGGTCATCAGGATGGATTTCTCTCTGCCAATACCCACTCTTTAAATCAAGTGTTGAGAACCACTTGCTTCCAGAAAGAGTGTCTAGAATGTCATCAATTCTAGGAAGAGGGTAACTGTCTTTCTTCGTAACCTCATTCAACCGGCGATAGTCAACGCAAAATCTTGTTGAGCCGTCTTTCTTTCTGACGAGAACGATGGGAGATGTCCATGGACTCGCTGAAGGCTCGATGACATCGCCTTCTTCCATATCTTTTAACAGTGTTCGCACCTCTTCCTGTTTAGCAAACGGTAGACGTCTTGGATGTTGCTTGATCGGGGGATGATCGCCAGTATCTATTCTATGTTGTGTCAAACTAGTTCGACCCACGTCAGAAGACGAGCGGGAGAAAACAACTTGAAGATCTTTAATGACGCGATCGGCAGCATTTTTCTCCTTATCGTTTAATTGTGCATTCTGCAATAACTCCGATGTAATGCTCTCTGAGGACACGGATTCTGGGATGTTACTCTTTCTTTCAACGCTGGTTACTGGAGTACATGTTGCAACCACTTCACCTTTTTTAATAACTCTTGACTTTTCAGTTACATTGGCGACTCTCACCGGGATAACCGTTCTGGATAGGTCGACGACTGTTGAGGCTACTAATACTCCTTTTGGGATATTACAGTTATTGGGATATTCTATGATGCCGTAGCGGAAATTTCTATTTTCGGCTATGGATCCAGGAAGTAAAATTTCTCTTCTTGCCGGTATTGTAATATAGTCTTGTGCTATGATTTTATGGACAGATTTAACTTCTTCATCATTAACGAGAAATAACGCTATGTCCTCAGATGTAGAATGCAATTCGTTATTTTTAAAATCCAAGGAAAAATTGTATTTCCTTAGAAAGTCCAATCCGAGTATGCAAGAATCAGTGATCTCTGCTACATATGCCGTGTGATGGTAAGCGGCACTTCCAAACGTGATGTTAACATTTACTTTTCCGTCGATGTCGATCTTCTCACCGGACACAGTCTGGAGGGTAACGCAGGGCGGCGTCCAGATAAGTTTGTTTCCTAGTTGTTGAGCCAAATCTTTTCGGATGATGGTGACGTTGGCTCCTGTATCTATAGTCATATTACACGGAACTCCATTAATATGTCCTATTATGAAAAGTCCATTGCTGCCGCCTCTCACTGCAGAAATTTGAAGCGCTTTAAACGGGGGCTTTTCATTATCTGGCAACCTCCGCCCCACGAGATGGCCACTAATTAGTTTCCCTGCTGCTTGTTAGAAGCGGTCTTAACATCAGTACCCTGGGGTGTTTTCCAGTTTCGTCGTATGTGACCTTCAGCACCGCAGTTCCAGCACTTAACGGTCGGTTTCTTCTCACCAATATTCCGTCTCAAGGCGTTCAGTTGTCTAGTTAAATCGTCAAGTCGAGCGGTGACTTGATCCCCTGGCTTCTGGACTTGAGCAGCTCTGACTGGGTGGCGGTCTCGACGAGTGGCTTGCTGGGCTGCCTCAAATTTCATGGCGTACAGTAGCGCACTTTTTAAATCTTTTACATCCGCCATTCGTAGAGTTTTCTGTATTTCAGTATCTCGGATGCCGTCGATAAAGTATTGCAAGGACAGGATTTCCCTTGTTTCTGTCGGGCATTCCGAAAAGGCGAGATGGGACAGCCTTTCAACATCCGCGGCGAGCTCCTGAAGTGTTTCGGTAGGCTTCTGTTGACGAGATTTTAATTGGAGCCTGCTGTAGTCTTTTAAACACTTCTCCCCAAAGCGCAACTCCGAGGCGCCGGACAGAGCTTCGAAATCTAATCTTTTGTTTTCGGGAAGCGTCTGCAGGATATCCGCTGCGTCTGCTCTCAGAGAAGCGGCGAGATGACAGGCCTTAGCTTGGGAATCCCATCCATTCGCATCCGCCACGATAGAAAACTGGGTCTTATACACTTGCCAGGATGTCTTCCCATCATATGTGGATAGCTTCAGAGATGGACGAGCAGGCATCGGTAAGAATTTAAAATCATCACTCTTACTCCCAGCCGTCGCTACGAATTTCTTTAAAGTTTCCAGTTCTTTGGCAACCGCACAAACCCGGTCATCAATTTGTTGTTCGATTTGTTTCTGAACGGAACAAACTCTTTCTTCTATTTCTTCTTTAACAGAAGAAACATTTTCCTCAATTTGTCCCACTTTATTCTCAACCACATCTATTCTGCCTTCCATAGCTTCGAATTTGGTTTCTATTATGCAGACAATTTCTCTTTTCATTTCGCATTGACTTTCTTCAATCTTGACTTGAACAGCTTTTATTTCTTCTTTAACAGATTGCTTAACAACTTTTATTTCGTCTTTAAAAGTTAATTGACCAGTTTGAATGGCCTTCATTTCTTCCTTAACGGATTCTTGGCCCAATTTCATCTCGCCTTTAATTTCTTCTTTAACGGAGTTGACGGCTCCTTCCATCTTTTCTTGGAAAGCAGCAAATGCAGTCATCATTTGCCTGAATTGTTCTTCCATCGCTCTTGTTATTGGCATTCGAAGCCCACTCCTGACACCAAAAATTGTTGGGTGCGTACGGGTTCGTTACGAAATGAATGCACAAGTCCGATGAAAAATGAACAAAAATTTATTATTATCACAACAAAAATGCTTAAATTTTCTCAAATTATCATGCAGTATTACAATATCTCACAGTAGTTATCTTTTAACTACTCAAATATCCAATAGAACGTAATTCAAAACAGCTAAAGAACGCTAATCCGCGAATTCGCTACAATCAACAACAGTAGTTTTCTAAACAACAACAAACTAAGCAACAACTACAAACTGAGATGTTTTCCTCCTTTTATAAGATTTTAAAATCACGCGCTAGAATTTTCCAGTACTTTCTCGAAATCAAAAAGAGATATTTATTTATTTAATGCACGCGCTCTTGTATTTTCAATTTTCCGGCTTAGCTCTCTTTTAATATTCGTCACGCGCTGCACTGCGCGAGAAATAAAACCATTTAATTTATAATTGAACTAACATTAGCTTTTTAAATACCAAATTCGTAACAGTATTATCGCAAGAAGTATAAAATCATTAAAGTATGAGATTGCGGCAATCTCTGGCAATCACGTGTATAACAGTTCTTCAGACAGACATATATATGACAATTCTTCAATTTAATGTTTTCATTTTCGTATGCGTTTTTGTATTTTTTGCATTCCAAACGTAGACGGTTTTTATAGACAACTCGTGATATTTTTTCTTTAAATATAATTTTAAACATATGCTCGAGACATTTGCCTGCGCTGGAGGAATGTGTGGTAAATTTTCCGCGGGATGCAGTATTTTTTGCCAAAGGGAACAATTGCTCTGAATATCTTCTTAAAACGGTCTTCACGAATTTTCCTCTAAAACATAGAAAAACGAAACCCGCTTGTAAGCATACTTGTCGATTTTTCGAGAAGCGCCTTTTTAACAAAACAAATTTAAATCAGTTATAATGGTGCTATAATCTTGAGCACTTGCGCAAGTCGCGTTATTAAGTATTTAACAAAATCAAATCAGAAACTTAACTAATTATTAAAGATTTAATGTTCAAGATGTAGCAAAAATCATTATCACATATTTTACTTAATTTTCACCTCATTATAACTATTTTACATTTATTCACACATATATAAAACATTGAATGAAAGATCATTACAATAGCTTCATCTTAACAGTCTCTTTAAACAAATCGTTTAAACATTTTATGTATATTTTTGTGGAATTTAGTACTGTAAGAAAATGAAAAGACAAATTAAGCCTTGACACCAGAAATTTTAAGTGCACTTAGAAGCTTAATATAAGAAATAACTAATAACGAATGTTAGAGAATGGGTTGGCCGAAAGGATATTTGCTCCAAGTGAAACGTAAACACTAATAAGTTTTGCTCAGAAATTCTTCCACGAAGCATCTCTTTCCTTCGGCAAATAGCTGTCGTACATTTGTCCTGGTTTGGTTTATTTGATTATGTTAAAGCATAAAAAGATTATGGCTCTCTTTCTAAGCAGAGGATTCATGGAGGGCTTTCTAAGGAAAATTGTCTTATATCCAAGTTACGCACGTGGCAAACCACGAAAACGCCCAAACAGCCAGTCCATTTACAGGGATTAGAACTCAGGTCAATTACCAGTGCTTAGCGACTTCACCAATCGGCCGTTCGTACGTTTGTTCTATTCAGTGTTTCTCAAACTTTTTCATTCATCAAGTTGTAATGCATAAACTTGATGATAGTTCTCAAACTATCATCAAGTTTATACATTAGACTAAATTAGGTATACAGTCAAATTAACTGTATTTTTATAATTCTATGCTCAATAAAATTAGCTGTACTAAATCATACTATTTCTCTTATAATATACATAATCATAACTTTATATTTTAAAATTAATACATGTGATAATTTTAAATTTTTAGATGAAAGCATTTTTCGGATTCCCTTCCTCTTTCCCCCTTCGAAAGCAAATTTTTAAGTACATGTTGCCCCCAGTACACTTAAATTTTTAAACACAAATAATTTAAATTAATTTAATTTTATATTAAAAAACTAAGTTAATGGAACAAAATTTATATTTATTTTTAATAATTCTGGGCTATTAGAATTTGGATAATCTTTATCTGTGCTTGAAATCCCGCTTTTGTTGCTAAGACTAGAGTGAGAATTTCGTAAGTACGGTAACCAGTAAAACATTTCGTGAAATGTCAGTCTTAGGAGACAATTGGTAAACGATTGCTATGCGTAATTTCCAAGCGCTTAGATTTTCAGCCATAATGTGGTATACGCAGTTAATTTAAATTTATTTTATTCATTTTTAAGAGAACCAGAAAGTCAGGCGTTTTCAACCTATCAAAAAAGTACTTTTTAATCATTTCACCTAAAAATTGGAAATTAGCACACGTATTAGTTTTCCAACGCATAAGTTATCAGTAATATAATAGAAGTGTTATAAATTATTATAACTTATTTTGTTGAATAAAATTATAGAAACACGGTTAATTTAATTGTATATAGGTGTGCGTGCTTACTTCTTTGTGGCAGGTGAAAAAATACCTAGCCACTGTTCTCGCTGAACGTACTAATTAGTATTTTAATGGTAGCACATTACATTTGGCTCAGGAAAGGTCTTTAACTACATTTAGTTAAAGAAGAATAAATAATTGTTTAATGATTCAAGAAAATTTATTTATTAAAGTTCAAACTTTGCCTAGAAGTTTTTAGCAAATTATGTGATCAATAACGGCAAAATTCAGTACTTTACTGTCATAGGGACCGTATTTAGGAATGTGTGTGTGTGTATGTATGAATCTATGCATGTATGTACATACGTATATATTTGTGTGCATACAGATATATATGTGTATATCCACATATATGTGCACACACAAATACATATGTGCACACCTACATACATAAATACATGTGTATATACATACATTTCTGAATCGGCTCCCGAAAACAGTAACTCCCGAGTATCCAAAATTCGATTTTTGTCATAAATTTCAAATGAACTTTCTCAATGCATTTCGGAAAACATCCTAGCTATTTTTCATGCTTTCTAAACTTTGAAAGGCACTGAACGTTAACCGATAAAATTCAGGCATTCTGAAAGCAAGAAGCGTTTTGTTTTATTGGTTAACTGCATTATGTGCTACTATTTCAAATCACTGGCAGTTATTGAATTTTGTTACTTAGTAACACTTTCTTGGATTATAGCATTATGTTACAGTTACATACTAGTTTACAGTTACATTGTATACTGTAAATATGTATTCTTTACAATTAGCAGTATTAGTAGTAATTAGCATTACCTGTATTTTACGTTTTTTACATAATACATAAATTCTGCTCATATATAAATCACAAAGAAACATATAATGCTCATGCACACTGAAGTGACTAACTAAGATATTAAATACATGCAAAATTCAAAATCTTACCTTCTTTCTGTTTCTGAGAATATTCGCATCTCTTTCACACTGAGAATTTCCAGGAGTCTTGGTATCTCTTAGCTTTAAGCCTATTGTAACATACACCAAAGTTATCAAGCATAGCGGCAAGAAGTATTGCAATGTCACCAGAATATGATTGTAAACTTCCCACATGAAAGGCGAAACCTGCACGTTGTGACAGAAAGGTTTTGTATTGTTCCCAGTCAGAGGATCGAAGACCAGTGTCACTCGAAGTGCTATAGTGTATGGAACACCAGCCAAAGCGCTGAAAATCCAAATACCCAGTATAGCAACCTTGGCTCTTAGTTTGGATGTTCTCGCCTTCAAAGGGTACATAACTGCTCGATAGCGATCCAGAGCGATTGCTGTCAAAGTTATGATGCTTACGTTAACAGAAAGAACTTGCACGAAGGGACAAAAAGGGCACATAAAATACGGCAACACCCATTTCTGCAGCAAAGCAGCCTGGAACTGGAATGGAATGGAGAATAAGCCAATTATGATGTCTGCAACAGCTAAATTAGCTATGAAGTAATTTGTCACAGTTCTCATTCTACGACTAGTGGCAACAATGAGCAAGACACAGAAGTTACCAAGGATGGCCGTCAAGGAAACCATTCCGTAACAGCATGACAATAGCGCGATGATGGAAGGAGGCACGTCATACAATAAGTCATCAAGATTTAAAAGAGTTGTCTCATTTGTTATTGCGAGGTTCAGCGATATATTAGTGAAAAGCGTATTTTGGGTCTCAGATGAATCTGAATTCGTAGTCTGCATTTTTAATTAGTTGGATATTATACAATTTTTTTAAATTTTAATTTAAAAAATTGTAAAAGTATATAGTTAAGAAAAATTCCTTATTCTTATTTTTTTATTCGTAAATTAAATTTTGAAAAAATGTTTAATTATCCATTTGTCTTGCTTTTCTAACGGAAGGACCAGTAAAAAAATAAATTAATAAAGTAAATTCTAATTGGAATAATTGGAAAAATATTATAGTGATAATGAAACTATTTGTTTATACTGTGTCCAGAAATAACAGTTTTTTCTAACACAATAAAGTGTAAAATAGTAATTATTTTACGTAATCAGCTTGATCTTCTGCAAAGGTAACTGCTATAAATATTTACAAGAGGTCATATTAACACAAATTTTTGTTGCATTTCATTTGGCTCTATTAAACAATTTTGAGATTAAAATATGAATATGTTGTAAACTATTTTTGCATAACTCAATGATAATTTCAGTAATCTTATTTTAAATAATAAATCAATACATCCTATTTCCATAGAATACAGAAAATTAAACTACTCTAATATATTCGGTCTTATGTTTCTGAAATTATTTTACATTTTGAAATTTAAAGCAGTGCTTTGAAGTACTGCTTTAAATTTCAATTGTAAGTTCAAATTATAAGTTCCAGTCGAAAAACAATTTCGAAATGAGATCAATCAGAGAAACGTTTCCACAGTATATTAGGAACGAGATCTGAAGCTTTCGGAAAGCTCAGAAACTATTTTTCAAGTTTATTAATTAATTCCTCAAAACTGTAAAATTCATCACAAAGATTCTTTATCATTTAAAGTAAGCTTCATATTTTAATTTCTATCTCAAGAGATTTGGATAATTCTTAAGATAAGTATACCTTTTAAAATGTAACTTTCCATTGGAGAATTGGAATTGCTTAATAACCGCTATACGCACTAAAGAAAATTTCACTTTCCTAATTTAATTCTTGAACCAAGGATGTCTTATATTAATTAAATAAGTGTCTTTCTTTGATTCTTTAAATGAATTATGTGCATTAAATATACCTTTTTCTCACACACAGTTAATTTGATTTTGAGAATCAGAAAAAATTATTATTTCAATTTTCTTAAACTTGTCACCTTTCTTTATGGATTACTAACATATAATCAAACATTTTACCTACTTTATTAAACAGCTCATATAATCCATGAAAATTATCTGTGAGTATTGCAATGTATTTTACCGAACACACAACTAGCGAAACGCGTCTGATTCCAGTTAATTTCCGGCGGCCCAGTACCGGATAAAATCAAATAAATGCTCTCCAGGAAAATTCTGCCCGGTTGTCACTATTTTAGCTGATAATACGCAAGTGTGCAGCCGCAAGACAGGAAAAGTTTTCCTCTCTCCCTCTGTTTGCAGCATATGCCGCCAGATGGCGAACTGTCTTGCCACAATGATACCATGGTTCAAGTAAAATTTTGGGTAATCGCAACAGTTTGAACTGCTGGTTATTGATTAGAGCTTTGCTAGTTTCGATATTGACTGTTAGGTATTTCTAGTGATCTGAAGCAATTTAAACCTCTTTTAAATGATTATCTAGTTGTAAATGTTAAGTTTTTACTATTATTTCTTGCCAGTGTTTTATTAATTTTAAAAGTAATATGGCGTTTGAAAGCTAAAATGCTGTTTTTTTTTGTTTTTTTTTTTTTTTTTTGTGTGTGTGTTTATCTTTTCTAATACAATGTGACAAATTTCGAACATATACTAAAAAGAAATATTGTGAATAATAACTAATGACTAATTTTTAATTTACCATTGAGTGATAAATAAGCGTGCTTTATTTTAAATGTTTTTCTCCCTTTATTTTCTCATAAATTTCCATGAATCACGGGAAATGATTGTTAGAATAAAAAAAGCAATTCGCATATGTTTACAAAAATCACATAATTTATAGGTATGTAGATAATGGACGATGGGGACACTTAGTAGCTGCCAGAGGTAAACAAGTAACATCGATCTACAGACAAAGCCTTCCATAGGGCTCCTAAAGACACTCAACCAAATGTTAATTGAGAAATTGCGATTACATTTAAACTGCTAAAAAAGGCTGCAGAGGTACTGGTAAACTGAAGATACACAGCTAACATACAAGATTTGCTTGCATTTCTTTACATTTCTTTTCTATCACTAAAATAAATTGATAGAAATCGTAACTAAATATAAATTTTTATATATGCAACCCTCTTGTTAGAAACATAGATTTTCTCAATCACACAATAAGTTTTTTCTGTAACAATTGTGTTTATAATTTCTTGAAAAGTCTCGAGAATTCATATTTTTATCACCTTGTAGAGAATTTTCATTCTGTTCTGAGTGCATTATTAATATTGTACAGACCCTAGACAAGTTTGATCAAAAAACGTAAAATCAATAGTATCTTCGCAGAGATTCGAGGCATGTATTATCCAGTGTTAACTGAACGTGCTAACCACTTACAGGAGAAACGCTCGAACGTAGAAGTGTGATATTATATCATAGTCTTCGCTATTTAAAAGGCTAAAAAAAAGGATCAAGACTCAGTCGATCAAAGCCAGATGGTGACGAGTAGTCGTCACTCACATTTAGTTTAGAAGGCAATGTTAAGACTTTTTGAACCACAAAACTTGAGAAATCAGCTGTACGCTCGCTGGCTGCCGAGCCACGGATCTCCCAGTGTTAGTTGGACATGCTCAGCCCTGACACAAGGACAGCTCGCACAGAGAACTGCGATAATCCTTTAAAATACTGTCTTTAATTTGCTAACAAATTTCGACTATTTTGGCAATTTTTTGCTGATATGAGCTAGTATCTTCATCTTCCCTACTATGTAGACGTAACCGACTTATCCCATAAAATACTATCAATTTATGACTGAATAAATAGCTGACAAGAATGTCACAAAAGTGGAAAGTTACTTTTATACCTTTTTTCTTGGTGCCCATTACACAATGTCTTTTGTGATAAGCTTCCGCAAAGGATTGTTCAGTTATACATTAAAATTTGAATGAGGCATTAAAACAATGCTATTTAAATAAATATACATAAAATATAAATTGTTTAATTTTCAGCTTATATACTTACCATTTTCTGTGATATAAGATTCTAGAAAAGGGAAAAATGTACTTTATTTAACTTTTAACTGTACTTAATGGTATTAATTCATATATTGCAAATTTAATCTAATTGGAGATTACGAGATGTTAAGTCATTTGAAAATCAATAATTTGCACCAATAATTTCAAAATCCTTGATAGCCAGTTTTTCTAATTTTTTCTCAAATTAGACAATAAAAATTTTAAATACATATACGTAATACGCACATATCGTTCAAAAATAAATTTAATGATGAGTTGAAAACATTTTACTGGAATTTAGGACCTGCTATTAAACTGAACCTGTTAAATTACTTAATAAAAAAATTTAATATAAAATTGGAATTAAATGAAAATTAAGACTTTCAAAACAACAGATCAAGCGCTAAAGAAGCTAAGATTGGTAAGCAATGTCAATTGAGAGAATAAACAACAATTTTCCAGAACAACAATCTTTTCAAAATTAGATTATGGGCTCAAAGGTTAGATCATGGGATCAAATTTTTTTTTTGTCACGCCTCCTTCCTGCCAGAAAGAAAATTTTCCTATCCCCGTTCTTTGGACTTTTTTCATCTTTTGCAAAATATTGTGCATTGATGTAAGCGGTTGTGGGTGAAGTAACTATCATCACTAGTGTACTAACTTCATAAAATGCATTTTTGTGACAAAGAACCTATTTTTGTGGATTCTAGTTCTACACTATATTATAAAACATAAGTACTCATAATAAAAATAATTGAAAAGAAATGGAGATGCATATTTAAAATTATATTCATTTTCAATTTAAATTTGATCGCAATTTAATGCTTATCGACGCATAAAATTTAAGCGAAGATTGTAACATCGCATGTACATAGAATCTAATAGGGAGCATGATCCACTATAATAGTCATAGAGATCTCACAAGACAACCTCATACAGGAAATCAGGCATTTTACAAGCAATGCATTATGCAGCAACGCTATTTACAAGTTCTAATTATGTAGCAAAATGCAGCAACGCTTCTTGGTGGGAAACTGAGAGTTGTAATTGTTCTCTCAAGATAGTAGCGGATAGGTTTCTACAGTTTTAGGTGTGGATATCGACGTGGCATAGCCATCCGATTAACATCCTCATTTTCCATAAAATCACGTACTAAAGTAGCCGTATGTAGATAAAATTTGTCATCCATTAAAATAAAATAAGAGCCAACTTAACCCCTTAAAAGGCGAATGCATGGCTCTAAGACCTATTTCCTATACCTCACAGCAATTATAGAGCCTGTGATGTTGGGAGGCCCCAACTTGTCAGCAATAGTAGTAGTGACTGCTATGAACTGGAAATTACACAGACTCTTAAGAAGGGTTTAACTCCCTTTTTATTTTACTTTAGAAATCACAGTTGCGTACACTTGACGCTCACAAACTACGCCGACCCGGCGGTTAAACAAAAATAGAAAAGTACAACTAAAACTAAATGACAGGATGCATAACTAACGAAGTCACTATCTACGAGGCTCTATAATTATAACTATCTTAACCGCGTTCTAAGATACAGCTGAGATTCAGCAAATTTTCGAATTTGAAAGATTCAACGAACTGTCGAAATAGGCACACAGGCCGAAACGCGCGGTTCTTAAACTTTCTACCAAGCAACCTTCACGCTCGTGATTCAAGAAGTATACTTACAATTTCGCTTCCCTTCTATTTAAACTCAATTACTTCTGCTAAAAATTTGAATACTCTGCGCGTTCTACTATGATTTACATACTCTGGCATTGGCAATTCTAGGGGAAAGTAAAGGCTTGACAGGAAAGATAGCTTAAAATAAATGTTAGTTAAAATAAATATAAACCCTACATTTGCCGCTCTCAGAATTTGGTAAACATGGAAGCAGGTCCTAGAAACGACCTGTTGAAAAAGTTTCCATATGCTGACCTAAAACTCAAGAGCTCCGTTTACATAAAACAAACTGTGCGCTGGTCCAACATGTAGCCTGCCCTGGCCGTTGAGCATACTTTGCAACACTAATCCCTATCTTAGATGTTAGAGGAAAGGTAGTGTCCAAGGATTTCTCCAGATGAAAGTATGTCGAAGATCAATGTTTGGTTGAATCAAGAGTTATTTATTTTGAAAATGGTGTTCCGCTGTTGGATTTTTAAAAGCGGATTTTTTTCTACATCATGCTAAACGGCACATGTTGTGCGGAGAAGTGAGATGGACGTAAACAGCAGTTTTCTCACAAACAGACCTCTCTTCCTTAACCTCCTGGAAAAGGTAACTTTTGAAACTGCTTCCTATGGTCACACGGAAATCATAAAAGATATAAAAAGCTGTTGCACTTCTATATCATCTCGCTGAAATGCAAAAATGTCGACATTTATTCACCGTTATGTTTCTTAGAAGACCTTAGGTAGGCTTACTCTCTATGTATCTGATATCCTTAAATTGTGCGTATAAGTTGAACATGACGCTTAGCATTACGTTCAATTGTCTAATGATTTGCAGTTGAGACTACCGTGTTTGCATTTTCCTCATATTTCCCCATCTTGTCCTATCATTGAACCATTTCTAGTTTTGCATTACAACTATCTGCTTTTGGATTTCACAAAATTTTCAAAAAGGGGTGAAAGTTTTAGGTAAGTGAGCTGAGCACGGAAAATGCCAAGTGCGCTTTTAACAAACATTTTTATATATACTCTTCTTACAAGCATGTGTACGGCTTAAGTAATTAACCCTGGCATGCATTACCATAATTCAATACAGTCTCAAGACAAATCATAAAGCAAACTTAAATAATTATGTACAATGAGAGGCCAGTTTTTTTGTGATATTTAATACATACCGTAGTAGGCCGCTCAGACGGTATACTAGTTAGGGGAGCCTAATGCAGTACCAATGTGCCTGGGTTCGAAACCTGGAGAAGGCATGGGTGTAAATTGTTTGTACCTACATAGGAGGTAATGGTGGCCGCCTATTAGGTTCCTCAATAATAAAATGACGTTAGCTTTCAGACTTAGTAGTGGCTAAAGCCTAAAATTGGGCTACTGCCCGCTATAATAAAAATTAAAATTCCGTGGTTAAAGCTTATTTGAACGATCTTGGCTGGTTCTAGGGCAGCAATACGCAAACAGAAGAACTAATAAATAGTGAAATTCCTCTATTTGCCAAAACAATAGCGTTTCTTGACGTAGCATTGAATGAAATTAATTCTGGTTTTATTGGAATGGTTAATTAATCAAGATAAATAACTGTACGACAGTCAGTTCTACAGCGTTTCTGCTGGATGTTTCTTTAAGGATCCAATATATTATCTGCACAGTAATATCCATAGATGCTTATATCCATATTATTTAAATATGAAAGATTCAGTGCTAAGGGAAACAAAGACTAGACAATGCCTGTAAAGGAATATAATCAGCACTCATTTCTGTGTCGCACGTGTTTGATCTGATGCGCGCAGTATTGCTCTAATAAATTAAAATCTTCTTTAACTTAAGTATTAGGAGAACCAGAAAGTAATTTCGCTTTCTTACATTAAATTCAAACGAATAAATTTGTAACATTTTTTTTTTATTTTTAATCAATAATATAATCACCCTCGTTATCAGCAACCTTTTGCCATTTAGTATGCCGACTTCAATCCCAGACCGATAAAAATCAATTGGTTTTTGTGTAAAATATCTCGAGATGGCATTTTGGACATATCCAAATTTTCAAATTTTTTGTCACTAAGGAAAGGTTGTAGAGATCGGAATAAATGGAGATCCGAGGGTGCGCTATCAGGCGAATATGGTGGGTGAGGCAGTACCTCCCCCAATTCGTTATATTTTTCCAGTGTTCGTCTTTCACAGTGAGGTCTTGCATTGTCGTGTTGCAAAATGAAGCCTTTTCCGTTGACAATCGCCAGATATTTTTCGATTAAAGATTGGTTCACTAGTTCCAATTGTTCACAATAAAGGTCTACATTAACAGGTTTTCCAGGTTTCAGCAATTCAAAATGAACAAGTCCCCGAATACTCCATCAAACACCCGGAAGCGCCTTTTCGAGATGTAAACCCTTTGTAACCCCTATTAAAACCGCCTTTTGAGTTTTGGATTATCATATAGGACTTATTTTTTTGTCTCCACTAATCAAACGATCAAAAAACGGTTCTGTATGGTGCCGTTGAAGCAATATGTTGCGTATGATGGATAGGTTGGCTTTGTTTTTTTCGGACAGATTATGGGGGACTCAAACACCTGCTTTGCTTATTTTTCCAATCTGCTTTAAACGTTCTTGGATGGTCGACCAAGGTTGGTTAAGAGTGTTTGACATATATTTGCTTCCACTTCTGCCCTTAGCATGTTGTTGTCGACATGCGCAGTAACGACATTACTTTCCCGTCCCCCTATTACGTTCTACTGTCAACCTATTATGTGTAGTTAGAATTTTGCCCATCTTCTTTCAGAAAATGAATATATGTTACATGCTCTTTTACAAACAAGTTTACCTCTGCTCAAAACATCTGATAATGTGATTAATCCGACCGCACAACTCTAATCAAAATATTGTTTTAATTGCAAAAGATAGAATTATATATGGTATTCGTGCACAGTATGAGAAATAAAACACAAAAAATGTGAATTAAGTACGACACAAATTAACTGAGGTACTTAATTTTAAAATCTGAGATCATGTTCAGGGCGGCAAAAAAGTTGAAGATAGAAATGTTTGCAATGCTATGCAGCTAAAAATAAAACATTTATTTAGAAAAAGATGTATCAGTTTAACAGACTAAGTGACAAGCATTTCCATGCGGTCTGTTGCGAAAAGTGTTTCACGACGAGTAATCTTTCTTCAAAAAAAGAAATCTAATTGGCAGAATCTTATAGAATTCTTTTTCTATAAAATTCTGCCAGATTTCAATATTGGCGCATAACGGACTTGTAAAATTGTTTCGAATTAGTAAAATATTGAAAATATTTCTAGTTTATGATTTTGATTTCTTGTAGGAAGCAAAGGAAGTACTGTAATATCGAAACATTTTGGGCACCATATTTCAACGGAAAAATTACGTGTTCATTTTGACGGTTTCCAAATCCATTTAGACGATTCATTTGCATGACATCTGCACGTCTGACACAATAAAAGACTATTTTTTTTAATGGATTGCAAAACGGATTCACAAGGGATTTCTTTCTGACGACTATACGTATGTACGCACGCACGTATGTATTTCGCATAATTTAAAATGATTAGCCGTAGAAATTTGAAATTTTGTATACGGGACTGCTATAATATTTAGTTGTGCACATCCCTTTTTTATTGCAATCGGTAGTACCAGACGTACATATATGTATGTACCCATACCTGATATTTATTTTCGCAATCTTTAGGGGCATAATCATATATTTCCAGTTGCTTCCTCTATCTAAGTGTTTTAAGTGACGAAAATATTTATGCTTTAGATATTCCAAATAGAAAAAAAATTTCGACGAAGACAAAATTGAACTTTTAATGCGATCTCCTTGTTCCTCTGCTTCTATTTCGGAAAGTTTTATACTCGTTATGAAAAAATATAACTATAAGAAGTTTGACTCCCGTACGAAAAGAATTGACCAGGATAGTGAATTTCAAAATTTGCAGTCTTGATGTTCTTTTTTTCAATTTGCCTTGAGGGATAGGGTATGTAAGTTAGAATAATTCAAGGAAAAAAGTTTTAATGAAGTGCAGCAAAAACTATGTGTAATTTAATAGGCCGTGTAAAGAAGTTATGTTGTGTCCGCATCAGATTTTTTGTAAGTGTATTAGATTATGATTCGAAGACGATAAACGAGCATGAAAATATTAATAACCAGCCTTTAGTATTTGAAATCTTATAAACTACTTGTTTAAACGTTCTTCCGAAATACCAAGAAAGTAGTAAACTCTTTAGAAATACCAATACTTGTAAAATAACTATAAATTAAAGGAAGTTACGCACTAGTAAATCCCAAAAGAATATTACTGAAGAGCACTTAACGAGCAAAAAAAAAAAAAAAAAAAAAATTCTAATTATTCCAAGTTATTTATTAACCGGATTCTTCAGGCATATTAGACCTGATATCAGAAATCCCAAATTTTTAAAATAAGTATCTTAGTCATTTTTATCGAATCTTGGTTAAACTTTTCTTTTCCTACTTTCTTATAATGGATATAACATTTTTTATAAATGCAATTGTAGATTAACTGAGAACGTATAAAATGTCAGACTTTTTTAACCCATATCACACCAAGCACTGAATAAATTAATATTTTTTCATAAATTCTTAAATATGTGTTTCTCTAAGTTTATGTATACATATAAAACCAAAAAAATTACCAAATTGTTATTAGTTTGAGCAGTGTAGCCTGTCCTAAAAATAGGACAACGGTATAATCTACTGCTAATCATTCTTAAAAATATAAGCCCCGAGGTGTTGGTTGGTGTATTTAATTATGGCAAAGCACACGAGGGCTATCTGCCTAAGGGGAGGGATGCCTTTCGTGGAGGACTTTCTAAGGGAAACTGGCTCGTATACACGTTACACATGGGGACAACCACGAAAACGCCCATGCAGCCAGCCCGTTCGCGGGATTCGAACCTCGGACCGAACTACCAGTGTTCAGCGACTTTACCGCTCGGCCGCTGGTGGGCATAAGCCCCGAAGTACTTGTGCAGAACAATATGCACAAGCAGCTCAGAGCCCACAGTCTCGAAAGCAGATATCACGGCACTGCCGGCCATGGTTCTCTAAAGGCTGTTTGTGCCACGCCGAGTTTAGTTTAGTTAGTTTAGTATTTTCAGATGAATTTCATTACTTCAAATTAGATAAAGGAATTTTCAGATACATAAATTTCTATTTGAATGGAAGCTTTATAAATGTATTTTTACTTTATAAATTTAGCTTTATAAATGATTCGTAGATTTTTCGAAAAAATCTGGTTGTTGATCCTCTTTCCGAAGCAAGCAGCTTTCCATTAACTCCGCATTTCTCAGCCTGTCGTACTCGACCTCTGGCCTTGTGGTCTTTCTAGATTTTCTAAAAAGAAAAAAAAAGAAATTTAAACTAAACAGAATATAATATCCTGTAACTAAATACCTCAGGTTGGAATTCTCAATAAGAATTCTACTACCGCAGTAAAGAGTTTAGATTTGCAAAGGATTTGATGAACTTTATAAATGGCAATAGATATTGGGAATTTTGGTTTGATCTTTTTTTAGCTGTAATTTTGTTTCAATCAGTGTTTTAATTTTTGTTTTAGTCTTTTAACTGTATTTTTCTTTTCGAGTTGAATGTGCTGTGTTAACCACGAGGCCGGTTATTATCGGCCGGGAGGGTTGCAGCACAATCGTATATTACATTACATTACGTCAAACTGGAAATTACTTATGACAGTCGTGCATTACGTTTTCTTCCAGAAGCGATAGTTTATGAAATTTTGTCACCGATTACCCTACCTACGGACTTAGCTACAAAAGAGGGATTTATGCAATGACTATGGTGCTTCTAAGTACAGCTAAATTTAGAACAGCTCTTGTAGGAACAGTTACACTCATCCATCTCATTGATGTCAGTAGGAATATTTATTTGAATCTCAGTTCATGTGGTAAAGACTATCCAAATTCTAATAGCCTTGAATTATTAAAAATATTAATTTTCTTCTATTAGTTTAATTATATAAAACCAATATAAAATTAAATGAAATTCAATTAACTGTATTTTAAAATATATGGCAGAAACATATACCAAAAAAATTGCTTTCAAAGGGAAGAAGACTAAAGTGATCTTCATTAAAAAATATTTAGAGCTTCTGAATTCCATATTGCGGCAGAAATAACATTTTTTGTGGAATGCCCTTCTTTTTTTCAGAAAACGAAAACTATGTTCTTTAAACCTTAAATGTAAGAAATCATCGCCCATGAGCCTACTCTCAAGAGGACTTTTTTAGCAAATCATCGCCTTATTTGTTAGCACTTAGAGGGGGGGTATTATTTATTATTATTTTTTTTATTTAATTTTTTATTTTATTTTTTTTTTTTGTGCTTGGTTGCGTGATGGTAATGCTGCTTGAGCTTGGTTTTGGGGGGTAATTTTGGGGCTCCGCGAGAATTTTAAGACATACTTGGTGGACGCCAAGATCTTTCTTTGGCAAACCATCCGCAGCAAAAAAAGAAAGCAGATGTGGTTACTGTCTTCTAACATAGTGAGAAATTGGTGCGAGATCGTAGAAGACTGAGTCTTTACGGCATCATCGCTATGTGTCCTACAATAAAAGTCTTAAAGAATTTATTTACTATCTTTCATCATTTCCGTAGTAGAAGCAATATCTTTCAGTGGCAGTTTTTCTAGTGCGTCTGCCTTTCATTCCCAAGGCCTACTAGTTCATCAATGAACAGTTTTAATATTTACCAGTTCACCAGATTCCTTAACGTCTATTAATTTATTTTCCGGATTTTGCATAAGAATATGTTGTAGTATGTAAGCGTTAACGTTTCTTAGTATTACACGTTTAAACGTATGTTTGTCTAATAAATGCATTTAAAATAGGAAAATAATATATTTCTTTATTCTGAAATATTTCTATTACTAGAAATGGAGATATTGCCAATGTGTGCACGTCTGATGAATGAAAATGATGCAAAAGTGAAAGCTACTTATAATCCATTTCCCTCCTTTAGAAGCAGAAATCGTACAGATAATTTAAAACGCAGTGACAGTTACAAGAAGCGTAGCAATTTTTAAACTCTCTGATACAGAATCTATCCAATATATGTAGAGGTGTTATGAAAGACTGCATGAAGAGTACAATGTCATTTAGCCTGCCGTTGTGAATTTGCCTATTTTATATTAAATATCTGCTTCCAAATTAACATGCAACTACGTCTTGCCATAGCATTCACATTCCCTTGTAACATAGAAAAACGTTCAGGGCGTGAAAGAATACTAATTAAGCTTTAGAGGTGAGTCCTTGTGCAGAAAAATAAGTAATCAGTTTGAAAAACTGTGGATAAAGAATACATTTTTTAGAATGTTCAATGTAAGGTTTGTTCCAAAAGTGGTTGAGGCAAATTTAATTCAAGAACACAATATCGCTCGATTTTTTTTTTTTTTTTTTTTTTGTATTTTAAAGACAACACAATAGGTAATTGTTAGGCAGCCTTAAAGTAAATTCGTCTAATTACACGTTTTAACTTTATTTACACTAAAAGACCTTTTAATTAAAAGATCTTCTTCAGTTCTTCTAAGAATGATTTCCTGGAACCGGCAAGTTACGAATATGAACAGTTGTGCAAATCAAAGAGAATTGCTGCTGAATGTGATACCAGCTAATTTCACTAAAGATACAAAGTTTAGATTTTATAATAACAACTACGTTTGCTGTTATCAACCAACATTCGTAAGATATCGGAGTTTGATATTCTGAATACAGTGCAACAGCCGTTAATGGCTTGAATCAAACCTGCAAGGATGAATAAATGCCATGGTTATTTATTTGATGCAATGAATGTAGTTTACGACAGCAATTTTCTATAAATTCTTTTGAAGGAATCAAACATAACATATGTAAGTAAGCATATCCGTTTGGGTTGTAATTATGTTCTGGACGTGTTTTAATTGCATCGCAGAGAATTATCCTCCCCTTTCACTGCGAAACTGCAGCTATTTCACGTTGTCTAATCGAGATTATTGATGCATTTCTTAGATATGATCTTTTGATTCTTGCTCATTTCGTTAGTCAAAGTGAGGATTATTAGTCTCAAAAAGTCTCATTGTTAGTCTGTGTTGACGTAATAAAAGACAATCTAAGACATGACGACGTAATGAAATTTTATTATAAACGTTTATTACTACCGCGAGACTCCGCTGCGTTTGCTGTAGTAGATCAAACACAGAAAATATTTATAGCATTTTCTGTCATAAATAATAATACCTCCATACTGATTCCCTCCTATTCCTAGATTATACAACAAATATGATTTCCATCTTTAAATATTTAAACTAATTTACTGAGCTTGAAATACATTTTTGTCCAAACAGCAGTTGATTCACAGTTTTCGTTTTCAAAACTTACAAACATATATATATATTTAATATTATAAAAAATTTAATATTATTTAATATTACTTGTCTTTTTGTTATCCTCGTCGCGGTGAAAAGCTTTCTTTTCCTTGAGTGAGATGTTTAGAGAAATTACTGGCAGTAGAACATTTTCCTTTTTGCCTGGTACTGTATCATTTTATTCAGAAAGGTGAGCATTAAAATTTACTTATATATTTTGGCTACTACATTTCTGATACATAGATTTCAGATATACCAAAACTGTAGAATGTAAATTACCTACTACACAAAATATTAAGGGTATTTGCTATAGGTAGCATAAATCTGTGCTATGTTTTCTCCAACATAAGTTTTTCGAGCATTAATGACAAGTCCATTGTTGAAAATACGCTCTTAGTTAAATTAACAGAGAAAACACTAACAACAAAGTTCCAAATGCTTTCGCTAATAAATATATTTTTCTAATTATTTTTTTTCATTTTCAGATAATTACTACAAATGAAATGTTCAGTATAAATCCTTCATAGCTCATCGAAAAAGTGCTCAATTTCTCAGAGAGCAGTTTACCTAATTTTTACCATAACGTGCATTCACATTGTAGGAAAAAATATCTAAGCTGATTAAAAAATTTAGAAAATATTTTCTATTTCGTAAATCGTATAAGAAAATAAACTCAAATTATTATTAGGAATAAATGATGGGTATCACGCATTACCTGTTACATGTATGAACATAAAGACCAGGATCTGGAATTTTCTTCGGAATTTTTAAACCGAAAGTACGCGTGAGAGAAACATTTAACGTAAATTTTCTTGAAATACAATGATGCACTTAATTGTTTGCTATATTTATTGTTTAAGAATATCATAAGCACTGATGATGAAATAAATGGAAGATTAATGATTTTTTATTTCTTCATTTCAGTTAAATTCTCAATGCAGTGCCTATCTAAGAGCAATTTAATATCATATTTAAGAGGAATGGAATTAGCTCCATGTTACTGCTCTTAAGCTCAGCCTTCACACCAACTCAGCTAATATACTCACAGCATAATAGCCAGGTTATTAAAAAAAAGTTTAATTTGAATTAAAAGCCTATTGATAAACACCGCAGTGAATTTCCGAATATTACAAGAAACGTAGCAACAGCTACTTCCTGGCTACTTTCGTTAAAATTTGCAAACACAATTGTTGCTCTTGCAGAAGAATGTCAGTCGAATTCAATTGCTAACGTAGTACACAATTAAATGGCTTTCAAGGTCGCAACATGGATTCCACCGGGAATTTACACGTCTCAAAAGTATTCTGCTCTCAAGTACAAGGTTGCGTTCATTGTTAATGAGAAAATTAACAAATAAAATCAGAATTATTCAGGCGATTAAAATCCTCCATAGACATTCTCCTCTCCAGAAAGTTGCTGATGGTACCCACATTATTATAAACAGTTTCTTTCTATTTTTATTTCTTCCAGAGCCATGTTACATAACCATGCTACAACCTTAACATAAGAAATAATACAGTCAACATTGCATACACATATATTCATATAAATATTCATTCGTTGATTATTTTCTACTTTAGATTTGACTATCACATAGCCCTTTCTCATTTGAAAATTTCGAACAACAGTTCCAAACAATCTCTTACAGGATGACGGAAATGGATATGATGCTCATATTCCGTATATGTAGCACTGCTTGCTTATCACCGAAATAAACACTTGGATTCGATTTTTGCAACGACATATAGGATGTCACAAAAGGTTAACTTTTCGTGCTGGTCTGTCAGACAATGACGAATAAGTTTTATATAGGAAGTTGTGTTCGAAATCGTGACCAACAGTCGCTAGAGGAGCGGATCATTTCTAGCTAGAAAGGCGGATCATTTCTAGCAAGAACCTTTCAGGAGAAGGATGCATCGGTTTTGTAATAAGTGAACTAGTCGATATACATTGCGTTTATAGAGCCGTAAATGAAAATGGACAAGCCGTGAAACGAACAAATCGAGAGCGCTTCGCAAACACATGTCTGCCAATTCATCTAGTGTTTGAACAAATGATCCATTATTTTGACATTAGATTTCTTCCTGAGGGAACACATGAAGTCCCTGGTATACGATATAGTCCTAACGTCTGACATCGACACCGCTATCAGGATTGTGGAAACGGCAGCACAAGGCCGTAAAACACACGGAAAGTTTAATCGAGTACGTGAATCAATGCAGCAAATGTAGTGAAGCATACATTTAGGTGGATGCAAGGAATTTTCAACATTTTTAACCATGATTATTTCCTTCGTCTGGTATCGTTAAGATTTTTTAATGCTGCTATCGACTTGAATTTCGGATACAACTTCTTATGTAATGCTATGCTAATGATACCAATAATGCTAATTCAGTTTAAGCAAAAGGATTTTTCGTCTTATATGTAAACTGGCGGGTAATGAGCATGTTAAATATGCTGTACATTAAACTCTAAGTACTATCTTACACTGACAGATATTTTGTAAACTTAAGATTCACTATTATATCAAACATGATTTGAAGATGTCTTTTCCTACTATTTTTTGATAACTTATAACCTTATAATTTACATATGCCTCTGTGTGTCTCACTCTCTAAAATAATAGTAGTATCTTCCAAATTTGTTTCGTAGGAGCATTGCCATTTATGACAAAATCATATCATTTATTCACATAACTTTATTTTCTATCCTTTTTCGTTTAAACAGTACATATATTATTTCTTGGTTTTCTGGCCGTTCCATACATTCGACTCAGAATTCCTCTACATAAACTGCATCAAACCATTTTATTGAATGTGATAAATGTAATGGAAAGCCTTGCTAATTTTACCTTATTTTAGTTTACATGAAATACGTTATTTAGTTTTCGTGAAAATTCACATGCACAACGTAGATTAGGATATGCATTTTGCCACTGTTCAGAATACATTGATAAAATGCTGAAAATGAATTGTTTAATATTTTTCAATGATTTTCAATTTAGGTTCTTACTGTAGCGTAACCCATAAAATTTGTTTGCGGTAACGTGATTCGGTGTCAAGTACATATATTCGATAGCATTTAAACATGCATCAATAGTTAAGCCAACCTTTGATAAATAGTTTTTAGAAAGTCATGAAAGTCTGAATGTTTCAGTCTAAAATTAAAAGTTTAATAGTTTCACTATCTTCAGAGTATTTTTGGACATTCGCAAGTAATACTGTCTCAGAGCACAAGGTCTATCTAAATTTTAATTTGCATAACAAGAATTTTAGGTTCTTTTATGCTTTTTTGAAACGTACTCTGAAATGATTATTGTCACCTTACTTCAATAATTCTATCATTATTTTATTTATGTATTATCCTATACTTATTCACATAAACTCATGCAATTCAAGAGTAACTACTACTTTAACTACTAATTAAGCTTAGAATAATCAAGCGAATTTGACAAGACTGAGGAAATAAAATTTTCGAATGTATGCAAAGCAGATATTTTTAAAGTTTTAAGTAGTTGTTTCTATGTAGAAATCATTACATTCACTTCAATACTGATAGAAAGGAAATCTAATAAAGCTACTATATCCACCTCTAACCCAGCCTCCAAATTCTTTATAATAGCAATAGCGTTATAATAAGTTTTCAAAAGAAAATTATGCTATACATAGTTCTTCCCTAATAAATGATACTAAGTATTTTCGTGTGGCAATAAAGAGTTTCCCTTTCAATACTCTGAATTAAAAATTTAACATAAATGTATAACATATCATGTTCTTAAGATTAAAGGATTTGGATAAGTACGTTATCCACTAAATAATGAACTCTCTTTTGTCTAGTTATTTTACGTACTGGAAATTATTTAGCAAAAACTGTGATGACAGCGAAGAAAGACGAAAATATTCAGACTGAAAAATCTTCGAGGATTACTTGCTTAATTTACAGTCGCTGTCATGAATAATACAGAAGATAAATCCCCTACCAGATTTACCCACTGGCATAGTATATAGAAAAATGACCTATTCTTTTGTGTACAAAGAATAGTATTACGCCTTAGCATTTTATCACCATACTTATTTATTTATTTACCATCAGATGAGCAGTTGCACCGCCTTTAAGACATTCAGCTTTTACGCTCAACTGATGGAATCATCTACCAATTGTGTTGTTATATAAAATACAATAGAATTTTAGAATTTTGATAATTACATAATCAAGAAATAAATATATAAATAATACAATATATAATAAACATAAATAGATACAATAAATAAAAGTTAAAAATTTAGAATAAGATAAATACAATGTTGTTATATATGAAATCAATAAAGTATTAGAATTTTGAGAATTATATAATAAAAATTTTAAAAATTAAATATATAAATACATAATACCTAAATAAATATGTAAGTAAATTAAACATAAATACGTAAGTAAATATTTAAGAAGATCATTACAAATTTTGAAAATGAACAACATAATGTATGATAATAGTAGGGGCTGAGAATGTTAGATTTGCAAAGAGTAAAGAATAAGAGTATAGTGTTTCATTATGGAGAATGAAGAGCAGTAATTGAATAAAAGTTGATGAGAAATAGTATTTGAATGAATTAGGATGACTTGAATGAAAAGTTCGTGTAAATTCTTGATAGAAAGTCTTTACTAATAATCTTGAGTTGAGACTTTATTAATATATTAAGGAGCTGGAGTTAGAAAATATTCTTAAATTCTTGTTTGTCACCATATACAAATATGCAACATATAATTGAAATCTAGAGTGCATTTTTGTAATCAGGGCAAAAAGTATATAAAACTTTATTCCAGTCTTCAGCACATTATTTTCTAGAAACGACGTGCTTAAACAATTGTAAATGATTCAAGTTTTTCTCACCTGATGTATTATTTAAAAAAATTCTTCCATAAATGTTACCTAGGGCATTACAATCAATACCTTGAATAAAAAGGTGCCAACAGGTTTGCTACATCAACACACCTGCGATCAACTTAATTGCATGTTATATTCATATTGAATCTGAATCTAAATGGGGTTTTTGAGCCTTTGTTAATGTTTAAACAAATTTCTTTCAATTTCATGGTATTTCTGCAGTTGTAGGGTTTTTCTTAATTTGCATAACAAATTTATGTTAAGTTTTCCTGTTCTCAACTTCTCAAACTTCCCCTCACATTCTCTCGCAAGGATGTAAATTTAAAGTTAAGTGAAATGCTATTTAAACGTGTGATTATCTCAGTTTATTCAGAGCGTGTTTCGCTAACCTAGCGCACGCTTCGTTGTTATTTCGCGGTCACTCGAGAAAGCCTTTTGGCCTTATCAGTTTAGTATCACGCCAGTTAGATTTCTGTGAGTTCATCTCTTAGGAGTAATTTTGACTTCTTCTGTGCTAGTATTTATTTCACGCATGTGCGCGAATTCGCCAGGTTCATTGAAGGATCTAATTTAGTGTATGTGAAAAAGCAGAGATAGATCTTACACAGTGTTAGTAAAAAAGAGGTGGTCTAGCTAAATGCGGAACTCTGCATTATAGTTTTCTTAAAGCAGATATTCTAATTATAAGAAAACTTCCTAAGCTATCCTATATTACAAAAACAAAACTCTAAAATTGAAAATATACTGAATTTATTATTCATGTTATTGTGTCTTAATTATACTGAATTTATCTGATCATTCATATCTTTGTTTTATAACATGAAAACCTATCACCCAATTAGCACCACTTATTCTAAAAAAAATAGTAGGTAATACACACATTTTAGCATGCTCCGCTGGCAGAAACTTACTTAAAAGGAAAATTTTGACTGAAGGTTCTTTTAAATTATTTATAACCAGAACTGGGATTTTCCTCAGCATAAAACATGTAGAAAAACGTGTTGGAACAGCTTATCGAAGTTTCTAGTATTTTTTATTAACATTTTCAGTGCATTACGGTGTAATTTGCTTTTACTCTTTCCCGGTTTGCTATGCAGCTAACATGTGATCTGTATCAAATCTTTGAAGGAATGAAGGAATAGCATTCCTATAGCAGACAACTTATCACCCAAAGATGGACGAAAGGGATTATCTGAGGTATATGAAAACTGTGATTCACACGTCGGTATCAGGAGGGTATGTGTAATTCATTCACAACTTCGGTAATTAAAAAAAATGAAAGGAAATGGAAAGACAATTTGCAATTATAAGAATCTGAAAGAGTCCAGATTTTAACAATCAGCCAAAAAGGCAGGTTTAAAGTTTAGCATGATTTATCAGTAGAGATTATCGATAGAGATGCCCTAAATAGAGTTGTGAAACATTTTATAGGATATTTGATGAACATGCATTTATACTAATATGTGAACATTGTCTTGGTATATTGAAAATGTGAAGAAATATGTAATATAATTCCTTAAAAATATGTAATGATTTAAATAGATATATGCATTTTAATGCATTTTTACTTCCTTGAGCGAATTAAAGAAAGTACTGCAATCGAGAAAATTTCGGCTATCATATTTCAACGAAAATATCAATTTTCACCGCTCTCAAATGCATTTGAAACATGTTTTTGCTTCACATATGTACGTACCGAAAGAATAATGGACACTTTTTCCCGAAACGGATTGTAAAATGGATTCATTTTGTCGTGACGTCTGTACGTACGTATGTAAGTATGTATATATCTCCCATAACGCAAAAATGAGTACTCTCAGAACGTTAGAATTCTGTGTATGGAACTGCTATAACATGTAGTTGTGCACCTATCTCTTTTTGATTGTAATGAAACCAAAAGTGTATAAATATATACAATTTTGCAAAAAAAAGTCGAAGCACCATGAAAGAAGTGGTTGGAGGCAAGGAGTGGTAGAGGTTCCTAAGGTAATTCTGCGACACACTCTGTCAGACATTCATCAGTTGTCGCTCCAGATCTGCGACATTTTATGGTGCCGGAATGTGGTGGCCTACCATGTTCCAGACATGCTCGATTGGTGAAAGGTCTGATGACCTTGCTGGCCAAGGAAGAGTACCAACCGCAAGGACACAATCCAGAGAAATGCGAGCGGTATGTGTCCTGGCATTATCTTGTTGGAAAATGGCCCCAGGATGACGTGCCATGAAGGGTGATGCAGCCGGACGCAGGATGGTATCAACATATCGTTGAGCTGTTAAAGATGTACGGAGAATGACTAAAGATGACCTGCTGTCATACGAAATAGCGCCTCACACCATCGCACCAGAGGTTATGGCTGTATGCCTTTGTAAAACAAAGGCTGATTGGGACCGCTGACCCTATCCTCTCCAGACACGAACATGGTGATCATCTGCTTCAAGAGTGAAGCGGAAATTTGCTCGCATTTATGTTACTCTCATTTAGCCAAGTGTTTTACCTTTTAATTTTATTGTAGAGACATTAGGATATTTTTGGAACAAGAGAGATGAAATATTAGCAACGCCTTCGTCAAGAATCGAACCGCGGACTTCTGGAATACGCGCTCAGCGTGCCGACCACCTCACCACGAAGGCATGCCAAGAAGGTAAGAGAAATACCTTATATACTCCACCTTTTAAAGGGCCTTGAGGGGGTCGACCCTTTATAATCATACGGTCCAGTGGGACTAGGAGGATTGGGTCTTCCCTGTATTATGACTATTATGACCTTTTAAAGGGCGACTGGGATTTTAGGGGACACAGTCGCCAAATTCTGGGTGTGGAAAAAACATCACCCACCAACCTTTTAGTTCGGGCGCTACTGTAGAGACATTAGGATATTTTTTGGAAGCAGGCAAATGAAAAATATGCAACACCTTCGCCGCGAATCGAACCGCGGACCGCTGGAATAGGAGCACAGCGTGCGGACTATCACACCACGAAGGCATGCCAAGAAGGCAGGAGAAATACCTTATATACTCCCTCTTTTAAAGGGCGACTGGGGTTTTAGGGGACCCAATCACCAAATTCTGGGTGTGGAGAAACATCATCCACCACCCTTTTAGTTCGGGAGGTACTGTAGAGACATTAGAATCTTTTTTGGAAGCAGACAAATGAAAAATATGCAACGCCT
Organism: Stegodyphus dumicola; assembly: GCF_044657685.1. NCBI lineage: Eukaryota > Metazoa > Arthropoda > Arachnida > Araneae > Eresidae > Stegodyphus > Stegodyphus dumicola. The sequence goes on along the minus strand of NC_140771.1, from coordinate 128,391,178 downwards.
TCGCCGGAAATCGAATCGCGGGGCTCTGGAATACGCGCCCAGTGTGCAGATCATGACACCACGAATGCATGCCAAGAAGGCGGAAGAAATACCTTATATGGTTAATTAGTTTATTTGGTTCTTTGACTGTTTCTTAGTTTTACCGGTATGCCAGTATTGGCCGGTACGGTCTATAAGTTGAGTTTAGGTTTAGGTTCCCCTATGCGCGTTCTCGCTTTGTAAGTGATTAGAATGCCCTACTGACAGTTGGAAAAATCTGTGGCTCGAATCACAGCGAGAGATAAGTGATTCCTAATGTTTCCTGGCTTCAAAAAATTTAATAGTCTCGATACGCAATCGGAAGATTTCTTTAGATGAATTTTGCTTTATTCCTATGGAAAGCAATGATGCATTGTCTCAAAAACAGAAGAGATTTGTTGAACTGTGTTCTTTCAATAATTATATATTTGTAATCCACCTGTTTCTTTGTGAAAAAGCTAACGCACTTTTCCGAAGGGTAGCATCAGAATATATATATGTATGGCTGATTAATATATTTATTTCGCAACAGTGTTTTAAATTTGTACACATGTATTCACAAAGAAATTGTCTTTCAAGAATTGAAGCTATCATGAAGGATCAACAGACTAATGGTGTTATTGAGAATACTGAGACAAAAGGTATCAGCATAATGTTTTAAAATTTACAGGCTGATTTTAAAGGTGTGTATATAGAAACTTCTTCAGCTGAAGGAGTGAAAGTAACGAAGAAGAAGACGGGCTTAAGCGATAACAATAAACCATAAAATTCGAGAAAGTTCCAGTAAGGAAAAGAAGTAAAGATACTGGAGCTGTCTATTGATAAAATTGAAGATGAATGTGAATTTCCTTTAAAGCTGAGTTTAAATAAGGATTGGAATTTGGATCATAAGCAGAAATGAAAGATTTTTATGAATGTAAAACTCCTGGTAGATTTTTTTAAATAATTTTGGATTCAGGAAAATGGAAATGGGATTTTTGCGTGCGAAATTCATTCTAACCCAGATGTTACACGAATTTTCTGTAATGCAAACTGTGTACGTTTGTGGTCGCTGCATTTCGTAAATAGAATGTGAACTTAATTCTTTGATGACCATCAAAAGGTGAAACGAAGGTTCATTAATTTGACCGTTAAAGATCATTCACCTTCGGACCTAACAAAAATTAAAACTGCAATTAAATCTTCACAAATCCTTCCGAATCGTTCACAAAAATCGCTTAATTCATCTACTCCGAAATAGGCCAGATTATACACGCATGTCCATAAATTAAGGATAATTCGGAGTCACACGGAAATCGAACTCTAAAATAAATATATCACCTGTAAAATCACTACACACATCTTCAAGAATCATATGCAAATTTCAGGAAGTAACCAGATGACACCGATGGTACGTCACAATGACGAGAGTGTAAGAGAGTGATACATAAGGAATACAGACAAAGAAGTAAAATTGTTCGCAGGCGCTTTATAAGCATTTCAGTGCAATACCCGAATAGTTATGACACAAAGGACGTATTCGGATTATTTTTTACGTGGTAGAATTATCGGCCGTCTGGAATGTGGGCGTACCCAACTGGAAGTATCAGACGAACTTGGAATTGCCCAGAGTGGCATCTCCAGGCTTTGGTAACGATTCCAAGATGATGGTAATGCGAGTAGACGTTACAGCACAGGTCGCCCCAGAGTTACAATGCCGAATGAGAACCGGTATTTGGCAGTTACTGCCAAAAGAAACAGGCGGAGCACAGCCTCAGACCTGTCTCGTCAGCTCTCTTCAGCCACTGGTACGACAATTTCAAGGCAGACGCTTAGGGCAGATTGGTCTATATGCTCGTAGACCTATCAGATGCGTTCCACTTACTGCAACTCACTGTCGCCTGAGATTAGCCTGGAGTAGAGAGCATGCATTGTGGACACCGCAACAGTGGGCTTGTGTGATGTTTTCCGACGAGTCCAGGTTTAGCTTGCAGTCTGATTCTTGCAGGACTTTCATATGGAGAGCTCCAAGTACTCGTTACCACCAAGAAAACATCATTGAACGACACCGTTACGGTAGTGCAGGAGTGCTCGTTTGGGGTGGAATTATTCTGGGTTCAGAACTGACCTGCATGTTCAAATTGGAACCATGACAAGCCAAATCTATCGGGACGTCATTCTGGAACAACATGTACGTTTGTTTCGGGGCGCCATGGGCGCACTATTTGTGTTTATGGATGACAACGGCCATCCTCATCGTGCAAACATCGTAAGCGAATGCCTTCAGTCGGAGGATATCACCCGTATGGACTGGCCAACATTCTCAACGGACTTGAATCCAGTAGAGCACGTGTGGGACATGCTTCGCCGACGAGTTGCAGCCCGTCAAACTCCTCCTACATGTCTACCGGAACTTCGGAGAGCATTGCTTTTTGAGTGGTGTAATATCCCCCAAGATCAGATCGCTAATTTGATACTCAGCATGCCTAGGCGTTGTACGGACTGTATTGCATCGTCTGGGAGACATACAATGTATTAACAATCATACCAACCATGTAATATTGTTTTTTTGTAAATAGGTTTTTTTTTTTTTTTTTTTTTTTGTAATTTGCTCTAGGGAGAAAAAATCGCTAATTTTTTTAATAATATCAAACATATAGCATCTTTTTTTTGCCCTTTGCCTTTTGTTTAATAAATAAGCTTTACAAATAAGTCAAATTTGTTTTGCTTCTAACTCTTCCTTTGCCTGATTTTGCATTATCCTTAATTTATGGACATGAGTGTAGTATGCTCTAGCCAAAATTCATAAAAGTGGTATGCCGTTCCATCCCACTGTATCAAACTTAGCCTCTTAACCGTTAGCTAAATATTTATTTTCTAGACTTTCGGCTTTGCTACCTAACATTTTCACCATAAAAATTCAACGCAGCATTATAAATAAATTAAAAAATATCTCTCTTATAAATTTGATCATGATTTCTTTTTATGTAAAATCATTATTCACCATGTTCCACTGGAAGTTGCGCTTAAATATCGAAAAGCTAAAAGCTACGTTTCGCGACTGTCATTTCTGCTGTATCGAAATTGATAAGTTCTTTTAAGCTTACTGAACATAGTTTGAAACAAACAGAATTTCCTTTGAAAATAAGTATTTCTACCAATCTGAGAGATTAGCCATGGGAAGCCCTCTCTGTTTAAGAATCTAAATTATTGGAACTATTAACTTCCCAGTATTGTTCCGCTACGTTAGCAATACTTTTGCTTCGTTAGACGGCACTAAAAAGATTTAAATAAAGTTTTCTCCAATAAATAATACCTTGACCTTTCTATTCAGTTAACTTTGAACTTGAGACATCCAGTTCCCTTACGTTCCGCGAAATGTGGGTTATACGAAATATATCCAACTTGAATACTACTATATTCTGTAACCTTCATCTATTTGCCTTCCACTACACTTCATCACCCGAGTAAGCAGATGTTGGCTATTGAAGATGAATTAAATTACTTAAAATCAATTGTTACTGACAGAGGTTTTTCATTTAGTATCATTACTGTGAATTTGTAATTTTCATAAATTTAAAAGCTATAAGGTAGTTTTTTCCTCCTTCCAGCATGCCTTCGTATTCGAGAGCTCCAGGTTCGAGTTACAGCTAGAGCAGTGCCCATTCTTCACCTCTCCTGCTTCAAAATAACCTAATGACTCTGTAGTGGCGCCCGAACTAAATGGTGGTGGACAACAAAATGTCACCACCAGGATTTGGCGATTGGGCCAGCATCATCTCCAGTTGTCCTTTAAAAAGGGAAATATATAAGGTATTTTTTTTTCGTCCGTGATGTAACGGTCGTACAGTTGGCACATGTCGAGAAGTTCAGATTCGAGTGTCAGCAAAGTGAAAGGAAATATTCAAGGATAGAAAGTAATAAAAATCCCTCAAAAAAGTATTCTTTTATAGAGTACTATAAACTACTGTAGAGACATTAAGTATTATTTTAGAATTTAGAAGCAGGCAAGATGAAAAATTAGTAACGCCTTCGCCGGAAATCGAACCACGGACCCCTGGAATACCGGCCCAGCGTGCAGAACCACTACACCACGAAAGCACGCTAGGAAGGCGGGAGAAATTCCTTATAAAATAAGAAAACTGATCACTGATACGGTAACCTGAGAAAAGATTGAAAAATATAGAAAATGTATGTCACACTTAATACTTTGTTGGGAATGCTAAGCAAATGTTGCTGTTAAAAATATTGTGATTTTGCTGTTAAGTTGTATGGGGGAAAATGGTGCTTGTTGGTAAAACGTTGGTAAAATGTTCGTCCATTTTAGAGTTTCGTGACACTTTAATGCAGGATGGTGAAAATCCTCAATTAAGCAATTACTTTGAGAATGATGAGCAGTTGTTTATATTTGTTGTACTCCTAGGAGTTTAATTAGAGCCTTAAATAAACTACAGTTGAATTGAAGTCCTTGATCAGTTGTAGTTAGTAAATCAAAAGCGGGCGATCCAGTTTACGTAGAAGGACTCCGCTACCGTTTTAGCTTCACTATCGATGATGAGGATAGCTTCTGTCCATCTAGTAAAAACATAGATAGCTGCTAGGCAATATTTGAATCCATTGGAAGGTTGAAGTGGCCCGATGAGATCTATATGATTAAGTTGAAATCGCGTAGACGTTTCACTAAATGATTGGGAAGGGGCTGACTTGTGTTTGTGAATTTTAAATTTCTGTCACGAAATATACTGTCATATACATATATACTATGATATATAAATATAACTCCCATATATATACACCAATTCGCGAAATCTTTGTGGATATTTGGCCATACATATCGACTACGAACTAATTTTAACATCGTTCGAATGGTTGACTGAGCTAAAGCTAAATTATGTACTCAATTAAAATGCCATGGAAATAATGCTTTCATTAAAAAACATCTAAAGTTAAAGTTAGTTCCTTAATGCCGCAGCAAATAGCTGTGGAGTATTATCGGTGCTATACTTAACTACTGGCACCGGAAGGCAGGAAATGTAACCCCTTATGTCAAAAATAAACGTTATGTTTGTACGTTTCTTATCTATGTGTAATCTGTTGGAAGTGTTCGCTGCTATTCCAGTATCTATGACTTGTTTTCGGAATAGCAGCGGAATTTAGTTTTCTGCCTGAAACGAGCATGGGAAAGTACATTTACGAGCACCAGCTTTAGATTTCTGGTGATAATAGCAACAACCAGTGTTGGCATGATTTTTGGGGTGCGATTTACGTTGCCTACTTTTTGAACGATTGCGGTTATCGCGGTATCTTGGATTTTTATTGTACTGCTTCTGAGCATTTTCACTTGCTTAGTGAGATTCTCTATCCATTTGGTCATTAAGCTTAGTGTGCGTCATTTGTGATCCCTGACAACTTATCTGCTACCTCGGAGACGATTTAAATCTGCATTCGAAGCGGATAAACTTGCTTGCTTATTGGAAAGAAGTCTTTGTATTCACAGATGTTTTAGGAAATTATAATGTATTTTGTTTAACTCTGTCTCTTTCATTTGTTTCAAAAGGAAGCTAGGTTTTTTTTTTTTTTTTTTTTTTTTGTTGATACCTAACTGTATTTCCGATAAAAATTTCCGGATTTGCTGTACTTCAGAATCTTGAAACTCAGTGAGTAGTCTGTTTTTAAAGTTAGATATTTGTCAGTTTCAGAAGTTGTTACGACTAAATCTGAGACATGTGGTAAAGTTGATGTGTCTAAATTTGAAACAATATGCGAACATTTCGTGTTATCATAGGTAACTGCAGCCAGGTCAAATTAGATTTCACATTGTTTTAGCCATGACGCGATATTCAATTTCCGAATTGGAGGAATTTTTACGACTATTCTATGGACCTGATGAGTCACAATTTCCTAGGGATCCGTCTTTCTGGAACAGCGCGTTTGTCGCCTCCAAAGCGAAAAGGGGAGAATTTCATCTCTCTCTCGGAGAGGAAAAATGTGAATGGAGTAGTTCACCGCATTAGCTGTGTTTGATCACGTTATTTATAAGCTAGGCAAAATCCGTTTTTCCTTTCATCTGGTTAGGTTCGGTGATACAGCGGGCACTTGCGCGAAAATGTTTTTTGAAGAAACAAGTTGAATATAAAGCACACGGTAAACACACCCAGATCACTGAAAATACCATGCTGTACACGAAATCACTACACAGTGGGCACACAACACCAACACTGTTGAAAGTGAGAATTAGATGCTTCTGTCTTGGAGAAAACCTTTAGCGAAGATGGATGCCTTTTTCGGATTTTCCGGTGGGAACGGGAGCGGGGTGAAGCATCTCGGCGTTTATGACCCACGTTAGGACTGTTGTCGGAGAGATGCTGGAGTCCGCTTTGCGACGACAATAGCTTGATATTTCCTTTATTATCCGCTGCGTTACATCAGGCTGTATGAGTGGTGTTTCTTAGCATTCAAATGGTTTATTGCAATATCCGTATGGGAATTTAACTGTGCAGTTGAATTTCCAGAGGACTTAGCAATTACAAAGATGAAGGTAGTTTGGAAGTTAATGAAGCTTTTCCGTACGAATTGCCGTATAGCTGTCGGAAGAGTTTATGATAGCTTAGGATCTGACTTGCAGTTGCCAGTTCTTGGTCAGATCTTCGTCTAAGTTACGGCGGCAGGTAGCGCTTCTGACTCCATATAATGATAGTACATTTGTGAATTCCTTCTCAGTTTTGATGAAGATCTCCTGAGAGACGGATCCGAGTGTCTTTATCTTCCCTTCCCTTTCGACAATGTTTCGAAAGAAATTTCGGCTTTATAATATTTAACTGATAGTGTGCTACAAAAATACTTCACACTTACAAACATCCATGCCTTCACCGGGATGTATATTATCGGAAAAACATTGGAAAATATGTGCCTTACCAGCAACAATAGTAAATATTATTAGATTTGTCTCGCTCGTTTATGTTGGACCATGTTGGACCAGAGGTTAATTCAATAACATTTTAACTCGCAATTAGTTTCCGCACTGGTAATGGAAGCAGCACATAGTAATCTACGTAATCTATGAGCATTTCCGAACTCTTGTAAAGTCTTTCTTTAAGTAGCTCAGGGCATTGTACGGATATAATTACTTTAGTAACATTTTTAGCATTACGCATTTTTTACAGCTTCTTGTGTCTGTCTTGTTTTTAGATTTTAAGTTGATTAACTTTTGTATACTTTTCCACAAACAGCCTTATTTTCAACCGTAATCTAAAGAAAAAATACTGCAAATATGAAAATATGTGAGTCTAAAAAAATTATTAAAATTATATATTGGAATTTCAACAGCAAACAAGGATCAAAACGAAGGTCATTTGTAAAACATTGAGATTGTTAAGAGAATACAGGAACAGAGCCGAAGCGCGCTATATCGAACACACTGCTTGCACGGAACTCCGTACATAACGACGGAACCTTTTGGTCCCGTCCAATTTCCTTTGGCTTGATATTATTTTATACTATTACAGAGAACTTCCAGAGGTATGAAAATCGGATGTAACAAACTGTATGAACCTCTGATGAACTGTATGAATTGAAACCTTTTCGTATTAAATCCTCCTCCTTTAGAAGTCTCATTTCATCCCTACAAGAAACACCTTTATATTATTTTTATTTTTTGTTCATCCCTAATTTTCTGTATGCTCTAAACAAAGGTTACGCGAAGTTACATGTCTTAGGAAGGTTAAGCAAAGGTTACATGCCTTAGCACACCCTATGGTGGTTCTTTGCATATGGTGTATATTATTGAAGCAAAGAAGAAGAGTAGGTTCTCTGATTGCATTCAGACTCATTAACTGAGTTGTCAAACAAGAGCTCTATTCAAGGCTAAAACTTTTGAAATTAAAGGCTGGAGTCTTTGAAATATTTGCTATTAAGTGTAAGACGGAGTAATGAATGTTATGAATTTGAGATATACACATGATTCATCTTTCAGGGAGTGAAAATTTTTATCCGTATTTTTGTTTTGTTTGAGTATAAATGTTACCCAAGTTCTCAAGTCTTTTGCAAGACATAGGATTTTATTTACAAAGGTTATAAGGTATTTCTTCCGCCTTCCTAGCGTGTCTTCGTGGTGTAGTCGTTTTGCACGCTGGGCCGGTATTCCAGAGGTCAGTGGTTCGATTCCCGGCGAAGGCGATTGCTAATTTTTCATCTCTCCGGCCTCTCAAAAATCCTAATGTCTCTACAAAGTTACTGAATCCTTTCTTTCAACTGCACATATCTTAAGTGAGAGATCAATTCTTCAATCATACAAAATACAAAGTAGGTAACTCTTCTTATATTTTTATGAATAATGTAACTATTCATAGTTATATAAATGTGCAAGTAATTAAAGGGAAGTAATTGTATGAATCTTGATATTTAAGGCTGTCAGGACTGCTGTTCTTTCTAGTTGCCTTTGGAAATATTTACTAATCTTGAATAGGAGCAGGGAGCTTACTCAAACTATGCTCGTGTGTGTATGTGTAGAACAAACAACACCACTAAGAAGGGTTAACTTTACCCTTTACTTCTCTCAGCGTATAACCGTTCCCTTACTTCGGGATACAGAGACCATCACTTATGGTCTAAAACGTAGAAAATAAGAAGTAAACTAACTTAACTAAATAACAACTAAACTTAGATGCTTTAAAGAGACTAATAACGCGAAGACTGGCATTTTGACATTATGTATGTAGTCAGCAAAATGCATAAAACTACAATACGTCTTCAGATATCAGCGGGAACTAAGCCTTAAAAGCACACAGGAACTGACTGAAAAGTACGCGCATAGTAAGGCAGCAAGAAGTGTCTCTCTCTCTTTTGGCTAAAAGCCACATCCTAAATACGTATATACGAGGGTAAGTTGAAAAATAAGTTTCCCCTGTCGACTGTGGTCAGAGTTGTGTATGAAAGTAAAAAAATAGAATAAGACATTAAAGATATGACATACCTTTATTTTATTATTCTCGTACGAGTACGTTGAGACATTTGTCATACGCTTGATAAGCTTCAAAAGTCCTCCAAGAAAAATTCACGCTTTGCATATGGAAGAAGCGTTGAACGACTATGGGCGAAAGGCAACACAGCAGGAAAACGCGCAAGTCACCGATACACCATTGGGTAGAGGTTGCTGCAAATCAAGCAGATGACGCTGTTGCAGTGCCTGCGCAAAGCGGAGACCAGCCTCTCATTTGAGCCCAGTAGGTATGGAGAGAAGGTGCGTTTTGAATTCGTGGTCAAAGGAGAAAGTGAGAGCGGTTATCCGCTATGAATGGGCACGTGGAGTATCAGGAACAGAAATTCATAACCACCTCGTGGAAGTCTATGGGCCAGGTGTGATGTCGAAGCAAATGGTGCGGAGATGGTGTCGTACATTCAGTGATGGACGTCAGCAAGTGGAGGACATACCGAGAGCTGGAAGGACGCGCACGGCCACTACAGATGCAAATGTCAGGAAGGTGGATGACATGATTAGAGCGAACCGGCGTATCACCATCGATGAAGTAGCGGAAGAACTTGGAATCTCACATGAGCGAGCTCAAAACATCATCCCCGACATTCTTCGATACAGAAAAGTGTCAGCACGATGGGTGCCCCGACAATTGACCTCGACACACAAGGAACAACGCATGGGGATCAGCCTGGAACATCTCGTGCGTTACCATGAAGATGGCAATGACTTTCTGTTTCGGATTATGACGGGGAATGAAACGTGGGTCCACCATTTCACGTCAGAATCGAAGGCCTCATCTATAGAGTGGAAACATCCGTCATCACCTGTCCGAAAGAAGTTCAAGACAACTCCCTCTGCAGGTAAAGTGCTCCTCACAGTTTCCTGGGACGCCCAAGGAGTTTTGTTGCTGAACTTTTTGGAGGTTGGAACCATCAATGCTACGCGCTACTGTGACACCCTGTCGAAATTGAAAGAGGCGATTCGGAAAAAGCGGCCTGGCCTTCTCACATCTGGCGTTCTGCTGTTGGATGACAATGCCAGACCCCATTCGGCGACGGCAACGCAAAACCATATTGCAACTCTTGGTTGGGAGCGCCTACACCATCCGCCATACAGTCCTGATCTCGCACCAAGCGACTTCCATCTGTTTCCGGCTTTGAAGAAAAATCTCGGGGGAAGGCGCTTTGGAAGCAATACTGAAGTGAAACGAGCCCTTCAACGCTTCTTCCATATGCAAAGCCCTGATTTTTTCCAGGAGGGCTTTTTGAAGCTTATCAAGCGATATGACAAATGTGTCAATGTACTTGGTACCTATGTGGAAAAATAAAGGTATGTCATATCTTTAATGTCTCATTCTATTTTTTGACTTTCATACACAACTCTGACCACAGTCGACAGGGGAAACTTATTTTTCAACTTACCCTCGCAGTTTGCAACCTCATTAGCATAAGCAATTTTACTCGCGCTTATTCTGGCCGGAAATGGAAAATAAGAGAGGATGGTTAAGTTTTAAAATAAAATAAACGTTAGTAAAACTTAAAATTCTTACAAGGTAAGTAATTAATTTAAAACATAATTATTATTATATAATAGTTGTAATTTAACCTTAATATATTTTTTAACTTAGGTTTATTTATATTTCTTTTGGTAGACGTGACAACATGAATCAGGTACACGTAGGAGGGGAACGCAACACAAGGACTTCAACATACAATATCCCGCCGCATTAATTGCGCAGCTCCGCCCCAGTTTTGAGGGAGAACAATCCAAGGGGTCTGTCAGATTTCCTCCTACCCCTCTTCACCTATCATCAACCTCTCGAGAAGACTTTTGGCTCGCTGTGTCCTTTCCGGAACCTCTTGCCGCGCAGATACTGTACTTCTGTGGGATTTGAAGCCAGCCATCAATGCGCCAGTCAGCGTCACTAACCATTATACCGTCTGGGCGGCTGACAATGTTAATCTATGTCTCCCGATCTTACCTTCGCACTATAGTGATACATAATGAACGACGGTCTACTGATACTATGAGATAATCCTTTTTTTTAATCGAATCGGATATAGCAATCTAAAAGTTTAACAAAACAAACTTCTCTACACTTTAAGTTCGCTATAAAGGGGTTCAACTGCATATCAAAAAATGTTTTTCTGCATGGTCGTCAACTAATTTTTTAATAAATACGCACTAAATTATTAACTTATCTTCGTATCTGAAAAGCATTAAAAGATTTATATGTATACCAATCATTCTAGTTTGGATTCAGAAAATAAGAAATATGAAATAAAAATTAGGAACCTTTAATATGTTTTTTTTAACTTAGGTGTATTTATATTTCTTCACACTTCTCGAAAATAAAAGCTAAGAAAGATAAATAAATAAATAAAAAATCAAATGAAAGCGAATAAAGCGCTTCAAAATGAAAGCGAAGTTTTCATGCAGACTTCTTCAAAATAAAAGCGAAGAATTATTGATTATGACATTCTGTTAAAAATAAATAAATAAATAACTTTTACTTCCCTTTTAAAAACGATCAAGACATCTGAAGATTATTTGAAGAATTTCTTGAGAAGAAATTACAGATTATTTATTGTTATGTTTCACGAATTTATCTAACGTAGATCATCCACACAAAGTATTTATAGATGATTAGATGATTTAGATTTGATTGCTGTTTGATTATAATCAAAAAGCACCTAAAACCAGGGCCGCCCTGAGATCTTCGACGACGGTAGGCTACTAAGAATGATGCGTACTTATCGTAAAAAAATACACGGTAGGAATAGCGGGAAAGTGGGATCAGCCAAACTTTCACAAGGTTTCAGAACTACAAACATCACTACGTTAACGTTACACAAAATAAAAAGGTAAAATTCATATAAAATTAAAGCAACTAGTATATATAAAATATACTACATAAATAAAAACAACTCGTGTATTTATTTTCCTAGTATTTTCTTGGGCAAATGGGCTTCAATGTGTATTTTATTTTTACAACGGTTATTTTTAATTTTCAAACCCTTTCCTTTGAATTCTTATTTCCCGCTTACGACTACCGGAATGAGTTTTTAGAATCCCGTTGAATGCAAATGAGTTAGAAGAAGTATTTAAAAGAAGTTCAGATTACTTCGAGAAATAGTGCTTAAGAGTCCTTAGTGGCGCGTGTTTGCTTTCTGGCTACTTCGTTCTTGAATTTACCGTGTTCAGCCGTATTGTACGTGCCTATTCATAATCTCCGGCTAGGTATTCTAAGGGCCAACTACGTTAGGTATTTGTGTCTAGCTCAGGCTAAGTCTATTTAGTTTAATATTAGATTAGTTTCTTTTTTCTTAGCCTTATTTAAAAGCTCAAGTGGAAGCTTTCCTGTAAGCGCGAGTATGGTCTATCTGTTATTATTTCTTTGAGTGAATAAAAGGGTATTTTAACCCTTCTTAAGTCTCTGTAGCATGTAATTGAACTCTAGGTTCCTCGTCATTATATCTAGACGAAGTATTGAGGAATGTTATAGGCTTGTGGGGTTCTAACCTTTATCTAACAGCTACGTGTGTCGAAACCTCGTGAACTGGCAACCGAATATTCGCTTTAGTTCAGGAACAGATACGTAAACTCAAGAAGGGTTAATTATCCTTTATTTCTCAAAATAAGAATTTAACAGTCGGCTCCTTTCTCAGCGCGTACAGAAAAACCTACACTTGGGCTTGAACTCATGAGTATTAAGAAATAAAACTTAACTAAAAAGATGTAGCCGGAGCTATCAGAATTCTAAATAATTGGCCTCTAAATATTACCTAGCCTAGCAAAGCTATCAAGGGCCTGAAATATGGCCGAGCGTAGTAATAGCTTAGAGAGAGTGTAGTCACAAGGCAAAGGCATGTTAGTCAAAATCTCTGGTTCTCTAATGAGGACTTAGGTCATATTCATACAAGTGGTATACATCCCGGAGGTCTTTAACACTCTATTTTGACCTTTTGGAATCCTATCCAGAAATTTGGAATACCTGTACACAGTCGTGTTGCATCTCCAATGTTGCGTTATATCTAATTTTGTGGCAGTGTAGCAATTATAAGCAATATATTAACAAATCTTGAAGCCCTACGGCAGTAGCGTCTATCTGTTGTTAAGTCTCGGTCTGGTTATTATAATGTTAAGCATGCAGTATAAGAATTAAACGGTGCTTTGAAGCGACTGTTCGCTCTTTCGAACAATCGGAGAACCGCGTTTCTGAGTGCACATGCATAATCAAAGTCTATACCCGCTTTGACGGGTGCAAAGTCTCTATCCTGCTTTATCTAGTGAAATCTGTGGAACTTCGACTTAAATACCGCTCTTTCTTATTTGCATTAAAGGTGATTTTAAAAAACACAGTCTGGAAGGAAATTATAAGCTGAAATTAGGAGAGATAGGAAAGTAGCTTTAACTATTAAAGATAACTTTTAAAAACTTAGGATAAACCTCACAGGATAATAATATCACACGCATTAAAGTTATTAAGTTACTCCCTATGGGTAAAATACTCATATAATTTAATTTACTATGAAAAATATAGTAAATGTTTTTTTATTCTTTTCAGTGAAAAGGATCTTTCATTATTTCAATTTGAAGTGTCAAAACTTAAAAATTGCGTATTGGTGTGACTACGTTGGGAAATATAGATTTAGTTTTCGAGTGAATTATTGTTCTTAAACTAAGTTCCCCGAAACATATACGAGGGTTGGGGCAAAAGTCATGGCAACTATTTTTTTCTTGTAGATATGTGAACGGATCACAAAACGTATATGTGTCGTGGGGACGTTCTGCAGGCATAGTGTGTATTCAGAACAACAGATGGCTCTGTGAGAGCTGGCTCTGTAGTAGCGAGGGCTCTGAAATCAGTCAGTTGGTGATTGTTGTGCGAGATGGAAGTAACCCGTGTTGAGCAGCGAGCTTACATCAAAATAGGCTTACGTCAAAATAAAATTACGAGGGCGAAATACGATGGAGTTGTCACAGTGAATTAGTAGAAGCCTTGGGAATAATGCCCTACCATATCGTATAGTAGCACGGTGGGTAGGAAAGTTTCAGTAAGGACGTGTGTCAACCAGTGCTGAGCAACGTTCGGGATAACCGGTGAGTGTGCGGAATTGGCACGTGCCGTCATCGAGCACCTCATGGATGAAGACAGACAATTGACGTTACTATAGTTAGAGAGGGCCAGTGGCATCGAGAAACGCACCGTCCGCAGGATATTGCGTAAAGAGCTACACCTACGCAAAAGCGCTTCGCGGTGGGTACCGTATGCACTGACGGAAGTTCAAAGATGGGTGCCCTATGCAATATGCTTCGACCACTTTGCACGCTGGCAACAGGACGGCGATCAATTCTTGTCACGAATAATCACCATCGATGAATTTTGGGCCAGGGCATACGAACCAGAACTGAAACGTTAGTCCGCGGAGTGACGACATTCTCGATCACCAAGATAGCAGAAGGTCCGTCAGAATCCTTCCCCAGTTAAATTGATGTGATTGTCGTGTATGACGTCAGAGGTGTCATTGCTTGCCACTTTATTCCTCATGGCAGAACAGTGACCGCACAGTACTACATTGACTTCTTGGTGCGACAGGTACGACGTGGCGTTCGGGATAAATGTCCGGATCTTGTGGACAGTGCAATAATTATGCATGGCAATGCAAGACCACATAAAGCAGAGCGTGTACGGCAGCTACTCTGACGTTGGGGATGGGAAGAATTGAAGCGCCTACCGTACTCTCGTGACCTTTCGCCCTGTGATTTTGATCTTATTCCCAAGATTAAGGAACCAATACGTGGTAGGCGGTTTGCAACACGAGAGGACATTGCTAATGCTATGCGCCAACAGATGACTCGATTCACACATGGTGCGGCAAATGCTGAGGCTGATGGTATTTAGCGCCTCCCACATCGTTGGCAGTGTGTGGTGACAGTAGCAGGGGACTACATTGAGGGTCTTTAGGCCCAAGTTTGTCATGTCAACTTTATGTGTACTGTATTATCATTCCTTTGCACGGTGACGGCCATATTGCCCTGTATACTACCGCAATAAATTCGTGTGTTACGATATTTAAGTGCTATTCATTGTCCACACATGTAGTTAAGACCTTGTCCTTGGTCTGTATATGTCATATTTTACAACCGGACTGGTATCTTCAAGAAAAAAAATAGTTGCCATGACTTTTGCCCCAACCTTATTTTCTTAACCAACCTTATTTACGTATTTTCTTAATTTTCAAATAAATATATTTGTTTAAAATAAAAGTATTCTTCAGTAAAATTATTTCTTAAATCATCCACATACGCTTTACGCAAATCTCCATTTTTCCAGCAGCGTCTTCATTAAAATATTTTAGATTGATCAGAACCCCAAATTTTAGGTTAATTCCCTCCTAAACACACTTTCATTTTTGTACTTTTCTCGAAATTTAGCAAAACCAGAGTAATATATATTTATGCGGAATTCGTTATTGGCATAAAATGATGACGTATTTTTTTTCCGTAAGCAATCATAGAATCTAGACAATTTTATATCATCAGATTTGTAAAAGTTAAATGATTCTGTATTTCTTGTCAATTGTAAAATTCTATAATCATCAGATTTGTAAAAGTTAAATAAATTCTGTATTTCTTGTCAATTGTTTGAAGAAGCGTATAATCTAATAATTCTTTCAATATAGTATCTAAGTTTTGAAGTTTGTACTATTAGTTTTGTCTATGATTTCTATTATTTCACTCCAAAATGCTACCGTAAGAGCAGTTTCTAGGAGTTCAACTCACTTAACAGCTCTTAAGCTTTTACTTTTGTAGCAGGCTTTTGAAAAATATCCTCGTAAATATTAGTCAAATCATTTTTAAAATGTACATAACTAAAAACTACTGCTTTCACTCAATCGGCTCTTGCTAATCAACGAGTGCCGCTTAATGTTTTGGGAACTTTGTTTTTCGGTGCTAGCGTATCTTTCAAAATTTCCCATTTGGATGTTAACGTGGCAAAGAAATTGTATGGACCTTTTTATAAATTAAAAAATGGTCTCTTGAAGATATCATTGAGCCGTCAATTCTTCAATTAAATTTAATGAATGTGCTGCACGGGGCAAGTAAATGGCAAGATTGTTCTCAGATTTAATGTGTGCTTGAAGGTCGCTATACATTTTCGACATATTAAAAGCATTATCAAAAGGCTGTCCTTAACCGTCTTGCAAATTAATATTTAAAATAGCTCTAAAATACAGTCTTCCATTTCTGCTTTGTTCTCAAGATTTTAAAAATCTTTCAACAAGGATTCCATTTTTATTGATATATCTAACCACAATAGTTAACTAATTCTTCTCGGAAGTATCAAGCATCAAATGGACTGTAATGGAGTAATACTTTGTTTCTTTTAACACTAAGATAGTGAAACTTCAAACATTGCCACCCAATATTTTGACGAAGTCATCGTGACATTAACTGATAAACAAGACACATCCCCAGTATCTTTATTTGCATATATGTTGTTGTAAGATGGGGCCAAATTTTGCTAAATGTTCTATGCATAATAAATCATTTCCATTTTGTGCATCCCTAATAATTTGGTTACCTTCCCCAAAAGCAGAGCCTCTTGAACTTAAAAATTTTATTTCTTCAACAATCTTGTTTTGCACAGGCACTACACTATAATTCAATAAACTCAGGAACAATGGACTGTATTATATCTCGCTTTAATTCTCATTAATTTACATAGTTCATGGCCACTCGAAGCCACGAATTCTCTCACACGCTCTTAGCTCACAATCTCATGTCACAAAACTCCAAGAGCTCAAGACGCATGCGCCGACGCTAGTAATGAAATGCGCGCGCAGGCGCAACATACCGCCCGCCTTGACATGATGTAATCATTCAAAATTAGATCTTACAATAAAAAATTGCACAGAGTGACAATACGAAATACAGGTAAATAATTGTAAATATCTAATAATAACATCAAAAAAATCAAACTACTATAATAAGAAAATACAATAATTAATTACAAACATACTTTTTGTTTAATTTGGCATAGGTAAAAGACAAATTTTATTAATTGATCTTTTAAAAATGCCTCCTTTCGTTTTCACTGAAACTACTCTAACCTTATTGTCTTTACCTAAGAATATCTCTACGATTCTGCCAAGAGGCCAGTTACATACAGGAACATTATCAGTCTTTAAAATTACCATAGTTCCAACCTTGACATTGTCTTTTTCAAAGAACCATTTAGTTCTTCCTTGCATTGCACTCAAATAGTTATTTCTCCAATACTTCCAAATTGTTTGTACTATTTTAGTCAATTTTTGCCAGCTCTTTAATCTATTATCGTTAACGTTTAAAATATTAGGTTCTGCAATAGCCGTGATAGGTCTGCCTATCAGAAAGTGGCCTGGTGTCAAGATATCAAAATCCTCTGGTTCGGATGATAAAGGTTGCAAGGGCCTAGAATTCAAAATGCCTTCAATTTGAGCAATTACTGTAAGAAACTCCTCATAGGTTAGTTTCAAATTGCCTACTACGCGTTTCAAATGAAACTTAACAGATTTGACACCTGCCTCCCAAAGACCTCCATGACTGGGAGCTCTAGGGGGAATGAACGACCAATCAATACTCTCATTCGATAAATAATTACCTAATTCATCATCTGGTTTGCTGACTAGCCTATTCAATTTCTTTAATTCTGCGTTACTACCAACAAAATTGGTTGCGTTATCTGAAAATATGCGAGCACACTTGCCTCTCCTGCTGAAAAAACGCTTTAAGGTTGCAATAAATGCTTGACTAGACAGGTCTGTTACCAACTCAAGATGACAAGCTTTGGTAACAAAACAAACGAAAATGCACACATACACCTTGTTAAGGCGACCTTTTCTCTGATGTGGGTATTTTATAAAATAAGGACCAAACAAATCAACTCCAACACAATTGAATGGAAAATTCGGGCTGACTCTTTCTTGAGGGAGTTGACCCATAAGTTGTTGACAGGGCACTGGTTTTGCTTTGAAACATACGACACACTCATGTACTATTTTTCTACAAGTGTTGTGCCCGTTTAAGGGCCAAAACCCTTGTCTAACAATAGACAGTAAGCCTTGTGGACCAATATGCATGTATTTCTTATGAAACATCACAATAATTAGATTAGTCAACTTATGATTCTTTGGTAAGATTATAGGAAATTTTCTATCAAAATTCAACTTACAATTAGCTAATCTGCCTCCAACTCTTAAAATTCCATATTGATCTAAAAATGGAAAAACACTTCTTACCTTGCTATCTGGAGGTACCTTACCCTCCTTTTCAAGGCTTGAAATTTCTTTTTTAAATTCACTATCTTGAATTAGCTTAATCAGCTTAAGTTCAGCTAATTTTAATTCTGAGCTCTGAAGAGGACCTGAAACCTTGTCCTTCTCCTTGCAGTTGTTTACAAACCTAAAAATAAAACTTAAAACACGAATAATTTTAATGTAATTGTTACTTAAATTTAAGAAATCCTCAATGAAAGGGTTAGCTTTCACATTAAGAAAAATATTAGAGTCACTAAGGAATTTTAAGTTCGTCTGGAAAGTCCTTCACAATGACTTCCACCGGAATCTCTCTATTTGGGTAGTCGTCGTATCTCAGGAACAGAGGGCCTTTCCACCACATATCATTTTGTAGAAGTTTACTGGGATCCAAACCTCGGGATATAAGGTCACTCGGATTCTCCTTTGATGACACATGACGCCATTGATGACCATTAGTCGACTCTTGAATTGTTGCCACTCGATTTGCAACAAATGTCTTCAACTGGTAAGGCTCCTTTTGTATTTATGAAAGCACGATCATGGAGTCACTCCACAGATAAACGTTGTTCACAGAAATCTCTAATGCAGATATTACTCTAACCATCAACCTTGCAAGTAGGACTGCCGCACAAAGCTCCAGTCTCGGAATAGTAACTCGTTTAATAGGCGAGACTCTGGATTTACTCGTCACTAGCCTTGTCTTCACTTCTCCATCTCTCGAACGGCACTTGCAATATATGGTTGCTCCGTATGCTACCTTAGAGGCATCTGCAAATCCATGAAGTTCCACATAGTCTACTTCTGCAATAAGAATAAACCTTTCAATTTCTATTTTACTTAAAACTTCCAGTTCAGTAGAGAACTTCTTCCATTCATCAGCTTCCTTTTTTGGTAGTGATTCATCCCAATTCAGCTTTAACAACCACAACCGTTGGAGGAATATTTTGGCTTTACTTATGATTGGCCCTAGTAAACCAACCGGGTCAAACAATCTTGCAATTGTGGACAATATTTGTCGTTTGGTAACAACTATGTCATTATCGAGTTTCACTCTAAAACAGAAACAGTCTCTTCTAGACCTCCAAGACACTCCAAGTGTTGTAGATTCTGCTTCATTAGGAAAGGAATAGGAGTGATCTTCTTCCGCAAGTTCAGCATGATTACTGCACCACTTGTGCAGTGTCATTCCTGCACTCTTCAGTATTGCAGTTAACTGAGATTTAAGTTCCTTAGCTGTACTCAAAGATTCCGCTCCACTAAGCACATCATCCATATAAAAATTTCTAAGTAAGACTGGCGCAGCTAACGGAAATTTTGGACCTTCATCAATCGACAATTGTTTAAGAGTTCTCATAGCTAAGTATGGCGCACTAACTGTACCGTAAGTCACAGTATTAAGCTCGTAGATTTTCACAGGTGCATCATTTTCCTTTTTCCACAGGATTCGCTGCAAGCATCTCTGTTCAGGGTTAATTTTAATCATTCTATACATTCTTCTAATATCCGCCGTAAATGCGAATGGGTACTTTCTAAATCTAAGCATGATTGAAAAGAGATCATCTTGAATAACCCCTCCATTACGTTGTAAAGAATTTAGCGAAATTCCATTTGATGTTAAACATGATGCATTAAACACTGTTCTCAATTTAGTTGTTGTTTTTTGAAGTCGGTATATCCCATGATGTGGCATATAGTACACTACCTTAGGCTCATTTTTCTCTTTAACCTCAGTCATATGCCCAAGCTCTTCATACTCCTTTAAAAAATCCTGATACAGACTCAAATATTCAGGGTCTTTAACTAACCTTTTCCATAAGGAATTTAATCTCTCAAGGGCAACATCCTTTGAATTTCCTAAGCAAATAGGATCTTCCTTTAGTGGCATTGTTACAATGTATCTCCCTTCTTCATCCCGCTTATGAGTTTGCACATAAAGTTCTTCACATATTGCTGTTTCTTTATTTTTTGGAATGGCTATTTCAACATTCTCTATTTCCCAAAATTTTCTCATTGTTTGTTCTAAGTCATTAGATGTTTTCATTAACCCACAATGTACGTGGCTCTGTTCTTCTGATGTAACGCTTCCCGACACTATAAACCCGAACACGCTGTTTTGTAAAATAAGACTCGAGTTTTCATATCGAATTTGTTCAGATTTTAATATCTCAAAGAAAACCTCAGCTCCTAAAAGCATCTCTATACGTTCTGGAACATTAAAATTTTTATCGGCTAATTTTATGTTACAAAAATCCTGCATTTTAATATCAATTTTCCTTGAAGGAATCAAATCTTGCGTGATTTTTGGTACTACTAATAAGTCTAAATGTCTCACGTAACTTTTATCTTTATTGCTAATGCATGTCGAAACTTTTTTCCGAATTGTAAACAAGGAATCATTTAATCCGGAAATCGCAATGTTTACCTTCTCATAATCAAAGTTGAATTTATTCGCACAGTCTCTGCTTATAAACGATGAAGTACTGCCGCCATCAAGTAATGTTTTGACTGGATGTAGCTTACCCATACCATCACTAATAAGGCAAATAGCCGTGCTCAGAAGAACACTTTTTTTGGATCTGTTTACACTAGTCGCTGTAAGTAGAGTATTACCGCTGTTAGGCAGAAAGTCTGGCGCTAGGGGGGGAAGCACACTGGAACTACTCGCTGTTTCGTTTTTATTTTTTTCCTTCTCTTTCGATGATTTATTTTCTACTGGAAAATGCAATGTCATGTGGTGTCTTTTCCCACAAACGGAACACGAAAACTTTGATTTGCAGTTTTTGACGGAATGGTTTAATGCTAGGCAATTAAAGCATAATTTATTACTTTTGATGATTTCAACCCGATCATTCACCGGTTGTTTCAAGAAATTTGGGCATTTTGCCAAAAAATGATTTTCCTCACAAAGAACACACTTTAAGCCTTTTACATCGGCAAGGAATACCTTTGAAACATTTTTCGACGTTTTGTAATTGTTGCGAGGTTTTTGAAAACTGTGCTCACTTGCGGCAAGGGACTTTCCGCGAGATGTGAAAAATAAATCTGCTTCCTTTGCCATTTGTTGAGGCGGAAACCAACTTTCAGCTTGCCTTATAGAAATATGGGCTGACGTTTCTCGATCTAATGTTTCAAGCAATTTGTCTGATATTATTAACTGCTTCAGAGTTTCAAAATCAGACACTTTCCTCAATTTTAAGTAATATTCGAATTTTGTGGTTAATCGCGACACGAACTGCACATGGGACTCATTTAGGCGTTGAGCCTTTTTAAAATTTTCTAAAACAATTTGTGGTGTAGGTTCAAATTCTTTTAGAATAATAGCTTTTACTTTTTCATAGTCACTTAGCTCCTCATCTCTAATATACACGATAATGTTTGAAGCCCGTTCCCCTAACAAGTTTAACAATATTTCCGCTTTAGATTTCTCAGGCACATTTTTTGTCGCGAAAGCTCTTTCTAAAGACGAGAAAAAATAACTCCAGTTTTCAGGTTTACTCGGAACCTTCAATGTTAGTGTTCTTATACTTTTAATAAGAGAATCTAAGGAATCGGAGCTTTCTCTTTTATTTTCGTTTTGATCATTATTAACACTTTTGGTTTCAGCTCGCAATCGAGCAATTTCCAGTTCTGTTTTACATCTCTCTAATTTAATTTGTTCTAACTGTAATACTTTAGCTTCTTCAGATTTACGATGCTCTACTATGGAATTACCCAACTCTATTACCGAATTTGGATCGGATTTAAAAGCTTCACTACTTTTAATCGCTAAATTTAAATCTGTAACAGTTATCTTTTCACTTAATTCTATATTCAGTTCTAAAGCCAATAGCTTTAAATCCTCTTTAAGTGCACCTTTTATCAACATTGTACTCTTAATGAAATAACACAAGATAATAAGTAATTCTTCTCAATAATTTAAACACAGTAACACAGTATATAAATTTTCTCAAAACTCTTACACAGTATCTCAAAGTAACAAAATGATACTTTATTCTTAAATCGAAACTGCTGACTTACTTGTTACTTGTAACTAACTCTTAATCCATAGATCTCTGGCCCATGACGGACCACGATGTTTTGCACAGGCACTACACTATAATTCAATAAACTCAGGAACAATGGACTGTATTATATCTCGCTTTAATTCTCATTAATTTACATAGTTCATGGCCACTCGAAGCCACGAATTCTCTCACACGCTCTTAGCTCACAATCTCATGTCACAAAACTCCAAGAGCTCAAGACGCATGCGCCGACGCTAGTAATGAAATGCGCGCGCAGGCGCAACAAATCTATTCTGAAATATTTTTCCAGTTTTCCATTGTTGTCATTGAATATTGTTTGAAATATTCACATTTTTCGTAGACTGATTAAGAAGTATACTTGTAGTTTGATTTATACATGGTTTGCTTGTTTTTAATTGTCTGGTCGAACTGCTTGCTTGTACGCGATTGTTTTTCGCTAGAAAACTAATAGAATATCACCTTGAACTGCGTATCTTTGCACTTCATATACTGGAGCATCATCTTCTCTGCTGGGTTTCGGAGACGGTCTCACGTTGCTTCGGCATTAGAGAAGATTAAAATCGCTAAAAGTTGCGTATTGATAGACTCAAGACACTTGCGCTGAAGCACGATAGAAACAATATGGAGAGGTCACAATTAGCTTACTTAATTGTGTTAATGTATGATAAGTAGGCTGTGTATTGTGCTTAAAGTTGACTATTATGTTTAAAGAATTCACTGGGATAGATATTAGACAATCAAAAGTGCTGATTTGAATGAAATTTTAAAATACTGTGTTTAGGTAATTTGTATTTTAAACTGAGTACGATATGTATAGCCTATATTTTAAAACATTCATGCATAACATTTGTTTATTGTGCGCAGATGTACTTATTAAAGTAAATTTTAACCGGTTCCGATGTTATAGGTAATCTTGGTCATTATTATTTATTTATACCCATGTAATATGTGGAAATAATTCTTTTTTACAGATAAGTATCACTAAAATAAGAATTTAGTGTTTGTATCTAAGTATAACATCATAAACATTTATCAGTTTCAGATGTACAAGGTTATGTACATCACAATCATCGTTTCTGTTACCTGGAAAAGAAATTGGAGAGGCCATTTCTTTTTGTAATGCTATCTCACAAAGCTTTCTCGTTATTTCTAACAAAAGCATTTTTCTTTATGCCGTCGTTCTCTGAAATAACACGCTTTATCTGCGGAGAGGGAAACACTTCGCTTTTTTACTTAGCCTTCTTAACGATTGTTGTTATTTACTTATTCCCCCCCTTTTGGGAGGACGAAAAGTTTCTACCAAATATAGAATCAAAGTTGTTGCTATGACTTAATAAAAAAAATCAGATATTATTTTTTCCCTTCTGAAGAAAAAGGAGCTTTTACGAATTTTTGTTTTTTCATTATCAGAAAGTAGCAATGATTTAGAGGTAAATAATTAGCGCTGCATCATTATTTTATTATAAAGGAGTTGCTGCTGCTGTAGACTAATGCATTAAGAAGTCAGATTAATTTTGCTTATCATTATTTTGCTACCATATGAGCATCACAAATTTCTCCAATAAATAAAACAAAATTACGAAAAGCTTCTGAAATCTGCATAACAAAGTAAAGTGGAATCGGTCTTTATGCATAGCCTTTTTAGTTTGGAAATGTACGTAATAACAATCAAACGAAAATTTAAATTTCTCTTTTATTCTTTAAAAGAGGTTTAAAACAAGATTTTTACTGAAGATTTCCAATGTTACATAATTGTTTATATCAGTCACGTAAATTAAGCAGTAAAACTGCTTAAAAGGGTACATTTTGAGATTCTAAATGTCGTATTCGATGATTCCTGCTACTTTATTGTGTTCATTCTTGGATATTCAGATACTGATATGAAAACTAGTGTTCTGCTAATAGTTATTATTAGCGCTTTTCAGCAATCCCATTCTTGTGGTACCAGTATCAACTGATGAGCTATTACGAAGTTACATATCATTAGATGCGCTGTTTATGAATAATTTGATGGACCTACTTTCTCTCGGCAAAATGAGACTCTCTTTTATTTCATATTTTCGTTAACTCTTCTAAAGATTCCACCTCAAGAGTCCTTGGTCAGTATTTCATAAGGATTTATTCCGCCTGTTTAATACGAGAGCTCTTGATATGTCAATAACATGCTTTGGGAAAATTTAGGTTAATTAACTAGTTAATTATAATTTCAGACTTTACTTCAAATTCATTTTTCCGTATTCCTCACCGTAGCATTTACATTGCTAGATTCCTGCCAACTCTGACATTTGTAATTATTCGGGTTTTCGTTCGATAGTTGTCAACAGTTTAATTCCGACTCTCCGGTAGAATTAGTGAACCAATTTCTAGCAAAATTTAATTGTGTAACCCATAAATACTGTTTAACATGTGATTTAATTACTGATTTAATTTGTACTATTTTATTTTATGTTGCATCACTACGAGAGTGCCTTTATGTTCGAACTTCTATTTAAATAAAAAGCTTATTTTTAAGCTTCTCAGACTTTATCATTGTTCTTAGACATAGCGAAAATTCGCTTCCTGTCTGTGTAAGGTTATTCAGACCAGGAGTAACCTTATAAGTGGCGTCCAAAAAATTACGGAAAATGTCGCAAATAAAAGCGACATTTAGACGTCTACCACAACGCGTGAGCTCCACTGGCACAAAGAAGTGGAATGAATATCTCTCAGGGTTATTTTAGGCACCATACGAGTACATATATATAAACAGCCATTTTATTCTATGGTAGACGTTCGATGCGACTTTTTAGAAACATTAGAGGCTCACTTTTTACTTTACGAGTTGCAAAATAAAAACGTCACCATAGTAACCACTGAACTCCGAGGACAGGCACTGAGCTGTTACAAAGGCATCGGTGAATTTTTTTAATGCATATCAGGTAGTTAGAATTATACGATCCAAGTATTTAAAGTCTTCTGAAAGCATTGCCCGTAGTGAAACATACAGCCAAATTAGATGTGGAACTGTTCGCTAGACATAAAACTAAAGTGGAAGAGTTAACTGAATTTATATTGAGAAAAATACAAGTCACGATTTTACTGTATGGGAAAAAGCACTATGCGGAAGTCATCCAAATTTTATGTCTAGCTTGTTAACTTAGATTCAGAATTTTGTTGGATTACAAAGTCTGAGCGTGCTGTAAGAGTTATTTTAGCTAGCGGTGAAGTCTGAAAGTAGGTGAGTATCAACAGATATAAACACAGCACGATAAAAGCAGAGGTTGAAACGTATATCTTGGTTGATCTATAGCGGAAGAAATCTCGTGTTTCGACGGCAGTAAGCATTTTGATAACCAGAAAACTTTTGACCCATTAATGAGATCGCGAAAGTAAATCTTAAAAGAGAAAACTGGGGAAAGATACTAAGTATGTAAACTAGTCAGAGGTACTGATGTGCAAAGGGTACAATCACCCAGAGACAAAAGTTTCCTCTCGGATTCATTTTAATAGTTTTTGATAAAAATTTTGCCCTTCGCAGTAATTCAGTTTCCGTTAAATAATAAACCAAGAGATGCACTATTGGATACAGGGGCGCAAAATTATTTTGGCTGAAAACCTTTTTAGCAGAGACTTCAGAAGTAAGAAAGTTTGGTGGCCCAGGAACGAAAGTGATTGACAAGGCAAACTCCGTCTACGCATAAAAAAAGTAATTTTACCCGTGGGATGAAAAATGATCACTAGAACGTGGTTTTCTCTGCAGTGAAAAATCTGCAGGCTAATGTAATATTGAGAATGGATTTCTACTGCGGGACGAAAATTAATTTTCAGGAAGCTACTGTGCAAATAGAAATAAAAAAGATCTTGGAAAACAAGAAATCCAGGTGCCGCAATTGTGCTTCAAATAACTGAACACAGACGAGAAAGCAAAACTATAACATTTCTTAAGAAAATCGTGAATTCTGACTACTGGCTAAATAAATTGTGTTTTGATTTTTGATAGTCTTGTTATCAACCACTCCAAATCCACGAACCCGTAGAATGCAACAATATTTATTTCCCTAGGGCCCTAGGGTTGACACAGATGGTTAATCACTCAATAGAAACTGGAAATTCAAAACTCTACCGTTATTAAGAACTTAAAGGAAAGATTATTGAAATGGATATTGAAGAGATGTTAAAAAATATAATTTCCACAACTAGCCCCTAGGCCAACCCGTAGTACTACGCCGAAAGGAAAACATGTTCCACGTATGTACTCTAAAGCATGGCGTTTTGCTATTGACCATCAAATAATAAATAGCATAACAAAATCCTGTTTTTCCATTTTCAGTAATTGGGGAATTCAGTCAAAAAATTAAATCCACAAAATACATAACGGCGCTAGATCTCACCTTTGGATATTTTGAGATATATATGAAATCAGAGAGGTGTGCCTTATTGCCAAATGAGAAGTTTGTACCTTCCTTAAAACGCCGTTTGGCTTGTTCGTAGCATCCGCCACGTTTCAGAGGGCAATGGATATTATTTTAAATCCTGTCCTCGGAAAATCTATATTTATTTACTTAACGATATAATAGTTACTAACGAGACAATCGGTGAACATATTCGGGATTTTACATGAATTAATTTTGCTTCTAAAAGAAGCAGGGTTAAAAATAAATGCGACCAAATGCAAATTTGCTGCCAAAGAACTTCACTTCTTGGTTTATACGATATCTCAAAAGGGAAATGAAGCGCAAGATTCTAAAATCGTAGCAATAAAAAAATTACCCATCACCTAATAAACTTACCCTAAATCACAGAAAGTAAACAGCTACCGAGAAAGAAACTTAAGCAATTCTTATGGCGGTATTGAAATTTCGAGTATAATTTGGGAAGGCTGCGGTTATTATAGACAAAAACCATGCCATCGTTGTTCGTTTGTATGCGGGAAGAATTTGTCACCCAGAGTCACGCGATAGGCCTTTAAAAAGCAAGAATACAGTTCAAAATTTCAACATACTCCAGGAAAAGAAAATGCTAGCAGATGCTTTAACAATAATTAAACATTACGAGGAGGGAAGCGAAGACCTTATTTTGGACTAGTCCAATTATTTTTATTTTAAGAAACTTTCTTTTACCTCCTGGTTTCAGTTTTCTGCCAGAGTGCAAATTTAAATGATGTATATGCAAATTCTCAACGAGTTTGAAAATAGTATTTTAAGTAAAAGAATTCAAGAGTTCTAAGTAGAAAAATTAATTACGAGTTGAATGGTTTACGTCAACAACGAATTTATGCCACGTGTTTGATAGAAGGTCTGTAGCTGAATATTTGTGCCAACCAGTTACTTTACATTACATTGATAATTTAGAATTGGCTTTGCTGTGTGCAACCAATAAAGCTGAATTAGATTGAAGTAGGAGCCAGTAGTGTAGTTAATAGTTAATTACTTCTGATTGCATATACTATTTTGTGTTTAAGTTACTTAGCCACAGGAGGTGGTATTTGGGGAAGAGGAGAAGAGGTTAGGGAAAATTTGGAAAAAAACATTTTGCAGAAAGACAATGCACCTCTTCACCGTGCCGCAACTGCACAAGCTGCTTTCATCAGGTGTGACTTTGCCTTGTTTCTCATCGCTTTTCATGTGTTTTTTCCTATGAAGTATTCCCTTTGAAGACATCACAGCAGCACGGATGTGTCATATTAAGGCAGTTGTTTAGTCGTTTGAAACTCAAGGAAAATCATTCCATAAGATAACTGTAAGCAAATTGCAGAACAGAATGCTATAGAGGGTAGGTATGTAGAGATATCATGAGAATAGACGGGAGCTCTAATTTAGAATGAGGCTCACAAGTTTTAGTTTAGGTCGAACTACCAGTTTTCAATGGTTTTAGCCATTTGACGACAGATGAGGATAATACAAGTTGGGAAGTGTTTCACATTTTCTGTTCCTTGTTGGAGTTGCGGTTTGTGTTAATATATTATTATAATTATACATTTTTGATGTTCTTCGGAGTGAACCGGGGCCCACAGAAAAATCAATAAAGAGCCGTATCAGCCTATGGGCCACTAGTTTGACATGACTGCTTTAACTTGCTTTAAAAGTTATTCAAATTTGCTAATACAGAGATCTCAGCATTTAAAAGTTTAAAGCAAGCAATAATCATATACATGCAGGCAGAAGACGAACGTTCGAATTATATACATACATCAGATATTCGTCTCTGTCTATTTTTTCAACTTTACTTAATTTGCTGTAGTTATATGTTTTGGATTTTTTAGGGGTAATTTGGAGAGGTTTTAATTTTAGTCTTCATTATATTTGAATATGGGTCATTTCTCTACCACGTAGCGGAATTTTTATTTCTGATTTAAATGTGTTTTAGCAATTGAGAAAATAGCTTTGGAAGAGCCGGTGGTGTACTTTTTTAATTTTGCCAAGTTGAAGACGATTATTTGAAGATATTTCCCCAACATAAAGACAGTGCAGACGTTTCTAAATAAATTATTCTCTGGACTTTATTATTGTTTTTTCTAGCAGGTTCTAGACAACTCCTTTTGATTACTTTTATATACTCAGGCGCCGACCAACTGGCGAGCCAGCCGGTCGGAGATGAACGTTAGGCAATCAACCACGCTAAGAGAAGGTGCGCAGCCTGAGATAAAAAGGTAGAATCGACACTGTTCTGACCACAATGTCGAACTTTTATATACTTCAGTATATTTTCATACATATTATATACAATGACCATGTAGCATATGATCTACCGCTTTTGTGGTTATTTATTGCTCAGACGGCGGCACTAAAATTAATAGCAGTTTTCATTATTTCTTTTCCCAATTTTATTGCACGTTCGAATTTAAATATGACATTTTAGTGGTTTCATCTAAGAAATAAATAAATTAATAACTAAAAGCTGTATATCGCGTACTACATGATTTTCTAATACCATTGCTTCCATTTCAATGTGCACTTAACTATTCTGTTTTCTGTATTATTATATAATTAGTGTTTTACAAAATATTATATTACAAGATAAGTCATATTTACTGAGAAGTTAATAGAAGGTAAAAAAGAGAATCGATTAAAACCCTTGTTCTGTTCTCCCGCGGAAGCTGAAGAAATCAATATTTTGCGCAAGCAGCCATAGCTGGCAATAATGCTCGACACATTTCGGTACTTACTAAAAGAAACTTTTGAAATGTAGCTGAAGAGCATCCGTCCACGGTATTTGCACAAGTTGGTTATATGCTGGGCAACTCATTTGTCAATTATCAACCACAGTCTGGAAAAGATTTTGTATAAAATTTTATCTATTTCAAGGGTGATCAGACAACTCAAAAAATTGCAAAACAACTTTGGTACTTAATAGGTAATGAAAAATTATTGAACTTTGCTTATTATAGTACTGAATATTTGTTGCAGAAAACTTGAAGTTAGGACTGTACGTTATTTCGAAATATTTGATGACGTTTAGCTTGCTATTTTTATTTTCATGCACAAAGTTGTATTACTTTACATAGATTAGAATTTAATTCTATCTAGTAATGCACTACTGTTGACAACGCAAAGTACTTACTTCATGTTATGCACATTTATAAAACTTTTAAATATTTGTAACTATGTATTTATATATATAACATTTTCTGTTATGAAATATATCTTTGGGAAATAAATATATATTAATTCTACAAGAAACCTCGGCTTATAATGACATCATGCGTAAACATCATACATGATGGTGCTATGTATGGAATGCATAAATCATAACCTATGTTTAACATGTAAAGCATATAAATTCCAGGGTATATGTAACTACAAAAAATCAGTTTATATTGTTGCGTGCGTACGGATTCGTTACGAAATGAATGCACAAGTCCGATGGAAAATGAACAAAAATTTATTATTATCACAACAAAAATGCTTAAATTTTCTCAAATTATCATGCAGTATTACAATATCTCACAGTAGTTATCTTTTAACTACTCAAATGTCCAGTAGAACGTAATTCAAAACAGCTAAAGAACGCTAATCCGCGAATTCGCTACAATCAACAAGAGCAGTTTTCTAAACAACAACAAACTAAGCAACTACCACGAACTGAGATGTTTTCCTCCTTTTATAAGATTTTAAAAATCACGCGCTAGAATTTTCCAGTACTTTCTCGAAATCAAAAAGAGATATTTATTTATTTAATGCACGCGCTCTTGTATTTTCAATTTTCCGGCTTAGCTTTCTTTTAATATTCGTCACGCGCTGCACTGCGCGAGAAATAAAATCATTTAATTTATAATTGAACTAACATTAGCTTTTTAAATACCAAATTCGTAACACTGCCCCCTTCCCAAGGACTGCACGTCCCGGGCAGTACAATCCCTGGACAGGAAGCTAAACTTACAACTGTGGCATAAATGCAACTGAGGCATAAACATTACATTACAATATCAAACAACATGAACAATAAATGCAATAACTAACTTAAACAAATCAAATGCTAAATGCATATCAAATACTAAATACAAATCAAATCAAATACACATCTAAAAACAAAAAAGGACCATGGTCTTATAATATTTACAATTATTTACATTACACACTATGGACATAGTAATGAGCTAACCTAACCTATCGTAAAGAACGACTTTAGGATCAGAGTTCGAAGACTTACAGATCCGAACTACAAGGTCATTCAGCCTGTTTAGGACTGTGTGGTGACCATTCCAAGGTGACTGTAATTTAGGCCTGAGTCCTTTTCGTTGAATCGGGTTCCACAACCACACCTTGTCTCCTTTGTTGGATCTATGTCCAGTAGCTCTCGTGTTGTATCTGGTCTTCATTTTCTCGGTGACCAAGTTTTCGTTTTCGTGCAGAACGGTGCATTCCCTCAAACCGGGCCTGGACATCTTGGATGTTTTCCTCAGGCGATGAAGGCGCATCCGTAGGGCGACCAAACAGGCGGTAACAAGGCAGACGAAGGTCTCGACCGAAGAGCTTCTAGGATGGAGAATAGCTGGTAGTGTTGCGTTTCGTTTCGACCCTAGCATGATTTCGGCGGCTCCCCGAGCTGGGTCTTTCGGACAAGGCGTCGGCATTTCCAGGTGAGGATCTCTTCTGAGGATAGATAATCGTGTCACCAGATGCTGAAAGCAGTTTGTTGTTTTTGAAGTCTAAGGAAAAATTGTATTTCCTTAAAAAGTCCAAACCGAGTATGCATGGATCTGTAATATCCGCCACATATGCCGTGTGATGGTAGGCGGCACTTCCAAACGTGATGTTCACGTTTAACTTCCCAGCTATCTCGATCTTGTCACCAGACGCAGTCTGTAGGGTAACACAGGATGGCGTCCAAATAAGTTTATCTTTAAACTGTTCAGCTAAATCTTTCCTAATGATGGTAACATTAGCTCCTGTGTCAATGATCATATTGCAAGGAACTCCATCGATATTCCCATTAATGGACATTCCGTTACTGTTGCCACTCACTGTATAAATTTTAAGCGCTTTAGAACAAGGTTTTTCATTATCTGGCAACATCCGTTCCTCGATATGGTCACTAATTTGTTTACTGCGTCGTTGCTGGGAAATGGTCTTATTTTCCGTACCTCGGGGTGTTCTGCAGTTTCTTCGTATGTGGCCTTCAACTCCGCAGTTCCAGCACTTTAGAATTAGTTTCTTTTCACTTCTGTTCCGTCTCAAGCCACTGAATTGTCTGGTAAAATCATCTGCTTTATATTCCGTACCCTGGGGTGTTCTGCAATTTCCGTCTTAGGTGACCTTCACTACCACATCTCCAACACCTTAGAGCCACTTTCTTCTCGCTCCTACTCCGTATCAAAGCCTCGAATTCTCTGGCTAAATCATCCAAACGAGCCATCAGTTGATCCATTGGCTCATGGACTCGCACAGCTCTAACTGGGTAGCGATCTGGGTAGCTAGTTGCTCTAACTGGGTAGCTAGTTCCTTGCTGGGTTGCCTCGAACTTCATGGCGTACACTAAAGCGCTTTTCAAATCTTTAACATCCGCCATTCGCAGTGCTTTCTGTATTTCAGGGTCCCGGATGCCATCGATGAAATATTGCAGCGACAGAATTTCCCTCGTTTCTCTCGGGCACTCCGTAAAGGCGAGGTGGGACAGCCTTTCAACTTTTGGCGAGTTCCTGGAGTGATTCTGTGAACTTCTGTTGACGGGATTTTAATTGGAGCCTGCTGTAGTCTTTTAAACACTTCTCCCCAAAGCGCAGCTTCAAGGCGCCGGACAGAGCTTCGAAATCTAACCTTTTGTTTTCGGGAAGAGTCTGAAGGATATCCGCTGCGTCGGCTCTTAAAGAAGCGGCGAGATGACAGGCATTAGCTTGGGAATTCCATCCATTCGCATCCGGAACGATAGAAAACTGGGTCTTGTACACTTGATAGAATGTCTTCCCATCATATGTGGATAGCTTCAGAGATGGACGAGCAGGCATCGGTAAGAATTTAAAATCATCACTCTTGCTCCCTGTCGTCGCTACGAATTTCTTTAAAGTTTCCATTTCTTTGGCAACTGCAGAAACTCTCTCATCAATTTGTTGTTCGATTTGGTGTTGGACGGCACAAACTCTTCCTTCAATTCGTTCCTCCACAGCCGAAACTCTCCCCTCTATATGTTCTTTTACAGAAGAAACTTTTTTTTCTATTTCTTCTTTCACTTTTTTCATTCATTCTCTTCTTTTCTATTTTCTTCTTTCTTTAAAATAAAATGCAAAGACAATTCTGTTAGCATCTTTCCTGTTTTTTTTTCTTTCTTTCCGTATAAACAGAAAATTTCAGGGACTGGTAAATTAATTTACAAAGTATAGAAAGCCAGTTTATAAGTTTTGAAATATTTTTTGCATAAAAAATGCTGGCATTTCTTCTCTTTTCCTACAGATTATTTTTAATTTTTTAGAAGTTTCTTGATTTGTAATTGTAATTTTTCCTTGAATCTCCAATAAAAGCTCAAATCTTCTTTTCCATTTGTCTAAGTTTTTTAAAAGTGATTTTGATAAATCTGCAATTGTTGCTAAATTATTGAAAAAGCTCTGCGAAAGAATGAAGAGCAATACTTAATACAATATTTAGTTCGTTAAATTAACTAACATTGGTTTAAAAATAAGTGAGGATATTTTAGAAATAGTGTTTAAAAGACAAAGCCAGGATTTCACCAAATTTACGTGTTTTAGTTTTTTGTAAAATCAAGATTATCTGTTTATAATTTGCTGTTTTTTTTAAGGAATGCATGTGTTGAAATAGTACTTTAAATACACATGCCACAAATACAAGCACATTTATCTAATCAAATTAAAAATTAGTCTATTATTACATCATTGATTTTTACCATTTTACTGATTATTATTTTTTGAAACTTAAAATTATATAAAATTTAAGATTTTATATATATTTCTGTCATCTTAAATTTAGATCAATAAGAGGCATAATAATTCATATGAGAAATAAACCACTTTACTTCCGAATTTTAGATAGGATTGCATTGAAAGAAATCTTAAAATAACTGATTACTGTAAGTCTGCAAAACCCAGACTAGAATTTAATTAATAAAACATAAATTACTGTAGAGATTAACTTTAGTATTTTTTTAACTAGAAGGAGAGAAGATGGGTGTAAAATTTAAATTAATATGGTGTTTTAAGTAACAGGATACTGTGATTTATGCTGATTTAAAATACTTTTGATTTCACCTGGTCACTTAATTATATCAGAACTAACAGAATTAATCAAGTAGTGATTTTATTACTTAATTGGATTACTCAAAGATATCTTCCAAGGTAAATAGGCCCAAACGGTAAATTTTCGTAGAAAATTAGGTCGTAGCTATTTATATGCGGGGGAAATAAATTTCGGTCGGTCAGAATGCAAAGCTAAAGACCAAAGTTTAAGGCCGGAAGTTTTAGGGAGCATTAAGTTGAGCAACAAGCTTTCATAATTTTGTTTTTCAGTCTCAAAAAGCGAAGAAAAGTTAGCATTGAGGGGGGGACTTTAATTCAAATTAGCTTTAAAAGCCCCTTTTTGCTAGGACCGTATTAGTGGGATCCCTCCAGAACGTTTTGTTTAACAAACAGCTGAATTATCCATTCAGTAAATTATGGTTCCAAAATATTTTATAGAAACTGCTAAATGTTAGAAAAGAGCGAAAAGGATCTCAGAAGTAATAGGTCTGAAATAATGAAAATTCTGAGTTGAAAACAATTAGGTTTTTGATGTTGGAAAAAAAGTTTACTCATTCTGTCGATATGCATCATATATATTTTTATGTTAAAATTGCACCTATTTAGCATGACTTTTAATTGCTGTTGAAATTTTATATTTTATTCAAGTCAAATATTCTTTAAAACAGAGATTGTGCCATTTAACCAGGAAAGAAAATTTTGAAAGCGAATGCATTTCTTTTGTTACAAATTGTAGAATAATTCCTAATACAATTCGAAACTAACACAGATGGAACATCAAGTTTCCTTTCGTTGTAATATTGCTGAAAATGAATAAATGAACTGCAACTTTGAAATAAGCATCTGAAATATTATAGGTGTTATTTAAAATGAAAAACGCCCGCCAGCGGCCGAGCGGTAAAGTCACTGAACACTGGTAGTTCGGTCCGAGGTTCGAATCCCGCGAACGGGCTGGCTGCATGAGCGTTTCCGTGGTTTTTCCCATGTGTAACGTGTGTACGAGCCAGTTTCCCTTAGAAAGTCCTCCACGAAGTCATCCCTCCCCTTAGGCAGATAGCCCTAGTGTGTTTTGCCATAATTAAATACTCCAATACACCTAAAATGAAAAACTTTATGATAATAATTTGCAATGCGAGACTCGTTTTAGAATGAGTGATTATTAGTATATTTGTCACGATTTTTCAGTGTTTAATTAAAGACTTATTAGTCCAAATGAGCAATTTGCCCAAAAGGAGTATTGATTTCGCTCTGGAATTTTGCGTTCATTCCCTACAAGCGTTGCTTCACTTTTTAAATTGTTGCTACCAAATATTATCGGCTGTATTATATTTAAAGAAATTGAATAATGAAAAATCTGCATAAATGTATGTATGTTTCTCGCATTGTAATAAAACAACGGTACCTAGAGCTATTAAATTTTGAATAATATAATCCTCTTGCGAATATGGCATCTGGAAGCCCAAATTTGAAATTTGGAATTTGTTTTATTATCGATTTCATATTTTGTAAACATTTAACGAATTTTTGATTAACAAACTCAAGGATTTCAAAGCGAGCAATGGCAACGTTGTACAGAAAAAAAAAAAAAAAAAAAAAAAAACATTTTTTATCTCCAGCGCGCGAGACTGTGTATCGGAAATTCTAAACATATGCTCATTTTAAAATTATTTTGCGATATTTCTCTTGAACTGCATTTTATGGTTTAGTTTCATTCTTTCTTTAATGCCAATGTTGGAATGAATAGCTTTAGCATCTCAGGAAGCAGCGATAGCTTCGCTGGAGTAGCACATACACTTCTTGTAACAGTTCCTATGCAGTTCAAAATGATAAAAGCTGCTGAAATTAAACTGAAACTAAAATACAAATTAAACTTAACACAAAATTAACTCAGAAGTTAAACCGAAAGGCTCCTTTGCGAGGAATGCAATTTAAATTTAGTCCATCAATTTCCAGTCTACAGATATCTAAAACACGATCCAACAAAGATTTCTTCGCGGAATGGGTCCATTCATTACAGAACGTTTCTAATTTCAATAATTTCTGGAAAATTCCTTTTCCTCAAACTATTCTAAGGAATTTAATTTAAAGTATTGAGAAACTATTCGATTAATTTACATAAACGTATTTTCTACAAATTTAAGATTTTAGCAGGAAATTTCGAATACACTATAAGTTAGCATCTTTACTCGACCTCTATTAACTGCTTGAAAATATATTCTCAAAAATTGCAACAAATATTTAATTTTTGTTTTTTCAGTTCGTTTACTCCCAATATAGCAATCCGAATTTTCTTTTCTTTTTTTCTGATTAGGCGGCATTATATATTTTGCTGTAACTTTGGCATGCGCAGGCTTACTTCCGTTACTCAGAAAATAATGATTTATGCTTCTTAACAAAAATTCTTTTTAAGCTTTTGTTATCGTAAATAAAGATAAATTCTCAACATAAGCTTGTTTTTTAGTAAAAGAAATGACCTTAAGAAATTTTCTGTTCGAAACTTTCTGTCACTTAAAACACTTAAATCTTATTTCTTTAACGATACTGTAAACAAGTTTGTTCCTCTCAAAGAAATTTTCTTTTTTTTTTGCATTTTAATTTTTGAGAAGGTTCTCAAAAGCATATCTTGGGCAAACTCAGTTGTGTTTACATTAAATATCCCATACAGTATCAGAAATTTAATATTCCTAAAAATAAACTTAATTTAATTTAACGAATAGCAGGAAACTCATGAACGCATATCAAGTGCAGCGGCTTCCATACGATGATATATAATATTGTCCCATTCTATTGAATCTGTAAAAACATCGCAAAGATAGATTTTGTGAAAATACAAATTATATAGTGATGGATTTTTATGGAACGTAATCTGAAAAGATTGCAGCGTCCCCTCTCCAATACATGATGTGTGTAGGCCATTTTATTTATAAATAGTAAAAAACTCTGATGGGGACCCACCATGATTTCCTTGTAATTCCTATTAAATTATGCACATTTTTTGCTGCACTTCATCTAAACTTGTTTTCTGGAATTGCATTAGAGATATATATCAATTCAGTTCACTTGGAGACAAGGAAAAATACACCAGAACTGAAACCATCTTCATTAAAAATTGTGAAATACAATAAAACCTAAAAACCAAATGCAGTTAAAAATAGTTATTTTGGGGGGGGGGGAGGTTGAAATTAAATTTTCTACTCCAAAGTTAACAATTGTTCCAATGGGCAGAATAACAAAGTCTTTGGTTGGAAAAAAAATTAACTTATCTTTTGGTTCAACTGGTAAAACGCCTCTGAATTTGGTGCACCAGTTGATTTAATTCACTATACTCTAAGAATTTCAAATACAAGCAAACAACTGACACAGTAGGCCTAGCCGTCACTTACATAAGCCGTCACTGCTCATAATTCTAAAATCATTGCATGCAGATTAACTTAAGGCACAAAAATCTTAATCGGAACATAAAAGCAACATAATTTAATCACTTTTAAAGCAAAAAATGCACAATTTAGAAGTATATTAGAACTGGTGTGTGTGTGTGTGTGATTATGGCAAAGCCTCGAGGGCTATCTGCCTAAGGGGAGGGATGCCTTCGTGGAGGACTTTCTAAGGGAAACTGGCTCGTATACACGTTACACATGGGGAAAACCACGAAAACGCCCATGCAGCCAGCCCGTTCGCGGGATTCGAACCTCGGACCGAACTACCGGTGTTCAGCGACTTTACCGCTCGGCCGCTGGTGGGCCATATTAGAACTGGAAAACAGAGCTTATGTATATATATATATAATATAAAACATAACAATAGATGTAAAACTATCAACAGTTTAAAAGTGTAAGTAACGTTTAGGCATAACATGTCGGTTGCTTGCTTTCATTTGAAACTCTAAGTAGTATAGTGAATTAAATCAGTCATTGCAGCAAATTCAATAGCTTTTTACCCAGTTGGACCAAAGGTTAACTTAAAATGTTTTTCAACCAAAAATTTTGTCTTTTTGCCCGTTGGAAAAATTGTTTGTTTTGAATATATATATTTGGTTCTGCCAAATGCAACAAAAAGGAAAGTAGCACAATTACATGTTATAGCAATCACATATACAAAATTTCAAGGTTCTAATGCTAATCGTTTTTTGAGTTATGCGAGATACATACATACGTATGTACAGATGTCGCGAAAAAAACCCTTTTGAATCCATTTTAAAATCCGTTCTGGAAAAACTAGTCCCTTGTTCTGTCCATATCTACAGATGTTACTCAAAAAAAAAATTGTTCAAATATATTCAAGTCCAGTCAAAATGAGTATTTTCGTTAAAATATCATACCCGGAATTTTTCGCGATTACAGTACTCTCTTTACTTCATACAAGGAAGTAAAAATGTTAAAACAATAAAATAATGTTTGATAACATCCCACAATTGCATCAAAAATGTGAATGAAATCAGGGGAAAAACGCAAATATAAAACTCGGTAAAATATCAGTGTATAGAATAACAAAACTATGTATAGAATAACAAAACAGTGTATAGAATAACAAAAATATATCTATCACAGAATCTTTAATAAAATAACCTGAACAATTTCAGACTAAACTTATGTACAAATGCTTTTAATTTATAAAGTAAATTTAAATTAGAAAACCTTTTAGATTAATTACTGTAGTACTATATGAAATTTTATAAAATACTGAAGATGAGATTTTTTAAAAAAGGCGTTAAAATGTAACTAAATAACAGAACAGCAATATGGTTTGCTCAAATACGTTCCGCTGTGTTTTTTAATATATATTATAGTTATTCTAATATATATTTAAGTACTTAAAGTTAATGTATTTTTCTGTATCACATCTTTGTTTTATTACATGTACGATCCCTTAGTTCGAATGGTTTATTATTTCACGTTTGTTCTATTTCTTTGTGAAATCTGTAATGTCTGCGCATAAATGTGAAAACATTATTGGTTCAAAACAATCTTCAGACATTTTTTGAAAGAATAATTGATTATTTACTTAAAACCAAATACTTTTATTACATGCTATATCTTAGAGCTAAACAAAATTGAAAGGACTTAAAATTAACTAAAAACATAATTAAATAAATATTAAATTTTAGCTTTTCCGTACACAAGTATTTCTCTTTCAATTAATTTAGTTCTCACTTCGTGACCAGACAAAAATACATAAAAACTCATCAAAATATCTTATTAAAAATTACGAAGTAAATCTCAAACACTTATTTCCTCGAATAAATTCCAGAATGGATAAAGAATAGCTTAATTCGCAATAATAAAAGAAGGCGTTATCTTTGTTGTTGCGAAGCTTAGTTTCTCTACATTGGCAACAAATCCACTATTCTGCTAAGTTTCAAATGTAAACAAATATAGCCGCCATGATAAAAAAAAATTAGGCTTAGCCGCACTTAAACAACTTTTAAATTATTGATAATTCTACAAATATTGCATGCAGGTTTACTAAAGGCATAAAAACTTTAACCGGAAGATAAGAACAACATAATTCAATCTGTTTTTTAAAGCAAAAAATGCACAATTTACAAACATGCAAGAAAAAAGAAACTGAGAGCACTGAGCCGAGTAACAGAGTGGTATATTTCTATATTTTTGGTGGGGAAGATTGCAACCAAAATACGAAGCGCACATCTATATGTTAATAGCAGTCCTATATACAAAATCTCAAAGTTCTGAGGCTACTCGTTTTTGAGTTATGCGTAACACGTAGGTACGGACAGACGCCACGCAAAATTCTCTTCAGAATTCATTTTAAATCAGTTTTTTAGCTTTTGTGGGGGAAAAGAGTCCTTTATTCTGTCCTTACGTACAGATGTCGCAAAAATATCCTTAAATTGCGTTCGATAGCAGTCAAAATGGATATTTTCGTTCAAATATGATACCTGAAATTTTTCGCGATTACAATGCAGTGTGTATTCAGCAGGCGGAATACTAATATAGTTTGTCACTTTGTTTAAATTTTAAATGGTGATTCGATTAGCGTCGTCTTATTGCAGATGACCTTAGTAATTTTCAGATGAAGTAATTATTTTTAAATCAGGTAGAGAACGTAGCCAAATTAAAGTGAGGAATTAAAAAGACTTGCTAAATTTCATTTCTTGCATATTCCCCCTTCAAACACAAAAGACTAAAAAGGCGATAGAAAGCCTTTTTAGGGAAAAAGCATTACAGCGTTAGCGAGCAAAGTAAATTTTGTACAATGTATAAAAAAAGGTGCTTCTTCAATGAGAAATAAAACGATTTTCTTCAATGGCATAGTCTTTAGGTTTCAGTATGTCCCGTCATTTTATTCATGAACTTTCTTTTATCTTAAACATAGGAAAGCTACTAAAATATTACACAATATCTAAACTAAATGTACATTCCAATTTTTGAAAGTCTGTAATTTCGTTTTCTCTATATACATAAGTTTTTAAAGTTCTTGAAATGTTGTTCTCTTGGATTATTATAGATATTGTTCTGAATTTGCAGTCCTATTTTTTCCAAGAAGTAATCGTAAATTTACATTTGAAAATCTTCGCATTAATATCATAATGTAAATTTCTACAGTCCTTGTCTTGGAACTCTTTTGTGAAAACTGTTGTAATCAATACAGAGCCAAAATTTTTCTGCTACGTTTTCGCAAAATATTAAAACGTAATTATTTTCTCTTTATAAGACAAACTACAGTTTCTTTTGTAAAGCAATGTAATATATACTTCAGAAATTAATAAATATAACAGAATACAGTGTAGTATTAAAATAAACTTTCATGAAAAATGGGCAAGTCCCCACAAGCGAATCAATGTAATTACTTACTGATGGCTGTGAGATGCTTAAGTACAACAGCACATAAAAACCCTTGTTACTTATACAAGGGAGCTTGGCTTTTAGCATTGTATAAATATACATTATAAGATATTTCTCCCGCCGTCTTAGACAGCCTTCGTGGTGTAGTGGTCTGCACGCTCAGCGCGTAATTGAGAGATCAACGGTTCGATTCCCGGTGAAGGCGTTGCACATTTTTCATCTCTCCTGCTTCCGAAATAAACCTAATGTCTCTACGGTGGCGCCCGAACTAAAAGGGTGTTGGATGATGATTCTCCTCACCCAGGCTTTGGCGATTGGGTCCCGTAGGAAACCTTAGTCGCCCTTTAAAAGGGGGAGTATATAAGGTATTTCTCCCGCCTTTTCAACAAGCTTTCGTGGTGTAGTGGTCTACACGCTCAGCGCGTAATTGAGAGGTCCGCTGTTCGATTCTCGGCGGAGACGTTGCATATTTTTTATCTCTTCTGCTTCCGAAATAAATGTAATGTCTCTACAACATAAAAACTTCTATTTATGAGTTTTTGCTATAAAACATAATAACAGTACATAATTGAATTAAAAACGTAAATATGCGAAAATTCAAATTCAAATTAAAATGAATAACGTATGTAGTCAAGCTTGGTCTTACAAATTTAGTGAATGAAATTCTATGTTACCTTATAATAATAATATAAAAGAATTTAAATGAGTGCAGTACATGTGCGATAGAGCTTTGAGCTAAAACTATGGTTAGAGGAATGAGAGTAATGAACGCTCAGCTACTTCATAGACGTAGCGACTCTCCTAAAAAACTAATGTCAATATTAGGAGAACATCTAGGAGTAAAATGGGGGTTTGTTATCACTGCCTTTTGTATCTTCTTTAAGGAGAAGATGCAAGGAATAATACATATGGTGTAATTTATTATCGTGTCGGAGTACTGAAAAATAACATTTCTTCTTTTAAGAATCTGGTATTCTTGTCACAATATTAAGTTTACAATTTTTATCATTAACAAGACTTTTCACAAAATGATATTTGGTGTTTGTACGTTCAGTGTTTCTTCTACCTCTGTACCTAATTGATAAATTTTATCCTCATAAAATGATATCATGATTAACCTCATAAAAATTCAAACAATTTCACTATTGCCGAAATCTTGCGAATACGCATGCAAAAGTACCTGAAGTACACTGGTTTCCAAAAAATAAGGAAACATTACAAAAGTAGTGATATCTCGTATAAAAATAAGCTACTCCGTATAAATTTTGGATATGTTTTGTCAAATAAGCATTTCTGAGTAAAACTGCAGTATGCAGATTACTGGCGCTGCGATCGAAATACATCATTTGCGAGGAGCATAAAATTACAAGTTTCAGAGCAAGCCTACAAATTTCGCTTTGATACTGAGATAAGAAGACTGGAATAGTCAGTTTGTAACAATGACCTCCAAACATTATTTTTCCCAAGAACTGCGATAGAGAACTGCTACTGAAAGATTACAGGCAGGACCAAAGTCAAACAGAATTTGCCAGGTGGCTAAATGTGAGTCCTTCGGTGGTTCATAGACTTTGGCAAAAGTTTCTAACCACAGATTTGCATCCGGGAGGCTCAGTCAAGGACGGCCAACCACTACGATGAACGCTGCTGACTGGTATTTGTGATTATGCGCACGAAGGAATAGAAATTCAACGCCGACTCAATCAGATCCTCCCTTGCTGCAGCCACTGGAAGGTTGGTATCAACGTCAACATGCGTAGTAGGCTTCCCAAAGAAGATCTGTACGCAGGCCGACCTGTATTACAGAAAAAAATCACTCTTAAGATAATTGCCAAGACGACAGCACTCAGTATTCAGTGGTATTTAATCAAAATGCTAGTTTTTCAGGGAGTACAAAAGATTTAGACAAAACGAATGTATATATACGTTCATTCTCTGCTAAAATTACATCCCGTAAAAGTAATGAAAGCCAGAAAGTATCCAAATATTTCTTTTGTTTGAAAGAACAGTTCAACAAAGAAATAACCAATGAAACTTAAAGACTGTATTGCTTTCAAGGAAGTAAGGAAGATTTAAACTATGAGCAAGAAATATCAAATAATAACTAAATAAATAATGTCATTCTCTTTTTGCACTTTTTCCAAATATAAATATGTGATCTAACTATATCTTGCTGCATTGTGAATATTTTTCAAGAGTTTATTGTGCAATATATTCATGAAAATTTCTATGCCCGTCAGCAGAGACATAGAGAATAAGATTTCTATGAAATGTCGTCGTTAAGTGTTTGCGCTTCCATTTATAGGATCTACATAGCCCTTTGTATTCCAACAGACGGATATCCTGTTTTAGTTGGAACAACGTTCCGTAGAAGGGCATAGCTCTTCTGTACTATTTATAAAATAGTACATAACATACTAGCTACGTATTGCGTATTCATGTTTCTATGTTAATGTTATTTTTCAAATATTAAAAGTATTAAAACTTAATAACACATTTATATAATAACTTATATATTACATTTTAAAATAACAGACATAATATTTTGAAATAGAAGAAGTTATAACATTTCTCCCTTTAGTAAAGGCATTACAATTTCAAATTATTCTTATTGTGATACGACATTTAGAAGCTTCATGAAATTCGTTTCCCATGCGAATTTTATGTTGCCTCAATACTTCTGCATAATAATATGCAAAATGAGACAAAATGATTCAAATAATTTACTACCATACAAAATGATATAAAATTTTAAAGTAACCCACAATCTAACTGAATTTCTTCCGCGTAGTTCTATAGTATACTACAGTGCGATTATAAAGTAGATTCGGTTATTCTATTGCTTAAAAAATATTTTTACTCACTGGTTGAAATTCGGTTTCCTTACTTTGTAAAATGAATTCATTGAACTTCTCATAAATTCTCTAAACCTTAAAAGACGGCATTATAATAAAATCTACCAAAGTATTAATGCTTTGAGCGCTGTATCTCTTTAATGAGATGTTACAATGTAAAAATTTCCACTTTTAAAGCATAAATATATATATACCACTGAAAGAATTTTAGAAAGAAAATAAGATTAAAAACATACATATCTCTATATACAACTTCTTGTGTTTCTTCTGTTACTTTCCATCCTAAGGTACCAACGCTTTTAGTTAAGGAACAAAAATGTTAAAATACGATTCCTGAAAAACATTTGCCGTTTCTCAAACCCCAAGAGTTTGAAAGAAACTACATGATAAACATTTAAATACCAGACAGATTCCTGAAGAGCTTGCGGAAAATATTTTTAACTTAATTTTTATAATGCATATTTACATACCTTACATTCATAAATATGCACGTTATGAGTTTTTACTCATCAGCTGTAATAGTGCATATAATCCTTGTATTTATAACCACGTAAATTAATTCAAGCGGAAATATCCTACCACATTTCTGGAGAAAATCCTGGAACACCTGTGATATTAAAATACAAAACTAGAGCAAATGATTACATTTCAGAGATTAGGTGCTGTTTTCATAAGATGTAGGATTTCCTCTTGATATGACGTTACTCAAGCCTAGTCCCATATTTCTTATTGGGTTCTCTCATGCAGATCAGTACCTCGCATAGCATTTTAAAATAAGGCTCAAATATGTTTGATGGAAGATTAGAGGAATAACTATCCACAATACTCTACTTCTACTGACGCAATATAAAGGAGAGGGCAGGAGAAAATATCCTGAACACCAGATGTACGGTGAGGCAGATGTATGAAACTTCCTCATAAGGAAACGATCTTTC
Organism: Stegodyphus dumicola; assembly: GCF_044657685.1. Taxonomy (NCBI): domain Eukaryota; kingdom Metazoa; phylum Arthropoda; class Arachnida; order Araneae; family Eresidae; genus Stegodyphus; species Stegodyphus dumicola. The sequence goes on along the minus strand of NC_140771.1, from coordinate 128,346,625 downwards.
TTAACAAAAAGCTCGAAATTATGCTAGTTCAACTTAATTCACAATACACATCTAACATACACAGTTACCGTGTACAGTTGTTTTTTTAAATAAAATTGAAAATATTGGTACTCTTCATTTAAGTTTATGAAAATGTATTTTTATGATGAAGTTGACTAACTTCAATGTGTACAGCACAATGATAAACACATAATCAATACATGCATTTATCTTCTAATGCAGCAGAAATAAACAAATAAAAAATTGTTACATCGCATTAAAGTTCAGAAAAGGTATTTTTGTGATTTACATACTACTATTTACAACTTCTCTATTTCACTATATACATTTTACTTACGCATTTACGTGAAACAAAACGTTTTCTTAAAATAGGAAAACCTTGTGATAAAGTGCAGACAAACATATTTATGTTGTTCAGTGAACCAGTTTCATTTTATACAACTTAAGACATTAAAATTATTTGAGATTATTATATAAGCTTTCTTTAAAACATTAATGAAAGTTATAATGCTAGAAATGCAGTTCGAAGTAATTCCACTTTAATAATACGAAATCATACGCAGTCATTCATATATGAAAAGACTAAGATCATTATGTTAATGATTTTCTTCTTTAACATTTTAATGCATAGCGAATAAATGTAATTACTGGTACGTCGTTTATTTAGTAATACAAAGGCAAATTGATACCGGATGGTGGAAACGCTGGATCAAGACAGTACACCAAAACATAATTTGTCTCCATGAATGAACTACCTTTAAGCTCTGTCATGGAAAAATAACATTATGATTATTCCGTCCCAACCACACTATACAGTGTCCATTTAAAATGCTGCATCTGTCACCTTTTGGCGAGTCTACCAGCTCCAACTCCTGGGCTTAAAAAGACGGAATTTCTATTCATCTTGTAGGGCCCACTTGTCTAACTTCTAACTGGCAACTGCACGTGTAGTAAGTTCTTGTAGGAACTATACAAAAGAAGGTTTAAAAGTATCCTTTATTAAACTTTTTAAAATTCACAATGCGTCAACTTGACGCTAACTTACTACGCCTCACTCTGGCGGAAACTGAAATTACAGGATTTTGTGTACATACTGTTGCAGTGTTCATTCGTAGCATAAAGTATTATATATTTATATATATATTTAAACTTCATTGTATTAAATAATTAATTAAGAATTGACAGAAACCTAATACTGCTATATATACTTCCCCAAAGTACTCAGATATATCAACGAAAAAAATATTATTACCGATCTATTATTCACAAGAATTCCGTTGTTACAGTTTCGTAGTACTGCACCCGATGTAATAATGCCTATAATAACAGCTTCCCAGGCCTTATAATGCTGGTTACTGACACTGACTGCTGTACCGATGGGCCCGGGTTTAAATCCCGGAGAAGACATGAATGTTTGTAAGCGGATGGTGTCTGTGCGCTAAGGGACACTTAAAATACATGGCGAGTTGAAAGTCCTCGCGAGAAGCTAGTGTGGAAGGATGTGTGGGACATCCTCAGACCTCCCCCGTGTTATTCTCTCTCAAAACTGGGCCGGAAGTAGGGCGGTTAGCTTGTACAGTTGCACGCCTCCAACTTGCACGGAACCAAGAGGTGACTGTTGAAACTGGAAAATAGACAAAGTCTTGCTAAGGGTTTAAGTCCCTTTTTATTCAATGTAATAAATTACAAGTGCGTGCTCTTGACGCTCACAAACTACGCCGACCCGGCGGTAAAATAAAAATAAGAACCTGAAAAGAAAATAATAACAAGACTCTAACTACGAGGCTCTCTAAAAGTAACTACCCTCACCGCGTTTTACAATACCGCTGCTAATTCAGCAAACTTTAAATATCACGTTGAACAATTAACAATTCTCCTAGGCAAGCACACAGGCCGAAACGCGGGGTTCTTCAATTTCTGGCTAACTACCTCCGCGCTCGTGAAGTAAGAACAGCACAGTTCGAACTCGTTTCCTTTCTATTTAACTCAGAATACTTCCGCTGATAATTTGAATCCTTGCGCGTTCTACTAAAATTTACATACTCTGGCATTGGCAGTTCCAGGGGAAAGTAAGGCTTGACAGGAAAGATAGTTTAAACTTAAAATAAATGTTAGTTAAAATAAATATAAACCCTACATTTGCCGCTGCCAGAATTTGGAAAACTTGGAAGCAGGTCCTACAAACGACCTGTTGTAAGTTTCTATAATTCTGAACTAACTCTCAAGAGCCTCGTTTACACACACAAAAAAAAAAAAAAAAAAAAAAAAAAAAAAAAATCTTATGTAACAAATTGTATACTAAATTTCTGTCGATACTTATAAATCTCTTTTCTTACAGCAACTTTTCCTGGACTTCATCAATCAATCTTGTTCTTTTCCTTCCAGCATCTGGAAGGAATAAGTACCAGTATCTTTCTAAATACATTATAATTTACACTTTCTTGACACAGAATAAATTTTTGTTTTTAAACGATTCGTTTTCCTTAGTTACTGCTTAATTCACATTCATTCAATTTTTCAAACATTAATTTAACTTTACCCTGGCTCTCCACCATGTGTGGTGTCAAACGGGAATATTCGTGTTTTAGTCTTACAACACTTCCCCTAACCACCATGATTTGTTAGAATTCAATGACCAAATAGACACACCTTACTCAACATTCTACAACTCGATGAGCTACTTTAACATTCTTAAAAATTCAAGTGTGGGTGGAGAACCCTACAAAACACATTCATTCTAACTTCCCCCTCATTCATCTTTAGACATGCAGGCTTTCGCTCTAAAGCATGATTTTATCTACAGTTTAATACTTAAATTCTGAATTCATTGCTTTTCAGCATTTTACTTTTAGCATCTAAAATTTTATGCTTCTAGACTAAATTCTACTTTTACATAACATTCAAGTATTTACGTACATTTACAAAATTTTAATACATATGATTTTTACAATTTACCATAAAATGAATAAGAGAAAATAAATTTTTACTTTACTCATTCTTCGCCAAGCTGGCGGCACTGAAACTAAAATTCTTATTAATACAAGAATACGAAGTTATATTTATCTTCGGCCAAATTTTGGCTTTAACATAACAGAATTAGTCTTTCGACCAACAGAAAATGCTTGTTCTTAGCTTTTATACTTAAATAAAATAATAATTTTTGCCTTATCTAAATAAAGTAAAACAAAACTAAGTCTCAACCGAGACATATTGACTTTTGTCAAAACATAGAATTTCGTACTTATGCGTAACATTTCGGAACAAAAGAAAAAAAAATAATAGAAGATTTTAACTTATCTTTGAGTTTTCGATGATTGAAACTCCGTCATTCTTTTCTGGCAAAATTGTTCCCATGTTATAGGTTTCATGGACGTCAATCTTCTCCTTACTGACCTCCGAGTGTCGTCCACATTAGTTTTTCTTTTGCGTCCTCTGCATGCTGGCCTCTTGGCGGAATAATCGTCGGGTTGTTGTCGTTTTCCTTTTTCCATTGGACGGCTGGTCTTGACGTCCTCCGGTCTGGAGTCCTTCTTGAATTTCTTCTGTTGTTCCGGGTATTTTCGTTCCTCCTGCTGCCTTTTCAGTTTCCGGAACGGCGGCCTTGCTTGAACCTGACTCTCTGGCCCTGGGAGCGTTCTCCTTGATGTATAATTTCTACTGCGATACGTTGTAGGTGGTGTTTTCCTCTTTACCAAGGTTTCTTTACGCGGTGGATCTGCATTCTTGTTTTTCTTAAATGCTGGAGTTTGAAAGTTTTCATTTTTTCTTTTTGGTACCGTCGTCTGGGTTGTAAAAGGGCTAGGTCTCTCTTCAGTTCTCTGCTTCTTGGGTGGTGGAACAGTTGTTGTTATTTCTGGACCTTCTACTTCTTTTAGACTTGAGTCCTGCAAGAAACTTTTAAGGATTTCAAAATCATTTGGATTATAGTATTTTTTCACCTGGTCGGGACTTGCTTTACAGATCTCCCCTCTCTCGTTCTTAAGGTACAATACGACTCCTTGGATTTCCTGAATTACATAGGGGCCTTCAAATTTTGGAGCTAGCTTTGCAGTAAAATTGTCTGGGGCACTTGATAAAGAAAATTTCCGCTTCAATACTTTATCCCCAACTTTAAAATCTGCTTCACGGCGTTTTCTATCGTAATACACTTTTTGCTTATTTCTTGCCGTATCCGAGCTTTTAAGCACCTGATCAATAAGTTTTTGCACATCTTTCTGTTTAAACTCTTGCTCTCTTTGTTGCACAAAGAATAATTTATCTAAAGGCGTAATTAACTTTCGGCCTAAAAATAATTCTTCTGGGGTTTTTCCCGTAGTATCGTGATTTGCCGTTCTTAAAGCATAAGCTAATTCATTTATGTAGCCATCCCAGCGCTTGTGATGTGTGCTAACGTAACTGCGAATTATTTTTACTATGTTTTTATTCACTCTTTCTGCTATGTTTGCCTGTGGTCTATACGGAACCATTTTGATATGGCGTATGCCAAGTCCAGTGCATATGTTTTCAAATATTTGACTAATGAATTGTTTTCCGTTATCGCTAATGACTTTTATCGGTGCACCGTATTTTAAAATGTATCTGTGTAAGAATGCATCTGCGACTGTTTTGGCTGACGCGCATTTAAGTGGAACAATTTCTGTCCATTTTGAAAAATGATCTACTATTACTAAAAGAAAACGATTTTTATTTAACTCGCTCTGGGGGAAGGGACCAAGAAGATCTATGCCTAAAATTTCATTCGGAAATGTAGCGCGAATGCTATTTAAGTACCCGGCCGGGCTGTAATTAATATCATTTATTAACTGACATTGATTGCAGGACTTGACATACGCAGTTACTATTTTGTGTAATTGCGGGAAATATACCGCCTCGCGTACCCTTTTCAAAGTCTTTCTGACCCCTAAATGACCCGCTGTTTTCGCGTCGTGTAATTCCTTCAAAATGCTTAATCGAAGCGAGGCTGGGATGACTGGTTTGTACTCGAGATTTTCGTTTGTTGTTTTCGTATCAAATAATAAATTATCTATTATTTCATAGTTTTCTGCTCTATTTCTTATCGCATCGATATCTGTGTGCTCAAAGCTTTCGGGGTCTTTCAAATATGCATAGATATTTCCAAATTCAGGATCAGCTTTCAGTTCAGTGATAATCGTATCTCTAGAATCTAAAATTTTTGAAGTCAACACAGCGCATTTAAGTTCATTTCCTTCATCGTCCAGTTTTATACGGAAAGTGCGTCAGCTACATTGTTTTCCTTACCCGGTTTATATTTTATTCTGAGATTATATTCTTGGAGTTTTAAAGCCCATCTTATTAACCTGGGTGTTAGGTTTTTCCCCGAGTAAAGTCTACCAACAGCCGCATGATCCGAAAAGACTGTTACTGGCGCTTTGCCGAAATAAACTCGAAATTTGTGTACAGCCATTAATACGGCTAATGTTTCTCTCTCTGTAGCTGTATAATTCCTTTGTGTCTGATTCAACGTTTTACTAAAAAATGCCAGAGGATGGCTATTTTGCATAAGAACCGCACCCACCGCATAGTCCGACGCATCTGCTGCAATTTCCAGGTTTTCGTCCCCCTCCGGGAATTTTAAAACAGGGGCATTGATGAGCGCTTCTTTTAATCTTTCAAATGCTGTATTTGCTTCCGCTGTCCACGTAAATTTACTTCTCTTTCTTTTGATTACTAAGAGTGGTTCAACAATATTAGCGAAATCTTTTATGAAAGACCGATAGTAAGAACATAACCCACGGAAAGAAGAAAGTTTCTTGGCGGTGTTGGGCGGTGGAAAATTCTTGATTGCTTTTATTTTTGAATCTTGCGTTTCTATACCCTTTTGCGAAATTTTATAACCGAGATGTTTAAGTTCTTTAGTTGCGAACTTGCATTTTGAGGCGATAATTGTAAGACCGGCCTCTTCTAATAATTTAAAAACTTCTTCTAGATCTTTAATGTGTTGTTCCAACGTACTACTCGTTATAATTATATCATCTAGATGGATTAAAGTTGATTTTCCTAGGACAGGCTTTAGAACAATATCCATAGCTCTCTGGAATGTTGATGGGGCCCCACACAACCCAAAGGGCATGCGTAAAAATGCATAAGTGCCCGATTTTGTTATAAACGCGGTTTTATGTATGTCTTCGGGTCTCATAGCTATTTGATAGTAGCCAGACGTTAAGTCCAAAGTAGACATGTATCTTGTCGATTTGATCTGTCTAATAATTTCCTCTATAACCGGCAAAGGGTAAACTGGGAATTTAGTAATACTATTTAGTTTTCTGTAATCGATAGCAAACCTCCAAGCCCTTTTATCCGAAGGAGGAAACTCGTTCTTTTTCCTACATAGTACGACTGGACTCGCGTACTCACTATTTATGGGCGTTATTATTTTATTCTTTAACATCTCCTGAATATGTTCTTCAATGATTAGGTCTTTTTGTTTATCATAACGATACGGTTTAGTCCTACAAGGTTTTTCGGCATTTAATTGAATCTTGTGAGTCACGATTTGGCAGTTTCCTGGTTTTTCTGAAAATAAATGAGAAAAATTACTCACCACTTGCTGTATTGCTTTACTTTCATGGTCATTCAGATGGCTAAGGTCCACTTCAGGTGTCTCCACAGGTTCCACCACCCTCTGGTCCATCTCCAACACCACGGAACTATCTTGAAAATTTAATTTGGCCCTCGCGGCCCTTAAAAAGTCCATACCTAAAATAAGAGAGTGTTGCAGGTCTTTCACCACAAAAATTAATACTTTGAGATTTTCCTCTTTTACCTGCATGTTTAATGATAATTTCCCGATGCAGTGACAGGTTTTCCCTTGTGCCGCTATAATTTCCGTGTTTTTGGTTTTAAATAATCGTACCCTATAAAAATTCTTTTTGAAGAATGTTTCGCTCATAAAATTTCCTTCTGCTCCTGTATCGATGAGGGCTTCTACTGGTACATCGCCAACCAGGACTTGTATAATTGGTAGATGTGATTACGATGACCGTATTTAAATGTCTTTTTGAGGGTTTTTTTTTAAACTTCCGGGGTCTGGACCCTCGCTTTCACAGGCCCCTCTACTCGTTTAAAGCTTTCCTTTCAATTTGTGCCTTCTGGGTACGCGGATGTTTATTTTCGAATTTTCTTTTTGGGCCTTGACCTTCGAAGTTCGATGAGTTAGCTTGATAGCTCTTTTCCCCATAAGAGCGATTTGCATTTCTGGTTTGCTCATTTGAAGATTTCCTTCGGGTACTTTGAGAATACGATGCCCCTCTAGCTTTTTCCGCTATTCTGCGATTTTGAAACTTCACCGCAAATTCGAAGAGCTCCTGAAATGTGCTTGGGTTTCTAATTTCGAAGTAGTCTTGAACAGCAGGTAACAATCTTGGTAAGATTATTTCAATAATCTCCGCATCGGGTTTCTTCCCATACAGCATATACGTCAGCTTAATTTTTCGCAAAATAAAGTCCGTCAACTCTTCTATATCCCGTTGATAGAAACTATATAGTTCGGCTTCTAGCTTTGCTCGATCTTTCACTATGAGGAAGGCCTTTACTAACGATTTTTTGAAATTTTCAAATGTATATGTCTGGCTTCCAAATTCCCCTAATAAAAATTTGCCTATATTCTTCCACCATAGCGCGGCCTGTCCTCTTAGTGCAAATGTGGCGATGGCAACTTTTTGTCTTTCAGGCACAGGGTAGAGCTGAAAGTGATTTCCTGGGCCTTCTAGAAATATCGCCACCGAATTTTTTCCGTAGAAATTGACGTTTGGCTTGATTCACGCTCTCAAAGTCTGGACCAGGTATCCAAATCGTTCCAATTGGCTTGCCATTCCTTGGTGTTGTCCCGCGGCTTCCATCCGATTTTCGGCCATTTCAGTTCGATAAGCGTTCGGGCGCCAATGTAGAGTTGCGCGCCTCCAACATGCACGCAACCAAGAGGTGACTGTTGAAACTGGAAAATAGACAAAGTCTTGCTAAGGGTTTAAGTCCCTTTTTATTCAACGTAATAAATTACAAGTGCGTGCTCTTGACGCTCACAAACTACGCCGACCCGGCGGTAAAATAAAAATAAGAACCTGAAAAGAAAATAATAACAAGACTCTAACTAAGAGGCTCTCTAAAAGTAACTACCCTCACCGCGTTTTACAATACCGCTGCTAATTCAGCAAACTTTAAATATCACGTTGAACAATTAACAATTCTCCTAGGCAAGCACACAGGCCGAAACGCGGGGTTCTTCAATTTCTGGCTAACTACCTCCGCGCTCGTGAAGTAAGAACAGAACACTTCGAACTCGTTTCCTTTCTATTTAACTCAGAATACTTCCGCTGATAATTTGAATCCTTGCGCGTTCTACTAAAATTTACATACTCTGGCATTGGCAGTTCCAGGGAAAAGTAAGGCTTGACAGGAAAGATAGTTTAAACTTAAAATAAATGTTAGTTAAAATAAATATAAACCCTACAAGCTAGATTCAGCAATACCGCTATCTCCTGTGGTACTACAGAGCCTAGCTACTGGCCTAGCTTCTGCCGATAACTGTTTATGAAAATGCAAGCTTCATTAGAAAAAAGATTATTAAAAAACATTACAGCCTCACTGTTACTGAGTGGTTCGGGATTTCTTCAACCTCAGTTCGTTTTATGATTGTTAGTTGGCAAAATCAGTATAGCAAAATTTAATAGCAAAATTAATATGCAGAACTATTAAGATCACGGTGCACAGATACGTACATGATGCCACATTTTGTTGGCACATAATTTATTTTTTTTTAATTTCAAGACGAACCATCTTTGGCTAGCTCTGAGATAGGAAACTGTACAATGTTAAGAGGCGTTTTATTACCATATCATATAATGCTTACGTTGTCAGGAATACATCTTGGGTATTCTATGATTCTGAATGCAAATTTGCTCAATTTGTTTTTTTGCTCACTTTAATATTTGTTGCGAAAATATACTTCTAAAAAAGTCGAGTCGATACTTGTCCATTTCATTGAACTTTACTTTACGGCGAAGTGATTAGACGTTTTCGAAGCGATTCGGAAACAAACAATTTCGGTGACTTTAAAAGGAAAACAAAGGTTTTTGAATGTATAATACTGTAATTTTTAACAGTGACTAAAAATTCTTATGCCCCCAAATTCCATTATAAAGAAATAAGAAGATAGTATGTTATTAAAAACATAATTGTACTTTAAAAGGTTTCATTTAAAATTTATCCACTGCGAGACATTTTTCAAAATTTTTCTTTTGTTATCGATAGTCTGAATACTTTACAGAGTTCAGCAGTATTAAATTTCGTGATTGCCATGCAAAATTTAGAGAACTTTAGTTGGGTCTTGCAGTTTCCTGCGTATCCTTTGTTATCGAAGTACACATTTTCTTTTTGTATTTAAGTATAATTCCTTTATTAATGATGCATATTTCAAAGAAATGTTATAAGGTATTTATCCCACCTTTTTACTAAGACTTCGTGGTGTAAATCTCAGCACGCTCGGCGCGTATTCGAGAGGTTCGCGGTTTGAGTCCCGGTGAGGGCATTGCTCATTTTTCATTTCTCCTGCTTCGAAATAACCTAATGTCTCAACATTGGCGCTCGAACTGAAAACATAGGTGGTGGATGATGATTCTCCACCATCAAGATTTGGCGATTCGGTCACCTAATCCTCAGTCGTCCTTTAAAAGAGGAAGTATATACTGTATTTCTCCCTTCTTCTTAGCATGCTTTCGTGGTGTAATGGTTGGCACCCTCGGCGCGCATTCAAGAAGTCCTTTGTTCGAATCTTGGCAAAGGCATTACTCTCTTTTCATATCTACTGCTTCGAAATAACCTAATGTCTGTACAATGTGATTATTAAAAAAAAAACAAAGAAAGAAAACGTTCCGATTTATTTTGTCTCAGTTTTCAGCTTCAGGATAATTTGATCGCTGTATGAATTACATTGTTTCCCAAATGCAGTAATTTAACTGTACAATCTGTTATCAGATAATTCTTTTTAGTCCAAAGGGCGTTAGACAAATGGGATATCATTATTGAAACGGGATTTTGCGTCGTCCACTACAAGCGGTTGTATCACTTTGCAGATTGCTTCGGCGAAATGTTATTGCCCTGTATTATTTTTAAACAAATTGAAAATCCTCAAATAAAGCTTCGGAAACATTGGTGCCCAAAAAAACATTAGTCTAAACTGCTTTGCCTTTTTTTAAGTTGCTACAACTTTAAAATGTAACACAAAATTCAGTAACATATTCAAAAGCAGTACTTGTTCCCTAAATTCAGTGCTATATTTTTTAAATTAAGTGGGGTTTAAATGAAATATTCAGTTAACGGACAGAACTTTGTTTTGGTCCTAAGAATAACCATTCATTTTGAAATGGTAAGGACTAATTTAATAATTACTAAAAATAGCAGTTTTATTCATGATACCATTCGAATTCCTTTCTGCAAAATGCTGTTTGAAAAATATGTACATCACTTTCAAAAAAAGAAGTACTTAAAATGTTGGTCGCTTCAAACTTTACTTCGTAACGCATTATAAACCTAAAGTAAAGCATACCGAAGGCAACTGCATTTATTCACGATTAACATGTTCAAGGTAACTAGAAAGTGCATTATATCTGTAATCTCGCGTCAGCAGAAAATCCTTTTAACTACATAAAATTGCTACTTGAAAACAGTAAGTTACTTGTTACAGTAAGATGCAATCTTGCGTATGAAGTTAGATCTCCATTTACACTGTATGGAACTAATACTGCCGTTAGTCCGACAATCAACAATACAGTGCCCTCCAAAAGTTAAGGAACAGCATGTTTTTCAAAGCTCACCACTACAGAAATGACAGTAATGTTAAAATTCACAGTTCATACGATTGACAGTAAAGAAGTTAAAGAAAATATATGCAAAAATAATATAGCTACAACTTTTATTTTATAGAAATGAATACTTATATAGGAATTGGAGAAGAAATGCAAAGATTGTAATTTTTATTCACGAGTGTTAATCTTCAGTTGTTAATACGATTTCGTGGATAATATCCAGGAGAGTCTATCAATGATCAGGAGAAGTCGTTTGCCCGATTCGTTGAGGTGGCGGTCGATCGGACGGCTGGAAATGGGGACGTCTCAATGTCTCTCGTAGTATGGTCCACCAATTATAGAATCTGTTTGAATACGAGGATTCTGTCTCTAGAAGACATGTTCCAAGCAGACCTACAGTTATAACTCCTGCGAAGACCGTTATTTAGCTCTTTTGGCCCAAAGCATCGAATAACGTTACTGTGCTTCAGTTAATGGCAGGTTATTTGGTGGCAACAGGAACAAGAATCTCAGCTACTGCAAGCTACTGCAGTGCGCAGACGCCTGCACAATACAGGTCTACGACCAGTTGACAATACGACAAGTACAATACGACCAGTTGTGTGTGTGTTCCCTCCTTGACCCGAGGACTCAGAGGTGCCCTTTTATGTTGATCAAGAGAACAAGTCTCCTGGACCAGTCAACAATGGGCGTCTCTTCCCAGACGAGTCAAGGTTCACACTGAACAGTGATTCAGGTCATCAGCTGATCTGAAGGAAACAACGCCCCGGAAACAAGCAATCCCACTTTGTGAAAAGACAGTTACAAAGGTGGTGGAATAATAGTTTGGGCTGGGATCTCTCTCGGTGGCATATGTTCCATGGAGGAACTTTGACCGGTGTGAGATATCGACATGAGATCCTTGGTCAATATGGCCTCCCATAATGCCGCTGCTTATTGGTCCTGGATTTCTTCTGATGAACGACAATGTACGACCGCACAAGCTCGGGTTGCTGAAGAATATCTTGAGGGTGGTATGGAGCAGATGGAATGGCCAGCTCAATCCCTAGATTTGTATCCGATAGATCATCTTTGGGGGTTACCTTGGGAGACAAGTTGCTGCTTTAAGCCATCCTCCAAGGTTGTTAGATGAGCTTGAACAAGGACTAGAGCTCTGCGTCTGGTTGTTGCTTTCCATTTTACTGTTCGACAGCTTAATTGTTAGCATGGAACGTCGCTGCCGCCTATGTATTGCGGTTAGAAGGGGAACACATTCCTTGTTAGAACCCATTTTTGTAATGTTATCACCCATTTTTCCTCAAAAATCTGTGATATACTGTTTGTCCGAGACTGGATTTCTCTGCCAAGAGTGCAATTTTTTGTTGTAATTCATGTTTGTGTTGAACTTTAGAAACATTTTATGTCGCATTCATTAAAGAACTGTTTAGTGAACCTGTTTAGTGAACCTGTTCTGTAAATTTCTTGTTTCTGTTGCTTAATTCTCAAATTAGACTTAAAAAGATGCTGTTCCTTAACTTTTGAAGGGCAATGTAATTTGGAACATTCATTATTATTTTTGTTTAAATGGAACTAAAATTTTAAGAATAAAAATAAAAACATACTGGTATTTTTGTATTTGACGCTGCGAACTTTGAATATATATGTATATCATATATCATATTAAGAAAAGTATTTTTACCGGACATTCCAAATTTCTATTTTATTATTTTTATAAATGTCAATTAAAATTTTTTTAAATTTTGACTGACTAATATTTTTAACATACTCTACTTTTAGAACAAATATTAGTCACATAGAAATTAATCTTCGTCTATATATTTCACGAATTATATTGATTATCATTTGTGTTAAATAATTTGTTAATCAAGTTTTATCTAAAATGAATTATTAATTTGGAAAAATGCTTGAAACTACTTTCCATACTTTCATACAACAACCAAAAATGAGATCTGAATATTTAAACATTGAATATTTATGGACATATTATCACTCTCCGTAATTAGAGTCCTTAAGTATTAAAAGGTAAAGTGTTTCATAAAAATAATTGATATTGTTTAGTAAATAATTCAAAGACTAATGCTCTAAATGTACTATTTTTTTACTATTATTTCGTTGTGCAGATAATGAATAGTAAAGAATCGTTCTCCAAAAATAATGTATATGATGGTAAAAAGAATAGTCCATATGATATCAGAACCCAATGCAGATTCTATAAATTCAAGCAATATTTTGTAAACGCTAATAATTATACAAATTCTTGATGTATAACATTTACAGTGTTAGCATTTTTAGAGTTTTTCCTATTTTCTTACCTCTCACACGTTCCAGTTTACCAAATGCAGTTAAACTAATAGTTTCTCCGAACTCGAAAAATGTACTGTATATGAAGTATAAGACTACAACTAACCAAAAATATACAAACTAGTCTATAATCAATATTTAAAAAAGAATTCGAAAATTACTTAATTTTTTTACAAACTAGACATAACGCAAGAAGACAAGAATCATTTGATTTTCATTGCAAAAAAAGGATATAAAAAATACGTAAGTTAAGAATTTTTTCTTTTCAGTTTGTGGGAAAACATTTATCAGCTTCCTTAGCTTCTTGCAAGTATCATGTTCTCTGCAGAGATAATTGAATAGTCATAGAAAGAGCAATCTTCCTACAAAAACTTTTACTTCAGCCTTCTTTTAACTAGGTTATTTGTAGAGACATTAGGTTTTTTGGAAGCAGAATAGATGAAAAATGAGCAATACCCTCTCCGGTAATCGAACCACGAATCTCTCGAATACGCGTCAAACGTGCTACGAAAGCATGCTAAGATGGCGGGAAAAGTACCTTACATACCCCTTTTAAAGGATGACTGGGGTCTTAGGGTCCCAAACGCCAAATCCTGGTTGAAGAAAATCATTATCCCTTTAGTTCGGGTGCCACTGTAGAGACATTTGGATTTTTTGGAAGCATTAGACTGTGAAAAATGAGCAACGCCTTTGCCGGAAATTGAACCACGCACTTCTCTAATGCGTGCCGAGCGTGCAGACAACTAGGCCACGAAGGCACGTAAGAAAGCGGGAAAAATACCTTACATAGTATTGAAAATAATTATTCATTACGTATTATTGAAATAAAAGTGTCAACGGCTTTGTTAGATGTATACAAGTGCTTTCTAAATACTTTTTGTATGTATTACAATGTTTTTAATGGCTGTTAGCTGTCATTATCTGTATAATTTAGAATTTGTACTCTAGTTTTAATTCAATATCAAGAAAATCTTCAATTAAGAGAACGTTTTCAACTTAAACGTTGTTTTTTAAGACAACATATTGATTTAATTTTTTTTACAAATTTAAGATTTAGCTGCAAAGATCATAATGTTACTAATGGTTATGAGAAGCAGCGAAATTAAAATAAATATCTGTTTAAAATGCATATGAAAAGACACATACTATAAACGCAGTAGCAATATTCCACGTATTTACGTATTATACGAATTTATACGAATATGAAAGAAATTGTACATACTACATTGAGTGCGAATTTTCATTCAATTGAAAGCCAGGAAAATATACCCAAACGTGTAATGACCGTTTTTAAAATTAGTTCTCTATGAGATGCATTAAAATAGAAGTTCTCGCAATTTTTGGGAAGGAATGTGTCATTAGATGAATACGTTTCGTCGAAATAATAATGAAAGTTAATACAACTCCATACTCTTCGAAGTTTTTATATTTTCCAGTATTTATAGTGAGTATTCAACTGAAATTACTTCGATTATTTAATTTCATTGTTCATTTTCGAAGTATAAAACGCAGTTGAAATAGAAAATCACAATTTGTTTTCTTAAAAAATTCATTTGCTTTTTGTGCACGTCGCAAGTTTTCTAACATCGAGAAAGTACGATTATTTGATCATTGACTAATCCTACAAAAGCATCGAGTATTTACAGCAGCAATAGCAAAATCATGTCAACTCTATTTATAAAGCCTGGTAATGTTTACACAGTATGGATATTTACTAGGACATATCTTGAAGTGCAATATTTCTTTGAAATGCAGGGTAGCCTTATGCAATCCGAGATGTCTACCGTATATACCCGCGTATAAGTCGACCCCCCTTTTTCGATATAAAAAATTCGTAGAAAATAAAAAACCCGCGTATAAGTCGACTCTCCACTTCCGAAATCGATCGAGAAACTTCGAAAAATTTTTTTAAGTACTATATTTATTCAAAATCATCTGAGAAAAAAAAGTAAATATACAATAAAAAATACCTTGGTAAATAAACAAAATCAAAATCCTTCAACGTCCGATTCATGGTCAGATTCGCCAAACATTTCATAGAACTCTTCTGTCGTCATTGGCTAGTCATCATACATATTTTCAGTTTCGAACTCTGTATTGTTACAATCACTACTAGAGCCTTCGTCGTCATTTTCACTTTCAAAAACAGCATCATCTTCCGTGCCGTCTAGTTCGTTGCTAATACAACATTTTTTAAATGAATTTATAATCATTTCAGAGGGTATTTCATTCCAAGCATCTTTAACCCACTGAGCAATTAATGTAATATCGGGCTTTTTATTGTTCGGGGGCCGAAAATTCTTTGGTTTAATCGAAACTTACTCTACTTAAAGTATGAAACTCTGTGATTGGTTCGTCACATAATTTAAGTCATGAAATTACTTCAAGTAAGTGACTTATTTGATAAGTCGTCCAATTTGAGTGCGGGAAGAAAACAACTGCATTATATAAAGAAATTTTTGAACTTCCGATTCTTTTAATTTTTTATGGCCCCGCGTATAAGTCGACCCCCTCCCATTTTGAAGTCTCTTTTTTGTCCAAAATATCTCGACTTAAACGCGGGTATATACGGTAATTATTTTACCCACAATTACATTAGGCCTACCCAACACTTACTCTTTTAATTTGTTGATAATTCTAGAACTGTCGCATGAGGATTAACTAAAGGCATAAAAACCTTAACCGAAACATTATATCAACATAACTCAGTCTCTTTCAAACAAAAAATGCGCAATTTACCAACATATTGGAATAAAAAACTGAGCTCATCGAGTCGCGTAACATAGTGGGTATAATGCTTGGTGCGGGGGATTACAGCAAAAAATGAGGTGCAAAACTGTATGCTATAGCAGTCCCAATATACAAAATTTCAACATTCTACGCCTAATCATTTTTGAGTTGGGCAAGAGAGATACATACGTATATACGTAGTGACCTCATGACAAAATTCCTTTTGGATCCATATAGAATCTATTTCATCATCCATATTGGGAAAAATAGTGCTTTATTCTGTCCGTATGTACCTATGTCATACAAAAAAATTCATTCATATGGGTTCGAAAGAGGTCAAAATTGATATTTTCGACGAAATAAGATACCCGAAATTTTTCTCTATTACAACACTCCCTTTACTTCGTATAAGAATAAAATATAATATAAAAGAATAACCTTGAAACCCGAACAATACAATGTTTCCATTTAGGATTACATCCGAAAAATGCTGCATATTTTTCTGGATTTAGGAAAATGTAGACATGAATTCGCTTCCGTATAATTACGTAACTATCTTCTGAAATCATAATAGAAATAAATTCAATAATCAAATAATTTTTCGTTCTGTGCATATGCGTAAATGAATGTCTATGAAGAGAAATGTTTATAAAAGTATGATAAGGTAACATTTTCATTATGCGTGGAAGCTGTCTCCATGGAAGTTAAGTAACGATAAGCAAAATAGACTATGGCATAGAATTCAAATTTCTTAAGTTCTAAACAAGTTATGTCTAGAAATCACAATTACTTGATTTTTAGTAGATATTAGAAAATCTTACAAAAACATCATGATGACCGTTTGGAGGAGCATACGAAATTTGTGTCAATTACATTTGAAAATCCAAAATATTAGAAAAATGCCTGAATATTTTCTAAATACATTTCCTGAGGCATCCAAAATCAGAGCTCTGCAATGCAGTAATTGTTCCTAACACTCAAGAAAGTCTTGTCACTTTACTCTGTTCGTGTTATCCTTTTCTCTTTGTAACTCCGAAAAATTGGAAACCTATTCTACCGGTAGGGATTTATTGAATACGAGACATTAATATAGAAAAAAGTTTAAATCTTCGGATTACTTTCTAAAAGTGCAATGTTCTAATTATTGTGAAATCTTCTCTAAAATCTTTTCGGTTTAATATGATTTTTTAACTTCATATGAAATTATAATTGGAACTAATGATTAAGTCTCTTAATATATTTTAGTATTACTCATATTTATCATTAAGGACTAATCTTTATTTATTACCTGTTGAATTTCGAAGAACTAAATGGCCGATAATTCTTAAAATGACTATTATAAATTACTCCTTTCATTACTTTAATCAGTAAATCGTGCATCTCAAAATGATTTAAAGGAATGCGTTATAAAGATTTTAAATATCTTATATTTTGTGTTTATTCTTGAAACAACCAAAAAATAAAAAAAGGTTAATGATAGTTGTGTTTATATATACAGTCAAAAGAGGACATAAGAATACACACATTCGTCTTTATTCATACAATCAAAAGAGGACATAAGAAAACACAAATTCATTTTTATTCATACAATCAAAAGAGGACAATCACACAGCTGTGTTTATTTATGCAAGCAAAAGAGGATGTGTGCATATAGCGTCCTCACCTTCCTTGCAAATTGTGGACTTTTTAAATAAAAGAAATATTCAAATTTTACGAGTTGTATCATCATTCTGAAGCTAAATGAAGAATTTTTATGCAAACAGATTTCCAAAATTCCAATTCCTTCATAGGGTTCTCGGTTTGGTGGTGTGGCAGCATATGTCTCGTTTTCCACCATAGCCCAACCATGGTGTGTGTGCGTGTGTGTGTGTGGTAATACCTTCTAGGAAAGACATCTAAGAAACTAATTGAAAGGACAGAACGTTTAATTACATTTAAAGTATTTACATTTTTAACAAATATGTTAGTTATAAACTGAATGAATTTCTTCAATACATTTTTATTTACGTCTTTTATCGTCATAGTTCTTTTACATTTCTATGTTTGTTGTTTTAGTTTTACATGGTCTCTACACGGTTGTTTCAGTTTTACACGGTCTCGCATGTCTCTACATTGGCGCCCGAACTACAAAGGTGTTGGATGATGATTCTCCTCACAAAATGTCTCATACAACATAAAGAAAGATATTCTTAATGAGACAAAGGTATTACTTATGGCGAAATAAAGCTTTACTTGTAGAAATATTTTCTAATTTAATTTTAATGATACTCAACTGTTATACTGTGTTATTAATATTCACTGTTTTTATACGCTGCAGTAAGAAACTACAGTAAATGCAGAGACATGAATGGTAATTTTTTGAAATTCTTCAAAATATAAAATGTATATTTTATGTTTCAGCATACATTCTCAAAAGAGTATAAGGTTTAAGTAGAGGAGCATCGGACCATATGAGACAGGATAACTGAGCTCGACGCTTAAATACTGAAAATAGTTTGGAACTAAAATAACTTAAGTACAAACAAAAACCTTTGTTGAATTTTGTAGTTATATTTTCACAACTGGCCGAGTAGTTACGACTGCTGAGAACCTGTAGTTCGGTTCCAGGCAAATGGACTATCTGCATATTTAATTTTTATGGTTTTTCCTCATGTTTCACGTAAATACGATCCAGTTTCCACCCGAAAATCCCTCATCATCCCAAGGTATCTTTCCTCTTAGTCAAATAGCCCTCGTGGCTTCACTAAATTCAAAATAACGTAGCCCAGAAGTTGTATTATTCCAGTATTTAAAAGCAAAACCAGTGATGGTAAAAAATTGTGGCGAAATTCATTCCTTCAATTACTGAATTTTTATATTTTTTGTTGTTTCTAAATAGCTTTGCTATATAAAGTATCATAAAGTGCTGTATATGTTCTATGAGAAGAATTATCAACGCCACAATATCTAACCATCAATCAAACAGTTACAGAATTAAAACACTTTAACTCACAGATTGTGAATGCTCAAATTAAAATATATAAACATAAAATTACCAGCAAACCTAAACCTGGTTTCAACACAAAGCTTCCTTTCACAATAATATAAAAGCAACAAATTAAATCCAATTTGACCAGAGACTGTAAGACTGATACAGAATTCCAAATACACACTTACCGAAATGGGATATAGCCTCAATCTGAAGTATTCCGAGAAATCTTAGCGTTGGCAGCAGAATGTTTTCTTCAATTGAAGTAGAACACAAACCAAACTCTCACACTCTTTTTCATTCCTGCTCTGTTGTGTATGAAATTAAAATAATTATGTAATTTAAACAAATTTTCATTATTAAAAAAAGATTCGGAAGTGTATCAACAGTTTTAAAATATTGATGCGGGAAAACAAAATCTCAAGAAATTATTGCAGCAATGATTACCTAAGAGAAATTAGTTACTGACATGACCTCAAGTGTATTCTTTTCAGCTGTAAGCCAAAATAAAGCTAAGCCTATTATAACAAAATGCCTGTTTCTGCTAGAAACTAATATAGTGAATGGAATGCTTTCCCTCTTCAGCTTTAGGTTGTTGACACACCTTTGTTTATACAGTAATTAATATCATATAGGTTCACCAGAATTCATTTGTATTGAAAGCAACATAGTAGGCTTTTTATGTTGCACACTCTTTCTGTTTTTGTTACATAAAATGTGATTGTAAGAATGCTCATCACCTTCTTTTTTGATCTTTTATTAAGATACCATGGCCTAAATATGCCATGATCGTAACCAGTTATGTATGAAATGCTCTACGTAAGTTTTGTAGCTTTACCGTTTTATTTCTAGATTAAATGTTCTGGAACTTTTGTATTTCGCTCTCGTAGAAGCATGCTTCTTCTAAACAGAAAGCAAATACATATTGGAGGATATATATTAAAGCGTAATAAAATCATAATAATCTCAAATCAGTGAAAATCATCTGTTCGAACAAGCGTTTACAAAATTGAAATAAATTAGTATAGTGCTGGGATACTTCTAAGTAAAGTACAAGCGGATTTATGTTGTTATAAGTACAGATAGTTTAAAGTAATTTTAGCATAAAGTACAGCAAGCCATACAGAAAGCAAATGACTAGCCAACTCAAGCTACTCTGGCAATAGTGTAGTGTTAATTCCTTATATGCAATCTATTCTCTATCATAAAAATATTGGCCAACAGGGCTAACTTTTGAAAAGTATCAGTATACTGAATGAAATCATAGGCAAGCCATGGCCATGTGCGTTTTTGTATTAACGTTTTCGAATAAAACTCTAGATCAAGGGTTCTAAACCGTTTTGTCCCTAAGAGTAGATTCTAAAATATCTGTTGTACGACAGCACTATTTACGTTTTTCAAGGTGAATTTATAGTTGGATACAGTTAATAATACATGCACGTAAAAAAAGAGCGGTCGCATTTCGCTTTGTGCTGGTATCTGTGTTGGACGAAATTTCTCTCTCATGAAAAATGAGAAAAATTTCTCATAGAATTTTATAGAAAATTGAAACATTTTTACTCTGATCGCACAGCGTAGGGCGCACGTTAAACGATCTGCGGGCACCATGTTGCCTTTGGATATAGGGGTTGAGAATCTCTGCTCTAGATATTGTGACAAGTTTTGTAAAAAATCTGATCACAAAATATTTACTGATATAGAGTGATGTATTGATAGCGCTCATGGGTCACTGATGTCTAACGTGAAACATGTTGTGCCTCTGAAGATGAAACAGTGAATTCGAAAATGTCATATATTCATCGAAAGAAACATTTCGCGAATTTTCTCTTTCGAGACATCTGCTTTGCAAAATTAGTCAAAAATTAGTTCTTTAGAGAAAACCTATGAGGGACACATTATTTCCATCTTTATTGAAAATGCCCCTCATAGCTAACTAGGACATCGGTGCTAGCGAAATTTGTTTTTGCTAGGAAACTCCAGTGGTAGGAAAAGGAGAAATCTCCCTATCTCTTCAACCATTGAGTTCACCATTTTCACAAGTCATTCATTTAAATACCTTTTCGAGTGTACACACATTATTTTCTGCTTTGCGCCTTCAAATCACTTGCAAATGCGGTTTTTCTACAGTTACACTTTTTAACTATTCACATTTATAAACATCATGAGGAGTGATGAAACTGTTAAATACATTACTCGCAGTCAATGGTTTTAAAAAATTTTAAAAATATGTATTGATCTACAATTAGACATAACAAGAAGGTAGTTATAATTACTACGTTATTATTATTTCATATTTGGAAAAACATACGTTTATCTTTATTTAGTGTAAAACATCAAAGAGAGACATAGGTAACTAACTATAGAAGGAAAGAAAGCACATATTTGGAGATAATATACATCATATACATAGCTTGCAGTATAATGCATATTAAATACATAGCTTGTAGTATAATACACATTAAATACATAGCTTGCAGTATAATACACAATAAATAGTATACATAACTTGCAGTATAATAGTATACGTAGCTTGCGGTATAATACACATCAAATAAAATCCTGCCTCAGTTTTCTATAGAATAAATTAACATATATTCAATAAGGCAGAATTAAATACTTTGTTCTAAGGTTTCAAAAGCCGCATTTGATTGGCAGAAGCAATCATAAGAAACGTATTACTTCGAAGATATTGAATAGTGCATTGGATAAAATAGCTAAACAGTTAATATTGAATAGCGGAATCGGATAACATAGCTAAACAGTTAATATTGAATAGCGGATTGGATAAGATAGCTAAACAGCTAATATTGAATAGCGGATTGGCTAAGATAGCTGAACAGTTAATATTGAATAACGGATTGGATAAGATAAGACAGTATTTCCGAGTTAAGGTTTTGACAAAGGTATTGGTTGCTTAGGGATCCTGTAGTTCCCTTCGCTGTACAGCGTGAGTACAAACTATTTTCCTCCAGAAACGACTTTCGTAAAGGCATTCTTCCTAAGGCAGGGAATACTAATTTTGCTATAATCAATTAACCAAGCATATAAAGCGTCTATAACTCATATTAATTATATTGTTTATTCTAGATCTATTGCAAACATTCCAAGATCACTTTTGTTTTTGTTTGAGAGTGATTCAGCCGCAGAGCCGCTGCAAAACTTCATTTAAACTACACACAGATCCTTCACTCATAATCATGTTGGAAGAATAGGCAATAAACGCAAACAGTATTTACAGGTTATTTTCTCCTCTCTTGCTTCAAATTTGTTAACAAATAGACTCCTGTTCAATTATTCAACATAAGTTCTCTTCTCATTCAGATAGGTCGAAAAGCTCCATCTATCACTTTTGCTATCCAAAACTTACTAGTGCCCAGTCAAAATGGAATACTATCTAAAAGGAAATATACGTAATTATTCGTTTCCAAAATAAATTCGAGACCTATGCATAAGACAATAAATCCTTTGTAAGGATTATGTTAATTTTATTAATAGTTAAATTTAAGCTAAAGTTCCTTTCCTGTCAAATTCTTAATTTCAACTTACTACTTCCGGCTAGAACGTAGTTTTGGAATCCTTCTGTATACTTAATGAGGAGGAGCGGTATTTAAACCACGAAGTTACTTACAGAGTAAGACAGAATCAGAGTTTCTGATTTACGCGCGTCTGCCTTTTGGCCACTCTCTCTCTCAAAGCTGTTATTACGCTCGGCCGTATTCAGGCCGTAGATAAGCTTCATAGTCAAATAAAGTTAAGGGGCCAACTGGGTTAGAATGTTGATAGCTTCGGCTATATTTCTTTAGTTAATCTTAGTTTTAGTTCTCCGTCACCTGTCACCTGTGTGGGTATTCTGTGTATATATCCATTGTACATAAATCTTTAATGCACTATCTTCTGTTTTGTATTCTGTTAATACCTTTGTATACGTATTCCGCTCTGTATATCACATTTTTAGTGTTGTGTACTATTTCTAAAGTTGCATCATGTTTCATGTATTTTATCAATGTATCTCATGTCTCTTGTATTTTATCAATGTATTCCGTGTCTCATGTATTGTATCATGTATTTTGTCCTGTATTTTATCAAGTATCATATTTTTACTAAGCTTTTGTTCACTGTCTGTACACCCTGTAGTAAGTATAGAATCTCTAGATACCTCAGTATTCCCAATATACAACACTATCATGCATTGGCAATATGCTTAAGTTTATGTATTGAGTGAAGAGTATTGGCATATAATTACGCCTTATGTTTATGTGATTAATGTTTTTTTTTTTTTTTTTTTTTTTTTTTTTTTATTTAAGACCCTTTCTCTTTATGTCTTGCACTTGACTATTTATGACATGCTAATGTAACCTGAACTGCAATGTAACACAATCACTCATCTGCTCTTGTTGCACTGTAAATACTTTTATTAATTTAAAGTTGCTGCTTCTACACAGGGGAAGGCGTGGGACATATGCCTGTTTACCACTGTTAAACACCAGGCGTCCCCGTCTTCCGTCACCTGTCACCTGTCACCTTAGTTTTAGTTTAATTCTTAGTCTCTTAAGTTCAAGCCCAAGTGTCGGCTTTGATTGTACACACCAAGAGGGAGTTTTGTTAAATCTTATTGGAATAATAAAGGGTTAGTTATCTTTCCATCTTGTTGTTTCTTGCCACACGAACTTAAGGCATTATTCGCTAACTAGTTCTAAAGATTCGTCACTTTCTACAGTAACTGATAATTACGCAAGTGAAAATCTTACACCTTTGAATATTTGACCGAAAGAAAGCAGTGTAATGTTAGATTATAAGATGGGCGTTAGTCCTATCTATATTCTATGTGAGCGTCATGCATTAGCCGGAAGCGAAAATTTCAAATGTTCCTGATACGGTGAGCTTCCATCGAAAAGAACCAGACTCGAAGATAGAGTAGCAGAGGATATCACTATCAAGAAGAAAGGAGCATTATGTTACGACAGCTCTTTTTATTACATAAATCGATATGACAGCATATTTTAGCATCACGACAATAGAAATGTAAATATTCGATAAAATTTTACTTTTATTAAATAATTACTTTTCAGCAACAGAATGGAACTTCTCGAAATTTTAGCCATTGCATCTATGCAAATATTTAGCTATGAAATTATTAATAGTAGTAATTTAATTTATAATATGTAGTAGTTTCTAGATTTCTTCATTTGATGTTTCTCCTAAAAGTATGTAATTCATTCACAATTGTAATAAATAATAATAATAATTTGTTTTCCCCGATGCAGTATAAATAATGCTTCTGATAAATCAATGTGTTCTTAGAAAACTTTCTAAAGCTTTTATTAATACATTTGTAATGGTAAGATTAGCTGTACGTATTTCATTCGCGTATCATATACTTTATGTAAGGGATTTTTCTAAGTCAACTACATCGCAGCCTTAGTAAAGTTCAGTTATATTTTGATGAATAATGCGCACATTTATTTTAATTCGTAAATTCTTTATACTATCGTATTTAAAACTTTTTAAACTGTTGTTTATTTACACTACAGGTATGATTTAGGCAAAATACATCAATGGATTTTATATTCGAAAGGTAACCGCAAACTTTGATTTAACGTATGCTTTATTTATTCTGAACTAAGCAGTTATAATTTATTATTAAAAATGCAACTAGTATATCTCAAACACCCTTAAAATTCTAAAATTTATCAAATGTAAAAGTGAAATAGTTATTTTTTACCAAGATAGCTTTGAAAGTTGGCTTCTTGGGGCAGAAAAGAAAAGTCGGCTTAGGGGGTGATGCTATGCTCGTGCTTATAATGCAAAGCAAATATTTAGGAATGTATAAAAAATTTGAGATGTAAAAAAATTAAAGGTATGCAAAAGTATTTGGGAAGGTATAAAAAATAAGAGGTATGGAAAGTAAATATTTGGGAAAAACTGCAACCTAGTCTGCAAATATTCTCAATTTTGAGTCCAGCTTTCTTCATTCCTACCCATTTTGAAACTTTTTTAGGAGAAAGGAGAATTCATATTACATTAAATCGAATAACATTATTCTCCATCAGTCTGGGAAGCTGAACATGAAATTATTAGCAATACAAATGACAAATGAAAAATCCCGGAATATGAATATCACAGTCAAACTAGAAGTACCCAGACAAGCATGCAGTCCTTAATTAGAAGACTAGATTATTTGAATGGCACACTTAGTAAGTGAAGATACCGGACTAAGGAGACTTATACCTTTGTGTGCGGGGGCGGGATTTTGGAGAAATCTGATTCCTTTTCACGTTCCACAATAAAGAAATCACGAAAGTTTTCATGCAGTGAGCCCGTTCGCCGGTATTCGAATCCGAGTCAAACTACTGTGTTAGTGATATCACAGCTCTGCCGCTGAAAGGAAAAGAAACAAGTAAATGTACATTTTAAAATTAGGTAGGAAGATAACCTCCAACTACAGTAGAATTACAGAGTGTTTACACACGTTTAGAGCGATTTGGAGGCCATTTAATAGTGGTTTGCTTTTTTAAATGTTTGATCTGATATCCAGTTTTCTGAGCTATCTAAAAACATGAATTCCATGACAGAAGGGCTTTTCATAAAATTTTTAAGGGTTTTCATTTCCATTCATCTCTTCCACTAGTTTCCAGAACACATCTGTAAAAATATTAGGTATTTTATGGGAAGCAGGCAAGATGAAAAATTAGCAACGCCTTCGCCGGGAATCGAACCTCGGACCTTTCAATTACGCTCTGAGCGTGCAGATTACCACACCACGAAGGCATGCCAAGAAGGCGGGAGAAATACCTTATACATCTATCGTATTAGGTTTTTGATTGCATAGAGCTTTTCAAGAGACTACAGGTATAATAGTTTCATAGGTTAAATGTTAGAGAACTTCGTAGGAACACGTTGAAAATGTGTATATGCTGCACATGCATCAGTCGCAATTTTTTCAAGGAACGAAGTGGTATGTTTCGAAGTATGACTTGTTGCTTTGTCATCGTTTCATTCCTTGAAAGTCACTGGTATAGAGAAATGAAATTTCTTCTGTAAATATCGGACGTAAATTGTTCCTATGATACAACTTTAAGTTGTTTTTAACATTTTGTTTCACTGTTCCAATTCTTAATTTGCCATTATAAGAAAATCCCCCGGCAGTCACAAACCCTATTACTGAAACCTGCTTTATACTGACGGAACCAAGTCTGTACAGTTTTATTCCCCTTCGTTTTCGAAAATAAAAACTTTTTATTGTTGCATTCAGCAAATAAAGTCATGTTTCATCAATGGTCACAATTTATTTCATTTACCTTCTAAATATTTTTCATACAGGGTTCTAAACATTTTTCCCCTTTAACCACATGCCTTGGCAAAAGCGGATGAACATTATGTCTTATAGGTTTTTAAATTATAAATCTTGGTTTATTATTTTATTTATTTCTGCTACAGATGTATTTAAATTACAGATGTACTGATAATTTATTATTCTTTAATGTATTTTGCAACTGATTTCCGCGTCGCAAGATTTTTCCCTGTTACCAATAATTTAACTTTAGAAATATTAGGTACAATACATACCTTTATTGGGTATTTGTTTGGGGTCTTTTTCATAAAGATGTAATGACTGCCGGGTTTTCCCTTTCTGATTAGTACTGATGCTTATTTTGCACTTAAAAAATTTTAATGTTATGCTTTTCAAAACATTTTTGAGTTATGCAACAGGAATATTTTTCTCTAGAAAGAGCAAAAACATATCTTTCAAGCCATAGCATGTTTACACGCGGTATTTTGAAAGAAGAATAAATTTAAAAGTAACAGATGACAGTTCTTTTTTATTCGTTATCGAAATTGTTCTAAAAATATGTAAACATTCTTTGTAGAATTAGTCTCTTACTTTCGAAGGTGTAAATCATCAGATGAATTTACGTCTTTCGATCAGACTTAAGTTCCTTTCTTAAGCAATAAAATGTTTTTTCAAAGGCGGGAGGAAAAACAACCATATTTATATGGAAATGAAAGGATGGAAAAAAATGAAAATGCAATTAACGTCATCTGTCAAGTAAGACAATAATGAAGCATGAAGAGCTTTAATATATTAGAATTCTGAAATCGGTGGGAAGAATTATATTGAAACTTCTATATATATCGGAACTTTTATTATGAGTTATATAAAGAAGCAAGATCACGTCTGTGAATGTGAAAGACTTCAAAGAAATTCAGTTGTAAAAAGCTTCAAATAAATTAACATTATAGAATGTTTTACTTTTACTATTTTCCTCGACAGAGAGAGCGACATTCGTTTTCATTTTGCTCCATCTACTGAAAAATTTGGTATCAATAAATTTGTTGCTTCTCCCACTTTTGAACACATTTTGCTTCTGAAAACAAAACCTGATCACCCTAAAGATCAATATATTTCTGATTAAAATCTACGCTAACCTCATTTGTCATTTTTGAGGATGTATTTTATAATTTTAAGACGGTGTTTTTTTCATTTGCAAGTCAAATAATTAATCTTCCGTTTCTAACTCTTACAGTGGAATCTAAAATGATTCATAAAGAGAGATAACATTCATTCTAAAAACTGTCATTTTGTTAGAAACCGAAGAAAAGCTCTGCAGATATTTTATGATATAAATTGCAATATTTTAATAAAATATCAAAACGCTGCTCATTTTGCTTTGCAGCTTTGTTTAAGGCTATTTTCTACAAACCCTATTCTATAATTAAGGAACTATTAAAACCATAGTTTTCTTTTGTGGAACTCCTAAAATATGTAAGCGTTTTGTCAAACCACTAAACTTTAAATTTCAACTGGAGTTCCTACCGTCCTCGGAAAATACAATTTTAAGAAAATTATGGAACATATATCAATGCTACGCAAACTTATACTGAAAGTGAAAAATAAAAAAAATCATTACTTTATTTTAATGTTATTCACAAAAATAGATTTACCACACTATTTTAAATACCAAACAGCAGAAATTGAAGATATTAATTAATTATTTTTATGCTTAATATTATATATACATGGCATTCAATTTTTCTTTTCAGATTTTGATTCTGAGTTGCAGAAACTTTTCAGAAGTTGCTTGAAACCCCAGGGTTCCACCGGATATTTTTGAGGACGACTAGTTTATATTTTATAACGTGCTCAATCATTAGGCATTACACAGAAAGGGAGGGATGCCATGCGGAGGACGTTTTAAGGGATACTGGGTCGTATAAACTTAACACTCGGGAAAAATTACGAAAACACCCATATCATGACTCCAACGTCACATCGAACTACCCGTGTTCAGTATCTTTTATCGTTCTGCTACGCAGGGATCAGATGATTAATCCAAATTTTTCAGCAAGAGTTTTAAAAGGTGTGTCCTATTTTAATAAGTTGTATAATACCTCTTTTTTCCAGTAAATTTAGCGGATGTGAGGTATAAACAAACTCCAGATTCCTTCCCTTTAACGGAAAAAAATTATTTTTAGATTATTTATCTCATACGATTTTAAAGCTTAAAAACTGAAATCAAGACAGGGATTTAGAACCTAGCTGCAAAGAACATGAGCTGGTTTCAAATCACATTTCGTATGATAAAAATTTTGTTTGGTGCTGATTGTGATAAATAACGAAATTTCGAAATCTTGATGAAGCCATGATCAAGCATCGCAAATTACATGGCAAGATGAAAACTATTGAACATTAATCAAATAACTTCTTTTTTAGGGGAAAAGGGACATTTTTTTTAATGTTTAGACATTAATTAAAAATTTAAAGACTCATTTTCCTTATATTTGATGTTTTATTATGAAATATAGCTTACAATATTTACTATTTACGTTTCTTGCGGGATGAATTGTAATTACTTGCACTTCTATCTGCGTTCGTTTAATGGATTCAACTTAGCACGTAATTAAAGATTTACTACATTTTTTTCTATAATGTGTTTCTGTATTAGAATAGTTTCGTTGACGAGATTTTTAGAAAGAGCACATTTTAATTTTTTTCGATTTCATAACTATCCGTTTTCCCTTTTCGACATTTCTTATAAAACTGTTTCTGTGATAAAAGCCAATCAACCTTGTTTAAAAATGTCTATTTTAATAAAAACAGTACATGTGCGAAAACAAATTTTTTAAACTGAATTGTTTTTTAGGTATATAATAAATAACATATTTCTTTCCAAAGGAATCTCTTGGTTTAGAAAAGCAAGATTTTCTTTGTATCCACATGCTGTATACTCTACAACACGGACTTTAGACAAGTGATAAATACCGACTAGCTTTCCTGTAACTAACATATTTGAAATTAACGTGGATTCCTGCCTGTAATTATTCTTTGATTGCGTTGCGTCGAACGACTTTATACTGACTTTATGTATGTATATATTCGTCATCTGTGTAAATGTGCTAAATTAATATACTTTCTAATTTATATTAAATTAATAGATGTAAAAATAGGCATATTATCTTTAACTTTTGCATTAAAACACATCTCTAGCAAATGATGACTCAGCAATCTCTGCTAGGATGAAACATGATAAGTTTATGAAAACTTTGAAGAACTAACTTACCTTTCACTTTAAATTCGTGATCAGGATCATTATATAGGAAAACAAACGTTTATAAAAATGCTCTTCCGCTTGTTTAATGCAAGCTAAGTTTACGAATATGCGTAGAAAGTTTCAAATCAGTACTAAAGGTGACCTGAATATTTTTTCTGTAAGATTGAGACATTCGAATTACCGAATCCTCAAATTCCAAGAGTTTTCTTCGATGTTTTGTTGTGTTTTAAATTGTTAAATCCTTACTTAAAAAACATTACATGGTTTTACTAAAACTTTGAAAGATTAATTTTATTGAAGTCCAGGCGAAGCACTTATTAAAACAGAATGTGAATTCTGTTTTAATAACTGGATTCAATTTTAATAACTTCTGGGCTATTAGTTTCGAGACTAATAGCCTTTAAACGGCATTTTGCGTCCGTTCACTATAAACGGTGTATCACTTTTTAAATCGGCGCCACCAAATAGTATCTCCTTATATTATATTTAAAGAAAATAAATAATAAAAAAGCTGCATAAGGTATACGTATCTTTCGCGCATTGTGAAAAAAACAGTGGTACCTAGAACCATCGAATTTTCAATATCCTAATCCTCCGCACGAACATGGGAACCTGGAAGCTCGAATTTTGAATTTGTTTTAATATCTAGTTCATATTTTGTAAAACTTTAACTAATTTTTAATTCACAAGCTCAACGATTTCAATGTGATCAATGGCAACAATGTTCGGAAAACGTCATTTTTATCCCCAGCGCGCGAGACTGTGTACCGAAAATTCTAAAGATAAGCTGTTTTTAAATATTTTATGGTATTGCTGTTGAATTGAATTTTTTGTGGTTTAAATGCGAAGAACATGATAGTTAACAAATAAAGGTAACACACAAAAGTAAAAAACGCCCCTGAGTGTAATATACAATTTGAAAGCATTCAGATATTTTCTTTATTTTTTTTTCCTTTTCGGGAAAGTACATTACGCTTCATTATTAGTTTTGATCTTTGGTAACTTTTGAAACACTCCTCTGGCCCCTCATCAGACTTGTTTTAGTTTAAACATAATGCATAAAATTCTATAAAATATGAACAGTTTGTAGAGACATTAGGTATTTTTTGGAAGCAGGAGTCATGAAAAATGAGTAGCGCCTTCGCCGGGAATCGAACCGCGGACCTCTGGAATACGCGCCCAGGGTGCAAACCACCACAGCACGAAGGCATGCTAAGAAGGCGGGAGAAATACCTTATATACTCCCCCTTTAAAAGGACGACTGAGATACCTTTTTTTTTCAAATTATGCTGAAAAAATTAAACTGAGAATTCAATAATTTTAATAGTGTATTTTCTTTACAAAATTTCATCTGCAGTTTATTGATAAACGTAGATGTGATTCTTCTTAAACTTGTTTACTCTAAACCCAGATTTTATATTTTCCATTTATTAAAATGTGAAAATATAAGTTGTGTTATTTTATTCATTTTATCACTTATTTATTTATAAGAAAAGTTTATTAAAATGTGTTAAAAGTAAGCATATTTTTAGACTTTCGTTCTCTCATATAAAGGATTCGAAAGATTCGAGAAATAGTAGCAAATACGACTGAAGAAAATTTATAATTCTTCCACATTTGTTTAATAACAATGAAATGTGTTAAGGCTTTATCTACACATTTTTTTAAAATTCTCACCTCTACATATTTTTACTCAGATAATTTCAGTTTCTTTTCAAGTCTTTTAATACGTCTCTTGATGGCTATAAAATTTCAGTCTTTTATTAAAATTCTAAATTCTTTCATTGAACGGGCGGTTACAAGAACTTATTACATTCGAAGCAAATAAACAAATGTTCTATTTAATTTTTATTTATACATATTCTTAGTAATTCCAATATTCTCCAAATTTCGCATCAGGGAGAGCCGCCTTACCTTATCGAAGGCACTCCTGGCGTCAAATGAAACGAGAGCCACATGCTTAGTCTTTCTTTTCTCTCTAATGCCAGATATGACTCTATAAAGAGTTAATTCAATTGACTTTCCCTTAAACCTTATCCGTAGACTTTTCATCGCAATCAAAATTTTATTATAAAAAAGTCTTTCTCTTCTTCATCCTGCTGCATAATAATTTCTTCTTCATTTATATCTTCATTAAAATCCTTAAGCTATAAAGCAATTTCGATAATTTGTAATTGTTCTCAATAGACGCCGTCGAGGCTTCACTATCTCTCTAAATAATCATTTTCTTTTTCATTTTAGCGGTTGCAACTCTAAAGAATCCATCATAATAATTCACATCTCTCATAAATAGATAATTTTTATATTCTTTTCTCGTACGCTTGATAACTTTTTTATATGTTGCTAGGTTTCTTTTATATTCGATTTTTCGCGCAATCTTGATAATCATCTCTCAATCCTTTTATTTGTGTCCGTTTACGTGCTGCTCTTACTTGTCTTCTTATTTTATCCAGTTCCGAATTCGACCAGGGAGTTCTTTCCTTCCTTTCTTTCTTCCGCACACCCAGATTTTTCCACATTTGTGTTATGATTCTCAATATGCGAAACCACTTTATTCAGTTCCTCTTCATTCTTAGATTTTAGTATCTCATTTTCCATTTCTAATAAATTATTTTTAATATTTCGACTAAATATCTTAATTATATTAATATTAGCAGTTATAAATTTCTTATCATTTTCCCCTTTCAAGCCTAGACCAGTTTCATTCCATATATATCTGTGGTCGCTAAGAGAATCCTCATCCAAAATATTCATATTAACAACCATTCATATTAAGTCTTGGCGAACCCAAGACTAGATCCGTCCAACCTTCTTCCACTAATGACAAATATATAGGTTTAGAATCTGAGTCATTTACTAAAATCATTTTGTGCAATAAAAACGTCGGTTAAAACTCCCATTGCATCTACAACAGGTCCCCCCCCAGCTACAATATTTTGAATTAAAGAATTTTAAGGAAGATTTTAAAAGGAACTATTCAAATTTGAAAGATACTGCATAGACAGTAATGAGGATTATAAATACGAACAAAAATAGTATTGGAATGAGAAATTGAGACTCAGATTTTGGACTTTATATGTTTTTTCGCATATTTGTTTTTTCTGGACAGTCCCATTAATTGATCATACAGCCGGCTTGTGCCGGCTAGGAGGATCGAGGATGTGCCCTTATAATAATAATGATCATAATTATTTTCTTCTTATTATATATATTATTTCAATTAATCAATGAAATTCGATTTCATACGAGATATTAAATTTAAATGGACGTTACTTAGCAAAATTTCAATTAAGAAGAAATCATTTCGATTTACACGGCTAAGAATTCTGGGCTTTCAACTTGTAGTAATGTAAAGTAAGCTTAGTTTAGAAATAAACAAATATCTGATGAATGGAAATTTCAGTTTTGGTGGATGGTAAATAAAATTATATCCATACCAATTAGGCAGGAAATGAAGGAAAAAAACTGATTTCAAGATCTAAAACTAGTACTCAAACTGATTTAAGAAAGTAACAGTGAAATCGATTTAACTATAACCGTTCAAAATTTAAATATCTGCGAATCAATATACCTGTTAGAATAAAGTATCAGATGGATGATAATGCATTAATTTTATTGTCGCCCGTCCACAACTGTTTTGTAGTCTTGAATGAAAGCGTTTCATAAAGCTTGGAGATTCCAGTCAAAAAATGAAATATGAAAGTAAATAAATAAATGAAACGTATTCTTCGGATAAGAATCAAAATTATATACTTCCTCTTCAAAACGTTCAGCAACCGCATGAGCATGTAACCCTCGTGAAGTCTGTTCCAATGATAAATGTCTGTAGCGCCAATGATAAATGTTTGATAGGAAGCACACAGTTTCTGGGGCTATATGGCAGAAAATAGCTAATAGTGTACATTTTTTATGTATAAAGAAATTTTATCTTTAAACACACTCTGGTTCATTAAGATGGTAGTATCCTACTTAATTATTCTATTTGTGTTTTAGCATTAAAATGTTAAATAAATAATAAAAGTAAAAGTGTTAATCGATACTCTTGTCTTCGATAAATTTGCTTCTCTAAAATGCCAACATTTATATATATATTTATTTTACATTTATACATTAGGATATCTAATAAAAAATAGCAGTAATAGCGATAAATGATATTCGCGTTTTTGATGATATGTTGAGTAGAATCTTTGTAAACAGTATCATAATTATGATCGAAGTTATTATGTCTGTAAATACAAAATTCAGTTCTATTAGGCTTTTCAAACACAAAGAACTTTAGGCTGTCCTCTTGGGAGGGTTATCATTCAATTATAAGCAATTATAAGATTCGAGTGAATAGTACGTAATTTAGTACTATAATATCTTTCAGATCTTTATGGAAAAACGGTACAAATTACTGATGTAATATTCTCTTGCCAATATCACAAGAAAAAAATAAGAAAAGAATAATATGCCACACTACTTTTCCTGTGTCCTATTAATTCCAGAGTATGAAGATTGTGTGTGTGTGTGTGTGTGCATTAGAAATCATACTTACTTAGTCTCTTATACTCAATAATGATGTTTTTATATGTTTCAAAAGATAATTAAACTTTTCTTACATAACTAAGAGGCAGCTGAAAAGCCACGTAGAAACTTAATTGTACAATGAAAAACGGAACTTTTATTCCAAGAAACAAAATTATTCTTAAATTAAAAAATGCAGCTTTGCAGATAGCCTAGTTTCTCACAAAGATCAAAAGACACAGTGAAAGCTTTAAACTAAATTTTTATAACTAAAAAGCCTAAAACTTTCGCAGTTAATTACAGTGCTCACGTATAATTCAGCTTGAAGTTTTCTTAAAAGAATTTCACCAAACAAAGAGGCTCGCTAAATACTTTGTATCATTAATCTTTTCGAATTATACACTTTTATACAACCTTTTCGTAGTATCGACCCAATTAATGCAGAAAAGAATTTTTAGACGAAAGTGAGATATAAATATGAGAAAACTTCGGACGCAGGAAGAAGAGTTTTAGCAGTCTTATTTCTCTTTCGTATTTGTTCTTATAAGAGTTTTGCAATTTCTTAGTGTGAACAAATACCTATTTTAATTTTACCATAAAATACATGCAAAATAACTTTTTGTGTAAAACTAAACCATTCAGGTATGTGTGTAAGTATGTTACCCAAAGACATTCATATATATATATCCATGTACAAAAATTTGGCATGAATATTTTTCAATACTCTGTATAATCGCTACGGGTGTACCTTATCTTCACCCACCACGAAAGCAGAAGGAAATCTGTGGAAGCATTTGCTACCAGCAAATCCTTGAATTTTAACAAAAACAAAGTAAAAAAGTAAATTTTTAAAAAAAGCATGTGTTGACTTAAAATTCATAAAATAATTAAATGGATTGAAAGTAGAAAAATTATTTATCTTAAGCTTATGATTTATAAAAACTCAATTTATCATATTGGAGAGCAATAAGCATTTTTATCAAGCGCAGAGAGTTCTGACATCTTCAATTTGTTCATTAAACGAATATATGTGCAAAAAATCATTTAAACGTTAAACTTAAAACAATCTTCTTCGAATTTTGGAAAACATTGCTTCCCCGCATTGAACTGTCTTTCACAAACAGTGTGTGTACAGAACTGTTTTTCGATAGCTTATCAGGCCCACCAGCGGCCGAGCGGTAAAAGTCGCTGAACACTGGTAGTTCGGTCCGAGGTTCGAATCCCGCGAACGGGCTGGCTCCATGGGCGTTTTCGTGGTTTTCCCCATGTGTAACGTGTATAGAGCCAGTTTCCCTTAGAAAGTCCTCCACGAAGGCATCCCTTCCCTTAGGCAGATAGCCCTCGCGTCCTTTGCCATAATTAAATACACACACACGATAGCTTATCAGGAAGTACGTTAAAAATCAACGATAAATTTCAGACCGCAAACACTTTTAGTGAACTAATTAAAACATATAAAAACTAGTATTTAAATAACATAATTTAGGTAGCAAAGTGCAGCATACTCATTCTTAAAAGTGTACTGTGATTTAATCCTAATTGATATTATGAAGAATTTGAAAAAATATATACCGTATCTCGCAATAAATAAGCGTAAGAGAAAGTCATACATTTTAAAATTTCAGTGTTTGATGTGTAGCAGCCGCAAAATTACTTGGAATAATTTAAAGAGTCGATGAAAATACATAAAACCCTATTCATATCTCTAAATATTCCTGAAAATTTATAGCTTTCAAGTAAAAGTAATTTTAAATATATGTATAATTTATATATTTGTAATGTATAAAATTTATAAATTTATAAAAATAATTTTAAATGTTATGCAAGAGCACCGTGAATTAATGTAATAAGAATATTTCCCTCTCCATTCGGTTTGGTTTTTTTTACTTTTCCATTTCGCCGGCGCAAATGTCGTCAAGCAGCTTAATTGGCGACAACATAACATATGTTAGTTTTAAGAATTTTTTACTTTAGAGGCATAAACATTTTAATATAGTTTTTTTCTTCTCCAAAATGGGTCTTTCATTTCCCTTTTCTACATAAATTCAGCTAGATAGCAATTCAGATGACGTGCCGTTCCTCTGTGTTTCTGATTTCGCCATTTGGCGATACCCCGTATTCTGTCTATTTTTTATGTGTGCGTTCCAGTCTCCGTGTCAACAAAACTGTATTTATAGTTCACGTTGAAATGCTCGAAACTTTCGTCTTCCAGTTTTTCAGTGCAATATGATTTCCACGAACCCGAATATGTTATAGTTCCTTTTTCGATATTTTCTTTAATTGCTTCTAATATAATGATCATGAATCGGTTTAGCAGCTTCACAAGGAAACATTCGTTTGTTTCACGGCAAGTTCCACCAAAGATCCACTGTTGTTGTAGAATCCGTCCCACATTGTTTTTCGCTTCGTGTGCCTTTCCGGATATTTCTTTTACTGCGACAAACTGAAAGGTTGCAGCGCCTCTGCATTTCGTCTCCGAAATAGAATTTCGTTTCATGATTATTATCACAAATAGCAATCTTAGGCAAAATGCCTTTCGCTTGAAAGAACTTGACAAAGTCTTCCTCTGTTCTGGGCAAATCCCAAATTTTCATTGGTTCTTCTTCCGTTTTTGACGTATTAGGAAAAAGACGTAACTCATAAAAATGGCCGCGACTTGTTTTGAAAATGTGGCGGTAAAAAGTTACCAGCCGGGATATACTCTTTGGCGTCGGTTATATGATTTTGGCGACTTTGTATGTATCTGAGATGAAATGTTGTTTTTATTCAAAAACAAGGTGTGGTGTGTATTTAATTATGGCAGAGCACACTAAGACTATCTGCCTAAGGGGAGGGATGCCTTTGAAGGACTTTCTAAGGCAAACTGGCTCGTATACGCGTTACACATGAGGAAAACCACGAAAGCACCCATGCAGCCAAGCCCGTTCGCGGGATTCGAACCTCGGACTGAACTACCAGTGTTCAGCGACTTTACCGCTCGGCCGTTGGTGGGCCCTATTCAAAAACAAGAGACTGTAAAGATGTACAGCTACTTCTCCGCTTCGCCGGCGCAAATCTCGCCAAGCACACTTTATTGGCGACAACACACAGTATACACATAAAAAATTTTAACAAATGTTAGTTTTAAGAAATTTTTATTTTAAAGGCATAAACATTTTAATATCGTTTAAAATTTTGTAAAAAGCCAATAAATAAAGACAATAAATTTGTAAAAAGACATTAATTTAAAAATTTACTATACTTTCATGGTACAATATCCTGATTCGCCGTTTCATATCACGTAATCTCAAGTGAATTCATCTCACGTAAACTACGCTACAAAAATCTAGGTCTCTCAGTGTTTGTCAACATTATTTTCATGTTAAATCTTAATTTGGAATACAAGTTTAAATGCAAGAATTATTTCAATTCGTACGAATAGCTTACTCAAAAGTTATGTAAAACCGTACTGCTTTACATCGCTAGTGCATTCTCATTAGAATTGATGAATTTTAATCCTTGATTTTGCCTTTTCTATATTTTCGCCTTCGAATGAGCGGTGTGATTGCATTCTGATTAACGTAATTACCGCGAATGGTCTTAGGGCATAAAATTTAACTATCTGGTAAAAATTCTATGCAATTATATGCCAGTATTGAAAGAAACAATCAATCTGATCAGAAATGGCTGCGACTTGTTTTGAAAATGAAGTGTGAAAGGTTACCAGCGAAGATATTCCGCTTGGCATCAGTTGTACCAGTATTGGCGACTTTATTGTTTGCGCCGGCAAAACGGAAAAGTACCGATATACATTTATAGCTTAAAAGGTGTGTCCACAGAATAACCGGAAGATGTCTTACAAATAAGAAAAACATTACTAACCTAACAAATAAATTTATCTTCTTCAAACTAATCTGCCAGAGAAGTTTATCAATGTTTTAATGCTTCTCCAGGTCATCAAAACACTACTTATAGGCACTGAAACTAACCTTTCTCAAAGTACGCATAAATTATTTGATTTAACATCTGAAACTTTATCAAATGTGTGCCTTTCATGGCCATCTTAAGCTTCGGGAAAAAAAAAAAAAAAAAAAAAAAAAAAACAGCTGGCAGTAAGTTCGGAGAATATTCATCATTGCAGTTATATGCTTAGCAAAATACTATTGTACAGAACAATATTTTGTGTGGCCTAGCATTATTGTGTAAAGAAAACATTGCCCAGAATAAAAACGTTCTTTTCTTACTCGCCTTATCCTGCTTTAAAAAAAAAAAAATCCAAAAAGCCCCTCCTTGTAAAAATACTATTTTATGGATTGATTTTCAGGAACAATTGTTGGTGAATAAGTTCTTTGTAAAACACCAAATGAATAAGTCCTTTGTAAACAAAGATGCAATCAGCATCACCTTATTCCTTAATCATTATTAGAATAAAGCAGTTTAACTTTATTAAAAAAAACCGCTACCCAATTTTCACTTTCGACGTTTTTTAACAGAATGTTAATTGTTTTTAAATAAATCTTAGAAATTACAGACAAACAATCATAAATAATCAAAGAAATTGTTAGGTTATGATTTTAAAATGCTGTTGAAAATAATCTTTTTTCCATAATCTTCCATTTTAGTGTTCAGAAAAAGTTTATTAAAAGTAAAATGAAAACGAAATCCTCGATGTTTTGAATTCAAAAATGTTTTTCCAACTTTTTTTGGTATTTTATAAAATCCATAAAAATAACGGATAAAAAATACCATGAATAATATTTTTTGTATCTTTTCTGGATTCGTATAATTTTCGTACAAATAATTATAATAAACTATATGAAATACAATTGAATGTCGAAAATATTTTCCATCTTCTCTATTCGTATAATTTTCGTAAATATAATAAGAAAAATTTATTGTGCCATAATTTGTCCAATGTTATTTGTATATTATGTAGGCGTGTAGGAGCTGATAAAATTACATAAGGTATAGGGGACGCAAACTGGAAGATGATATGTGGATCTTATAAAAATTTAACCAACAATAAAATGCAACTACAAACCTTCATGGCAGTCTTCAAAAAGCGAAGGGAAAAATTTGGGGGAAAATTTAAAAAAAATATTTATCAGAGTTATACAAAGGCATGTGATGCAACATATCTTTAAATCCTTTTACATTCCCATTGAGATTTCTTTCCAGCCAGTCACGAAGGCAGTAAGCGACGAACATAATGCGTGTTATTACTAAAACTGTTCAGATGTTGGGGAAGGTTGTCAAAACCATCAGAGTAAAATTTTTACCGTCTATTTCATATAAATTTACGTACATTGATAAACGTTCTTTATAAATATATATGTATGCAAGATAAAAAAATATGTAAATAAAAATCATAATATAAACTAACAGCAACTTTAAACTAACGGCAACTTTTTAATTCACTCCCTCTATTCTAAAAACCATGATAACTTCTCTGGATTGCATCATTTCTAGATCAAGCCATCTTGCAAGGCCTGCGCAACGCATGGATCTTATAAATATCGCTTATAAGGTCCATGGCGCAACGCTGATAACCTAACTCCTGAGAACTGAAACCTTTCTAAAATTAAACTAAAACCTTTCCCTTAACAGACTGAAATATTGCATAAATGTACAGTTAGCTTGCAGCTCTCTTGCAGCTTGGACTCTGTACTTTGTCGTGTTGCTAACTTCACCTTTATTTAGAATGTGATACTCTATATAAAATTGTGGTGTGCGTATAGTGTTCACGATCACGTGTAATAAAAAATATAGTTTCGATAATTATTTCGTGTCTAGCAATAAAGACTATGCTCAATTCGGCTGTCTGTCTACAAGACTCTCCTTTGAATGTCACTTTTCTAATTATGTAGAAAGTCTCTCCAAGTTAAAATCCCGAGAATCATCGTCAATTCGTTGCAGATTACTCCAAGATTTTATCATATATATATACTGTTTCAAAAGAATATGCGCTCAGAATATAAATGATATTGTTAATTAGTTCGCAGCAGTAATTAATCATTTATTTGTATGCAATTAAAATTTCATAATTTAAAATTTAAATTTTAATTAACTTTAAATTTGCTTTATACGAATAGAGAGTGTTTGTTATATTCAAATATATATATATGCATATGCATATGTAACAAAAACCCTGTTTTGTGGTATTACGTGTTTAAATTTAGTAACAAAAATGTTGTTAAGAGTATACTGATTTGTGTGAAGAGAAAAAAGAAAGATATAGTTATTCCTAGTTACAGCCTTAAAACTCAGAGTTATAGTTTAATAGATAAGAATCCTAAATTTATTTTTTAAAAAGATCTTATTGGAAATTTTTATACTGTCAACTTTGAGTTAAAGAGAATTTCCTAACTTTAGATAAAAATATAATTTTTCTTTTCCTTGGTGAATAGTATGAGGTAGATGAAAACGAAACTTTCCATCGAAAGTTCTTAACGTGTTCAAAACTGTAGCATCAGTTGCAAAAATTAGTGTTTAGCGATTGGTGTTTTCAAGGAGTATGCGTTAGAAATTCCGTTACAGAAGCCTCAAGCTTAAGAACAACGGTATGAACGTGATTAATTGAAATGTTAATATTTCTTTTGTGTTTAAAAATTAACTTTACATAGAAATTAATTGTATTGTGTTTATGAGCGAATAATGCTGTAATCTTTAATTTATTTATATTACTCACTTTTGAAATAAAAGCCTTCAGTTCAACTTAAATAAATCAGGATAGGTACAACTTAGGTGTTCGAATCGAAGTGAAATTTTGAAAGTGAACTTCAGTTTTAAGTGAATTACGTTTATCGCATAGTATCCAAATCATCTAAATAGAAGAACATTAAAATCAAAAAAGCAAAAATAAGGCTAATGAATGTCAATTGCAAATTCTAAATTAGTATCTCGATACTAATCTAAAGTTTTAAAGAAACTGAATAGCGAAAGTTTATTATAAATCATTAGTAGATTTGAATTTCGCAAATACACAAAACAGGGACGCAGCATTTATTTGTTAATTTGTATGATATTGTAAACGTGAAGAATGTGACTCTTATTAGTTCTTATAACGCATGACTCGACGTCACTTAGCAATCACTTTATTAACAAAACTATTCATTAAATTGGTGAAGCCTCTACACCAGGGTTGTCCAATTTCAAGTTCATTTTAAAAAAATGTGGTTTGGAGGGTCGCATTATAAAATACTTTGTATACAACGTTATCAGTCAGTTTTCATAGGTATGGCATACAAAAAAAACCGTGTTTGTATTTATATTTTTATTTATTCAAAAAATATCAAATTTGAAAAAAAAAAAAAAAAAAAAAGTTGGAAATATGAGGATGTTGTTTTTCACTAACTAATGCATAAATTATTAACTTTAATATTTGTTGTTGATAAACGAAGCAACTGAGTAAGTGACTTATCAGAAAGGGAACATCTATATTTTGACTTTAAATTTCATGTTGGAAAAGCTGATTTCGCAAAGATGCGTGCTTCCCAGCTCAGCCCAGTGCAAGCCCCAAGTTTCGCTACTTCGGGTATGGTTCGCCTGGCCGCAACTTGAGAAAGTCCAATTCAGTTTCAGTTCCTTCCTTGGTAAAAAGGATTCTGATTGCAAATAACGCAATTGCAGCTGAAGGTCTGCTCTGCTTACGTTCTCAACAGAAATTGTAAGGGACTGAGTAAAAATATCTCTTTCTATTTTTTTAAAGTCCCTAAATCCATTTTCGAATTCTTCTGCAATTATATCGTTGTATTTTATGTGAGGTAAATATGAAACTTCCTCAAAATCCTTCATTTCTTCAAAATGCTCTTTAGAACTTGGAAACAATGAAGAATAATATTTTTCTAACGAAGACTTAAAAAGTTTAATTTCATTCTTAAACCCATTTATGTGTCCAGATAAGATGGCAATATTCTGCTGTATTCCTTGTAGCTTCAAATTCAGTTTGTTGAGATGGCAGGTCTGTTAAAAATGCATTGTTCATCTACCATTTTATTTTCCAGTTCCGTAGCATAGAACTTCACTTCGTCTTTTAGAGAGAATATGAATCTCCTTGCGTAGAGCGAAGAATCGTTGCAAACGGTTTTCGGCGCTTAACCAACGAATATCGCTATGATGTTATGAAATCTCAATTTGTAGCATATACGTCAGCCGAAAAATCACGAAACTTTCTGTGAGTCAAAGCATGATTGCCCCCTCTAATAATATTAGTTATTTTAACAACCACTGTCATTACATTAATTCGGTGTAAGTATTTTCATATAGGTTCTCTTGGTGAACAATACAATGCATCACATGATGCTTGATGTTGTTTTGTTTCAAGAATCCTGCAAATCCAATTTTCGTCTCTCATAGCTCTGGCTCCAACTGTGACAATACAGGAACATCTATCGAATCCCCCGTAGTCTGACAATACCTTATTTGAAGCTTCAAAAATATCCGTACCCTTGGTTGTACCATAGAGAGGAATAAAATCAAGCATCTCCTCTGAAGTCGCTTTGAATATCGGAAAAAAATTACAAGCTGGCTAACATCGGACAGATCAGTTCTTTCATCCAGGCATAGCGAAAAATATTTACATTTTTCAACCGTGTAATGCAATTTTTTGGATACATACTAATTAATGTGGTCCACCCGTCTTGCAATTGTTTGATACGATAATGTTTCGAAGTGTTCGGCAACTTTTTTGTCATTGAATTGTTTTGCCGTTTTGGTTGCACAATTAATTAATTAATTTAATAAGCACTCCATCACTAAAAGGTTTCTTCGCTTTGACAATTTCCAACGCTACTTCGTAAGAAGCGGCAATACTGCACTTATTATCAGGGTCAGTATTTTTGAAAAAATTTGTTTGTTGCTTTAGATTTTTCTTATATTCCGTAATGATAATCTTTCTTGACTCCCCAGTATATTGCTGAAACGTTTTCTCGTTTAACGTAGTGCAATGTCGTTTCATATTATATTCTTTGGGAATCGATAGTGCTTGCATGCAAACA
Organism: Stegodyphus dumicola; assembly: GCF_044657685.1. Classification (NCBI taxonomy): domain Eukaryota; kingdom Metazoa; phylum Arthropoda; class Arachnida; order Araneae; family Eresidae; genus Stegodyphus; species Stegodyphus dumicola. The sequence goes on along the minus strand of NC_140771.1, from coordinate 128,303,775 downwards.
ATGCACTGAAGTTTATTATTATCGTTTGTGATTAAATAGTGTGATTCCCAACGATCATTGTAAACTCGATGTTTGTTCGTTATTTTTCTTTAGTGCGATGACATATTTCAGCGAGTATTACTTTAAAAAGGCTTTAGAGCTGCTAGAACCAAATGGTTAGAAATAATTATTAACTACTTTCTGTTTACCAGAAGAATGACCCTCGCCAAACTGCCTGCACTTGTCAGTTGCCGTAGAAACGAGCCCTAACTCATTTTTCGTAGAGGAGTCTTGAAGAATTACTTTTCAGTTTGCCATCCTGGCGTACTTAATGACGAATTGGTGACATTTGTTTCTTTCTTTCTTTTTTTTTTTAAATTTTAGTTTCAAGTAAAATGCTTGTCGACCCATTGCTTTTACATCCAGTTCTCGAAATTGAATATTCAAAGCTATTTCTTCATTCTCTGAATGACGTTCAGTTATTTTTTTATTTCAGCATTTTCTGTTAATTTATTATTTACAATTTAAAGCACAATCAATAAATTAACAGAAAATAAGGCCGAGGACCTTACGTTGGACATCCCTATTCTACACCATACTCGAACCTTTTAGCACTCAAAAGCAAAGACAATATGTGTCGTCAGCTGGTTGTGAAGGCAACTATTACGAAACAGATTGACGTCAGCTGGAGGTGCGCAGCCGACAACCACAATATTCTTAAGAACATCACTTCGCGTTATTGAAAAGTTTATTATTTTAATTGCGCTTATTATTTCAATGATAGACTCCGAGAAGTGATAGTTGCATTCATCAGGTTTCTTAAGAATTTTATTTATTTCGCATTATTATGAACAACGCTCATAATTGTTTGTAATATTTAATCTATTTGAGTAGGAATATAAATGGTTTTGAAAGGGAATCAGCATTATTATTGAATTTAAACAGACATCAGGTAACAAGAGTAAATTCTAGACATACAGTTCAAGGTACATAAAAATTAAGATAATAATTCCAAATAAATTGCTACATATTTTCAAAGATAACTTCATTTTCGAAAAGTCTTATTCATCACAGTATTCTCTGAGCTGACACAATAAGTTATTCATATAGTTAATAAATATTGTCAAATTATAGCTATCATGTTTCAAAATATTCATTCAACATTGAGTTTATTATATGCATGGCTACGAACATAAAACTTGCTGCATTATTGTACTAATGAAATTAATGTATTAATAATATTTCCTTTCATCTATGTAAGTAGTATTGTTTTAAATTTCTGTAAATATTTAACCTAGAAATTTATGTTATTACGCACTCAAATCGAAAAGAATGTATTAAATATAGTATTTTTGGGCATTTTTTAAAAATTTAAAGCAAAATTTATATTCAAATGTATTCAAACGTAAACTATTGCATTAATAGTTGTTCTTTCATATACTAGGTAGTACTGTTGTAAATTTGTATAAATATTTAAATCGTTTTTATTGCACTGTTGGTTTTTTGTGTTGTAATGCTTTTTTTAGATACAATATATCTTGTACTTATTGTCTATATGTTGTATTTATTATGATACTTGGCTTGCTTTGCATGTAATTAAATCTGAGGCCATATGTTTTGCATATAAGTGTTTCTTCCTTGCAGAAAGTTATAAATCTTTCTGTTCTCACTCCAACACCGTATAAATAATTATAATAGCTCAACTATAACGCGAAATGTGGGCAGAAAACTCCTAATGAGTCTCAGTATGTTAATAGTTTTCGTCAAATTTGCGAGATTTTCCGAGTTTTTTTTCCTTTTAAGTGACTTTTTAAAAGTTTTAGTAAAACGCATGTCCGAAGATCTAAGAGCTATTTTTCATCGAAGCTTCCGAAAGACCAATCAACACCATATAAACTCAGCTTCAGAAGCCAGGAAGAGTCAGTCAATAAACAGTTCTGGTTCAATTCGAAATCTTCAGAGAGATTCAGCACACAAAAACTCTCTCTCTGTGTTCTTCAACCTGTGTAGCCCGATAATGTTATTTGAATTCCGTTTCTGATTTCACAAGATATAACGGTAATTTATGATATTTCTTGTGTGCTAAAGAGAGTTTGCTTAATATTCTTTTTATTTTTGAACTATTTTAGCTATTTTTTTATTTGTGATTGTGTTTATTTGAGTTAGTTCTCATTTTCGAACTACTCATCTGGAGTTAACATTTAAAGAAAGATCCTCGAAAATATAGCTTTCAATGAATGGTTTCAAAACTGTCGATCTCTTTGCATGCCATTCACCAGAAAGATAGAACAGAAGCCGCTATGAAATTATTGCTGCTAGTGGGGAAGAAGCATCGGTTATTGCCGTCCAGAAGAAAAACTACATTGAAGCAGAGCTGGAGTCAGAGCTGAAGAAAATTGAAAACGCAAACGCTAAAGGAAACCTGAAAAGGAATTATTACTCCAGTCGAAGTAGATCTAGTGAAAGAGAAATTAACAGACACATCAGATAAACCTAAGAAACAGGTAGGGATTGTTAGAGAAAAAATAAAAGTAAAATAGTCTGAATAATTTCGAAATCATCAGAGTAACAGAAGAAATTTTTGCAGTGAAGTAGGGATTTGATACATCAATTTAAAGATTAGAAACGAAATTTAAGTAACTGGCATCATCCCTAAACAATGTCTCTGCTCAGCTTTCCGTAACTGATGCTCTGGCTGATCCTGCTATTAACAACATCCCATACTGTTATAAGGTATTTCTCCCATCTTCTTAACATGCCTTCGTATTGTAGTGGTCTGCACGCTGAGCGCGTATTCCAGAGGTTCGTGGTTCGTCCTCGGCGAAGGCGCTGCTCTTTTTTTCATCACACTAGCTTCCAAATAACCTAATGACTCTACACTGGCGCCCGAACTAAAAGGGTGTTGGATGATGTTTCTCCACATCCAGGATTGGCGATTGGGTCCCCTAAAATCTCCAGTTGCCCTTGGGGAGTCTATAAGGTATTTCTCCCGCCTTCTTAGAATGCCTTCGTAGTGGTCAGCACACTGGGCGCGTATTCCAGAGGTCCGTGGTTCGATTCCCGGCGAAGGTGTTACTCATTTTTCATATCTCTTGCATTAAAAAAAACCTAATGTCCCTACAAAGGCGCCTGAACTAAACGGGTGGTAGATGATGATTCTGCACATTTAGAATTTAGCGATCGGGTCCCCTAAACCCCAGTCACAGTGGTCTGCACGCGGGACACATATTTCAGAGGTCCGTGGTTCGATTTCCGGCGAGGGCTTTGCTCATTCTTCGTTACTCCTGCTTTAAAAATAACCTAATGACTCTCCACTGTCATCTCAATTCATAGTTAATGTTTCCCAATATGACAGGAAGTCATAATGGTATGTATACAAAACACTGTTTGGAATGATTTCACTGGCAAATCAATGGGACCTCATCACCACCGTTTAAAATTTGGCTGAAGTACTAAGCAAATGGCCAGAAATCTGCTGTATATGGCTCCATCTTTGAATCTACAGACTGTAAGCGGAAAACAAATAATACACTAAAAGAACTTATTATCGATAATTACTGAAGAATATTTCTCAGATGTTTTATGGCTTCTTTGTTGAAAGTCCATCTTTGATAACACATGTTTTTCCTTTCTTGTTTCTCAATAAAATAGAAACTTATTTAAGGTAGTTAATAAAAAAGCGTCAGTATGTAACAATATACAATGTTGCCTTCCTCATCTCAAAGTAAATCTTAAAAGTTCTCTTAATAAGAAGGTTATTGGTAATGTTTCTGCGTTAATGTAATGCTATTGGTTTATCTTTTTGAATAAGGCTTTCTCTTCACTATTTCCCGTGATTTTTCTCTTATCTCTGTTTTCACCGTGATGTTACCTTTAAAGACGGTATTTTAGTAAGTTTTTTCAAGCAATTTTTATTTCTTCAATAATATGCATATGATTCCAAATAACTGAAATATCACGTCCTCTTTTTATAAATAATCTTGTTGAACTGAAATATCACTACATCAGTTTCATAAATAATCGACATTCATAGCGCTGATATTTCATTTATACTCGTTTTTATAGCATAGAATTTCGAATATTATTTATTTTCCCTATTTGGCACTAGAAGCGTCTTTAAATCAATTTTTACAAAACTATTTGGAGCATTATGTAGTGTGATGTTAAGTTATTCTGCAATACATTTTATAATTCACGGAACTTAACTAATGTTGCCATTCCATGAAATTAAGACTTTTATTTTATTTTCCACGTGGCCGGACAGTTACCAAATTTTTGCATTTCGATGTGACATTTTAATTTCGAATTATAACTATAATGCATTTGATTTATAATTATTCACTCATTATTCACTCAGGGTGGTAATTTGGTAATTGTTGTTATTGCACGAAATATAACATATTTTATTTGTCTCTTTCCTTAAATACAAAATAGGCAGTTTCTAGACTGATGCAAATTAATATGATAAAAAATTATTCTCTGATTAATTTAAAATCTATAAATGCTAAATTTAATAATTTTAATATTCGTTTATATTTTTAATAATGATGTAACTGATATAATATTGAACACATTTATTTTATAATGTATCTGACTGACAACTGTGAGCATTTATGACAATAATCTGTAAGCATTTGTAACAATGATACTGCGATACTGTGAGCATTTATAACGATGATAACAGATGTTCCTAATGCCATTGTAATAGTTATATTGGCAAAGTATCCCTTTCTATCTGACTAAGAAAGGACGATGATAACAGATGTTCCTAATGCCATTGTAATACTTATATTGGCAAAGTATCCTTTTCTATCTGACTAGGAAAGGAATATGCAGCTCTGTATTGCATATAATTTTTACATTCGGTAAATTTTTATATTATTTCATATTATTAATTTAAAACTTGAAAAGAAAACTTATGTAATTATACACTACATAAGATTTTAAAACGTATCTAAAATAGTTCACATGGTTATGTTTGTTATGTTTGCATGTACATAGATTAAAAATATTTAAAACATAACATAATTGCATATAACATCATTAATATGTGATCGGTAAGTATTCTTTTACATTTCTTGTTGTCCATCCTTTTTATTCATGCAAAATTCTTTTATTCTACTGAGTCATTGTTTCACATGAGTAAAGGGGAACATTTTAAAGCTGCTTTCTAAAACATAAATAAATAAAATTAAGATGGTTAAATGTTAAATCCTCTATCATTAATGATTTTCAAATCTCAAAGGATATTTTTTTAACTTTTTCTATGTTTATCTTTTTAACTGAAATTAAAACCAACCGAAATTTCATTTTGCTGCTTTTTAAAAAAATTATGTTGGATGGACTTGTTTTATTGATTAATATTTTACTAATCTTACTTATACCTATCTATGACAACGTAAAAGTACGTAACGTAAAACGTAAAAGTACTCAGAAAAGTGAAAATGTTCTTAAAATTCTCCTTTTCTTGAATCTCAATTATTTTTAAAGCTTTCAAGTTTCATCTTGTTGATTCCAGAGCAAGCATTTTTCACACCTTAAAAAATTGCATCGATTGTTACCCATAGGGTATTTCCACAAAACTTCTCTTCGTAAGATAATAAATGTTCTTTGGAAGCATTTTCAAACCTAATTCTTGTTCCATTTCTTTCTTCGTAGGTAAGTTCAAAAATGCCCTTAAGCCTTAAAAAGGATCTCTCGCTATTAAATAGAAAGGTGTGATATTAAGGCATGATCTTGCCTTTTCTTTATAAAGACACTAATCCAATCTGAACCTCTTTCCACGCAGAAAATCACATAGGATATTTTGTTTTCCAAGTAGTTGGTTTTTTTTTTTTTTTTTTTTTTTTTTTTTTTTTTTTTTTTCAAAATCGATTGAGTTACTAATAGTTTTATGAACACAAAACCCATGGAAATTATATACCAGCGTACAGAGGTTTGCTAATATCGTGATTAGAGTGACTTTATCGCTAATTTCCTTAAATGTACAAAACATGTTAAAATTTAGTTATCGCAATGATAAATTTTGCATGCTTACATGTAGATAAATACATAAGAGTTTCCCGTAAAGTTTTTTTTTAAAGTGGTATATTGAAGTTTTGTGTTACTTGATTTCCACACTGAAATTCTCATTTACATATCTCGATTTTTAAATGTAATTTCTTATTTTGCTCACTCAGTAAATAATCACCTAATAATAATTGCTAAAATAATTTAGAAAAATTTTGATATACCTAATAACAGTGATCCTTTTGAACTTTGACATTCAGGTTAAAATAAAGATTTTTAAAATTATTAAACTGCAACTTCGATGAATTAGTTTCGTAATATACACGCAGATTTTTAGTAAAAAAAACTGGATATACAAATCCACATATTGTTAGTTATGTAGAACGAAATACGCAAAGAATACATAAGATTTTTAAAAGAGCATTTTACATTTAACTATATTTATAATTATTTATTACATCTAATTTCTATTTCTGCTATTTTGTAACAATACATACTTTTAAACTTGATTTTTAAATTTCCTGATAAGGTTTACTAATAACCGTTAACAAACGGTATTCATTTTATGTTATTACTTAGTTTTCCTTTAAGAACATTATTTTAATTGAGACTTCATTAAATTTGTTACCATGTTTTCTTTAACCTAGATGGTTAATTAATATTATAAACAGCTGCTTACAGTGCACTTATTCAACAGTTTTATTGCATGTAACTATATAAATTACTATACTATACTTTCATTAAAAATCTACAATTTCGCTCTATTTATGCCATTTCATTCGGTCTTTAATATGCAGTGATTATTTGGTCGCTATATATAGAATTTCAGAAACAACGAAGTTTCTCACATGGATTCATTATTATTATATGTTTTTAATTAGTTTCACTAGCCGTGTTTGTTCATATGTAATCGATTTTTACCCTGTTTCCTGATAAGTTAATGGAGTTTAAATTTCATGCCCACTCTTTATGGATGATACTGCAGTGGGGCTGCACAATTCGGTTTTCAAACTGTCATTTAGAAAACTCAAAATTTCATTTTTAAAATTTAATATTTAATTCTTTCGGATATTGGATTCAATGTATTATTATTTCACTACATCTCAAAGCCGTAGAAAAACGGACTTTGGACTCCCGAGTGCTAAGACAGAGTGAACTGCGCAATCATTCGCAGAAGGACGTTGGTAAAAGCGAGACGACGATGACGGTATTTAAAGACGTGTATATGTAAAAGACGGTTAATTCTATTCACCTGTAAATATTCTCGTCTATTTCGCTATTCATATGTAATCACCTTGTAGTTTGTAGCAGATATTCGTGTTTCCATTAAACATTCGAGTTATTCATAAGTCCGATTCATCATGTCAAGCTCCTAGACAGCCACTTAGGAAGTAAGTTCACATTCACCACATTTCTGGATAGAACAAAGCTTCCTACAAAACATTCATCTGATGTTTGGTTCAGCTGGAAAATAGTGCCTATATAAAGAATTCTATCAAATTTCAAGTATGCACCATTAGTCATGTTTAAAATTTCATGCGCGCAAGGTGGAAACATGACGAAAACTTTTGTCACAAAGAGGATTAAATTAAAAAAAATATTTGTGGCAGCACAAACTTTCTGGTTACTAGTTTCCGAAGCAGCTATATTTTGTAGTAAGCTGTAAAATGTTGAAAGTAATTGCTTTTAAAATAAATAAAATATCCTAATTCTTGCAACAGTCACATATTCGAAGATCATAAGGGGTTTAAGGTGTATGAGCCCCCTTAAAATAGGTACAAATAGCACAAAAAAGTTATTAATTTTCATTCTTAGTTCATCCTAAGGACATATTCGCTTTGCTTCTATCAAATAATTGAAATGGCCAAAGCAAAACACTTTATTTAACATCATAAGGTACTAAACAACTGCTATTATTTTCATTTCTTTTTGTTTCATGATACGGTTTCAGGATATCTCTCTTTTTTTTTTTTTTTTTTTTTTTTTTAATTTACTGCACATGCCTGTTAAAGAAGAGAACCTTAATACTTTCCCCCCAAAGAAATTTCAAAAGCTAAATGTCCATTGAATTCTCTAAACGTGTATTAATTTTACTTCAACTGATTTCAAATTTCTAAAAATAATACTTAGTCCTATAAATTAAATGATCAGCTGAAGGTAATATAATTATTACCTACAATCTTCTTCACTTGAAATGCCTGTAGTGAAGAGGATATGAAATAGTCGATCCAAGAGTTACTGTCCAGCACATGCTTTTAGTTCAGGCACCAATGAAGGATTCCCGAAGACGGGAAACATGTGAAAATCATCTTTGCTACTTTCGCCATGATTCAAACCATGGATCTTCCAAATACCAACTGCACGTATTGTCAACTTACACTAATGCTCATACATACGAGAATGGGGGATTTCTCTTTCCAAAGTTCTTGAATGTCAGAAGAAAGATAACTTATGAATCTTATTTGTTTTTATAGCAATGCGAATCAGTTTCTTCTCTAATAATTCAAAACGGAGTTTATTCAGCTTATTTGTTATGGAGTGGGAAATTCATTTTATTATTTGTTCACATCACTTTATCTAGATAGAGAAACATCATTTATTAAATTTCTAATTATAATCACTTTCTCTTTCGTTCATGGATTCCTTTTCTTTATTCAAATGCAACTTACTGTTAAACGGTAACCAGGAATTTTTGTTTCTATACTTAGTTATTACTCAATAAAAAGTATTTTATAATGCATCGGTGGGGTTTAATGGTGAACTCGGATAAGTACGAAATATGGTAATTTATGATATTAGAAAATAACTATAACATAGGAGGCACATTGAATTTAATTCTCCTTTTTATTTTTTTTAATGATGCACCCTTGCCAAAACATTTGTCTGTACTTTGAGAGGTTAACATATTCTAGATATTATTGAAGGAATTACTAATACTTACTTGAAAATCAATTATTAGTAAGGGCTACTAATTCATCTTTAGTTCTTCTCTAAGCAACACAATATACTGGTTGCATAATGTGCCTTGGTTTCTGCTGTACGTAGCTGAAACGAGAGTAAGCTTACCCTAAATAGCATTAACTAAAATACCTAATTCTGGTTAGGTAAATTTCGCCTTATTTGTGTTAAGTCACTAATTCACAAACCTAAATCACAAATTATTAATCATTAATTAATATATTTTGCAGTTTATAGAGCCTATTAGGTTTTTTTCAAAGTAGGAAATTTGAAAAATCAATTAAACTCTCGTCGAAGATCAAACGGCAGATCTTCCGCTGACAGTTGAACACTGTGTTAAGGCAGATGTGAAGTGACGCCAAGATCTAGTGAGTATTGTTTAACTAGAGTGATTTGGCAACCACAAGTAAAAAAACGAAGTTCCTGATCTGCTTCTTAGTCACTTCATATTTTCACAAGCATCGAGCATCAATAGAGTATCGAACGGATAGAGCATTGACCTACAGATCCGCAGATCGTCAATTCGATATTCAGTGGGAAATCGACTTTTGGAAGTACTGGTCTCCAATATCTCCAGCAGATTCTTCACTTCCCCAAGCCATGTTTTTGGGTCTTTTTCTTTCTTTTCAAAGCTGATATCTCATCTTGGGATCTACTCATGTAAACCTCATCACCATGCCCATTGTGGAAACATCTCAGGTTGCAGGGAAGTACTGCTACCGCAGTAGAAACCCTGCATAATCACGTTCGTATCAAAGAATCAAAATTAAAGCTAGCGGCCATTGATGGACAAGACCGTGCTGTGTGTTCTAGTAGCTCGGTTTCGTAACTGCATGTGTATGTGGATGGCAATAGTGGTCCGAGTAAGAATATGTAAGTTCTCATGTGAGTGTAATATCTGTTAAAAGAAGTCAAATAAAAGATAGTACAGTCGACTTTGAATTTCATGAATATTTTGTGTGATGAAATTCTATTCTCGAACATTTGTGGTCCTAGGGACCCGGTAGGAAGGATTAGTACCTGTGGATTAGTGCTGATGAAAAAGCTAAAATTTAAAGTGTTTTTAAATTTATAAAAAGTGTGACATGTTATGTGGAATTCGTCATAACTTGTGTGATTTAAATTACAAATTTCGGTTTCATCTGGATTACCACAAACGGAGGTAAGTGAGTTTGTTCATATACATTCTGTATTATTAATTAACTTTAATTATGGAAGCATTCTTAATTAAGAAGAGAATTTTAAAGTATAACGAAAGCTACTTCAGATTTTAAAAATTATACCTGTGATGAATTTCATCTACAACTTTTTGAAAATAAATGTGCAAAATTTAATTTTGAGTGTTCAAATACTTTTAATAAATTATTTGAAGAAGTTGAGGAAAAAGAGTTTTATAAATATGTAACTCAACAGCAAACAGTTCGAGAGAGCATTGATACTTTATGGGTTAAAGTTAAAAGACAAGTGTCAAAACTTAGAGTTAACGATGCAAGTAATTTAGAGATTGAAAATATTAGTGCACAAGGTATAAATTTACCTAAATTAAACTTGCCATCTTTTAGTGGTAATACTAAAGATTGGTTAAGCTTTCGGGTTCTTTTTATTTCAAGCATTCATAATAATTGTGCATTATGGGATTCTCGAAAACTCTCGTATTTGAACTTATTGCTTCATGGCGAAGCAGCTAGGATTATTCAATCAGTCACAATCTGTGACAGTAACTATAAAATTCCTTGCGATTTTTTAGAAGAGAAATACTCCAACAACTGTGATCAAGTTTTTGCTTATATAAAGCGTTAATGTCACTTTTTGCTTTACAAAATGAAAGCCAGTCTTGTATTTTGAAATTAGTAGACACAGTGAATGAAAGTGTAAGGTCTCTGGAAATATTAGACCAAAAAATAGAAGGATTCGCAAAAACATTTCTTGCATATATTTTGCTACAAAAGTTGGATGTTTTCACTCGTCTTTGCTGGGAAAAAGATTCAAAAACAAGTGAGTTACCTAAATTATCTGAGCTTATTACATTTCTAGAACATCATGCTAGAACAGCTGCAGTCGTCAAAGTCATCTAATGTGTTTAATGCAAAAAAAGGTCAACCTATTCAAAAAGTGACTGTTTTGGTGTCAAATGTTAAAAATCAAGATTTTAAATGTATTTGTTGTGAAACTAACAATTTTCACAAGTTATATAAATGCAGTTCTTTCTTGAAAATGTCTGTAAGTGAACGTCTTGAATTTCTTAAGAAACATAAATTATCTTTTAATTGCTTGGCTTTTAATCCGACTCATTCAAAGAACTGTTGTTCGGAATTCAGCTGTTCAAAATGCAGGAAAAAGCATCATAGTTTACTGAATTTCCCCAATCAAGATATTTCGCAATCATCTGCTACCATAGCGGGTTATGTGGGGAGGGAGGAAACGTGCTAATAATTCTAATCCTCCTACAGTAGACAATTCGAAGCTAAACGCTGACGCCAGATTTTTGAAATGTTATCTAATTGCAACCAAATAAACAATTCGGAATTTATTGGTTGGTCTGTAACTGCTTCACCGGTGATTTCAAAGGAGTTATTATTATCTACTGCTATTATTCATGTTAAAGATTCTTGCGGGAATTTTATCGCATGCCGAATTCTCCTTGATAGAGGAAGTCAGTGTTCTTCCTTCACCTATGATTTCGCTAATAATCTTTTAATAAAAGAAATAAAATTAACATATCAATTTCATGTTTAAATGGGATGGCTTTATCGGTAAAATCCAAGCTTATTGTGATATCAAAAAAGCGTGATTCTCGCGCTTGAATACTTTGTTGTACCTAAAATTAATGATTTAGTACCAGTGAATTATTTCAGTTTTTCATTTTCACGGCTTCCTCAAAACATTAAGCTAGCGGATCCTCATTTTAATAAACCGCAGAAAATAGATGCCTTGTTAGGTGCAGAATGCTTTTATGAACTTTTGAAGGCTGATCAAATTCAGCCACGAAATTCAAATTTTAACTTTTCAAAATTCTGTATTTGGATACATTGCTAAGGGTGTAAATTTTGGTTCAAATTCAGACAATAAGATTTAGTGCGTATTTATGAAATTCGAAGAAGACTTAAATTCACTAATCAAGTCTTCTGGGGAAACTGAAGCTGTGACAGAATGTCTCAAAATAAAAAATAAAGAAGAAGTAGAATATGAAAATCATTTTGTGAAAACACATCAGCGGGATATCGAGGGTAGATATGTAGTGACTCTACCATTAAGACAAGATGTTCATTTGGGTAACTCTTCGCTACTGGCCACACAACGGTTAAATAATTTGTGGAAGAGACTAGACAAAACCCCTGACATGTCTAGGATGTACTGTGAATTCATGAGTGAATATGAACCGTTAGGGCATATGCAAAAACTTCAGAGTGTGTCGGAAACTCTTAAGTGCATAATGCCTCATTATGGTGTTTATAAAGCAGAGAGCAGTACAATTAAGTTACAAGTGGTATTCGACGCATCGGCTCCTTCATCTGGTGTTTCATTAAACGACCGTTTGATGAACGGAGGTGTGGTGCAAGATGACATGTTCTCTATCCTGCTACGATTTAGAAAACACAAGGTGCTTTTACTGCTGATATATGTAAAATATATCGGCAGATTCGTACAGATCCTGACAACGCAAACATCAGTGCATCCTCTGGGAAATACATTGAATGATGCATCTAAACTCAATTACTTGGCGTAACATACGCAACAAAATCAGCGCCTTTTTTTAGCAATAAGAGTTTTGAGACAATTAGCCATAGATGGAAAGGAAGTATCCAATAGCTTCTAAAAGGACACTCAACGATTTTTATGTTGACATTTTTGTCTGGTGCAGAAGATGTCTCCTCTCTATAGAATTGAAACGGCAGTTAACAGCCATGCTACAATCTGCGAAAATGGAATTGCACGAGTGGTGCTCAAACGACAAAATTCTTTTAGAACAAGTTCCATTAGTAAACCAAGAGAATCTTCACAAAGCCCCATAAAGGCTCCAGGTTTAAGAGGGAATCCAGAAGAAGACTCTTTTAATTTTACTCTGTCTAGTTCGGCTAACATCTGCACTAAACGTTTGGTCTTGGCAGATACTGATAAAATATTTGATCCTTCAGGTTTCCTAGAGCTTGTAATCATGCTTTCTAAGATGTTCCTGCAAAATCTGAGGCTTTTACATTTAGACTAGAATGATCCACTTTCGTTCAAAGAGCGACAAGTGTGGGAGACATTTCAAAAGGCCTTACCAGAGTTGACACAAATCAAAGTCCCTCCTTACACTATAATAGAATTAATTAAAGAAACTGAGCTCCACTGTTTTGTTGATGCTTCAAAGTTTGGATATGGTGGAGTTATTTACTTGCGCTGTGTCCTTGAAACTGACGAAGTTAAAGTGACTTTGCTCTGCAGCAAATCTCGAGTATCGTCTGTCAAGTTAATAACCATTCCTCGCCTGGAGCTGTGTGCAGCAGAGCTCCTTTCGAAACTTCTGTGTAAGATAAAAACATCTTTGAGTTTACAAATTGACAACGTTATTCTGTACACAGATTCAACAATAGTGTTAGCCTGGATTGCTACATCTCCTCATCTTCTAAAAGTATTCCTGTCAAATAGAGTAGCTCCTAAACAAGAATTAACTGAAGATTTCTGCTGGCAACATGTCAGAACCGCAGACAATCCTGATGACCTAATTTCTCGTGGTCTGAGCCCGGAAATTATTGGTGATAACTCTTTATAGTATCAAGGACCAAATTTTCTTCTTCAACAAATCATTAATTATAATAGTATTAATAACAGCTTGGAAAAACCAAATGAGAACTATGTGCACAAACTGAAACTTATTTCTAATGTAAATTCGACAGTAACTATAAACAATTCTCTTTTGGATTATGTTTTTAGTATTACGAATTGCTATGCTAAATTAATTAATGTTTTTGCTTATGTTTTAAGATTTATAAGAAATTATAGATCCAAGGAAAAACAACTATGTCCTCTGACAGTACAGGAGGTTTAGTTAAGCGAAAACAAATTACTTTCTTTAGTCCAACAGCAAAGCTTTCCTGAAGAATTCAAGGAGTTAAGTAAGAAAACGGAAGTAGGTAAAAATAGTCAGTTAAAATTTTTATGTTCCTTTTTAGATGAAAATCAAGTTATTAGAGTATGTGGTAGACTGCAGGAAGCTAACTTTCCCTTTAACACAAAGCAACCTGCTGTAGTGCCAAAAAATCATAAACTGATTCAATTATGTTACACCACCATATTCGAAACTTCCATACTGGAGCACAAGCTCTCTTGCATAGTGTTAGACAAACTTTTTGGCCGATAAGTGGACAATATCTTGCTAGAGAGATCGTAAGAGAATGTGTGACGTGTGCCAAGGTAAAATCAATATTGCTGGATCAAAAGATCGTCAATTTACCATTAGAGAGACTAAATCCATCCTTTTCCTTTAACCACACTGGTGTTGACTTTTATGGCCCTTTTGATATAAAATAAAAAACTCAGAGGAAGAGCACAGTTCACAAGATTTATGCTGCAGGTTTTGTTTGCATCTAGACTCGTGAGGTCCACCTACAGATCGTTTTAAATTTGTCTACAGAATCATTAACTGCAATCTTAAAACGACTTTTTTCTAGAAGTGGGAAATATGCATCCATATTTAGCCACAATGCTCGAAATATTTTGGGATATAGCAATGAATTAAAGCGACTATACAATTCGGTAAAATACCGTGATGAATTCTCAAACAAACATCCACATGTGGAAAAGATTCATTGGACGTTTATCCCTCCCAGAGTTCCTCACTTTAGAGGTATCTGGGGGCAGGTGTTAAGTCGTTTAAGTTTTATTTAATGCGTGCTGTAGGGAGGTTGATTTTTACATTTGAGGAACCTTTTGCAATTTTGAACCAGATTGAAGGAATTCCCCTATGTCGAATGACATCAATGATTTAGAAGCACTTACTACTGCACACTTTCTGGTCGGGCGACCTTTAACATCTATAACGTAGCTTGATCTGACTGATTTTTCTGACGCACTACTAAAGTAACCCAATATTTGTGGAAAAGGTGGCAAAATGATTACATCTGTCATTTATAGCAACGGTGTAAGTGGTATTTTTCTAAGGATAACGTTAAATAGAGTACAATAGTTTTTGTAAAGGAAGATAACATGCACATTTCAACTTCGTTATTGGGGAAAATAAAAGAGCTAATTTATGGTAAGGATAAAAAAAGGTTAGAGTGTGTACTGTAAAAACCGATTTCATCGGTCAGATCTTTAAAAAAAAACAATAACTAAATTAGCTATATTACCAGTAGATGTTGCATAAGTTTATGTACATTTGGCTGAGTTCAAAAAATGTTTTATGCATTGTATTTAAATTTATATGTTGTGCAGTTCATGTTCTGTGGTTAATTATGCTTATTACTTTTGCTCATGTGTATCAGTTTAAATTTTTTTGATATATGATTTGGACTATATGGTGTTTTAAAACTGTTTAATTTTGGTCATTGTTAACTGTGTGACAATTGCCCAACCCGGGCGATATTTTAAGGCAGAAGTGCAGTGACGCCAAGATCTAGTGAAACTTGTTTAACTAGAGTGATCTGGCAACCACGAGTGAAAACACGAACAACGCGGAAAGCTAGCGGCCATTGATGGTGTGTGTGCTAGTAGTTCGGGTTGGTAAGTGCATGTATGTGGATGATAAGAGTGTCCATCTGAGTAAAAATATGTAAGTTCTCATGTCTGTGTAATATCTGTTAACCCTTTGCGGCACAGTGTGTCCGGTCAGGGCACACCTAAAAATTCCCTTCTGTACGCACAGAAAAATTGAATGAAAAAGGATTTATAGGTCACTATAGGTTACTCTGAACCTTCTTTACTTATAGTAGATGGCAGCTCAACACAAACCAGTCCATATATTTTAGCCATGTTGAGTTTTTTAAGACCCTCATTTTTCAAAGAAATCTTCCAGATTTTTTTAGAGTATAAAAGGAATTGTTTGAAAACAAATTTCTATATTATTTTTTGGCTGTATGCTAATCTCCTTATTCTATATTAGTTTTAAATTTTTACCTTGAAACCTTGGCTAAAATCAAACGACGAACCCTAGGTGTGCCCAGACCGGGCTCATCGATAATCTAGGACAACTAAGAGTCTGTATTCTTTGTTTTTCCGCATTTCATCGGTCAGTTCATTGACAACAGTGCTAGTTTCAGCACTCTTTTCGAAGCTCTATTCAATCAGTGTGTCACTTTGGGCACACCCACAGAATTAAAACGATAAATGCTATCTTCACAAAATTTTACTTGTGTACTCCTCTAGGCCTAATTAGACTGCCTACCTTTTTTTTTTTTTTTTTTTTTATCAAAACTCTGACTTTAAAAGGTAGTGTGCCGGAAAGGATTAACAAAAGTAAAATAAAGGATAGCACAAGTTCACTTTGAATTTCATGAATATTTTGTGTGATTAAATTCTATTCTCGAATACACTGCACAACAAAGGCGCTCACTGGAGCATACGATAATTATTTACATATTTTCCCCCTATGAAAGGCAATTAGAGGATGATGTGAGATCAAGGCGACCAAATCCAGTCAGTGCCAAGTTACCATCTACTATATTTTAATTTCGGACGAGAATGTAGAGACTTCTTTTTTAGAATTTCCTGTTTCTAGGTAACGGAGAAAACGTTTGTGCTTTTCCAGAGATTCCTGATCTTCCAATCTGCGCAACAATATACGAAGTACCATATCGCCAGTATTTCCACATTAACTTACAGAAGCATGGCGGGGATCCGTTGATAAAAGTGCTGACCATTATTTGGCTATGCTGCGCGACGCTTGTAATGTATACGGCTCGAAACCTTATAAAACCAGCCCTTTCAAGGATCACTTCTACTTTTATTTTGTAAACTTAGATGCCATTTAAATTTAATGTAATTAAAATTTGCATACGTTATTAAATTACGTAATGAAATCCTTTTCATTTATTCATTCTTATTATTATTTTCCTTTTTAAATATAGCGTTTCATTGGGTTTTCAAAGAAATAACTTACTAAAATATACTACCACTATACCGCAACCAGTCTATTGATTGTCCACTACCTCAATATCAAAAACGGTATCCCGAAAAATATTCACAAAACATAAGAAATAGAAATTTCACATCACAGGTAGCTTAAATTAAAACATTTTTGTATGTTTGCTCCATACATTATCCTACACTCCTATGAATCAGAATAATCTGATCATTAAAATACATTTTCCTTGCTCAGTAGCCTTTAATGACCTGGGAAATTTATTTTATGAATGGAAACGGATGTGAGTGCCTAAGAAAAATTATTGATTTAAGTTTCTAAAATTACCATCAAAATCTTGGCATTTCTAAGCTATAATTCATTTGAATGAAACTCTCTAACTGTCCTTTGTCAGAGTGAAACAATTCGTTTCCCTTTCTTCTTTGCTCCCACAATGAGGAAAATTATTTACTAAGAGTGATAAATTTAGTAATCACTTCTGCTTCTAAAAAAAAATTTGTTCTTTTGTGTGTGAATTGTTTCCGAATTTTTTACTTAAATATTTAATTCACTAATGCAGTTTTAAAATTCGGTATTATAATAGTTCTAATACTAGTTTCTAGCCTCAAACGTTATCACTAATGCGTTAAGTTCATTATGAGAGATTTTGAAATCCTCTGTTATAGAAATGTCGGGTCATTTAAAAACTCTGCCAAACCTTTTTTTAATAAATAAACTTTTACTGCGTTTTAACTACAGATATACTTCTTTTAAACATGTTTCACATAAATCGTTTGGATAGTTTTGAAATGAGCATTCTAATAAAATGTAAATAATTACAGTCTGCTTTATTATTATGATAAGCCTTAATGAAAATGTGTGGCAGAATGTTTATTTTCGGAAGAAAACGGAATTTATTAGATAAATCCATCTATAGTTTTATATAATTGCGCTATAAGGTATTTTCACCTACCTTACAGCGTGCCTTAGAGGTGTAATTGAGAGCATATCGGACTAGTGACGTGAAATACAGAGTTCGAATCCAGGGAAGGATATTGCTTATTTTTCCAATCTCGTACTCCGAAATAAAGTACTTAATATTATCTACAACAGCCCCAAACTAAAATCGTCACCACCAGGACGTAGCGAATGGCTTTCGGCCTCTTCCGTAGCCCTTGAAGTGAGAAAGAATGTAAGGTATTTCTTCTCTCTTTACCTCGTGCCTTCGTGGTGTCCACCGGGAGGTCCAAAATTCGCATTTAGGCAAATGCATGGTTCAATTTTAATGAATGGTTTGCTGTCTGCTCCATTAAACAAAGCTGTACAAAGCAATACATGATTATTAATAATTAGCGTTACGATTAATATATCATCTACCAAATTATTCTCGTCGTAGCTAGGAAATGTAAAAGTATCTGAATTATAATTTATTGAAACCGTAATTAAATAAGAAATATGTGCTTTTAATGAATAGCCAGAAGTTACGGATTATTTTCTATTTTGTTATAAAAGACAGAATTCATATATCAGAAATTAAGATGGAAGCAATGAAAAGAAAGGGAAAACTTATTTTATCATTCTCACAGTTGAAGGAATATTTTGAAAATTGCCTCATTTGCTTGTAATATTTTCAATCTTGTAACTTAATTAACATTTTTGGAACATAAAGACTTTGTATATTAAATTACAAAGATTTCATACATTATTCCATCTTTCCCTTCTTTGATAGATGAGTGCATCAAGAAATGATTTCAAGCTTTTCAAGTAATGTGTAAAGAGATATTTTTAATTAAGACTCTAATCTATTTAAGTGATCCTTTACTGATTGAAAAAGCCATTTTCGTTCTTTTGTGTATGTGTTTAGGAAGTCAGGGGAATTTAGTTACGTGCGAAAGATTATTATTTTTTTTTCCCCCAACATTTTCAAAATTCAGTAAATCTGTCCCGAAAAATACTAATGATAGCTGTTCTATAGTAAAAATAATTTTAAGAAGAAACATTATCATAAATTCTACAGCGTAATTTCCTGTTTTTCTGATATGTTATCTTACACTGCAATGAATTTATAGTGATATCGCAGAAACAATCAAATCATATTTGTTCATATATATAGGGTAAGGAAAAAATGAGAATGAAATTTTTTTAATGAGTACGCTATGTACCGCAGTGAAAGGTGTTTTCTCGAATAGCTCTGTTATCTTCTGCATGAATATAAAAAACAGTAAACAAATCTTGCCTCACATTTAGCTGAAATAAAACACAGTACACAAACAGTCCTTTATCGCCTGTAGTAAAGAAATTCCTTGAAGTTTTACATTCCTTTGCAGAACCTTATATATAATTTTATAACACGCACACGGTCAATATATGTAATCACAGTCAAGAGCATCTGAATTGAAAACTTTAAGAAGATTTTGTTTCGCTTTCAAGGCTAATAAATCTGAGTACTGCTAACGCGGTGAAATGTGTTATGATAAATATATATCCTCAGTCATTGTTACAGAATATCGCAGGGTAACAGTAAATGAATTGAAGAAAATGTTCCATAATTATCACCGCATAATGCTGCCATTCTGCATGATATTCTGCGTCTGTTCTTTTTTGATTTATTACGTGCTTCTACACGGCAAGGAAACGATGCTCCGTAGAGGACGTTTTAAGGGAAACTGTCTCGTGTCCCCGTAACACATGAACAGACCTACGAAAACACCCATGCAGCTAGCCCGTTCACCGGGACTCGAACCCCGAAACGAACTATCAGTGTTTAGCGGCTTTTACCGCTCTGGTGGGCCTTCTGTGTGTGGCTTTCTTGAAAAAAGAGGGATATGCTTTTAGTGACGGTATTAAAAGACGGCTCCCACTACGTATTTCTACACTAGCAGATACGTTCAACCAAATGACTTTTTCAAAAGAAAGCTGCATAAAGTAAGACTGCAAAAACATATTTTAAATTAATTTAATTCATTCTTGTTGTTTATGACTATCTTGAGAATAATATACTTTACCTATCAAAACTTTTTCGGTTATTAAAAGAGAATATAACTGAGAGATTTCCCTTGAAAATGGAAAAGAGAAATGAAAAAAGTATATTGGGGGGAGGCAGAGGCTTAGCTTACGATAAAATTCACCTAAATTAAAATGATTTTATTGCATATGAAAACAAGTTTTAATAATGAATACGCGCGCAGCATATGGTAATATGCAATAAAACTAACACTGATTTCTGTCTTATCTAAAGAAGTGTTGCTCAATGCAATTTATTCACATAAGAAGTAATATGTATTATCCCTCCGAAAACTATCTTTCGTGTAAAAGTACGCAAGAATAAAATTTCAAATATATTCAAACCGAGATACTCGGTTTGAATTTCCTTTATTAATGAACTGCATGAAAAGTTGACTAAGTATTATAAACAAACTTTAATATAACAGAATTTGTAATTCTTATACTAAACTGTATTTTTAGAGAAAAAAATAAATAAATAAGTAAATAAATAAAATACAAGCCCCCAAAAAATCTAAAAGGTTTCAGATTTTAAATTACGTCCAAAGGGGCATTTTTTAACGTTTTGTGTGTTACCTTTATTTATTAAATATCATGTCCTTTGCACTTAAACCATAAAATTTAATTCAGTAGCAATGTCGCAAAATAATTTTAAAATGAGCCTATCTTTAGAATTTCCGATACACAGTTACGCGCCCGCTGGGGATAAAAAGGTTTTTTCCCCGCCGTAAAATGTTGCCATTGCTCGCTTTTAAATCGTTGAGTTTGTTACTCAAAAATTCGTTAAATGTTTACAAAAATATGAAATCGGTAATAAAACAAATTCCAAATTTCAAATTTGGTCTTCCACATGCCAATATTCGTAGGAAGATTACGTCATTCAAAATTCGATGGCTCTATATACCGGTGTTTTATCACAATGCGAGAAATTTACATACATTTATGCAGATTTTTCATTACTTAATTTCTTCAAATATAATGCAAGATTAACATTTGGTGGCAACAGTTTGAAAAGTGAAACGGACATATATACTGATTCAACGCAAAATCGCAAAACGAAAACAATAGTCCTTCAGGGAAAAGTCAGCGAGGTACTTTTTGGCTTGTCTGTGTAATTTTTACATTAAGCTTCTAAACTTATTTATAACTAGTAATGCGTTACATTAAACCAGGTATGTCAAACTCGCCGCTCACCGGTTACACTCGCAAATCACGGGTAAATGATTAATGCTTTTCCGGCCCTCGGTTCCCTCTAGAAAATAAACCCAAAAAAAAAAGCAGCACTTTTATAATATAAGAAAAAAACATGAATTTCGCCGAATATCGAGGCAAATATAAAACCTCGAATACTAAAAAGAACTTCTCAAACAGTCTCTATAGAAAAATATTTTCCCAGTCGTTGCTGAGAAAGTGCCAGACCATTTATAATCATTTGGTTTATTTCAGAGAGAAAAATATGAAAAGTAAGCAATGCCTCGCCAGGACTCGAACTCCAAATTTTCCAACTGCAAGCCCGACTGGCTCTCTATTTATAGCTCGAATGTATACGGTAAGAAAGGAGGAAATTCCTTACGCATGTTAAAATTGAATTATAGGCATTTAATACAACTCACTTGCAAAGAAAAAATTCAGGAAAGCAGGCACACCGAATTTTACAAATATTTGCTGCGCATTTCTCAAAGAGCTGCAGCTGAGAGCAGATGAGCGGTAACGCCACTAATAGTTAGAGATCGGTTGATTCGGGAAAACAGACTATATATATGGGAGTTTTCAGAATTTCCTCATGTGGTAACGTGGATACGAGTAAGTTTTCTTTTGAAAGTTCTCCAAAAAGGCATCCCCGTCTTAGGCATATAGCTTTAGTGTGCTTCGCCGAAATAAAATAAACCAAACAAAACCAATAAAGATCCACATTTTCATCTTACGTGAATTCCTTGTTAGATAGGACGTTTTAGTATGAAAATCTTTTTCTCACTTATCAAAATGAAACAGACCATAGCAAAATCTAGGTTAACTAGCATTAATTTGACCTCTGTTCTGAAAATCGTTAGCGAGAGCAGAGTGTCTCCAGACACCGTATCGAGAAGGAAGCAATAGCTACCCATCTCTTACAAGAATTTCCTTATTTTCGTCATTTTTTTAAAATATTAGATAAAATTTTATGAATTTATTCATTCTTTAAATCCGCAATTAAATATGAAAATGGCCCTTTGTGTGCCTTGCAACTCGCACTACTGTACATTAATGACTACTTGATCTACTTGAGATACTAAGTTTGACATTCGCGTGTTGGAATAAGGACTGAACTGCATTTTAATTCGCTCTTAAATCTCGGCAGCGAATTCTGTGCTCAGATTCACTGAAAGGTGAGAGTTACAATATAACACTGATTCTCGGGAAAAAAATGCAGCTGTTGAGAAATATTTGTTGATATTGATAAGAGATAGTGAAGTTAAGCAGTTCGATTTACTTAGCTCCTTCCTATCTAGACGCATCACTATATAAAAAAAATCTGATGTGTACACCACATGACTTCCTTGTACAGAATATTAAATTATACGCATTTTTTTCTTGAATTTCATTTAAATTGCTTGGATTGAATTAAAACTACAGTGTCTCACAAAAGTGATGGGACACTTGTTCTTTACAAAAGGAAACTGTAGTAAAATAAATTTAAAAAACATGTAAAATTTTTCGTGGGTGTGTTTCATACTTAAATTTAGTAACAATTATTACATAACATACATTTTCTCAAAATATTAAAATAGTAATGTAATAAAAATACAATTCTTTAGAACGGAACAAAAAATGGCTCACATAAGTGATGGGACACTTACTTTTCCATCAAATATTTATCCAAAAATTTCACTTCTTAAAATGTTTTAATATTTTGTTGGATTTCCTTTTACTTTTAAAACATGGTTTAATCTTCTTGGGATGGATTCGACTAATTTTTTTGTGATCTCTGGAGTGATTTGACCCTATTCTTCTTGAAGCACAGATTTTAATTGTTGTTTTGAAGAAATGGTGTGTTTGCGAATTCTTGATTCCAATTCTTGTCAAATATTCTGTATGGGATTTAAATCTGGAGATTGTGGTGGTGTTTTTATTATTTCAGGACAGTTATACAGCAGCCAGAGTCTAATGTTCAAAGCAGTGTGCGTGGGGTCATTGTCCTGTTAGAATTTAAAATCGTTATGAAGGTTCAATTTTCGCGCTGAAGATTTCAAATTTTGATTTAAAATGTCAATATACTTGTACTGATCCATTATACTGTCAATAAAAACAAGAGTAACAACTCCAGCGGACGACATACACCCCCATACAATAACTCCTCCTCCACCATGTTTTACTGTTGGCACAAGTTCCCTGAGAAAACCCAGGGAAGAATTTCGAAAATTCCACACTAAGATTCTACCGTCAGAACCAAATATATTAAATTTACTCTCATCAGCAAATATAACTTCATTCCAGTAATCAGACTTCTTATTTATGTACTATTTTGCGAAAGCCAGGCTAAGTTTTCTATTCTTTTCACTTACAAAGAATTTTTTCCTGGCTGCTCTACCGTGATATTCAGCAGATCGAATTACTCTTCTAATAGTCTCAGGATTAACAATTACTCCATATAATGCTTGTAAATCAGCAGCAACTTTAGGAGCACTCATTCTTGGATTTTTTTTAATATTTCGAACGATAATTCGCTTTATTCCATTGTATAGCTTTGATGGTCGGCCAGGTCTTCTTTTACTCTGAATCATATGATTCTTTTTATATCGTTTAATGATATTGTAAACTGTTGAATGACTCAAGTTAATTGTTTCAGGAGTTTCTCTAATAGATTTTCCACGTTCAATATGCAAATTAATAACTAATTTTCGAATTTCAGGCAAAGTTTCTTTTCGTTTAGCATTCATGAATGCAAAGAGCTAAAAAACACAAAAATTCCAAAACAAACTGTAGAGAAATACTGCAGACGATTTTATTAATTATTGCCAATTTCTTTTGAGTAAAAATAAAAAACCCCAAAAATATTTTTATTGTAGTACTTAGTAGTATCTAATGGTGTTCCATCACTTATGTGAGCCATTTTTTGCTCCGTTTTAAACAATTGTATTTTTATTAAATTAATATTTTAATATTTTGAGAAAATGTATGTTATGTAATAATTGTGACTAAATTTAAGTACAGTGTCTCACAAAAGTTATGAGACACTTGTGCTTTACAAAAGGAAACTGTAATAAAATTAATTAAAAAACATGTAAAAATTTTTGTGGGTGTGTTTCATACTTAAATTTAGTAACAATTATTACATAACATACATTTTCTCAAAATATTAAAATAATAATTTAATAAAAATACAATTGTTTAGAACGGAGCAAAAAATGGCTCACATGAGTGATGGGATACCATTAGATACTGCTACGTACTACAATAAAAATATTTTTTGGGTTTTTATTTTTACTCAAAAGCAATTAGCAATAATTTATAAAATCGTCTGCAGTCTTTCTCTCCAGTTTGTTTTGGAATTTTTGTGTTTTTTAGCTCTGTGCAGCCATGAATGCTAAACGAAAAGAAACTTTGCCTGAAATTCGAAAATTAGTTATTAATTTGCATATTGAACGTGGAAAATCTATTAGAGAAACTCCTGAAACAATTAACTTGAGTCATTCAACAGTTTACAATATCATTAAACGATATAAAAAGAATCATATGATTCAGAGTAAAAGAAGACCTGGCCGACCATCAAAGCTATACAATGGAATAAAGCGAATTATCGTTCGAAATATTAAAAAAAATCCAAGAATGAGTGCTCCTAAAGTTGCTGCTGATTTACAAGCATTATATGGAGTAATTGTTAATCCTGAGACTATTAGAAGAGTAATTCGATCTGCTGAATATCACGGTAGAGCAGCCAGGAAAAAATTCTTTGTAAGTGAAAAGAATAGAAAACTTAGCCTGGCTTTCGCAAAATAGTACATAAATAAGAAGTCTGATTACTGGAATGAAGTTATATTTGCTGATGAGAGTAAATTTAATATATTTGGTTCTGACGGTAGAATCTTGGTGTAGAGAAAACCCAGAAAAGAATTTCGCAAACAGAACTTGGTGCCAGCAGTAAAACATGGTGGAGGAGGAGTTATAGTATGGGGGTGTTTGTCGTCCCCTGGAGTTGGTAATCTTGTTTTATTGACAGTATAATGGATCAGGACAAGTATATTGACATTTTAAATCTTTTAAATCTTCAGGACGAAAATTGACCCTTCATAACGATTTTAAATTCTACCAGGACAATGAACCCAAGCACACTGCTTTGAACGCTAGACTCTGGCTGCTGTATAACTGTCCTGAAATAATAAAAACACCACCACAATCTCCAGACTTAAATCTCATAGAGAATATTTGGCAAGAATTAGAATCAAGAATTCGCAAACACACCATTTCTTCAAAACAACAATTAAAATCATTGCTTCAAGAAGAATGGGGTAAAATCACTCCAGAAATCACAAAAAAATTAGTCGAATCCCTCCCAAGAAGATTAAATCACGTTTTAAAAGTAAAAGGAAATCCAACAAAATATTAAAACATTTTAAGAAGTGAAATTTTTGGATAAATATTTGATGGAAAAGTAAGTGTCCCATCACTTATGTGAGCCATTTTTTGCTCCGTTCTAAAGAATTGTATTTTTATTACATTACTATTTTAATATTTTGAGAAAATGTATGTTATGTAATAATTGTTACTAAATTTATGTATGAAACACACCCACAAAAAATTTTACATGTTTTTTAATTTATTTTACTACAATTTCCTTTCGTAGAGCACAAGTGTCCCATCACTTTTGTGAGACACTGTACTTCGTCGACAGCACATAAACCACAAAAGAATAAATGCACTCTTTAAAATTCACTATATTTGCTTACTATAACGACACTCTGAATGCACAAAATTTATATCATTTGAAGAATTACCGTTGCCACATGTTCTATTCAAATACTATAATAAAGCTAAAACGATATATGAAAGAAATTAAGTAAACAAAACAGAAAAGAAACAGTTTTCCACAGACGATTTAGTATTTCTTATTCAATTAATTCAGTTCTCACTTCGCGACAAGGCAAAAATACATAAAAACTCAAAATATCTGCATTAAAAATTACGAAGTAAACCTTAAACACTTATTTCCTCGAAAAAATTCCAGAAAGGATTAAGCATGATTTAATTCGCAATAATAAATGAAGGCGTTATTTTTGTTGTTGCGAAGCTTAGTCTCTCTAGATTGGCAACAAATCTACAATTCTGCTGTTTCAAATGTAAACAAATATGTCCGCAATGTTATTTAAAACTTAACCGCACTTAACCAGCTTTTGAATTGTTGATAATTGTACAAATATTGCTTCCAGAATTACGAAAGACATAAAAACCTTAACTGGAAGATAAAAACAATATAACTCAATCATTTTTAAAGCAAAAAATGTACAATTTACAAACATATAAGAGTAATGAAACTGAGATCACTGAGCCAGGTAACAGAGTGGATATATAGTATATAAATATATATTTATATACGTTTGGTGCGGTCGATTGCAACCAAAATACGAGGTGCACATCTACATGTTATAGCAGTCCTATAAACAAAATTTCAATGTTCTGAGGCTACTCGTTTTTGAGTTATGCGAGATGCGTTTGCACGTACGTACATACGTTCGTACAGACGCCACGAAAAATTCTCTTCAGAATTAATTTTAAAGCAGTTTTATAATTTTTTTGAAGGAAAAGAGTATTTTCTTCTGTCCTTACGTACAGATATCACGCAAAAACATCGTTAAATTGCATTCGATAGCGGTCAAAATGGATATTTTCGTTGAAATATGTTGCCTGAAACTTTTCGTGTTTACAATACTTCCTTTTTATTTCGCACAAGGAAGTAATTGATGATTAATCCATTCTATTCTGTTTCATAATTCGAACTGCAGTGTGCGGTATACTGGAATATTAGAGATATTCGAAGGAGCTATCGAGTTCCGGTATCTTAAGCTCTGTAATTGGATTTAGTCTTTTAGCCTACCGTATGTATACATAATTATTTAAGTTTTAATTAAAAGACGGAAAAACCCACTTCATACCATGCACCTAATTCTTTGGTTTTCCTTTTAATTTCTATTTCCACCTATTTGCAAAACTTCATTTTCTGGAGAATTATTTACGATAGCTGCTGTAAAAAAGATAAAAACATAAAACCTGAGCATTTTTCCTGCATTAGATTTCGTGTTTCAGCACTAGTTTTCAAACCCGAAACGTCCAAGACAATATTAACAATTCTTTCTTTCCCCTTCTGTTAAAACGATTTCTGAGTAAATTCATAATGAACAGTATTTGCCAGTGATCTTGGCTTCGTATAATTCTCAGAATTTCTTGGATTTTTCAAACGCTCAAGGGTTAAAGGAATTTCCTTGGACGGAAAAAATGACAAAGGCTTCGAGAAAAATACCTAGCTATAAATTGCGCTATTAGTGCCACCTGATTTTGCTAAAAACCTTCGCTGCCTAAATGTTAATTTCAAGAACGTTATCTCACCGTAAGTAAACATAGGCCGTGAAAGTATTTCCTGAGTACGGCATAACCCCTGGATTATTATATTCAGAGAATTTGTAAATTCTCTAATAAGAAAGAATTGCTAATATGTAAAATAAATGTAGAAGTTGTAGGGATTTATATTTATTCTGACTAACTAGTTAAGTTTATGCTTTCTTTCCTATTGACAATTAGGGAAAAGAAGGCTTTCTTTCCTATAAGCCTTCATTCCCCTAATTGTCAATGCCAGCATATGTAAAATTGTTAGCGCGTGTGAAGAAATGCAAATTCTACCATTAGGAAAAAAAAAAGGTTTAAGTACTGAGCTCTAGAAATGAAAGTTAGAGAGAGTGAGCAAGTACTGTACCTTTGTAGCGTTAGCTTTTGATTCTGTATTCATTGCTGGTTAAAGTGTATTTTGCTGCCACTAGACTTCGACGCGGTTTTAGGTAGCAGAATTACCTGAGTCGTTCGTTAAATTTTACTGTTTTGTTAATATCTTTGAATTTTAAGTTTAGTTCTTGTTAGTTGAATTTCCACCCGAGCGAGGCGTTTGTTAGCGTCAGGTCGACGCATTCTGAATGTCAGAGAATCTAATAAAGGGTTTTTTTAAACTTTTTTCTGTCTGGTTCCTGAAATTATTTCAGCAGTCACACTAAACGTTTAGCAACTAGATACTACAAAGTAACTGTTATGGATTTGCAATTCAGGTATCCCGACTGTGCATTGCAAGCTGAGCTCCTCTATGTTTTTTTTTTCCACGAGTCAGCATGCAGATGTCTGCGGCCAGAGTTGCATCACAATTTTTAATCATCAAGCAGCGCCGAATAGACTTTTGTTTGTTTATTCAGTTAATTATAGAAAAGAACATGAAGGAAAAAGTGAAAAAGTAGAAAGGAAAAAGTGCCTTCATAAAAAAGTTTCCGAAGGAAAATAAAATACGAACTGCGCTATAACGAACTTTTTTATATCGGGTGGTTCAAATTATCCGATCTGTTACGGGGAAAAAAGAATTTTCTCGCAAAATAGTATATACTAGTGTAAAATGTTATGTATGATTCACAGAAAGAATGATTAGCATTGTTACATGCCCTTAAAAATGTTTATAACTTTAAGAAACATTCACGATTTTTGTTACGTGCAATAATTAAATTTCTTTTTTGTAGTTTTTAAGTTTCACCATACATTAAAAATTTTGCGCAAAAAATACTTATCATAGAACTCATGATTTAGAAACATTCTTCCAATCACATATTTATATCTGAAATACACATTTAACAAATAAGCATCAGCCAGGGACAGAGTGCTGTCTTATAGCTCAATTAAAGAACTTAATTGGAATCAAACAACCCATTCAAGCCCTTTGTTTCAGTGTACCAATACTAATTTGGCTCAATGCCTGACACATTAGGATCTCCCTAAGGCATAGTTATTGTGCGTCCTTGTTTTCTTAAAACTGACTGCTACGTCTTCCCGCTGCCAACTTACGATCTGCCTTGCACAGTCTTTTGTTTACATCACAAAGAAAGGCAGGGGTTAAGTTATAAGAACAGTAAACTAAAGATATTCTAAAACGCTAAATAGAACGCATTTAAGAGTTAGTAATTTTGCAATTGAAAGGTGCACAAATTCTGGAAAAAGTTTGAAAAATGAAAAACATTTTCAATCCAAGATATCTAAATCCGATTTTCATTCATTTGGAAGTTCGTTATAGCCGTATAAAATAACATTAAGTCTGTAGCGAATTGGTTGAGACCAGAATGTTCGTTCGTATATATGAGGTTCGTTATGGCGGGTTTGACTGTAGATTATATTTAGTTACTCATCGGAAAACCTGCAAAAACTGCCAAAATTTATGTGACTTAAGATAGTAGCAGCAGAATCCGACAGCTGAAACAGCAGAATCCGACTGAGAAACCAATTAAGATATTCTTATATATGATGATAGTTACCCAATTATAATTATAGTAGCCAAAAGACAACAAAGCATAGGCAGTAAAAAGGAAAACACATAAAGCACTTGAAATTTAC
Source organism: Stegodyphus dumicola (assembly GCF_044657685.1). Lineage (NCBI taxonomy): Eukaryota > Metazoa > Arthropoda > Arachnida > Araneae > Eresidae > Stegodyphus > Stegodyphus dumicola. Next base: position 128,274,179 of record NC_140771.1, on the reverse strand, counting down.
CTACCAATAAGCCCTGAATTGAAATTTTAATTCTCCTTTAACAGTTTTATCGTCAGCAAAAATCTATGCATTCAGTTTCATGCAGTAATTTCCCTCAAACAGAAACTTTCGGTGGAACACTTCCTTTCCGAGTGCCTTCGTGATGTAACTGGATAACTTTGTGATGTCCTGCCAGCATCAGGAGGTCCAGTGTTCGAATCCTTGCGGGGGCACTGCACATCTTTCGAGTTTCCTGGATCAATAATCCTAATGACTCTACAAAATATATAATGATATAAATTCTAAAAATTGTATTTGCTAACCTTTATTCCTTCTATCAGTTTTTTAATAAACAGACTTATCTGACAGATTACTCATTCATTGTACAAAATTTCTAACCGTTTTTAAATTTTAAATTTAGAGTTTGTAGCAGTATCTATTAAATACATCAGAAAGGCCATATTAGATGGCGCTGAATTTTTCTGCGTTAGGGAAAAACTACTTATATTCGCAAACCAATTACAAACGTAACGGTAAGGTGCAATTAAAACTTGGAAATTTAACTACGAGGTAAAATTTCATAAGATAAAAAATAAGTCAGGCTACAGTGATATAAAGCAGTTCTTGCATGGAACAAAATAATGTTGATTTTGCCATTTAAAAGACATATTCTGAAGTATAATCTGCGTATCAATAAATGAACATTTGTGGGTGTAGTCATAAACTGAATAAAGGCCATAGCATTTCGAATTTTACAAACAGCTTACCGTGCAGTTATAAAATCTTTTTCTTTCAAGAATTTTCTCATCATGAAGTTTGATTTCCACATCACAGAGTTCCACATCAAAGGCTACTTTAGTCTGCTGAATACATTACTCTTTTATATTTAAAGCAGAAGATCTCTGAAGAAAAGCTTCGAGTTTCTGTTTGTCATAATTCTAACAGACTGTTCAAAAAATAATTGAAATAGGCTTGTAATTTATCTGCGGAACAGATTCAATGGAAAAAGTTAAATTCGCAATATGACGTATTCAAAAAGTCGAAAACTTAGAAAATCCTTATCGTTAAGGCAACTTGTTAACGAGGTCTGCTATTGCTTCTTTCAGATATTCAAAATATTAAAAGTGGTAGTTTTTTTTATAGAAACGATAGACTCTATTTTTACCCTCCACCATAAAAAGATATATGCAAAACATTTTAAAGCCATTTAGATGTGCGTATATTCTTAAATTTATTTGTGCAAGTAATTCGTCTTGTTATAGGTGCCACTTAATATAATCATGTTCGCCCACAGTTATTTTGATAACATTAACCGGATGACGAATGACAACATTAAATGATAAGAAAACATTTCCTTCAAAACAGCAATGAAATTTAGCGAATTTAATATAAGTACAAGAAGAAACATATAAGTTAATAATTTCACAGAATTACGAAAACGTAAAATTTTTATGTAAACTTTCGTAATGTCTTTAACGTAAAAGTTCACAATATGTCTGAGAATTATTTGACCGATGCTATACCCATAGTCTTAATACTTGGGCAGAATCTCTAACTAACTGGAAGAATACACGCAAATGTAAAATTTAAAATTAGGTAAAAAAGCAACTAAAATTTGGTGTAGACACTTCAATGGACCTTTTTTTAAGGAGCACTGGAAATAAATTCTGTAGAAATATTTCGCTCTTGAAGAAGAGGGATCTGTGACTGATCATGCTCAAATTCAATAGAGTTATTCAAAATCTAAGTTAAACTAACGTTGCAGTTTTGCCTAATTTCCAGTGGTTGACTAAAATCAAAAACAAGCTGTTTAGTCACATAACCCCTTACTTGGCGACACTTTGGCACTAAAAAAATTTTATAATATATTTTGAATTTATTTGGCGACTTTATCCTCATTTGGCAACTTTTCATCAGTTAAGGATGGTTATAAAGCTTTATTAATCGAATATTGATCGCAACAAGCAATGTATTTTGCATGTTTTCATATAAAACAGGCTGGGCTTCGAAATTTGATAATAATATCCAAATAATAACATTAACTATCATCACATTAAGCGGCATCTACTACAGATATATCTTCTGCAAGGATTGTAAAACGAATACTATATCAGTTAATCCCCTATACAGAACTCAACTACAATTTGCTTCTTCAGTGTGTTATTCCAATGAAACTTAAAATGAAGAAGGAGTTAAATTATCATCACATCTCACATGTTTATAAGTAGTTTAAATACATTAATTATAAAATACTGAAAATTTTTCTTTAATCTCATTTAATCGATAAAAAATAAAAAAATAAATTAACGTTTCTGAAGCACAGATAAATCTTTTTTGGTATAACCACCGTCTTAGAGCGAATGCCTGTATGCTGGTTTATGCAAGTTGCAGGTATTGTTCATTGCAAAAAAATTCGCTTGCATTTTGTTTCTTTTCGAAAAAATTTCCGAACACCAAGTAGCATATTTTAATTCAAATTACTACAGTCCCTCTTCTATTTTAAAAAACGAATAGAATTTAAATAATAGGAATTTTCTGTTTTATTATTTTTTAATCAAATCTCCATATTTTGAATATTTTTATTATTTGCAATGTAGTTTTTATAGGTAAAATACGTCAGGATATTCATTTAATTTTCGTCTTTAAAACAATGTTTCACCCTGCTCATTTGTTTGATAGGGTAAAGAAATATATTGCATATTTTGTCGATGTCAGAGTATTTATAGATAAATTGAGCATTGATAAATCTTTCACGTTGAATTCCATTGCGAATTGTTAGGGTGGGAAATTTATCTAAATGAATTTTCAGTAAGAAGTAAATAAGTATTGTTATATCTTCCCTAAAGCTAAATATATTTAATCCAATTAAAATTTTATTTATCATTTGTTATCTGTAATAGCTTTAGAAGTTCTTTCTCTCCCATTTATTCATACGTTTTTCAAACTAAACCTCAATTTTGGAAAAGAAATTGCAATTTTGTTTCAAATTATAAATGTGGGAGTCATCAACAACCAATGCTGAATTAGAATACCAGCTGACGTCATCAGCACCACTCAGCGCAGTAAGAATCATCCGAGACAGCGAGAGATCGCTTCCAGACGTAGAGGTGAGCAGACGACTCAGTCGTCTTCAAGGTTTGTAGAAGAAAGACGGTCTGCTGATTTTCGCCTTTAGCTGTAATGACTTTAGATGATCATACTATTTAAAACTAATTGTGTACTAATATATTCTATCAACGCCGGAGGAACTCTGTGTGAAGGACTGTCTGTGACTGTGCATCATTACATGAACCATTCAACCTTTAATCTTTACCTAATTTATCTTTATTATTATTTTATTTCTTATCTTTAAATAAAGCATACTTAAATTTTTACGTGCTCTCTTGCTCTGATTTAAGAAAGAACTCTACGGAACATGGCGACCATCCGTGCGGCCTCGAACTCGAAAGTGTGCAACTGACTATATGAACTGCGCTTTGAACTAATTGAGTGAACTGTTCTCACAAGTTATTCGATTTATTGGATTACTCGTATAAAGTGTGTGGATTACCCTTATTGAAGACGATCATCTGTCGGGTGAGTACAAAACTTTCTTTCCAATATGAAGTTAGTAGAAATTCCAGAATTGGAAGCAGCTTTAAAGAACAGTAAAAGTTCTGAAATCAAAAGTTTGCATAAGCATATTTTTAATACTGATGGAGATCGAAATAACCGGAAAAGATTACGTAAATTATCTGGCTTTATATTTAAACCAGATTCTGAAGAATTTAATAAGAAAATACATACAGTGCAGAATAGTTTTACTTTGAATGAGTTAATTAAAGTTTGCAATGTACTATGCATAAATTCAGAAGGTTTAAAACCGGAAGTAGTAACCCGAATTGTCTCTTTCCTATGTGATTTATCTGTATTATTTGAAAATATTTTGCATGAAAAAAATAGTGTTTTGCACAGGCACTACACTATAATTCATAAAAACTCAGGAACAATGGACTGTATTATATCTCACTTTAATTCTCATTAATTTACATAGTTCATGGCCACTCGAAGCCACGAATTCTCTCACACGCTCTTAGCTCACAATCTCATGTCACAAACTCCAAGAGCTCAAGACGCATGCGCCGACGCTAGTAATGAAATGCGCGCGCAGGCGCAACATACCGCCCGCCTTGACATGATGTAATCATTCAAAATTAAATTTACAATAAAAAATTACACAGAGTGACAATACGAAATGCAGGTAAATAATTGTAAACATCAAATAATAACATCAACAAATCAAACTACTATAATAAGAAAATACAATAATTAATTACAAACATACTTTTTGTTTAATTTGGCATAGGTAAAAGACAAATTTTATTAATTGATCTTTTAAAAATACCTCTTTTGGTTTTCACTGAAACTACTCTAACCTTATTGTCTTTACCTAAGAATATCTCTACGATTCTTCCAAGAGGCCAGTTACATACAGGAACATTATCAGTCTTTAAAATTACCATAGTTCCAACCTTGACATTGTCTTTCTCAAAGAACCATTTAGTTCTTCCTTGCATTGCACCCAAATAGTTATTTCTCCAATACTTCCAAATTGTTTGTATTATTTTAGTCAATTTTTGCCAGCTCTTTAATCTATTATCGTTAACGTTTAAAATATTAGGTTCTGCAAAAGCCGTGATAGGTCTGCCTATCAGGAGTGGCCTGGTGTCAAGATATCAAAATCCTCTGGTTCACATGATAAAGGTTGCAAGGGCCTAGAATTCAAAATGCCTTCAATTTGAGCAATTACTGTAAGAAACTCCTCATAGGTTAGTTTCAAATTGCCTACTACGCGTTTCAAATGAAACTTAATAGATTTGATACCTGCCTCCCAAAGACCTCCATGATTGGGAGCTCTAGGGGGAATGAACGACCAATCAATACTCTCACTCGATAAATAATTACCTAATTCATCATCTGGTTTGCTGACTAGCCTATTCAATTTCTTTAATTCTGCGTTACTACCAACAAAATTGGTTGCGTTATCTGAAAATATGCGAGCACATTTGCCTCTCCTGCTGAAAAAACGCTTTAAGGTTGCAATAAATGCTTGACTAGACAGGTCTGTTACCAACTCAAGATGACAAGCTTTGGTAACAAAACAAAAGAAAATGCACACATACACCTTGTTAAGGCGACCTTTTCTCTGATGTGGGTATTTTATAAAATAAGGACCAAAAAAATCAACTCCAATACAATTGAATGGAAAATTCGGGCTGACTCTTTTTTGAGGGAGTTGACCCATAAGTTATTGACAGGGCACTGGTTTTGCTTTGAAACATACGACACACTCATGTACTATTTTTCTACAAGTGTTGCGCCCGTTTAAGGGCCAAAACCCTTGTCTAACAATAGACAGTAAGCCTTGTGGACCAATATGCATGTATTTCTTATGAAACATCACAATAATTAGATTAGTCAGCTTATGATTCTTTGGTAAGATTATAGGAAATTTTCTATCAAAATTCAACTTACAATTAGCTAATCTGCCTCCAACTCTTAAAATTCCATATTGATCTAAAAATGGAAAAACACTTCTTACCTTGCTATCTGGAGGTACCTTACCCTCCTTTTCAAGGCTTGAGATTTCTTTTTTAAATTCACTATCTTGAATTAACTTAATCAGTTTAAGTTGAGCTAATTTTAATTCTGAGCTCTGAAGAAGACCTGAAACCTTATCCTTCTCCTTGCAGTTGTTTACAAACCTAAAAATAAAACTTAAAACATGAATAATTTTAGTGTAATTGTTACTTAAATTTAAGAAATCCTCAATGAAAGGGTTAGCTTTCACATTAAGAAAAATATTAGAGTCACTAAGGAATTTTAAGTTCGTCTGGAAAGTCCTTCACAATGACTTCCACCGGAATCTCTCTATTTGGATAGTCGTCGTATCTCAGGAACAGAGGGCTTTTCCACCATATATCATTTTGTAGAAGTTTACTGGGATCCAAACCTCGGGATATAAGATCACTCGGATTCTCCTTTGATGACACATGACGCCATTGATGACCATTAGTCAACTCTTAAATTGTTGCCACTCGATTTGCAACAAATGTCTTCAACTGGTAAGGTTCCTTTCGTATCCATGAAAGCACGATCATGGAGTCACTCCACAGATAAACTTTGTTCACAGGAATCTCTAATGCAGATATTACTCTAACCATCAACCTTGCAAGTAGGACTGCCGCACAAAGCTCCAATCTCGGAATAGTAACTCGTTTAATAGGCGAAACTCTGGATTTACTCGTCACTAGTCTTGTCTTCACTTCTCCATCTCTCGAACGGCACTTGCAGTATATGGTTGCTCCGTATGCTACCTCAGAGCCATCTGCAAATCCATGAAGTTCCACATAGTCTACTTCTGCAATAAGAATAAACCTTTCAATTTCTATTTTACTTAAAACTTCCAGTTCAGTAGAGAACTTCTTCCACTCATCAGCTTCCTTTTTTGGTAGTGATTCATCCCAATTCAGCTTTAACAACCACAACCGTTGGAGGAATATTTTGGCTTTACTTATGATTGGCCCTAGTAAACCAATCGGGTCAAACAATCTTGCAATTGTGGACAATATTTGTCGTTTGGTAACAACTATGTCATTATCAAGTTTCACTCTAAAACAGAAACAGTCTCTTCTAGACCTCCAAGACACTCCAAGTGTTGTAGATTCTGCTTCATTAGGAAAGGAATAGGAGTGATCTTCTTCCGCAAGTTCAGCATGATTACTGCACCACTTGTGCAGTGTCATTCCTGCACTCTTCAGTATTGCAGTTAACTGAGATTTAAGCTCTTTAGCTGTACTCAAAGATTCCGCTCCACTAAGCACATCATCCATATAAAAGTTTTTAAGTATGACTGGCGCAGCTAATGGAAATTTCGGACCTTCATCAATCGACAATTGTTTAAGAGTTCTCATAGCTAAGTATGGCGCACTAACTGTACCGTAAGTCACAGTATTAAGCTCATAGATTTTCACAGGTGCATCACTTTCTTTTTTCCACAGGATTCGCTGCAAGCATCTCTGTTCAGGGTTAATTTTAATCATTCTATACATTCTTCTAATATCCGCCGTAAATGCGAATGGGTACTTTCTAAATCTAAGCATGATTGAAAAGAGATCATCTTGAATAACCCCTCCATTACGTTGTAAAGAATTTAGCGAAATTCCATTTGATGTTAAACATGATGCATTAAACACTGTTCTCAATTTAGTTGTTGTTTTTTGAGGTCGGTATATCCCATGATGTGGCATATAGTACACTACCCTAGGCTCATTTTTCTCTTCAACCTCAGTCATATGCCCTAGCTCTTCATATTCCTTTAAAAAATCCTGATACAGACTCAAATATTCAGGGTCTTTAACTAATCTTTTCCATAGAGAATTTAATCTCTCAAGGGCAACATCCTTTGAATTTCCTAAGCAAATAGGATCTTCCTTTAGTGGCATTGTTACAATGTATCTCCCTTCTTCATCCCGCTTATGAGTTTGCACATAATGTTCTTCACATATTGCTGTTTCTTTATTTTTTGGAATGGCTATTTCAACATTCTCTATTTCCCAAAATTTTCTCATTGTTTGTTCTAAGTCATTAGATGTTTTCATTAACCCACAATGTACGCGGCTCTGTTCTTCTGATGTAACGCTTCCCGACACTATAAACCCGAACACGCTGTTTTGTAAAATAAGACTCGAGTTTTCATATCGAATTTGTTCAGATTTTAATATCTCAAAGAAAGCCTCAGCTTCTAAAAGCATCTCTATACGTTCTGGAACATTAAATTTCTCATCAGCTAATTTTATGTTACAAAAATCCTGCATTTTAATATCAATTTTCCTTGAAGGAATCAAGTCTTGCGTGATTTTTGGTACTACTAATAAGTCTAAATGTCTCACGTAACTTTTATCTTTATTGCTAATGCATGCCGATACTCTTTTTCGAATTGTAAACAAGGAATCATTTAATCCGGAAATCGCAATGTTTACCTTCTCATAATCAAAGTTGAATTTATTCGCACAGTCTCTGCTTATAAACGATGAAGTACTGCCGCCATCAAGTAATGTTTTGACTGGATGTAGCTTACCCATACTATCACTAATAAAGCAAATAGCTGTGCTCAGAAGAACACTTTTTTTAGATCTGTTTACACTAGTCGCTGTAAGTAGAGTATTACCGCTGTTAGGCAGAAAGTCTGGCGCTAGAGGGGAAAGCATACTGGAACTACTCGCTGTTTCGTTTTTATTTTTTTCCTTCTCTTTCGATGATTTATTTTCTATCGGAAAATGCAGTGTCATGTGGTGTCTTTTCCCACAAATGGAACACGAAAACTTTGATTTGCAGTTTTTGACGGAATGGTTTAATGCTAGGCAATTAAAGCATAATTTATGACTTTTGATGATTTCAACTCGATCATTCACCGGTTGTTTCAAGAAATCTGGGCATTTTGCCAAAAAATGATTCTCCTCACAAAGAACACACTTTAATCCTTTTACATCGGCAAGGAATACCTTTGAAACATTTTTCGACGTTTTGTAATTCTTGCGAGATTTTTGAAAACTGTCCACACTTGCGGCAAGGGACTTTCCGCGAGATGTGAAAACTAAATCTGCTTCCTTAGCCATTTGTTGAGGCGGAAACCAACTTTCAGCTTGCCTTACAGAAATATGGGCTGACGTTTCTCGATCTAATGTTTCAAACAATTTGTCTGATATTAATAACTGCTTCAGAGTTTCAAAATCAGACACTTTCCTCAATTTTAAGTAATATTCGAATTTTGTGGTTAATCGCGACACGAACTTCACATGGGACTCATTTAGGCGTTGAGCCTTTTTAAAATTTTCTAAAACAATTTGTGGTGTAGGTTCAAATTCTTTTAGAATAATAGCTTTTACTTTTTCATAGTCACTTAGCTCCTCATCTCTAATATACACGATAATGTTCAAAGCCCGTTCCCCTAACAAGTTTAACAATATTTCCGCTTTAGATTTCTCAGGCACATTTTTTGTCGCGAAAGCTCTTTCTAAAGACGAGAAAAAATAACTCCAGTTTTCAGGTTTACTCGGAACCTTCAATGTTAGTGTTCTTATACTTTTAATAAGAGAATCTAAGGAATCGGAACTTTCTCCTTTAGTTTCGTTTTGATCATTATTAACACTTTTTGTTTCAGCTCGCAATCGAGCAATTTCCAGTTCTGTTTTACATCTCTCTAATTTAATTTGTTCTAACTGTAATACTTTAGCTTCTTCAGATTTACGATGCTCTACTATGGAATTACCCAACTCTATTACCGAATTTGGATCGGATTTAAAAGCTTCACTACTTTTAATCGCTAAATTTAAATCTGTAACAGTTATCTTTTCACTTAATTCTATATTCAGTTCTAAAGCCAATAGCTTTAAATCCTCTTTAAGCGCACCTTTTATCAACATTGTACTCTTAATGAAATAACACAAGATAATAAGTAATTCTTCTCAATTACTTAAACACAGTAACACAGTATATAAATACTATAAATTTTCTCAAAACTCTTACACAGTATCTCAAAATAACAAAATGGCACTTTATTCTTAAATCGAAACTGCTGACTTACTTGTTACTTGTAACTAACTCATCCATAGATCTCTGGTTTATGACGGACCACGATGTTTTGCACGGGCACTACACTATAATTCAATAAACTCAGGAACAATGGACTATATTATATCTCACTTTAATTCTCATTAATTTACATAGTTCATGGCCACTCGAAGCCACGAATTCTCTCACACGCTCTTAGCTCACAATCTCATGTCACAAAACTCCAAGAGCTCAAGACGCATGCGCCGACGCTAGTAATGGATTGATGAATTTGAAGATGTTATAAATTCTTTGAAATTGAGTGACTTGCATAAATTAGTTTTTGCTAAAAGATCGTTAAAAGGTAAAGCGAAACTATTTATTCAGAGTGAACCTAAAGTTAATGACTGGTGTAAGTTAAAAAAGTTTTTGAAATCTGATATGGTAAAGCTTTTCATTCTGCTGAATTGCATGAAATGTTATGTAAGCGTAAATTAATGCCTAATGAATCTTTAGATGAGTATTTTTTGAAAATGAAAGAAATGTGTTCGCGAGGTAACATTGAAGATGCTTTATTAATTAAATATGTTATTGATGGTATTCCCGATTCGGTGGTTAGGAAAACTATATAATATGATTGCGAAACAGTAACTGAATTTAAACAAATGCTTAAAATTTATGATAAAATGAGATCGGACAATGATAAGTTTAAAAATCCGAAACCGAAAGTAGACACTCAAGTTAAAGATAGAAGTAAGCTTACGTCATCAAACCGAAATCAATCTACCTTTAATAAGGTCAAATGTTTTAATTGCCAGGAATTTGGGCATCTATCAAAGCATTGTGTAAACAAATCAAAGGGTATAAAATGTAAAAGGTTTGGGCATTATTCAACTGACTGTCCAGAGCAGACCCCCGAGAAACAAGCCTTAATTCAACGAATTTTTTATAAGGATAGAATTATGAAGACTGTAGAAATAAATAATCATTTAGTTGATAGTCTAGTTGACACTGGTTCGGATGTAACGATATGCAGCGCAGAGTTACACAAGCAGATTGGTTCTCCTAATTTAAATTGTAGCGATATCACATTAAACGGAATTGAATCAAAGCAAACGTACCCCATCGGCTTTTTTATTTCTGATATTTTAATTGATAGTTTTTCACTTCGTACTAAAATTTATGTTGTTAAGTCGTTATGTAATCAAATTGTATTAGGTTTGGATGTATTGAATCAGTTTAACTTCTCTTTTACCGAGAATGGCCTTCAAATAATTTCTCATCGGAATAAAAGTAATGTAAACTTGATAACTGCTGAGTCATCTCGAAATTCTAACGTTCGTTGCGTTATGGGAAATTTGAATATTGCTGTGTCATTGAAGAATGTTTATGATCTTTCTCAATCGCCAGACGTCTCTGTTAATGTAAACAAAAACCCCGAAAGCGGAAGTGGCTTGACGTTTAATTACCTTACCACATCTGGTGAATGCTATTTCTGTCAACGAGATTGATTTATCGCATATTTCAAATGCGGAACATAAAGAAAAGACTGTGTAATTTAATTAATTCGTACCAACCTCGGAAAAATAGACAATCTGACTTCAAGATGCAAATAAATTTATGCGATGATATTCCTGTATGTCAAAATAGAAGATACATTTCTTTCGCGGAGCAAAAAATTGTTGACGATCAAATTAAGGAATGGCTAAAAGAAAAAATAATAAAACCTAGCATTTCTAACTATGCGGCTCCTATTGTTTTGTGTAACAAGCGTGATAATTCGAAACGATTATGCATAGACTATCGGAAATTAAATAAGAAGATTATTAAAGACGAATTTCCACTGCATTTAATTCCGAAAGTACTTGATCGTTTAGAACAGTCAAAAGTCTTCACGACACTAGTTTTGAAAAATGGCTTTTCCCATGTAGACATAGACGAAAATTGCACCAAATATACCGCTTTGTAACGCATAATGGTATTTACGAATTTCTTAAAGCTCCTTTTGGTTTATGTATTAGTCCAAATGTTTTTCAAAGGTATATTTATTCAGTATTTCGTGACTTGTTAAATAAAGGTGTACTAATTATTTATATGGATGATATAGTCATACCGGCTAATGATGAAGTTGAATGTTTAGACAAATTAGAAAGAGTATTCGAAACTGCTTCGGAATACGGATTACAAATAAATTTCAAAAAGTGCCAATTCTTAAAACGTAAAATTGAATTTTTGGGACATGTAATAGAAAACGGAACTATTCGACCATCGCCTTCCAAAACTGTTGTTGTTCGAAACTTTCCACAACCGCGTAACTGTAACCTAACAACTACAAAGCTTTTTAGGACTAACGGGATATTTTCGTAAATTCATTCCTCAGTATGCTAAAAGAGCTAAACCTCTTAGTGACTTACTTAGAAAAGGTATTGATTTTAAGTTCGATTCCGAACAACAGGAAGCTTTTTGCAGATTAAAAGAAATTCTCTCTCAGGCACCTGTTCTACATATATTTAGGCAAGGATATCCATTAGAACTTCATACTGATGCTAGTAGTCAAGGCTTTGGTGCGGTATTACTCCAATTGTCTGATGATGGTAATTATCACCCAATCCAGTATATGAGTAAGAAGACTTCACCGTAGCAAGAGAAACTCTGTAGTTATGAATTAGAAGCCCTTGCAGTAATAGAAGCTCTGAAGAAATTTCGAAACTATTTGTTAGGGACTAAATTCAAAATTGTAACTGATTGTAGTGCTTTTCAGAAAACTTTAGATAAGAAAGATTTAACTCCCAAAATTGCGAGATGGGCAATGTTTATTGAAGAATTCGATTATGAAATTGTACATCGTTCAGGAAGCCAAATGAAACATGCTGATGCTCTAAGTAGAAATGCTCTAATTTTAACATCATACACATCCGATGTAACTGAGAAGATTCGGTTAGCACAACAACAGAATGAAGATGAACATGTGAAATTAATCAAGAATTTAGTTGAGAAGGGAGAAGAAAATGGATTCTTCGTGAGAAATGATATTTTGTACAAATTTGAAAATGGTAAAGATCTACTAGTAGTGCCAGAATCCTTACAGAATGAAATCATACAGAAGGTACATAAAAAAGGTCACTTTGCTGTAGATAAAGCTGTGAATGCTGTGGAGCAAGAATTCTATATTCCCAAATTAAAATACAAAGTTGAAAAAGTAATTGCTAACTGTGTAGAATGTATACTGTACAACAAGAAGCAAGGAAAAGCAGAAGGATTTCTTCATCCTGTACCAAAAGAAAACGTTCCCTTGAGTACATATCATGTCGACTTTATTGGAGCGCTTCCATCAACGAACAAGAGATACCAACACATTCTGACTGTTGTCGACAGTCTGACTGTTTTACGAAATTTACTTGCTTCTATCCAGTGAAATCAGCAACTACGCAAGACGTTATTTCAAAATTGAAGCAACAACAGACTGTATTTGGAAATCCAGCCAGAATCATTTAAGATCGAGGTAGTGCCTTTACATCGAAAGAATTTTCAGCGTATTGTACTGAAGAAGGTATACAACATGTCAAAATTACTACCGGTATTCCAAGAGTTAACGGACAAATTGAACGAATCCATAGAATTCTGTTTCCTGTTTTGTCGAAATTATCACACGAGGATTCAACGAAATGGTTTAAGTATGTTCCAGATGTCCAGAAGATAATCAACAGTACAACCACGAGAAGTACGAAATATTCACCGTTTGAGCTTCTTATAGGCACAAAAATAAAGAACAAAGAAGATTTGAGAATTAGTGAAATATTGAATGAAGAATATCTAAAGCAATTGATGCAAGAACGTGATGAAATGAGAGAAGATGCGAAAAACAACATTTTGAAGATACAAGAAGAGAATCGTAAACAATTTAAAAAACGTAAGAAACCGAAACTCTACAAGATTGGCGACTTGGTAGTCATTCAGAGAACTCAATATGAGACTGGCTTGAAACTACGACCTAAGTTTCATGGACAGTATAAAATCAAAGCTGTAAGACCAAATGACAGATATGAAGTCGAAAAAGTAGGATGCCATGAAGCATTACTGTTAATTTGACATTTACTGCGGCTGACCATATGAAGCCGTGGTCAAATTGATTTGATGTTTGTATCAGCTCAAAACCTAAGGACCTGATACTCTTTTTTCTTTTTCTTTTTTTTTTTAATTCTCTTTGCAGGTAAATGATAATGATGTCCATTCAACAGATATCGAGGACGATGCCTCTTCAGGCTGGCCGAAGCTGTGGGAGTCATCAACAACCAATGCTGAATTAGAATACCAGCTGAAGTCATCAGCACCGCTCAGCGCAGTAAGAATCATCCGAGACAGCCAGAGACGTAGAGCCAGAGACGTAGCCAGAGACGCTTCCAGACGTAGAGGTGAGCAGACGGCTCACTCGTCTTCAAGGGTTGCAGAAGACAGACGGTCTTCTGCTGAGTTTCGCCTTTAGCTGTGATGACTTTAGATGATCATACTATTTAAAACTAATTGTGTACTAATATATTCTATCAACGCCGGAGGAACTCTGTGTGAAGGACTGTCTGTGACTGTGCATCATTACATGAACCATTCAACCTTTAATCTTTACCTAATTTATCTTTAATCTTTACCTGCGCTACAATCAGTTACAATTTTTAATTTAGTCCCTAACAAATAGTTTCGAAATTTCTTCAGAGTTTCTATTACTGCAAGGGCTTCTAATTCATAACTACAGAGTTTCTCTCGCTGCGGTGAAGTCTTCTTACTCATATACTGGATTGGGTGATAATTACCATCATCAGACAATTGGAGTAATACCGCACCAAAGCCTTGACTTGATTATTATTTTATTTCTTATCTTTAAATAAAGCATACTTAAATTATTACGTGCTCTCCTGCTCGAATTTAAAAAAGAACTCTACATAAATTAGTTCCAGTGTCTACAGAACAAGATTGCATTTGAAAGCAATTCATTTATTTAAGTGATCTAGTTCATGAACTCATCAGTGACTGATTTCTGTGAAATCTGAAAAAGAAGAAACGATATATGGAAAAAGAAATAGTATGAACACAGCTTTAGCACAATCAAACCATTTCATGATCTAAAAATATATTTAATTCATCATTCACGCTGTCAAAAATTAGCAGTTTTCCAGTTTTCAGATAGTTTGTCACGGATCATGACACATAATTTTTAACTTTGTTTACTTTGGAATTGAAATTTAATGTTGCTTAATTAATTGAGCGAGTTAAAAGCAATGTAGGTAAATAGGTAAAGCTTAATATATTTTTATAACTATTTTCAAATATTCTCATAACTGGTGAAGGTACGAGAACACCTAATTTACGTATTTATGAAAAACGAGAAAGAGAGAAAAGAAAAGAGGAATAAAAAAGAAAAATGAATTTTGAAACTGGTTTTATAGGAGTTCAATATATTTTGTTCACTACATTAAAACCACTATACGAAAAGTTTTGCTGCTTTCCCTGGAGAACAATTCTTAGGTTATTCTTCTGTGTTTTATGATGCGTGAAAAGAGAGAGAGGATCATTGTTTACATTTATGTAGACAGAGAGATTTGTACATGCATTATTGTTGTTGACCTTAAGCTCCAATATTAGCTACATAGACGACCTTCATGATGTAGGTGCATTAATGATAACACTGATTGGCTGTGTTTTCTTCTTCATATCATACTCAGGTAGCAATAATGGAACTATGACTTTGCCCTCTACTCTCCAAATATCGATCTAATATGCCCCAGTGAGTGGAAACTAAAAGCCTGCTCTCACTTCTCCTGAGCCCACCAGCGGCCGAGCGGTAAAATCGCTGAACACTGGTAGTTCGGTCCGAGGTTCGAATCCCACGAACGGGCTGGCTGCATGGGCGTTTTCGTGGTTTTCCCCATGTGTAACGTGTATACGAGCCAGTTTCCCTTAGAAAATCCTCCACGAAGGCATCCCTCCTCTTAGGCAGATAGCCCTCGAGGCTTTGCCATAATCACACACACACACCTCACTTCTGTTGCCAAATTCTCAATAATACTTTAATACCAACGGATTTTAATGTTTTGATTCGAGAGATGTCCGGAATTTAAACCCATGTTTTAAGAGAAACTAATTAAGCATAATGACGGTGCGGTTAGGGTACTTATTTAATTAAGACGTAATATTAGACCTCTTGCATAAATCTCAATAGAGATAATTAGTTATTTTTTATAATTTTAATGTTTCTCGAAGTTGTAGTTTTGCAGTTACGCATGTGTGAAATATTGAAAATGAGCTGTTTTACCCTTTATTATACTTATGAGTTCTTAAACCGAAGCTCACGTGGATCATATCATTCCGCCAGCCATTAGTTGGTGCGTAAGAATATTTTCAACATTCCACAAATAGTGATAAATGCAATTCATCCGGAAGATTTAATTTCCAGTATTTTCTCTTGAGAAGCAATGCCTTTGAGATTCAGAACGTTGTGTTAAGTCCTGTTCATCTGGAAGATCTAAATTAAAGTTTTACTCATCCGGAAGTATGACTCTTCTTCCACATCTCTGACCAAGAATAATTTTAACCAAGAATAATTAAAATCTTTTTTAATTTTATATGTTGTTCATTTCGCAATGACATTTTTTTCAAGTTTTTTTTCGGGGAGGGATATTTCTCACATTGTTCCTGACATCAGCTTCAGTAACTATCTCCCACGAAAACAAAGTTAATTTCGATGCTGCTCCGAATATTTTATAATGAGGAATAAACCAACATTTTAGAAAACCTCTCTTTTTTTTTTTTTTTTTTTTTTTTTAAAGTTTCTGCAATTTGTTTAGATATTGCATTTATAATTTTCAGTGCTTCAGTCTGTGATGGATGTTCGAATAAAGAAAAAAAAAAAAAAGAACAGTTTATATGGGCTTCATTAGCAGAAGATATTTTTCGGGATGGTCAGAACGAAGTTTTATCATCTAGACGTCCAACCCTTCGTGATGTACGTGTCTTCGGGAAAAATAACCCCAGAAAGCCGGCATAGAGTTGGGAGATTCAGTGGGTTCATTTCGAAAAGCCCGCCATCTGTGGAGTGGGCTCCCACAGGCGTGCGGTAAGGAGAGATTTGTTACCCTCTCAGAGAGATTTTGTCTGACAGTCCCACCTACCGCCTGATACTGAGGCCCTTTGTTAGTCTCAGTCCATGCCTACATTAGGGACGGAACACGTAGACAATTACTTACTTACTGACTACCATGGAGGTAAGAAAGGAAGGAGTGGCCAACCGGCACTAGAAGTGAAGCATTGCTTCGAAGTTTCGGTCACCAGATGGGGTGTTCTTTGTTTACATTCAGAAGCTCGCTTGACACGGTTCTGATAGTATTTCGACACACGACAGTTCCATACAAATCGAAAAAGGGACGCTTTCACATGAAAGAAACATTCATAGTGTGATGGATAATAGCAATTTGTATAGTTTAGTGACATTTACGCAAAAATCACATCTTGATTATTTTTCGATAACTAATAGCGATTTTGATTATGAATTTGTTTTATAAAATTCTAAGCTGTTGAACTACAAAAATATAGATTTTTAACAAAAATGTTATGCTTAAAGAATGAAAAATACCTTACGGTACCTTTAAAATTGTATACGTCTTTCGATACCCTTGATAGAGTATTCCCTATTTTTATTTTACGTTCCAAACGCCGAAATGTTTTAAATAAAATACATTTTTTTTCACATCCATATTTTATGTAACATTTACCTTTTAAAATTTTTTAGAGGAGAGGCTTTATTGTTGCTCATTTTTAACTCATCGTTTTAATTTTATATATCTGAAAAATAATCACTTTGGGCTTACACGTTTTACTTATTTGGGTTAATTAAAAATAAAATCCTTATTTTATTCCCTTTCAGAAATGTCCAGAGAAAGTTAAGTATTATTTAAAGTATTTCGCTAATTTCTAATAATTCTCTAATTTAAAATCAACTGAATAGAGCATTAATTATAAATTGACTTATATTTTTCGATTTAAAAGATGCCTCAGAAGCAAAACAATCATGTCATATTTAAGAAAGTATTTTAGGAAGACGCTCTATAAATAGAAAAGAAATAATGCATAATTTTAATATTAATAATACAATAAACTTTGATCTTAATTTTTGTACCTTAACCGAATCAAATCGAATTAATTTTTTTTTCTAATGTAATTAACGAAAACTTGCGAAAATATTTCATTCAAATTAGACCATTCTGAGAAAACCATTCTGTGAAAAGTATAGCATTTAATTCCGTTCAGAATGAAATATTGTTTAAAAATATGTTGTTTTCATATACTTAGGACTCTGAAGTTTTGTAGAAAAAGAATATACATACATTTAAATGTATATTTACGACGTAATTACAAAATATTTACATCCGATCGCGTCAAAACCCATTGAACTTAATGGTAAATGACCCAATGTTTTGGTCACCACGTAGGGATCGCCAATGCTTCAGAGCAGGGTACGGGAGTCGTAATGGCAGACCGCACATTGAGTTGAACAGTGTTAAGCGAATTTCGCTTATTGCGCATGCTTGATGGTGTACCTTTGGCGCGGGAAGAAATATTGGCGACTAAAAGCAACCCTACGCTAGCTCATTCGTGATCTCCATGGCTGTCGAGTGATGTGTACAACTGCAATGTTGTGGAACTTTTTTTATTAGTTATTTTAACGTTCATACCGATTGCACTTGCTTATTTTTCTAATATATGTTTCATTTTGTTACCATAATTGTTACCATATATTGTGCTTAATAATTCGTTATTTAGATGTAATTTGTTTACATGTTGTAATTCTCAGTAATGTAAACTGAATTTTCCCGCTTAGTTTGTTAACGTATATTCACGCTTTTATTTCTTATTTAAAAGAATTAAATAAACAGCATTAAGGAATTGTAAAATTTCTTCAATGTTATTTGCAAACACTTGCTATATTTTTTACGTATGTCCGTGTTTCTTTGCGTATGTACGAATGTAACGTATGCTAAATTCTGAATTGTTTTTATTCCTTAAAAGTGTAACTAATATATCCTGAATTTCAGTCTTTTTCTGAGCGAAAATTCGTACAGTTCCAAAGTGAAGTGCAGAATTTCAAAAGTATAACATCTTACATTTTGAATGCAAACACTGATTCACATTATTTCGTAATAATTATTTACATCTTCTCCATCTATGCCTGTATCAATTTTTTCATCGGGTTATTTATCAATAATTCCTGGTAGAATTAGAAATATATTATTAGAAAAGGTTTTTCCTGTATCATCTGCAAGGAACAGAAATTTAAAGCGATAAATTATTGGAATGAATTTTAGCCAGCATTTGAAGTTATTTAGATTTCTGTTGCATTAAAAATTATTTAAAAGCTGCATAGAAATATTATTTTGAAATGCAAACATTTTAAGTGCCAAAATTAAAAGTATTTAAGAGGTAGCTATTGTCATTGATGTTAGATTAATTGACTTGTCAAGGGAACCAAACCAAAACTTCAGTACATTAACAATATATTTTTTATTCTGGGGGGTGAACATTGTTATTAATGGTGATATAATCAAATAAATAACAAAGAATCTGCAAGTGAAACGTATTTTACCATTTCTTTGAATTTAGATATTTTTCTGAATATTCCAAGCATTTAAAAAAAATATATTTTACATATTTTGTAACTGTGAATGTATTCGTAGTTCCGGAAGTTCTGAATATCTGCAGAAACACATATTTCGGTCTATGACTTAGCTGGCTTAGTTAAGTTAAGAAATAAATTTTTCCTTTAATATTAACAAATGATTATATATTAATAAGAAATTGGTACATTTGTAATTCCCCCCAAAAATTCTTTAGGAGTGGCAAATACGTACATAAATTTGATTCCTCCCCAGTATGTGTGACGAGTACGTTCCATTAGACTTCATGATTATTTTGTAACAGCTCTGCTTATTGCCAAAATTGGGTCTTTATGCATATATATACATAATGCATGCAACATACATGCAAAGTTATGATAGCTGTTAATATATCATAATTGACTAAACATTACGAATACTGTTTCTCTTTCAAGACATGTACTTTCAAATGTTTCCATAACAACTTCTGTATTTATTTAGAAAAAATTCTACTGATAAAATACTACATACAGAAATATTTTTTAAATGTGTTTAAGAATGCTGTTGATTTTTCAGAGACACAGTAACAATTTAACTGGTTATAACCTTAACAGAGCAGAGATGTCAAACAGAAAAAGAAATGCCATTAGAAATGCTCAAATGCCAAATTAAAATATTTGATCATAAAACAAATGCAATTACAGTTAACTTATTTTCGAACTTGAAGATTGATTATCAAGTATAAGTTAATGTTTAATAAAAGAATTTCATGAAAACAACCTAAATTTGAAGTACAATGAAAATAGCTTAGTACAATGATTTTGTCAATGTATTCTTTATGTTTATTTATGGGAAATTAACAGAATGTAACCTATGTTATGAATATAAAGGTAATTTTTATTTTAAACTCTCACTAATTAAATATAAAACAGTTACAAAAGTCTGAATATTTGGTGTAAAATTCGATTTTTCATTATTAAGATTAAATGCCTTTTCCACCGATTACTTTTCTTGATTTAATAAATCTCCTTTTGGTCTTTCTTACACCTTATACGAGTTTTACCCACTTTGGTAATATATACTGTGTGAGAACTCTGGAAAACTTTAGCGACTTCTCGTTATGTTTTGGAAATTACAACAGAGGTTTGGAATAGGTGTAAAAAAAACCTTTTATAGACTCGGACAAATTAACAGAGTGCACAGCTTGTTCATACAGAATCAGCTAGCATTTATGGCGTAAATCAAAAGTAACGAAATGAATTCACCTCATTTGAATACACTCAAAATTAGCATCGTAGCAGGAAAATGGAAAGGAAGAAAGAAAAGCTAATTATCATAAAATAGCTGGTTAATAAAAATAAATGAGAACTCTACAACCTCAATTCACTATTTTAATTTAGCCATTTTCATTTTTATGCAGCCTTTATATCGAAGTATGCATTTGTTTTGGTGTCAATAAACTTAATTCTTTCATTTTTTACCCGATTACATAACATCACATGCAACAGCTGTAAATATTAAAAACACATGCATATATCCAGCAGCATGTTAATTTCTTTTGAATATATGGTGTCTGTCATCTACAAAAGAAAACTGTAAATTCAAAATACAGTCAAAAGTCGTTAATTCGGACACCCATAATCCGGAATGATCTATAATCCGGACCTCAAAGCTAAAATCTTTCTGCGCATGCGCCGCATTGACGCATGCGCATAGGCGTTTTACTCGTGCGCCCAAGACATTTACGACTGCGCATATGCATCTGCGCAAGTGCAGAATACGTTTTCGCGTGCGCGTTTAATGTATAATGGACGCTATAAGCTAAAATTATCTAATTATCTATTTCAGTTAATGTTGATGATTGCGTTGTTCCTTAATCTTCGAATTGGATCCGGCTTATTATTTTTTGCAGACTGTAAGAGCAATTTTCTAAAAGTAAGCTTGAAGTTTTGATTATGTCAAATAGAATTTCCGATGCTGGAGCTCCCAAAGGATCTAGAAAACGAAAGTATGTTTCGATGTCCATTAAACAAAAAACGAATTGCTACAAAAAATGGATAAAGACATATTCTTTGTTTATCTAACCTTTCCGAAATCTGTTTATCAATTTCACGCTGCTCTGCGCGAGGGGGGGGGAGACGTCGCGGCGCGCAGTGAACTGGAAGTTGATTTATCAACACTATCGTTATCTTCAGAGCAGATGTTTTTATTTTATTCGGCTTATAATTCTTTACTAAATGTAGTATTTAATTTCGATGTACTCCGTCTTTGATATGATTTAAATCAAGTTCCTCGTCATTATAAATACCACGAATACAAATCAAATAGTTTTCTGGTTGCAATTTTCTAATTTCGGCTATGCGTAAGGTATGCTTTACGCATCCGCGCGTTGAAAGAAATGTTTAATAAAGTAAACAAATAAATATGAGGCTTCTTTTTTGGTAAATTTTGATACCCTTTAGATCATAATTGCTCATTATTTTATAAATTACGGTTTCATATTTTTAATTTTATAATTTCTGCATGCCATCTTCCCAGATTTAAACTGATGATCTATAATCCGGAAAAATCGATAATCCGGAATCGCCGAAGTCCCGACGAGTCCGGATTAAAGACTTTTGACTGTATAAGATGTGAACATAGGTCTTCTGTTGGATAATATAAGAAAGTCACACTTTCTGGTATTACTATTATTTTTTATTATTTGTAGGACCTAAGGTCCAACAAATAATAAAAAATAATAATTAAAAATTAAACATTGTGTAGAGAGTAAAAAGCATAACGCAGAAACTTGTTGAAAAATTAACATGTATATCACTTTGCCTGAATGTTATGGTCAGAATCCCATTCTGTATAATAATATATGCTTTTGACATTATTAGGTATTGCTAATTAAATTAACATTTAAATACTTCAATGAAATATTAAGAAAATGAGAAAAATTATGAATACTACTTACTATATGATATGAATTTTTTAAAAGTGAGCTAATTAATAAACAAAGAGCAAAATATATAGTTCCATATTCCTTACGCTGAAGTCTACTTCATGCTGATTATATCATCATTAGTTATGAGGGCAGAACATTTGTGGGCTTCACCTTGCAAAATCATGAGGAACATTTTAATAACATAGGAAAATTTCATATAATGGCTAGTAGCTGAACTGAATGAAATGAGTATTTTAAATTCACTAGAAATTTAGGGTCGTGTAATGTTTAAATATTTCAAGTTTTGGAAGAAACTATTTAAAATGTCTTCTTTTTTGGAGGTGGGTTGCTTTAACTGCTTTTGGGCTACAGATTCCAGCCATATAATATCATAAATAGGATTTAAAGATTAATTTTTTAACCCAGGCAGATCATATTTCTTCATATGAAATTATTGTTCAAAATTTATTCACTGCCTTACTTATTCATTACACACAGTATATTCATATACTAATTAATCATATATTAAACCAATATTCAAATACTAATAATTAAATCCTTAAAAAATGTTCCTCTATTAAAAGGAAAAACATTTTAAAATGTCCAATTGAGCAGTATTTATTTTACCTCAAAATATGTCACTCTTGTATTATTTTTCAAATTCGCTATTAATACATGAATTAAGTAAACTCAAGTATTATTTAGAATTGAGGATTAGTGATATGGGATGTTTAGAATGTTCAGGGTTTTATGGAAAAGTACTACTGAATGGTAAAAAGGTTTATTAAAATTCAAATACAGTAATTCAATGAAGTAATATACACATATAATTAATATGCACAACAAACAATTAGTATGAAATGCATGACAGAGCAAGAATGAAAACATACATGAATTTACAATAACATAAGTTGCAAAATAAACAGAATACAGGAAAACTCGCATAAATTTACAATAATACGAAACAATTAAGTGTTATGAGTAATAATATTAGTCAGATTTTTCTTTATAGTTAAATCTTCATTTTCATTGCTCTTTTAATATCTTGTGTTGGTGGTTGGCCTGCACGCATTCTTTAAGCGATAATCTCTGTGGCACTTCATCAAACCCTAAATTGTTGAAACAAACATTATCAAATGCTAACTTGTAATGACATTAATACATGCATCATAACAAATACACAATGAATATTAAGAAAATGTTAATGTACCAATATTTCTTGTTTCAGTAGTATCAATTATTGAAATATCATAAAAGAGGAATTAGACATTTTTGATTAAACATTCAATTATACATCTATCAATTTCAGTGTTATAGTGTGGCACCAGGGTAACTATGCGAGACACACTAATCCCCTCGAAGATTTCTGATTTACAAAATAATTTTGGCAGTAACTTGTAAAGGCTAAATAATATTATCAAAAAGATACAATTCTTAAGTAATTATGTATATTTTGCAGAAATACTTTGGAACTGTTTGAGCTGGTATTCGTGAGAATCCTTGAGTAATTTTTTGAATGCAGAATAGTTTAACTGAGAAACAACAGAATGCAGTCAAATGATATCCCTAAGTATTATTTCATTTCACTTTCTAATGCATGCATAATAGCATTAATTAAGAATTTAATAAAAACATTAAAAATAATTACACGAAGCAAGATCTCTAAAATTTCAAAATTGCATATAAAAATCTAGTTTAATATCTGCAATATATTTTTAACTCATCATATTTTCATAAATTTAACTTTACAATCTAAGACTAATTACAATAATGCATACTTTATGACACAAGAATATGAACTTCCAGATAATGTGTATCATTTAGTCTGAGATTAAAAACTACGCTTGGAAACATTCTGGAAAACCATATTTAATACGTTTTAAACTATTTTACTTTCCTAGATAATCTCATCAAAATTATTAAATATTCATCAATCTTTTGATCGTCAGTTTCTGTTATCTGCCAGGGAGGTAGAATGTATTCACCAAGACACAAAGAATATGTATTATATACATGTAAAATATAGAAAATACAGTGGCTTTGCTGTGCGCGAGCATGCAACCTATAATTAACTTACTGCAGTTTCAGGATCTTATCCTAGACCAGTACTTTCGAGAACATTCTGGCATGTTATATAATCGCTAGTACACATACTGAATACGTGCCATTTTTCGTCAGACTGCTTTCTTCTACCGCTGCTACAAGACCTTGCAGCTGCTCCTCCCATCTTGTTCTTTCCTTTGTTAAAGCAGATATGACGCAAAGTCTAAATTTAATCTTACTTAGTTTAAATCAGTATTGAATATATAATTTTGAGAATTTCATCTAAAGGCAAAATGATCTGCTGAGAGAATTGAATAAAGATGTGGGATCTAAAAAGCTAAATCCTTCTTTGTCGTCATTTTGCAACCTTCTATCCAGCCATAACAATGCCTGGCCATACAATGATGTAGTTATATTGTCAAGCTTTGGTCATCCTGTGCCTGCCAAAATATTACATATACACGTATGAAAATTATTAATATAAGCTACATAATGTAATATTAATAATTTTCATACGTGTATAATTTTCTAATGATTGTTTTGTCACAGTAATTACAATAAAAGTCTGAAATATTGCCATGTCTTGCAAAATATCAACTAAATCTGTACACAAGATAAGAAATATCAACTAAATCTATACACAAGAATTTTCCATTAAAAATTTCTGTACAGACCTGATAATCATTATATATACTGCTCTTTGTATAATGTACTGAACTGTAAAGCTCCAGGTATACAAAACATTTCAAGACACTCGATATTTATTCTGTTGCAGAAGCAAACTGTTTATTTTCAATATATATAATAATAAGCAAAGATCATACGTGACAAATCTTTCAGTTCTATAATTTTTATACCTAATATTCAGTGCACTATTATGCTAATAAGCAATCTTTATTCTCAAATCCTTGCATTATATGTTGGTGATTATGGGTGGTCTATTATTCATCTGTTTTCTTATCCGTCATGGCGACTACACTAAGTCTGTTAATCAAAGCTCAAATGTATGTCTGTCTCGTGTAATTTTAAAGAAGATTGAAATATTTAAGATATTTGAAGGAAAGATAGGTTAAATTACATAATAATTATACATACTTTGCCTGTGTGTTTAGAGTCAGACATAATATTCAACAACTAATATGCTTGAAAATGCCCAAGTGGGATTTGAATGGCTTCAATAACATATACTGGAAAATTAAATAAAAGTGTTATAAAAATATTGCGCCCATTTGGATGGCTTAAATAACAGTTGTGTAATAAAAGAACATTTTAGGTTTGATATTAACTAATTAATTGTTTTTTTTTTTTTTTTTTTTTTTTTTTTTTTATCTCTTTGACCTTTAAAATGAAGAGGTAATGTTTCTAGTTGATATTATGTGAAAACCTGAAAAGCAAACAAAAACTACACTAAATCTAAAAATGTTTCCAAAGTTCACACATCTGCAAGAAACTAATAAGGGCAACAATGCCTGATTAACTGAATTTGTTGGCAGATGATGATTCAAATCTGAATATAGAAGGCATGTAAACAGTATAAAAGCATATCAAATTTATATCAGTGTACGAGTCATCATAAGTGTGAATGAGTGCGTACTATAAATTAAGTACAAGTCTTACTCTGAACTATTTAGTATGCTTATACACTAATTTTTGCATTTTCTCAATTCATATTTTTAATTAGCATTATTACAAAATTAAATAATATCTGTAATAATTGTAACTGAAACAATTGTATTTGAAATTTCACCTCTTTCGTAATAGCCACAATTTCCTAGTACATATTCATTAGCAAAGCATACAATTAAGTGCTTCACAGTATTATTAACAGTAAGGATGCTATCACACGTTAGTTTGTTTCGGAAGAATAACTGTTTGGCACAATTTTTCTGCTTTGTCACAACAGCCAATTATCATAGATCACTTTGGGGTTAATATGGGAAACTGGTTTCCCATTACAAACAAGCTGATAGTTGATCGATTGAAAACGAACAATTTGCAATTTTTTTAGAAAGGAAGGAAAACGTTGTTAAGACCCTCTGAAGCCAGATGGCGCTGCCATCGTTACTGTTTACAAAAAGAATGTTAATTACTTTGGAGTTGGCTTCAATGGCGAAGCAGAGAGTGATTGGAGCCTGAGCGTCTCTCAAAAATTAGTATAATAAAGATAAAGATATGTTACAGAGTAGTTTGTTAATTAGTTTAATTGAGAGTTACAGTCCATTTAGAAATCGCCGGACCATTTGAGTGGTCCAGTAGAGCCGCAGAGATATCAGCTAAATAAATAATCTAGTGTAAAACAGTGAGTTTGCCATTTTGTTTCAATGGAATTTGTGTTTGTGGATTATAGCCAGTTGCTGAAAGAAAGGGGTAAGTAAAAAACCCTTGAAACTCTATTCATTATTAACTGTTGCATTTAGTAAATTCTGAATTAAATTTGTGTGATAATTTGTTATTGATAAGTGTAGCGAAAATGGCTACGAAACTGAAAGATGTTCTCACTAAAAAGAGAACTCAAAAAACTATCTTATCGAAGTTGCAAAAGAAACTTTGTGAGCCAGATTTAAGTGTTAGTGATTTAGAATTGTTAAAAACTATATTTAACAATCTGCAAAATGAATTTGATAATGTTTTTGATTCTATGATCAATTTAAGTAGTGAAGAAAATATCGAAAAAATCTTCAGTGAGCAAGATGAAATCAATAGTAGTATTATTGATATAGAATTTGAAATAAATAATAGATTGTCGAACGTTGTTAAAGAAAATAAAGTAGAAAATGCAGTAATTTCTGAAAATACTGTTGTGCGTTTACCTAAGATTTCATTACCAATATTTTCAGGAGAAATGCATTCTTGGCTTTCCTTTAAGGACATTTTTAAAGCGAGTATTGATCAAAATTGATCAAATTGATCAAAACCCAAATTTATCAGATGCTGTAAAATTGCAATATTTGAAATCAGCACTGAAAGGAGATGCTTTTAGAATTATCCAAACGATATCTATAACGAATAATAATTATAAGTTAGCGTGGTCTCTCCTTGAAGAAAGATACTCGAATCCTAGAGAACAAATGTATGCTCATCTTAAAAGATTTATGAGTATTCCCGTTATTCAAAACGAGTCAGCTTCTGCGATTCTAAATTTAATTGATGTTACAAGTGAAGTTGTAAGATCGTTAGAATGTTTAGAACAAAAGTTAGATGGGGTTTCATCCGCTATATTTGCCTTTATTCTTAGCCAGAAACTTGATCAGAATACTAAGTTATGGTGGGAAAGGAATTTAAAGAAAGAAAAAATACCGAACATTACAGAGTTATTAGAATTTCTAAAGGATCACGCGAGGACATTAAACGCTTCTAGAATTCCAGTAATGTCTAAATCAAAAGCTTCAGTAAGTCAATCAAAGGTTTCTTCAATGGTTTCATGTGTGACTGAAAAACGTGCTTTAATTTGTAAACTGTGTAATGTGGAACATAAATTATTTAAATGCCCTAAATTTCAAAAATTCAGCTTAAAGGATAGAGTCGAGTATGTTAAAAAGCACAACTTATATTTCTGCTGTTTTGGAAATCATAGAGTGAGAAATTGCCCTTCAAATTACTCTTGTAGGCTATGCAGAAAAAGCACAATTCGTTACTGTGTTATGAGCGAGAAAAAGTTTCGATTTCCCAAAATAGAGAGAGTTGCGAAATCGCCTCTCTGTCGGATCAAAAGTCAGACGCTAGTTCGTCTACCGAAGTAGCGAAACTGAACGCTCACGCAAAGCCATTTATAAATAAGGATAGCGAGTGTTTTATGACAGCTAATGTAAATAAAAATTGTAATGCAGTTAATAGAGTCCTACTATCGACAGCGATTGTTTATATTAAGGGAAATGGAGGAGAAATATTTCCAGCCAGAACTTTGCTTGACAGTGGAAGTATGATTCATCTTTGTTCATCGGAAATAGCTGAGAAGCTTCATTTGCAGAGAGAAAATGTAAACCTATCAGTAGGATGTTTATCTGGGATTTCAACAACGGTGAAATCAAAAATAAGTGCGGTTATTTTAAATAGAGGAAACACATACAGTCGTAAACTAGATTTTTTCGTAATTCCGAAAATTACTCATTTGATGCCTTCTAGACAAATTGATGTCTGTAATATTGAGATTCCACAAGGAGTTACGTTAGCTGATCCAGACTTTCACAAACCGGGTAAAATTCAGTTGCTTTAAGGATCTGAAATATTTTTCGATTTGATAAGATCCGGGCAAATTTATGTACCAAATACAAATTTAGTGTTACAAAACTCAGCATTTGGGTATTTGGTAAGCGGTAGCATTGAAGATTTACCACATGAGAAACAATTAATGCATTGTGGGTTAATTTATGACAATGTCGAAGCACAGTTGAAGAAGTTCTTTGATTTGGAATAAATTGGTATCAGAGATGATTCCAATTCTTACGATGAAGATAAAGCATTAGAGATATTCAACAAAACTGTTAGTTTCAAAGATGGTCGTTATATTGTTAGTCTGCCTTGGAAGAAACGTTGGGAACATTTAGGCGACAATTTTGGTGTCGCAGAAAAAAGAATAAAGGTTCTGATGAGAAAAATGCAGCATGATAATACATTATACCTGAAATATAGAGAAACTTTAGAAGAGTACCTAAATCAAGGGATAATAGAAAGAGTATTAGATTCTACGAAACCAGTAAACAAGCCAGTTTTTTATATGCCGCATCAGGCAGTTTATAGAGAAGAAAGCATTACAACAAAAATGCGTATTGTATTTGATGCGAGCTCACATGAAATAGGTAGTCTGTCCCTGAATGATTGTTTGTGGCCAGGTATTAATCTGAATCAAAATATATTTCACTTGCTGATATATTTTAGACTTAATAGAGTTGCAATCTTAGGAGATATCGAAAAGGCATTTTTACAGATCGTGTTAGCTGAGAAAGATCAAGATGCAGTTAGATTTTTATTTGTTAAGAATATTGATACACCTTTGCAGAATACCGACGATCAGCTAGAAGTGTATAGATTTAAGCGTGTGCTCTTTGGTGTTAATTCCAGTCCTTTTTTGTTAGCTGCAACTATAAAGCTGCATATCCAAAAGTACAGAAATGTGTATCCCGATACCTTTCAAATTCTTGATATATGTATATATGTTGATGATCTTGTTACAGGAGCAGATGATGTATCAGAAGCCTTAAAAACTTCAAGGGAAGCAAAGGAAATTATGCGTGGAGCTGGGATGAATCTACGCAAATGGGTGACGAATGATTATCATTTAGCTAAAAAATGGGAAGAAGAAAATTTTGATATTCATCCCCTAAGCTCAAATGAAAAGATACTGAAGGTATTAGGAATTCAATGGAACATTCAGGAAGATAGTTTGAGTATAGAGACTTCTTGTTTGACGAAAATTTCGAGGAGAAAGAAAAGTACCAAACGCTTCATCCTCCAAACAGCTGGAAAAATATATGATCCTCTTGGACTCATCACACCATTCACTGTTAGAATAAAACTTTTACTACAAAAGCTATGGTTACGTAAATTACCATGGGATGAAGAGCTTCCTTCTGATTTGAACGACGAGTGGTCTCAGTGGTGTAGCAAGCTTTCAGAACTTAGTAACATTAGTGTTCCAAGATTTGCTTTGGATTCATGTGATTAAAATATAGAGATCCATGTTTTTTCTGACGCAAGTCAAAAGTTGTATGGTGCAGCCGTTTACGTAAAGGTACAGAATCAAGGAAAAATTTCTGTGAATTTGCTGGCTTCCAAAAGCAGAGTGTCACCTGTCAAAAAGGTTTCCTTGCCTCGACTTGAATTGCTGGGTGCACTGATTGCTGCAAGATTGGGAACGGAAGTTAAAAAAGTTTTAGATCGTAAAGGTTCATCTAATATCTTTTTTTGGAGTGATTCTAAAGTTACACTGTATTGGATCAAAGGATCAAGCAGGAGATGGAAGTCTTTCGTTCAAAATCATGTCGACGAGATTCAGAAGTTGACTAATCCAGATTCATGGTTTTATTGTTCAACCAAAGACAATCCAGCCGATCTTCTAACGCGTGGAGTTAGTGCCTATTCTCTAGTGAACAATTCTAAGTGGTGGACTTGTGCAGAATTTTTTACAGAGCCGCATCTTCCCTACAAGTGCTTACAACCAATAGTTCCAGAGGTTGAGAACCTAACACCAAATGAAAGGGAGTCCTTTGTGCAAGAAAGCAAAAGTTCTAGTGACATTAATGACATTTCTGAGAGAACTATGTTGATTGACATGAACTCTAACGTTTTAGACGAACTCTTGAATATTAGTAACAATTATTATAGAATAATTAATGTTCTTTCTTATATTTTTAGGTTTATTTGTAATTGCAGGAAAGGTGAATCAAGAAAGGTAGGCCCTCTTCAACTAGAGGTAAGAATTGCTGAGGAAATGCTTATTAAGCATGAGCAGAAGGTTCTATTTTGTAAAAAGGACATAACAGGTAACTTAAAAAATTTACATCCCTTTGTTGATCGTAAAGGAATAATTCGCGTTGGTGGCCGTCTTGAAAAAGCTTCTTTACCATTTTCTCAGAAATATCCTGCAATCCTACCAAAAATTTCTAAGCTGAGTAAGATTTATTTTTCTAGTGTGCACAGAAGATTATTGCATCTTGGCCCCCAAGGATTATTGAATGCAGTACGTTTAAAATTTTGGCCATTAGGTGGTAGAGATTTGGCTCGAAAAACAGTACATCTTTGTGTGACATGCTTTAAATGCAAACCGATTTTGTCTTCACAGATTATGGGCAATTTGCCATACGAGAGAGTTAATAGATCACCCCCATTTAGTGTTTCAGGTTTGGATCTATGCGCTCCCTTTTATGTGACTTACAAGCATCAGAGAAAGGGCGTGCTAAATAAAATTTACATTTGTGTATGTATATGTTTTGTGACACGAGCTATTCATCTTGAGCCTTTGTCAGATTTAACTTCTAGTGCTTTAATTGCCACTCTTAAGCGTTTCATGGCCAGACGTGGCAAATGTGCGAAAATATTCACTGATAATGCCTCTAATTTTGTAGGAGCAAATTCTCTGTTGAAGAAATTTTACAATGTAATTAATTTTCCTGATAAAACTTTGGCCTCATATTTCACGTCCGAAAGAACAGACTGGAACTTTATACCTCCCAAGTCCCCTCATTTCGGAAGGCTATGGGAAGACGGTGTAAAGTCCGTAAAGTATCATTTAAAGAGAACGATAGGAAATTTGCGTTTACATATGAGGAGTTTGAAACTATAATTGTGCAGGTAGAGGGAATACTAAATTCGAGACCTCTTACACCTATTTCCAATGATTTTGATTGTTGTGACGTTTTGACCCCAGGTCATTTTTTAATAGGGAGATCAATACAGACGATTCCGGAGCCAATGATAATAGACGTAACTGAAAATCGGTTAAGCCGGTGGCAGAGAACAACGAAAGTAGTTCAAATTATTTGGAAGAAATGGTCAAATGACTATTTAGGAACTCTGCAGCAGAGAAACAAGTGGATGATAGAGAAGGACAATATTTCTGTTGGTACTATGGTACTCGTTAAAGAGGATTATCTGCCAATTTGCAAATGGATATTAGGTCGGGTTATTAAAGTCTATCATGGATCTGACAATAAAGTAAGAACGGTTAAAATCAAAACAAAATCAGGAGAATTGAAAAGAGCGATAACAAAGATCGCCGTTCTTCCGATAGAAAACTGAAATGATATTTTTGCATTTGTATTGTATTGTTATAGTATTGTAATAGCTGTAGTTATAGTAATAGTATATTATGTTGTTTATAAGTATATTAACTTTGTTAAGAATGTTTGTATAATTTCTTGAAATTTTGTAATTTCAATCCGGGGGAGTGTTAAGTCCCTCTGAAGCCAGATGGCGCTGCCATCGTTACTGTTTACAAAAAGAATGTTAATTACTTTGAAGTTGGCTTCAATGGCGAAGCAGAGAGTGATTGTGGGAGCCTGAGCGTCTCTCAAAAATTAGTATAATAAAGATAAAGATATGTTACAGAGTAGTTTGTTAATTAGTTTAATTGAGAGTTACAGTCCATTTAGAAATCGCCGGACCAAACGTTGCATGTCTTTCTTTCAATAGTAAACCAGGCAGAAAAATTGTCCGAAACAAGTTGTTCATGTGAAACAAATGCCGTGTGATAAGGGTCTCAGACATCATTACTTACATCTAACATTTCACTTCCAGAAACAAGGGTAAAAATTCTTCAGCTGCCATTCACTGTGCCAATGCCTGAAATTAAAAAAATCATTTTATAAAAATCTTTAAAAGGATGATTCAAGTATTGAAAAATCTTAGATCATAACTTGGTCATACACACAAAATATATTATTTTTTATACCAATAAAATAATATGTTGTTCAGTGCTGAATGAATTATTTAACAATAGGAGAGGGTCAATGGTTGTGAAATCACATCATAATAATAAGAGAATTTATAAAAAATGAAATAAGGGGTTTTATTTAAATTTTAATATTTAGTTAAGAATAATTATCCTACTAACTTTAATTCATATATTCAACTCTGAAACACACTTTCTACAACTTATCTTTGGCTACTATAGTCTGTGTAGTCAGCTTGACAGATACAGTCAGCAAATGATGATTGACAGTCATAATTGTTATCTTGTCTTCCTGGTACATGTTTTCCTACAACTTGCATGATTGCATACATACTTTTTCACAGCAGAAATATACAATTTTATGAAGAACTAATTTGCAATAATATATAGCATACATGAAAACAATCCAAGCATACTTTATATTAAAGTGCAATTTTATGTAATCATTGATGAAAATTACATACATCAAAATATACTTTATTGTTGACTTTACTATTACTTTAGGATTATTAAAAATCATCATCAATTCCTACATGCTGTACAATCATCTGTCTTTTAAAAATAGAACTTGTTACATTTAATATTTCAACAGGTTTTTCTATTCAATAGATATTTGATAATATAAGGAGTTAAGTAAATTTGAGCTAATTATATTTTATTTTTACCAATTCTTTACAGTTATACCACAATTCATTACATTATTTTATATTAACTTCAACCAAAATATTTCAGCACATTTTGAGATAAAAGACTCAAGTACCTTGCATCAGTTTTAGCTGTAATAAAATTACGCTAATAACGTTTTTCTGGAAGTTTCTCGAAAATGATGTTTCTTTTCGAAAAAATTAAAACAGTAAGGAAACAAATTTCTTAAAACATCTTTCTTAATGCTACATTATATAGAAATTTAGGAAATGTTAAAAAATGTTAATGAACTGTATATGTGTTAAAATACAATATATCACATATTGCACATATAACATATCAAATTTACTGAAATGGGAAAATATATACATACCTGAAAGCAATCTCGCAATAGCATTTGGTTTGAAGCTCGCGCTATCCACTGGAGCATCTGCATTTACGCTACTTCCTTTACCCATTTTGTGCACTCTTCAATCGAATTTAAACTTGATCGTATCGTTCAACTTTCCAGTTTTTGGAGCAGTACAGGAAAAAAATCTAATTTTACACAGTAATTACTTTACATTGCACATATACTCTACGAAGACTTAAACGCCGGATTTGTTTACAATCAGATGGCGGTACATCTACCACATACCGTATTTATCCTCTTTTCAAATCGCGCCAACATAATAATTACGCCAAATTTGTTTCTGGGCATGCGCAGTATGCGACATTCGTTTAACACTGTTCAACTCAATGTGCGGTTTGCCATTACGCGTACGGGAGAAACCTGTTTAGGGCTACTCCATCTTACTTTCTACCACCATGCTGACTACTGCTATTATCTGGTCCAAGCAATTGGAAATGACAATCTCTGTCATCTGTTATTAAACTTATCTGAAATTATATTCGTTATATTAAAGTGCGTACGTTATTTTCAGCTCTTTAGTAGTTTGCCGACAGATGTGAAACGCCCTTGCTCCAGAAAGATGCTATAAGCAGAGGTATCCATCTCTCGCCCCAGGTTGCTTAGCCCTCTGTTTTTTTTATGCGTATAGGCACCTCTTTCTACCACATTGAGTAATATGGAAACAATTTATACTACACATATAATGGTCTCTAAGCATATTATTAATTTTTTATTTTAAAAACTACAATTGTTTCTTCTATTCGTATAACACATGAATATGCATTAAATGACGGGTCGTTAAATTCTTAGTGAAAGAGAAACTAAAATTAAGTTATCATTGTAAATACATGTAATTTTAGTATATTTTATCCACATTTTGGCCTTTCAGCTTTCCATATGGTTCCAGCATATGCTGAGGTGATCACAGTAAAATAGTGAGTTCAGATGTTCAAGAACGTTCCCTTCACAAAGCAAATTCTCCCAAGAACTTAGAAACGAATCCACACGGGTAGAGTGATGTCATGACCAGCCAATAGCCCGGCATTTTCCCTTCTTTACACATCTGTTCTAATCGTCTCGAACTGGTTCCCCCATCGAAAACGGTGTTAAAGAGAGAATCAGAATAGTGTTGCTATGATGTTTGATAATTTTTTTATAACTATTTTTCATATGCTTCATTTAGCCAAGAAATAAATGTTTTCACGCCTCTAATTTGAAATCTTTTTTTTTTTTTTTTTTTTTTTTTTTATTTTAGTAATTTTTTGTGGTATTAATTCATTTTCAATACAGACACTGAGGTAATTAGCATTACAAACGCTACTGATTATATTTAAAAGTTGAGGAACTCTACGTAAAATTAAGAATTTTTTAGCTCTGTAAAAGACTTGAAACATTCAGTTAGCTCATTTGAGAAAAGAATGGTAAACATATTTTACTTTTTAAATGGCAAGTATTTTGTATATTTGTGGTATTCATTATTAATCAATGAAATGTTTCTAAACTAATGATCGGTTGGCAAAACAAGCTACACATCTTCAAGTAATTACTCCAATGATACTTCCCAAGTCATTTTACAAGAACAAAAATAGGGATGATACAATACTCAAGTGGAATGAACTATACAGGAATTCTACTACCGCCTCTTTGACTAAACTATATTTTCCTTCCATTTCTCACAGACTGAATAATAAACACTTTTTCTGCAATTTTCAAGTAACTCAATTTCTAACTGGACATGGTAAATTCAATTCACATCTGAAGAGATTTAGATTATCTAGTACAGACTTGTGTTCATGCAGTTTCGGGGGAGTGCAAAATGTCGAACATTTGCTGCTCTATTGTTCAAAGCTCAAGAAAGGACGAAAAGAACTCATTTCTAGGTTAAATTCTGTGACTATTACATTTCCTCTCCCTCTTCACATATTTGTCCAACATAAATAGCTTTCTGTTTCTTCTGTAAATTTATCTCTTACGTGTCATCTGTGAATTTGTAAGTTTATTTTATTTTGTGTTGTGTTGTTGTATTTGTTTGTTTTTTTTTTTACTTACCTCTGTAAGCTTTATGTAATACTATGTGGTGCACGAGGATTTAAAATTTTCAATTAAAAAAAAAACTAATGCAACGTTGCATTATCCATTTAATTGTGTCAAGAACAGTGAACTGCATGAAATCTGTGTCATTTACATGTATATTAGATATAAGGAGATAAGATGTTTAACAAATATTTATTTTAAAAGACAATTATTTTTAATTAACCCTTCTGTTTCTGTTTAGTCAATCTGCTTTTAGAAATTTCATAAAATCTTGTCTGAGCTGTTTAAAAGATTTTTGTACGTGGAAAAAAATGTCAAAAGTGGTATGTTAAATTTTAAGTTATTTTCGCCCTGCCTTTGTGGTGTAACGGTAACACATTCGGCGCGTATTCGAGAGACCCAAGTTCGAGTCCCGGCCAGGGCATTGTACACTGCTCAAAAAAAAAAAAAAAATCTGAAATGTTTCATATTTTAAATTACGTCCAAAGGGGCGTTTTTTAACATTTTGTGTGTTACCTTTCTTTATTAAATATCATGTTCCTCGCACTTAAACCATAAGATCCAGTGCAACAGCAATATCGCAAAATAGTTTTAAAACGAGCATATCTTTAGAATTTCCGATACAGAGACTCACGCGCTGGAGATAAAAATGTTTTTTTCTGCACAACGTTGCCATTGCTCGCTTTGAAATCCTTGAGTTTGTTAATCAAAAATTCGTCAAAGTTTTAAAAAATAGGAAATCGATCATAAAACAAATTTCAAATTTCAAATTTGGTCTTCCACATGCTCATATTCGTTGGAGGATTACGTTATTCAAAATTCGATGACTCTATGTACCGTTGTTTTATCACAATACGAGAAATATACATACATTTATGCAGATTTTTCATTATTTAATTTCTTCAAATATAATGCAGGACTCTAACATTTTGTGGCAACAGTTTGAAAAGTGAACCGACATTTATGAGTCCGACGCAAAATGCCAAAACGAAACTAATAGTCCTTCGGGATTCAAATCCCTTTGGACTAAAAATGGGACAGTTTTATATCTCCCGTTCTACAGGGCCGATTGACAAAATTGAAATTGCGTTCTTCATGTCTCGAAAGCGCGACTTAGGATATATATTAGATTTATTTATATATAGCACTATTCTAACATCGGTATTTTGACACAAAATCCGACTTTTTGTGAAATAACATACCAATTTTTTTTACATATTTCAATTCTACAATTCAAATTACGCCTAAATATGAAATTTTGTAAAATTTGGAGCGAAATTTACGGAGAAATTCACAAATTTATGTTGGCACTTTTTTTCAGTTGCGCCAAGAATAGTTCACTTGGCGAACTTCTTAATATATGGCAACCTAGTTTCCTTTCCCGTGAGAGGAAAAAAAGTCACAATCGTTCTTTTTTCCAAATAATATTCTTTATATTATATTTTTAATTATATAACTGTTATTATTTTAAGTAATTTTTCTTTTTCGAATTTCATTTTAATTGCTTAAGTTGCATGGTTTTTTTTCGAATAACTGTTTTAAAAATTTCTATTTACCTATTCGAGCTGTGTAAATAAAGGTGCATCGTTTATTTTATTTATTTTTTTTTCAAATAGTTTTCTTTATATATATTTTTGTCATAGTTATTATTTTAGGTAATTTTTAAATTTTTATACTTTTATTTTAATTGTTTGTGTTGCATTGTCTCTTCAGATAATTGTTTTAAAATTCTCAATTTATTCCTTCGAACTGAACATTTTAAATATATTTATTAATATAAATTTTTCAGAATTTGATTTTATTTATTTGAATTCCGTTACTTTCGGAAGAATACTTTGTAACCCAGACTACGATGCGTTTGAAAACTGCATATATTAAAAAGAGAAAATACAGTAAAGGACAGTTAACACGCCTTTCAATGTTCCCTTCAGAAAAGGTATATATAAATAAGAGAGATGTATAACCAACATTTTAACTTAGGATGACTTACATACACTGTTTTAAACAGTTTTATCATTGTGCCCATTTCTTTACACAATTTTATCCTACATTTGGTTTCTTAAAATGTTATTCATATTTTAATCAAATATTTTATTTTTGAAATCGCAAGAATCAAATATCATAAGATTAAAAGGTTTTAAATTTAAAAAAAAAAAATAATACAAATACTAAATTTTACGCAAAAATTTATTTTTCTTCTTCATTTCAGGCATTTCTACTTTATTCTTGCTCTTTTTCTTTAGGCATTCTGCAAGTATATTAGAAAGTATCCAACTTTTCGAAATATCTTGGTATTTCTGACAATCATTTTAAATAAAGTTATCGCCTTCCATTTCATAAAGGTCCACAAACGGCCGAGCGGTAAAGTCGCTGAACACTGGTAGTTCACTCCGGGGTTCGATTCCCGATTAACGGGATGGTTGCATGGGTGTTTACGTGGATTTTCTCATGTGTACCGTGTATGCCAGCTGGTTTCCCTTAGAAAGTTCTTAACGAAAGCATCCTTCCTTTTAGGCAGATAGCCCTGCTTTGAAGTAACTTAATAATCCAATTCAATCCATTTCATCAGTATTTGGTCAGAGCCTTTATCAGTCTTTAGAGGATAAACATTTTGAAGGTGAGATGAAAGGAAAGACTGGTTTCATCAAGAGGTTTTGGTTTATTTAATTATGACAAAGCACTCAAGGGCTCTCTGCCTAAGGGAAGGGATGGCACGCAATACAAAACATTTGGAATACGTTTTCAGATTAAAAGTCATCTGCTTAATTCACAGCCATTTACAAGTCAACTACTCGGGCAATTCAGAATCGTTTTGATCCTGAGCTTGTAAGACAAACCTAATATCACTGGATTTAAACACTTCTTTAATATTCCGAGAACGTTCCTTCTTTAGCTCGTATTCCAAGAATATTAAGTGAATACAATTATTGCAAAAGAAATTGAATATTCATTTGCACTACGGCTTGGTAGTTTACTAACGAGTTAACAAAACTTAAATTCTGCTTTTTGTATTTAAGAATACAGCAATATTTTAAATATTTACAAATAATTTATTAAATTGGAGATTTAATTGGAGCTTCACTAGTTGCTTAGCATTTGAAGATTGTTAAATACTAATTGTTTGTTGTGAAGTCTAACCCAGGTTGCATGGTTGGTTTTCGTAGATTTCTAGGTTTTCTTTACAAAGGTTCTCTATGAAAGCATCTTAATCAAATAGCTCCCAAGTTCTTTCTATGTTCAAATAACTAACTAACCTAGTTTAAGAGCGATTTCCAAGTGAAGTTACTAGCAAAACCCGAATACTCATTAAAAATCATGTAGCTTGCCAATCGGGAGTAACATGAAAGATACGGCGCCAATAATTGAATTGCTGTTACGGTACGCTGTTTCTAAACTTAGATGGTCATTCCTTAATTAAATATAATTGATTTTTAACTTATTAGCTGACGGTAAGAATTGAAGTGTAAATAAATAATATCGTGTGCAATCTTGATTAATATAAAATTAGAAATATTTGCATAGAAAAATATTTGCATTCAGATAGAAAGTTTTCTGAAATATTTGCAATTACTTTATAAGAAGGATTCATTAATAACCGCAATAATTACTTATTATATTACTGATGATTAGGATTCAGTTCTTGACAATTACATTCTAAATTAGAATTTTAAGGATATAATGAAAATACGCTACGCACAAAAATACATTTTAGGATAAAAAATGAGTTGATTTTTTATGTTTTAAAACTTCTTAAATTCATTTAATAAACATTGTATCCTCGTTGTTAATTGAATTCAGAATGTTGGATGTCGTTTATATAATTATTCTTACTTGTCCACAGAACCTGCTGATTTATACAGCCATTAAGTAGCTGCAGATCATTTCTACATAACCATTGAATTTCTATTAATTCGGTCTCTAGAAGGTTGCATGTTTATATCATAATTTGACTTTTATAAAAAATGATTATTCTAAATCTTATGTTTCTATAAAAATATACTGTGCTTTAAAAATATGGATGATAGTATCAGCCGCTCTTTCAGCCACTTCATAAGCAACAGTTTGTTTAGAAATAAATTATGCAGTTAATGTCATAAAATATTTTCATAAAATTCAAATAAACATCAAACGAAAATTCTCAGTTTTAGACAATTCGATTTAAACGAAGTAAAGTAGCAGACGATAAAACGCCAAAGGTAAAAATTTACTCTTACAAAAATTTTTTTAAAAAAAGGAAGAAAGAGAGAAATTTTAAAAAATTTAAAAATTTGAATAATATCATCTATAATTTTAAAAAAATAGCTTTTTCTATAGTATTAATAAATATTTATTACGCATCATTGAGGGAAAATATTTCGTATAATTAATTCTCCGTAAAATTTTACTTGAAATTTAAGGTTAAAAATAGCTGTGCCAATTCACTGTAACAAAAATCCATAAACCACATTTGGCGTTATTATCGCCCAAAAAAAGATGCCAAATTTTAAAACGCGAAAATATGTAAATTCGTGTATATCTTAGAAAATTTTGGATAAAAAAGTCTAATTTTTTTGCAGATATGCTTAAAAATACACTTACTTTAAGATGATGGTAAAAATTTTATAGGTTATAATAAAAAAATTTATAAAAATTATTTAAAAATAGAAATTTAAAAAATAAAACACAAAAAATAGGTAAATTTAATTTGGAATGAACCTAAATTTCGAAATGTGAAAGGAAAAATAATAAAAGTTTAATAAAAAAAGAGATATTAATAAATATTTACCAAATTCAATTAACATTGAGGAGCTAAAATTTTGAGAGCTCTAATAGTTTAAAAATTACTCGTACGATTTTTACAAAACTTGGAAGTCTGGCATAATTTGAGTCGTAGAATCGAAATATGTAAAAAAATTGTTATGTTATTTCAGAAAAAGTTCGATTTTGTGTCAAAATACCTATGTTAGAATTCTATATATAAATCTAATATATATCCTAAGTCACGCTTTCGAGACATGAAAAAACGCAGTTTGAATTTTGTCAATCGGCCCAGTAGAACGGGAAATATAGCACTGTCCTTTTTTTTTTTTTTTTTTTTTTTTTTTTTTTTTTTTTTTTGAGCAGTGTACATTTTTAGCGTCTTCCTGCTTTAAAAATGACTTATTCATTCTACAATATAATTTGAATAAAGAAATTATTGCCGTCAGAAATTTGGTAAACATAGTTTTCGAAGACATTACAAGAAGTTTTCAAAAGTAAATATTTTCTTATATATAATCAATGTTATATAAGCAAATTTCTGTAAGAAAAATTCTTAAAAAATTTTGTTATTGCCTTTTATGAACAGTTCATGAATCTAGCAATTCTGCTTAACAAAATAAGTAATAGGTTAATGAAGATATTTTTATGATTTACGTCTGCCATTTTTTAAGCAAATCATAACGAACTGTTGAGAAAATCCTATGTAAATTCTTTTACATTAAATAAAATAGTCTTTTTGTAAATGATAAAAGTTTTAAGAACATTAGCTACGAAATTAAAACATCTTAATTGTACGCAAACATATATGGTCAAGCATTTTAAAGCAAAATATAACTTCTTTTGTTATAAAGATTTAACTGTTAAAGCCCCATTTCTTTTACGCTGTCAGCATCTTTATTGATAAGGTTTTGCGTATTTTGCGCAATGGACAGGAAATTACTGTAATGGAATTAAGTTAGCTTTATTTGTGGCAGAACGTTTCAGAATTAGTCTCTCAGGTTATAGCAAAATAAAATCTACTATTGATAGTATTTAGTTATGAAACTTCATTTAATGTTTTTTTGTTTAAATCTAATACACAAATCTTGCTAATTGCTTGAAAAATTATAAATTCCACTAATGAGTTTATTTTTTTCCAACCCAGAGAAGCTTTAACTCAGAAGGGCTATTAGTCTGAAAACGGGATATTGCGTTGAATCACTGTAAAAATCTAAATCGCTTTTCAAATTGTTGCCACCAAATATTATGAACATGTAATTTATTTAAAGAAATTAAATAATGGATAATTTTCATGAATGTATGCATGTTTTTCCCATTTTGGAAAACAACGGTACCTGAAACCTTCAAATTCTTAATAACGTAGCCCTCCACCCGAGTATGGACACGTGAAAGCCCGAATTTTGAATTGGTTTTATTGTGTATTTCATGTTTTGTAAATCTTTAATTAATTTTCGGTTAACTAAATGATTTCAAAGCAAACAATGGTAGCACTGTTCGGGGGAAAAAATTATCTCCACCATGAAAGACTAGCTATCGGAAATTCTAAAGCTGTTTTTAAATATTTTAGCCCAAAGAAACATTAGTCCAAATTCTCTTGAAACATTTATGTGTATGTCAATGGAATAAAACGCTCTTTTCGGTGTAATATGAAAGCTGAATACCTTCAGATATTTGTTTTTACCCCAGAAGGGGTTATTAGTATCGAAACGGGATTTTTCGTTGTTTCACCATAAATGGCGAATCACTTTTCAGATTATTGCTGCCAAATATTATCGGCTTATATTATTTTTAAAGAAATTAAATAGTGAAGAATTTGCATGTTCCTGGCATTCTGAGAAAACGATGATATTTAGACCTATCAAATTTTGAATAACGTAGTCCTCCACCAGAACATATGCACCTGACATCCGAATTTTTAACTTCGAATTATATATTTCATATTTGATGAATGTTTAATGAATTTTTTATTAACAAACTCAACGATTTGAAAGCGAGCATTGTGCGGAATAAAATCTTTTTATCTCCGGCGTAGGAGACCGTCTATTGCGATTTTGATGTTGAATTGAGTTTTATGTAAGTGCGAAGAACGTGATATTTAATAAATAATGTTAACGCACCAATTGTAGATCATAAAAAGGCAAAAAACTGTTTGGAAAACCATCTTACTAAGAAAAATGACTATTGATTTGATAAACTGAGAAAAGTTTGAAAAAATAGAAAAATGTGTGCCGACACCTAACACTGCCTCAGTAATTCTAAAAATATGTTGCTATGCTATTTTTAAAATTTTTAATTTTGTTGTTCAGTTGTGTATGGCGTTAAGTGCGAAAAAATGGTGTTTAATAATAAAGCTAAAACGAAAGCAGCCTGGTAGACTACAAACTCAGCGAGAGCGGAAATATCTTAGCAAATCCTTTTGGGTAACAGAATATGAAATCTTGCAGTTTCTTTTTAAATGATTAAGAGCTCTATTTTTCTAGAAATATGGCAGAAATCTCTTTTCGTAAAATTATAACTTGATATTTTCCTGTATCTTTTTGTTAATTTGCATGGCCTTTCGCTAAACGATATATTTAATATCAGTGTGCTGCTCTTGTCTAAGGAAAGTAATTGCTTATTACGTGAATCTCCGGTTCCGCCAGAGAAAATATCGTTTGTCAGTGGCAGTCAAATATTGTCTGACTTCGGATAGCATGACTGTGTTTGAAGATCTGCCAAATACTATGAAAACTTCAGCTGGAAAATGTCTTGCCTGAAGCGTAACATAGGATGCTATAAGATATTCTACGATACTTTCGCTTTTTCTTCTTTTATTTTTCAGCTTATGCAGGGCGAATTAAAAATATATAGCAAAAATACAAAATTGGTATAGGGGCTGAAATAAGTCGATATTTAAATGAGAATATTTGCTCTAAGTGGTGCTTTGCGGTGGTGAGAGGCGCAGTAGATAAACATCTTCTGCTGGCGTAAATCGTCGTTTCCCGTAGGAAATTTTGAGTGGTATGTATTGCTACATAAATGCGGACTCGCGGATATGCATTTTATGTATTGAGTTGGGGATAGAAAAGGATCAGCTGCTTAATAGAGACATAGGAAATTGGTCTGTAAACATTCACATAAAATTTCACAGTGTTTCCTGATGCAATGTCAGCAGGATAGCATTCCACGAATAGCTGCAAAATTTAGACTTGAATAGCAGCACATGCTGCACCATATATGAGTCAAGTCCTGTATGAATGCAGCTTACGCTAAGCATTATTTAGCGTGGTGTGGCTTAGAGACTGTTATGTGTAAACTGTAAAAATACAAATGTCATACAATTGGAGCGTTAAATATGTAAATATATAAAACTTCATGAAAAGAATTAAACAAATAAATGTAAACATTGTATTTGCATAATTTTATAAACGATAATGTAACAGAATATCTCATAAGTTTATCCCATATTTATGAAATGTTATAGATTTGTTCTAGTTGACATTGACATAATTTTCTAACTAATTTTGAGTAAATTCTTTATATCCCAAATTTGTAAATAAGTGATTATACGTATATATATATATATATATATATATATATATATATTAAGCAACCTTTATAATTATTTCATTTCTACTTGACGGCAAAATGGCCCAAGGCGTATCAACTGACTGCGGATTGTCCTGTTGGCGAAAGGCGACTATGAAACGGCGAGGCAAAACGGCGTTAGCGGAATGTCCTAAACCCGACTATATGGTGTTTCTTTTAACTTGATCAATGAATTGCATATCTACAGGAAAAATTTGAATTCGATTTCCTCAAAGGTGTTTGCATCATTCAGTGACAAATTTCTTGTCAAATTTCCTTTCCATAAGAACTGGGATTTCCGAAACCTAACACAGATTTCTGTATTAAAAAAACGGGTGGAGGAAGATAGAAAAAAGGAAAAGGAGAGAAAAAATTAATTTCTTCTATGGTCAGCTATGCTAATTTGGAAATGTATTTTGAAGTGCATGAGATACCATTACTAAAATTGTATTCAAAGTCGTTGCTTCAATTCTATTCGATATTAGTGAGTATTGTATTCGTTGTGAAATGTTTTAGCCATTAGCGGGAGCATATAATTCAGAATCACGTACGCTTTGTAGCAGAACTTAAAACCTTAAAAGCTTATGATACTAGCAGTTCTATCGCTCAGAAATTTTTGTCATTACTGTAAGAGATCTTTTATCAGCCTAATTAGCCCTCATCTCATGTCACGTAGTGCTGGTCTCATTTGCTTTTAGCATGTTTTCCAGAACTAAATACATTGAGACAGCTAATGGTATAAAATCATGCATTATAAGCTTTCAAACAGTTAGTTTGAAATTTGAATACTGAAAACTTCATAGCGAACATTGAATTCTATAGATAATAATTTTATTTGATTAAAATAAACACGAGAGAACTGTTTTAATTAAGGAATGTTTATTAGTATGTGTAAATGAAAAATGCAAAGAATAATTTAAAACGCACTTCTGCTAATCTGTAAAATGTT
The DNA here is from genome assembly GCF_044657685.1 of Stegodyphus dumicola. Classification (NCBI taxonomy): domain Eukaryota; kingdom Metazoa; phylum Arthropoda; class Arachnida; order Araneae; family Eresidae; genus Stegodyphus; species Stegodyphus dumicola. Next base: position 128,229,287 of record NC_140771.1, on the reverse strand, counting down.
ATGTGTGTGTGATTATGGCAAAGCCTCGAGGGCTATCTGCCTAAGGTTAGGGATGCCTTCGCGGAGGACTTTCTAAGGGAAACTGGCTTGTGTACACGTAACACATGGGGAAAGCCACGAAAACGCTCATGCAGCCAGCCCGTTCGCGGGATTCAAACCTCGGGCCGAACTATCAGTGTTCAACGACTTTACCGCTTGGCCGCTGGTGGGCCCGTAAAATGTCATGAAAGGCAAAGAAAATGTATTTATATTAGTTATAGTTATATTAGTTCCTAATATAAAATTTGTTGGTCAATATTCCCAATGCTAAATGTATATTATAAGCCCATTAGATAGCGTATGCAGTATTTTGTTTTGATCAGACATTTTAATTTCAAATGAATAAAAATCTATTCGTTAGAGTCACGTGTGTTACTAAGTGCCCGTTGGTACAAGAAAACGGTGATTATTTGCAGCTGATTCTGCAGACTTTTGTTATTTTCTAATGCACCTTACCAATTAAGTCTTAAGCTCTCTACTTAAGATAACGCAGCACGGTGTCCATGCTCTTTGTTTCTGGTTTAAAACTGATCTCTTGCAAGATTTTGTTCGTGTACTGCTTAGTTTCACTAATGTAACTATTGCATAATAGTAACTTTTTTTCTCTATCTTTGATGGTAATTGTTGTTTATACTTTAGTCTTTGTTAAAAATAATAGTTTCATCTTTTAGACGATGCAAAATAATTTACCAATATTTATTCAAAATATTGTAACTTTCAAGGTGTATGTTATCAATTAGTGTGAAGAAATATAAAAGATAATTTTACGAGGTTACTTTACTCAAATTCAGTTATAACGTTTGCAGAAAATTATTAATTTCTATTCGGAAAAATGTCAAACTTGAAAAGTTATTGAACTTTTAACACATATGACAAAAAGCCTGCAGATATTTTCAACAATAATGCAAATTCCTAGTGTCGCAAATAAAAGTAGAAACCTTAAAATCATTTTAGTTTAATACTCCCATATAACATGATATTTGAAGGAAATTCATATGTAGTCTACATATATGTCAAAACGCCTGATAATTGTCTGATACTGATATACAACCTACATGCGCTTTAATTCATTTTTTTTCCAACAAAGTTAAAATTCAAATGAAAAGAAACGAATTTTCTTATGCATTTGCTGACAAACCATTTTCATTTGCTGACAAACCATTTTCATTTGCTGACAAACCATTTTCTTTAAGAAAAATAATTCAATAAAACCGGTTCTCGAAGCGCTAGTTGTTCTTGATAATATATCGTATAAAAGGATTTATTTTACTTTCTCAGTGTGGAAGTTTTATATAATGTTCAAGTGAGAGTGAGTAGAGTATTTAAAAAAGTAATGTTCAGCATTGTCTCTTTCTCCACGTCCACACTAATTTCATGTAGCTATGTTCCTTGCATAAATGTATGTGAGAAAAAGGGGACATTCTCCGTTATGATCCACGTAGTTTCCTTTGTTATTGAATTAAGTGCAGTACCTAGTTTGCGGAACGGTTGGTAGGTTCTTTTCTCTTGTTCGGTATTGTCCCACCATTTCTTCCATTCAGCTTTAGATTCGTTGGTTATGAGTTTTAGGTGCGAGCCAGACCATGACTCTGATAAATTTTATGCATTTTGACTTCTAGCTGCTTCTTTCCTAGAGTGTCAGCCTCCTCGATGCCTACGGTCCCTGCATGTTTTTTCACCCGAGTGACAAATGTTGATTGTATGATATTGAAGTTCTTTCTCTAATCTCTTGGATTAATTCTGATTTGTGGCGTTAGCGATGTCGTGCATTCTTGAAAGAATATCTGTGAAGATATGTGATATTTTCAGGAAGAGTGTGATGCTGCAATTTATTGCTTCCAATAGCGCTCTTGATTCCGCTTAGAAGAAACTTTTTTTTTTTTTTTTTTTTTCATAAGTGGCACATTTGTTCAACTGTCGAGTTGGAGTTTAGATAAATTTTGATTGCGCTGCCTTTACCTTCTACTAGGAAAGGGGACGCTCTCTATAGAAAGAGAAAAGAAGGAAACCTTTCTTTTGCTTCGATTTTCATGCTTAATCTGATGTTATTTTTCATTCCTGCGAGGTGCTTATATGGGTAAGCCGGTGTCTCATACCTCTTTACTATAAGTTTTAGAGACTTTTAGTGGCTATTCTTTCGTAGTTGCAGACTGTTCTGTTGTTAATTTCTTGCTCAGATCTCGAAAAAAGTGGTGTGGTGTTAGCGATTTGAAAGACGGCTGCATTTTTATGTTATTCGGCAGCTTCTTAGGAAGTTGAGAAGGAACGGCCGGTGGATTGCATGAAGCTTTTTTTTTTTTTTTTTTTTTTTTTTTGTGTGTGTGTGTACTTTTTCTTGTTACCGGTTCTGCCCATATGACTTTCATTAAAGAGCAATCTCCTCTATAACTGTATGATACGTGAATTTGGGGTTAGCTTGCTCTTCTCCCATCCTATGCCTTTCATTCGCTTTAGATTGTTTATGATTTTGAAGTCTTGCTTTTAATACACTCTAGGTGGTCTATAATATCAAGCGTTTTTCAATGACGATGTCCATTTTCCGGAGTTAACTATCTTGATTTTATTTCCTCCAACTTGGAATCTTGGATGTCTTGTTTCTTTATGCCAGGATTTTCGAATAATTAAGACGTAAGAGGTTTCCTCAGAAATGATTAGATTTTATTTTTTGCATGAAGAATTGAAATTTTCTAGTGTGTTGTTTACATATCTTTGTGAACCGACTCTGGAGATACCACTGACGAAAAAAGCTGCATCGTCTGCATTGCCCTGAATAAGTTGCAATCAATTTCATTGATTACATGTACTCGTATGGTATGGACGACTTGCTCTGTTTAATTTTCTTATAAGATGCCTGAGACTGATCATTAGAGCTCTCTACAGTACTTTTTTCTATTCCAATAAGAAGGTTTATTGAATGGTAGAAACCTGGGTTCGATACATTCTGGCATTTTTATTAAAAAGGACCATCTGGACTATTTTTAACGCAGGATCTTGATGAATTAGTTATCAACCCCGTCCGGACAAGTACATTTTTGTTTGAGAGGATTTTTTAAACTCCAAAGGAAGCGAATGGAATGTTGTTGCTTGATTCTGGAGGGTGGCTATTGTTTATTCTTATACTCTGGAGCGATGAGTCTTCACCTGAGGAATCATGCAGGAATACAACATCGATTAATTTCTTGATGCTTTGGATTGTTGCATCTTCGTGTGTTTTGGTTTTGTTGATGGAATTTAGAATAGCGGTTTGACATGAGTGGAAAATTTTTTTGGCACTGGGCCTGTCAATAGCTCAGTAAAACTCATAATTAAATAAATCACTTTACACATAAACTCAAAAATGGACTGTATACTAAAATTTATTAATTACTCAAAAAGCCGCATAGTTAGTTCACATCTCTCGGCCGCGTCTCAGAACACACTCCAAGTTCAATACAAGTGGCCGCCAGGTGGCGCTATAAAAAACATCAGCGTCATCGTTTTAGAACACAAATATTACATATTTTTCACAGATGGCGCCTCTGGCGTCAACATCCAGCCCGGCCTTGAATGTTACATTCAACAATAAATTTGAAACACAAGTTATAAAATACAAACACAACACTCCAAGATAATAATAATGATGGTTATAAAAATTATACAAACTCAAATTTGATAATTAACTACAAATAAAATTTAAGTAACTGAAACTTTTTCATTATCAAAAGGCAAAGGTATAATTTTTGTCATTGGCCTTTTATAGGTTCCGTTTTTATCTTTAAGTGTCACAACTCGAATAATATTATCTTGACCTGGATGGGTTTTAATAATTCGTGCTAAATGCCACTTTAAAGGAGAGTAATTATCCGAATCTTTCACTAAAACTAAATCTCCTTCCTTCATTTCTGCTTTTCCTTTATACCATTTAGGTCTATTTAAAAGTTTGTTTAAATATTCAGACGACCATTTTTTCCAAAAATTTTGATTTAATTTCTGAACCATTTGCCATCTAGTTATCCGATTTATAGGAATCTCTGTAAAATTAGGTTCAGGCAATGCAATTAAAGATGAACCAATAAGAAAGTGAGCAGGTGTCAATGCCTCTACATCATTTGGATCATTTGATATGGGACAAAGAGGGCGAGAATTAAGTACAGATTCATTTTGAACAATTAGAGTAAAAAATTCTTCCTAAGTTAGAATTGTTTTTCCCACCACACGTTTCAAGTGATATTTAAGGGATTTCACGCTAGCTTCCCATAAACCTCCAAAGTGAGGAGTAGAGGGAGGATTAAAATGCCAATTTATGCTTTCAGTAGCCAAATAACCTTTGATTTCTTCCTCACTTTTATCCTTAAATAAAGATTTTAAAATCGCTCTTAATTCTGTATGAGCACCCACAAAATTTCTGCCATTATCACTGAAAATATCTGAGGGTTTACCTCTCCTGGCAATAAAGCGTTTAAGTGCTGCTAATAAATGCTGCACTTGTTAAATCATTTACAATTTCAAAGTGCAAGGCCTTCGTAGTGAAACATACAAAAATACATACAAATACTTTTCTTACCTGTTTACTTCTACCTACAAAATATTTTACCACAAATGGACCACAGAAGGTCCACAGAAATGGTCCTGTTTTAGCAAAAACTCTTGATATGGTCACTCTCGCAGCTGGTAAATCGGCCATCTGCTGCTGCACAAACCTAGAATTTACCTTTTTACAAATCATACAATTAAATATAATGTTGCGTGCGTACGGATTCGTTATGAAATGAATGCACAAGTCCGATGAAAAATGAACAAAAATTTATTATTATCACAACAAAAAAATGCTTAAATTTTCTCAAATTATCATGCAGTATTACAATATCTCACAGTAGTTATCTTTTAACTACTCAAATGTCTAATAGAACGTAATTCAAAACAGCTAAAGAACGCTAATCCGCGAATTCGCTACAATCAACAAGAGCAGTTTTTCTAAACAACAACAAACTAAGCAACTACTACAAACTGAGATGTTTTCCTCCTTTTATAAGATTTTAAAATCACGCGCTAGAATTTTCCAGTACTTTCTCGAAATCAAAAAGAGATATTTATTTATTTAACGCACGCGCTCTTGTATTTTTAATTTTTCCGGCTTAGCTTTCTTTTAATATTCGTCACGCGCTGCACTGCGCGAGAAATAAAACCATTTAATTTATAATTGAACTAACATTAGCTTTTTAAATACCAAATTCGTAACACTGCCCCCTTCCCAAGGACTGCACGTCCCGGGCAGTACAATCCCTGGACAGGAAGCTAAACTTACAACTGTGGCATAAATGCATTAATAAGCATTTCATTACAATAATAAACAACATGAACAATAAATGCAATACAAAAAAACAAATCAAATGCTATCAAATACAAATCAAATACACATTTAAAAACAAAATGGACCATGGTCTTATACTATTCACAATTATTTACATTATGTACTATGGCCATAGTAATGAGCTAACCTGTCGTAATGAACGACTTTAGGTTTAGAGTTCGAAGACTTACGAATCCGAACCACGACGTCATTCAGCCTGTTTAGGACTGTGTACGGCCCATCCCAAGGTGACTGTAATTTCGGACAAAGTCCTTTCCGTCGAGTCGGATTCCACAACCACACCTTGTCTCCTTCGTGGAATTGATGTTCAGTAGCTCTTGTGTCGTATCGGGTCTTCATCTTCTCCGTCGCCAAGTTGACTCGCTCTCGTGCAAAGTTGTGCATCACTTCAAACCGGGCCTGGAGATCTTGAATATATTCCTCAGACGATGAAGGAGCATCCGGAGGGCGGCCAAACAATAGATCACAAGGCAGACGAAGGTCACGACCGAAGAGCATCTGTGATGGAGAATAGCCGGTAGTCTCGTGGACAGCACTGCGGTAAGCCAGTAAAAAGAGTGGTAATTTCTTGTCCCAGTCCTGTTGGTTTCTGGAAACCACTAATGAGAGGTTATTAAGGATGGTTCGATTGAACCTCTCTACCATGCCGTCCGACTGGGGATGCAATGGCGTCGTTTGAGTTTTGTCAATGCCGAGTAGTTTGCATAGTTCTTTGATTACTGCCGAGGCAAAATTCCTTCCCTGATCGGTAACTGAAGAGGCACTCCGAACCTGGAAATCCAGTGCTGTATCATTACCTCAGTTACTGTGACAGCCTCTTGATCAGGAATAGGATAAGCTTCAGGCCACTTGGTGAAGTAATCAATGACAACGAGTATGTATTTGTTGCCATCAGCAGTTCGTGGCAGAGGTCCCAGGATGTCAAAGGCGATACGTTCAAAAGGCGCCCCTACGTTGTAACGTTGCAGTCTGCCTCGGCTGCGTTTCCTCGGTCCTTTTCGACCTGCACAGGCATCGCAAGATCGGCACCACTTTTGCACGTCATTCTTTGCATTATTCCAGTAAAAGCGCTCACGAACTCTCTGTAAGGTCTTCATAATTCCAAAGTGACCTCCTGAAGGGCTGTTATGTAGTTCTTTGAGGACATCAGGAATCCGGGATCTTGGAAGTATCAGTTGCCATCGGAACGTCTTCCCATCATCCGACTCGAATTTCCGGTATAAGACGCCGTTTCGAATGTGAAGTGAATCCCAGAGTGCCCAGTATTGTTTTGTTGTAGGACTACAGATAGAAATGTCCTGCCATGTAGGTTTACTGTTTGATGACTCTATTAAATCAATTATGGGTTTAATATCGCGGTGTTCCAGCTGGTCTTTCCTGACTTCATCATCACTCCACGGGTCTCGATCAGCCGATGTTGATGTTGTAATTTGTCTTGCGACCGGAGTCAGCAGCTCGTATTTCGCTTCCACCCTGGAACAATATCGGCAGCTTTCTTGGCAAGGTCTTCTAGACAGGGCGTCGGCGTTTCCGTGTGATGATCCCTTACGATGACGGATAGTGATGTCATATTCTTGGAGTCTCTGTATCCACCTGGCTATTTGACCCTCAGGATTCTTGAAATTTAAAAGCCAGGTCAATGATGCATGATCGGTGCGGAGCAGGAATTTTCTGCCGTATAGATAGTGATGGAACTGTTCTACAGCTTTGACTATGGCGAGCAACTCTTTCCTGGTGACACAATAATTCCTCTCCGGTTTAGACAGGCACTTGCTCCAGTATGCTACTACACGTTCTTGGCCGTCTATTTCTTGGGACAAAACAGCACCGACACTTTCATTGCTCGCGTCGGTGTCGAGAATAAATGGTCGGTCAAGCTGAGAATACGTCAGGATTGGAGAAGATGTTAAAGCCTCCTTTAAGTTGTTAAATGCATCCTCGCATTCTTTTGTCCACAAGAACTTTTGGTTGCTCTCTGTCAGCTTGTGTAGGGGTCTTGCGATGGAAGAAAAGTCCTTCACGAATTTCCTATAGTAGGTGCGAAGCCCTAGGAAGCTTCTCAGCTGATGGACATTTTCGGGCCGTTTCCAGGATTTAACGGCTGATACCTTTTCAGGATCCGTGCGCACACCTTCTGCAGAGATGACATGTCCCAGGTAAGTCACTTTCTTTCGGAACAATTTGCATTTAGCGGGACTCAGCTTCAGATTGGCTTCTTTCAGTTTCTGAAGCACCTTCCTAAGATTTTCTGAATGTTCTTCAAAACTCTTTCCGACGATGATGATGTCGTCCAGGTATATGAGGCAGGCTTCGTAGGAAAGGACTTTCAAAACAGTTTCCATAAGACGTTCGAATGTTGCCGGCGCATTACACAGTCCAAACGGCATCGCCTTGAATTGCCAAAGCCCTTGTCCCGTAGTAAATGCCGTCTTTTCTCGGTGTTCAGGCTGCATTTCTACCTGCCAATACCCACTCTTTAAATCAAGTGTTGAGAACCACTTGCTGCCAGAAAGAGTGTCTAGAATGTCGTCAATTCTAGGAAGAGGGTAACTGTCTTTCTTCGTAACCTCATTCAACCGGCGATAGTCGACGCAAAATCTTGTTGAGCCGTCTTTCTTTCTGACTAGGACGATGGGAGATGCCCATGGACTTACTGAAGGCTCGATGACATCGCTTTCTTTCATATCTTTTAACAGTGTTCGCACCTCTTCCTGTTTAGCAAACGGTAGACGTCTTGGATGTTGCTTGATCGGGGGATGATCGCCGGTATTTATTCTATGTTGTGTCAAACTAGTTCGACCCCCGTCAGAAGACGAGCGGGAGAAAACAACTTGAAGATCTTTAATGACGCGATCGGCAGCATTCCTCTCTTTATCGTTTAATTGCGCATTCTGCAATAACTCCGATGTAATTCTCTCTGAGGACACGGATTCTTGGATGTTACTCTTTCTTTCAACGGTGGTTACTGGAGTACATGATGCAACCACTTCACCTTTCTTAATAATTCTCCCCTTCTCAGTTACATTGGCGACTCTCACCGGGATAACCGTTCTGGATAGGTTGACGAGTGTTGAGGCTACTAGTACTCCTTTTGGGCTATTACAGTTATTAGGATATTCTATGATGCCGTAGCGGAAATTTCTGTTTTCGGCTATGGATCCAGGAAGTAAAATTTCTGTTCTTGCCGGTATTGTAATATAGTCTTGTGCTATGATTTTATGGACAGATTTAACTTCTTCATCATTAACGAGAAATAACGCTATGTCCTCAGATGTAGAATGCAATTCGTTATTTTTAAAATCCAAGGAAAAATTGTATTTCCTTAGAAAGTCCAATCCGAGTATGCAAGAATCAGTGATCTCTGCTACATATGCCGTGTGATGGTAAGCGGCACTTCCAAACGTGATGTTAGCATTTACTTTTCCATCGATGTTGATCATCTCACCGGACACAGTCTGTAGGGTAACGCAGGGCGGCGTCCAGATAAGTTTGCTTCCCAGTTGTTGAGCCAAATCTTTTCGGATGATGGTAACGTTGGCTCCTGTATCTATCGTCAAATTGCAGTGAACTCCATTAATATGTCCTATTATGAAAAGTCCATTACTGCCGCCTCTCACTGCAGAAATCTGAAGCGCTTTAAACTGGGGCTTTTCATGATCTGGCAACCTCCGCCCCGCGAGATGGCCACTAATTAGTTTCCCTGCTGTTTGTTAGGAGCGGTCTTAGCATCCGTGCCCTGGGGTGTTCTGCAGTTTCGTCGGATGTGTCCTTCAGCACCGCAGTTCCAGCACTTTAAGGTCGGTTTCTTGTCACCAATATTCTGTCTCAAGGCGTTCAGTTGTCTAGTTAAATCGTCTAGACGAGCAGTGACTTGATCCCCTGGCTCCTGGACTTGAGCAACTCTGACTGGATGGCGGTCTCGACGGGTGGCTTGCTGGGCTGCCTCAAATTTCACGGCATACACTAAAGCGCTTTTCAGATCTTTAACATCCGCCATTCGCAGTGCTTTCTGTATTTCAGGGTCCCGGATGCCATCGATGAAATATTGCAGGGACAGGATTTCCCTTGTTTCTGTCGGGCACTCTGAAAAGGCGTGATGTGACAGCCTTTCAACATCCGTGGCGAGCTCCTGAAGCGTTTCGGTGAGCTTCTGTTGACGAGATTTTAATTGGAGCCTGCTGTAGTCTTTTAAACATTTCTCGCCGAAGCGCAGATCCAAAGCGCCGGATAGAGCTTCGAAATCTAGCCTTTGATTTTCGGGAAGCGTCTGCAGGATATCCGCTGCGTCTGCTCTCAGAGAAGCGGCGAGATGACAGGCCTTAGCTTGGGAATCCCATCCATTCGCATCCGCAACGATAGAAAATTGTGTCCTATACACCTGCCAGGAGATCTTCCCATCATATGTAGATAGTTTCAGAACGGAACGAGCAGGCATCGATAAAAATTTGAAACCTTCAGAATTGTTTCCTACCGTCGCTATGCACTTCTTTAGGCTGTCAACTTCTTTGGCGACGGCAGCAGAAACCCTATCATCAATTTGTTGTTCGACGGCAGAAACTCTCTCTTCTATATGTTCTTTTACAGAAGAAATTCTTTCTTCTGCTTGTTCTTTTACCGAAGAAACTCTTTCTTCTATTTGTCCAACTTTAGTTTCAACCGCGTCTATTCTGCCTTCCATAGCCTCAAATTTATTTTCTATTACGCAGGTAATTTCTCTTTTCATTTCGTCCTGACCTGCTTTCATCTCATTTTTAAGAGATTTCATCTCTTCCTTAACGGATTCCTGGCCCAATTTCATTTCTCCTTTAACGGATTCCTGGCCCAACTTCATTTGTTCCTGTGCCGTTTTTATTTCTTCCTTGAGGGATCCTGGCCCAATTTCATTTCTTCTTTAACGGACCTTTGACCAGCATCCATTTTCTCTTTAATTTCTTCTTTAAAAGATGTTTGGCCAGCTTCCATCTTTTCTTGGAAAGCAGCAAAAGCAGTAATGAGCTGTCTCAATTGTTCTTCCATCCCTCTTGTTATTGGCATTCAAATCCCACTTCTGACACCAAAAATTGTTGCGTGCGTACGGGTTCGTTATGAAATGAATGCACAAGTCCGATGAAAAATGAACAAAAATTTATTATTATCACAACAAAAAAATGCTTAAATTTTCTCAAATTATCATGCAGTATTACAATATCTCACAGTAGTTATCTTTTAACTACTCAAATGTCTAATAGAACGTACGAGTAATTCAAAACAGCTAAAGAACGCTAATCCGCGAATTCGCTACAATCAACAAGAGCAGTTTTTCTAAACAACAACAAACTAAGCAACTACTACAAACTGAGATGTTTTCCTCCTTTTATAAGATTTTAAAATCACGCGCTAGAATTTTCCAGTACTTTCTCGAAATCAAAAAGAGATATTTATTTATTTAACGCACGTGCTCTTGTATTTTTAATTTTTCCGGCTTAGCTTTCTTTTAATATCCGTCACGCGCTGCACTGCGCGAGAAATAAAACCATTTAATTTATAATTGAACTAACATTAGCTTTTTAAATACCAAATTCGTAACAATAATTTTTCTAATTACATTTCTTGCAGAAACAATCCAAAATTTACTCCTTATAAGTGATAGGGTTGTTTCAGCACTTGCATGAAAATAAAGAACATGGAAATGATTAATCACAATTACAGTAAAATTATGTTTAGTTGGCAGAATCATAGGATGTTTTCTAATTTCACTTAAGTCACTGTTTTTCAGTCTGCCACCCACTCTGAGTATTCCACCATGATCTAAAAATGGACACAAATTCAATAGTTTACTACTATTAGGAATAAGAGCACACTTTTCTAAGCACTGGATTTCTGTCACAAATAAGTCCTTTGAACGTTTTTCAGAATACACAATAATGCACTAGAAAGTTCACTGGTTGTCAACGTTCCGCGTGTAGCATGCAATGGATGCCTGGTATTATGCAAGAATCTCTTGCACCAAGCCACTACTCTTAACAATTTGTTGTAAGATGAACAATTATTGATGACATCTAATGGCTCATAAGTGTTAATAACTGCACATATTTCACTTACTGCTGGTGGTTTTAATTCGCGACGATACAGTTCTTCGGACTCCTCAGGGATATGGCACTTAGTCATTACAGGTTGAAGAAGAAATGGGGGACCACACCACCACAGTTCACACAGTTGAAGATTGCCCGGATCAGTACCTCTTGATATGAGATCCGCAGGGTTCTGTTTAGATGGGACGTGATGCCACTGTCGCACCTCCGTCATTTCTTGAACCACCGCAACTCGATTAGCAACGAACGTTTTCATACAACAGAGCTCCTTTTTCAGCCAAGCCAAGAATATCGAAGAGTCACTCCAGAAAAGTACATTATTCACATTAAGTTTCAGAGCAGATATTACTCGAGTCATTAACTTCGCAAGCAATACTGCTGCGCATAACTCTAATCTTGGTATGGTAACTTGCTTTATAGGAGAAACTTTTGATTTACTTCATTCGCTCACTGAAATGTGTATTCATCATCAACGTTAACTGCAAGCTCCGGATTGTTGCTACACCATTTGTGCAGAGTCATAGTTGCACTTTTTAAAATCTCAATTAATTCACGCTGTAGCTCTTTTGCCGAACTCAATGAACTGGACCCTGTTAGAACATCATCCGTGTTAAAATCACTCTGTAACTGCAGCTGCTAATGGAAAATTTGTGAACTCATTTATAGCAAGCTGACGTAATGTTCTCATAAATAAAAAGGGTGCATTTACTGTGCCATAGGTGACCGTGTTCAACTCAAAAGTTTTAACTGGACCAATAATTGACTCTTTCCACAAAATTCTCTGTAGCTGCCGTTGAGTAGGATGAATCGATATCATTCGGTACATCTTTTTGATATCCGCTGTAAATATGTTTTCGGAAACGTACCATAATTGAAAACAAGTCCTCTTGAATTACACCATCATTATACTGAATTGAATTCAGCGAATTACCTTTTCATGTTGCAGTCGAAGCATTGAACACTACTCTCAAAGGTGTCGAACTTTTCTCAGGGCGATAAATACCAAGGTGTGGAATATAATATTTCCCCTTTTGCTCATCTTCATCTTTCACTTCCGTCATGTGACCTAGTTCACTGCATTCATGTAGAAAATCCGAGTACAATAATAAGTAATTTTCATCTTTGCTTAAACGAGTCCACAACGAGTTCAACCTCTTAAGCGCGATTTGTTTCGAATTCCCTAAACACATTGGATCTTCCTTAAACGGTATCTTGACTACATATTTTCCGGTTTCAGTCCAGTAATAGTTTTTGAGAAAATACTATTCACAAATTTCTGCTTCTTTACTCTTAGAAATCTCAGACTCTCTTTCTACGTTTTCGATTTCCCAAAACTCTCTTACTGCTCTTTCTAACTCCAAATTATCTGTAATAACAACCCCACAATGTAATTTACTTTCCCCTTTATCAGGAAGTGTCCCACTTACAACGTAGCCAAAAACACTATTTTGTAATCTTAAATTTGAATCCTGAAGGGAAATTTGACCTGGTTTTAAAAGCTCATAGAAATATTCTGCACCTATCAGAAATTCGATTGGGCCTGGCTCAAAAAATTTGTCATCTGCTAAATTGATATTATCTAAAGATGAAACATTTATTTCAAGAGGCCTAGAGGGCGTATATTCTGTTATTTTAGGAACCACCAAAAAATTTAAACTTAAATCGAAACTCTTCTCTCTATTTAAAATAGTTGCACTAACTCTAGATTTTATATTCAAAGACAAATTATTTATTCCTGAAACAGAAATGTTAGTCTTTTCTCCCTTTAATTGAAGCAAATATGCTAACCTTTTGCTCATAAAATTTGAATTAGCGCCGACATCTAACAAATCTCTAACCCTAAAAAAGTTACCCGATGCATCTTTAATTAAAGTGGTGGTGCCAGACACCAGGGTACCTGGGTATTACTAACCCTACCCCTCATCGAACAAATTATAGTATAGTTTCGAATATATGTGAATTATAACTGAATGCATTAACGAACATATCTTAAAATGTTGTGGATATACATAATTATCAGGTAATGGTACATAATTTTTAACAGAATATCTCCTAACGTAGTAACTTAAAGCAATAATCTGGATAGAAAGCCAGTCAAGCACAGAAGCTGTCGAGTGGTACAGCTGGAAAGAGAACATAGACAAACATGGCAAAACAAAAGAGGTAAGTGCGCTACTTTGGTGCCGTTAAACTGACAACATGCATAATACTAAAAAATAATATATAATACAATAACAGAACAGAAATTTGTAGATTATATATGTATAATAATAATCAGTCATTACACACAGAAATTAAGGTACACTCATGTCCAAAATTATGTTTACATGCATAAATTCACGGATTTCTCAGAGACTATGACTTATAATTTAATGAATTTTCGTGGAATCATACATAACATGATGACACATAAATGCAAAAGAAAAAATTGAAGATCACCTCATATGATATAAAATTGCAGCATGAAACAATAAAAATGGTAATAAAGTGTGACAAAGAGAGTTAAGAAAAAAAGGAATGATTCAGAAAAAGAATTAAGTTTTACGAATTTAATATGAAATATGATCTCCCCTGACTTGTACACACATATCACAACGTGTTTTAAGGCTGGAAATAACGTTGTTAACCACAGTTTGGGTAATTAATCTCCACTCTTCCAGCAATGCCGTCTTCAGAGCATTTACATCTCTAGGAGGAGGATGTATACGTGCAATTGCTCTTCCAAGGTAGTCCCATAAGTTCTCTATCGGGTTAAGGTCAGGAGATTTTGGTGGCCGAGGTATTCGCTTAATGTCTTCACTTTCAAGGAATTCATCAACGAGGTTTTCTCGATGTGGACGGGCATTATCATCCATAAATAAAAAGTCAGGTCCATATGCACCCCTGAAAAGTCTTACATAAGGATCTAAGACCTCATCTCGATATATCTGGCCTGTCACAGATCCGCTGCTGAACACGTGTAGGGGCGTACGTCCATCGATCATTATTCCACCCCATACCATCACACCTCCACTACCGAAACGGTCACGTTCCACAATGTTCGAGGGATCATTTCGTGTTCCTGACTCCCTCCAGATGTAAACACGTTTAGAATCACCAGTTAAACTAAACCGCGACTCATCAGTAAAGAGAACATGGGACCATTGATGTTCAGTCCAGTTTTGATGTTTTTTACACCAATTAAAGCGATCCCTCTTTTTCTGTGAAGACAGTAAAACACCTACCCTTGGCTTTCTGGCATAAAGGCCTTTTTCATTAAGCCTTCTGTATATTGTTTGCCGTGATGCAACAGTTCCAGTGGCGGCTACAAGCTTTGAACTTAACTGGCGAGCAGTAACCTTTCTGTTACGACGGGCAGTTAATGCCAGATACCGATCTTCAGAAGCAGTTGTCATTCGTTTCCGACCTTGTCCAGGCCTCCTTACAACACTTCCATCATTTTGAAACTGTTTCCATAGCTTAGAGACTGTCTGTCTTGAAATATTCAGACATGTGGCTGTTTCCATGATTGACTGCCCTGCTTCTAAACGGCCGATAATTCGCCACTTTACAGATTCTTCCAAATGATACTTCGAAGCCATAACAAACCGCTTTGAGTCCCTACACACTGAAATCAAACGCTATGTTGCAGAAATTCACTCAAATATTCAGTTTGCGCAAAGCGCTTGATTCACCCTTGGATGACGTAACGTCTAGATTTGCATATCACAAACCTTTTGATTACTTTTGATTGAATAATGCTAATTAGGCTTGGTTTTCACACATTCCCTGCAAATACGGATCACATTGATTCGATATTTCATTGAATATCATCATTTTTGGGCATGTAAAGATAATTTTGGGCATGCACACATAATGGCCCGCGGGCGCTTAATATTCATAGGATTCATCTTTAATTAAAGAAACAAAAGTGCTGAGTAAGACAGCTTTTAATTCATTCGCGAGATCGCACGTTGTTGATAATAAATTTTGATCAGTACTTGTTTTAGCTTGCACATGTTCAAATGATGGAGCCGAAGCGTTCAAATTCGAAGGAATATTTTTATTTTCATGACTCACCACCTGCGCAACTGTCTTTGTTTATTTTTTGTTCGCGAGGGAAATAAAGAGTCACGTGATGTTTCTTTTTGCAAATACCGCAAGAGAATTTATTCCCGCAATTAATCACCTTATGATTTCCTAAACAGTTGAAACATAGCTGTTTCGATTTCACTAACCCAACTCTATCGCTGTTTTTATAAACAGGGCATTTGTACAAAGGATGAATTTCATTGCATGATAAAATACATTTCGAATTTTTTATATCAATTAGAAAAAGCTTTGACATATTTCTAAGATAACTGTTTTTATTACTTAACCTAGAATTATCCACTACAGGTTTTCCCTTTGATGTATAATATAAATCTATCTCCTTCGCCAATTCTACAGGTTTAAACCAAGAATTTCCTTGCCGTACATTTATAAAACACATAACCTCTTTATCAAGTGTTTGACATATTTTATCAGAAACCATTAATTGTTTTAATGTTTCAAAGTCATTTACCTTTCTCAGTTTCAAATAATAATCCCAAATCGTGGTTAATCTAGACGCGAACTGCACATAAGTTTCATTCGTCATTCGTTGTGTCTTCCTAAAATTTTCTAAACAAATTTGGGGGGATGGTTCGAATTTTCTTAGCACTATTTCTTTAACCTTCGAATAATCTCCTAATTCGTCGTCTTTAATGTATGTAATAACATTTGTGGCTTTATCTCCCAACAAATTTAGAAGAATTTCCGATTTAAATTTCTCTGGAACACTTTTTGAAATGAACGCTTTTTCTAACGATGAAAAGAAATAACCCCAACCTTCTGGTCTAATTGGAATTTTAGTTGTTAATGTGCGTATACTTTTAATAAGAGAGTCAAGAGATTCTACATTTTCCCTTTTCTCATATTCTATGAGGTTTTCACTCTTTGATTCTGCTCGCAACTTCGCGAGTTCTAGTTCCGATTTCGCTCGTTCCGTTTTCAATTTCTCAAGTTCGAGCAATCGGCTCTCGTCACTTTTCCTTTCGTCGATAATGTTATTAGCTATACCTTCAACTAATACAGGATCCTTCTTATAGCTTTCACTGTTTTTAATTATATCAGTTAAATCTGATATAGTTTTCGCTTCTGAAATGTCTAAATTCAGCTCTACAGCAATACGCTAATAATCTTTTTTTTTTTTTTTTTTTTTTTTTTCACTTTTAAACATTTTGAATCTACTATTTTAATTACACAGTTATTACAATTAAGGCCACGTACCTTCTATTTAAGAGTAATCCGCTAGTTTTCCTACCACGACACTTGTCTTCCGACTTTGACACACAATTCGAACTCCGGATTGGTAAGGACCAACAATGGGCCCGTCAATAGCTCAGTAAAACTCATAATTAAATAAATCACTTTACACATAAACTCAAAAATGGACTGTATACTAAAATTTATTAATTACTCAAAAAGCCGCTAGTTAGTTCCCATCTCTCGGCAGCGTCTCAGAACACACTCCAAGTTCAATACAAGTCGCCGCCAGGTGGCGCTATAAAAAACATCAGCGTCATTGTTTTAGAACACAAATATTACATATTTTTCACAGATGGCGCTTCTGGCGTCAACAGGCACGTATGTTTTTTGTACACTAGCGCATAAAGGTTTTTACTGTTATTGGCGAACTTCCTCTAGCAGTTTATGTTTTATGAATCTCTCTCTCGTACATAGTCCTTTGGTTTACATACAACTCGTGAGTTACCTCTCTTCCTCCTCAGTTCTCGCATTTATCTCGCCTTTTTAATGCTCTAGGCCTTTTTTATATTACACCTGAGTGCGGTGGTCAACCAACTGATGCGTTTTATGTCGCTAGGTCTTTTAATCTTGAACGAGCTTTCACAATGTTTCCGGGTTGTGTTTTTCAGTTTTGTAACAATGTTATCTAGGTGCGTTTTGCTTTCGGAGCAATTTATTTTAATTTCGATTTCTTGGACGACATTTATAAGGGATCTATTGAATTTTCGTGCCCTTTATTAGATAATCTGGAAAGTTTTGGCGGTCTTCGTTTTTATTTGAGAATTCTTATAAATGCTCTATGGTCTGATACATCTTCTTTGACGTGGACTGCCCAGTTCTAGACATATTGCGCTATTGGTTGGTTTATGAGCTTTATTTCCAGCCATCCGCATCTATTAATGCTTTGAAATGTTGGTTCTGATGAATTATAGTTAATAACTGTTAGGTTTTTCCCTGTTAGTCTTCTATCCTTTCACCTTTTGCATTCATACATGGATAACTGCATATGGGATTGTGCGCACTGAAGTCTCCGGTGACCATATGGAGGTTGCCAATTCATGTTTACAAAAGTTAGTCATGCTAGGTGTAAGGTAAGGGAAAAAGCTTATAAACTGCATTTATTCAAACATATCGTCTCATGGCGAAATAGTAAGTAGGATAATAAAACCAACCATGTTTAGCTTTCCTTTTCTCTGTATCTAAATAGACGTACCTAGATCTGTCCATTTTCCCGGTTTCTTCTATAAAAATCCGAAACTGGCTGTAAGCCAATCGTAGGCAGCTGAAAACTAAACCAGATAAAACATACAGATAGTATTAAAGATACCAGTCCTAAATCAAAGGAAATTTTTATGATCTGAAAGAAAATACATATTAAAAAATGTCATCAGGTAATACTCATAGAGCTGTAATGTATATAACAGGTCTATGGTAGTACTTCGAAAATTTGCCGTTTATAAAGTTTATCAAATCCTTTACAAATCTACACTCTTTATAACTGCAGTAGAATTTCTTTGTTTTACCATGTTTTTTCCTAGCATGTCGCAATAATACACAATATTCGACGAAATATCGCACACTGTCTTCCCCACTACAAAAACTATTATTTTGTAAATTACATCTTTTCAGGTACGCTCGGCTGAGTGGGAATTTTAATCTTTTAACTGTTTTTGTGTTTGTCTGTGTTGGGGTGTGCTGCGTTAACCATGAGGCCTATTATTATCGGCCTGGAGCACACTCGTATATATTAGATTACATTACATTACTTAAAAAATTTTCACAGCTAGCTACTTTCATGCTTACAAATTTTTGCTTCCACTTCTTAGACCTAGTATGACGGGGCATATGAAATTAAACAATGATTGTTAATTAATAAATTTTGAATCTTCTTATAATTGCTTTCCTTTTCTGTGTGCACTTTATATGTTATTCTGCTACTTAAAACATAAATTTCATTTCAATTCGTAATATAAACAGATGCGGAGAATCAAAAGAATGCATTTTTTTTCAGACTGAAAATTTTCTTCCTTTCCCTTTTCTTTTGTGAGCATTAATTAAATAAACAAATATTTGAATCATCGAATATATTTTAAGCAGAAATATCATATTTAAATTGATAGAGGAAAACTATTCTATATGTAAGTGATAATCAAAACTTTATTCTATGCGTAACTGATAATCAAAATTTCACATTCGCAGATATTTTTAATATAAACGCTATAGCACAAAAAGCGAGACACCAAGAAATTATCGAAATGATCCCAAAATCGGTAGATGTGATGTACACGTATTGAGAGTGAAACGCTAATAGTATCATAGAATTGAATGTTTTATTTAGGAAATGCAGCTATAAGAGAAAAAAAATGTGTTGGCTCACTTCTGCGCCTGAAACAAGCTGTCATCCAGCAGGGCATCCCGTTCGAGTTGGCGGATATCCTCCTGAGAATTTGCTTGCCATACGTATTCCAAATGGCAAGTTAAATTTCTGCGAATCATGGATGGTCGGAGACGCCCGCTCTTTAGAGCCTAAAAGTGTTTTATTAGGGAGAGTTCTGGTGATCGCTCTAGCCAGGGAAATGTTGAAGAAGCGCTAAGACAAGCAGTAAAAAGGCTTGCCGTATACCGCCGCGAATTATCCTGTTAAAATATTAGCCCAGATGACAGTGAAAGGAAGGGCAGCACTATGGAGAGTAAAGCCCATTCGACGTACCACCGAGCTATAGACAACCAAAGGGGTCAGGTATCAAAGGAAATGGCACCCTGTACCATAACTCCTGGTTGTCGGGCTTTTTTGTGGATGACAGCCAGGTATCTAATCGCTATCCTAGACGTCTCCGCTGGTAGGCAAGACTCAGTTTGAAGCAAGACTCGTCACTGAAAACAGTTCCAGTCCAGCGCACGAAAGATCGCATACAGATGGTAACATTGCAAACATGTGCTTGACGTGTGCAGCGCTGACATACACTGAGCACAATGGCTTCCATTACCTCAGCAACCTTTCGTTCAGATCCTCATAATGCCCATCTCTTACAAATTCATCATGTCGGTAACAGAACCTGAACATTTATCTACTTGTATTAGGAGCGTCTGTATCAACATATTTATTTAAACCAGGAAAAATACTTTAATAATGAACTTACATATACATATATTACTTTATAATATCTGTAATGAAATTCCTATGTGTATATCTGTATGAACGATGGCCGCAGGCAATGGAAATTGGCAATCATTATTTCTATACGCAAACCAAACAAGCAGGCTAGTTCTACGGAAAGTTATCGACCAAGCTCTTACCTGTATTGCATGCAAGCTGATCGAAAGTATTATTCTGAGGAGATTGACTCATCATTTTTTAACCAATAAGCTGCTACCGCCCGAGAAATTTGCTTTTCGAAGGGACCACAGCACTATTGATAAAATACTGTACTTTATACAGTGCGTCAGAGATGCCCAGAATCACAAGCCAATTAGATAAAATGTGGCGTCTGTGCTAGACCTGTTTAAATAACATATTGTCTAAATATCATATTGTCTAAATATCATGACAGAATATCATATCTAAACGTTTTGGGCAAATATATCTCCGTTGGATACCGCTCCATGTTGCTCTGTATGGTACTAAAATAGCTGACGAGCTTGCAAGGAAAGCTTGTGATCTTTCTACCCCAACTTCCACTGATTCAGGGTCCAATTGAAATAGGTTCCCAATACAATATTAAAACGAACATGAGGTGGATACTCTCTCCTGCACACCACTGGTATATCGCTGAGGAACCATGGCGGTCACTTCAGAGTAAAAGAGCTACATCTCTGCAAACGGCGATGGCAAGATGCAGTAGCTGCATTTTCGATGCAGGAAATTCAATGGGGTAAAAGACCCTTCCCTCGTGTACCTGTTCCCTTCCTGCCTCTCCCGCTCATCTACTGGGGCGCTGAGGCGTTTCCCTCAGAAAGCTGTCGGCTGAGCAGGATGATGTCTGCGATTTACTTCTACGGCAAGGTCTCTTGAACTTCGTGTAGGCTTTCCTGCCCCAGGGGGGGGATTAGTAACAACAGCAACAACAATGATAGCCACATCAACTCTTGAATTATATTTATTTGAACTAGTTAATATACAATGCCCTCCAAAAGTAAATTAACAGCATGTTTCTCAAAGCACAGCATTACAAAAATGTCAATAACTTTTAAATTGACAGTTGATGATAGTAATGAAGTTTGAAAAAATATATGCAAAAACAATAGCTACCACTTTCTTTTTTATAGAAAAGAATACTTATATAAAAGTTGGAGAAAAATGCAAAAATTGTAACTTTTGTTCGTGAGAGTTGATCTCAGTTGTTATTACAGTTTCGTGAATAATATCCAGGAGACTCCATGACTTGTCTAGCACGAGTCGTTTGCCCGATTCGTTCAGGGCACGAGCAATCGGATGGATGGAAATGTGGATGTCACAAGCTAATGCTGCTAGACGTCCTAATGTCTCTTGTAGTATGGTCCACCAACTATGGAATCATTTTGAATCCGAGGATTCTGTGACTACAAGACACGTTCTAGTCAGACCTAGAGTTACAACACCTGCGAGAAACGGTTATTTAGCTCTTTCGGCCCGAACGAAGAGTAACATTACTATGCCTCTGCTCATGGCAGATCACTTAGTGGCAACAGGAACAATAATCTCAGCTGCTACAGTGCGCAGACAGCTGCACAATACAGGTCTGTAATTAAGACGACCACTTGTTTGTGTTCCCTTGATCCGAGGACGCAGAGGTCCCCGTTTATATTCGGCAAGAGAACACGTCTCATGGCCCAGTCAACAAAGGGCGTCTGCTTCCTTCACAGACGTGTCCAGGTTCAAATTGGAGAGTGATTCAGGTCGTCAGCTGATCTGCAGGAAACAACGCAACAGATATCACCAATTCCACATTGTGGAAAGACACAAGTACAGCAGTGGTGGTTTTGGGGCTGGTTTGGCTGGTATGTTTCTCGGTGGTCACACTAACCTGCATGTGTTCCATAGAGGAACGTTGACCGGTGTGAGATATAGAGACGTAATCCTAGATCAATATATACGCCCATATGCCGCAGGTGTTGTAACTCTAGGTCATATTGGTCCTGGATTTCTTCTGTTGGACGACAATGCGCGACCGCATCCAGCTCAGGTTGCTGGAGAATATCTTGAGGGTCATGGTATGGAGCGGATGGAATGGCTAGCTAAATCCCCAGACCTGAATCCGATAGAACATGCTTGGGACTACTTTGGGAGACAGATTGCTGATTTAAGTTCTTCTTCAAGGTAGTTAGATGAGCTCGAACAACAGTTACTCCGTATCTGGTTGTTGCTTCCCATTTCACTGACCGACAACTTAATTGACAGCATGGAACTTCCTTGCTGTCAATTAATTGCAACTAGATGTGGGCACTTTCCTTATTAGAACCCATTTTTGAAATGTTACCACCCAATTTTTCATAAAAAAAACTGTGATATACTGCTTCTCCAAGACTGGATTTCTCTGCCAAGAGCACAATGTTTTGTTGTAATTCATGTTTATGTTCAACTTTAGAAACATTTCTATGTCGCATTTATTAAAGAACTGTTTAGTGAACATGTCTTGTGAATTTCTTGTTTCTATATTGCTTCATTTTCAAATTAGACACAAAAACCAGAGATTTTCTTAAATTTTGAAGGGCAGTGTGTTTCAGTAGTGATTGTATATATTGTTGCGTGCGTACGGGTTAATAATGGATTGAATGCACAAGTTGAAGAAAAGCCAATAAAATTTATACTTATCACTATAAATAAAACAAAATGCTGAAATTTCCTCAGAGTTATTCGTACAATATCACAATATCTCACAGTAGTTATATTTTAAACTAATAAAATGTTATACAGAACGGAGTTCAAAGCAGAGAAAGCTAATTCGATCTCACCGCAAATTCACTACGGTCAAGAACAAGAACTAAGTAAACAACTGAATTGAGACGTTTTAATCCGGCTTTTATAAGCTTTTTTTAATGATGCACGAGAACATTCTGGTAATTTTTCGATGTTTCTGGAAACCTCGAGTTTCCTCTTGCTGTCCACGGCATTGATGGTGGACAGCATTGCGGTAATCGAGCAAACACAGAGGTAACTTCTTGTCCCAATCCTGTTGGTTTCTGGAAACCACCAATGAGAGGTTATTAAGAAGGGTTAAATTAAACCTCTCTACCATGCCGTCCGACTGGGGATGTAAAGGAGTCGTATGGGTGACAAACGAGGTGGAACATTCTAGAAAATGGAGAACAGTTCCCAATAAATTAAACACCAAGGAAGAAAATTAAAAGGAAAGAAATTTAAACAAATTATTAGGCGACTTGCCTTTGAGAGGTTTTGAACTCATGAAAGTTTTGAACTCACTATTTCCGAATCCGATGTCTTACCTACTCAGCCACAATGTGTTTGGCTCAACGGAACAAGTTTTTGCTACATTCATAATACTAATTTATGCATAGTAAATGATCTAATTTCTCTGAATTCTACAAAATAATTTGTTGGGAATTTTAAATATATCTTTCCTTTTTATGAGTTTCTTAAGTTATAAATTATTAATTAAAAATCCAAAAACATTTCATTCTTTCTTTATTTATTTTACTTATTTAATGTATTAAGAAAACTTTTAAACTTTGTAATTTTCTAAAGTTTGCCCTTATTGCCTAATATTTGAAGTTTATTTTCTAATCCGTTTTACATTTTTGTGTATTTCAATTTACAACGTCTCGTTAGTTATTAGGTTTTATATACAATTACCCTCTGTATCACTTTTCTATCTTTCACATTCCATATATCTAGCACGCATATATACGTATACCGAATGTAATTAATTGACGTCAGAAAATTATGTCTTAAGCAGAATAAATAAAATAACCATATTTTTGGTAATAGCTAATGGATATTCAGAATTGAATCATTCATCGTTCTTCTTCAACGTTAAATCAATTAAAATAAATTATTAAGTATTTATTCTAAATTTTAAACTCTTATACTTCAACCTAAAATATTTATGCTCATCAAGTGGTAGTTCATTAAACGTGATATAATTTAATGATTTAAGGGCTACTGAAAAATTTTCACACTGAACTGTTACTTGTTTCTTTAAGATGCTATTAAGTTTTATTATCGTTAATCAGTAATTTTAATAGCACTGATGTCCGACACATGTTTTAAGCTAGAAAGATATTGTGCTACAAAATTATCAATAATTTAAGGGCAATAAAATGAGACATGTAATTATTATAATTAGTAAGGTAAGTACTTTCAGGAATTAGAGCTTCTAGTTTCACGACATAAAATTTTAGATTAAAAAGTTTGTAGTATATTCTTTTGTACGTTGTTACCTGGATTTTTCTGAATATTTCATGCAAATTACTGATTCTGAAAGTTTATTTACTTCTCGTTATTCTACAAAATGGATTTGAAATACTTATCTGGATTTAAGTTCCATAATTGGTTCATGCTTTATGCATGAAAAGTCACCTGGAATGTCTGACAATATTTTGAAAAGTAAGTAAATGACTTCAGTTTCTATTTCCAGGGTGACTGCATGGACATTTTACCTCTGAGAGGAAGCATTTAACTAAGAATAGTATTGAGCAAAACAGTAAGGAACAATATACCAGTCAAACAATAAATGAAATCTTTTAGTAAACATAGTAATGGAAAGCAAATAATGGTTTTTTTTTTTTTTTTTTTTTTTTGTTTTTGTTTTGTTTTTGTTTTTTTGTTAATGAGTATTATTTTTATGTTCAAAATAATTTTGACGTTGAGAAGTATGTTAAATTATTATTTTTTTTACAGCAGAATCCCTCATAAATGCAATTTAAATGAGAAACGAAGAAGAAGAGAATAAAATATAAACAGATTTTTAAATTTTTTCCTTCAAGCTTGGCAGTAGTTATTACGATGAATCATCTCTAGGACGACTACCCACAGTTCTAGCTAATTTTGGTCCCCTGAGGAGGTATTTACCTTAGAGACTTGATTTTCAATATAGATGTTTGTATATATTCGCAGAAATAATGGTCACATACAGAGGTGGTCATCACAGAAAGTCACTCTAGTCTTCTTATTAATAAAATATTTATTAAATACTTTTGTGTAATTAACAAAACTTTTTCCTTTACTTTTTTATCACTATACCTTTAGAACAGGACTAAAAGAGTTCAGTTTTAATTAAGGAAAATACATATGGTACTGGTCCGAAGTCTCATATTCAAGGCACTTTTTGAATAACTTGTCGTTAGGCATTTTTGAAACAGGAGTACATGAAAAATTGCATTACCCTCGCTGGGATTCGAACCTGGACCTCTCGAACACGCGCTGAGCGTGCTGCCAGTACATCACGAAAGCATGCTAGAAGGAGGGAGAAAATACCTTATAATTTAAACTGAGTTTTGAGCTGGGAATTTCGGATTTACTGGTATCTCAGGTTTTATTTTTAAATTCATGTTTTATTTATTTTTTCAGTTTTCAGGTTTCTCGGGTTTTATTTATGTTTAAGCAGGACAGGCTTAGAAACTCCAAAGCACAGTAGCAGAAATCCATAGGTTTATATACAATGACAATTAGTATTTTTCTCCAATCAAAGTTTTCTAACCAAAGATTTCTCAGTTCTTTTCTAATCAATATTTATCAATCAAAGTATCATTTTTGCTGTACATTATGCATGCTTGGAAGGCATTGTAATGAATATATACATTCTAACATCTTATTAGATAAGAGAAAATTGACGCATCCTAAGTGAAAGGCTTGCGTGATAGATGCAATCATCATAAAAGTACTTAGGCCGATTAAATTTTTCTAATTCAGTCGTGAGTTTAATAAAATTAATCATTTAATAACATTTTAAATTGACTATTTACATTTATTGTATTTTGACAGTTACGTGACTTGACTGAGAAGTAAATAAATTCCTTAGTCAGGCTTTCTTTGATCCCAGGGACCTGATGGTTCTACTTCGTAATCGCGTAAAAATATACCCGTATGTAATAATGTATATTACCTTCATTGGACAAGAGTGTCCCATCCACCGTCACCTGTGTTTTGACAGCGCCGCCCATACAGTATAGTGGTTAGTAACGCAGATTGCCGTACCTATGGGCCAGGGTTCGAATACCGGAGAAGACATGAATGTTTGTAAATGTATACTTTACGTGCAGCAAGAGGGCACTGAAAATAAATGCCCAGCCGAAAGTCCTCTAGAGAAGTTGCTGGTAGGAGACGAGGGGTGGAAGGTCACCGGACCAGCCCCCGGGGGTGTTCTTCATTCAAATTGGGGGAAAAGCGCCCATTTAGTGGGACGGGTCTGTACCTGTACTATAAATAGTGAAATTGTGGTGTCCCACCCACGTCTACCGGTGCCTGTATTTTGACAGTGTCGCAGAGGTGGTATAGTGATTAGTGAAGGTGACTTTTGAGCCCGGGTTCGAATCTCGGGAATGGATGGATGTTAACCGAAGGGGTGTCTTACCACCCTCGAAATCGATACAGTTTTGTTCAAAACCTATGCAAGAATAAGATTACTTTTTTTGCTTAATTTTTAAAGGAATGAACTGATAAGGATTTTATTTGATCTAAAACTCATAGACTCATCAGATGTGAAGCGAATTATCGCTAGATCTGAAGTAACTGTAAGTCAGCATCATAAGGTTTAAAATAACCTTCTTATTTAAATAGAAATCAAGAACATAAACGCACTTCTTGTGCTAACACTGTCAGCTTCAGTTTATCGTGATGCAACTATAAAAAGAAGTTAAATAAAAATAAACACATATAATAGTAGTCAAATATTGCACAATATAAACATACTCAAAACTGGCTCGGTAATTTATAACGGAACGTTAAACTCAAATTTTTGGCAGCTAATATAATGCAAAGCCAAATATTTACAACTATCCGAGCTGGCAATAATTTATACATAGCGTGCACGTGAAGCCAGAAATATGCTCAGTCTTAAAATCCCAAAACCTCAGTTTAAATACTGGCTATCTCATTTAAACTCTATCTATTAAAAAAGCATAAATATTTTTAGACCCAGAGTTTATTTATAATTCTGCAATAATTGTTTGTGAGAATTTAATTTTTTTTTTTAACTAACGCTGCCTATTTGACTTCATTCCCCTCGACATCTAACTTTATTCCTGAAAGAGCATCCACTAAGACATTTTCTTTCCTGGGAGCAGGGTTACTTATTAAGATATATTCTTAATAATAGTTTTTTAATAATAATTTTTCTTAATAATAGTGGGCCAGTTTAGGGGCCCATCTTATGAGGCTTGGGAACAAATTCTTTCCTGAATACAAACGAACTAAATATAATCTGTATAAATATTTATGGGTGCCTTCCCAAAATAAACACGAAATTTTTGAACCGCCAAAAGAATTGCTAGATTTTACCTATCTATAGCGCCATAGCTTCTCAGCTGGATAACGTGTAACTGGCTGTCTGTTTTGTATAATCACTGCTCATACCACAAAATTGGATGCATCTGGCGGAGATTTCTAATTTTCCGCCCTTCAGGGAATTGTTAGACTCGGGTTTGAATTAAATCCGATTTCAACCTTTCGAAAGCTGTATTTGCAACGGCCGACTAAGTAAGGGCCCTATCCATGACATTTTTAACCACAGCGTTAAGTGAGATTTACGGAATCACGTGGTACTCTGGCGTCACAAGTAGTTAAATCGCAAGTATTGGTATTCTCATCAAAGCTAGCGTTAAATTTGACCGTTAAATTGACGAGACGGCTGTTAAAGTAAGGACAGGTCTGACCCTTCGTATTAAATAAACAGATGTTTATATTTCGGGCAATAAACATGACGGAATGTTTTGCGTCAGTTTTAGCTGAAGCGTATTTGGATGAAATTAGTCGAATTTCTCTGCGTCGGCAGCGAATTTTCCGTCATCGAAGCAATGCGTTCGATTTACATACAATGTAGACAATGGATAATTAATTATCGTCAAGATTAATGAATTCCGGGCCCAGGAGAGTGTCTTTGGTGAGATAAGTTCAGCTTCGTATTCCCATGGAATATTAGAAAAATTACTCTTCGTATTTCTTGAGAATGTGTATTTTTATTTCACTGTCACGATCAACTGATTTTATGGTACAACTCTGATATACGCCCTAATTTCACCAAATGTGGCGATATGTGTTCTGCGCTGGTTTTTGGCGCGACTGCGTGTTGTATGGCAACCCTGTTGACGTTGAAAAATCTTTCGCTGGAGTTCATTGGTTCCCGTGATGCTTTGTGTCTCAGAAGCTAGGGGGGAAAGATTTAATGGTGAAAATTGTTGAATTGAAGTTCGGCATAAGGAAATATCGTCGTGGCCATCCTGTTGAGGGGCAATGGGTATTTGGAGGTGTAGAAAGAAGGTATGAGAGATTATTTTTAGTGGCTGTGCGTGATAGAAGTAGGGATTTGTGATTATTTGTTATTTTATTTTATTTGTGAACCATAATATGAATTTTCTGGATAGTGTGTCTGGCTGTCATATAAATACGATAGTGATTACGTGGCGGTATGTTAAAGGCGGTATGAAATTGGTATTTCTGTTGTTCGAAAAAGCATTAATAGTAAGTGCATTTTATTTTATTCTTGTTCTTATTTTGTAGAATTTTATGTTCATTGTTTTTTTAGTATGAATTTCTGTCGTTATTGTTGTTTTTTTAATTGTTTGAAATTTATTTTAGTTATTTTGTTGATTAGTGCGTACCGTCTAAATTATGCAATTCGTAGATGTTTTTTAAAGTTGAAACAGAACGCTGTGTACATGGTATTCTTTGAAATTTATTGTTGTTATGTTAATTTATTAAAGCGAGGTGTGCGTAGTTCGTAAATTCATTCGTTGCCTAGATGGTGCCATTCGTAGATTTTTTTTAAGTTAAAACATATCGCTGTGTACATAGACTCTTGTCAAATAATTTTGGTTAGAAAGTTCACGGTTTTGCTATCTAAATTTTTTGTTTTTGTTTCGGATTTTTAGCTTAAATTGTGTGTTCAAAACGTGGTTTTTGCATTCAACTGATTTTATGGTATCGAAAACCGTGTTTTTGGAGACATTTTAGGCTTAAAGTTCGAAATGTAGACAAAAAATTTAGATAGCAATATGGCAGCGTGGAGTTTCTCGCCAAAAATATTTGGCGAGAAATTTGGCGCCTTGAGGGCGCATATCGGAGTAGTTCCGATTTTATAAATACAAAATCAATTGCAGAATGTGCATGTGCTTGTGCAGTAAAATATCGCCAATACTGTTTGTGATGTTTCTTTTATTATCGCACATAGTTTATACTGTTTATACTGTTTGTAAAATTGTATACTGCATTTCATGTAAACTCTGTGCTGGGTTATCACAAACGTTAAAAATGTGATGTGCTTTATTTTTATTTAATTTTACTGTACTGTTGGTAATTTAAAGTAGCATTCTATTTTGATTCTAATATATTGTCGCCAAATCTGTTAGTTGGCGCCAGTGTTGAAAACTTGATAGTGTAATCTAAATTATAAATAATTTTGTTTTTTCTTTATAGTAAGATAAATATATTCTGTGTTTTTTAGGAATTTTGAAGACATTAAGTATTAATTTAAATATTCGACAAATTGTTTTGAGCCCATTTTCATGCTTTATCTAGTAGTAAATCTTCATGTTGCATTTTTAAGTATACTTACTTTAAATTTATTTAAATGTGTGAACAGGAAATATGTTTTAAGTAGCTTTACAAAATTAATTCTATTGTCGTATAAAAATTTAAATTTATCAGAAAATTGCATTCTTAAAAGTGTGATTAAATTCATTTAATACATGTAACTCTTATTAAATACTAGTGCTTTAGATTTTAATGTTAAATTTCATGCATGCTTTTGTTAAATTTGCAAGTACATTTTAAAGAAAATCAATTTGTTCATAAATTTGTCCTGGAAGATCTCATGTTCAGCTAAATCAAATTTACTTTTGTGTGACCTTAAATTTGAGGCACCGATCGTGAATTTGTTTTGGCTTATTCATAATTTTGATTGGAAAACTTAGTGCTACTGTGAAAGAATGATCAACTGATTTTTACCTTATTATTGTAATGACTTGCAGGATTTTTCATAATGTGATGTTGCATACGTTTTAGTCTTCTTTGTTATCAAATACATAAAACAGTATATTCCTAATCCGATATTTCTTCTTTTGTAAGAGTGTAATATATCATAATGTGATTTTTTTTTACATGCTAATAGAACCAGTGTATTTTATTTACTTGTTGCTTTAAAACAGGTTTTAAATCAAGCCTATTTTTTTCTGCCTACTCAGTATGCACATAAAACATACTTAAGCTATATTTTTAACAAATTAATGAGATATATGTTTTAGGTTAGCTGCTTTAATAGAAAAAGAACTAAACTAAAATGATATACCTCGAAACATTTTATTAAAAATAAGAATATTATCTTAGCAGTGTTGGCTAAGATTTATTCAGACCCTTTCCCCCCTCCATTTATTTTAATATTTCCATATATATTCATTTAAATAAGAATCCAGTAAAGTAAGATCATTCTATATAAAGCTGTTGATTTAAAATAGAAAAACATATCAAATTACTGCTATAATTTAATAAGATTTTAATATAATGGAATAAACTGCACTACATTCGGAAAAACAGTGAAAAAAATTCTATTTTTGCATTATTTTCACTATATGTGTTTTTCATATGCTTGCTACAAGAGGCCTTAATCTATAAATCTGTAGCTAAATGATATTTTTATGTTTTTACATATGGACATTAATTAATAAGAACTGTGATTTAAGCATTGTCCTTGCAATGGTATAGATTGAATCTTATATAGGTTATGGAATTATCATTAAATATTCAGATAAGTGTAATATTAACAGAATATGTATGTTTTTTTCATCATTTAATGCATGTAAATTCTTATAAATTTATCAGTATTTTTTCTCTGTATTATAAAAAGTAGATTTCAATAACAAATAATTGATTAGTAAATAATATCTGCAAATTCCGTATGTAAAAGTATTATTTTTGTTTATTTATGTATGTATTATTTTTTTAATTTCGTTTTACCTAAATAAAGGTGAAAAAATGTTTTTGATGTGGAATTTTTACTCTGCTAAATCTATACAATTTTTTTTTTTTTTTTTTTTTTTTTTTTGCCATCAGAGAACTGAAGTATTTTTTACAGCATTCTGCACTTCAATCTAAGCATTATAATTTAAAGGTGCATGTCTTGAACCAGTATTTAAAATCATAAAGCCTTTACCTGCCTTTTCTGGAAAGCACATGCAAAATAACATTTTTAACCAGTTTGCTACAATAATAGATGTTAGATTCCATATGAGCAAACTTCAAATAGCATATTTAAAATGAAAAACGTGCTTTTTATGCAGACATGCTATTAATTTTTTTCAGAACTTCAAACTGTGAACTTGCTAGAAATATTAAAGCGCCAGCATGCACTTATGTATTTATCATGTAAACATTTATTAACAATTTTAGAAAATTATCTGTTGATTCAGGAAAGCTTTAGAAACTTAAAAATTACTGAAGTTATACTCACACCAGTTTGTACACACAGCTTTAATGGCCTCTAAATATTTTAACATGTAATGTAAATAAAAGTAATATGCTTAACTCCATCAGTACTGAAATGCCACAGCTGAGAAATTAAGAATTATACAAATAGAGCACTGAGAGACTTCTAATTTTTCTATGACACATGAAATTACTTTGAATTCTAAAAGGAAAAAAGTTAAATAACTATGAAAGTATGATAATAAATCCAGTACAACCTCATAAAAGTTTAAGCATACAGCTGGGAGAAATTTATTGTCAAAAAATAGATTTTGAGATGCTTAACATTATGCATGTATTTAAAAGTAAAAATTTAAAATTCAATAAAGAAAGTATTTTTAACTAATATGCAAATGTGAAATATAATATATGAAAATGTTTTAGAAACTTTTAAAATAACTTAAATCATATGAGAAATTTGGCAGTTTAAAATACAAGAAAGAAGCTGAAGTGCAGAGAAAAGAAGGGGGTCAAAAGCCACACATCTTTATATGAATGCAAAAAATCGGAAGTTTGGATACCCTAGAATGTTAAATAATAACGTTTTAGCGAACACAGCTAAAGAGCCAAAAATGGCACCCCAAACCTGAAATACAACCCTAAACATGGCTGATGAGTCAACCTGTATCTCTAGTAGCTGAAATATGATTGGCTCATTTTAACGAACTTCCCCAACTCTCGAACGAAGGTTACTTACCGTAAAGATCCCTCCGACGGCCGTTGTCACAAATGCCATTTTAACCAACAGTCCTTACGGTTACTGGAGCAGTGAAATTTAGCGGTCGTCCGTTAAGAGGAGATCGTTATTTACGCTCCTTGTCGTGAATAGGGCTCAAGCCTTTCATTTTAAGTTTAATAGTGTTTGTGCTATATGAGAAGAGTCTTGAGGAAAATCCTATAGAAACACAAAAATAAATTAAGGCGAATTTTTTTTCTGTATTTAGAGGAGGGTAATTTTTATTGCAATAATTTTTTAATCTTCCGTTCTATGCCCTTTTGACATTTCTTATAGACCATGTATTCGCCGTAGATTTACATTTGGTTGCATTTATCATCAAACCTGCTTCTTTTAGGCACGAAAACACTTCTTGTTAAGCCTGAATATGTTCATCTCGGGTCATCATTGTCTCGCTATTATCTATTATATCGTCTAAGTAAATACGTTCTCTTAGAATAAATTCCATAGCTCTTTGCAACGTGGTGGATGCTCCGCATGAGCCAAAAGGCATTCTAAGGAAGTGCGAGCTCCTGATTTGGTAATAAATGCAAATTTTGGCACATACTCTGGTTTCACTAGGAGCTGAAAATATTCAGAGGTGAGGTCTAGCGTCAGATATTTTGCGAATTTTATTTGTCGAATGATTTCATCAATTATTGGTAATTGGTGAACTGGTTATTAAGTAATTTAATTTTCTATAGTCAATAGCAAACACTATGCTTTAAAATCCGTAAGCATGAGATTTTCTGTTTTTTTTTTTTTTTTTTTTTTCACTTTTTCAGTTTTCTTTTGGCACTTTTCTTTCGGCACTGTGCTACCGGCCTAGCGTAAGGGCTACTTACGGAGATTATAATTTTATTCTGTAGCATTTCTGTAATATGTTGTTCAATTATTTCTTCTTAGCCCTTATCAGAGCGGCAGGGTTTTTCTGGGTAGAGGGCAGGTTGATTTCCTGTTTTTATACTGTGATTTGCCCTTACGTTGACCATGGGACATCATTAAAGAAATCTTAAAATTTTCTTCCCAGCTTCTTTACCTTTTCTTTATCGTCTGTGTTCAGTTCCTTCAAATCGAAAGTTTAAGGTCGGATTTCTTTTTCCTCCAGCTCGCTCCAGCTCACAGTAACTTCCTGAAAATTAATTTTTCTACCCGCAGTCTT
This sequence comes from Stegodyphus dumicola, assembly GCF_044657685.1. Classification (NCBI taxonomy): domain Eukaryota; kingdom Metazoa; phylum Arthropoda; class Arachnida; order Araneae; family Eresidae; genus Stegodyphus; species Stegodyphus dumicola. The sequence continues at coordinate 128,196,032 of NC_140771.1, read as the reverse complement.
TAAGAAATCCATTTCCAATATTACTTGAGCCTGTAAATTTTTTTACTACAAAGAAAACCAACTTTTGGCTTTCATTCTTCACCTCTGAATGTCCGGTTACGTTTCCTACCCATTCAGTGTTTGGCTTGGGCGGCAATAACTCTCGTTCCTTCAACATCAAACACTTTATACAGTTTAAAGATTTCACTAAGCACTTTTTCTGCCAAAAAACTAATTTGCTCAGCTGTATCCAATAATGTATCCTCCGGCACATTGTTCAACTGAATTTAAATCACTGCAGGGACAAATTTTTTACCAACATTGTATTACATTGAATCTGAGAGTTTTTTTTTTTTTTTTTCTTTCCGAAGTGACTGCAACCCCTTTTATCCTTTATTTCGGAAGTCATCATTAGGGCATCAAAATTTCTTCCTGCCATCAAATTGTCTATTGCCATCAACCCTTGGGCTTCCTTTTGCTAAAAATTTACGAAAATATCCGATCAACCTCTGTTCATATCCCAATGTGCGTGCGGTCATTGATACTCACCTACTTTCGAGCTCAAATAACTACTCTAGCATACTCAAGTTTTGTAATTTAACAAAATCCTGAACTCGAGGAGGCCCACCAGCGGACGTGCGGTAAAGTCGCTGAACACTGGTAGTTCGGTCCGAGGTTCGAATCTCGCGAACGGGCTGGCTGCATGGGCGTTTTCGTGGTTTTCCCCATGTGTAACGTGTATAGGAGCCAGTTTTCCTTAGAAAGTCCTCCACGAAGGCATCTCTCCCCTTAGGCAGATAGCCCTAGTGTGTTTTGCCATAATTAAATACACACACACACACCATAACTGCATTCCTCTCCTCATCGATTTTTATTCTTAAAAGGGCATCGGCAACTAAATTTTCTTTTCCCGGCATGTGTTTTATAATTAAATTAAATTCTTGTAGTTTTACTGTCCACCGTATCAGGCGAGGCGATAAATTTTTCCCCGAATACAAGCGACCAACTGCCGCATGGTCCTAGTATACTGTTATCGGAGAACTACCGAAGTACACGAGAAATTCCTGAACCGTTAATAAAACAGCGAGCGTTTCTCGCCCTGTTGCCGAATATTTCCTTTGGATGGAATTCAGAGTTTTCGAAAAGAAAGCTATCGTTTGCCCTTTCTGGGAAAGCACAGCACCAATTGCGTAATGAGATGCATCTGCAGCAATCTTTAGATCTCGTTCGTTTTCTGGGAATTTGAGGACTGAGGCATTAATTAGGGCATTTCTTAGTTGTTCAAAATCGGTGTTCACCTCAGCTATCCAAGAAAATCTAGTTTTCTTTCTTTTCAGCGACCAGGCACTAATTCCGTTTGGCAATTCTCGCAATTACCTTAGGTCGGAAGCCTGTATCAGTGGCGAAAAGTAAAAGAGGCTCAACAATTTTGGGGAAGTTTTTTTAAGAACATTCTGTAATAGGAACATAAGCCCCAAAATGAAGATAATTTCTTAGCCGTGTTTGGAGGAGGTTAACTTTTAATTGCTAATTTTTTAGAATTATCGGTCTCTATGTCCTTATTTGAAATCTTGTCCCGAAGGTATTTCAACTCCTTGGCAGCTAACTTGCATTTCTTACATTTACTTTGAAACTAACCTCGTTAAGCAAGGCAAAAACTTCTTCTATGTGTTTCACATGTTCGTCTATCGTTTCGCTGGTGACTATTATATCATCGAGATAAATGATTGTACTTTTACCTAAAACTGGCCTTAAAACTATATCCATTGCTTTTTGAAAAGTTGCCGGCGCTCCGCTTAAACCAAGCGGCATTCTTAAGAAGGCATAAACGTCTGACTTTGTAATGAACGCAGTCTTTTCAACATCTTCGGGTTTTACGGCGATTTGAAAATAACCAGACGTTAAGTCTAAGATTGTCATAAACTTAGTAGAACGAATTTTTCTGATGATTTTATCAATTATTGGTAGGGGATACGTGCGATACTTCGCTATACTGCTACGTTTTCGATAATCAACTGCAAACCCGTACGCTGCAAAGGACCACCGGACTTGCGTATGGACTAGTGCTTGGCACAATGATTTTGTTTTCTAGAATTGTTTTTATATAATGTTCCAGAATCTGTTCTTTGACGCTATCATACCTATAAGGTTTCGACCGGACTGGAGGGGTGTTACCTGTATCAATAGCATGATTCACGACCTGGCAGAAGCTAGGTTTTTCATTAAACAAAGAATTAAATTTTCTTACCAATTTTTCATTCTTTTCTTTCTCATCGGGCTTCAGGTGGTCTGAGCCCATTTCCGGCACAAACCCTTCCTCTTCTTCCCTGGGGTCCCTGGGCACCTGAAAAGCAGAATTCAGGAAATTAAGATTCGCGCCAGCTGCGCGTAAGAAATCGACCCCTAATATTACGGATGTGAGAAAATGTTTTACCACTAAAAAATTAACTTTTAACACCTCGTTTTTTATTAGTACATGCAGTGCGTTTTTTCCCAAACATACGCACTGTTTGCCTTGGGCGGCAATTATTTTTTGTCCTGTGGTTTTAAATAGTCTATAACAAGCCCCGTTGTCCAGGAGGGCAGTGGTTGGTACATAATTCACAAGAATATGTATTTCCAGCATGGCTAGATTTTGCACCACCACTGTATTGAAACGAATTTCTGAAGGGCTTTTCTTCCCACTCGGTGACCGTGCCCCCTTCTTGATCATCATTGTTCGTTTAAATTTTGCTTCTCCGCCCCCTCTTTTCGCTGACTTTTGTATCCAAAACCCTTAGATTTATGCGCGCTTTTGTTATTGGACTTTATACCATTTCTCGTTTGCCGATACGCACTCTGCTGAATTTGGGGTTTTTTCTGAGGAGTAAACCTTGAATGTTGGCCAAACTGGTTCGCACGTGCTTTCTCCGAGTTCCTTCTGCTTTGGAACTTCACCGCAAGCTGGAAGAGATTTTCTAATGTTTGCCGGTTACGGACTCAAGCAAATCTTGAGCTGACGATAGTAGACGGGGTAAAATCACCTCGATAAGTTCATTCTCTGGCCTGTTCTCGTACAATAAATTGAAGATTTGAATTTCCCGTAAAATACACTCCGTCAACTCATCGAAATTGCTTTGATATTTGCTAAACAATTCTGACTCTAGCTTCGCACGGTCTTTAACAACTGGAAATGCTTTTGATAATGCAGACTTGAAGTTTTCCCAATTGTACGATTCCAAACTTGGGTCTCCCAACAAACATTTGCTAGTCTCTTTGCAGCAGCTGAGGGCTTGACCTCTTAGGTTTGTAGTAGCGATGGTAATTTTCTGCAGCTGGTTCAGGGTGCAAAGTGAAGTGCAAGTCAAGTGCTCTAGGAAAATCATTACTGAGCCTTTGCTGCGGCTGGCTTCATAGAGGCACCCATCGATCCCACGATAAATCCGAATCCCTCTCTCTAACGACATGGTCCGTTGAAAACGTTTCGGGCGCCAAATGTAAGACTCTCCACTGTGTACCTTAAGTTACAGTTGAATGCGAAGAATCTTAAGAACTAGTAAGCGAATAATCGCTTGAGTTGAGATAGAAAACAACAAGTGAGAAGAGTGAAATAACCTTTTATTATTCCAACTAAAGTTTAACAGAACAACTAAAGTTAACTAACTGACTGCGAAGATATTAAGGGCCTAAATTACGGCCGAGCGTAACAATAGCTTAAGACAGAGTAGCCAAAAAAGGCGGACGCGTGCTAGCCACAATCTCTGGTTCTCTCTGACTAACACAGTAGAATTTCGCTGTTAAATACCACTCTTCCTCAATTTGCATTCGGACGTGATTCTAAAACTCCGTGTTCTGGCTGGAAGTGGTAAGTTGAAATTAAGAAGCGATAGGAAAGGAAGTTTAACTCAAAATTTAACTGTTAATAAAATTACATAATTCTTACACTTTAATTTGAAATATTTAGCCATAAAAGAATTCTAAGTAATCATCAGCATGAAGTAGCCCAAACAGAGGAGAAAATCAGTTATTTAAACAATATATTTTGAATAATATATGGAAACTCAGTAAATAATAGAGAAGGGTATTAAAAATTTTAAAATGCAATGTAATTTTTATACATGATTAGTAACCTTATTTGCGTTAAATTTGCTATTTCTTGTATTTTTTTTTCTCTCTCTTTGCAAGATTGTCTTACTTGCGTGACTGATTTTTAACTACTAAATTTACTAACTTACTTTTATATTCAGAAAATTAAGTATGAGTATTCAATAAGCAAAGTTACTTTACAAATTATAAGCATAATGGAAACGCCATTAGTGTAGTACCAACTTGCATTTTTATGATATACGCTGCCTGTTATTTCTTACTATAATTTAAAGAACTCGATGACCGTTTACAGTAGCATTCTATTTTAAGCCTTATAAATTGCTTCACGTATTTGATAAGTTTCTTTTCTTTAACATAAAATTCTACAACATACTGAAACGCATAATACTAATCGAAGAAAAGTCCTCGATGCTCACATATTGTATAAAACTATAATATGAAAAAGACAAAGGAAGTTTGCTGTAAAAGAGCCTTTCAAAAAAAAAAAAAAATCCCCTATCTTTCTGAACGCTTTATAAAGAGATTTACGTCGCGCAATTTCCAGTGATTCTATCAAACGCATTAAAATAATTTAACTGCAATCACGCAAATCTTAATTAAGCTACAGAAACAGATCATAATAAACAGTGATGATACTTTTTCACCGAATCGGAAGTCAGAAAATGTCTTCGGATCTTGTATGCTCTGAGAAAATTAAATCGCTTTGAGAAAGGTTTGCTTTCTTTACTATTCGTCAGAAAGTATTGAAATTCAAATAAACCTCTTAACTATAAAAGTAATGAAATATACGTTTTAACTAGTTAAAAAAAAGCGATTCAATAAACTTAAACTCTTTTAACTTTTCAGAAAAGAAGTTCTTAATATTTTTCAAAATATTTTTATATTATGTCTATGGCAGAGCTCACCTTTTCGTAATTTAGCTTGCAGAATTATTTTGTCTTACGTAAGATAAAATTATTTTTAATGTGTTAGTTAATATCAGTGTTATTTTTTGTGCAGGACTAAATGCACAAAACATATGGACTGCAGATAATAATATTTAGTTTCCATTTATTTTCTTTACGAATCGATTTTAAAATCATAAAATTAATCAGAAATCAGTGTTTTAAATAAATATGAATTCATTGTAAAAGTGAATAACAAAAGAACCAGAATGAATTAAGGAGCAGCCTAGGCATTGATTTTAAAATCATAAAATTAATCATAAATCAGTGTTTTAAATAAATATGAATTCATTGTAAAGGTGAATAACAAAAGAACCAGAATGAATTAATGAGCAGCCTAGGCACATTTTACAAAAACGAAGCTTGTAAAGCAAAACACTTGTTTCCTTTTCTTTCTTCTAAATTTTCTGAGCTTATTCAAGAGTTTTACCCTCCTTCGTATTCACTTGTTCCAGTTCCCATTCCTTTGTTTCCTAAATTCTTCACCTTATTCGCAATTACGTGATTACTGTTTTTTACATTGTAAGATGTTTTTATTTTAATCAATCAGTTACAATTTTAATGAAATTTTCCAGCTGTTCTCACAATTCTAACCAAAGACAATTTTTTTAGATAATATAAATTAAATTAATTCGGAAGTTCAAAGTTTTATAATTTCTGACTGTGGATTTAATATTAAACTCTCTCTTGATATGTTAATTAGCAGAGATGTAATATGTGAAATACTTCGAAATGTGATAAAATTTTAATGTTCAGTTTTAAAATGTTGCAAATGTGATAAAATTTTATGGTTTGTAGAAAAGGTCTCCATGTTTCATAAGAATTACACATTACGTATATCCAGAGCGGTGATTAATAGAATAGGGTTTCCGTTTTGGGGCTTTTCGTAAAGAAAGATTTCATGAACATGTATTTTACTTCCTTTAATATTAACAGTCTAGCTTCCTAACTATTGGGATTCTAGAAAATAAGAGTTTCGAAATTTACACAAATTTTGGTTTTATTTTACATTTAAACTGGGCGTATGCATTTAGAAAACTTTCCTCATATCTCTCATTTCTACGGAATGCCCTTTAACTCAAGAACATACAAGTAATCTTAATAAAAGAAAGAAAAAAAGTCAGGAAATTTGACTAATTGGGTAGTCATGGTTGCCTTTCTGTTAGCGCGGAGCTGCTACTTAACCCTATGTAACTGTAACTGCAACGGCCATATTTAAATGTAATTGTGTATGCTTTGCAGCAATTTCGAAAAGATATGGGAAATTTCTCGGCGGATGAATGAAGACTGTATAAGACCAGAGACAGCATTAGTTTGCAGTTAGTTCAAAGTTTAGCTCAGGACATTGAGAATAATGAGAGACCAATGTGCGAACTTACGCATTTGAGGCCTTGTGTTCAGCGGTCTAAGTATTTTGAAGCGGTAACTACTGATTAAGCACTGTCATACTAAAACGTGTATGAGCATTTCTATATGAAAAGTTCCAGAACTGCAAAACATTTTTGGATAAATAAATTTTAATAAGCTATCATTGGTATTGGTTTGTGTGCAGTCAATCCATTACGAACTCACACGCAAGTAATAAGTTTTGGTGCAAGAAGTGGAATTGAATGCCGGGGACAAAAGTAATGGAAAACAACTAAGATAACTGGTTGCAGTCTTTGCTGCAGTTAAAGTAGAGGTGAAGTGGGTTAAGAAAAGATGGAAGAAGCCATCAAGTCTGTTAATGAATAGATGAAAGAGGGCCAACAAAGACTAAAGCAAAAAAAGAGTAAATAAAAAAAATACTGTCATAATAAAAACAGGTTCGTTGTCATAGACGACAGAATAGACACGGCTGAAAATAAAGTTTTGAGATATTGAAGAATGAGTTTCCACTGTCAAACAACAAATCGATGACATTTTTGCTGTCTCCAAAGAAGCTCACAGCTTGAAAAAACCCATAGTTACAGCTGGATGCAATTCTGAGACCTTTAAATTCGTATCTATGTCTTACTGTTCCTTTCTAAAGCTATCCACTTATGAACGTAGATAGCTTTAGATAAGAGCAGTAAGATATTCTGGCTATAAGACTCTGCTCTCTATAACGGCGGGTGGAAATGAATGTGTTTCAAACTTAAGGATTGCCATTTCGCCGCTTATCTGAGCGCAGAAGCACCAGATATCCTTCAGAATCTGTCTGAAAACTAAAGGCTAGGCTTCAGAGATCTGTCTGCCACGTTGGGCCTGCAGTTTGGCGAAAAGTGTTTGAATGACTGTAGCAAGTTTTACTTAAAATCTCGACAACAGATGCCCAAGGAAACCCTCCAGGAGCTAGTCACGGATGTTGAAAGACAGACTCATCTCAGCTTTCTGGATTGCCCAACAAAAACAAGGGAATATTGTATCTGCAGAATTTTGTGGAAGGCATCCGGAATCATGAGATACAGAATGACCAGCGAATGGCGGATCTCAAGGGTAGAAAAAGCGCTTAGTATACCCCAATGAAAGTCGAGACATCCCAGCAACAAAAACCCATGCAGACCTCCACCCAATCAGAGCTGCTCACGTCCAGGAGCACGTGCATCAAAGGACTGCTCGTCTAGGCGATTTAAACAGGCAAGTCAAAGGCTTGAGGCTAAATATTAGTAGCACAAAACCAACATTAAAATCCTGAAGCTGCGGTGATGAAGGCCATGCACGAAGGAACTGCATAAAGCCCCAAAGCTATGGAAGATAATCCCGTTTCACACCAAGAATACGGGGAAAACTTATTGGCCATCTTGCGCAGCGGAGTTTGCCAGATATTGAGAAGTACCATTTTAATGCGTTGCAGATTTCTGCAATAAGTTGCAACAGTAAATGAACTTCTCGTATATGGAACATTTAATGGAGTATCCTGCAATATCATCGATACAGCAGCCGATGTAACCGTCATCCGCAAAGGTCTAGCTCTAAGACGGGAAGATAAACTCATCTGAACGCAGCCCTGCGTTGCCCTCCTGAAGGTATACCGCAATAAAATCGACATGGATGGAAAGTTGAATGCTAATACCATATTTGGAAGTGCCGCTTACCATCAGACGGCTTTTATGTCGAATATTACAAACCCTTGTATACTCAGATTAGACGCTCTAAGAAAATACCATTTTTCCTTTGACTTTAAAAATAATGGTCTGCATTCTGCATCTTACGATATAACCCTATTCGGAATCAAAGATAAAAGAGTTAAATACATCCGCCTAATAACAGCTGAAGACGATGTTACAGTACCAGAAAAAAACTGAATTTTTCTACACTGGATCCATAACTGAAAGCATAAATTTCTGGTACGGAAGTGGAATAACCTAAAAACTGTAACAGCCCGAAAAGAGTAGTAACAACCTGATCACTCTTGACTTATCAAGTCACTGCAGATTTCCCAGCTAAGGACACCGATTGCAAGTTCCCTATAGCATGCTGACATAGGTCGTCTGCATTACGGGAGAAATTTATCTCCAAGACTTATTAGATGAGCATTTAAAGTGTAAGAATATAATTTAAAGCATACTCCAGGAAAAGAGAACGTCGTGCCCGACGCCTAATCGAGAATAAAGCTAGAAGAAGACGTATTTTACTACAAGTTTCTCAATTTTAAATCGTATTTAAGGGTTCGTTGCGCAAAAGTTGTGTTATGCGTCGTGTAAGAAGGAAAAAGCTCTTCTAGCACGTGTCGAAATTCGACCGCGACAGGATCGTAGCGCATGAAGACTGCAGTTGATTTTTTGGCGACATTACTGAGCACGTTGGTCATGATCCCAAGTCTGTCAGCATGACTAACACTGTAGTGGCTTCTTTGGATTCTGTAGCACAGACAGGTGCGCCTGCAGGGGTACAAAATGGAAAGAAGCCCGCCCACCTGACATTGCTGTCCTATAGCTATTGGAACTTCCTCCGTCAAACCACAAACGACGGCGGTCAGCGGCCCGGCCGTGCCCATTGGGCAAGGATATACATAGCCCCGAGAAACCAAAGATTGAGACGGGCAACAAAAGAAGTTAGAAAAAGGAAACTAAAACAAACGTAAAAAAGTACAAACCTGTATGGTCGCAAAACTAGTTAAGCATACATTCACAAAGGAAAGAGAGAGAAACCAAAGAAAAATTAAATCAAAATAATGTTGTTAGTTTAATAAACTAAAAAGAGAAGGAAAGGAGGAAAACCACCAATCAACACATAACATACATTACAGACACACAAAACATAGAAAACAAAACACACACACTATAAGAAACACCAGGAAGGGCCAAAAACTAAAACACGCACGAGGAATTCCCGACTGATCAAATTCAATAAAAAGCCTGCTCCAAGGTCAACCAGAGAAAGATCATTTCCGATTTAACCACTGAGACTCTAGTTCTCAGTGGTTCTTACTTATTGTACAATTCAAAAATCATGTATAAACATTAAAAGGATATGCTAAAATTAACAATAAAATTCTTCAGAAATGATTTACATGTTCAAAGCACAAATTCAACATTGGTTACTTTTCCATGGGCTAAGATCTACAAGAAGTTACATATAATTTTCTCTATGGTGTTCAAATCTAAAACAGGTATGTGTATAAAATAGACAAAAACAAAACTCTTTCGGGTTTAAAATAAAAAATATATAACATCAAATAACAAACACAGCATATTAATCTTACAATATATTATCAATATAGAAAATAAAATACACATTCAAAACAGCACAAGTAAAATCCAATAAGCTAAAATATACAAGACAATGACATAAAATATCAAACTCTGAGAACATTCAGAGTACCAAAGATAAAATACAAAACTTAACATAGCCTTTAAAATTGCAATAAAACCACAATAATTCCATAAGAATTGTTAAAATACATAAAAATTCATTAAAATCCATAATACATATAAAACTCAAATCATTAATACCAAATCAGCACAATAAAATCCACATCAAAATTAAAAGTTTACACTAGAAACTCAGATCATTAAAATCAGATCAATACAATAAAATCCACATTGAAGTTAAAAATTTACACTAAAATTCCACATTCAATTCTATTTACATTAATGTAGCTCAGAACGGCCTCCACGTACTTAACATGTTTTCTAACATCCAGGATATTTCCATCTGAAATGCCATATGAATTTCTCAAATTTTTGAAAATACTACAACGATAGAAAAAACGGTCCGAATCTGCCAGGACCTCACATCTCGGACACTGGTCTGCCTCTTGTATGCAGAATTTACTCAAATAGCTGAAGAATCTTCCATGTCCGGTAAGAAACTAATTAACGTCAATATTATTACAAAGAGTCATGTGTTTCTTGATCTGAATAAATCGTAAATGTCCCTTGTTTTTCTCGGACTCTGACCATCTGAATTTCCACTCTGTTAAACAATCTTCTAGAATAATTCTGCTTGCTATCTTTCTAGATCCAGGAATCTCTATGTAATCAACACACTCAGACTGGGCAGCCTCCTTTGCTAGCAGGTCCGCTCTCTCGTTGCCCATGAATCCGGCATGAGCCCTAACCCAATGCTGTCTCAGTACAATAGAACTAAAGATATCACAAAATAATTTCTTAATATTAAAAATTGTAAAATTAGTTGAAACAGGGCGGCATAAGACTTGTAGTACAGAAAGACAATCACTGTAAATGTTAACGATAGACAACTTTGGAATTTCAGAATGGACATACGATAAGGCCCTTTCCAAGGCACAGTATTCGGCCTGAAACACCGAATTGTACGAATTCATTTTACATTGTTCGTGGTGTTTCTCTGTGCCGTAGTAGTACACAACAAATGCTGCCCCAATCTGCCCATTGATGCCCGAACCGTCAGTATAAATATCGAACATGCCTGTGATTGGCAGTTCTTTATCAGAATGACAAACAGTATTGCTTGCAGGGTGGACCAGCAGTCTATCAAAACTTTCAAATGCGTGTTTAGTAATCAAAGTATCACCATACAATTTAAAATCCAGCCTGCCATCCCTAAATAAAAATTTGTCAAAATAAACTTTGTAAAGAATTGAAAGAGGCGGAGTGCCAGCCAGGATACATGAAACTTCCGTGGGAACCGTCCTGAAGCCACGCGTCATAGCCAGGCACCAGTTCCTTTGAATAGTGTCTAACTTCATTCGTAATCGACAGAGTTCCCCTGCCTTGGAACCCCAGGATCCTATACCATACATAATTATTGGGATGATAACATTTTTGTAAATTTCTCGAATCGTATTGCATTTAACATTCAAGGTATGGGCAGAGAAAGTACGTTTGTAATGAATCAATATCTCATTAGATTTCTTTTGTACGGCCTTAAAATGTTCCACAAATGTAAGTCTGGAATCAAGAATAACGCCTAAATATCTCATGGTGTCAACAAATTTGATCCTGGAGCCTAAGTTGAGGGGTTCTGCATTTCCTTCCCCCTTTGCAAAAAAATAGAGCATTGGCCTTTTCCAGGCAAAATTGGAGTCCTTCATCGATTCTCCATCTTTCAAAATCCGGAGCAATTTGTTGGAATAATCTCTCAAGTTTCTCCAAGGACTCCTCTTTCAAAAGAACCAAAATATCATCAGCGTATGCGATAACTTTAACATTTTCTGAGAAGTCGATCCTTAATAATTTATTAATAATAAGGTTCCAGAACAGGGGTGCACTACAGGAACCTTGCGGACACACTTTATATATTCCTGCAAAGGCATCATCATTTCCATCACGACTTATGCCATTGAATAGAACCTTTCTGTCTTCAAAATAAGACATATAACACTCGATAACATTATATGGAATTTGCAAATCAATTAAAATACCCAATAGGGAGGCCAGCTAATCGAGTCAAATGCCGACGAGATATCCAAGGAAAGTGCGACAACATGCTTATCAGATTTGTTATTCATAATATAGCTGGTGACATCGTACAAAGCCGTGTCAGTACTGTGACGAGGAAGAAAGCCGTGTTGATTTCTACTTAGACTATTATCTTTTAAAATCCAATACAATATTCTGTTGGCTAAAATTTTGTCAAATATCTTGCCTAGAAAATTCAACAAGACAATGGGGCGTTTTTTACCGTTTGGCTTTGGTATTAGCATGAGCCGTCCAACCTTCCAGGCACCGGGAAAAACACAAAATTTAAAACATTTATTAAAAAGAAGATATAAAAACTCGGGATAAAAACCATAAAATACTTTTATAAAAACAGCGTGTATACCATCCGGTCCTGGAGCGCTTCTATCGCGCAATTCCTGCACTGCCCATTGAATTTCTTCATTTGTAATCTCTGGGTCAGGAGCACCATCCTTTTTCAGTTTAGCTCTAATATCGCCAAAAAATTCGCAAGTGCCCAAATCTAAAGTATCAGCCAAAATTTTCCTATTTAGTCCCCTTTCATCATTCATTATTTTACAAGCCACAATCATATTCCTGTTCCTGGCCTTACCAGTGGCCACTCTCATAAAACCATCATAGTAAAATTTATTGTTTATAAAAACTCTATTGGTGGCTTCAAATTTAGTCTTTCTTAGAATCCGTTTGTAAAAAGCTATTTCTTTTTTATAGTCAATCTTCCTCCGGATTCTCTCGTCCTCGGAAATGCCAGGAACCTGGGATCTTTTCCTTAAGGCCTGTATGCGCCTTCTCAACTTCATCAGATCGTCGTTCCACCAGTCAAAAGTAACTTTGCCTTTATATCTTGCCCGCAGTTTTTTAGTCATTTGAATACGCAATCTCCCAATAAATTCATCGACGAACATATCCAATTCATCTGCTAGTTCAATATTCTTTAGCTTTTCATGTGACTTCAGCATCTCGGACCTATAGCTACGACAAAATTTCTCAATTCTTACAATATTTCTAGTGATGCCAAAATGGCCCAGATTTGGAATGTCTCTATCCAATTCCAGGATCAGATATCTATGATCGCTCATAGATTCCTCCTCCGATATCCTCAAATCATCGGGACGGCAATTCATATTTGTTGTGGCTAGCACCAAATCTGTCCAGCCTATTCCCACAGACGAATAAAAAGTTGGTGGGGAATTGTCAGCATTTAACAAATCAAGGCCGTTGGCAATAACAAAGTCAAAGACCAATGTCCCTCTGGGATCAGTATTCGGAGCACCCCACAAGGCATGTCTTGCGTTGAAGTCTCCGAAAATAACTAGTCTATCATACTTTGGACAAAGGTCTTCCAAGCGAGACAAACAGACCGAAACGTCCACGGCGGGAGAAAAATAGCAAGAGATGATACCAATCCTACATGCTCCATAAATCGAGATACAAGTGATCTCATCTGATTGAAAATCAAAAATGCAGTCGATGTCCCTGTTGATAACAACAATGGCCGTACGCCCTCCAGGTTATAGTGCGACACGCCATGTGCTTTGACAAAAAGCTAGGTTTTCATTTATTAGATATGGTTCCTGTAGGCATAAAATGTTACCCTGTAGGCAGGGGTAAACCCCAAGACATTCTTTAAGACTGGAAGCTGGGCTGCGGCAAGCGAACAATGATTAGCGTTTAAGCTTACAATATTCATATATAAATATATAAAATTAAGTAAAATACAATAAAAATAGTAAAAAGTATTTAAAAGCATATATACAAATTATTGGAACCCGAAACCGAAAATGTCTACATCTATATATCTATATCAACTTCCAAATGATCACGAATGAAATCTTTTTCACTTGAGAGACAAGGACATGTTTTGTCCGTAGCACGATGCATCACATCATAATTGGTGTTATACTTTCTATTCGAGTATTCGCAGTTAATGCACCTAAGTGCTTTTTCAGTACATTCTATTTTAAGATGGTTACCAGAACACTGAGGGCAGCATAACTCAGAATTACAATGTTTCTTTGTGTGCCCATATGACCAGCAATTGGTGCATTGCCGAGGTCTTAAGAACAGTTTTGCACTGTATGACTTCCAACCAATTGAAATTCTTCTTTTTCGCAGAATCTCTCCTTGACACTTTGAGTTAACTTCAAAACCTCTATGAGATTCTCTTTTAGTGGTGATATCAAAAAGATGTCTAACACATTTTCTATCGCATACGCATTCCTTGCAAAGAGCCGTAATAAAAGTCTCATTGTTTAAATCCTTTTCAACATCATAGACAATTATTTTAGGTTTTATAAAACACTTCTTTCTCATATAAATTTTACTGCCGAGATTTCTTTCCTGGATAGCCTCTTCAAGCTTTGTAACCTCTTTTTTATTGGATAATTTAAGCCTAAATTCTCCGTTCTCAAGTCTTTTAGACTTTTGTATGTGTATGCCCAATTCAGTAGGGTTAATTTCTCCAGCAATCTCATCATAGACATCAATATCAGGTGTAAGAGGTTTGAGAATTAGTTCATCAGAACCCTTAGCATCAGTAGTTTCTTGTTCATTACAAGTTAGTTTCTCAAAACCTTCTGTCAGTATACCTCGAAGATCTCTTATCTCATCGTTAATATCTTTGATTTACAGACTCGTATTATTTTTTAGCTCCATTTCAAGAATTTGCAATCTTTGAGCTGTGGCTAGCTCCAGGATTTTATCAAGACCATAAATAATTTTACCTGGTAACACAGCTCCGATCTTTTTCTGAACTTTAATTTTGTCTACAATTTTGTAAAGTTCCTTTACAACCTCATTGATACTACTTGTTTTTTTCAATGTTTTATCAAATACATCTTCTTCACGACAATCACTTTTTTCAGATCCTGCCATTTTTAACTACAAATTTTCTCGCCAATCGGTTCCAATCCGATAATAAAATCAATATATAAATACAAGTCACAAGAATAAAATAAAATTCAAAATACAAGTCACAAGAATAGTTTAGTTTAGTGACGGAGGACGTGGGCACCACCTCTTTACCATTATGGTTAATTGGTTTAGCGCCACGTCCACCCTTATCTAAAGCTGACTCATGTTAGGGCCACATGAGATCCACTCATAGGGCACATTGATTAGTGTTACAAAACATAGATATTAAAAATGGTAACATCTGTGTGAACACAGTACTTATTAATAAAACTTTAGCAAGTGACACATAAGATTACAATTCAATACCCTATCAATTCAATACATAAAGAAGATATATCATACATAATGATTATATTATACTGTTGTGATTGATAAGTGACGACATTGTCAACATGAATTTACTAATGCAAAATTCAACATTTAAACTCAGTATACAAAAACCGAAGAACATACAAATGCTTATATTTCATACATTGCCAACTTAAAAAAAAAAATTTATAGTGGAGAAGTATAAAAATGCTTAGATCTCACATAAGTCTCTAATCATTCTGAATGTCATTGTTAACTTTTATATTACAGCTTACTACTAAAGACACAGTTATTATATTAAAATTGGATATTAATAGAGTTAAATGAATAATTGCACTTAGACTATAAATACACTATAAAAACATTAGTTCTTTACAATTTCTAAAATGCAATGATTCAAAACAATGATTATATGCGAATATTAGAACAATGATTCACTATAAATATACAATGTTTCAATACTATTACTTAAATTAATGATAATACTATTCATATTATTAATCATATATGCCATGTTGACATCAAAATATTATTTCTTTTCATACAGGTGCTTATTACTGAAATGATGTTACATATTACTAGCAAGCAATTCAAAATTAAGATATGTACAGTACAATTTTACTTGCACATTGGAAATACTATACAAATAAATAATTCAATACAATGATACCGTACGATTACTCATGAATTATTCAATACTATGATTCTATACGATTATTCAAATGCAATGATTCAATACAACAATTCTATGCGCTTATTAGAACAAAAATCTATATAATTATTCAAAATTTCAATATTATTGCTCAAATTAATAAAAATACCATTTATATTATAAACCTCACTACTCAAGTGACACAAACATTTGAATTACACCATTAATTAATCATTACAGCAATGATACTACATGTTGCTTGAAAGCAGTTAGTTATATATTATGTACTGTACAGTTTTCCTTGCACACTGAATATTATAAATAATGTAATGATGCAATACAGTGATATTATACTGCTTCTTTAGACCATGTACCAAAGCAATAATTATATGCAGTGACTGAAGTATAAAGATTACGATACAAGTATTCAGTGATTTAATATATATATATTCAGATTTGTAGTAATACTATATATGTTATTAATAACATTTAAATATATGGTATAGTCATTTAAGTACCTATTATATTACTGATGTTACATTTACTTGTAAAGAAATCAATTGTTAAATATGTACAGTACAGTATAACTTGCACTTTATTTGTTCATTACAATTCAGTGATTCAATACAATGATTCTTTATGATTACTAAAATATAATAATTTAGTACAGTGATTCTATGCATTTACTAAGTACAATGATTAATCATACCATACCAGTTAGCACAATGATACTATAAAACAATACAATTACTCTTATTCAATATGATTACTCTATTTAGTAACAGAACTATTCCGCTATCAATTATACTAGTTAGGTAAACATTAAAAGTAATAATAACCTTATCATCTATACGATTACTCTATTACAATGTTTCAAAACTTTTGATACAATGAATTGATACTATACATAATTTCTCTGATACAAAACGATTACTGTACTAAAATAATTATTCAGTATAAATGTAGCCGAGGGAGTCCACATAACGGGATAATTCTTAGTTTTTATTTGCATTAGTTTTAGCACAGTTCAAGATAGTTTATTTTATGATAAACTATCTTGAAATAAAATTCAAAGTCGAATAAGGTTCATAAATTACAATAATCAGAAGAACATCTAAGCACTGAAAAATGTGAAAAAAAAATGGTGCCCACTGGGCCGAACAACTTCACCTGCCTCAGGGCAGTTTAAAAAGGCTTTACAGAAAAATTGTGCCGTGCACCTACAAGGTAGTTTTAACACGGACTTATAAACCTAAATAAGCTTAAAAACTAATTACATTACATAAAAACACACACACAAAACACAAAACCTGAAAGAGAAGACATACATACAAAAAAATACTTAAACATCAAAAAAGAAGAAATGAGACAAAGAAAATTCAAATACAGAGCAAAAAATCTTAAAATACAGAACACAAAACAATGGCTATATACGCTATAGTTGTATATTTTGTATCAAATTAGGAAATAAACAAATTCTCATTCAGATTACAAAATAGATTTGCCAAATAGTTGTAAGATGATAATAAATTACTGTGTACATAGTCAATATATTCCACAGTATCACGGTAATACATAAGCATAAATTCTCATTCAAGTTACAAAATATTTTGCCAAAGTAAGATAAAGACCATAAATAAAAGTGCATATTTGCATCAAATATGTATACAGATTAAAATGTACCCGTTATGGGCAGCAACAACGCTTTTTCATGTGAGTGGAGAAAGACAAAGTCTTTAGAAGTACTCCACTACAGTCTCTAATATACGCTTAAAAATTCCAATATCACAATAGTGCTCTAATTCGCTATAGATCCATATTCAGCTCATAATAAATAAGAGACATCCAGCAAAGTCCTCCAAATCCAGCAACAGTCCCTCTTTTCACCAATCAATAGACTGGCGGGGTACGCCACCCACTACCGCCCAACGTGCGATTTCTATTTCTCCGCTCATTTTATTTTACCTCAGATAATTCAAATTACTTATATTATCTCTCGAAAGGGCGTGAAACCCAACTACACTTCAAAAATCTGCTAAATCAAAACCTCGCCTGGAGGGGTGTATGAACGAGACGAAACTGGATGCAGGTACAGCAAGACATCGTCTTTTTACACAAATTCCAATTCTGCGTGGCCCACCAGCGGCCGAGCAGTAAAGTCGCTCAACACTGCTAGTTCGGTCCGAGGTTCGGATCCCGCGAACGGGCTGGCTGTATGGGCGTTTTCATGGTTTTCCCCATGTGTAACCTGTATACGAGCCAGTTCCCCTTAAAACGTCTTTCACGAAGGCATCCCTTCCCTTAGGCAGATAGCCCTAGGAGAGGGATGTGCTTTGTCATAATTTAAATAAACCAAACCAATTCTGCGTACAGCATCTTGATGCTCGTATCTGTATGTGGGGAAGGCGTCGAATTCATTTCTGTTCTTTATCTAAATCTGATTTTGTTTTAGAGCTTTTGCAACAAAAAATATGTAGCATCAACTTAAAGCTGTAAAATAATTTACATAAAATGCTTCAGAACGATGGTATATAAACCGCTTAACATAAAGTACATCCATGAACTGATTTCCTATTTTGCAAAATTTTAATAAATTTTTTGTTAACGAACTCAAAGATTTGAAAGCGAGCAGTGGCAACACTGTGCGGAAAAAGACATTTTTATCTCTAGCGCAAGACTATCTGTCCGAAATTCTAAACATAGCCTGTTTTTAAATATTTTGTAATTGGGCTATTGAATTGAATTTTATGTGGCGTAAGTGACAAGAACGTGATATTTAATAAATAAAAACACAAAACGCTAATAATGAAACTAATAATAAAACAACTTGGAAGCATCTTTCTAAGAAAACTGCTGAACATTGACATTATGAACTGAAAAAATTTTAAAATGTATGCCAACGCTTAGCACTGCGTCAGGAAATCTAAACATATGGGGTTATGTTGTTTCTAAATGCTTATAATTTTGCTGTATGTGTCGTATGTGCGAAGAAATTAGCACTTAATAGCAAAGCTAAAAGAGACGAAAATAAATAGGTAAGCAGAACTACAACAGGCGAGTGGTAAAGTGAGAGCTCAGCAAGTATGTTTAGAAATCTCAAAAAATCCTTTTGGATAATCGTTAAAATTTTAAAAAACTTGAGTTTCGACCCCCAGATGGAAAACTGCATTTAAGGCGGAAAATTAACATCCGTAAGAGGCATTTTTTGAGCAATTTTCTTTTCTGACTTGCTCAAAACCTTCAGTTAACATAATATTGTTTAATTAAAAATTCTACTTAATATTTTTTAAAATACTCATAAATACTGGGAAAAAATCTAGAATTTTAATTGATATAAACTGTATATCGAATAAAAGTATAGAAGAATTATGCTCTTATTTTGTTGTACAGATCAGTTCTGAACACCTCAGAAAAAGCTTAAATTTTCTGAAATGGTTCGCAGTTTCGATATTAAAAATCATTTCGTAATGGGATGTTTTAAAATAAAGTACTTCTTAATGGGATGTATTAAACAAAGTATTTTGTAAGTGGATATTTTAAAAGAAAGAACTTTCTTTCAATATTTTTCTTTTCTGTTTTCAAAAAACTTTTAATATTGTGCTGCGCTCAAATTGAAAACTGAAAATTTTAAATAATTCACAGCACTTGCTTAGGCCATTAAATATGTCAATATTTATATTTGAAAATTGGTTTCCAGAAAATCTAAAGAGATTTAAATTCGTTTGGGAAAATAAATAGAAAAATATCTGAAAAAAGATAGAATTACTAATGGTTAAAATGTATGAGACGGTAAATATTTAATGAAATTAATAAAGAAAATTCAAATGTAAATTCTCGAAAGCAACTTGTTTTTAATTCAAATTTATGTTCTTTTACATTAGTATTTTATGGATAACCAGTTAAACATGAATAAACTTTCTTTGGATCTACCAATTCTGAATTTTGAAAATTCATTTATCATTCGATATCCAAATTTAATTTCAGGAAATATCTTTTGCTTATTATATTTGTTCAAACAGGATCAATTACATTCAAGATCCTCAAATAAATATTAGAATAATGTTATGCAATAAAAATGTGCCGATGAAAAAATAAAAGTAATTTCGTTGAATAAAAGCAAAATGGGAAAATTAGACTATGTCTTCAGCCTATAATTTTGAAAAGAAACATGAAAAATTTATGTTCGTTTGCTCTATAGATTAATAAATTAATAATTCTATTCAATGAAGTTAAGCTACTTGTGACTTTTTGAAAATTATGTTTAGTAAGTATAGAAGTGATGCAATTACTAAGGTTAGAATGCATAAGAGAAATTACTCCTTTTAAAAGCAGTAACTATTAAAATCGATTTAGATATATATTACAAAGTATAAAAAACTCGTCTGTATTACAATTTTCATAACAAAGAATTAATTGCTGACAATGTTTACTTATAATTTATTTTTGTGACAATCAGGTGTTTATTATTTTCAGTGAGCGGTTTTCTTGTCTTGGTGAAATAAAAGTATTGGCATTTCAGGGAACTATTTGCCGGCAGCCTCCTGCACAAACCATCCAATGAAATGAAAATAAAACTACATTTTAAATAATAAAGTTTTTTTCTTTATTGAATAAGTGCAAAAGGCTCTACGTGAAATCACATTACAATGAAATAATATCATAGCAAATATTTTACCCCCAGGATTTGGCCTTGCGATATTGAACAACTTATTTCAAATATACGATTTTATGTTTCATGTCTTTAAGTTCTGGGGAATTAATTCTTAACGTAGTAATTCTGTTGCAATGGAAAAGCTTAAAATTGTTTCTGGTGTTAAACTAAAATCGGCTTACTGAGATCAGATTGAAATTTCATTTTTAAACTTATGATTTATTATGTTTTTTACTGAAATATTTTTTTTAACTTTCTGCAACTTTCTTGGTAAACTCGTCGAAGTATTAATCAGTAAAGTTTTCTAAACTTTATAAACTTTTATTTATAATGTACTTATTTTGATAATTTGAAAACATAGCTCGTTTTAGAAAAAACATTCGCCCTTTTTATACCCATAATAAACTTTATCCAAGGTACTATCATCTGGAGAGAGTCCAGAGATATGTTAGACATATGGGGTTTTAACGATATCCTATCGAAAAATGGTTCAATGATGGTGTGGCAAGAAGGATAACGCAAATGGCCGCTGGATATCATCAACATATCGTTGAGCTATTAAAGACTTACGCAAGACGAGAAGGTTTGGCCTACTGTTGTAAGAAATAGCGCCCGGGTCAATGGCTATATGCCTCTATAAAACAAAGACTCAGTGCAACCACTGGCCTTTGCCCTTCCACACACGGACCCGATGGTGGCTATCTGCCGATTGGCATCAATTAGTGTTGAGCAATGGATCTCGCTTCTGTCGGGGAACAGACGACCGTTATCTTTATTATAGCTTATAACAAATAAACCAAATTTCAGAACGCGGCAGTACATATAAATTCACGTATATCTTTGGAAATTTTGAATAAGAAACTGTAATATTTTGCAGGTATGCCCAGAAACACTTTAAGATGATGAAAAATATTTTATAGATTATAACTCACATTTTTTGAAAAACTTATAAGCTATATTTAAAAATAAAATTTTTATAATAAATCCAAAACAGTTTATGAATTTTAATTAGATTAAACTTCAATTTTAAATTGCAAAAGAAGAAATCAAGTGAGTTTAATTTAAAAAGTGATATCATTAATCATATGCCAGATTCAGTTAACACTGCGGGGTTAAAATTTTGAGGGATAATTTGATGCGATTTTAAAACATCTTGGAACTCTGACATAAATCGAGGCTTAAAATCGAAATTTGGAAAAAAAATGCCATTTTATTTCAGAAAATATCTAATTTTGTATCAAAATGTGCATGTTTGAACAATACTATACAGGTAATGAATGCTGTGTAATTTCAAAATCTGAAATTAATTTGTTTTTCATATGCATTTAACCTGCTATGTGTTAAAGTATTTTTTCCGTATGTAGGTGGTGAGCTGTAGTGATGGAGAATGAAGACTAGTTTTCAGACTGTGACGAAAGCTATAATAATAAGCTATTGTTCTTATAAAAATATGAAGATCAATCCCAGTATTTAATTTGAGACTTTTAGTTAGGTTACGAAAGGGTTCACAAAACACTTAAAAATATTTAGTCACAGATAACGTTTTATAAATGTAACCAAACCGGAAACTTATGTTTAAGAAATCTACAGTAAGTTCTGCTCCTTCATTTTTCCATTTATTCCTTTCTTAGCATGGAATTAACATTTGCATTTCTTTAATTTACCACTTTCTTAAGCTGAACAATATAGGTTCATTACTGAAGCATAAACCATTACCTAATAAAATCGCAGTTGCCTGAGAAACTTTTAGGCTAGCCAAGCCGCTATCACATCACTAAATAAACGATGTGATGTAATACTCTGCTGCTTCAAAAGCTCCCTGAAAGATAACATATTCAGCTGTCCGTAAATTTTGCTGCAAGTCATGAAGCAAAACCTTAGAAGTACTGACGAGCTCTATTCTCAGGACAAATTAAAGGACGATCTAGGATTGTAGATTCTTATTGCAAATAAATAAACATAAAATAAGAATAAAAAGCATTTGTTGTCACATATATCTAAAATTAAGGAAAAATAATTTGAATGGCGTGAGGATTTTACGATTATTTGTTCTAAAAAAATTTGGTTTACGAACTAAATAAACTAAATATCAGTGACATCTCTTAATAGCCACTAAGTATTCGTGCACGACCGAAAACCTGCACGCATTAACTTATTAGTTGTGAACAGACTGAGGAAAAAAATTGCAACTCACACTCCGCAAAACTTAACTCCTTATCACTCATCTAACGGTTAGTTGGTTCTGTTTGTAACATTGCAGAGCGACAGATACAATGGACTCTTAGATACCAGGATAATGGAAGTCGAGTGTCTTGAAATCAGATTAATGTTCTTTGAGCGTACCTTGCTGAGAGCAATATAGTGAACAGGAAATGTATATTGCTGAGTAAATAAATTATCCTTTTCAGGATGCATGAAAGCTATGCAAAGATGCAGATTATCAGCCCGTGATAATAGAACAGCTAGATCTCTCCAGAGCCTCTATCATTTTAGAACGCCTTATAATGAGAGTATATTATTGAAGTGACGTCCATATACTACTATCAATTAGATGCAGAAGAATGCGGTATTTTTCTAATTATGAAAGAAGTGTGCAGTCATTTTCCTGATTACAGGAATTTTGTTGTTTCCTGGCATCAGATAACTCTAGTTACCCAAACTCAGAAAACAGGTACAGGACGTAGACTTTTTTTTCCCCCATTAGGATTTCCATTTGCCATACAATTTGCTGTATAATGTTTCTTAAGAGTCCAGTGCCAACGCATAGTTGTGATCTGTGCTGCTGTTGCATTTCGGGCAATATATATTCCGGAAAACCAATTCGAATAATAAAGGCTCCGAAATGCTGCTGATATAGTGGACGACTATCCAGGGTTAAGAAAGTTACCATTTTAGAGACAGAACGACACACTTTATGTGATACGAAATCACGAGAACAAAACATAATCTTAAATAATACACTTATTCTTCGTTTTCTGGAATGTCGCATCATCTGTCATAACTTTAGACTTGATGTCTAAGGAAAACAATTCGTGGATTATTTACTGCTTTTAGAAAGGATGAGATATTTTTATTTCTGATTCTAGTACATTTTCTCTTTGTGTATTGCATTGAGTAAAAGTAATAGAATTAAATTCTTGATTTCCAACACAGAACTGCTCAAAATCTTTCTAGGCTAGTAACAATATAAATCACAGTCTTATAAATTGAGCTGTCCGGTTCCTGGATAATAAAATTTTCAAGCCAAAGTTCGACTTAATTCATCTGATTAACAACTTTATAGATGCTCCTTGGAAGCAGCATTAATATGCTTAGTTATACATAAATATTTAGCGATTTTTAATCTCCACCAAAAATAGTCAATGCGTTTTAAGTCGTTATTATAAAAATTTAAGAAAAGATTTTGTTTTTTAATTCAATTTTAGAAAGATAGATATTACTCTTACCAAATTTGATGCTTAATGATTCCTAATAGGAAAAAAACATAACAAACAACATACTAAAAATTCACAGGACTGTGATTTTTAAAAATTAATTTCTAGTCCGATTTTTCTTGCAAGTTCATGCATTTAATTTTAATTTTGGCTTTCTTTCATTTTTTTAACAGAAGATAATATTTTAATGATATCATCCTCATGTGGTAACGCAAAGTTACACTGAATTGCTGAAATTATAACTTACTTCTTAACTAACTTAATTACTTCAGGAAACGGAACGATAAATAACGAAAGAAATCAGGTTTCTCAAAATCGATATTGGAAATTATGAGTTTATTATTATCAAAATATTACAATAAAACTTTCATTTTAACGAACCAGTCAATATAAATAAATTCTCGGACCATTTATTGTACAGATACTCCACTGCAATATCTGTCATGTTTTGCGTTATCTGTTGATATTATTTTATGCATAGGTGTTGAATAAAAGTGTTATTCAGAGGACATCATTTTCACTAACTTCATGTTTTCACTAACATTTTCAATCATTTATGCGGAACACAAGTTCGATGATAAAATTCTGCATATGAAAATTTCATTCAGTTGGATTTAATTGCGGTCATATGGAAGATATAACGTTGTGCGCTAGGATTTTGTAGAGGCATTCTTCAGTAACTAGGAAGACTCAAATCATTATTGAAGTAAATAGCAAGAGATACACCATAAATTGACCATGGACGAAAAGCAAAAGTAAGGCGGAAGTCTTCACTATACACGCAAAGAATATCGCAGATAATCAAAACCGCCCGCACAGGAAAACTCAGAACCGTAATAACAAAGCATAAGCCATAACCGAAATACCAAATCATAAGCCAAACAATGTAAAATCCAAATTAAACCATCTGTCTGATATCCACTCACAGCCTCCTATTTATAGAGTTGCTTAAGAGAAAGTATAATCACTACTGAAAGATTTCAGAGAATTTGTTCCTAGGGCTTCAAAAACATATTATTGGACAACTTCCAAAATACAGCCAATATGATGAGCATTCGCCAGATGTAGTCAGTTTGGAACAAGAAATGTAGCCAAACTACCTTAGGTGTGGTGTGGTGTATTTAATTATGGCAAAGCACACTAGGGCTATCTGCCTAAGGGAGGGATGCCTTCGTGGAGAACTTTCTAAGGTAAACTGGCTCGTATACACGTTACACAAGGGAAAACCACGAAAACACCCATGAAGCCAGCCCGTTCGCAGGATTCGAACCTCGGACCGAACTACCAGTGTTCAGCGACTTTACCATTCGGCCGCTGGTGGGCCAAACTACCTTAGGACTTCTGCTCATATTTCCAGTTCAAATTGAGCTGTTTTTAAAATTTAAACGGCCTACCAACGACAAGAACAGTGACGTTTTACAGCAGTTTGAAAAATAATAATAGTAATAAAATTTTGAACGAAGTGAAATATAATAGGCGTGAGTGGAATTAATTACACTTCCAAATCAAACAAATTTAGAGATATATGCAACGTAATAAACATGCATATGTATTCTATTGTTCTTACGACGTATTTTAAAATTATGAGGATTAATAAAATGTCTCAAAACTATCTAATGTACGATAAATGAAATGGAAAATTCAAAAACGCTGAAGAAACATTTGAAGAAATTCATAACTACTGTGACATACACTGAAATCATGGTTACTGACAAATACATCTATTTTATTGTACTCTTTTTTTAGGTCTTTTACAAAAGCTTTTTCCTCAGAAGATTTTTGTTGTAAAAAGTATTAAAGGTTTAAATATGTATGTTCTTCTAAGTGCTTGGAAATCCATTCAGTTTTCTGAAATAATAATATGCACAATCTTTCTTAATCCGAAGATTCAGGAACTACTCAATCCAAATATAACAAGACATCTCCTATATTCAGTTTCGCATATACTAAAAATTTGAAAACAGAAAACTATTTTTGAGATTATTTTATACATTTCTTATTGCTGTATGTTACATGAAACCATAAACATTCTCGAGTATATGAAAAATTCAAACATTCTCTATCCGTTTAATAAAATATTCAAAGAGGGGCCTCCGCAAAAAGGAAGGAAGCAAGCATTTTTATATTTATAAAAGAAATAATTTGATTGATAACCAAAGAGTTCCAAGTTATAGCAGAATTATAAATAGCATACTGTTATTCATTTTTGCAAATATTAGTATTTATTTGTTTATGATTTTAATTTTGTGAATTTTTTGCATTTTTATGTATTGTTCTTTTTTTTTATTATTTATTTATTATCTTAGTAGTTTAACTAATGCACTTAGTGAAATTTTTTTATTCATTACCTCAAAAAATAAATGGGCCTCATAATTAAATAAAATATTATTTAATTTTGAGGCCCATTTTTTTCCTGTGTTTATTTCATGCATTATGTAATAGACATATTAATTTTGAGCCTATATTTGAATTGAAAAGACAGCTCAAACAGAACCAGAGATATCGGCAGAAATCCTCCTTATCTTCAGAGTAGAAACAACAGCCGTTTCTACTCTGAAGACATTTGGCGATTTCTTACTAACTTAACATTATTCTGTTTTTTTTTTTTTTTTTTTTTTTTTTAACTTCTTTCCGAAACCTTCAGATATGGCTTTTCCCAAAGCTTAAATGCTTTCTCCGCGGAACCCCACAAATGGAAAACTGTGAACGGCGATCAGACAGTTAGTTACTTTAATACTTATTTCCGATTATCTGCTGGAGAGCATCTCAGTAATTACTTATTCAGGTTTTGCTCTGCGAGCGTTTTTGGTGATGTTCTTCAATTGCTAAAAAGAGTTTTCTTTATTTCCGGCTTCTTCTGGCTTTAATCATTTACCTCAATAAAGTTTCAATTCTTCCAGTTCATGTATCCTAGATATTAAAGAAAATCTTTCCGAACTTGTAACATGAAATACGCTCCTGCTCAAAAAATAAGCAACAAAGGCAAAACACGGAATAAAAAAATTAATGGATATGCCTAATATTGATCCAAGAGGTTGGTGTGGCATTACTACTTAGACTACGGAGCAAACAATAAAGTGAAACCATACAAAAACGCATGTATTACGACCATCACATCGAGAAAGACCTAATGGGCCAGAAGAAGGTAATGAGTATGATACTCTCTAGCTGAGATGCATGCTTGACAATGGCGAGGCAAATTGGCCAATACAACCGTTATCATTGTTATCCCCTTTTGTGGCAAAAGAGTCCATTCCTGTAAGTAATGCATGTCGGAGCTCGTGGAGAGTAACTGGCAGCACACAGCGACCTGCTATCCATAGTCCCAACATGTCGCACACATGCTCTATGGGATTCCGGTCCGGTGGTCTAGCAGGCGAAGGCAGATGTGGAATGGTTTCCCTCTCCAGGTAACTCCGCACTACCTCCAATTCTACGCGGACAGGCGTTATCGTTCATAAATATCGCATCGATACACACTGCAGCGATAAAAGAACGCACAAGAGGATGTAGAATTTGTACCTGGTGGTAGAGAACCACCAGGTATCACTTAGAGGTCGATGCGGCTGCTTGTTGCTAACCAACCCATACAAGTAACCACCCTCCTCTATAATGGTCTCTTCCGACGATATATGGCACCCGATGGAGATAAACCTGGCTCTCGCCATATTATTACCCTTTGGGAGTTGTTCTGGTTATTAAATCGAGACTCATCCGTAAAGAATGCAGGGTTCCACTTCTCTGGTATCCAGCTGCGATGTTCACGTGCCCAATTCAACCGCACTCTGACACGCGATGGGGAAAAGGAACACAAACTACAGGTCGTCGAGCGTACAGTCCACTTTTAAACAGTCGTCGCGGTACTATTTTAGTGATCTAAAGCGTCTTGCGCTTAGCAGCAGGAAGTGATCGTCTGCCGCTGTGGTAATTCACCGGCGTCCACACCCAGGTGTGGACGCCGGTGAACACATTCATAGTGCAAATGGTGTATCGACTCATTTTTGTGTTGGACGGGCCTGTCCCATTTTGGCCATGTGGCCGATTTAAATCGGCTGGGGGGGCCGGGGCTGCGCCCATACAAAATACAAAATACACCCAGGTGTTCTACAGAAGTTTTGATCCATTTGGTAACGATTCCACAGCCTACTGATGACGCTATATACACATTCAGCTCTCTTGCAACATCGGATTGTCTTGCACCAGCTTACAACATCCCGACCGTCCTCCGACACATTTCATAGTGCATATGGTGTTTTCGACTCATGATTTCCGCTTTGGTTAACTCGGATTGCACGAAACTATCCTTGCTTGCGAACTGACGTATAGGTCCCGCATACCCCTTTTTAAGCGTTGTGGTGTGACTGCTAGATTGTGTTTTATGCTAATTTTATTTGCCTATTTGCATTCGGCGGTGGGGTCTCTACCTCATATCTGAATTGTATGTTTTAATTCCTGTTTTTTCATTTCTATATTTTCTCTTAACATCTGTTGCTTATTTTTAGCACGAGTGTAATATCTAATACCTTGACTCTAGCTAAATTTTTTACGTCTCTCTCCTTCTTTTCATCTTGTTTATGTATGAGTAGAATGCTGACAAATATCTGAAGAAGTTGAGAAAAGTTCAAAACATTTTGCAAGATTTCTTTGCAAAAGAGCTCATACAGAATTTTATGTAGATGGCCCTATGGGTAGAGAATGTTTTTCTTTTTATGCTTGATTGAAATGTTAGTTGCCGGCCTGTAATGACAGGAATTGCTTGTCTCAAATAAATACTATTTCCCATTTGTGTGTGAATTCAAGCTTCATATGGCTCACTTATTAACGAATACTGCTTATTACTTCTATTAAGACAACCCACCCCGAGAAGATCTGAAAGAAATCTGATATTTTTGGTGCCACAAATGTAGAACTCGAAATGAGACTCAGTAAGCTTTCCATTTGAGGGTAACTGAGAATTCTTATTTTTTTCTATTGAGCTTGAACTAGTCTCCCTTAAAAAGGAAAGAGAAATAATATGTTCTTTAACAACTAAATTGTTTTAAAAAAATTGAAAGTTTTTGCTGGACCCTTTGACTTTTGGTCGTCATCGAAGGCCAGGGACTCAGTTTTCCTATTTTGAGGCATGGTATTTGCATAGCAGGGTGCATTTGTCCGCTCTCCCGCGTTGATGAAAACAGCATTGATGAAAATGATTATTTGCATGAAATGAAAATAGCAGTTATTTGAATCACTGTTATTTTTTAAACGATTTCTTGAATTCGACCTGTATCTTCGTCTTTGTGCACTGGAATTTCTACGCCTATTCATTTCTGCTATCTGCAGTGTCAAGTTTGATATCTGTTTCTGTAGAACTTCGGATATAATGTTATGAGATGGTGGACAAACAATGCGAGCTGCCTGCGGTAGATTTGGAATTAATTCTCATATTTTGTCAGCCATTGTAGATAATTTGGACAAATAATCGCTGCTTAGAGTTAAATGCTCCGCATATTAAGTGGTAGTGATTGCATCCACAATATTTTAAAAATTCATCCGGCACTTGCTCAGCCGCCAAATTACACATTTCACAGAGAAGTAGGGATGGTTTCTTATCACCCAGTTTTAACTCCATCAGAAGTTTCTGAGTTTTCTGTCTTTCAGACTCAACAAAATTTTCAGTAAGCCTCTTTTTAATGGCCGGATATTTGCCGTTGTTTGGTGGTTTGGTGAGAATATCAGAGATTTATGACAATGTCCCTGCTTCAATAGAACTGATTACATAATCATATTTTATTTGATCTGCCATAATTCCCAGCATTGCAGAATTGGGCTTCGATCTCAAGAAACCATATTTTGGGGTAGGGTATCCAAAAAGGAAGAATTTTGACGCTGACCCTAGCGACAGTCGCAGATGTTGCATTAGTTTCGATTCGTTTGCTTTCATTTCCTTCAGTTATAGTAGAATTAGGCTTAACGGATGTACAGCTACCTTTATGCAGTTTTCTTTTATTTTTTATAGCTTAAGCTGCTTTTCAGGTTAAAGTTTGCTTAGTAAAATCTAGTCCGTTCACTCTTAACTTGATGCATTTCAAAAGTTTTCAATAAATTTACAGCCTAATTGTATACATTACCGCAGAGACATATTGCAATATGGAACAAAATTGAAATTTTTAAAGTTGACTTACCATTTTACAAGAATTTCATTCCAACGCACGCTCGAAATTTATACTTCTCAGATGCATAAAGATAATAGAATCATCAATTCTAAATGTAATTCATGCGCATACAGAAGCACTGCGAAATCGAAACTGTCACTCAATCCACAGTCAAACTCAGGGAAAAACTACACAACTTTACAATGGATAAATAAATAGCTGCTTACGACGCTGCCCATAACATATATTCGATAACAGCTGGACTGTTTATAACATGCGTATAATGTCAGTGGCATCTCGTTATATTACAGAAACATAGTACGTTCTTTTCCCATTCAACACTTCATAGCTAAAATTAGATCACGTCCGGTTCACCAATGTGGTTTCTGGAACGAAGAAAATGTTAAACACTGTTCTGACTCCGATAATATTAATATTTATTTTCTCTTTCCTCATATCTAATCACACAGACAGAAAATCATTAGTCTTTTGATTTTCGGTGATTTAATGTTGCCTTTCTGGCAAAAGAAAACTCGCACGGGAAGATTTTCACAGACAGCGCTTCAGTAACGCAAATGATATGGCCACAGATAGTGTCTTTATAATACTGCAAACAAGTAAAAGACTTAAATTCAGTTCTATTACAAACATGCCCCGTGAGAATTATAACTCCTTATATATTGAAAATCATCGGGGTATTATTTGATAATGCTTCAATGCGTTCTTTTATCGAGAAATCATTAGACGAAGAGTTTAAACTTCTAATTATAAAAACAGGTTCATTTGAAAATTGAGTCATTTCGTACCTCCCAATGGTACGCCTTACGATACTCATACTTTCCTGAGTAACACGTTTCAATAGCCATTCATACCCAAAGTATTGTTTCCACTTCAGTAAATTTTTACAAGAGAAAAACGTGTCCAAAATTTTTCAATCACCCTATGCTTTGTAACAAAGCTTACATTGTATTTATAATTTTAATGTGCTAAATGCTTTCTGTAGTTTATAAAAGAAAAACTCTTGTTTCAAAACTACTTTCATATCCTTCTTGCAGAAGACTACACACGCACATGCTGATCCCTTCGTAAATAACTTAAAGAGCAACGAATGCTTTTCGACAAAAGATTTTCCTACTTTCCGTCAACGAGATACTGCTGTTGTAAATATGTTTATAAAGTGTTAAGCAATTTCCTAAGTATATTTTAATATTTTAGAGACTGGAGGAGCTTAGTTTTACTTTTGCCTAGTAAACGTGAATGCCGTTCTGAAAAAATAAGAAAATGATAGCACATCAGCGAGGGATTCCAGGAAAATACAGATATTTTGGAGGAAAGATAAAAAAAGAATTCGTGATTCAGTGAATATCATAGTTTTAGTTTAGGAATCTGCGGATGCTTTCATTCTTACTTCACAATATTTATCGAAAACGTTCATCATTATTTTTTTTAAAAATTATATAATGACATCTATTCCAAGCAATTTATTTTCAGAACTTTATAAAAATAACATTGCGCAAACTAATATAATGTATAAGCTTCTTTTAATGAGACTATTTGCCCCCATTCTTATATTTCTTTTAAAAATGCTTAAAAGAAATATCTTTTTCCTGTAATTTTTCATTCCTCAGTTCTTTTTTATAGCATTTGATATTTTCACAAGAAAATTTCCATATTCTTCTGTGTATATTTAGAATAAGAATTAAATATAATAAAAAATTACATAATTAAGTTGGGTAAATTTAACTAATTTTTAATTTCGTCTTCATTAGGGAGCAAATATTTATATTGGTAAAGAAATTTCTCTTATCAACTACAGCACCATTCTTTAAATTTTGTAGACTCAGAAAACGCATAAAGAAATAATCTTTTTTGGGAATCCTTATTATTTTTATAAAAGTAAATAGTAAAGATACATTGAAAGTACAAAAGCTTTCATACCTATTATTTAGAAAACGAAAAGAAAATTATTACTTCACCATTATTTAACTTCAAAAAATTTATCTGCTTCGTATTATTTTAGGTAACAAAAACACTAGTTATAAATAAAAAAAAGAAAGTTGCACCAGAGCATCTGTTAATGATTTTTGGGTTCTCGATGAGCTTCGCAGGTTACTAATTTGCTTTTTGGTCTGGTATCTGCTAATACAATTATTTTTAGCTTCATTATTAAGCATTGCTTTCTTCACACTTACGCCACATAAAATTCAAGAGCAAAATCACCAAATTTCCAAAACAACATATCCTTATAATTCCCGATAGTGTTAAGGTTGTTTTTTTTTATTATTATTATTATTTATTATGTGTTCCGCCATTAGGCACTACACGGAAAGAGAGGGATGCCACATGGACGGTGTTTTAATGGAAAATGGTTGGTATCGAAGTTACACATGGGGAAACCAAGAAAACGCCCATGCAGCCAGCAGTTCGTCGGGGTTCGATCTGCGGACCGAACTACCAGTGTTCAGCGGCTTTTACATCTCGGCCATTGGTGGGCTAGTGTTAGGGTTAGTTTAAGTGTTTCTTTTTGTAAATTCATTATATTGTTTCTTAGTAAACTAGCTGCTCGAGCGACCTAGAAGAGTCGTCATAAAAAAGGGAAATAATGATTTAAATGATTTCAAATTAGTGTCACTTCATAAAAGTATTTAATATTTCTGGTTAGACATCTTATTATTTAAATGCACTTTTATTTAAAATTAATCAGCTTAAAAAGTATAAAAAATATTTTAAAGAAATAAGTTTATTGCTTTTCAACCACTTGCTTTGTTCTGTAAGAGAAAGATTAAATTTGAAAGTTAAATATTCCTATGTTACGTTTTATTGAATGGCAACACGCTTGTCCATTGAGATAAAGAGCATTCTTTATAAAGCAGTGGCAACACATTGCTTTAAAATAACCGAATTCATCGATTAAAATTAAAGCTTACAATTTGCCGAATGGCAACAGTCTGGCGCGAAGGAGATAAAAAGTGTTATGTTTTGAATAATGATGCCAATTATTGCTTTCATATCTCTGAGTTTGTCTAACAAAAATTCTTTAAATTTGTACAAAATATGAAACAAATCAAAAATAAATTCGAAATTCAATTTTTGGGCTTCCATTTCCTATATTCAAGTCGATGCCTAAATGTATCAAAAATTCGGTCACTGTAGGTGCCCTTTTTTTTTCTCACAATACGAGGAACATACATATATACGCATTCTTCATCATTTATTATTTTTTAAATGATTTATTGCCGTAAAATTTGGTGGCAACAATTTTAAAAAAGTAAAAAGTGATGCCATAAAAGTGATGCCAAAAAGTGAGTTTCGAGGAAAATAGCATCTCTGGTGCTAAAAAGTATAATTATTTTAAATATTTAGTTTCATGGTCCATAAGCATTAAAAATATAATTCAAATTTCTTCAGTGAAGAAACATTCCAGCTATTGCACGAAATTAATGTTTCGGCGAAACACTGTTTGAATGTCAGTGGTCTAGAGGGAATGAAGAAAGCTATAATGGATAACATACGCTATTTTAAACTTTTCTTCATATTTTAAAAGGTATTGATTTATTCATAGCTTACTAATTTTTACTTCTTGATACTACAAGAAAAGGTAAATGTATAACATAACATTTTAGATCAGCTTTTCCCAACGGGGGGCCTACGTCCTACGGGGGGGGATTTGATTGTTAAGGGGGGCAATTCGAAAATGGACTCGTTCAGAGTTTAAGGGGACAAAGGACGTTTAAAAATTGATATAAAGGACAAGTATAATGTTAATTTCATGGATACCTATCTTCGTAATTTTGAATAATTTTGCAGAAAACATTGTATAATAACAAGATTAAAATCTTTGGAAGCAAACTCTGTGTGTTACGAAACTTTCTGGCGGAAAACGACATTGACGTATTATAAATATTTTGTTTAAAAATCTTAATAAGCGTAATATAAAAATTACAGCTGAATTTAAAAGGTTTATTGTGACGCTCTAAATGTTTTCTGCTTTTGAAGTACCCTTTTTGTCATGTCACTATTTACACACGTCTTTATCTGCAGAAAAAGACATAATACAAATTAAGAGACAAATCACTGAACAAAAGATACGTGATGATGATAATAAACAGGCTGTAAACTTTGAATAATTCTACAGTTTAATGCGTTTTGGTTTATACGCTGTTACATCATATGAACGCAGAGTTTGAGGCAATAGACTCAACTACTGTATATACTTTTCATCATCTCAATAAATTAGGAGAATCAAAAGTTCAATGCAATTTTTCCACTTTTGTCACATACAGCACAGCCGTTAATTACCGCAGATGGTTACGAGGATGAAATGCGTAAAATAAATTTTAATCATTGGGTTACTATATTTAGAATGATGATAACTATAAAATTTCCCATATTCGTAGCTGACTATAATTATAAATGCGAAATGGGTAACTTTTCTTAAATGGAAGAAAAAAGACGCATGCTCTTTTTTCTAATAGTTATTCAAAAGAAATTTGCCGTAAGGTCTTCGTTGTAATAAGTGAATAAAATTTTAGAAATTACAAGTCATCAAAGACTCATGAGCTTTGATAATTGGCTTGAGCAAATATTTTTGAAACTGAGAAGTATTTGATACAAATTTACGGGTATGATGAAAAAAATGGCAAAGTAACGTAAACACAAGCAAGTTTGCCTTTGAAACTTTGCCACGGATATCCCTTTCTTTGGCCATATAACCCTTAAATACTTAAAATAACTGATAAATAATACAAATAAATAACTGAAATAAACTGATAAACCAGAATTCTTAATAATCTAGAATTCACGAAGTCGAAAGTTAAAAAGAAGTAAAAACTTGAAACGTTCTCACTGAGCTACGGTTGAGAATAACGAGTATTCGAATTCAAATTGAACTTTCATATAAACTAATTGAATTTAAACTTTGATATAAACTAATTGAAACAAGAGAAAGTGTTTGAGGTCATTTGATGCCAAGAAAAAGTGTTTGACGACTTCGTTTTCCCGAGAGAACTAAAATTCTCCCGGGAAAACGAAGATTTTAGAGTTAAGTTCTTCATTCTGAAACACCCAAAATGTAGTCGAATTTGCCATAATCGTGCAAAATATTACAACATCGCGATAAACCTTCTTTCAATAATATCTCAGGTTCCATTAGAGTTATTTTTTAAAATATTCTGAATATTATTTGCGCAAATGTTTACACGCATAATAAAAATTAAATACCTAGATGTAGAACCATTAAACATGTATTTAAAAATCTGATGTGTACACCACATGACTTCCTTGTACGAAATATTAAATTATACGCATTTGTTTCTTGCATTTCTTTTAAACTTATTGGATTTAATTAAATCTACTTCGCCGACAGCGCATAAACCACAATAGAATAAAGGCATTCTTTAAAATTCATTCTATTTGTTTAACATAGCGACACTCTGGCACTAGGTTCACTTAACAGTATTATATTTCATTCATATTATAACTCAGAATGCACAAAATGTATATCATTTAAAGAATTATCTAATCGTTGCCACATGTTCTTTTCAAATACTATAATAAAGCTAGAACGATGTAAAAAAGAAATTAAGCAAACAAAATAAAAAAGAAACAGTTTTTCACAGACGATTGAATATTTCTCATTCAATTAATTCAGTTTTCATTTCGCGACAAGACAAAAATACATAAAAGCTCAAAATATCTGTATTAAAAATTACTAATTATTAAAAATTAAATTACTAATTATTAAAAATTAAGTAAATCTTAAACTCTTTATTTCCTCGAAAAAATTCCAGAAAGGATTAAGTATGATTTAATTCGCAATAATAAATGAAGGCGTTATTTTTGTTGTTGCGAAGCTTAGTCTCTCTAGATTGGCAACAAATCTACAATTCTGCTGTTTCAAATGTAAACAAATATGTCCGCCATGTTATTTAAAACTTAACCGCACTTAAACAGCTTTTAAATTGTTGATAATTGTACAAATATTGCTTCCAAAATTACGAAAGGCATAAAAACCTTAACCGGAAGATAAGAACATAATTCAATCATTTTTAAAGCAAAAAATGTACAATTTACAAACATATAAGAGTAAAGAAACTGAGATCACTGTGCCGAGTAACAGAGTGGATATATATACAAAATATAGTATTTATATACGTTCGGTGCGGCCGATTGCAACCAAAATACGAGGTGCACATCTACATGTTATAGCAGTCCTATATACAAAATTTCAGCGTTCTGAGGCTACTCGTTTTTGAGTTATGCGAGATACGTACGTACGTACGTACGTTCGTACGCACGTACGTACATACGTTCGTACAGACGCCACGAAAAATTCTCTTCAGAATTAATTTTAAAGCAGTTTTATAATTTTTTTGAAGGAAACGAGTCTTTTATTCTGTCCTTACGTACAGATATCACGCAAAAACATCGTTAAATTGCATTCCATAGCGGTCAAAATGGATATTTTCGTTGAAATATGCTGCCTGAACCTTTTCGCAATTACAGTACTTCCTTTTTACTTCGTACAAGGAAGTAAAAAAACAGCAAAGCTCGGGGGGGGGATATGCTTAAAATTAAATAATGGAAGTAAAACAAATAATGAATAAATTAAACCGAATACATAATATTAGAAACCAATTCTGAAATACAATGGAACATAAAAAATATCTGCGTATATTTATAAAATATGTCTTAAATAATAAGTTTTCAGAATAAGAAAAAAGGCAAATGAAATTTTGACATCATTTGGGAGACCTCATGCATAAAAGTACAGAGCAGGGCTTGAGATTTTTTTAGTGCGAAACAGGAAAGTTCTGTTAGTGCAGAATAGAGGCTGAAAACCAAATTTGACTAATTAATGCAATTTCATCAAGATCAGTTAAGAGAGAAAGAAAAATCGATTTTTAAAGTAAATTTTATGTAATTTCTTAGAAGATACTGGTTGTACATATCCCAAAATGTGCATACCCCTTCTACACAGGTATGATAAAGCTGTAATACAGTTTTAAACATAAATGCGGGAAACTGAAACTCTGGGGTGCCATCGACCAACAAAAACAATGGAATTCTGTCTCACGGGCCTTGCTGTAATTTAATAATCTAGTCTACAAAAATCAAAAGCTCAGAATATTTTGTATGGATGGTGATTTACGTGTTCTACAAGCAGATGTCGAATTACACATGTTAGTTGATATGATTTCATACATAAAATTTTATATATCTTTATATATGTATATATTAAATTCACTTAATGCGAAATCGAGTTGCGTTCCATAGTTACATATTAACTTTCTAAACAATAGCGATTAAACGTATGAATAAAATTCGCCAAAAAAAATAGGATCTCTTGGAAAAATCTGACAATTGCACTATTTCCTTTAAGTAAGAAAGCATGAAATATTACAATGGTTTTTCGTTTAAATGTACTAGACATTCTCTTTCGAACCATATTCTATTGTGGCTACAGTTCCATTTGCTGAATATTTCTCATCTCTCACAATATCCCACATTATTATAGTATTTTTTGAGTGGTTCTGCTAGATTATTATTTCACCGTCCATGAAAAATTAAGGAGATTACCAATGAATAATGATTACCAAAAGTTATAGAGATTTAACAGCTAAATTGCTATGAGATTAGAACAACT
Source organism: Stegodyphus dumicola (assembly GCF_044657685.1). Lineage (NCBI taxonomy): Eukaryota > Metazoa > Arthropoda > Arachnida > Araneae > Eresidae > Stegodyphus > Stegodyphus dumicola. The sequence continues at coordinate 128,158,440 of NC_140771.1, read as the reverse complement.
ATTCGACAATTTCGAAGAACGTTACTCACCGCATGTGTACTTATTTCCGAGAATTTCTCGAAACTATCCTGACACTTGGAAACAAATTATAAAGAGTTCAGATAATCGAGGATGTAACGAATTAATGTTTTCGAAATTCCGGTCTTTATTGTAATGAGTGCCTGACAAGGAGACACGCGAAAAGCAGTGATTAAAAGTTTTGTATACATATAAGAGAAGAATAATTTACCTTTCATAAATTACGTTAACTAATTAAAGGCATAAAGGAATTAATTACCCTATTCTGTTAAACACAAAACTCTTCAAGATCTTTTGAATTACGTTCGCTGTAAACACACCTAGTTTAAAATTCAACATAGTACGAAATTTCTATAATGCCGTTACTACGAATTTGTAGGAAAAGACAACAAATATTTTAAATTAATTCTAAAGTTCTTTTTCCGCTTCAAAACCTTCCATACCAAAGGTTTTAAAAATATATACACTAAGCTTTTGAGAAAAGAAGATTTTTTTAACAGGATTTTACATACAAGACTACGATGGATATTTTTGGGGTGAATTATATAGGCAATTCTCAACACGCTACAAAAATAAATAACGGTAAACGAACTTGCAAACTAGATAATTTGTTAGAATTTTGTTTGCTCTCAAGGCATTTTATATTACAGTTCTCTTTATTTGTTTTACTTTAATCAGAGTAAGTATTCTGAGCTTAGAATAACTTTTTTTGGATTTTTGGCCAAAACAGATACTTCTGGAGGAAATTCTGGAGGTAAACTAACTATTCCTAAAATGTACCGCTCCTTGAGTGATGTTTGGATTACCGACGATATGCTGAAAAAGAAAAGCGAAGCAAAGTAATTTTTACATATGATCCAGCAGAATTTCAATTTAAATGAATTTGTTTCCTTATTACTTTTTAATTTTAAGAAGAATTGTAAGTATACAATTCAATTAAAAACAAAGCATGCGCAATATAATATGGAGCATTCTTTACACGATTTCTTAATTCAATATTATCTATCAGTTGTTGACGGAGTGATTATTAAGTATTATTACTGTTTAAAAATGTCTGATAAATCAAACTGAAGCGCTTACAACTAACGAAATGTATTATCTTAACATTTCTCCTAGCAGGTATTAAACCCAAGGTTAATAAGCTGGTATTATTACTGTAAGATCCTCCTTTGCACGCAAGTGTCTAAAACTTAAGTATAAATGCTATTTTGTAAGATTATCGTGGTAGAATCTGCTAAATCCACTTGTTGTGATTTGCGTAGTCGTGATATGCGCAATAGAAAGCCTGTGTAATGCAATTTTTTATCTTTGCTTTACATGTCATATGGTAACTTGAAAGCAAGGTAAAAATAAATTATTATACATGTATTGCGTTTCACGCAAATTCTGAGTGGTAGCTAGGGAAAAAAAACAAAAAAAAAAAACTTTAAACAGAAAATTTTCATGTTGTCTCAAAGAGTTGTCATTTCCATGATTTTATACTCAAAAAGGCAATAGAAAAGTTGGAAGAAAGCCTTGTAATCTCCATAGTTTCAATGGAATATGGAAAGTCACAAAGTGCATTTGAAGGTTTGAAGAATATTTCGAAATACTGCAATGTGTTAAAAACGCCATGAAATGGTTTCCCTTATTCTTTATGAATGTACCAGAAGACCAATATAGATTAGTAACAACTAAATGCAATCTATGCTATGTTACCAGCCAATCTGCAAGTTGCTTCTGTTGCACATCATGTCAAGTATATGGGGTTCCAACACAGCGTCGTAAACCAAACTGATAAAGCCATGTATACTAAGCACGTGGAAACTCGGCATCTTCCAAGGAAACCCAGCCAGTAGTTTATTCGTAATTTTAAAACAAAAGCTTGCAAGAACATGATGGAATTCCGTATGAGTTACAACTGTGCATATCTAGAAGATATGATTGTACACAATATTATACTATTAAGAATTTTGATCTAATAAATCCAAGTAAATATATATCGAGGTTATAATTTGGGATTATAAATAGTTCAGAGCGTTTATAAGATATTTCTCCCGCTTTCTTAGCATGTCTTCGTGGTGTAATGGTCCGCATGCTCGGTGCGTTTTCGAGAAGTCCGAGGTTCGAGTACCGGCAAGGGCATTGCTCATTTCTTCAGTTTCCTGACATCGCAAAAATAACCTAATGTCTCTACAGCGGCTGCCGAACTAAAACAGGTGATCGGTGATGATTCTTCACCACCAGGATTTGGCGATTTGTTCCCTAATCCCCAGTCGCCCTTTAAAAGAGGGGAGTATATAAGGTATTTCTCCCGCCTTCTTAGCATGCTTTCGGTGTATAATGGTCAGCGCGCTCAGCAAGCATTCGAGAGGTTCGAGTCCCGGAGCTTAATGGCAAACCGCACATTGAGTTGAACAGTGTTAAACGAATGTCGCATACTGCGCATGCCCAGAAACAAATTTGGCGTAATTATTATGTTGGCGCGATTTGAAAAGAGGATAAATACGGTATGTGGTAGATGTACCGCCATCTGATTGTAAACAAATCCGGCGTTTAAGTCTTCGTAGAGTATATGTGCAATGTAAAGTAATTACTGTGTAAAATTAGATTTTTTTTTCCTGTACTGCTCCAAAAACTGGAAAGTTGAACGATACGATCAAGTTTAAATTCGATTGAAGAGTGCACAAAATGGGTAAAGGAAGTAGCGTAAATGCAGATGCTCCAGTGGATAGCGCGAGCTTCAAACCAAATGCTATCGCGAGATTGCTTTCAGGTATGTATATATTTTCCCATTTCAGTAAATTTGATATGTTATATATGCAATATGTGATATATTGTATTTTAACACATATACAGTTCATTAACATTTTTTAACATTTCCTAAATTTCTATATAATGTAGCATTAAGAAAGATGTTTTAAGAAATTTGTTTCCTTACTGTTTTAATTTTTTCGAAAAGAAACATCATTTTCGAGAAACTTCAAGAAAAAAGTTATTAGCGTAATTTTATTACAGCTAAAACTGATGCAAGGTACTTGAGTCTTTTATCTCAAAATGTGCTGAAATGTTTTGGTTGAAGTTAATATAAAATAATGTAATGAATTGTGGTATAACTGTAAAGAATTGGTAAAAATAAAATATAATTAGCTCAAATTTACTTAACTCCTTATATTATCAAATATCTATTGAATAGAAAAACCTGTTGAAATATTAAATGTAACAAGTTCTATTTTTAAAAGGCAGATGATTGTACAGCATGTAGGAATTGATGATGATTTTTAATAATCCTAAAGTAATAGTAAAGTCAACAATAAAGTATATTTTGATGTATGTAATTTTCATCAATGATTACATAAAATTGCACTTTAATATAAAGTATGCTTGGATTGTTTTCATGTATGCTATATATTATTGCAAATTAGTTCTTCATAAAATTGTATATTTCTGCTGTGAAAAAGTATGTATGCAATCATGCAAGTTGTAGGAAAACATGTACGTGTACTGCACATGTACCAGGAAGACAAGATAACAATTATGACTGTCAATCATCATTTGCTGACTGTATCTGTCAAGCTGACTACACAGACTATAGTAGCCAAAGATAAGTTGTAGAAACTGTGTTTCAGAGTTGAATATATGAATTAAAGTTAGTAGGATAATTATTCTTAACTAAATAATAAAATTTAAATAAAACCCCTTATTTCATTTTTTGTAAATTCTCTTATTATTATGATGTGATTTCACAACCATTGACCCTCTCCTATTGTTAAATAATTCATTCAGCACTGAACAACATATTATTTTATTGGTATAAAAAATAATATATTTTGTGTGTATGACCAAGTTATGATCTAAGATTTTTCAATACTTGAATCATCCTTTTAAAGATTTTTATAAAATGATTTTTTTAATTTCAGGCATTGGCACAGTGAATGGCAGCTGAAAAGGTTTTACCCTTGTTTCTGGAAGTGAAATGTTAGATGTAAGTAATGATGTCTGAGACCCTTATCACACGGCATTTGTTTCACATGAACAACTTGTTTCGGACAATTTTTCTGCCTGGTTTACTATTGAAAGAAAGACATGCAACGTTTTCCTTCCTTTCTAAAAAAATTGCAAATTGTTCGTTTTCAATCAATCAACTATCAGCTTGTTTGTAATGGGGAACCAGTTTCCCATGTTAACCCCAAAGTGATCTATGATAATTGGCTGTTGTGACAAAGCAGAAAAATTGTGCCAAACAGTTATTCTTCCGAAACAAACTGACGTGTGATAGCATCCTTACTGTTAATAATACTGTGAAGCACTTAACTGTATGCTTTCCTAATGAATATGTACTAGGCAATTGCGGTTATTATGAAAGAGGTGAAATTTCAAATACAATTGTTTCAGTTACAATTAATTATTACAGATATTATTTAATTTTGTAATAATGCTAATTAAAAATATGAATTAAGAAAATGCAAAAATTAGTGTATAAGCATACTAAATAGTTCAGAGTAAGACTTGTACTTAATTTATAGTACGCACTCATTCACACATATGATGACTCGTACACTGATATAAATTTGATATGCTTTTATACTGTTTACATGTCTTCTATATTCATTTGAATTCAGATTTGAATTCAAATGAGATATATTCAGATTTGAATATATCTCATTCAGATTTGAATTCAGATTTATATTCAGATTTGAATCATCATCTGCCAACAAATTCAGTTAATCAGGCATTGTTGACCTTATTAGTTTCTTGCAGATGTGTGAACTTTGGAAACATTTTTAGATTTAGTGTAGTTTTTGTTTGCTTTTCAGGTTTTCACATAATATCAACTAGAAACATTACCTCTTCATTTTAAAGGTCAAAGAGATAAAATAAAAAAAAACAATTAATTAGTTAATATCAAACCTAAAATGTTCTTTTATTACACAACTATTATTTAAGCCATCCAAATGGGCGGAATATTTTTATAATACTTTTATTTAATTTTCCAGTATATGTTATTGAAGCCATTCAAATCCCACTTGGGCATTTTCAAGCATATTAGTTGTTGAATATTATGTCTGACTGTAAACACACAGGCAAAGTATGTATAATTATTATGTAATTTAACCTATCTTTCCTTCAAATATTTCTTTAAAATTACACGAGACAGGCATACATTTGAGCTTTGATTAACAGACTTAGTGTAGTCGCCATGACGGATAAGAAAACAGATGAATAATAGACCACCCATAATCACCAACATATAATGCAAGGATTTGAGAATAAAGATTGCTTATTAGCATAATAGTGCACTGAATATTAGATATAAGAATTATAGAACTGAAAGATTTGTCACGTATCATCTTTGCTTATTATTATATATATTGAAAATAAACAGTTTGCTTCTGCAACAGAATAAATATCGAGTGTCTTGAAATGTTTTGTATACCTGGAGCTTTACAGTTCAGTACATTACATAAAGAGCAGTATATATAATGATTATCAGGTCTGCACAGAAATTTTTAATGGAAAATTCTTGTGTATAGATTTAGTTGATATTTCTTACCTTGTGTACAGATTTAGTTGATATTTTGCAAGACATGGCAATATTTCAGACTTTTATTGTAATTACTGTGACAAAACAATCATTAGAAAATTATACACGTATGAAAATTATTAATATTACATTATGTAGCTTATATTAATAATTTTCATACGTGTATATGTAATATTTTGGCAGGCACAGGAATGACCAAAGCTTGACAATATAACTACATCATAGGCCAGGCATTGTTATGGCTGGATAGAAGGTTGCAAAATGACGACAAAGAAGGATTTAGCTTTTTAGATCCCACATCTTTATTCAATTCTCTCAGCAGATTATTTTGCCTTTAGATGAAATTCTCAAAATTATATACAGTCAAAAGTCGTTAATTCGGACACCCATAATCCAGAATGATCTATAATCCGGACCTCAAAGCTAAAAACTTTCTGCGCATGCGCCGCGTTGACACATGCGCATAGGCGTTTACGCGTGCGCGTAAGACCTTTTACGTCTGCGCATATGCGTGTGCGCAAGTGCAGAATACGTTTTCGCGTGCGCGTTTTATGTATAACGGACGGAATAAGCTAAAATTATCTAATTATCTATTTCAGTTAATGTTGATGATTGTGTTGTTCCTTAATTTTCGAATTGGATCCGGCTTATTATTTTTTGCAGACTGTAAGAGCAATACTATAAAAGTAAACTTGAACTTTCGATTATATCAAATAGAATTTTCGATGCTGGAGCTCCCAAACGATCTACAAAACGAAAGTGTTTCGATGTCCATCAAACAAAAAGTGGAATTGCTGCAAAAAATGGATAAAGACATGAAGAAGGTGAGAGAGAGGTTAGGGAAAACGAAAAAATTTCGATTGACAAGTTAGTCGGTATTCTCGGCACAGCAATTACGGGTCTTGAACAGCGGAACTTCGTAACTGAACAAGAAATTATGTCTGTTTATAGAATTAAAGAGAAAGTATTATCACATAAAACGAAGCAACTTAAACAACTTACATTGAAAGAAATGTTTAATAAAGTAAACAAATAAATATTAAGCTTTTTTTTTGTAAATTTTGATACCCTTTAGATCATAATTGTTCTTTATTTCATAAATTACGGTTTCATATTTTTAATTTTAGAATTTCTGCATGCCATCTTACGAGATTTAAACTGATGATCTATAATCCGGAAAATCGATAATCCGGAATTGCCGAAGTCCCGACGAGTCCGGATTAACGACTTTTGACTGTATTCAATATTGATTTAAACTAAGTAAGAAATAATTTAGACTTTACGTCATATCTGCTTTAACAAAGGAAAGAACAAGATGGGAGCAGCAGCTGCAAGGTCTTGTAGCAGCCGTAGAAGAAAGCAGTCTGACGAAAAATGGCACATATTCAGTATGTGTACTAGCAGTTATATAACATGCCAGAATGTTCTCGAAAGTACTGGTCTAGGATAAGATCCTGAAACTGCAGTAAGTTAATTATAGGTTGCATGCTCGCGCAGAGCAAAGCCACTGTATTTTCTATATTTTACATGTATATAATACATATTCTTTGTGTCTTGGTGAATACATTCTACCTCGCTGGCAGGTAACAGAAACTGACGATCAAAAGATTGATGAATATTTAATAATTTTGATGAGATTATCTAGGAAAGTAAAATAGTTTAAAACGTATTAAATATGGTTTTCCAGAATATTTCCTAGCATAGATTTTAATCTCAGACTAAATGATACACATTATCTGGAAGTTCATATTCTTGTGTCATAAAGTATGCTTTATTGTAATTAGTCTTAGATTGTAAAGTTAAATTTATGAAAATATTATGAGTTAAAAATGTATTGCAGATATTAAACTAGATTTTTATATGCAATTTTGAAATTTTAGAGATCTTGTTTCATGTAATTATTTTTAATGTTTTTATTAAATTCTTAATTAATGCTATTATGCATGCATTAGAAAGTGAAATGAAATAATACTTAGGGATATCATTTGGCTGCATTCTGTTGTTTCTCAGTTAAACTATTCTGCATTCAAAAAATTACTCAAGGATTCTCACGAATATCAGCTCAAACAGTTCCAAAGTATTTCTGCAAAATATACGTAATTACTTAAGAATTGTATCTTTTTGATAATATTATTTAGCCTTTACAAGTTACTGCCAAAATTATTTTGTAAATCAGAAATCTTCGAGGGGATTAGTGTGTCTCGCATAGTTACCCTGGTGCCACACTATAACACTGAAATTGATAGATGTATAATTGAATGTTTAATCAAAAATGTCTAATTCCTCTTTTATGATATTTCAATAATTGATACTACTGAAACAAGAAATATTGGTACATTAACATTTTCTTAATATTCATTGTGTATTTGTTATGATGCATGTATTAATGTCATTACAAGTTAGCATTTGATAATGTTTGTTTCAACAATTTAGGGTTTGATGAAGTGCCACAGAGATTATCGCTTAAAGAATGTGTGCAGGCCAACCACCAACACAAGATATTAAAAGAGCAATGAAAATGAAGATTTAACTATAAAGAAAAATATAACTAATATTATTACTCATAACACTTAATTGTTTCGTATTATTGTAAATTTATGCCAGTTTTCCTGTATTCTGTTTATTTTGCAACTTGTGTTATTGTAAATTCATGTATGTTTTCATTCTTGCTCTGTCATGCATTTCATACTAATCGTTTGTTGTGCATATTAATTATATGCGTATATTACATCATTGAATTACTGTATTTGAATTTTAATAAACCTTTTTACCATTCAGTAGTACTTTTCCATAAAACCCTGAACATTCTAAACATCCCATATCACTAATTCTCAATTCTAAATAATACTTGAGTTTACTTAATTCATGTATTAATAACGAATTTGAAAAATAATACAATAGTGACATATTTTGAGGTAAAATAAATACTGCTCAATTGGACATTTTAAAATGTTTTTCCTTTTAATAGAGGAACATTTTTAAGGATTTAATTATTAGTATTTGAATATTGTATTAATATATGATTAATTAGCATATGAATATACTGTGTGTAATGAATAAGTAAGGCAGTGAATTTTGAAATTTTGAGCAATAATTTCATATGAAGAAATATGATCTGCCTGGGTTAAAAAATTAATCTTTAAATCCTATTTATGAGATTATATGGCTGAAATCTGTAGCCCAAAAGCAGTTAAAGCAACCCACCTCCAAAAAAGAAGACATTTTAAATAGTTTCTTCCAAAACTTGAAATATTTAAACATTAAACGACCCTAAATTTCTAGTGAATTTAAAATACTCATTTCATTCAGTTCAGCTACTAGCCATTACATGAATTTTCCTATATTATTAAAATGTTCCTCATGATTTTGCAAGGTGAAGACCACAAATGTTCTGCCCTTATAACTAATGATGATATAATCAGCATGAAGTAGACTTCAGCGTAAGGAATATGGAACTATATATTTTGCTCTTTGTTTATTAATTAGCTCACTTTTAAAAAATTCATATCATATAGTAAGGGATTGGGATTATTCAATTATGGCAAAGCACACGATGGCCGTCTGCCTAAAGGTAGGGGTGCCTTCGAGGAGGACATTCTAAGGGAAACTGGCTCGTATACATGTTACACATGGGGAAAACCACGAAAACGCCCATGCAGCCAGCCCGTTCGCGGGATTCGAACCTCGGACCGAACTACCAGTGTTCAGCGTCTTTACCACTCGGTCGCTGGTGGGCTTATCATATAGTAAGTAATATTCATAATTTTTCTCATTTTCTTAATATTTCATTGAAGTATTTAAATGTTAATTTAATTAGCAATACCTAATAATGTCAAATGCATATATTATTATACAGAATGGGATTCTGACCATTCTGACCACTCGGGCAAAGTGATATACATGTTAATTTTTCAACAAGTTTCTGCGTTATGCTTTTTACTCTCTACACAGCGTTTAATTTTTAATTATTATTTTTTATTATTTGTAGGACCTAGGTCCTACAAATAATAAAAAATAATAGTGATACCAGAAAGTGTGACTTTCTTATATTATCCAACAGGAGACCTATGTTCACATCTTATATTCTGAATTTACAGTTTTCTTTTATAGATGAGAGACACCATATATTCAAAAGAAATTAACATGCTGCTGGATATATGCATGTGTTTTTCATATTTACAGCTGTTGCATGTGATGTTATGTAATCAGGTAAAAAATGAAAGAATTAAGTTTTTTGACACCAAAACAAATGCATACTTTGATATAAAGGCTGCATAAAAATGAAAATGGCTAAATTAAAATAGTGAATTGAGGTTGTAGAGTTCTCATTTATCTTTATTAACCAGCTATTTTATGATAATTAGCTTTTCTTTCTTCCTTTCCATTTTCCTGCCAGAATGCTAATTTTGAGTGTATTCAAATGAGGTAGAAAGCAGTAGTATTGAAAGGAAGAGGTTTTAGGTGGTAGAATCTATTTGAATATCATACTACAATATTAGGTCTGAGATAATTTGTGCAGTTTCTTTCTGTGTAGCCTTCAGACTAACTAAAATTTACTTAGTTGAATTCATTTCATTACTTTTGATTTACGCCATAAATGCTGGCTGATTCTGTATGAACAAGCTGTGCACTCTGTTAATTTGTCCGAGACTATAAAAGGGTTTTTGTACACCTATTCCAAACCTATGTTGTAATTTCCAAAACATAACGAAAGTCGCTTAAGTTTTCCAGAGTTCTCACACAGTATATATTACCAAAGTGGGTGAAACTCGTATAAGGTGTAAGAAAGACCGAAAGGAGATTTATTAAATCAAGAAAAGTAATCGGTGGAAAGGGCATGTAATCTTAATAATGAAAAATCGAATTTTACACCAAATATTCAAACTTTTGTAAATGTTTTATATTTAATTAGCGAGAGTTAAAAATAAAAATTACCTTTATATTCATAACATAGGTTACATTCTGTTAATTTCCCATAAATAAACATAAAGAATACATTGACAAAATCATTGTACTAAGCTATTTTGGTAAAATAAAATCTACTATTTTCATTGTACTTCAAATTTAGGTTGTTTTAATGAAATTCTTTTATTAAACATTAACTTATACTTAATAATCAATCTTCAAGTTCGAAAATAAGTTAACTGTATCTACATTTGTTTTATGATCAAATATTTTAATTTGGCATTTGAGCATTTCTAATGGCATTTCTTTTTCTGTTTGACATCTCTGCTCTGTTAAGGTTATAACCAGTTAAATTGTCACTGTGTCTCTGAAAAATCAACAGCATTCTTAAACACATTTTAAAAATATTTCTGTGTGTAGTATTTTATCAGTAGAATTTTTTCTAAATAAATACAGAAGTTGTTATGGAAACATTTGAAAGTACATGTCTTGAAAGAGAAACAGTATTCGTAATGTTTAGTCAATTATGATATATTAACAGCTATCATAACTTTGCATGTATGTTGCATGCATTATATATATATATGCATAAAGACCCAATTTTGGCAATAAGTAGAGCTGTTACAAAATAATCACGAAGTCTAATGGAACGTACTCGTCACACATACTGGGGGGGAATCAAATTTATGTATGTATTTGCCAGTCTTAAAGAATTTTTGGGGGAAATTACAAATGTATCAATTTCTTATTAATATAAAATCATTTGTTAATATTAAATAAACATTTATTTATTAACTTACTAAGCCAGCTAAATCATAGACCGAAATATGTGTTTCTGCAGATATTCAGAACTTCCGGAACTACGAATACATTCACAGTTACAAAATATGTAAAATATTGTGAAATAAATTTCTTTTAAATGCTTGGAATATTCGGAAAAATATCTAAATTCAAAAAAATGGTAAAATACGTTTCACTTGCAGATTCTTTGTTATTTATTTGATTATATCACCATTAATAACAATGTTCACTGCCCAGAATAAAAAATATATTGTTTATGTATTCCCTTGACAAGTCAATTAATCTATCATCAATGACAATAGCTACCTTTTAAATAATTTTAATTTTGGTACTTAAAAGGTTTGCATTTCAAAATAATATTTCTATGCAGCTTTTAAATAATTTTTAATGCAACAGAAATCTAAATAACATATTTTCCACTGCAGTGGAATTCTAAATAACTTCAAATGCTGACTAAAATTCATTCCAACAATTCATCACTTTAAATTTCTGTTCCTTGCAGATGATACAGGAAAAACCTTTTCTAATAATATATTTCTAATTCTACCAGGAATTATTGATAAATAACCCGATGAAAAAATAGATGGAGGAGATGTAAATAATTATTACGAAATAATGTGAAGCAGTGTTTGCATTCAAAATGTAAGATGTTATACTTATGAAATTCTGCACTTTACTTTGGAACTGTACGAATTTTCGCTCAGAAAAAGACAGAAATTTAGGATATATTAGTTGAATATTTATTCATTACACTTTTAAGGAATAAAAACAATTCAGAATTTACCATACGTTCCATTCGTACAGAAACACGGACATACGTAAAAAATATAGCAAGTGTTTGCAAATAACATTGAAGAAATTTTACAATTCCTTAATGCTGTTTATTTAATTCTTTTAAATAAGAAATAAAAGCGCGAATATACGTTAACAAACTAAGCGGGAAAATCAAGTTTACATTACTGAGAATTATAACATGTAAACAAATTACATATAAAAAACGAATTATTAAGCATAATATATGGTAACAATTATTAAATGCACTGTTAGACAAATTAAAATGAAACATATATTAGAAAAATAAGCAAGTGCAATCGGTATGAACGTTAAAATAACTAATAAACAAAGTTCCACAACATTGAAGTTGTAAACATCACTCGACCACACTCGACAGCCATGGAGATCACGAATAAGCTAGCGTAGGGTTGCTTTTAGTCGCCAATATTTCTTCCCGCGCCAAAGGTACACCATCAAGCATACGCAGTAAGCGAAATTCGCTTAACACTGTTCAACTCAATGTGCGGTCTGCCATTACGCGTCCCGGAGTGGGCACTGCTCATTTTTTCAGTTGCTACTTGAAAATAGTTCTAAAAGAAGTTAATTAAATAGATCAAAAGTAGGTAATTCAAAGTGACATGGTAATAAAATATTTCACAGTCAGTTTGTAATTTATGGATGACACAGACTGAAGCCTTCTTGATATAGACAATAAAGGTGCATTTACGTCTTTTATATAGCTTGCGATAGTGCAAGATTCTTTTAAATCTGATGTAATAGCTATTTTGTTTTCTAATGTGAAACCTCTCGGTTACTGCGCCAAGATTCTATTAAACCTGATATAATAATATCTATTTGGATGTCTAGTCTGAAATCTCCCGGTTAGAGAGTCATTAGGCTATATCGATGTTGGAACCTGAAAAATGTGGAATTCCCTCGCGAGGACTTTAAAATTTGTTTAATCTTGGAGCTCTCGCGCGTCGATTATGCTTCCAATTACACTACGAAGGCATGCGGAAAGGAGGGAGAAAATACCTTATATACTCCTCCTTTTAAGGGGCGACTGGAGATTAGAGGAACCAATTGCCAAATTCTGGTGATGACGAATTATCGTCCATCACCTTTTAGTTCGAGCTCCAATCTAGAGTCATTAGGTTTTTTTTTTACCTGGAACGTGAAAAATATACAGTGCCCTCGCCAAGACTCAGACTCTGGGCCCCTGGAATGTTGTTGCCTAAAGTGCCTTTCGCCTGGACATGTTGCTAAGTCATGTAAACAGTACGTTGCTATGTGTGTAGTAAGGCTCACACAGTTTCTCTCTGTCCGGATCTGCAGACACAGAAAACGCAGGAAAAGGTAACAGAGCCAGACACCCTTCAGGCAACTACGGCGGGACAGATGTGTTCCACAGAGGTAGCTCTCATGACAATTAAAGTCAATGTGTTAGGAAAATCAGGCACGAGAGAAGTACGAGCGCTTCTCGTTTGCAGATCACAAAAATCATACATTTTGAAGTCTACGGTACAGGAATTAGGACTAATTCCCATTGCCGAGGAAACTGTAGCTCACACGCTTTTTGGAGGGGTTAAATTTTAACCGAACGTACATAAAAAGTATCGGATCAAGCTACGCTTTCTCAATCCTTATATGAGAAAAAAAAAATGTAATTTGTGTTTTTCGATCAGGAAGCTATATGGGGAAATATAGCACGCGTACCTAAAGGCCCTATTTTAAAAGAACTTAATTACTAAAATACGCTTTTTTATTTATTATACTATTCTATTTTAGATGTTATTTTTAACTTTTTTCGTATTTTTTAACGTTAGTAATTTTCGATATATTCTGTATAACTTATTTCTTATATTTTTTTATCATATAGGTAACCTTTACTTAATTTTAGATGTAAAATTTTTAGTTTGTTTTGTACATTTTGACCTTCATAATATTTCATATACTTTAATTTTTAACTAATTTTTATTTTTACACTATGTACATGACTTTCATTTAATTTCTTTCATACATTTTAACATTCATAATTTCTAATAGTCTTAATTTTAACATAATTCTTATATTTTCATATCATATACCTGACTTTTACTTAACTTTAGACGTAAATTTTAGCTTGTTTTCTACATTTTAATGTTTTTAGTTACCAGCATACCCTGAATTTTAAATAATTTGTTATATTTTCAGATTATGTAACATGACTTTCATTCAAATTTCAACTACCTTCATGCGTTTTAACTTAATTTCAAATATGCTCTCAATTTTAGCTTAATTCCTATATTTTATAAGCATATATATATAAACTTTATTTAATTTTAGATGTAATTTTTAACTTGTTTCATACATTTTAAACCTTCGTAATTTTTAAAGTACTCTAATTTTGAACTTGTTTATTGCAGTTTTTCCATCATGCACATCAACTTTAATTAATTCTAGATGCAGTATTTATACTTTTCTGACACTTTTTTCTTTCCAATTTCCAACCTACTCTACATTTTTAACTCTTTTATTATAATTTTCATGTAATCACGCTTTTGATTTTATTTATTTTACCATTTCAACTAAATTTACATGTTTAAATTTCTTAAACATAAAGATAGTTTTCAAATAAGCATTTCATTTTTACAACTGCTAACTGCAATCCTTGTTAAACTTAATATATTCTAGAAATGATAGTTTAACAGGCCCCCACTTCCCCAATCGCTTGTTCACCAATTTAAGATAATAGAACTACCCCATGATACCTTAGATAATTCATTCTGATATGGTTAGATATATTGGCTTCATCTTGGAAAACGTGATGCTACATTTCTAAAAACGTGAAATGTGTTTAATATGAAATATGCATACAATTATATAAAATCTGATTCATATTTTAACAGTTTAATGCATTTTTAAGTAGGTCCTTGAGCATTCTAGCCTATACAGTTAGAATATATATATTCTAGCCTATATATATTCTAACTGTATATAGATTATCCAGCTTTTCTTCTAGTTTGCACGCTGTAACTGTAGTATTATATGAAATTTATGGATGTTGATCTTCGAATATATCGACTGGCGCTGCGATCACGAAAGCTGGAGGCAGTGTCTAAACATAGCTCCGAAATTTTTTAAATAAGTGTTTCCAAAATGTTTTCAACTCTCTAAAATAGTTAAATGCACCTTTCCTATGCAATGTCTCATTCATCAAATTGAAAAAGGAAACTTCGTTTCTTCGAAACTTCAGGTGTTTTGTTAGCTGTTCACTATGAACACGAGAAATCCAAAAGAGGCCCTGACAAGGAATATTCAGATAAGTAACATTCTGTTCTCTATAAAATATCTATTTCTCTATCACTAGAGTGTCATTAAATTTCTTTATTTATTATTTTTCATAAGATTCTAGCATTATACAATAGTTGGTAATAGTAGCAGGTCATGTGGTTCTTTTCTTCGTAACTATTCCGTAGAAACGCCACATTCCTTATCAGTAGTCCGTTCTTATCAGCAACTCACACCCTTCGGAGGCACCCCCTTTTCCTGCTTAGGAATTTCTTGTGACGGAAAAATGGGGATCTCTTGATCATCGATGAGTATAGATTGTGATTTTTGTAACAAAGATCCCCGACTTTTTTTTTTTTTTTTTTTTTTTCATGTCTCAAACTTAGAATTATGAACAAATAAAAATACAGTGACGGAATTTGTTAAACTTGTACTATAATAAATTTCAACGGTTAAATTAAAAAATTAATTTTATATTTAACTAATATTTAAGGAAAATAAACTGTATAATTTATTTTTGCTGAAATGCTCTCACACTGTGTATGATGGATTTATAATTTTGTCAATTACTGTTTTTCTGAAATATACATGAATTTTTTGGGAACGGTAATATTTAATGTTACTTTAGTTAAAATATTATGTACATCTCTGTGATGATATATGTCTTTTCTAGTTAGGTCTCAAGATAAGGGCATACACATTACCATGTGGGAATTCATTCCCTTTTTTTTTTTTTTTTTTTTTTTTTAAACTTAGCTAAAGTTTGCTTCTTAAAGACACTAATTTTTGCAGATGAACTCCTTAACTACACTCATGGACACAATCGTATTTTAGGATATTTTCTACTTCTTTTCCTTTTTTTCTATAGGCCCTTTTTTTTTTTTTTTTTTTTTTTTTTTTTTCCTCCTCTATTATTTTTGGGCCATTTATTTTAAATTTTATTTTGCCCCATCTTTTCTTTCTGGCCTTTTGAACTCGTAAAAAATGTACGAAGTTCCTTTTTACTCTCCTCAAATACGAAATTGCCCCTCTTTCTATATACCTTTCCTTCGCACCTATGCTTGATTTTTCGCCCATCGGTGCAGAAAGACTTAGCGGGTGCAAAACAAGACATCTGTCTACTTTGTCTGTCTGTTTGTCTGTCTGATCTTCGAATATAGCATTTAAAATAGTTTTGAACAGTAAAGAAATGTTAAGTAATATGGATACAAAATTTATTTGATTCCACGTAATAATGAAACGTTGCATACGAAAAATGCAACTCCTGTTTTCGGAAAATTTCGGTAAAACATCATTATTATTCATAAATTTTCATGAAACATGAAAAATATGTGATTTTTTTCTTGAAAGTTTCAGTATCATTCAGTAAACACTTGCAGTTAAACTCGCATGGCATTCCTTAATTAATATAAAATTATATATATTCTTTGAAAAAGATTGAGATATGGTCTAAGAAGTTACGAAACAGTGAAATGTTTGGTATGAAACGATAAAAATCTTGCATGAAGTTCAGTATATTTTCACTCTCATTAATGAATTTCTCTTCCTAAATTCTGAAATACTGGTATTTTTACTCTAATTAATTTCCATATTTGGTATTTTATGAATTAAATGACTGTATAGATGTACTAAATTTTAGTGAAAATTCAAATATTTTATTAATTGTTTGGGCTCATTTAAATGATTTACAGGTAAAAGAGCGACATGTCAGGCAGTTTCTTTCAGAAATACGCTGCTGGCCACCGTAAATGCAACACCCTGAAGGAAGCGCATGCAAATATGAAATTTATAACATGCATTAGCGGAGGTGAGATATGCAAACGATTAGAATTTCAGCGCAGACGCACATCACGCGCGCCTGTGGCGCCACTTCAAAGCTTCAAAGCGCTATTTAAGGCTTGGAGTTCTCAACGATTTCAAGTTCGGCAATTGTGTTTTTCTTGTGGGTTTTTCAAAAAAAAAAAAAAAAAAAGATCAATTATGCCTCGTAGTAAACACCGATCATCGTTTGATCAAGTATCCGAGTTCGACAGAGGAAGAATAGTAGCCTACCGAGAGTGTCGATTATCTTTCAGGAAATCGGTAGTCGTGTTGGACGAAACCAAACAACTGTAATGCGGATATGTGACTGTTGTATGCAGGAGGGTACGACGGACCGACGTATTCGATCGCATCCACCTCAGTGCACCACTTCACGTGATGACAGGAACATTGTACGCATGGCAGTGACGGATCACTCAGTCACATTACGAACCATAGCACAGCACATTCAGTCTGTAACTCATCATTCAGTGTCTGCGCGCACCATTCGACGTCGTTTACAGCAGAGGGGTCTGTTCGCAAGACGTCCATTGCTTCGTCTACCCTTGACGCAGAACCACAGACGTCTTCGCCGCCAATGGTGCGATGAAAGAAGGATGTGGACGGCAGAATGGAATTAAATTGTCTTTACTGAAGAGTCACGCTTCTGTCTGCAACATCACGATGGTTGGATTCGAGTCTGGAGACACCGTAGAGAGAGGATGCTGAACAGCTGCGTTGTGCACCGCCACACTGGTCCTGCACCGGGTATTATGGTATGGGGCGGTATTGGATATCATTCTCGCACTCCTCTAGTACGCATTGCCGGTACTTTAAACAGGCAGCGCTACATCTCCGAGGTGTTGGAGCCAGTTGTCCTTCCTTACCTTCAGGGCTTGCCCACAGCCATATTTCAACAGGATAATGCGCAACCACACGTGGCACGCATTGTCCAAGAGTTCTTCGTCAATCGCCAAATTGAACTGCTTGCCTGGCCGGCTTGCTCTCCGGATCCTTCGCCTATAGAAAACATGTGGCCCATGGTTGCTGAACGATTGAACCAGATTACATGCCAAGCTACCACAGGTACAGGTAGAAGCTAGGCCAGCACCTCTGTAGTACCACAGGTAATTGAGGTATTGCTGAACCTAGCTAACTGTTAAACTTTCCACCCCAATTTTGAGGGAGAATACTCCGGGGGTGGTCCGAGGTTCTCCCGCCCCTCTTTTTTTTTACCATCAACCACTTGGGAGGACTTTCGGAGATAAATGAGTTCTGGTATTAATAATGTACACAAATCATACTGAGAAAAAACTCCTTGAAAAGTTCAACAACTGATGCTTCCAAAGGCAGAAATGTAAGAGTAAATGTCTTTTCTAAGGCGGAAGGTGTAATAAGCAAGTCTTTGGAGCTCCCGTCCATCAGCATTGCGTAGATAAATGAAACTGTTGGAACATTAAAATGAAATAAAAAAATAATAAATAAAAAAAATAATAAATAATGAAAAATAAAAAAATAAAAATATATAAATAAAATAAAATAAAATAAAAAAGACAAATATGGTAAAGTAACATATGGAGATGAATAAGCATTAGATATGACAAATATCCAGTCCAAATCTTTGGATATGTATAAGAATGTCTCTGATTTTGGCCCTAAGGTGTCTGTTCTTTATGGCATATTTCTTAAATATGCCAAGCTACCACACCAGATCAACTTTGGCAACGTGTGGAAGCTGCTTGGTCTGCTGTATCCCAAGAACACATCCAAAGTTGAATCAAATTAAATCAATGCCGAGGCGTGTGGCAGCGGTGATCTCCAACAATGGCGGCTACTCTGGCTACTGATTTTCCACACCTCACAGAAGTCTATAAATTTAAGCATTTGATACTTGGTCAACATGTTATCTACTAAATAAATTTTGTTGTGATATCGCTTGTCTTTCTTGGTGTCGCAATTTGGGAGGCCAGCAATGTATATCCATATTTAAAAACTCTACAGATAATTCGCCTTACTGAAATTGATCTAAATTTTTAAAACTATATGGGTGATAGGATGCTATAATATCATCTAGAGTGCCTTTTTCTCTTTGAAAATAGTGTCTAGAGTTATAATAGGAAATGAATCTTCTTTCTATAGCAAAATTTATTAGTATCCTTAGAAGAGAAATTGGAAACAATTTTCATATTTTTATAAACAATAGTGTAGTATCTGTTTATCATTATGGTAGAACGAGTTTTATTCAAAAGTTTCAGAGTGGTTATATATGATTCTGAAGTGAAGTTTTCCGAAAATAATCAATGTATTTCCCAATAATATAAATTAAAATAGTCAAAATTAGTATTTTACACAATATCAGTATGAAAGCAACTGAAATATCCGTTGCAGACGTATAAAATTTAACTCGGAGATGAAACTCGTTGCATGCATGATTAAAAAATATCAAAATGTGGTTTGAAACTGAACCACTCAGTGATAAAGACAGATTTGATCGTGATTGTTTCCAGGCCTTTTAGTAGAAGATATTTTTTTTTTAAGTAAAATAATTTTATTTTCCCGATAAAAGTAAGTCTAAAGCTAAATCTGTCGGAAAGTGAAATATACCGGTTTCCGTCTGTTAAGGAAATGGGCATGCCTTTATAGGAATAAATGGGAGTTTACTGAATTTACTGTTTCATATAAAAGGGTAGATTAAAAAAAAATTTAAAAATATTCCTAAAAACATTTTTTCATAACCTTACTCTTATTTCTTAAGGGTTGATAAGTTATCATTTGGATACTCTTTTTAACCATATACTGCTTGTAGGAAATAATTTGTTACTAAAGTTTTATAGTAATGCATTACAAGGTTTCACATTTCATGGAAATATGGATAAACTTTTACTATTCCTAATGAGTGAGGTATTCCTAGTGGCTGTATGGGTCTTTGATATTTATTTGCATTTTCCCCTAAAAATGTTAGTGACTAATCTAATAACATGTAGCATAAATTTGCTTACCTTTTTAAAATCTTAAATGAAACTAGTTGAATCAGTATTAAACGTATCGAAGTGCTGATTGTACTACACAATGATTCTTGGTTTTTTGATTTTTTAAAGATTTTATCGTCAGTTTGGATAAAACGGTAAATATTCTACAGTGGTGTATGTTTATTTTGTATTTAGTTCTTAAAATTAAGAAAATAGTTCTAAGATAGGCATTCTGTACTGAGGAAATAATGCAGTAAAAGCTGAATGATTTATATTGTCTTTGGAGTTTTTGTCCTGGAAAAAGGTAATATTTAGCAACATTAATTAAATTATAATTCTCGAAAATGCATGGAAAATTCCTCTAATGCAAACTTATACGTATAATTATAAGAAAATGGAACAATTATTTGGGCGTAATTTTGTATTGAAAAGGAGGTTTTCTTCATTAAATGAATATTAGAAAGGAATATTTAACGGATATAATGAGTATTTTATGAAGAAATTTCTGTATTCGAGATGGATGAAAGTTCGAAAATATGGTGGAGATTTTGGTAAAATGTCTCTTATTGTTTCTTTCTATGGTTCTTTCTATAAATATATGTATATTGGTAATGATATAAGTTGTGTAAAGGTATGGTAGTGCTTCACAAGATTTCGTTCATAAGAGAATAAATTGGTAAATAAATAAATGAAAACTGACATTCAAGAAAGAAAATCCTAGTATAAGAATTTAAAAAATAGACCATATATGAAACTGGTTAGTGAATTAAGATGGAACTGAACTAAGTTTGAAGAAATATGTTAACATTATTGGCTCTAGAAATAAACTGATATTAATATAACAAAATTTCGAGGGATGAAATGATAACCAATAGGTATCATTGAACGCTGGGTCATTCCACATCTGATTCGATACTGGAATTTTTTATTTTAGGAATTTCTTTTATTCATGTGACGTAAATAATCGTTCATTTCATATGAAAGTAGTCCATGAAGACATAAAGGTCCGTACTTAGTGCAAGAAAAAGGTAATGTGAAAATTTGCATAGTCGGGACATTTAAAGTGTAGGATACAGTCAATTAGCAAACAACACTGAATGAAAAGGTATTAAGAGTCCAAAATAATAAGAAAGATTGGTACTTTTCCGTTTGGAAGGCGCAAATCTCGACAAGAAGACTTTGTTGGCAACAACATACAGTATACACATAAAAAATTTTAACAAACGTTAGTTCTAAGAATTTTTTATTTTGAAGGCATAAACATTTTAATATGGTTTAAATTTTGTAAAAAGCCAATAAATAAAGACAATAAATTTGTAAAAAGACATTGAAAATTTACTATGCTTTCATGGTTCAACATCCTCATTCGCCGGTTCGTATCACATGCCCCCACGTGATCTCATCTCACGTAAACTATGATACAAAAATCTAATTCCCTCGGTAATTATCTACATTAATTTCAAGTTAAATCTTAATTTGGAAGTTTAAATGCAAGAATTACTTCAATTCGTGCGAATAGCTTACTCAGAAATTATGTAAAACCGCAGTGCTTTACTTCGCTAGTGCATTCTCATTAGAACTGATGAGTTTTAACCCTTAATTTTGCCTTTTCTATATTTCCGCCTTCGGATGAGCGGTGTGATTGCATTCTAATTGACCTAATTACCGCGAATGATCTTAGGGCATAAAATTTAACTATCTTGTAAAAATTCTATGTAATTGTATGCCAGTATTGAAAGAAAGAATCAATCTGATAAGAAATGGCTGCGACTTGTTTTGAAACTGAGGCGTAAAAGGTTACCAGCGAAGATATTCCGTTTGGCATCAGTTGTACCATTGTTGGCAACTTTATCGTCTGCGCCGGCAAAACGGAAAAGTACCGTATTCCGTTTGAGTACATGAAACAGTAAATATGATTCTAAAATTATGGATGAAAGTTGAGATTCCATTCTAAGAATTCGGAATCTATCAAGATATCTTAATGGCAGTCGAGGCTCAAAACTGAACATTAGTAACACTGATGAGCTTAAAAACATGCATTCAGATATAAATGATATAAAAAACATAAATAAATTCCTGAATATGTCGAAAATTATAAAGATTAACAATGCGAATAGAATCATGAAGTAAAATAGCAGTAATTCATGAAGTAATAACTACTTCATAAATCATGAAGTAAAATAAATCATGAAAATCATGAAGTAAAATAGCAATTGACTGATTCTACTAAGCAATTGATTAATTCTAATTACCACTGACTAATTCTGCTATTTTACTTTATGATTCAGTTGCTTACTAAATCATGGAGTAAAATAGCAAAATTAGTCAATGGTAAGACTGCTACAGAATGATGAATTCTAGAATTAGTAAATTAAACTAGTACTATAAAATATAGACTAAAAAGCAAGGGCTATTCAACCAGTTGGATGTGAATAATAGTTAAAGGTTACAAAATGAAATGCTAAATCGAAAACTATCTGTAAGTTTAAATTTAAACATGTAAATTTAGCTGATATAGTAAAATAAGTAAAATCAAAAGCATGATTATAATCGAAGAGTTAAAATTTAGAATATGTCTGAAATTAGAAAGACAAAAGTGTAAAAAAATATAAAACTTACATCTAAAATTAAATAATGCGGATATGTATTGTGGGAAAATGTAATAAACAGGTTCAAAATTAAAGTAATTTAAAAATTACGAATGTTTAAAATGTACAAAACAGGCTAAAAATGCTACACCTAAAATTAAGTAAAGGTACGTTGTAACAGACCTATTTAAGTGTAACTATTTTATTCATGTCATGAACTGTAACCGAACTATTTTATTTAAACGCCATCTCGTGGCGATATGAAAAAACGTCAGTCGACCTCCAGCCGCCATGATGATAGATTACTATGTTATGTTATTCTCACTGTTTGATGCTCCATTTGATATATGTTTCATTTTTATGTAAATTTCTTTTGTTTGTAACCGTTCCTGTGTGCTCTGTTAATAAATCCTTTTAAAGCTAGCCGGCATTAGTGTCTATTGAGAAACGGCTACATCACATTGGCGCCCAACTAAATTTGAATCCAAAATGGCGCAACAAAATGTTTAGAATTTCTGTTTGGCTTTAACAAGCTCTTACTCCCGAATTTAACTTTTAGTTGCTGGAGATCGGCTCAGTTTCTTTTCAGGTGTGGACTACTGGTCAAATATTCTGGAATTAAAATTGTCATACCGTGCTGCTAGCACATCGAATCATCAACTGGACAATTTCAACGGAAAAGATAAGTTTCGTTTACATTATCGTTTAATCTGAGTTTAAAGTTCTTTTAAACTGATTATTTATTATAAGCTGCTTCTTAAAGCAAATATAAATTCTTTACTGAAATCTCATTTATTGAGACTACATAAGAGTATTAAACGAAAGCAAACGGCTTTCTGTTAACCAAACGTTATTTCTTGAATTGTAATTTGTTATTTTAAAATGTTAATGCGCATAGTAAATTAATTTGTGAATATTGTTTCACTGAATACATGTTTTGATGTTAAAGTTTGGATATATTCATGGACTTTGTTCATTAGAATTTATTAGTTTCGATTCTGACATACAGCAGCAGATGTTCCCCCCCGCGGAAATGTTTAGACTAGCGATGATTTATGATGTGTTTACGTCAAATCTTGTATTATTTTTATTTCCTTTGAGTGCTGTTGTTCCTTATTAAATGTTTTATTCTACATAAAATAAAATATTGTACTTGTTGATTTATCTTTCGACGAACATTTTGAGAAAATGATTATAGTATAATACTTTAAGAAAATACGATTGTTTTCCTTTAATGAATGCATGTCTTGAAAATATTTCTTGAAGCGAAAGAAAATAATTATGAATAAAATCGAATGACTATTTAAATAAAGTAAAAGAGTTACTAAGTGTGTGTTGCTTAATCAGCTTACTATTTTGTTAAGATTAAGATTTCGAAGAATTCATCTTAAATATAAAAGCTTATGGTAAGACATTTATGTATGTTTTGTATGTTTTGCTAAGTAGTAAACAATTTTTGAGCAATTTATTATATGTTATTTTCTTGATACAAGTTGAATTTATGAGGGCATTTTATGATATTTTTACGACTCCGAAATAATAAACTTTGTGAGTATTATTGTTTACATTTATAAATACTGTTTAATAGTTGTATATAAATGTACGAGTAACATTGTTTACATTCATACATGCAGTTTAATAGGGGTATATACATTTTACTTAAAGGTATAATTATTAATTCTAAAATACTGTATTGTGAATAAAATCGAAATAACAACAAATTCAACTTCATCTTTTCCCTCCCCCCTGACCTCTCATATAATTATGGCTTACCTTGCCAAAGCACGAAAAGAGGATTTAAAAACTCTCGCTGCAGAACTGGGTTTCACTGTAAACGACACTATGCGAGTAATAGATCTTAAAGATCTTATTGTCAATTCTGACACTTATGATGAGGCTTTTACCAGGAATCTTCTGGAAACTTTAATCGAAACTAGACAACAAAACAACGTGAAAGCAACGATCTGGTGACACGTCAAAGAAAAGAACAAGAACTTTTATTAGAATTGGAACGTTTAAAATTAAACCTGGCAGCTGCTAGCTCAAACCCTAACTATGCCGCCTTTGCTTCAAATGCAGCTATTGGAACAAATATTTAACACCTAATCCCAAAATTTACAGGAACTTCTGACATTGCAACCTACCTGCAAATTTTTGAAAGACAATGTGAGAAAGTTAATATAAAACAAATAGATTACATCACTCATCTCCTACCTCTTCTGCCTATAGACATTTCGCAAATTATTTTAAGAGAACCAAAAGACAAATTAGAAGATTATTCTTACATCAAGAAGATTCTGCTACAAAGATTCAAATTAAATGCTGAATCATTTCGAATTAAACTTACTACACACCAAAAACACCCTGGGTCTTTATGGAAAGATTTTACTTACGAATTAAACAATTATCTGGAAGAGTGGCTCCATAGTCTCGATGTTACAGACTTTGAATCACTCAAAGACTTGGTCCTGACGGATCAGCTTAAAAGAAGAGTCAGTAGTGACGTTAAGGAGCATTTTATTGATACTTGGGGAAAAATAAAGAGTTCATCTGAATTAGTACAGAAATTGGATGATTATGAAGCTGTACGTGTTAAAAATACGAACTATAAAACTGAACTTCCTGGCAGGCGGAACTATTGTTACAAACCGACTAATCCATCCAAACACAAAGTAGAAAATCGAACAAGTGACATACAGGGAACTCATAAAACCTTTTCAAATCGTGTTCAGCAACAAACAGAGGAAAAGCGACCTCTTTTAACATGCTATGGGTGCGGAAAAACTGGTTTTATCAAGTCTAAATGTCCAGACTGCAACCCCCCAAAGACTTCAAATTCATCAAATTTTGGCACTATCCAAATCCGATCCTGTTTATCTTCCACTCGGACTGCTGTATTTCCAATTAGTATTGGTGGTGTTTCCGGTACAGCTTTCGCCGACGCTGGTGCTAGTCACTCAATTGCAAGTGAATCCCTCTATCATATTCTGCAGAAACAAGATGCAGTATTTGAAAAGACAACACTAGAGGTGTCTTTCGCTGATGGTTTGGTATCTGAAAAAGAGGTACTTCGCACCGAACAAATTATTCTTCTCGAAGGCAGAGAGTTCAAAACTCCGCTCCTTGTATTGCCTGATGCCAAAAATAACTCGACTCTGTTAGGAATTGACTTTCTTCAAAAAGCTAAAATTGTTTTAAATCTTGCTGAAAATAAGTGGAACTTTTCTGATGAACCTCGAAGAAAATATAGCTTCGTGAAACCTCATCAATCCCAAGTACTGGAAGAAACCCCAGTTGTTGTAAACAACTGCCGACTACGAGAAAATGAAGGACAGCAATTAACTACAGCCCAACGGCTTGCAACTGATGCATTGCTTAACAAATATCACATTGTCTTCAAAGTAGGGGGAGAAGCCACTAATCAAAAGCCATCTGGCTTACTTCAAACTCCAGTCTATGCTCAACGTTTTGAGACCTTGTCAATTGATCTTTTCGGTCCCCTTCCTGAAACACCGTCTGGTGAAAAATGGATTTTTATTGTGCAGGACTGTGCTACAAAGTGGACAGAACTATTTGCTTGAAAGGAAACCACGGCCAGAGAATGTGCCACTATTCTTTTGGAGGAAGTCGCCCTTCGATTTGGGTTACCCAGGAAAATAATAAGTGATAATGGTACCCAGTTTACTAGTGCTGTTATGCAACAACTATGCTATATCTTGAACATTGATCAAAGTCTTACTCCTGTCTATCACCCACAATCTAACCCAGTTGAAATGAAGAATAGAGATCTGAAACCACGTTTAGCAATACTTGTTGGTAACGACCATCAGTCATGGAAGGATAAACTGCCATTAATAAGGTTTGCTTTGAATACAGCCAAATGTGATTCAACTGGACATTCTGCTGCTTTTCTTCAATTTGCACAAGAGTTACGAACCTTAGATGATGTAAAGCATGATATAAAAGCCGTAATTGAGAACGATAATTTTGTTCCCGAAATTACTCCATATTTGAAACGTTTTGCAAGAAATGTACAACAGGTACGAGAAAGAGTCGAATTGCATCAAGATAAACAGAAACGTTATGCTGACAGAAAACGAAGAGAAACACCGAAATTCGTTCCTGGAGATAAAGTTTGGGTCACCCTCCACCCAATCAGCAAAGGTCCACTGAAGAAAACTGCTAAATTCATGCCGAAGAGAGATGGTCCTTATGTGATAGTGACTACAAGATCTCCAACCACTTATGATATTGCCGATCCTCATGAACCAGACAAAATTCTCGGCAAGTATCATGTTTCAGCCTTGAATCCATATCAAGATCTAAATAAGTTTCAAAACTCAGCTCGTGTAACTCCAGTGGTTCCCTTAAAGAAAAGAGGACGCCCGAAACGTGTAATACCACCCGAATCTGCACCTGTTGCACAAGGTGCAGGTGACGCTAAATTTCCTGCTTGTCAAACTGGAGCCCATTCATCTGATTCTCCGCCCGCTGCACAAAGTAGACAAAGGTCAGTTCCTGACTTCTTGCCGAGACGTCTACGAAGTCAAAGGGGGAGGATGTAACAGATCTATTTAAGTGTAATTGAACTATTTTATTCATGTCATGAACTGTAACCGAACTATTTTATTTAAACGCCATCTCGTGGAGATATGAAAAAACGTCAGTCGACCTCCAGCCGCCATGATGATAGATTACTATGTTATGTTATTCTCACTGTTTGATGTTCCATTTGGTATATGTTTCATTTTTATGTAAATTTCTTTTGTTTGTAACCGTTCCTGTGTGCTCGGTTAATAAATCCTTTTAAAGCTAGCCGGCATTAGTGTCTATTGAGGAACGGCTACATCACAACGTATATTAAAATATAACACGGCACATAAATTAACATTAAAAGCGCTGGTTAATATGTATGAAAATAATTCTGAGTAAAATTAATTTAAAAATAAAAATCAGTAATGTTGTATAGTTCCAGCATTGGTAAGTAAATAATCGCCTTCAGTTCAGTAGACAGAGAACAGATAGTCCAGAAGGTTTAACTACCCTTTATTGCTCGAAATGAAGTTAACAGACGGTCCTCTCTCAGGACGTACAAAAAGCCTCTACTTAGGCTTGAACTCAAATACTAAGAAATAAAACTTAACTAAACTTAAATAAAATGATACAGCCGAAGCTATCAAAATTCTACAGGAGTTGGCCCCTTAACGCTAACTAAACGGCGAAGCTATCAAGGGCCTGAAATCCCAATGATAGGATTAATTTCAGAGCCACAAATAATAAAGTTCTCAAACTTTTGTTCCGGAAAGAAATTATATCTTTGTCTGTGAAAGTTTATCCTTTCTTCTGCTGCATGATGGAAATGCTAGTGGGAATGGATGACAAGGATGCTGAAAGAATTACAAAGGCGAATTTTGGTAAAATTTTGTATTAAGTAATAATTTTGGTAAAATTCACTAATCTTAAAGAATTGTATACATAATTCTGTAAATACAAAGCTATTATTAATTTTCAACCTTCGAATTATGTATATGATGCTGCAAACAATTTATATCATCAGCAATATTAAACTAAAGTTCCAGATTTCATTTCACTGAAAGATATACTTTGGTCCGACTGCTGAAGCGTGGCATCATTACAGTTGAATGTCCGGGCAGAATTTTTTGCTCTATCCCAGAGTATTTCACATCTAATTCTATTGCAGTTTTAAGCAACAGCATTTCTAGTCATATAAAAATCCATGAGACAGCAGAAAATAAAACTATCAATGTGTGAGATTGCACCACGGTAATTGTGGAAGAGAATAAAGTTCAGTTAAAGTAGCGTGAGGATCTGCTGAAAATTTCGAAACATACTCGAAAGCAGAAAATCGTGATTGAAATATGCATGTGGAGAAGAACGAAAGGAATTTCAGACACATGCAAAATTTGAAAAGGGAGAGTTGAAAAATATGTATAGAACGGGAAATACACAAGTTTTAAATCAAATTTAATTTAATTAAAAATTTAGTACACTAAATTGAAAAGAAACTGCTATAGAAGAAGATAACGAATAGGCATGATAAATAATACATTTCAAGTAATTAATCAAAATTTAGCTGTAACTTAAGGAATTAGGTGAGGCGAAATAGTAAAGCTATGAATTTTCTACGATTTACTCTGTTTCTGGTATCATATTGTAGTACAGAAACTGTTTCATTATCGAATTTTCAGAGGGTTTAAAATACGTTTTACAACACATTTGGTCATAAATGCCTGCATAAGCTTGACCCTAATTAATTCCTTTAGTACATTATGGTTCCCAATAAACTATCTACCTATGATTAGCACTCTGAAGGCGTGCAAGTTTGTCAATGTGCTCTTTAATTGCATAATCAGCTTAAGTAATAATGGGAGACAACATGGTCTTGTAGATGAGTAATTAATTGTACATAGAAAGAAATGAAATTCGAGAAGTTTAAAGGCTGAATTATATTTAATAATCATTTTCTTATTGCACCAAGACATTTGAGAGTAAAAAAATTCAATTAAACATCACATCAATAAATAGAATAAAAATTCGACCCCACTTTTCACTGCGCTTTTAGAGAAAATTATTTAATCAATTTGCAGAAATAATGAAACATTTCTCATTTATTCTCTTTAACAGTAATTAGTAAATTTATTCCCATTAATTCGTGTTTATCTATCACAGCTTCTTCTAGAAGATACACAACCTAAGAAATTCATTACCTAATTTTTAATAAAACATTTGATTTAATACAATTATAAATATATATTTGATTATATCTGAACACATCATGTTATGAATTCCTAAAGATGAAGGTTTTTTTTTTTTTTTTTTTTTTTAAGGTAAAGGACTCAGTGAATTAATCATTTTTTTTAAAATCACAACAAAAACACTCTATAACATAAAAAGCAACATACCAAGAAGCAGTTATCCGATTGGAACGAAATTGCATATGCCCTATCTCACGATAGAATATGCAAATGATTTACTTTTGGTGGCCAAATACTGACTACCGACATGTAACCCAGGCAGCATGCATTCGTAAAATTGCACAAGAAAAATACGTGCAATTTACGAATGGCCTTTCGCATAAAAAACGTTCAAGTTAAACGTAAAAATATCATAAAAAAAAGTGTCCAGTGGCAATTACTAGATATTTACGTATATTTTTACGTTATACTATACGTAACTTTTACTTCAAATTTAGGTATATTTACGCGAAAGACTGCTGTTCATTCACAACTTTTACATATAATATACGTAAATTTCTGGGATTTCCGTATATTTTTAGTAAAAATTTACGTAAATCTCCCCGATTTTTTACTGTATATAAACGTATATATTAGGTAGAAATTACGGTAGATATTCCCCGTATTTTACGGTACAAAAACGTACATATTTGATAGTAACTGACCTAAATCTTCCCTATGTTTTCTTTGCATATGCGAATGACTGGTAAAAATTTAATCTGAGGTCTTCTTCGCTTTACTGTGTATAAATGCACATTTTTGGTAAAAAATTTGCATAAATCTCCAATTACCTTTTTACTGCATTTTTCGTAAAATGTACTTATTTTAATCGCATACATTTTATATATATCTACGCAAAAACTTTCTGCATGCTATGATTAAAAGGTAAAATGTCGTTTTTATATCAAATTCTTACATATCTGCCTTTTAACGTATGTAATGTAATGTAATGTAGCAATATGGAATACATATAACTGGAAAATTTAAATGCACTAGTAAATGAAAAAAAAAAAAAAAATTCTATTCAAAAATTACGTAACATTTAAAGGCTGAAAATCACTTTTAATATTTCATTTCAAAGTGAGTACAAAATATGCAATAAATTTTGTAAACATCAGTTCTACGTTTTAAATCAATTAATGCTATCGTTCATTTACAGTTTTGTTTACTAAATTCATTTCATAAATTTAAATTTAGTAAACAACTGTAGCAAACAGTTGTTTACTAAATTCATTATTGCTAAATAACACTTTAAATAAATTATTTGCTTTTCCGAAGGACATTTTTTTATGCCATGAAAATGGAAAATGAACGATAGCATTAATTGATTTAAAACATAGAATTCAGGTTTACAAAATTTATTGCATATTTTGTAGTCACTTTGAAATGAAATATTAAAAGTGATTTTCAGCCTTTAAGTGTTACGTAATTTTTAATAGAAATTAATTTTTTTGCATTTAAATTTTCCAGTTATAATTCCATATTGCTGCTAAAAGGTGGATATGTAAAAATTTGATATCAAATTAACATTTTATCTTTTAATCATAATATGCAGAACATTTTTGCATAGATTTATATAAAAAATATGAGATTAAAATAAGCACATTTTACGAAAAATGCAGTAAAAAGGTAACTGGAGATTTATGCAAATTTTTTACCAAAAATGTGCACTTATACACAGTAAAGAGGAGAAGGCATTGGACTAAATTTTTACCAAAGTCATTTGCATATGCAAAGAAAACATAGGGAAGATTTAGGTCAATTATTATCAAATATATAAGTTTTTGTACCGTAAAATATGGGGGATATCTACGTTAATTTCTATCTAAAGTACAATATAGTTCATTACCAAATTCAGTAAACGACTGCAGCGCAAAAGAAAACACCATACATTTAGATTATTTGAATGAGTGTGCTAAATTTTAAAATTGTTAAATATAAACCAGGAGGGATATTGTAGAAAACTTACCTTTTCCAATAGTTACAAAGTTTACTTTTTGTTTATTTTCCTTGAAGATGAACGTTTAATGTCACAAATATTGCATTTATATCTTCAGATAATACACAAATATATATATATATTTATTTATTAAAATTAAGTTTATCAAAAACATGTTAAAGAAAATATTATTAATTTGCATGTAAGTTAATTGAGTAACTTCTGTTTTAAAAATCTGTTTTAGTTGCACACATAATTATGATATGTAAAAATTTTACATTTATCAATCAATCTTGCAATGTATTGTAATCTATTATTGTTGTCTTTCTCAGTTTAAAATCTTATAAATATATTAGATCAGTACTAAAAGTTCACCACTACAAAGGAAATGCTTTAGAGGCATTTTTAGAAAATTCCCTTTTACAATGTAACTGTTAATTTCATAAATAAGTTCATAAAATTATGCAAATTCAAAATTACCTAAATATGTTCTTTATTTTATCTTATATACCAGATAAAATTTTAAAAAGTTAATTTGTTTAGGAATATTGAAGTTTTTAAATATTTATGTCATGTGACTTTTTCTGCAACATCATTATAAATGTACATGTTGATGTGGACATACCAATTATTTTTTTCATCAAATAGCTTTATGGTATTAAATGATTTAAAAGGAGGCAACTGGACAAGCAATTAGAAGTTGGCTAATTTTTTATTAATTTGTTGTCAAATGCTGTGCATTTTAGATTATGCTCATATGATGACAAAAATTATTATGAACATATCCCACATAAATTAACAAGTATCAAATTTCAAGTTGTTTGAAGTATTATGAACTGTAATACTTGCAAAAGAAATACACATGAAATTAATTTAAGAATTAGGTTTATTTTACAGGTATTCGAAAACTGCAATTATTATTAAACAATAAAAACTAACATTAAATCTGAAGAGCATAATTTTTTTTCAATAATAAAATCCAACATAGATTTCATTCAGCTTCGCCATATTTGTTCTATATTTCGCTGTCTTTAATATACTGCTCGATTTTTGTAAAAGTGAATTCTTTATCTCCCAATGTTTTGAGAACAGCTCCTAAACAAGAAAAAGAAAAATTTGTAATAATTTCATGCTTCAGATGTTTTCAGTTTTTAAATATAGTTGAAATATAAAAAGATGCATATAAAATGTACTGAGTATTTCATATTTAAAAATTTACATTTCAGTAATTAAAAATTTAAGTTCATACAACAACACAGTAAACTTCAATTATATATACCTTACACAATGCCTATAATTTCAAGTAAAAAATACCTAAAGATTTGTTTAGAACTGCAAAGTTAAGAAAGTCTTTAATGGTTATGTTTGTATTTAAGCACACAAGAAAAAACTTAATTTTGTATTAATTATATTGCATTAGCCTTTACAATTTTACTCCTACACATAGTAAAGAACATATAGTACTTTTCCATTTTGCCCGTGCAAGTGATAAAGTCGCCCAAAATGGTACAACCGATGCCAAAAAGAATATCCTTGCTGATAACCTTTTACGTTTCATTTTCAAAACAAGTTGCAGCTATTTCTATCAGATTGAATGTTTCTTTTCGCTTTCTTACAGATAACTTTTTCTTAAATAAAGAGTAAGCAGAAAACTAATCACAACACCATATACATATACTTCATAAAAATATGTTTATGCATTAACAGGCTATTTTACACATTTCAATAAACCAGAAACCAATACACAATCAAAAGTATTATCAGTAAATTCCTCCAGAATCAGAACACAAAACTTTAATTATGATAACAGTGCCATCTCAGTTTGCAATATAAAATATTTTAAGTCTACATTCATGTGCATTCTAAGCAAACAGAAAGCTAAATAACAATAAAACTATAAATACCATAAAAAAGTTAAAAGCCACGTTATTTTAAAATATATACTCTCATATAAAAGCCACAGAATATTTTTACCAATATTAATATGGTATAAATCATTAATAAATCTTCTAAAAACAGCCCAAAAATTTCTGAATTTGATACCCAAAACATAATTCTACGTAACTGTTAATGTATGCATTTGCTTGCACATACTTAAAATGAATTATACACACAAAAACTTAACATATTATCTTTAATAAATTCTTAATTAGCAGGATGACTCAATTAAGGCAAAATATGAAAGAAATCTACCTAATGGAATAGTTGTGAAAGATATATTTAAAAAAAAAAAAGCTAATACTGTTTACCTTACACATGGCAGAAATTGAGTAAACTGTATACAGCTGGATTATTTATTAGGAATAGAAGTTAGATCAAAGTACCAGTTCTGGAAGGCTTTTACCATTTGGGTTCAAAGAAGCATCTCAATTTAAAAAAGAATAAAAGCTAATAGAATTTTATAACTTTTACAATCTAGTACAAACAATAGACACATAAACAACACTAAATGCCATTATTTACTTGCATATTTTCCTTCTTTGTGTACTTTACTCCTTAATTTTTCAGGATAAATTTAGAAACAAACTTAAGGTAAAAATGTATACTGGTAAAAAAGATATTGCTGAAACTGATAAGTCCTTTGAATTACCGTATTTATGTGAATCTAATGCGCCATCGAATCTAATGCGCATCCCCATTTTAAAACTTTAAATAATAAAACAATTTTTTGTCCGCGAATGTAATGCGCATCAATGGTATGAGGAATTTATTGAATCTTATTTTATACAACAATGGATTTGTATATAAACTATCAATCAATGGTATGATAATTTTATTTAAATTGAGATACCATATTTTATACAACAATAGATTTATACATAAAGTAGCAGAACATAGAATTAACCTATTAGTGGGCTATTGTTATGTGAAACAATCATTGTTAATTACCACTACTGTATATACGGTACATATCGTAAAGTATGAACATGAAATAAATCGTAACATTTCTATCTAGCTAACAGTTTCTACAATCAGTGATTAATAGTAAACGTCTTTATTCACTATTTTGATGATAACTTCCTTAGTCCCCTTCTACGTAATGGTGTAGTTAGGAGGCATATCAAACCAAATTGGCGTCTCGTCAGCATTGCCAATCTGCCCCATTGAAAAATTCTTTTCCTTCCGAAGTGTGATGACATACCGCTAAAATGTTAGTAGTTTTCCCTCAAAATCTACAGGAAGCTTTTGGCATATTGTTGTACGGCGTCTTAGAGATAAGCCCATCCGCTTCATCAACCGATCCACCCATCCACGGCTAGCTTTAAACTCTGGTTTCGGTATTCCAAGAACTTCAGCCTCCTCTTTTGCTTTATTTCTTATAGTGTCGCTAGTCACAAGTTGTCCATTCTTCCTCCTTTCACGTACAAATTCCAAACTTTTTCTTCAATTTTAGGGTGTCTTCCTTTGCGAGGGCCAGTGAATTTCTTTCTACTAGTTTTAGTTGCAAACAGTGCCAATTTCTGTTGCCGCCACAAGCGAACATTGCTCTCAGCTACGTTTAACTCTCTCCCAGCCTTTCTATTGCCATTTCTTTCAGGATAAAGAATTACTTTACGTTTGAAAGTAGCGTCATATGACATTCTTCTCTGCTTGCCCTCCATTTCGTGACTACGTACTCTGCAGTTTGTATCCTCTATGCAATAATGTGTCAACCATAAATGTAACGGTAAATGTAGTCGAGAAATACAGTAATCCATTGTTACGATTTAAATTTGGTTGACGTCATCGGCGAACTTTGCACTCGAATCTAATGCGCCATCGAATCTAATGCGCACCCCAATTTTGAGTACTACATT
This sequence comes from Stegodyphus dumicola, assembly GCF_044657685.1. Classification (NCBI taxonomy): domain Eukaryota; kingdom Metazoa; phylum Arthropoda; class Arachnida; order Araneae; family Eresidae; genus Stegodyphus; species Stegodyphus dumicola. The sequence continues at coordinate 128,123,300 of NC_140771.1, read as the reverse complement.
TGGCCAAAAACGATGCGCATTAGATTCACGTAAATACGGTATATACTATAATCAAAGAGGGATGGAATATGTGACTAAATATGGTAAATCAGATTACAATAACATCAAACAAATAACATGAAAAACTGAAAAAAGAAATTTTATTTGAAATTATTTTTTAACTCATGGAAAGACAGACAGTATTTCCAACTTATTAAATTCAATTACACCTTACCTTTGTCAAACCAATATTGGTACTTTTCCATTTTGCCCGTGCAAGTGATAAAGTCGCCCAAAATGGTACAACCGATGCCAAAAAGAATATCCTTGCTGATAACCTTTTACGTTTCATTTTCAAAACAAGTTGCAGCTATTTCTATCAGATTGAATGTTTCTTTTAATACTGGGATACAATTACACAGAATTTTTACCAGATAGTTCAATTTTATGTCCTAAGGCCATTCGAAGTAATTAAATCAATTAGGATGCAATCACACACTCACCTGAAAATATAGAAAAAGCAAAGTGAAGGGTTAAATTCATCAATTCTAATGAGAATGCACTAGCGAAGTAAAGCACTGCGGTTTTACATAATTTCTGAGTAAGCTATTCATACGAAATGAAATAATTCTTGCATTTAAACTTGTATTCCAAATTAAGATTTAACTTGAAATTAATGTAGATAATTACTGAGAGAATTAGCGTAGTTTAACATGAGATGAGATCACTTGGGGTCACATGATATGAAAGGGCGAATCAGAATGCTGTACCATGAAAGCATAGTAAATTCTTAAATTAATCTCTTTTTACAAATACAAATTAATGTCTTTCTAAAAATTTATTGTCTTTATTTATTATCATTTTAAAAAATTTTAAACGATATTAAAATGTTTATGCCTTTAAAATAAAAAATTCTTAGAACTAACATTTGTTAAAATTTTTTATGTGTATACTGTGTGTTGTCGCCAATAAAGTCTGCTTGGCAAGATTTGCGCCAGCGAAACAGAAAAGTACCCTAATATTTTGCATTTTTTTATAATTTTCATAAATTTACTAATTTTGGGAGGCTTGCTAGCACAGTGGCTAGTGTGTCACGCAGCAGCACCAGAGGTCCGGCGTTTGATTCCCAGGCTGGGCAAGGTTGAAACAGCCTTTCATCCCTTGAGTGGGTCGATAAAATTAGTACCAAGTTTCATTGGGGACTAAATACTGGGGGGGGGGGGCCTGGAACAAGCTGACCACTTATGCACAAACACCACAGAGCTCACCGTCTAGAAAGCAGATATCAAGGCATTGCCAGCCATGGCTGTCTAATGGCTGTTTGTGCCATCCAGTTTAGTTTTAAGTTTTACTATTTTAGTAAGATAAAAATACATCTGTAACAGGTTTGGTTTAGGTTATTTGATTACTACAAAGCACAATAGTGCTATCTGCCTAAGGTGAGGAATGCCTTCGTGAAGGACTTTCTAAGGGAAACTGGCTCGTATACATGTTACACATGGGGAAAACCACGGAAACGGCCATGCAGCCAGACCATTCACGGGATTCGAATGTTGAAACGAACTACCAGTGTTCAGCGACTTTACCCCTCGGCCGCTAGTGGGCCTCTTTTGCACAGGACCTGTGTGTGCAGGATCACCTTCGAAATTAAGAGAGTTGTATTTAAAATTGGTGCTAAACTAAAGCTGCTTTCTTGTGTAATTTTATACTATTGAAAATACCGGTAATTGTCAAAATTATTCGTATTCAATATGTGTAAGATTATTAATGAGCTGCCAAACCGCAAGTTAATCATGTAATATACTACATTCAACATTATTATTTTTCTTTTTGAATGTCAGGTTTTTATTATTTCTGCCATTATATCTGAAACAAGACATAAAGATGGAGTTAATGTAGAATAGAAAATTATCTTGCAACATATCCAATACGACTTAGTAGCAGTACTTCATTCTCTAGAAAAACATTTTAAATTATTATACTTAAACAAAAAATTCATATTTGTTACAGCAAAACATCATTAACACAATAAACCAGAGTTGAATGCAAATCTAGTTTAACTCCATTCTTGAAAACTAGTTTATTACTTTCAATTTAATTTAAAAATAATAAAAAAATAAGGTACGTATTATGATGACTACCTAGATATCTCTTCCAAATTGGCAATCCTTCTAGGTTATACAAGTTAACCCTAACATAGGTTATAGAGAGCACTAAGATAGAGAGTATTAATCCCACACTAGGGACTCTAACATTTGGTGGGAACAGTCTGAAAAGTGAAACGGATATTTATAGTGAAGTAACACAAAACAAAAACAATAGTCCTTAAGGGACAAAGCCCATTTGGACTAATAAATAAATTAACAACTTTTAGCTATTTTTTCTTCTTGTAAAAAATAGACATACAGAATATTTTTAGAAAATAACAGTTCTTTAAGCATGCATTTTCCACATATTTAACACAATAATTCATTCTAGCTCTGTTGCAATACTGGCAAAGGTACTCCTCTGTTATTAGGACGGGATTCAGAAATGTACAATGAAACCTCGAGATACGAGGAAAGTATAAGCAAAATACGAGCACTGACTTGAGTAACGAGCAATGAGCCAGGCTGTTGGTATGGGTGGCACCATTTCCCTATCCGGCTCAACTCAGGGAATCCCCTCGTCAGATTACTCAATGTTCTTTTATACACGTGTTTGTGCACTTGTAAGTTAATAATTGTTTTGATATTTAACGCGAAAATAATTATTTCAAGATGCCTCGCAAGAAGATTGTTGGATATGTAAGCATGTGTATATGCATGTGTGCACATATATGTGTATGAGTATACATACATACACAAAGAATATACACATGCACACACGAGCACCTACATTTAAAAAACACAAAGATTTTTTGCATGCATACAGACACACATTTCTGAATCTGGTCCTGATAACAGAAGAATACCTACATGAATCATAGGATTTACATTAATCAGTTTTATTAGAATTCTTAAATGCAGAGAATTTCATCTTCACTATCCGAAAATTCAGTTTCATTTCCAGCTGAAACTTTATCAGGACAATCTCATTTATATTATTTCCCTCTAACAACTGAACATTTTTAAAACCTTTTCTATTCCATGGAAAACTAATGCTACATTAAACATATATTTTCTAAATCTGAAAATTTTAAGTTAGCTTAGAAACTGTAATCATTCTTAAAAATATTTGATTTATGCAGATGTTAGATCAATAAAATTACTCTCCTGTCAAAAAGTAATATGGCATTGAACATCATGATTTTACACATCAAGATATACTGAGTGAAAATTCCTGAAATATTTTATTTCTTGGTATCTCACTGTGCAAGAATTTTATAAATAAGACTACCTCCCTTTAACAAAAAAAAAAAAAAAAAAAGTTTAGTAAATACTATGAAGAACATTGGTTACATTATTTACAGTTCATAATTAATAGAAAATAAATCATTTCTTAGCTTATCAGAATTTATTTTTAACACATTTATAAACAGAACTAATTTAAACAAACATACCATTATGATTTCAATAACTATGAAATAGAAAATCCAAATCTGTGTCTTTGATGGTCTAGTAGATTGGTCATCTCGTTTACTACAATTCAGCAGGGTGCCGACTCCCCAAACTGTAATATATATATATATATATATATATAATTTATAAGGGAAAAAGCAACAAAAATATAAACAATTTTTTGGTTTTATATAAGCATTTCTGCACATTTACATTCTACACATTATTTTTTTAACTTTCTCGTTATATCAAAATACATGATTTAGTAAAATATTATTCAAATAAGTTAAGGTATTTCAGATCAAATACTAATTTTTCAATAAATTTTTTCATGCAAGTCTAATAATCGACATAACTATCAAGTTTTAACTTCGAAAATTATTTTTTAGAGAAACCAGAGGCTGCAGTAAATAGTAATAAATTTATTCAAAACTGAAAGTAAAGCCTTCTTTATTTTCTTTCTTTAACTATGGCAGATCTTTTAAAACGACAAAATCAAACAAAAAAAAATGCATTCATGAAATTACTTTAAGAAAACTTGATATATTTCAGTAATTACAAGTGCATGAAAATTCAGTATATATAAAATAAAATGAACAAAGATTTGGAACAAAGTACCTGTGTTTCTATCACATAAAATTTCCTGTTTTAATAGCACAATATCTTTGAGTTAAAGATTACATATTAAAGCAAATTTATAAAACTAAATTCAAAAATAAGAAATTAAATTATTTTTAGGGAAAACACTAAGCAAATAAAAAATTTTGAAAATAAATGAAAGCTACATGCTTTATTTTTTGGCATAAAGTAGATAATATTTCCAGAACAGATTTCTGAACAATTAATCATGTTAATATTGCCTTTTTTTCCCCATTAAAAGCTATTTCCTGCTTAATTACATATGCTTTAAGATAATTATTAAAACGTTTTAGTAAAAATAATATAACTATAAAAAGGTGAGACACATACAAATAGTACGAAACAGACTAGTGCAAAATTTTTTCAATTTATTGATTTGGTATTCTCTGTCATTAACAGTACCAAATCCTGAAAACGAATCATTAGGCACGTACACAAAAGAACAACACATGGAAAATCACATTTTCTACACAGACGCTATTTATAAAATTTTATGTAGGTGAAGAATGTACGAGTATTAAACACTGTAATTAGTAACATCGATGGATTCAGTCACAAACGCCAATTCACGAACAGAAAGTATTCTTTGCGACTTTACCATTCTTTTCGACCGCCATTGCTGACTTCACAAATATCCCGCCACAACCGGAAGTAGAAAGTGTCTGCTTTGCCATTGGTCAGTGAACAAGAATTGCAACGCTTTTTTTTTTTTTCTTTATAATTAAACATATTAAGAAAGCCTCTAAATTATCATATGAAATAAACTTACTTTTGCATTATATAAATTTATATTCACAGCATCTCTGTATTAAAGGAATAATTCAATTTTTCTACGAAAAATAGAAATGTCTGTGTATGCGCATGCTCAGTGTATAATCGTAAATCCGGTTAATTTTTATAAGTTAGCGTAAAATTAACTATGTAAATTTTGAGTTCATTTAACTGGACCCTTGTACTTATTCTGTAGGTCTCCATATTAAGAATGTCATTAACTGTTTCAGGAAAAATATAAAATATAGTATAATTATTTATTTATATTATTTATTTTTTCCTCATATAAAAATTATTAAAATCGCTATATCATTTTTCCCGTACATTAAACAAAATTAAAAAATTTTAGCCTCATGTGATTTTTATAACAAAGATTAAGGGAACTGAAATATATGTAAAATATCAGGATTCAGCTTGCAATTTCGTAAACATTTTCGAGCATCTTCTGCTCTATTTATTATTCTATTCCTCGACATGAAAGATTTGCTAGTCTTATTCCAATTTAATTGCCCACATTTGCTAAATAAAATAAGGTGAGTATTGTACCAAACTCAGTAAGTACACAAATTTAATATACAGCTTATTCCAGTTAAATGGGTAATAGGATTTTCATAAAAGAAATTAAATTTTGTAAATTAATGTAAGTGTTGATATGAATAAAAATAACAAATTTGATATAAGAAAATAAATAAGTTATTTTGAAGATCTTTAAATTAAGAAAATATGATTTTTTGCAAAAATACACATAAAGATTTAGCTCACATGTTAAAATTCATAGAAAAATTTTAGCCTCATATATAAATGCCCCGTTTTTCATGTTCATGGAAAAGGAAAACAAAGTGAAATGCCAGAAATACACTAAATATTTTGAATTAATAAACTTCATTTTCAATCTTTTTAGACTTTGTATAATATCCGTAAAAGTGACGAATGAAATATACAATAAAGGCAGTAGTTTCTTTCAGAACATTCGGATTCGTATAATATGTGTAAAAGTGACGAATAAAATATACCATTACGGCGGTAGTTTTTTTCAGTACATTCGGATTCGTATAATTTTCGTAAAAATAATGTGTGGAAAATAATGATCAAGAGTCAACAGTAACTTCAGCCTTTTTCATTCGTATAAATTTCGTAAAAGTAACGTGCAAAAAATACCATACCCTTATTTCACCAAAATTTTATACGTATATTTTTGCAGACGTTCTGCCTGGGAAGCGGCCGACAACCAACCATCTACTACAATGACCAGGCGAACGGGGGCTGAGGTCACGAAGTCCAATGCGCCGATTGCCCCACACCGCTGTACACCACCAGGCACATTTGTAGGTGTGCTACACACATTTACGGACTGGAGTAGAATTGTTTTCAACAATGAGTCTTGCTTCGAAATGAGCCTCAATGACCAGCGAAGACGTGTCCAGGGGATGCCCAGAAGAGCGATGGGAGAGTCCTTACTTACCCCGACAACCGGTATGTTACGCAGCGACATTTCATTTGATAACTCAACCGCTTTGGTTGTCATCCGTCACACCCTTATAGTACGGCGGTATGTCGACGAAATGCTACGTGTTGTCCCCATGGTACGCCCCCATGCTGTCTTCCTTTCAGGGGCCTGGATCTTGGATCATTTCTATACTTTTAGCTTCAGCTACTAAGAGCTCTTACCAGTAAATAATCTCCGCATGCCTTTCTGCTGCTTGTCTTTGTTGTTCTCCAACAATTCCTTAGCCGGCGCGATAGCCCCGTTCACATGCAACGCTCCTTCGCACAGCTACCGTTAGCAAGAGGAGAAAAAAGAGACATGAAAGAGTTTTGTCTTTAGGACCCGTTCAGAAGACCACCGTCTTCCTACCCTTTACACCTCCTCCGTGAACAATCACGTCTCCGAATTGGCAGATTTCTAATACTGTTTACATATTTTTAACGTTGTTTACTGTTGTTACTTTTGTAATCTGTACTTTCGCAACTGGTACCTGAACTTTAGATTTTTTTCAAATTTAAAGTTGAAACGATTTTTTGCAAATATTAACAAATAAACTGAGAATCTCAGAATATTATACTTTGCACCATAACACACTGTGGAGGGAAAAAAATTAAATGAAATTTTTAGCGTAATTTTTTTTAAAAATATTTTGGGAGAATTTTTGAAAATCGTTCATATTTTTAGACTTTTTGACGCCCATTAATTTTAAAATTTTATATCTAAAAATATATCGGTTACAAACTTCCGATATTTTCACAGCTTATAAAACAAACTTTTCGCATTTAAAAAAATGATAAAGGAAATTAATTGGAGGAATTTTTTACTTTTTTGAAAGATATGCAATGAAGCAGAATGGGAAATATTGGTTCTTCTTGGGTATCAATTCGAAACATCGGTTTCAAAGTATTAATCTCATTATACCACACTATTTTTATGGCATTATTTATGCTATATAAGTTGTTATTGTTGCCAGTTGTTAGTTCAGCGTGAGATTGGAGATATTTCTGAGTTAACTTTCTCTTAAGATGCGTTTTGCATTCCGTTGTGTTTAACGTTCTTATTAGATTGAAGCATAACTACTGATTATACTTAGTGATATTCTACACACTTGTACGAGTATTTCTGTGGAAAATTTCAGAGTTTTGAAGTGTTTCTGTTTATAAAATAAATTTAATTAAGCTATCATCGGATTTGAGTCCAATGACAATCATTTACGAACTATTATCAATCTATTACAAACCTGTACACACGCAACAATATTATAATTAATCAATGTATTAAAATTGTTTTGAACGTGTTTTACAAAACAAAAGCAGTAAAGGAAAATTCTGCTTGCGTTTTATGAGTTTGCAATTTTTCTGGCCACATAAGGTTTTAAAAAAAGGTTTGTAATTTATGTTTATATTTACCAATTGAATAAATAGCCCTAGGTTTGATTTATATATATATATGTTTATTGAAATTCAGTAATAAAATTTTAAAGATTTGAAATGATTAATTGTCTGTTTAGACAGTTTGTATTCTTTAAACTGCAAATGCAAATTGAGAAACCTTTTGCATTTTTTTCAATAAATCCTTTTACTTAAACTCCTAAAACATATACAGGTATGGACTAAATTTTTTATTATTTTTACTGCTTATTTAAAATCATAAACTTTATAGAAACAAGGATGGGTTTTGCAAAATACTGAAAGGAAAAATTATTTGAAATGAAAATGTTACTGAGATCATATTTGTTTTAAAGATTTTAGATAAAATTGTATTTTTATTTTTTTCTCAGAAACTAATTCATTAATTGCAAAATCATTCCTTGACGTTATTAAGAACACTCTAATAAATACAATAAAAAAACTTGGGGGGGGAGACATTGAAAATTGTAGGAGAAGAAAGACATTTTAATTGTAAAATTTTTCTTCAAAAATTTAAATTAAAAACATTACTAGCAAAAACTTTTTTTCATCTCAAAATTTTTTTGTCTCGCAAAACTATTTAATAATATTCATAAAAAGTAGATGAAAATGCTTAATTTTTTTTAAAAAAATCATTCATAAGGTACCCAGTCCCTTGTCGCGTTGAAGCCGATAAGCATTTGTCTTAACTTTAGTTTTAATTTGAACGATATTTCTGGAACACCTAGCATCAGATAACCTTGTCTGTATTTGTCTATAATTTCCGTATCTTGTACAGCTCTATCTAATTTTTGGGAGGATGCTATCACATCCCCAGACATCTATCAGCGCGATTGTTTCGCTGACAGTCCAGCGAGCAGTAACTAAAATTAAGTGAACCGCGCAGTATAGTACGGGAAATCTCCCCATTTGCCCTGCTCCCGAGAGGTAAGGAACATTCAACCAAGTTCTACCTCCAATTCGGCGAGGCAATTAATGCTTGTCCCATATGAACGGGACACGTTGGAAGAACCGGTTTTCGCTACCGGTCGAATCTGCTCTTGTGAACGGGGCTTAACAGAGTACGAATAGGGCTCTGATGATCGGGCTTCTACGACCAGTGATGCCAGTTCGTGCGATTTTTTGCAAATTTGCTACTTTTGACAAACCTCTGTGACTAAATTACTGTGCAAGCGATTTTGAGAAATTTGTGCTACTCTGTCATTTCCTCATGCTATTTTTTGCAACTTTAAGAATATTTAATAGATCGTGAAATGCTTATACGTTAAAATAATGTATCTCCTAAACTAATTTGTAATAAATAAAAGTTACTTAAATAGAAGTTGGCGTCTGACAATCTTGAGATCATAGAGCAGGTTCAAACAGTTTTCAGCGCCAGTGCTGCTGTTTTCATGGCTTTATTGATTAATTTGTTTAGTCTTTAAAATTTGCCGATAAACAATGCAACTGTAGTAAGGGTATTTTCAAAAGTCACAATGACCAAAACCAATGTGTTTTTGCCTTTTCTGTAAAGGACATTTTTTTTTCAACTTATGGAGCAAACAGTGTTTTGTATTGCTAGGAGAATTCTATAAAGCAGGGTTTCTTAAACTGTGGGTCACGACCCCCGTAACCTGAAGCAGGGGGTCGCCAAAAATTTTAGCAGTTTTGATATTTCTTTAACTTATTATAATAATTTTACAATTACCAAATATTTTTACACAATGTACATGAAAAAAAAATACAAATAAGGCAATACAGACAAGGAAAAAACGAAAACGTTTAGATGCATTCTTTTTATAATATAAACGTTCATTTTCCTTGCTTTAACATGACGCTGTCATTTCGTCTGTTAATTATTTAAAATTTTCACATTGTTTTATGTCTTAAAATTAGAAATTAAAGTTAATGACCTACTACTGCAACAGTATATTACAGTACAAGTAAAACATTTGACAGTTTCACTCACGCGTGTGTCGGATTTGCGGAATCATTATGGAGTCCCACAAAATTTTTGTAAAAAAGTTTAAGAAACCATGCTCTAAAGCAATAGTAAAGAAAAAAAAATATTGTAAAAAAGTATAAAACAGAGATATGCACCGTAATACCTTAATTGATGATTTTATTACTTAACAAATATTTTTTAAGCCAGTTTTTCCCACAATCTATGGGATAATGAAAAGATTTGTAGCTCGAACTCCATAAAGTGGGTACTCAAATAGAGAAAGAAATTAAATTCATTTTCTTGACTGTAATATTTTTCAGAACTAAACAATCGAGGTGACTTAAAAGTCAAAGTAAAATCTGTTTTCTAATTAAAATCAAAAAGAAATTTTATAATGAAAGAACGGGGATTTTATTAATCCCCGTTCTTTCATAGTCATAATCTGATATAAGTCAAACATAGACATAGGGGATAGTCGTAATCTGATAAAGTCAAACAAGCAGAAAGGAAAATTCATTAATAGTTAAGCATCAATACAATTAAGTTAATTAACTGCATTATAGTTAAAGCAAAAAATAATGAACTAGGAAAATGAAAGGCTAACTTAAATAAATTAATACAAGCGCTAACAATTCAAACATGAGGAAGCACTTAACAATGCATATGAAAAAATTAATTTAAAAATAAAAAACTGAATTAACTGATAATTAATTAAAAGAAAGACTGAATGTTTAAACAATGGATAATTAGCAACATATTTTTTTTAATTTTCGTCAAAACTGAGATAAAAACTACAGTCTGTAACTTACGCAAACAGTGCAGACTGAATTAGCGACGACGTCAGAGGTCATGTGAACATACGAATTGAAAAATTTCTAGCAACACTGTCTCTGACCGTTCCTGAATCGCATCGATCTAATTCTCCAATTGAAACATGTGTATCTCAAACAATCTCGCAGGAGGACAAAATAGAGTTGGCGGCTGCCAACTCTACAAGTCAATGACCAGCCGGATGACAATTTGCATCAGAGTAGAGAGTTGGGCCAACTCATTTTTTGTAGCTGTAATTTTTTTAACAAAACATTCAATTCCTATAATACTGTTAGCGTTTTGTTTTCAATGCATGTGCATCACATCCACCAATTTTCGTCCCTTTCGGATGACTCCTTGGTGCATCGCTTTTTATATTATACAGTGTACATTAAACACCAGGAATATGCTTCTTAAAAAGGGTAATATCAATAACATAACTGGAAAAAAAACTTAATTTTGATCAGTTTTATCCATTTTCTTCCCACTTCCTCAAAAACAAAGACGAAGCAGTTTTTTTCTCTTTTAGGATTTCAATGTATCAGCTGCTAATACAGAGGTTACAAAATTCTCCAAATTACAGATTATTTCACAATAGTCTCACCTCAAATATGAGAAATTATATTAACCACCAAAATGCCATACAATACTATGAGCAACAGTTATAGGATTTATAATCGTTAACACTAAAAATAATATGTCAAAACAATACGCTCTTCTCTTGGTAGAAATAAGTATGCATTAATCGGCAGCAATCACGTTCTAATGTTACTTGTATTGCAATCTATTAAAGCAGTATCGATGTATTTATAATATCTAAATTAAATCTCTCTGACTGAAAATCCACAATTTTAACAAGTAATATGTTAGATGCAAAGTCTTTGCTAAATTTCACAGTCAGACACTAGGCCTTGTTTCAGTGAGTTTGAGTCTTTACAAGGCAGTAGTCCAGAAGGCAAAGCAATTTTAGTTTCAAAGCACTTAATATCTGTGTGGAATATAAGACAGAATTTTATTCTTTATAGTTGAAAACTTGCCAGTTTTAAGTCATTAGGTCTAAAGAATGTTTTGAAGTAAATATTATTTTAAATATTGACAGTCTCAAAGCTATATCCATAAAAGTCACAGTTCACAGTTGGTACTATATATTAATAGTTCTATTAAATCAACAAGGACTCCACTATTTTATTTTATGGATTTTGCCATTGCATTTCAATACAACCATGAATAAAATACTTCAAAACCGTTTTTCTTTTAAAAAAAGAAAAAGAATGACTGAATAAATTAAGAAAATTCTTTGAGATTTTTAATCAATATAATGGATCAAAAAAGATGAGCTAGATTTCTAGTTTCTGTAAATAATACAGTTCTTTTTTTTTTTTTTTTTTTTTTTTTTTTTTAAGAAGTAATTTTTAGTTTAACTGCTTGAATTAACAAGGCAGCATTATTTACAAGTTAACTTTGAGATGAAATGTCACTCAAACTTTTATTTATAATTCTTTGATAATACAGAGGAGGGGGGAAATATAGAACAGAATGCAACAACTCATTGACATACCATCAAAAAATAAACATTTAGGATTACAATCTAACAATTCAAAGAGTTCATAATTAATTTTTCAAAATGTGTAGCAAAATTAAAAATCATAAAACTAAACGGGGGAAAAAAAAAAATCAATCTGATTTTCAAATACAAATTCCAGTTAAGATTGAAACAAATTTAAACTAAACAACAATGAAACACTGAATAATTTAGAATGTTGTCCCAAATGCGGTCAAAAAGGAGAGAATTGAATTAATGGCGAAGAGAAGAGTAAACAGGTGTGTTAGAGGTCATAAGGGGAGATATATTGCAAAACAAAGATGTTTTTAAGTCTCGTTCAGTATCAATATACTAAACAGTTTAATAATATTCGTAAGCACTTTTTGGATTAGTAATAACATATTATCTACTCAATAACTGCAAATTAATCCTTTCCTAGTTTACTTACTTACTGCGAATTTTTCTTTTCCTAGTTCATTTACTCACTGAACTTCGTATGTTAGTCTGAACATCGATGAACAATATTTCTGTGACATGGAGAGCTTTCTGACTGTACAATCTACTTTACATTTAGCAAGCTTGTACAGAATAAATTTATTCACTATTCTATGTAATTTCTGCAATATTCTGTAATGCTTAATACTTTTGAAAATTAAAATTAAAATTTTATTTTATTTAAGATATATTCTTGTTTATTCACAAATATTTGTATTTTCTGTTTTTCTAAGAACTGAAACATTTAATTAGATTCTGATACTTTGTTTTCATAAGATAAAATACAAGCCCTTTATTAAAATTTTCATAGATCGCTGCAGCTTACACAGCTAGCCAATTCACCCGATTTGAAACTGGGAGTGAATTACCAAGCTGATCATTCCATTCATTGTTTTGATTGATGTCAATACAGTGAATCTGAGTAAAGAGGAAAATATCTTTTATTGAATATAAAAGAGATAATAAATGCATTTCTAAACAATAGTTTTAAAATATAATTTTGTAGCTCTTTCTAAAAGATTTATTGATTATATATATAAATATATATATTGAAAATTATGAAGGGAATAATATATATGTATCTGTAATTACGAGAATACGTATTTCTTATGTATGCAATAGGGCTTGAAATATATTTAAATAGGATACTTAAATATTTTTTCTTCAAATAAATATAAGAATTTACTGACTACCAGCTTATCATCGACTGTCGGCATCTTTTCTCATCAACAAATGTTAACATCCTGGGTACATATGTACATACATACACACACATTTATTTATAAGATCCAAATTAAATATAATTAAATGTTTACATGGCATTAGAAAATTAACCAAAAACAGCCATCTGCAATGTATTTGTAATTTGAAAAAAGGTCCTTAGACATAAAACAGTTGGAAAACATTTTAGTACAACATTTTTCAGGTGTAACTGTGCAACTTCTCACAGAAGCATTTGTGCATCAAACTTGCAGTAAATATTTGTTCCAAGTAAACAAGTTATATTTCCTTATTTACTACTGTGCCACAGATCATTGGCAATATGTGCCACAGCAATTATGTGCATTTGGATCCAATAATATTATCACCTTATCACAAAACTAAATATGTTGACAATTCTAAATGCAGAAAAAAATAATTTGTAACTTTTAATGTGTTACAGAGCTGTTAATTGTAAAATATACATTTTTTTTAAATATTTATATGTCCCAATACTTACTGTTAAAGATACAAGGATAACTGTGAATGACAAGCTTTCTTTGTATTTTTTAAAATTTGATATTTTCTTATTCAGTCACATAAATGAACATGTTCTGCTCAATTTAATCAGCAGAAATTTGCATGAAAACAATGAGCAATTACAAATTTTGACAAATAATCCATGGTTAATTTTTCATGAATTTTTTACTTTTGCTTTTAAAAGTACAAACAACCTAGTGTAGTAAACATGTAGTACAAACACCTATGTGGAAAAGCAAATGCTTAAAAAAATTAATGCTGTTTTACATGAAAACAAAAATAATAGTCCCCTAAAAAACATATAACAGCTTATTTTATAAAATGATCACACTTTATTTTTCAAAATGCATTTCTGTGTCATAAGTTACATCTACATAGCGTCCAAAAACATCCATTTTCAGGAAATGCTTGCAATGTCAATATCAGTATCTTAAGATAAGTACATATTTAGAAATGAATTTAAGCTATAACTTGTCTTTAATGCATACACAAAATAAGAACAAAATAGTAAACATTCATGGTACACGTGCTACATTTTCAAAACAAAACTATATATAAAGTTTAATAACTAGATGCATTTTTCTTTCTCATCAAATTAAATAAATTCTTAAACATAAAATACACTTAATAGAGTATATGTAATACACAATTAATAAGACATGAGAACTTTAAAAAATATATTTCCAGATAAACTTTTTTTCCCTTTTTATATGCAATATTTCATGATCACCTTCAAAATTTCAAAAATGTCATGCTTATTATAATAACATGAATATGCACTTCATACACATTTGGCTAATAATATTATATAACAAATATACCCTACTTGCTATCTCAAGTATCAGCAATCTTGACAAATCAAGTGCACAAGATTATAAACACTAACCAGAACTCCTTTTATTGCTGAAGAAACCATTTGCTGACAAACACTTATTATATTTTAAACCTAAGATTTTTTCTTTAGGGGCCCTAACTATTAAAACTAACAAAATTAAATCATGAAGCTCATACCAATGTGTATGAAGTACTGGAGCAGTCAATGACTTGGAGACACTTAACTTGTCACTGGAGCAGTACAGTGACTATGCGGTTTTTAACCCAAAGGGCCAATTTGGCCAGAAGGGTTATTAATTTCATTTTGCGTTGATTCACTATAAATGGCGAATCTCTTTTTAAATTATTGCCACCAAATATTAGAGCCTTGCAACATACTTAAAGAAATTAAATAATGAAGAATCTGCATAAATGTATGTATGTTTCTCGCATTGTAATATATCAGCGGCACCTAGAGCCATCAAATTTCGAATAGTGTACGTCACCTCCCGAATATGGTCACCTGGAAGCACAAATTTGGAATTTGTTTTATTACCTTTTTCAGATTTTGTAAAGCAGTTATGAGATTTTGATTAATAAACTCAGTGATTTCAAAGTGAGCAATGGCAACACTGAATGGAAAAACAAAAACAAAAAAAATATTTTTTATTGCCAGCGTGCGAGATTGTCTATTGGAAAGTCTAAAGATAGGCTCTTTTAAATATTTTGTGATATTGCTGTTGAATTGAAATTTATGATTTAACCCATTAGCCGCTGGTGTTGCGTTGACGCAACGGTCAAAATAAATGTGTATATAAATATAACTACCTAAGATATATTACACCAGCACATGATTTTGTGTAGGGAATATTATGAAGATTATTTCTGTAAAAAAAAAAAAAAAAAATTGCCTTCAACAATCATTTTGTTTATAATAATTAATCTCATACTTTAAGCAAAATTTTCCACCAGGTATTTTTGCTGAAAATATTTAACGAGAGAATCCCTATCTTTATGAGTGATTTATTTTTAGTCAAGGTCACCGTTTATCAGAACATTACATCAGTCAGATGTTTATATTTGTGTTGGAAGTGAGGGAAAACAGGTGTTGCATTGACGGGACCCTCAGCAGGAAACGGATAGTCAATCTCCTTTTTTACTCATTCCTTTCGATGTTCTGGTAGTTTAAAAATGCCTAGAACAAGGTATCTTACATTAGAAGAAGCCCTTCAAAGAATTTTTGATGAAAAAAGACATGATGATCATGTTAATAATGACCAGAATGAAACTGATATTGTTGTTGTTCCCCCAGAAATTGCAGAGGTTAGTGACGAAGAAGAAAGGAATGGCAATGTTTTAAATAATGATAATGATATTTTACCAAATGATACTGCTGGGGAAGTTGAAATTCACGTAAGAAGAAGTAAGTTTCAGCCTTCTAAAACCAGTTATAGTCATACTAAAAAGTTTGAAAAGCAGAACACTGAAATCTTCAAGTGGATAAAAAAGCAACTGTTAGTTATGTCTCAGGAAAAACATGAAGAAAGAGATAGAAGAGAAATTATAAAAGACAAAACACAAGGTAAAACTAGTGCACAGATTTTCGATTTTCTTTTTGGTTTAGACATTTACTCTCTTCTCGTTGAACAGACAAATATATACACCCAGTAAAAAAAAAAAAAAAAAAAAGGCGCCTAGAATTTATTGCATCTGAAGCCTATATGAAAAGATTTATTGGAATATTATTGCTTATAGGATATCATTCTTTATCTCAAGAAAAAATGTATTTGTCTTTTGATAAGGACATTTCTGTTCCTATTGTACGAGAATTGATATCACGTTTGAGTACAGGAATATGAAGCAGAATTTGCATTTGACAGTAGTCAAATTGACAATACTGATAAATTATATGAGGTGAGACCGTATCTAAACTTACTAAATATCACCACTTTTTACTACTGGAAATAAAAAGTCTCTTTTACATTTCAGATGCGAGAATGCATTATTTCTTTTGCAAACTCCTATTGAAAATG
The DNA here is from genome assembly GCF_044657685.1 of Stegodyphus dumicola. Taxonomy (NCBI): domain Eukaryota; kingdom Metazoa; phylum Arthropoda; class Arachnida; order Araneae; family Eresidae; genus Stegodyphus; species Stegodyphus dumicola. The sequence continues at coordinate 128,106,620 of NC_140771.1, read as the reverse complement.
TAGAATTAGCCAGAAATAGATCCGCTACAGGAAGACCTAGTAAATTCAGCATTCAAAAACCACTGCATGGAGATGGTAGACATTTTATCGTAAAGTCCGTTGATAACAAAAGACTTTGTTGTAAAGAGTACCATAGCCAGACTATTTATAGATGTAAAGTATGTAATGTAGCTTTACATCATGATCGTAATCAAGCTTTTCATGCTTAAATCTTTCAAATGAAATAATCTGTATTTGCAAAAGAAATACAATGTATATTTTAATATTAAATTAATTACAAGTAAAGTGATTTGTAGATTTATAAAACGTTATACAGCTAAAAAGTAATCCTGCGCTCCACTCAAAAGAAACATCACACGAGTACAATCATACTCACTAAACATCTGTAATCTTATTCCGCTGATGTTGCGCGAACGCAACACTCGCTTTTTCCACAGGTAAGAGCATTTTTTTATTTTCAATGTAAATTTATGTTATAAATGCTTAATTTAATATTTGTTATTATTTTCATGAGAAAAGAAGCATTCCTTGTAGTTTTGGCAGTTAATGGGTTAAGTGAAAAGAACATAATATTTAATAAATAAAGGTAACACACAAAATTTTTAAAAAATGCCCCTTTGGGCGTAATATAAAATCTGAAGGCTTTCAGATTTTTTTTATCTTGTGCTTTGTGCTATATTTAAAATAACAATAATAAATATAAAAAAAATCACTTATGGTTAGAAGTTAAAGTTCAGCTAAAGTGTCATGTATGTATGTGCTCATACACATTATTAAAAAAAATTGTGTAAAAAAAAATTCTGACCGGGTTCAGATTTGTTTCACAGTATTTTAAAATGACTCGCTTTTAACTTTAAAGCATGGGACAAGTTATGAACTGTATACATCGGCCTAGTAATCACTTTAGCCTGTCAAAACACTTAAGCAGAAAAATTTCAGTTACAAAAAATTTTTTATTAATAGATGAAAAGAATGCATAAATAGATCATTACATTTTATGCAATTTCTTTATTAATTGATATTTAGAGCCTTCCATTAAAGTTATTTTATTTTCAGCATCAATTAAATATTAATCTTTGTAAATTATTACAGATAAATTTTATTATTAACAATAAATTGCCTAGTTATTTTTCTGGATACACTTTTATTAACCACCCCTCATATTTTCCACAAAGAACCTGTTAGAAGCATTTAAATTTTTGCCCAGTAAAATTAGGCAGTGACAACTGTAACAGTTTCCAGTCGGGAAAACATGCAAGAAATGTACTTTGAAGTTTAAAAAGAAGATAGAAGGGAGGGGGAGATAAACAAAAATCCAAGAAAAATAAGATAATTCAAATATTATAATGGGAGGGTAGCTTTATCCTGTGTATTCGAAGCAAATGCAATTCTATAAAAATTTATATTTTGCACAAGCTTTGACATAAAGATGGGCAGTTGCTTAAAAATATAGAAAATTTGCAAATATAACACTGATTTTTGTTGTTTGACTTCAAAATTAATAGCAAAGCTGTTTATCAGCTTTCCTGACAGGGACAGTTTTTGTGTTATCTAACCATGGGTAAATATTACATTGTTTTAATTGTCCAAACAAAATTGCGATAAGTTATTAGTGTTACTAAATGTTGCTTTTACACTTGTTTTTCAACAAATGGGAATTCAGAAACTGTAGGATCTATAAGATGAAACATTCCTGCAATTGTAATAAACGTTTCTGGCCACAGCTAATACACATTCCTTAATTAAATGAATTTCACCAACTTATTACTGAAAATTTAAATAGCTAAATCCAACATAAAAATCAATATTGAAAATATATAACTCAGAATGGACTAAAGAATATCAGAATAAACAAAATGAAACATATGAAAGATCACAGCAAACTCTTTGAAATAGTTGTTTTATCAGAAATTGCAGTTCACATAACCAACAGCACTATTATTACCAAACTGGAATGGTATGTGGATAATGCATTTTTGCTTTTCTGTCATGTGTCTTACCAAAACCATCCATACAAATGGGGGGGGAGAAGAAGATCAGCACTTTCACAACTATTAATAAAACAGGAATAAATATATAAATGATGAACACTAATTTCCAAAACAATGCTCAACATAAACAAGTGACTGTAATTAAGCAAATCTGTTACTGCAGCTGGCTTTGTTTTGCCAAGCAATTTACAAACATGAAAAATAAAGATTTGTACAAAATAAGTTTTTGTACTTTCTGACTGAACAGCAGACTTTGTGAATGGAGAAAAAATGTTTGTTGGGCTTTATGGTTTATTTATTATCTAAAATGTTTGTTGGGCTGTATCTTAGGTACTGTGATGTTCATGAATTGTAATTAATTTTAGTAGAAAGTAGAAATTTTCTAAGGAAAAACTGAAATCTATATTGCCATTTTCACATTTTACAGGATGTGAATATTGTTTACCTACCATCTTCATATTTTCAACATATTAATACTTAATAATTCATTTAGAAATACAGTTTTAAATATCAGTTGCATAAATTAATATTATTATGCCTGGTGAATGACTGCCCAGTGGTGAAGTGGTTAGTGTGTCGCGCAGCTGCACCACACGCCAGGGGTTAGATCCCTGGCCTGGGCAAGGTTGACTCAACCTTTCATCCCTTGAGTGGGTCGATAAAATGAATACCAAGTTAACTTGGGGACTAAACATAGGTGGTGCTGCAACAAGCTGACCACTTCCCAGAGCATATGCTGATGCACTCTGAGGCCCAAGGTCAAGAAAGCAGATTTCGGGACACTGCAGGCCATGCCCACTAGGGCTGTTGTGCCACAAGTTTAGTTTTATGCTTGATGAATTATGTAATTCAATAAATATAACATTTATTTTACTAGCTTTTAACACCTAAACAAATAAAACATTTTTCAGTACAGTCAAAAGTCGTTAATCCGGACTCGTCGGGACTTCGGCGATTCCGGATTATCGATTTTTCCGGATTATAGATCATCAGTTTAAATCTCGTAAGATGGCATGCAGAAATTCTAAAATTAAAAATATGAAACCGTAATTTATGAAATAAAGAACAATTATGATCTAAAGGGTATCAAAATTTACGAAAAAAAAAAGCTTAATATTTATTTGTTTACTTTATTAAACATTTCTTTCAATGTAAGTTGTTTAAGTTGCTTCGTTTTATGTGATAATACTTTCTCTTTAATTCTATAAATAGACATAATTTCTTGTTCAGTTACGAAGTTCCGCTGTTCAAGTCCCATAATTGCTGTGCCGAGAATACCGACTAACTTGTCAATCGAAATTTTTTCGTTTTCACTAACCTCTCTCTCACCTTCTTCATGTCTTTATCCATTTTTTGCAGCAATTCCACTTTTTGTTTGATGGACATCGAAACACTTTCGTTTTGTAGATCGTTTGGGAGCTCCAGCATCGAAAATTCTATTTGATATAATCGAAAGTTCAAGTTTACTTTTATAGTATTGCTCTTACAGTCTGCAAAAAATAATAAGCCGGATCCAATTCGAAAATTAAGGAACAACACAATCATCAACATTAACTGAAATAGATAATTAGATAATTTTAGCTTATTCCGTCCGTTATACATAACACGTGCACGCGAAAACGTATTCTGCACTTGCGCACACGCATATGCGCAGACGTAAAAGGTCTTACGCGCACGCGTAAACGCCTATGCGCATGTGTCAACGCGGCGCATGCGCAGAAAGTTTTTAGCTTTGAGGTCCGGATTATGGGTGTCCGAATTAACGACTTTTGACTGTACTGTTCCATTAAATGCATTATTTTAGGGCAAGACAAAAATGTTGACAGGAATTCTAAGTAGATTGTAACAAGCTCAATGTTATATAAAACATGGTTGCTTCAGGAAAAGAGTAACAAATATTTATTTACGATGAATATAATATATATTTTTTGTTTAATGTGCAAAATGTCAGGGCTATACTTTATGCAAAATGTGTGCAATTATGTTATAATTTTTCAAGTTGCTGTGTCTATGAGAACAAAACTGTTGTTCTCCACATATACACAATGATCTGTTTTTGCTTAAAAAAAATCAATGAATTGCACAAATCTGTAATCATACATATAAAAACAGTAAGTGCAATCATTACATAACCATTCTTTATGCGATATAAAATTCTACCACGTTTGACCACATTCCTACACATTTGTCGATTAAGTCCCCTTTAACAGAAAAGTACCATTGGTTAATCTTTGGATTATGGTAACTTGGCGATTTTTTGGCGAAAATTTGGCGACCAACCCTGCTACAGCAACCTGCTAGTTTTTGTTTGAATGCCATTTTGTTTTCACGAAGTAAAGGCATTTTTTTTTTTAACTCAACATTTTTTTCCAACAATCTGCTAGCCGAATTAGGCTTATGCTAGAACTTTTACGGAACAAAAATGCTTAATCATGACGAAGATTAGGTGCGAAATTTAGAGAAAGTGCAGAATCGCAAACTCCTTGCCGCGTTTTTAAGAATTGCACATACACGGTAACCATGTACACGTCGACCTATTTTCACTTAAAAAAAAAATCCCAAAATTCTGCAAAAATGGCATTGCGCACACTCTTGACTTTATCCATGTACACTGCTAAAGTCCTAGCTAGTAACCTTTATCGCCTTACCAAAATGTCGCCAAACTACCTGTTACCATATTCCAAAGATTAGCCGTACCATTTTTCATAATTATTCTTAAAATAAAATGTTTAAATTAGAATTAAATATGGTAAAAATTTTTTATCACAGCTATGAACAAACTACTTTTTACAAGCAATTTACTGTTGTAACTAACAAAGGGAACAGAAAATCTGAAAGTACCCAGTTTTTAAATGTGACTACAATGTAGATAAGAAAAATGCACACTTAGTTTAAACTTGCTGAGTAATACTGATTTAAAAGTCACCATAAAGTTTCTAGGCATACTAAGATTTCATAACAAAGCATAAATCTTGAAAACACTGAAGACACTTTTTTCTTATATTTGAATTGGGAGGGGGAACAATTTATGTAATTAAATCTATTTGAATTATCAATACTTATTTCATTTTACATTTAAATTAAAAAGAACCATCTTTATTTAGTTAAAAAATATAACTATTTAAGAAAAAAAGGAAAATAACATTCTTTACTTTCCTAAAGGCAGTTTGCATAGAACCATCCATGAATACATACTTTAGTACTTGGTTTTGAAAATTACATACTTAAGTACTTGATTTTGAAAATTATTTCTTTTATAACTGATGTTCAGTATAATACATTTTCATATCTTACAGAAAAAGGATGTTATAATCACTGTAACAATAATGACTTTAATTATTTAATGTAATAAAGCTGAGGACATTTTTAAAGGTTATTATACCAAAACAGTTGTTACAGAAAGATGGAGTGAATATATTTTAAAGATTTCTAAATACAGTAAGACGCCGCTTAACGCTGTTTCGGTTTAGCGCTCTTTTATTTCAACCCGGGGATTCCACGAAATCGCTCGCAGCATACGGGGATTCCACGAAATATTATGCAGCGATAGGTTTCAAATACATATCCGAAAGAGTGTACTTGTATTTCTTGTTTGGTGCGGTATTGTACAGACATATTTTGAAGGGGTAAATGTGGAAGAAATAATTCAAGAAGCAGCGCTAGTCTTTCTAATGATGAGCTCAAGGAATTAACCGAACAAGAAGAAAACAAAAATGTTGACAGCAGTGATTCAGAAGAAGAGCAAAAAGAACTTTCGATGGCGTTTGTAAAAAGGCGTTTGTCTACCATAACTGAAATAATGGATCAATTCATTGAAAATGATCCGAATTCTGACAGGAGCTCAAAAGTAAGGCGTGGTGTTAGAGATGCTCTGTCCGTTTTTGAAGAACTTTTAAGAGAACAACGCAAAAGAAAAAGGCAAACAACATTAGATGCTTTTGTCACAAAAAGGCAGAACACTGAAAACGCAGAAAGCTAACTAAATATGACTGACTGAGAATTTTATTATTTTTTTTTTTTAAGAATATTCGTTTTGTTATTTATATTTTGTTTGTATTTTTGCAAGAAATAATAATGTGGTATTAATTTGGGCTTTAAGAAATAAATGTTTGGTTTTATTTTTATTAAAAAAACATATTTTTTAAATTTAATACCTAACCAATTTCCTAGCCATCTTCCCCTAACCCCAATATTTACATGTAAAGATAGCCTCGTTTAGCGCTGTTTCGCATTACGCTCTACTTTGATGGAACGTATCCCCCGCGTTAAGCGGGGTCTTACTGTAATATTAATAACTTAGAAAACAAAACACACAGACAAAAAAAAAAAAAAAAAAAAAAAAAACACTCTATAAACTACATAAAGCATGATGGAAATCAGCTTGACTAGATTCCAGTGACTATGCTAGATGCTAGATTGCTACAGAAACATGCATTATTCATAAAACAACCACTCTGAAAGATAAAAGAAACTCTGTTTAATATAAATGCACATCTAAAAAGGTAGGGGAATATTCATCATTAACACATAATTTCATACTGTCTTAAAAGATTATCTCCAATATATCATATTTTCAGAACATATATTTTAAAAAAAATTACATTTCACATGTTTACCTTAAATTACCGTAAAACACAGAATTACCACAATATTATTTCAGAACACTTTTCATAAACAGGTATTTAATATTTAAAAAGTAAAAATATCTAACTATCAGAACTACTGCTGAAGTAGTCTGCTTAGCTGTTTTTAAAATAAAAATCATTATATATGAGGTGTAACAAAAAAAAAAAAAAAAAAAAAAGATAAAGTGTGTACCTTGAAAAAAAGAGTTGGCAACAACTAAATAGTGATGTCATGCCACACACCTTCTCTATCCATGAGGCCAGTTTCGACTTACGGATCACGCCAGTTCGGAGTACTGTGTCATTGAGTGACCATGTGCAACTGCATTCTGCACGAAAAATGTCTAATGCAAAAACCGAACAGCGAAACAGCATGCTTCATGTGAAACATAAGACATCAGCCATGGAGGAAACATTTTAAATGTTAATTGAGGCTTATGGAGATGAAACTTTGTCTCGTGCATGTGTGTTTGATGGCATAAGCGGTTTTTCAGAGAGGAAAGGGACAGTGTGGAAGATAATGAACGTGCTGGGTGCCTAAGGGGGACCCCAGCACATTCATCATGATTGAGTGGGTTCCCAGTGGTCAGACTGCTGTAAATCAACACTACTACATTGAAGTAATAAAAAAGACTTCATAAAAAAATTAGGGAAAAAGGCTGCAATTGGGAAGTGATGGATGGCTGTTGCGCTAGGCCCTATCTGTCGAGCAGCTTCTGACCAGCAAAAACATTACTCCTTATTCACCTGATTTGGCTCCATGCAAGTTTTTTTTCTCTTTTTTTTCGCTTCCTAAAGTTAAATCTTGCTTAAAGGGAACCCATTTTACCACAGTTGAAGAGGTTCAGGCAAAAACAGTGAATCTCTTAAAGTGCCCTCCAAAAACCTCATTCCAGAACTGTTATCAGCAATGACAGCACTGAATGCAGAAGTGTATGAATGCTGAAAGGGACTACTTTGAAGGTGATGATGGCACGGAGAACTGATTCTGTGAGTACAGTAATTTATTGGACCAGTCTCGTTTTTTTTTTTTTTTTTTTTTTTGTGTGTCACACCTTGTACATATCAGTCTTACAAGCATTAGTTATCATTACAAACCAATGTGTATTTACATACTAGACATAATGTGAAAGTATAACATAGTCTTGCATCTAATATACCATTTTACTAATATCTGTTATTAAATAATGAAGAATACGTATATATATTCCTCAATGCTTTCCGATCACTTATTGCTCATTTACTGCTTATTACAGTTTCTTAAATTTCATGATAAAATGCTTTACTCCATTTTGCTACTGTCTTAAAAAATGCTATACGATATGAAAACTTTTAATATTGTTGATCCTACCAAATACATAGTTATTAACTTTCAAATAATTTAGGTAAAGTGCAGAATCACCCACTTATTTGTTTGGCGTTTGGAAGAATAGGAAGAATTGTATTTCTATCAATTTTCTTTTAATTTTTAAGTGAAAATAGGTTGATTTGTACATGAATAAAGACAAGGGAGTGCACAATGCCATTTTTGTGCAATTCTGGGATGTTTTTTTAAGTGAAAATCGATGTTTACATGGATACCGAGTATGTGTAATTCTTACAAACAAGCCATGCAGTGGGCGATTCTGCACCTTCCATCATTTTCGTTATTTTTCTTGAAGTCCTGTTTTAGATATTTTTTGCATGTTTATAGGTTGTTTAGATATTTTGCATGTTTACAGAATTAATTCAAATTCGCAACCATCTAACATGACGATATGATGAGTTAGTGATTTTCTAAAAAGCGTGAAAACAACTAATTTGACGACTTGGCAATTTCTTGACAACGTGCCAAACTGGACCGTAATATCCAGTTTTACCGTGGAAAGCATTGTATTAGCTTATAAATATCCATTTGTAAGAAATCACATTTATGCAAAAACTAAAATGTAACTGGTCTTACTTTAAATGTAAACATCGCCAACTTTGGCGATAATAGTTCAAACCTGGTAACCCAGCCGATTTATCGTTTTCGCTTTTTCGAAGTTTGCAACCATTTCTCTTCCGTTCATTTTGTTGAAATATCACTGTTGTTGTTCGCATTTGCAGATTTACATTATTCTTCTTTTATTTATTATTATTTTTTCTGAAATTTTAACAACGAATAGATAGAGACCAGTTCTCGGTTCGGGATGAAAGGAAGAAAATACGGCGGGAGGGGTTAATGCTAATTTGTAACACGGCTGTTCACATTGTGTGTTCTTAATTATTAACAGCTCTAAGAACCATGAGGTTTCCAACCTCTAAAATAATTTGTTTCCGTAGGCCGCAAAAATATGCATGTGCATTTTAAATAATTAAATAATGCTTTTATTTTTATTATTGGTTATTGTCATCTAAAATTATGAGAATAAATCAATTTTTATGGCGTAAAATTTTAACAAGATAATATATTGTTAATGCTTTTCTAACAATAACCTTTCAGAGGATGGTAGGTGTGACATAAATAGATGATTAAATTGAAATAAAAAAATATTATTGATTATGTAAGATGACAGAATAGTTTGATGCATCACCATGGTCATCAAAATTAGCAAACCACTGCTGATGTAAGGAATATATTGTTTTCTGTGTTAATTGGAATTTAAGACAATTTTTTTTCGTTTCTCACGTTTAACCGGTTAATTTCAATAAATTAATAATAATTTATAATTTTAAATGAATTTTTATTTCCGTTATAAATGCTTATATATTGTCTTATGCTTAATATATTCTTTTCTGTGCTAACTTGAATTTAATTCAAATTCATTTTCGTATATCACGTTTAACCGGTTAGTTTTACATCTACATGCTTATTATCTCTGTGAATTTTTACTACCATATGCTTGTTTTGTCTGCTAACTTGAATTTACATGCACTAAAAATCACGTTTACAAAATATCACATTTACGGCATTACGGCTCAGCTCATCGTCGATGAACAGCGAGCTTGGCGAGTAAAAATGCAACGGCGCCAACGGATTCTTTCCCGAAGCGCCAACGGGTTCTCTGCGGATGAAAACCCTCATTTAAAATTGGTTTCTCAATCTTGAATTGATAATGTGAATATTCTCTAACACATATTAAATATTATACACATAAAAATATTAAATCTAACACATAAAAATATTAAATAAATACATCCATAAATAAATCATATACAAAATTCATTCAGAATACATATATACACTAATATACAAATGCTCAGATTTTGAAAATATCAGTATTTCTTACCATAGAAAAGTTGCATGAATAAGCGGAAGTAATTATCGACTCAGTCTTAAAAACAATGCATGACGACATTCTTTGGAATCTGGAGGAAGATATTTGTCATAAAAATCATGAATAAATTCCTCAACCTTGAAGCCAAACTTCTGATACAAAAATACAGCTGAACTTGTTGCCGATACATGAAGCGTTACATCTTTACCCATGCATGTTTGAATGAGATGATAAAGCATGAAAGTAGCAATACCAGCTCTCCTCCATTCCGGATGACAAAATATGAAAGTAATATATGCTTCATTGTATTTCACATCAGGCACCATGAAAGCAAATCCTATTATGACTTTCCGGTATAATGCAACACAGCTAAAATCAGGATACTGAAGAGTTTCAGATAGGTCTATTCCTGGCCAAAAAAACTCATGGCACAAAGCATTGATCCCTGGTATGTGCTGAGGTCGAACATAGCAAAAGTCTATAGGGCTCAATTTCGGAGGTTTCCAATTAGGATTGGAACGATTTGAGTACGATACAATTTCTTCTAATAAACACAATTTCAATGGTTTTATTTTATGGTTTCGAAATATAAAAGGCTTTAAAACTCTCTCAGTATAAGGGCTAACAATACTTTCTTGTTGCTCATCTTCAAGGCCCATTAAACGAGTAACAAAAGATACATGTTGAGAAAATTTACCTCGAACATTACAATGGTTAGTCTGAAAACGATCAAGAATATTATTACGTTTGGTAACTGAGTTAGTAACTTTGTTTAAATACTCTCTATCAGCATAATCAGGTGGGTCCATTCCTCTTATGGATCTCATTTCCGCATCTATATCAAACAATGGAATATTTTTTTCTCTTTTCAATTTCCTAATGACTAACTTTCTGTAGAGACGCCTCACATCTGACCTCTCTTTCATTGCTGTAGGATATTTTTGCAATTTTTCTAGAAGTTGATCTTCTTCATACGGAGTCATAAGTGTGAATTTTGACTCTGTTACAACTGTTTCTTTTACTGGGCTCTCATCTTTTGTAACTGCTTTTCTCTTACGACTGGTATCAGGATGCTGCTGCACCTTCTTCATAGTACTTAGTGTCTTACAAGAATTACTGCTTTCTTCTTCACTTTCATAATCATGAGTTGAAGATTTTATGCTGATTTTATCAGAGCTTATTTCAGAGAGCATACCATCAAGAAAAGAGTTCAAGCAATCTGGTGTATCTAATGGAGCAGAAAAATCAAACATATCAGGTATATCCTGGATATCAAGGTCAATATTATCTTTTGGTTCATCTTTTATCCAAAGACTTATTGGATCTTCTGAAAGTGATGGCGTTACATTAGGTTCTGATTTTATTATAATTTTAGGCACATCATGTTTAGGAACTAAATTATCTTGAAACTCATAATCACTAGGTATATTGGTTTTTGGAACAACAAGTTTTAATTTATGTGGCAGTGAAGACTTAATCTTAGTTTTACTTTCACCCTTCTTCCTCGGTTTTGATATCTTATCATCACTTACAATACAGGCTTTCTTCTCCTTTAAAGCTACAGCGGCTTCAACAATGTTTTGGTTCTTTTTTCTGGAACCTTCAACAACAGGTGCAGAAGTCAATTCCTGCATAGTTTTGCGTTTACGATTTGGTTTTATATTTAGGGTAACGGATTCAATTTCCTCAACAGAGGGTAACTTCGAGCTTTTAAGTGACCACCAACCAGTCTCGCCCAATACTTCCATACCAGATACAAAATATCTGTTAGCGCCAGTTGATAAAGAACCAGCTACTGTGCCATGCCAAGTGGCACTTTTTTTTCTATCAGTACCGAAAAATACTGTCCAGTTTTTATCAATAAAACGGCATATGTGTTCTCTCCAACGGAAATACCCACATTTCCCGCCGCCTTGCAACTGCAAGTTATACAGTGCAAGAATAATTACTAAAGTCCATTGCAATTTCATTCGTTTCACACTTTCTGTGCCATCTGCAGAACAATTTGCACAAATAAATTTAAAATAAATATCTCCGGTTAAATCTGAGGGACGGCCAGATTTAAGGCATGAAGGATGAAAACGTTTCTTACATTCTGTGCATGTTAACATGTGAGGATCAAAATTCGTACTTGAACAATAACAGTTTTCAGTTTCTTCCGATCCTATAAAAGATTCCATTATTTATTCAGTTCTTTGAAATTCACACTTGAAGCAGCAGGAAGCACCGTATAAATGGTTGGAGAGAGTCTCTGAACGACGTTACCGAGTACAAATAACCATTCTATGTTACAAATACACAACTTACGTCTTTCTGCCCCGCAGACAGATAAGCGAATTTTGATTTGCAAGAAAGATATGGCTATTGAAGTGTCAGGAAAATGCTCTGATTAAGCATTTTTCTGACTCCTATAAGATTAATATTTCTTTAAATTTATTCATATCTAATTTCGCAAAATAGAAAATCAGTCGGAGATCATCATTCGTTAAGTGGTGTTCGACCCGAAGGCCTTTACCACTACATGTTTATCAATCCCCTAAGGACCTGTAAAAGTTCGTTAAATTCCATAAAAATGGAAAAGACCTTGTGCACTTGTAATAAACGTGCAAAGTCTTCAGTAGTGAAGAAGTTGATCAGGGGTGACGCCATATATCGGCCATAGATGAAGTCTTCGTTGGATAAGCAATAACTTTAGCATATCTTTTCGCAATGTCATATCTTTTACACATTATCGTAGATTTGACACAGTATGGTACAGTAAAAATAGAAAATAATATATACAAGTCCAAGAAATTTTTGTTCTTTTGTCAGAGGCGAAAGTACCTATCCGCGATTCAATTCACTTATAGGTGGCGCTTTCACACATTAGTGTGGCGGATAAAAACCGGTATTTTGATTTGTGATCTGATTTCGTACATTGAAAAATGGAGGTGCTAAGCTTTTCCGAAATGTTTGATTTTGTTCAGGAAGGCGTAAATTCTCGCTGCATTACTGAAGCAGAGAGAATTAAAGCGGATCACTTTGTAATGCACGGAATTTTACTTGAAAAACCCAATGTACAAATTTTGTCTTCCTATTTAAGAATAAGTTCTATAGCGTCTTGATCACATGAAATCGAAGGACATTTCATTGTTGAAAAAAGTAAAATAAAAATTTAAAAAAAAAAATTCTTGTTCATGTAAAGGAGAAACTGCTGGCTGTTGTAGGATTGTGTCACTGTTTTATTGTATTACGATAGGTAGCTGATTGTAAAGTTCACTAATTGTAAACAAATGATTTCATATGTGTTTCTTGGGATTTCCAGAAAATCTATGCAGTCAAAAGTGTCTTTTTTTTTTTTTTTTTTACATAAAAATGATAATGATATACTAAAAATATATTGATCTCTTATATGCGTCTATTGTATTTATGTGTATTATATGCATAACAGCACTAATTATCACATGTAATTTTGAGAATATCAACAAGCAAAGCACTTAAAAATGAAAAAGACACTTATAATAGAAATATTAGCATTCTATATGTATTATAGAAAATACATGCAATGAATAATACCATGACCAAACATTTAAAAAAAGAGCAGATTAAGTATTAGCTACCTCAGTACTTGAAAAAGCAATCCCGGCATATAACATGTAGTTAACTTTTGATTACGTGATATTACAAACATTTTCTTTAGATTTGTTCTACAAGTGGTTAAAACGACTGAATACTGATAGTTCAATCTCAGCTCAAATCCTGGTGAACAAACTGGCTGTGATGTTTTTTTTTTATGTGGTTTGCGAATACCAACCAGTTTCCCCTATAAAGTTCTCCATAAAGGCATTCTTGGAGCTGATAACCAATGTGCTTAGCCATGTTCAAATACCCTAATCTAATCTTACCTTTCCTTTAGATTCTATATTCACATGTTATATCTTTATCTGTTAAGATTTCTTCATAACAGGATCACCAGGCCTCTACCAGTCTGGCAGGAGCATGCTCAAAACCATGTGTCATGCTATAAATTTTCATTTAAATCATTTCTAACATGAACTGAAACAGAATTTTAATTTCTGAAGGTAAAATATGCATGAAAACCTAATTGTATATGTATTAATAATATTTAAGAGATCAATGAGCTATAATGATTTATACTTCAATACACAAATAAGCATGTTTACTTTCGAAGAATACACATACACATTTATATATATATATATATATAATATACGAGAAAGAAATTTTGCATACATAAAGAAAATTTTTCTTACGAGAAAAAACGTAATCAGTATTTTTTTAAATGCTTACAACGCACTTTTATTTAATGTCCAACTTTCTTTCCAATTCGAAATACGCGAATTCACTCCTTTCTTCCTTTTGCTATCTTATTCGATATTTTTGGAACCAAGAATGCGATGAAAGCATAACTCAGGTTCCTTGCAAGCTCGTGAATTACACTGGGATACACAACAAAACGTGTGGTCTGTACTTCTTTCTAAGTTATACATAATGCCCATAACAATAAAAAATAAACGTTTAAATACTTTTCAATCACAACACGCTTCACAAACCACGTAGCATTGTCAAACGTAAATACCGATTTTTAATGTTTTCACCTTTTAACCACTAGATGTCGTATCAGAGCGCTGGAATCGCGGATATCTTAATACTGTAACGTGAAATAGACTGTCACGTGATATACGAATTTAATGATGATAAATTTAGCAGCCTTGGTACCGGTCCCTAGTAAGATGAAACTGATGACATTCTCGCTGCATTACTGAAGCAGAGAGAATTAAAGCGGATCACTTTGCAATGCACGGAATTTTACTTGAAAAACCCAATGTACAAATTTTGTCTTCCTATTTAAGAATAAGTTCTATAGCGTCTTGATCACATGAAATCGAAGGACATTTCATTGTTGAAAAAGGTAAAATAAGGAAACAAAATCTAGATTAAATAGCTGAAAATAATAAAATAGTATATAAGTAGTATGCAAGAACTACCATCTAACATTATAATGTAAAGTTCTGGGCCGTTTATGCGACTGTTCGATTAGATAGTCGTGTTCCCCTATGTTTTTAATAACTTCGTGAGTGGAGGAATCACATTTTCCGTAGAATTTGAATGTAATCTTTAGTAATTCGGCATCTAATGGTAAAATGTTTAGAGAGTTATGGATGACAGTGTTCCTAACGAGCCACGGAGAGTTCGATAGGAATCTGAGAGTTTTACTCTGAAAACGTTGAAGCCTTGCTCTGTTTGAACGTGCAGTAGCTGCCCACGCCGAAGCGGCATATAGAATTATGTGTCGGATTGCCTGTAGATAGAGTGTTCTTTTTGTGTTGATATTTAACTTTGAATATTTGCACATTAAAGGGTACATGCTCATTAAGGCACGTTGTGCTTTGTCTCTGATATAATTAACATGAAATTTGAAAGTTAACTTCTGGTCGAGATAAACACCTAGATATTTTACTTGGTGGTCAGGTGACACGATTTGTCAGTCCATGGTAATTTCTTCTAAGTCTTGAGGGATATTTCTTTTTTTTTAAAGTAAATCACTTTTGATTTATTTAAAAAAATTGATTTTTCGGGGTTAATTTTTATTTTCCATCCTTTAAACCAGTGTGAAAGTAATCAATGGCATTCTGTAGTTTATTTCTTGCATGATATAGATTGAGTCACATAAAAGTGCCGTGTCATCGGCATAGCATGCAGTGAGAATATTTTCAATATTAGGAAGATCATTAATATATAAATTATAGAGAAGCGGGGAAATTACTGACCCCTGTGGTAAACCCGCGTGAAGTTTCATTGGGGTGGAATAGTATCTTGGATGTTAACTTGAAAAGTTATGTTCTTTAAAAAATCAGCGATTAGATGGATGATGGCAGGTGCGAAATGATAGTTCATCAGCTTGATGATGAGACCGTGATGCCAAACTTTATCGAAGGCTTTCTCTACGTCCATAAAAATAGCAGCAACTACTTTCTTTTTATTAAAATTTTCACTTATGAATTCCAGGATTCGGATGATCTGCTGAGTCGTTGAGAATCCCTGGCGAAATCCGAATTGATGGTCTTTGATGATGTTATTTTTATTAATAAAAGTGGTGAGTCGATAAGCCTTACGAAAAATTTGGCAATCGCAGGCAGAAGACTGATCAAAAGTTACTTGTGAGATTTCTTGCTTTGCCGGGCATTTTAATGACAGTTAGAATGGCGTGTTTCCAATTTTTCGGGAATGTATTAAGTCTTGAACATGCGTTAAAAATATTTGCAATAAGGACAACGCCTTTCTTTGGGAGGTATTGCAGGGCCTTATTAGTGATATTGTTATATCCAGATGCTTTCTTTGGATTGTAATACTTCTTTGGCGATATGAAGCAACTCCAATGATGGAACACAGCAATAACTTTTATTTAACACTAAAAAAAATGGCGACATACAAACAAGAAGAGAAAACATATTCTAACATTTAAAAATAAATTACATTCTTCGTGCGAGAGTCGCACGTGGCACTCGAGTCTGGTTTCAAATATTGCCATTCACAAATAACTTAATGTTCATCTATTTAAATTATTTAAACTACAAGATTTTAATACTATTTAAAGCTGTTACAACCTCTCCCCCAACGGAGAGACTTTTTCCGAAGGGAAAAGTTCTGTAAAATTTGACAGTTTAATAAGCTCGGCTTGCTCATTTGCTTAAAGAGCAAAGGTTATTTCTCTTATAAATTTCTAAATTTCAGGCCAAAAAATTTTAAGTTTTAAACAATACTTTTACACTACATTTAAAAAGAAAGAAATGGAGAACGTTCAAATACATTAGTTGAGCATACATTAAACAATAAAATTAATTCTAAACGTGGTTACATACACTAAGAGTTACATTACTTAATTCTACTCAGAACATCTACGTTCTTGTGCAAAGATCCTTTGCGATGAATGACCTTAAAATTATAAGGTTGTAATGAGAGTGCCCAGCGCATCAATCTAGAGTTACATTTGGCGTTGGATTGTAGCCAGACCAAAGGATTATGATCAGTTTGAATCAAGAATTCTTGCTGACCATCCAGATAAAAATGCAGTTTCTTGATAGCGTAGATGATAGCAGCGCACTCCTTTTCAGTAGTACAATAATTCTTTTCAAATTTAGTAAATTTTTTGCTTATATACAAGATAGGATGTTCACGTTGTTCATCATCTAATTGGCATAGTACTATACCCATGCCATTGTCTGAGGCATCGGTTTGTATAATAAACCTTTTATCAAAATCGGGAGCATACAGAATTGGTTTCTTGCATAGCAACTCTTTTAAATTTTTAAAAGCTCTGTCACATATTTCAGACCATTGTATATTTCCTTTTTTTGTTACCCCCTTCAAAGCGTCCGTGAGGGGTGAAGCAATTTCTGAAAATCTCGGTATGTACTGGCGATAATACCCTACCAGTCCTAAGAAAGCACGTACTTCTGTTTTGGTTTTAGGTGTAGGATACTCCTTTACAGCCAGGATCTTTACTTCATCCGGGGTTCGTTGTCCTTGTCCCACAACATGACCTAGGTATCTCACTTGATCTTGTGCAAATTTACATTTTGATGGTTTTAGTCGTAAATTTGCTTTCTGTATTCTTTCTAGAACAGAAGTTAAGTTTTTAAGGTGCTCTTCCCAGTTTTCTGAGTAAATGACAATGTCATCCAGGTATGGTACAGCGAAACCTTCGCATCCAGCCAGGACTTTAGTCATAACTTTGCTAAAAAATATGGGGCATTTTTTAATCCAAAGGGTAAACGTAGAGGCCTGAAACTTCCAAAACTAGTTACAAACGTTGCATATCTTTGGGCTCTTTCTGTTAACGGAATTTGCCAGTAGCCTCTAGATAAATCTAATAGGGTAATATATTTTGCTTTTGCTACAGTTTCGATACGTTCTTCAATATTAGGCAAAGGATAGTATTCAGTTTTAGTAACAGCATTGAGATTACGATAATCAATACAAGGCCGAGGATCCTTTGATGAAGATTCTATCAAAATCATGGGAGATGTATAGTCCGATTCTCCCGGCTCTATAATTTTAAGATCGAGCATTTTCTGTATTTCCTTTTTGAGAATTTCAGTCTGTCGGGGTGACAGTCTGTATGGCTTTATTTGTATTGGTTCGTTATTTAATAGCTCAATATCGTGACAAACTAAGTTTGTTAGTCCAGGATTATTTGAAAAACAACCAGAATATTTCCATAAAATCTTTCGTAAATCTTCTATTTGCTCGGGTTTCTCGAGTTCATTCTCCTCTATGATGTCCGAGAAATTTAATATACTTGGATTGGAAGGTAAACGAGGAATGTCCATTTCTAAGTCTCCTTCCACTTCAGTTATCATATTAATCATTTCTGGTCTTTTGTAATATGGTTTAAGCATGTTAATGTGATATACTTGATTTGGCTCATTTTGTTCCTCGAAACTTATAATATAATTGGTTTCTGAAATTTTTTGCTCTATTTTTCCAGGTCCTTTCCACTGTACTTCTAGTTTATTTTGACGATTCGTTGATAAAACAAGAACTAAATCTCCTCTAGCAAATTCTCTTTTCACTGCGTTTCGATCGTACCATGTTTTCCTCCATTGTTGAGCTTCTTTCATGTTTTCCACGGCACGTTCTTGGCATTTCTTCATTCGATTAATAAGTTCGAAAACGTAACTGACAACATTATTACTTTCTTCAATCGGTTCTAGCCACTGCTCATAAAGTAAAGTGACTGGCGTTCGTAGGTTTTTGCCATGAACTAATTCTGCTGGTGTAAAACCAGTGCTTTCGTGTGTGACTGTTCTCAGAGCAAAAAGAACTGATGGTAGATAACTCTCCCAATCCGAAGTCGCTCCTATACATACGACTCTTAACACCCTTTTTAGCGTTCTATGGAATCGCTCAACGGGATTACTCTGCGGATGATACACAGAGATTCTTACATGTTTAATGCCGAAACGCTCCAAAAATTCCTCTGTCAAAGCACTGACGAAAGAGGTCCCCTGATCTGTTTGGATCACTTTTGGGAAACCCATACGACTGAAAATCTGTAAGAAAGCATCAATCACAGATGGCGAAGAAATGTCTGTCACCGCTACAGCATCTGGATATTTGGACGACATACACAGAGCTGTAATAATATATTTTTTTCCAGTGTTCGAAATAGGTAGCGGACCAACGGCATCGGCATTTATTTTAGTGAATATTTCGGAAATTACTGGTACTAATGTCATTGGAGCCTTCTTTTTGTCATTTCCTTTTCCAGCGCGCTGACAAGCATCACAGGTTCTTACAAAATCTTCAGTTTCTTTGTAACACCTCGTCCAGTAAAAATATCTAGCAAGTCTGTCTTTGGTCTTTTTGACACCCAAATGACCAGAAGTTCCTTCGTGGCACATCTTTATATTTGACGGCTTGAGTTTTTCAGGTATAACGACAAGCTGTCTTTCAAAGCCCATTTTATCCGTCGTTTTTTTAACTAAAAGTTCTTTTCCTGTCAGACTATAGTTCTCATTTTTGCATGTACCTTCTTTTACTTCTTGGATGATTTTAGACAGTTCCTTATCAGCAAGCTGAAGTTGTGCAATTTCTTCTGAGTCAATTTTTACCAGTTTCATGAGAGCTTCATCTTCCGTATTTAGTTCCGGTAAATTATCTTCTTCTTCAAAAACATCTCTGGATGCTTTATTTTCTTCCTTCATCGGTTCCAAGAGCTTCTCTTCAGCTATTTCTCTTTTCCTTTGAGCTCTAGTAGAGACAGCATTAACCTGGTGAGGACAACTATCAGGCTCCTATGTAAGGATCTTAAGTTTTACTAACGTTTATTTTATTTTAAATCTTTACTATCACTTCTTATTTTCTACTTCCGGCCAGAATTATAAGCGTGAAGGAGTTTATGCAAAGTTGTCTGGCGAACGCCAAGTATTTAAGTGTGGCCTTTTTTGCCAAGCAGAGGAGAGGAAGCCGTGAGTTCGAAGCAGGCCGCTTACCTTAGAAGTTACGCAGTTGCTACTTTGCCTTCCAGGCCAGAGGTTTTAATCCTCTTGATAAATTAAACGTATTGTAGTGTTCACAGTCTCTGTGCTACATACGCTTTCTGTTATTATAAGGCCAATCTTATTCTAAAGTTAAATTAGAGTTTAGTTTTATTTTGATATCTTTTAAGTTAGACCCCGAGTGGAGGGTCATTGTATTCCGAAGTACGGAAGTCATTGTATATAAAGAAAAAATAAAGGGTTTTGTATACCCTTCGTCTGTATCCTGTCTACTTACTACAATTAGTGAACATAGCTTTAGTAAGCTCTCTGTTCTAGTCAGGTCATTGTATGTTTCCGAAGAAGGTAAGAAGAAACATTGAACCTGATACCTTTCCTTGTTTATTCAACAGTGCAAAAGTTCGATTGCCTAATAAATACCTTCCTTTGTCGAGTTCATTTCTAATAATGGCAGCCTTAGTTATTACTCGCCCAAGATCGCAATTTAGTTCGATTTCAGCCAATGGTAAACAGGTTGGATTCAAGTCTAATGGCTGTTGCACCCACACATTTTCACCTGTCAGCATTTCCGGCGTGATGTATTTGCGACAAACTATATCAATACTAGCACCTGAATCCCTTAATATAGGAATTTTATGACCATTTACGTAATCCATACTAGTATAAGGTAATAGAAATTTATCCTCTGGTTTTGCACTAATTCTGTTAAGATTAGCAGGAGATTCAGTACTATTCTTAAGTTTTGGACATTGGGGCCTTAAATGTTGATAGGACCCACACTGATAGCATCGTGGCGTCTTTCGTTTTTCATACTTATCATCTGGACGTGGACTTCTAGGTCTATGAAACAAGCTTTGCGTATTAAATCCTGATGACATTTTGTTTTCAGTTTTATTTTTATTATCTGAACTCAATTTACCTTGAGTTAGTGCATTGTATTTTTCTTTCTGCCTATCCACTACAGGCTTTTTTTTTAAAGTTTCCGCAAACGTTTTCATAGGCATCAAGTTTTTCAGCTAATTTTTAGATGAAATCATCTCTACCCACTCATCAAGAAAATGATCTCGAATTTCAGGAGGAACTCGACGCTTAAGTTGGTCAATCACCATCAAATCTAGCAACTGATCAAAAGTCTTAACTCCTAGACCAGTCACCCATTCCTTGCAATAATTTTCTATTTCATAATTGATATCCACCCATGTGGATTCGGTACTCTTTTGATGTTTCATAAATTTCTGCCTAAACTTTTCCGGGCTTAGTTTAAACCGTCTTAAATTCTTCACGTGTTCATAGTCTTTAGCTTTATCGGAGGGTTCTCTAGCTATTAACTGGGTTACTTCGTAAGGAAGTAGTCCTAGTAAATGAGATACAAATTCTTCTTTATCAATTTTAGCCCATTCTGCTTGCCTTTCAAACAATAGCAAATATAGACTGATATCTCCTTTCTTGTCATCGAATTTCTGCATAAGGTGACGCAGCTCCGTTTTCGGCCGGATCTGTCTGGTATTTTGAGACTTTGTCTCTGCTTCAAGTCTTAATCTCTCTAATTCATACTGTTCTTTCCTTCTCCGCTCTTCCGCTTCTTCCTGTATCCTACGTTCTTCTCTTTCCCTTTCCTCCCTCTCTTTCCGTTCTTCTATTATTGTGTCTAAGACTCCTTTGACGAATACTTCATCATAATCTCTACTTTCAACAATTTTCTGTTTTAAATCGACTATTTTCAAATCTGCAGTCACATGAACTCCCAGTTCAGCCGCGAGATTTTGCAAATCTTCCTTACGAGCTCTTCCTAAGTAAGACATTGTTTCTATGTTTAAAATTAACGAACACTGTTTTCTTTATATTTCCTCAAAATAGCTCAATTCAATTACTTTAATTAATTAATGCAGTCAGGAATCACGAAATTAAATGCACTTTGTTAAGTACGTATACCTCAAAAATGAAATATTTAAATTATATGAAGTTCATTCTCTCTACCACATTAATTGTGATTAAAATAAGAATAATAACATAGAGCAATATATATATCTACCGTCTGCACAACTAAAATGAATATTAAATATAATATCAAATACGGTAATAAAATAAGACAATTTAATATTAACAGGAAATAATAATCTGGTATCGCTAATATTGCGTTCAGTGATGAACTAATAAAATAAAGCAATTCTATATGAACAGGAAGTAATAATCTGGTATCACTAATATTATGTTCAGTGATGAACTAATAAAATAAAAATACGCACGATTATTCGATCTTGGTCGGTGCCTCCAAAATAATTAAGACTGTAATACTTCTTTGGCGATATGAAGCAACTCCAATGATGGAACACAGCAATAACTTTTATTTAACACTAAAAAAAATGGCGACATACAAACAAGAAGAGAAAACATATTCTAACATTTAAAAATAAATTACATTCTTCGTGCGAGAGTCGCACGTGGCACTCGAGTCTGGTTTCAAATATTGCCATTCACAAATAACTTAAATGTTCATCTATTTAAATTATTTAAACTACAAGATTTTAATACTATTTAAAGCTGTTACAGGATTAAGTTCTTTTTATAATTTTCAGTATTTCTTTGGGAGAAGTCGGGTTGTTTTGATTTTCAGGATCTTTGCAGAGGAAATCGGTCACGTGACTGATAATATTGATATCATTCGGGTGTGGGAAATTATTTATAGTAAACTGTTGTTCATAGTTATCAGCGAAGAGGTTGACAATTTTCTTATGATCGTAAATTTTAGTATTATTATCATCTAGAATGAGTCCAATATTGAAGTGAATTATTCAATATTGGAGGGAGAGCTTTAGCAACTTTCCACACAGAGTTGTCGGTGTGCGAAAGATTTTCAATGAAGTTATCCCACTAATTGTTTCTGCACTCTTGGATAAGTTTTCTGAGGTTTCGATTGGCAGCATTAAATCTTCTTTTGTCTTGGGTGGAGTGGGAACGTTGATAAAGTTTTCTTAGTCTATTTTTTTTTCTGTAAGTTTCTGTCTAATATTGTGTGAGAGGGTATAATTATTCTGTTTTGGAATAAATTTGGCGTGATTGATGGCGTCACTGAATTTACTGCTAAGATAGACTGTGGCATCATGAATTTCGCTGCTATTAGTCATTTTAGTGGTAGCAGATATGATTTCTTGAAGGTGATAAACATAGTTTTCCAAATTAATGCCACACTTTATAGGCAGAAGACCATGCTTTAAGCCATATAAAGTGAAGCATACTGGTAGTTGATCTGAAGAAAGTTCATTATCCACTTAAAGAAAAGGTATTTGAGGAACATTGAAGGTAATTAAGATGTCTAATACATCAGAAGTATTGGAGATTTGATGAAGATGCGTTGGTTCATCTGGACCACAAATGTTGATATCAGGGTTGTTGATGATGTAATTATTAAGGATAATTTCGTCTGGATTATTTCGCCTGGAGTTCCAGTTAATGTGCTTACAATTTAGGTCTCCAGCAATAATAGTTGGGTAACCTAAGTTGAGAATATAGTCAAGATCTTGAGTGTTGAGGCTGTTGTTGGGTGGTTTATAAGCAGCAATGATGAGATATTCTTTATTATCACTGCTCAAAATACATGCACTTCCTTCAGAACTCATGAAGGGAAGAGGAAGGATGATACTGTTTAGACATTTTTTTTCATGAGAATAGCTGTACCGCCACCACGGTTATGAAGACGGTTAGATCTATAGACGTTGTAGACGGGAATTTTAAATTTGTCATTCGGTTTGAGGTGAGTTTCACTTAATAAAATTATATCAAGACTGTGCTGGTTGATGTAGTTTTGAATTTCAAATTTTGATTTTTAATACCATGACTATTATAAAACATAAACTTGCCATAATTAATATGTTGCATGGTATTTTGGTTAGCCGTATGGGCGTAATTATTCATATTCTAACATGTTCGTTCTGGATGAATATCTTTAGAACATATGTTCGTTCTGGATGAATATCTTTAGTCCTGCCATTGCAGTCTTGAGCCTGGAGTCGGGGTTAGATGCCTGCTTGCATTGCTGGTAAATTTGGTGAATTTCAGTAATGAACCCGATGAACTCTTCAAAGGATTGTTCTTCTGTGTCTGGAGGATTGCTCTTTATCGCTATTTATTGATTTCTTATCATTCTTGGGGGATTTCCTGTCGTTAACCGTCTTTGGGTTGATCTTTGTAATCGCCGTATATGATTGGTTGTTCGGGGCAGTGCCCAAATTACGCGATTGGCTGAGAGTAGCCAGAGTCTGTTGATTTTGCTTATTTTGGGAATTTTTTGGTGTTTCATCTTCATTAATTTTTTTCAATATCTGTATTTCCTGGTCTTTTGAAAATCAGTCACTGATCATTTTACACGGTGGCTTAATGTTGCCACTCTGGCGAAAGAAAAATTAAAGTGCTCCATTTATGATAAGATAGCTGTTAATTCATCGGGTAGCTAACTTATGAATCCCTTCTGAGCTAACCATTGTTTGAAACTTAACGCCTTACGTAACGTAACATTTGTGGCGCCCAACGTGGAGCGCGATAACAGTTAAAATAAATTGAAAATGGAGTTTACACAACTGAAAACTGAACGGAAATGTCTAAGAACTTCCTTTACCACATGTGCAACCAAAATTGATGCAGAACTGAAATCAGATATTCACGATTTGAAGTTACTTTCGGTTCTGGAACTCCAGCTTAAAGATAAGTTTAATCGACTTGAAATATGCCAAAAGGAAGTAACGTCGATAATTCTTCAATCTAAAAGATGCTGAAAAGCTATATGAAGAAGATTTTATTTCGTCTGAACCTTATAGAGATAAATATTTTGAACTGTGTTCTCAAACCGAAAAGCTGTTCAAGAATCCTTTACCTACTGAATTACCAGAGAAGCTCAAATTTAAACTGCCGAAGATCGAACTAAAGAAATTCAACGGCGAAGGAAAAGAATTTTTGACGTTTTGGAGCCAGGTTTCGAAGATCCATGTAGATCCGAACGATTCCAGATGAAGATAAATTACAGTACCTTCTGCAAGCAATTGTTCCTCAGTCTAGAGCCGCACGAGTAGAGAGCTTTCCGGCAACGGCGACGAATTATCCGAAAAGCAATCACCCAGCTTCGAGAGAGGTTTGGAAGAGCAGACTTACTTGTACAGATATACGTCAGTGATCTTCTAAGCATGGTTATGCGTAATGCAAGCAGTGGACGTGTGAAGACGGTTCTTCCTACTCTCTACGATGGTTTAGAAATCAAGATTAGAGCTTTAGAAAGTCTTGGAAGAACGCAAGAGAAGTATGGTGATTTCTTAACGCCTTTAGTTCGGGCCTGCCTGCCCGAAGAAGTATTAATTGCTTGGAACAGAAATTTAAAACAACAGAGAGAAACAGAAATTTAAAAGAAGCACCTCAACCTGATGATTGATGCCTTGAAAATTTGATGAATTTTCTGAAACAAGAAGTGAAAGGAGAAGAAATGGTCGTGTTAGCCCGCACTGGGTTTGGTTTCAATCATACTTCTAAGAAAAGGGATACACTAAATAAAAATGCAGAATCCACAAGAGCATCTGCGCTAGTAATGTCAAATTCTGAGAGCCCAGGTAAGCGCAATTTGAACTCTCTCTTTTGTGAAAAATGGCACCTAACTAAAGAATGTTGTTCTGCATGAAATATGACATTAGAAGCTAAGAAAAATATTTTAATTTAAAAAGGTGCCTGTTTTGGATGTTTCATATTGGGACACACTTGTAAAACATGTCGAGTAAAAAATTCTTGCATGTACTGTAGTAAAAATCACCTTCTTTAATGTGTCCCAATCGCTAAGAAAAGAGCGCAAATGGAAAGTCTAGAAGTGACGTAACTGAAACCGGTACATTAACTAATAACTGTAGAATAGAAAATGTTTATTTAATGACTCTAATAGTTAAAATTAAATTTAATAATATTGAGCTTAAAGTACGCACAATACTGGATGCAGCTTCTCAGGATTCGTATGTCAGTAAAAAATTAGTAGATTATTTAAATTTAAGACCATTAAGGCAAATTAAACTGAAGCGTTCGTTATTCGGGGGAAGAGAAAAGCAAGCGCAGATTCGTGATGTTTATAATTTGTGCATTTTGGCGCTAGATGAAGCTTTCTCCTCTCAAATCGAAGCACTACTAGAGAGCAAAATTTGTGGCACTGTGCCTAAAGTGAAGGATAGTAAAATTCTTAATGAACTAAAAGATAGAGGTGTCAGTTTGTCTGGTTTGGATTCCTCAGATAGTGAGATCGCTCTGGTTTTGGGAGCGAATATTGCCGGCGCTTTATTTACTAATAAATCTGTTCGGTTGGAGTCAGGATTATTTTTGATTGAGACTTGTTTGGGACACGTGTTAACTGGGAAGCATGATTCATTTGGAGATAGCAATGATGATACTGTTTTGAATGCAATTTCGTTGTATGTTAGTAATTATTCGATAAAAGATTTATGGCCTCTAGAATCCATAGGTATTTCAGATCCCATAGAAAAGAATAAAAAGAATTTAGAACATTCTAGAGTTTGGAAGATTTTAAAAATAATGTGAAAATTCTTTCGGACGGTAGATATGAACTTTTGTTTACCTTTTAAATTTGACATAGCCGATTTGCCGACAAATAAAGATTTAACTTTGAAGCGGCATAAAAGGATGTGCCAGCGAGCACAAGATAAAGCATTTTTAGAAGAATATACTATGATTTTCCGGGAATGGGAAAATTTGAATATAACTGAAAAGGTAACTGATAATATTCACACGGGGCATTTTTTTACTTCATGAAGATGATGTTGATGTTAATGATGTTTATCAATATAACGTTGTTGATGTCGATGAAGATGATGATGATGATGACAACGAAGACAATAATGGCGATGAGAGTCATGAAGCTAATGATGATGATGATGTCGTTGATGATCCAATCGTGAAGAATAATGAAGAAACTGTGCAAAATCAACTGAATCAATTTGAACAAGGATGAGCTGATCAAGCAAAGTAGAAAACACCTGCTAAAAGAGCAGAAACCCCCAAAGAACAGAAAAATAATTCAGGGAAAATACTTATCTCTGACATTCCAGCTGACAGTACGAAAGGCCAGATAGAGACTGACGTCAGGGGACGCCAGAGAAAAACAAACAGTTGCGGTTTAGATAGCTAGGGGCGATATTTGCACGATGTAGCTAGATAGATATTTTTTAGTCATTTAACTTGTACAAATGTGTAAATAAACCTTTTTCCTTAAGTTTAAATGATTTGAAGTGCTCCATTTATGATAAGATAGCTGTTAATTCATCGGGTAGATGATTTATGAATTCCCTTCCATTAATTCAAAAGTCAAACAACAAAAATCAGCGTTATATTTTCAAATTTTCCCAGGACTAATTTCGATGATTTTACCGAACCACCATCGTCAGCTGCAAAATCGCAAATGAACGAGATAGGATTCTCTTCCATTGTTTGAAAATTAACGTCTTACGTAACATAACACAATGAGAGATTTGCTCATTAGACTTGTTCATTTAGTGAAGTTAATCTTCCTATTTTTAATGAGGTGAAGAGAGTAAATTTCGAGAATCCAAAGTACTATAGTTAATGTTCATTCTTAGCTTGTATACGCAGCTGTAAAATTTTAAATTTAACACATTTCTGATTTCTTTATCGACAGAAAGAGAATAATAAATCTTTCAAAACCATTTCGGTTTTAATTTCTCAAGAAAAATCATCTTCTTAAAAGGAAGATTATTATTCCAAAGGGGCTTTGTCCCTGAAGAACTATTGTTTTCGTTTTGCGATTTTGCGTTGCATCACTATAAACGGCGAATCACTTTTCAAACTGTTGCCAATAAATGTTAGAGTCCTGCATTATATTTGAAGAAATTAAATAATGAAGAATCTGCATAAATGTATGTATATTTCTCCCATTGTAATAAAACAACGGTACATAGAGCCGTCGAATTTTGAATGACGTAATCCTCCTACGAAGACCAAATTTGAAATTTGGAATTCGTTTTATTATCGATTTCATAATTTGTAAAACTTTAACGAATTTTTGAGTAACAAACTCAACGATTTAAAAGCGAGCAATGGCAACACTCAACGAAAAAAAAAACAAAACAAACAAACAACAACAAAAAAAAAACACGGAAATTCTAAAGATATGCTCATTTTAAAATTATTTTGCGACATTTGTTATTGAACTGAATTTTAAGGTTTAATAGCAAAGAACATGATATTTAATAAATAAAGGTAACACACAAAACATTAAAAAAAACGCCCCTTTGGACGTAATTTAAAATCTGAAATCTTTCAGATTTTATTTATTTATTTATTTTTTCATAAAATTAATTTTATACAACAAAGTTTGTTAATTTGTTAATATAACAGATGGCACGAATAGGCTTTGACGCTTTCAATAATAAAGACAGCAAAAAAGTATATGAATGATTTTCCAGATATTGGCTAATTCAGTAAACGCAGTTTAAATTATGCACAAAATGAAAATGGTGATAGGAGAAAAAGTAAAACTGAATCGTCTCCAGACAGTGTCTTATCTGAGCCACATTTTTTGCCAGAGCGCGAATTGCGCATAATATTTTCGAAGTTTCGGGCAAACCCTTTTTCATAGCCTTTGCATACATTCAGTCAACATTATTAGATTTTTGAACAACATCACTAGAATTATCAATATCACTAGATTTTTGTCAGTCAGCATCACTAGATTTCTGATCACTTACACACATATCCGAATTTTTAACATAAATAGCAACATTTTGAATTTACCTTATTATCGAAATCAGAATTTTGATTAAACCATGTAACATAGGATATTTTAACACTATTAAACAACATCAGAATTTTCCTTTGAACTAATTACACTAGAATTTTTACTACAATTTTTACCACCAGCCTTAATATTATTAACACATAATTCGTAACAGACTTATGTGCTCGAAAAATTTCACACTTAACTTACAATATTTTAATCCTGTTTTTCTTGGCTGTAAAAATCCAATATCACTTGATGCTGGCTCGTCTTCTTTTGGAAATTTCTTTAGAAATTCATCACACACACTTCCGAGTATAATCGATATTGTTCTATAGATCCATCTGAAAGTTTAGTGCATTTATAAATTCCACTTGATCATAATGTTTCCTATTCAATATATCTGTTAGAACTTCATCCATTTGAACGGGAGTATAATGATTTATTAAGATGAGATGTGTATCGCATCTTAATAATCACTATCCAAATTCACGTTCAGTGCCATGTGGAAAAAGGTACAACTCAAAAGTAAACCTCATAGCCTAACACAATTCGAAATACTCGGCGATAACGAACAAACACTAGGTTACTGAAGAGCTCACATACCTTCACTGCTCTGCTTATGCAGGTCAAATAATTGAAAAAAAAGAAAAGCTGTGTTCTGCAGTTGTTCCGCAAATTTTACCTTTCCTCTTGTGATAAAATGTTATCCTAAATAGTCAAATAAAAACAAATGTTTCATATTAAATTTCATATTCACATTAGTAGCTTAATTTAAGGACGGCCAATAGGAAACTTTGGAGCGTACGCATTTCCGGAGAATATTGTTTGGTATGTGCTGTCTTACAATGGATAAGAATAATAAACGGGAGTTAAAATAGCTAGGTTATAGTAATAAAAATGAATTTAGCATGCACATTCAAATATGTGAGTGCATTTAACCTAATCAAATATTGAATACAAAGTATAACTGAATACCTTATTTCCAGCATGCGTTCAATACTGTGGTAGCGCAGGGGTATGTCGATTAACAAGCTAATTAAGGCTGACGATTTTGAGCCCGATCTGTCTGTTTTGTCTTTTAAATTTGAAAAGTAGTTTTTTATTCTTTTAACTACGAAAATGATTGTTTAGTCTATATTCCCTGGTTAAAACTAACTTATGTGCAAATTATATTTCCTTTTTGACTTTAGCTGCAAGTTACGATAATTTAAACATTTTATTTTACATTCTTATTTGCCTATTAAATTTAATATTGAAATCTTTATAATGTGACAAGTTCAAAAAATATCATTCATGCACAATTTTAAGAAATCTGAAGTAATTTAGGTCTCATTACCTTGGCGACTGAATTACTTTATATTATTTATTATTTAAAAATAATAAATAAAATAAGTAGAAATGTATCATTATTAAATTTTGTTATTTTTTATAATTTAAATTTATTTCATATATTTTATATACTATACATTATACTTTTAGCAAAATACTTTTCAGTAAAGATCAATTCGTTTCAACTAAAATGTACAAGTAGCGTGATGTTATGCTTACGTTAAAGGCAAATCAAAGTCAAAAGTAAGACAAAATTCAAGAATGTAAACATTGTAACAAAATAACTTAATATTGCATATAAAATACCGTTATGAATTCCTGAAGAAACATTTATAAGTATAGATGATAATATAAAACAAAAATTATTAAATAAATTTCATAATTATTTTAAAATGTTCTAAAAAAATTCCAAATGCTTTTTGTCGCAGCATTGAAACTTTTACTGAACTAAAATATTTATGTTTGATAAGTTTTACGCAAAGAAGAAATGAGTTATGTTAAATGATGTCAAAGTACGTGAGGGATATCTGCGGAGGGAGAAGGATGCATTTGGTAGGAATTTTCAAGGAACTCATCCACGACACATAGAAAAAAAAGTAATGAAAATTCTTATGCAGTCAGCTTGTTTGCCCGATATTTGAATCCAGTTCGAGCTAATAATGGTCACCTGTTTTATTCTTCGAGTGCTGATGGAGCTTTATGTAATTAGAAATAATTTGAATATAGTAGAAAAACAAAGATTAACCCTTGTCTTGAGATGTCGTGTAAGAGATGTGGTAAGTTGATCGGACCAAAAGTAAACAGCACGTGTAACAGACGTGGTAAGTCGATCGGGCCAAACGTAAAAAAACAAAGTGTGAAAGGTAAGTCAAATCGAAACAAAGTAGACACAAAGCGTGAGAGACGTGATACGTCGTTTGAGCGACACGCGACAGATCTTTTACTGATTTTCCTGACCGCGTTCGAATGTGCAGATATATTTTCTTGAACATTGGGTACTCTTGAATATGCGTTCGAAAAAAATATTAAGTTTTGATGATGGCAGTGAAAGTCTGCTAACATCATAAACAATGATTTTGATAGCTATTTTAAGAAGTATTAGTGAAGTTATATTTTACTTCCTGCACAAGAACTTCGTAAGCGACTTTATAATAGAAGATGATACTGAAGAAGCAAAATACAGTACTTATCAACAATCGGCAATCGGAGCTATGGATTTGGAAAAAAAAAAAAAAACAGTGAATCAAAAATCTGGAACTACACGGAGATTCTTAGTATAAAAGTGGCAACTTTAAATCAGTTAAGTGAAGACAAGAAGGAATTAGACACTTTGAATATAATATTTAATTTCAAATTTTGGGAACATACTGTCATGGAGTCGAATTAATACTCAAGCCATAAAGCAAATAATTTAAATAAAAGAAGAAAAATAGAGGGAAGACAGCTGGACAACTTATTCAATATTCCACATGCTGATGCCTTTGACAGAATGAAAATAGAACAAGACAAAATATTTTTGACACAATAGAGGAAGCCAGGACGTCCAGGGTGTAGAGAAAATGTTAGCGGAAGAAGAAAGAAGGGCAAAGCAACGGAAATTAGAAGAATAAAAAAAGAAAACAGAGAAAAAATGGAGGATGTGTCAACTTTTTCTTCACAAAACTTTCACCTTACTAATGATTCAGACAAAGAAAAAGAGATTGTGATTTCTGGTCTCAACTTGCAACTTTCGCTTACACCTCAGTCTGAAACGAGTTCCAAAAGAAGAAGAAACACACATAGCTCAAAAACATCCTTGTGATATCCCGAGGATGTTGCTCGCGGGATATGCGCACATCCTCAGGACATCCTGGAATATCCCGCAAACCTCCTAAACACCTCCTTCCGAGTGTTTAATGTCACATCCAAGTACATCCTCAGGACATCCTAACTAAGTCCCATCGACTGCGTACGGGATGTTATTAGGATATGATCTCTTACTTACTACATCCTCAGGACATCCCGGGATATCCCAGTTTCCTCCTAAACTCATCCTTCTGAGTGCTTAATGTCACATCCCAGTATATCCTTAGGACATCCTGTCTAGGTCCCACCGACAGCGTATGGGATATTATCAGGATTTGAAATACTAGTTACAATATCCCTTTAACCTCTTAAATACATACTCTCAACTGCTTAATGTTACATCCCAGTATATCCCCAGAAATCTTCTTTATATTCCAGTGAAAGTGTGTGAATGTGTTGTGATAACTTGAAACTTACTTATTTTCCACAGATAGTCTCAGGTCCTCCATCTGTGGTTGCTATGGAAAAATAAGAAATGTTAAGAATATTTATACAATTTATTTTTCTAATTTGAATTTCAATTTATTTAATTATTTGTAAATATATCTAAAACTGAGCAAGAGACTTGAAATGAGTTATTAATATAAAATATTATGAGAGAAAATTTTGCTTTAAAATATTAAAAATCTTTCGATCATTTTTAACCATTCAATAGCCCAAAACTAAATTCTTCGATATATAAATTATTCTACAAATTCAGTTCAGTTAATTTGTATTCAAAATTCAATAATAAAATTAAGCATTTAATAACCTTTAAGTAGTGGACCAGATGTGTGTAAATTTTGAAATTCTGAACTTAAGTCGGTTACGTTGATTGAATCATTATTCATGGCTACAATATTATTGAACAGTTCATGAGTTCGTCTTGATATTTGCTGTAATGGAGCGGAAGAGTTTCTAATCAATTTTTTTATAGAAGATATATAGCTTTCAAATTTAAATGCACTGTAATTATCTAACGGCCCAAACATTTTTACATCTTCGCAAATATGCAGTAGGACGTGAACATTATGAGAAATATAATGTTTTTCATAATAAAGCCCAAAATTTACTACGAAGAGTTTTAATAGAGACTGTGCGTATTCATCAATTGCCGTCTGATTCTGTATTTGGCATAAGAGTCTAATCGAAATATGAAGTAGTAAAAAATGATCATATAGCTTTTTGTTAAATTAAAAAAAAAATAAGTGGGGTAGTGTACAGTAAAAATTGACGGTATTCTGTAGCTTTCCAGTGTTTCAATTCTTTTAATGTTGGTTCCTTGGTTTTCTTGCAAATTCAATCGATACATAAGGCTTTAAAAACTGGTCATTTTTTAAAAAAAAATGGTTCAACATTTTTATGTGGTAATCGTACTTGTAAGGTACCTCCGCCTATCCTAATAGTAATAATTTTTTGTACTACTTCTAAGCACACAAGGAGCATAAAGTCTAACGGAATATTTATTAGTCCTATATTTGGAATATTCCTTAAAATGGGATAATCGTTTTGGTAATCGTCATCAGTCAATTCTTCTTGAGACATAAAAGTTCATATTCCGAATCACAATTTGAAATAGAACTTAAAGAATATTTGCTAGCGCGAAAATTCGGCACAGGCTTTTTTCATAATTAAATGCTACTTCATCTTCTGACGAATCCGATAATATACGTTGATTTATTCTCCTATAAATCCGTCTTTTAGATATCTGAGATAATTTTTTTAGTTCTGATCGTTTTTGTAGAATAAAGGAAAAACTGTAAAACTTACTATTCACACTCTCTCAGTGTAACGCTTTCAAGCGTCAGCAAGTCAGTTCGTAACTGAAACAGAATTTGGAACGACGGCTATTCACGTTTAGCAGAATAGCTGAATTCTGGAAATCAGAAAGTAAGCACATGTACTTTCCACTTTGTGGGGTTCTTCAAGGATATCACTATTACGGAGCAATTAAAACCGTTGGGGGCATTCTGCGTCCTTTGTTGTGAAGGGATGTTTCCCTCATGGTTCCTACCTCCATGGTTTCCCTTGTAGGAGGATACAAAGAAAGGAGGAGTTTGAACAATTATGTACAGCCAAACGCCAAATGTTTACGGAAAAATGTACTTTGCTGTGATTGGTTGGAGGGTTATCTTTTTCACGCCAAACTGGACCTGGCGCCAAATACCTAAATCTAGTAAAAATAGAAATCGTATTCCGCCATTTTCGTCGGTGAGTGTTTTTTCTGCACGTGCTAATTCTTAATTTGATTTTGTTATTTGTATTATTTTTATTGTCTTTGTCTAAGCAAACAGGAAAAATGAAAATACTTATAATCGGAGATTCGATGATAAAATATTTAAAAGAATATTTATTGCTGAATTTACTGGATTATGAAGTTCATTTTCATTGTTTTCCGGGTGCTACGATTGAAAGGTTGACACGCAAGATAACCTTGATAGACAATCAATTTGAGTTAGTTTTGGTTCACGTTGGTACCAATAACTCTTGTGACACTTTGGATGATATTCATCATAAATATGATTGTCTGTATAAGGTTATTGAGCGTTTAAACCCGAAGATCATTCTCTTTTCAGGTGTCCTCCCGCGTGAACGAAATTTATTCGAGAATGGTTTCAACCCGTACAGTTTAAAGAAGCTGAACAGAAAATTAGCTCGGATAAACACTAATCTTTTCGAAGCATTCAAAGGCCGAGGAGCTTTTTCTTTTTGCAGATCTGGTGAGTACTATTGGAGTACTTGTCTGTCAAGAGACGGATTGCATCTGAACCGTAAGGGTAATGCACAGCTTGGGAGAATTTTTGTGAAGGACATAAAGAGCGTTTTGAGTGTGAAATCCCTTCCAAAGGTAAGTGCTACATCTTTTTCCTCTGTATCTGCTATTGAGTTTCCAGCTTTATCCACTGTTTCAGGAAAACATCCTTCTGTACCTATCACGATTTTGGATAATTATCCTCGTGCTTCTGTCATTTCAGATACTTCAAGTACTCACTCTAAACCTCTTTATTCAAGTGTTTTGAAACGGATTTCTTCTGTTTGCAGCACTTTGGATAGTCATCCTGATACTTTAGGCTTATCAGATTCTAGTGTTTCAGTTTTGTGTGCTCCTTCAAGTGTTCCTTCGAAACCACTTTATTCAAGTGTTTTGAAACTTTCGCATGTCTGTACTACATTGGATAGTCGCCCTAATGCTTTAGCATTACCTGGTGTTTTGACTGATTTGGATAACCATCCCAGTATTTCAGTATTGTTGGATTCTCCTGATGTTCTTTCTAAACCTCTTTATTCAGATGTTTTAAAATATGGTTCTACCAACACGTCTTTGGATAATCATCCCAGTGGTTTCTTGTTATCGGATTTTCCAGTTCTTGAGCCTATAGCCGACACTGTTTCGAGTATTCTTAACATCACTGCACCAGTTTCTCAGAATTCCAGTACTCCATCTGTTTCTCATTTTTCTGCTGATCCAAGTGTATCTGTTTCTCAGCTTTCTGGTTCTTTGTATCCTGTTACAGTTGCTTCTGAGCTTGCAATTAATTCCATTTCATCTGCTTTATCAGATTTTCCATTTCTTGAAAGTGCTGTTAACATTGGTCCAAATAATGTTGATGCCATTGCATCTGTTCCTCAGTTTTCTGTTGCTTCTGTGCTCAATTCTGAATCTTCTGCTTTTCAGGTTCTCACCTATTCTAGTTCTCCTGTTTCAGACTCGGCTTCTTTCATCTCATCAGATCTTACAGTTGTTGATCTTCGATCTCTCGGCTGTTTTTCAACCATTTCATCGATTTCACTTTTTGAAGATGATAATGAATGTTCAAACTTTAAGTTTGGGGGTGCTAAGAGTCCAAATAAATCTGAAAATAACAATAAAATTGAACTCGTGAGTAATTATGATAAAGAAAATTGTGCTTCTAATGGAAAATCTAAGATTTGCCCTAAATGTAAGAAACCTTTTTCTTCTAAACAGTCCTTATCTAATCATAAACGTAACTGTAAAGGTATTGTAGAAATGAAATATCCCAGAGTGTGTGAAGTTTGCATGAAGTCGTACTCCACTAGACAATCATTTTCCAATCATAAAAAATGTTGCAAAGCGCCATCAGCTGAATGTATTCCAAAGGCATATATTTGTGACCGGTGAGAGAGATTGTAAAAGCCGCAGTAACCTTTTTCATCATAAAAAGATCTGTAGTATTAAAAATCCTACATCTAATAATTCTAAGCCATGTGTTATTCCTGATTGTAAGGAAATATTTTGTTCTGATAATGAATGTAATAAACATTTGGCTGAATATCATGATTATGAGATGGCTATGCAAGAACTTACATTTTCATCAATAGGAGAATTTCAATTCTGGTTAGAATCGCATAGTAAGCAGACATTCAGTTCTTATAAAAAGTCTGCTGGAAGTAGATGTAGGAATGATAAAACTTTTCATTATTACTGTTGTCAATTTAATGTAATGCATAAAAAGAAAGTTCCTGTTTCCAGTAGAAAAAATCTAAAAGATACTTTACCTTCCAACTTTAAGTGTCCGTCAAAAATTTTAGTTTGTGAAGAATCGCACCTTGTCACAGCCATATTTTATTCGAATCATAATCATGAATTGTCTTTTGAAAATAGCAGGTTCCACCAACTTAGTCAGAGTTTCCGTAACAAAATTAAAGCTTATGCACAGTTAGGTGTATCCACGGATCAAATTCAAGAATTTATCAGAGATGGAAGTGGACTGCGGGATAATAGGGAGGGCATATATGATAAAGATGTATTTGTAACACGAAGAGTGATAAACACTTACAAAAAGCGGTTAGTATGTTCCTTTCCTGGTGATGATTCACTTTCAGTTGCCACAATAGTTGAGAAACTCAGGCAAGAATCATATGATCCAGTACTTATTTATAAACCACAAGGAAAGCCAACATTGTACGGTCCAAAAGGGCTTGATGAACTTTCTTCTACAAATGAGTCTTTTGCATTAGGATTGCAGACTAAACAACAGAAAGATATGATGATTAAAGGTTGCTCCAGGATTTTATGTATTGATTCTACTCACAAAACAAATCAATATGATTTTTATTTATTAAATTTAATCGTTCCTGATGAGTTTGGTAGTGGTTATCCTGTAGCGCATTTCATTACAAATCAGTTAGACCAGGATACAATGTATAATTTATTCCTTAGTATCAAATGTGTAATACTGGAACTTTATGTCAATTGTCTTATGACAGATGATGATAAGACTACCCATCCTGCATTTGATAAAGTATTTGGTCCTGGTATTACACATTTGTTATGTAAATGGCATGTGCATCGTGCTTGGCAACGTAATTTGTGCCGAATGGTTTCTAATCAAAAACTTAAAGATGAAATCTATTTTAATATGGTAGTATTACTTGAAGAAAGCAATTCTGCTCGATTCATAGTGATGATGGATAATTTCCTTCAGAAGTTTCGAACTATTGCACCATCTTTTATACAATATTTTGAAGAACATTACTATAGCCGTGCTATTCTTTGGTCAATGGCCCATAGAAACTTCCCTCATGCGTTCACAGATACCAATATGTATTGTGAATCGTTTCATAATAAATTAAAAACTACATATTTTAGACGAAAATTTAACAGGCGTTTAGATAAATTAATTGAAGTACTTTTAAAAATTGAAGAGGATACATACATGGCTCACAGCTATAAAATTAAAACTAATTACAAGCAGAGTACTTGTCCACCAACATATAATAAGCGACATGATTCGGGAATAAAAATTTTAGATAGTGATGTAACAGGGGCTGGTTTTTTGTTGTGGATTGTAAAATCACAGACTTCTAATATTCAGTATACAGTTAAATGCTTATATGAGTTATGTCCTCAAACTGATCACTGTTACTCTAAATGTATTAGCTTATCTTGCCTTAATTTGTGTAGTCATTTATATAATTGTAATTGTCCAGATTTCAGTCCATTATGTAAACACATTCATAAAGTACATTCAGTCAGACAAAGAGATCCATCCTTCTTCTTAACAGATACTTATAAAAGCGAAAGCTGTTCATCAGCCATACAAACAGGTACAAAGTCTGTTATTTCGAATGCAGTAGCATGGCTCTTAGAACATAAAATTGATAATTGTAAGACTTTAATATCTGAATTACAGGTTATGCTGCCTAATCCAACAGTTAAAAAAATATTGTTGCCTACTATAACAAAAAATTTGAAAGAAATTGTTTCTAATTGTAAAGGTGTAATAGAGTCGAACTATCTGAAAGAATTTCCTGACAAAATGCCATTTGTCAGTGTTCCCCCAAATTTAAAATTAGCCCGTCAGACTTTGTTTCGTACAACTGCTTCAAAAAGTGCAAAGCGTAAAATTTCAACTTACCTGAATATTCAGAATAAAAAAACCGTTAAAGAAGATTTATTAGGCATTAATTTAGCGTGCACAATTAATAAAAGTACTTTTACTCCCAAGCTTATTGATGAGGATATTTCGAAATGCATTTTATATGTTGGAGAAACACCGCTAACATTTTTGGATGTAAAATCTCTGGATCCATACATTCCATGTGAGGAAATTCAAACATTAAAATCTGCATCTTTAAATTTTCAGCCTGGTTGGCTCAGTGACAATGTTATTGATGCTTTCCTTTTTATTAGTCTTTGTGGTTCTTCAGTAGCAGCCAAGTGTTATCATACACCTTTCTTTCAATCAGGTAGTAAAGATCAAACTGTATGGCAAAAAGAGGATTTAGCTTCTGTTGATTTCTTTTTTATTCCAGTTCTTGTAAAAAATAATCATTGGGTTTTACTGGTAGCAAGAATTAAAGATAAAATGTTTCAATTTTATGATCTGCTTGGTTTTAACTCGGTTCAAAATTCAGTATCTTCATTAATTCAGCTGTGGCAAAAAGTCATAAATAGTATTTTAAACATTAGTGATAGTTGGTGTGTTTCATTTCCAAGTCACACTGTTCAAAATGATGGTATGAGTTGTGGTGTATTTATATGCTATTTTGTGCATCAACTTAGCCGACATTTGGATATCAGCCTTTTAATACATATGATTTCAGAAAGTTTATTTATACTAGTTTAGGTGGGAAGATAAATGAAGGAAAGTAAGTTCAGGAAATAATTTTGCATGTTTTAATGATAAGAAACAGAAGACCAAGATTTTTGAGTTTTTATTCCTACACCAAAGTACATTAGTCAGGTTATATGGTTTCATCTTACACAGTTTTAATCTGTTTCATTTTTTAATACCTTCATTATGTTGAAATAACAGTGGCTTTCTGAAGCTTGCCAAAATCTTCTGCAGGTCATGATTTAAAATGTTTAATGATTTTTTTTAATACAATTTAATATTCATGTAATAAAGTTTGTTTTAAGAAAATTTATTTTTGCTTTATTTGTATAAAAATACTGTGTCTGTATAAAAAAACCATGAATCTGTTTAACCATAGTTCTATTGTTTGTAACCTTTGTTTATAAAATTTTAATTTTTTGTAATTTTTTGCCAAGCCATTGGAAATGATAAAAAAAAAATTTAAAGATTGAAAACTCAAGTAAATGGATGTGTCTGAGATAATGAGAGCTAAAGTTTTAACTAGTCTGGTTTTGAATGATATATTTAGTATATTTGTTTTTTAAAAATTTTAATTCTCTTGTAGTATTAAATTTATGTAAGTGATGTATTTTATCCTGTTTCTCATATTCAAAATAATTAATATGTCCTAAACTTATTTTTTTATTAGTATTTTATATCATATAAGTAAACACTTTTTAAAAAATTTAAACAGCTTAATTTTTTTTTCTGAAACTTTCATTTCTCATGAAGTTAGTTTATTATAGGCCTTTAACAAACATTTTTACTTTGGCTAGCTACAAACTTTACTTTTAAAACCTAAATTATAGTAATTATGTAGAACTGAATGTAAAAATGCAAGTTTTGGGGAACCATTATGGTAACGAGCTGACACAGTACCTCCTGGGTGGCATGGAAACCTGTGTATTTTTATGCTATGCTATTTCTAAATATTAAATTTTGTAAGATCTATCTACTTTTCTACATACACTGACTTAGATCCTACAATGAACCTGGCAAATTGTCACAGGTGTGAAATAAATACCAGCACAGTAGAGGCGTGCAAAATAACCCTTTATTCACCTTCTAAAACTGGGCCGAAATTCTCATAATATAGCCTTCAGACCGGCGTAATCCAAAACAGTTTTGCCTCCTCTTTGAAATTTCCTAATGAGAAAAGTCGTTAGTCTCCCCCCCATGGATACAGTAAAATTTACATGTTTGTCAGACGCTGTCCCATAGTAGATGAGTTGCTAGATTTGTGATTTTTTCAATATTTATTTTGCTTTCATTTAAATGAAGTTCTGAATAAATATGCAGTACTGGATGCATATCTAGTGCACTATTTATTTAGAACAAAATGTATGCAATGTTTATATTTCACTCACTATTTCTGATCAATCTCGTAAATAATTTGTGAATTTTTTAACTTTGTTTTCACTCTTCATTTATATTCGCGTATTTTCGTATTAGAAATAAGAAAACAAGAGAAAAATTTAACAAAACATAATAAATACAAACTAGCTTTGTAAGTCTGCAGGCTGGAATGTGATTTTTAATAACATATTTTCATTAACAAAATAATGGTAATGACTAATTTAATGAAATAATAATAATAATATTTATTACCATTAGACGATTAGAATGAGATTCAATACAATTAGATTTTGAGATGAACTTACAGCAATAATAAAGCTTTACATTACAACTTTAAATCTGCTTTTTTTTCGATAATTTTGTTATTATAAATCACAGAATTCTAATCGGTGTGATACTAAACGGATGGGGCCAAAAGGCTTACTCGAGTGACCGCGAAATTACGAAACGTGTGCTAGGCTAGCGAAACACGCTCTGAATAAACTGATATAATCACACATTTAAATAGCACTTCACTTAATTTTAAATTTATGTCCTGGAGAGAATGTGAAGGGAAATTTGAGAAGTTGAGAACAGGAAAACTTAAAATAAATATGTTATGCAAATTAAGAAAAACCATACAATTTGATACATTCAAAATTTTATATATTGAAATTTAATAATTAAATTGCTGTGATGAATCTTGTTTCGATTTCATATTTAGGCCTTGATGTCTGTCAGTGTTGGGACTGTTTCTAATGTTAATAATTTTAAATAGTCTCCTAAAACTAGTTTAAATTTTTGTTTCAGGAGGGATTTTTTTTATAATCAATTTCTTTTTCTCTGTTAGCCATTAAAATCTCTGCTGACATTTTTTTATTGTTAATATTGAAATAAGAGCTTACATGATGTTTTTGTGTCTGTTTAAAGATATAAATGTAAATTAATTTACGTAGATTTCAATATAGTTTTGACCATATTTTATGAAATCCCAATGGCACTTGTTTTTATGATTGTCTATGTAGTACATTTGGATAGCTTTCAAAAAATAAGTGCTTTTAGGATATTTTCAGATTTCCCTTTTGTGAAAATTAGGACATCTTAGTTCTATGTCTGGTGTCTGGACCCTCCTTAGGATAGCAAGTTCACCTATGCTCAGTTTTGCTTTATTATAGTTTTTCTTGATTGTTATTTTATCATCTGTTGATTATTATATGAAATAAAAATATTTCTTTAATATAATGATATTTGTCAAACATCAGTTACACATGTGCATTTATTAGTAACAACTGTGTTTTATAATGAAATTTTGGTACTGTTTTGTTACCGGGACTGGATTCAGAAATGTACATACATTCATGTGTACATATATATATATATATGCGTACATGAACACATACATTTCTGAATCTGATCCTGATAACAGAACAGTACTGAAATTTTTGAAGGAATTGATTTTAACAAATGATAGACAAAAAAATATGTTAGTTTTTGCATGGGGTGAAAACAAAAAATGGAAATATGTAATCACTACTTTCAATTAAAGTAGCACAAGGGAAACACTACATTTCAAGACATAAAAGAAATGGTAAGATTTATTTCATAATTATAATATGTTTTGAAAATTACATAATGCTTTTTTTTTTTTTTTTTTTTTTTTTTTTTTGACATTCTGACAAGGAATTGCAGATATTCCATTTTAAGTGAAGACAGTTTTTTTTTAAGATTGCTTGGATGTGATTTGCTGTAGATCTTTGAAAACCCTTTGGTAACAGCTGTTCTGACAAGAGAGATTGGATTGATGTGAAGGTGCTAAGATTCTTGGTGTAATGAAATGAATGGCTCAGGACATTATTAAGTAAGGAATAATTTTTGTTGTACTAAACAAGAGTCGCAATGTCAGAGTCTAGTTATGAAGAAAAAGTGAATCCTGTTGCAACTGTCGAATGTCGAATGTTTGGTGATCAATATGATATTAATAGCCAGTCATCTAATTCGTGTAAAAGGTACAATGATGGCTTGCTGGTATGTGGCTGAAAAGCTGCAACTAATCACATTTCCCTGCTTTCCAGTTGCAAATTGCTGTTCTACAACAAGGTAGTGAAATAGCATCTAATGGAAAATATTTGTAGGAATTAATAAATCTCAAAATGTCTGGCATACTTTCTGTATAATCTAGCAAATCACAATACATGCTTTTGATCAATTTGCATTAAAATCTGTCTTGTTCATTCACAAATGCTACATAATTTTTCCTTTTATTTCTTTCCTTTCTCTTTGAATAATTTTCCTCCTAAATTAATTAATTTTCTTGTTTTTAGAGCAGAAAATGCCTTAACTAACTACTCATTTTCCTATGCTATTATTTTTTGAAAGAACTGTTAGTTTTCCATCATTTGTTGAAAATCGTGAATATTTTTTTATTGGCTTCACAAAACTGCATTCTTCTGAGGCTTTATATATTGGGATGCACTGATACGACCGGAGGAAAAGTTTCCCAAATTATTTTCATATTTGTAATGTAGTATAGTTAGACAGCTGCTGATAATTTATTGAAATATTGGGGAAAACAGCCTTAATTCATCTGCAAAATCTGATACATTTTGGTGCTATGTTTTTGTTTTTTGTCTTTTATGACCAGGGTTTAGTTTCTAAAATGCCGAAGCCCTATGCAAGACCATCAGGAAAGAGGAACAAAAGTAAATAAATAAATAAAATGGCTATGAGAAACTTTAATAATTTAAAAACCTAAGTAGTTATAATAATAATATAAAATAGCCCGGATAAGCTGGACCCAACCAGAATTTTTGGTTATAAATTTCGATAGAAAAACTATAAATAGTTTTGTGGAAATAATCTACGCCTCTCACCTGCACATCCATGTCCATATTATTTGTCTATATCAAATTTGCGGCTCCGGGTGGTAAGAGTGGGATGACAACTATAATGAGTCTTACATCAGGAAGCAGGCAGATGAATTAGACTACAGACAGTACCTTACCAAATATGTAACACGACACAAACATTATAAATAAATAATGGAGTGTGGACTGCCAGAAAAACAAAACGATAGATTACTGTACTGGTTTGCAAGATAGCAGATAGTAGTGAATAAGGTAAATTATTAGTAGTAGTACTAGCAGAGCTACCCGTTCTGAGAATGGATTTTATAGTATTCATCTTTAAAAGTTTTTTTTAAGTATATATATTTCATAAAAGTATTGCTTCTTTTAATCTGGTTACAATAACTCCTTGTAAACTACATTTGTAATATGTTCTTTTGAATCTACGGGCAATGCGATTTTTAAATTGTATCTATTTCTTACTCTACTTAATGTGACAAAAGGTTCAGCTAAGTGTATACCTACACTTTTTTGAATGATTGTCCTTGTGCTTTATGTGTAGTCATAGCAAATGCTGGTATAATTATTTTTTTTTTTTTTTAAGAATACTGTTTATTTTTATATATATTTTTACAATAAAAATTAAAATTTTGTTTCATTTGTTATCGCTCCTCCTTGGATCTGCCAGTGCCAAGGGGCCCCCTAGATCCTCTGCGCACAGCGCCGGAAATGAGCTTAAACCAGCACTGAAATGTACAGAGATGAATTAAAATTTAATAAGCAATTTTTAATATAATTTTATTGCTAAAAATAAAATTTTCGAGACCATATTTCTACTGAAATTATTGTTCAGTTACATAGAAGTGCCGGAGCGTTCTTATTTAGGACTCCGGTGCGCTCCGTCTAGAATTATGATTCATCTCAAAAAACCAAGCTTATACAATTTTAGGTCTGTTTATGACTATATACTGTTGGTTAGTTGGTGGATATTTTGGCACATGACTATAATGGGTCAAAAGCATGATAATCTATTCTCTCCTTTAGAAATGGTATGAAATTATAAAAATCAGCTAACACATGTTGAAAATGCATTATGTAATGAGAAAAATGCAAAACAACATAAAAGCAACAAAATAATGAAACGCCTCGTAGTAAAACCGTGATGTGAAGGGATGCATAAAATTCACAAGATCAAATAAAATATAAAGCCAAGTAAAATCTCTAATTATTAAAGTACGTTAAAACGCTT
Organism: Stegodyphus dumicola; assembly: GCF_044657685.1. Lineage (NCBI taxonomy): Eukaryota > Metazoa > Arthropoda > Arachnida > Araneae > Eresidae > Stegodyphus > Stegodyphus dumicola. Next base: position 128,062,308 of record NC_140771.1, on the reverse strand, counting down.
TACAACCACTTCAGATTAAGGAATAAAACCCAGTCTCCCTTAAAAACTTAAATGGATTAATATCTGGTTAATGTTTTCATTAAAGTTAGGGAGAAAACATGAAACCAGTACCTTTAGTGCGGGCAGTAATCACTTCCCAAATCTATGATTTTCTGCCAAAGTTTTGGTAGTTTTTCGGCATAGAAACTTGTTGGCCAAGAATCCAAAAAACATCACCCTCATTTCAGACGTCCTGTGCCGAATGGAAGATAGCACCAGCAAGATGTAACTGCAGATGTGAAAAAAGGTAGAAATCCGAAGCAGCAATGTCAGGGCTATATGGGGGGGGGGTGACAAAAGATTCCATTCGAGTCCTTACAGAGTCCAGTCAGTGAAAGCAAACACATGTGGTCTTGTATTATCTTGATGGAACATTACCTCTTTGCTCCGGAACTCAATTCAACGTTTGCCCTTAATAGCAGCGTCAACACAGACTAGCATCTCGCTCTTTATCTTTTTCCAGATACATATTGCAGATAATACCCCGGCAATCCCATCAGATACAAAACATTATCTTTTTGTTAGCCAAATTGGCCTTTGCGATGCTGCCGATGGGCTCGTCGGGTGCAGACCAACCTCTCTTTTTGGCCTGTGTTGTTGAAGTCCACTTTTCATGACAAGTGATGATCCGGTACAGAATTTTATCCTTGCGTTGATATTCGAGCAGATTAGTGCAGGCCCAAACACGTCCGTCCTTATCTGCTTTAATCATCTCATGTATCACCCAGCGATTCAACTTTAACGTCAAGTGTATGAGATGCATACTGCGACCAATGGACATGGCACTAACTCATTAACAAGCTCTCAATTGGTTGCATACTGCACTTCTTCCACATACTCTCGCAGGCGGACCTCGTCAACATCAGTAGGCCGACTCGAATGCTCTGCCTCTTGAATGTCGTAATGCTTGTTTTTGAAATTTCGATACCAAACCTTCACCAGCACCAGATTTAGATTTGACGAGAGCCTAAGCTATTTGAAATATGGGGCCCTTTATGAGGGATATCAGTCAATTTTTTTTATATGGGATATGCTACAATATTTCGGAGGGCCCTAAGCTATGTTCACCTTATACATAAATCCGGCACTGACCTTAACAATGTCAAACATCAGTAGTACATAAAGCTATACGAGGTTCGAATCCCGTGAATGGGCTGGCTGCATGGGTGTTTTCGTGGTTTTCCCCATGTGTAACATGTTTACGAGACAGTTTCCCTTAGAAAGTCCTCCACGAAGGCATTCCTCCCCTTAGGCAGATAGCCCTCGAGGCTTTGCCATAGTCACACACACACCTAAAGCTATACACACGATTTGGTGACATTCTGTAGCTGACTTTTTGCAATAAAACTGGAAGTAAATGATAGTTTAAATCTCGTAGCGTGATAGTTCCATTTCAGACATCTTGTACATAATAATAATGATATTTTTTTTTTACAAATTTCACAATATAGTGTTCTAAAGCAAGTCTCTTCCTTTCAAACGCCAAAAATTGTTTGACAAAATGTGATTCAACACGTCAACGCGAACTATTTGCTCAAACGATATTTGCGGTGGCAGGAAATTTTCGTGAGACCCGATTGGTTTTCCAATTAAAAGTCGAGAGAAGTACCTGAAAAAGTGAAATAGTATTTCCTGAAGTCTATCAAAACGTGAGCATTTCTAACAAAATCTGTCATACAGAACATTAACTCCGATTCGGGCAACATTACCTGGCTGCTTCTAGAGCGCCTTAACATGATACAGAGGCCTTCCTCAGTTGACTGCGCTGGCGGGGCGCCAACCCACCGAACAGCCCGCAGGGACTTCTCATGTTCATCGCCATAATCCATCACAATGAGGGCTACGCGGGGAGCCGTCCCCCCCCCTCGGCACAGCACTCAAAATCTACATGAGAGCGCCCTCACAGCAAAGGCAACGGATACGACAGTACCAGTACGGTCCCTGCCAAGCCCGCGCCTACCATAGGATGGACCTGTGGTTCTAGTCCTGTGAAGTCTGATTATTTACCCAACAAATCGAAGCTGGCAGGACACAAGTCCAGCCAGTGGTCTGGGAGAACCCCGGGTCTCCTCCCATAAATGGTCGGTTCCGGAAATTCCCACCAGTCGATCCCCTGGGATTGGTTGTTTAGCGTCATTAGCCTATACGAGCAAAGGCTTGGACCAAGGCACAGCATAGTTTCCAGCGGGACCACCAGGAGGCTGACGCTAAGCTGTGGGAGACGCAAGCAGGCAAGCCTAAAGCCATTCCCACAGTCCCCGCCCATTGGTCAAACGCCAGGTCTCCTGCCTTCCGCCACTGCCTACGACGATCTCAAGCGCACGGTTCACACCGCCTACAGTGGTTTCCAGCCGGTTTTGGACATTTGTCCTCGGGAGGCCAATCGCCACCCGCCAGTCATATAGGACAGATTAATATTACAACTGGAATATACTGGTTCACTATCCGCTTTTAAGAGATAATTGTGCGTAATTTGGAAGTGACCGTTTGTCAGACAGGTTCAAATGACTTCCTCCTACTCTGATTCCCAATATTTAATTCTAGGCATTATGCTTCTAATTTTATTATTCACTTGCAGGTCCTTGCCATAGACTCAGGATTTTACCCTTGATAATCACTTTAATATTTCTCAAAGTAACAAGCTGATTTAAACAGTCCCACGGCAGATTTTGCTGTGATATCTGCCAGTTCGTTACCCGTTATCTGTATGTGTCCAAGAACCCAGCAGTAAAGGATCTCGTACTCACGGCTTATTAAGTTTTAAGGTAGTCAATAACGCTTCTGTCACCATCGGTTTCTGGGTCTAGAGAAACTTTGAAAAGCTTTTTGTGCACTTAACAAATCGGTGTAAGTTGTACAGACATTAGGTTATTTCGAAGCAAGAGACAAGAAAAATGAGCAATGCTCTAGCCGGGACTCAAACCAAGGAATGATAGAAAGGCCAGAGAAATAACTTTATAAACTTTTTTTGGCTTAGATGAATATTTAACAGCGTCATACACCGAATTATTTAAGTTCGTAATACCGATACGTAAGTATCAAAGTAAATATACGAAGTAACTTGAATGTATTGTAATACCGATACATTCAAGTTACTTCAGCTTTAAATAGTCAGCAAGCACATTGCAGCCTTCTTTTCTCTACGTGACGTCGAAACGCAAATGATGCTTCCACATGACCTGCTGTTTTTGAGCCATTAATGTATATTGGAATGTAATTGCAGTGTTCGTTCCTTGTTCATAGAAAAGCTATTTGTAAGCTAACTCGTTCGTGTTTCTGTTATCATAATCGTAAAAGTTTCTATGAGCCGAATTTCTAGACCATCTCACGGTAGGATATCACGTCATTCTGCTCGGGACACGGTTATTCACATCAAGCACTGAATATTTTTGTATCAAAGGCTCAGCTCTTGCAGGGAACGTAGGAATGCAGAGAGGCCGTGCTGCAAATAATAAGCTATAGCAGTCATCAAGAGTACTCAGACAAGGATGTTTAGGTTGCGACATTATACGAAACTAGTGATGAAGGGTCAATTGTTCACGTTTTAATTTAAACGATGATTCTAAGCAATAAATGTACTGTTTTTATACAGGAGATATTCTAAAGGCTCTAGGGCAAATCCGCAGAGCTCAATGAGGAATCGAATCAAGTTTCAATAATACAGAAGTCTCTACCGAATCATTAACTTCTGAGCCAGTCTAGACATCGCTGGTGGCTCTTGAGGCATCAACCACTAGGAGTTTTGACCTCTAGTTGGCGTTGTGCTCTGAGGCCTTTGGCTAGAAATAGAAGGATAAACGCTTTTGCGCGACTTAGATTAGTATCTAGATTAAGACACTGTATTCTAGCGATGAGGATTGAAAATTATATGCAAAGTATATAAATGCCCTAACACTAGAATAATAAAATGTGTTGAGAGTAATAATATGGGTTGAAGTAAGGTACAAACAAAGACCTAATCACGTTTTATCGGGAGTCCAGTCTAGAGCGGATGAATGGCCTATATATGCGGGACAATGATCCCATCCTCTGCACCCCAAAAGGTGTTCGCCAGGACCTTTGAGAAGGTAAAAGTTCTGAAACGTTTCTTCCTCAGGTACATCATTCGTGGAAGGAAAGTAAGTTTCCGATTGAACAATCACTCCTAGGAATTTCCCTTCGGGCGTAGTTGGAATTAATGACCCTTCAAGTTAAATCTCAGGATGCAGATTTCCCTTTCTGCAAAAGTGCTTGTGACAGCCTTCCGTTTTGAAGACGCAAATCCATTTTTCTTTGACTATATCTGGATCTTATTAATAGTGATCCGTAATTGCCTCTCCACATATCTCATATCTGCCCCTTGGTAACTTGAAGACTGTCAATGTACAATTATCCTGAAACAGTAAGAGGAAGTTCCTTTAAGATACGGTTTATTTTTAGCGTGATTAAGATAACACTCAAAACACACCCATGAGCAAACCTCGTCTTGTTCAAAGTTATACAAAAAAAAAAAAAAAAAAAAAAAAAAAAAAACAGAGCCAATTCTAACTTGAAAACTTCTAGCCTTAAAAAAATTTTGAGTGAAAATTGGAATGTTTTCCACGTCACAGAGCATTTATTTAATTACGGATAAAAGTTAACAGACTAAATAGAGATATAACAGTTGTTTAGCGGTTCCTCGCGCTAGATAAACACAAGGAAATTTTTCATTTTTTTATACAGTCACTTCTTGCCCTCACGGAATCAGAACAAAATCGGAAGTCGATAGCCTCCACCTTCGCATAGTGTCTATCCTTGTCTGTCTCAGGTACGCAGGCGATGATCTGTCTATCAGGTTGTTGGCTGCAGAACTTAGCGTTCTTACACACACACACACACACATTAAAAACGGTGTCACTTTCTGAAGATTTCCTGATGGATTACTAATTATCAGAAACTGCAGTTTATTTTTTATTCTTGTCAGAATTTGCATTTGTCTTAACTTTTATAGAAATAGGACAATTTTCATTTTGTTCATTTGTTTGTGTATTAGAAGCCATATTTAGTGAAATAAAAGATTCAGCCCCGGCAGCAGCCCAGCCCACCACAGAGTCCAACATAGGGATGCAAATTCCTGCGACAGGGTGAACTGACTTTATACGCAATCTGAAGCCCCACAGTAAGCTTTCCAAAAAGAGGAAACACCCGAAACCACTGATACCAAGGACTAGTAACCAACCGACTGACACTACAGGGGACAGCTAAGAGCCTCCTGTTTTAATCTGAAGCAGAGGGCAAAGTAGTGTGTTGGGGACAGTACCCCACCCCTCAACTACCAGGATCCTCCTTTCCAGCTTTATGGGTGACAAGGCACGGCAAACGCGTAAGCGGTTTCCTGTTCATGAGAAACTGGAAAGAAAGTAATGTAACAGAATCACACATTCAGTCCCAACAACCGAAAAGGAAACCCACTAAGGTGCAAGAAACGAAAATAGAACAGAAAAGCAGAGACGAAAAAGAAAGGAAGAAAGATCACTAGGGCTCCAGGATCGCGAATCCCATTTCACCAAGAGGGTGATCTTCTGAAGGATTAGGATACTTCGGGATTGCCAGACTCACAACAAGCTCTGAGGGTGCTGTTCAGCTGTTATCATTGTTAAATTTATAAGGTATTTCTCCCGCTTTCCTAGCGTGCCTTCGTGGTGTAGTGGTTCTGCACGCTGGGCTGGTATTCCAGAGGTCCGTGGTTCGATTCTAGGCGGAGACGGTTGCTAATTTTTCATCTCTCTGGCCTCCAGAAAATACCTAATGTCTCTACAAATTGATTAAGACAAAGCACAAGAGGCTATTTCTCCAAAAGATTTAACTTTGTAGAGGACTTTAAAAGAGATTCTGGTGAGACATGGGAAAACACGAAAATTATAAACATCCAAACCAGGTCAAACTACTGGTATTCAGTGGTCCTATCCATCCAGCCATTGGTGGGTGTCAACTGCTGTTCATAGCTCGTTCACTGTGAATTTCTTATTGTATCAAATGATTCCCAGCACAACACAGGATGACTTATATTGTTCAAGCTTCTATCTCCAAGATAAAAAAGGTAAAAACGTTTACTCATTGATGATTTTCTTGCCTAAAATAGGCATATCTCTGCTTTTCTCAAAGAAATGCCTTTAGAGAGTTCTACACGTCATATATGTAGAATCTCAAAATTAAGTTACACTATAAGGTATTTCTCCCGCCGTCCTTGCTTCCTAGCACGTCATATATGTAGAATCTCAAAATTAAGTTACACTATAAGGTATTTCTTCCGCCTTCCTAGCGTGCCTTCGTGGTGTAGTGTTTCTTCACGCTGGGCCGGTATTCCAGAGGTCCGCGGTTCGATTCCCGGCGAAGGCGGTTGCTACTTTTTCATTTCTCCAGCCTCCAAAAAAAATCCCAATGTCTGTCTTTACAGTGGTGCCCAAACTAAAAGGGTTGTGGATGATGACTCTCCATACCCAGGATTTGACGATTGTCCGCTAAAAACCCCAGTCGCCCTTTAAAAGGGGGGGAGTATATAAGGTATTTCTCCCGCCTTCGTGGTTCTGCACGCTGGCCCGGTATTCCAGAGGTCCGCGGTTCGATTCCCGGCTAAGGCGTTTGCTCATTTTTCATCTTGCCTGCTTCCAAACAAAATCCTAATGTCTCTACAACGCCTGCGAAAAGTGTTATCAATCATATGCTCTTTTTTTGGGGGGGGAACTATTGATCTAGAAATTTTCAGTTCTATCTATCATCGTACAGTCTTAATGTAGAGTCATTAGGATATTTTCAAGCAGGAGACGTGAGAAATAAGCACTGCTCTCACCGGGGACTCGAATCTGGACTTTTCAATGCACCGACTGTGCTAACTGTTACACCACAAAGGCATGCTGGAAGGAGGGAGAAAATACAAATGGTTCATTAGGTTGTAAGATTCTGTAAGTAATCAAGAATATGTGATCGATGACTCATACATTCTTGATATTCAAGTAATGAAAAAAAGTCTTAAACTTCAAAATTTGTGCATGGAAACTTGCTTGTGATATGTAGCAAAAATATATGCTCTATTTTGAAAATGTGAAGTTACAGTAGAGAAAAGCTTTTGTTTTAGTAAAAGCAAAATAATTATAAATTTTTACTATGCAACACATATGTCAAAGACAAGCATGATTGATATACACTGATGTGCAAAAATTAAGGACAAGATGGTTTTTTCAATATAACTTTGTACAAAAGCTTTCCAAATCAACACATTTAATACCGTAAGATCCCCAATACGTAAGGACAGGAGTAATGTACACAACACTTACGAAAAGAGAAATCAGAGGGATAAAAAGAAGCTTTATTGAAAAAGTAGCATGGAGCGCAATGCAACTGAAGGCCGAAACATCCCTTTGATGGGTGTCCAGCAAGAAACATCCGGTCTTTAATAGGGGATATGATCTCCCCTGACTGCTAGGCAGGTTTCACAGCGTTTGCCCATGCTGAGAATGAGGGTGTCAATGAGTTGTTGAGGCATTGCTGCCCATTCGTCTTGCAGCGCCAATCAAAGCTCCGGAATCGTTACTGGTGGCAAGATACGAGCTGCCAAGCGTCTGCCTAGAAAATCCCATACATGCTCGATGGGATTGAGATCCGGTGATCGTGCCGGCCAATCCATACGTTCAATATCCTCACTCTCTAAGAGCTGTTTGGCAGCTACTGTGCGATGACATGGTGCATTGTTGTCCATGAAAAGGAACTGCGGTCCCATAGTGCCTCTAAACAGACGCACATATGGAAGAAGAATCTCGTTACAATAACGGGTCCCATTGACTGAACCTGCATCGAAGATGTGAAGGTCTGTACGACTACCAAGCATGATGCCTCCCCAAACGAGAACACCACCACCTCCATACCTGTCCCCTTCAATGATGTTCGAGGGATGATTGCGGCTTCCTCGCTATCTCCAGATGAGTATGCGATGAGAATCGCTACTCAGACTGAATCTGCTCTCATCTGTAAATAGTACTCGTCCGCATTCATTGTCTTTCCAATTCCAGTGTTCCCGGCACCACAGAGAACACCTTCTCCGATGGGCAGGCATTAGAGGTACACACCATACAGGGCGTCGTGCAAACAGACCACCACCGTGCAGTCTTCTGGCCATGGTAAAACGCGATATCGGTCGTCCAGTCACCTGTGTTGTGTGTCTAGCGATTTCTCCCGCTGTCTCCTGCTTGTTTCTTCTGGCCTGTAAGGCAATATACTGGTCATCTGCGGGTGTGGCTCCTCGTGGACGACCACTACTAAACCCCCGGATAGCTGTTCCTGTAGTTTGAAATTGTCTCCAAAGTCGTGAAACGATGCTGTGAGCAATTCCGAACTCTGCAGCCACACTTGTCACACTGCGGCCTTCCTCCAACTTCCCAATGATTCGACCTCGGGTAAAAGCATCCAGATGTCGTCTAACAGATTGATTATTCGCCATTTCTCGCTGAGGCAGCAACTCGGTGTGCTTTTAACTGCTATACGGCGTGCAATCTCTTTGCCAGAAATACTGATCTTACACCGACAACATGCTGTATAATACTCAGACACTCCCCCATTACGTCTACCTGCATATCTGCGCATGTGCTACCATACATCACCTTACTTAATCTCCTGATTGGTCTTTCTGTCCGCTCTACCTCTTCGTTCAGCTGATATGCTAATTTTTCAACTTCATCCTTAATTTTTGCACACCAGTGTACACAAAGCATCCTATGACTCTAAGCCTGCAGAGTATCCTATGATGGTATTGACAGTTCAAGAACACTGGCTACTTATATAAAGGCAAGAACCCCAGATGGCCAGTCATTTCCAATGAAACAGTGCAAAAATTTAGTTTCACATATAAATTAGTAACTGACCTATAGGAAACTTGCATTAGCCCCTTATTAAATTTATATCTAAGCTATAATAGATACAACTTATTCTTCTTGTTTAGACTCAGAAAATGCTGCTGCTGAATCTACACATGCATGTACAATGAATGGTTAACATTCATACCTATTTTTTTAAAACTATTTGAAGAAAGATTTAATTGCAGTTTGTTCACATACAGCTGGTGTGACATTAAGAAGGGAAAAAAAGTAGCTGTAATCAAACTTTTAGATATTTTTCTTAATATTGTAATTTATTACTGTATACTGCTTAGCTTCTTATTTACAGTAGTATCACAAGATTCAGTAAGCAAAACCATTAAAGAAATCATTTTGAAATATTTCTTGATACATTTTATCACCAATCAATGAGATTAACCCTCCAAAATCAATGAGATTAACCTGAGACTGGTAAAGGTAAACGTATTGAAATATTTAAAAATTGATATTTTGTGATTTATTGGTAAAAGATATTACGTTTTTCTCATTCATATACAATTATTAGTATTTTCTGTTTTTGTAAAAAATATAACAGTTCATTAGAATTGCATAAGTTGTTTATATAGAATAAAATGCAAACTCTTTGTCAAGTTTTTCATAGCTCATCACTGCATGTAATCCACAAACAGGATAGGTCTACAAATTACATTAGTAGCAAATATGTGTTCTATAACCAAACATAGGGAAGATTTTGCAATGTTGATTACAACTAAAACCATATTATTTACAGATGCTGCAATATAAATTTTGCAATCGTATGCATGGAAGACAATTCTTCCACTATCTAGTGGTGAAGCATTTGTTGGATAGGTACGTTTGTGTACTGGACATGGAAAATTGTCATGCTGTTACTGAATAGAAATTATATTTACTTGAACATTTTATATGCCATTTCACTGATAAAGGTACATGGGTCCTTTTTTTCTACAGAAACACTGTAAAAGGTATGTCAGATTTTAATACGTTATAGTTGTTATTTCTCTAAATGAAATATGATTCAGAAAAATACACATTTTCTCTCTGAAAACTGTTGTATTACCTAATAATAAATTTCTATCTTTTTTTTGGATTGATCAATATCAGAAGATGACTCAATGTTGTTCAGATGACCATGAGATCATTGACCATACACTCCGCAATCTTTTGCTTTTGGAATGTGCTTTAGACTATATTTATATGCTCCTATTGCTAATAATATCAAAACTCCAAGACTGCATTATAGCTCCTTTGATGACCATCAGCAGGGAAATTTTACTATGTTTGTGAATAGAATTGTGATACCCGGTCAATATGTGTCCTGTACCAACAGGAACACACAATGACCTTTATGGTATTATGTCAAATTTGATGAACTTTTATTTCATTTCATGTAGTAATAATTTTTTATCTGTAATATGTTACAGAATAAAACATTTTAAAACTTACAAATCATGTAATATCTGTATATTTATTAATTTCATTGTACTATAGCTCACTGTATGACTCCCTCTTGAATTTTTGTAGTAATTTAATTGATTTGATTAAAAAAACTGCACCAAATCACAAGGCAAAAATAAAATCCAAATATTGTAATCTGTTTTAGCAGAGTGAATGTACCAAGAAAACAGATAATTCACCCATTTAAATTTTTCATTCAACTCATTTAAGAAATGAAATACGTTCTTAAGTTTGTGTACGATAATTTTAATATTCAATCCTCATACCTTACCTGATTTCACAAAGTAGTTTCAATCTGAAGTATACATGACTAATCATAATTTATCAACAATTCATATAAAAGAAAATAAAAATAGCAAATTATGTATCATATTAAATACATTTAGTGCAACTTTTTGAGTGAATTTGACATCTCGTGTAATTACTCATCCGTTTCCAATTCATCAGATCTGTTTTACTTTTCGTTTTGGAACCAGACAGCAAATTTCATTTTGTGAAACCACCAAGTCATTTATCTGAACATGATCAACCATTGACTACTTTTTGAAAATAAATAAATAAATAAACTGAAAGCTTTCAGATTTTATATTATGCCCTGAGGTTTTTTTTTTTTTTTTTTTTTTAACATTTTGTGTTATCTTTATTTATTAAATATCATGTTCTTCCCACTTAAATCATAAAATTCAATTCAACAGCAATATCACAAATATTTAAAAGAGCATGTCTTTCGAATTCCCAGTACACAGTCTCGCACATTGGAGATAAAAATGTTCCCTCCTCCCATACAGAGTTGCTATTGCTCACTTTGAAATCATTGAGTTTCTTAATCAAAGACTTATTATAAATGCATTACAAGATATGAAATAGATAATAAAACAAATTCCAAATTAGGGCTTCCAGATGCCCATATTCTAATGGAGACATACATTATTCAAAATTTGATGGCCCTAAACACAGTTGTTTTATCACAACGTGAGAAACATACATACATTTATGCAGATTCTTCATTATTTAACTTCTTTAAATATAATACTCTAATATTTGGTGGCAACAATTGAAAAAGTGATTCACCATTTATAATGAATCAACGCAAAATGCCAAAACAAAATTAATAGCCTTTCTGGGCAAATTGCCCCTTTGAGCTAAAAAGATTATCTTCAAGAAAGCTGAAAATAAAAAAGCAGGAAAAAAAAAAGATTGGCCCACTTTGAGAACAGCACATGACACTTTAGGAGACATTAATTTTTCCTCCCACAGACCCATCCTTTAAGGAGTTGGGAAAAAAAAAAAAAAAAAAAAAAAGAGGAGGAAAAATATTTAAAATAGAAAGCAGATGTCAAATTAAGCATAGCAATCCATATCATAAAGATGAGGTAAATAAAGGTACAGTGAGGACTATACATGCTCTTAATAGAAAAGAAAATAATTATTGATAAAATATTGTAAGCAAAAGCTACAATATCATTTCATCAGAAGTACAGGCAATTATATAAAGCATCGGTTAGAGTAGACTGAAGGGTACCCCTTGTATTATTGCGAAGATGTTGTTTCATTTATTGCCAAGTTGTTGTTTCATTTATGTTGATTGTTGAGTAGTTGAATGTTCTGTACATCCGTAAATATACTCAGTCAGTAAATAAAGTCAAGGGAGTGAACAATGCCAAGTTTCTGCAATTCTCTGGTGATTTTTTAAGTGAAAATAGGTCAACGTGTTCATGGATAAAGAAAGTCAAGGCAGTGCACAATGCCTAGTTTGTGCAATTCTGTGATGTTTTTTTCCATTAACAAATGTATTTGTTATACCAATGTTTTATTATAACTCTCTTGTTCTGATCATAATTTGTAATTTTTCGTGTCGCATTTATGTAGGTCAATGTGCACAAACGAGGTATACATGTGCCGCCAAAAATCACCAATGGGTACTCGTAAATATACTTTTACCAAAACATCACTGTGCAAGTAGTAATACCTTATTGATTATGCCAAAGCATTCAACTAGTTGATTTATACATGTATAATGGAGAGAAAATTTATGTGAAGAGGTCCTTTGCGAATGATTAGCATACTTGATATAAAATAAAATAATGGCTGATAATAGAACATCACTAATAGCACATTTCCTTAGATAACCACTCCCATAATACAAATCTATTTAAGTAAGAGGTTATTCTCTTTGGAAAGTTCGATTGCATTTTCTACAAAAAAAGCACACACTGTTTTGCATATCATTACATTCGTCCATATCTGTGTTGATAGCAAAAACTGAATCATAATATTAAATGATGAGAAATATGCCCAAGGAAATTGCAATACAGTTTAACTAAATAAATGGTTGTATAATAGAAATATAAAATTGCATGTTTCCACAGGACTTTTATTAAGAAATAAGAGCTAAAAATTCAATAATAGTGGAGAGCATGCAGTTGTCATGAAAAATTTCATTCATACACAGTTTATGAGCACTGGGTGAGACAGTTTTGAGAAATAATAAGTAAGAAAGTTTTCTCATCATCATATTCAAAGACATTTTTTTTCATATTTTGTACTTGGATCTGTTTGGGAAAGTGACTGATTTTGCCATCAGTAAAAGTTATCCTGCTTAAAACAGTTTATTATTGTGTTTTCTGAAACATGGTTTCAAAATATGTATTTAGAAGATGCAGAAAATACACCAAGGAGGTTAGTCCTTATTAATTCATTTGCACTTTCATCCAAATTTTCCACATTATGAAGAATACAGCTCACCTCACGAAGATCATATTCTTTCATCGCTCTATAAAAATTCCTTAATCGCAAACTGGAATAACAGATATCATGTTTTCTGCAAGGAATAAAATTCCAAATTTTCCTCATTATGAAGAATACAGCTCCCCTCACGAAGATCATATTCTTTCATTGCTCTATAATAATTCTCTGATCACAAACTTGAATAATAGATATCATGTTTTTTGCAAGGAATAAAACTTCGGCATACTTTATGAAGTATGTTTTGTGACATGCAGTTGTGAATCAGATCAAAGGTAAAATTCTTTTCATCTTACAGTTTCTAAATTCATTCATTAAAAATTTCTGTCATCATCTACACCATACGTTATTTTTTCATAATTTCAAATTCATCAAGAAAAAAATCAAATACATTTGCTCACATTAAATGACATAATAATTACAACAAACGATGAGTCAATTTCCCATGTTTCTGCACAAGTGCCGATGGAACATTGACATTTTGATACACTTAAAAACTCGCAAAACATTAGAATAAATTTTTATTTCAGAGGCAGAAACAATTTAAAAAATCATCACATCTGAAATTTAGTGTCATTCACTTCACAAATGATGTTAAATTATGCGAAAGCACAGTCATTTTACGATTAACTAAATTATCAACAGAAAAAATGCGTTCAAAATTCAGTATTAAAATAGTATTTTTATAATTAAACAGTTTCAGTGCTTTCGTAAGAGGAAAAAAAACTCAGTTTTGTATCCCTGATGGTAATAGTTTTAAATCAATATGCACAAAATTTATTCATACCACTAAAAAAATTATATGAAGTGCTAACAGAGATATTAAAAATTGAAATTGTTTTGTTCTTTTATTTATAATACGTTTAGCAGGAAATAAATGTTAATTCAAAGAACACTGCAATGGAAGTTCTCACATGTCCTATCAAACTTTTGTCAGTGATTTTAACTGAATTATCACCAGAAGAAATTTATTAATAAGCGAACACTACAACAACGAATATCTAAGATATTCTTTGACTACAACAACGTTTGCACCCTAACAAGAAATCTTCGATGTTTGTTTACATCGCACGATAAATTGTTAATCTTTGCCATAATTCACCGCGAAACATGATAAAAAGCCAAATATTGTAACCCATCCAGAAGCCAGTGACGTCACGGTAAACTTTTCCGTACACCTTTGGCGTGTGTCTGTACATAATTGTGACGGACTAAAGAAAGGAAGGTCTGACACATAAATCTGCCACGTTAACAAAAGAGAAATCTTTTTGGGGCATCGGCTATAGAAGTGCTTAGAGATGTTACATTCTGAACAGAGCTCGGTTTCTCAAAAGCAAAGAAAATTTGAGAAGCAGTTTTACGAACAATGCTAATGATGTAAATAATGAATATTTCGATATATTTGATATTTAATATTCGATGAAATCTTAAATGAAAAGATTTATGATTTTCAACTTCATTTGTTAGTTATAGTATAAAATAAAGTAATAAAACTGCTGAGTTTAAAGAACGCGTTTAATTTTAAAATTAAATCATTCTAATTTAAAGTTTGAGCATCTATTTAATCCGTTATCTAATTTTGAGTTTTCATAACACCATTTAACTTTGTGTTATATACCTTGAAGAAACGTGTTTACTGCATTTTCTGGATGTTACAAATAAATTAATAAAGCAGTAATTATTATTAAATTATGAGGAGTTATGTAGCATTGCCGGCATAACGTATAAGACTGCACATCGCTGGATATATTTTTTTCGCGCTTTGTTTAGTAAAGACCGAATATTTGTATGGTTAAAGAGTGGTCAAAGTGAGGTTTGAGGAGAGCAAGAACTTAATGTTAGTTCTTTCCATTCTTAAATCTCCTTTTCCTATTACAGAAAGGTAAAAAATAAGTTACTTCTTACCTCAGTCGCTTTGAAAGACTAATTCTCATTATTAAAGAACTTACCAGAAAATGAACGAAGAAACTGTAATGAATTTTTTAGCTCAATAAAATTATTCTTCTGTTTATAAATTCAAATAAAGCAAGTTAAAACTCGTACAGACTAGTTTTTAACTGCGTCTGTAAACTAAAATTTCGTTTGTTAAAAAAAAACTATTGTTACTTATTACTGCACAGCACTAAACATCATTCATTACTAATAGAACAGTGTAAAAGATCAAAAAGTATTTTTTTCTTTTGCAGTTTCAAAGTATAGTTATTTCTATGCTAAGAACTAGCTATGAATTAAATAGAATACTTTTATAACTTGATATTTCTGATTAGTGCCTCAGAGACGAGTAAGTGATTAGTGACTGATTGCCGTAAAGAAGTGCTCAAGTTCGAATGCCAGATAAGGCATGGATGTACATCATGCCCATCTGTTCATAGGATAAATGTCTTCGTGAAAGATTTTCTGAGCTAACCTGTAACGTAAATAATATTTGTGTTCAAAGATATTAGAAAAGTATCTAAAATAATGTTTACAAAATATATTATGTAGCATTTAGAATTTAATCGTAAACACACTTTCAATATGAAACTTAAAACGGCTGAAAACACGTGCCTATAATTTGTAAGAAAGTACTCTGATCACTAGGCACTGTGAAACAACAACAAAAATTTGAAAATATTATTGCTTAATACTTACAGCATTAAATTTTCATATGCAGAATAGATAATCCATAGAGTAAGATTCTGATTCTTATAACATGACTTGCCTGTGGTCTTTACTTTAATATTTTCAGATATGAGCTTCCATAAAAAGTAAGTACTGAAGATATCTGAGAAACAACATCCTCAGGAGATCTTCATATATCCCGGGACATGACGACTTGAACCCGGGACATCCTTAAGATGTTGATTTACGAAGTCCTCAGGATATCTGAAAATCAACATCCTGAGGAGATCTTCATATATCCCGGGACATTGAGACTTGAATAGGATATCCTCAGGATGTTGACTTAAGAAGTCCTCAGGATATTTGAGAATGAACATCCTCAGGATATCCTAACTGCTTCCCGGGACATTGCGACTTAAATAGGATATCCTGAGGATGTCTTGTGTTATGGGGGAAGGATTTGATTACTCCTAAATTAGTTGCAGCTTTAGAAAGATGCCAGCTAAGGATAAGAGGCTCTGTTTATACCTTTCAGGCGGTCGTAGAAGCAGTCTGAGCTGTGATGAATTTCCAATAAAAAAATTTCGATTCAACGAATTAGATCACAGATGAGAAAAATCAGGGCAGAAGCTACGAAAACTTATTTTCAGAACGACGTGCCTAAAGTAGTCACAGTTCATTAGTATAGAAAACTTTTTTAAGCTTAGATGTGAGAAGTCCAAAGAAGAACGTTTGCCAATACTCATTTTATTTGATGATTGAGAACAACTTCTTGTAGAACCAAAACTGGGAAGTTTTTCTGAGAAAGATCAAGTCGTTTAAAATGCTCTGTGCGATTGGGACATTAGTTACAAGGTACAAATAATGTGTTGTCACACAACAGCTTCCAATAATGGTCGCTTCAATAAAGCTTGTGCCCTCTTGGTACAGAACTTAGAAAGGAAACTGTGTTCTTAAAATTGTGTACGAAACCAAAGTCAAACAAATCACTAGCAGTCCAGATATTCCGCTCTTCAAACAGTTTAGAGTCAACTGGAAAAACATTGATTCAAATAAGATCGAATTGTGCGCAGATTTCGGAATACAACATTTTTCTGATATAAAAGTTACATCTTTGAGAACATTTTATACAACAAAACTGATCAAAACTTTCATAAAAGACGATTATCATGAACTGACCGAACTATGCATAGTATTTTTGCAAGGAGATCCAGAGAAGAAAATGAACATTAGGCCTCCTGAACCTATGCATCAGGAAAGATGGAAGGCAAAAGCAATTTACTTTTTAAAAATATATTTGCTTCAGTCTCAGTTCAAAATAACGACGAAGGACAAACAAAATCTGCAAGATGTTGTTTGTTTATTGTCATATTATATGTAAAACCTTGACTCGAATGCACAGTGGCGATAAATGCACTTAATCAAGATTTTTGCTTCTTAAAGACGTTAAAAAAGTACGAAAAAGTTGACCGAACAGTTTCTAAAGCACTCCTAAGCACGTTTGGTCAACACTTGTAGTATTTATATGAAGAAATAGTCATATTATCACTTTTTGATAATGAAGTTGATAACCAAACAAAGATGAAAAGGATTGTCATCTTATACAGGGATAAAATCTCAGATTTTTGCACATGATATATCCCATCGAAGGAAGAAATGTCCATTTTGATTTTTGGTAAATTGATAAATATTTTTTCTGATATTTTGATTACGTTGTTATTGATGAAAGGAATTTCTTTTGTCTGTTGCAGATAAAACGCTGGATGATTTCGTGTCTGAGAAGAGCAAACATTCACTATCTCGACTGAAAATCGACGACACTTTTCTTCAGATGAATATGTCTTTATGGGAAAGTACTGCTGATTATGTGGAAGCTAAAAGAAAAGTTAGTCATCTGAAGGTTGCAAGTGACACTGCTGAAATAACTATCAAATTGCTGCAAGATTTTCACGGGTCACAGCTGAAGAAGACCAAAAAAATTCCTTTTACACTGTGTTCAGGAACACAGAAATTTGTATACGGACTCTAAAAACAGAACCTCAAAAGACGTTACCCTGGCTAGTTGTTTTTATTTTATGTTTTACCAATAAAATATACTTTTGCATTTTGTCTTTAAATTACTTCGTTTATTGAAATTTTATTCATCTAGTAGGTATACCAAATATTAGATAAAAGTACCTTTTTAAAAAAAGTTCTGACTCGGTAGGCACCGATTGTAATCGTCGTAGAAAGACCAAATTTCATACTTAAGTAGGGTGTAGTATTTGCAAAAGATATGCAGGATATGCGTTTTAAAATTAAATAATTGTCATATAAGGAACACCCTAATATGCATGCTTTGGCATTCTTCGTATGTTTATCAATGTTATGCTTCAGTATAATTGCAATAAACCTGACGTAAAAAAATTCCAACGCAAAATTTTCGTATGTCCTAGAAAACTGCTTACTTAACACGAGACTGCAGTCCTTCATTGCAAACGAAAGAAAGAGACTATAAAATAAAATATATTTAAAAGCTAGGCAAGAATAGTGTCTTAGTCTTCATAATACTTATTTCAAAACTTTTTTCATCACATTCACAATTAATATTTCATAGCATGTGAAAAGGCTGGATACATATCCTTTATATAAGTTTACACTTGTCTCCAGATGTTTCTAAAATGTTAGTAAATGCTCATTAATGGGAGAAGGGATAAAAATCATTGAACATACGTATATCTAGCACGGTTAGAATCTCGACGAACAATCTGCTTGTATTTATGTTTCCATGCTTTTCTCTATGCTCAAGGTAAATATAATCCAGTTTCCTCAGAATTGTCTTCCACAAAAATATCGCTTCCCTTTGATAGTCAGTCTTATTGCAGTTTAACATATTAGTGGCAAGCGGGGGTTCTCGGTAGACGGAAGTGACGTCACAAAAAAGGGGCGTGGCCAGTATCCAGATGGGTCTGAAACCGGAAGTGATGACACCAGCGCCATCTTGGGATTTCTCCGGAAGTGATGCGTTGGAATGACGTTATCGGAGTTTTGTTTTTATTTTGTGGCAACGATATTATGTTTTGAAAGTTTTTATTCTGTGGCAACGGCGATTTTTTCCGTTTTTAGCAACGACAATTTTTTCGGTTTTGTGGCAACGATTTCATGAATCACCTGCTTTAAATGACATCAGGTTTAATTTACTATTTAAATATCTGATTATTAATTGATTTTAATTATTTAACACATGATTAATTATTTTTAATTATTTAGTACGTCATTAATTTTAATTATTTACTCTTTTAATAAGTATTTTAATGATTTAGTACATCGTTATTTTAATTATTACCTTTAATTAATTTTTATTGAATTTAATATTATTTTCCCTGAATTTTAAAAATAACCCCACTTCCGGGATTTGAACCCGCCATCTCTTGCATAGGTGGTGTGGTGGTGTATTTAATTATGGCAAAGCACACTAGGGCTATCTGCCTAAGGGGAGGGATGCATTTCGTGGAGGACTTTCTAAGGAAAACTGGCTCGTATACACGTTACACATGGGAAAAACCACGAAAACGCCCATGCAGCCAGCCCGTTCGCGGGATTCGAACCTCGGACCGAACTACCCGTGTTCAGCGACTTTACCGCTCGGCCGCTGGTGGGCCTCTTTTGTATAGGAACTTGAGTTTTAACCACAAGGCTATGCTTTATCTCTTGAGTCTTGTTATTTGAAAACCTCTTTGTCCCTTTGACTTATTTGCACCATTGATGTCATGAGGCTGAAAGTCTGCGCATGCGCTTTGACATGAAAACCGCGTCACAGGTTTGTTTTTAATCGACGGCTAGGATTTCTTTTGGCTTCTTAATCATTACTTTATTCATTACTGTTTTAAATGTAAGATTTTCCCACAGTTTAATTTTTTTATTAAGATATTTTTAATAGTTTTCATTTTCACCTCATTTTTTTTTACTATTTTTAAGTTATTAGTTAATTCATTAATTTTTCATTTAATATGTTTTTCTTTTCCAAACATAAATTTTATTTTTGACTTTCGCAAATTTCTTTATACTTTGCAAAAAAAAAATTTTTTTTTCCTAATTGATTCCTTTTTGTATTTTTACTTTTATATATATATATATATATATATATTTAACTTTCTTTTTGGTTTTACAAAAGTAATATTTATTTTTACGAATTGAATTCTTCCTTTTCACTTTTTTATTTTGCAAAAGTTTTTTTTCCAAAATTTATTTCTTTTCGTATTTTTACTTTACTTTATTTTAATTTTTTGTTAAAACTTTTTTTTGGTTTTACAAAAGTAATATTTTTTTTTTTTTTTTTACAAATTTAATTTTTCCTTTTCGCTTTTTATTTTAAAAAAAGGTGTTTACATTTTTAACTTTATTTTTTACAAAAGTAATAATTAGTTTCATAAGTTTAATTTTTTTGAGTTTTATGTTTACACAAATGCAGTTTTTGTTTCTTCCCTTATGCATTTTACTTCTAAAAGTAAATTTTATTTTTTTTCTTCCCTTTAAATTTTTTTTGTTACATTTTTATTTTACCCTTAACTTTTTTTCCCTTGTTTTAAATACAATATGATGTTACTTTTCCATTTCTCCAAAAGTAAACTTACCTACATTTCTCCGTCTTTGAAATTTTAAGCTGGAATTTACATGCATATAACTTCACTAGAAAATATTTTCTGTAACTTTAAACCAAAATGCACAATGTTCATTCTATATAGTTTAACTGGAATACTACATTTCTTACTTTTTTACTACTAAGTTGGAGATACTCAGAACTTTTCCTTCTAATGTATTGTACTAACTATTAATGACTGTATTAACTTTTTGGCCAACTATACAAAACTTCGCTGATTCCCTTTTACACCTCTTACTTTTATTCAAAGGATTCAAAAACTATGTCTGACAAATGTAATTTTTACACTTTCCATTTACATATTTACTCTTATATTTAACTTAAAACATATTCATGCTGTATTTCTGATTTCTTTTCCCCCAAAAATTAAATATAGGCTTATACAAATTTCGTTATTCTAAGACCTACTGACTTTAAACAAATCTTATAACATTTTTATCTCCAGCGCGGAAATTCTAAAGATACGCTGTTTTCAAATATTTTGTGATACTACTGTTGAATTGAATTTTGTGTGGTTCACGTGCGAAGAACATGATATTCAAAAAATAGAGGTAACACACAAAGCGCTAAAAAAGTCCCTTTGAGCGTAACATAAAATCTGCGTGCTTCCAAATTTTATTTATTTATTTATTTATTTTCATTAAACTAAGAAAAGTTTATACTCCGAATTTTATGAATTATTAAAATAAATAATCATGTTATGATGTTAATAATTAATGATCATATCATCAAATAAATGATCATCTTGTAATGTTATAATAATTTTATATTTAATTTTACTTTATTTGTACTCAAAAGTAAGTTCATAAATTTTGTGTTTAGAGTTTTTACTGTTTTACCAAAGTAAAGATGTTTATATAAGAATTACGCGTGAAAAGAATGCGCAAAATGCAGTAAAAAAGGCTTTAAAGAGATATATTAATTCTTATTTGCAAAAACTGTGACTTTCATAATATCATCACTCATACAACGTATCAGATTTATTAATTAAATACAATTATGTGATACAAACGCCATCCCCCATAACACAAGACATCCTCAGGATATCCTATTTAAGTCGCAATCTCCCGGGAAGCAGTTAGGATATCCTGAGGATGTTGATTCTCAGATATCCTGAGGACTTCTTAAGTCAACATCCTGAGGATATCCTATTCAAGTCTCAATGTCCCGGGATATATGAAGATCTCCTCAGGATGTTGATTTTCAGATATCCTGAGGACATCGTAAATCAACATCATAAGGATGTCCTGTTCAAGTCGTAATGTCCCGGGATATATGAAGATCTCCTGAGAATGTTGTTTCTCAGATATCTTCAGTACTTGCTTTTTATGGAAGCTCATATCTGAAAATATTAAAGTAACTTTGTACCACACGCAAGTCATGTTATAAGAATCGAAATCTTACTCTATGCATTACCTATTCTGCATATGAAAATTTAATTGTTATGCTTATACTGGATTTCGTCTTGTATATGTTGGCTGTAAATATTAAGTAATAATATTTTCAAATTTTTGTTGTTGTTTCACAGTGCCTATTGATCAGAGAACTAGGCACGTGTTTTCATCCGTTTTTGAGTTTCATATTGAAAGTGTGTTTACGATTAAATTCTAATTGCTACATAATATATTTTGTAAACATTATTTTAGATACTTTTCTAATATCTTTGAACACAAATACTATGTACGTTACAGGTTAACTCAGAAAATCTTTTACGAAGACATTTATCCTATGAACAGATGGGCATGATGTGCATCCATGCCTTATATGGCATTCGAACTTGAGCCCTTCTGTACGGCAATCGGTCAATATAATCACTTACCCGTCTCTGAGGCACTAATCAGAAATATCAAGTTATAAAAGTATTCTATTAAATTCATCGATAGTTCTTAGCATAGAAATAACTATACTTTGAAACTGCAAAAGAAAAAAAATACTTTTTGATCTGTTACACTATTATATCAGTAATGAATGATGTTTAGTGCTGTGCAGTAATAAGTAACAATATTTTTTTTAACAAACGAAATTTTAGTTTACAGACGCAGTTAAAAACTAGTCTGTACGAGGTTTAACTTGCTTTAATTTGAATTTATAAACAGAAGAATAATTTTATTGGGCTAAAAAATTCATTGCAGTTTCTTCGTTCATTTTCTGGTAAGTTCTTTAATAATGAGAATTAGTTTTTCAAAGCGACTGAGGTAAGAAGTGACTTATTTTTTACCTCTCAGTAATAGGAAAATAAGGTTTGAGAATGGGAAGAACTAACATTAAGTTCTTACTCTCCTCAAACCTCACTTTGCTACCTCTTTAACCATACAAATATTCGGTCTCTGCTAAACAAAGCGCGAAAAAAATATATCCAGCGCTTTGCAGTCTTATACGTTATGCCGACAATGCTACATGACTCCTCATAATTTAACAATAATTGCTGCTTTATTAATTTATTTGTAACATCCAGAAAATGCAGTAAACACGTTTCTTCAAGGTATATAACACAAAGTTAAATGGTGTTATGAAAACTCAAAATTAGATAACGGATTAAATAGATGTTCAAACTTTAAATTAAAATGATTTAATCTTTAAATTAAACGCATTCTTTAAACTCAGCAGTTTTATTACTTTATTTTATACTATAAATAACAATTGAAGTTGAAAATCTTAAAGTTTTGATCATCATTATCATTGGTCGTAAAACCGCTTTTCAAATTTTCTTTGCTTTTGAGAAACCGAGCTCCGCTCAGAATGTAACACCTCTGAGCACTTTTTCTGTAGCCGATGCCCCAAGAAGATTTCTCTTTTGTTAACGTGGCAGATTTATGTGTCAGACCCCTTCCCTTCTTTTGTATCCCCCTACAAGGGAAACATCCCTTCACATGCCTTGCCCCTTCACAACAAAGTCGCAAAACGCCCCCAACGGTTTTAATTGCTCCGTAATAGTGATATCCTTGAAGAACCCTACAAAGTGGAAAGTACACGTACTTACTTTCTGATTTCCAGAATTCAGCTATTCTGCTAAACGTTAATAGCCGTCGTTCCAAATTCTCTTTCAGTTACGAACTGACTTGCTGACGCTTGCAAGCGTTACATTGACAGAGTGTGAAAAGTTAGTTTCTAAATGTTTCCTTTATTCTACAAAAATGATCATAACTAAAAAAAAATTATCTCAGATATCTAAAAGACGGATTTACAGCAGAATAACTCAACGTATATTATCGGATTCGTCAGAAGATGAAGTAGTATTTAATTATGAAAAAGGACTGTGTCGAATTTTCGAGCTAGCAAATATTCTTTAAGTTCCATTTCAAACTGTGATTCGGAATATGAACTTTTATGTCTCAAGAAGAACTGACTGATGACGATTACCAAAACGATTATCCCATTTTAACCCTCCAGGCGGCAAGGCCGTATATATGCGTTCGAAAATAATGGCTGTCATAGCGGCAAGGCAGCATATATGCGTCCAAATATTTTGGTCCTCATGGCGGCAAGGCAGCATATATACGTAAACTTAAATTTTGGCACGAAACGGCAAAGCAGCATATATACGGCCTGTCTCAGAGTGCCCTCCCCTCTCTGCTCTTAATGTAAACTGACAGGTGATAATTTTTCTCTGCGGGAGATAATTGAGGAGAGGAAACTATCTATTCGCTAGGGGGCAAATGGGTTTTATCGTTAGGTTTTGAATAACAGCTCGGAATAAATAGCTCGTTCAAAACTTCCAGCTGTTCTCTGCTTATACCAGCTATAGCAAACTTAAATGTTTATGTTCGTAAAGAGAATTTTCATTTTCCAGCCTAATTATTCTCCAAATTTTAGATGCAGTTTGGCAAAATGTAATTGGAATTTAAATTAAAATTGCAAGAAACTGCAATAATATTTTGAAATATGTGATTTCAATTATATTGCAATTGTAATTAGCTTCGCAATTACAATTAGAAAGTAAGTACTTTTTAAATGCAACAATAATGTATGTAATTGCATTTTAATTCTTAAGTCTTACAATTACAATGCAATGATAATCACAAACATTATAATTATATAATCTAATTACAATTACAAATTTTATTGCATCTAATCACAACTACGGTAATATTAGCTAATTACAACGTAATTTTAACTGCAATTGCAGTAGGTAATTATAACTAAGTAATTAGGGAAGTAATTGTCTCTGATAATTAGAATTACTTAACATAGTGAAATTATGATCATAATTGTAATTCTAAGTGTAGTGTGCAATTGTAATAAAATTATGCAATTACTAAGTAGTTATAGTTTAAAAGTAGCTGTTTTTTTAATTACAATTACAATTTACGTAATTTCATTTAAATTACAATTACTCTATATTTGTGAAATCCAATTTCATATTCAATGCAACTGCAATCATATAATCTAATTACAATTACACTGTCATTGTAACTCCAGTAAGTAATTATAATAATGTAATTAGGATAGCAATTGTTTCTGATAAAAGCAATTACGTAGCCCAGGAAAATCATGATCTTAATTGCAAATGTAATTGCAGAATGCAATTGAAAACACATAGTAATTGGAATAATATCATGCAATTATCTTGTAATTACAATGTAACAATTTTTAATTACATATACAATTTACTCAAATGCATTTTAATTAGAATTGCATTTTAATTGTGAAATCTAATTGAATAAACAGTATAACTGTAATTATATAATCTAATAAAAATTACAATGCAATTGTAATGACCTCTTAATTAAAATTGCGCAGCAGATGATTAACTATTTAATCAGAAAAACAACTGCATCTTATAATTTCAGTGACATAGGCTAAGGAAATCGTGATAATATTTGAAAATTACAGTCAATAATATTATATTCGAAATGTTTCTGCATTTTGGATAATGAGTTTTTAAATAATACAACCGGATAATCACCTTATAAGAAAAATATTAATATTTTCTGTCATGTCTTCTGAATCATCTTACATATATTGTAGTTTGTGGTACCAGCATAAATAGGAGTTTATTTAAAGGAAATATTTTATATAGACCAAAATGCACATAACGTTAGTAAGCAAATATGTATGTTTATGATCTTCGATATACATGTGAACTTAAATTACATGATTAAGGGAAAGCAAGCAAAGAGTTTATGCCAGTGCAAAGGGATGTTTTCGCAAAGGATTTGTTACGGGACGCTTGTCTTGTTTACATTACACAAGAAATAAATCATAAAAATTACATTTATCCTTTTCTTTTCAGAAAGGAGATCATCAAGGACTAAACCAAGTCTCATAATTTTATCCAACCTATTGCTTTAGCTGGTAAAAAAGGATTCTGATCAGCAATCAGTATGCTTAATTGCTGTGTGTATTAGACATTTTACTAAATCCATTTATTATGGATTACCGCCCAGACAGTAAAGCGGTTCGTGACTCTGGTTGCCGTACCGAAGAGCCTGGGTTCGAATCCCGGATAGGGCATGAATGTAATTTGTTCGTCCTCTTCATAGGTGGCAACGGTGGCCCACGTATTAGTTCCCTCCTTAATAACATGACCGGCCTTAGTAGTGATCAATGTCTGTAAATGGCTACTACCTGCCATTGGAAAAAAAAAAAAAATTACGAATTGGTCTTTTATTCAACATAACACACATTTTTCATAAATAGTTAAAATGCATTATTCAGTTACAAGTGAAAGTACTTGCATGAACTATTTTCCATCATTGTTTCACGTAAGAACAAATAAAAGTACAATTTTCTTATGCACCTGTGATTGTCATATTATTTGGATTACGGTAAAGACTGCAAAGATGCTTCTGTGGAGGACTTTCTAAGGGAAACTGGCTCATGTTCATATCACCCGTTAATAAAAGCAGGAAAAGATCTTTATTTAATTGAATGCAACGAAACGTTTAAGAAGAATGCTGTACTCATAGAGAACTTTCTAAAATAAAATGATTTGTATTCATGTTACACATAAGGAATTCCACGGAGCTATCTAAACATTTAGATTGTTTGCCAAAATGGGCACCCGATTTGAACTAGTAGTATTCAAAAGACGACTTATTACTCTGCTGAGCGAAAAATCTAATTGCTTTTGAAGTTATATTGTAATTCGAACAATCCTTGTATTACAATTATTATTATTGTTTTTCCCCAATGGCAGATTGGGAACAGTTACAGTGCAACACAGTCCATTAGTCTATACAAGGCCAGAAGTTGCAGTCACTTTATTATGGAGGCACCTAATATGTGGGCCACTATCGCCTCCTATGAAAGGACGAACAGTTAAAGCCATGCCTTCTCCGGGATTCGAACCCAGGCCCTTCGGTATCGCAGTCAGGCTTCCCTAACCACTATACCATCTGGGCGGCATAATTACAAATATAACTGCGTTAGTTGTAGTTTTAACTACAAAGTAACTACAATGAATTACCAGCTTTTCTCAGTCAATAACAGATAGCTTAAACTTTAAAGATAAATGGAAGGTCTTATAATTTGTCGAATGGCAATATTCTAAGAAAGTGTAGTCTCCAGGATGGTCGAAGTTTAATTACAGTCTTACATTTCGCATACTTGCAGCACTTGCCCAAAGGCTGTTCCAAGATTATTTCTGTTCACCTCATCCATTAATTTTGGAGACAGAATCATGTCTAAAGACATTTTTTTCTGAGGACAGTATTTTATATAATAGAAAAATAATAATAATAATAATAATGCGTTTTCCTCAAGGTGCAGCAAACAACGAGTACTGATAAATTTAATTGAAATTACAATTATAATTCTAGTTAATACAAATACAATGTTACTTTAACGGTTAGAATTACATTATAGTTCTAATGGCAAAAATATCAAATGAGTGTTATAGATTAGTATACTTTTACTTATCCCAATATTAAACTTTTAATACCGTTTTATTTTATTTAGCTTATCACAATATTGAGCTTTTTAATACCGTCGGTACTGAAAAAATGTTTTACTAGTGTCATGAAATGTATATTCGATAATAGTTTCTCATTGATGTTTTTCTTATATATTTTTCTGCATAATTCATAAATGTTTGCAATGGAAATAATTCTGAGGCTTTTATAATACTTCTAAATTTTCATGAAATAAAGTTCCATTAAGGTTTACTTGAAGCAGATTCTCAGTGCAAGCACTCGAAAAGAAGTTATGCTACATTTACATATTATGAAATGGTTGAATGTACAGTATTTACTTGTAACAGCGGTGCTCAATATATCGCGTTTTCTGAAAGAATGCATATGTTGCCTAAAATCGAATTTAAATCACTATAATCAGAATAATTGGCTAAAGTATTAAATTGTAATTTTTACAGCATCAATCGAATTCGTGGAGTTTATTGAAGATAAAAATGTGTTGATATTGACAAGCTATATTAGTTTTTGTACTATAATGAATGCTAGCTAGTAGCTATATGAATATAATGAATGTACTATAATGAATGCTACCTAGTAGCTACTCTAGTTAATAGCTAGAGTAAAACTCAGGATATGGTAACATTAAATAAATAAATAAATAAAATTTAAAAAAAAAAAAAGAAGAAGCAGAAAACGAAAGCGAAAAGGAACTGAATACATTCGGAAAGAGAAGGCTTACTATGGTGAAACATTAGAAACGTGTAGACAAAGTGTTAATACTATATGTGAGAAAATACTAAGGACAAATTGAAATACATCATAGCTACGTTTGGTGCTTTCTATATTATTTGTATCAATATTAATATAAGTACCGAAAAATACTTAAAAAATAGGTATTTTCGAAAATTTAAAGAACAAAATTGCAGTCTGAAAATTTATAGCAGCGGAACTTTTGAAGTAATTTGATGCCTTTTGAAGGTCGCCATGAATATAACAATTTATAACTGTCAGCTTTTACAACTAGGAATCAGATAAACTCTATTGTTTGGTAAACCGGACTGTCTAGTAATGTTTCGAACGCTTCACATAGTGACCATCTGAACCTTTCTTCCTACAAACCCATTCAAATACATCTAAACGATTTTTATGTTTGACTAGACGCATATCCTTCCTACATACAGGACATTTATAATGGCTACTAAGAAACCTTCATTTACACACCAGTCAGTTAACGCTCTTTTCCCCTTTCGCTCCAAATCATACAGAAACTTCAAATTAATCTTACTACATTCAGCCATTCTACCGTCTAAACAATCAAACCAACACACACATCAAAAACGCTTAACATCCCATGACTCAAAATTTCCTCGAATCATGCACCCGATTACGTCACAATAGGGTTTCCATAACATTCAACTACTCAGGCTACCATAAATGAAACTACAACTTGGCGATAAATGAAACAACAACTTCGCCATAATACAAGGGGTACCTTAAAGTCTACTCTAACCAAAAGTTGAATTTATTAAGTAATGTATTTAAAAACATTTATTTGTTGAAAATTTTTATGTGAATTTATTAGCTGTTCACTTAAACATCTGTCATCAATACTACTGAATAACTTTAGAGGTATACTTGGCCTTTATGATGTCCATTCATTATACTCTGAATTTTGGAATTCAAGTACAGCATTTCTCAGTGCTAGTGAAAGTTGTATGCATTGTCTTCAAATTAAGGATGCATTTCGTACAAATTCAAGAAAAGTCGTTATCAAATGAAGAACACATTTTCAATTCAAAATAGAAAAATGTCTTCTTGGACGTGTTACATTTTTAAGTTTTCACCATATGAAATGCTCTTCTATCCTTCATTCATTAAGTGCTACCAACTCAGAGTAAATCTTGCCACTAAGAATAGAACAGCAGAAAATAGGAAAGATTCTAAGTAATAACAGTACAGCATAGGTTTTCTTGCTTCCTTAAGAAATAAGAGCAAACAAACAAACAAACAAAAAGGTAAAAAAGTAATACCCACGGGCGAACTCTACAAAAGGAATGAGGAGACCGTTCTTCTTTTTAACTGTCTTAGGTTTCGCAGCTCAATTCGTAATTACATAAGAAATGCAGTCAACGTAATTGCCTACGCTGCCATCAGAATACGCCTTTGTACAGAACTCACAAAAGAGTTATACTGCAGGAAAATGGCTACTTTCTGGGCTTGGGACAATGTAATTCTATTTTTTCTCAGCAGATGCTATTCTTGCACGATAGGAGTGAGAATAAGTGAACAAATTAGTAAATCCACAAATATTATTTACAGCAGATTAAGCACTAAGGCCCATAGAATGCAAAGCATATTCTTAAATTTTTTCCGACATCAAAAATGTCCTTACTAATGTTTTCCGAAAATTTTTTGGTCATTACGTTATGTTATGCTACCAAGGATACTCTCTGTAGCAAGCGTTTTTACTGTTCAAAGGTAATCTTTCGCGCGTCTCGCACAAAAGCAGTGCTCCGTGTGATGCTATTCAGTCGAGAATAAATTATTTATCTTTCGAATTTAAGTAGTTTGTAAATTCTTAAGAATCTAAATGATTTAAAATCAATAAAATACATTTGTGAATATTTTAAATCTTTATTTTACACATTTTAATGTATGCATGTAATATTGTACTTTTTGCGGGAGATAAAAACAATCACGTTCTAGTCATGGCCGAAAATACTTCTGCATAGATGAATGGAAGTTATGACGTAATGGAATGATCGGAGGAAATTTTAGAAGAAGCAAGACCAGCTTGATGGTTAAACATCATTTATTTTTGGATGACGAATTTCCTAGCACATATCCTCATAATTGGTAAAAGATTAGGGGTGCTAAACGCGCCCCATAATTTTAGATATGCAATTACATTTTAAATAATGGCGAATAGCTAGCAGAGGGTGAGCGACACACTGTCAGCAGGCAGGCGAAAGAGGCGAAAAAAGAGAAACAAGATCAGATCCAGTTGTATGGCTTTAGCGGCCTTTAGCAGCAACTACTGCTTTCACCGCTTGTCTTGAGGTATTGATTGCCCTTAAACGTTGCTTATTTAAGAAAATTAGGGCGATAGCCGCCGCGCCATAAGGCGAAGCTAAAACAAGTACTCTTGGTACTACATTGAAGGGAGAAGTAGAAAATAGAAGGTAGCATTTGGGCGGAGCCGTCCGAGCTGTGGAAATCATCTCTGCTAGTGCTAATAGCTATTTATACTAGGTAGGTGCATAAGTATAACTAAGCTGCTATTGGTTAATTTTAGGTTGTTATGTAACTTGGAAAGATCTCGAATTTGGGAGATTTAGATGAACTTAGGGGAGAGAACACCAAATTTAGAATAGTCAATTTTTAGGTTGCTAATTATTTGGATGCATAGCCATCGTATTTTATTATATCTTCCATACCTATAATTAATAAAAATTAAAATGCACCGAAGCACACTATTGTAATTAATAAAAGATGTTTTAGCGTCATATATATGTGCCTGGTACAGAATCTTTTGTTTGTTGTTTTCTTATTTTCATATTTATCGTGGTGTGAAAACCTGACTCCAGGTTTCTATCTATTTATATGAACACGGCATATGTTGATATTATAGATTTATTTGCTAGCATCATGCTCATAATAATCTGTGAACAGTTTATTGTAAGTAAAGTGGAATGTTTATCATGGCTCGAGTTTCCTTGCATATTAACAATTTGTCTAAGGTTTTGCAAATGTCCATTTTACAACGAAGTACAGATTATTTTTTTGAATTTTTTCATCAACTTATTAAAGTATAAACCAAGTTATCCTACTGCAATTCGAAAATGCAAATACTTCACCACAGGCCGAGTGCTTAAGACTACTGAATACTCGTAGTTCGATTCGCGTTCAAGCAGACTTTGGTTTTCCCTATCTGTAACGTGAATATGAGTCAGTGTGTGTTAGGAAAGCCTCCAAGAAAGCATCCTTTTTTTAGGCAGACAGCTGTTGGATGCATTTCCTTAGTTAAATAGCCTAACCTAACTAACAAAAAATGTAAAGTGAACCTTATCCGATATTAAAATGGAAACTTCGAATGAAAAATTATCACTAAAGATTTCACGTCAAGGTCAGAATTCTGTGGAGATTTCTTAGATTTCTACAATATGCGAAATGAAATGTCGTTTTCCTAAGCAATATGCAAGTAAATTCACCTGCCGTTACCGGTCAATACCAATAAATAGTTTCAATACCAGACGGCGTTTTCCTAAATTTAAAAATGGTATTGCAAAAGGCAACAGACGTAGACTTAGGAAATGAAAACTTTCGCGAGAGCAAGACTAAAACTAAATGCAAACTAGTTAAAATGAAATAAATGCCAGAGCAGGAATTTATACATACATAAATTCTTGATCCTATATTTGTAGAAATTCATATATACATATAATTGGTTCTGAAACATTCTTAGCTTTTGAATCAATAACCATAGAGCTCACATTAAGAAATTCAACGCACAGAACAAGACTAGCACTAAAATAAGTACACCTTCACAGATCAATACAGCAGAATTAGAGCACTTTAAACACCATGACTTCAACTCTATTCAACTTCAGATCTTAGACATCACAAAAAACGAATTTTTCAGAAATCACTCTTTACACTAAAACAACGTTCACTTTATCCCTATGGACTTAACACTTATATTCATAGTCATAAACATCCTTCCAATAAATCCATTTTCAGCCAATTTAAACTTTACAGCAACAAAACGCAAAGAGGCAAAAGAGGAAGCAAAATGAATAATATGAGATTTTTACCAACTCTGGATACAATTACATTGAAAAAACAATTGCAATGTTGTTTTGATTCTGAAAACTTCCCCAAGAAACTCCTCATCTGGTTACACTCTTGTACTAATAAATTCCTTCTAAAACTGAAAAAACTCATTCTTGAAAATTACGAGGAAAAACAAATTGTTAAAGACATGGATCTTGATTTTTGTAAATTCAGACTTTCTAATTGTCTGGCTCTACGCAAAATTTATTTAAAAGTCCATTTTCTGCATCCGCAGTTTGACAATATTTGATTCTCTAGAATCTTCAAAGAACGTAAAGTTTACTTCCCAGCTGTAGACACCATACCAATAGTTGCAATTAAATATCAAAAGACTTTAAGCAACTTGCTTACTAACCACCATGAAATAGATGAGTCAGCAGAATGACATTGTAAATTACCAATTAACAGTACTTACGTAGATGCTCATCACCAGCACATAATTACTGGCAACCTGGATATCATACAAAACGATCAACTAAAATCACTAATGAATTATGGAGTAAAATTTAGACCAGTCAGACACATTGTAGAGTCATTAGGATTTTTTTGGAGGCCGGAGATGAAAAATTATCAACCGCCTTGGCCGGGAATCGAACCACGGACCTCTGGAATACCGGCCCAGCGTGCTACCGTTACACCACGAAGGCACGCTAGGGAAGTGGGAGAAATACCTTATATACTCCCCTTTTTAAAGAGCGACTAGGGTTTTAGGGGACCTAGTCGCCAAATCCTGGGTGCGGAGAATCATCATCCACAACCCTTTTAGTTCGGGTGCCACTTGTAGAGTCATTAGGATTTTTTTGGAGGCCGGAAAGATGAAAAATTATCAACCGCCTTCGCTGGGAATCGAACCACAGACCTCTGGAATACCGGCCCAGCGTGCTACCGTTACACCACGAAGGCACGCTAGGGAAGTGGGAGAAATACCTTATAGCATAAACAAAAATTACTGTTATAAGACTTTCGAAAACAGCCTCAGCGAATTTTAAGTAAAGCTATCAACTGAATTTACCTATAGATACCTTTTTAAAATAGAAAGATGAAATACTTAAACGCATTTCCACCGCACTTAATCACCTCAAGTTTCAAAGTACATTAAATTGGTCACAGCTACTGTCTGATATAAAAAATTAAAAGAAACGTTTTACTTTTACAAAAATAGATAAAGCAAATAATAACTTTAGCATTATATGAAAACAATTTTACGCAGCAATTATTAATAAAGAACTTTTCAACGGAGCTATTTATCAATTAGCAAACCTGGCAGAAACATTATAATTAACAGAATTAAAACTTTTCATAAAAAAACTAAATATCTCTAAATCCAAGCAGCAACAGATTTACTAACCTCTATGCACTACCCAAATTCTATAAAACACCATTAAAATTCAGATTTATAGCAAATGGAGCTAATAACTACAAGAAAAATGTAGATTATTTTGCGATTCAGCTTAATTTGTAAATTTATTTTCAACGATTGTAACACTAATCATAACTATTGCTAGATCATCCATAATAACACTCCTGTCATTAATGCCATCCAAACAATTGACATACTGCTGTACTGAGTCATACATTAACTGCTATGACTTTGAAAACTTTATACCTCACTTCCTTTAGAAGAAATCTATAATAGTCTACTAGATCTGCCTAAACTCTTCCCTGCTATGCTCACAATTATGAATATTAGTAAATGGAAAACCTACCTCTAATGCACCCTTTTTCATATCTACATTAAATTTCAAAATCAACTTTTTAAACAAGTCAGAGTACTTCCAATGGGCTCACATTCCAGTACTTCGATGTATAATCTCTTTTTATTTATCAAAAAATTTACCTTCCAAAAAAATTTACAACAGCAAGAATTAAATTACTACAAGCATACTTACATATATATAAAAGATCTTGATACATTTTATAAATTTAATAAGATTGAATACTCCGAGATTTATCCAGAATGCCTTACACTTAATAAAACTAATCATTCGCAAAATAACATTGACTATCTCGATCTTCAAATCATTAACTACAAAAAAATTTTACTGTTTGACAAAACAAGAAACTTTACAATGAAAAAACATTCAAGGGCTTTGCTAATTTAAATTATATTTTTTTACCTTACTTACTTACCCCTTTTAGAGAGAAGAAAGGTGTAACAACAAGGAAGCATTTTGAAAGAAAAAGCGTTAAAGCTAGTAGCAAATGAAGTTAGGGAGAATACATGCAGTGAATAGCGTCTGCTGTCTGCCTAATGTACTCCCAATCTTCAAATTAATTTTTTTTTAAATTAGAACACTCAGTTATGGTTATTAATTGGCTGAGTAATAGTATTCTTTATTCACTAGTCACATTCCTCTGACGATAGTTTCAGTACAAATTGCACAGACATATTTAAATTTTTTATTACTGTTATTAGTTTAAATATCATTGCTGGGTAATGTTGATTCTGTTTACTGAATAAATTTCTACGACATAACGTGAAGATAAAAGTTATTGCATCTTAACATTTAATTTTTGTATATTTATATGTATATTTATTTTTTTAACCAGATGCATTCATCACGGAATAATTTCTCTCAATCATTATTAAAATTGAAGGAATTTTAAATTCGCGCTATTTTAATCCCTGCCTATAATGATATTAATGAATTTGAAGTTTTAATGCCAGGGCATTTTTTGTTTGGTGGTTGGAAATGGAACTTATCCAACTAATTGATAACTGTTTTACTGGTAGCAGAGTATTCAGAAAATTTTGTACTTCTTGTATAATTCAATTTATAGAATTAAAGAAATCCGACTTTTCCAAGTTTCAATTAATTTAGAACACATTTTTCAATGGCTCAAACATTTACTTTGGCTTTCAAAAATTCTAAATTTCGAATTATCGAAGTTCTAGTAGTCAAAGTTCTCCATATTTATCGTGGATCGGCATTTTTCACGCATTAGTGGAATCAGTCATTGTTACAGTTCATGAAATTACACCTCACAGTCTCTGGGAAATTCTGCCGTAGAACAAAAATTATAATTTTTCAAATATTAGCGACGGTTTAACAAATTAAAAATTAAAAATTGCTATACTTTTATATGAAAAATTCTCAGAGATATATTTCGTGCATTCAAGGGGTAAGCAAGCTACTATCTTTTTGAAAAAGAGTTTAACGCATGTCGAAACTACTAATCCTCAAAGGAAATATTTTTTGTGTTTGACAGTGTCTATTAAATTTGCAGTTAAAGTAACTTGGCGAAATTTTAAAGTAAAGCTACGGAATCTATTTGTGTTCAAGTTTTGAAAATATCAATGAAAAATTACTAATCACAAGTTTTACTGTTACCAAACTGTACAAAACGTACACTTTATTATAACAGATAAACTCTTCCCTGCTAGCATTGAAATGATTTTCATAGAAGTCTGTAGCTTCTTAAGGCATTAACATAAA
This sequence comes from Stegodyphus dumicola, assembly GCF_044657685.1. NCBI lineage: Eukaryota > Metazoa > Arthropoda > Arachnida > Araneae > Eresidae > Stegodyphus > Stegodyphus dumicola. The sequence continues at coordinate 128,026,838 of NC_140771.1, read as the reverse complement.
GCTTTTTCAACTAGTTTATTATTAAGTAAGCTTGCGTATATATTTAAAATAAAGTAAAAGATTCAAGTTCACATTACATACGTTCGATAAAGCTGAAGGTGATACTGTCTGATAAGAGCAATTGTAAGTTTTCTGGTAAAACGAAAGATTAAAAAAGGAGATTTTGTAATACTTCATTGTTGGAAATGATAATTCCGATGGTCAAAGACTATTACTTAGCATGTTTTGCATCTAATGGTTCTGTGAGACTAAAGGTGCATCCAAGAGATAATAAGAGGTTTTGTAAACAATAACAACATTTATTTACAAGAAAATATATGAAAATTTCAATAAATTATAGATATATTATTAGGCATCTCTGCCTTCCATGTCCTACACCTTTAGTATCCCGCCTGCCACTGACTATTAGGACGAATACAGCGCCTGAACTCACTTGAGTTCACTTACCATTGAATATTAACTAAATTTACATTCATGAACCATTTAAAATTACAAGAATAAAAATATAAATAGCATATTATATCAAATACAAAGCTTCAAAATTATTCAGTCACTTGACATACAAAAACAAATTACACTTTTAACTTCCAAAGAAAAATTGTTCAAATATCAAGCATTAAAATATAAGCACAATTAAACTATCATTAATACACAGATAGAACATTAACAGGTTGCAGCTCAATTAAACTAACACAATTAAGGATTAATTTCCAAATTATACACAAGTTGTACTGAGCGTCTTATTCGTCCTTCAGGAGTCTGAATAAGAAGAGAACGAACTTTTCCATCTCTTCCTGGATATAGCTCTAAAAGTTTTCCCATCATCCACATATTTCTGGGATAACGCTCATCATTAATCAAAACAATGTCATTCACTTTAAATGAAACTATATTACCTGGTTGTGGAGAAATATAAGCTGATCTTAGATTAAGTAAATATTCCTTTCTCCACCTGTTCCAGAAGTGATTCAAAAGTGTTTGCTGATATTTATATTTCTTTACCAAAGAATTCATATTAACATTAAAATTTTCATTTTTATGGTTTATTACAGGTAAAGACACCAACCTTTTACCAATAAGAAAATGAGATGGGGTGAGTGGAGAGGATTCTCAGGGTTCGTTGTACAGATACGTGATAGGCCTAGAATTAACCAGAGCTTCAATTTCCGAAAAAACAGTTTCCAATTCCTTCAAAGATAGAGAGGATCGTCCAACAATTTTCTTTAAGCAGGTTTTAACCGTTCGTATCTGTCACTCCCAGAAACCTCCCCACCATGGACTTTTTTCAACTATAAAATTCCAAACTATACCTTTAGAAGCAAACAAATTTTTAACTTGATCATTATCTATCTGATTCTACCATTTTTTCAATTCACTATTTGCTTTTTTAAAAGCTTTGGCGTTATCAGAATATATAGTGGAACATAATCCTGGACGAGAAACAAATCGTCGGAATCCTAACAAAAAAGAATCAGCACTTATGTTAAGAACTACTTCTAAGTGGATAGCTCTTGTCACTGCACAGCTGAATATAATTAAATAACACTTTGAATTAAAATCACGAAGAAAAAATGGTCCGGCAAAATCCACACCGCATATATCAAATGGTGGATGCGCTTGAATTCTATCAGGCGGTAAAGGGGCAACCACCTGCATTCCAGATTTCACTTTGAATCGTCTACAAATCAGACAGTTATTTAACACTTTTTTCACAAATTGACGACCTTTAACAATCCAGAATTGTTCTCGTAATTGTGTTAAAGTTGCATCAACACCTAAATGGCACATTTTAGTATGAGAATCACAGATATGTAGTTCAACAAATTTATCATTAGATGGAAGAAGCCAAGGATGTTTGGCTCGCATATCGTTACATGAAAACTGTAAACGTCCCTTTAAACAAAGTAAGTTATTATCATCAAGTTCAGGATTCAAATTAAATATGCGTGAACTCTTATCGATAGTTCCTTTAGAAAGAAGTTGGGTAACTTCTGTACTATAATATTTGAGTTGAGTAGCTTTGATCCAAAAACGCAAAGCTTGCTCGAGTTCTGGAGCACATATAGGTCCATTTAATTTTGTAGAATTAGGTTTAGAATTGTGCACAAACCTTTTAATCCAAGCAGTAACACGCAGTAATCTACTTAATTCGCTGAAGTCATTAACGTCCAGTAACGACGACATAGGTAAGTTTCCATTAGCTGAACTGGTTACCATGGAATTAACCAGTGCAGTCCGTCGCTCTTTCACTATAACGCGTTCATCACAGATGTCATTAAAATGATGTAGCGATTCTTGAAGAAGCCACGAGTGAAGCGGTTTAAACAACCAAACAGGGCCTGACCACCACAGAGAACTTGTAAGAATCCTCCTAGCCGATTCTCCTCTAATAGTAAGGTCTGCGGGATTGTCGGAGCCACTGCAATGGTTCCAACACTCTGGTAGAATCAGCGACTGTACTTGAGCTACTCTGTTGGCGACAAATGGTTTCCATTGTTTAGAAGATCCTTTCAACCAATGAAGGACGATTTGAGAGTTGCTCCAGAAGAAAATTTGTTTAGCGAAATTAGGAAATAGACCTTGTAAATAATTTCCTAAACGTGCAGCGAGGAGTGCTGCCATTAACTCTAATCTTGCAAGAGTCAAAGTTTTTAAAGGAGCAACTTTACTTTTTGACATTATAAAGCTCACTTTGATTTGGCCATTGTAATTCACGTACCTTAGGAACGCAACAGCCCCATATGCCTTGGGACTGGCGTCACAAAACACATGAAGAGAAACTTCACTTATTTCTACACTCTCAAAAAACCTTCTTTCAACAGATACTGATTCAAGTTCACGAAGTTCAGAACACCAGGTTCTCCATTTATTTTGTAGGTCACTTGGCAAATCTTCATCCCATTGTAGACCACGTCCCCACATCTCTTGAAAAAGAATTTTCACAGTGATTACAAAAGGACTAATCAGTCCACATGGATCAAATATTTTGGAAATAACTCTCAAAACGTGAAGCTTGGTGATTCTAGCATCAATGGAATCCCTAAGATCTCTTAAATCTAATTTAATTTTATCCTCAATTGGATCCCACTTCAATCCCAAGAAACCTGTTCCTTGCCCGAAATCAGTATTTTCCTCATATCCGTTTTCATTCCAAAGTTTATACAATTCCGGACAATTAGTTTTTAATTTCCTCAAATGAAATCCCGCTGCTTTTAATATCTCTATTGCCGTAGACGTCAAATGATAAGCATCTTGAACGGTATTGGCTCCATAGCAGAGATCATCAACATAAAGAAAAGAATTTAACATGTCATAACATTTTGGATGATGTTCCTTAAATTTCTTAATGTGAAATTTCAAAACGCAAGCCAAGGAAAATGGCGAAGTAGTTAAACCGAATGGGAGACGATTTAAATGGAGAGTTTCGGTTGAATCACCTACCTCTTCGGGAAACCACAAAAATTTAAGGCATTTTCTATCTTCTTCCTCAATCTCTATCATAAGAAAAGCTTTCTCTAAATCTCCGCAAAATGCAACTTGATATTCTCGAAATTTAAGAATTATGTCCAGTAAATTTGCATAAAGATTTACTCCCGATTCTAGAGACTCATTAAGAGATTTATTATTTTCATTAGCCTTACTGCTACAGTCATAAACAATTCTAACTCGAGATGTTTCCTTGTCATCCCTAATTACCGCTCTGGGGGGCATATAAATATCCTGAATTTTTATCTTCATTAACACATTTTCCCACAATCTGACATTCTTACTGATTCGATATAATTTGTTTATACTGGTCATAAATTTCTTGATTTTTATTTAGTTTGTGCTTTAACGAATCAAAACGCTTTTTCGCAACCTCATAATTAGAATTCAACCCAACTGCAGGTCCCAAGTTTTCCTTCCACATCAATCTACAAACGTACCTTTCCCCATTAAATTCCAGAGAATTTTCAAAATTTTCAATCAATTGATTGTCCCATTCAGAAAAGTTTTGTTTGTCTGACTGAAATTCTTCTATTTCCCAAAATTTTTTCAAATCGCACAAAATGGAAGAAGAGTCCATCACTAAACATACATTTTCATAATTATTAGCCAATTTATTACTTCCTTCCACTACCGCTAGTAACCAACCGAAACAAGAATTTATCGCAGTAATGTTTTCATTTAACTTTACTCTCTCGCCATAAACAACATCCCAAATGAATCGCATCCGATAAGTATTTCCGCCTGACAGTCGCCAGAAAATGAATCAGCCAAAGGTAAACCTCTTTCCTTCAACGCATTGCGAATAGACACATCAGGAATTTTCAAGGAAAAATTAGATATGGCTTCTAACTCGTACAATTTCGAACTTTGATCCCTATTGCGCAACGTCAATGAAACGATACCGTATTCCTTCTCACGTGCTATTTTGTCTCCGAAAGCAAAAATAGCTATTCTTTCGTAACGTATTGGCTTTAATTTTAATGCTTTAACTAATCGAGATGAAATAAAACTTCGATGACTACCATTGTCTAAATAATATTAGTTAAGACTGAATTTTTATCCGAACAGGCTAAAACTGTACATGTTTGTAAAAAGGGCTTATTTTTGGTACATATATTATTATGAGACACAGAAATATTCTCGGCGTTTTTATTAGATTTAGATTGTGAGACATTCAAAACAGTTTCGCTTTCCACTAGCTTCTCAGAACCTCTCATCGTAACATTAACGGGTTTATTTTTTCTATACACAGACTCATGATGAAAATTGCTTAATTTTTACACGATATTTTTGTCCTACATACGCGAGACATGTGATATTTTTTAAAACAACACCAGCATCTAGCTTCAGTCCTAAGCTTATTTATATTTTGTTTTACATCCAATTTTTTACAACTTACGGAATCGTGATGACTGTCACAGAATAAACAAACATTTTTATTTGTGTATTTAACGCTGAAGCGGTTGATATATTTTTAGGCTTTGAATAGTTTTTCTGATAAGTTTGACCACTTTGATAATTTTGGGAAAAGGATCGTTTTGTTTCGTAACATTTTAGGGGGCTCATCACAGTTTCGGCAATTTCCCTAGATTCGACTTCATTCCTCAAAAGCGTAATGATTTCCGAAACCTCACAATTCACTTCCCTGTTTCGTTTTCGGTGAAAATCTAACACCAGATCTTGTGGTAGCAACTTCAATAATACTTGATTCAATAAATGCCCATATGAACCCTCCGTTACATTTAATGAACGCAAATTTCTTACATTAACTTCTATTTCATCGTATAATTTACGCAAACCCTTAACATTAGACGAACTTCTCACGGGTTCTAAGCTTAATAATTTAGTCATGTAAGAATTTATAATAGAATCAGTTCTACCATATCTTTGTTTTAAAAGCTCAAGACATGAGTCATAGTTTTTCTCATTTAATTCAAAACCCGCAACACCGCTATATGCAGGACTAGAAAGAAGAGATTTTAAATATTGGAATTTTTCAATTTTCGTAAGTGAATTGTTTGAACCGATTGCGCTATCAAAACAGTTTAAGAATTCGGTTTAATCCTAGTATCCGGTGCACACGGGATTTGGCTACTTTTGGCGACTTTATGATGAGCAGTAAAAACGGGACATATACGATGAGTAGTAAACGGGTCATTCAAAGAATATAGTTATACATAGTATATACTATGTATATAGTGTTATATAGACGTTCTTTGGATCATGTTTGGTGTTGGCGATAATTTTCAAAATCGTGCCAAGGCTGCACCGTATACTAGGATTTTACCAAGAATTCCATAAATTTGCGAGAATCACCAGAGAATCGCAAAATTGCTAACTTTGGTAATTTTAAAGCCGTAACGGTGTTTTCCGAAACACTGGATGTGTTAAGAATTGAAGAAATCCGCTCAACATTTTCTGCTGCTAATTCTTTAATTTTGCTCTTTAGTTTAATCTTAACGAAAACTATTTTGTCATCGTATTCTTCCGAAACTTTTAATTCGTTTTAAAATTTTTCCGGATCGTCTATGAGTGCTTTCACCTCTAAATCAGGGCTTTTCAAGATCTGCTCCTTCGTTTCTAATAGTTCCAGTAGTTCTGATAATGAACTTACGTCTTCGACAGCTTCATCGAGCTTCTGCACTCTTTTAACTAGTTTAGTAACACTAGCGCGAACGTTACTTCTTTTTTCAATTATTTTCGAAAGCTTATCCATATTACCTCAGAATTTGTGAGTTCAAAAGATCTTACCTCCACAGTCCAGTATGCAATGTTACGTATCCAAAAGCGGACGTACAGTATCCAAACCTCTCAGAACTATAATCCAGTAATGATGATTAATTACTTCCGATATTCTACACTCGCGGACAAGATGCCCCAATTTTGCATCTAACGGTTCTGTGAGACTAAAGGTGCATCCAAGAGATAATAAGAGGTTTTGTAAACAATAACAACATTTATTTACAAGAAAATATATGAAAATTTCAATCAATTAGAGATATATTATTAGGCATCTCTGCCTTCCATGTCCTACACCTTTAGTATCCCGCCTGCCACTGACTATTAGGACGAACACAGCGCCCTCTAGTCAGAACGACGCTGGAAATACGTAATAGCATGTTATCTATTCGAAACTAGAGCACTGCTCTTAGCAGGCAGATGAATCTCAAACTTCAAAGTCATTATTATAACACTGTATAAAAAAGAATTTAATGTTAATATTTTATTCTTGCAATGTATGAAACGTTGGTATTTTATACAATACTTAGGCACGTTTAGGCAGAATATGAGATATGAAAATTATTAGAATACGTTTTATGCTTTCCCTAGGCAATGTATGTAATATTTAGGCATACTATAGAATGGCAAACGGTATTTAGGCAAAAGAATAGCATGACAGGACATCTGCCGACATGAAAAGAAATGCATTCTGCAGAAAAACAAATGCTATTAAGAATGTATAATAAAAGAGTGCCATTGAAAGTATTTTATTCAAAACACGTAAAGGAAAATGAGAGTTATGCAAAACAAAGTTTATGCTTTACTTATTAAAGAAACTAAAATAGAGTATGAACCTACTTGCTACATCAAAAAAAAGGGAATCATTTGTTTTGAATTGCACTTAATTTTATTTCCTTTAAAAAGGAAAACAGCGTCATGAAAAGGCCTGTACTAAAACTACTTACATTAAAAAGGGAAAACATAAAAAATGCAACACTTTTTGTATTAAAAATAAGATATTAAAATTAGCTTGCTTGTTGCAACATGGCAGGTGTGAACGAAATTTTGAATTACACTTCATTCTTTTTTTATACAGAAACATTTTATACTTTCACAATTTGTTTTACGGATATACTTAATGTATCTTTATACGCTTCCGTTGGACGGGCAGTTACCACTGACGGAACATGAGTTTTGAGATAATGAATATCTTCAATTTTAAGAGGAAAAAGTGAGTTGTGATCTCGTATACAGCTGTGTTAAAATTCCTTCAGACATTTCAAGTCGACATAAAACGCCCTTTTTAAAACACATTACTATCTGCCAATACATTGCGTTAATCATCTCGTTCGCTATCGACGCACAAAATAGGAATAGGAACTCACAGAGCAGCTCCCAAAGAAGCAACTGGAAATTTCTTTAAACACACACGACAGTAACAGAAACGGAAATCTCTTCGGTAAGCATGTCTTCCTCATCATCTTCGTTTAACCCACTGTCGAATGCAATTTCTTTCTTTCTTTCTTTCTTTTTTTTTTTTTTTTTTGAAACAGGCTCTTTTTGCATTAGCTGATTAGTTTCATATTGGTGTTTTCTTTGGATATTCCAGCTGCTCCTGTTTTCAAATATCTTGGAGTAGACAAGGTGTACAGAGACGATAGAAATCTCTTTAGGTTTGCTACTAAAAAGAGCTTCGAGAATAATTTCATAAATGAACGAAACGTAGTCCTTCTCTCTTAATGTTAGATTTGTTTTCTCGCATATTTTTGCATTTTTTCTCGCATATGTACAGGACATATTTTCATTATCTTGGTTAGCTTTTTCGACACTTCTTTGGCTTAGTAAGTGGCGATCTTCAGTGTTGGACAAAATGCCTTCAAATTGGTCACCACATTATTTGAAAACTTCCTACCACTGTCAAATTATAAAAAGGCGCTGCCTCAAGCAACGAACGAGAATATATCCACTAAGTTTTAAGTTACTTCTTAGGCTCTTTTTGACATTAGCATCTTCGATTTTGGCATTCGATCATTAGCAATTCGATTTTGGCATTAGCGTTAAAATTCACTAATTTTGGGTGATGATCTTGGTACAACACAATAAAAACCTGGCAATGGGAGTTAAATTCAGAAAAAGGCAGATGTTTTATAACAGTATCGTAAACCCTTTCTTCTTCTTCTTTTTTTTTTTTTTTTTTCTTTCTTCCTGGGAAGACTTACAAATGTGAACGTGCAGTTCAATAGCATGATGTGTAACGTTTTTTATTTGGTTGAAATTTATTTCAAGATTCTATCACATTCTCCATGTTCAGTAGCTAAATGACGTATGTGAAATAACTCAGAATTCGTGACGTAATACTGCATGGCAGTAACGTCTTCTTTAACAAGATAAGATAAATGAGTTGACTTTTCTTTTCGACAAACATTACACTAGAGCAACTCAGCAATCAATAGTCCCATTAATAGTTGTTTTTTTTTACATCATATATTTACTTCTGGTAAGTATTTTCAGTGAAGAACAAACCCTATTTTTGGAAGCATTTACTTGCACTTCAGCCAGTTCATCACAGAATGTTGATGCATGTCTATCTACTGTGATTTCTTCTCCGCCACTACCTATTACTCTTCCGTTTTCATGTAGCACAATATAGACTTACTTTTTTGTTGAAGAAATTCACCATACAAGAATGAATATTGCACATTTTAATACTCCCAAACAAAGAGTAAAAGGCAAATGGGAAATTTTGAGTCTTACGTGAGCGTTAAACGTCACATGCTTGCCACGTGATATTCGAAGTTGGTGAGGTAGTTCATACTTTGCTGGTTTGTCATTTGTCATTTTTTAGAATCCTAAGGAAATATGTAAAATATTAATCGTTTCACAATCTGGCCTAAAATCTGACATACTTGGCCGGATTTCAAGCGTTGTCTGTAACATCAATATTTAACTGAGAATTTTTTTTTTTTTATTTTTTTGAAAAAAATAAAATTTATCCGTGCATTACAATTGTACAGCATGGGGCTTTTATAAGTAAGTTAACTAAAGCATTAAATATTAGACGCATAAATAAAACGAAAAAAACAAAGAATAATAGCATTCTAGACGTCAAAAACAGATAAGTTCACTAACCAAGTCATGCCAAACGTTTTCAAATCGTTCTGCAAGCATAATCTAGAGCCATCAAATGTAGGGCAGAGAAATTAAATGTTCCACATCTTAAGGTACGTTTCTTCAACATTCACATAAATTATTTGATCTTAGATTGAAAAAAAAAAAAAAAAAAAAAAAAAAAAAAAAAAAAAAACGGGTAGCTTATAAGGATCCTAAGTTTTACTAACGTTTATTTTATTTTAAATCCTTACTATCACTTCTTATTTTCTATTTCCGGCCAGAATTAAAAGCTTTAACTTATTTATGCAAATTTGTCTTGCTAACGCCAAGTACTTAAGTTGTAGCTTTTTGCCAAGCAAGAGAGAGGAAGGAGTTATTAGAAGCAGGCCGCTTGCCATAGTAGTTTTACTGGCTGGTTGCCTTCAAGGCCAGAGGTTTAGTTGTCTTGATAATTTCAAACGTATCGTAGTTTTAGCAGCTCTCTGTACTACATACGGATTTTGTTAAATAACGGCCAATCTTAAAGTTAGGTACTTGTATATTAATCCAAAGTTAGTTTTAGTTAAAGTTTTAGTTAGTAGTTTTATATTCTTACGTTCAGACCACAAGTGGTTGGTCTCTGTATTCCGAAGTTCCGGAAATCTCTGTAAAGATAGAAAAATAAAGGGTTTCGTATACCCTTCCTGTGTGTATTGTCTACTTCACAATTTATTGAATATAGCTTGAGTAAGCTCCCTATTCCGAGTCAGGACAGTTCATGTTTCCAAAGCAAATAAAGAGCAACACAAGTCCTGATAAGCTTTCAAACTTATCGTCACCACATAAAAATTGAGATGCTTACAATTAATAGAGGAAAGACCCGAAATGCAGTCTATGGTAAACAGAAGGAAAGAACTTTTTGCTGCCCTCAGCATTACAGGATGAAGTATATTCCTCATTCCACTTAGATAAAAGCTTCTTATAACAAACATAAACTTCCAGTAATTCTTTGAAATGCTAATATTGATATCTATGGGTAAATTTAGAGCATATTTAGCTAAGATATCTGTTCTTTCCTTTCCACAGAATCCATCATGACTACACACATTATCAAACCGATGTCAGTTCCCATATTTCTAATCGAATTCACAGTTTATAGAGTTTCGATTACTAATTTGTTCCTGCTGGTTCAAAAGGTAAAGAGAAGAAAAAAAATCGGAACATCTAAGTATAAGGTACTTTGAGTATGCTATCCCATTATCCTTGATCCACATGACGATAAGATAAATTCTGAGAAGTTCTACCTGAAAAACTGTATGTTCATTTCGAATGCGGTGCTTAAAATAGCAAACCGCAGGTTGGTCTTTAAAAAAAAAAAAAAAAAAAAAAATTGCATAGGCAGTCTTATTGTTAATTTTATTGCCATTTGTGAAGCAAACCGTAGGTAAAGACTTTTTAATAATCTCTTTATAATCGTAGAGAATTTTGAAAAATATTGGAACCGTATGAAAAGACTTTTCAGTAGTCTCGTTTGAATGCCTGAGACTATTCAAAAGACTTTTCATACGGTTTGCTTCACAGATTGCAGTAAAATGAACAATAAGGCTGGCCTTGCACTTGTTCTTTTTGAAGACCAATCTGAGGTTACCTTTTTAAAGAAAGAAAATGGAAATGATTGCACAGTTTTTCAGGGAGAACTTCTCGATATTTATCTTGCCATCAAGCGGATCAAGTCTCTTATTTCCTACGTTGTTATTTAAAATAATTTTGTTACTCCTAAAGTAATTTTGCTTATTAATGTCTCTATCAATTTTAATTAATTTTTTTATATATTAAAGATTTTAAAACATGATTTTTTTCGTTTAGTCCGTGCAGAAATAAAGTTTGTTTTGTATAAGCGTAAAGTAATTTAAGAAAATGTAAAATAATCAATAGCACATACAACAACAATAAAAAATACACGTTTTCGACAAAGCATTCGAAATATATGTCTTTAAATCTAATTAAAATTATTTTTCTCTGTAATAATATAAACATATTTATAAAGGAAATATAAGGAAGGAATAAGCAAAGGAAACATATTCATAAAGGAAGTAATATATAAAGCCGCTTTCGTATTAGTGTTCATCAAAATGTTTTGAGAATCGAATATTTTAGCACAGTATTAGAACTAATAGTATTTATACTGACTGAGGTTTTAGGGGACCCAATCGCCAAATCCTGGGTTTTGAGAATCATCATTCACCACCCTTTTAGTTCGGGCGCCACTGTAGAGACATTAGGTATTTTAGAAGCAGGAGTGATGAAAAATGAGCAACGCCTTCGCCGGAAATCGAAATACGGACCTTTGGAATAGGCGCCCAGCGTGCAGAAGACCACACTACGAAGGCATGCTAAGAAGGCGGGAGAAATGCCTTACAATACCATTAAATTTTAACGAACTTTCGCTGTTTCTTTAATTAATTTCTGAGCTTGAAGAAATACATATAAAATGCACCAAGCAAATTAACTCAAAATCTATTCATACATTGCTTTCTTACATCACTTTATAAAATGAATCAAAATTTTATTTCATTGTACGGAGAGATGTAAGAAAAGATAGTAAATTAATCAATAGTAAGTAATTCAAAGTATAAATTGTAAGCTAATTTAAAATATTTTCTTTTAATTAACACCTTTTTTCGATATAAAGTTATATTTTATTATTTTCAATTACTTTTCAAAAGTCCTGCACAGAATTCAGCTTGTTTTGAGAAATAAGTGAAAATTCTAATGACATAATACATCGAGCATATTATACACCGCCTTTGAAAAGATTTAATAAAATACATAACTTAAATTAAAGTTCTGACATAAAAGAATTCGCATTCTACTGCGAGTATATCCTCCTTCAAGGAAATTCATTTTTATATTAAAATATATACGCCATTCTAAAACGTTTTTTAATCGAAATATGAATCCCTTGAGATGAATAAGAAAATTTTACATTTAGAATTTATGTAATTTTTACTTAGAGTGTCATTTAACATACGTCCCCCTTTTATTTAGCTTGCTATATACATACTGCTTTTCTAGCCTATGTTTATGCTTTATAACCCAAAACGTAATACATTTGACAGTTTGATTCTTCTTTACTATAGTCATTATTTTAAGATTAAAATTTCTTTTATGCTATAATAAGAATCATATAAAGTCATCCGTAACAACTATATATATTTTCGAGTTTTCTATTCCAAATTCTTGTATGGAATTTTAATAATTTTCTCAATCTGCTAGTTTTAGAAAAGTATAATCTTCTAAGCGTAACTTTGCTGGATTAAATTACTTAGATTTGTCGTTGACTCTGGCAACTGATGTAATCTCTGCATGTTTACAGAATAATGTATGTGGAATCTCAGATGATGTTTTTCTCAGCTTTAAAATTTAAAAGTGCATATTCACGCTTATACTAAAATAACAATCAGCATACTTCATAGGTTAAATGATTACGAATCCAACTAATTTTGTAACAACACGTCATTTTTCTGGGCTGTTAATTGCATGTAGAAAGTGCTGTATTAAGTACATTCTCAAAAGAAGAGAAACAGATGCTGTATGATTTTGTTATAGTTTTTCTTATCTATTTGAAAAGCCCTTTTATTTTCTTTTGAGGGTAAATGAGATCTTTTTTTTTACATTATCTCTGATATTGATCACATTCATATTACCACTTTTAAAAATTGTTTACGTACTAACACCAAGCTGAGCATATGTTCTATTTTAGACGCTTTATTGAAGCCTCTCATAAAAATAAAGCACTAACACTGTTCATTCAGAACGGTTCATTCCAGGCACAGTAATTAGAAGGTTCCATCCACAGTAGTAAAAGGTTTTATTCTGCCAGCGGTAACAGGATTGGTCAGTTTGTCGCATTGGTTTAGTATAAGCCCAAATTTTGTCCTATTTTCCTAGTGATTTAAAATATGATTCAGTAGTTTCAATTATAATCTGTCAATAAATTTGTATTAATAGTAACACTTATTCCTGTGGAGATGTATTGATCGAGAGTAATAAGAATGTAGAAAACACATATTGGGAAACTTATACGATTTTTATAATTTTATTTTATTTATTTATTTATTTTGTAACTTTATTTTTTATTTATTTATTTTTATTTATTTATTTATTTATTTTTTTATTTTTATTTTTATTTTTATTTTTTTTTTTTGCTAGCTTAGTGGTTGCACTATACACATGTCTCTCGTTATTTTCCTTTCCACGTTAAGGGATAAATATCTTGGCGGGCAAGGGTATCATTATCCAGTGATCCCGAGGATCCAGTGACTTTTCCTCTTTTCCTTTCCCAGCATATTCTAGTATTACTTTTTCTTTCTCTCTTTGCGGTTTCCTCTTTTAGAAGGATTGGCTCACCATGAGATGCTGTTACAAAAACTTTTTCTTTGGCATCTCATAATGAATAAATTGTCCACTTGATTGCAAAGAGACCATAACGACTGCAAAGAAGTAACTTGATTCTTGAGAAGCAAGGTACTGGCTCCAATTTACTGCTTAAGCCTCTGGTTCAGTTTAAAAGGGTTTGGTTTATTTAATTATGGAAAAGGACTCTAGAACTATTGCGTAAGGGAAGGGATGCTTTCGTGGAGGACCTTTCTAAAGACAATAGCTCATATACACATTACCAAAAAGGAAAACTAAGAGAAAGCCCATGCAGCAAGTCCATTCTCCGGGATTCAAACCGAAATACCAGTGTTCGGTGACTTTAACCCTCGGCCGCTGGTGAGCCCTCAGTTTAAAAGGGAAGAATATAGCTATCCCCATTATTGTCAATAGGCTGGACACTATTCCTTAACATTGGTAGCTTGGGAATAAGTAATCGAGAGTTCCTGGTTTCGGGAAGTCTAATTGTTGGGTTTTAGTGAGCGTATAGATCAGGTTAGTTTTGGTGCAGAAACTAACGTCTACCCGTTAGCTTCATGTAGGGTGTAAATAGGTTGTCCGAACCTTTTCCTTTATAAATATGGCCTTTTTCAAGTATTATTTCTGGACATGAAACTGATCGTGCACGAAGAGCAAGAAAAGACATAAATGCTAATCATTATCCATATTCGACCTTCACGTAATAAACAAATCACAGCCACAAATACAAAACATATTATCATTTCTGAAATTAAAGTACATTATACCTGTGGTAGGACAGCTGAAGAATATCGAAAGGCTTCACTTTGGAGATCAATATTGACAGCTTCAGCCATTCAACTTCTCTCTCTTCTCAGCACCACAAAAATAGGAAACATATCATTAAATGTAAATACGCATAAATAATCTTAATTCTTCAGCGGTATAATAGCAGAATCAGAACTGCTGCCAGTGTCTGAGGAAAAACTTTCACATGACCATTGTAAGGATTATGTTAATTTATCTAACAGTTAAATTTTGAGTTAAAGTTACTTTCTTATCTCTTCTTAATTTCAAGCTTACAACTTCCGGTCAGAACGTATTTTTAGAATCAAGTTTGGATGCAAGTGAGGAGAAGTATTTAACTGTGAAGTTGTACTGACTTCGTATTAAGGCACGTTTCCACTACTGCGTACGAACGCGTTGCGTCAATTGAAAACACGCCTATAGGTTTCCGTACAAGCGTTTCCACTGCCGCGTATCCGTAGATTACTTTTCTACCGCTAGGTGTCACTGTAATATTTTGGCGCCAAACAACCAGTTAGCGAGTTACGACGCTGAAAATCTGAATTTTTCCTGCTTAAGCGAGTATTGTTTGTTTTGGATTTGATACGGATCCTGACGTAAAACGCAGAAAAGTTTTGTTTACTAAATTCCATGTTATTGGAATTTTTTATTTCTGCGAACTATGAACTGCGAAAGTAAAGTACGCTAGCAATTTTTAGATAATGTTATAATACATATTATGAACATCACTAATTGCATAGAAGCTGAAGTAAATTTTAAAAATTTCTTTCCGTTTCTAGAAGCCTCAAATATTAATGAAATAATACATTGTTGCGCATGCGTACGGGTTCGTTACGAAATGAATGCCCAAGTCCAATGAAAAAGGAAAAAAAATTATTATTATCACAACAAATAATGCTTAAATTTCCTCTGATATTCGTGCAGTATTACAAAATCTCACAGTAGCTATCTTTTAACTACTCAAACGTTCAAGAGAACTTAATTCAAAACAGCTAAAGAAAGCTAATCCGCGAATTCGCTACAATCAACAAGAGCAGTTTTCTAAACAAACTCTCAAAACAACAACAAGCTAACTAAAATGACTTCCCCGAATTGAGAGGTTTCCTCCTTTTATAAGATTTTTAAATCGCGCGCGAGAACTTTCTGGAACTTTCTCGAAATCAAAAAGAGATATTTATTAAATGTTAAATGCACGCGCTCTTGTCTTTTCAATTTTCCGGCTTAGTTTTCTTTTAATATTAGTCACGCGCTGCATTGCGCGGGAAATAAAACAATTTAATTTACAATTCAACTAACATTAGCTATTTAAATACCAAATCCGTAACACTGCCCCCTTCCCAAATCCTGCACGTCCCAGGCAGTACAATCCCTGGACAGGAAGCCAAATTTACAACTATGGCATAAATGCAAATACTAAGCATTACTTTACAATAACAAACAACATGAACAATAAATGCAATAACTAACTTTAAACAAATCAAAAGCTATCAGATACTAAATGCAAATCAGATACAAAACACAAATCAAATACAAAACAAATACTAAATACACATTTAGAAACAAAAAAGGACCATGGTCTTACACTATTTACAATTATTTACATTACGTATTATGGCCATAGTAATGAGCTAACCTGTCGTAATGAACGACTTTAAGTTTAGAGTTCGAAGACTTACGGATCCGAATCACGACGTCATTCAGCCTGTTTCGGACTGTGTACGGACCACCATCCCAAGAGGATGGTAATTTCGGACAGAGTCCTTTCCGTCGAATTGGGTTCCACAACCACACCTTGTTTCCTTCTTTGAATCTGTGTACAGTAGCTCTTGTGTCGTATATGGATTTCACTCTCTCCGTCGCCAAGCTGACTCGCTTTCGTGCGGAACGGTGCATCTCTTCAAACCGGGCCTGGACATCTTGGGCGTATTCCTCAGGCGATGAAGGTGCAACCGTAGGGACACCAAACAGGCGATCACAAGGCAGATGAGGGTCTCGACTGAAGAGCATCTGGGATGGAGAACAATTGCTAGTCTTGCGTTTCTTTTAACCCTAGTATGATTTCGGCAGCTTCCCGAGCTGGGTCTTTCGGACAAGGCGTCGGCATTTCCAAGTGAGGACCCCATCTGAGGATGGATAGTCATGTCAGCAGATGCTGAAAGCAGTTTGTTGTTTTTGAAGTCTAAGGAAAAATTGTATTTCTTTAAAAAGTCCAATCCGAGTATGCATGGATCTGTAATATCCGCCACATAAGCCATGTGATGGTAGGCGGCACTTCCAAACGTGATGTTCACGTTTAACTTCCCAGCTATGTCGATCTTATCACCAGATGCAGTCTCAAGGGTAACACAGGATGGCGTCCAAATAAGTTTATCTTTAAACCGTTCAGCTAAATCTTTCCTAATGATGGTAACATTAGCTCCTGTTTCAATGATCATATTGCAAGGAACTCCATCGATATGCACATTGATGGACAGTCCGTTACTGTTGCCACTCTCTGTAGAAATCTTGAGCGCTTTAAAACAAGGTTTTCATTATCTGGCAACCTCCGTTCCTTGATATGGTCATTAATTTGTTTCTTGCGTCGTCGCTGAGAAATGGTCTCAATTTCCGTACCCTGGGGTGTTCTGCAATTCTTTCGTACGTGGCTTTCAGTTCCACAGTTCCAGCACTTTGGTTTCTTGTCAGTTCTTTTCTGTCCCATGGCATTTAATTGCCTATTTAACCCGCCTCTCTTATTTTCCATGCTCTGGGGTGTTCTGCAGTTCCTCCTTATGTGGCCTTCAACACCGCAGTTCCAGCACTTTAGATTGGTTTCTTCTCACCAATATTCCGTCTCAAGGCATTCACTGGTCTTGTCAAATCATCCGTTTTATTATCGATTCCCTGAGGTGTTCTGCAATGCCGTCGTATATACCCTTCAATACCACATTTCCAACACCTTACAGCCACTTTGTTCTCACTCCTACTCTTTATCAAAGCATTGACTTCTCTGGCTAAATTATCTAAACGAGCCATCAGTTGATCCACTCGCTCGTGGGCTCGCACAGCTCTGACTTGGTAGCGATCTCTACGAGTTGCTTGCTAGGCTGCCTCGAACTTCATGGCGTACAACAGAGCGCTTTTTATGTCCTTCACATCCGCCATTCGCAGAGCTTTCTGTATTTCAGGGTCCCGGATGCCATCGATGAAGTATTGCAGGGACAGGATTTCCCTTGTTTCTGTCGGGCACTCCGAAAAGGCGTGATGTGACAGCCTTTCAACATCCGTGGCGAGCTCCTGAAGTGTTTCGGTGGGCTTCTGCTGACGGGATTTTAGTTGAAGCCTGCTGTAGTCTTTTAAACACTTTATCAAAGCATGAAGCGCAACTCCAATGCGCCATGTGGCGACATCATTCGCGTTAATGAAGCGCCATCTGTGAAACTTCTCGCATGCACTTTTCTTTTCGCCAGAATGGCAACATGAAGCAAAAGAGAAGAAAAAGAACAATGACTGATTTTTTGTCAGTGTGATTCTGTATCTAAAAAATGTAAATAAATATTAATCTTATTGGAGTAAGAGTAGTGTTTAACATTTCATATGTTCAAGACATTCACACTGGTTTACCCGGATGCGATTGAAATCAACTTATAAAGTGTCTGATGAAAAAAAGAACGTACGATGTATCTGTAATTTTATGAGATGTCACTGACATTATAAGCACTTTATAAATAGTCACCTGTTACCGAATAAATGTTACGGACAGCGTCGTAAAAAGCTACTTACCCATTTTTAAAGTTCCGCAGGTTTTTCCTGAGTTTGACAGTGGATTGAGTGATAGTTTCGATTTCGAAGTGCTTCTGGTGTGCATGGATTATATCAAGAATTGATGAATCGATTGTTTTAGTGCGTCTGTGAAATGTAAATTCCGAGCGTACGTGAGACTGAAATACTTCTAAAATGGTTAAGTGTTAAGTTAGAATACAGCGCCACCTATTGATAGGGAGAGAAACTCTCATTTGGCCATCTGGATTCGGCTAAGGAACATGCCAGAGCATGTACTAGATCTGAATAGTTAATTACTGTCAATAAATTAGTTAGTTCTTTTGCTATACAGTCCACTCATTAGTTTAGAATCATAGTACATGGTCAGCAGAACCGGAGAAATGAACAAAATGCTGGCATTAGATAGAAATAAAACTTCGTTAAAAACGAAACTAACTAGATTAGAAAAAGCAGTGAAGGAATATGATGATAATTCGAATAAGAACGAAATTAAAATAAAGTATAGATCTTTTCAAAGCATTCAAATGGATATTAGAAACTTAAGGAATAGATATTTCGAAAGCGTTGATGAAAAAGATGTCACAGCGATTGATGAA
The DNA here is from genome assembly GCF_044657685.1 of Stegodyphus dumicola. NCBI lineage: Eukaryota > Metazoa > Arthropoda > Arachnida > Araneae > Eresidae > Stegodyphus > Stegodyphus dumicola. Next base: position 128,007,978 of record NC_140771.1, on the reverse strand, counting down.
GAAATCGCCGAAATGGAAGAAAGAACGGAAGTTCTAAAAGTAAGCATTATGGAAATTCTATCATCTATTGCTCATTCTGAACATGAAAATGATTGCAGTAAAATTGATCCTAAAGTACAAGTACGTTTGCCAGAATTACCAATTCCTAAATTTTCTGGTAAATATACGGAATGGAATAATTTTAAGCTTCAATTCGAAAACATCATAGTGAATAACACGCAACTGACAGAAGTTCAGAAACTCTACTATTTAAAAGCTGCATTAACTGATGAAGCAAAAAATCTTGAAACTGTTGATAATACTTTTAGTTCTCTATTTAAAGCTCTTCAAGATAGGTATGAAAATAAAAGAATATTAGTTGAGACGCATATAAAGTCAATAATGGATTTACGTACTTTAACATTCGAATCGTCTAAAGGAATAAGATATGTAATAGGTAATGTTACTAAAAACCTTAGGGCTTTGAATTTTTTAAAGTATGAGAAAAATAATTTATCGGATATTCTATTATTAAATATTGTACTTCAGAAACTAGATTTTGAAACGCGCAAACAATTTGAATTAAGCATTAATGCTACGGATGTTCCTACGTTTGATGAATTAATTTCGTTTTTAGAGAAAAGATGTCAGTTATTGGATAACATTAACCGTAATGCTAATAAAATGAAATATCCATTAGAAAAAAATTCGAAATCAAAGTCTCTGATGGTTAAAACCGATAGTGTTTCGATTTGTGTTATATGTAAAAATAACAATCATCCACTGTATAAAGGTGATTCATTTTTAAAACTAAATCCAAATCAAAGATATGAAATAGTTAAAACCCATGAACTGTGTCTTAACTGCCTTCAGTAACGAACATTTAATCGCAAAATGCATCGTCTGCTCAGAAATGGCGCCATCGAACATAAGTTAAACAAAACAAAAACGGAAGCAGTGAGTGACGAAATTATAAGCAAGAACGCAGATGTCTCTAATAAAAAATCAATCAAGTTGTCTTTTGACAAGCAGAAAAAACGTCTTATTGGCGACTGCAATAATATATGTTTGCAATTCAGGAGGTAAAAGAATCCCAGTTCGCGCAATACTTGATAACGGCAGCATGAGTTTTTTCCTGTGTGAACGAGTTGCTAATTTGTTAAATATAAAGAAAGAATTTATGCATCTGTATCCGGAATTAATGAGAACGTTATAAATATTAATTATCAACTAGATGTACAGATTTCGAATAAGGATTTAACATATGTAAGATCAGTTAATTGTTTAGTTATTTCTAAAATAACCAGTGTAACTCCATCAAGGAGTTTAGATGTGCAGTCATTAAATATTCCCATTGATATTGAATTGGCGGATCCGCAATTTGGAGTACCTAACAAAATAGATATGTTATTAGAAGCCGAATTGTTCTTTGAGATTTTAAAACAAGGAAAATTTCAATTAGAAAACCAACCGTTGATATTCCAAGAAACAGTTTTTGGATATATTGCCTCTGGTGCATGCAAGAGTAACTCGGAAGTAAATTATTGTGGTTTAGTTCAAAATAGTGAAAAAAGAAGACACAATAACACGCCGAATAAATACTAATTCAGAAGTCAAACAACAAAAATCAGCGTTATATTTACAAAATTTTCACAGTGTGAAAATTTTGTAATCCACTGTGAAAATTTTGTAAATATAACGCTGATTTTTGTTGTTTGACTTCTGAATTAGTGAAGAAAGAGTTGAAGAAATTTTGAAACGATTTTAGGAAGTTGAATCTATTGAAAATATTGAGGATGCTTTGAGTGAAGAAGGAAAATACTGTGAAGAACATTTCAAGCGTAGTCACTATAGACAAAATGATGGAAGATATGTAGTTCAGTTACCCATAAGGAAAGGTGTAGAATTAGGAGAATCGAAAATGCTGGCTGAGAAAAGATTGCATCAAGTGTGGAATCAACTAGAAAGTGATTCGAATATGAAAACATTATATAAGAATTTTATCAAGGAATATAAGGATCTGAATCACATGGAAGAAGTTCAAGAAATTGAAACATCGACTTGCAATTATCTTAGTCATCATGGAATTTATCGGCCAGAGAAAGCCTCTACCAAGCTTCGCGTTGTGTGTAATGCATCCGCGGCTACACGGTAAAAAAAAAAAAGTTCGCTCTTTACAGGCAAAAGTTTTGTAAAGTTACAGAAATCAAAAAGTTACAGAAGAATTTCCTGTAATGGTAACAGGTTGAAAGCAAACTGTAGCGGTAACAGCTGATTTGCTTGTAACATTACAGACAATGTTTCAGTAGCCGCGCGGAAGAATCACGTGACTGACTGGAAATTAGCCAATCAGGAGAAAAGTGTTTGAAAGCTAGTTGCAGAAAAAAACATGGCTGAATGCATGTTGGTTGTATAGCTCAGGTAAGTAAGAAAATGTTTACAATTACTGCTTGAAATATTTTTTGTTCATTTTATGCAGATTATTCTCATGCACTTTGCACTGTTATATGTAGTGAGTAAGTATTTAAACGTTTAAGCTTTGCGATTAATTAATATCAGTGTTCGTAATGTCTAATGAGTTGAAAGAGTGCAAAATATTTATTCCAAATGCAGATCTAATAGTAGTATTTTGTCATTGTGCATCCGATAAATTACGCCTTAAATTGCTCGTATTATTATTTAAAACTAATTATTCCAAAATTTAATCACTGTTTGTGGTATATAATTGAAATGGTAATGTGGTTGTTGAAAACAAAACTAATCATTTTAGCGTTCTTTTACAATCGTCTGACCAAAGAATGTTTGACATCTTTTTCCCGGCAGGCCTTGCGAGAAACGTTTATATAAACATTTAGAATTCTGAATGTAATGTATATATTTTTTTGCTTACTAGGTTTAGTTTATTCTTTTTCTAGGATTATCTAATTAGTTATACCTGGTTTATAATTCAGTCTAATATGTTTATGTACGAGTGTGTTATGAAGTAAAATTACAAAAACTTGAACAACGCGGTCGAGAATCTCGTTTATTCCTTTAGTGTAATAATATTTTTTTCAGTGGTATTAATTTCTTATGAAAATATTATAATTCCAAAATGAAGTAATTATATTGATTAAAAATATGCCGAAAAATGGAAATGAACTAAAATATTTTTCTAACAATTCGTTAAACTAATTATAAAACAAAACTAAAATTTTGTGCATTATTTCCAAAAATATCATTTCATTAATATTTTATAAATGACAACATATATTATATTGTATATATAACTACCATTGCATACTTATAAGTTTTTAAACTTTTAATGTAGAATTTATGTTGATTTTATTTTGCCCAGTTTTAATACAGTTTTGAAGTATGATAGTCTTGTTACTAGGATAGCATGAATCTGATAATACAAGTTTAATACATTTCTTGACAGATGTTTCTCTTATTCATGTAATATAATATATAAATCATAAAATAAGTTTTCTTAAAAATAAATTATTATTGTTTATTGGAATTTAAAACAATTCTGTATCTGTATGTTGTATTAAAAATAAAATAATAATGAATTTTTAATGAAGCATTGATTTTAGCATTAACAATGTAAATATATATATATATATATACACACATGAATAAATGGAAATGCAAGCTACTTTTCCTTACAAAACCGCCCATGAATATATACTTCCCTTTAGGCTGATAGCCTTTGCATGCTTTGCCATATTCTATCAATCCAAATGATGCAAATATGCAGAAAACTTTACTTTCTTTGAAAGTTAATACCGGAAATAAAATTCAGTGCATTTGTAAACTACAATAGTTCTCTTATAGCTTGGCATTTAATTACCCAATGATTTACTAGTCCAAACTAAGGCAGAATTCAGATATCGTTCAAATAAAAGAAAATTAATAAGGTCTGATTTTTAGACGTATATATGAAGATTTATTTTTTTAAAATATTATTTTAAGTCAACCAAATTAATTTCAAATTTAAGTAAGTATTCATGCCTTTCAGTAGCATTATTTTTGATATCTTAAATTAAATAACTGAATGCAATATTTCTTGTTAATAAAAGAAAAGCAATGTTATGAAAGACTAGCGAAGTGGATTTGCAAGTTCTAATTACGAAAGGTCCCATGCTTTAAGGGGTCATGTTTAAAAATACTTAATTAAAAAAAATATTTAACGTAAAACTTCCAAACTTCACACATGTGGAATATTAATTCTATATATTTTATCTCATTCTTATTTTATTAATTAATTTCATAGCATTTTGTGTGACACTAGTAGTAATTATTAATTAAATTTTATGCTGTTTCTGATCTATGTTTTGATTTTGTTATTAATTACGTTAGTTTACATAAGATTTAAAATTATGTAAGGTACAAAAACCTTCTGCATCTATTAATATATGCTAAAGTGAATGAAATTATGCCAGTGAAATTTTTTAAAATCAAAAACAAATTTCTGTGGAAAATTAAAGTTATAAATTCTAAATGCAAACAAAGGAGTGAATTTGAAAGTTATCAAATAAGCCAAAGTGTTGGTCATTTTTTCAGTTTTGCAGAAGAATTTTTATACTTTGCAGAATGGGAATATGATATTTGGTTTTGTTAGTATTAATTATTACAACTGAATTATTGCAACTTACATTGCAACACGTAATTTAGCTTAAAATTTATTTGAACTTAATTTTCTAATTTATTTTGATCATGTATATTTCATATGTCATAAGTCTTTGAAATGAACTTAATTCTATTTATTTACACAATTTTTTTAAAGAAGAAAAAGTCACATTTGGTTTGCTTAGTTGCACACGAAGATACATACCTATATATATATAGAGAGAGAGAGAGAGGGAGAAAGAGGAGTTATGTTTTCTTCCTTTTTACTAATATTATAGTATGAGAATCAAGGGGGAAATTAAGCAATCAATTTAATTTTGAAGGATGTGATTACAATAAGATCATAACCAATCAAAAATATTCATGAATGAACTACTGGTAACTATCATAGTATTATTATTTAAAAGAAACCTACATTCCAATAAGAACGCTTAGTAACATAACCATTTAAGTTATCTGATAAAAGTAATTTTCATTCCTACTTCCCTATACCTTGAATTTCACTCTTAGTATTGCCCACTGCTACTCCCTAGACCTCAAAGCATTTAATGCATCTGGAACTGCAATTTGTGTCTTCTTCTACAGCATGCAAGTTATCACCGTTTAGTTTGTACTGCCACGAGCAATGATCTTCAGAATTACCGTATTGCGTTGCATATTCCACCCCACCCAGCTTTAGAACCAGATTCTGAAAATTAAAAAAATATTTACATAATTTTCCCCCTTTTAATGCATTCAGAAAAGGAATATTCCAAGATTTTAAAATGGATTTATCAACATAATGATTGTTTTCGTCATACTAACAAAGGCAAACTTTTGCACACTTAAGGCCCCGTTGAATCTTTCTCTTCTAACTGTTGAATATTATGTCAGCCTAATACAAACAATGATCTATGATAGTGAAAGCAAATACCAACTACTATTCACTGTGCGATTTTGCCATATCAGCTGAATGTTCACCCTAGCAAGCATCGGACCACAACCTTCTCTAATTATTTATGTATGATCTGAGGCCTAAGGATTTGCAAGAAGAACAATGAGAATGACAGAAGTTCAAATTATAAAGAAGAAATGAGATAACTTATTAGATGTTGCAATTATGTGTATTGTTATTGAAATAGAGGTTTCTTTTAAATAAATAATATTGTGATAGTAGTAGTTATCCATGATTACTTTTCATTTGTTATATTCCTACTGTGAATGTGTCCTTTGGAAATTAAATTATTCGTTTAATTTTTCCCTCTTAATTTTCGAAAGATAAAATTAGTAAAAATAAGTGGGAATATGGCATCAAGAGCATTAGATATCCCCATTTTCTTGAAGCTGTTCACTATTATTGTTTCATCAATGATAGGCCATGCACCCAAAATCCACTAGCAAATCAGTTAGTAAAATGAAAATGACCACTATGCGGACAAAACATTTAGGGTAACTTGTTTTGTGAGCGCCTTAAGGAAGACAAACATTACCTAAATCTTTAAAACATATTCAGAATCCTGTGCTAAAAGAAAGCTAGGGGGAAAATGTTGTCCGAGTCCCAGTGATTCCTTTGGACGAATATGTAATATTGTTTTAGAAATTTAAGGTAATAAATATAATATTTTTCGAATGCTAAAACAGTTCGAGAAATTTATTCAAGTTCTGAATTCTGAATATAAGTATACTGTATATTATATTTAATAACTATGGTGGCTTCATTTATGAAAATATTTGAATATTGGCTGTTTTTGTACAATGAACCTTCTCTAAGCTAGATATACGTGATTCCTGAAAATTTTGAACTTTAAATGATAGTGGGCATCCTAGAGAAGTTATGTTTACTAATTAGTTATTTTATGAGGAATGCTGGTTAAATTTAAAAAGTGATTGACTGAGGTAGCTTGTCGTAATGAGATGGTTCACTGTAATCCAATTTTTTAAAGAATTTAAGCTGTTCTTAATTAATTAAGATATTATAAAGAAATATGATTAAAAGTGTTATATAAGCACATGTTTAAAACATCTATTAAAATAATTTTTATAAGCTTTTTAAGAGCATGATTATGATTTTAAAAGAAATGTTTTTTTCTTTATTTAGGAGACATGATTTACAAAGAGGAGAAAAACCATTCATTTTTTCCAAGCAGTCGAAACGAATTTTTATGAAATGTTTATTAAATTATATTATGTTATTTTTTAATTAATTCTTTTTTTTCAGGTTTTATGTAAAGCTTATGAATTAAGTAATAAATTATTTTTACTTCTGTATTTTAATTAGCATATCATTTGCTTCATAGTGTTTCACAATAAAATTATAAATTCAATAAACTTCTTAATTAACATGCTGTAATATAGAGAGAGCATAAAGTTTGTTTTCTGTTGTCATATGTTTATTTCACAATTTTGTATGCGAATCTCGAAATTTATAATAACTAGGAATACTTTTTAGTATCACTTTCGAAATGGTAAATATTAAGCTTAGATTCATTACATATTATGTTTGTAAAAAATTATAGGTAAAATTAAAATGCATTAAATTTTAAGCTAAACTGAAGTATTAATTTTAGAAATAAATTTCTTAAAGGCATAATTGTATTAAGAATTTTAAGGGAAACAAGGCTTTAAAAATTAAGGTCAGTTGGCAAAGTTTTATGCTTATTCAAAAAGCATGACATTAGGTTTTTAATGAAAGACATCTATCTGTTAATTCAAAGGAAATTATTTGAAGGTAAGTAAAAAAGTTATGCATTATTTCAAACAATAGCAGACTGTTGACAAACACTGAGTGCAGATAAGAATAAAAAAATTAGTTAGACGTTGTAATTCAAGCGTATGAACAAAATTTGATTTTCCTGTAGTAACAAAATGAAGTTCATTGCTATGTTGAATTCTTTAATTTACTGAAAATGTCATTTTTTAGAAGGAGAGAATATATTTTTGAAATATGAAGAACAGCTGTTCTGAGTTCTTCATAGAAATATTTCACAAAATGTCTTTTACTGTAATAATATGATCATATCAACATGCAACACGTTTACTCATATAAGTTAAATCTAAAGCAACATGTGTCTATTTTAGCTAAAATTACTAAAAAGAAAGTTCTAGAACATATCTTAAATAACTGACACTAAAACATGCAAATAAAACATACCATTTTTTCAGCTATTTTACAGGGCAAATATAAGGAGTAGCATATCAATTTGAACTTTTAAATTGATCAAAATGATAATATGAAAGGCCTTTCGATAATATCAGACATAAGTTTCTCTTCATAAAACAAAAATACTCTTCAACAGACTAATGTTACTTTTTGAAAAAAGAACATTGCTGTTGAAAGCACATCTTTTAAATTAATGTCAAATTGACTAATTTAAAAAGCCAAACTATTATGCTTCACTTGCATATATCTGTATAATGATATACACATGCAGATATTGTTTTACTCAAAACATCTTGATTTCAATATATTTTATTATAATAAGCATCATTTTAGACAAAAATATCCATTACTTTTATAGACATATCCTTTAGTATTATCTATGAAAAATATATTCTACACACATAATTACTTAATGGGATATTAGAAGGAAATAATCTGAAACCTTTACAGATACAACCATTGGAATTTTACGTAAGAAAAGTATCTTCTACTCACATAATAACTTGCTATAATAATACAAGCAAATAACCTGTAACGGTTACAGATATATCTGTTGAGATTTTACATGAGAAAAACATGTTCTTTTTACATAATTATTTGCTGTAATATTACACGCAAATAATCTGTAACTATTACAGATATATCGTTTGGGAATTTACATGAGAAAAATATGTTCTACTTACATAACTATATGCTGTGATATTACAAGAAAAAGATCTGTAACCATTACAGGCAAAACTCTTGTAATGTTACAAAGAAAACACCTGTTGCTGTTACTCAAATAACCCATGGCATCCCAGTTTCCATGAGTTTTCTTAGTAACCTTACAGATTTTTTTTACAGTGTACTAGCAATGGAAAATCACTTAATTCGATATTAATGGAAGGACGAGTACCTCAGGAAGATTTATTTTCTATTATTATTAGATTTCAAAAGTACAACTATGCATTAGGAGCTGATGTTCAGAAGATGTACAGACAAATACTTGTTGAACCATCTCAACGAAATCAGTTGACCTTGTGGAAAGAATCAGTTGGTAGTCCTGTGCAGACTTATCGTCTAAGGACTGTAACATACGGAACAGCAAGTGCACCATTCCTCGCAACAAGGGTGTTGAAGCAGTTAGCAATGGATGAAGCAAATGACTTTCCTTATGCCTCAAGAGCCATACTGAAGGATTGTTATGTGGACGACATTATCACTGGAGCTAATACGCTGCAAGAAGCCAAGGAGTTCCAGACACAGTTAACCTGTCTTCCTTCTAGAACGTGGTGGAATGCAGTTACACAAATGGTGTTCAAACAATCCAGAATTATTGAAGAATAAAGAAAGTGCAACTCATGATTACTCTTCTCAAGTTACGGATAAGCCTCAGATTACAAAGGCTTTAGGAATGTCATGGAATACGTCTACAGACTGTTTTTCTTACGATTTAAAGATGCTTGACATTGAAGAAACAAGAACGAAAAGAGATGTCTTATCAACAATAGGTCACCTCTTTGATCCGTTAGATTTAATTGGACCTGTTACGATGAAAGCTAAAATATTTCTACAAAAACTTTGGCTTCTAAAATTAAATTGGAATGCACCTCTTCTTAAAATTTCTTTGAAAAATGGAAAGAATTTCTGCATAGTCTAAAAATAGTCAACGATTATCGCATCCCTAGATTTGTTCTAACCAATGGATTACAGCAAGTAGAAATAATAGGATTCTGTGATGCTAGTCAGAAAGCCTACGGTGCTGCAATTTATGTGAAATGTATGTCATCTTCAAATGAATGTTCATCAAGACTTCTGTGCAGAAAGTCTCGTGTGTCACCTCTGAAGTCAATTACCATTCCTCGTTTGGAACTTTGTGGTGCAATTCTGTTGGTAAAACTAATGAAAAGAATATTAGAGGCCATTCAGCTGCCTATAGTAAAGGTGTATTACTTCACTGGGTAAAATCCTAGTATACGGTGCGGCCTTGGCACGATTTTTGAAATTGTCGCCAACACCAAAATGATGCGTTTACGTTTGTTGCCAAATTTTTGGCAATCTCAAAGTAAAGCGTCACCACAAGTTTGAGTTGGCAAAAAAAGTAAACAGAATGATAATCATAAGATAATAAACCCTAAGCATACGGTGGGACACAGGAAAAAAAGCAAGCATTTAGAAATTGAAAATAATTTTTTAACAGACCTTTATAACAAATAAAAATATAATTTTCCACATGCATCGCAACAAATACAAAACATTCACATATCAAATACAATAAATTAAATACCATGGCTCAGTGTCACATATGTTTTAGAGTCTATATCATAACTCAAATGCCATAGCCCTCAAACTCGGGTGGCGGATATATTGCTTTTATTGCAAATATAAAGTCTTTCATTTTTTCGGATGACGATTTATTATTTTTCAGGCGCCGCCACATATATTCCACCAAATAAAAGTCAAACTCTTCGCTTACCTTTTTCGTCCCCTTCATCCCACGCTTAACAGCACTCCACGTTCCTTCCAAATCCTAGTATACGGTGCGGCCATGGCGCGATTTTTAAAATTCGGCAGCAATCCGGAATCTACTGCCCATTAAATTACAGCAAGCTTTCCTTCCAGTTCTAACTTCCAAAAAAATTTCGTGTTTAAATATTCGCAATTCATAGCACTGCACATCATAATCGAAAAGTAACGTTATCCAACTGTACAACAAATTACGTTAGCAAAGAGAACTGTAGAACAAAATATGTTAGCAACTCGAACTGTAGAATAAAAGACGATATCAAACTAAAATCATATTCAGTATCTGACCAAAAATTGATTAATTAAAAAATATTAACCAATCACAAACTCGGCGGAACCACTACTGTTATTTTAAAAAATACAAAAAATAAAAGATAAATAAATTTTACCTGAACATACGTTATCCTTTATCATTCAGTTCAGCCGAAGACAGAAGATTAACGGAACTTCAAACAAAGGTTTGAAATAATTCTTCTCTTCCAACTGCACCAATCAAAACTTCACAATTTAATATATTTAATGAGCATGCGCGAAAATGCTCCCAAATGCACTCTCCTCCAGAGCATGCAAAATCGGCTTGGTTACCACAATTGGCGCGCTTATTAGTCTCTTAAACCCAAATTTCGCTAACTCTCATGTGCACCGTATACTAGGATTAAGCCCTTCACTGATTCGTCCATATTGTTAACATGGATTAAGAAGGAACCCCATCAACTAAAGACATTTGTTGCTAATAGAGTATCTGTTATTCGCAGCATGACTGCTGTTCATGGGTGGTACCATGTTAGCACTCACAATAATCCAGCTGATTTGATATCACGTGGAGCTGAACCTAAAGATCTTCTTCATAATGATTTATGGTAGTATGAACCAACTTTCTTGACTAAGGAGAGGTTTTTGACTAATCCTTGTGAAGTAATTTCATCTGATATGGATAATGTGGAATATGTTAAAGAACTCAAACTTAAGGATAATGACTTAGTTAATTTAAATGTGAACTTTAATTCCCTTATTTTAGATCATATTCTTAACATCAGTAATAACTATATTCGTATTATTCGTATGTTAAGTTTTGTTTGTAGATTTATAGCCAATTGTAAGAGAAAAATTTTAATAGGTTCGTTCTCTAACTGTTAAAGAATTGGATGACGCTGAAAAAATCATGATCAGGTATGTACAGTTACAAAATTTTAGCAAGGATATTCTTTTCTTAAAAAATAAGAATTGTGTTTCTTCCAAAAGTAAGTTAAAATTTTTATGTACATTTCTAGATAATGATTCTCTTGTGAGAGTAGGAGGCAGACTTGCCAATAGTAATCTTAATTACAACCAAAAGTTTCCTTATGTAATGCCAAAAGATCATGTATTTACTAGATTAATTTTTCAGTATTACCATGTTAAATATTTACATCTTGGTGCTCAAGCACTATTGCATCAGTAGTCATCATGTAGTAAATTTTGGGTTATTAATGGTCGAGATATAGCTCGAAAGGTTGTACATGAATGTGTAACATGTTTTAAGATTAAACCAATTGTATGTGAACAACTTATGGGAAATTTACCTGGTGAGAGAGTTAATCCAGGGTTTCTATTTAATACGTGTGGACTCGATTTTTCTGTTCCATTCTTCATTACGTATAAAAATCAGAGAAAAGATAATTATTCAAAAGTGTACGTTGCTATATTCATATGTTTAGCTACTAAAGCAGTACATTTAGAGGTAGTAACTGATTTAACCACAGATTCATTACTTGCTATTATTAAAAGATTTATTGCTAGACGTGGAAAATATAATACCATAATGTCAGATAATGGCTCGAATATGGTTGGTGCAAAATCAGAACTGAAAAAATTGCATAGTTTGGTCCTTAAATCTAATTCTGACATAGCAGATTTCTTAACCTCTGAAGGTATAAATTGGAAACTAATTCCACTTAGAGCGCCAAATTTTGGTGGTTTATGGGAAGCAGGTATTAGGTCATTTAAATACCATCTTTAACGTACAATCGGCAGTTATAAATTAACTTTAGAGGAATTTTGGACTGTTGTCACACAGATTGAAGGTATTCTCAATTCTCGTCCAATTTTACCTTTATTAACAGATGCAAATGACTTTGAAGCCTTAACGCCGGGTCATTTTTTAATTGGACGTTCCATTACTTCATATCCTGAACCAGATTTGTCAAATCTTACAGATAATAGACTTTCTAAATGGCAGATTATTACCAAGTTCATTCAAGTTATTTGGAAACGTTGACAAACTGATTATTTAAAGCATCTCCAACAACGCACCAAATGGTTTATTAATAAAGAAAATTTAAAGGCAGGTATATTAGTTGTGTTAAAGGAAGATAATCTTCCCCCATTTACATGGTCTTTAGCTAGAATTCTAGAAGTTTTATCTGGTAAAGATGATAAGGCCAGAGTTGTTAAAGTGAAAACATCAAATGGTGTGTATATTCGATGTATTAGTAAAATTTGTTTATTACCTATCCAGGATAATAATGTTTAGTTTACATTATTATGTTCCTATTGAAAATTGTGCTTTACATAAAAATGGAAATGTTTAAGAATAAATTTGTTGTTTAAATACCAAATCCGTAACAATATATATATTATTAAAACTAAAATGTACTGTTACTGAAAAATAAATAAGTAAAATTAAAAAAGTTAAATGAATTAAAAAAATAGTTAGTACTTTAAAAATACAGAGCAACTATAAAGAAAGTTTCACAATATTTACACAAAATTTGCTATTCTTGTATACCGCTGACCGCTGACTTCAGGGTCATAGCTGCATAATTTATTAGAAATCTCATTTGTTTTAAAATGCACTATGGGCAGTTATATTTTATGCCTAATCCATAAAATAATATTTTTAATTTAAAAATTTTTAATTCATATCTCTTTTTATAGAAGTTATAAAAATAAGCTTTTTCTCTTTATATATATGCTACCATGAAAGACCGATATTGGAGAATGTCGACTTTCACCGGAGAATGTCAACATTCACCAAATACGTCGGTGAAAGATCGAATATTGCATTACATTCTTGTACATTCGGATCCTCACCGGTGTATGTCGACAATCGCGGATATGCTCTGGTGTAGGTCCTAAAGTTTCATAATAGTTTAAGTTGTTGCAATAAATAAGAATACATAATTTAGCATACATAATTAATCACATAAGAATACATAATTAATCACATAATTTAGTAAGATTCTTATTTCTACTATTTTATTTTCTCATTCGGAACGTACTGTATAATTAAGTAAGTTTCTAACTTCTATTATTTTTCTTTCTCATTTTGAATGTACTGCATGTTTTAAGTTCTTAAGTTCTTATTTTAAGTTTCAAGTGCGTTTTTTCGAGAGTGAATTACGGAGAAGAAAGCATAATATTCTTATATGTTCACTAATGGTGAATGTTCACATTTACTGCTGTAAGCCAGAAATAAGAGTATTTAGAAAATATTTCGGACTTACTCCAAGTGACTATGTGAATGTTGACATTCATCGGTGAAAGTCGACATTCTCCAGATTTCGGTTTTTTACCGTAACATATACACACATTAGGTAAAGAAAATGGAAATATTTAATTAATTAATTCCTGCGCTTCTGCTGGAGAGGACTGAATTTTAAAGCAATTATTATAGTAATTTTTTGTTTAAAAAATTTTAGAGCGTTAGTACTGTCTTATGTTAATTCGTAATGAAAGTTTAGAGCCGTAAACATCCCAACGTCTGACCACATGTATGTACATTCACATAAAAGTGAAAAGAAAAAAAATATACATATATAATGTGTACAAGGTTTCAAAAGAACAAATGATAAAGTTAAATTCCATTTAAATAATTCTCTTACGCTATCGCTGAAAGGAATGAAATTTGAATTTAACAAACATTCTCTATTCGTAAAAAGCAAATTTAAAGTTAATTAAATTTAAATGAAATTTAATGCAAACAAAACGAAAACATTTACGAAAAGAGAATTTTGTTAAATTCAAATATATATGTACAGGGTATGCTTTAAATTCGTCTTATATAAATTTTCAAAATTTTTTACGGGGAAAATTTAAATAAATAAGAGCATAAATAAAACAATATATTTAATGCATATAATAATAGAAATAAATTATAAATTATGAATATACATCAAATTGGAACAAAAACCTAAGAAAGTTGCAGAGATGGTGAAAAAAGCGTATGGGATTCGAACTCATGACCCCAAAAGTTAAAACTTGCTACCGTTAGCTTTACCACTAAACTAGCATCACATGGGAAGGAAATGCATATTTTGGCTTATATACATCATCAAGTAAATCAATTCTTAAAACTAAATGTTTGGTTCTATTTCAGTGTGCTACCGTCTAAAAAATTCACCAAAATTTGTTCTTCAGCTTCTAGTGCATTTCTTACAAAAAAACAGTATCTTTTAAAATTTTTTATCTATTGAGGATAAACGGGCTGCTAAAAATATATTCCATGTGCTTACAAATTTATGTTAGCCAAAAAGATATATTTATAAATAGAAAAATACAAATTTAACGTACTCTTTAATGCAGTGGAATATTTAAAAGGCTATCAAATTTAATTTATAATTAACGTTTTTAGTTTTTACCTGTTTCAAAAGAAAAAATAACAAATCTTTTAATGCCATATCTGATTTGCTATAGCTGTTTGATATAGTCAGACATTCATTTTCATTAAAGGTAAATGTGTATGCAGAACTAGGAAATAATTGTCAGAAAAAATTTTGCTATTTCATGGACATGGAATTATAATTTTTGCCGCTGAATTTCTTAAACGCCTGATTTTATCTGCGGATATGTATTGTAGCTGCAGTTATCTTATTTTTCTTACCTTTTCTAGCTAAATTCAGCTAATTGCTGTCTTTTTCAGCACGCAGGTTTCTCGCTGTTAATTCAGAAATAAGTATTTTTTCACAAAACATTCTTTCCCTAAGCGAGCGTTCATCGATACTTCTGCCGCCATTAAATTTTGGTGACAATACCTGATTGCTCCTTTTTTACCACGTGACCCAAACGCATCCGCAGACATACGGATAGAAGTTGGACATTGTTGAACTCCATCTGTTCCGGTTTGACTAGAAACTTTCACTATGCCGATGTTCCGGTTTGATTAGAAACAAACTTTTCTCTGCCTCGGAATGGCAACAGTGAGAACTTGATTTTTCGATTTGTTATGACGCAGCTAGAACGCTGCTCATGAGATGTAACGTTAGATTCGATTCTAGATTCTAGAATAGATTAATTTTAGTATTTAATAAATCTTTTAAAACTAGAAGAGCTTGAACTTCGAAGTGGAGCTGTAGTGAACTCAACAGTCAGAGGTGAAAATTCCATTGAGATTCATTAAAAGGTATTCGTCATTTAGAAAATTGATTAGAGCTACTGCATGGTGTTTAAGGTTTGTGAATAACTGTAAAACCAATCCACCATTAAGAAAAAGTTTTTAGAGTGCTTCTAGATTACAGAATGCAACAAAGGTGCTAGTCAAATGTGTACAGCATTCTGAATTTTAACCTGAAATTAAGTGCCTGCAGTCGAAACGATCAGTTCCAAGTAATAGTAAGGTTTTATCCTTAAATGTATTTCTTGATGAAGATGAACTTTTACGAGTTGGCGGGAGACTACGTTTCTCCAATCTTTCAGAAGATCAGAAACATCAACTTCTTTTACCCAAAAGACATCATTTCACTGAATTACTCATAGATTATTATCATAAAAAATCTCTTCATTCGGGCGTTCAAACAACACTTTCTCTTATTAGACAATTATATTGGATACCTACCGGACAAGATAGAGTTAGACGTGTTATACGTAAATGCAGGACGTGCTTTCGGACAAGAACCAAACCATAAACCAAATGATGGGAGACTTACCTAGAGATAGAGTTGTAATAACTAGACCATTCGAAAAAATAGGACTGGACTTTGCAGGTCCAGTTATTACCAAGCCTAATTTGAAAAGATATAGGGTTACGTTAAAATCATACATTGCGATATTTATTTGCTTTAGTACAAAGGCTATTCATTTAGAAGTAGTATCGGATTTGTCTACTGAAGCATTTCTAGCATGTCTTAGAAGGTGTATTGTCAGACGATCTATCATTGTTTGGAGTGATAACTTCAAGGGAACGAAGAATATTCTCGATAAACACTTTAGAATTTGTAGAATCTATGCTCAACCTCATGGCGAGCCAGCGGTATTCGTCAGCAAAGACTTAGCCACCTGCAGTCATTTTTTCTTCGAACGGATGTATAGATATGGATATGGAGAAGTGTAGTGGACACCCATTGTTTAACCATTGACAATGTGGGTGTTGTCCAGCCACACTAAACCTTCAGCCGCCATATGAAAGCCCTTGTGTCGTGATCAGTCGAGTTGACAAAGTTGTCACAATTTCCATACGGAGCAAAGCTTAAACAGTAAGCATCGACCGCCTTAAACCAACATATGTCACAAGAAAAGATGCTGAAGACTCAGCGCCCGCAAATAATCGGAGAACTTCGCTCCCAACGACACAGGATTCCCCTGCAAAATCGGATATTCCCACGTCTCCAGCAACTATACCTGCGCCGAACTGTGAATCACCAGCAATGGTAACTCGCTCTGGCCGACGTATACTCTTCAGTCCACAGCATAGCTAAAATCTCGCTATCGCTGGTGAGGGCTGCCTATAGCGATCTCACCGGACTATATTCCTTGAAAGGCGCGCCTCGGATGAAGACAAAGGACGAGGAGACGAGGAGAGGAGAAAGCAAACAAGCGTCGCCAGAGTACACTGACTCTCTTGACTTGGTGTTCTGAGGCGGTCGCGGACACTTAGCCGACACCAGTTAGCCGACAGGACATTTAGCCGACACGGACACTTAGCCGTCACGGACACTTAGCCGACGGGACATTTAGCCGACAAGGACACTTAGCCGACAGGTCATTTAGCCGACACGGACACTTAGCCGACAGGACATTTAGCCGACACGGACAGTTAGCCGACAGGACATTTAGCCGACACGGACAGTTAGCCGACAGGACATTTAGCCGACAAGGACACTTAGCCGACAGGTCATTTAGCCGACACACAAAATTCGCCGTCAGGGCATTTAGTTACGGGACAGTTAACTGTCAAGACATTTTGTCAACAGGACAATAAGCCGACAGTGATGTTTAGCTGACGTGTACCCAATAATTATTTAAATTTACAATCAATTACAAAATATCTCGACTTCTCCATAAGTTCAATATCTAAGTTATTTTTTTCACCTATCAGTAAAATTCAGTTTCCGATTCTTGAAGATCTCACACGTGCTTTTAATTATTGCGTTCATTTAGTATTGTTTGATATGTATCATGCTGCTTGGTTTATATTGGCCAAATTGAAAAAGCGCTGAAATTTCTCGTCAGAGAATATGAATTAAATTTCGAAAGCAAAAAAGAATTTTTTTAGCTAAGTACGACGGTCACTTAATCATTCGTACATTTTAACATGGGATCTTCAAAAATTATCCGTAATGCTTCTTCATTTAGTCAAATGGGTTCTTTTGAACACTTTCACATGATTAATAATTTCCCTTGTTTACTTAATGATAATAATTTTCCAATCTTGCTCTTCCAAATGCTTTCAAATTTCTAATATCTTTACATTTCATTAATATTTTATTCATCACATCATGTTACATTCTTTCCCTTACAAAATCGTTTGGCTCCTCCCACTAATGAAATTTCCTTTCCCTGTCCTATGAAGCGACGCAGTCGCACATGTAGGTATCCAGCCATTGCCTTACCCTGTATATAGCAAGTGAAATTACTGAGCATAATCTTTTTCTGTGGTAGCACTAAGTTCAGGAGATTTGAATGCGAAGCATTCACATATCATTTTATCGAAGTAGGAGGTGATGAGCAATTATATTCGTAGGGAGCAATTATAGTGATTTGGCGGATACTGTATAGGCATAACTTGCTTGTAGGAATATCGTGCGAGAATCCGCAGTGAGGTGGGATCATTCGTTTCGCGTTACGAAGCGCAGTTACTGGAGAGACATCGTAGGCTAGACTGAACTGGCTGTTGTCTTCAGCGTAGTAGGAGTACACCGTTCTGAAAAATCTGAATAATGCAATAAAAGTTATTGTTAGGAAAAACGATATGTAGTTTAGTTAGGTATTCAGTAACTGTGCGGTAGTGGTCTGAGTCATAAACTCTTATGGTCAGTGTACCTCCACTTAAGTTTCCACGATATTTTTTTATATTTAATTGCTCTTCAAAATCTTCTTTCATCTTATCCCAATCCCCCGTGAAGTCTGCTAACACTATAGGGGGAATGTGTCCTGCTTATTTGTTGGGTGTTAATAAATTCACCTTCCTTTGCTTCCATATTGTCTTCAGGGTTTAGTTCCTCGAATTTACTTTTTTTGAGCTCGTTTTTCTATTTCGGAATTTGATAGAGTTCCCTTATGAGTTATTCTAGGGGTTATGTATCCTTCTTCATCTATTGTGGTTTTCTTTTTTATTCTAGATTTTTGCCTAGCAGTAATATCAGGTTGACTTGTTTCCTCTGTTGGATTATTTAGGGTTTCGTTTTGTTTCATTTCATTAATGTATAATTCTAAGATTTGTATATCCTTTTCCATAGCATTGACGTGAGCTAAGTGAACTTCAGTCGCATTATTTGGATTAAATGAATTTTTATAAGCATGAAACTCAGAAAGCATAAGTTGCTTAAGTATTTCTAAGTTATCGTTGGTAACTTCCAAATTTCTGTGATTACACACAGATTTGATACGGTTTTCGATCGCCTCCTTGTCCATGATATGCATGAATCCTAACTTTTAACCTAATGGCAATAAGAATAATGAAAACGTACTTATCATGAACATCAAGAAGAGACGATAGCAACTCAGGATCAGCTTCAGCAGTGAGAGCAATGTCTTTTTCCCTTTCTTCACAAAATCGCAGGGATAAAGCAACGCCGTAGACATAAAGAACAATTTCTCTAATGATCAACAGCAACAACCATTCGACGTATTATAACTCAGAATGCACAAAATTTATGAGTTTTGAGGATGGTGGCATGAACTGCTAATTATAGAGGTCGCAAATAATTTATACTTTTGCTGGTCTTAAACATTCACTTTTTTAATTGTTTTTAATAACAAAATAAAATATATTTGCTAAACTAACCCTCACTGCCATATGTTTCTATAAAAAAGTAGAATTCAAGTATAATTCAAGAATGACAGTAATTTTTATTGCATTATTCAGATTTTTCATGACAGGGGAAAGGAAATTCCATTAGTGGGAGGAGCCAAACGATTTTTTAAGGGAAGGAATGTAACATGATGTGATGAGCAAAATAGTAATGAAACGTAGAGATATTAGAAATTTGAAAGCATTTGAAAAGCATTTGCATTTGAAAGCAAAGAGCGAGATTGGAAAATTAATATCATTAAGTAAACAAGAAAAATTATTAATGATATGAAAGTTGATTAAATAATAGAAGCTTTACGGATAATTTTTGATGAACCCATATTAAAATGCAATTAAGTGACCGCTGTACTTATCTAAAAAAATTGTTTTTCCTTTCGAAAATTAATTCATATTCTCTGACGAGAAATTTCAGCGCTTTTTCAATTTGGCCAATATAAACCAAGCAGCATGATACATATCAAACAATGCTAAATTAACACAATAAATTAAAAGCACGTATGAGATCTTCAAGAATCGAAAACTGAATTTTACTGATAGGTGAAAAAAATAACTTAGATATTGAACTTATGGAGAAGTCGAGATATTTTGTAATTGATTGTAAATTTAAATAATTATTGGGTACACGTCAGCTAAACATCACTGTCGGCTTATTGTCCTGTTGACAAAATGTCTTGACAGTTAACTGTCCCGTAACTAAATGCCCTGACAGCGAATTTTGTGTGTCGGCTAAATGACCTGTTGGCTAAGTGTCCTTGTCGGCTAAATGTCCTGTCGGCTAACTGTCCGTGTCGGCTAAATGTCCTGTCGACTAACTGTCCGTGTCGGCTAAATGACCTGTCGGCTAAGTGTCCTTGTCGGCTAAATGTCCTGTCGGCTAAGTGTCCGTGTCGGCTAAGTGTCCGTGTCGGCTAAATGTCCTGTCGGCTAACTGGTGTCGGTGAAGTGTCCCGTCGGCTAAGTGGTTTTCGGCTAAGTGTCACGGACCGGTTCTGAGGTACGCAGTAGAATGCTCCTGTAAGTTTCGATTTAGAAATGTTGTAATGTTTACCCTGCGCGCTAAGTAACTTATGTAAAATAAATTCTACCTCGAATATGGATACGTTGCATCTTACTTTATAAGGTTTTATCAAGCATCTAATATATATTAAGTATAAATACCCTAAAGAGCTTTATTGTACAAAATGATATTTAGAGCACAAAGGGAAATAGTAAAATTAAAGTGGACATTCAAGGAGCTGTTGGAAATTAAACTAGAATTTTGTACCTATATATGTACATAATAATAATAAACTTTACTCTCTCTTTCACTCTCTCTAATAATTCTATAATAATTGAAACATCATGAGTAATATTTAGTTGGGTATGAGTATGAAACACACAAAAATATGAAAAACATATAAGTGAATATAAAAGAATTGAATTATTTTCGGGTAAAACCTGTTTTATTGCAAAAAATTTGACTTTGTAATCACTGCTGGAAAATGATAGTTTTAAGGCGAAATGCTGCTCTCTGGCGAATTCTATAACTCTTGATTTTGAAAGCTGAGGCTAATCGGAATCGTCTAAGTTATCATCTTAATATTGTTGTGAGCGGCATCTTCCAAACATGTCTAGAATATATTTGTGTGGTCACGTGTTTTTTTCTATCGTAGATGGCCATGTGCCTAGATATATGGAAATGAATACACTTAACAACCTCGAGCCACTCGGTGTTTGGATCCACTGATTCTAATTTTCTAGCGTAATATCCACCAAGCTAAAATCCTAGGCAAAATCCCTTTGATGCAAATATTTTAATATCTGGAGTTGTCGGCTCAATAGATAGTATTCAGATACACTACTGGCCATTAAAATGCAACATCATGAAAGAAAGCAAATACAAAAAACATATTTATTGTACATAAACAGTATGTCATGAAGACAAAATGATTAAATTTGTAAGCAGTTTGGGGGGTTACAAGGGTGTGAAATTAGTAGAAACAGCTGCCACCCCTGGGAGCAAAAACGGCCCTTATCCGGTTAGGCATGGAGTCGAACTGGACTCTGATGACTGAATCGGGCAGTTCATTCCATGCTGCTTCAAATCTATGCCACACTTCATCAACCGTATTAGCTATAGGGGGATGACGGGTTACTCGCTCAGCAACCCATTGCCAGATGTTTCCAATTGGTGACAGATCTGGAGATCGTGTTGGCCAGGGTAGCAATCAAAAGTCCTGTGTTTCGAGGAAGGTCAGAACACGACGTGCAGCATGGCGTTTGGCAGGCCTTGAAAATAGGGCACAACCACTGGACGTCACATAAAATAAATGCAGCGATCTGCGTTCATATTACCATCGATCAGAATTAGAGATGTGCTTGACGTCAGGTGCAGGACTTCTATGCGGATATCAAATGCAAGCAGGCGACGTGCGGTCTCCTCGGAGCCTTCAAACACGTATGCGGCCCTCTGAAAACTGCACGCAGAACCGAGACTAGTCTGAAAAGACGACATTATGCCACTTCTGTATCCAGCTTTGTCGTTCGGCTTTGTCGTTTGTCGTCGTCACCGTCTCTCTCTATGCTACATTGTCAAGGAAAACCGAAATAATGGTCGTCGTGTTGATAGTCCACGTTGCTGCAAACGTCGACGAACCGTTCGAGCGGATACTAGGCGTGCTGCAAATATGCCCATTTCCTGACTAATGATCCGTAATGTGGTTGTACTGTTTTGCAGGGCGTACATCACAATATGTTTTTCCTCTTCGACGTTACTCATGGGAGAGCTTTGAGATCCTGCACGCCATTCAGTATGACTCGGAAACAACCCATTGATTCCATATTGGCATGCCAGTAGTTGGATGTCAGCCAGTGCGACGGGCGATATCACGGAACGATAATCCACACTTTCGATAGGCAATGATCCTGCCTCTTTTGAATTACGAAACTTGCTGGTAAGCATTTCTTCTTATTATTCGAGGCATAACACGATATTCTGAGCCAACGAAGCCTTGCGAAGCGCTTTCCGAATGAGAAATCCATTACACAGCTTTTGTTTTATGCAGTGCTTCAGATGTCATTTCTCCGTTCTGCGTCGTCTAAATGCGCTGGAATACCAATTATCTGCAGATCCCATTTTTTCTTCCTTTCATGTGATTTTGACGTTCGTCAGATCACTCCTTCCTGGTGTTGCAGTTTTAATGGCCAGCAGTGTACTTTAAAGTGAAAGAAACAACAAACACTAATGGAATTTTTATTTCTAATTAATAGGTTTGGTGTTGAATTTTAAGATTTTTGCGCACTTACGTAACTTAGATTTTATGTAATTTGCATAGTACGTATGTGTAAAGGTGCATTTTCAAAACCAAGAAAACACGTTCGGAAGAAAGTAAAAATAAGACAAGTATTACTCACTTTCTAATTTGGAAAAATATGTTTTCATAATCACTAGCTGAGTAGAAATCGTTAATATATCGGTGAGGTACTTTATTTTTAATAGCTACAATTATCCACAAGCATTTCTATCTGCTAAGCTACATCATGGGAAAATAAAGATTCACATTTAACTCTCCCAATAATTAAGCATGCAACTTAGATTTCATCGCGATGATGAAGAAAATATTGGCTCTAACGTCTTTTACTAGTTCTGGTGGTTCCAGTTATGCCATGCTGATAAAGTGTCCAGTAAACCTACAGAGTTTGACTTTCTTTGGTAACATAAACTAGCATCAGATTCTCACAGACTTGCAGCGAATTATCGCTGTGTCTGAAGTTAACGAAAGAGACTTGAAAAGGTTAAAATAACGTTTTAAATAAATCAGAACTTTGACATAAACACACTTCTAGCGCTAACAGGATCGACCACCATTTAATTGCGATGTAACTTAAAGTGACAGAGAAATTTAGAGTTAAACTAAGTTTAGTATTCAAGTACTACACAATCGATTTTTAATTTTAAATTGGTTCAGAAATTTTTATCGGCGTAAAGCTGCGTTTACACTGGTCCATTGGGGCGAAAAGCGTCAACGCAGAAAAAAACGCTTTCCGCGTACGTCAGTTCACACCAGCGCCGCAACTTTCGCTTTAAAAGTTGTCATATGCTCGCACTAGATAGCGCTTCATATCGGAAACTTGGGGGAAAAACGGGAAATTTTTGTGTGGTATTTTGACTTTTTACGATTATATTTTTTAATTAAAATGGATTTAATTTCTGCTCGATTAAAACTTATTTTGCTTCTTGTTTTGTGTAAGAAAAGCAGAATGCAGTGGTTTGTATTAATATGTGAGAGATGATTGCAGCAAGAAAGTGCAAATAATTTAACTCAAGAAATGCGTTTGAACGAAATGAAATTTCTTTTAATTACTTTCGCATGACACCTCATCAATTCGATGAATTTCTAGCGCTCATTGAACTATTTAGTCAAAGCAGAACACAAATTTTTGTCAGAATATCCCAGAAAAGAATCGTTTGGACGAAAGGAATAGGATATCCCAGAAAAGGATCGTTGTATATATAAAACGCTGTGTATATCTAATTTAATTCATTTATGAATTTTGTTGAATGATAATTAAAAAATCCCAATTGCATGATTCTATTTTGAAGAGTACATTTTTCATGGGACAGAATACCATAAATGTTTTTGCATGATGTATGAACTTCCCTTAAATGCAAAAAAAAAAAAAAAAAATTGCAATTATTGACAAATAATTTTACTGTTCGTAAAAAATTTTGCTTGCATTGAAACCTCTAAGAATTCTTAGGTATAAATATGGCTTATCTCATTTCTCTGACCTAATCAAAACAAATCTACGAATTTTATCATGGCAAGTAAATTGGTGTCTGCCGTTGGCATGGGCCTTGAACATCATGTAGGTGACAATACGATTTTGAACACCCCCCCGCCAATTTTGAAGAACAACACCCTGAAGTGCAATGGTCTCCTACCCTTCTTCCTTTGCCACCAAACCTTTGGAGAGGACTTTAAGCTCACCAGCATTTAGAGCACCCCTATATCGCACAGACCCTAAACATTCACAAACATCTATACCTTCTCCGGGATTTGACACCGAACCCAACAAATAGCATCCCAGAGCACTAACCACTGTATCGATGTGGGAGAATCAAAAGTTGTCAAGAATTAAAATCTAAACTTCAATTTAAAAAATTCAAGTAGGTTGCCAACTATGTATTTTTTTGTTAGTTTTGCTTAAACAAAATTTTAAGTGGGATTCAGTGGGAAAAATTTTAAGTGAGACTGGAGAAAATTAACGAAGAAGCTTAAGAAAAACGAAATATTTCGGCGATATACAAAATTACCGTTGACTTTACTGAAATTATCAGTTGCTAAATGTACCGGTACAGGCTTAGAACAGCTAATTGATTCAGAACAGAAGTATTAGAAAGCCAGTTTACGAGTCACTGCCACTGTGAAGTTACTAGCGAGTTTAGTAATAGAATTTCGTAGCCATAGAGAAGGCACAGATTCAAATCGAAAAGCAAATGTTTTAATAGAGTAGAGCTACAAGGATCTTCAGTTTTACTAAAGTTTATTTTGTTTTAAAACTTTACTGTCCTCTCTTATTTTCCACTTCTGGCCAGAATAAACTTTTAGTCTGTTTATGCAAATTGTGCTTGCAAACTCTTAAGTATTTAAGTAGTGGCGTTTCGCCAAGAAAAGCCACTACTTAAATAGAGAGGACTTCTATTAGGAGAGAGAGAGAGAAGCTTCTCGCCACTTTATTTCACGCGTGCTTTCAGTTAGTTGCTGTCCCCCTTTGAGGCCAGAGGTTTAGTCCTTTTGATACTGCAGTTTTTCTGCGGTCTGTGTACTACATACGTAAACATCTAAAATGCCAAATCTTAGTGTTACTATTAAGTAAAATATTCAAGTTTAGCTCTTATTTAAATTTAGTTAGTTATAGTTCTTATTTTCTTAAGTTCAGACAACAAGTGGTCGTCTTTGTATCCCGAAGTGCGAAAGCACCTGTGAATTGTGAAGAATAAAGGGTAGTTAAACCCTTCCTCTTTCTTGTCATCACTATTCTCCTCACTATTCTCCTCAGGACAGTTACATGTTTCCAAAACATATAAAAAGAAATAGCAGCTCCGATAGAGTATCTACCTAAATTCTATAGCTTTTCGCAAAAAATGAACTTTCCTGGTAATGGACAAGTAAATTATTTGTCGCACATGATATGCGACGAATTAGAAACAGTTTATTGCTCCCTTATTGTAAACTACGCTAACAATATAGCTGATACAGATGAATTATATTTTGAGATTTATTGATAAAAATAGAAATATAAAAGAACGATTTTTTCTGTTTTATTAATATCAGAAATCCCGATTTTGATTATTTAGAAGGAATAGTTTTGAAATTTTTAGGTTTATTGATGGATACGAAAAACTTTAGTAAGGAACCTAAGATAATGCGGCAAATGTAGCTTCTAAACGCAGCGGATTGAAAGTAAGAATAAAACATTATGTTAATACAGCAACCGACATACCAGAGGTGGTTCGTACAAATTGGGCGGCTGTTATGCAGAAGAGTATATGTATGAAATATGGTAAACTAAAACTAATCATTCTCCAAAAGAAAGCAATTAATTTGTAGGGTTTTCATTAGTTCAATTAACAATTATTCAAATTTTTGTTAGCTTTCCTGAACTCTCAACTTCCCCTCGCATTACATCGCTAGGATGCAAAGTTAAGTGAAGTGAGTATTTAAACGGGTGAATCGTGGAGTTTATTCAGAGCGTGTTTTCGCTAGTCAGAGCACATTACGATTCTGACCTTGCTGTTACGCCTTTTGTCCATTTAAATAATTAACAGGCCAGATAGGTAGTCGAGTCAACTTAGTTAACCTTAACTTAAAGTGCTAGTCCAGCACTACTATTTAGAATTCAAATAATTTGTATAAAAACTCTCAAGTTCCACTGTAAGTTACCGGTGTTATCGTAAAGCACGAAGTACATGCCTTTATGTTCATATTTGATATTAACACTTTCAGGACGGGCGTCCCATATACGCATTCCCTAAGAACGCCTCTTACAGCCGGGCGTCCCATCCACGCATCAGTAAAGATCGCATTCAGAGGACGGGGGGATGCGTATACGCATTTTAAGGTGGAACGTTTTTCTGAAGGCCACTAGATGGCATCCTGTGTCCATTACTTGTGAAATGAACACAGTTTTAGGTTCCTGACCTTGAGTTTGATATATTCTGCTTGACTTTGGTATTTCACTCATCAGCTGTTCGAGGGTGAGGGGGCGAAGGGAAAGCGTAAACAGAGGTGGGCTCTTTAAATCGCTGCGTGCTAATGAAAACATTCTCGTATCTGATTTATATCCAATTCCTTTTTTTATTCTATTATTTTCCTCTACAATGTACGGTCTTTTAGGGTTACTGTGCGGAGTTTTTTTACATTTTGCATTCCCTTCAGATATATTTCCGTTCCTTCTTTTTTTATTTAGGAAAGAACGCAAATGAGAGTACTGATTCATTTTCTAAAGAGTTAGAAAGTGATACTTTTTCTAAGAGTTACAAAGTGATACTTCTCTGTGCTTCGAGATTTACCACACTCGTTTTCATTTTAAATTTTGTTACTTCTTACTGTAAATAGTCTTTATTGTGTTTTTTTTATTAATTTTAAACTTTATTGATGGATTTTATCAATTAAAACTTTGGAATAATTTGAATAGCGCTTCCGAAAATTATTTTAGAAGATAAGCAATTTTTAAGTATATTTTCATGTAAAATAAAGAAAAAAATGTTTTAAGGCCTAATTTTAACATATATATAGGAGCTCAAGTAATAATCTAAAATGATACCAAAAATTACGATGCTAGAAGCGAAACTTTAGTTTTTCTGATTTTTGCCATAAAATTAGGCTTAGCGATGCAAAACCTCCGTCCTGTACGGTGACTGCCTTCGATTCTCTTCCGTCCCGCACGAGCCTCTTAAACAAAGGTGCGCCGTAGCGAAAAGGTTAATAAAGGGTTATTTTTCACCCTTCTTCTGTGCTGGTATTATTTCATACCAACGTGAGAAGTCGCCAGGTTTCTTAGTAGCACCTCGTAGAGTTTATGTGGCCAAAGAGAGTAAGATCCTATAAATTTATTATTTTTCTTTTTACAAGCAGTCAGATATTTCTTTGCATTTCAGATCTGTATCTTTACTGTTTAAATGATGTAAATATAGAATTGTGGTTTCCGGAAAATGTAGTTACGGATCTCGAACTTTTCTAAATTCTAAAATGCGGTTCTTACTTACATAAAGTATGGCCACCCCTGCTATATACCACATGCTCCATTCTCACAGCTTTGCTCTATCATTTTGACCTCACGGTAAAACACTGATGTCCACACCTGCTAACAACCGTCAACTATTAACTATATACCACGCTCTAGCCATACTAAGTTTATTATGAAACTGTGCTGCGAAATCCTGTACTACAGCAGTAAATTATTTTGATTTTGTTCAAAATTTATATGTATATTTCTCGCCATCTACTTGGCGATATGATATACTTATAAATAGTATAATACATAATCACTCTCCTTATATAAAATGAATAAATGTTACTAGAGAATATCCAGTGCATGTATCATACAAGGGCATATATTTAACATACATATTATTTGCATCATACAAGAGCAGACGTAGTTTCAGCATTAAAACGTAATAAACAGAAATTAAAATTAATATGTCCGATAATGAAAAACCAATGAGCCAATCGAAGATAAAAAAATAAGCAAAGTATTTCAATGAATATTAAACAGCGTTATAAGCACTTTTATGGGATGAGTAATACTACAGTGAATAAATAAGATAAATAGTGTAAATAAATCATTACAAGACAGACAGTAGAACTTATTGTTAGGAACAAATCTTCTGAAATCACTTTTGAATTTTACCATGAATGTCAGGAACAGGTTTGATCTTATCGAGAACGATGACAGTTTACCGACGGAAAACCGAAATTACCAGGAGACCAGAACTAAAAAAAGTGTGGTGATGGCGATAAGGAGCGCGCCTTGCGCCCTCCGATAAGTGTGGCAACCCTAGAGGAGAAGTTTCTTACGAGTAGCGAGGAGAACGAAACAGGCAGGCTGTCGGGCAGTGTGCACGAAGTTCCTAAATAAAGCTTAATTTTTATTATGCACTATGTCTTGTTAATATTTATATTAATGCAGTAAGAACATAATCTGTGATATGGAATTTGAGGATTGGTGGTAAAAACATAACCGGAAACCACCATAATGGTAACCCGGACTGTGTTAAATCGTATGAACAGTTCTCAAGCACTTTCGGTTTTGACTACAAGCCATCACTCAAGATCTCCAAACCAGAAGTAATGGATTACATCGGTTTTCATCCTCCGAATCACAGATGAGTACTAATTATAGATCATTTTATAATTCTGTTTTCTACTTATCATTTAATTTAATTTTCTTTAGTTAAATTTTTGCTTTTATTTTGGCTTAAAAACCTTGCACAATGTCTGATGTTCATGCCGTCCAAATTCCAGTTTATAACCGATCAGACCCATCTTTATGGTTTATTATGTGTGAAAGTACTTTTGCTCTTGCCACCCCCAAACCTATCACAGAATCCATTACTAAATATAATTATGTAGTTTCTCATCTTCCTCCAGATATCGCATCACTAGTACGGGATTTACTTATGAAACCAGACCCTATTGATCCATATGCAAAGCTTAAAACTGAGTTAATAAATCGTTCAGGAGAATCTTCTCAGCAAGAAATTCGCCAATTATTATCTGGAGAAGAATTAGGTTCTCGAAAACCTTCCGATTTGCTTAGAAATATGAAACGTCGAGCAGAATCTTTAAATGTTCCTGATAACTTAATGTTAGAATTATTCCTTCAACGTTTGCCTTCGACTGTTCAGTCTATTTTGGCAGCGGTTTCCAATTTAACTGTAGATAAAGCTGTAGAAATTGCCGACAGAATTTTAGAAGTAAATCCAACCCCAGGGACTTGTGCCGTTTCTCGCACAGTCGATCAGTCTCTTGAGGATAAATTATTTAAACAAATAGAAAAATTAAACAAACGTATTGATCGCATTTCTCTTTCTCGTGGTCGCTCGCCAAATCGCGGAGATCGCAATAAGGAAAGAAGCAATTCCAAAAGGAGAGATTATTCTGTTTGCTGGTATCATAGACGTTTTGGGAAAAAGTGTAGAGATGACAAATGTACAAAACCTTGTTCATGGCAGGGAAACGAAACCAGCAAAGAATAGAGGCGACTTATTCTTTGCCTCAAGTTTCACGTCGCCTGTTCGTTCGTGACCGTAGAACAAACCTTTCATTCTTGGTCGATACCGGCTCTGACGTGTCCTTACTTCCAGCAAATAATTCTCAAAAACGGAATTCGTCCCAACAAACACTTTTCGCTGCTAATTCTTCTACTATTCATGTTTATGGTCAAAAAACACTTTCTTTGGATTTCAAATTAAGACGACAGTTTACATGGACTTTTCTTATAGCAAATGTTAGTACACCCATTCTTGGAGCAGATTTTCTCCATTTCTTTGAATTGGTCCCTGATCTCAGAAACAAATGTCTCAAAGATTTAAAAACGCATTTTAAAACCGTCGGTTGCGTGAAAAATGCAAGCATTTATTCAGTAAAAACTGTATTTAGTGATACACCATATCACAAAATTTTAAAAGAATTTCCTTCAGTTACTAGATTACCAGATCCTAACCAACCTGTTAAACACAACACCGTTCATTATATCATAACTAAAGGTCCACCTGTGGTTGCAAAACCTCGTCGGTTAGCTCCAGATCGCTTAAAAATAGCAAAACAAGAATTTCAAACTATGATGCAATTGGGGCATTTGAGACCTTCGAGCAGCAATTATGCATCCCCACTTCACATGGTTCCAAAAAAGGGAAGTCTGGAATGGAGACCTGTAGGAGATTATCGAGCATTGAACGCTCAAACAATAAAAGACAAATACCCTATTCCATATTTAGCCGATTTTACTGCTGCATTGCACGGTACTAAAATTTTTAGTCATGTCGACCTGATTAAGGCATACCATCAAATACCAATTAACCCAGCCGACATCCACAAAACCGCCATATGCACACCATTCGGTTTATTCGAAAGTATCCGTATGCAATTCGGCTTATGCAATGCATCTGCGACTTTTCAACGTTTTATAGATGAAGAAGTCACGCGGGATTTAGAAGGCGTTTACGCTTTTGTCGATGACTTGCTCATAGCCTCTAAAGATTCTGAGGAACATTGCAGGCATTTGAAAGCTTTATTTTCCAAACTTCAGGAATATGGACTTTGCATAAATGTTTCAAAATGCACCTTTAGTCAAACATCTATTGATTTCTTAGGTTTTCACCTTAGTGAAAACGGAATTGAACCTCTTCCTGACAAAGTCAAATGTATTTTAGATTTTCCTCAACCTACCACTCTCACTCAGCTTCGCCGATTTTTAGGCATGTTTAACTTTTATAGATGTTTCATACCTAAAGCAGCACATATTCTTTCTCCTTTAATAAAATTGTTAGAAGGCTATATTAATAAAAAGAAATCTCGTTCTCGTGTTCAGGATTCATCCCCACAATTAAATTGGAACGAGAATGCTGAACAAGCCTTTATTGCTGCCAAAAATGCCATTGCTCAGGCTACCCTTTTGAGACACCCTATTCCCGGAGCCCAGCTAAGCATCTGGGTAGATGCCTCAGACGTAGCAATCGGCGGCACACTTATGCAGTTATCTCAACAAACATGGGAACCTATAGCATTTTTCTCTATGAAACTCAATAAAAGTCAACAGAAATGGTCCGCGTACGATAGGGAATTATTTTCTATTTATTCTGCAATTAAGAAATTCCGACACATGTTAGAGGGCAGAAATTTTATAATTTATACGGATCAAAAACCGTTAATATACGCTTTTAAACAGAACCCTCATAAATGTTCACCTCGACAATTGCGCCATTTAGATTTTATTTCTCAGTACTCTACTGATATTAGGCATGTGCAAGGTTCAAAAAACGTCGTTGCTGACGCTCTTTCAAGAATCGAAATTGATTCCATAACAAAATCTCCATTTTTGGATTTTAAAAAATTTTCGGAAGCTCAACGGCATGATCCGGAAGTACAAGACCTTCTCAAAAACAACACATCATCTTTGAAACTGGAATTTAAACCGTGCCAATATTCTGATGGTAATATTCTTTGTGACACATCAACGGACATTCCTCGTCCATTTGTTCCGAATTCCTTTCGCAGACTCATCTTTAATCATCTGCATAATCTGTCACATCCAGGAATTGCAGCTACTACGAAGCTTATTTGTTCTCGTTATGTATGGCCCGATATGAAACGTCATATCAAAAATTGGGTGAAATCCTGTGAATCTTGCCAAAAATCGAAAATTACTAGGCATACTAAAGCACCACTGGGCACATTCTCTCTTCCTGATGCACGTTTTTCAGAAATCCATATGGATATCGTCGGACCGTTACCTCCATCAGAAGGCAATGTGTACCTTTTGACTCTAATAGATAGATTCTCCAGATGGCCTGAAGCCATTCCCATCCCGGATATGAAAACGGAAACCATTTGCAGAGCCATCTTCAACTGTTGGATATCTCGTTTTGGCTGCCCATCGATCATAACAACAGACCAAGGTTCTCAAATGAGATCCGCACTTTTTGCAGAATTCACGCGCATTTTGGGTACGAACAGAATCACAACAACAGCCTATCATCCAATGTCAAACGGCATTGTTGAACGATTTCATCGACATTTAAAATCTTCTCTCAAGGCTCACGAGACCAATAACTGGACTGAAACACTACCAGTTGTTATGCTTGGTATTCGGACAGCCGTAAAGGAAGATCTACAGTCATCTTGTGCTGAACTGGTGTACGGCACAACTCTCAAGCTGCCTAGTGATATGATAACGTCATCTAAGATATCTCCGTATGACACACAATTTATCACGAATCTTCGGCATAGAATGCAACAATTGAATCCAATAGCAACATCTGCACATTGCCAAGAAAAATGTTACGTAAGTGCTACCTTAAAGTCGTGTACGCATGTATACTTACGTGTCGATCGAGTAAAGCCACCTCTGTGCCAACCATATACAGGTCCGCATAAAGTCCTTTCTAGAACAGACAAAACTTTCACAATTGATGTTAACGGTCTGAAATCTACTGTGTCTATAGACCGTGTGAAACCAGCCTATTTGCTTTCGGACTCTAATTTGCCTGAACTGAAAACAAATAAAGACTTAAAGACAGTTCAGCAGAATAAATCTGCAAACGAACTCTCTAAGACACAAACTGTCACCAGATCGGGAAGACATGTTCACTTCCCTAAGAAACTTGCTTCTTACATAACAATTTAAAACATTTTTTTTAAATTCATATCTTAACATATTTCTTGTTATTTCATGTTTATTATATGGGTCAATACCTTGTTATATATTGAATTTCATTTTGATCTATTCTAATTTTGTAATCATGTAAAAATACCCGACAGTACGGATACTCTGAGATAATTTCATAACCTATGTCGTTCCTTTGAATAGTCATTAAAGGAACTGGGGGGAAACTCTGTGGTGATGGCGATAAGGAGCGCGCCTTGCGCCCTCCGATAAGTGTGGCAACCCTAGAGGAGAAGTTTCTTACGAGTAGCGAGGAGAGCGAAACAGGCAGGCTGTCGGGCAGTGTGCGCGAAGTTCCTAAATAAAGCTTAATTTTTATTATGCACTATGTCTTGTTAATATTTATATTAATGCAGTAAGAACATAATCTGTGATATGGAATTTGAGGATTGGTGGTAAAAACATAACCGGAAACCACCATAAAAGAAAACTGCAATTTGAAGAACCAGCTCTGAATGGATGAAGCATATTCTACTGCAAAACAAATTTCTATAATAAATGAACATATGCCTGACGTCTAGTTTAAGGAATGTTTGGGAAGCATATGTAAATATCAATGATATATAAATTTTAAAAATGAAACTGTTCATTCTATTGCGTTAATGAAACAAGCAAATATAGTCAATCCCGTTAACATGTACACTGCGGGAAAAAAAAAAAAGGACAGTTCTATATCTCCCGTTCTAATGGGCCGATTGACAAAATTAAAATTGCGTTTTCCATGTCTCGAAAGCACGACTTAGGATATATATTAGATTTATATGTAGCATTGTTCTAACATAGGTATTTTGACACGAAATCGGACTTTTTCTGAAATAACATATCGATTTTTTTCCATATTTCGATTCTACGACCCAAACTATGCCTAGATATTAAATTTTGTAATATTTGGTGTAATATTTACAGAGAAATTCAAAAATTTACAGTGGCGCAATTTTTTCAATTTGCGCCAAAAATAATTAACTTGGCTAACTTCTTAGTATATGGCAACCAATTTTCCTTTCTCTTCCATTATGCCAGACAGGAAAAAAGGCACCTCATTTCTATCTTTTTACACTATGCATGAGCGGGAAAAAAGTCACATCGTTCTAACTTTTAAATAATTTTAGCAAAGTGTCTAAACCACATTTGATGTTTTATCGCTTTCAACAAATATGTCAAATTTCAAAACTCGCCAATATATAAATTCACGTATATCTTCGGAAATTTTGAATAAAAAACTGTAATTTTTTGCATGTATGCTTAGAAATACGTCTATTTTAAGATGATGATAAAAATTTTATAGCTTATAATTCAAAATATTTTTTGAAAAAATTATAAAAATTATTTGAAACTACAAATTTTAAAAATCAATCATAAAAAATGGGTGAATTTTATTTGGGATGAATCTAAATTTCGAAATGTGAGGAAGAATCAAATAAGTTTAATAAAAAGAGAGATACTAATAAATATATACCAAACTCTATTAACATTGAGGAGCTAAAATTTTGAGAGCTAATTTTTTAAAAACTACTCCTGCGATTTTTACAAAACTTAGTAATTTGGCCTAATTTGAGTCTTAGAATCGAAATATGGAAACATTGTTACGTTATTTCAGAAAAAGTCCGATTTTGTGTCAAAATACCTATATTAGAACATTGCTATGTATAAATCTAATACATATCCTAAGTCGCGCTTTTGAGACGTGAAAAACGTAAGTTGAATTTCGTCAATCGGCCCAATAGAACGGGAAATATAGAACCGTCCCTTTTTTTTTTCGCAGTGTCCAAATTCTTATTTGCAAGTTAACAATTTACTCTTCCGAATATATTAACAATTCTAAAAGTAATTTTGACAGTTTTTACGTAACAACGCAAGTAGTGAATGATCATTTTCAGTTCTCAAGAGAGTTAAATTGCTTAAGAAATTCTTTGTCTTAATTGCATTTAAGTCAATTGTCAGTACCGTTTAATGAAAACGATGTTGTTCAGCTATTATGAATCTCTAACTGTACATTTGCTAAAGTGAAAAAAGTTCTTATTTCGTTCATATTATTTTGTTCTCTAAACTGAAAACATACAACATTTCCTACAAACACCATCGACAATAACTTTCAATCAATTTAAGTCAATATTCTATTACCAATATATAACTATTTAATTATAGGAAAGCACTGCTCTTAAAACAGAGTTTATTATTGTAAAATTATATTCTAATATTTAATAAACAGTTTGATAACTATTTTACTGAACATTTTGTTAATAAACCATATTTTCACACAAACCTTATACGTATTTGCACTATTATTTATTTTTTATTATAAATCTAGAATACTTGCTACAGTAAAAACGTACACGTAGGATAGCGTGCATGCTAAAATAGTATGGTAATATTTAGGTGGGCTTCAAAACTGAATTGCTCTTGGGTCCTTTCAAGAGTTAAATCAGCCACTGCGTACGACCAAACACAGGAATTGCATATCAGATGTGCTCCTATGTAGAATTACTAAATATATATAGTATATATTTCTAATATGTTCTTTTTGAAAGTCAAAATACAGACCTTAGATGAGCTTATATGGTGGATGCTCGAAGTTATTTAAATAATATTGATATATTAAATACAAATATTTCCCAAATTGAAGAAGCGTCACCTAAAGTGAAATAAATGTTTAGTTGAGCCTTTGTATTACTATCCGATACCCAATTTACCTTTGTCGGCGAAATTTCAACACAAGCATAGCTGGATAACCCAAATTTCCTGTATATACTAGAAGTTATCTTGCGCTTAAAACGTCGAGCTTTCTAATTAGTAAATCTTTTCAAAGGACAAAATTGCGTGAAAAAAAATAATTAAGATTAACTTATATGGAGAAATCTTTTGGAATAATTAAAATTAACTTAATGGATAAATATTTTGGAACATTCTCAGATAAAGAGATAAAGAAATATATATGAGAGATAACGAAATGGGATATGAGAGATAAAGAAAAAAATCGGGTCCTGGAAAAAGTCAACTATTAACACCTTATCATCCGAGTATACCACATAAGCAGATTTCTAAAGCCTACATTTTTGGAGCCTGTCTGTCTTGTGAAAGTATCCCACTGCTGCCATGGCGAGTGAAATACATGAAATAAGATATTATGTTTGAATACAGGGCCGCAAGTATGTATGTGTACAGTTCTTTAAAAAACTGAAAACACGCATCAAATTTGTTTCAAAAATAAATTCCCTATCAAAATTCAACTATAAGCGATCTGTCAGGATTTTTTCATTAATTATATTCATATTTCTTTAGTTTAACGAAAAAAGTGTTAATGTTGATATTTTATAAAAGCGAACTTTCTTAATTCAGTGGTTTGGCTCATAATAAAGTTGCTTCTAGCAGTCGGCCGATTAGATACTTTTATATGAACCACTTTGAACAGGCTTTGGCGTTTCTGGACAACTCCTAGTAAGATTATATTTCATATTTCTTAATTTCTAGGGAACTAATTCTGAAATTACTAGGTCTTAACTAAAAATTGTTTCAGGCATTAAACTGATATCTCAAAACATATATACCAACATCAGATTACAGTATCTCTTTTAGATGTATAACTTTTATGTTTATTAATATTTTTAATATTTTTAAATCTATAAATATTTTTTAACTTCTCAGGATAATATATTCTAGACACAACAATATATTCTCTTGAAAGGTTTCAGACTGCTGCATTTTAATCTCATTCTTATTAGTTTCATTATTACCAACAGTGTACCTCCTAGTTGCGTGTATATTTTCATACCTCTTTTTCTAATAATATACTCGTAGTATGCATCCATATATTAGAATGTGCAACGAGTATACATGTAAATTTCTAATCGGTTACATCTGAGACCTTATTCGAGTACATAATATTTTTTTCTTTTTTTGTTCTTTTTTTTTTTTTTTTTTCCATTTTATTTATAACGTGCTCCTACTTATTATACTATTATTTTACAACGTGCTGGAAGAAACCACGAAAACGCCTATTCAGCCAACTCATTCACCAGGACTCGAACCCTGGACCGAATTACAACTACTAGTGTTCTGCGACTTTCACCGCTATTCTTATTTTTCATAAAGCACTTCTGAATATTTGTTAAAAAACGCATAGGGCAGCCATCATAAATTAATCTTCTTCAGCTGAATCCCCGTAATCATTCATAAATTCTGCTTATATATTTCCTGTAAGCACCTAATTTCTATTAAATTCTGCATGCTTACTGACCGTGCGTAAAGTTAAGGTTGCGAGAAAACAGAAAAAAACTGGATTGTTGATCCTTTTCCGACGTTTCGTTTTATCTCCTTCTGTGCTAATTTAATTTTGGCTTCTGTTCCTAGAGGGCGCTACTTTCTTTGTGCTTTCTCGCATCCTCTAAATGGATTTTGTTAATATATTTCAATTTTTTTTTTTTTTCTTACATCGTAATCATCGCAAGGTCATTAAACGCGTAAACTTGTATCTGGAATATCTATTCGTGTAGGCGTAGGCACTATAGATTAGATTTCATTCTTCAAAGTCACTGGCTTGTCAAAGAATCTCTCTTTTTTATTGCAGTGAGTAATCTCTATGTTTTCATCCTCAATTTTTAACCTTTTAACTGTCATGCCCGAGATATGGTGTTCGAAAATTTTACCCATGTACTTCAAAATATCAATTTTTAACTACTTAAGTATATTTTATTTTGTACTAAACATTTGATTTTTCCAATTAAAAAATTTGACA
This sequence comes from Stegodyphus dumicola, assembly GCF_044657685.1. Taxonomy (NCBI): domain Eukaryota; kingdom Metazoa; phylum Arthropoda; class Arachnida; order Araneae; family Eresidae; genus Stegodyphus; species Stegodyphus dumicola. Next base: position 127,970,352 of record NC_140771.1, on the reverse strand, counting down.
ATTTGTGTACCCAAATCATCAAAATAACTTGACAGTTAAAGGGTTAAATGTGTTTCTTTTTCTTCACATTGAGCTGCATGTAATTTTGTTGTACCTTGTGATTTATTCTGTATTGAAGGGAACCAATCATTTTATAGATCAAATAAGCTTTAAATCCTCTGCTTTAATTTTAGAAAGTTAATGTATGAATGGTCTGTTTATTAACGGTGAGTTATTAAAAAGATTCTAAATAACATCTAAAGTTATAAAATAATAAAAAGAAATTAAAACCTCTTTAAGAAGATAAATAAAGGATATAGCATATTTTATAACCTATTACAAGGTTTCAAGGTTTAAGTTAAATGCACTAAAAAGGGGAAAATAAACTTTCGCTGTAATAATAAATGTTATCGTATGTGACTACACGTAAGATCGTGAAGCTGCTAAAAATGAAAGATTTTAAACTGAAATTACATTTTCTCCGTTGTAGAACGATAATTTTATGCGCCATTCCACAAATTAAGAATTTTTCTAAAGGGAAGAAATTCTTTTAAGTTAGTTGTTTCAATAAACAAAGAACGTAATAGAATGGCATAATTTAATACATGTTTATTGACAATACTTATTTTGAAAGCAGGTATATTGTTATAGATATAAGAGCAACACATTTAATTTAACAACGGCCAACTAAAAAAAAAAAAAAAAAAAAAAAAAAAACTGGCGAATATCATGTAGAGAAGATCTTCCGGGGTAGTTTTGTGAGCCATGACTTTACTAATGTTAAGCTCATTAACGTATCACGATTCTTCAGGAGCAGTTGTCGAATTTTTTCGATGTTACCATCCGTTCGAAACAACATAGGGTGCCCTGACTTATTTTACGCATCGATGATCTTCGTGGCTATCAAGAAATCATCCTTCCCAAAGAAAACCATTAGGATCATGTTAATACTTCACCCCGGATGCTTTGCACAGCGTTTAATATTTTTTTTCTATCCTGCTTTTAACAACAAACTTTATTGCTATTCTTTGCTCGACAATCGATTTCATGACAACAGATATTTGCTAGAGCAAAGCAAACGGTTACCTACAAGAAAAATTCTACTCATTAGCAGACTATATTTTAGGGCTGCGTTTCTCAAACTGTGCTTCTCGGGCAGCAAGTGGTTCAGGAAGCATGTCCGTTTGGTTCTTATAGATTTTCGGAAAAGGATAAAATATGAAATTCAAATAACTGTGTATATACCAGATTATAACTGTAAATGTCAAAGTTTGGAAATTTTATGTGGCAATTTATCGCTTTTTCTCCCGATACAAACATTTTATAAAATTTATTACCAGTTATTCTGTTTATGGACTTCCCATGGACTTAACAACAAAAGATGGGTTTAAAGCATTATAATTGTGATGCTTCTCACCATCATTTTTCTGCATATCTGCCATTGGTAGGCTGTTACCTAGAAAGGCGGAATATAGTGAATTGCACAATGGGACTTTAAATATTATAAATCAGTTTGCTTCTACGAGAAAGTTTTCCATCACCAACTCAAACAAAAGCAATGTACTGAAATCGACTTGGCATATGTACTGATCTCAGACGTAAGCTTACCAGCATACATCCAAACATGGAACAGCTGTGCAAAGTCGGGAGGTTTATCCATCTCATTAATGTGAGTACCAAAATTTGAATTAATTTCCAGTTAATAAGCTAAACATTATCCAAACTGTAATAATCTTGAATTATTAAAAACGAATACGAAATTTCTTATATTACCTTAAGATCCGTCTAAAATTAAATAACTTATAAATTGCATTTTAAAAATACAATTTTACTGGTAATCACGTAGTCAAAGAAATTGCTTCCGAATAAGCTGAACAAGGGGACAAGAATAAGCTGAGCCGCAAAATCTTCTGACTTCCACTTGAAAAAAAGTTTGAGAAACGCGGTGTTTTGAGAAAGGCGGTGACAAAGAGAACCAAACTGAAATGCTTTTATATGGCAGCTTTGTTGGAATTAAAAAAAAAAAAAATATCTTGCACTGAATTGATTTTCTCTAAAACTTATTTTACGCTTATCTCTCTTCTATTATATATAGGTTTTGTATTTATAATGCATTTAATTTTATTTATCTCAAGAGGACCAGCCTTATGAGCGTTTAAAATTATTTGCAATGAAATCTATCTTGTCATTTTTAATTTTCCCATTTCCTGCTATTATATATATTTTTTTCAGTATTTCATTTTAAATATTTATTTTGGTAATTTAATTGTGGGGCGTAATATTATATTCTTTTATGAGACTTAAAACAAACTTTTGGCAATATTTTAAAACAAGAATGACAAAAACAGTATTAATTAAGTGACTTTCTAGAAGTTTTTTAAAATTAGCCGCATTTTCATAAGCTTTCTTTTATCGCTTCTGGGGTTTGTCATTATGAACGCAACTTTGCCTTCTGTTTTTAAACTAGCACGTATTTACGTAAACTAGTCTTCTTAAACTAGTATGTCGAGCTCACATTTTAGACACACACTCACTGCAAATGACAGTACTATGTGGTGCAGTGAGTTTTTCAAAATTTATATCAATATTTTTAATGTTGGAACGGTTTTTTTGCACATATAATCGCGTAATAAACAAAATAAAATTCTTAGAATTTTAGTGTTTGCACCACCAGATAGAGCGAAAAGCTGAACCTTTACGAACATCTGCCGTTATGGAATTGTTGAAAGTAAAAGACTGATTATAAGCTGTTGAAAAATAATTTTTCAATTCAATAATTTGATTGATAATGCGTCATTGCGACTAAAAAGATGAAAATAAAAACGATTTAAAATATTTTCTTGAAATAAGCCATTATTTAAAATTCACAAATCAATAATGAAATTAAAGAAGGAACATAATTTTCATATAAATGGGAACTAGAGACCAAAGAATTCTCTTTATAAATTTGTCTGCGATAGTTAATCCTGAATAATGAAGCGTGTGCGTCTAAATAACGAAATCTAATAATCGAATTGCACTGTCGAAAGCATAAGTCATTATCTTTATAAATTTATCGAAGGCGTTTGACGATTCTTTTATTCGTGATATAAAATTGTAGATGAGTTTTGTGAAGAGAATTATTTAATCTCTTGTTTTCATTAAACCGTATAAAAATATTTTCTTTTTTTCAATTCAGGAATGATTTTATGAGTTTTAAATTTAAAGTTAATTTTATAAAATTATTTTTAGAATTTTTTATTAAGCTTGAATTTATAGAAAAGTGACTTTAATAAAGCTTACATCCTGCCACTGTACCACTTTGCTCTAATAAGAACGAACGACTTTTCTTTCTTTGTAAAAACTTATATTAAGCACATTTTTATAACAAGAAACACTTTAAAATATATTCGAATTGCTTATGGAATCTTTTGGATCCGTAAAAAATCAAAAGTATTTATGAAAGTTAATATTATATCTCATATAACTTAGATTTTTACAGTATGTCTTTTAATTTTTATCAACATGATTAAAGTAACATGCTGTATACGTATTGAACAAGGAAGAAGGCTTTACGCGAAAACAATTGCTTTACTGTAAATGTAGTTATGAAAACACAATTCAAGGCTGAATGTAGAAAGAGTTCGAAAGCGATCCAGGAAGTGTCACACTAAATTAGGTGCCATGATGTTACTGCCCAATCTGGTTTTCGTGTCTGTATGGAAACATTTAATGTAGTATTATTTTTTCACGAAGTCTCTTCCAAGTCAGATGTAATTTAAGAAAATAATTTTTCTGTTAAGTTGTGAAAACTCTTTGATCTATGTTATGTAAAGTTATCAGGATCAATTTATGTTGATTCCTTGACGGTATCTGTAATGCTTTATAGCAAAATATTAATATTTAAATATTGTGTATAGTTATCTAAACCCAAACCTGGACTAACCGAAGTAGTTGAGAGAAATAACTAGTATCTACTTTTAAACCAGTAGTACGTCGTAGTATAATTCCTTGGAATTTATTACATACGTAATATTATGTAATGTTTGCAATCAAAACAAATGTGTTCTGTATGTTATGTACAACAATAATAACAACGGAAATTAATCTTTTTTCAGAGCATAATTTTCGAGTACCTTTATTCATTGATAAATTATTTCAATTAAAATTTTAGTTGTACTAAAAGCAATACCTGAAAGTTGCTAATTTATCAAAAACAGAATTACGGTAATTTATCAAAAAAAGAGACTGTATAAAGGCCGCTAATTTATCAAAAACGAAAACATAAAATTTCAGATAAATTGTAAGCCAACTTTTAAAATTTGCTTTAAGTATCCTCAATTTAAACTCACAGTACTGTTATTTTCCTAACACCTTTAATACAGCATCATTCATGGGACATCGATTCCATAATTTAAAAGAAATAATTTAAATTAATAAATATTAGAACTTTTTTATAGTTATCAATCTACATTACATTTTTATGTGACTTAAATTAAAACGAAACTTTTAAAACAAAAATGTTGAGGTTTGTTCTATGCGCAGTATGAATATAAATTTCTCCAAAAAGACATTGTTTTGAATGTTGTGTATATATATATATATATATATATATATATAAATCATTCTAGTGAAGTGATATGTAAATTGTAGTGTCTGTTATATGACGTAACATGAAAGGCCTCAAGAAAGTGAAGCTTATCCCGAAAAATGAGGTTACAGGGGCAGGTCCATTTAATTTTGAGTTAAATGAGTATCTCGTAAATAGAGCCAAGCTGGCGATGGTTTTGTATACTAATTCTTGTGGCCAAATTTGGAAAGAAATCGCCGAAAGTCGCTAAACATGGCAAGCATTTGGCGTCATTTTGGTCCGGCACCTGTGTAACTATAACTAGTCCTATCACTGTGTAACTGTATTCATTTCTGGCTATATAACTGTAATTGTGTATGTCTTCCAGCCATTTCAAGAAATGGAAAGTACTGGAAAATTTTTGGGGGTCCCGTTGAAAATATTATAAGACTGGAGAGAGCAATCAGTTCTCAATTTTTAGTTCAGAGTTGATTTCGAAGTATTGAGATATCTCCGTGAGAGCGTCGCTCGCTTCCGTGAGATATGCGTTTTTCATTGTTTGTGTTTAATATTCTTAGTAGTTTGAGGTCGTAACTATTGACATGACTCTAAAACTACTGATGTTCGTAATGGAGCACGCAGAACCGATGGGAGCTTGAAGAAATTTATTTTTCCATAAGAAATACTTAACAGTTCTGAAACTTTTCAAAAACGTGCTCGTACAGCTGTTCTCAGGATGACAGAACAATCAGTAGTTACCACTTCAAACTCCTAAGAACGTTAAACACTAAACAATGTAAAAGTCACAATGCATAAGCTTGCACATTGATCTCTCAGTAATCTGAGCTAAACTAAAAAAGAACTGAGCTCTAAACTAAACTAAGAACCGATTTTCACTCCGGTCTTATATAGTTTTCCCCGTCCGCCAAGATATTATCAGTACCTTCGGTTTCTCGAAATTGCTGGAAAGGATATCAGGTATATAAAGTCGGATACAGACACCGTTACATAGGAATTGGACCACAGTTACAGTTATACAAGGATCGGACAAAAATATCCCCCAATGGTCGCCATGTTTGGTGACTTCTGGCGATGTCTTGCGAAATTTGGCGCCAAGAATTAGTCGTCAAAACTATCGCCAGTTTGAAGCTGTCTCGCTCTCAATATTAAATAGACTTCCTCCCTGTAAACGTTTTTTTTTTTTTTTTTTTTTTTTTTAAGTCCAAAGGGATTTGAATCCCGAAGAGGACTATTAGTTTCGTTTTGGCATTTTGCGTCGGACTCATAAATGTCGGTTCACTTTTCAAACTGTTGCCACAAAATGTTAGAGTCCTGCATTATATTTGAAGAAATTAAATAATGAAAAATCTGCATAAATGTATGTATATTTCTCGTATTGTGATAAAACAACGGTACATAGAGTCATCGAATTTTGAATAACGTAATCCTCCAACGAATATGAGCATGTGGAAGACCAAATTTGAAATTTGAAATTTGTTTTATGATCGATTTCCTATTTTTAAAACTTTGACGAATTTTTGATTAACAAACTCAAGGATTTCAAAGCGAGCAATGGCAACGTTGTGCAGAAAAAACATTTTTATCTCCAGCGCGTGAGTCTCTGTATCGGAAATTCTAAAAATATGCTCGTTTTAAAACTATTTTGCGATATTGCTGTTGCACTGGATCTTATGGTTTAAGTGCGAGGAACATGATATTTAATAAAGAAAGGTAACACACAAAATGTTAAAAAACGCCCCTTTGGACGTAATTTAAAATCTGAAACATTTCAGATTTTTTTTTTTTTTTTTTTAAGAAACTTTGCTTTTGAGCCCTTTCATGCTACATCATACAAGACACACTATAACTTACATATAATTTCACTAAAATCATTTACATGTAAACGAAAATTTTAACAATATGTACAAAACATGAACTCATACAACTCGTAAGTTTAGTTTTCCAAAAACGGGTTTTGTTCCAACCTCCTCAAGAAATTTTTCGAGCTTCATTTTCGAGAAATTCATTCGTGAAGTAAAGCGTTCATGATGCAAGGTTCCACCGCACTTGAAACAATTAATAAATTAAAAAGGTGAAATCTGTTTAACATATAGTTGAATGGAAACAAGAAATTAAATACTTCTCTTTTTAAAATTCATCTACACGTTTTCTTATCAAAAGTATTAAAAGCGTGGACGCCCATGATAAAAATGCGCCAGTAATTACTTATCACAATTACAATTAAACAATGCGGCATTCTATTTTTAGATTTACTTTAGGTTGGGATTATTATTTATAATTTAAAACTGTAGACAAATGTAAAGATAATTATTTAATATCTTGTTTCCATCAAGCTTATATGATCTTATTTTTTCTCCTTTTAATTCATTTATTACTTTTTTTCTGTTTTAAATAAAAGCTTAATTCACACATACACACACACACACACAAAAAAAAAATTCCCAGTTTTTAGCCTTCAATCAAATTATTTAATTAAAAAATTCTTTTGCTGCAACTAATGATCGCTCTTTGACTTTTAGCAGTTATATTAATTTTTACAACTAAATATATTATTAAGTCTATATTTCAATTAATAAATATTATCTCCGATAAAAGCATCCATGTATTTGCTCTTAAACTACCTCGGACGTTGCTCTTGCCTTAACTCAATTTTCTCCACTGCTGCATTATTATCCCCCCTCACACGCAGTCAACTAAATACTATTACAACTTCTGAATTTTAAATCGTTTCTGTGACTTTATTATGCTAAGAGCAACATATACTTGATCTTCTGGAATAATGTTTTTGATCTTTCGTTCATTCGGTCTGGAGAGTTAATCATGCCAATACGATGGCTCATTCCCGCAAGACTGAATAGAAAAAATGGAAATGTTTTCTTGGTCTTGAAGTCATACTGCAACATATTTCAAAAGAAGTATAGGAAATCGCCCAATTAATAGCTTTTTATCATTTTTGTTTAAAAGAGGGCAAAGGTTTTTTTAATAATCTGTGAAATAACAAAATTTTAAAACATACATTTTTAATGTTAAAATTTTAGACAATAAATGTCAAATGGTCAAACAAATCGAACGATTTTCCAAAAATCTTGTAAATATCAGAGACTACTTTAAAAACTTAATATGAACTTAATTTAAAAAGTAATGTTCAGTTTCGCAGTGCAAATGATAAAGTTCTGAGATTTCTTTGTTCGTTAAATGAAGATATATGTGAAAAGTCGACATAAAATCACTTCAAAGTTAAATTTAGACAATGTAAATGTAATTTGGAATACTTTGTAATTTATTGTCATCTACAAATGCGTGTGCGCAATTTAAGTTTAATAGCTTATAAGAAAGTAATTTAAAGTCGATTATAAAATTTTTGTCATAGCGGCAGATATCGATAATGAGGTAAATAAAAGTATTTAAATACCGCGACTTTTAAAGTTTTAACAGACCTAACCAATATTAACAGCGTTTCACGTGTGTTATTTACCTGTGTTAATTCTTGAAATAATATTCTCTTTTCTTCTATAAACTCTTTAATTTAAAAAAATCTTAAATTAGGAGTTTTGAACTCTTGTTTTCGTCAGGCTATACTGGGAAAATGAGCTTCAAGATTCTAGAGTTTAATTATGCATTTCATTTACTAAATTTCGTTTTTGTCTTCTTAATAAATGTAGGTGTATATTTAAAAACGTGTTTTTAATTTTGTTTTTCATGAAACGTAGATTTCAAATTTTGCTTCTTAAAGTTTTCAATTAAGTATTTTTTATTATTATTATTCGTAAATGAAGGATTTGAAAGATTTGAGAGCCATTCAAGACTACTTTATACTGTTTTTACATAACAATATTAACAGAATTAAAGTATTATTTAACAGTAATTTGAGAAGTTTAAATTTTATGTCCCCATGGCATGTTAAAATTTCTTTCGAATTTTGATTTGCAGAGATTCTAGATGAGTTACAGGAAAACCCAGGGTGGCCAGTGAGATAAAGTTTCGTTCATTTGATTCGAGCATTTATAAGTAAACCAAAAAAAGAGTTGTGTTTTTTAATTTCTCTTTGCATACCTATTTTTTATTTTAAAATGGCCAACAACGATAAACTTAACTGTTTAAAAATTACTATTAGTGCAAAACACTGGTTGTTATCATCTACGTTATTGAATCAGATATCCTAGCTTATCCAACCAAGAACTCTCTTTCTGTGTAAGTGTACCTGTTGTATAAAATACTGCTCTATTGAAAAAAGCTCCACAAAACATTATTTCAGACGACAAATTTTAATGCAACGTTAAGTGGGAGAGAGTTAGTGTACTTCCCATGATAAAAATGAATAAAAGCCATCATCTGAGACTACATACATATTTTGTGCAAACGGAGGTATTTTCGATCAGTCGAAGGGCTGTCTTATTTTGAGAAAAGAAGCTTGGTTTTTTTTCCTCTAATCATAAACAAATCCATATTATGCCATAACTACATTATTTGACAGCTTTCGGATCATGTTATCGCTTTGTGCACTCTTGTCAACATGAGGTCAAAGTTTTACATATTTTGTGCAAACGGAGGTATTTTCGATCAGTCGAAGGGCTGTCTTATTTTGAGAAAAGAAGCTTGGTTTTTTTTTACCTCTAATCATAAACATATCCATATTATGCCATAACTACATTATTTGACAGCTTTCGGATCATGTTATCGCTTTGTGCACTCTTGTCAACATGAGGTCAAAGTTTTCAAACAATTCAAATTATCCAAAACGATAAGACAAGTAAAGGTAGAGGTAGGCGAGACATCATAATGTCACCATTGGTCGTACGTATAAAAGTCTCACCGCAATAAATGCAATTCTGCTCTAATTTTTTTTAATGAAGAATGCCCCGGCGGAACGAGTCCGACGGTTTTTCCACCTCACCAAATCTTTCGAGAGAGATTTTGGGTCTCCAGTATTTTAAGTGCCCCTTTACCACACAGACATTATACATTTACAAACCCCCGTTCCTTTTTTTTAAGATTCGTATTCGGTACCAACGATACCACAAGCCTATTTAGCCGTCTCAGGGACCGTTCTTTGACTGTATCACGCTCCACCCGGTCAAACCACAAACAAGGTCAGCCAGCGACCCGGCCGTTACGAATTGTCTATAAGTCAATTTTATTTCTAAACAAAATTAATATAAAATTTTAATTTATCTTCGTATTATATTAGACAGAAATTAGACCAGAAATGCGAGTCCTAGTAATTAAAGAAGTTAATAAGGAAACTAAAAGAAATAATAGTATACATTCAGCCCAACGTATGTCATACATAACTCTGAACACTGGCTGAATTCTTCGCCACTAAAGGAAAGTAAGAAGAAATTAAAATAACTAACTAAACATGATAAAGTATTAGTAAAAACTAAAATATAAGGAAATAGACAAAACAACATGAAAAGAACATATAAGTGCAAACATGAAAAAAAATTCATAAACACGAACTTAACCAACACAACCAACCCTAAACAAGAACATCGACTGCCGGGCAATTACTGTTGATAGTTTTCATAATTGCTCAAGAAAGATTTTTAAAATCGGTAAATTTTGAAAATGGATCACTAAAATTAATTTTGAGCTTATTTCTAAAATCTTGAAATAATAAACATCTCGCGAGAAAGTGCTGCGCGTCCCCCACGTCTCTACAATTGAAGCAGAAGTTTAAATCTCAAGAGGTATTGTGGAAATCGCCCATGTCCAGCCAATAATTTATTTACATCCTATATCATTAAAAGTAACGTGTTCTGTTTTCCGAGTAATATTTAAATTTACAAGATATTTTATACGTTTTTCGAAAGACAACCATTTATTTTCCCACTCTTTAAGGTGATATTTATAAATTAGTTTAATACTGATCTTTTTAGAACTCTGGACACATGAGCTCTTCAGAAAACTCCCCAGAGCAGCCTCTTTAGCAAGAATGTCAGGTCTTTTTTCTTTCCTCTATACCCCGTATTAGCCTTAATCCCGCCAAATGTTATATTATGATCCTTATTTAATTCCGAAACCAAAATGTCGTTTATCATAATATTATTACTGTTCACTGATTTTAAAGCATCCAAGGAAGATAATGGATCAGTAAATAAATAGAAGTCATGGTTTTCAGAAAAATATAGCGTTTGTATGCATTTCAAGGCTGAAGGGCCGTTCAGACTGGGGTATATATGAGCTAATGGAGTCAGTTCTATATGTCGACCAGCTCCGCTATATCTGCAGCTCAGATTTTTGAACTCGCTGCCGTATGGGAAAACTCTGTTTTTGGAGATGGGTCGACTGTGTCAGATATCTCCGTTAGCTTAGATAAACCCCAGTCTGAATGGCCCCTTGAGAGTAGGGCAGTGAGCTCGGCCTGATTTACAGAATTAAATGAGCTCAAGCCCAGTTTCTCATGATGAATTTCCGTACCATAGTAATAAACAACGAAAGCCGAGCCCACTCCCTCTCTATATCCAGAACCATCAGTATAAATTTCAAATTCACGAAGTTCAAAGATATAGATCATTTAAGGAAGTATATATCTCTCAGTGGGGTGAATTAAGATGATAATTAAACTTAAAAAACATGTCAGAAAAAGCAATATTATCTTCATAGTTTATAAAATATTTAATTCCAGTTCGTAAAAAGGCTTTATCAAAATAAAATTATAAATAATAGAGAGATGGGCATTCTCGCTAGAGCACATAACACCTCACCCGAAACAGTTTTGAAACAGCGAGTGAAAGCAAACAGCCAGGTCTAGCTTCATTCTTAAACGTAGAAACTCCCCCGCCCTGGAGCCCCAATCAATTATACCATAAGTCATAGAAATAAATACATTATTAGGTATACATTTAAAAATATTAAATTTAAGAATCAAGACATTAGAAGAAAGTTTTCGTCTATAAAAATTTAGGATTACATCACAACGCAAAGGTTTTGGCGTTATCGGTATACACTATTCGGCACAAACCTCTTCTCGCTATGAACCGTCTAAATGCAAGCAAAAATTTTTCTGTGGACAGGTCAGCTGTAAGTTCTAAATGCACGGCTCTAGTTACAGCACAGGTAAACAGTAAAACGTAAGTCTTTGATAATTCTCTTCCACTTTTCACGTACAGTGGACCCGCGTAATCTATTCCGGAGTTTTCAAACGGAAAGGCTTCTCGGCATCTGTCTGGTGGGAGAGATGCCATATCTTGCATGACAGTTTCGTTCGAAATATTTTGCAGACATTGCAATTGTACAGAACACTTCTAATTTTTCTACGAGCCTTCAGCAACCAAAACTTATCTCTTATTTGATTTAAAGTATCTGCTATTCCTCCGTGCCCTACCACCTGATGACTGTGAAGAATGATTAGATCAGTCAAATGATCTTTGTCTTGCAGCACGATTGGATGTGCTTGTTTGTAATCCAAATTTGAATTTTCTAATCGTCCACCAACACGAATTACACCACGTTCGTCTACAAATGGATTGAGGGACTTCAGTTTTGATTCTGAACTTAATTCCTGGTCGTTCTTCAATGCTCGTATTTCATTTGTGGAATTTCGCTCCTGAACACGTTTGATCCAATAAGTTTCTGCCATTTCCAATTCGGTAACCTGCAAACATCCTGATAATTTCGAGGTATTTTTAACATTGTTGATAAACCTTAAGCACCACACAATAATTCGGTAAATTCGGTGTAAATTGCTGTAATTTTGGGCTTTAAATAAATCTTCAGAAGGTTCGGTAACGCATGAATTCACGAAAACTTCCTTCGATGTTTTTCTTAGTTCCTTGTTGGAATCTTCAATATTCTTTGTTGAAAATAAATTTGGATTTGGCCAGTGTTCCATTTCTTCTTTTAACTACGTGGGCCCTTCCCACCATATGCTATTCTGCTTCAGATGTTTGACATTTTCACCTCTAGTTAGCAAATCAGCTGGATTATTTTCACCAGGCGTATATCTCCAGTTCAAGACATCTGAATTCTTATGTATTGCCTTCACTCTGTTCTGAACGAGTGGCTTCCATCTTTTCACATCACTTCGAATCCAGTGTAACGTTATACTAGAATCAGCCCACATATATACAATTAAATCAATGTCCCGAACTTTCTTTTGGATGTATTTCGACAAGCGGGAGCCTATCAAAGCACCCAACAATTCCAATTTGGGAAGTGATAATTTTTTCAAAGGTGCTACTCGTGATTTTGATGTAATGAAGCTTGTATGAATGACTCCATTTTTCGAATAACGGAAATACAGAACAGCACCATAGTCCTGACTCGCATCTGTGAAACAGTGTAACTGTAAACCATCCTTTATATCCCTTTTCCCTGCACCTGCAAACTGATGTCTTGGTATTTCCAAACTACAAATATAAGCTATTTCATCACACCAGCTTTGCCAATTCTTTCTGAGATTTTCTGGTATTTCAGTGTCTCATGCTATCTTTTGTTCCCATAAATCTTGCAATAAAATCCTAGCTGGAATGGTGTATGGATTAAAAAACTCCAGTGGATCAAAGAAACGTCCTACAAATCTCAAGATTTCTCTTTTAGTGGGTATGTTATCTATTCTTTTGGCATCTTTTACCAAATCTTCAATTTCTATCAAATATGTATCATTTGACCTATTCCATATGTATCCCAATACTTTAGAACAAGTCGAATCTTGTGAAAAATCTTCTTCATACCCTTTGTAAATTCGTTTCATTTGTTTTCCACTTCCGCATGTTAAATCCACCTTCTTTCAGTATGCGTTTAATATATTCCGATTCCTCGAATGCTTCTGATTCTTTATCTCCTCCAGCGATTAAGTCGTCAAAATAGATATTTTCAGTTAGCATGGAAAATACGTTCGGATACTGTGACTTGTGTTTGTCAGCGTATACATTAAGAGTTGCTCTGAGAAGAAACGGACTAGATGTTGCTCCAGAAATTACTTTTGTCATACGAAGAGCCTTTATTTTGGTTCCATTTAATTCACCATCGTTCTATAGAAACTTGACCGCGTTTCTGTTTTCATTAGCAGGAGAAATCTGCAAGAATGATTGCTCGATGTCATCTGTAAACGCAATTAGATTTTGACGGAACTTAAGGAGTAATTCCAGTATGTCTTGGCACATAATGGGACCTTGTCAAGATGGATAGGCCTCTTGTCATTAAACAGTCATTTAATGACAAACAATGCTCCGCATGTGACGAAGCGTCAAAAATCATACGGAATTTTGTAGTTTCCTTGTTTTCTCTTATAACGGCTTGATGTGGCATAAAATACGTTTTTGGTCCAGGGAAGGCGCACGATATAACGATTGTTTTCAAATTTCACAGATCTTTTAAAATTATCGAAAACTAAATTATCTTCTAATTCGAGTTCCTTATCCGAATAATAATTTATCCTCATAGATTCGAGCTCGCAGAGATTCTTTAGCAAACTAGACAGTGATTCGTTCTGTGTATCTTTATTAGTATGAACGACAACCTTCATCGTATTCACATTAGTTGAGGAAATTCTGTAATTCCTTTCTGTTCCACTAATGGTCCAACCCAATTTTGTTTCAACCGCTACTAAGGAATTAGACAATCTGTGAACCTTACCCGTAACTATTTTCCAATAAAAATCCGCTCCTATCAGCAAAGAAAATTTCCGCATTTTATTCCCTTGTTCCCATTCATCGTATGCCCTGTTCTTTTAATAAGATTAACTATTTCATTTCTGGGGGAATGAATATGTGATCCATTAATGACAGGAGTAATTAATGCTTCTATTTTGATTTCATATCGATACTTGTTTTTAACATTCTGCGCTTCAGACGTCGTGCAACCGAAAGAGAATATTTTTATTTGTTCTTCTCCAATCACCGGAAGTTTTAATTTCTTACAGATGTCCTCCCTAATAAATGTTCGCTGCGATCGTAAATCAAACAAGGCGCGAACGCTTTGCTGGCGCCAATTGTCTGTGTTTATAATTTTAACTCGTACTGTCATAAGAAATGAGTTATTTACTGATACGCAATCGGAAACAGAAGAGACTACTGCCCCTTGGACGGGCCTCATGTCTGACCAACACCTCCTTATAGAAGGAAGCCAGGACACTGAAGCGAGAGGAAGCTCTGACGTCACAGGCAGTCGTCTGACGAACTTCGCTCCTTCCAACAAGCTCAAAGCCCCGTAGTATTTGCGAACGATGAACGTGTGGCGAGTCTTCTGAATTTTTATATTAACTCTTCTCGTGATGTTATAATTTCGTAGGATGAAATACGACGTGTCGTGAAAATTATCCAAAAGATCTTTTGAACCTTCGAAGTGAACTTTAACGTAGAAATAAATAGACAAGAAGTCTGCAAAGCAAAGATGGCTACTAAGGATAAAAAGTAAGTCAGATTTTGTTGCATTTTTCATGTTTTTTTAAGTCTTTACTAGTTTTTTTTATTAATTTTATTGATACAGTTGTGGTATTTGTTTTCGTTATTAAATTTGAGTTTTTTGACAAGAAGTTTATGGTTAAGTCTCGCCAATTGTAATAACTTCAAAGAAATATTTTCCTTCAAAGCTAACAATTTTAATCATGAAAATTGTAATATTAACTTTCTCTAATTTCTTATTTGGGTACAGATAAATGTGAATGAAATAAAATTTCACTTAACAGGAAGAATTCTCAATGTAGTAGTTATATAAAAGTCAATTTATGTGCCAAAGAAAAGGAGCTAACAAATAATATTAGGTTTCATTTTAAAATGTTCATATTGATTTATATAAGTTTGGTATCAATGTATTTAAAGTAACTGATTATATTCAACACTCAGTGTTTGATACTCCTAATTATTTGCCAATGTTATAAATTTCTTTAAATCTAAATAAATTGTAATCATCATGATGAGCTTTCTAAACATTACAAATTACTTAAACAATTATATTGATTAAAATGAAAGCATTTTAAATGGTATTTAGTTATCTAAGTACTCGTTTAAATCATAGGGCTTACTGACTTTTATTACTAAATGTTTACATATACGTAACTATTATTATGAAAAGTTAATTTTAAAATGGCATTGTAATTAGTATATAGTTATCAAAGTACTCATTTAAATCATAGGGCTCCTTGACTTCTGTTACTAAATATTAACATACATGTAACTATTGTAATCACAACAATTTAATTTTAAGCTATTTTGTTTTATAGGTGTGTGACTTTCATTTTTGAGTGGATGAAGAAGCACAAAAAATGGAAATGTATGATGAGGAATCAGCAAAACCCATTAAAATCCCAATTTCTCGGCAATATTTCAAAAAATAATGTGTTATCTCTCAATTTCCTGATGGCGCATCTTACATGTCATTAAAATCTGTATAGAGAATGTCGTCTGAAAAGATGATAGCTCGTTTAGGAGAGAAAGCAATAGAAGAAAAATTATAGACAAAAGAAAAGTATAATGAGCTATCAATTACCTAGAACATCAAATCTATAAACATTTTATACATCTCTGCATACTGAAAATTCAACTATGTTAAATGACATTTTAAGTGACCCAACTCCAGAAATTCTGAAGTTGGTAGTAATAAATGAGGATTGTTTGTGTTTTCCCTCTAAAAATGTGCTAATGTGTTTTCCCTTTAAGAATTAGTAATTTATACTCGTAAACATGTTTTAAAATTAATTAGTTTTAAAATTAATAGTTCTTAAACAATTATATTAATTAATAATCAAAGCATTTTAAATGGTATTTAGTTATCTAAGTACTCGTTTAAATCATATGGCTGACTGACTTCTGTTACTAAATGTTTACATATACATAACTATTATTATGACAAGTTAATTTTAAAATGGCATTGTAATTGGTATATAGTTATCAAAGTACTCATTTAAATCATAGGACTCCTTGACTTCTGTTACTAAATATTAACATACATGTAACTATTGTAATCACAACAAGTTAATTTTAAAATTTGGCTTGTGTTTTAAGTGGCGACTAATTTTATTGCATAAATATCATTCAGTTCATTTGGTAATATGTTTAATCATGATAAAGAGTGTTTCAACATGCTTACAAAATGAAATGTTTGTAATAAGTGCTACTGTTATAGTGGGAAATAGTCATTATGTTGATATGGACATTTATTGACTGTTTCATATTCAGATCACTTGAAAAGTGATAATATTGAAAAAATAATTTCTGTGCTCAGAATTTATTGTCGTGTAAACATGTATCTGTGTTGTGTTTTAAGTGGCGACTAATTTTATTGCATGGCTGTTTAATTGTGTACAAAGGGCTGTTATAATATTTAACTGTGTATGGTCGAGGAATAAATTAATCCATTTTACATTGAGTTGTATGGGGGAAATTGTTTCAGTTTATAAATAGGAACATATTACATTTAGGTTTTACTGTATTTCAATAACTGTTACGTGCTGTCTGTCTGTTGAACCAAATCTCACAAAATTTTTAAACATGTGTGTGCTCACTCTTTGCTCTTTTTTGATTCTGTCAAGAGCATAATGTAACAGGTTGAAGCTTTAGAATATTTCTTTCCTGATAATGCTGATTTTTCTTAAACATAGTTTCTTATTATTGAGTTGCAGATAGAAAATCCTGCATGAAACTTTAATGTATGCTCTTCATGAACACTTCTATAATTCAATTGAGTATTACTGACAGTCCTCCTAAATTTAGCTGTCATTTTGGTTTTATGTGTTAAAATCGTTTCTGTGGATTACATTTATATACTTCATAATGATGAGAAAATTAGTTCAGAGCTGTTTAGTATATGGATTTGTGTTAGATTATGTATGAACAGTGTATTTGATAGTTGCAACGTTTTCCATATATTAAAAATAAATTGAGTCAACTTGATTCATTTTTTTCATATATGCAAACGTATTTTGATTTTTTGCATTAATTCAGCTAGCTTATTATAAGATTATTCATTTAATCTTAGTTCAGAGATCATAGTTCCTCAATAATTTGAATAGCTGCTGCTTTTATATTGTGAATTGAGTATTAATTAATAGTTTTAAATTGTGGTAAAATGTGCTATCCTGATCATTTTATTGTATCTTATGATTATAAATTCATTTGAAATGGACAGAGATTTATTGCTTTAAAACTTTGTGGAGTGTGTTTAAAAAGATGTTACTGGTATGCTATAACTTCAGTGTTACTTTGTTATTCTGACTGTTTGCTTAGATCTGTAAATAAAAAATTATTATTTTCATTTGTGAAAATTCATTTTCAAGTTCTGATATACAACTAATATAATACAATTAAGTATATATGCAACTAATATTATTGATTTTATGGATTTAAGTAATAATTTTAAATTGCAGTGTTGAATTATTTGATAAACAAACCTCTAATATATTAATTTCTTTGAAACTTGCAAGATACACAGCATATTATATTTAAAGTTTGGTGCATTTTTATAATATTTACTTTTAAAGACAAATTACTGGTCTGAAGAAAAATGAGGTGGTAAGTAGTAACTTGTGTGCAGATAATCTGGAAAATCTTTTTTTTTTTTTTTTTTTTTGCATAAATATTAGAAAAATATAGTGCAACATTACGAATGGCAACTTAAAACATTAAATTATGAGATTAAAGCAGAAATTCCTTTTTGAGTTAGTATTGCTGATTTGAACTTATTAACTGCTATGTTTAACTTGGATGTGTAAATAATTCATTAGTTAGCCTAGAAATTAGAAGCAGAAAATTATTAAATTTACGTAAAATTTTATCGTGTTAAACTTTGAAATAATTTATTCATTGTATATAATACTAAAATATTTCTTCTGCCTAAATAAGAACAATCATATATTTCATAATGTTATGTGCTACAGTAAGATATTTTTTCTTACAAAAACGTATTTATCATAAACATTATACTTAAAACTACAGAAAAAGGACGATCTTAAGGAAATACTTATCTTTTACAGAACGCTTGCAATCCTTTTTTTTAAATTTAATTATTCTTTAATAAGCAGGGAAGTAGATATTTTGATAGAAATTAAACCATATTCCAATAACAACTGTCATCATGCACAATATGTTTGTTAGTAGATTTATAGGAACAAGTTGTTTTATATTTCACAATGTTTCTCTGTGAAGTAATTTTTTATAATTTAAAATAGTTTTGACGGTAAACGTCTTTAGTTAAATCATGGTCAATATTATTTATGTTATCTTTGAATATAACCTACAAGGTATGAATGTTTAGCATTTATCTTTGGCCAAAGAATTTATAAAAATCTTATTTATTTATTTTCTTAATATATTAAAATCCGAGAAATATTAATCGAAAATTGAAATCGTAAATTCGAAATATTAATTGTTTTGCGTTATAAACGACAAAAGTGTTGAATCTTTGAATAAAATTCAACCCAAATATCTATATCAAATAGTGAAAGCAATGTTGTTAAGTGCGGCACTAGCGCGTAACCTATTTCGTTTCTTTGCCTTCTCGGAGTTTCGACTCAGACGACTACTTGTGACGTCACAATCCAGTGTCCTGGCTTCCTTCTGTTAGGAGGTGTTGGTCTGACGCGTTCGTTTCGTCAGAATGTATCAATGATGTCCTTTTTTTCTGGCACAGTCTTTTGACATGATTCTGACGTATGATTTTCAAAACAGAATATACCGCTATTAGAAAGTGATGTGTTAACGCTGCCGCTGAAGGAATTCTACGCTTATTATAATCCCGATTTCTTTCGTTGTCTCGAAAACGTTCTCGAAACTGCCGCTTATTTTCATAAGGGGATTTCTTTTCAGTGACTTCAGAATCTGTTGGCTTAATTAAAATCCTGTACGTTCTCGACTTTCTATTTCTTTTCTTAGAAAATTTAGCAAATTTGTAATTTTTGTCTGGTTATAATCTTCATATTTCCTATTAAATTCTAGTGCTAAATCATTCTGAATCATCTTTATTAATATAGGATACAATAAGGTACTGTACGAATCCGGTAAAATACTACACGATTCTAATCCTCTAATTTGTACTTCACAACGATCATATAATTTTCGAAGTGCTGTCACATCGCAAGACCTTTTAACTGGAGTCAGAGTTAATAAATTGTTCATGTGAGTATCTCTTATTAGTTCTTTGCGTCCGAAGCGATCTTTTAGTATTTTCACAGCTTTTTCGTAATTCACCGCTGTTAACGTCAACCCTTGTGTTGCAGTTTCTGCATCAGAAGTAAGAATTCACTTTAAATAGTTAAATTTATCTACTGCATGTAGACTTTCGTTTTCGTGTACTTCGTGTACAGCTGTCTTAAATCGTGCCCCAAACCCGGGGCAACTGCACACATCCTTTCCCGAAAATGTTTCCAGGGCCAATTTGGGGAGTTAAATTTTGTTTTGCGATTCAGTGACAGTTCCACATGAAATAGAATTAGCGCTATGTGGATTAGTATCTAAATATCTTTTTGCGCGTAATTTCCAAACGATAATTTTACTTTTATACTCTTCTCTAGACATTATTTCATCTTCTAAATTTGTTACATCAATTAAAGTTTCAATACCATTATCCGCTAAGATTAGTTCATCTTCTTTACTAATTACCGTTTCTTCAATTACATTTTATCCCCCTCATTAGCAATTTCTGTTTCTATCTTATTTATCAGCCGCGTAACTACTGCTCTTATAGCAGATCGTTTCTTTCTTAATTTTTCTAAATCCATGTTTTTTTGCTTTAAGCAAAATCTGTTAAATTTCAGTTCAAATTCAACCCAATAGCCCCACGTTATGGCGCCACAATGTTATTATTTATTTTACTTATCGTTATTGTTAATTACAATTCTAACTAATTAATCAAGATAAAACAAAACTGCTTACCTTATCCCAATGGGTTCTGCCAGGGCCACTGGTTGAATTGATCTCCTCTTTGCATCTCTATCAGCAAAATCTTGACGGGAATAATCCATAAATGATAAACACATTCTTTAAGCAAACATATCTTAATGAAGACGCAAACGGGTTACAGAATATGTACATCATGAAAAGGGTTTAAATTTGGCACGACGCAGCGCGCGACTTCTCCATTCCGAGTTCTCGTGCGATCTCTAAGAGAGAGTTCATAGTTCGAGATGACTTCACTCAGCCATCGGATCTCAGCAAGAGTTGAGTTGCAACAAGCATATAGCATCAACATTTTACATAAATCAATTTAGTGGATTTCAGTTAAGTACAATCAAATAGCTAAATAAGGCGTATTTATTATAAGTACAAAGTTACAATACTGAATACAGCAGAGCGAAATATGCTCAGACAATTCTCATTCAAATTACAATCAAGAAGAAGCATGTAACATCAACTTTTACATAGGACAAATCCATTTTATTTGATTCAAGTACAGTCAAACAGCATTTAAGAGACTACTGCCCCTGGGACGGGCTTATTATGTATACATTGCATTTAAGGCTTATTATGTATACAAAGCCAGCTGATATAGTAGTAAGGTAGAGCAAAGTATGCTCATACAATTCTCATTCAAATTACAAAATTGAAAATAACACAAACAAGTACCCGTGCAAGGGCAGTATCAAAAGATGCCAATGTGTGTGGTTTAGGACCCAAGAAAAATCATACCAATTTCAATCTTTTTAATGTATTCCAATTGTTCGCATTATGTATATACTAATTCTTTTTTTATAAACAATCAATAGAAAAATATAGTGTCCTAGAGACAAAAACCAGACTTTGTCAGTGCCTGGCCGGGTACCGCATCCACACCTCCCCGAAAGCTACTATGGCGTGGAAACACAACTACTATGGCGAGGAAACACACCTTCCCTACATTAAAAAGAAATGCTCTTGTGGGATCAAGGCGGTAACCGATAAGACAGCATGTCTGTAAAGAAAACCAATAGTATTCAGAATAATTCTACGAACGCTACTAACTACGAATTCGTGGTACGTTACATAACTACGAATTAAGCATTCTACGAACGTTTCCTCGGAATAAAAAAAAAATAAAAAAAAAAAAACGTAATAAGTCGTAATTAATAATTACATAATAAGTCAGAAGTAATAAGTCATTACTTAATAATATCCTTCATAATCCAATAGCGTAACAACGAGTGTTATGTTCGGATTCCTATAAGTATTTCGTAAAAGTGTCGAATATAAAAGTGTTTTACTATCTTATTTTTTTTAATAATTTAGAGACGACGGTCTTAATCTACAGATTAACACAATTACAAATCAAAATTCTAACTCACATAAAATAGATATCAACGACAATGACTTAATTAAGACACAATGACTTAGTTTAAGTAGCGTTATCTTTTACATCATTTGACAGTGTTTAAGGGATTACATTTGCTATTTTAAATTGTATAACAGTATTGAATTATAAACCAACACCAAATGACGTCTTTATTGTAACTTATCCGAAATGCGGAACAACCTGGATGCAAAACATCGTTATGTACATCTTCCGTAAAGGACAGGAAATGGATCATCCACATGATTTTCTTAGATTATGCCCATTTCTTGATATGATGGGAGCTGAAGGCATCTTTAAAATGCCAAGGCCTGGTGCACTTAAGACACATATTTCCTTTACTCACGTGCCATACTCGCCTAAATCTAAATATATCTTCGTTACGAGAAATCCAAAAGATTGCTGCGTATCTTTCTACTATCACACCAAAAATGATTTAAGCTATGGATATTGGGATGCTGAATTTGATGATTTCTTTGAACTTTTTATAAGTGGAGAAATAGAGGACAATGATTATTTTGAGCATTTGTTGTCGTGGTATCCTCGCCGTAATGATCCTAATGTCTTTTATACTAAATATGAAGATATGAAGAAAGATACTAAGAGCCTGGTAATCAAACTTGCTAGATTCCTTGGTAAAGAATACATCGATACGGTCGAGCAGGATAATACTGTGTTGAACAATATCCTAAATTTAAGCAGCTTTGAGTACATGAAAAAGCATTTATCGGATATTTATGAAATAGAACCTGGTTCACCTCTTATGAATGATTATGAAGGTATACGTTATGTGAGTGAGTTTATGAAAACTCTAGAACTTACAAAGGAACCGCCAAAGTCTGAATTCATAAGGTTGGAGATTGGAAAAATCACTTTTCCGACTCTCAATCAAAGAGACTTAACGAGAAATTCTTGGAGGAAACAAAGGGCACAGAAATCCAGCAGTGGTATACATTAGAATAATAAATTACATCTTTATGTGCTTTAAAAGACTGTTTATTAATTGCTTTTATATTTTGATATAGCTAAAATATATATGATTCGAATTTATTCAGAGTTAAGTGTATGCTTAATTTTTAATGGGTCTATCAAATCATTTTATTACTTTTCAAAACTGATTGGAATTTTATTACTCGCAAAATAAAATTTTCTTTAAAGCTGTTGGTTTTAGAAGTACTGTTGGTGTACAGTTAAAGTTTTTTTAAAGTTTTTAGTCTCTATTTGCATGTTGTAGATTTTTAGAGAATATTGTTCAATAGAAATATTATGTTTCAAGTATTCCAGAGTTCAGTAAAAGATTTTAATAACTATGTGAAATTAATGTAAAAACGAAACAAATGGATTACTTAAAGAAATACAGCAGAGCTGCTGATGACAAGCAATTTGGGAAAACTATTATGACAATGTTATACATCAGTTTTATTAAAGGATGTCGTGCGCACAACTGTTGTATTAATCGCTTAAGTTATGCAGTTTGGCAGCAAAAGATACAGAAATGAAAGAAAATGGCCAATTATTTCCCTGTGAGAAAGCGAATATCGTATTTTGAAGGCTCTCTAAAACGAAAACTTCCGCTTTGAGAATCATTGACGGGTCTATAAGAAATAAGGAATTTGCACGCTGTGATATACTTGCACTTATATGTAAACAGTTCTAAAACAAATTAATAGCTCTGTTGTTGCGAAGAGCTGAATTCAGAACCACCCAAATATACCGAATCCTGTTTCTTAAAGCGGAGATCCAGAAGAATTGCTTTCCGCTATAGTTCAATACAAGATATAATCTAAGTCACTCTGAAAGCTCTTTTCTTAACCAGCAACTCTATTTCTGGTGACACGACCAAGCCTTAAGTTTTTAATCTGACGCGCCATTAATCTTACCAAAAATTCTCATTTGAGAAAGAGAAGCAGTTAGTTCCTGGCATCTGAAGTGTCTGAAGGAAAGATATTTAATACAATCTGAATAACTGGAAGCAGCAGATTTTTAATTAGTGTCATATTTTATTGGACGCGAGTGTTATTTTTTCCTCTTTTATCTGCGGTAACCTATCTCTCTGAAACTGCAGCGCCCCTATTTAGATTAAAGATTTCTGCTTATCATTCTCCGGTTTCTTTACCTGAGCTTGGCGATTGCCGTTTAGCGGACGAAAAATTTTGCCGATTACCAAACCAACCTCCTCCTGCAGTTACATTAACTAAGAATAGAAGACTAACTAAGAAAGAAATAAACTAAAGAATGTAATTATGTAATAAATGGAAGTGTTTAGCAAAATTTGAGAACTAATTGTTTTTATTTGCGATTAAAATTGAATTTCTCTTAGGTCCTTCTTTAATTAATCTTGGTTTTATTCTGAGGGAACACAAAATATATCAAATAAAATTAAAAAAAAGTAATTAATGGCTTATTGAATTACGATCCATTCTCTCTTGCTTCGCTTCACTTGAGGAAATAGTCATCAGGAAAAGATGGTTAACATTCTATAAACAAACGTGACTTTAAAAGTGTGACAAAATTACGAAATTCTTTTTACCAATCTTTTAACTTGGGAATACTTTGTTAAGATTTCATAAACATGTTTATGTATTAAAGCATTGTGATGGATATTATTTGAAAAAAATAGATTTCTAACATTCTCCTGGAAATAAGTATCCTTTAATAATTAATTCGTATTCTTTTCAGTGTTATATTAAGTATTAAATTTTTAGATCATGCTAAGACTATTTTGCATAGTATTCAAATTATTTCAAAAAGGAAGAAAAAATATATGCTAAGCTCCATCCTCCTTAAATAGATAAGAATAAAAATGTTATATTTAAATTTAAAAGAAGAACGAGACGGAGAAACTTCAAAAATATCGATATGTAGTTGATAAAATACACATCAGAGAAATGCATTTTCGTCTACACAATCAGTTTTTGTAATAAAAAAATTAATACTTTTTAGGTACATTTTTGAATGACAATGCTAAGTGGATCATATCACATAAGATAGAATAATGATTTGAAGTTAAGAAGGAAATATTTAATTTACATCATCATCCTGTGATATATTCTGTTGAAAATAAGTTGATAATAATCACCTTCATCGAACAAAATGCCTAGCATCATAATAACTCAAATGAATGACTACAACGAAAGTAAAATTATAATCTTGAGTATAACTTTTAATTTTTTTCCTAAATATTTTGGGCTTTTATGTTATAAAAACAAATTATAATAAATTGAATATAAGCAGTAAAATATATATTACAGAAAAAAATAACGCACACGAAAGTGATTAAAAACTTACTGACTGTCAAATGAAAAAAGTGTACTTTTTGAATTGTTGCTAATATTTTCTTGGATTCATGCAAGCTTTTAAAACACAGATTAATATTGACAGTATGGACTTAAACGGACTTCTTGATATTTGTGACGTAATAATGCACCATAATATATCCTGTATTAGAAGTTTCTACTTCTGGGTCAGGAAATATTGCATTTTTGAATTTTATATTTCATTCTTTAGCAAATGTGTTCGACAGGCTTTAAATCTGATCATTTAAAGGTACTTTTTATTGTTTCTGAACTCAGAAGGGTGCATTCTACAGTGAATATTTAGAGATTGAAAGTATATGAATACTATATGTACTTTATATGGAAATCGAAACGAAAATCATAATTTTGTTAAAATTTCAATCATTAAAACTAATCTGATTCATATTACTTTAGATAACAATAACAATTGAAATAAAATATCATTTAATTAATTTACATCTAAAATAGGTGCTTAGTTTTGCGGTTGTCGTGCTATTAAAAAAATCTTTGAGCAAAATTCAAAATG
Source organism: Stegodyphus dumicola (assembly GCF_044657685.1). Lineage (NCBI taxonomy): Eukaryota > Metazoa > Arthropoda > Arachnida > Araneae > Eresidae > Stegodyphus > Stegodyphus dumicola. The sequence goes on along the minus strand of NC_140771.1, from coordinate 127,944,782 downwards.
GGTATTCAGAATTCAAAAGCTAGAATTTTGACTTGCAATACCCTTAGAAGGGCTGATGGAATCTAAGAATTCTGTAGAAGATAGTTAGAAAACCACTGGCTTAGAATCTGCAATCTGAAGCTGCTTTCATCTCTAAACTCATTATATATTTTTAATGACAGCAAATCAAGCAGTTCTCATTAGCAATTATAAATTATGTAGAGATAAAAGATGAGATCTTAAAGCAGGTTAAAATACAGGCAAAGATTTCCTGACTTCACTTGTCTGTTTAAAAGAAGCAGATTTAATTACTTCGGTCACTAAATAATTGAAAGCTACACTAACCAGCAATTTCAAAAGGTTCATAGAACATTGCAGCTGTCTTTGTTTGTATCCAAAGTAGCTAACTTTATTTCTACCCAAAGTTTCCTTGAGCTGAATACTGAAAATTCTGCAATTATTTCCAGCGTTCTTGGCATGTGTGCACAGGACTTTGTTTGAAACAAAGAAAGTATTGTAATCACCAAGCATTTCGGGTATCATAACGGAAATATCCATTTTGATCATTCCCGAATCCATTTGGGCGATTTTTTTCGATTGCACGCGTGTGTGACGACTGTATATTTGGATAGAATACAGAACGCAGTTTTTCCAAAAATAAATGGTAAAATGGATTCAAAAGGGATTTTTTCGTGACGTTTACACGTAAACGTATATATGCATGTATCTCAAAAACTCATATACGTACGTATATGCATGTAACGTATATATATGCATGTAACTCAAAAACGATTTATATACATATGTATATGTACACACCCTGGTCTTACTCCTAGTTATGGAAGTATTTTAAATGACGAAGATAGTTATATTTTGGCAATATCAAATTTTAAAAAAGTAATTTTCAACAAATAGCGAGATCTAACTTTTAATGCGGTCTCCCGTTTCCTATACGTATATTTGGGATAGTTTCATACTCGTTATGAAAAAAATATCGATATAAGAAATTTGACTTCCTTACGACAAAGATTAATTGAGATATTTAATTTAAAAATTTGCAGTTTTTGACGTCATTTTGAACTTGTACTGAGGAGTCGGTTAAATTAAGTTAGAATAATTCAGGGAAATAAGTTTAAATGAAGTGAAATAAACGTATATAATTTAGTAGGCGTACAAGGAAATCATGCGGTGTCCACATCAGACATTTTTATCTTTGAAAACTGGTTCCCATTGTCATTTAGTCATTATTCATAGAACAGCCGACAAAGCGATAACATCTACTAACCGCAAAAAAGGTAGGTGTTTTTAAAATTGTATTTTAGTAATAGAAAATTATTTTGATTTCACATCTGTACTGTTTTCTTTTTTTTTCCTTTAATTTTTATAAAAAATAATTAACAGATTGCTTGAGAACTTTTTTTTTTTTTTTTTTGTCTTTAACAGCAGAATTGTCGCTGATTTATTTATATAATCACTCAAAGACTAGAAAGACTCGTCGAGACTCAAATATAAGATGAAATTTATCTTTTTCTACTAACATAATGAGAGATCCCATTTAACCCGGAATTAGTCTATTTAAATCAATGTTAAAAAACTTTAAGAACTTGCATTTTGATTATAATTTCAATGCAGAAAATAAAAAGAGATTCAAAAACATTTAATAACGCGAATATTATTTATTTCGAAGTAAATTGATTCTATCGAAATTAAACAAAAACAATTTAGATAAGTAAAAAAATGTAGTAGTATATGCAGGTTCAAAAAAGGTATCATTAGGAACGTCTTATCTAAAACTATGAAAACTAGTTTCTTACGTTAAAATTAATGTTTCTATAAATGTGTAGAATATGGTTTTTAAATGCAGCACTTCATACATAATATAGATTTTAAAGTGTATATTAATTTCGTCTTACTTTGAGCTGTGTTTTTCTATCAGCAAGCTATAGTCTGTTACTTTAAACACTTCAAGGCAATTTTCTCCCCCGAACTATGCTTCATAACACGGAAACAAATATCGAGTCTCTTAATTTGTTAAAATCACTTAATTCCCTCTGTGTGGGGATAATGACGCACATTAAGTTCGTAAATGAGGGAAGAGTCTTTGTCACCTTGAAATACCTATTTTAATCAACAGTCTATAGCAAATTTTCTTTTCCTGTAACTTCTTTCAAGTTGTGTAACCCTCAAGTCAACCTGATAATGAACACTTTTATTTGAACTTTCATCATGGCTTGTGTTACTTCTTTAGATAGAAGTCGAATCAGCTGCTTGCAAGTAACGTATAATTAATTCTGTAAAGAATTAAAAAAAGTATTTGTTAAATTCTGAACCATACGCAGAATTTAACAAATATTTTTAATAAGAAACGAATTTAAGAGAAATTTGCAGAATTTAACAAATAATAACTCTTTTTTAGTTACAAAACGGTTACTGAAGAAACGTTTATTAAACGTGCAGAATTTAACAAATACTTTTTAAAAACTTTTATTGAACGACAGCTTATCATTCAGAAAAATCGAGATGTTCTACAGAGGATGTTCGCACATTTTTTAGACGATTTTGCTTTGCTCTAAAGAAAAATCTTCTGCTTAACTACAACTATATTTTTGAAAGTACAAATTATCGCCTGCTACTTGACAGTTTTGTTTTCATGCAAAATGTCACTTTTAAAGAAGCAATGGAGGAAAAGCTATGTTTGGCTTCTTTTCGAAGAAAATTATTCGTATCTATTTATTAAAAAAAGCTGTGAAAACCATGGTTTTTCGATAGGTAAAACTATCAAAAAGAAAGGGAAAAAACGTCAAAGTTTGGCTTCAAGGAGAAAAATTGTTCCAAACACATATCCAAGGGGAAAAAAGAGTGTTTTGAATATTGCAAAGGTAAGATCCTTAATATTAAAAGAAATCCGCCAAGGAGAGTTGCAAAATCGTTAAAATGCTAAGTGTCAACTGGAAACAAAATAATTAATGTCTATTTGAATCTGATTAGGGCGGAAAAATATAATGCGCATCGTCTTTCTACACGACATATCACCGAATATAGAACGCGTTGCAGAATTCTTCATGAGAAACATTTGTCCACATAAAAATGAGAAAATATTGCTACTACAGATTAATCTTGGGTGTATTTAAATGATGCAAAGAAAAGAAATCCATTTATGTTCAAAGAGAAGACAAAAATCTTAAAAATGGCTCAAAAATATCTGAAGAAAGTTTTCAAAGGGGTTTATGATTGTTGTTGGTTCTTGTTATAACGACAAATAAGAATTAAAGAGACTTCAGTAAACGGTTAAAGTAGACTCTACATGTTATCAGGAACATATTTTTACCCAATTTTCAAATATGAAATATCTTCGCGTTACCCACAATGCCATCCATCAGCAGGACTGCATCAAGATAAAGCAAGCTGCCATACGTCAAAATCCACTGTTAATTTCCTGGAAAAAAGATTAAACAAGAAACGCGTATCAAGGTTATACCCTTCATTTATATGCCTAGTAAACCACCTGATAATTAACTCATGGATGTTTGCGCTTTCGGACTTTTAAAAAAGCGGATTGTCCAAACGTCAATTTACAACACTCCTTAGACTTTGGAAAGCTGTTTGGAAAGATGAATGGTATAAAATACTTCTACAACAAAAGGTACAGCAAAGGCTTCGATACAAAAAAAGGCTTAATTGTCTTCAAAATTACGCTGTACAAAGATAGTAAAGAATAAGGGTTACCAAATAGAGCATTTAAAACACAAATATTTAGGTAAAATAGTTATGTAAATACAATAAAACCGTGTAAAATATGTGCGAACAGCCTCTGTAATATGAAAATTAAAGAAAAAATTTCAAAGACTTCAGGAAACGGTTAAAGTAGACTCTACATGTTATCAGGAATGAACGAAATCAGAGATAAAAATTGAAGGAATTTCATTGGAAAGCGTTCAACTTCTGAAATTTGTTAACATTTAAGAGAAATTTACAAGATTTGATAATTTTCAATGATTTTTTGAAAACCTGTGCACACAATAATCCCAACCTGTCAGACTTTATAGAATTATAATATAATACTTAAAATATTCACTAAAAGGTAAAAAATATGGCATAGTGCAATATTAGTGCAATATATAGTGTTTTTACATATCTATTGTTTATTTATGTGCAATATTAATATTACTAGTTCCTATTTTATTATCTAGTGGTTACAAGAATTGAAAAGATTATGGCTAATGTTACCAAGAAACCTAAGTATCAAATCCTGTATGGTATAAGAATTCCAACCGGTTTCTCTTTTAAACATTTCACTGAAGCACTGAATTATAAACCAAAGAGAGATGATGTTTTTATTGTCACTTATCCAAAATGTGGGACAACGTGGATGCAAACCATTATCTTGTACATTTTTCGGAAAGGTCGTGAACTAGATTGCCAAGAAGATTTCCACAAACTATGTCCTTTCCTTGATGCAGTGGGAACAGAAGCGATATTTGCTATGCCAAGACCTGGCGCGTTGAAGACTCATCTTCCTTATTCACTCATGCCATATTCCGCTGCTGCCAAATACGTCTTCGTTGCGCGAAATCCTAAAGACTGCTGCACATCCTTATATTACCATACTATAAGTAAACCTGGATTTGAGTACGGAGATGCTGAATTCGAGGATTTCTTCGAACTTTTCATGGGTGGCGAGGTAATATATAACGATTATTTTGACCATTTAATGTCATGGTATCCTCATCGTAATGAAAGCAATATATTTTACATCACGTACGAGGATATGAAGAGAAATACGGAAGAGGTAATTATTAAAATTGCCAAATTCCTTGGCAAGGAATATATCGATGCAATTGAACAGGATAGTACAGTCTTGCGGAATATTTCGAAATTTAGTAGTTTTGAGTATATGAAGACATATATTCCAATATCAGAAGCTCGAGAAGCTCGCAAGTGGAACCTTGTCAGAAAAGGAATAGTTGGAGATTGGCGGAATCATTTTTCGGAAGGCCAATCAAAGAGACTTCAAGAGAAGTTTTTATATAGAACAAAAGGTACAGAGATCCAGAAATGGTTTTTAACAGAATAAAAATGCAATTTACGATATTAAAAATATCATTCTTTCCTTGTTCTGTGAAGTAAACCTTGTTTCCATTTTTACTGAGTAGAAATTTAATTCCAGTGGAATTGAAAAAAAATATTTTGACTTCTTTTTAAATTTTTTCTTTGAAATATGTAATAACTCCAAAGCATAAAATATAAATGTTTTGTTGAATGTGTATTGTGATTCAACCGAAATGTACTAATTTATTTAAGATTAATTTTTTATTCAAATTTTTATTATTAAACATTTTAGCTATTACGCATACTATTTTATCATATCACAATATTATTTGCTAGACATGAGTTTTAACTATATTTTAATAATAATTTTTGGTCCTAAATTAAAAATATATGCAGGTAGTGTACATATTACTTTTCTGAAATTTGCTGTTCCCATGATATGCATATCTATAGCTTCACTCATCAATTTATAAAAATTAGTAATGTAAGTTATGCTATTTATATATAATATATTGTTTTTTTAAATAGAAGCTATTATTACTATCTAATTGTAGTAACAGATTCATAATATTATTGCGTTTTTTTTTTTTTTTTTTTTTTTCTGACACCAGGTTCGTATAGGGTTCGTGAGGATTTGGAGTGTAATGACGACAGCACTTGATGAAGTATCAAAACACTTTATATAGCCAGTACTAATCAGGACAGCTCCAAAATCACGTTACAGTCGTCGAAGAACTACCATAAACACGCTGACACAATCAGCGACACAGCCTTTAGGTTATCAGGCTGTAACGGTGGAGACCTTCACTGCAAAGCACCAGAGTACAGCTCCCGACTCTGCTCGATCGTTCACGCAACTCCACGTACTCTCGAGACTCTCCACGCTACAACTCGGGATGCATTCGACGACACACAGAGCACGGCTCCCGACTCTTCGGTTCAGTTGTTCCCGGAGCTCAACACGCTCTCCCGACGATGCACTAACCGCGATACACTAAGAGGCTCTTCGATGCACTCGACGACCAACTCGGCGCTAGACTTCGAGACACTCGCTCAATGACTGACTATCAGCTCGCTAGACGAGGCACACTCTCTCGCACTGCGGACCAGCAGGGTTTATATAGCTTTCGGCTTGTGTTCGAGAACATTCTGGGCTAAACCCGGTAAGAATTCGTTCCAGAAGGTTCTCCATCCGTCCATGGCACATTGCTGATTTTGATGCCAAATGGGCGATTTCTCGCCAAATGTGGCAACCCTGCCTTCTTTTTGCCGTTTTATGGCAACCCTAAACCAGCTTTGCGGGAAAGCTTTCTTACCGCGCCTGGACATTTCGTACCAATATTGATATCTCAAGAGGATTACACATTTTCAAATATTATCAAATTATTTATTCAGATAATAGAAAATTAACCATTGCAGTTATAATCTTAACTTGGAAAAATACAGGGGGAAAACTGTTTTTGGAAAGGATAGATAAATCTTCTCCGTCTGTTCAAAGTGATGAAATCAGTCTACTTCTTTCAATAATACGAATCTAGGAGGAAATTGGAAAAAATATTATTCAGCCTTTCAGAGTTATTTGCTGATTAAATAGCTATTTCATTTCAGTCAATGAGTTCCAGTACTACAATGTCCAACACAGGAAATTTAATTCTGCAGTATTATAATACACGAAAAGCGTCGATATTTTCCAAGGAAAACCCTTTTCTCATTCAGCGTAAATCAAGTATTCTTTATTGCCTTTTTGGAATTCAATAACCTGATATTTTTTAATGGATAAAGTATTTTCGTAAGGGCCTGAAGCGTTAGATTACAATTCTAATTGATTGCCAGCTTCCAAAGTTAGTTCTTAGTTTGTTTTCAAACTATTCGATTTTTCTCTTTTACAAAACTAATACACAAATTAATCAGTTACTTTTGCTTGATTATATTTTAAAATCTAATTACCGTATATACCCGCGTATAAGTCGATACCGCGTATAAGTCGATCCCCCCACTTCGACATAAAAAATTCGTAGAAAATAAAAAAACCGCGTATAAGTCGACCCCCCACTTCCGAAATCGATCGAGAAACTTAGAAAAAAAATTTTTAAGTATTACATTTATTCAAAATCATCTGAGAAAAAAAAAGTAAATATACGATAAAAAATACCTTGGTAAATAAGCAAAATCAAAATTCTTCAACGTCCGATTCATGGTCAGATTCGCCAAACATTTCATAGAACTCTTCTGTCGTCATTGGCTCGTCATCATACATATTTTAAGTCTCGAACTCTGTATTGCTACAATCACTACTAGACGTGTACGCCTGTTAACAAAAGTATTTCATGAATGAACAATAACTATTATAAAGACTTATACGTACGTAAAAACTATCTGCATTTCTCTTTTCTTGGCGTGTTGGCGAAACTTTTTTATTGCTCTATATTGATCGGTTGTTCGGGGGCTGAAAATTCTTTGGTTTAATCGAAACTTACTCTAGTTAAAGTATGAAACTCTGTGATTAGTTCGTCACATAACTTAAGTCATGAAATTACTTCAAGTAAGTGACTTATTTGATAAGTCGTCCAATTTGAGTGCGGGAAGAAAACAACTGCATTATATAAAGAAATTTTTGAACTTCCGATTCTTTTAATTTTTTATAGCCCCGCTTATAAGTCGACCCCCCACTTTGAAGTCTTTTTTTTTTTTTTTTTTTTGTCCAAAATATCTCGACTTATGCGGGTATATACGGTATATGAATATTAAGCTTTTCTGAGTATCAACAGTTATTCTTAAATCACATTTGTTTTACCATTTCTAAATAATCATTTTAATAGTAATGAAAAATGTTTCTTCTGGTTACCTTTTTAGGTTGGAAAATCCTACAATCCATTTATTTTGGATTAATCATTTAATTTAATCGACAATGATTAATGCATTTGTTCCTTCTGGAAACATTTTCACTCTCCTTTTGTACTCGACAAACATAATGTATTGGCCTACTGCAAATATCCATATTTCCTCTCAGTCCTTTTAAAAAAAATCTTCTAATGACGAACTTCAGTTTTTAAGTTAATTTCTATCTAAGCTGTATATTTGCGAGTACTTATCACTACAATTGTACATCAATGATAAAACGTTCGGCCATCAATGCTTTAGTCTTTAGCTATAAAATAAAAACCTTTGACTGGCCAACATATTCACAGTAAATTATTAGCAAACTCGCATTTGTGAAAGCATTTCGTTTGTGAACCAAAAGAATACCATCAGCAGCTAATTAAATAAAAAAATACATATTTTTGTGGTTTGAACGTTTTTCATGAATGACTTTTCATGTACAGCGGTACCTCGATATACTGCATTAATCTGTTCCAGATCCTTCGATGTATACCAAACGAACTTTTCGAATAAATTGAAAATAGTTACTTTGTTCTTATAAAAAAAATCCTACTTTTATTACTGTAAACTGTTTAATACTAAAAATTCAGCAGCTGAAACATATATTGTTTGTAAATGAAACACTGAACATGATACTGGGTATAAATGTTCTTTTACTAACTAGGTGAAAAGGAACTTTTCAGCATGCTGTTACATGTCTGATCTTTGTTTGGTAATCGATTTCGCAACATTAGCCAATTTAATAGCGTCTTTGCCTTTCACAGTTGAAGACACTAACATACTTGGCATAAGGTATGCAATAGCGAAGTTCCGGATATGCATGCCATTCTTCAAACTTTTGAACAATCTCATTTCTGATCTCCATGGTGATCCGAACAATTTTCTTGAGTCGCTTCACTATTCTCATCAACTTTCCTAAAACTTATTATTAATGAATTTACAAAGTATTTACGAAAAAAATAACCCAATCCGGTACTTATGTATTAACGCCACCGCAGCTTCAAATTTGGCGGTTTTTAAGTGCCGTCAATCTACACTTAAAATTTTTGCGACAAATCATAAATTAAAACATTTTATTTAAAATCAAAGTAGTCAATGGGATTTCGGTAGAAAATGCACCGATATAGAGTTTAACGTAGATTCAGAACAGTCTCTATTTTCTTTGACCTGATGCTCTCGCCATATGAACTCTGCTTAATGCAGTTGTGCTACCATCTGCAGTGTTTACAATAATTTTATTAAGAAGGGTAGATGTATTAAGAAGGGTTCTGTTAAGAACAGTGACAACAAATTAAATCTTTTGTATCTCTACATATACCATCAAACGCCCACTGTTCGGGTAATAGTCGACTAAAATTATTTTTACATTTAGTAAACAAACTTTCATCAATTTCCACAATGCAATCTGATCCACCTACTTTCCTGTTTGGTTTATTCGCCATATCCAAGACACATAATTCACGCATGTACAGTTAGTCAATAAAGTCTGCCTACATCAAGAAAAGTAATATCAAGTCAAAATTTTAAGGTGCGAAAAGGGTAGTTTCTTTAAGTTTTATTTTTTAAATATTTAGTTTCAATAAGGGACTTTGAAATTATTTAACTGTAATATTTTCATATCTAATAATTTATGCACACTAATTTTTAAAAGATAACTGGCCAGAAATCAAAGCCAATAAAGTTTGCGTACAACGCGAAGGAGGCGGGGGATTTCTTATCTAACTTTTAAACTTGAAACTTGAGAATGCAAAGAAGATTACACTTTCAAGGTCATTGACTTCCGAAGAAAGTTTCACGTTGATTGGAAGTTGCTATTTCTATTTTCTTTGACGAAAATGACAACCAATAAAGAAATTCCTTTAGTTACGAGACAACTAATTATCGAATTGAGAGATGAAGGTAAAACTCTTCGTTATATTGGTAAAACCATTGGAAAACCATTTTCTAGTTTGCAAAGAGTTATTCAAAACTATCTTGACACTGGTAGTCTTGCTGTAAAACCAAGATGTGGGAGACCGAAGAAGCTAACGCAGAGAGAAGAAAGAAAAATTCTTTTACGAATTAAACAAAATCCTAAACTTTCTGCTGCAAGCATTGCAAAAGACATTTTTTTTAACTAGCATCAAGGAAATTTCTCCTGAAACTGTACGAAAAGTGCTGCGAAAGTCCGATTATCATGGACGCAAACCTAGATTTAAGCCATACATTTCCGAGACAAATAGAAAGAAAAGAATTGCTTTTGCCAAAACATATTTAAACTCTTCGCAGGACTTCTGGAACAATGTAATTTTTTCAGATGAAAGTAAATTTACAATATTTAAAGTTAATGGTCATCCTATTGTATGGAGAAAACCAGGAACAGAACTGAATCTGAGAAATTTAAATCCAACTGTCAAGCATGGAGTTGGCGGTGTGATGGTATGGGGGTGTATGTCGTCGAAAGGAGTTGGAAATTTTCACATTATTGATAAAGTCATGGATAAGCATGTTTATCTGGATATTCTGAAGAAAAATCTACGAGACAGTGCCCGAAATTTAAACCTTTCTAATACCTTTATTTTCCAACTAGACAACGACCCGAAACATACAGCTAAAATTGTGAAGGAATATCTCCTCTATCACACTCCAAGACAGTTGCGTACTCCTCCACAGTCACCAGACCTCAATCCTATCGAACATTTGTGGGCAAAATTGGAGAAACGAATTCGAAAACACAATATTATGTCGCAAAATAAGCTAATTAGTAAATTGCAGGAAGAATGGGCGAAATTTATGTCGGATGACGCTGAAAAACTAGTTTAGTCAATGCCCAGACGTCTGTTTTGAAGAATAAAGGATATCCTACAAAGTAAAGTATTACACTGATATTATTTACTTTTTATTTAAGCTTACAATTTTAGCTAATAGAAGAAAAACAATGCAATGATTAAAATACATTTTTCTATGCTTTAAGTGTTTTTTTAATTTAAAATTTAGTCTGTACGCAGACTTTTGTAACTAACTGTAATTGTTCTAATGTATAACAGTTTTATTCGATAAATCAAGTTGCCTTTCACAAAATTTAATTGACGTCAACTCCTCGCACTAGCAGTATATGAATCTCAAATCTGAACAAAATGGAATTCTTCCTTCAAACCAGTTGTCTGTTCTAAGTCCCACTTACTGATCACACCGTCTTAAATTACATTTCCAAAACGTAGGTTTACCAAAATAAAGTTTCATATCATGCGAATTGGTACATTTTTTTTTTCCTTCTTTGGGTAAAATATTTCGCTCCTGTAAAAATAAAATTGCATCTTTTTCTGTGTTTGGCAAATCCCAAAGGCGCATCTTCCTAGCACTAAACCAATAGCGTCAAAAATCAGCAAATAACAAGGCAAAAAAGGAATCCAAAAGATGACTGCGTGCGAAAAGGATTGCTCTTTACTGACGCATCAGCGCAACTTTTGTTGACGTCGTGTTAATAGTGCGGTGGCGTTAATACGTAAGTACCAAAACCCTTTGCAAATTTAGTGTTATGATGGGGCTATATTTGCTAAATGGCAACAACAGACGTACTGACGCTAGTGGGCAGTCCTAACTTTACCTCGAGTGAGATAAACAAGTGTAGCGCACACAGTCGTGAGTCATTAAACTCAATCATATTCCAAACGAATTTCATACCAAACAAAACTTTTCTTTTCGAACATGTCATGTGTTAAGTTGTACGTATTTCAAAGAGAACGTTTAATTGAGTTATCGCTGTATTTTGAAACTTGTACGCCACTGAAGTACCTACAGTGATGAAACTGCTTGCCACATCAGTAGTTATTTTATTAATATTAAATCTCTTACATTGAAAGCAGTGTAACTAAATGGGTATATTTGAAACTTTTTACTGATTATAATTAATATATATATAAATGAAATAAACAAATTACACCAAACATGTAAAGCATTGATAAAAATCATTGAGTTAACGATATTCTATTCATAAATTTAGCATTTAAATTATCGAATATACGTTCTTATTGAACATTCTTATTAACTTATGTCATAAATGTTTTTATTGAACTTATGTCATAAAGTTTTTTTATTAGCTTTAAATACTTAAAATATACAAGTTATGTTTGTTAGGTAGATAATAATTTACGTATCTAATATCCTGGCACTACCTTTACAGGTCTTGATGTAAATATTTTTCTGTGCATATTACATTTTGTGTCGATTCACTATAAACGACGAATCATTTTTCATATTTTTGCCACCAAATATCATCGCCCTGTGTTATATTTAAAGAAATTAAATAATGAAGAATCTACATAAAAGGATGTATATTTCTCGCATTGTGATCAAACAACGGTACCTAGAGCCATTAAATTTTGAATAACGTAATTTTTCACCGAATATGGGCATCCGGAAGCTCAAATTTGAAATCTGAAATTTGTTTTATTATCAATTTCATATTTAACGAATTTTTGGTTAACAAACTCAAGGATTTCAAAGTGAGCAATGGCAACGTGGTACAGAAAAAACATTTTTATCTCCAGCGCGTGAGACTGACTGTATATCGGAAATTCTAAAGATATGTTCAATTTAAAATTATTTTGCGATATTGCTCTTGAACTGAATTTCATGGTTTAAGTGCGAAGAATATGATATTTAATAAATAAAGGTAATACATAAAGCGTTAAAAAACGCCCCCTTGGGCATAATGTAAAATCCGAAAGCTTTCAGAATTTTTTTAAATTTTTATTTTATTTATTTATTTACAGTTTTTGATGAGTTATATTTACTGATAAATTTCTACCCTTCTTTTAAAGTGAAATTGCTTGCGGAAGTCTTTATCTCCTTAGTACCATAAATTTCCGAACAATTGCGTAATCTTTTTGGCCTTGAGTGTACAACATTCAGCAGGAAATTGCGGACCCGTAAGTACCGAGGTGTAACATGAAATAATTTTAAATACGTTTCATCCTTTGAAACAACATCCACGGAAGTAAGGCAAGCGTAGAATATTTTTGTATAGAAATATTTCTAGGAGAAGATGTTATATTGTTACAATTTTGGTATTGAATTAGTTATTTTTAAATATTGTTGTTCTTAAATTGTTCCCTCTTCCCTTTCAATGCAGTACGAGACTTATTTGAAGAGCACGCGCATTTAATAAATAGATATCTCGTATTCTCGTGCACTTAAAAAGTTTATATGGTAAGTGGTGGCATAAGTGGCAGGAAAACACCTCAGTTCAGTTGTTTTATGAGTTTGGTTTTAGAAAACTACTTTTGTTTACTGTAGCGAATTCGCTGTTGAACGTTTGAGTAGTTTAAAAGATAACTAACATGAGATATTGCAATATTGTACGCATATCTGTGGAAATTTAAGCATTTTGTTTTTATTTGTTGTGATAATAATAAATTTTATTCACTGCATCGGACTTGTGCATTCAAATTATTATGAGCCCATACGCACGCAACACTTTTTGGTGTCAAAAGGAGGGTTTGAAAGCCAGTAAAAAGAGCCATGGAAGGACAACTAAGGCAGTTGATATCAGCCTTTGTCTCGTGTAAAGAAGAAATGACAGCGGGACAGGGATCCGTTTAACCCTCCGAGCGTTTTGAAACAGATAAGGTATTGTTTTGTAAAGCGTCAGCAGCTTTGTCATCAAAGCTTCTCAAAAGCATGGAAGCTTTCTGTCACTGTATCCACCGAAAGCGTTAAGCAGTTTTCTTTACCCATCTACACCTGCGGAAAATCATCCAGATGAACTCATTAGTGTCGGCTCTAAAAGTAACAATAACTGTCGGAGCTTTGCCCTTCGGGAGTTTTCAAGAAGTAGAATGCTTCGAAAGCGATCTGATCTTGTAACAGTAACTGTTCGCATTATGCTATGGATTTTGTTATCAAATGAAAATTTTAAGGAAACTTGAAAATCAAGACTTTAAAAGAAAAAAAATATAAATGTGTTTTTTTTTCCGTTCATAAACCTCCATTTTTATGTATATATATATACATGTGTGTGTGCGTGTTTATATATGCATATATATATCTATATTTAAATTTTATGGAAATCAATGTGCATACGGCAGTAAAATCGAAATATTTTTGTGTTTCTACTACCCTTCACTTTGTAAGGATCTTAAGTTTTACTAACGTTTATTTTATTTTAAATCTTTACTATCACTTCTTATTTTCTACTTCCGGCCAGAATTATAAACGTTAAGGTTTTTATGCAAAGTTGTCTGGCGAACGCCAAGTATTTAAGTTGTGGCCTTTTGCCAAGCGAGAGAGAGGAAGCAGTTGAGTCAAAGCAGGCCGCTTACCTTAGAAGTTACGCAGTTGCTGTTTGCCTTCCAGGCCAGAGGTTTTAATCCTCTTGATAAATTTTAAAACGTATTGTAGTGTTCACAGTCTCTGTACTACATACGCTTCCTGTTAATATAAGGCCAATCTTCCACGTTTATTAGTTTAAAGTTAAATTAGAGTTTAGTACTTTTACGTTAGACCCCAAGTAGCGGGTCAGTGTATTCCGAAGTACGGAAGTTATTGTATATAGAGAAAAATAAAGGGTTTTGTATACCCTTCGTGTGTATCATGTCTACTTACCTGAATTAGTGAACATAGCTTTAGTAAGCTCTCTGTTCCGAGTCAGGTCCTTGTATGTTCCCGAAGAAGGTAACAAGGAACATTGACCCTGATAGTGGCGCCCAGCGAAGAAGAATAACCATGGCCGAGTGTCAAGAAGAACCTGTGCTGCCTGCAGAAACGGCTCAGAATCCAGAAATGCCAGCTGCCGCCCTGGAAGGATTTGGTTACATCGTCCAGACCATGCGCGCTTCGATGAAACCAGAAGCAACATTTAATGGAAACTCACCGGTAACCAGTTTTTCGGAAAAATTGGTGACCACTTCATGCTCTATCCCGTGCACGAGTTTCAAAAAGTTACCTCAGCTACCAGCGCTTTGAGGGGCCAAGCGCTTAACTGGTTCAAATGTATAGGCAGAAGTCTCTTGGGTCAAGCAGGAAGTCCCACCTATACTTACGAGAATTTCAAGACTGCCCTACTAAAAGCCTTTCCTGTTGTAAGGGATCGTGCGAAATTAGAAACGGAACTTTTCAGTATATATCAACAAAGAATCGAAAACCTCTCGAGCTTTATTTTAAGAAAAATTCACGTTTTCAAACTCTTGTATGGAAACCGTCCGGATCCTGAAATAATTCAAGTGATTTTCCGAGGTTACTGCCCCAAGTGCAAGACTTTATTGAATTAAGAAATCCGACTACACTGGAAAAGTTATCTGAGCTAGCAATCCAGTTTGAAAGTAGAAGAACGGCGGACGTCGAAAGAAGACGCCAGTATCAACAGCGAAACCAATTTGGTACGCCAAGACTACAGCAAACTCAAGCACACGGCTACGGAGAAAAAGCGAATCAGTGGGCAAGGAAACCCGAGCATTCAAAAACAGCCGGCGAACATCGACATTCAATAGCAACCCAGGAAAAAAGTCTCAAGGCCAGTGGAAAAAGAAGGAAAGCACGGAAAGGAGAAATAATTTAAACTAAAACGGATTTCTGCTGACGGGAGGGTGCGGAAATCCGAAGGCCAAGAAAACCCCTCTTCCTACAAGTTAAATACAGTAATGGTGAAAAATCTGAATCTTTCGAAAATTGAAGTGTTGGTGAATAATATCCCAGCCACCGCACTCCTGGATACCGGCGCGCAGTGTTCCTGTGTGGCAGAAGATTTTTTTAGGAAGTATTTTCGCAAATACCGCATAAATAATTCGGATAATACGACAGTGTTAGCGGCACAAGGAGAAAAATGTAAGTGCGTAGGTAAAGTACCTTTGTATATCCGTATCAAGGACGAACAAGTAAAGGTGATGTTTTTTATAGTAAAGAATCTGCAAGCACATTTAATTTTAGGAATAGATTTTCTTTCAGAAGCACAAGCTACGCTGGATTTTAATGAAGCGTCCCTTAAGCTGACAATGAAACCAGTTCGTACAGAAAACGCTGAACCGCCGATGTTAAAACTTGAACTTGACCACCTCTCTAATGACGAGCAAGGAAGAATCCGACAAGTGGTAAGTGAATTTGCTTCGTTATTTAGTGATATTCCAGGATTTACTCAGGTTACTAACCATAGTATTGACACCGGAGATGCAATGCCAGGTCGTCAAAAACCATACCGGTATGATAAGAATAAGGAAAAAATTATATAGAATGGCATATTACCGATATGCTACGTAAAAAGATCATAACGCCCATCTCAAGTAGTTATGCTAGCCCGGTGGTTTTATGTAAGAAAAATAATGACTATCCTTTGACGCATCCAAAAAGATGGAGATTCGCTATTGATTACCGTAAATTAAACTCCATAACTAAATATCCGGTATATCCGTTACCGATCATAGAAGAAATTTTAAGGAACATAAAATCAACCAAATTTATGACGACTTTAGACTTAACGACTGGTTATTTTCAAATAGGGGTTAGGCCTGAGGACGTGCCTAAGACTGCTTTTATAACCAAGACTGGCACTTATGCATTTTTGCGTATGCTGTTTGGCCTTTCAGGGGCCCCGGCAACATTTCAGCGATGCATGGACATTGTGTTAAGGCCTGTTCTTGGAAAGTCCACATTTATCTATTTAGACGATATCATTATTACTAGTGATAATCTCGACCAACATGTACAGGATTTAAGACAGGTGTTTTCTTTATTAAATGAGGCCGGTCTAAAAGTTAATGTCGAAAAGTGCAAATTTGCAGCCCCTGAATTAAAATATGTAGGTTACAAAATATCTCAAAAAGGGATCGAGACAGATGAACCAAAAATAATCGCTGTACAAAAGTATCCGACTCCAAACACGGCAAAGAAGCTCTCTTCTTTTCTAGGACTTTGTTCATATTATAGGTCCTTTATAAAAGATTTTGCGGCTATCGCTGAGCCATTGTTAAAATTAAAAAGGAAAAAGGCAAGATTCTCGTGGACGGCCGAAGCCAATAGTGCTTTCGAAAAATTAAAACAAGCATTAACGCAAGCCCCTGTGTTGAAATTTCCTGAAAAGGATGAGAATTTAGAAATTTCAGCGGATGCTTCGGATTATGCGGTAGGAGCGGTACTTTCGCAAAATCAGCCGCCCGTGGCATTTTTTAGCCGAACTTTAAATCAAACACAAAGAAACTATTCCGCGACCGAGAGAGAGGCACTTGCACTTCTGTTAGCAGTGCAAAAGTTCCGAGTCTATTTTGGAAAGGCGCCGATAACAGTGTACTCTGATCATGCGGCGGTAACTAGATTGTACTCAGGGAAAAATTTATCCCCCAGGTTAATAAGATGGGCACTCAAGCTGCAAGAATATAATCTGGTAATCAAGCATACCCTGGAAAGGAAAATATCGTAGCAGATGCCCTATCAAGAATTAAAATAGACAAACAAGGAAATACCGTAAAGGTGGCAATGCTTACAGCATGTACAATAAATTCCCGAGAAACTGTAATAACCGAACTGGGTAAGGATCCTGAGTTTGGAAGCATTTATGAGTATTTGAAGGATCCTGAAAATTTTAGCCACCAAGATATTGTGGCGATAAGAAATAGGGCGGCCCATTACGAACTAATAGATGGTCTATTATTTTATACAAAAACTACGAATTCCAACAACGAATTTCGACCTGTTATCCCAGCTAGTCTTAGATTAAATATCCTGCAGGAGCTCCATGACAGCCCTTTAGCTTCTCATGCTGGTATTCGAAAAACTATCCAACGCGTACGCGAGGCAGTCTAGTTTCCTGAACTGCAAAAGTTAACAAGGGCGTATGTCCAGTCCTGCCCAACATGTCAAGCAGTTAATTATATTAATTTCCGCCCGGCCGGGTTTCTAAATAGTATTAAATCCGAATTTCCAAATGAAATAATTGGCATCGATTTATTGGGCCCTTTCCCAAAAAGTCAGTTAAATAAAAGTCGGTATCTCCTTGTTATGGTTGATCATTTTAGTAAATGGACCGAAATTGTTCCCTTAAAACGAGCCTCCGCGAAATTAGTTACTGATTCTATTTTAAATAAATATATTTTAAAATACGGGGCGCCCCTAAAAGTTATATCGGATAATGGTCCTCAATTTGTAAGTAATATATTTGAAAACATGTGCCAAAAACTGGGCATACGTCATTTAAAAATGGTCCCGTATCGGCCGCAATCAAATATAGCGGAACGGGTCAATAGAAATATAGTGAAAATTATCAATAGTTATGTTAAAAATTTTCATGAAAGCTGGGATAACTATGTCAATGAATTTGCTTTCGCTCTTAGGACTGCAAAACATGATACAACGGGCAAAACTCCTGTTGAGTTATTTCTAGGCAGAAAGATTATAACACCGTTAGATAAATTATTTTATGTGCAACAAAGAGCCCCAGAATTTAAAATGGGTGATATAGAAAAACTAATAAAAGAAGCAAAGAAGAATACGGAAGTAGCACAAAGAAAACAGAAGCTCTATTATGATTTGAAACGACGGGGAGTAACTTATAAAGTAGGGGATGAAGTTTTAAAAATTAAGCATTCACTTTCTTCAGCACCAGAAGATAAAACTGCCAAATTTTTTCCACGATTTGAAGGAGCATATGTTATAGAAAAAATAACTCACGCTGTAGTAGTGTTAAAAGCCAGAAATGGTGAAACCTGTTCCGCAAACATTGATCAAATCAAGCCCTACTTCGATCGTAATAAAATGCAAATATTTTCAGATCTTTTGCAGGATCCGGCACGGCAGACACCGCAGGCACAAGCTCCAGAGGTGGAAAAACGACAAGTACAAGGGCAAGCCAATAAGAGGCAGGAGCAAGTGAAAAGAAAATTGCCCCACCCAAAAATTGAAGGTAGCAAGAAAAAGAAGCCGTTCCACCGTCCAGAAAAGAGAGTTCACGAACACCCCCAGAATGAAGAAGGGAGAAGGATGACGTATGTGAAGAGAACCAGGAGAAATGACGGCAACTATAACCCGGCTCTAAAACGGAAGATCTACTCATCCGACAGGACTCTCCGCAGCAAAAGTCGCCGAACTGCGGAAGGGCCATCAGCGGCGGAGGAAAAAGTACAAGGAAAATTTGAACGGCCAGCAACGAGGTCCAAGCAGGAACACGACAGAAGTTTCCCGGTTCCGCCAAGACCAGCTGCCATCAAACGGCCAAGACCACAAGCAGAGGAGAAAAAGAAGGTATTCAAGGGTGACCGAACTGGTGAAAAAAGGAAGCTTCCAGAGGAAGGCACTGAAGGGCGAGCCCGTACAAGAAGGAGGATAAATCAAACTACTATCTGCAATACCTTCAAAGACTGGGCCCAGAAAAGGATGTCCGAATATCACAAAGATAAGTAAAATTTTATGTTACTTTGCAAACTTAAGTTAATCTTTCATTCTTACTGCAAGTGGCAGATTTCAAGAAGTTTTACCTCATGCGAGGTCTACCTTTATCGCCAAAAGGGCGAGAAATGAGTTGTGACCGATTTTGATAGTAGGTTTTTCAATTACTCGCGCGTAAAACTAAAGTTGATGTATAATAGCGTTGTGTAAAGACTTAAATATTGTAAAAAGTTATTGTATAAATTTTATTTAAAACATTCTAGCAAGAAAGAAGTTTTAGTCTGAAAGACTTTTTGAAATGTATTATTTCAATGTAGAAAGAATTGGCACTTGCTTTGAAAAGAATAGAAGTTAACAATGTACTACTAATGTATGTTTTCAAATGTGTAAAATTAACGGCATGTTGATATGTTCTTATATACAATGTGAACTGTTATTTTAAAGGTTAAGAAATACCGTGATATGGTAAAAGTGAATGTTAAAATTTTTTTAGTCGTGTGACTGCAAAAAAAAAAAAAAAAAAAAGACTAAATCATGGAGAATATGTGTTAAAGGTTGAATGATGTAGTTAGGCTCTCTGACGCTACACTTTAGAGTTAGACACTTTCAGAATAGTACCTCAGGGTTTAGAGTTGAAATTAGGGTGTGTTAAGAGGTCTTGTTATGTTGAATTTTAACACGTTAGTGTTTTGATTGTAGGAGGAAGTGTGGAACACGTAGACAGAAACACATTCGTGTTTGGTGTTCTTTTACAGCACATGTCAGAGAGCACGGGGAGAGATAATTAAAATAGTCATGAATGAAATAAGAATGTTAAGTGAAATATAATTATACATGTTACTTGCCATTTCATTGTGTAACATTTCATTAAACTAGTTTTCCTTCCAGATCTCTGGAAGGAACCAGAATTGAATAAAAGCTCCTGTTTAGATGCAGTACAGATGAAAGAAAATTGTTGTATATCCTGGGAGCTGCTATTGTAAAAAAAAAAAAAAAAAAAAAAAAAAAAAAAAAAAAAAAACGAATTTCTTTTTTTTAAATATCTAGTTTCTAGCGAAGTATATTTGTAAAAGATTGGCCTCGCGTTAGATTCTAGAGCTAAAAGTTTTCAACAAGGTCGTTTTAGACCTCAGTTTGAAACTAATTAACTCTGGCGGGAAGTATGTAAGGATCTTAAGTTTTACTAACGTTTATTTTATTTTAAATCTTTACTATCACTTCTTATTTTCTACTTCCGGCCAGAATTATAAGCGTTAAGGTTTTTATGCAAAGTTGTCTGGCGAACGCCAAGTATTTAAGTTGTGGCCTTTTGCCAAGCGAGAGAGAGGAAGCAGTTGAGTCAAATCAGGCCGCTTACCTTAGAAGTTACGCAGTTGCTGTTTGCCTTCCAGGCCAGAGGTTTTAATCCTCTTGATAAATTTTAAAACGTATTGTAGTGTTCACAGTCTTTGTACTACATACGCTTCCTGTTAATATAAGGCCAATCTTCCACGTTTATTAGTTTAAAGTTAAATTAGAGTTTAGTACTTTTACGTTAGACCCCAAGTAGCGGGTCAGTGTATTCCGAAGTACGGAAGTTATTGTATATAGAGAAAAATAAAGGGTTTTGTATACCCTTCGTGTGTATCCTGTCTACTTACCTGAATTAGTGAACATAGCTTTAGTAAGCTCTCTGTTCCGAGTCAGGTCCTTGTATGTTCCCGAAGAAGGTAAGAAGGAACATTGACCCTGATAACTTTAGTTATTGAATTTATTTCTTATATACGATTGCTTGCTAGGATAAAAG
Organism: Stegodyphus dumicola; assembly: GCF_044657685.1. Taxonomy (NCBI): domain Eukaryota; kingdom Metazoa; phylum Arthropoda; class Arachnida; order Araneae; family Eresidae; genus Stegodyphus; species Stegodyphus dumicola. The sequence continues at coordinate 127,923,739 of NC_140771.1, read as the reverse complement.
GAATACTTTCTCACTGAAACAATATGATTTTCGATAGTTCCCAAGATAGTTTACTTTTTTAAATAAAGTAAAATATCTTGTTAACTTGGAAAATTTCTTATATTATTTGCAACTTCGGGTATTTTTGATGCAGAGTTTATTTAAGCTACGGATATAAATAATATTTCACAATTTACTTGATATAATAACAGAACTAATTAACTAAACATGAAATAAAAGACTTGTTTATTTGCTAATCTATAATTACAGACGTCTAAGTTTTTGTCATCAATTTTCCGCTTTTATGTATAGCCATGAGTAAGGAAAGCCGCGAGTTTATTAATTGTGCCATAATGATATTGTTTTCTTTAAACTCTAAGAAAATATCAGTATATTTTACTATTCCGATACTTATTTTCTTTTTTGGGGGGCTAAGAGCAAATAAACAGGTGCTCTTAGAAATTCCTGCTTTGAAAAATTATAAGAGCATTAATGAAAAAAGGCATCGGATTTTGACAGATTGATTCTTATGGTTTTATTAATCTCTATACCTTTAATTCTTTCTCTTTCTATATATATAGAAAGAATTAAACAGAGACATTAGTCTAATGCTCATAATGTTTATTTATTTTTTTTTAATTTTATTTAATTTGACTATGGCAAAGCACTCGAAGGTTACCTGCCTAAGTGTAGGGATGTCTTCGTGGAGGAATTTCTGAGGGATACTGTCTCATATACATGTTGCAAGTGGGAAAAAAAAAAGAAAACGCCTACGCAGTGAGCTCGTTCCCCGAAACTCGAATTCTGAGCCGAATTATCAGTGTCAGAGACTTTATTGTTCGTTCGCTGATGGGCCAACGCTCTTGATGCGCTTTATTGAACTTATCGGTATTACTTTCAGTGTAGTTACCTAATGCAGAAACATAAACTTTTATAAATATTTATATTTATAATTTGGTTTTCGATATAATGAACTAAGATTTCCCAGAATTCTATACATTCGTAAATTTCATTTTTTACTTTTAAAGGGTATAAATGGTGAAAGTTTTGAAATATGAAAAGAAAACAATTATGTTTGCGCTCAAAATGCAAATGATAACGAATTTTAAAATAAAATTGTGTAGACATATTAGATTCATCTTCTTTTAGTTATGTTTTTCTCAAGAATATTTATGTGTTTAAGAATATACATGCTCAAAGTGCGAATATTAGAAATTATATAAAACATGCACTGAAGTAGAAGTAATCTTGGTAAGAGAAATTCAACTAATTTCAACGAATACCCGGGATAATATGATCACAATCTATCTGAATATTTAAGAGAGTCTTGGCAACAGGTTTGCTTCCTATAGGCTCATATTTATTTATTATTACGTACATATGTGATGCTTTTTTTTATACAGAGTATGTTTTCCCCATATAGGGTTTGCAACAAAAAAATTAAAGATTTTAATTTCCGTAAAGCAAAATACAAAACAGACATTCTAAGTCGAAACTGAAGTGTAAAACCCTTTTTATTCACCAAAATGCACAATATATTTCTACTTCAACTAAAAGAAGCAAAATTAAGTTTTGTTCACATGGCTGGTTGGCTGAGTTAGAAATAAATATATAATATTTTTTTCCTTCTTTCCTCTAAAAAACTAAAATTCAACAAGATACTTTTTTTAACAAAACAAAACGCGTAATTTATTCATTTTCAATAAAAATAGTTTATTCTATTTGGATATTGCAGAACATAGGAGAGCTACTTATTGCAAACATACCAGGGCTGCCATAGTGAAGCCCTGGAAGCCCTTTTCACAAAACACCTCTAATGCAGTCATCCCATTCACCTATGTTCGAACCTAAATCAAACTATCGGCAAGTGTTTTATCATTCCCGCTATCAGCAAGGTTCAACTAGACAAAACCAATTCAAAAATTTTATTCGCATACAATACTAAAACTCGACACCCGCAATAAGAGAATTCTAGTCTTATTATATTTCTTGTGTTCTGTAGTTAGCTAATTTTAATGCAATTAGCAGGTAATATCGATATTGGAAAAATTTTAATGTAAACTGCACTTTAGAATTTTCTTTCCCATCGTTCTAAATTTTACAGTGTGAGCCAAGTTATACGAACAGACAATAGTTATATATGCCTAGGGCGTACTGACTCTCCTGGATAGCTGAAAAGAAGTCTTTTTCATCAAAGGTGCCATATATAATACGTAGAATGACAATGCACATTGCCTTTCATTCTTATCGTCCCTCCCCTAATTTTCAACGCATGTCCTATTCTTTCTTCTAGTCGTTTTACATTACCGCTTCTTTTCAACATGCACCCTATTTGAAAATACTTGATCTGTTTTTAGAAATAGAGGCTAAACTTTTCTCAGTATCGTAAGAGAAAGACGTTCAACCGAATGTAAGAACGCATTTCTGTGAGTACAATTTTGTAGGAAAATCTTCTGCAAAATGCTTCAATTTTATAATCAGTATGTGCATAATATATACAAAATTTAAGAACGGATTTTATAATGATATATATATATATATAAAACCCTAGAGGGGAGCTAGGATAGATGGGCTAGTTTCAAAACGGTATTTTATAGCGGATTCTATAAACGGCGAATCAACTTTTAAATTGTTTCCACCAAATATTATCGTTCTGTATTATATTTAAAGAAATTAAATAATTAAGAATCTTCATGAATATATGTCTTGCATTATTAAAAATACAGCATCTAGAGCCATCAAATTAAGAATAACGTAATCCTCCACTCGAATATGCACATTGAAAACTGGAATTTTTAAGTTCGAATTTGTTTAATTATCTCTTTCATATTTTGTAAAACTTTGACGAATCTTTGATTAGAAAACTAACAGTTTCAAAGCGAGCAGTGGTAACACTGTAATGAATAAAATGTTTTTATCTCCAGCGTGCGAGACTGTTTATCGGAAATTCTAAATATATTTTGTTTTTAAATATTTTATGATATTGCTGTTGAATTGGAATTTATGATCTTTAATTGCGAAGAACATGGTATTTAATAAATAAAGGTAACACACAAAGCGTCAAAAAAAGTCCTTTGGCCGTAATATAAAATCTGAAAGCTTCTGGATTTTATTTTAATGTTTTTAATTTTATAATTCCTTTTTAAAAGCCAAATGAGTGCTAGTACAGAAGGGTTATTAGTTTCAAAACGGCATTTTGCGTCGAATCACTTTAAATGCCCGAATTACTTTTCAAACTGTTGCCACCAAATATTATCGCCCTGTACTTTTTTAAAGAAACTAAATAATGAGAATCTACATGAACGTATGTATGTTTTTCGCATTGCGGATAAATAACGTTACCTAGAGTCATCACATTTTGGATCACATAGTCCTCCACCCGAACAAGGACACTTGGAAGCCCGAATTTAGAATTTGGAATATGTTTTTATTGTCTATTTCATATTCTGTAAAACGTTACCGGATTTTTGATTAAAAAACTCAACAGTTTCAAAGCGAGCAATGGCAACACTGTAAGGAATAAAACATTTTTGTCTACAGCCTGCGAGCCTGTGTATCGGAAATTCTAATAATATGCTGTTTCTAAATATTTTTAGCCCAAAGTGACTTTAACCCAAATGATCTCGAAACATGTATGTAAACTAAAATTCAACAAGATACTTTTTTTTTTACAAAACAAAACGCGTAATTTATTCATTTTCAATGCCTTAATTTAATTAAATGAATTATTCCCATTAAAATGGAAAAAATGCCCGTTTGGACTAATATAAAAACTGTTTTCATTTTTTATTTATTGTTTTGGGTACTGAACCCAGTTTTATCTAACTTTTCAACCAAATATTTTGCGCTAGCATTATTTTCTTATTTCTTATAAAACGTTTTAGAAAAGTATTTAAAATAAATGGATTTTATATAAACAATTTAAAGAAAGTGCGTAACTGTCATAAGAAAAACTGAGGCAAGGAGGATAAAAAGTTTCACAGGTCGTATTTTTAGACTAATTTAATTAGCTTATTATAAGAAAAAAAAACTTTTTTTTTTTTTTTTTTTTTTTTTTTTTTCGGTGATAATAATAGAAAAATAATGGGAGTAAAGATGTAAGGATCTTAAGTTTTACTAACGTTTATTTTATTTTAAATCTTTACTATCACTTCTTATTTTCTACTTCCGGCCAGAATTAAAAGCTTTAACTTATTTATGCAAATTTGTCTTGCTAACGCCAAGTACTTAAGTTGTGGCTTTTTGCCAAGCAAGAGAGAGGAAGGAGTTATTAGAAGCAGGTCGCTTGCCATAGTAGTTTTACTCGGTTGCTGGTTGCCTTCGAGGCCAGAGGTTTAATCCTCTTGATAATTTTAAACGTATCGTAGTGTTAGCAGTTCTCTGTACTACATACGGCTTTTTGCTAATATACGACCAGTCTTGGAGTAGGCACTTGTTTCATTAATCCAAAGTTAAGTTTAGTTAGAGTTTAGTTAATATTTTTATATTCTTACGTTCAGACCACAAGTGGTTGGTCTCTGTATTCCGAACTCCGGAAATCATTGTAAAGAGAGAAAAATAAAGGGTTTCGTATACCCTTCCTGTGTGTTTTGTCTACTTCCCAAATTTATTGAACATAGCTTTAGTAAGCTCCCTGTTCCGAGTCAGGACATTTAATGTTCTCAAAGCAAGTAAGGCGGAACACAGAACCTGATAAAGATGCCTGCAGGTTTCTTTATGTAGAGTAATATATTTATATTAAAATAAATTTCATAATCGTTAATTTTAATAAAACAGAATTATATTTGTATGAGGTTTGCATATTTCATAAAAAGCATGTGCATATTTGTATCCTATAAAATAATTTGTTAAAATTCTACAGGGTATTTGAATGGGCTCCAGACTTGCTTGTTTGGGGGCTTGCTTGTTATTTCATAAAATAACAAGCAAATATTTATATTATATACAGCGATGCCTTTAATACGTCAATTCACCAAATGCACATGATATATATATGTTCTCTTTTTCGAGCTTTTATAAAAGGAGAGTTATATAAACCATTTAGTAGGAATGAAACTTTTTTACAGCTCTCAGCTGATCTTCTGATGATTCATTATAATGTTGTGCTGCCGTTATTTACTTTCTTATGCAACTGAATGAATTTTAAAATTTTTATTCATCTTCTTGAATTTTTTTCATAGCTCTAAAATTATTTTCGATTATATTTTGGCGAAATAAATTTTGTTATGATTTGAGAAGGAAAAATTATATTTCAAATGATTTTATCATTTATATTTTAGAATAATGTCTATTTATCCGAGAACATCTTAAAAAGAGTACAAGTGGTTATGATTTTAATGTAAGAAATTAACTGAATAAAATTAGGCTTTCAGTTATGAACTATTTCGTCTACGAATGCATGAGAGACGTGTGAAATTTAAGTGTCTGCAAAGCGATTGTGTGAAAAAAGAGCCATTGAATGTGTTGTTTCTTACCTTGCTAAAGAAAATTTAGAGAAATAAGACGGTTCCTAGCACTTATAATAATATAAAAGATGCTAAAACGATCGAAAAAGCGTTTAAAAACTTAAAAATGCAACTTCTGTGTAGTTAGTGCTTGAAAGTAATATTTGAAATCTCTCCTGCAAAATTTTGATTAAAATTATGTATAAGTTAATCTGCGTCAGACGAGTATGGATTTCTTATTCTAATAGCACACTGAAAAACATATTATTCATTGACATATTTATTTCTTTTGCAGAACGAAAAGAAATTTGCTTCACACATTTGTAATAAAATGAGTTAAAAAACTGTCGTTGTGCTGAATCCTATTTTATTTTTATTTATTTATTTGAAATTGGAACGATGGTTCTGCCCGGAACGGTAAAAAAATTGTTTAGTCGTGCAATCTTTTTGAAGCATGTGTACATTATAACTATCAGGAATCTACTACCAAAATGCACTTTAATTAACGATAATTGCACATTGATTTAATGAATACTATATCTTTTTGTTATTCTATAATATCAAGAATACATTTTTAGAACTGGAAAAGAAAATTATATTTAGAATTGAAAGAAAATATGAATTTCACAAATTTTTCCCATTTTACAAAATATTTAAGAATTAATAAAGTAATACTGAAATAAAATATGAAAATATATTAAAACACAAAGTAAATGGTAACAAATGACCCAGATATAAAAGAATTTTGCTTTTTTATAATACTTATTTCATCAATTCTTTTTTATTTGTCCCCAAATTGATTTCTTTCTCAATGTATTTTTGCTCCGAAAGTGAATACCAAATCGTATGATTGGTATCGTTGACAGTGACAAGAATAATATTACCACATTTGTATTAATTCCGCTTTAAAAGTCCCAGTTGAAGCATTACTGCTCTTAGGGACAGAGCGAAGAGCATTAATTACGAGATTAACATCACTGGAAATGTAAATCACAACAGTAAGCATTGATTGTTATTGATGCCTATTAAAACATATAATATTATGATAATTATCTCAAAAGGTGATACGCTCACCAATGGACAAGCAGTAAAATTGCTGAACACGGGTAGTTCGGTTTGAATCCCAGCGAACGGGCTGGCTGCATGGACGTTTTCGTGATTTTTCCATTGTGTAACATGTATAGAAGGCATTTTCTCTTAGACAGTTCTCCATGAAGGCCTCCCTACTTTGGCAGATAGCCTTCGAGCGCTGTTCAAGTAAACCAAACCAAAGAGAAATATTTCAAACGAAGCATAGATATTAAATTTTAAATAATTCTATTTTGTTCTTAGGCTGTGGAATTATTTGAGTGGACGTGAAGGAAGGATGCCATAAAATCTGCACATAAAATTTTATAAAAGATATGAAAACTGATTTCAAGAAATACATGCATATAATTGGCCTTTTTAGTAAAACCCCAATCATAAGTATTAATTAATGAATTTAAAAATAAAGGGTAATCAGTACCTAATTTAACATAACTCATCAGTCCTTAGCCATAAATAACGTCCACTAGCGGTCGAGCAGTAACGTCACTGAACACTAGTAGTTTGATCTGGAATTGAGTTTTCCCACTTGGAACGTGAATACGAGCCAGTTTTCTTTTAAACGTCTTCCAAGAAGGCATCCCTCTCCATACAGAGACAGCCCTTTTTTGTTTTAATTAACCGTAGTCGTAAATAACAAATTGTTTTCCCATCAAAAGTCCTCCATGAAAGTTGTCTATCTTTACCTGAGCATCTAATTGTGTCATTTCAAATCTTGATATAGACAAATAATCGGAAATTCTTATTTCCTTTTTCGAAATTTTTTGCATCACCCAGATCACCATCATATGTTTTCCACCTTCGTATAATGCTTGCGACGATTTTATAAAAAGCTATTTACATTTCTTTTCTACTAACAACTATTTTTCATAATTATTTACTCTTACCTGCTGAGAATTTTACGTCCCAACCGTTTCGAAATTTGGAAATAAACACATTTTCATAACAGTAAAATATTCATAATCAAATATCATCCGAACCATTTTATTCTATAACACTTTCAGTAAAACGGAAGTAATTTGCTTAGGGTAAAAAATGCATCATACGATTTCATGTACTTTCAGTACTTTATTTTATCAACGCCAAAAAGCGATTTAATCAAATACGATATTATTTGCGAATGATTTTCATATCATGCCAATGAAGTTTATCAGTAGTTCGTTTTAAACGAGAAATCAGAAGAGTCAAATGAATTTTTCTTTAAGGAAACGCACTTTGTCCACATATTTCAATAATAAAATGTCCATACTTCGCATTCACACAGCTAAATGAATTTCGATACAAACATATAAACGACACATTAGTTTGAAACGGAATTACAAGATTTGAACTCTTTCAAAAATCTCATTTTTATTTCAGAACAATTATTCAAAATATATATTGAAGTAACTCTTTTTGTGAACTATTATAATAGTTTTAAAAAATACAATATTTTTAATCAATGCGCACAGCTAAAGCAAAAATTATATCAAATTTCTCGGTTTTTACAGTCATTGTTAGATACCTGTTTAAGTACTTATTCTATGCTAAAAGAAATTATTTGTAAATTAGGCGATGCTGAATTCTTTAAAAGTTATTCATGGGTCCCGTGCAAATTACATTTACTTTTGCAGAAGAAATTTTGCTTCGCAAATTTTTCACATACATAAAAATTTTGCGTTGAAGGCTTTTCAGTATTTTCCAGTTTCGGCACGAAAATCGCCCTCAGGTCGGCAGATGGTACGGCTGGATTTGATGTTTTTATTTATGACCCTCCCATTGTAACATCTTTCTCTAACGATCGCTGTTTCCCCACTGCCACTTAAGCGCGACAGGAGGTCGGAGGGGACGACAGTACAGAATATTCCGTCCTAAACGATTTCGAGACGGAAAATGTAAGGCAGGAAAAATCGTTTGAAACGCTTTCGGATTCATCAAAAGTTGGCAAAATAATCCGTGCGTGACGCTTTGGAAAGCCATCTTTCAATACGGAAAAATCTGTTCGTAACGCTGAGAGGGTTAAGGAAAGATGGCAGCTGTTAAAGATGAAATTAAAAGAGAAACTACTTGCATAATAGAAAACAAATTTGAGTCTATGAAAGGCAGAATAGACGTGGGGTAAAATAAAGTTGGACAAATTGAAGAAAAATTCTTCGATGAAAGAGGAAATAGAAGAGAGAGTTTGGGCCGTAAAACAATAAATAGGTTACAGAGCTTCTTCTGTCAAAGAAGAAATCGAAGGAAGATATTTGCTCCGTTCAACAACAAATCGAACAACAGATTGATGACCGTGTTCCTGCGGTTGCCAAAGAAGTTGATACTTTAAAGAAATTCGTAGCGACGGCAGGGATTAATTCGGATGGATTTAAATTTTTACCGATGCCTGCTCGTCCGTCTCTGAAGCTATCCACGTATGATGGAAAGACATCCTGCCTAGTATATAAGACACAGTTTTCTACAGTTGCGGATGGGAATGGATGGGATTCCCAAACTAAGGCCTGTCATTTCGCCGCTTCTCTGAGTACAGACGGTGCGGATATCCTTCAGACTCTTCCGGAAAACCAAAGGCTAGATTTTCAAGCTCTTCGGCGCACTGGAGCTGCGCTTCCGGAAGAAATGTTTGAAAGATTACAATAGGCTTCAATTATAATCCCGCCAAAAGAAGCCCACCGAATCACTCCAGGAGCTCGCCACGGATGTTGAAAGGCTGTCCCATCTCGCCTTTTCGGAGTGCCCGCCAGAAACAAGGGAAATCCTGTCCCTGCAATACTTTATCGATGGCATCCGGGATCCTGAAATACAGAAAGCTCTACGAAAAGCGGATGTTAAAGATTTAAAAAGTGCTCTGTTGTACTCCCTGAAATGTGAGGCAGCCCAGCAAGCAACCCGTAGAGATTGCTACCCAGTCAGAGCTGTGTGAGTCCATGAGCCATGAGCCAATTGATGGCTCGTTTAGATATTTTATCCAGACAAGTCAATGCTTTGATACGGAGTAGAAGTGAGAACAAAGTGGCTCTAAAGTTTTGGAAATGTGATACTGAAGGACACATACGACGGCATTCCAGAACACCCCAGGGCACGGATAATAAAACGGATGATTTGATAAGACCAGTGAATGCCTTGAGACGGAATATTGGTCAGAAGAAACCTACCCTAAAAGTGCTGGAACTGCGGTGTTGGAAGCCACATACGAAGGAAGTGCAGAACACCCCAGAGCACGTAAAATAAGACAGAGAAGTTAAATAGACTATTAAATGCTATGGGACGGAAAAGGAGTGACAAGAAACCAAAGTGCTGGAACTGTGGAGCTGAAGGCCACCAGCGAAGGAACTGCAGAATACCACAGAGCACGGAAATTAAGCCTATTTCCCAGCAACGACGAAGGAAACAAATGAATGACCATATCGAGGAACGGAGGTTGCCAGAGTATGAAAAACACCTCTTTAAAACGCTCGAGATTTCAGCAGTGAGTTGCAGCAGTAATGGACTGTCCATCAACGGGCATATCGATGGAGTTCCTTGCAATCTGATTACTGACACAGGAGCTAATGTTACCATCATTCGGAGAGATTTAGCTCAAATGTTTAAACTCATTTGGACGCCATCCTGTGTTACCCTCCAGTCTGCGTCTGGCGATGAAATCTCCATAGCTGGGAAGTTGAACATCACGTTCGGAAGTGCATTTCGGAAGTGGCGCATATTACAGATCCATGCATACTCAGATTGGACTTTTTAAGGAAATACGATTTTTCTTTAGACTTCAAAAACAACAAACTGCTTTCAGCATCTGACGACATAACTGTCCATCCTCAAAAGGGATCCTCACCTGGAAACGCCGACGTCTCATATGAAAGACCCTTCTCAGAAAGCTGTCGAACTCTTACTAGGGTGGAAAAGAAACACCAGACTACAGGCTATTCTCCATCCCAAACGCTCTTCGGTCGAGACCTTCGTCTGCCTTGTGACCGCCTGTTTGGTCGCCCTACGGATGCGCCTTAATCGCCTAAGGAATATATCCAAGATATCCAGGGCCGGTTTGAAGTGATGCACCGTTCTGCATGAGAGAGAGTCAACTTGGCGACGGAGAAAGTGAAGACCAAATACGACACGAGAGCTACTGGACATCGATTCAACGAAAGAGACAAGGTGTGGTTGTGGAACCGATTCGACGAAGTCCTAAATAACAGTCAACTTGGGATGATCCTTATACAGTCCTAAACAGACTGAACGACATTTTGGCTCGGATCCTTAAGTCATCGAACTCTAAACCTAAAGTCTTTCATTACGACAGGTTAGCTCATTACTATGGCCATAGTACGTAGTGTAAATAATTGCAAATAGTGTAAGACCATGGTCCTTTTTGTTTCTAAATGTGTATTTGACTTGTATTTAGTATTTGATAGTATTTGAATTGTTTATTGTTTTGCCGGCGCAGGCGTTAAAGTCACCAATAATGGTACAATTGATGAAAAACGTAATATTCTCGCTGGTAACCCTTTATGCCTCATTTTCAAAACAATTCGCAGCCATTTCTTGTTAGCTTTATTGTTTCTTTCAATACTGGCTTACAATTACATAGAATTTTTACCAGATAGTTCAATTTTATGCCATTCGCGGTAATTAAGTCAATTAGGATGCAATCACACCGCTTACCCGAAGCCGAAAATATAGAAAAGGCAAAGTCAATTCTAATGAGAATGCACTAGCAAAGTAAAGCACTATGGTTTTACATAATTTCTGAGTAAACTATTCGTACGAATTGAAATAATTCTTGCATTTAAACTTGTATTCCAAATTAAGATTTAACTTGAAATTAATGTAGATAATTACTGAGAGAATTAGATTTTTGCAGCGTAGTTTACGTGAGATCAAATCACTTGGGGTCACGTGATATGAAAAGATGTTGAACCGTGAAAGCATAGGAAATTCTTAAATTAATGTCTTTTTATAAATTTATTGTGTTTATTTATTGGCTTTTTACAAAATTTTAAACGATATTAAAATGTTTATGCCTTCAAAATAAAAAATGCTTAGAACTAACATTTGTTAAAATTTTTTATGTGTACACTGTATGTTGTCGCCAATAAAGTCTGCTTGGCAAGATTTGCGCGGCGAAATGGAAAATTACCAATTGTTTTAAGTTACTATTACAATTTTTGTTTATGTTGTTTGCTATTGTAATGTAATGTTTATTATTGCATTGATGCCTTAGTTATAAGTTTGGCTTCCTGTCCAGGGATTGTACTGCTCGGGACGTGCAGTCCTTGGGAAGGAGCCAGTGTTACGGTTTTTGTATTGAATTAGCTATTTTGAAATAGAATTGTTATTAAATTGTTTCATTTTCCCGTGCAATGAAGCACGAGACTTATTTGAAGAGAAAGCTACGCCGGAAAAATTAAAAATAGAGGAGCACACGCATTTAATAAATAGATATCTCGTAATTGTACGCTTTTGCTTTTCGAGAAAATACCAGAAAATTCGCGTGCATTTAAAAAGCTTATATAAACGGCATGAAAACACCTCAATTCAGTTGTTTTATGAGTTTTGTTTAGAAAATTGCTGTTGTTTAGTGTAGCGAATTCACGGTGAAATCGGATTAGCTTTCTATGTTTTGAATTCAGTTCTGATGTACGTTTGAACAGTTTAAAAGATAACTACTATGAGATATTGCAATATTGTATGCATATCTGTGGAAATTTAAGCATTTTGTTTTTATTTGTTGTAACAATAATAAATTGTATTCACTTTTCATTAGACTTGCGCATTCAATTTATTACGAACCCGTACGCACGCAACAATATATCATTGTCATTACATTACGACGTTATTATATTGTGACAGAGCAAATGCGTGTTGTGAAGTTATATGTGTTACATAATTTGAAAGGAAAAAATCTAAAGCATATGGGGCCATCGCATATTTCAGATATTGTTGGATGGATTCAGAAATTAAAACTTCCTTTATCATGTCGAAATGCAGGGTTGCACCTTTAATATCAATCACGCTTCCTCGTTTAGAGTTAATGGAAGCACTTGTGGCTGCTCGAATGTATAAATATTTAAAAAAATTGTTTGGCGATTTAATTGAGGATGCTTATTTTTGGAGCGATTCCGAAATCGCCTTTGCTTGGCCAAATAATTGGAAACCATTTATCGCCAATCGTGTTACAGAAATGTACGGTATATGCAACAAAAATTGTGGAACCACTGCGAAGGAAAACAAAATCCTTCAGATTTACTGACTCCAGGAATTAGTGCTCAGTCACTAGTTAAGACTGATCTGTGGTGGCATGGGGCACACTGGTTACGTTTTCCTACTGAAAACTTTCGGAAACAAAGGAAATTACAACCAAATCAGAATCGTTAGAGTTAAGAAAAAGTATTATTTTGATCCTGTAAATTAACAGTAAATCCCCAAGTCTGGATATAGAAAAATTCAGTTCTTTAGGAACATTACTTCGAATTACTGCCTATGTATTAAGATTTATTTGGAGGCTTCTGAAAAGGTCTACAGAGAACGGACCTTTAAGTGCTTTTGAGGATTGAAGCAGCTGAACGTTATTGGGTAAAAATTACGCAGCGAGAATCATATCAAAAGGAAATAATTAAGTTATCAAATAAAAAAACCAAATTCTCGATTCTTCATCTACTCCCTTAATCCAAGGCTTGATGAGGAGGAAATTCTTCGGTTGCAAGGTCGCCTTCAATTTGCAGACTGTCACGAGAATGTAAAACACCCTATTCTATTACCCTCTAAATGCAAGTTCACCGTGTTGATCATCATGGACTCGCATGAAAAGGTATTCCATGCTGGAGTTAATTCGACACTAACTCAGATCAGAGACAAATATTGGATCATTAAGGGAAGACAGCGTGTTAAGACTATCATCAGCAAATGTGCGATATGCAGACGATATAGTGCTCGTCCTGGGGTACAGGATATCGCTCCACTTCCTCCAGACAGAATCCAAGAGTCGCCTCCATTTGCTGTGACCGGGTTGGACTTCGCCGGTCTATATTTTACGAAAGACAGGCATGTTGTTAACGTGTGCGGCCACTCGTGCCTTACATATAGAGATAGTAATTGATCTCAGCACTGAAAGTTTTTTGCTAGCTTTCCGAAGATTTTTAGCTCTCCGAGGACTGTGTACCACCGTGTACTCCGATAATGCCAAGACCTTTTAAAAGAGCTGACAAAGAACTAAAACATATTTTCAAAACTTTGAGTAACTTATCTGTGAAATTTTCTGCTAGAGACATAAATTGGAAATTTATTATTGCGAGGGGTCCATGGTGGGGAGGATTTTGGGAGCGTATGGTACGAACCATAAAATCCAGTTTACGCAAAGTTATTGGTCGATCATCCCTTACTGTGAAAGAGCTTGAAACAGTGCTCTTGAAATCGAGGCAATGATTAATTGTAGACCAATTACCTACATGTTTACCGATCCCAATGAACTTTCTCCACTAACACCTTCTCATTTTCTGGTTGGTAGAAGATTACTATTTCTGCCTGCTAATAAAATAACATCAAATAATTTGATTGGATCGAGAAATTCATTTATTAAACGATATAAATACCATCAAGATATTTTTAATCATTTTTGGAAGCGTTGGAAAACGGAGTATCTTTTTAATCTGATATCTGCCAATATTTGTACTCCACACTCTAACTCATCTCAGTTTAAAATCAACGATATTGTCCTGATTCATGACGATAAACATCCCAGAAATCTCTGGACAATAGATAAAATTTTGGAATTAATGCCAGGCAGAGATGGTAAAATAATATCTTGCATAATTAAAACACCTACTGGTACCTTAAAAAGGCCTATGCAATTGTTATGTAAAATGGAACTTAACTAATGTTTGTATTTTGCATTTTTAGGTTTGATTCTCCTGACTTCGCTGATAGGTATCATTTAATGTTTTGTAAAATTTATGTGCTTATAATTATGTATGCATGTTTGTTATATTTAACCATTTCGCTAGGATTGATTGTCAAAATATTAATTGAATATTCTAGAATATATTATTGAACGAGGAACTCTCCACGGAGTTAAGGTGGGGAGTGTTACATAATTTGAAAGGGAAAATAAAAGGCTAGAGGGCGCTCGCTCGCATGTTATGAGAGAATAACATTTTTGCTTATGTGAAAGCGGCAGCCTGAGAATACGCTCTGTATATAATGAATTAAAATATTCTTTAAAATGTAAAAGGTGTTAAAATTAGTAAACCACCGAACCACCATCATCTGATTTATAAACGTACGCTCAAGATTCGGAATTTAAGCAAGTTAATTGCAAGCATCTTCCATATTTTTATAATGTACATTTTACAAAAGTGATCGTTATGTTTGAACTGTCTTTTCCTTCTTCCATGCAATACGGGGGGGGGACCACTGATGTCGAAGATCTTAATTCGCTCGAGCAAACTTTTTTTCTACTCTTGTTTCTGACCTTCTGTCAACGGATATCAGACATAGCGATGAAGATTACTCGTTTGACGCACACTCTCTTGGGCTGATAGGTCATCATTATATCGTTTAAGCAGAAATAACGGTAAGTGTTTTTCAAATCTAATTTCTGAAATGTATAACAGATCTTCATTTTGTTTAATACTAGATAATTATTAAAATATGTCTGTCAGCATTTTGACGAGCAGATAGATAATGTGAAGTATTTCATTTTAGACATTGATAGCAGAAATAATTCTGATCTAAATTTACAAGTTTACTGTTTAATTTGTGTAATGCAGTTTCGATGAGAAGAGTTTGCGGGATCTGTATGCGTGAATCTTAAACGGGATGCATAAAAACTATATCGATACAGAAGAGTTTGATGTAGAAATAAAATTGCATTTAAGTTCTCTTAGTTGCTGATCATGGATATCACCTTAATTTCAAAGTTTGACCCAACAACGCGCTTATCTCAAATACTTGAGTTTAAAATAAATGAGAATGACAAATAATTTTTATAATATAAAGAAATATTTGCGTAAAAATATTTACAAAATCACGTACCTTGCTAAATCTACCTCGTCCAGTTTGCACGGAACGTTTGTTACATACTTCCCATCGCTTTGTTGAACAATACATACTTCCCATCGCTTTGTCAAAAGCTGAAAACTAGCATCAGCTGTGAGCCGAAAGGACTTTATAAAAAAATTAAATAAAGATAAATAAAAGATAAGGATAACGAAAATGAATAAAAGAAAAAACTGATAATAATAGTAATGGCACGTAAAAACGAAACCAGAGAATGCTTATTACGAAAAGTAATTCTTCTCTCAAGCGTTCTTCCTAAGAGAAAATTGAAAATGAAATAAAAATAATAGGAATGACTAATTTGCAAAATAAGTCTTCTTTAAAGCATCAATTAAAAAACCCTTAGGAAAAGGTCAAACTAAAATGATAAAGTAAAGCAAAAAATATAGAGTTTCTTTTTTTTTTTTTTTTTTTTTTTTTTCCCCGTTTTAAGTTTTCATTACAATACTGTTACTTTCTCTGTCTATGACTGTCACAAAAAATTAGAGTTTCGGTATTTTAATGAAAACCTTCTTCGATTGATACTTATTAGATCCGGTTTCCTTTCCTCTGAGTCTTCTTATGGGCAACAATTTGGAAACAATATTTGAAAAGACAGAATTTTACATTAATATTTATGTTTTAATTCGATTTACTTTTGAAAAATAAGTTGATGAAAGCTGTATTAGCATTTGAATGAATGTATTTCAAAACACCTAAGACCCAAAAGTGTCTATCAAATCATGTGACTGAAAAGAAATGATACGTTTTAAGAAATATTACAATATTTTCCTGTATCTACTATAAAAATTTTAAATTTATAACTCTGAAGCCTGTTAAATAAATTTAATGCACTCTAAAAGAAAAACGGAAGCGTTTTAAATGATAACATGTAATATATAAAAAAAAATTAGTCAATTCCTACTTAGGTCAACAAAGAAAAATTTTATTTTAGTTACATTTTATTAACATTTTTCCGTTTCTAACATAGAAATATGGGAGAATTTTCGGTACATTACATCCGCTTCAACCAACTCTATAAAACTACAATTCCTTAAATCCATACACTTTAAAAATCTTTAGAACTCTGTTTTATCGAAATCGAGTCAATGGCTAGGCGGCAATTAGTAGCCAACCACTACTTTAACCGTCTTTGTTGGTAAATTGCCCTAAGACGTTGGTACTTAAGTTTTTAATTAAGGCGATTTACGCCGCGCCAACTAGGCGAAACTTGTCAAATTTTGTGAAATGTAATTGGAGTGAAGGGAGATGATTGGCAGGAGCCTGTCACGTGGGTGGTCACCCACCCGAGTTCAGACTCCGAGCAAAGCAGCTTACGCGTGCAATAAGAAATATTGGATATATTAATAATTATCAAGTTTTGAAACAGTTTATCCAGATTGGAATAATTAAACTAATATCGCGATCTAAATGAAGACAAATGGCACAACTAAGTGCAACAGATTAGCTAAACAAAATATTCAAATTCATCCTTGCTGTAAAACACAGATTGGACAGTCACGTGGGGGGTCACCCTCCCGTGAACTGTCACAGCCAATGCATCTTGAAATAGTAGATATCACAATTCAGTGAAGTCTTGGTCTGAGAAATTAAACACTAAAGTTCTTGTACAACACTCAGGCACATGAGTTACTGAAACTACACACTATGTACATATAGGGACGGCGGTATTTGAGCGAAGTAGCAAATGGTGAAAAACATTTTACACTAGCAATAAATAATCAGCACTTGAAGATCCAGGTACACGGATCATGTCCATAAGTCTATAAAGTTTCAAAGACTCTGGTAAAATGACACAATGAAGATAAAATAAAGATAATAGTACTATGTACAATATATACACATTTCACCATTTGCTGTTATGGAAGATGCCTCTTGGGCGCTTTGCTGCAATTTCTATAGTAGGATCATAATTTATCAGATCACGGATATGTTCGTATTGAGAAAGTTCTATTTTAGCATAGAAATTGTGGCTCGTGGTGAGAATTTGATCAGCTATGGGTCTTATTTTTAGTTCTTTATGTATCTGCAGGTTACGTACGAACCATGGGGAGTCAACAATTTGTCTGAGTATTTTGTTCTGAAAGACCTGTAGTTTGTGTCTATAAGTCTTGTACACAGTGGCCCAGATAGGCATAAAGTAGGGTGGGTCTTATTAAGCTGGTATAGATCTTCTTGAGACTGATATTTAATTTAGCATTTCTTCTTATTAAAGGGTAAAGAGACATTTTAGCAGCGGTGGCTTTGCGAAAGGCATACTCCGTGTGTTCTTTGAATAACAGCTGTGAGTCGAAGATCACTCCTAGATACTTGGTACTTGAAACAATTTCTAGGGCTTGATCATTAATTTTTATATTTACATTCACAGGAGTGAACTTCCTATGACGTCTGAAAAGGAGAATTTGGCTCTTTGACGGATTTACTTTTAATTTCCATGAATCATAATAGTGTACTATGATATTTATTGCGCTTTCAAGTTTATCTACAGCGAGCTGAGGTTTTAGCGACTTGGTTAAAATTGCTGTGTCGTCGGCATATTTCACTATTTTTGCATTCAAAGGAACCGGCATATCATTCGTGTAGATATTAAACACAAGCGGTCCCAGAACGCTTCCTTGAGCCACTCCGCTTTTAATTCTTTTTCTTGAAGAGAGAGAGTCATTAATTTTTACCTGAAAGGTCCTGTTTTTAAGATAGCTTTTCATGAGCTTAATAAAACTGATGGGCAGATGAACAAGGTGCAGTTTGTAGAGGAGACCCTCATGCCACACCTTGTCAAATGCTTTTTCTAGATCTAGAAAGCAACTGGCGATTGTGTTCTTTTTTGCGAAGGCGTCTACAATAAATTCTGTAACCTTCAGTAGTTGCACGGTACTATGACCGGCTCTAAAACCAAAATGCTCTTTACATATAATTTTCTTATCTTCTAGATGTTGAGTTAATCTGTTTTGGAGCACACGCTCAAATACCTTTCCCAAACTGGGGAGAAGGCTGATCGGACGGTAGGAATTTAAGTCCTTTGGGTTTTTCCCCGGCTTGACAAACGTAATTATCTGCGCGTGCTTCCACTGTTGCGGAGAGTAATTGAGCCTCATACAAGCATTGACTATGTTTGTAATGAGGACTATGTAGGTTCTTGGGAGAGCTTTGAGAACCGTATTTGTGATGCTATCGTAGCCGGGAGCTTTCCTGGACTTTAAGTTACTAATTATATTACTTATTTCTGTTGGAGAAGTTGGGTTGAAGTGATTATTAAAATTTCTGTCAGCTAGGTGGTTAATGAAATTATCGACTTCTTCATCTGTCTCTTCTTTATTAGAGGCATGATTGGTGAAAGTCTTTTCTAGATGCTGCGCAAGGGCTTCAGCCATGTCATGTTCAGAATAAGCAATTCCACTACTGGTGTGGCCCAATATTTCTGTTATTAGTATTCCTTAACCCCTTCGCGCCGACTGTCACGTATACGTGCCAGCAACGAACACACTTATCTACCGGCCGACACGCAGGCGTGCCAGAGCATTCTTGCGTTCTCTACCGACTGTCACGTATTTGTGCCAGTACCTTGTTATACGTTTCAACTTGAATACTTGGAACATTTTCAAACTATCATACTTGGAACGTTTTCAAACTATAATTTCTGCCACAAGATAACACTGTATGCCCATATGGTTTCAGATACATGTACATTAGACCTTCTACTCGAAATGAGAGAAGCATGACTCACATACACGTGTTTTTGATTATATAAACAAACGGGGAACTAAATGTTTCCGAATGGCGTGATTTATGACGTCTCTTTAAATCGCACTTTATTCGCACGTGGTAGTTGTTTATTGTAAGTAGAAGTTTTATATGCGCTAAAACGTTGAGTATTTCGGTTTACAGTTCAGTTTTTAGAAAATAATTAGATCTTGTTAGACGTGAATTCTTTCTGTTTTTACCGTTTCAATGTCGAAGCGTCGAAAATGTTTAACAGAGCACGAAATAGCAGAAATGATGCAAAATATTTCAGATATTGATTCTGAAATTCTGATATTGATTCTGAAAGATTAACTGAAAGACATTTTCCAAAACTTTGTTCAGAAGAGACTGATAAGAAAATGAGACGACGATGCTTCGTTTGTTCACATTCCCGGAAAAATCCTCCAAAACGGCAAATGAGTTATTACGAGTTCAAGGAATGTAATGTAGGACTGTGTGTAGATCCCTGTTTTAAAATTTTTCATGCGAAAAGAGAATTTTAAGTAATATATTTAGTTTTCAGATGTATAATGTTAAAAGTCATAAAATGGTGAGTAATTAAAATAAAATGTGTAAAATATGCATTTAAACAAGAAATAAGGTAATTAAAGTATATATATAAAAATATCTATAAATCATAAGCCGTTTAAATACTCTATAGAGCATTATTAAACAATGCTTTGATACTTCGGAAATTTCATGGATTTAGGCTTAGTAGCAAAAAAGCCCCTGGCCCTGGAGAGACGCTCGCGGAAGACACTGCCGGCCTCCGCGATAAGCGCGCGTTTTCGCTACCCGGCTCGAAGGAGTTAAGGAATTTCCAATACGCCAGACTGTATTCGGATAGAAATCCATGGAGTCTAAGAAATCGTCTCAACAATTTGATCTGTATTTTAGGAGGAGGGTCTTGATGTTCCTAATTTTTCTGTTCAGATTTCTTTTAACAGTGGGATCGCCTGTTCTTCGCCAGATTTTTGCTGTGCGGTTTTTGTCTTTTATTTTCTCAATGATGTGGTCGGGAAGCTTGTCTTTCTTATAATCTTTGAATTTGGTGGAATCATCAAGGGCTTTCTTAATTTTACCATTGATCTTAGTGATATTGTACTCAATGTCTACAATATCGGCAAGAGCCGGGTGTGCAGGTAATTGTTCCAGAGAATTATTGAATTTCTGCCAGTTTATAATTTTCTTTAAAGGCAAGGTCTTCTCAAAGCCATGGTAAGTAAATTTAACAGGGAGATGGTCAGAGGTTAATTGATTAATCACCTGTAGGAAAGGGATTTGCTGGATATTTTTTGTAATAACAATGTCGAGAACATCCGAGCTGCCTGTATGATGATACCTGGTAGGCTGGCTCCGTTGGTCCGAAAATTCTAAGGTCATTCGTAAGAGCATAGCTATAAAGTTTGTTGCCATTTGTGTTATTTCTTTGAGAATTCCAGCTATGATGTTTAGAGTTCAGGTCCCCTGCTATAATAACAGGCTGAGTGATATTGTTAAAAATTTGCAAGTCATTGTTGGTGAGAATGTTTCTGGGGGGAATATAAGCCGAGATGATGACAATCGGCTCATTTGTGCGCGAATGAACAACGATCGCAGTGGTTTCAATGCTGCTGCTATTTGGGAATATTTAAACAAAATATGTGTAAATCTCTAATAAATCAGACTGGGTCGCAGTTAAAGTAATAAACATAGGAGCGTTCTTCCACACAACATTTATTCACGAACACCAAAGACGAACTGATACATATACATAATTGACATCACAGTTTCTTTTTACGAACAAACACTACCGCCATCTATTGGCAATCTAAAGATATATAATCCTAAACTTAACACTCCCCCCCCATGCATCCGTAAACGGATGCATCAATTTTATTGAACTTCAAGATTATAAAGTCTTTCAATTGGTCTTCTAACAAAACCCTTATCCAACTGAATCTCACAAGATCTAATTCTATCATCTCTTCCATGAAATAATTCCTTAATCCTACCTATCTTCCAGTTACAGCGTTTCACATTATCTTCTCGTACAAGTACAACATCATTAATTTTAAACACGGGAGAATTCTTTGGAGTTTTTGAAAACATGACTGATCTTAATTCTAACAAATATTCTTTATAAAACCTTTTCCAAAAATGTTCTAATGTTAATTGCCTATGCTTCCATCTTTTAATCAACTGAGATCTTGTAGATTCTAGTTTAGATTCAGGTGAAGGTAAAACAGTTAATCTAGATCCAGTTATAAAATGAGATGGTGAAAGAGGATCAGGTTCATTTGGTTCATTGTATACATAAGTTATAGGTCTAGAATTAATAACAGCTTCAACTTCAACTAAGACAGTATACAGTTCTTCATAATATAAAGAAGCTTTACCTAAGATACGTTTTAAACAAGTTTTTACAGATCTTACCTAACGTTCCCAGAATCCGCCCCACCAAGGAGCACCTTCTACAATAAATTTCCATTCAAACCCATTTTTACCAAGGAAATTTAGAACCTTTTCATCTTTACATAATTTATACAAATATTTTAATTCACGATCAGCAGTCTTAAAGGTTTTAGCATTATCAGAATATATAACTCTAGAAATACCCCTACGTGCAAAAAATCTACGTAAGGCTTGAATGAAGCACTCTGTACTTAAATTTGATAACAATTCTAAATGGACCTCCTCGAGTCACTGCACAGGTAAACAATGAAATATACACTTTTGTACCATCCTTTAAATACAAAGGGCCAGTGAAATCTATGCCACTTACCTCAAATGGTTGAGCTTTCTCCACTCGATCAGCAGGAAGAGGAGCCGATATCTCGTGTCCAGCTTTAGCATTATATTTTTTACAAAATCTACAATCATGTAACACAGATTTTTCAAAACGTCTGGCTTTTAAAATCCAAAATTTCTCTCTTACTTGCACTAAAGTTTCATTTACACCTCTATGAAGTACCTTTTCATGACAATTCAAAATAATTAAACGAGAAAAATAATTATTTGGTAATATTATAGGCTGAATTTCATCGACATCTAATGATGATTTCACTAATCTACTTCCAACTCTTAAACAACCCTTTTCATCCATTACTGGATTTAACCCAAACAATTTGGAATTATGAGACAATGGTTTTTTACATTTAACATCATTCAACTCTTCAAAAAAATACTCACCTTATGATAAGATAATCCAATAACACATAGCATTACATATTTCATTTTTGGTCACAGGACCAATCACTCTACTCTGTGACTTTAAATTATTAATGAATCTAAATACATATGACGTGACTCTTAAAAGTTTACCTAAGTCACTAAAGTTTTCTATTTTTAACACAGGTTGTAAAGGTTAAACACTGCTAGTAACTTGAGTCACAACGCTTTCTTCAACACTATCTACTATGTTACAATGCTCGTTCACTTTAGGCCAATTTATTTCATCTTGATGAAGCCATGGAGGTCCATGCCACCATACTTGATCTACTACAAGATCACTCACTTTAACACCGCGTGTAATTTTATCGGCAGGATTATCTGAGCCAGGACAATGATGCCACATGCTCGGGGATGTTTTGTCTTGAATTTCAGACACTCGATTTTGTACGAATGTTTTCCATCGCCGTGGTGAGTTCTTTATCCAATGAAGAACAATAAGAGAATCCGTCCATAAATGAATCTTAGCTTGAGGAAAATGCACACGGACTGTAGTTACAAGTCTTGCACCTAACACTGCTGCCATAAGCTCGAGTCTTGGTAAAGATAAGTTTTTCAGGGGAGCCACTCTGCTCTTGGTTATCACTAAACTTGTTCCACAATATTTTAAGCTACGGAATTTCACGTACACTATTGCTCCGTAAGCACTTTGAGATGAATCACAAAAACAATGTAGTTCCAGTGTTTCAGGCGTTTCCCCAACATCACGAAAATACCACCGAGGTATCTGGATATTAGGTAGATCACATAGTTGCCAATACCATTTGTTCCACTTGTCTTGCAATTCTGGTGGGATACTTTCATCCCAATCAACACCTTTCAGCCATAAATCCTGAAACAGAACTTTTGCTTGAATAACATATGGAGCAAGAAACCCAATAAGATCGAAGATTTTTGAAGCAGCTTTTCAAGCACAGCGTTTTGTTTGGTCATTTGACTGGATGAAATCAATAACGTCTTGTGCATTAAAACAGAAGATATCCTTAATTGTATCCCATTGAAGTCCAAGAATCTTTGAGGGGGAATCACAGTCAGGCAATTTAAAGCTAACGAAGTTGTCACTTGATTTATACTGGTTTTTTACAGTATCCGAATTAGAATTCCATTTGGTCAAAGTCATTGATGCCTTTTTCATTATGTCATTGGCTTCATGATATATCTGTATAGCTTCCTCCTCCGTATCTGATCCACAAATAAAATCGTCAACATACATGAAGTTTTCTAACATTTCTACAGTTCTGGGATGGATGTCTTCAAATTTCTTTATATGATGCTTAATGCAAGCCCTCAGCAAAAATGGACTTGATTTTGCTCCAAAAATTACACGACACATCCGATAAACTTGAATTCTCAGATTGCTGAAACTTGAATTCTCATCAATCCACAAAAATCGCATTGAATCCCGATCTTCAGGTGCAACAGAAATTTGCAAAAACGCTTTCTCAATATCTGACGTAAATGCTATTCGATGAAGTCGAAAATTTATTAAAACTTTCAAAAGTTCAGGAAGAAGATTTGGTCCTTGCAGTAAATTATCATTTAGAGATTCATGATTTTTTTCCTTTGAAGAAGCATCATAAACAATGCGAAGTTTCGTAGAATTATGATCTTCACGGATGACAGCACGGTGAGGTATGTAGTAAGTTCGTCTTCCAGATGGAGTACCAAGATCGACCTTTTCTATGATTTCTTCCTTAAGCTGATAGTCAATCACTTCTTTATATTGCGCATAAAAGTTCAAGTTTGATTTAAATTGTTTGATCAGATTTAAGAACCGTCTTTCAGCATTCTTAAAATTGTTTCTTAAAGTCACATTCTGATCTTTCCATGGAAGTCTAACTTCGTATCTATCACCCTTTTGTGTAATCGAGTTGTTAAATATTTGCAAGGCCATTTCATTTTGTTCTTCGTCAGAAATATTTTTAATTCCTATAGATTCAATATTCCAAAACGATTCGACGCTTTTTAGAAGTTTCTCTTCTACACTTACGTTTAAACACGCATCATGGATTTGAAAGTCTGATGAAGGAAATTTGCCTTGTATACACCACCCAAACAAGGTTTTCATAGCTACGGCATTTCTGTTTATCCTTTTTATTTCTTCGCTTGCTATTTTCCACATAATGTCCGCGCCGATTAAAACGGAAATATGATTCATTCCATTGGCGCCGCCGCAGTCTGTCAAAGTGACGCCGAATGCTTGGAGTTTGGATTTGATTTCTACATCTGGTACTCGTATATCGGCATTTGTTATGACTGGTATTTCAATGACTTCGAGATTTATGGATTTTTCAGGGTCATTAATATTTCGGAGCGTAAGTTCAACTTTCTTTCGACGCCAATATTTCCCGTTCTTTTCACCGAAGGTATGTAGATTTAAAACAGTTTCTCCTTTCACTGGTAACTGTAATTTTCTTGATAATCTTCTCGAATTGCAGAGATTTGGCTACCGCCGTCAAGAAGACATCTCACAATACAATTCTTATTTCTGCCGTCAGCCACAGCATACACCGTTTGAAGCATAATATTAGATCCAGTTTTGGCAGAAGAATTTTGAACAATTTCCGCCGATGTTTCGGTTTCCTTATTTTTTGCACTGGAGACAGCTGATGCAGGATTCACACACACACTTTCATGATGTTTACCGCGGCACTTTTTGCAGGAAAATTGTGTGTTCTTACAGTTGATAGCTAAATGTTTACATCCAAAACACAGAAAACATTTTCCTGTACGTTTCAAAATGTTTCGTTTCTCTTCAGAGTTCACCTCAGTACATTTATATTTCGTATGATCTTCTTTGTCACAAAATATACATTTGTATCCAATCGTTGATAAAGCTGAAGCATTCGGAACTTTCGGTTTATAATTAGGATAAACTTTCGTGCTTTGTTCATTTTGACGAAAGTATGGTTTCTGATTCGTTTTCGCAAAGTTCATTAAACTTGCAGCTTCTCGACAGTTAACTTCCTTTTTTAAGAATTCTATAAGTTCCTTTATATCAAATCCTGCTTCCATATTTCGACTTCGATTAAATTCCAAATTTAATTCCTCTGGAAATTTCTGCAAAATGATAGGACAGAGAATATTTCCATAACTTCCAGAAGTAACGTTTAACGATTCTAAACTTCGAATGTTGACTTCGCATTCATCGTACAGCTTACGCAGTGCTTTAACATTTGAAATGTTTCCCACTGGTTCAAGGGATAATAATTTATTCATATGCGAAGTGATAACAACATCTTGTCTTCCAAAACGTTCTTTCAATATTTCTACTGCGGAATCATAATTCTGGTCACTTAAAGCGAAACCGGAAATGGCAGCTAAAGCATTACCTCCAAGTAAGGATTTTAGGTACGCAAATTTTTCAGTTTTTCTCAATCCACCATGATTATGAATTGTATTTTCGAATTGGTTCCAAAAGTCTAACCATTTACACGAATCTCCGTAATAAGTTCCGACTTGCAGACGTGGCAACTTCACTGTTTTCGTTTCAACTGGAAGTGCAACATTAGCCGTTTCGTTCTGATGAACTGTTCTAGAAGATTCCGAATTCTTCTTCAAAAATCGTTGCATTCTTCCTCTCCATATAACAGTTTTATCCTGGTATTCTTGACTTAAGGTAACTTCATTTTCAATCTCCTCCGAAGTTACTTTCGTTTCTATTTCTGAATCTAAACTTTTCAGTTCATTGATTTTCTCAATTAACTGTTCATATAAATCCTCGATTATCTCAATTTTCTCATTTAACGGAATATTATTTGATAAATTCGATTCGACTTTGGTTATCAGTTTCGTAGTTAATTGTCTAACAACCGATCGTTTCTTTTTCAAATTTTCAAGAACGCCCTCCATTTTCGAAATATTCAGTCTGTCGATTTTCTGGTTCGTAATAATCCCGGTTTGCAGGCACCATAAACAAAATATGTGTAAATCTCTAATAAATCAGACTGGATCGCAGTTAAAGTAATAAACAGAGGAGCGTTCTTCCACACAACATTTATTCACGAACACCAAAGACGAACTGATACATATACATAATTGACATCACAGTTTCTTTTTACGAACAAACACTACCGCCATCTATTGGCAATCTAAAGATATATAATCCTAAACTTAACAATATTAAACTCGTTGGCGTGCAGATGCCTTTTAATTAATATCATAGTACCGCCGCCCCTGTTATGGTCTCTGTCCGTCCTGAATGCGTTGTAACCATTGATCTTGAACGTATCGTTAGGTCTGAGACAAGTTTCATTCACTAGAAACACATCAATATTATGGTGATTAAGGAAGTTTGCAACTTCAACGTTCTTGTGGCGAATACCGTTGGCGTTAAAAAATGCGAGGTTTAAACTGCTGGGGGCAGTGAGGTGAGTTCTTGAGTTACTGTTAATGTGGTTAAAATTCATAATTGATGCTTGATAAAAGTTCAAAGGCTTCCCAGCCGATTTGGATTTTTTCCAATATTGATTTAGATTTTAAGAACCGTTCGAAGAGATTTTTTCCTTGCAGGAATAATTTCTTCAGCCAAATTATGAAATCGGAAACGGAGCCTAAGTTCTCACTTTCGACAGCTGCGTCCTGATTGGTGGATGAAGCATTCTGCTCATTAACATTTTCACTGCTATTTTGGGTTATGTTTCTTCTTGGCAGAGGTGGGAAATTTTCTAAGTTGATATCAGGGTACTACAAACTGAGATGTTTTCCTCCTTTTATAAGATTTTAAAAATCACGCGCTAGAATTTTCCAGTACTTTCTCGAAATCAAAAAGAGATATTTATTTATTTAATGCACGTGCTCTTGTATTTTCAATTTTCCGGCTTAGATTTCTTTTAATATTCGTCACGCGCTGCACTGCGCGAGAAATAAAACCATTTAATTTATAATTGAACTAACATTAGCTTTTTAAATACCAAATTCGTAACATTATTATGCATGATGAAAAACATTTGTATATACATTCATTATTTTAAATCTTATTCATTACATTAATACTAATAAATATATATTAACATCTTCTAAACCATCGCATCTCTCTATCTGTATGTAAATATATGACTTATTAGGTGTGTATATATATGTATGTATGAATACAAAAATGAACATTGCCAAGAAGTTTTTTTGAAGTTACTGTTAATTCAGATAACGATTATGTAATTGGCAACTATAGTTATCAGTTCGTTGCAAATTATTATGGGTATGCAATAATCAGTTGAAAATTAATTGATGAGTATTTGAGTACTAAAGAGTGTACACATTTTGTTATTGGTTTAATTCATAATTATATCATATGTATGATCTACGTAATAAAAACATGACTAATAAATAATAAGAAATGTAACAGCTGTGCATTTATAACATTTAATTACTTAAAACATTACACAACTGATTATCACCTTCATGTCTGTTTACATAATGAATTGCACTTTCCAATTAAGTGCACGGGCCTACTAGTGGCCAAAGTGTCGTTGAACACTGGTAGTTCTGTCTCAGGTTAGAATGCCGTGAACGGGCTGGCTACATGACGTTTCCTAGGTTTGCCCCATTTGTAACTGGTATACGAGCCAGTTTTAAAAAATCTTCTACAAAGGGATCCCTCCTGTTAGACAGATATCCTTCGAGGCTCACATAAAACAAACTCATGATGAGCACCACCTAATTTCTAGAGTTATAATTAATGTGTTTTAGGTGTATTACCGAGTGTTCTTTGGGACAGTAAACAACTCGCACATGTTTGATTGCTCATGTATTCATATGCTTTATTTGATCTTCATTTTGCTGAATAGTATCTGCTGGCTGTGAGAATGTAAATATCAGCCATATAGACTTTTGTCATAAAAGTTTTTTTTTTTTTTTTTCTGTTTGTTTGTTTGAATGGACAGTAATTATGAGCCATAAAGTTAGTCAAGGTTAGAAGGTGGTCACCAGGTCACAAATTTTCCAGTAAGCCAACAAATTTTCATTGCAATGCAGACAACAGAAAATACACATAAGTAATGTCTGATAAATAGACTTATCCAGCACACGTTTTAAACTATTTTTAGTGTATACAGAATTTGGCTATTACTGATGTAATTGATTACTATAACCAGAAGTGTTTTTAATCTGTTACTTGAAGTGCCAGAGTGGAGATCAAAGTGACTAACTTGATAGCAATCACCTTTCTATTATCTTCCATTACTAACAATAAAGTTTAAAACGAAAAGCGTGTGAGCGATACAAAACAACTCAAAGAAGCGAATGTCACTTGAAAGGAAACGTCACTTTCGCCAATCTGAGCGATAACTGACTAGCGAATGTCACTTGAAAGGAAACGTCACTTTCGCCAATCTGAGCGATAACTGATTCTTGTTTGGCTTTCAGCCTGTTTACCAAGTGAAGATGGTAACCCTATTTCGCCAAATAGCGTTTCTCAGAACTGTTGCTGCAAACATTTTGTTCCGGCAACAAATATCGTATGTGATAAAGGTTTTAACTGACAGAGGACCGTTACTTTTTTTTGTGCGTTCTAAAAGCACGAAGAGCGGCTGACGCACTGCACTGGTTGAGGTAAAAGAATTTGACCAGTAACGCACGCTCGACGAAAGAAGGAGACATTGCACATAAACTTTCAATCCGATTGATTCGAAACGTAAGACATTGCCTTTTAAAACCCAAGCAGCTGGCACTGTGCGAATGGATGTAACGTGAAATTTGAATAAAGAAATTCTTCTGCTCAGCGTACATGATATTGCAGATCACGAGACTTTATCGGTGTTTATGTAGATTTTACGCTTTTTTAAAAGTGTTGCCGTATTGCACTTGAACTAAATCAGAAAATGTGCATAATAAAAGGTAATTTTATTCCGTATTAATTTGCATTTGTTAACACTCCATTTTCTATTACACAGCGCCAAATAGTCCCCTAGCGGTGACTTTTGGAAGTAATTTGTTTCTTCGCGGAATCCTTCGTCCCCCGTCTTGTTTAATCTTCTTACAAAATGTGGCGTCATTCTCGCAAATAGATCGCGCTACAGAACACTGTGAGCACTGTCAGTTTAATTATGGCCACCCGGTATATTTAAAAACAGCATATCTTTAGTTCCAACAAACAGGAATAAATAAGTAGAATTGGCTTTAATATGTGAAAAAACATCAAGTGTCATCCATTACAAGTTTTAAAAAAATGTATTTGAACTTGGGTGGATGAATAAAAAGTATTTTATTGACGACTGAAAATTTGAACAAGATATAAGGAGAATGTGAGTTACTAGTAGGAATTTAAAAATGGTAAGTTGTAAAAGTAAAAATGGTCCGCGTACCAATGAAATAAATGGTTAAAGAAAACAAAAAATTGCAACAGGAATTTATTTTAAGCCATTTCACCTTGATGATTTTTGTTTTTCCTAATATTTAATAAAATGGTAATTGTTAAGCATCTGATTCGTTTCTTATATTTTATTTTCTCTAAATGTGTTAAAAGTTTAGTCAGAGATTTTCCATCAAACCGAATAAGATTTATTTAAATACATAAGGAAGAACAAAACTGTAACAGAAATATTTGGATATGTTACCAAACTATTTTATCTAATGCCATATTGTGGTGATGTGAATAGCTTACAGCAGGCGACCTCCAGTTGCGATGAGGATAGGTTCTCCAATATTATGTCTCCGTGACTCGAACAGAGACTCGAATTATCTAAACGTTAGGCGCACCTTTCTGGTGTACGCTCTGTATGAATATATATTTTATTTGTTTCTATGCTTTGTTATTGAATACGATTAGAGCTAGCCGGCGTTTGTGTTTAGAGAATTA
This sequence comes from Stegodyphus dumicola, assembly GCF_044657685.1. Taxonomy (NCBI): domain Eukaryota; kingdom Metazoa; phylum Arthropoda; class Arachnida; order Araneae; family Eresidae; genus Stegodyphus; species Stegodyphus dumicola. Next base: position 127,893,460 of record NC_140771.1, on the reverse strand, counting down.
CTTGTAATGCAGTTTTCCGTTTAAATAAGTTATGAATTTTAATATTGGAATTTTCTGACAGGTAATGGAAATTTAAATTGGGATCAACTTATAAGCTTCAGTTTCTTGTATTAATCAATTCTGTTATTATAGGGTCAATAATAATATGTTACATAACATCTTGTATACTGAATCGAAAATATGATTTTTGTTTTATTGCTTACTCTGAACTCGTCAAGGTATGCACTGCCACTAGTTTAAGATAATAAGATGTTTTCGAATACTATGTGTTTATTGAAATATTGCTTCAAACTTTATAATGTTTTATATTTTCTTATAAGTATCATACGTAATGTTAATTCAACTCATGTGAATAATTTGAATCTTACGTATTTCATTTTCAGGATCTAGAGAGGAAATGGCTGAAGTCTTAAAACGACCACGATACCAAACCATTAACAGCATAAGAATTCCAGACTTCTTTTCCCCAAAATGCTTCAATGAAACACTGAATTACAAACCTAAGCCGGCTGATGTTTTCATCGTAACTTACCCAAAGTGCGGAACAACCTGGATGCAAAATATTGCTATGTATATCTTTCGTAAAGGAAAAGAAATGGACCATCCGCAGGATTTTCTCAGATTATGTCCTTTCATCGACATGATCGGAGCCGAAGGCATCACAAAAATGCCAAGACCTGGAGCAATGAAGACACATTTACCTTATACACACATGCCGTACTCTTCAGAGGCTAAATACATCTTTGTTGCGAGAAATCCCAAAGACTGTTGCGTATCTTTATATTATCATACCAGGGATCATGACGGTTATGAGTACTGGGATGCTGAATTTGATGATTTTTTTGAAATATTCATGGCTGGTGAAGTCGAATACAATGACTATTTTGATCATTTGATGTCATGGTATCCTCATCGTAATAATTCTAATATCTTTTATACTAAGTACGAAGATATGAAGAAAGATACTAAGGACGTTGTAATTAAACTTGCCAAATTCCTTGGTAAGGAGTATATTGACGCGATTGAGCAGGATAATGGTGTCTTGAACAATATTTTAAAATTTAGTAGTTTTGAGTATATGAAAATATACTTATCAGCCCTATATGAGCTTAATTCGGATTCAGTTGTTTTGAAGGAATTTGAAGGATTGCGTTACCTTCGTGATTATGCAGGTTCCCTGAATCCCCCAAAAGATAAACCCAAACCTGAATTTATAAGAAAGGGAATAGTTGGAGACTGGAGAAGTCATTTTTCCGAAATACAATTAAACAGGATAAATCAAAAGTTTCTTGAAAGAACCAAAGGCACGGAAATACAACAATGGTATAAATTAGAATAAGAAAACATATTGCTTTTATTTCAAACTTTTTTTTTTTTTTTGGTTAAAAATGTCTTTAGCTTTTACATTGTATTTGAAATGCTGAAATGACAATTTTGCGTTTTCCTTAAAACGTTTCATCATATCCTATAGCATTAATACCAAATATTTGTATTATTTTACCATTTCAATGCATACATATGTATAAAGGAATATATATAAATAATAAAATAATTAACTCGAAATCTTCTTTTTTCTAGAACTCAGTTCTCCTTTTATTAGAAAAATTGCTCTTATTTGCTTTCTGTATTTGTGATATATCGTCATTTTAGCTATTGATGCCAATTTCTTGCCCTGAATAAATTACGATATGAAACAAATCTGACTAAAACAGATTAAATTAGTCATTGTAGCCCTTATTAGCTGTTTTAATTACCACAATACCCTTGTAATCACTTAGTTAACGTGTAAGGTACTATGACTCTTGGGCATTGGGACTCTTGGGTGACCTTTAAGGTACCCAGATATCTTCAAAATTCCATTGCAGTTGGCGTTTCTGTTGCAGAGTTTTTTTCTCAAAAAGATTGTTTTTATATCTTTAGAAATGGCATTTTTGTTGCAAAATGTTAGAATAATACGATTTTGCAAATTACTATTATCGCAAATGTTACGATACTTTTATGGTAAATATATTCTAATTGATCAGAATGTTGTATTTGCTGATTTACTCCTCCCCTCCCTTCTGAGTTTTACTTTTTCTCTTCGAAGTTCTCAAAATTTTCTCTCCACTTGTCAATCCACGTGCTGGTTACTTGAAACATGAATAAAATATTTATAGTTCTTTATAGTACTTCATTATTTTAACGAGCGACTGATAAAATTATTTGAAAGAAACATAATAAAAGCCGCAGTTTTTTAATATTTGACAAATTTTCTATGTATTAAAGTGTTTTGTTTCTTGCTTATTTTGATTATTTTTTCTTAGATTTAGGAAAGAAAGTTGTAGTGATAATATGTATTAATTTCTTTAAAAAGTAAATATGAATTAATTTTGTTGAGATCTATTAAACATAAAGGTACAGTAAATGTCACTGTCGAATATTCATTTAGATAAGAAATATTTTAAAAACAATTACGTAATTAAATGAGATTTCATCCTTGAAGATTTATATAAAAGTATTCTACATTTTTGTTAATGTACAGAGAATGTTTATTGTATGTTAAGCATATTTTCGTTTATTTCTGTATGTTATGTTATGTAGAAGTGAGGGGGCCACCTAATATTTACCCTAAGTATTAGCCCCACACACTAACTAGAAAACTAATAACATTCTGGCATCATTCTTTGTGTCGTGATGAAAATTGTGACTCCAGTGAGCACTACAAGTACTGCCACTGGCGTCAGCATCAACGGTACTCCTAACCTTTCAGCGTTAAATTAGCTCAAGTAAAAGGGATTAAATTACATGATATACATAGTTGTGCAGGTGCATATTTTAAGATGTTATCTATTGTAGTGGATACAGGCAACATGTTTCAGGACATTCTATATTGCATTAGAAACAGGCATGATGTTCCCACGTTACAAATCATTTTTGTAAACATGATCTGTTTACTATCAGAATTAATTAAGAACTATAAAATTGTTTACAAATCTTACATTTAAGTACTATTGTAAAGTGTTGCTGAAACTTTAACAGCTCAATTTTGACGATTCATTTTTTGCTGAAACGTATGTTTCTGTTAATTGATTTTCAGAAATTACATTATTGTCTAGTAGTATATTGTTATTTGCATGTAAAAATTGATCATGACATTATAAATTGAGGTGGCTAGAAGCAATTTATTTCTAGTATATAGATCATGCCTACAATCATGATTTGTTTACATATTTTTTGTTTTTCAAACAGCTGTCAAAAATAGAAAAGAATATAAAATAATAAAAAAGACATAAATAAATAAGTCTGAAAACAAAAGAAAAAATAGCTTAATTTGCATACTTATGCTTACTACGTACTTTTAGATATATCTGCATACATATGCTGACACATTGCCAACTTATTTTTGTCAGTTCATTGTGTGCAATTACGTGTGTTTTTACAATAATTAGTTTACATGAATTACATACTATGATACATTACATTACTGATACTTTACTAACTCAATGCTGGTTATTTATTATATTGTTTACTTATCAGGTAATGTGACCTTATGTTACATAGAAATATAGGGATCATCTATTATTTACCCGAAGTAAACAGATAGGAGCCCCTTACCCTACTTGTGACCTATTTTGTGCTTCATATGGTTTGCGATGCATATTTCTTTCCTATAAAGGTACGCCCGCGTACATTATATCTGCATTTAATTGCTTTATTTTGCTATTGCTGGAGCATTTCTTTGAAGGTTAAATTACACTACATAGCTCTTGACTTCTAGCAGCCAAAAAGTCAATAACCTTCGTAATTTTATTCCTCAAGTGCTTGTTCTTAACTGCATATCTTAGAAATGGGAATATATCCTCTTCTTAATTTGGCTTCTTTAGATAAGGTAATCTGTAAACGGGCAGGAAAATAGATAATGCTTTGGGTGACCCTTTTCACCACATGCACAGGAGTCTGATGAAGAGAGATTTCTTGCATAGAGGTACGTGGGAAAGGGACCGTGCCCTGTGATAAACCACGTGATATGTATGGAGGGAGGGATTGGAGGAGAGTCAACTTTGGGGAAGAGGTTGTAAACTCTTCTGCCTGTATTTGCAGCGTCCCACCATTGTTGCCATAAGTCTTTAGTTGTGACCTGTAGTTTTAGTTTGAGGTGAGAAGCTGGCCAAGGGATGCTTATTTTCTTGGCATTGATTCCCTGTGCTGCTTCCTTGGCTAATATGTCAGCCTCTTCGTTTCCCTCATGACCAACATGGGCCTTCATCCAGATTATAAAGAAGTGTTGGCCTTGGGCATTGGAGGACTTTCTAAGAATTTCCTGAGCTAATGTTGATCTATTATTTGGGTTCGCGAGTGCATGCATTGCCGAGAGACAATCTGTATAGATGTAAGTACTTGGAAAATGATGATGTGTGCTTACGTTGATTGCCTGCAAAATCGCGAACATTTCCAACTGAAAAACGCTATTTTCTTTGTCGTTTATTTCTGTATAATGCATTTAAGTTTTTATTCCTTTTATTAAACTTTTTGTCAGAGGCGTGCAGCCTAACAGAAGCATCCCGTCCATACTCGAATGGCGCTTGATTTCAAAAGATGTAAACGGATAATTCTTTTTAGTGCTTTTGAATATTAGGTAAAAATATACTTGGAAATTTTAATGCCTAAAGGTTAGGGGGCTAGCTTGTTCCCTCCTTGTCAGCCGTAATCTGTTAACAGTAGCAAAGCAATGAAGAATGTGACTATGCAATTCAAAAGACGCGTGGGAGAGTCAAAAGGTTCCGGTTCTTGAATAACAATTCTGATTCGTATTTGGATAAAAGTGATGCGGGTTAATTAAAAAATGACGCAGTTTAAACTGATATGTTATGAATAGTTACTACTTTCTGGACAGAAAGTACTCAAATTAAAATAAGAAATAAAGGGGCTACTGCTAAGTTACGGTTAATAGCTTTCATTCATATTTTATATTTTACGTATATCTGAGATATAAAATGTGAAAGAAAACTACTAATTTAGCAATTGTTCTTTAATTCTTCATTTTAATTTAGCTACTTCCAGTATCTGGAATCTCAAGTACGTCATCTGGAAAACTAATTCGCATTATGTCATTTTATTAATCCTGCAATGTGGTAAGCTCTTGTCCAATCACAGTCTAAAATTTAAAAAAGCCAAATCTATAAATACTTCTTGTAGCAATGCGCACTCACTTTGCCTACTTCCTTTCGCTGTGCCGTTGCATCGCATTTTTCTTGTTGCCCATTGTCTAAAAAATATGAAATGATACAAATAACTGCGGGGTGTTTGTCGCACCCAAAATGGTGTGTAATCGAGAATATGTGACCTAAAAATTATTCACCAAGAAATAAAATTATGTGACGAATCCACAGCTACTTTTGGTCTCCAAATTTCATTCGTCCTACTACGTATTCTATCAGTATGCCAGCAACATCTATAACCATTTCGCCCCTGACTAAAAAATAATTGGTGTAAATATAGACATATATATTTACATTTTTGTCGTGTTATGTTAATTTCCTACTTAGGAATTTGACCTACTTTATGTCCAAATTTTATAATTCATTTTCGTATTTGATACCGTATAAGAAACACTTTATTTGACAAAAATTACGTTTTTGAATTATTTATTTTATTTACTTTAAAATTTTTCAGTTACATTTCTTAACTGAAAAATTTTCTAGTTATAAAGTTCCTGTCTAAGATAAATATCAGTATTTATCGTGAAACTCTATGTACTCTTATTTTTTATTCTCTCTATATTAAGAATTTTGTTACTCACAAAACTGAGAAATGTGATATGCAAAATATTCTTTTTCTCTGAAACATTTATCATCAGCATATCAAACCAAACCATAACTTGGAAATTTACGATTGCGATTTTTAACTAGGCATTTACGGACAAGTTTCATGTGTAAAATAAAATTCATATTTCATATGTAATCTTTTTTAATAAAACGTTAAAAGCATGATATTTTTCACATATTTTTTGTTGATTACATATGAAATTTTTTAGAACTAATAAGATAAAACTTACGTTTTTTATGCATAACAACAAAACCAAAACTTAGAACTATAAGGTATAATTTTCATAGCAATTTAAATTTTAAATGCATTGAACGGCGCTATAAGTTTGTTTTATTTTTAAATTATGTAATAAGTAGGAAAACCGTTAGATGAAAACAAATCTACAGTAAAATAGTAACAAAATGAGTTTCCAGTTTTGTTCAAATGAAGCAATTTTAAGGGTACCACTATCAGGTTCAATGTTCCGTCTTACTTTCTTTGGGAACATGCACAGACCTGACTCGGAACAGGGAGCTTACTAAAGCTATGTTCAATAACTGTGGGAAGTAGACAAGATACACAGGAAGGGTATACAAAACCCTTTATTTTTCACTCTTTACAATAATTTCCGTACTTCGGAATACAGAGACCAACTACTTGTGGTCTGAACGTAAGAATATAAAAAATATAACTAAACTCTAACTTAAATTTGGAATAATAAACGTGGAAGATTGGCCTTATATTAACAGGGAAGCCGTATGTAGTACAGAGAACTGTTAACACTACAATATGTTTAAAATTATCAAGAGGGTTAAACCTCTGGCCTGGAAGGCAACCAGCAACTGAGTAAAACTTCTAAGGTAAGCGGCCTGCTTCGACTAACTCCTTTCTCTCTCTCGCTTGGCAAAAAGCCACAACTTAAGTACTTGGCGTTTGCCAGACAAATTTTGCATAAATAAGTTAACGCTTTTAATTCTGGCCGGAAGTAGAAAATAAGAAGTGATAGTAAAGATTTAAAATAAAATAAACGTTAGTAAAACTTAAGATCCTTACACCACATTCTAATAACTAATTTTTGATTTTTTTATATGTAATGTTATCTTTTTATTTTTCTCCAGTCAATCAGTTTTACAAAATCTTAAGACTAATAACCCATAACAATCTTTCATATTCAATTAAGAGAGTTTTAAGATTTTTTCTAAATGTCTTTATAAATTTTTATATTCTGATATAAAGGCCTAAATACTTAATTGCTAATAATTCATATTTTATAGATAATTTCATGTCATAAACACCAATGAAAGCATTTTGAGCAGCTATTTCGGAATAAAGCCCTAAACAAGAGATTTCAAAAATAATATTAAAAATTAATTACTTTCAGCGGTAAATTTCAGCACTCTCCACTCAAAAGTTTTCAGTATTATTGTAAATACTTTAAGGTTTCATGAAACTGGGAATGGGGAAAAATCAACTTTACCCTTGCCGGGATTCGAACCACGCAATTTCTGTTCGCTATGTGGACGTCCTAATTAATTACACGATTAGAACAGGCATGAGTAATGCAATATTTCTTACATTCTCCCTCACAAAGTGAAGCACAGGACACAGTCGGAACACATCTATTTGGTGACTCAGGCGCCACAATTAAGAGTATCAAACTTTTTTGCAGCAGGAAGCATTGAAAATTCAACTGTGTTTTTGTCAGGATTCGAACCACGAATCCCTCACTTGTTAGCTGGATAATTTTAATTTTCAATACAGTTCAAATTTAAAAAACGCGTATAACTATATAAGTGTTGATTAAAATACCAAGATAAAAAGTTATGAAGAATTTCTTCTAAATTTCCAGTTCAGAATTTAAATGCAAAGTCACATAAATTTTTAGAATTTTAAAAAGGATTTAAATTCCGAACAGTTTACATAAAATATAAATTGTATAAATCCGAATCCTAGATTAAGCTTAATTTCTTCTATAAGTTTTCCGCTTTTTTATTCTGTTTAAAAATGATACTGTAAAAATAAGAACAAAATATAAAAGTAACTATTTTAATATTATGTCATTGTTTATGAATTTCACTGGAAAAAATTTGAAATCAAGTTGAGAATGTTCTTATTTAAACATCTGAGAAAATACTTTTTAAATCAAAGGTTACATGTGTGATCAGTCTCAAAAATTGTTACGACTTCATGTTTTCTCAAATTCTCTCTTTTAAAACACTTGATCACCGAGGATGAAATACAGATCTACGATTTTAATAAGAAACAGGATAACAATCAAATTCTCTACAGAAGGAGAAACAAGACCAAAAAGATCAATCAATTTTTATCATATATCAAGCTAATTTTGATTATCGTGATATTGTATACATCATGAATGGCTATCAATTAGTCATACTGTTCATAAAGAATATTTTTAGTGTTCTGCTGTGTTTATATGAAATAAGTTTTAGAAATCCAGAATTGTGGCGATATATTTCGTGGAGTGCACCATAGTAACGTATCTTCTCACGTTTCTTTTGTTTATCGTGAATTTTTAGCCAAACATTCAATAAATATGGCTCCCTAAGCCTCAGTATTTACATGGCACGGTGGGATCCTTTTTCATATTTCCGCTGTTAGTTGCTTTTGAATTTCTTGATGTAATAAAAGTGGAATCACTGCGTTTCCTGAAAGTGTTTCACAAGAACTATTTTAAAATGTTATTCGAGGATTGGAAAAAAAATACTGACTTAAAAATGCATTACAATCGGAGGGGATTTGAAGGTCATGAAACAAATATTGAACAATAATCTGAAGTCCTGCGTTTTCCGACACAGCCTGATCACAGTAGTAATTCATTTTTCATTATGTGTTTAATAACGTGAAATGCAAAAAACTAAGGTACATAACGTGAAACTCCGGAATAATGCAATACTTAGAAATGCAAAATCCTAAATAGCTTCCAAAGGCAAGAGTCTGTTAGCGCCTTTTAACATGCGACATACTGGTACATGCATTAGATTTGAGAATTTCGCAATTTAATAAAATTATTAAGAAGATGGGTTGTTATGTAGCGAAGTGAAATGCGAAATATTAATAGCTATGCTACTAAGTTGCAATCGTGTATTTCTACTTTTGTAAAATGATTCAAGATGTAACTTAATATTTCATTTCTTTTAAAATTTCACCTCCTTTTTACTTTAAGGTAAATAAGGTGGTCAAAAAATGACAACAAAAAAAAGGTAAATAGATATTAGCACATCATTTTTATAAAAACAATTTGAACTCGCAACGTTGTGGATAATAATGACAATTCATTGTTATTCATAAATTTAATAATTAACGAGATATCACTTAAGCTTAATCAATGCATATTTTCTTAGTCTGAGAAAAATAATATTGTGCTATTTTTGACATTGATTCAGAGGTATATTATCGGAAGTAAAAATAAAAATATTTTTTTCGCATTGAGAGATAATTATTTTATAAGGTATTGTAATAATGAATAGGTAATATTTAATGTGTATTTTTCGCTGTTAAGTAATTTATATTTCCACATATGGTAAACGAAATGGTATTAACGGTTCCTCTAGTAAGAATGGCAGTGGAAGAAAAACACTCTAATATCCGAATTTTAAGTTGACCTATTTTAGATCATTATATAAAATCAAAATTTCAAATAACACCTAATGTAAAGTTTTTAATAGTGATGTATTATATATAAAAATAAGCAGTTTTGCTGATATTAAGCATTCATGTGCGAAATACGTACCACTGAATTGAAAATCTACTGATACAAGAAACTCAACGAGATAAGATAAATATATTATTGTCCCCGCACAAATCTTTAAAGTTAAGGACTGTAAATGTAAATGTTCTCGCATCTCAGACTTTTAACCGTAGATGTTCAACCTACCGGAAACGCCTACTAGGTTCAAGCACTGCTGGAATTCAGTGGCACCTCAACACCAGATATCGGACATCACTCTGTATCATATAGAATAAAGGAGAGGTGAGGTGATGTAGAATGCAGAACTCACTGAGGGTTATTTTTTCCCCAGACTAGGAAGATTGCCGTAATGAAAGACTTAGGATTTTTAAAAGGGAAGTCATGGATTTTGTTCCTCTATTTATAGTACTGATGCGTCACTGAAGTCATAAACGGCACTGATATACAGTTAAAAGTAGCCAAAGTCTAGGTACTTTGCAAAAATTCTTCAATGGATATAGATGGCTTTGATTTGTTACGTGCGAAGACTGCTGAGCAACAAAATCTAATTCTTGTGTCGGAGATTTTAGAATGGCTAGCACGATTCGTAATAGTCATGTTCGCAAGATATTTGTTTGGTGGTATGACTGGATTATTTCAAATTGTGCATCGATTACATGTCAGCTCTCAGTGCATCGATTACATATAGTCGCATACATGTGATTATATTCCTTCCAACGCAAATTTCATTCTAAACATCAGTTTGTTAAAAGGATAATATGCAGTTTTGGTGCCTACAATTCTCTCGTGACCAATATCAAAAGTGTGCTGCTATGGCTGCCTTTCTCTTCGACTGTCATTACTAAAGTCGCATGTGCAGAAAAATCGCTATCAGACACAATTCCAATATTTAAAATTGGGCTTTCTGTCCTTTCTTTCCCATACTGCTTCAGAAGGGCTGTAGTGGGGATCATAGTTTTCATATGTTCTGTCCTGCTAATCATGTTCAGACCCTTCCATGGCCTTTCGGGTAAACCAGATGTGATCTAGGCTGATACAGCAATCTTAACTACTGTCTCATTGTTTATCACGCGTTGCCTCTCTCGGAGTGATAACGTTTGGTAAGCAAATTTGGGTTCCTTTTTTTTATATGTATTTCAAATGAATTTTTCTTTTCCGTTTGTTAAATTATGATTTACTTTTCTTTGCTTTTCTTTTTTTTTTTTTTTTTTTTTCGCTCTGATTTCTGATTAGCATTGCATTTTGGAAAATACATTTACTTACTTATTAATTATATTTTATATGTGTTTAGGACGTAAGATTATGTTTTAAATTTAAATAAATATGATTAACGTTTGTGAACTATTGAAATTTGTATGTTATGATCATATCAAAAATTTAATTTGTATACAAACTTATCTGAGTACACTTAAGTGCACATTTCCAATTCAATCTTTTATTATTAATTTATTTCTCTCGTTTTTAATTTGCTAATTAAAAACTTTATGCTTAAACATTTTAATGCACATTTCAATATTTTCCTTTTAATCAACATTTCTCACCGCCTTTTATCAGGGCTCTGATACTTTTTATTTCAGAAATTTGGTTCAGATTATTAGCAAAAGCAGAATTCTTAAAAAGTTAATTTCAAGAACAATCTGCATAGTTTTTTAAAGGACCGGGCTCTTTATTTAATAGCCATTAGCCTTGCGTCACTACAAGGGCTGAAAGTGGTGGCCATTTTATTATGAAGGCACCTAATAGGTGGCCACCGTAGCCCAATTTAAAAGGGACGGACAGCTACAACCATGTCTTCTCCGGGAATCAATCCCGGGCCTTTCGCTACGGCAGTCATGGTCAATAACCACTATACCGACTGGGCAGCTCAAACTACATAGTTACGAATAAGAGTTTGAAATACTGGTATTTTGTGAAACGGATCCGAATAGATTCGAACCCAAAATACGGAAACCGAATAGTAGCTTATAAAGTTGCTGAACAGCCATTTATTTTCCAATAAATAATAAAACATTTTATTGTTATTAAACTGTTTTGGTGGACATTAATAAAGATTTGCATTTAGATATATTTTTTATATTTCTATTTATTATTTCTATTCTTAGATTTCTGTTTAGATTTATTTTTTGTATCAAAATTAAATTGAATGCTTAGCATTATCTTTAACGAATCTGAATACTGATTGAAATATTAGTGAGTATCCTGCAGGAAACAATAAAATCATCTGGAAATGTGAATGATCATCTTAGGAAGGTTTTATTGCACAAAATGAACAAAATGAGTTCTATTTTTATTTAAATAGCAATATTGGAAGAAAAAAAAAAAAAAAAAAAGATTTTTACTCATATTTTAGAGGATTTTAAATGCATTTGAAAGCAAAAATTTTCAATTAGCAGAAGAATGCCCTTTTGACTAATTTCGATGTGATTCAAAGTTTTAACAAAAGGTAATTTATCCAGAATTTTAATTCGCATTTAATGCATACAAATAGCGTATATTGCAACTTCGATTTAATAAAAACTGAAGCTTAAATGACAAGGGCTTATCTCATTTTTTACAGTTACCCTAGATTCTTCTATTACTCATTGGCATGAAATGTGGCTTTTTTCATATCATTCTCATTAGATTGAATGATTTGGTATAAATGAAATGAAGAGTTTTATTAGTAAAAGGTTTAGTCATTATTGTTTTCTGTAAAGACTTCCTGTTCTTTTCCTATTGTTAAGTTTCAAACCTTTCAGAAAAAATCCAAATGTTATTAAGATTTCATTTCGACATTCATTTATACCTTTGTTATTTCTATAATCCATAGTTCTATTTGGGAGAGCTTTCGATTTGTATATTCGATTCATATCACTACTTCAATTAAGTCTTAATGACTTTTATTTACACACATCTTTTATATTACAATATATACGTAATTCGAGATTAATTTCAAATCAAAAGATGGGAATTAACCCCCGTTCGTATCAAATTCTATCAAGAGAAACCGAGTGAGCGACTGCTCTCTTCCAAGTTCGTTTTTCGACTCCTCGTTGCCACTGGCAGAAGAGAAACTTTCGCTCATTTCGCGTTCGAGTTGTAACAACATTCATTTGTTATTCGTTTCATTTAATAATTTTTGTCCTAAATTAATCGAAGTGACTTCTAATATTTGTGGAATAAAATGCAACTGCGAAATAATATATGGGGTGATTGAATTACAGAAAGAAAGGAATGGACTCATTAATCTGTCTCCTCTAATTTGATCAGGAATCGCATTATTCGATAAATCTTTATTTTCTGTGAAAATATCAATCCTGATGTAACAGCTTTGTTACTCATAAAAATTTATACCGAAATTTAACATTGATGCAAATACAGAAACTATGGGGGGAAGGCATTTGGATACGTCACGCTTCAAACCAAGTACTGAAACGGAGTAACTGATAAAAGACTCGTATGAATTCTAGGACTCGGATCTGAAAATCTTTGGTTCTATTATTTTCTTATTTAAATAATTGTGGCAGATTACGTAGGAGTTCTCTACCGAACTAGGATGACGACTTCAAGGAACTCTTTTAGGGAAAGTGGTTAATTAGATCAGCTCATCAGAACTAACCAAAGAGCGATAATTTTATAGGAAAATTTCTGCCTTGTATTCACATCATACATGAGAAAAACAACGAAAATCTTTCTGCAGCTAGTCTGAAGGCTGGGTTTTCAAACTGGATCGAAACTCCATTGCCCATTAGTCATGTACTCTTCAACACAGGTGGTCCCACTTAAGTTATGAAGCACGATAAAAAATTTCGGTATTTAGATATGATTCTGAATTCTGATTTTGTAACTATAGGTACTATTCAATAACTATAGATTGTAACTATAGATCAATTTCTTTTTAACCCAGAGTTGCAATGTGCTCCACTTTATATATATATATATATATATATATATATTATTTCTACATCTGTATAATTATGTACGGTAAAAATTTGAACAAAAAGACAACGCTCTCGGGGACCTAAAGATGGACTTTTAATTTTTACAGAAATACTTTACTACATAAAACATATTCTATAAAAGCCAAATGAATTCTCTGGCACCAGTTAATTATTAATAAAACATCATTTAAAATGTTTTTGTATATAATAAGCTTTTATTTAAAAAGGAAATGATCATTAATGTAAAAGGAAACATATAATTTAATAGGAATAATAGATTAAATAATTTTATTTTCAGTATTCATCACCAATTAAATCCTAATAAAAGCATGGAGCGGCCACAAGTTTATACATTTGATAAAGCAATTAAATTAATAGAAAATTAAAAAATAATAATGGCTTATGCATTTGACGAAGGAATTAAATTAATAGATTTCGTTTTCTAGGCATCCCACGCTTTTATTAACTGCTATATAAAATTGTAGATGAACTCTGTAAAAGTTTTTAATGTACACTGCTGGTTATCCAAAATGCAACACGAAGAAGGACAAGAGATATCAAATCCAAATTTATTTTTGAGATTATACATAGTATTAATACTAATTTATTTGAAATACAGCTTTCCTTGAGGTGAGGAAGACGAGAAAAATCAATAATAAGTGTTGCTCGTATGTTTGTCAATAACCATTGATACACACAGTGACATTGACTGAAAGAGGTTTTGGATATGTTGTTGGGGAATGGTAGCGCATGCTGCCTCCACACGTAGCCAGAGTTCATCTGGTGCACCTGCGGGTGTGGCATGCTGGGCTAAGCGTTCTCCATTCACTGACTAGATATGTTCAGTGGACGATAGATCTGGAAAACAGGTAGGTCAGCGTAACGATGCAATAAAATTGAACTAAGAAGAAAGCTTGAACGTTGCGTGTAATGTGTGACCGCCCCTTATTCTGTTGAAACGGGCGGCAAGCAAACCCTGAAGGTAAGGAAGGAAAACAGGATTCAAAATCTTAGAGATATAGCATTGGCTGGTAAGTGTACCGATAATCCGTACTAGGGTGCAGGAACGGAATCCAATACAATCGCACATGATAATACTGGCTGCAGGATCAGTATGACGATGCATAACACAATAGTCGAGCTGCCTGTCTCCACGGTGTATCTAAACTCTAATCTAGTCCTGCAGGCAAAAGTGTGATTCGTCTGAAACCACAGTGTTATGCCGTTCAACGCACCACTAAAAACGCCTGTCGTTTAAAAATATGCGAAGCAGTAGACACGTAGCAGACATTCCATTGTATTGTAAATGACATCAGTGGTTCGTACAGACACTGATTGTTGTGCTACAGACTGCGTTCGTTGTAATATGGTTGCGGATGTGATAGTGCATTGCATCAGTGCAATGCGCACAATATGCCTGTCTGCCCGTGGAGTGGTGCGAAGAGGTAGTGGACGAGGTCGTATAATTTCTCCTGTCCGTCAGTCATTTCCTCCTGCAATCCACCGATTACATATTTTCATGATCGTTTCTTGAATACGACCGACACGATGACCAATCCAGGAAGGATAATCCACAATCTCTGTATGCAATGCTTCTGCACGGTAGAACTCAGAAACTTGCTAGAATGATGCTTATGTTTTTTATGAGGCCTGCTGAAGCTGCACACGCAAAAATTCTCACGAGAGCAATTCACGTTATTCAAAACGGCAGTATATCCTTCTTTCATACTCGGTATATAAGAAGCGCTGTAGTCGTCCGTGATGTAGCGTGCGTTGAAATCGTAATCATTTGCATATTCCATTTCGGTATACACATGAAGCAAGTTTCATGGTATTTCGATGGTTATTCGTATACGATGTTGCAGTTTGGATGGCCAGCAGTATATTATTCCGACTAAACTGTATGATAGTATATTATTTTTCTCTTTTTAGTGCATTATAATTATCATATCCAATTTAAATAACAGCTTATTGTATAAAAAACTTTTTAATTGCATTTTATTTTCTATTTTTTAGTTTTAATTACACATTATTAATGATGATACAAATTAATATATTAAGTCATTATTTAAGCGCGAGCAATAAATTGTGAAATAAAGAAAAAAAAGTAGCTGAACGTCATCCAGGGAATGAAGAAATCGCTTTGAATATTAATATTCGAAAATTGGAAATAATTACATTGTTAGAACTAGCGCTTTATTTGAAGCTAAAATGAAAAAATATGATATATACACCACATGACTTCCTTGCACGGAATATTAAATTATACGCATTTTTCCTACATTTCATTTAAACTTATTGAATTGAATTAAATCTACTTCGTCGATAGCGCATAAACCACAATAAAATGAATGCACTCTTTAAAATTCACTATATTTGTTTTTCATAGCTACACTCTGGCGCTAGATTCATTTAACAGCGTTACATCTCATTCATTTTATAAATCAGAATGCGCAAAAATTATAATCCTTGCCACATGTTCTATTCAAATACTATAATGAATCTAAAACGATGTATAAAAGAAATTAGAAAAATAAAAAAGAAGCAGTAGTTGTTGCGAAGCTTCGTTTCTTTAGATTGGCAGCAAATCCACTATTCTGCTAAGTTTCAAATGTAAACAAATATGGCTGCTATGGTAAAAAATTAGGCTTAGCCCCACTTAAACAACTTTTAAATTCTAATTCAGAAGTCAAACAACAAAAATCAGCGTTATATTTTCAAATTTTCACAGGACTAGTTTCGATGGTTTTACCGAACCACCATCGTCAGCTGCAAAAGTGCAAATGAACGAGATAGGATATAATGATCAGATAACATAAGAAAGCCTGGACAGAAAATAAGCTAGTGGCGCCATCTGTTGATGAAATCAGAACTAAAACATATTTTCTTTAAAGGACGAAGGCAAAGATGGATTGAATTAGGATCGTTAAACTAGAACAGAAAGATTTTTTTTTTTTTTGGAATGTAAATTGCCTCTAGAAAATCCAGTTCTCCAATGGAAGATGTTTTTTGAATAATTTTGGCAGCAGAAAAAAAAATCTTTCTGTTCTAGTTAACGATCCTAATTCCAATCCATCTTTGCCTTCGGCCTTTAAAGAAATTATGTTTTAGTTCTGGTTTCATCAACAGATGGCGCCACTAGCTTATTTTCTGTCCAGGCTTTCTTATCTTAGCTGATCACTATATCCTATCTCTTTCATTTGCGCTTTTGCAGCTGACGATGGTGGTTCCGTAAAACCATCGAAACTAGTCCTGTGAAAATTTGAAAATATAACGCTGATTTTTGTTGTTTGACTTCTGAATTAGTATTTGTTCCGCGTGTTATTGTGTCTTAACTTTTAAAATGTTGATAATTCTACGAATATTGCATGCAGATCAACTAAAGACATAAAAACTTTAACCGGAAGATAAAAACAAGATAATTCAATTATTTTTAAAGCAAAAAATGCACAGTTTACCAACATATAAGAATAAAAAAACTGAGCTCACGGAGATGAGTAACAGAGTGGATATATGTATATATATATTTATTTATTTACTTTTGGTGCGGCCGATCCCCACTAAAAACAGAGGTACACAATTACATCCTATAGCTCTCCTATATGCAAAATTTCAATGTTTTGCAGTTTTATAATTTTTTGGCGGAAAAAAGAGTCCTTTATTCTGTCCATATGTACAGATTTCACGCAAAAACATAGTTAAATTTTTCATTATTACAATAAATCCTTTACTTCGTACAAGGAAGTATAAACGAATGTTCCAAACTTGTCATTAAATAAGCCAAGATGGCAAACTCAAACACTTCTCTCCCATCTGCTCTATCCTGCAACACATTTTTTCTTAATGTAGAAAATCCCTCAATTAACATTTATTTATTAATTTTTTTTAAAACTGGCTCAAAGTTTGTTTTAAAAATCTGTAAGAATTTCAAAACTTCATATCCGATGATACATCTTAGATATTGAAATTTTAATATAAACTTTAAATAATATAAACATCGAAAGATTTTTCAAAAATTAAGAAATTAACTTAAAGTTTTCATTCAAGTTTCATTGAAAAGCTATTTCCCCGCCGTATTCCATGGCGCAAACAGTCAAATTTTCATATGCTTAGTTTGTTCGATGAACTAAGATATATGCAAAAAATTATTTAAACATAAAATATAAAAATATATATAATTCGAATTTTCAAAAAATTACTTCACCACATTGCACTACTAATGACAAGCAGTGAGTGTACAAATTTTGAGCTCGATAGCTTATCAAGAAATCTCTACATGTGAGAATAAGTAAATAAATAAAAGCTTAAAAGTCAGACTTCCAAAATTGGCGTTAAAATAGCCAATCTAGCAACCCTACTTTTATCGCGATTCATCGTTTCACCTCCAAAAGAAAGAACTGTCAGATCAAAGAACTTTCGGAATTCTATATCGTATGACATATGCAGAGTCATCTGTTGCGAAAAGCTCCAAAAACGGTAAGTGTTCAAAACATTTATTTAGAAGACGTGTAATTTAAAGTTAAATACTTTCTATCTTAAACTAAATGTCGTTTTATAGAAATATTCTGCGCATTGCAAATACCACTTAAAAAATGTCTTTTTTGAGAGCAAAATCTTTTTGCTTCCTTTTGTCAGAAATAAATTATCATGTACTTTTGTCACACAGTATTTTTAATTTGTTTAAAATAAGTCTAATATGTCTGTCCTTTTCCGTAAGTTGTTATTCTTGATAATTTTTCTCAAAGACTGAGAGCAGGTAAATCATATTTTTTGATTATATTTTCGCTATTCTGTTATTAAAAATGTATACTGAACATTTTGTATGAATTTTTTTAAATATTAATGATGAAGATTTTAATGATTCGGGAAGATTTTAGTGACTTATGAGATAATTTGAAAGACTATTAACGACCAAAATGTGGTTCTGCAAAATATTGATGGGATGATCATAAAAAAGTGACCACTCTAAAAAGCTCTGGAGTTAATTCAAAAAAGAGCAAATAGTTATGCATATTAGTCGCATTGAGTGCAATTTTAACTATCCAAGAATTAAGCATGTTAAGTGTTCAAGAGACAAGAGAAGAAAAATGCTTGATTATTTATCAAAAAAACAGAATGTTGTTATTGGTAAGCAGTGTAAGAAACTACTGTGAGTAGAATATTGCTTCGAATACCATTTATTCGAATTCCCAGTTTATATTCTCTTTTGCCAGTTTATAATTATAGTTCTTTTTTTTTTTTTTTTTTTTTTTTTCATTTTATTGAGTTAATTCATTTTTCTCATTTTGACTTCTGTGTTTGTGAAGCGTTGACTCATGCACCAGATATCAGTATAAGTGTAATCATTTGGTAGAGGAGGACAAACCCGATATTATTCAAAGCTAATATTTTATGCAATTCTGTAGCCCGTAAAAGAGAAGAAACGCATGGCTAGAATGTTAATCAGTTAACTGTTGTGACTGATTGATTTAAAGGCAGAATTACTTTTAACAGCTCGAATAACATAAAAAGATTTTTTTTTTAAATTTTAACAGAAATTAACATTATTATCGCAATTTGTAAAAGCACACAATGGAAACAGAAAGTAATGTATTCAGAAGTAAAAAAAAATAGAAGGAAATGTTTTTCGATTACACGTGGAAAAGCAAGCTATATAAGTAGGTAGTTAATTATGACAAATTAGCCCCAAGGCCTATCGGTATAGGACATATATAAATCCTTATTGGGGAATTCCTGAACTCTTGACTACATGTATGTACATATGTCTGTGTGAGTGAAATAATTTAGAATAGTAGATTCAGATACTTGCAAATGTGGCCGATTTATTCACTTCGTTCTATTTTATTTTATAATATTAAGGCAATATAAATAAAATGGCGCAGTAAGCTGGTCTGTTCTTGAAGAACTACGTTGGTACCGTATATAGAATTTTGAAATGTATTTGAAGCAGCGGCAAGTTGCCAGTAGTGAAGCAGAGAAACAAAATGCGATGTATGAAGATGAAATCTTGGTTGAACATGAATTAGTTTCGATTACTATATATTTTGATTCGCTAATTAATAACTTCCTAAAGCTTTTATTGGCTGAAGGTTCATATAAGCTGTTATTGGTTGAAGGCATCATTAGTGTTATGTAGAGTCATATGACTTGCATTAATTTCGTTAAAACGCAGTTTAGTGCAATTTATTATAAGCAATTACATATACATTCATATACTCGTATAAATGATAGGTACGAGAGATATCTATTGTAGTTAGTCTTCAGCTGCAATGAATATTATTTACTGGATTATGGCAAAGTATATTAGGATAATCTGTATAAGGGAAGGAATGGCTTCGTGAAGGATTTCCTGAAAAAAACCTAAGGGAGGCTAGTTAAACGTCGGAAAACCACGAAACCTCCGCACGACTAGATCTTTCGCCGGAATCTAAAACTAGTATTTCGAACTACCAGTGTTTAGCAGTCATACTGTTTTGGCAGTTGGTAGGCTTGCGTCAAACTTTAGAGAATCGCCAATCGAACTTTAGACACTAACATAACTGATTTGCCGTTTTATTTATCAATTCATTAATGCCATAGTAATCTACATATGATTTCGACATTATAATATTAATTTATGAATTAATCTTCAGATTTGTAACTATTTATATCGACCAATTTGGCTTTTTCCGTCTTTCGTTTGGATCCAAAAGTAATCGAACAGATAAGATTAATGAACACTAATAATTCGTCGGGTTCCACAAAGATTTCGTCGTTTTCATTGCTGAAATGTAACATAAATAATCACCAGTTTATTTTAAAAAGGGCTTCGCAAAGCTCCTTAACTACTAAAGCAGACGATCTTCGCGCTCTTGGTAATAAGCAACAGACTAACTGCAATAAAACCTCCCTAATATGTTCCAGACGATTTTGGATTTCTAGAAAGTTAGATAGCTATAGAAGACATAATTATCAATGATGTTAATCACCATTATTAAAATTCTCACCATTGCCTCAGAAATACTCTTGCTTTCAGATATGTTCATCTGTGGATGTTTGTTACCAAGAAATTTCACTATAATCCTGTCTTCTTAATCATATCCATTTTTCTGTAAGAAATCATAAATTCGATGAAACATTTACAGAACGTTTACGGTTATTTTATACAGCGCAGCTCATGTGTTACTACCTTATCACATAATTCGCCTGCCTCTCTTACTTAATCTAAGAAAGGTCATTGCTCAGACTTTAGCAAAGAGATAATTGACTTTTATTTTTATATATTTCTTTATTTATATATTTTGTACGTTTAAGTTCTAAATTTCAATTTTAGAAGTAAAGCAGAAATTGCTTAAAGCAGTAAATTCCTGTGCTGTAAAATAAGAAGTGAAGCTACGGAAACTGCGTGCCAATTAGATATATTGTTACGAAATGTACAGGCGTGCTAAGATGGCTTCCCCGGAAAGCAGTTTTAGGTTTGCCACATTTGGCGGAAAATAGCCCATTTGACGGCATTTGGCGACAAAATTGGCGATATACATTGGACGGTTGGAGAACCTTCTGGAACGAATTCTTACCGGTTTAGCCCATAATGTTCTCGAACACAGGCCGAAAGCTATATAAACGCTGCTGGTCCGCAGTCAGTGAGTGTGTGTGCTTCGTCTAGCAAGCTGATAGTCATTGAGCGAGTGTCTCGAAGTCTAGCGCCGAGTTGGTCGTCGAGTGAATCGAGAGAGTCTTTTAGTGCATCGTCGAGTTTTGTCTTAGACTGTGCTGAGTCGAGATCTGTGTATCGTCGAGTGCATCGCGTGGAGAGTCTCGAGAGTACGTGGAGTTCCGAGAACGACCAAGCAGAGTTGGGAGCTGTACTCGGGTGCTTTGCAGTGAAGCTGTGTCCACCGTTATTGCCTGACAGTGTGAAGGCTGTGTCGCTGAACGTGTCAGTGTGTTTATAACAGTTCAACGACTGTAAAAGTGATTTTGAAGCTGTCTGATTAATATTAGTAAATAAAGTGTGTTTCGATACTTCATCAAGTGTCGTCGTTATTCACTCCAAGTCTACGAACCGTACGAACGTGAAGGAAGAAAATAACGTAACAACTGGTGTCAGTAAAGAAAAACGCAACAATACTATTTATGAGCTTTTGCGTAATGCACATGCCTAGAAAAGAAGCTGCTCTTATAAATACAATGCTCTTTATTGAATACAATGCTCCTTAATGAATACATTTCTCGTTAATGAATACAGTGTTCATTAATGAAAATATTAGATTATTTAATGTTGAAATGTTGCTGCATTTTATTCGGAATGTTATCGGGAGATTAATAGCAAGGTAAGCTCAGTGAATGGAGTAACCATAAAATCGAATATTAATCAAAGTTCTTTTCCATGAACCTATTCATGAAATTTTTAATTTTCGCAAATTTTATTACTGATTTATGTAGGGCATAAAAGCGTTATTTTAAGTACTTCAGCTTTCAATATCAAAACAAGTAGATAATTCAAATACTCCCTATACATCTGTAAATTTCTTTCTAGTTTAAAAAGCTCAAAGCAAAAGCGCAGAACTGAAAAATGTTTTTCTTTTTAATGTTTCATTTCATTCAGAACTATGTCAAAATTATACAAATATTATATTCGTAGTACTGCCTTTATATCTTTCTAATAACTTTTACATTTTTGAAGACTGTTATTTTACCAAAGCCTTAATTCCTATGGTGTTCAATTTATTTTCAATCTTCAACTTTTTTTTCCTGAGTTAAATTTGTGAATATCATTAATAATGAAAATTTATATTTAAATTTGCATGCTGTCTCTTTCATTATTATTGATCCAAAATGTTCGCTAAATGGCCTTCAAACTGGTTTATTCATATACTCTAAAATTAACAGAAACTAACCTTCTCTTAATAGTATTTGGGAGTTTATTTTATTTTATAACTGTAGTTCCAATCAGATATTTAGTTTGACGTAATAGCAGAGACTGATAAGCTCACACAAAAATGCTTACGTGAAAGTACTATGCATGAAGAAACTCAATATTATAAATACTCAGTAAAATATATTCGCATAATAAGTCAACTAGATAAATACTTACACCGATATATCGAATGGAACATTAAAAAAAAAAAAAAAAAAAAAAAAAAAAAAAAATCTGAAATGTTTCAGATTTTAAATTACGTCCAAAGGGGCGTTTTTTAACATTTTGTGTGTTACCTTTCTTTATTAAATATCATGTTCCTCGCACTTAAACCATAAGATCCAGTGCAACAGCAATATCGCAAAATAGTTTTAAAACGAGCATATCTTTAGAATTCCCGATACAGAGACTCACGCGCTGGAGATAAAAATGTTTTTTCTGCACAACGTTGCCATTGCTCGCTTTGAAATCCTTGAGTTTGTTAATCAAAAATTCGTCAAAGTTTTAAAAAATAGGAAATCGATCATAAAACAAATTTCAAATTTGGTCTTCCACATGCTCATATTCGTTGGAGGATTACGTTATTCAAAATTCGATGACTCTATGTACCGTTATTTTATGACAATGTGAGAAATATACATACATTTACTCAGATTTTCATTATTTAATTTCTTCAAATATAATGCAGGACTCTAACATTTTATGGCAACAGTTTGAAAAGTGAACCGACATTTATCCGTCCGACGCAAAATGCCAAAACGAAATGCCTTCGGGATTCAAATCCCTTTGGACTAAAAAATCTGAAATTTTTCAGATTTTTAAATTACGTCCAAAGGGGCATTTTTTTAACATTTTGAGTGTTACCTTTATTAATTAAATATCATGTTCTTTGCACTTAAACCATAAAATTCAGTTCAAGAGCAATATCGCAAAATAATGTTAAATTAAGCATATCTTTAGAATTTCCGATATACACAGTCTCGCGAGCTGGAGATAAAAGTATTTTTTTTTTTTTATATATATAACGTTGCCATTTCTCGCTTTTAAAGCATTGAGTTTGTAAATCAAAAATTCGTTAAAGTTTTACAAAATATAAAATCTATAATAAAACAAATTCCAAATTTGGGATTTCAGATGCCCATATTCGCAGTAGGATTTCGTCATTCAAAATTCGATGGCTCTATGTACCATTGTTTTATCACAATGCGAGAAATAGACAATCATTTATGCAGATTTTTCATTATTTAATTTCTTCAAATATAATGCAGGACTCTAACATTTTCTGGCAACAGTTTGAAAAGTGAACCGACGTTTATGAGTCCGACGCAAAATGCCAAAACGAAAGCAATAGTCCTTCGGGACTGAAATCCCTTTGGACTAAAAAGACGATATATCGAATGGCACATTGAAAACTTTAGATAATTAGCTAAATTTATTAATGAACGTAAATTTTTTTTAAATATAGAAATTATAACATTAAAAGAAATTACACTTTTTTACTTGGTATGCAGTTTTTAGTTAACACCTGAATCATTTTCAAACCAAGCAATTACAATATTTTTAATGATTTAAAAATTAGTTCTCACGTATATAAAGGTATAAGTATAAAATTTTATATTTAAAGAGAATTTAGAAAATGAAAATCCAAGTAGTAAGAAAAAAGGTTTGCTTTTATGTTATTTTATCGTAAATTATGCCCTGTGGGGACTTGTACTCTTGCCTAAAAAGGATAAATTCAGTTATTCAATATGTAGCTGTGCATTTATTTATCTAAAGCACTTATATTCACGAAATGGAAACGGTGAATACAGAGAAAATTACACCTTTAAAAATATAATTTTCCTCCCGAAATGTTTAGAAAGCTATATTAATGTGGATATTAATACTCGTTAACAGCTTTAAAACAGTTAAATATGAAGTTTCAGCTTTTTCTAAAAGTATGCTTTGGACTTAAAATCCTTTTCGATGAACCTCATCCATATTTCAGTTAAAAAAAAAAAAAAAAAAAAGAAGAAGAAGAAGAAGAAGAAGAAGATTACTTCCTTTATGTACACTTATCTACAAAGCATATGAGTAGCAGATATAAACCCCAAAATATATGCTTTATTTTTTACCAACACCTCATTAAATGCGAGTAGCTTTTTTCATCAAAAGAAATTTTGTGTAATATGAATGTTTTGAAAATAATTTGTAACTCATAAAAACAGCCGAATACTTTAGATGTGGTGTGTCAAACACATTTGCTGAAGTGAACCAAATAATCATCAGTGTACAATAGTGCTGGCCACAAAGAAAACAAAACAAATTCTCATAGTTGATGATGTAATAAAAAAGTGGAATGTGGGTAAATACATAAAATATTATCTAATACTATAATTCTTTCAAAATTGGAAGGGGCATAAGCAGAATCTGGGCAATAGATAGCTATCTATTGTCTCTTTTCGGACACATGACATAATAGATGGCAGCACCACACAAGCAAATCATTAACGTTGAGATATATTCTGTTTTTAAAGACACTGATTTTCCAAAGAAATGTTTCAGATTTTTTTTTTAAATATAAAGAATATCAATGAAAAAAAATCTTTATATAATTGTGTTGTTTGTTTGCTAATCCGCCTATTCCGTATTACTTTTAATTTTTATCTTTGAAATATTGCGTATAGTGAAGCCTTCAGTGTATGGTGTGTTTCGGACTGAACACACTATACTGGTAGCGCCTGTCACGTGGGATTGTGTCACAGAATCTGGTCTCGTGCTTCAAACACGGGGGAGGCTGAGAGCGCAGATTTATTTATATTTGCTTTTATTCTTTTCTCTGTTTTGGGTTTTGAAGACCCCGGTGCTCTGTTTACTATTAGCTATTTGATTTTCAGCGAGAGCAGACCCTTTTTTTTCTTTTGCTTTCATCGTGCGTAGTTTGCTTAGTTTTGATTTCTGTAGATTTTTATTTGTATGTATATTTAAATTTTTTTTTTCTAGTCAATAATTAATTGTAAATATTATAGTATAATTATTTTTCTTATAAATTTTAAAATTGTGTAAATGGCTTGGAGAGGCCTCAGCATTGCCGAAGCAATGAGAGTTTTCTTCCCCCCCTTTTTTGTGTGTGTGTGTGTGTAGAGTAGCGGGCCTTCCTGTGGCGCACCCTGAGTTATGCTAAATCTGCTACAAAGATCAGATTCTACTGTTTTTAAATCAAAGTATCTTACTGTATTACGTGCTTCACAGCAATACTCACCTATCGCAGCTTGTGCGGCTCAGTGACACACCCACAAAAAGGAAACGATTTTGTGCAATCTTTGTAAAATTATACCTGCATACTATCCTAGGCCTAAATAATAGACTGCCTACAATTTTTTTTGGTAAAATATCAATTTTAAAGAGTAGCGTGCCGGAAAGGGTTAAATGTTTCTCCCAAAACAATATTTTGCATTCATATGTATTCATCTAATCATGCATGTTCATACTAATTATGACTTTTCCTTACTGTTTCAAATTCAAATTAAATCAATATTTTGTAATATAAAAGGTAGGAAAAAGATTTCGTAGCTACAAAGGACTCGTCATTAAGCGTGTTTTTTTCCTTTGATTTCCAAAAAAAAAAAAAAAAAAATGGCAAATTTTGTCTTTGAAATGTCAAAATCTTTTGAGAACCGTGGAGCATAATACTCAGCTCAACTCCATGTAATCGGAAGTCCAGAGTATTCGCATTCTAAATATTCCAAGACAGCAGAAAATTTCTGTTGGTTTAAACCAGCAGTTCTCAGATATTTTGGCTCGTGGAGCCCTTTTTAGAATTAATTCTAAAGTATAGCCCCTCTTAAATCTACTCCATATCTTACAGGATAATAGTATTTAGCAGCAGTTGTAGAGGAAGGAAAAGTGAACAAGTAAAGGAATGTAAAGAGATATCTAAACAACTACACATCGATGCAATGAAATTATTTTAAAAAAGCTTTGAAATTTACGGGTGTACTCCAACTGCACTAATGAAAATCCCCCCGGGTCGAGCTAAAGTCCAACTGCGCCAATCCAAATTTCTTCCCTCCGTCTGCCTACAGGGTTACAGTTTAACTTTTCGAAGCCAATTGTAGCCAAGAGGAAAATAAAATTAAAAAAATAGAATTACATACCACAAGAACAAGTAAAAAATATCCAACAAGCACGCTAATTAAAACAGTAATAAATGCCAGAGCTAACAAAGAAAATAAAAGGTATTGGTAAGCATACATATTAGCATTACAAACATCTTTCATTTATGATAATAATATCATAACTTAAATAATTATAAAGCATACAAATTATATTTTTAATAAATTACATCAATAATAGTCACGATGTCTGAACTAGACTGGAAAATTTAATAGAGCGTAAAAAATTATTCCATATCCAAGTGTGTTAAAGTGTGCTAGAAATATTTTTCGTTAATTAAAGCAATCATGTAAATGTTTGCAGAAATTAATAGTTAAATTTAAAAAAAAAAACTTAGCATGAAATCTATTATAACAACATTACTATGCGTTTGGATCACTGACGTATAAATTGTAAATAAATTTAAATTATTATGCTAAAAAGTTTTTCTAAAATTTATCTAGAAGAAAGGAATTAGATAAACAATACTGCAAATTAATATAATCAATCAGGCCTCTCAATAAATAAAAGCTTATTTTTTTAACCAAAAACTAAAAATTAGGATGCAAAAGTTTGTGTAATATACTTGGAAATATCTGAACATATAATTAGTTAGAAACATACAATTAAATTAATAACAAGCTAATTAACAGTAACATTAAGCTTAATTTCATTCAATCTAAAACAAGCAATCGATCAGGAGCTCCGCATAACTGAAGTTTTAATGCTATTTTACGTAGATTTGCGTATAAAATAAACGTTGCACTTGTGAAACAAGTGAATAATGTACTGATAGCCAACAGGAATTAAAATACAGTGGTTAAAAATATAACTACTTGTCAGAAGGTATGCAAAGTTGCCATGGCTAGAGAAATTGAATGATTATAGAAAACTCATAAAGTTAAGCGCTACAGTGTGAAAAGAAAATTCTGGAATAAACATGTTAAGAAAATTAAATGGAGAAATAATCCTTAATTTATTGATATCCATATAAACTCTATGCTTTTGGAAAAATGTTATATATAATTTGCACCCAGGTATCAATCACCGAAACTGAGTTAATTTCTTTCCTTGTTTTTTCTTATTAGAGGGATTTGTAAAAAGATATGCTAAGGTAAAGGTAAAAATTTTTGCAATATTTTTAAAGAATAAATTTAAAAAGTATTTTTACTTCACGAACTGAAATTTTTACGCTACATTTTTATACAGTAAATAAGTACAAAAAAAAAAAAAAAAAAGAAAGAAAGAGCCGGGGGATCACTGGGACTAGAAACTCGAGTCGAACTACCAATGTTTAGTGACTTTTCCAAAAGACCTTTTGAAATGAGGCTGAACAATATATTAAAGAAAATAGAAGATACAGCACACGTAAGAAAAAAGTGGGCTGAATTAGAGATTTACATGTTTGGTGAATGAGTTAAACTTACCTGTATGCCATTATGAAATATTAGGAATGTAGCATAAAAGCATGAGTGAAGAAGGCAATGGCAATCTAAATCATTGTAATCTAAATGTATATCATTATCAGTATCTGCTATTAATTTCAATACTGTTGAAAAAATTATAAATGAATTATATTATAAATCACATGAACTCGTTGCATTATAAATTACAACAGTTAGAAATATTATTAGCGTGATTTAGCGACCATCTTTGTTAACAAATAATTTCAAGTAATTAATTTTACAAATAATTCAGCCTGAAACTAGGTTGGAAAATAAGCTACATGCTGAAGATTAAGCTTAGCTAAGGTGTTAGAAACATCTTCTCTTAACTAGAGTTGTAATGCAAGAATTTGGAAAAATTATCATTTAAATATAAATTGACATAAATACAATACAAAGTATATAAATTCTACACACATGAAAACTTGAGTAAAGTGCAACAATATGGAAAAAGGAATGGATTAAAAGGGAACTGAAAATCCCAGGATATGAATATAAGGGAGTTTATTTTTTATTTATTTATTTATTTATTTTGTTAATTATGAAAATTCTGTTGACGCTCATAATTATTAATTTATTAATTAAATGTGCATTAGAAATTAAATGTATGCCAAAGTACATCAGGTGGAAAACAGAATAAATATTTAAACGTTTCTAGTATTAAAATATGGAATTTGTAACAAAGTTAAATAACCTTAAAATAACTTCAGTGATTAAAAATGGAAAGCTTAATACGGGAGTATATTGCAATAATATTAGTGTGAATTTTAGTCCAATTTTTAGTGTGTTAAGAAGTCCAATTTTTAGATTTAATAAAGATAATTTTTATAATTAAATTTGAACTGTTTACCTAAAATAGTAAATTTTAAAGTTAAAACCATTCTGCTACCTAAGAAGATTTGTTAATATTTATCTAGACAAGAAACTTATTTAAAGTGAGCTACAAATCCGATATTTGATACGTTGATTATGTATCAGTTTTGTGTATGTCATTAATCTATCAATTTTACTATTCAAAACTTATATATATATATATATATATATCAGCGACTAAAATCTACAACTTGGAAAGATTTTAATTCTTACAGAGAATAAAAAAGATCTGGCTCATCATTCCTTTTTTTTTTTTTTTTTTTTTATTGAAAATTTTAAATCCTTGTGCACCACATAGTATTTACACAAGGCTTACAGAGGTAAGTAAAAAAAACAAACAAATACAACAACACAACACAAAATAAAATAAACTTACAAATTCACAGATGATACGTAAGAGATAAATTTACAGAAAAAAGAGAAAGCCATTTTATGTTGAACAAAAACATGAAGAGGGGGAGGAAATGAAATATTCACAGAGTTTAACTTAGAGATGAGTTCCTTTCGTCCTTCCTTGAGCTTTGAACAATAGAACAACAAATGTTCGACATTTTGCACTCCCCCGAAACTGCATGAACACAAGTCTGTACTAGATAATCTAAATCTCTTCAGATATGAATTGAATTTACCATGTCCAGTTAGAAATTGAGTAACTTCAAAATTGCAGAAAAAGTGTTTATTATTCAGTCTGTGAGGAATGGAAGGAAAATATAGTTTAGTCAAAGAGGCAGTAGTAGAATTCCTGTATAGTTCATTCCACTCGAGTATTGTATCATCCGTACTTTTGTTCTTGTAAAATGACTTAGGAAGTATCATTGGAGTAATTACTTGAAGATGTGTAGCTTGTTTTGCCAACCAATCAGCCCGTTCATTTCCTAGATTGCCAGTGTGGCCACGTACATGAGAAAAGATAACATCAACACCTTTATTATTAAGGTCTTTAAGAAGAGCATGGGAAGTCACAATTAATTTATTATATGAGAAGATATTCCTAAGAGAAAATAAGGATGAAAGAGAATCAGTGCGAATAAGAAATTTAGCACTTAGCGAACAGTTGTTAGATATCCACTTAATTGACTCACTAATGCACAGTAATTCGGCTTGGAAAACACTGCATTCATTGGGAATTCTAAAGAGTTTGTATTCCAGTTCAGAACCATTATGGAAAACGACATAAGCTAATCCAACTCGATTATTAATTTTACTGCCATCTGTATAACACACAACAGGGAAATTATCATCAACAGAATTGTCATAAATGATAGTTTGAATTGGCAAACGATTGGCAGGATGAGGAAGATCTTCAAACAACACCTTGGCATCGAACATAAATTTGCTGATGGTATCTTTAAACTTTTTGTCATTCAAAACATGAAGGTCAATCGGAGGAAATCCTGAAATTGCGAAACAGGCTTCATAGCTAATTGTTCTGTAGCCACGCACAACTCTTAGTAAAATTCTTCTTTGAATTCTGCGAAGTATACGGGAATTAATCTTCTTTTCTAAAGCTGTTCCCCACACTCTAGAAGCATAGCAAATAAAGGGGACAATACCCTGCTTATAAATCATATCAATAACATTAACTTTTAAACCAAAAGTATTGCAAGAGACACGATTAAGTCCTCTAAGTATATTTTCACACTTATTGGATAAATACATAATATGATTTTTCCAACAAAACTTATGATCAAGAATAACGCCTAAATATTTAATTTCATTCACCGTTTCGAGTAAGGTATTATCCAAGTACAGTTGTTGGTTTGTATAGCTGACATGCTTTCTTTTAATTATCATAATTTTAGATTTATTAGGATTGAATTCCAATTTCTGTTCTCTGGACCAATTGGAAATAATAGTAAGGGTGTTTTGAGCCGTATTAAAGAGAGTAATGGGACACTTCTCTTGAAAGCAAATTAGTAGATCATCAGCAAAAGCAATTGTTTTACAACTCGGACAATGTGAGAGTCTATTGAGTAGATCATTCATAATTAAATTCCACAATAAAGGTCCGGAAACCGAGCCTTGAGGGCAACCTCTTTCCAAAATGCGGGAGGAAGAAACGTGGCCAAGGGAGAGCAATGCAGATCTGTCATGCAGAAAATCTTTAATAAGGTGGTAAATATTACACGGAATACCAGCTTTCCTTAAAAAAACAAGTATCCCAGGACACCAGGCGTGGTCGAAAGCACCTTTGATATCAAGAAACACTAAAACTGTGTGTAAATTTCTCTTCTTACCTTCGTCCACTATGTCTTTTAAGTACAAAAGAGCCTCTTCACAACTCTTATGAGGGGTAAAACCAAACTGTGCTTTATTTAGCAGTTTTTTATTATGCAAGAACCAGGTAATTCTATTAACAAACAGCTTTTCTAGGCATTTTCCTAAACTGGGAAGAAGACTAATGCATCTCAAGTTATCTAAATGCGGGATACGAGGACTACTATTCTTAGGGATTAAAACGACATTCGCTGTTTTCCAGCAACGAGGAAATGAACCAAGCCTCAGACAAGTATTGAAGATTTTGGAGAATAAATTTGGAAACATTCTATGAACTTGCTTCAAAATTTCGTTTGAAATAGAATCAAGACCAGGAGCTTTATTGCATTTAAGTTTTTCTATAACACTATTAATTTCTGACATAGTAAATGGAGGATCTGGATTAGCAACATAATTTAACGAAGCTTCAGCCCTAATCATTCTATGAAACGAATTATCCGTGCTAAAATGGTCCGTGGGAAAGCTTCTGTTAAGAACCTCATTAACAGTTTCTTCAAGCGACTTTGTACAATTACCAGATGGGAGATAAATTCCACTGACTTCAATACCTTTCATAAAATTTTTCTTTATACCATTCGTATATATTTTTTTCCAAACATTCCTTTCATTTATACTCATTAGGAATTCTCTCCAAGACTTAAGCTTTGCATCCTGGAGCTTTAAACTGTAACTATGCCTTAAGTGAAGATATTTTTGTTTATATAACTCTCTAAGAGTAGGGTTACGATTTCGTTGAAACCTACGTCTAGCAGCGTTAACCTGTTTTCTCATACAATCGATTTCAGTAGTCCACCAAGGTACCTTATGAACCCGTGACTTTTTTAGAGGCATGGAAGCCTTAGATGCGTTATAGAGAATCGAGACAAAATTTTCTACTCGAGAGTTTAATGCATGCTTATCCGTACAGCACTCAATAAACTGCGAAAACTCATCAATCGACTGCTTACATGTATTGTAAAAAATATTCCAGTTAGCTTTCTTTACACTGAAGACAGTTTTGCTGTTTTTTCTGTCATAGAAAGTGTTATTAGAAGCTACAGAAAGTTCAAACTCAATCGCACAGTGATCAGAAAGGGATTCATAGTCTGGTTGACACCAACACAAAATATCTGCAAGAAGATCAGATCCCACAACCGTAATGTCAATATAGCTTGAACCTTGAGTACTACAGAAAGTAGGACCACAGTCTTCGTTTAGAACGAACAAATTATTCATACTTAAAAATTCACAAAGTTTAACCCCTCGAGAATCTGAAACTGGACTATGCAAATTTCAGATTTGCTGTTGGCATCCATAGCCCAAATCAATCTATTACAATTTTTTGAAGCTAATGCTACATTAATTTTATGCAGATCCAAGTCGATATTTCTATTAGGTTCAAAATAATAGGAAAAAAAGATAAAATCTTGAGTATTGAGAGTAACATGAATAAACACCATATTATAATCAAGATTATTAATATCAAGCAGAGTAGACAGCTTTTGATTTCGTACAATAATAGCAGCTTTAATGGTATCACTATTAGCATCAAAGTAAACCCGGTAAGAGGAAGGCAAGTTGGGAAGAGAGCATTTATAAGAGTGAGGCTCCTGAACAAGAGCGATATCAATGTTAGAATTTTCCATATTTAAAACAAGCTGCTGAGTAGCCATTTTCGAACGATGAAGATTAAGTTGAATAATTTTAAGAACAGAAAAGGGAAAGTTAGCCATAATTAATTTGAGAAATTATTCTATTCTTCATAAAAATGTGAGAAGGACAATTTTCCGAGAAAGGCTTATGTTTGACATCAACTTTCTTGCCAACATCCTTGATTTTGCTATTATAACGAATGCAATTTACACAAGCTTGGGTTTCTTGAGTTTGGCAGTGCTCACTTTTATGTTCTTTTGCACATTTAAAGCAAGCAACAGAATTTCTGCAGTTAGCTCCTTTGTGATTATAGCCAAGGCATTTAAAGCATCTATTTATTATGATAAACTCCTCTACTTTACAAGCCGACCACTCAAAATGCAAATACCCCAAAGGTAGGCATTTTCTGTATAGCTCGGGTTTCATTTCGCCAACGATATGCTTTGAGTTTTGGAATTTTTTAAGAGTAAAACAGAATTTCATGTCATTAATACATTCATTACCATAAAAAATGTCAGGATTTTGATCAAAGAGAACAGTTAATACATCTTTATCATCAATTTCATTTGGCACATTTTTAATAAGTAGAGCAGGATTTTTCTGTCTTGGAAGAGAAGAAATTAGTTCAGGTTTGTTGTTGATTTCATCTTTTAGTTTATCACGATCAGTTGAGGAAGAGCATTGCACTAAAATTCTGTTATTCGAAATCGTCCTAATATTTTTTATACCTAATTTCTTTTCTGTCGGATTAATTTTTTCCTTCAAAAGTTTTTTAACATCAAGGGATGTAAAGTTTTCCAATCCAGCAGCTGCCGAAACAAGCAAATTACAATCATTTGACTGTTTGTTTACATTTTCTCCCCTAGATGGCGATACCATCTCAGCATAAGAAGATCTCATAACAGAGGTCTTCAAACTTGCCACACAAGCTTCGCGATAATTAGCAGATTGTAATCTTTCAAAATTTTTAATTATAAGAGATTTTAACTCACCCAAAGCCGTTTTAGCATGTTCACGCAGCTCACCGTTCATATTACATTTAGATGCAAGTGCTGTGTTGATAGTATCATAATGTTTTTCAAGAGACGTGTGAAACGCGTCAAGCTCTTTATCCGCCATCTTGAACTTTCCTCATCATTCCTTTAAGCATCATAAAACTTTAAAATGAGTGTAAAAGAAATTTATTTTTTAGCACACGCCAGACTTTAAATTAATATTTTTTTTACATGCACAATTTTTACAATATTGATAAACGAAAATAAAGGCTTGCAGTCTCAATAGAATGTCCCATTAATGGCAATAAACGACTTTTTGTAGCACTCAATCTTCTTGGAAAGAAATGGGGGACAGGAAACGTCGCGCAGTTCGTGTATTAGAAAAGTGGGGGACGGGGATTTTCGATCAAATTTGGCGCAGTTCGTACCCTACCAAATTTACCATATCTCAGTTTGTTCTCAACTACCAAAGGTACTTATGTATTGTCAAGACTTTGTCTTACGTTATTTCAAAATTCAATAGATCAAACCTTTTACGTTGCTACAGATTATTGGTGAGAACAAAAATAAAATTAATTTATAAAATAAATACGGCTCCTACAGATTAATCATCATATCAAATTAAATTAAAATACATACTTGTTCATTATTTGTTATAAAAAATTCTATTAGCCGTTCCAGAAAAGAATTTTAGTTTAACTTCATTAACTAGAATACAACGTAGTGCAAAGGTAGATATAAATATGGCATCACGTAAAATAATATATAAACTTTTAATGAGATATGAGTGGTTGGTTGCATTCTTATTTTACAGTTTTTGCTAATTGCAGGCGAACTTTAGACAGTTGTTAATAATTTCACGCAGTTAATGATTGCTGGAGAGGGTCTAGTTCTGCTATTAAACTGTTCTGCATTTGTTTTGACATCAGTATAGGAGGATATTCCGGCTTCACAGAGATATGTTGTTGAGAAAGGCAGTAATATTAAT
Source organism: Stegodyphus dumicola (assembly GCF_044657685.1). NCBI lineage: Eukaryota > Metazoa > Arthropoda > Arachnida > Araneae > Eresidae > Stegodyphus > Stegodyphus dumicola. The sequence continues at coordinate 127,858,804 of NC_140771.1, read as the reverse complement.
TGCTACCTCAGACAAGATTTTAAATTCATCTAGAAAATGCAGCTAAAATTCCGGTAGAATTTAATTATAAAACACGATTTTTAGCTTGCCGTGAGATGTCACGTCTTTTAAAGACCTCATAGTTTGCTGACTTTAACCTGGGTGAATTTTTTTCTCAGGCTGAATACATTTACAGCCGTCAAGCACTTTAACATGAACTTTCTGGAAAATAATATCCATACGAATCTTGCAAAGCTCTATCATGCATCTGAATATTTTTCTGTAATTTTTCAGCAATTTTTTTTTATTTTTATTTTATTTTCATTTAAGAAGTAGACAGACAACCCTCGAGTGCTTTCAATAAACACTCGAGGGTTGTCTGTCTACTTCTTCGTAATCAAATAAACCAAACCAAACCAAACCATTTAAGAAGTTTTTTGGGAAAGGAAAGTAAACGATATCTTCCTAGCACTCCAACCAATACATGCTTCCATGTAAAAGAAGATACTTTCACATTTACATCAAACACTGTGGTATATTTTCTTTGCAATGCTAGATTCACTTCTTTCATTTTGGTGAAAATGTTGGTCAGATATCCCAATTCGCATATTTACGCTTCATCATTTAAAACCATTGCCAGTAGAAAGTCATTGTTCATCAAACATGCTGCTATGTTAAACATGGTGCTATGCAAGATAAGTCTGCATGCTGCTATCTGCAGACTTATCAAACTTGTCAGCATGTTTTCTCTAGACAACCACTTTACATCACGATTTATTAAGAGGAAATCATAGTGTGTTTCTGTATCTTCATATACAGTTTGAAGAGCTTTCTTTTAAGATGTTGCGATGTTATGTAATTTCTGATTTTTATAACGTCATTCAACACTAAGCTCAAAAAGTGTTTTTCGTATCTAGTACATATCTAAAAATGCAATATCGCGAAATTTCATTTGATTAGAAAAATTCATCCAAAAGATTGAAAATTTTATTTCTTAATATGCTGGTCTGCAAACAATTTACTCCTCGTGATATCTTTATAAGTAACAAATACTATTAAAATTATTAATCCGGCGACGTCGGTCGATTCATCCATTTTCAGTGCGACAAAAGATATGCGACTGAGAAGTGATTCATTCACGTTATCAGCTGTATTGATGATTCGTCGAGTAACAGTGTTATTTGAAAAATATGGATCCTTAAGTGGAATATGACACAAAATACTCAACATACTAGTAGCGTTTTCTCTAAATTTATAGCTATCAATCTGATCGTTTGATACTAATATTAAAATTATGTGGATTATTTAAATCAAGTTAATATCTACCTTCAGGATAAGGGGAAAATGTCTTTTATTACTCCGTCATTTGAACTGCCTAAATTGTGTCTAGGTCTGACCGCAATTAATCCAGAATTTTCTCTACTTTGCTTTTGAATTTTTTTGTTTCACGAACATAGAATATTCTCTTTCAGCCAACAGTGCCCTCCTACGATGAAAATTTGCAATAGCGAAAAAGAATGCCGAGATTTACAAATAAAATGCAAACATTTTTTATGATCATATTTGGGATTAAATCTGGTACACACTGATTGCATGCAGGAAGTTGCAACAGTAAATGAAGAGGGTTTTTATAAGTCCCAATTAGACAAATTTAATAAAGCGGTGAAAAGAAGTATGTTACACAGAAAGATTATTATACGTTATGGTGATGCTAGGCCTCATATAGCTCACTGTTGAATTGAGATGAACAGTCGTGCTTCTTCCAACATGCAGACCCGACTTAAATTTTCTAGTTTTTCTTTGTTTGGACTCTGAAAGAGCATTTTCATGGCCAGCAATTCAGCTGGCTTTTGTATCTAAAAAATTGGTGAAACTTAGCTTTATGTGCAGGATGCCGACAACTTTATGTGCAGGGTGCCTTAGAGTGCATTCCAAATCAGGGAGGAAAGGTAGGGAAATTAGGTTTTGCATTTGAAATTTAAAAAGACGCGTTACTTATTAACCAACCTTTGTATTTACTTTTTTTTTCAGAAGGTAAAGCCGTGAATGAAGTCATTTTTGCAATTTTAAATTAATTGTGAGTATATTTATCAAAAGACTTTTTCTCGCAGTCTTCAGCATACTATGAGTTCCTAATGATAATAGAATATTAAAGTGTTCTGGAAATCTTAGTATTTCAAATCTAAAGACGAATTGGCGTAGGAATGAATGAAGTAGTACACAAGTAGTTAGATTATCTCCCGGAATATGTAATTTCTGCTATATACATCCGTAAAGTTCTAGAGACATTAGGTATATTTTTGGTAGCAGGAAAGATGAAAAATAGCAACCGCCTTTTAGAGAATTTAATGAAACTGACCCACACTATATAACACATAGTAGAGTATAAAATAACATAGAAAGAAATTACCAGACAATTAAGGTATTATAGAAATAAGCATATAAATAAAATGAATAAATCGGATGTATCAGTCTGGCATAGGAAAATTACCTTTAGTATGGAGTATGATCTCCCATAGAAGCAATACAGCACACGCAATACAGCGATGTATGGTGCTCTCAGTTATGCGTTCTATCAATTCCGTGGGAAGTGAGAGGCCATTGCTCTATGAAAAGCAATTGCAAACGTGGCAAGGGTCTGAAAAGGACGATTGAGAGCAGCTATTCGTCTTCCTAAAACATCCCAAACATGCTCGATAGGGTTCAGGTCCGGGGATCGAGCTAACCACTTCATGCGCTGAATTATTTGCTGCTGAAGATAATCATCCACGATGCGAGCCCGTGCGGTTTAGCATTGTAGTCCTGTAGCAGGGACTCATCACCTATTGCCCAAGTATAAGGGTGCACAAAAGCTTCAATGATTTTATCATCTCTTGAGTATTCATAGTTCCACATGGAAAAGTATAGAGGTCTGTGTGTCCACCCAAAGAAATACCTCCTCAGACACTGCTTCCTTCGTATGCATCTCTTTCATGAATGTTTGATTGATGATAATAGAGTCTACGTTTTCTCCAAATAAAATAACGTCTGTTATCACTTTCGAGCCTAAACCTGGACTCATCCGTAAAGAGAAAAACCCTCCACTGATTAGCCGTCCAGTGGATATGTTGATGTGCTCATCTCAAACGTTCCTTTCTACGACATGACTTGAGCGGCACGCAGATGGCTGGTCGCCTCACATATGAAGGCTCCTTCGCGAAGCCTTCTATGCATGGTTGACAAATAACCTTCGAGTGGCTGCAGCATGGGAATATCTGAGTTGAGTTGGAGTTGATATTCTATTCCCTCGTGCGTATAACAACAAATATCGGTCATTAGCGCTTGTCGTAGCGGTTGGCCGTTCTTGGCTGAACCTCCTGGATGCCGAATCCGTGGTTAGAAATTGTTGCCAAAGTTTGTGAACCACAGATTGGACTCACATTTAGCCGTCTGCTTTGTCCTGTCTCTAGTCTCCCAATAGCTCTCTATAACATATGATAGCATTTGATGCCTCTCAATAGCATATGATGCGTGGAGGTCATTGTTACGAATTGGCTATCACAGATTTCTTTTCTCAGTATCACAGCGAAATTTGCAGGCTTGCTCTCAAACGTGAAATTTTATGCTTCAGATTCAGATTTTTTTAGCGTATTTTTTAATAGGAACTTGTATTTTTGTATTTTTAAGATATTAATTTCAACAAAACGTTTGTACACAATACGCTATATGAATTTTTAACTGAATTTGATACTGCCATAAAATGTATTGGTATATTTAATTTAATTGTGATAAATATAATTTATATCTCTCCCAGATAAAGGACATTGGAGCAAACATGGGAAGAATCACCAAACGACCGCAGTACCAAATCATCAGTGGCATTAGAATTCCAAGCTACTTTTCGCCAAAATGCTTTAAAGAAGTACTAAATTACAAACCGACGAGAGATGATATATTCGTTGTGACATATCCAAAGTGTGGAACAACCTGGATGCAAAATATTGTCATGTATATTTTTCGCAAAGGGCAAAAATTAGACCAAGAGGAAGATTTTCGTATACTGAGTCCTTTCATTGACAAGCTTGGGGCTGAAGGTATTGCTAAAATGCCGAGACCTGGAGCAATGAAGACTCACCTTCCTTTTTCGCACATACCTTATTCCGCTAATGCCAAGTACATTTTTGTAGCACGAAATCCCAAGGATTGTTGCGTATCCTTCTATTATCACACAAGAAATAATATTGGTTTTAAGTATTGGGATGCTGAATTCAATGACTTTTTTGAGCTCTTTTTGGCTGGTGAAACAGAATACAACGATTACTTTGATCATTTAATGTCATGGTATCCCCACCTTAATGATCCCAATATTTTTTTCACTAAATATGAAGATATGAAGAAAAATACTAAGGACATGGTTATCAAACTCGCGAAATTTCTCGGTAAGGAATACATAAATTCGATTGAGCATGATAATAATATCTTGAATAATATTTTGAAATTTAGCAGTTTTGAATACATGAAGGCTCAGACACTGGTACAGGAGTTTGGAAAATCTGATCCAAAACAATCAACGACTTTTGAAAATGATTTTGAAGGCGCACGCCATGCTCAAGAATTCGTGAAATCTTTGAAAATTCCTGAAGAGGAGCCGAAATTGGAATTTATGCGTAAAGGAATAGTAGGAGATTGGAAAAATCATTTTTCAGACGATCAGTCAAAGAGGTTGGACCAGAAGTTCGTAGATAAAACTAAAGGCACGGAAATCCAACAATGGTTTACAACAGATTAGTTAACACTTTTCCTAATAGATGTGAATATATCTACATGAAAATGTATTATTTTAAGCCTTTTATTTTTTTATATCTGGATGTAGTTTATTTTAAATTTGAAAAACAAAAAGTGTTATATAACGAATTTTTTTATTAATAATGCGTTAGTTTTTAACTAGTTTATTTAACTTAATTTTTACTTAATTAAATAATTTAGTTAATTAATTACTCGGTTTCTTCAAAATCTAAAATTCTATAGGCTGAAAGATATACGTAGAATTAAGCTTGATCAACATGATGTATTTTTTTTTTTTCATTTTTCATTTTATTACTTTCAGTCTCCACAAACAAATAATTTTACAACTACTGCTACAAAGATTGTCATCTTGAGATCTGCAAAATGAATCACCCAAACGCGTAAGAACCAGAAATTGGATCTATTCTAAATTCTAAGAACAACACGGAGGTAAGGTCACTCCTGCCGTTTTAATTGCAGCCCAAAAGAATTCACTTCACCCCCTTCGTTCGAAAACCTCTTTATCCATCACTTGCAACCTTCGCAAAGCAAAAAGTGAAAACGAATACGTAAATTATACCTTTTTTTCCTTCCGTAACGACGGATGCATAGACTAGTCTTTCTCAGTGTAAATCCTATTCACAACCCGACAAGGGAATCTCTTTGGGGAGTACTGACTAAGTAATTCGATCCCCCTTCCTTCCAAATATTCTGAAAAACCACTCCCTGCTTCATCATGAGAAAAATCTAAGCATCGAAAATAAATGCAACTAAAGCTTTTAACTACCAAAAATAGGTATCCACTATACTAGCCACAAACAATTTCAGTTAAATAGAAACCTTAATAGAAATTAATTAAATTACATTAACACAATTTAAATTTGCAACACAACAAAAGTATCAAGTCGTAAAAAAGTTGTATTTTCATAGAGTCATGCTTAACAATTCCAAATATATTTGATGCTATTTTCTTTTGGTCTAAAAGTATACAAAGTTTATAAATGAAGAAAAATTATCTTAGGGCGACTTTTATTGAATTTAATCATGTAACGGGTCAGTACAGGTAAACTCTATTTTTAGACGATACATATATTTCCTGAATAAGTACTGCACATTAATATTTTATAATTACCGAAAACGTGTGAACGAAAAAAGAAAATACAGAAAGTACAGAAGAATCCAAGACAGAAAATGGTACAGGCAGCGGATTTGCTGTTTGCAGAATAACATCATTCAGCAGAAGACAAGTAGGCTGGGCTCAACAAGTATTTCCGTTTTCTAAGTGGAACTAACTGCCCTGCGGGCTGTAATCCTGTAAGCAATTGACCATGCATCGAATACCACGATTTACAGTAGCTCAGCATCTAAGCTGCAGGCCATATCGGGCATACGTAGCATAAGTCCATTAGTACATGATTTTCGCCCTTTAATGTTACGAATTCAATCTCCTGTCCTAGGCAGATAGCCCTTTGAGTACTTTACCATATGAAAAACAAAACTAAACCAACCTTCTCTTAACCATCCTGTTCTCTGTTTGGCTCCATCTCACGAGAGTATGGCCGGAAAGGAGCTGGCTGGCGAGCTGCCAAAGCAGACAGCAAACAATGTTTTACGATGAAGTGATCCCAAGTCTCCGACCATCATACCTTAAGCGAACAACTCATGAGCGCATACTCAAAACGTGGCAGGAAGCAACCATGTGTCACTGGGCGTTCTTTTCAAATGTGCAACAGAGTTATGAAGCAGCTCCTCTTTATTGACGCAATACTATCAGGATTAGTATTCCTCTTTACTTGCTTTCGAAACATTAACTGTCCTGACTCGGAACAGGGAGCTTACTAAAGCTATGTTCAATAAATTGTGAAGTAGACAATACACACAGGAAGGGTATACGAAACCCTTTATTTTTTCTATCTTTACAGAGCTTTCCGGACCTTCGGAATACAGAGACCAACAACTTGTGGTCTGAACGTAAGAATATAAAAATACTAACTAAAAGCTCTAACTAAAACTAACTTTGGGTTAATATACAAGTGCCTACTCTAAGATTGGCCGTCAATTAACAAAAAGCCGTATGTAGTACAGAGAGCTGCTAAAACTACGATACGTTAAAATTATCACGAGGATTAAACCTCTGGCCTGGAAGGCAACCAGCAACCGAGTAAAACTACTATGGCAAGCGGCCTGCTTCTAATAACTCCTTCCTCTCTCTTGCTTGGCAAAAAGCCACAACTTAAGTACTTGGCGTTAGCAAGACAAATTTGCATAAATAAGTTAAAAGCTTTTAATTCTGGCCGGAAGTAGAAAATAAGAAGTGATAGTAAAGATTTAAAATAAAATAAACGTTAGTAAAACTTAGGATCCTTACATACTTCCCGCCAGAGTTAATTAGTTTGAAACTGAGGTCTAAAACGACCTTGTTGAAAACATTTAGCTCTAGAATCTAACGCGAGGCCAATCTTTTACAAACATTTCTCACTAGAAACTAGAAATTTAAAAAAATCGTTTTTACATTATCAACTCCATGGACAAGATTTTTCATGGGTACTGCATCTAAACAGCAGTTTCTTAGTTGAAATCTGGTTCCTTCCAGAGATCTGGAAGGAAAACTAGTTTAATGAAATGTTACACAATTAAATGGCAAGTAACATGAATACTTATATTTCTCTTTTAACATTCTTATTTCATTCATGACGTTATTTAATTATCTCCCCGTGCTCTCTGACATGTGTTGTAAAGGAAAACACCAAACACGAGCGTGTCTATGTACAAGTGTTCAACACTACCGCCTGCAATCAAAACACTAACGTGTTAAAATTCAACATAACAAGACCTCAGAACACACCTTATATTCATCTCTAAACCCTGAGGTACTATTCTGAAAAGTGGCTAACTCTGAAATGTAGCGTCAGAGAGCCTAACTACATTCATTCAATACATATTCACAATATTTTTAACACATATTCACAATAATTTTCTCTTTTTACAGTCACACGAATAAGTTAAAATTTTTGGCATTACTTTCACTTTTAACATATCACAGTATTTCTTAACTTTTAAAATAACAGTTCACATTGTATATAAGGGCATATTAACATGCCGTTAATTTTACGCATTTTAAAACATACATTAGTAGTACATTGTTAACTTCTATTCTTTTCCAAGCAAGTGCCAATTCTTCTACATTGAAATACTACATTTCAAAAGTCTTTCCGACTAAAACTTCTTTCTTGCCAGAATCTTTTAAATAAAATTTTATACAATAATTTTTACAATTTTCTTAAGGTACCTTTCTCAAAGATTATCAATACTTTTACAATATTCAAGTATTTACATATTCCTATTATACATTAATTTTAGTTTTACTCGCGAGTAATTGAAAAACAATAATACCAAAATAGGTAACAACTCATTTCTCGCCTTTTTGGCGATAAAGGTAAGCCTCACATGAGGTAAAACTTCTTGAATTCTGTTACTTGCAGTAAGAATGAAAAATTAACTTAAGGTTTCAAAGTAACATAAAGTTTTACTTATCTTTGTGATATTCAGACATCCTTTTTTCTGCCCAGGCTTGGAAAGTGGCGAAGACTACAGTCTGGTTGATCTTCCGTCTTGTGCGGTTTCGCCCTTCAGTTCCTTCCTCCAAGAGCTTTCTTTTCCTTCCAGTTCGATCACCCTTGAAGACCTTCTTTTTAGCCTCTGCCTGTGGTCTCGGCCGTTTGATGGCAGCTGGTCTTGGCGGAACCGGGACAACTGTCTCTCATTCTTGCCTGGATCTCGTTGCTGGCTGTTCAAATTTTTCTTGTTTCTTTGCCTCCGCTGCTGGTGTTCCTTCATCAATTCGTCGACATTTGCTGCGTAGACTCCTATCCGATGGGTAGATCTTCCGTTTTGGAGCCGGGTTATAGTTGCCTTCATTTCTCCTGGCTCTCTTTGCATTCGTTGTACTTCTCCCATCTTCATTCTGGGGGTGGTCCTGCCCTCTCTTTTCTGGTCGGTGCAACGGCTTGTTTTTCTTGTTACCTTCAATTTTCCAACGGGGGAACTTTCTTTTCAACTGCTCCTGTCTATTAATGGCTTGCCCTTGTGATTGTCGTTGTTCCACCTCTGGAGCTTGTGCCTGCCGTGCCGGATCCTGCAAAAGATCTTTAAATATTGGCATTTTATTACGATTATAGAATGATTTTATCTGGTCAACGTTTGCGGTGCAGGTTTCACCATTCCTGGCTTTTAATACCACTATAGCTTGAGTTATTTTTTCTATGACATATGGTCCTTCAAATCCTGGATAAAATTTGGCAGTTTTATCTTTTGGTGCTGAAGAAAGTGAATGCTTAATTTTTAACACTTCATCTCCTACTTTATAAGTTACTCCCCGTCGTTTCATATCATAATAAAGCTTCTGTTTTCTCTGTGCTACTTCAGTGTTCTTTTTTGCTTCTTTAATTAATTTTTCCATATCGCCCATTTTAAATTCTGGGGCTCTGTGTTGAACATAAAATAATTTATCTAACGGCGTTATAATCTTTTTGCCTAAAAATAACTCAGCAGCAGTTTTGCCCGTCGTATCATGTTTTGCGGTCCTAAGGGCGAAAGCTAATCATTGACATAGCTATCCCAGCTTTTATGAAAATTTTTAACATAACTACGGATAATATTCACTATATTTCTATTGACCCGTTCCGCTATATTTGATTGCGGCCGATACGGGACCATTTTTACCCTTGAATTGAATTGGTCACCCTTGAATACCTTCTTTTTCTCCTCTGCTTGTGGTCTTGGCCGTTTGATGGCAGCTGGTCTTGGCGGAACCGGGAAACTTCTGTCGTGTTCCTGCTTGGACCTCGTTGCTGGCCGTTCAAATTTTCCTTGTACTTTTTCCTCCGCCGCTGATGGCCCTTCCGCAGTTCGGCGACTTTTGCTGCGGAGAGTCCTGTCGGATGAGTAGATCTTCCGTTTTAGAGCCGGGTTATAGTTGCCGTCATTTCTCCTGGTTCTCTTCACATATGTCGTCCTTCTCCCTTCTTCATTCTGGGGGTGTTCGTGAACTCTCTTTTCTGGACGGTGGAACGGCTTCTTTTTCTTGCTACCTTCAATTTTTGGGTGGGGCAATTTTCTTTTCACTTGCTCCTGCCTCTTATTGGCTTGCCCTTGTACTTGTCGTTTTTCCACCTCTGGAGCTTGTGCCTGCGGTGTCTGCCGTGCCGGATCCTGCAAAAGATCTGAAAATATTTGCATTTTATTACGATCGAAGTAGGGCTTGATTTGATCAATGTTTGCGGAACAGGTTTCACCATTTCTGGCTTTTAACACTACTACAGCGTGAGTTATTTTTTCTATAACATATGCTCCTTCAAATCGTGGAAAAAATTTGGCAGTTTTATCTTCTGGTGCTGAAGAAAGTGAATGCTTAATTTTTAAAACTTCATCCCCTACTTTATAAGTTACTCCCCGTCGTTTCAAATCATAATAGAGCTTCTGTTTTCTTTGTGCTACTTCCGTATTCTTCTTTGCTTCTTTTATTAGTTTTTCTATATCACCCATTTTAAATTCTGGGGCTCTTTGTTGCACATAAAATAATTTATCTAACGGTGTTATAATCTTTCTGCCTAGAAATAACTCAACAGGAGTTTTGCCCGTTGTATCATGTTTTGCAGTCCTAAGAGCGAAAGCAAATTCATTGACATAGTTATCCCAGCTTTTATGAAAATTTTTAACATAACTATTGATAATTTTCACTATATTTCTATTGACCCGTTCCGCTATATTTGATTGCGGCCGATACGGGACCATTTTTAAATGACGTATGCCCAGTTTTTGGCACATGTTTTCAAATATATTACTTACAAATTGAGGACCATTATCCGATATAACTTTTAGGGGCGCCCCGTATTTTAAAATATATTTATTTAAAATAGAATCAGTAACTAATTTCGCGGAGGCTCGTTTTAAGGGAACAATTTCGGTCCACTTACTAAAATGATCAACCATAACAAGGAGATACCGACTTTTATTTAACTGACTTTTTGGGAAAGGGCCCAATAAATCGATGCCAATTATTTCATTTGGAAATTCGGATTTAATGCTATTTAGAAACCCGGCCGGGCGGAAATTAATATAATTAACTGCTTGACATGTTGGGCAGGACTGGACATACGCCTTTGTTAACTTTTGCAGTTCAGGAAAATAAACTGCTTCGCGTATGCGTTGGATGGTTTTTCGAATACCAGCATGAGAAGCTAAAGGGCAGTCGTGTAACTCCTGCAGGATATTTAATCTAAGACTTGCTGGGATAACAGGTCGAAATTCGTTGTTGGAATTCGTAGTTTTTGTATAAAATAATAGACCATCTATAAGTTCGTAATGGGCGGCACTATTTCTTATCGCCACAATATCTTGGTGGCTAAAATTTTCAGGATCCTTTAAATACTCATAAATGTTTTTGAATTCAGGATCCTTACCCAGTTCGATTATTATAGTTTCTCGGGAATGTATCGTACATGCTGTGAGCATTGCCACCTTTACAGTATTACCTTCTTCATCTATTTTTATTCTGGATAGGGCATCTGCTACGATATTTTCCTTTCCGGGGGTGTGCTTGATTACCAGATTATACTCTTGTAACTTGAGTGCCCATCTTATTAACCTTGGGGATAAGTTTTCCCCTGAGTACAATCTAGTTACCGCCGCATGATCAGAATACACTGTTATTGGCGCCCTTCCAAAATAGACTCGGAACTTTTGCACTGCTAACAGAACTGCAAGTGCCTCTCCCTCAGTCGCGGAATAATTTCTTTGTGTTTGATTTAAAGTTCTACTAAAAAATGCCACGGGCTGCAGATTTTGTGAAAGTACCGCTCCCACCGCATAATCCGAAGCATACGATGAAATTTCTAAATTCTCATCGTTCTCAGGAAATTTCAAAACCGGGGCTTGCGTTAATGCTTGCTTTAATTTTTCGAAAGCACTATTGGCTTCGGCCGTCCACGAGAATCTTGCCTTTTTTCTTTTTAATTTTAACAATGGTTCAGCAAATCTTTTATAAAGGACCTATAATATGAACAAAGACCTAGAAAAGAAGAGAGCTTCTTCGCCGTATTTGGCGGCGGATACTTTTGCACAGCGATTATTTTTGATTCGTCTGTCTCGATTCCTTTCTGAGATATTTTGTAACCTAAGTATTTTAATTCAGGGGCTGCAAATTTGCACTTTTCGACATTAACTTTTAGACCGGCCTCATTTAATAATGAAAACACCTGTCTTAAATCCTGTATATGTTGGTCCAGATTATCACTAGTAATAATGATATCGTCTAAATAGATAAATGTGGTCTTTCCAAGAACAGGCCTTAGCACAATGTCCATACATCGCTGAAATGTTGCCGGTGCCCCTGAAAGGCCAAACGGCATACGCAAGAATGCATAAGTGCCAGACTTGTTTATAAAAGCACTCTTAGGCACATCTTCCGGTTTAATCCCTATTTGAAAATAACCAGTCGTTAAGTCTAGCGTAGTCATATATTTGGTAGCAGTTATGTTCCTTAGAATATCTTCAATAATAGGTAACGGATATACCGGATATTTAGTCATGGAGTTTAATTTACGATAGTCAATTGCAAAACGCCACCTTTTCGGATGTGTTACCGGATAGTCATTATTTTTCTTACATAACACAACCGGGCTAGCATAACTACTTGAGATGGGCGTTATGATCTTTTTACGTAACATATCTCGAATGTGCCACTCTATAATTTTTTCTTTATTCTTATCATATCGATATGGTTTGTGGCGAACTGGCAGTGAATCTCCGGTGTCGATACTATGGTTAGTAACTTGAGTAAATCCGAGAATATCACTAAATAACGAAGCAAATTCACTTACCACTTTTTTTGTTGCTCTTCCTTAGGCAGGTGGTCGAGGTTTAACGTCGGTGGTTCTGTTTTTTCTTCTCGAACTGGTTTCATCGTCAGCTTAAGGGACGCTTCGTTAAAATCCAGCATTGCTTCTGCCTCTGAAAGAAAATCTATCCCTAAAATGACATGTGCTTGTAAATTTTTTACGATAAAAAACATGATTTTTACTTGCTCGTCCTTGATACGAATGTATAAGGGTATTTTACCTATGCATTTGCATCTTTCTCCCTGCGCAGCTAACACTGTCGTATTATCCGAATTATATATGCGGTGTCTACGGAAATACTTCCTAAAAACATCTTCTGCCACACAGGAACACTGCGCGCCTGTATCCAGGAGTGCTGTGGCTGGGATGTTATTCACCAATTTTTTTACCATAACTGTATTTAACTTGAAGGAAGAGGGATTTTCTTGGCCTTCGGATTTCCGCACCCTCCTGTCAGCAGAAATCCGTTTTAGTTTAAATTATGTTTCTTCCTTTCCATGGCTTCCTTCTTTTTCCGCTGGCCTTCAGACTTTTTTTCTGGCTTACTATTGAACTGTCGACGTTCGCCAGTTGTTTTTTGATACTCGAGTTTTCTTGCCCACTGATTCGCTTTGCTTCCGTAGCCGTGTTCTTGACTTGGCTGTGGTCTTGGCGCACCAAATTGGCTTCGTTGCTCATACTGGCGTCTTCTTTCAATGTCCGCCGTTCTTCTACTTTCAAACTGGATTGCTAGCTCAAATAACTTTTCCAGTGTAGTCGGATTCCTTAATTCAATAAAGTCTTGTACTTGGGGAAGTAACCTCGGCAAAATCACTTGGATTATCTCAGGATCCTGTTTCCATACAAGAGTTTAAAGACGTGAATTTTTCATAAAATAAAGGTGGAAAGATTTTCGATTCGTTGCTGATATATGCTGAAGAGTTCCGTTTCTAATCTTGCACGATCTCTTACGACAGGGAAGGCTTTCACTAAGGCAGTCTTAAAATTTTCGTAAGTATAGGTGGGACTTCCCGCTTGACCCAAGAGGCTTCAGCGTATACATTTGAACCAATTAAGCGCTTGGCCCCTCAAAGCGCTGGTAGCTAAGGTGACTTTCTGGAACTCATGCAGTGGATACAGCATAAAGTGGTCATCCAATTTTTCCAAAAATACTGGTTACCGGTGAGTTTCCATTGAATGTTGCTTCTGATTTCATCGATGCGCGCATGGTCTGTACGATGTAACCAAATTCTTCCAGGACGGCAGCTGGCATTTCTGGATTCTGAGCCGCTTCTGCAGGCACCACAGGTTCTTCTTGAAACTCGGCCATGGTTATTCTTCTTCATCGGGCGCCACTATCAGGATTAGTATTCCTCTTTACTTGCTTTCGAAACATTAACTGTCCTGACTCGGAACAGGGAGCTTACTAAAGCTATGTTCAATAAATTGTGAAGTAGACAATACGCACAGGAAGGGTATACGAAACCCTTTATTTTTTCTATCTTTACAGAGCTTTCCGGACCTTCGGAATACAGAGACCAACCACTTGTGGTCTGAACGTAAGAATATAAAAATACTAACTAAAAGCTCTAACTAAGACAAACTTTGGATTAATATACAAGTGCCTACTCTAAGATTGGCCGTCAATTAACAAAAAGCCGTATGTAGTACAGAGAGCTGCTAAAACTACGATACGTTTAAAATTATCATGAGGATTAAACCTATGGCCTTGAAGGCAACCAGCAACCGAGTAAAACTACTATGGCAAGCGGCCTGCTTCTAATAACTCCTTCCTCTCTCTTGCTTGGCAAAACGCCACAACTTAAGTACTTGGCATTAGCAAGACAAATTTACATAAATAAGTTAAAAGCTTTTAATTCTGGCCGGAAGTAGAAAATAAGAAGTGATAGTAAAGATTTAAAATAAAATAAACATTAGTAAAACTTAGGATCCTTACAATACTTCTGTGGACACGTAGTACAGAAGGAACAGCAGAACACCACGTATTTAACTGCTCATTAACATCAAAATAAAAAACCACCTTCTATTCAGCGGAAGCTGCTAATACGAGTGTAACAGATCTGCGCAAAATAAAATTGGCTCAGTGATTTCATACTGTGCTTACTGCCTACTGAACCATGTCCAGTCGTATGCAGCCTATTCCAAATAAGTCTGTAAGCTAGTTTTCTACAGCAATAGTAGTGCAGCGACATAGTCTCCTCTGTATTCATTACTGTTGACCATATTACACTAAATAATTATACTGTACACTGTTTATTAATATGTATATTTTCAAACTAATTATTTATTTGTCAACTGGCTATATGCTTTGATCATATATCCTCTCCTAAGCTTATGTACTAGCTGCAGTTTATCTATGTTTATGGAAAGCTGCTATAATTTTGTCTTTTCCTGATGCGTGTGCTTAAGCCTTTTTTAAATCTTCATATGCTGTCATCATTAACCTCTTTTCATGCTACATGCCGTCAATTTAAGAGAGCACTTAATCACTTAAAAATAGCCCTAATGCCTTCCAATAAATTGGCGTCTCCCCGTATGGATAAGACCTCGGCCTGAGTCAACGTCAGTGACATATAGAGTACCTAAAAATACAGGATCGGTTCCCAATATCTAAACCTGGGAGAAATAATACGTATTTGCCATAATAATTAATTGAGTCTATGTTTATAATAGTATTGTTTATTAAATATTAATTTATTAAAACCTTATATTATTAAAGTACTGAAGGTAACATTGATGGAAATAGTTCCCATACATGGATGCTGCCATTTTATTACCAATGAAATAAGTTTTCTCTGTATTCCTTTAAATACATTCTCGCATTAATAAAATTATTGTTTACACTTCCCACTCTCATTTAAATTCTGATTATAAAGTACTTTTAACTGAGAAGACCAAAATAAAGTTTTGACAAACTAAAGAAACATTTTTGTTGTTTTGTGCGTTTCTGACGTCCTCAAAACCAATGAACGACTATGTATTCGCTAAAACTTGTCACGTAATTATAAAGTTCTCAGGTCGTGGATAGAAAAAAGTAACTAATGCTTCTTGAAAAGAATAATCTAATCATGGGACTGGCTTAATCTTTGCGGCTGTTTCAAGACCTAGAGGAGTCCATGATCTAACGATCATTCGTAGTTTATCATGATTCGGTAACCATGATGCATAATTGCTTGAGGCTTCTTCAGCGGATAGACTTGAATGATTTTAAAAACTAAACCGATTTAAACAAAATATTTTCAGTGTAGAAAAGATAGATTTATTCTTCGTTCTCGCAGACTGCGATTAAGAAGAACTAAAATACTGAAGAAATTCTGAGCTAACGACTTTATAACCAAATGTTGAACATTTTCCATAAAAAATGCACAAACTCACAGCTTATCCAAAATATTTGGTTAAATTTTAAGAATTTCTAGTTAAATAAGGAAATAACGGTTAATAAGGTTAAATAAGGAAATAATGGTCTATTCTAAAGGAACGGTTAAACGGAAATAACGGAGTAAAGTGTTGATTCATAAGTCACTCGTTCGATTTCAACGTGACGAATCATATTGAATTTTTTGTCTCTCCCTCCCAAAACATTATTAAATAAAAATCATGTAACAAAAAAAAAACTAAATATTTTTTTTTCTTACTGTCTACCTTTAGGAGCATACCAGCAAACATAATGACTGTTTAGCATGTTCGGCTAAAATTTTGAAACCTAATGAATCCTCATTTTCCTCTGAAAGATTTTTATATTTCAAAATTAAATTTAGCTCAGAACATAGTGTAGTAGGTTTAACAATCAAATGCTGAGTAAAATTAGAAACAGTTTTTTACGATATAAATTGTAGCAACAATATATGCCTTATAAAATTAAATATCTAATAATAAAAGAAATAGTATGAAATAACAAAATAATAATGTATAATATTAGCTACACACATAACAATTAGAATGAGTTTGACAATCAGAATGCACAATATTTACGTAATAAGAGATTTCTTTATTGAATATAGATCACGACTTTGAAGCTGATGCATAAACATGTAGTTGCAGTCATGGCCTATTGAACATTTCTTCATTCTTGATTA
The DNA here is from genome assembly GCF_044657685.1 of Stegodyphus dumicola. Classification (NCBI taxonomy): domain Eukaryota; kingdom Metazoa; phylum Arthropoda; class Arachnida; order Araneae; family Eresidae; genus Stegodyphus; species Stegodyphus dumicola. The sequence continues at coordinate 127,842,087 of NC_140771.1, read as the reverse complement.
AAAAATATTATTGAAGTAAAGTTATACAAATATAAGTATCTCAGCATAAGGGCCTGTTTTTTAACAATTACATACCTGAGCTTTACATATTTGCAGCAATATAACTAGAGTTAGAGAGAAAACTGCGAACGGCATATTAGCAGAGCAGAAAAGTGAAGGAAGAGTGCCAAAATTTCAGATCGTATGCTAGATTAAAAATACTGAAGTTAATATTTTTGTTTTATTTCTGTTGGTTTGCAAAGGTTTGAGTTTGCAATTTCGTCATTTACATTAGATAAAAGACCTTTTGTCGTTACGTAAGTGTATGCATCATGAACCTTCATTAAGAATCATATGGCAAGGGTTAATTTGGTTCATATAAATTTGTCATAAGTATGGTTTAGGATAAAACGGAAATATAACCAAATTTTAGAAACTCTGATATGGATACCACATGATTTCCTTATTCGGCCTCTTATACACATTTTCTGCTGCACTTCATTTAAACTTATTTTCTTTCAATTTTTCTAACTTAGTTAACCGATCCCTCAACGCAAGTTGAAAATGATATCAAAAGTTGCAAATTTTGAAATTAAATATCCAGTTTTTGTCGTCGGGAGTAAAGCTTCGTGCATTTTAATTTTTTTCATAATAAAGTTTTCATTAATAAAGTTTTAACTTTCCCAAATGCAAGTATACAAACAGCGAGGCTAAAAATTAGATTCCACTTATTTGTACCTTTTTTTTTAATTTGACATCCCCCAAACATGAATATTTTCGTCATTTAAAATACACTGACTACCAATAAGTATTTGGACACCTGTGATAGAAAAGAAAAACTAACTTTATTCAAAATCAACAGTTGGTAGAGCCTCCACGAGAGGTAATTACAGCGTGGACCCTCCGGGGCATACTTTCCACAAGTCTTTGTATGACAGCTAGTGGTATTTTCTTCCACTCGGCTTGGAGAAGACATAGAAGTTCCTTCACCGATTTTGCACGGGTAGTGCACCCCTGAATTCGGCGATGCAACTCGTCCCAGAGGTTCTCGATAGGGTTCAGGTCTGGACTCTGGGCAGGCCAGTCCATTCGATGAACTACATTGGCACCATACCAAGCCTTGGTTAACGTCGAAACATGAGAACTGGCATTGTCGTCCTGAAAGTAACAGGGGTCCAACCCGTGAAACTGCGACAACGTAGGAAGCACATTGTCATCCAAAATAGTGCAGTAGGCATCGGAGTTGAGCTTACTATGAATGGGGACCAAGGGTCCCAGCCCATACCAGGAGAAACACCCCCAGACCATAATTTCACCTCCGCCGAACTTGACTGTTGGCACAATGCATTTTGGCAGGAGACGTTCTCGAGGTAGACGCCAGACCCAGACCCTGCCATCCGAACGGTAAAGGGTGAACCTTGATTCGTCACTCCAAAGAACCCGTTTCCACTGATCTACGGTCCAATTTCGATGAGCTTTGCACCACATTAACCAAGCAGCGCGGTTGGACTTTGTGATCAAAGGCTTATGGGCAGCAGCAAGACCATGAAAACCAAGCAGATGTGCTTCCTTACGGATGGTATTCATTGAAATAATACTCCCGGATGCCTGTTGAAACTCCTTGCGGATGGGGACCATCGGTTGGGTGCGGTTTCTCCGAATTTCTCTGGACAGCACTCGTCGGTCTCTATCTCCCAGTTTCGTAGGTCTGCCGACTCGGGGCACATTCCGACAATCACAGCTCACCTTCCACTTCTTAATCACATAGGCCACTGTCGATTTTGGGTACTTCAGATCCCTAGATATGTCCCTTAAGGATCGGCTACATTTGTGATACCCGATAATTATACCTTTCTCGAAATCAGAGAGCTCCGAACTGCTAGGCAACTTGCATGCGACTAAAGCCGATGCTGTTTCCTACACGATATATACCGGAGTCCGTGACGTACCTTAGGACCGCAGATATCGTCATTTGCATAGGTGTCCAAATACTTATTGGTAGTTAGTGTACTTCCGTAACTATAAGTGTATGGCGATTGACGATTGCGAAAATAAGGGAGTTTTAAGCTGGTTAAGAGGGCATATATATATATATATATATACCCACCCTCCTAACTAGCTTATATATATAGCAGGTAGAAACACACTCTGTCTTACAATATCAAAACTCCAGTTTAAAAAATTACCTATCCTCTATTACATTATGGTAAGGAACCGGAAAGGAGAAGTTATGGTAAAGACTGAAATTGTAAAGTAACTGGTTATTTATATAATAGTAATTCGTATATGTTTCCCCAACAGAATGTAAATCATCACAACGAAGCTCTTTAACGACGTTGTTAAAATTTCAAATTTTAAACTACATATGTGCCAATTCTTACATGCATGAACTTACAAGTCTAAAACTAAATTTAAGATTTTACAGAAGATTCATTTCATTTGACATATCTTCAAGACATCACTAATTTTATATTATCTCCTTCCAAGCATATAGAAAGAAAAGTATTTTAGCAAACACATCATTAAATGTTCATTTTATTTGCCATTGCAACTTAGTGAAGAATCTTTTACACTTTGCACTTTCTCTACAATTAATTTCAAACTGTCGCTCTACATCACTTCACTGTATGAAAGAAGGTGTGAAACTGTACAAGATGCTCCACCATCTAATTCCTATGTGTACCACGTAATTAATATGTGTTTATCATTTATACACACTACATCTGAATACTTTATTTCAAGACTGTATCTCAAGTGCTAAGCATAAAATTCCACTAAACGTTAGTGTTGCCTGGAGAACCTAACTTTTATCTACTTAAATTCACTATGCTAGCTTTTTTTTTAATTTAACGTATTATAACTCGTTAGCCTAAACGTTGAAATATCTGAGACACATATCATCAATTTTAACGTTTTCAAAACAGTTAATATTTTTACGTTTACAAAACAGCAAACGTACTTCATGAAAACATTTGCAATTCATTGACATTCAAAAGATTACTCAGTTTGCACTTTGCATCACAAAATACATAAGGTGCTTAAATCTATTCTACAAATACACCAAAATTTTCTCAAAACAGTCTCCTGGCTTAAAATCACAATATCGTACTTGTATTGAAAACTCAGAATCCTTTAGCTATTGCATATTTAATTGAAAAAGCTTCTTGCTGCATGCAAATCTAAAATGCCCTCACTTGAGGCTAAATTCAGTATAACTAGAAACTGTTGTACTTAGATATAAACTAACACCGAATACTTAAAGAAAATAAATTTCCCTTATCTTTTTCTTCGGTAGTACTCCATCATTCGCTTGTCCACAAACTCGTTCCAGAAAGAATACACCGTTGTATGCTGAACCCACAACTTTTGACGTGGTCGTTGATCCTCTACTGGTAGTTTCCGCCTCTGGATTCTCTCTCTAATACTCATGCAGACTTCCTTTGGGCCTGCGGAAACTCGTCGCCGATTACTTACTTGCTCCTAGATTCGCCGTCGGAAACCTCCTTTCGATTGCCTGGGACTTCATTGGCTGTGCTAGCTGTTAATGTGCTGTCGTCTGAAACGTTCTCTGAATGTCTTGATCTTGATCTCTGCGTTTGAACTTGTGTCAGAACTTGATCGGCTGTGCTGCCTCGTCCTCCAATGCTTTTTTCCGGAGAAATTCTGTCTTGGCTGTTCGCACTTCTCTCCGCCATTGCAAACCTCTCTTTGGCACCTTATTGCTCGTTCGTTGACTTCCCAACTTCCGTTGTTAATCACTCGGTTTGTCTCTGCCTCTGCTGGATCTTTAGAGGATTAGAGAGATCTTTAGATATTGCTAGATCTGAAAGTTTACTTTCGCTTTTAGATACTTTTCTGACGTCCTCCCTTTATTTATGACTTTGCTTCCTTTTGACTCATCAACTTCATTCTTGTCTCACCCTTTTCACCATTTCCGGCTTCCTTTTTTTCCTTTGCTGACCTTGCATTCCAATGTTGATGGAAATTCCGCCAAATTTCGAACTGACCCTTCGTTACTCACACTAGATGATTCTTGCAAAGCATCTTTTAGTAGCAGCATGTCAGGGCGGTAATATATTTAATAGTAATTTTTTAGTAGTAATTTAACATAGTAATTTTTTATCTGATCAACATTTGCTTTCGAACTTTCACGATTTTGTGATTTTAAAAATACTATAGTTTTCCTTATTCACCCAATCAAAAATGTGCCTTCGAACGTATTGCAAAATTTTCCCACTTCACCTTCTGGGGTAAATGAAAGAAAATGTTTAATTTTCAAAGCTTTATCTCCCATTTTCAAGTCAACCTCCCACCTCCTCTTATCATAATAAAACTGTTGCTTTGCTCTGGCCATCTCCGAATGCTTTGTCAACTAATTTGTCAACAAATTAATTGGCTGTCTGTCATCACAAATTCCACAGAACTCTTTTGAACAAAAAACAGTTTATCTCAGACCGTAATTAATCTTTTGCCAAGAAATAGTTCAGCCGGAGCCATTCCGGTAGCATCATGTTTAGCTGTGCGCAAGGGGCAAGTGCAAACTCATTGACGCAGTCATTCTAACGCTTATGGTAATTTTTTACATAGCCGTGGATAATATTAACTCTTTCTTCTTATCCGCTTTGCAATATTAGATTGTGGTCATTAAGAAACCATTTTAAAATGTTGTATGCCGAACCCTGAACATAGATCCTGAAAGATCTGACTATTAAACTATTTTCCATTATCCAATATTACTTTAGCTGGAGCTCCATATTTTACAATAAATTCATTTGAAAAAGAAGCTGCACTAATTTTAGCTGAAGCTCTTTTTAGAGGAATTATTTCATCACTACATACGATCAGCGAATACGAACAAATATTTTTACTTTTTTTTACTTACTATTTTTACTTTTTTTACTTCTTGGGTAGGAACCCAGTAGATCAATTCCTATTTATTCATTAGGAAAAGGGGCCCACCAGCGGCCGAGCGGTAAAGTCGCTGAACACTGGTAGTTCGGTCCGAGGTTCGAATCCCGCGAACGGGCCGGCTGCATGGGCGCTTTCGTGGTTGTCCCCATGTGTAACGTGTATACGAGCCAGTTTCCCCTAGAAAGTCCTCCACGAAGGCATCCCTCCCCTTAGAAAGATAGCCCTCGAGGCTTTGCCATAATCACACATTAAGAAAAGTAGTTTTTATACTATTTCACTACCAGGTTGGGCTGTAAATAATATCTTTAACTAACGGCAAAATGTTGCAGGACCTGACATATTCAATAAAAATTTTGTAGTTGCTGAAAATAAACAGCTTCACATACTCTTTGAACCGTTTTTCTCATACCGAGATAGCTTGAAATTGTCGCATGATGTAATTCCTGAAAAATACTTAATCTTAAATTCGCTGTGATAAGCGGTCTTAATTCATTATTATTATTCGTTACATTAGAATAATATACATGTTTATCGATAATTTCATCATTTGCAACTCTGTTTCTAATATCTGTCATATTCTGGTGTTCAAAAATGTCGGAATTTTTCAAATATGCACAAATAATTTTAAACTTTGAATTCGTTCGTAACTTCTCAATAACAGTCTCTTGAGAATATAATTTTTTTAAGTTAACATTTCACAATTTACCTCATTCCCCTCGTCATGTAATTTAATTTTAGATAGACCATACGCTACACCATTTTCTTTCCCGAGGATATTTATTTGCCCACGTTTTAAGGGAAAATGTAATAAAGCCCTGATAATCCTTGCGACGTAGTACACGAAAAATAATATGAAAATTAATTAATCTCTGCGTATTTTGTCTTTTACCGCTGAGAGTTGGGTTATAGCTTTTTTAAAAGAGCCATCTTCCTTGCAAATACACCTATATCTATTTAGATGAGAAGTTTGACGCCAAACTGAAGCGAAGATACTATTTCAATCATATTACAAAAGAATGTTAAAAAAATTATCATGCTATAAGGGTTTGCAAGTTGTTTCATGCTTGAACCAGTTCTTTATGAAACAATACGCTTACATTTTTTACTCCGCCAATTATAATGTAATGCCACTAATCTTTGGCAACTGCTTCTTTAGATAAATTAGGAAGGTTAAAAATCTAAAATTTCTGTGGTTGGTCACTCTATAACACTTCAGGGGTCTTCCTAATTAATTAAGAATCTAAATCAAACTCTCACCCCTCATTGTCAACTTAAAACTAAAATGCAATTCATCGCTTGTAGCGTAAACAAATTTCGGAAGCACACAGGCACAAGCAAGTAAACCTTAACTTTATTCAACCGTACAATTGTAAGAGCTACATTAATATATATATATATATATATATATATAAATGTTGTATGATCTTAAATTCATTTAGTGCGAAAACAAGTTACTACTACTTGCGCAATTGCTGCAAAGTGAGTTAATTTATTTCCTAAACAATATTGATTAATTGATTATATTACCTCCTAAGTTTAATTAAATTAGAATTATTTTAAAAGAGTGAATCCATACTGGTAAGTTATATTTTGAAAGATGTTTTGAAGTAACTTGAAAGTAATATGTTAATAATGTTTTAACGGGGACTGGAATTAAATATTTATGAAGAACAAAATTTCAATTGTAAAAGGAAAAATTAAATTAGAAGCATGTAATCATTGTCATTGATCGGAAATTAGTTGACTTTTCAAGGGGAACCAACCAACTCCCGTTCAATGAACAATAATCAATAAATAAATACGTAAATACGAAGGTGTTTCGTCTTTACTCGAGTAATAAGGTTAAGCCAAACCGGCAATTCTAGTCAGGCCAAATATTTCCGCGAATAAAAGGGATTATGAACCAATGCTGATACTCGAAGAACTTATTCTTATGAAGCATTTTAGCCAATTAAATTTTGAGTGAAAAGTAATTTCTGTAGAGAAATCCGAAAAAACTCTAACCGTCCCCAACACCCTCGTGTTTATGCATTTGAGTTCTATATTATTTGTAAAAATTAAACATTGGAAATTGTCATTATGAAATAGAATTCAAAGTATAAAGTTGAAATAAACATAGAAGATTACAAAATAAGATAAATAATGTAAACTTTGTAAAAACAAATCAAAAATAATATAAAAATAATATAAAAAATATAATAAGAACAGTGAATGTACATGAAGAAAAAGAGGTCAGAAAAAGTATTAAGTAACTTACATTCTTTCTAGTGGGGAGTCGGCAAAGTGTTCTCTTCGAGTCTGACTCAGAAGTGTAGGGTGTCCGAAAAATTCTTAGCGGCAGTGGGGGCTCTGAATAATATCTGTCGGTAAGACTTGGATGAAGTAATTTATGGTAGTGGGTGGTACTCGGCATTCTTGAGGGATGTATAATGTGGAGTTCTTATTTGGGTGAAACTGTCTGTTAAGATTTTTTTTGAAAATACTAGTGAATGGAAATTGATTAATTTCGGGCTAATTGTCGTGTCGTAATGATTAAGAATTTAAGAAAGGAAAAAAGGAATTTTCACTGTCTAAGAGCTATTAGACAGACTAAAGATTATGAACTAGGCCCATTTTTTTAGTAACAACATAGTAACAGCATAAGTCTGAAGACAATTAGCTTTTTACAATATATACAACTGAGTAATTACACTATATACAAATCTTTCAACTGATAATCATCCAACTTATACCGCCTTCTCAGATTTAGGGACAAATTATCATATCCCTATCAGTTAAATGATTTAGAGTGAGTATTTAACGTCTGCTCTTTTAAGACAATGGTTAATAAATTGAATGGGTATTAGATTATTTTTGAGAATTTCAATAAGGAGCAAAATTTCGCGTTGTAAATCTATTGTATCTGTGCAGATAATTTTAATTCGTTGTATTTGATTGATTATTGTATTGTTAATTACTTTTTTGGATATGTTGGAGTTCCAATTTATTAATTTGTTAGTATTGAAATTGAAGTTTCTTGTTTTGTCAAAAAGTAAATTTTTTTGTAGTTAATGATTTGAAGATCTCTATATATTTTTGATTAAGCAGAAATTGCTTTAAACATGTTTCAAATGGCTATAGCAAGCATTTTTTCTGAAGACTACACCTTTCGGTCGGATAACCTAATTTAAATTTAGGTGAATTTATTATTTGGACTAAGTTTTTAGATGCAAGGTAAACGCTGCAACTGTTACATAGCCAAACATAATGCAAATCCAAAGATGCAAATTAGATTTTTAATTGTCACTTAAACTCACTAGAAATCTCCCAAACTAAGCGATAAAATACACTTCTCAGGCTCTATAATTTTTAACTAATAATAAATCGATCTAAAACATAATAACATAGAAGGTAGTTTTGATACTTGAGAAATGATTAAGAGTGAATGGCTCCTTTTGAGGGCATTACTAGTTTTACTCGATAAATTTTAAAACGGAACGTGGCATAGAGACTTTAAAACGTAGAAACCATTTAGACCTTAAAAACATCCCAATTATTTTAAACTTTCGTAAATAAATTTTAAAAATAAACTTGAAGAGGATGACAAACAGCTTATTCTACATTATGTCTCGGAACACTACGAACTGTGAGGACGAATAGGCGAGTCAGCTTGCAAAGATCCTGCGTATTACTGCTGCGAACAATTTCTACAGTTTTTTTGTCAAAGAAAACTCTTCTTTCATAAAAAAATCTATTATTGCATCATTATGCCCTGCTTTTCCTTCCAGACGTATCTCTTCTAAACGCTGTACGCTCTTTAGATTCTTATTAAGCCGCAATTGCTTTCACTTCCATTTTTAGCTCAAAACGGGCTATAGTCTCAAAATGGGATTTTATGCCGGTTCACTGAACAGCGTATTAATTTACAATTTGTTGTCACCAAATCTTATCGCCCTGTACTATTTTAAAGAAATTAAATAATGAGAACCTGCGTTCCTGGCACTGTAAAAAAAATAAACTGTACCTAGAGCCATCAAATTCTGAATCGTAGTCCTCCACCTGAATATGTGCACCCAGAAGCCAGAATTTTTAATTCTGAAATTTTTTTATTGTTTATTTCATATTTTATAAAACTTTAATGAATTTCTGATTAGCAAATTCAACGATTTGAAAGCAAGCAGTTGCAATACTGCTGGAAATGAAACATTTTGATCTCCAGTGCGACAGACTGTTGCCATTCGGAACAATGTAAGCTAATGATCTTTCAGTTTTAATAACAAATTTTAGTTCATTAAAAGCAATATATTCCCCGCTACTAGAAATAAAACACTTTTATCTTCCACGCGGCAGCGTGTTGCCATTCAGTAAAGCCTTAGGTGATTTCAAATTTAATCTGGAAATATACTGAGTGATAAACTCAACAATTTAAAATCAGTAAACACAATTCTAAGAATTAAGAATACCTAAGTCTTAAGAATATTCTTTTCTACTATTAATGTGACTGATTTATAAAAAAACATGAATTAAAATCATGAGATGTCTAATTAGAAATATTCAATAATTTTATGAAAGCTAGCTGGACTCATTAAAATCATTATATACTTTCTCTTATGCTAACTATTTTAAGCAGTTAGTTTGTTAAGCTATTGTATAGCGAATATAAAACTATGTCTGGCAACCTCTAACACTCTTCGAGAATCTGTGTATATGTAAGAAAGGGGAAATTCTCACCACTTTACATATCCTCTAACTGAGAGATTTCACGTTAGACAACCAAATAACAATTATATAAAATTTAAAACCACCATCCACCATCGAATGATATATAATAGACTTAAATCCATCCTTAATTATCTACATCAATAAGGTCTAACCTATGTCTTCCGTAAACTCTACTCTAAAAATGTGCTTTCGGAGATTCTCTGGCAAACTTCTGATAACATTTTTAAAATTATAAATGAATTGCCAGTTAGAAGGCCCTGAAGAGGCCGTGTGGTTAGTGTGCCGCGGCTTTATCAGTTCTGTCTATGACGCTGTTTTGGTGCCTCAGACACTTGAACTTGACCTGATTTATGAATTTTCGTAAATGATGTACAGACATCCCCTTCACAAATTTAATTACTCTACTGAAGACTTCGATATAAATCCGCTATTCTATGACTTAATTATCTTCTCATACGATCCAATAGATACTGCTGCTTTCATATTATTTGCTTTCTGATGTAAATTCTTTGTGTTTCTTTGCCTTTTGTGTTTTCCCAGTAAAAAAAGTGTTATTCAAGTTTGAAAATTTTAAAAACTGAAAAAATTTTAGGTTATTTCTTAGTCAGTAATGTAAATATATTCTTTGCCGAATTTCAGTTTTTAGCACTTTTTGTGCTACCAAACAGCAGGCGTAGAAGAAATAATTATTATTCTTCATTCTTTGAAAAGATGTATCTCACTCATTGCTGTACGTTTGTTTTAAAAGTGAACATGAAACGATGTATTTTTTAAGCAACAGCTCATCTTTGTGTGCTCTTTTATTTTGACTGAAATTAAAAACAACTTAAACAATTCTTATTTTTCGTAAGTGCAAAATGTATGATATGAACAAAACCTAATTCTAAAAGCATCCTCTCAAACAGATGCTGCTTGATCCCCAATTTTATCATTTGCTGTTATAAGGTCATCTTTGGAAAGGATTCTTGAACCATTGAAATTCCCCAGTCTTTCATCGATTGTCGAGCATCTATGGAACAAAAAAGGTCGTACAACTTACTGACTTCCATTATTATATTCATTCTTACTATTTATTTTTTCTAGTTTCTTTAATTAACACTTTTTATCAAAAGACATGCAGACAAAGATCGTGAAGCGGTTAGGACTAGACCACATTCGTTCTCCATTTCCTGTTTGCGTACTTCAACTTCACTTATCTGTCTCACAAATTTATCAATTAGCTCTATCATATTCCGATTTGATCCTCAGTATCATTTCTTCTCTTTATCGGAAACAGAGGGAAAACAAGCGTGTTTGCAAACGATCAAAAAAAGGTTCAAGGTGCAGCAACAAATTGATAAGGTATATTTAATCGCTGACTTCGTAACCATAACATCATAATATAAAAGAGAAAGGGGCCATTAAACAAAGGTAAGCACTCGATTTCATCGCTTATGTAATCGAAAGAGATTGGGATATTACGCAAAAATGATTGTGAAAACAATCCTTTTGATAGAACAATGACTTCTTAATAAATAAGGATACCTATGAAGATGAAAACTGCCCGTCGGACGTTTTTACATAAAAAATGGCGGTTCTTGTGCATACTGCCATGTTTTTCCATTATTTCATCGGCTTTCATCATTATAAAGGATACTTATAGCGAAACTAAAGATAGCATTTATCAAGGTAAGACAAGTAAGTATATTTTCATTTTTGTATGGTATTGTTCTAACGATAAGCATGGGAATTCTTTTACCATTATAACTATACATATATATAGAGAAAGATATGTAGATAAATAGATGATAACATAGTTATGCTACTAAAAATGAGCTGCAGTGTATATGACATATGTTCTTGAAGGCTTGTATAGTAATTTCCAACTGTATTATTGTGAAAACTACAAATTAGAGTTCTGGTACAACACCAAGCTGCTTTCACCTTTTAGCAAAGGCTACAAAAAATTTATCTTTTTTATTAAAACTTATGGAAATAATTATATAATAAATGTTCAATAAAATAATAAAATTTGTTATAACTTGTTATTCGTTAAATTCGTGTTGTCTTTATCATCCACTACTTGGATTACAGCAACTTGTAAAACAATTAAATAACCATTATTCAGTATGAATTTTCGAATTGTATCAAACGCAAGATAATAAACGCATGAAATCATATTTCATTTTGAACTTGACCCTATGCATAAGCAAACCTTCCAAGCACTGACAATGTTTGGGGTTAAAGTATGCCTATAAATGGTACCAGTGACAAATATACTGCGCTCAAGGACCAAAATATTATTGATTTGCAATTAAATTTGATTGTCATGCAAAGAAAAAATCCAAGTGCAAATCATAATATATATTTGATGTTACATTTATTTCAGTATAATTTCATGTTTCATTTTTTGCTGTTTCTGGGATATGTAGCGTTATAGATTAATATAGTTATTTCGACAGAAGAATGTTGATGAATTTGGTTTTAATGAATATGAATACGATTTAGGAAGTGATTGTTTTTCTAGTATCAAATTATGATTCTTATGACATTTTATAAGGTATTTCTCCCGCCTTCTTCGCATGCCTTCGTGGTGTGGTAGTCTGAACGCTGGGCGCGTATTCCAGAGATCCGCGGTTCGATTCGCGGCGAAGGCTTTGCCTATTTTTCATTTTTCCCGCTTCCAAAAAATCCCAATGACTCTACAAGTTTTGACAAGAGAGTTTATTTTCATTTTATTTTGCAAAGAAAAAAACCCTCTTGTCTGCTTCACTGATAAATTTATAAGACAAACAATTTCTTAATGTGAAATTTGACGATCATGAACTATAATGAATCTTGTTACTTCAGAAAATGGTCATTTTTTCCATTTTTAATGTTCCCATACATTATTTATACATCCCATAACTATTCTCATTCATAACGTTTATTTTTTATAACAATATTAAAATAATTTTTAAAATATGTTGCCTTATAAATTTTGTATGTAAGTTTTGCTTTCAAAATATCCAATTCGCTGTTAAGTTTCGTGAATAAAACGATTCGAGCACACTAGTTTTTGAGAAAGCATTGCAGGAATTTGCTAATTGGTTAAAATCATCGTTGTGTGTTTTGAACTTACAAATTCTCTCACAACCCAAACGGCGAATTCACATTAAGAAAGAACAAGTAGACAAGTATCAGTTTTGATAAAATAATAAGTACGTGCACTTAAATTTTATTTTTAACTTAAGCGTTTAAACTCAAATTTCGTTTTAAACTCAGACATTTATGAATTAAATTAAAGGGCAGATGTTTCATCATTTCAAAACACTAAAAATTACCTTGAGAAAGAAACATTTCAGCAATGCAATAAATGAATAACATATTGTGTGCAGCTCACAGAAATGAGGTTTGAGCTATCACTATGATTGCATAACATCATAATTAGTATCACATGAAATAAATTTTTATTATTTTAGTATGTTTTGCTACTGCTGGGAAAATTTATATTCTATACTCATTGCAACATTCCATCATTAAAATGTATTCTAAATAGTTTAATGCCGTTAATGGGCTAAAGCAGTGGTCTTTAAACTAGGTTCATCGTGCTAAACCCTAGGGTTCTGTGAAATAAAGGGGAAATTCTTTCAATATATCAACAGATTCGACGTTAAAATATATATTTAAGCAAGAAAATCTCCTAAATATTTGGCTGTAGATTTATGTAGAAGTTTCTCATACAGCTATGAACATTTTAATGCCATTCAGAAAACCGTATTAATAGAAGATCTTTTTCAACAGATGTGGCAATAAAAACAAAATATTGAAACAAGTTAAATGCAGAATATGGATTGCGACTGCAGGCAACATCAATACAGCTGGACTTCGAACGGTTTGTAAAAAATGCATGCGCAATCTTGTCACTAAACCTAATGCAAGGATAGGTGACACCTGAAGCATGAGTTAATGCTATTCATAAATAATTTACATTACTTTTATGTTAAAAATTTTAAAATATAAATGCAGTGCATTTTTAATTGTCTTTACACAAAATACTTATAACATATTGGCCAATTTTAAGTATTACTTTTTAAGATATATTTTTCTAATTGTCGGATGAGGTTACCCGAAAATGCCTTACATTTCTAAACGTTCTGTGACTCGACCAAGTTTGAAGACCACTGAACTACAAGGAATAAGATATTCTGCTAATATTTTAAGCATTAACTCTTTTACGTATATTTTTCTTAACATTTAAAAGCATTAAAAAAACTTCATTTTTGAAAACGTGTGCTTTTGAATATAGTTGAAGTTTCGCGAAAGGATCTATCTCTGGTTCCGCAAAAAAAGAGCGAACTGGTTTTTACAACCGTAGATGCAGACGATAGGTCAAAAGAAGTTTTAGTTTTCTCTTGATTCTTGTAAGTTCATTAAATTTAAGGTTTTACGCTATATTTTAATCATCTTCACAGTAATGTTCTTGTGATGCATGAAGAAATTCGAAATAAAATGCATTGATATATAGTAATTCCAAATTTAAACCATGGATAGAGAAGCGATACGAAAAGCTAGCCCTCACGTACGAGGGATCATTACGGAGCATGCGCAAGCTACCTCTGAAGTTCTTTTATGACAATGCACTGATCCGCTGTCCGTAGCTAAGCATATCGTCTCTATCACCTGCCTACCACATTTTCTGAGGTAATACGTTTTCAAAAGAAACAAAAAATAATTACGGATCATCTATTCTATGTATTCTCATTTGTACAAATATTAAATGTTGCACTCATTTTTCCAAAGGGAAATATTTATACATTTTTTCAAAATGATTAGGCAGATTTAATGTGTTTGGCTAACTGAATGTTCTTCTGATTTAATGTGTTTGTTTGGCTAACTGATTTAATGGGTTTGGCTAACTAAATATTCATAGCGTTTTTTAATACGACTGCTACTGAAGGAACCGATATTTCAGGAAACACGAAAAAATACCATTACTGAAAATTTGTGTACGACGAGCACTTGCACTATCCGTGGGAGGTTATCTCCTAGAGGATTCGTAATTTTTCTTCATATTTTTTCCTGTACAAATCAAGAGAAGCCATTGATTCCATCGATTAGACATGAAAAATAAACATATCACCTGCGGCATATTACCTAGCGAAGGAATGATGGCTGTCGATTTTCATGCATTGATAAACATATCTGTTTCAGGTTACCTTATATGTACGATTTTGATGAGATTCCGTTTGCTCAGCAGTATCGTAAACTCGTGATGACACAAATTAAAAGACTGCTTCATGAAATAACATTAAATTATCAGCATAATCCAAGTAATTCACTTCTTACAGATGAAATAATAAAATGCATATTAAAATAGGGAGGTATGCCTATTGTAATATGTATTTATTATTGCTAGTGGAGCCTATTGGAGTGAAAAGTTACATTTACAGTAAGTTAAGATATCAATTTATGATAAATATAACATGTTAATTAATTAACATCTTATGTAACATGTTTAATTTTCTTATGTCAGTGTTTATATAAGGAGTTGCTGATCTCGTAATAATGTAAGAAAATAATTTTCGACAATCATTGTGTATACTTTTATACAACTATTAATTAAATTTTCCTAAACCCAGGCTAGAATATCCTCAAATAGTCAGGCTGCTTGGATGTTTCCATGTTTTTCTCCAGTCTGAGCTCTGGGTTTGGTTATTAGAATATGGCAAAGCACATGAGGGCTATTTGCCTAAGGGAAAGTGATTTTGTGAAAGCCTTCCTAAGGGAATGTGGCTTGTATCCGCATTACACATGGGGAAACCATGAAAACCAATCATGTAGCCAGCCTTTTCGCCTGAGATCGAAGCCCGATCGAACTCACAAATTTCAACAGTTTGAATCCCTCTGCCACTGGTGAGGCCTAAATCGAACTAGAGGCACTTAAGTAGATGGCTTCTTGTGCTTTGCTGTGTTCGACTAAAGACACAGAAACAGATGATAGTGGAAAATGTGTTATTTGAATGTTTTAAACCGCAGCAGACGAAATATGGGCTTTCACCTTGATCACATTTTTGTCTACTCTACATATTACGACCAAACGACTGTGAAAAAGAGGGCCAAGCCGCCAAATGTCAACAGAACACAAGCAAGAGCAGAAATATAACATATCTGATATGAAAAGTGGGTTCAAAACTGGTTGAGGTATGGTTCCCAAATTTATTGCTGGTTGCTGTTAAAAATGTTTCGGTTCCAATCGAAAACTTTCTTATTCACCGAAGGGCATCATTAGCATTATGGAAGAATCACATGACGTGGATTAATTTTGAAATGACTCACTTAACAGAGACTTCTTATAAGCAGTGACTACTTTTAGAACAGAAAGTGAATATATATATATGATGATGATGGGGGAATGTTGTAGACATAAGACATGAAATACTGAAGCATGAAACAGTAATTCCATACCTAAAATATTTAATAAATTTGGGAATAAATTTGGGAATCGTCTCTATCACCTGCCTACCACGTTTTCTGAGATAATAAGTTTTCAGATGAAACAAAAAATAATTACGGATCTATTCTATGTATTCTCATTTGTACAAACATTAAATGTTGCACTCATTGTTCCAAAGGGAAATATTTATATATTTTTTCAAAATGATTAGGCAGATTTAATGTGTTTGGCTAACTGAATGTTCTTCTGATTTAATGTGTTTGTTTGGCTAACTGATTTAATGGGTTTGGTTAACTAAATATTCATAACATTTTTTTATTTATTTTTATGACATGTATCAAGTTAAAAAAATATCCATGGCGTGATCACTTCATCTGACTTTTATAAGTTTATCAGAGAATATTATGCATTATTGTACCCATTAGACTTCATATTAAGTTATTAGTTGTCGTGTTCAAAATACAATTAACCCTATCGTAACGGTCACCTTTCTAAGACGACTACTACTGAAAGGGACCGATATTTAAGGAAACACGAATAAATACCATTACTGAAAATTTGTGTAAGACGACCACTTGCACTATCCATGGGAGGCCATCTCCTAGAAGATTCGTAATTTTTCTTCAAATTTTTTCCTGTAAAAATCAGGAGAAGCCATAAAAACAAAATATTGAAACAAGTTAAATGCAGAATATGATTGCGACCGCAGGCAACATCAATACAGCTGGACTTCGAACGATTTGTAAAAAATGCATGCGCAACCTTGTCACTAAATATAACGCAAGGATAGGTGACACCTAAAACACGAGTCAATACTATTCATAAATAATTTACATTAATTTTATGTTAAAATTTCCCTATTTTATGTTTCGAAGGGCAAAATTGTATGTTTAAGTCGTGGCAGATTTATTATTAATTTGATTTTAATTGGTATTTGTGACCACAGTTCGCTTGGCGCACTAATCATGCTGGTTCCAATACATAACTTTTACTTTTTTAAGTATATTGGGGCTCCGATTTATAAATTTAATAGCATAAAAATTAAATGCTCTCCTTTTAGCAGAAAGTCAAATTTCTTTAAGATTATGAATATTAAGATCCAGGTAGCCTATTACTGTTTGATTTTTATTAGTTTTATTAAGTTTTAAACAGTCGTGGTAGGTGTTGCTATTTTCTGTGAGATTATAATTGTTGAAACTAATAATGTCATCAATATATCTGAAAGTGTGTTCAAATTTAGTGAAATCATTATCAGAAAGGCTCTTAAGAAACTTAAATTCTTTAGAAAACAAAAATAAGATACAAAGATGAGTTGAATAGGAGCTTTCCATTGGAATACCATGTGTTTGGAGGAAAAGAAATTCTGAATCTTTGATATAGTTGTAAGTTGCTGATCTTAAGTTTTACTAACGTTACTATCATCTCTTATTTTACACTTCTGGCTAGAATAAACGCGTTAACTTGTTTATGCAAATTGTTTTTGCTAACGCTTAAGTATTTAAGTTGGGTTTTTTTGCCAAGAGCAGAGTTAGATGGAAAGAAAGTGAGCCGCCTTGCCACTGCATTTCACGCGAGCTTGCCATCAGTTGCTGTCTGCCTTTAAGTCCAGAGGTTTTATTTCTCTGGAAAGTTAAAGACGCACTGTAGTTTTCCGCAGTTTGCGTACTACATACGTAATAATTTAAAAGGTCATTCTTAGTGTTAGTCATTTGTAGTAATTGTGTAAAGTATTCAAAGTTAGATTTTATTTTTTCATAATTGTGGAAAGTATTCAACGTTAGATTTTATTTAAATTTTAGTTAGTCAGTAGTTCTCATATTTTTTACGTTCAGACCACAAGTGGTTGGTCTTTGTATCCCGAGGTGCGGGAGTGCCTGTAATATCGTAGAAAATAAAGGGTAATTTAACCCTTCTCATCTTGACATCCTTGCTACACTCCATAGGACATAGTTTGTAGTCAAACTCACTGTCTAGTCAGGACACGTCATGTTCGCCAAGCAGATTAGAAGGAACAGTAGTCCTGATATAGTTATTGTAAAGTGAAAAATGTAGAAATTCCTTCCATTTCTGCAAATCCAGAATAGTAAGTATTTCAAGAAATAATGTTGTTAGCTCCAGAAGACTTTCGTAAATTTCTTTGAATGGTAGTGACGTGTAGAGATTTTCAGTATTGCAGTTTATATTGTAAACTTGAAGATCTTTAAATCAAGATGTAAATAACCCTACAGTAGTTTTTATCTGCTTTATTTTTATCAAATACTATATTATAGATGGATTTAAGAATAGTGGTAAAATATTATCAAAATTATTCTAGAAGTTTCTACTGCTGTTAGCTATAAATCTAAATTTGACAGGATTTTTCTGAAATTTAGATAAAGCATAAAGATTGGCAAATCTATCGTTTGCAGTGAACAAAGAAATTTTTCATTTTTTGTGAAAGGCAGAAACTTTCTTAATAATAGTTCTTTCTTTATTTTTGATGATACTATAGGCAGCAGAATTTTTCAGCTCAGTTTCAGTAAGCGAATTATAGAACTTTTATCACAAAATACCGAAATTTTTGCTAGCTTTATCAGTTTGGTTGCTGTTTTAATTGCGTAAACTTCAGAAGTAAATTTTTTCAGTTTTTAATTCCTTTAAATCGTTTAATGAATTCAATTTCCTTTTTTACTTCGATTAATAATTTCATTCTTGCAATCCTTAAATAGATGAGAAGGCAAAGTTGAGAAAAAGTTGAGAACTTGCTTTAATTATGGAATTATCAATATCTATAGAAATGTTTTCAATGCAATGTAATTTAGAAATGCATTTAATTAGTTTAAATTTTGTTCCTTTTTTCATAAACTGTTATTTCCTGATCTTGAACAATATCAGGATTGTAATAATGTGCTTCTGATTTTCGTCAACAAATTTCACCTAATTACAAAATCAAGTGCCAGGAAAATCTTCTTCGTGATGTTTCCTAAGATAACTACTTGGTTTATTGTTGTACTTGAAACATACAGAAATTTTAGAAGTAATTGCTAGAAATTTTCATTGAATTTGTTGAAATATTTATGAAGCTGAATATCACAAAATTTCTAAGGAGAAAGTTAATAGTACAGAAAATATTTTATATTTAGAAGTAGTACACTTAAATCTGAATTTGGTGAAATCAAGAATCAAATATTTGATGAGATTCTTTCCTGTAAATTTATTTTTTATGAAACTTTGAATGATATTTAGATGTCTTTGAAGTCCTGAATGAAGGAAGTTTAGGATATCTTTCTTGAAATTTCTTTCTTCAAATAAATCTTGAAATTTTGGATTGTAATAAATTAGTCTTTATAGAAGTTTTAACTTTTTCCTCTTTCCTCTGATACCTCTTTCTCTGTTCTTGTTAAAGAGACTGAACTGTTCGTAAATTGTAGCATAAAAGTCAAATTTATTATTTATAGAAGAATTTAATCCATATGGATAAAGCGTTCTGAATTGCAAAACCTACAGAGATTCCTTAAAGAGTCTATTTTTAAGATTAGGTGCTACGTCTAAAATCTTTATATCAATATTATTAAAATCCTGAAAACAAAGATGTTCAATCTCCTTGGTAGTGGAATAAATACTACTTTTTTTACGTTGTTCGCAAATTTCTTAATGTGGAATCTGGGGTTGTTAATTCTAATGTTAAGATTACTTTAGGTCTGTCCGATGTAAACTAGACTTCAGGTATTACATTTAATAGAATAAATGCAGTTACAAGTTTTTCAGAGCGATTGTTGCTTAGTAGCAGAAGGGTTAATTGGAGTATCATTATGTCTACAAATCAATCAGTTGGAACTCTTATATTCCCTTATTTCAATATTTTTATATGATTTAAAATTATATTCATAAATTATTTTCATTAAACGCATAGCGAATTTAACTTCGATTAAATCTCTTAAAAGTAAGATTAAGCATTTTAACTAAAGTCTTTAGAGGGATGAGCTTTATGGACGGATGAGCTTTCAAAAGTGTTAATCAAGAAATGAATGTGGTTATTCCAATTTCATTGGAACCATTAACTCGTGGCAACCTTGAGTGTCACACTTTTATCTGCGTTATCTACCGGAATCTTTTAGTACGTATGAATGCTGCACTTTCTCAAAAATTGTCAAAACTAGCCCTCGTATCATTTGGATAGCTGGAGGCATAAGTAACCTGCTACTGATAAGCACCATATGTTTGTAAGAGCTCATGTTGTAGTACGCAAACGGTAGGCACATGATTTCATTTTTTGTTAATTGAACTGCCCCAGTTCAATTAATGAGTCCCAGCTTTTGAATTTCGAACTAATTCTTAGGTTTTAAATTTCGAACAATTGAAATCTGGGCAATTATCCCAATATTGCTGAATTGTGTTAAGACACTGCACTTAAAATTTTAACAATTTTAACTACGTTCTTCATTTATTAATATTGATTTGTATTTGTTTAATAAATAGAGGTATACTTTTAAAACTATGTTCTTAATTTTTTCATTTCAAATTTTTTAAATTACAAATTTTGAATCCTTTCTATAATAGGGAAACACGCGACAAACAATTACCTATAGAAAAATATATGCTACAACTTCATACTTCGAGCGAGAAAATATATTTTCACTCATTGGCTCATTTCAACTGTGGTAAAATAGTAGCCACGCAGTCTATACAGTAGTTTTTGATGCTGACTGCACTATCGATGCGCCTGGGTTTGAATCTCGGAGAAGGTAGGAATGTTTTAAGCATATAGAGTCTGTTCACAAGAGCGCACTGAAAATCCACTGCGAGGCGAAAGTCTCCTTGAGAGATTCTGGTAGGAGAAGAGGGATGGGAAACGGTTACAGCCGAAAACATCGCAGACGAAAATGTCGCGGAGAAAACAACGCAAGGCGAAAACGTCGTGCTACAAAACATCGTGGGAGAAAACATCGCAAAGAGAAAACATCGCAGTTCTAAAACATCGTGGTACAAAACATCGTCGTCAAAAATAAAGCGGTTCAAAAACATCGCAGTTTAAAAACATCGTCGTCGAAAATATCGTGGTAAAAAATAAAGTATCCACAAATCATCGCATGATGATAACATCGCAGACATGCTTTTTTCAGGCATGCTTTAATAAGTGTAAATGGATATTCCCATAATGATTTGTGAGCGCAAGATGGAAAGAAGGATAATTTTTACTTTCATATTTTTTATTAATTAATAAATTTTTGCTGAGAAAATAAAAAGGAAACTTAAGCATAAAAAATTAATGCAACTTATAGCACTTAATAGAATTTTAAACCGACATAGTTAACTAACAAAGGCCATTAATAAATCATTTTTATAAAGTTTTTACTGGTAATATTTCATGAAAAGCATAATCTATAAGTTACATTTAATTTTCTATGCTTAAGTTTCCTTCTTGCGTTTTCAGCAAAAATTTATTAGTTAATAAAATATGTGAAAGTAAAATTTATCCTTCTTTACATCTTGCGCTCACAAATCATTATGGGAATATCCATTTACAATTATTAAAACCTGAAAAAAGCATGTCTGCGATGTTATCGTCATGCGATGATTTGTAGATACTTTATTTTTTACCACGATATTTTCGACGACGATGTTTTTAAACTGCGATGTTTTTGAACCGCTTTATTTTCGACGACGATGTTTTGTACCACGATGTTTTAGAACTGCGATGTTTTCTCTTTGCGATGTTTTCTCCCACGATGTTTTGTAGCACGACGTTTTCACCTTGCGTTGTTTTCTCCGCGACGTTTTCGTCCACGATGTTTTTGCCGCGATGTTATCGGCGGACACCATGGGAAACACTAGGCTCATCCCCGGAGTGTTTTTCCTCAAAACTGGGAAGGAGTTATATAGTTAGTGAAGTAGGACTATACTCCTACAAGCAATGGTGAAATTCTGGTGTCTCTAACACTGATTGATATCTTTACTAAAATTGTTTCTAGATATATCTCTCTGAGGTTAGTTATTTCAATATACAGAGAAGGAAACAGACACTTTTAAAACCTTTTATTCACAATACTTACTTCGAAAACAAAAGCACTGTTACCAGGAGTAAGAATAACACATTTAACTTGTCGTTGGCCAACATGCAACATTGATGTATTGACATATATATCTCTATGAAAAAAAAAAAAAAAAAAAAACACTTATGTATATCCTTTTTTTTATTGTAAAAACCTCTAATTTTTGTTTTTAGAATTGACGTATTACATATATGTTCATTGTATCTTTCAAATGATAATGACAAGATACGCGAAACCTATCTACCTAAGGAAAAGGGTATCTGTTGAACAGAGCTGTCTAACAGAAACTGGCTTCGTCCTGCATTTACACAATTATTCTCTTTTATAAATAAACCCTTCCTGTAAAGTATCCAGAAGCAAAGCTAACTTTTGAAGATTTTTCTTACACATTACAAAATTGTTTATTAGTTCATTGCTTTTTTAATGTTTTTTCAGTAGCATTATTAAGTTTCTTAACTGACAAGCAAAAAAATAAAATAATAACCTTAGGACATTGATTAATTTAAGTTTATTAATGACTTTGTTAAAAAGAAATTAATTTAATTACTCTCTTTACTCTCTTTTCGTCATTCTGTAGTTTTGGCTTTCCAGATTGCATACATGTATTTTCTTTGCATAAGAGCCGCACTACTCGCTTTCGAGAGACGTGTTATGCCCCTCTGCAATATAGCTTTGCTGAACAATAGATCTCGAAAACATGTATGAGTGGTGAATAACATAAAGATAAGAAAATTCGTGAGCTATCACCTCACACGTTGCAAATATAAAGGCCAAAACTGTAAAGCCGTTAAGTGGTGTAAGATGGCATGATTTAACGTTACAGACGTTATTAATAACTTACCCAGTGTCTCTACTTGACATTACAAAAGCCGTAATTTCACGATTAACGTCAGAGGATTTTAGTGATTTGCACTGTATTTGTCAATAAAACCGCTCGATTTCAAGTTGCTCAACGATTTACGATCCTGTTATTCCTCTGATATCGTCTTCAACCATCACGAATCAGAGGATTTAAAATACAACAGAAAAACTAAGGGCATGACTGATTCGGTCTGCAAAATGCACAAATTACAGCAAGTATACAGAACGCTCTGAAATTATCAACGAGGGAGAACTCTCAAACATTTAAACATCCCATTGATTTAAAAAAAAAAAAAAAAAAAGTATTAATAAAACTGAGGATTATGTGTTTACTGATGTAAAGCTGCAACATGTAGTAAGAAAGAAATGATATAGAAATACACTAACGTTACTTAACATATTTGTTAAATATATGCAATAAAATATAAATCATAATATAAAATAGTAAAACGCTGGACTACAAGAAAACACAACTAAAAACAAAGAAAGAATGCAACTGCCTGTAGAATGAACTTAACGCAAATACCTCTTATTAAAAAGGATTGTATTTCTTCAGAAGATATATCTGTTATATGCACGGCACTTGGATATTTAAAAGATTTCAGTGTACTCTTTCAATACAATAAAACCTTAAAAGATGGAGTATTGCTTATAGAAGTGCTGAACAAGGATATATCTGATCTTTATATTATGACGCAAGAAAGTTCAATAACGTATTATGAGTACCGGAAACGAGCTGAATATTTTTGAACTAAATGATTTAAGAATTATGTAAAGCAAATTTATGTTAAATATTAATAAGAAGGTATCGATATATCAAGAGCAGACTTCAATTTAAATCAAATCGAACTTTTGTGTAATTAGAATCCGTGATTTTGGTTCTGAAACCTTGTTTATACTTGTAAAATAAAAAACATATTTGTAAAATTAACAATAAGACAAAAAAAAATCTGCCAGCTTTCAGATTTTATATTACGCCCAATATGGCGCTTTTTAACGTTTTGCGTGTTACCTTTGTTTATTAAATATCATGTTCTTCGCACTTAAACCATAAAATTCAATTCAACAGCAATATTACAAAATATTAAAAAGAGCATATCTTTAGAATTTCCTATACACAGTCTTGCGCATTGGAGATAGTTTTTTTTTCTTTCGGACAGTGTTGCCATTGCTCGCTTTGAAATCGTTGAGTTCATTCGGATGGAGACATACGTTATTCAAAATTTGATGGCTCTAGATTTCTAGACCGTTGTTTTATCAAAATGCGAGAAACATACATACATTTATGCACATTATTCATTATTTAATTTCTTTAAATATAATATAGGGCTATAAAATTTCGTGGCAACAATTTCAAAAGGGATTCGCCATTTATAATGAATAAACGCAAAATGCCAAAACGAAATTAATAACCCTTCTGGGCTAACGCTCTTTGGGATAATTATATTTGCAAAATTAAAAGTAACCCAAAAACAATAAAACATAAAACTAATAGCCAACCTTTTCAATGCTTTTTTCATATTCTTAGTCTTAATGCAATCTTTAAGTTTATTTGTATGCAGTTGTTTGCGTTATGATTATATTGTATGCTACATATTACAGGGTGTTCGGGATAAATTTGACAGTTTCGTAAGGAAAAAGAAAATCCGCTTGTATGAGTAGTAGCGAAGGTCTTCATTAAGCTTCATAGTAGAGGCTGCAACATTCATTACACGTGACAAAGCCCGAATTCCAATGCCAGGGTTCTTCAACATCTGTTCCTGCAGATTTGCGAGGAATTCTGCTGTACGAACGCAATCAAATCGTCTGCTAGGGATCTTTATTCTTGCTACATCCTCGTAGTCACCATTGCAAATCTCTAGTTCATGCCTGATTGTTTTTACTGTGTTCAGGGAGCATTGGGTAGCAGTCATAATATCCTTATTTTGATGGCCGGCACGAATCATCATAATGCAAGTGGTTCAGGTTCCAGTCATCCATCCTTTCTAACATCTTGTATATGAATGAAGAAGGATCCAAACTTTTAAATGACGAGTAGTGTGTGTCAATACCTCCAACCCACTGAAAAATATAATCAATTAATTATAAATATGTCAGATTTATCCCGAACACCCTGTATATTTCGAGAAAAATGTAAAGGGGGGTTGATGAAGAAAACCATTCTATTAAAAGGTATCGATGCAAGAAAAAGTTGGGGAACCTTCTATTCTAAATAGGCAACTCTTTTTTACTACTTCTAATTTATGTATGAATAACCGAAATAGTGTTCCTTGCTTAGTAGTTTTTTTAAACTTTTAATTCATATAACACGCCTACATGCATCAAACTCATACAGGAAATTATGGCATACCAAATATAATCAAGCCTCTAGGTTTATTCCGGTTTAGAGACTCAGCTGCCATATGTCTAATTATGCAGATAGCGTATGGTTTTGTACCTGTATGACTAGAGTAGGCTTCATAAATTACCGTACTCTTTCTAGTCTATAGTCTGTTACTTTAAAATAGGGACGTCGTTATTTTTCGCCACTCGATTTGACTCGTAACCATGGGAACTACAGCTGCGGAAAAAAATCGACTTTTTTTTTCGCGTCATTTCGTTTAGAGTGCTCCATAAAAAACTCGCGAAGGCTGTTTTGAACTACAGTCTTGGATGACGTGGAGAAAACTAATGCTTTGCCGTGATGATGATACGAGTTACGATCGCAAATGCCAAGGAGGGTGGCAATGACCTGGAAATGAGCATTATAAAATAACAGACTGCAGCATGTCGCTTCATAGAAAAATATGAAGTTACACAAATGAAATAATAAATGCAAGCGCGTGAAAGAAGAAGAACGAGTATTATTGCATGAAATTATGTGAATCGTATATTGGTACTTCACCAACCTATTATTTCTTTTTATTCTCTGTAAATCAAAAATCTGTATTAATAGTATTATTATTGCATTCTAATGTATAATAAAATATACCAAGAGCATAAATATGGAACTTACAGAATATAAGAAAGTACCGAATCTTTTACTAAGAGCAAAAGAAAAGAAATATGTCATGTTAAATGCAAGGGCTTTATAGGTTAAGAGGGATTAACAGTTTATGCATATGTGTTTAAAAAGTTGCATTAGATTAAATTACCAAGAAGAAAATCAGTCACAACTCTTCAAGCGCTTGCTGCAAGTTTTACGTGTATTACCTCGATTTTTATAACTAACTATCCTTCTTTTATTAAGTAAGTTGTGATTATAATTAATCCAGAATTCGATTGCATGCTTTTTAATGTGTTATTGGATTATATGCGGCTTTTCGTTTCACAAGAAATATCAGCTGTGTAAATGCTTAACGTAAGTAAATGAACTTCAGTATTTTCCTTTCACATCTTTTACGTTTTTTATTTTATCTTATTAGAATTTCCAGTTACAAAATATTATGGAAAAAAGTTATGGAATTTGCAATATACGTATTTTTCTCAAATAAAAAATTAATAAATGAAGCTTGAAAACTTCCGATTACAATACACGACCAACTATAGGAAAAAAGTATCGTTAAACATTTTTAAAAATCAAATACGTAAAAAAGTCTAAAATATAAAGGAATCATATAAATATTTAGCTTTCCTTCTAAGAGTAATATTTATATTTGGCAATTTATAAAACTAGATCTGAATTGTTTAATACAATGAAACTATACTCAAAAGTAATTTCAATTTTAAAAGTTTCAGCATTTTCTTCTGCATTTCTCTTTGAACGCAAAGTGATATAAAAAGAAAAATATAAAATATTAAGAAAATGTCTATTTGCCATTGAAACAGAACTAAAGGAATGAAAGTGTATAAAGATAATGTAATTATAAAACCTCATCAGAATCATTAGATTTTATTTTTAATGCAGATAAAAGTATGCACAAAAAAGACCAAAACTCTTTTTAAACTCTTCTAAGACTCAAAGGCTAAAAAGCACCGAAGTGTGTTTTTTACAACCTTCATCGTATAAAACAACACTTGTTCCAAAATCGAGTAATGCCGCATTCAGCTACGATTTTTTTGTAAAAGGATAAAATTCCTATTTATCATTAAATGGAAATCAAGTCTATTAATAGAAACTGCGATTTTTATCGAAAGAGAACAATAACCCCTCTTCGAAGTGTTTAAAAAATTTAAACTGTTTCTCTTTTTCAATTTTGTTAATTAACACTTTCTTTTACTTTCTTCTGTGATAGCTTAAGAATATAAAAACAAGCTTATCTCACTTTTACTAAATAACTGACTTGAGAGAAAAGGTCATTTTTCTGTGTTGCAAATTTTAAATGTTTTAAAACTGCGATATATCGAGTGATTTCTAGCATTCTCTTATTGAGTTTATAGGATTCTATGAAACTCATCTTGATAAACTTTGATAAAGAGTAGCGTTCTTTAAGAAAGCAGCTGAAATTCATGTCAGTCACCATTTTTAGGCAAAATATATTGAATTAATTCTTTTCTTTTTTAACAAGCTGATATATTATAAACCATTACTTTAGAATAGACACTTTAAAGCCAATTTCCCCCTCAAGCTGTGACTCATAACCATAGCCGTACCAAGATATGTTTTCACCTGAGGCAAAAAGGTAAATGCGCGCCCCTATATATATATAGTTACATTTGTATTAAACAAAAGTAAATGTATTAAATCAAAATATCATAATTTTATAACATAATTATACCATAAATCTTAAAGTATTTTTCAATCGTAGTTTTATAAATTCAAAAAAATAATATAGCTAATTATTTATAACTTTCAAATTAAAATGTTAAAAAATTCTTTTTTGATAAATAAGAAATAACATCGAAATGCGCATTGCATTAAGTTCCAGGTTTTCTTGCAATTCTTCCTATTGTTTTATTAATTTAAGTTTGCCGAAGCTTATTTCCCCTAATAATTACTGACAAATTTAAAAACATAATTAAAGTAATTTTCGAGTTCATATAGCCAATTTGGCGCCCCTTCTAGTGATTCACCTGAGGCAAATGCCTCACTTGCCTAACTTTTGTCCCGGCTTTGTTCATAACCCTGATAACGCTTGCTGGGGAAGTGGGGGAAAAGACTGAAACTTCTAATTTATATATTTTAGTTCCCTCTGTGTAATGATGACGATAGACGTTACGATCATAAACGAGGGGAGCGTATCTATGACCATGAAGTGCTCATTTTTAAGTAACAGACTATAACTATAAAAACTATAAAGTAAAAGACAATAACTATAGTAATTAACGCGTTAATAAGCCATAGCATTAAACTTCGTCCTTTGCGTATTCTGGCAAACTATCCGAACAAGATATAATAATGGTTTTTTTGTGTCAGATGTAGATTGGTGTTTCAGATGTATATTGGTGTTTTAGATGTAGATTGTGTAGATGTGGTTGTTTTGTTTCAGATTTGTTAGTAGCAGGAAAGTCTAAAATTATTTGGCAGATTTGTTTATCTTAAGTACAAATTGTTCTTTTATGTTTGTTCTTATATATTAATTGTCTTCCACACATTTATTATATTCCTGAATTTATATCAGTTGTCATTTTCAGGTCGTAGTCTGCTTCAATTTTCCAATGACAGCTTGATAAAATGTATACCTTCAGGTATAGATTCCTTTCCGGACGACTTTATGACTCAAGAACAGAGATTGAAAGGAGGTGTTATCATCCACTGCATCATTCTTCTGTATACCTGCGCAATGATAGCCGTTGTTTGCGATGATTTCTTTATACCGTCTCTTGAAATTATTTCAGACCGTAAGTATAAGAAATAATTGTATCTTTGCTAAACTTTTCATTTTAAATAAAGCTTATAATTTTAGTCATTTAGAACAATGTAATGATTAATATTTCACTATTTTCCTAATGTTTAATAGTTTATGAATAAAAATTAAATTAAAAAAATACTCAATAAATTTTTCTCGCCATTGGAGTCTTTTTTTTTTTTTTTTTTACCTTCGACGCGTTTATCCGAGAATTTTGGGAATGCAGCAGTATGATTGCAATGATTTATTCCGATAAACGCTTTAGAATATGGTAACCTATAGTATATATACTATCAACTATCACAATTTATCAAATCAATATATTGATTTGATAAATTGCGTATTACAAAGAATGCTTGCAGCTCAGTAGAATATAGTAATGAGTGAAGTATAGTTCGCAGTGAACGTTAAAATGCTAGAACAAAGACATCTCATGTTTTCTAATTTAAGTCGCAAATTTATAATTTACTAATGTGGAGCAGAATGGAAAGAAAAATAACTATGAAGAATATTTTAGTACTGCATTCAAATTTACTAACTAGAATTTCATCAGAAATTAATTTTAAGTTTCTGTAGCTCATGATTCCTTTCCTACTCTCTGAACGTAAGGACTAAATTTAAAACATGTGAAACTGGATTTTATTCTAATTTAATTGTAGTTAAACACGGACGTAGAGCACGCAGAAGTGCTGAAAAATGCACGCCGTTCGATATTATTGTTACGAATAAGCTTATTTTTTATGAAAAGTAGTTAATATTTATAAAATAGCACTGGATACATCTATTTAAATATTTCTTAAATTACATTTGCGTTCTTTTGAATACGAGTTTTGATTAATTTTGTTGAATGATCGATGTAACTGAAGCAATTCAATTTTAAAAAGGAGCTTTCCTGAATGAAACATCATAAAATCAAAAACAAGATAAATTTTGTGCGCTTGTAAGTTCACAAAAATTGTGGGATCTTTTTGATAAACTTAATTTATTTCATAATTAATTCAATTTATTTTATGTGCAAGAGAGCAGGATGTAAAGACGAGCATTAATTTTGATTATTTTAGATTTGAAACTTCCGTCCGATATCGCTGGCGCAACGTTTATGGCCATTGGAACTTCAGCTCCCGAATTGTTTTCCTCCATAACAGGTTAGTATACAAAGAATTCAAGACGTCAGTTTTTGATTACGATTCGGAAACGTTTTTTGAGAGAAAGGGGAGAAAATGGGAGATTGACCTCGTTAACTATGATGTATGAAGCCTAGAGGTTATAACCAAGAACTGATGCTTCAAGTTATAAGGTATTTCTCCCGCCTTCTTAGCGAGCCTTCGTGGTGTAGTAGTCTGCACGCTCAGCGCGCAATTGAGAGGTCCGCGGTTCGATTCCCGAAGAAAGCGGTTGCTAAGTTTTCATTTTACCTGCTTCCAAAAAAATACCTAATGTTTCTACAAAGTGAATTTTGAAATACGCGAAAATCCTGTAATCAGACGTAGCACAAGTTCAATAGAATGGTTAATAGGAACCTTATTACTATAAAATAAGTAGTAATGCTTTATTATTCTGCTACTTCATTGAACATGCATTTGTCAACATCAATCATAAAAAAACAGATCCATCAAGATCAGTGAGCATATGCAAATGCACTTCTTACTATAGAAATAATCTATACTGTTCATCCTTTTGCAGCCCACCAACGGCCAAGCGGTAAAGTTGCTGAACACTGGTAGTTCGGTCCGAGGTTCGAATCCCGCTGGCTACATGGGCGTTTTCGTGGTTTTCCCCATGTGTACCGTGTCTCCCTTAGAAAGTTCCCCACGAAGGCGTCCCTCCCCTTAAGCAGATAGCCCTAGTGTGCTTTGCCATATTTAAATAAACCAAACCATACCAATCATCCTTTTGCGTGATAAACTTCAAGATAAAAAAAATCCATTGGATCAAAATCATTTGTTTTACGTAAAATTAAAATCTGCTCTGAAACATCTGTCCTAAATCCTCATTCCATTTGTAATACACATACATACTCCAAGATTAAAAAACATCAAAGCACAAACTGTATTTGAATATCGAAAATTAAATACCTGACGAAAATTTAAAATGTCGCTTACAGAAATATTAACTTGTCATCGAAATATTTAAATATATTTGTGTTTTTTGATGCAATCAAAACGCAAAACGCAGGGTAGATAACTATATAATTCATCCAATAAAGTATGATAATTTTCTCTGTGAGTGAAATAACTCTTTCTTGACACCTTGAAAGAGTGCCTCATTCTGATGGAATTCAATAAATCCATGAAAATACTGAAAACTCAATACAGCACATAATTAGAATTGTTACTCAAGCTAAAATGCTAATCGAAATTTATTTCAACTGAAAATATTTCATATATCCGTTTCATATATACGTATATCCTTATTGTAATTCAAATTTACTCTATCAATTTCCATTAGAGCTAATAAAATTAGCGTAATTTGCTTTTTTAACAGAATATTCTGAACTCAAATGCAGGTCAGTTTTTTTGTCGGATATATACAGGAAAGACATCTTGCACGTTTCCAATATATCATCATTGCTAAAAATTACCAAAACAGCATCTGAAAGTCTTTTAAAATCCATGAATACCACAAAGCATTTAATTATTGTTCTTAATTCATCTATCTGCTGATAAAAATTTCATTGTTATTCGAGATCGTCTCTAAGTTCCTCTAAAGGAAGTTTCTCATAGTTTGTTTAGTAAGAAAAGTATATATGCAGAAGTTTGAAAACGTTCTGGAGGATTTACTTCTCAACAAAGCTTGTTTCGAAACTTCTGTAGTTTTATGTGAAATTCAGTGAAATTATTTGGCATATCTGCTTCTTAATACATACAGCTCATAACAAATACAATATGGAAAGCTCAAGCAGAAACGGAGACATTAGCTGCCGAAGTCCCTATGCCTATCCGGTCGCGGACACTTAGCCGATAACCACTTAGCCAACAAGACACTTAACCGACACCAGTCGGTCGACAGGGATTTAGCCGACACAGACACTTAGCCGACATGGTCATTTAGCCGACACGGACCGAGAGGTCATTTAGCCGACACGGACACTTACCCGACATGGACATTTAGCCGACAGGACATTTAGCCGACAAGGGCATTTAGTCGACAGGACATTTAGCCGAAAAGGACACTTAGCCGACTAGGACAGTTAGCCAACACGGACAGTTAGCCGACAGGACATTAAGCCGACAATGAGTCTCGCTTTTCCCAATGCATTCAGATTTCTAGTACTTTAACATTTCATTGCTATTTTGCTCAACACATCAAGCTACATCCATTCTCGTATAAAGTCACTAATGAAATTTCCTTTCACCGTCAGGAAGTAGAATGATTCGCCCTACTCCTCGCCATAAAATTTCTTTGGGCTTTGCATTTACTATACCAGATTTGTGAAGGACTTTTCCTTCATCGCAATGCCCTCTTCAGAGACTGATAAACGGCCATTAAAATTTCTTTTAGACAGAAGAATGTGAGGATGCATTTTACAAAATGAAGGAAGCTTTAACATCTTCGACAATCCTGACGCATCCTCGGGTTAGCTTAACTAACCAGGAAAGGAATTCCTTTGACTGCAGGAAAGATCCTTAGAACACTTCCACCATTATCTGTACTGCCAAAAAAATTCTATACCACACAGATCATGCATCGCTGATTTGGCTTTAAAATTTCAATAATCCTGATGACCAAATAACCAGATGGATACAGAGATTTCAGAAATACGACATCACTATCCGTCATTGGAAAAGATCATCACATGGAAACACCAACTCCCTCCCTACCCAAAAGACTCTGTTGCACATCCAAGATGCTCTTCGTTCAGGCCCTTCGTCTACGTTGTGACCTGTCATTCGGTCACTCTCAGGATGCGCCTTCATCGCCTTAGAAGCACATTCAAGATCTGAAGACACGGTTTCAACTGATACACATTTTTTTCTGGACAGCGGGTTAACTTGGCGACGGAGAAGATGAAGACCCGATACGACACGAGTGGTACAGGACATTCATTCAACGAATGTAACAAGGTTTGGTTAGAGTATACGATTCGATTGAAAGAACTTTCTCCTAAACCACAATCACCCACGGACGGTCTTTACGTACTCTGGAACGTGAGGAATGCACTTCTTAGAAAGATAAAATAACACGAAAATGCCATCTTGCATAGAAAAGAAGAACTAATAAAATAATGCATTTTCCTTTTAATTTTATATGTCGGAAGATTTATTTGATGTGAAAGTCTTCGTGGAGGACATTTTAAGGAAACCTGTCTCTTATTCCCGTTATATATTGAGGAAACCTCGGAAGACCAACTATGCAGCCAATTCGTCTGCCAGGGTTCAAACCCTTATCAAATTATGAGCATTCAGCAGTCTTAACTAGGAGGGAGTATAATTCTCAGAAACATAAAATAAGGAGAAAATATTGTTTTTATATTCGAATCAGTATAATAATTTAGAAAGGAAAAATAAAAAGTAAATAAAAAAAGAAAAGTTTATTACACTATAACAATAAAAAATCTGAAATGTTTCAGATTTTAAATTCCGTCCAAAGGGGCGTTTTTTAACATTTTGTGTGTTACCTTTCTTTATTAAATATCATGTTCCTCGCACTTATAAGATCCAGTGCAACAGCAATATCGCAAAATAGTTTTAAAACGAGCATATCTTTAGAATTTCCGATACAGAGACTCACGCGCTGGAGATAAAAATGTTTTTTCTGCACAACGTTGCCATTGATCGCTTTGAAATCCTTGAGTTTGTTAATCAAAAATTCGTCAAAGTTTTAAAAAATAGGAAATCGATCATAAAACAAATTTCAAATTTCAAATTTGGTCTTCCACATGCTCATATTCGTTGGAGTATTACGTTATTCAAAATTCGATGACTCTATGTACCGTTATTTTATGACCATGTGAGAAATATACATACATTTACGCAGATTTTCATTATTTAATTTCTTCAAATATAATGCAGGACTCTAACATTTTATGGCAACAGTTTGAAAAGTGAACCGACATTTATCCGTCCGACGCAAAATGCCAAAACGAAACTAATAGTCCTTCGGGATTCAAATCCCTTTGGACTAAAAATAAGGTATTTTCCAGTTACTTGTATAGATTTGAGGGACCTATTTGCCTGTGAAAGATTTGGTGGAGGACTGGGTAATAATTATGTTACATGTACGGTAGATCCCGAAAACTTACTTAATAAATCCTTTCGATGGAGTTAAAATAGATCAGAACTACTGGTTAATTATTATAAAATTAAAAACAGATTAAAACATATGAAGAAAAACTAAGCTAATATTTTTCGCAACCTTTTTAATTTGTGAATCAAATGCTTTCATGAAGCTAATAGTACTTCGGCCCAAGATAAACGATTCCACAGACTCTACGCTTCGTTTTCTGTGAATTTTCTAGACCCTCTTATGAGATTAACTAAAACGTTAACTTATATTTTACTGACAGTTTTAAAATGATGCTCAATAAACCGATTGTTAATATCAGAATTGCAAATGCATAGTTCCGAAAACAGAATTTGATGCCTCGAAGTGATACATAACACTAAAAACAAGCTAAAATACTGAAAACGGATTTTTTATTTAATTGATTACGGCGTTTCTTCGTTTCAATGTATTACGAAAAATTGAAGAAATTACTGTGCCTTATATTTTCACGTTATTATAACGCAATACATTAAAAAAGTGATGTTTCCATTATATAGTTAAATAGTATTCAGTAGTTATCTCTTTTAAAATCTGACAGAACATTTCCTTTTTTTAAACTTATTTATTTATGCATGTTTATTGCTTTCTAGGTTCGTTCATCCTGCTTCTAATTTTTAAAAATACTTTATTGTAATATAATATAGCTTACTTCTTGTGTTTTAAATTTACCAGTAACAGTAATATAGTCTAATTTATTTAATGAACAGGATCTTTCATAACCGAGGGCGATATAGGCATAGGAACCATAATAGGATCCGCAGTATTTAATATGCTGGCAGTTACTGGACTTGTTGGACTTGTTTTATGGAACGAGGTTAGTTTTAAGCTTATTGAAGTTACAAATAAAATGAATTTTTTAAATAGCTTAGATATATATTAAGTTCCGCAAACATGTTTTAAATTTTCATTTAGTGTTGTACGATGAAAAAAATATTACGCATTGTAATTTATGACTTCATAAAAATCAAGTTAAAATCTATGATGAAACAGGTAACCTATCAAAGGCTCCTGTAATTTTGTCTTTTTTTTCCCTCTCTATATTCACTGTATTCCGAGATTCTGAATTATCTGGAATAATGCTGTTTCAGCTCCGATCACAATGTTTAATGCAGCGTGATATAAAAAGCATAGATAGCATGCAAGTGTGGATATTATTCCAAGAGTGTTCCTTGTGTTTTCAATGCTTATTAGTAGGAAAGAGAAAGATTTAACATTTGTTTTGACCACGAGTGAGCAAGAACTAACCTGGAAGCTCTCTCCCTTCCTCATTTTAATTCTTTATATTGTGAAGCTCAGTAAATCAAACTGATTTCAATTGTGTTTCTGAAGGTATGTGTGGTATTAAGCTATTTAGAATCATTGCCGTGTCATCAATATTGATCATCCATATTCATATTGTTACTTACTTGACTCAACGCAGATTGGTCATACAAGAGACATGCAAAAGAAATTATAACAATATGTTGTGAGACAAATTGATCATCCATATTCATATTGTTACTTACTTGACTCAACGCAGATTGGTCATACAAGAGACATGCAAAAGAAATTATAACAATATGTTGTGAGACAAATTGATCATCCATATTCATATTGTTACTTACTTGACTCAACAAACGTAGATTGGTCATACAAGAGACATGCAAAAGAAATTATAACAATATGTTGTGAGACAAAGTGAATATTATTATCAGAAACGGAAGTATGGGATTTGCTTTCAATTCAAATCCTAAAATCAGAAATTTGAGGCAATTTTTAAATCCTGTGATTGATTAGGAATATTCTTGGAAACATTATTTAATAAAGGTAGCAGCACTTAAATATGCTGTATCTTTAGCAGCATATTTTATAATAATTTACATCTTTAATTCTTTTTTAAGGTTTTGGATATTGACTGGTACCCAATAGCTAGGGACTGCATGGCATACTTTGTTACTGTATTGACTCTCATTTTCATTATTTCCGATAATATAGTTGCATGGTAAGTTTGTGATTTTTATTCTGATTTAAATAATATGAAATTTACTGATAATACAGAATTTCTCAGGGTCAGGTCCAGCGTTTAGGCGTTTTGCCGGTGCAATATTTATGTCTCCCAAATTCTGCCCAAAGGTGTCTTCCTGATTTCTAAAATTTTTCCGCCCGCAAAAAAAAAAAAAAAAAATATCTTTTATCGAAACTGTTGCACTTTTCATATTATTAAGAAAGTAATGCAATTTCCGTATAGGAAATGTTAGCCCAAAATTACAGCATTATGTTCGTAAATGATAAATTCTAATCATAACTCTATAAAATATGTACAATATGTTTTCATCGCTGTAATGATGATGTATAAAAGTGCACCTGTAACATGTCCCTGTGATAAATTTTATAGCAATTGTGAGTAATGCTATGAATACAATGTAATTTTGAAATTGTTTTAATATTTCTTCTGTTTTCCTTCAATTTTGCTGTTATTTATGCCATAACTTATATTAAATTGTGTATTAATAATGTTGTAAGGATCTTAAGTTTTACTAACGCTTATTTTATTTTAAAACTTTACTATCACATCTTATTTCCCACTGCCGCCCAGAAATAAATGCTTTAAACTGTTTATGCAAATTGCACTTGCTAACGCCCAAGTATTTAAGTTGTGGCTTTATGCCAAGAGAGAGAGACAGAGGGAAAGTGAGCCGCTTTGCCACTGTATTCCGCGCGAGTTTTCAATCAGTTGCTGCTTGCCTTTTAGGCCAGAGGTTTAGTCCTCTTGATATTTTAAAACGTATTGTATTTTCGGCAGTTTGCGTACTACATACGTAATAATTTAAAAGGCCAGTCTTAATGTTAGACATTTGTAAACTAATTTAAAGTTAGCTCTTATTTAGAATTTTAGTTAGTAGTTTTATATTTTTACGTTCAGACCACAAGTGTTTGGTCTCTGTATCCCGAAGTGTGGGAACACCTGTAATCGTATAGAGCAGTGGTCGGCAAAGTGCGGCTCCAGAGCCGCATGTGGCTGTTTGGCTGCTTAAGTGCGGCTCTGCTCCAAATATCCGCGGAAGGCGCAATAATTAATATTTTCATTTAAAA
Source organism: Stegodyphus dumicola (assembly GCF_044657685.1). NCBI lineage: Eukaryota > Metazoa > Arthropoda > Arachnida > Araneae > Eresidae > Stegodyphus > Stegodyphus dumicola. Next base: position 127,805,083 of record NC_140771.1, on the reverse strand, counting down.
AAACTTGGTAAAAAATTTCATCTTATTTTGATAAATTAAAATTCTTCTATAAATCGAGAACATGTATAATTTTTTGTTTGAGTAAAAAGATAGATAGGTAATTAAAATTTTATATTGTTGTAAAAATACATAACGAACATCAAGTTTAATATTATTAGTTTTCGTAAACGTAAACATAAACCATGTGCAAGCTACCGGCATGCGTGTGCATGCTTTTTATAAAGTAGTCAAGGTTCTAAATGGCATCACAGAGCAGCAGTTGCAGTGTGAACAGTTATGTCTTATCTACCGTGTCTGCCGTTATCCTGTCTTATTAAAAAGTTGTATTTTTTAATCTAGCTGCACATCTTACAGGTATTTTCATACGATTTTATTACACCTGCTATGTATGTCTGTGGTTCCGGTACAAAATTTGTAATCGATTTCTCGATAACTTTTATTTGTCCAAATGTTGAACGTTTTCTTCCATTTTTGGTCATATTAAAAGTTTTGTTATTCTGATGATGGAAAAAACTATTTTTTTCTTTTTAGTGCAGCTACATATATTAATAAGATTGTATTTTTAAAAAGATTTTTTTAAATTTTTATTTTCATCAATTTAATAATGATAATAATTTTGTACTGGTGGCTTTAGAAAAAATACCGTATTTATGCGAATCTAATGCGCCATCGAATCTAATGCGCATCCCCATTTTAAAACTTTAAATAATAAAAAAAATGTTTGTCGGCGAATGTAATGCGCATCAATGATATGAGAAATTTATTGAATCTTATTTTATACAACAATGGATTTGTATATAAACTATCAATTAATGGTATGATAATTTTATTTAAATTTAGATACCATATTTTATACAACAATGGATTTATACATAAAGTAGCAGAACATAGAATTAACCTATTAGAGGGCTATTGTCATGTGAAACAATCATTGTTAATTAGCACTACCGTATATAGGTACCTATAGTAAAATATGAACATGAAATAAATCGTAACATTTCTATCTAGCTAACAGTTTCTACAATCAATAGTAAACGTCTTTATTCACTAACGTTTTCATCACTGGAATCCTCGCCGCTCTCTTCGTCAGAAGCAGATTCATTTCTTCTTTCCTCATCATCGTCATAGTCATCCTCGGCGCTCCAGAGCACGTCATCGTCACTGCCATTCAATGAATTTGAAATGCAGCATTTCTTGAAAGATTTCACAATCATTGGTGCTTCGATGCTTTTCCAGGCAGCAGAAACCCAGTGTGCAACAATGTGCGGTACAGCACGCTTAATTTTCCTGTCGGGGTCAATACACGGTTTGGCTCACAAAACCATTTTTCGTACTCCGCCTGAACGTACCCCTTAAAAGGTTTATTTATACTAACGTCCAGGGGTTGTAACACAGACGTCATCCCTCCAGGAATGATAACAAGATCACTGCCTAGGCTGTGCATCTTCTTTTTTACGTCGTCGGTGAGATGACCACGAAATGCGTCCAGACAAAGCATTGATGGTGGATTAGAGAGCCCACCGGGACGGTGTTTCCATACATTTCGGAGCCAATCCGAGCATTAATGATTCCGTCATCAACCCCTTCTCTTGGTTTCGAATCAGGACATCATCTGGGAACAGCTTTTCATTCTTAGGGGTTTTAGGGCATGTTTTCCGTTTGAAGATTAAGAAAGGGGGAAGTTTGCACCCGTCTGCTGTTATTGCCAGCATCACTGTTACGCGTTGTTTTTCACATCCCGAAGTTTTGATGATAACTTCCTTAGTCCCCTTCTCCATAATGGTGTAGTTACGAGGCATATCAAACCAAATTGCCGTCTTGTCAGCGTTGCCAATTTGCCCCATTGAAAAATTCTTTTCCTTCCGAAGTGTGATGACATACCACTGAAATGTTAGTAGTTTTCCCTCATAATCTGCAGGAAGCTTTTGGCATATTGTTGTACGGCGTCTTAGAGATAAACCCACCCGCTTCATAAACCGATCCACCCATCCACGGCTAGCCTTAAACTCTTGTTTCGGTATTCCAAGAACTTCAGCCTCCTCTTTTGCTTTATTTCTTATGGTATCACTAGTCACAGGTTGTCGATTCTTCCTCCTTTCACGTACAAATTCCAAAACCTTTTCTTCAATTTTAGGGTGTCTTCCTTTGCGAGGGCCAGTGAATTTCTTTCTACTAGCTTTAGTTGCAAACAGTGCCAATTTCTGTTGCCGCCACAAGCGAACATTGCTCTCAGCTACGTGTAACTCTCTCCCTGCCTTTCTATTGCCATTTTTTTCAGCGTAAAGAATTACTTTACGTTTGAAAGTAGCGTCATATGACATTCTTCTCTGTTTGCCCTCCATTTCGTGACTACGTACTCTGCAGTTTGTATCCTCTATGCAATAATGTGTCAGCGATAAATGTAACGGTAAATGTAGTCGAGAAATTTGGTTGACGTCATCGGCGAACTTTGCACTCGAATCTAATGCGCCATCGAATCTAATGCGCACCCCAATTTTGAATACTACATTTGGCCAAAAACGATGCGCATTAGATTCGCGTAAATACGGTATATTTGGAATATTTTTATAGGCACCCCAATTGCAAACCAAAAAAAAAAAAAAAAAAATCAAAGGAAAACGGAAGATGAAAGCCGCGAATTTAAAGTTGAGTGGACCGAGAATTTTGCGTTTATTAAAAACTTGAATGGACTTCCGATATGTCTTATTTGTAAGGAGAAATTCGCGCATAACAAGAAGTCAAATTTAGAGAGACACTTTACAAGAAAGCACGCGTCATTTAGCACTAAATATCTACCGGTGATGCAAGGAAGAAAGCAGTTGAGGAACTTCAGAAGAGTCGTCAACTTCTGTGCTTAATAACTGGATGCAATCTTCCAGCAATATTAATATGGCAAGTTTTGTTTGTAGCCGAGAGATTGCTAAGCAAGGAAAACCGTACACAGACGGCGAAGACATAAAAAATAGTTTTAGAAATGCATCCAAAGAGCTATTTCGGGATTTTAAGAACAAAGCATTTTATTCTGAAAAGAATTAAAGAGTTACCACTGTCTGCCAAAACAATTAAAGATAGAACAATTAAAACGTGTTCGAATATAACCACCCCGCATATCGAAGATCTGAAATTGGTTTCGGCTTTATCAATAGCAGTTGACGAGTCTTGTGACATAAATGATACAGCGCGAGTTTCACTTTTTGTAAGATTTATGTCTCATTCAGGCCCTAAAGAAGAACTTTTAGGATTATTGTCACTCAAAGGTCAGACGCGTGGAGAAGATATCGCCAATGCTGTAATTGAGTGTATGGATAAACATCATATTCCCCTCGATAAAATTGTATCGATTTCAACAGATGGGGCCAAAAGTATGACCGGCGTAAGAAAAGAGGTTGTTGCTATTTTGAAAGAAAAAATTAATCACGAGATACTTGTTTACCATTGTATCATTCACCAAGAAGCGCTTTGTGCGCAAACATTTCCGGAAGAAATTTGTAAAGTTATGGAATTAGTGATTACCATTATCAACTCCATTTTAGCTAAAGTTCTTAATCATCGCCAACTCAAAGAATTTATTTTGAAATGGAGAGTTAGTACGCTGATCTTCTGCTTCATAACAAGGTACGTTGGTTATCAAGAGGGAACGTTTTAACGTTTCGCGCCCCTTTTTCCGGAAATCCTTTCCAAGGCGCATTTCTCCTTGAGAAGGGTGTTCACTATCCAGAACTAACAGACGATCAGTGGATCCAAAACTTTTATTTCATGGTAGACGTTAATGTTCATCTAAATCAGCTTAATCGTAAACTGCAAGGGAAAGAAAACTTAGTTTTTACGATGTTAGAAGAAGTAATAACATTCGAAAACAAATTACCCATTTTTGCACAGGATTTTGAAAGAGAAACGTTGTTTCACTTTCCGAGCCTGCTGAAGCATCGCCAAGAAAATAATTTCTCTGTTGATAAACACCATTTTATAACAATAATTTTAAATATGAGGGAAGCATTTCTCAGCAGGTTTCAGGAATTTAAAAACAGCAGAGCAACTTTAGCATTTGTCAAAAATCCTCTTAATTCTACTACAATAACCAAGTTGAAATTTTCTCCTTTTGAAATTGACATTGGTAGCTTTGAAATACAATTGCTGGATTTAAAAAGCAAGGAGATATGGCGCTCTAAATTCGAACGTATTTGTGTTGAATTGGAAATATTGGAGAAGAAAAAAATGTGATCTTAGTTCACAACACAAGTGGTCTGCTTTGAAAATGAAGACATGATCATTTTCAACGCTTGAAATAGTATTCCTGACTCTTACGATCAGCTGAAAAAGCTCGCGTTTGATGCTCTTTCCCTTTTCGGTTCTACATATATAGCGAACAATCTTTTTCAAGCATGAACGTTATCAAGAGTAAACTGAGAAGTCGTCTTATTGATGAGAACTTTGAATCATGCCTAAAATTAAAAACAACAACATACAAACCTGACTTACACAAACTTTCCAAGGAGATTCAAGCACATTGTTCGCATTAACAAATATTTATTAAATATTAAATTTAGTTTTATTTAGTGTAATAAAAGTTTACTAAACAAGCAGATTTGGCTCCCAATTTGTTTTTTAATTGTTGTAATGTTCATATTTGGCTCTTTGGCTAATAAGTTTGCCGACCTCTGGTATAGAGAATAAAGGATAAAGTCAACCCTTCCTGCTTGTGTCGTCCATTCCACACATACTTGAACATAGCTTGAGTAAGCTTCCTGTTCCTATTCAGGACACGTAATGTTTCTGAAGCAGATAAAAAAACATACTAGTTCTGATAATGCTTCCCATAATTTCGTAATTAAAAGTATCTTTTTCGGGATAAACCACAATACAGTCAAAAGTCGTTAATTCGGACACCCATAATCCGGAATGATCTATAATCCGGACCTCAAAGCTACAAACTTTCTGCGCATGCGTCGCGTTGACGCATGCGCGTAAGACCTTTACGGCTGCGAATAGGCGTGTGCGCGTGCGCAAAATACGTATACGAATGCGCGTTTAATGTATAACGGACGGTATAAGCTAAGCTAAAATTATCTAATTCAGTTAATGTTGCAGATTGCGTTGTTCCTTAATCTTCGAATTGGATTCGGCTTATTATTTCTTGCAGACTGTTAGAGCAATTTTATAAAAGTAAGCTTGAACTTTCGATTATGTCAAATAGAATTTCTGATATATATTTACTAATATGTAAAGGATCTACAAAACAAAAGTATGTTTCGAAGTCTATTAAACAAAAAGTGGAATTGCTGCAAAAAATGGATAAAGGCATATCCTTTGTTTATCTAAACTTTAACGTTTGTTTATCTAAACTTTGTTTATCTTTAACGCCGCGGCGCGCAATGAATTGGAAGTTGATCTGTCAACTCTATCCTTATCTTCAGAGCAGATGTTTTTATTTTATTTGGTTTATAATTCCTTACTAAATGTAGTATTTCATCTCGATGTACTCCGTCTTTAATATGATTTAAATCAAATTCCTCGTCATTATAATTCGCTTCCGATAGCGAAGAAAGTGACAGGGGTTATTGAAAACGAAAAAATTTCGATTGACAAATTAGTCAGTATTCTCGACACAGCAATTATAGGACTTGAACAGCGGAACTTTGTAACTGAACAAGAAATTATGTCTGTTTATAGAATTAAAGAGAATGTATTATCACATAAAAAACGAAGCAACTTAAACAACTTATTGAAAGAAATGTTTAATAAAGTAAACAAATAAATATTAAGCTTTTTTTTTTTGTAAATTTTGATGTCCTTTAGATCATAATTGTTCTTTATTTCATAAATTACGGTTTCATATTTTTAATTTTATAATTTCTGCATGCCGTCTTACCAGATTTAAACTGATGATCTATAATCCGGAAAAATCGATAATCCGGAATCGCAGAAGTCCCGACGAGTCCGGATTAACGACTTTTGACTGTATTACATTTTTCAACTGTTCACGTTTTACACTTAAGTCCTTGATTTTTGTTAAATCTTGTTTGTAGAAATTTTTTTTTTCATTATTTTGTATTTTTGTGTTAATTTCTTTCCATAATCCTCATGACATCTGTAATATGGCTCGTTACTCTGTAATTACACGAATTTCACTATTGTGACAATCACATTAAAAGTCTGCAAAAATGTTTTCCTAATATAGCATTTGATATAATAAACGCAAGTAACTCAAATCGTTTTACATTTGTACTCAATTCGTTTGTAAATGTTTCCCTCTTTCTCCTACTTACAACTTTTCTCTAAATTTTTCTCAATCGATGAAATGGCTCGTGTTTAATAAATCTCTTCCCTGGTGAGTCATTCCAACCCTCATGGTAGACAGAATGCCTCATTGGGAGTGCTATGCACGATATATATGTATATGCAAAATACAACTAATCGTCTTGCATGCTTAAGATTTCTGTTAAATTTATTTTAATTTAGGGTTTGAAATAAAGAAATAACTGATGCAACATTATTAAGAGTTTTCATTTTATAGTGTGCATGCGTTTAGCGTTAGCGAAAATTGTGGATATAGATGTATTTCCTTAACTTTCGATGGAAGAGTACAGGTTGACGTACAATAGTGATATATGAACACAGGGCTAGAGAAGGCGTCACATTACAATTAACGTAACTATATCAAGAAAATTTCCAATAACAAATATAGAAGTCGCAAAAACATGAATTTCACGAGAACCTGAGATTCTGCGAGATGGAGAAAAAAACGAGTTGCTAGAATGACGCATAAGAAAAGAAAATAACGGAGGTATCAGTTTCTAAACAGTGAAAAGACGGTAAAGTGAAAATAGCAGAATATGAGCAGAAAATGAAATAGAAATAACTCTAAAGATAAAGGAAGGTACTTGTGTCTTATACTAAGACACAAATGTTACAGGCTGTTGGTATATGAACCTTAATAATATCAAGAACAAATTTCATGTGGGCAACAACTAAGGTAAGACTGTCACAACACATACACAATCACTCTCTCCGCATCTTGCACCAGCGTCGGTAACAAATCTTGAGGAATGATGTCGGTCTAATAAATATAAGTATTCGCACTTTTTGTTCAATTAAGTGTAAATGTCTCATCGGTAATTTAATATAATCTATAACGTTTACTGCATGAATTTCGAAATTTCTGACAAAAAAAATCTGCCACGCTGCAGATTTCTCACTCTGTAACATATGTAAAAGCGGTAGAGAAACATATTCAATAATAATCGTAATTCAGTGATAACCAAGGATAGATTAAGATCATTTACAACACCTCACCTTGTATTCTATGCAATGGCATGAAGAACCTCTGCGATGACTGCAACATCTACTGAGAGATTAGCCAATTGCTTTCGGTTGCACGCCTTCGCATTTGCTGATTATATAGTGCGCAACTTGTTTTAAATATAGAACTGCTTTTGTAGTGTTGCAAATATTCTTGTAACACGTCTTTAAGTATTCATTGCATTACACTTTCGAAAGTCTTCTCTTTCTTTTCCATGCAATGCCTAATCAATACAGAAAAGAGAAAAATGCATGCTTTATCTGAAATGAGACTTTTGAAAGAAAAAATTGGAAGAGAAGAATGGAAGATGGAAGAATAGTAAATTTAGTCTGTAGTGGTGCAACCTCATATCAACGAAACTATACGGTTATTCGTTCTGTCGTCGGTATTGGCTTGCTCGTTCCTATTATTAAAAGACCAATATCTATTGCTATTTTTCGTTCCATGAACCATTTCTTGCCAACGCCATACTTCGTTTTCGTTCACGCAAAATTTCAGAAAACCATGAAATCCCGGTATTTGTACTGGAAGTGTTAATATGAAAAAATTGTATGACATTATATGAATATATTACATTTAATATGAAGAAAATTATGATAAAATAACTATATCATTATACAGTCCACCGAACTAACTACAACAGTCGCTGCTGCGAGCTGTTGAAATAACAATAACATTCATTTTATTTTTGGTTAAATATATTCCGTGCATAAATCTAATCTTTTTTTACAAACATAAGCTGGTAGTTCAGCTGATTTTGAAAATAAAGGAAAGATATATGTTATAATCCGCACCTCAGAGTAAAATAATTTAAATAATACATTTGTACATACATACTTGGAGTGTTTTTTATTGTTATGCACTTATACGTACATATTTTTTTTACGTGCACACTTGTAAATAAATATGAGGAAATATCCTATTTTAAATGCCATTAATTAAGTAAGAAATACTAATCAATGGAAAAACTAAATAAAGCTAAGCGATATTAATGCGTTATTTCTGTGTCATCATAATGCTTTTAAGACCAGAATTCTAAATAAGTCTTTTTTACATAAAATTATTATTATTTCTTTTCCAGGTGGGAATCCCTTGTTTTGCTGGCTGTTTTCTTTATTTACATAGCTGTGTTGAGTTACAACAGAAAAGTCGAAAATTGCTCAAGGCAGTTGGTATGATAATTTCTTTTCAGTGTTTCAAAATTCTGAACAAAGAACAAAATCAAAATTCCGTTCATTAAGTTTTTCTTTATTAGGTAAAATACATTTCTCAGAAACGATGTTTTTGTTGCTATTGTGAAGAGGAGGAAAGAACGCCACTACTCAGACAAAGCCCATCTGCTCCAGAAATTGTTCAGACGTCATCACAAATTAGACAAGAAAGGGATAGTTTCAGTGTCGAATTCACAGAAAGCAGCAAAAAGGATTTTCTCCAGAAACAATTAATTGCAATAAAAATTGGTAAGATATGCTCTTTGTACAAATTAACAAAAGATGCATGACAGATTAAAAATTTATGTGTGATATTAATAAATAAATAAAAACGTTCCATAAAATGCTAGCGTTAGTTCCATTAACTACAATAAAATTCCACTCGAGCGAATATGTAATGAAATAAAACACTGAATAAGTGAGTTCGCAAACCAGTTACTTCCAATTTTTTCTCAGCGTTTCATTTCTAGAGATAAATATATATTTTGCGATGAAAGCAAGTGATCCCAGTATATTATATTCATAACTAATGAAGTATAATTATAAGTGCATCAAACATTTCAATAGATTACTTAAAAAAATTGCAGAACTCTCAAATGAATTTCTGTCTTCCTATTAAGACTTTTGGCAATTAGAACTTTAAATAGTGTTATAAATTTTTGCAAATACTTATATTTATTCGTTCATAATTTTGTTTTGTATTTTTGAATTGTTACATGTTTTTTTATACACCTAATTCCCCTCTTACACGATATCAAAATAAATATTTCATTCTCTTTTTACGCGTGCCATGTTTATCTAACACGAGTGGACCGAATTTTCCAACATCATTCAATAGCACACACAATCGATGGATAAGATTTCTATTATCTATCATTTGAAGATAGTAGTGAATTATTAGTCGACAAAGCCCTAAGCAGAGAAGGGAATATTAGCGGTTGGCCTTGATAGTTCTAATTCCGCAGAACGTAGCGATGGTGAAGAAATGATCCAGTTTCAAATGCAGATTTAGTAAAAGGTCTGGAACTGTCTTTAAATTTGGGTATTCATTTTGTCAAAGAATACCCTAATGAGAAATTTCAACGTGAACAGTGTTAACAGCATCTTACAGAGAATTATATTACAGCCTAACGAAAACACGAACACAAAGATTACTAACTGAATTCCTTCAAGAGCTCACAGAAAGAATCTCATTAATAGAGGAAGAAGACGATGTCCCCAACATTTATGGTGATAGCAGTGATATTCCAGGTTCACGCAAACGTATGCGCTCCTTATTGTCAAAAAGTGAAAATGACTAAAACCTGTTATGTATAAAACAAGCTTTTTTTCGGGGGTTCATTAACAATATTTTTCATTGCAAATGCAAATTTACTTTAATATACTTTCATTACAAGTTATTACATGTGTATTTTGTTGAAAAATTAAAAGCTTAAAAATAATATTTATAGATTTTTATTTTTCATTATATTTGCCGAATTTTTAGATCTGGAGCTAGTTTTCTGTACTTCCATGGATGCAATATTTTTTTACAGGTATTTTTACGAGTATTCTTCAGAAACATATCTCAAGTCTAAAAACATAATCAAATGAATATTTATAATAATTTTGTTTATTTATTGCGTATATTATTTAATTTTGAATTTGTAATTATCCCTTGGGTTTGTATGTGTATATTTCGTGCATTATGCTGTATATCTATTTTAATTCTGAATCGATTAACTATTGAATTATAAGAATAGCTCAAGTAGCATTTTCGAAGTTCTAGAAGAAATCTTTTTTTAACTTTCCAAAAGTCTAAATCTCTTCTCCCATGAGCAATAGCAAACTGTTAGCCGCCGTCAGTCGAGCAGTATAATACTAGTTGGATTGAGACTTTTCGTCTATTTTACACTCTTAAGTTTTCTACTAAGTAATTAATGCTTTAAACATTGCTCTTTTAGCACTTTTAATAATCTACGCTAGTATTCGCGTGTTAAGGAGAGTTTCGCCTTACCTCTATCTTTTTTTTTTCCCGTTAATCTATTTCTTAATTAGAAGAACAGCTATTTATTTAATTAAATTAAATTCTTTTTAATTATTTCAGAGTATCTCAACGAACCTATAGCATGTAAGTAACATTGATAGCACACTGATAGTAACAATGATAATACTCTAGAAGAGACATCAAAATTGGTAACTTATGTTGAAGTTTCTTACACGAAATGCGAAATATTTTGTAATAGTATCGTGAATTCAAAAACGAAAGGAACTGGTTTATTACTAATAGTTCTCTTACATCTCGTAAAAAAGAGATGAATTGACGAAGACTGATATGCTCATGAAATTCTGACTTTCCATAAATAGCTGCTATTCCACAAATAACTGCTATATGTATTGCAACAAAAAAATCTAAACTAGATGGCTGACTATTTTGAATCAAATGCAAGTATTTAAAAATCTTGAAACACATATAATTTTATTTTCTAAGCATTTATTTTTACTTTTAATAGCGGAAAATAGTTGCAATGATTTATTGGGTAAGTAAAGTGTTACCCAAAATAACTCTTTCTTAATTAACTTGGACAAATGAATTTTTAGCGTACTCTTAATAGTCTAAAATTCCAATGAATAGTCTAAAATTCGTAATGCGTAGCGCAATGTGAGAAATAATTGTGAATTGGATTGTATTATGAAATTATCGCAAAGCACTCGAGGACTATTTGCTTAAGGGAAGGGATTCGTTCGTGAAGTGCTTTTGAAGAGAAATTGTCTCTAGTCGACGTTACACGTGGATAAAACCACAAAATTTCCCATGAGCTATCGTTCCCTGGGATTTAAAAACAAGTTGAATTCAACGCTACTACTGATGAGAAATATTTGTGCAAAATGTTAGCATAATAAATTCTCGATGTAACGAACTCGCTTGATCTGCGGGGGGTGTAAAATAAAATATTCATAAGTGAGAACAGCATTACAAAAACACAAATCTTTCAAAGCGATAGTTTGTAAAAACGTACACTGGAGGTTCCCAAGTCGAGTGTAATTCGTTCAAAATTCCTTTAATTAAAGCCGCTGGTATTTTTCTTACAGGAAAAAGGCCACCAGCGGCCGAGCGGTAAAGTCGGTGAACAGTGATAGTTCGTTCTGCAGTTCGAATCCCAGCGAATGGGCTGGCTGCATGAACGCTTTCGTGGTTTAAACCCGTTTCCCTTAGAAAGTCCTCCACAAAAGCATCCCTTCCCTTAGGCAGATAGCTCTCGTGTAATTTGCCATAATCAACTAAACCAAACCAAATCTTTATTACAGAAAAAGTTATTCTTGGCGAAGAAGATGTTACAGATGGAACATTATGCTCTTCTCCAAATGGTGGATTCTGGAGTTTAGCTTGGTGGTTTCTAATGTATCCAGCAAATCTCTTGTTCTTTTTGACTATTCCTAACTGCAGTTTCAATAAACTTTACCCCATCACTTTTCTAATGTCAGTACTGTGGATAAGCGTTCTCTCATACTTAGCGGTTTGGATGGTAACAATAATTGGTGAGAAAGTTTCTATTTCATTTGCAACATGCTCAACATACTTTTGACTAAAATTCTAACACATAACATATCTAATCAAATTCAGGTTACACGTTTTCCGTTCCTGATTCAGTTTCCGGTCTCACAATACTGGCTGCTGGTACAAGTGTTCCTGAAGTAATCTCAAGCATCATCGTTGCTCGTGGAGGTAAGTTACTTTTATAAGAAGCATCCATGCAGAATTAAATTGCTTTACTTGTAAACTAACCAAGTATTATAGATTATTCTTAACCTAGTATTATAGATGGGATTACAAAAAATATGCATTCGAAATTAAATTGTTTTATATAAAAACTAACCAAGGCCACTTTACAAGGGGCAAATGATTGACATACTTAGAGTGCATATATATTATTTGTTGCTTAAAATAATAACTCTTACTGCCTCGAATACATCGAGGTTGTTTGCGATTAACCGTATTTTCTTTATCCTGAAGGGATTAGAGCATTAAGTTAATTTTTCCCTATCTAAAGACTGATGACACATTTAAGTTGATTAATCATAATTTTGTGGCACAGTGATTTGAAATTGTTATAAGGATTAATAATTTGGATATATATTTTTTTTTAATTGCAATAGTTCACGTGTCAAAAATACTCATTTTTAAATTAACGAAAAAATAATTTAAAAATAATTTTTAAACCAACGAAAAAATAACGATATAACTCCTTCGATGAATCCATCAGTACATATTATTAAGTGATAGGCATCTTTGGAAGCTTCTAAAGCTGTTTGCATCCTCAGAGCGGCATTTTTTTTTTTTTTTTTTTTTTTTTTTTTTTTTAAATATGCGCTTTTTAAGTATAGTCTAATAGTTGTAACGTATGGAACTGTATTTTACAAGAAACGAAATGGGGATTTTCATATATGGTTTTTTAAAGAATTTACTGTAACTGTAAGAATTCTAGCAAAACTTTGAAAATATCGCGCATATTTGGCCACAAAAGGGCTTTGGATGAACATAACCAGCATTAGTTCGCAGATATCATTTTGAGTAATAGGGATACAACACTGGCTCGAATAATATCGCAATTTAGTAGACATCAGCATGAGAGCTGTGGAACTCCATTATATGGGCTTTAGGAGTTAACACCTTATAAGAGCACTTTTGATAAATGCATGATACATGCCGCTCATCTGGGGTTAGGAATTTGGACACTGGACATTTGATGACTGAAAAAGAGTTTGGATATGGAAGGATTTAAATTTTTTTTTTTTTTTTAATCTTATGATTTCACGTGTCCTACAAGTTAGCAAGATACAGTTTGTGGTGGCTCTATAATGGTATAGAATTTCTTACTGGCATTCAGGGAGTCCATATAACAAATATAAACGTTTCTGGCGGGTGAACCTCTTTCTGATGAGTTACACCCATTCATGCTCAACATTCATGAACATGGGTTTAATCTGTTCTAACAGAACATTGTTCATACAGACATATCTAGATATCAAAATTATGATGTCTTGCAATGATCACCCAAGCCATTGCACCTTAAAGTTATCGGCCATTTCTGGGATGTCATGCAACGCATCGTGCACACAGAAATTCTATACATCTGAATTTAATAAAGTTATGGACTTCTTTACAGGAAGAATGATGTTCACTGTTTACAAAATACTCCTGCATGTTTGCAGAGCCGATGTTTCTGAAGATCTATGCTCTCGTGAAGGCCCACTAAATACTTGACAGATGCGCCAGAATTCTGGCGTTTAGTCGATATTTTTTTTTTTTTTTTTTTTTTTTTTTTTTTTTTTTTTTTTTGCCAGATAAAGCATGTGAGCATGAGTATCCTATGTTGCAAAACCTCTTGCAAGTTTATTCCAGTGGTTCTCAACATGTATTGCTCATAGCCCTCCTCCAAAAAAGATAAAATTAATAAAACTTGAATGAAATAAATTTCCATTTTAATTACTAAACTTCAACAATAAAAAATTTAAGTAATGACTGAATATGTATTTGAATCGAACTAATAACGAAAAGGCTTGATTTATTAAACTACAGAAATTTTTTTATGTGCGGTCAGATTTTGATTATATTCCACGAGTATCACTGGTAAATAAATATTATAGAGCTATTATGATCAATTTAAAAAATTTTAACATATATAATGTCACGCATGTGCATTGCGCCAGTTATTTACATATCTCTACAGTTTATAGTTTACATTCCTTCGTTATCCATCTTTGCATTCCATTGCTATCCAAATTTAAAAATAAAAACCTTGGGGGGGGGGACTTTTTATGTCCACTGACAGTAATTTTGAGAAAAATGAATTTTTAGGTTGTCTAACTTCAGTGATAAAGAAATATTGTTATAAAATAAGTAAATAAATTTTCAGTATTTATTTAGAAAACAATATTTCAGATGTCCTGTTTTGCACCCGCTAAGTCTTTCTACCCGTAGAGCGAAAAATCAAGCTTACGTGCAAAAGGAACGCAAATAAAAAGAGCAATTTGATGTGAGATTAAAAAGAAATTCGTAAGAAATGATACGAATTTTTATTTATAAAGTGAAAGAAAAAAAAAGTGATTTGACTCTTTTTTTTTTTTTTAATAATAAAATCTCAAAGCTTTCAGATTAAGCCCAAAGGGGCGTTCTTTCATTGGCACATAGACACACGTTTCGAGATCATTTTACTAAAAACATTTAAATACAGCATATCTTTCGAATTTCCGATACACATTCTCCTTCACTAGAATAAAAATGCTTTATTCCGTACAGGGTTGCCACTGCTCGCTTTGAAATCGTTGAGTTTTTAATCAAAAATTCGTTAAAGGTTTTACAAAATACGAAATAAATAGTAAAACAAATTCGAAATTCAAAATTCGGATTTCCAATGTCCATATTCAAGTGCAGGATTACGTTATTGAGAATTTGATGGCTCTAGGTACCTTTTTTTTTTTTTTTTTTTTTTTTCGCAATGCGAGAAATATACATACATTCATGCAGTTCTTCATTATTTAATTTCTTTAAATATAATATAGGTCGGTAATATTTGGTGGAAACAATCTGAAAAGTGATTCAACACTTTCAGTGATTCGAAGCAAAATGGCGTTTCAAGTCTAATAGCCCTTCTAGGTTAACGACACTTTGAGCTAATAAAGACTCAGCCTATGCATAAAAGTAATTATGGGCATAAATTAGATGGAGACGATGGAAGAGAAGTGTGAAATAACCTAGCAATCAAAGTATGCTAATGTGCAAGTGTACAGTGTGCCAAAAATTAAAGAAGTTTGCGTGTCTATAATCAACTAGAAACAAAGACTCCTAATTGTATTGTTGTAAATTGGTGACTGAGCTATTGAATATAGTTTAACGAAAAGGCTAAAGAAAGGCCATAATTTTAAATGAAAAAGATTTAAGAATATGGATTGCTCGTTCCAGAAGTTGAGCACAGCTGAACATTTGTTTTTTTATCAGAAAAAAGATAAAAACCTATGATCAGAAGTGCTGGGCTAAAATTTTCTAAGTGTATATCAGCTAGTTAAAAGCGCCAGCAAAACCAAAAAAGGGGTCTGTAAGGAGCCAAATTAAATTAAATTATATTAATAAAGCCAAAATGTAGTTAGTTATATAAATAAGAAGTTTTAAATTCAAGCTAATTTGTTAATTGTAATGAAAGAGTAATAAATGAAAAAAGAAAGTAAAAAAGAATAAAGAAAAACCTAAATAAAAATTTTAAATTAGAAAAAATAAAGGCTGACGAAATGCAAAATTTTAACTACTTTGAATGCTGTAGAAGAATGATAAATAGCTTAAATAAAAGGATATCTATTAAAATAAATTTCTGACAGAAAATTAGCATAAAAATTATTAAATACATTAATTTACGACAGATATTTACTCCCAGGCATTATTTAAGGAATTTAGTGGAATAAACGAGTCACGAGAAAAGAGACTAAGTGCTAACAAGCAATGATTTCAATATACAATGGCTGCATCCTATGGAAATCAATATGAAACAGAAGAGGTTCAAATGACACCATATGAAAGAGATGTCAAACTCATAGGTACACTTGGGCCAAACAAACAAGGTTTAACTTTAGGTGGGCCGCAAAATAAATAAATAAATATTCATACAAACGTAGATTTATTTCGAATAATACAATAATAAACATATCTATTTATATAGAAAAGAACAAGAAAAATTTAATGTTTACGTCCTGATAACTTGACATCATCTATTTCGGGAGAAATTTTGTTTGCAGTGAAAACTTTCAACGCTGACCCAAGGTGAGCATCATTAATACGGTTTCTAATAGGAGACTTATTACCTTTCATGACTGAAAATAACACCAATAAGTGCTACCAAGCATGGAAATAATTTCATATGCGAATTTTCGAGTATTTTCAAACCTGGCTGGTAAATATTTGTAAAATTCAGGCACGCCCACTTCAATGAATTTTGCTTTTAAATTTAAGTTGCATTGAATCTCGATCACCTCCATTTGCATATGGCTGGGTACTGAGTCAATACTTACTGAGAAAATCGAAGAAAACAAAAAAAGTTTGTCTTCGAGGGAACTAAAATCATTAAACCTCGTTTCAAATTCAGTTGTTAAATTTGCAATTTTTTCTCCGTATTTTTGATACGAACAAGTATAATCTAAACTTGATTTGTTCATGCTGCACGTAAGTGCGTCAAATCTTCATTTTTAAGTTGTTTTTCCCAAAGAACTAGTTGACATTTGAATGCTTTAATTATGTCAAACATGTTCGTAATGATATGATCTATTCCTTGTAACGATAAATTTAAATCGGTTAAGTGTTTGGTTATATCAACCAAGAAAGATAAATCTTGTATCCATATTGGATCGTAAAACAAACTTACGTCTTGATTTTTCGTTTTTAAAAACTGACATATTTCTTCTTTCAAATCCCAGAATTGTTTGAGAATCTTGGAGCAAGATAACCAACGTACCTCGGTATAGTAGGACAAACCCGAATATTCACTATCTAACTCACTTAAGAAAGCAGTGAATTGACGCTGATTTAAATCTCGAGATCTTATAAAATTTATAACTTTTTTTATATATGACAAAACATTCTCCATATTTATTACTTTCGTGCATAGAACTTCTTGATGTATAATACAATGCATATGATGAATGTTTGAACCGTGAATTTCATGAAGTTTTTTTCTCAGTAATGCTACGAAGCCCTTGTTTTTCCCGGTGATTGATGGAGCGCAATCTGTAGCTACAGAATTTAATTTTGCCAAAGGTAGATTGTATTTCTGCAGAAGTTCAAAAACACAAGTAAATATATCTTCTCCTGTGGTAGTACCAGGCATCGGTATTAGTTCCAGTAATTCCTAAAAAATGTTAAAATTCTTGTCACAAGAACGAAAAAACACTGCTAATTGAGCTTTGCCACTAATGTCCGTGCTCTCGTCACAGGCAATGGAGAAACTTTCGAAACTAGATGATTTTGCTTTGATCTGATCACTTAAATTTGCGGCTAAATCAGTAACTCTTTCCGCAACTGTATTTCGAGACAATGAAATTGATTGAAAAGCCTTCACATTTCCAGGACAAACAATTTCTCCAGCTTTCATTAGGCATTCCTTGATGAAATCACCGTCAGTAAAAGGCTTCGAATGTTTAGTTATCAACTCGGACAAGACGTAGCTTGCATGTACCGCCGCTTCACTTTCTTGCAATACTTTACTAAACATGGACTGTTGCTTTTTCACTCCTAACTTGAGCTCTTTCAACTTTTCTTCTCTCATTAATACTTCGTAATTGTTATATTTCGATTTGTGTTGTTCGTAATGACGTTTAATATTATATAACTTTGGTACATTAATAGTACATATCAAGCAGATTATTTTATCTTTTATTTCACAGCAAAAATATTCTAATTCCCATTTTACTTGGAATATTCTATGTTCGTCAGCGATTTTTCGTTTAATTTTACTACCACTTGGTTTTGATATAGACATACTGAATACAAAGGGCTGGAATAAACACGGTTAACGTTAAAAAGTTAACAAAAATTTATTCTTTCCAAAAGAGATAAATCAAAATGCTGAAATAGTTCTTCAAAAATATTCTAACAATATCACAAAATGTCAAACGTTTAGCAAAAATCAATTCAAAACAGAGAAACTAATTCTATGTCACAGCGAAATCACTACAAATCAATCACAGCATTAAGTAAACAAACAGTTCGCTAGAACTACAGCTACTACTGAGATGAGTTGTTTGTTCTCGGCTTTTATAAGCTTTATAATTAATTTCTCGAATATACTGGAAACATCTATAAATATCTGGATTTTTGTGGATGGCAACAGCAATTACGAGATATTTATTTATTAGGTATTAAATGCACGCGCTGTTCTATTTTTAACCTTCCAACGCAGCTGTCTTTTCAAAAATCGTCTGCGTTGCTAAGGCAACATGAAGCAAATCTAATTACAATTCTAAATAAAAAAACTAACTAAATAAATAACTATGAAATCCGTAACAATATGAATTAAGTAATAATTAATAATAAAGCAAAGTGCATGCATGTGCAATATATCGTACAAAACTATGATTGGAAAACTGAGACCATGAGTTCGGCCACATTCGGCTATCGGGGGATACGTACAAGTTCTGAGTGCACGTGTCCCCCAAAAGCCGAAGGTAGCTGAACGCAAGCTACTCACACGCATTTGCAATTTAAGTAGTGTGTGTGTCGGCTCGCTGTGAGTAATGTAACACTGAATAAATTATCGTTAATTACTTAGCAGTAAACATTTCATTTTTTTCTTCGTCGATATGTTATTTTATTATTATATATTATTATTTGCCGATATGTTGGCCGGGCCGCAAAAATATTTGTTGTGGGCCGCGAGTTTGACATCCTTGCCATATGCCAAGATAAAGCCAAAAAGGTAAATCCATAAGTCAAATCAATACTAGCCATTTATGCGAACATTGCTACTTATATTTCAATTAAAGCGTAAAAAGAGATAATTAAAAGAGAGCGAGAGAGTGAAGAAAAAAGAAATAACAGCAAGTGTGGAAACAGGTCGACACATAATCAGTAATATGCGTGACATACAGCTATTAATTTAATAAGAAAGATCAACCTTTTGGTCCCGGTGTGCAAAATATTTCCTTGGTCACAGTTACAGATATAAATACTTTTTTCTCCTTAAGAGATTCATAATGTAGAAGCTATTTCTGTTGCCCGCTAGATAATATTATTATTTCAATTTCACAAAAAATGTACATATTTAGTTTTTCCTCGGGTCTTCAAATGTTAAGTTTAAATACCAAATTTATCTATAGTTATATTATTTTATGAAATGAACAAACGAAAAAATTATTGGTAGTATTTAATTATATATGTGTTTCTTAGAATCAGTCATTTGATAAAAGATGAAAAGATGTATTCCAGAAATTAAAAGCGAGGTAATTGCAAGGCTTTGTTAATTAAAGTTGAAATTTAAGGTATCATTAGCAAATTAACTATAAAAAAGTTAAATGCTAGTTAATGTCGCTTAGGAAACTTAGCTAGTATAGCAGAATTAAAGAAGGAAAATTCGCAAAGAACAACACGCTAATTACTGCAAAATTACTTCTTTTTCCAAAACACCTTCATATAAAATATAAAAGAATTTAGTTTTTAAGTCTCAATGCAAAGCTTTGTTCTGAATAGCATGTATTCATACATATGGGAAAAGTAAGATATTGAAAATCATGCCATTTTCTTCAAAAATGAATTGTCAGAAGTTACTAAATCCATGTAACAAACAGACTTATCAACGGATGGGGGAAATGTGAATGTTTAATATTTACAGAAAACAATAATTTTGATTTCTTAAAATTTTGTCTAAATAAGCCAGGCAAAAGGAAATTTGACGCCATTAAGAGAGCTATGAAAATCATTTAAGTGATTAGCCTTGCTAGCTACCATATCAGGCTCGAACTACGAAGAAGGCTTGTATGTTTCTAGTGCGTCCGTAACACTTAGCTGACAAGACACTTAAACGATAGGTGTTAGCCGACACGGACATTTAGCCGACAGGACATTCAGCAAACAAGGACATATACTATGTAAATTGAAAAAAAAAAAAAACTGTGTATAGCAGTTAAAAGGGTTTATAAGTTACCGACATTCTGCAAAATTCATGTACTGTATACAACGCCATAATTGTACAGAATATTTAACCATTTTACCAGAGGCGTAGCTAGGGTTTTCAGCTTTCGGGGACAACTGAAGATTTTGCACTCCTTTCTCTGTGCCAAGAACGGAAAACATTTTATTCTAAAATTTCGTAACATCAATTTGGCGCACCCAGAACGCTGCGCCCAGGAACAGATGTTTCCCCTTGCCCCACCCTAGCTACGCCACTGCATTTTACACAATGTTTTTCACTTTGCATAGTAACACACACATGGAATGAAAATATATGATGAATTTTTTTTAACTTTCTAGGTCTTGGGAACATGGCAATAAGTAATTTAGTTGGAAGCAACACATTTGATATATCTTTTTGCCTTGGAGCTCCTTGGCTTGTTAAGACACTAATTTCCGAGAACAAATTTTTGTTGGTATATAGCTCGGCATTAACTTACACCACTGCCACTTTGTTGATTTCTCTCGTTGCCTTTGTTGCTGCATTTCACCTGTCGGGATGGAAGATAAACCGAATAGTAGGACTAATATGTCTGCTTATCTATGCTATATTTGTAGTTTTGGCCTGCATGTATGAATTAAATGTATTTGGTCGTATAAATAAACCAACTTGTAATTAGGCAATACTTGAAAAAGTTTGAAAGTGTAAATAAATAAATATTTTTATGAAACATTTTTTCTCTAGTCTCATATCATGCATTGCATTTACACTGATGAAACAGACTTTAAATTTATTCATGTAAATTAAATATTCATATTATGCAAAAATATAATAGCTGGTAAACTAAATATTCATATTATGCAAAAATGTAATAGCTGATGAACAGCCAAAAATTTAAAACCAGCTCATTGACAAAGAATGGATTTTTATAATCATAAACAATTATGTCAAAATTAAATCAAAAATTATTATTATCTTTTTTACATAATCATCCCTCACTTTAAATAATTCACTCACTTCATTTAACTTATTAAAATGACACATGATTTACGCACAAATTTCTTTTTATGTTACGTTTTTATTTTCTATTTTAAATATATTATAAAATTATTTTCTATAATAGTTTAGACATTTTTTCTTCCTAAGAAGAGTATGACTGCATATTTGATGAAGCAATGAGAATTTCTTTAGAAGGAAATTATTTGTAATTACAGATCATAATTTCACTTTTCAAACATTTTACCCTTGAAAGTAGCAAAGCTTATGGATTGGATTATTTAATTTGGGTAAAGCAAACAAAAACGATATGTTTTAAGTTGAATTCTAGTTTTAAGCATAAGCCTTCCAAAGGATGACATCGCTTTTCATCTAATTTCTAAATATTATATTAATAGTGAAATTTCTAACTATTTTGAATGGACATTAGATAAAGAATGAAATTTAATAGCATCAATGAATTTTTGTTGTAACATACAGATTGCATAATACATATGTTGAAATTTTAAACCTGACATAGATGATGGGGAAACACAGCCTGCCCAGATGATTTTATTTATGGCATAACATTACTGACCTAAGCACAGGGGTATCTAAACTACCCATCATTCCATAATTACAAATATACACTGGGGAAAAGAAGCACAGTTCTATTCTCCCGTTCCACTGAGCCAATTTACGAAATCCAAATTGCGATTTTCATGCCTCGAAAGCGCGAGTTAAAATATATATTAGATTTATTTATAGCATCATTCTAACATTTTACACAAAATAAAATCGGCCTTTTCTGAAATGGCATGCCGATTTTTTTCCCATATTTCGGTTCTACGACTCAAATTATGCCTAACTATTAAATTTTGTAAAATTTGGTGAGAAATTTACAGAGAAATTAAAAAATTAATTTTGGCGTATTTTTCTGTTTTCACTGAGAATAATTTACTTGGTGAACTTCTTAACTTACAGCAACCGATTTTCCTTTTCTTTTTACTTCCTTGTACGAAGTAAAAAGGAAGTATCGCAAAACATTTCAGGCAGCATATTTCAACGAAAATATCCATTTTAACTGCTATCGAATGCAATTTAACGATGTTTTTGCGCGACATCTTTACGTTAAGGCAGAATTAAAGACTCTTTTCCTCCAAAAAAATTATAAAACTGCTTTAAAATGAATTCTGAAGAGAATTTTTCGTGGCGTCTGTACGAATGTATGTATGTATGTATCTCGCATAACTGAAAAACGATAGCCTCAGAATGTTGAAGTTTTGCATATAGGACTGCTATAACATGTAGATGTGCACCTCATATTTTGGTTGCAATCGGATGCACCAAACATAATGAACATATTTATATATATATCCACTCTGTTATCCGGCTCAGTGATCTCAGTTTCGTCGGGACTTCGGAATTATAGATCATCAATTTTAATCTGGTAAGTCAGTTAAAAAAATGCATCACTATCGATAGAATTTCAATATTTATGTTTGTCAGTTCTGTAGCATGAAAATAGATGTTAAATATAATAATTTTCGATTATGTCAAAAAGAATTTCTGATTCTTAATCTGCCAAAGGATTTACAAAGCAAAAGAATGTTTCGATGTACCTCTTCTGATAGTGAAGAAAATGACAGAGAGGTTATTGAAAATGAAAAAATTTCGATTTACAAGTTAGTCAGTATTCTCGACACAGCAATTACAGGACTTGAACAGCGGAACTGAACAAGAAATACTGTCTGTTTATAGAATTAAAGAGAAAAGTATTAGCACAAAAAACGAAGCAACTTACATTGAAAGAAATGTTTAATAAAGTAAACAAATAAATATTAAGATTTTTTTTTGGTAAATTTTGATACCCTTTAGATCATAATTGCTCTTTATTTCATAAATTACGGTTTCATATTTTTAATTTTATAATTTGTGCATGCCACCTTACCAGATTTAAACTGATGGTCTATAATCCGGAATCGCCGAAGTCCCGACGAGTCTGGAATAAAGACTTTTGACTGTAATGCTCTTATGATCAGAGTTGGATGAAATATTAAACAGGCTATTTCTTTTCAAATCAGGTCAGCAAATCTGATGTTACTGTCAACAGTTGGAAGAATATACAGTACAAAGTCTTTAATCCGGACCCGTCGGGACTTCGGCGATTATGATGCCATCTTATGAGATTTAAACTGATGATCTATAATCCGGAAAAATCGATAATCCAGAATCGTCGAAGTCCCGACGAGTCCGGATTAACGACTTTTGACTGTACAAAGTGATAAATATCTCCACATTGTGATTTATTTCAAAAATTAAATCTAATTTTAAAGGAATTTACCAGGGGAAATAATAAAAAAAAATTGAGATAATTTCTTTATCATTGAAAAATATGTTAACATATTTAAAAAATTTTAATCTCTTCTTGCATTTTTTTTCTGAACATTGCTGTAATTTTTTTGTTTCTTTATTTACAATTTGGATTTCATGTACTCCTGTATCGCGTGTATTGTTTTTATTTACATTTTTATTTCAGTGTGTTCAGTGTGTTTTGCATAATAATTTTGTTATTTAATGTGTATTTAATCTTGTATTGGTCTGTCACTTTCTCTGTTTATTTTATATACCATGCTGTACACCATTTATCTTAAAAGTTCATTTGAATCCATCATCAAATGTTTGAATTGCATGGTTAGCTCAAGTAGAACCAGAGGTAATTGTGAGAATCCTCCTATTAAGCCTTTTGTTAATATATGGCAATTTTTTGAAAACTTAACAAAATTCTGGAATTTTTTGGTAAAAAAACATTTTCTAAGCCCTAGAAGCAAGTTTTCTTGAAATGAAAACTGCTTATCTCACCCCCCCCCCCTTGGGCAAACCTTTAAACAGAAAGCTTTTAAGTAGGTGTCAATCAGTCAGTCAAGTTCAAAAACTCTGTGATTACTGCTTTGAACTTAGGTTCAAAAGTGATTCTGATGATCTATCCTTGCATGTTAAGAAAAATTTCACCCTCTTTCTGTCAAAACCTCCTTAGATTATTACAGCTCTTTATCACACTGAGTGAGTTATTAATTATCTCAAAGATTCAAAGTGTTCTTGTTCATTTAGCTTAGCGATTTAAAGAAATCTAAAAACCTTGTAGTGACAGCAATATTAACTTAAATGTTGCAAACGAGTTATGTAGTTTAAAAATCCTTAAAATTGTTGTTCATACTTTTAAAACAAAATTATTTGTTTATTAACATATTAAGTATCATGTGTATCATTAGTGACTAGCATTATACTTTTATTTAACATCATGTCAGTTACCTGTGAGTGACAGTGTACTTTCCATTCAAACTGCTTCAATCATTGTTAACTGACAGTATACTTTCTGTTCAGACAACATCAAAAAATTATATTGTTCTATCAAATCCTACACTGATCCCCAGCTGCTGGTATATTGGTTAAATTGGATATCATGGGCTAAATGGGATGGAAGAAAAACAGACTTGGTACTTAATTCATAAAGAATGAAAAATTATGGTTATGTTCCACAGTTCTTCCACTGGAGCCGTCAAGGTTCTGTGATAAAACTAACTCAGCAGACACTAATCTAGAACTCTGTTCACACACAAATTGAAGACAATACTGATTAACATTGGTTTCAATACAGAAAAATGTTTTAATAATTCATATGCGCTTTGTACTGCTAATTTCAGTTATACAGCTGATTTTCCCATTGCCCTTTCCCAATTCCACTGATACTAAGGTTTTTAATATTTTCTTCAATCCTGAGTTTTCAGAAAACTCTTCCAAACCTCACTCTCTAATAACTTAAAGGCACTCCTTAGTGCATTAGTAGGTACTTGAAATTTTGGGGTACCAACTCAATCATAAAGAACGAAGACCATTATGAATAAGTTTAAAAAGAAATATCAAATCAGTTTAAAAGCAGTCATGTTCATAACAGAAGTGGATAACCATCAGTGCCACAAATTTTAGTTGTACACATGGCAGAATCATATGAAAATAATGAAAATTTTGCTAAATACCATAAATAACAAGATGCATATATGGCATGTCTGTAGATATTTGACTGTAAGTCAAAAGCATAAGCAAGTTTCAACTGTGATAAATGTAAAATGGAAGCATATTAAAGGAGTAAAAAAAGTGCTGATTGATTGCTGTTAGATTCAAAAAAGGTATGCATATATAGACAAAATAATTAAGAAAATGTTAGTTAATTATCATATTACTTCGAATTTTAGCTGCATCTTTTATTTCCATTTTTAAGATTCAGAATTATGGAGTAGTTTAAATTCACAGCGAATGTTTTTGCATCTTATTTTTCAACAAATTACGAAACATTTTATATTTACTGCACCTATTTGAGAACTTAAAAAAAAAAAAAAAAAAAAAAAAAAAAAATTGCAGTCAAACGTCGTTAATTCGGACTCGTCGGGACTTCGGCAATTCCGGATTATAGATTATCAGTTTAAATCTGGTAAGATAGCAATGCAGAAATTACAAAATTAAAAATATGAAACCATAATTTATGAAATAAAAGAAAAATTATGATCTAAAGAGTATAAAAATTTACAAAAAAAAGCTTAATATTTATTTGTTTACTTTATTAAACATTTCTTTCAATGCGCGCATGCGTAAAGCATACATTACGCACAGTCAAAATTAGAAAATTGCAACCAGAAAACTATTTTATGCGTATTCGTGATATTTATAATGACGAGGAAATTGATTTAAATCATATCGGAGTACATCGAGATGAAACACTACATTTAGTAAGGAATAATAAACCAAATAAAATAAAAACATCTGCCCTGAAGATGAGGATAGTGCTGACAGATCAATTTCCAGTTCATTGCGCGATGCGACCCCCCACCCCCCACAGAGCAGCGTGAAATTGATAAACAGATTTCAGAATGGTTAAGAAACAAAGGATATAACTTTATCCATTTTTTGCAGCAATTCCACTTTTTGTTTAATGGATTTTGAAACATACTTTCGCTTTGTAGATCCTTTACATATTAGTAAATATATATTGGAAATTCTATTTGACATAATTGAAAGTTCAAGCTTACTTTTATAAAACTGCTCTGCTGCAAAAAATAATAAGCCGGATCCAATTCGAAGATTAAGGAACAACGCAATCTGCAACATTAACTGAATTAGATAATTTTAGCTTAGCTTATACTGTCCATTATACATGAAACGCGCATGCGTAAACATATTATGCGCATGCGCACACGCAATTTCGCAGCCGTAAAGGTCTTACGCGCGCATTGACGCATGCGCAGAAAGTTTGTAGCTTTGAGGTCCGGATTATAGGTGTCCGAATTAACGACTTTTGACTGTATTATTTTATTTTCCAGTAATCAGTAATGAAATCCTTTTTATTCCTTACACCTTTTTCAAATCTGAAATCCTACTGGGCTTACATTAAATTCAAAGAAATCTTCCCTCCTCCCAATTTTAAAAATCTTACTATGTCTTAAATTTGAAGTAATATAATAATAATCCCTAATATAATGACTCATATCTGTAAAATAACAGCCATTTTGCCAAAAATATACAGCTGAATGTTAAAAGGAATAGTAAAAATTTAGTAACTTACAACCAACTTCACTGCAAAAAGTATACATTTAAGTATCAGTAATAAAATGCATTTAATTTTTTGTTTGGCTAATTTATATAACCAAATGAAATACTTTTAATTCATTTTATAACATAATAGTGAACTATTCTGGTAACAGTAATTGAAAAAATTAATAAAAATAAAATATACTGAAATGTGAAGTTTGGCATCTCAAACATATCACTGCTCTTTTAAAAAAGGCACATGCTTTATATATGATGATATTCCTAATCCACTTAGATGTTTACAGCATTTTCCAATTAAATTTTTAAAAGAAATATCTAATTGGTTAAATAGTTTGTACTGTACTGATTGTTAGAGAAAAAATTAGACAATTATGATTTTGATTATATATGTAAAATTGCAATTATCTTACTTAAAACATTACATAGGAAAAAAATCCTTTTAATTAGAGAAGTAAAAAATGTGATACTTCACAGAAAAACAGAATTATTCCCAAATAATATGATTCATTCATTCATAATTTGAAAATGAGTAAAATAATTTCTTTTTCACATAAATGTTTTATGCATGCTATTGCACAAAATCAGAAGGATGACTATAATAGATTGCTAATTTTGTAAGCTACATTAAGAAACAAATGCATAATTAATATGATCTGACAGCATTCATGAAAACTGAATTGCACATATTACTTCAAATTTATCATTAGTATTGCATTACATACAGGAAGTAGTCCAAAAAGCAAAAGTAGCAGCTACCAGTTTTAGCTTAAAATATATACCATTTATTGGATAAATGGAAGATAATGGAAAATTAAATTACATTAAATTAAATTAAATTTGAAAGAGAAACATAGTCAAGATTTTAATGTACAGTTAGATTTGGGCATTTACTAAATATCCCAGAAACAGAAGCCATTTTTCTCCCCATTGCAACATTAAAAAATGTTGATATTCAAATTAGTTTTACTAAACTGCATTTTGCTAAAGTTTACAGTAGCCAAATATGTACCGCAAAACAAATTTTCATTTCTAGAAGAAAGTATACTGAATATTTATTTCTGTTTTAACAGAATTTTCTGAAGGGAAAGAAGGTGAATTTTAAGCAGAGATTTGGATTCAATATATCCCAACTCCTTCGAATTTAACCTTTTCCTGTGGGCTATAGCCATTAATTTTCCATTCATCTTGGCCATTTAAGCAAGTATTCAGGCAAGAAAGTAAAGAAAAACAATATGATAGGTTCTGCCACATTTCACTCCACTTTAGTCAAAAATTTTCAAGTTTCCAAAGTGGACTAAAAGTCTTTAAGCTTTATTTAATGTAATCCCACTTCCAGTAATGTAACCAATGCATGGGATATATATGTCCCATTCCCAGGAAAAAATTAAACAAGTATATTTAAAAAATTATTGGTCTCTGTTTTATCTCCAAATTTAGCAAAAATGAAATTCACTTCTTCCAATCTTTTACTGACAGTCAGAGGAAGAAATAGACAAATAAATC
This sequence comes from Stegodyphus dumicola, assembly GCF_044657685.1. Lineage (NCBI taxonomy): Eukaryota > Metazoa > Arthropoda > Arachnida > Araneae > Eresidae > Stegodyphus > Stegodyphus dumicola. The sequence continues at coordinate 127,776,860 of NC_140771.1, read as the reverse complement.
CAAGCAAGATTCCAGCAGTTATAATTCTTTTTTTTTTTTTTTTTTTTTTTATTTCACTTTGTTTACAGCATAAATAAAAGTGAACAGTATTCTGATCGGTGAGAATGAAAAATTGAAGCAGACTTTCAATTTAAAAAGAGTTCTCAGAATCTGGAATGCGTTGTTTCTTCAAAACTTCAAATCTCGCAATAACATCAGAAATACTGAATTCACCATGTACTACATTGTCTCTTGTCCGGACATTAACAGTATTTGAGGATTTTTCTCTTTCTCCAACCACTAAAATGACATAAAAATATTATCAAAATCATAATGTCAGTGAAATGAAATTCATTATAAGTATGTATAAGTATTTAATCATAAAGCAAGTCTGAAAATCCTATGTAAAATTTTGCAAAAATACATCTGAGTAACATAAAACAAATTTGTTCTGCTATAATACAGCATAATGGTACACTGTCATAAAGGTACCCTGCATTGTTATGCAAGTCAGCCACTAGGCAAAAAGACTGAAACATTACAAAGATATTCACACCCTTATGAAGATCTATTTCTAACTTGTAAAAAGCAATCTTCATGAAAGTTCAAGAACCAAAAACAACAGCAAATTTAGTTTGTTATCCTTAGTAAAGTAGATGAAAATCAGACTTGAATTTTGGTTTCCTTTGCAAGATTTCCATTGTGGTTTACATAAATGTGTCCCATTTTTAAGTTTGCTTTTTCTAAACTAGAAATAAATCATCATAAAAACGTGAGAAATTTTTGGCCAAGAGCCCTTATGAAAATTTTTGCCTTTTCAAACAGCGGCTGATTCACATGAAGAAATTAAGACATCTTTGTGATAGGGCAACATGATGAAGGCATTTCATTATAAAAATTGTACCAATTCCATTACACTGAAGAAAAATTTTGAAACTTTAATTTATATACTTACCAAAAATGAAATTGTACTGAGCAACTTGCGCATTACGTATCTTTTTATTCATAGTGTCTCCTTGATCAACATCCATTTCACATATAAAACCAGCATCACTAATTTCACGGCATACCTACAAACAGAATAACATAATATTGTGGATATTCAAAGTAATTTAAAAGCAGAAAAAAAAATTTATCTAACTGAAAGTTGAACTTGTATAAAATTTAACTTTAATTTTAAATTATACATTTTCAACATTCATTTTGACAACTTAATTTTTACTGGATATAACTATATATTTTCAAGTATTTGTTGTAGCACTTTTAATGTGAATTTTTAATATAAACACATTTTATGTATGCAAGTTAACTTCTGAAGTTTCAACTTTTTTGTTTATTCATATAAATGATTTTTGCTATTGCATAATAATGAAATTCAAAATTTAAAAATAATGAATACCTCAAATAATGTGTAATATTTTTTGTAATTTTAGAAACTTTATTCTCCAGGGAAATTGTAATTTTTAAATGAAGAAAATTTTAATTTGAATCTGAGTTCTTATAAACAATTAGTAAATATTAAACTAAAAAAAAATTAAAAAAGACTCGAAAACCAGAATCAAGTATTATCATTAAATAAGAAATGTAAAAATACATAAATCTATGTATACTTTATAAGCAACAGACATATTAGACTTAATTTAAGAAGAAAAAGCTAACTGAAGCAGTAAATAAGCGTTTAATTTAATGGTGACAAGACACTTAACAATACCTTTTGAGCATAATCTTGAAACATTGGTCCTACTGGAACAACAATAGATTGACGAGGTGATAACCAGAAAGGCCTGAACAAAAAATTTCATGCAATTATCAGAAATAAATAAGTAAGAAATAAAGTTTGAAATATGGGCAAACAAAAATTATTCATTTAATTACATCTATTAAAAACTCAAAATGAATAATTAACACAACAACAATAATGCACAGACTTCCATATACCACATCTGCTGTTGTTGTGCCAGTGTTATGTTTATACAAGTCTCTTTAGCACTATGAGATAGGCAGTAAAAAATTCTTCCTGAATTTCTGTTCATTAGCGTAAACAAATAAAAGAAAGACAGAAAAATTGTTGAAATTTATACTATGCTAATATTTATTAACTGACAAAAAAGTTACTAAAATCAACAGTCCACACTTCTCTTTTACACCAATGTTTCCTAAAATTATTAGGAAACATCATCTGTTATTAATTATTTTCTTAAATGGCACTTAATTTCAGCAACACTACATTTACAGTGATAAATTAATCATGAATCGATCAATAGTATTTATGCTTGAACTGATGCAGATTTCCTAACGCATGATGATTCACTTTAATTACGGATATGAATTACATGTTCATCAGAGAAGAAAATATTTTAATTTGTGCCAAAACCACTTGTAAAACAAAGCCAATGAGATGGTTGATTTCATTAACCTAATATGATCATTTTAGACTTTGTTAGTTTTTTTTTTTTTTTTTTAAACTAAAACAACTATATCCAGATTTATATCAAATCAAAACTTGAGTAATCAAAACACAATCTTCTAAACTTCTTAAATGAAGTTCATCAAACCTTGGAGCAATTTCAATAACTAAATTACTACTAAAATCAGAAATGAGTAATGTAGGGATGTATAACTTAATTCTTCATTATGTAAAAAATTATACAGCATCTATGATGCCATCTATCAATAATTAGTCATTAAAATCAATTAGTTTCTATGACTTTTATTTGTCTGCTATACAAAACTTTGATAAATTTCAAGGATAGATTTAACTCATATAAATGCTCTAGGGAAAAATTTCACTTTGTGCTTGAAATTTGTTTGTATCCTTAAAGAAGGAAATTGCTTACATGAACTCAACTTACCGTAATTTCCGGAAGAAAGGCCACATCAGCGTAAACGCCGCACTCGAGAAAAATGGCGGGAAAAAAATTAAAATTACACAGAAACGCCGCAATAGATTAAATTGAGCGTGACATCGTCGTGGGCCGTATAGATGCAAAAACTCAACCTAAGTCCTGATATATGACATACCAGTTAAGAAAAATTCATGAAATGAAACCATAACTCAAAAATAAATTAAAAGTAAGAAATGTATAGCTTCTGTGCCGTTTAGACATTTTCAAAAATTTTCCGCTTCCTTCTTACTTAAAAACTATTCAACAAGTACTTGTACCCAAACTGATGGGATCTGTATTTGGCAGAATACCAAGAAAAATCCATTCATGCTGAAGGGGAAATACGTCAGAGTTCGTTATTGCGAGGCAGGTGGAGTCGTGTCCGCCTTTGAAAAAAATTGCAGAAAAGGCAGGGGTGGGGAGAGGATGGGTCCTGGAAGATTCATCGAATGGCAGAGGAGAGAGACTATTCAAACTGATGAGAATGTTGATTTGAAAGGGGGAAGAATGTTATTGTTCTGAGATCTCGTTTAGGGTGAATAAGGCATGTAGGTCCGTTCAAGGGAAAGAATGTAAACAAAATAACGTTCTCAAAAAGCAACTGAGTGGTCTTTTGTGTGGGAACAGCACAAGTCTATGCACAATGACAAGGCCATCCAAACTATGTACAATGACCATCATAGGAAATATTTTATTTTTAGTGCACCTAAACGCCACATGGGTAGAAACGCCGCACCCACTGAAAATTTAAGTTTTAAACACGTAAACGCCGCGGCGTTTCTTCCGGAAATTACGGTATATGTGTCCAATCAGAGTTGCAGTTTTTTTATGAGCATAATCTTCATAATCAACAAACAACTAAAGCCCAGTTCATCAATAAGGACAAACATAATATACATATGTGTGTGTGCATGTAATAATTTAGAAGAGAAGATTCAAGTAGCTGCAAAAAAGGCCAATTAACTCATTAATTGCTAAAACTACAAGGAATGATCCTTTTCTTATACAAATATAATAATAAGTATTTATAACATAAATATACACTGAAATTTTTTTTTTTTTAAATGCTCTCACCTGTGGAAAATTCGAGTGTTGCATTGGTGCAACGTCAGTGGAATAAGAATACAGATGTTTAGTGAGTATGACTGTATTCGTCCGAAGTCTTCTTTGAGTGGAGCACTGGATTACTTTTTTGTTCTACAACGTTTTACAAATCTACAAATCACTTTACTTGTAATTAATTTAATATTAAAAGTTATATTGTATTTCTTTTACAAATACAGGTTATTTTCAACTGAAAGATTCAAGCATGAAAAACTTCACTACAATCATGATGTAAAGCAACATCACATACTTTGCATTTATAAACAGTCTATTTATGGCATTCTTTACAACAGTCTTCTGTTACCCTCGAACTTTATAATAAAATGTCTACCATCTCCATGCAATGGCTGTTGAATGCTGAATTTACTAAGTTTTCTTGTTGCTGATCTAATTCTGGCTAATTCTACACTCTATATAAGAGTTTTGAAAAAGAATAATGCAATCTCACGTCCGAAAACTAAAAAATACTTTTTATTTTCAGTAGTAGAAAAACATGATATTTTCTGTGTGTTTGTCATGGATGCATTCATGTAATTAGTAAATGTGGATACATTCATGTAATTAGTAAATATTGGCAACCACCATTTTTTTTGTCACGAACACTTATTCAATAATTGGTTACTAAATTGTCGCATGAATTGAAACCTCACATTTTGGCATTGTATTGTACAATAAGATGAGGCTGAAATAAAAAAAAAAACCTTTTTCCTTTGCATTCTTGTACCTACCTGCGGCCAAGCGGTAAAGATGCTGAACACTGGTAGCTCGGTCCGAGGTTCGAATCCCGTAAACAGGCTGGCTGAATGGCCATTTTCGTAGTTTTCCCTATGTGTAACATGCATACGAGCCAGTTTCCCTTAGAAAGTCCTCGATAAAGGCATCCCCCAACACTTTTCAGTAATCACCTAAACTAAACCAAACCTTTGTTTTCTTGAATAATGGGAAACACTTTTTAATGTGTTAAATTTTTCTAAATACTGAACCAACAGTTCATCCGAAGTCATTCCATCGGACAGAAATTATTTTGTATTTCTCTTCATGCTGGAAATCATAATAACCCTGTCTTTCTCAAGGACATATTTCAACGTTTCTAGTGGGCACATCTGTATGCAGTTTTCTTGAATTGTTCCTATAGCACTAAAAACATTTACTTTTTAGATAACAGAAAAGATGAAATCATAACTGACGGTTCCTTTTTTATCCATTTCAAGTTACCAGTTTTCTGTTTTTTAAAAACTTTGAATACCTTACAGTTTTAATTCTTTTTAAAACTTTTTTATATGACTAGCACTTTTGTATGACCTCATTCTAGAAAGCTGAAACTTATCTTTTACATGAACTTCAACTTCAGTAGTATCATTTGGTAAAATATCATTATCATTCAAATCATTATCATTCTCTTCTTCTTCATTACTAGATTCTGCAATTTCTTGTGAAACAACAACAAGTTTCATTCTGGTCAATATCATCATCTGTTTCTTCATCAAAAAATCTTTGAAGAGCCTTTTCAAATGGAAGGTATTTCATTCGAGGCATTTTTAAAGCATAGAATGAATATCAACCAGAGCATCTAAAGACATGAGTAAAAAAAGGGAATAACCCTTTTCCCACTGATGTTTCACCAGCATAACACCTATTGTCCTGTCCATCCCTGTACAAACACAAACAGCTGATTGATGGAATGTTCTGATAAGTGATGACCTTGGCTAAAATATAGATCACCCCTAAAGAAGGCTATTCTTTCATTAATTTTTTTTAAGCAAAAATACCTGTTTGCAAATTTTGTTTAAATTTTGCTTCAAATACTAGATTAATTATTATAAACAAAATTCCTGTTGAAAAAAAATATTTTTTTACCGAAATAATCTTCATAAGACTCCCTACACAATATCATCTGCTAGCATAAAACATCTTTGGTAGTTTTATATGCATTTATTTTGACCGTTGCATCAACGCAACACTAGCGGTTAATAAGTTAAACACAATTTTTTGCATTCTTGAGAAGTGTAAATTTAAAATAAATTCCACATCACAATGGGCACAATTTGTGCATGCTTGTCTTGATCACATATTTGTTTATTCTACATCTTATGCTAATACAATGGATGGAAAGAGAAAGATAAGCAATAAGATGTTTGTGAGACTGTAAGCAAGCAAAAAGAATGTGTCATACATCAGAAAAAAGTTTCGTGTTTAAGGTTTCTTACTGGATATTAATAAAAAGTTTCTGTTCCAATAGAAATCTTATTCACTGAAGCATTTAAACAGATGCCTGCATCAGTAGTGTTATGTAAGAATCATATAACATACAGCAAGGGTGTTTGTGGGACCCCAAAAAATCCCCTGAAACTTTTACGGACTTACTACCGACATTTTGGAGTTTCGAGAAGGGGGGGAGAGAAATGAAAAATTACAATTATGAAGTATTGAATGACCTAATTATAAAAGTTCAATGAATTACTTTTTTTGCAAAATTAATAACCATAAATTTTCAAACATATAAACTACTACATTTTATGTAAATATTTTAAATTATATGAATTAATTCTTTAAAAAAAATTATCTAATTTCTACTGCTTTTTTTATTTTCTGATGTTTGTGGGCTTGTCTTTCTTTTGTGGTGAACTTCATAATTGCAGGAAGGTTGACTTTTATTTTCCTCATTTACAGTTGAAGAAATTTCCTTGAGAACTGCACATGCAGAGGTAGAAGCAGTTTGCTTTTCTGCTAATGTAGAAGGTTTTTCAGGGACTTTTATAGGTGACTCATCTGAAATACATGTTTTTAAGTCCTCTTGATATGTTTTCCAACTTCTGTTCATATTCAGTAAGAGATCTTTGTGAATTGGATCAGTCATTGGATTTTTTGAGCCATATTTTTCACATGAGGTTTCTTTAGAAGCCATTAAATCATATTTAATAGTCTGCACTGCATCTAGGGAATCAATCTTAAGAGAGGTTCTATAGTCAGTGACAAGTGTATCCATTAAGTTGAATGCACTTTCCACTAATGGGCCATGGTAGCAGCTAAGGCAGGCTTTGACCAATTTAGCCAATGTAGGATACTTATAATCATTTGTGAAATCATCTTTTAAATTAAAAACTTTAGACCAATATTTATCAATTGTACATTTGACTTGATTTCCACTTTCATCAGATGTGTAGAGCATTTCTTTGGTGATATCAATATCACTCTGGTATAATATTTCAACTTCTACTTTTGACTTTTCATTATCACTAAAAATATGGGACATAAAAGATGATAATTTTTCAAAAGCTAATATTGTACTGGTTTTACCTCTTAGCTCTGGATCTAATGCTGTAAAACTAATTAGATATGAATTTTTAAGGGGTAATTTCTGTTTCATATGCTGTGCTGTATTAGTATAAGCTTTCATCAGAGAAATTTGGAATTCTTTTGCTATTGGATGATTTTTTGATAATTTCTTCAGGAGAGTGGAAGCTTCTGCACCAGTAAATATTACTTTGCTAGGTAGATGGAATTCTGGATTTGTGACATCAACCTTTAATAAATCATTATAAGATGTGCACTCTATATTTTCTGGCTTCATAAAAAAAGAGAAAAATTTTGCCATCAATTTATAAATACTGGAATGTATTAAAGGAAGCATTGGTTTTTTTTGTTTCAAATAATTTAATATATGTGTTGAACTCTGGTAATACTGCTGAATATAATGGAATATGCAATAAAGTTTTGTTTTGCATAACAAACAACACATTTAGTATTCTTTTTTTCCAAGCTAAAGCATCCTTTGTGAGTTGTTGGGAATGCAAGCAAGAATACATCCCTTCAACATTTTTTTTTCTGAGCTGCGAAATATTTCTTTTATTGTATACAGTTTCAACATAAGAAAAATAATCCCCTTTATCAGTTTTATCCAAGTAGTGAAAATAAAATGCAATAAGAGCATCCCACAGATCTTTGATTCTTTCTAAAACACATAAAATGTACACCCACCTATGGTCTGGTCTCTTCAAGGGCTTAAGTTTTTTAATGGCAAGGGATTCACAGATTTTGAAAAAATTTTCTCTTTTACTGCAGCTTTTCATATCAAAATAGATGTCATCAAACAAATCTTCTAAGTATCTATCAAAACATGAAACAAATTTTTTTGCATACTTATTAGCTGTGTGACATGTGTCACCATCAATATCTAATAAGTGGGATGCTTTGTTTGATCGTAGTCTGGTTTCAACACCCTTTTTTTTCCCACGCATGGTGTTACATGAGTCTATTAATACACTAATTAAGTTTGTCCATGGAATATTATTATCTTCAATAGTATTAACAACTGCTTTAAAAACAGCTTCTGAATTGCAAGATTCCATCTTTAGAGATGCAAAATGATGAACTACAACTTCATTTTGATTGTTGTCATAAAACTGCACCAATATTGCCAGTATACTTTCTTGAGCATTGCTAGTACTTTCATCCAAATTTAGAGAAAATGGAGTCTCCTTTAAAGTTTTAATGATATTTTCCTTAATAGATTTTGCGAGCCCATATTTCATCTTATAACATGCAGTAGTCCTGGACATTTCCAACGAGTTTAGTGCCATCTGATCGCGGCTCAACTGTTTGCAGAGTTCAATTAAATTGGGAGCTACATTGAAAGAAAGAGAATTCTCGGCGATAAACGAAGTTATTAATACCTCTTGGCGTGCTTTTCTTGTCACTATATCCAATGGCCGAGCATCAGTCTCCAGTAAGTCATCAGTATTTTTTGAATTAGCATTGTTCATGCGATGCGTGCGTTGTTATACAACAATTTCAAATTAACTATTGCATCCAAAAAAGGGTTCAAAGAAAGTAAATTACTTTTATTATTAATGGGTTTACCTTGTGCGAGGGAGTTGTATTCTGAATAAAAACTACATTTTTGAACCTCTCTTACTAAAAAGGATTCTGCCTCATTTAACTCCTTTGAACTTACTCCTCCTGTTCTCTGTGCTCCTTTCTGTTTTGCACACCTAAAGTTCCAAATGAACCTGAAAATATAACTAACAACACGCAATAATTTTAAATAATTGTTAGTGATATCTAGGACATTATCAATAAATTTTGAAGGCAAAGTGCATAAACAAGCAATGTCAGTTCTTTTTCTCAGTTCATTAGAAAATGTCTCTGTTTTTTCTAATTGTTCAAAGTCAATGTTCTTGTTAGGCATGACACCCTCACTCAAGAATGGAGGACCTTTCCACCACAGATCAGCATCATGCAGCTTGTCAAAATTCAGTCCTCGGGAAATAAGGTCTGCCGGGTTCTCCTCTAAACGCACATAATTCCACTGGCATGTCTGTGTTAGCTCTTGGATCTGCAACACTCGATTAGCAACAAAAGTTTTTAGTACATGCGGGGGATTCTGAAGCCATGCTAACACTATGGTTGAGTCACACCACAGACATATTTTGCTGATGTCCAATTTCAATAAAGGCATCATTTTTGCAACAAGCTGTGCTAGCAGTACAGCTGCGCAGAGTTCCAATCGAGGTACTGTCAGCGGTTTTAGTGGAGCTACTCTGGACTTGCTGCAAAGCAAATGTGAAGATAAATTATTGTCACTTCTACAGCGTAAATAGATGGCTACTCCGTATGCGTGTTCTGATGCATCTGAAAATCCATGAATTTGTATATCAGAAAAACTATCCTGTAAAACATATCTACTGACTTTCAAATTGTTGATAGATTGCATTGAATCAATAAAAAGTTGCCAATCCTTAATTATCCTTTCAGGTAGCGGATCGTTCCATTCAAGCCTCAATAACCAAAGTCTTTGGATGAAGAATTTTGCTTTTGTTATCCCTGGACCAAGCAGTCCTAATGGATCATAAATGCGAGCAATATCAGACAACACTGTTCTCTTTGTGTAAGTAGTTGGTTTCTTGATCGTTGATTTGTATGAAAAACAATCTATCTTTGGATTCCATAATAATCCTAAAGTTTTGATGCTCTGATCGTCATCGAAATTACTGAAAGAATATTCCTCTTGTCCATCCGGAAACTGCAAAAGATCAGGATGATTAGCACACCATCTGTGCAGACGCATTCCTCCACGTGATAATAGGTTAATCAATTGCGACTGTAATTCTTTAGCCTCTATTAGAGTATGGGCTCCTGTGAGTACGTCATCGACATAAAAATCCCTTTGTACTATTGGCGCTGCTAACGAAAAATTATTTTTCTCGTCTTCTGCTAATTGATTAAGTGTGCGTGTTGCTAGATATGGTGCGTTGGAAGTACCGTAAGTTATAGTCTTCAGTCTATAGACCTTAACTGGTTCTTCTTCACTACTCTTCCATAAGATGCGTAATAAATCTCTTTGATGTTCTTTAATCAAAATCTGACGATACATTTTTACAATGTCTGCTGTGAAGGCAATTTTATGCGTTCGAAATCTGCAAATAATATCAAATAGTTCGTCTTGAACTAACCCTCCAATCAGCAGAATATCGTTTAACGAAATTCCAGTAGTCGTAGGAGCAGTGGCATCGAACACTACCCTAAGTTTAGTGCTAGGTTTCTCGGGCCTGAAAACCCCATGGTGAGGAAGATAATATGAGAAACTAGAGCTATCCCCTTCATCAATTTCTTCGGAATGGCCTAATTCATTATATTCCTTAATGAAATCTTCGTATAAGTGTTTCATTGCGGGATTGCGAGTGAAGCGTTTAAGTAGATAATTCAGTCTTTTGCTAGCGTTTTCTCTCGATTTTCCTAAAAGGCTAAGTCCTTCCTCCTTAATTGGCATTTCCACTACATATCTGCCATCATCTTGCCTCGTGTGTGTACGAAGAAAGTGCTGTTCACAAAATTCCTCTTCCTGACTTTTCACTTTTTTTGCTTCATTAATACCTTCAATTTCCCAAAACCTTCTCATGTTGTCAGATAAATTATTCCCATTTTCCACAAACCCACAAAAATTATCAACACTGCCTTGCTGTGGCATGCGTACTGACCCGCTAACGATGTATCCAAAAACTGACTGATGGAGAATCAGGTCTTGCATATTTATTCTATTTGTTCCCAGTAAATCAAAAAATATTTCGTTAGATAATAAAACATGTATTTGACCAGGTTTATAAAACTCTGGATCAGCTAAACCAATGAGTTGCAACTGCTTAACATCAGGAATGTTTATATATCTAGCAGGCGTTACGTGAGTTATTTTTGGAACAACAAAAAATTGTAAGGTACGAATAAAATCTCTAGTAGCGTTAGCAATGGTTGCTATAGCTTTTTCCTTAACACCCATAACTGTACCATTGATACCTGAAATAGAAGCATTTATTTTTCTTTTCTTCAAATTCAATAACTCAGCACCTTCTTTAGTAATGAAATTATTTTGAGAACAGGAATCCAGCAAGGCTCTCAGCGAGATAAATTTTCCATCATTACCCTTAACAAAAATAATTGCAGTTGAAAGTAGAACTTGTTTATTAAAAGAACTGGAAATATTCAGCGCAGTACCATTAATGGACTTTGCTTGGTTGGTTTCATTAGTGTCACTAACCTTTTGGCTGTTTGCCATTGGAGTAAATGTATCAACATTTGGAGAAAGATTACTGCTTAATTTATTAGTCTTGTTTGTGATTTGATTCGATGTGCCATTTGCTTTATCGAAATTTTCTTCATTTCGATCAAAATGTAAGAGCGAATTGTGAAATTTCTGACATTTTCTGCATGTATTAGAACTTTTACAGTCCTTGATTGTGTGGACCGAAGATAAACAATTGAAACATAGTTTTTTTGTCTTTACAAATTCAAATCGTTTCTTGACTGTTACATTTAAGAATTGCGCACATTTCAACAATAAATGATCAGCTTTACAATAAGGACAATTTTTTGAATTTTCCGAAAGTGATGTAAGAGCTTTGGTATTAAATGAACGTTTCGATTCCCCATGCGGAGGTTTGTAATGTGATAGGGTGCGAGCGTGTTCCTTCAAAAAACATGTCAGTTGTTTAACCGTTCCTATCTCGTCTTTTTTAAGTGACCTTTCCCACCAACACTGAGTATTTCTATCCAACTTTTCAACTAATAAATAAACAATTAACGTGTCTGAAAATTCTTCCACCTTTTGCTCCAATGCTTCCAAGGATCGTAAACATTCATGCACCTTATCGATAAATTTTAAAAGTGACGAAGTAGAATCACTCGTTTGAGGTATAGAAATTAATTTCTTTATGATAGAATTGATCAAATCATTTTTGTTGCAATAGCGATCAACCAACAGATTCCATGCTATGTCATAATTCGAATCTGAAATTGGAATGGACTGAATAATATTTAAAGCGTCTGCCTTACACGAACTCTTTAAATATTGCAATTTTTGCGCATTAGTTAATTTGCTATTTTTATGCACAGCTGCGGAAAATAAATCCTCAAATTCAATCCATTCTTCGATTTTCCCACTAAATATTGGAAGAGACAATTTAGGCAATTTTATATCTGAAACAATTATGTCTTTACTCGAACCGTTTTCATTTGAGCAGCTATTCCTTTGAGAACGGATCTCAGAAATTTTTCTTTTAATTTTCAAATGAATTTCATCGAGATTATCTACTACATTTTCCTTTTCCTTAATGAATTCGTCAGAGTCCTTTTCTTCACAATGTGCAAATAAAGAATCGAAAATGTTACTTAACTCCTTTTTAAATTCTAATATTTTTGATTTGTATAACTCCAATAAGGAAATATCTGCTTCATCCACTGTAGAATTTACCTTATTTTCAAACTTTCTGATACTGCATTTTAAACTTTTTTTGTTAGCTTTAATCGCTTTCAATTCACTCATCATGAACAAATAAATAATTTATCACTTACCGTGATTGCAGATTTCTCGACAGCAACACCGGAAATGAACGATGACACGGTATCCAATCTTAATTGCGTAATCCACATGAAAACGAAAGCATTCCAAACACTCTATAATGAAGTTATGTGTAATACAACCAAACGAAAGTATTACAAATGTTCTAAAAAGTTAATTTTAGCAACGATGTCTTTTACCTGTGGCTCGACGAGCCATAAAGTGTTCATGCGATGCGTGCGTTGTTATACAACAATTTCAAATTAACTAGAAGTGGACTGTACTAAATATTTTATTCGACAACTTTAATCAAATGCGTGCCATCTTTCAAGCGATGACTTACTACTAACAACAACAACAATAAAATAAAACTGAGTAAGCGTTTACAGGGTTACTGTAATGAACATCTGCGCCATGCAAGGCGCCAAGAAGAGAAAAAATGACATAATCTTACAGTTAAATAGTCTTAATGACTTAACAAGCATAATTACTTAAAGTCATTGAATGTCTAATGCACATTGAATATTTTATGTGCGTCACAGTTTCAGAATGATTTGTGAAAGCCTTGAATCCTTCCCCACCATACTTCAGCAGTGAGTTACAAAAAACACAATATGCTTGTCCAGAAACATTTATTTTCTTGCACCATGTGCTGATGATATCCCCATTACCATCTCTCCGTTCAATCCAATTCCACCTAAATGCATTCCGGACACCTTCTTCTAATTGTATAATATCACTATTTATATTGAGAAATTTCATAGTGAAATTCTCTTGCGTACATGAATAAAAAAATATTTCAATAAACGAAACGAAAAATTTACACGTGCATCAATAAATGAAACGAAAATTTTACACAGCGGAAAAAAAAAAGTTGAGAAGCGATCAATGACTAATAACTAATACGGCGAAAAATCCCCCTTCTCTACTTATTGTCGCCACGCCAGGAGAGATAAGACCTTTGAACCCAGAGTCACGTGATCGCACATCTGGTCAAACGAAGTCTCTCCTTTTTTTTTTCTGCCGCACCTACTTGCCGAAAAGAATCCAGAAGAGCATGTCCAAGAACCGGGGGAATGAGTCATAACTCGCAATAAGGAATGAAAAAAAAGAAGTATTCCCCCCTTTTCACGCATTATCACTGCCTTTGGAGAAAGGAAGGAAAAGTTGTCACCACACACACACACTGACCTTGCGTTTTCTGCTTTCAAAGCAAACAAAATTACCCAGATCAAAATAAATAATTCATTATTATTCCTACTTCCTTTTGAACGACGATCCCCGGAATTCCGGGGTTTCCCCGGAGCACAAACACCCCTGATACAGATAATTTGGAAATGACACAGTTTAGAGAGATTTACTACCATTTTTAGGACAAAAAGAGGAAATCTCCAAATTAAAACAGAAAATTAAGAGATTATTGCAAATTAAAGTTTCACATATTTTTTATTTTGCACATATCTTCAAAGGAAAACATTTCCAAAACGTATTATTCACAAATCTTCTACTTTCAATGAAGAAAAAAAAAAAAACTATTTTATAATGGCTACGATTTTCAAAATTCTCTCATAAATATTTATAAGACATGTATAGATATATATATACCATACAAAACATTTTAAGAAGTTCAGAAATAGGGAAAGTATGTAAAAGTGTGCAATTTGCACTCGCATTCATTTATTAGAGTTTAAAATAAAAATTACTAGTATTTGTTTACTTTTTACCTATTCTTTAATAAACATTAAATTAACACATAGAAGTAATGCTGCAAGCATCCCAAAACTGCTCTTCTTTTAAAGGAGGATGAGAGAAAATGCAATCCTGAAAAATCTTGTCTCTATGAATTCTTACCATAGTCCTTAAATATTAATGTTTAATTTTTTTTAATTCCACGTTAGATTATTATTATTTTTAAAAAACACGTGACTATATTTAATTTGATAAAGTTATAATGCATTTTTACTTTTTATTGTTCCCTATACTTAGCAAAGAGACATTGAATTATGTTTGGCAATAGAAATAATAATAATAATAATAATAATAACCCTTTTATCACTAAAACATCCACAGATTTTGCACATGAACCAATGGAAACATTTTGTTATTATTATATTAAAGCATACTAAACATTTTATTAACTGAATGTTTTGATTTGTGAAAAACATATAAAATATTACTCCTTACACATATATAACTCTCTTACCCACAGTAAACTATTTTCATAAGTTTCCCACATCATTTTGAACATATAATTCAAAGTACATCTTTAGGATTGACATTTAAGGAACCCTATACCCACATCTTTTAAACCTTCTAAGACCTTTATCAGACTGGACAGATAACAAGACCATGACAAATGCAACTTTACAAGAAATCTCTGCTTCCAGAAATTTTACACACTTAGGTTACCTAATGTTTTAAATAGTTAGAAAATCCTGATCCTTCTTTCCTTTTGATTGTTTGATGTATGCAAACGCCACTACAGACATGGACATTCATCCTTCCCATCATCATAGAAAACTGTGGGGAGAAACTGGCTGCTCAAACTGTTCAGACATAAAACATTTTTGTGCAAAATTAGATGCAATTCTAATTTAGTTTCATTGGGTCAATCTCTTTCCTGACTTCCTTTCAACGCAAAAAATGATAAAGTTTTTCGTAATTTAAAATAGATTTTTAATGAAGCCTGTCAGAAGCATTAACTTTATCAGGCACTTTCTTCATTATGTGCATTAAAAATTAATCTTAAAAAATTTGTGGCTACTACTGACAGAACAATTAAAATTACTAAGCTCTGCTAAATCAACTATGCTCAAATATGAATGAATAGGCTGCTGCATGGGCATTTTCATACTTTTTCCTATGTATAGCATAAATACAAGACAGCATGCCTTAAAAAAATTTTTAGAATGCATCTTTTTCTTTAAGCAAATAATCCTCATATGCTCCACATACACCAACAAACAAAATTAATTTTTAAAAGCATGAAATTACTCAATAAACTCATTCTTTCTTTTTAAATTTTTAAATGTTAATTAAAAAAATTTGTAAGATATTTTAATATCTTAAAAATCAGATAAATGCAAATAAAAATTAAACTATCTTTTTTGTTCAATGTAAAAGAAAATTATTCTACAGCTATCCTTTCAGAAAATTTTAAAAACTGACCAGAAATATTTCTCCTATTTCAAAAGCTAGAAGAGTATGTTTAAAACATCAAAAATGAATATGCTCACCGATATGATGTAAAAACCCTAAAAATACTAACCACTTTCCACCATAACTTTCAGATAAGATTGCAATCATTCTTTCCACTGAGCCTAAAATAGCACGATGAATTATCACAGGTCTCTTCTTCTCACCAGAATCACTGGAGAAAAAAAATTGTTTTTAAAACATAAAAACTACTAAACATAATACAGACACAAACAACTGTACAAACTGCTCCCCTTCCCCCCCCCAAAAAAAAAAGAAAAAGAAGAAGCACTTTTTACCTGTCATAAGTTAAGTTGAAACGAATTGGAAGCTGAAAATCTAACTGTACAGTTGCACACTGATGCGCTCTTCTCAAGGCATCCATAATAGTAATATCAATCTATATGTAAAACAGACGTTTAAGAATATAAAAGATGAATTGCAAATAGAAACACACATTTTGTTTAATGAATTAAAAAGGAAGATAAATATTTAATGCATCTGAAATAATAATAGAATGCATTTTAATTAAATATTAATATTGTCCACATAAAAAAATATTAATGATCTATATAAATACATTTGTAACCAACCAAAAAAGAAAAAGAAAAAAAAAGGGGGGAAGGAAAGAAAGAAAAGGGGAGGAAAAAAAGAGAGAGAGTGAGATGTATGTTTTCATACTTTAGGTCCATAGAATGCTCCATCACCAGGATTTAATGTCCAAGGTTGGCCAAATGCATCTAAACTTTCAGATAATTGCTATAATAAGAAAAAAAGTCATAATTTAAATAAACTACTGCTTTTTCTCTTTAATTCAAATTGCAATCTGAGGACCCACTTGATAAAAATTCCACGTATATTTTACATTGTGTAATAGGATATCTTATTAATAAAATGAAGGAAAAAATTATACACTTTTTTTATTTGATTATAATCTTTAATGCACATAGTTCTGATATAAAATGTAGTAAAGTGCAATTACAAATTCCATCAGCCTTCTGAATTAAAATAGACACATAGTATTAATTAATTCGTTATAATAATAATAATAATAATAATATATGGGGGAGGTGTTTGTGTAGTTACAACACCCTTTCCAAACACAAATCTCCCTACTGAAGGCTGGTAGTTTAGTGATATCACAAACTGTTGGCTATCTCGATGGGGTGTGAAAGATAGCCCCTTCGGTCAAACCAAGGCCATCCTGACGGCATTAGCAAGTTAGGGGAATTTCGTGCTTGGTCGTGGGAGGATGCATTAGTGAACCAAGGCATTATTTCCGTAGGTTGAATGTCTTCTTAATTTAATCTTGATTTTTTTGTCCCCTGGTTTTCATTATGCCTAAAGTGTTGTACGCTATTATGCCGAGGAAATTATAATGATGGCCCTAAAGTGTCAGTATACAGATTTCCTAAACAACAAGATTTCTTGAATAGATGGTAAAAATTGATACTGCGAGAAAATTTTACCATTTTGAAGTATTCTAGGGTCCGTTAAGCCTAATTTGAAATTAAAATTTATTACAGTATTTGCTTCTGTATTTAAAAGAATGGATATGTTAATATTAAGGAATTTCTGTTCTATAGTATGCATTATTTATAATATTGTGCAAAATAATCATGTATCGAATTGTATGGTTAATAATTATGTATGGAATTGTATTCTAAATATTCACTTACTTTTTATAATCTCCAATTTTTTACTTTTTGATTAATTTTATAACTTGGAACTTTTAACTTCATATGCTTACAGTACCAGAAAATGGAAGTATTTAATTTAATACTTAATATATTTTTGTAATAGAAGTTTTTATAAAGAAACTGTGAAGGCAATAAATATGCTAATGTTTTTTTAATTGTAATATAAAGTACATAGTTTTGCATAAAATAGGAAATAAATTAAATTCCTAATGCATGAAAATTCAATTATTATTAAAACTTATGTCACTAAGATTCATTTTCTCCCCCCCCCCCTCCTGAGTGGGAGATAAACACACATATGCTTGCTATTACCTGTTTTGTACAGAAATAAATTGCACTGCAAGAAATCCGACTTTTATTACTTTAAAATTAGTAATTAGGTCCATGTTTACATTTGTGGAATTTAGGTCTGTGAATTACATTTCCATGAGAAAGATTTTCAGCGATTATTTAGCGATGAAAAGTACTTGCCATTTGAGATAAGTGAAAAAGTACACTTGTCCAATAGACTTCTTAAACTTCTTGTGCGTGTGCCCACAAACAAACATATTTCTTAAGAAGTTACTGTACAAAAAAATAAATGACTCATTGTCCAAATAAGGTGAAAAGAAAAGAAAAATTCAAACTTTAAATGATGAAAAAAGATTACTTTAAATCTTCTTTTGAGAAACTTCATTTTTGTTCATTGCATTAAAATGTAATTGCATAGATACAGATGCCAGTTAGAGCACAAACTTCTACTGAAATTTTTTTATTTAATGTTAATTTATACAAAAAATCTACAATTTGAATGCAACAAAAATAAGCACATTTTGAGAATCTTATTAAACAACTTGGTAAAATGAAAGCAGAAAAAAATTTATTTAAAAAATTGTGAATTTTGTTACAGAAGGAGGAAAGGATGGAGTGTTAATGCAATGGACAACTGGTATCCTATTATGCCATTGCATTTTTCCTGACTTAATTAAAGCTCTACCACGTAGATTTTGTAAATAGCAAGGTGTTACCTGAGGTTTCCAATCCTCTGGTAACAAGGATTGGAAACCTCGGGTAACACCTTGCTATTTACAAAACATTAGAAAGAACTGCAATACAACTTGTGTCTATATGGGTATATAGAATTAGTTTCTTTAATGGAAACTTTTGTGCTTATAAATCTGCCCTGCTAAAATTTAAAAGCTTCTAATATCTTTAAAAAATATTTCTATACATCCTTCCTGTATAATTTTTATGCAGTCAAGTGACTTGAATATAATTAGCATGGAGAGAGATTATAACTTTTCCTTACTGTTACTTATCAAAAGTCAAGCATTACTTTAAAGCATTATTTTAACTGTAAACATACAATATAAGACCATACAAAAATTAACAATTTATAATGTATTTTTGTGCATATGAATATGCTTCCAATATTATATCCATGAAGGAATTGAAAATGCATATTTTCATCTCTCTCTCTCCCTCTACATGTATATAATTACTTGGTTTATTTATTGAATTTTCACTTTTAATGATATCTAATGTTTCCATTTTAAATTTATTCAAGTTTCAATTTTTAAATATGCTAATGAGCTATAGTTCATTTCAATAACTTTTGTCAAAGGGGATAATATATTCAATAATCTATTAGAAAATAAATTATTTTATTACTTTGGAGCTTTAGTGCAAGTATTAGGCAATTTATTGCAATTAATTAAATTGTTTACTTATATACATAAAGTAGAAAAAAAAATAATAATATGTATATACATTAGAAGAAACTATCCTGTTAGTAAAGCTTTAAAAACACATATACTTTTATAGCAGATTATGGGTGAAAAAAAGGCAATTGTCAGCCGCCAGTTTGTGATGTCACAATCTGGTGGTTGGGCTTCTGTTTGTTAGTTGGCAGGTTGGTTAGTTGGCAGTTGAACATGTATACATGTTCATTTAGGCAATATTTAGATAAAGGCAGTTCTGGTGAAGACACTGATTTCTTACATGAATATTAAATCCTTGGGCTCAATATAATTTTAAAAAAATAAACACACGCAAACATACACTTACACACACACTACACACATACATACACACACACTACACACACACACATACATACACTTATATATATGTGTGTGTGTGTGTGTGTGTGTAGTGTGTGTGCTTGATTTTTTAATGCATAGTCGTAATGGCTGAGTGGACAGACGGACAGATGATGCCAACACGAATGAATTTTGAAGAACTCCCAACCTTTATTTCACACACATAAAACCATCTTAGTAGATATTTATCCAATCATAATGAAATACAGTAAATCCTATGCACATTAATTTTAAAAGTGAGACGTAGGCACCTGAGAAGTGAAGCGGCACTGAGAAGAGGTTGGCAGAGTAGCACTTAGGGAAAGGCATGGAATGACATAGTTTATTGTGCCAAAAATATTTATACTAAGTCTAATGTAACTGTAGAGACAAGCTATGATTGGTTAATTTAAATTTGTTATATAACATAGAAGGATCTCGAATTTGGGAGAACAGATGAATTTAGGGGGATAGCACCAAATCTAGAATCATTAATTTTGAGGTCGCCAATTATTTTTAAAGCAGCCATCATATTTTGTTATATCTTACATATATATATACAAGTAACTCTCATATAACACGGTAGATAGGTTCCTAGAAAATGCCATGGTGTGTGAGATCCAGAGGCAGTATAAAAAGGGAGTTACATTCCTAAAACTTATTAAAAAAATTAGTTTTTAATTATACAGAAACAATTTTTATTAAAAATATATATCTATGTGCAACACAAAACAAAAAATATTACATATTTTAGTTTAACGCAACTTTAATTTAATAAATTTCTTCATTGTCATTGCTCGGTATAATCAACAGAGAACGTTTTTTCAGCGGAATGAGATCGCTTTCACTTTCAGAATTTTTCCTTCATTTAGAGTTCTGGCATTTTCTTCATCTTTAAAAAATTTGCAATTTTACTTTGGTTACTAGTTTTTACCGATGCATTTTAAATTTCTCGACAAAGAGCAAGACAGTTTTGCAGCTCCCTTTTGAATTTTCGGCTTATTTCAGAGGAAGGGTCTGCACTTAAGAAAAATAACTCGATATTTTCAGCTAAGCATAGACCTTCTTTTAATTTTTTTAATGTTAAATTATTAACTTCGCATTCTTCATCAGTAGTAGTGTCCTCAGAATCGATTTTATTTACAGCTTTGGATGTCATTTCTATCAAATCTTCGTTAATTTCTTCTTCCGCTAATAACTCTTGAACATACTCAATAGCCATGTTAAAAAAATCTTCGCCTCCGATTGATTTAGCAAGTTCTAACATGCCGCCAATTTCATTTTCTGACGATTCACACGTTTTCTATTTCAACTGAAGAGTGCCATATCTCCTTCTAACATGCATTTAACATTGATGCTTTCAGTTCTTTCAGTGACCAAGATACAATGTCGATTTAGTTTTTTGATTGAAAATGTCTTCCAAGCTTCCATTACATTAATCGATTTTAAATCGGTTATCTCTAAAATCTACTGTAATGCTCTTCTTATGTAATACGTTTTAAAGGTATAAATAATACCTTGTAGCAATGGTTGGAGTAACGAAGTAGTGTTAGGTGATAGGAACAGTATTTTGACATTGAGATGTTTCAAATCTTTTGGATGACATGGAGCAAACGCCTTGAAACTCAAATTTTTCTGCCTTAAACAACGTTCAGTGTCTGACACAAAACAATGTTTAAATATATTCCCAGCTACCCAAACTCTTGGATTTGCTTTCCCATATACCAGTAAGGTGTTTTTATTTATGCCTTTAAGTCCACGAGGATTTAAATATCTATAAACGAACAAGGGTTTTGTCTAAAGTCCAAAGTCATACAGCACAAAAATAGCATTAAACAATTTTTAGACACCTTAAATCAGGATGCAGTTTTTTTTCTTTTTTCGATATAAAGGTTCAACTGAGCATTTTTGTTCTACCAAAGCCCAGTTTTGTTGGCATCGAAAACTTGAATTGATGTGTATCCTTGTTCTTTTATAATATTTTGAAATTTTTCAGGAAACGTCCTAGCAGCTTCATAATCAGCCAATGCAGACTTCAATTCTTATGCTATGAATTGCAAAATGCTTTTTGAAATTTTTGAGCCAACCTTTACTTACCAAAAAATCTGGGTTGATACAGGGTTCTCCATGTTTTTTGAGGTGCTTGAAAATTTTGAGTGCTTTTTGTTAAATGATATTATCATCCAATGAAATTCTTTTTTAACAGCTATCATCAAGCCACTGAGTGCCTTTTTCATCTTCTCAATTACTGGTGTCCTCAGGGGCGAACTGCACGTTTTGCGAATGTCGAAGATCCTGCAGCAACAGCACTTCTTATTTCTTTTCATTTGTCTTAGAAGTCCAGATTGTTTCTTCATTCCAACTAATTTTTTTCCAATGTGAGATGCCTTTTCTCCTTTTAAAAGATGGTCCAAGATTTGTATCTATCCTTAAGAAAATGAATTTCCTTTCAAACGTTGTTTTTTTAAATCTTTATCAGACATGTTTGGGGACTGAAACTTAATGTCTTAAACACAGAAAAGTTATTCTTTAACACACTGAGGGTCGATGCAGACTGCCTACCAGCAGTGTGAGACACTTTTGTTTTTAGGCCATGGAGACGAGGAGTCGAATTTTGGAAGCTGAACGTGCAGGTTGTGCCTTTTAGAGCACTTGTTGAGACCTCGTGTTGTTCACCTTCTGCGATAGTTATCGGGGGACATTTGTTTTTAGTGGTCATCTCAGGTCATTTGTTCTTACAGCTATCAGATCTTGGAAGACAACTGGCAGACAACTTACGAAACAAGGATTCTTATGTGTTAAATGACTATATGGGTGCTTTGTACAATATGGGAAAACTTCATGCAGAGCTCATTAAATTTCTTCGGATTGCTTGGGCAATTTTCTTATCATGTTAGAGAGAAACCGCATTATAGGAAAACTGTGTTGTAGAAGGGTTCTTGCAATTTATGAATCATGTTATAGTGAAACCGTGTTACAGGATGTCATGTTGTAGGAGGGCTACCTGTATATATGTAAGTAAACAATTTAATTAATTGCAATATGTGCAAATGCTGCAAAGTAATAAATAATAATTTATTTTATAATAGATTATTTAGTATATTTTATCCTTTGATAAAAAGTAGTTAGAATTCTATTGAAATTAAGTAACTCATTAGCATATTAATATATATATACATATAATACAGACAAACAACTCATTTGCTGCGAAATACAATAAATGGTATAAAATATGGATAAATGATTGTCAACAATAGTTTAAGCATACAAACTAATCATCTTATTGTTAACATGATTCACTAAACACTAACATCAATAATCACATTCAATCAATGTTAGAAATAATATTTACCATGTTTTTTAACTTCTCTAAATAAAATTATGCTAGGATACTAAAAGTGATTAGCATTCAAGCTTTGATTTATTAAGTACAGTCAAAAGTCGTTAATTCGGACACCCATAATCCAGAATGATCTATAATCCGGACCTCAAAGCTACAAACTTTCTGCGCATGCGTCCACGCATGCGCACAGGCGTTTACGAGAGCGCGTAAGACCCTTACGGCTGTGAATATGTTTGTGCGCATGCGCGTTTAATGTGTAACGGAGTTATACCCTAAGCTAAAGTTATCTAATTCAGTTAATGTTGCAGATTGCGTTGTTCCATAATCTTCGAATTGGATCCGACTTATTATTTTTTGCAGACTGTTAGAGCAATTTTATAAAAGTAACCTTGAGCTTTCGATTATGTCAAATAGAATTTCCGATATATATTTACTACAAAGCGAAAGTATGTTTTGAAATCCGAAATCTGTTTATCAATTTCACGCTGCTCTGCGGCAGAGGGGGGGGGGCAGAAACATCATTATTAGATTATGATAGATTAGAAAGATTATGTCAAATAGAATTTCCGATATATATTTACTAATATGTAATTTGTATCTACAAAGCGAAAGTATGTTTTGAAATCCGAAATCTGTTTATCAATTTCACGCCAGGGATTGGAAGTTGATCTGTCAGCACTATCCTTATCTTCAGGGCAGATGTTTTTATTTTATTTGGTTTATAATTCCGTACTAAGTGTAGTATTTCATCTCGATGTACTCCGTCTTTGATATCATTTAAATCAAGTTCCTCGTCATTATAATTCGCTTCCGATAGTGAAGAAAGTGACCCAGATGTTATTGAAAACGAAAACATTTCGATTGACAAATTAGTCGGTATTCTCAACACAGCAATTACTTTAACTTGAACAGCGGAACTTTGTAAGTAAACAAGAAATTATGTCTGTTTAATAGAATTTAAGAGAAAGTATTATCACATGAAACGAAGCAACTTACATTGAAGGAAATGTTTAATAAAGTAAACAAATAAATATTAAGCTTTTTCTTTTTGTAAATTTTGATACTTTATTTCATAAATTGCGGTTCTTTATTTCATAAATTACGGTTTCATATTTTTAATTTTGTAATTTCTGCATGCCATCTTACCAGATTTAAACTGATGATCTATAATCCAGAAAAATCGATAATCCGGAATCGGCGAAGTCCCGACGAGTCCGGATTAACGACTTTTGACTGTATAGCAATAAGAAGAAAATTTTTTTAATTGGCGTCATTATTTGATATTGAGATAATCTTAGAGGACATTCTCTACAAAAATGAAGTTATTTCACAAATTAACTATATATAATTTACTCATTCAGTTTAATAAATGCAAAGAAAGACTTTATTAATAGCAAAATTTTTCAAAATTATGAAATTGCCTTATACATTTTACGTCAAGCAATGAATAAACTTCCCTTGACACAAAATTTTATAAAATCGTTCCCTTCTTCAATTAATAGAACTATATTTGAAGAAAATTTTGCCGTACTTTATGGCCATCAGGAAATCGAGCAAACATCGTGTGAGTGACTTTATGAAGTTAAGTCATGGGAAGTTGAAAGAATGTCAGAGTGACCAAGTGTGGTGCAGCAGTTAAGGATCGTTCAGAGCATTGTTTCACGAGCCTAGAGAGCATTTCAAAAAGCAGGAGCACCCGTCAAGCATTCAGCAGTGGTTGGCCACAAGCAATAATAGTTGTAGACAGCCAATATATTGACCTAGAAGTAAGAAGACAGGTAATGGGAGACATTGCAAGGCACATGTAAGAGACTTCTGAATATCTGATATCATGTTTCTTTTTGGCCAGGTTGCTGCATAAATGTGATTTATATGCATGAGGACCATGGTTAATGGTTGTGTGCCAGTTACAGTGCTCATCAAAGATGCTGGTTTCTGTGGTACTACGAATCCAAGAGCTGGATACATTAGGAACGGGGTCAAGTGTTCTTTACTGGTGAGAGCCGATTTAGTCTGTAGAACAATTCTGGACACATCTGGAAAAAAAAAAAAAAAAAAAAAGGAACACACAGCCACCCTCCAACATCATCAAAATGCACTGTTTTGGAGGTGCTGCAGCTTTCATTTGGGATAGTATAATGCTTGGTAGCCGCACTGACCTCCACATCTTCCACGGAGATTCAATCACTGGTATCTGCTATTGTACCTCGGTTCTCTTGCCTCACATGCATCTACTTAAAGGTGCTGTGGGTCCGGACTTCTACTTCATGGGCAGCAACGCTATACCTTATCGTACAGTAGCCGTGGCAAAGTTCCTGGAGAGTGAGGATATTCAATGCTTGGATTGGCCTGCAAGATCATTGAACCTAAATCTCATAAAACATGTGTGGTACCTTCTCGAGAGATGCTTGGCAGCATGTGACCAGCCGCCAGCAACTACTCTGCAGCTAAACCAGGTCTACAAGATAAATGAACCGCAATACCTCAATAACTGCTTGACAATGCTCAGCACGGGAAGACATTGTAATTCCTGCACACCAGTCAGTGGTGATCATATTCCCTTCTAAAGACTCAATTTTTCTTGCCGGATGCCTGTCACATGAACATTACAGTATCTCTCCGGCTATGCTATACAAGTTTCCTTTTCAGTAAAATGCCTTTTGATTCCTTGTATGAATGGTTTGCTTGCTTATTTTCACATCTTGGGGATCTTATGGTATGATTTGAGCCGATGTGGAACACATCTGCACAATGTCACATTCGAAAAACTGTCTCATCTTTAAATTTTGCACATCACTGTATTTGCCTGTTATACAAATCAATTCTTGTCAATAATATTATGTGAAATATAATATAAAACATTTTTCAGTTCTTATTATGATTAAATATCAGCAAATACAATGAAATTTGATACACAGAAAGAACACTTTTAAGGCAAAAGATTATTTAAAAGTAGAATAAGAAACAGTTTGTTTCCTTAACAGCTTTAGATGCTAATTCTGATACTTTAATTTTCTTAAGAAAATGGCTGCTGAAATAGCTGAAAAAGGAAATACCTGTAGAGTTTCTCATTTGTTTTTATACAATGATAAAGTTGTAAGTAATAACTTTAATTGTGGTATTGACCAACATATTCTTCAGATGAGGCTTTTCATGACTTTTGAAACACTGAACTAACTTTTAATGAAATCAAAGCTCTGACTTTTGCTAAGTGACAAATATGACAGTGCCTTAGGCATGCCTTAACATGACAATTCTTAAACAAGGTATTGAGACCTTGTTTAAGAATTGTCACTCATTCAAAAATAAGCAGAAAATGTTACAATACAGCAAAGTAAAATGCACTGATAATAAAAATACATTAACAATTTCATCAAGAAACACCGTATGTGACTATAGAATTCCACACAATACTTACATTTTAAGAATTTAAGTGCACGTCCCAAAAGCCATAAAGAAGATTCAGTACCTTCTGATTTTGCACCCCAACCAATAAGCTTCAAACCTGTTGTGACAAACTTTTCACCAAGCTAATGTGTGAAAGGCAACAACCATTTCCAAAGCATCAGTGCATTCACAATTCCATACAAGAATAATCAATCAATGAAGTTTAAAAAGCAAGAAAGGTCATTAATGCTTAACTTTTTCAAGAAGTCCTTTTTGCACTGCTTTGTTATGTAAATATTTTTCTGCAACTTTTCATTAGGAGTGTGAATAAACATAAAGCACCAAAATTTCATTAAAAGAGCACAACAATCAATAGCACATTAAAACCATTACAAAAAAAAAAAAAAAACTCCATAATTACAGTAAGAAATTTTTAAAAAAAACTACTCTCTAACTATATTGTCATTTTCCAAACGTATGACTTTTATGAAAAACAATATTATAACAATTTTCGGTTCTATTCTATTATTGGGACTGGATTCGTATATTGCCAAAAGCTGACGATTTCTCGAAAAATTCAAAGGATAAAAATAATTGTAAAAATATTTACAATGCAATTAAGTTGAAGTAAAATCCAAGGGAAAAAAATAATATAACAAATATTCATAAAATAAAAAATTTTTAATGTAAATTTCCAACCTCTAAAGATACAAATTCAGAAGATTTCTCTAAAATTCAGAAGAACATGAAGAATTAATATCATGCTTTGATATTTAAAAAATAACAATTTATACAAATAGAAAAAAGAAAATTTTACTTACATTAGTAAATCTCAATTAAGTAGTAACTAAAAAATTTACAGTCAAAAGTCGTTAATTCGGACACCCATAATCCGGAATGATCTATAATCCAGACCTCAAAGCTACAAACTTTCTGCGCATGCGTCGCGTTCACGCATGCGCACAGGCGTTTACGAGAGCGCGTAAGACCCTTACGGCTGCGAATATGTTTGTGCGCATGCGCGTTTAATGTGTAACGGAGTTATACGCTAAGCTAAAGTTATCTAATTCAGTTAATGTTGCAGACTGCGTTGTTCCTTAATCTTCAAATTGGATCCGGCTTATTATTTTTTGCAGACTGTTAGAGCAATTTTATAAAAGTAAGCTTGAGCTTTCGATTATGTCAAATAGAATTTCCGATATATATTTACTACAAAGCAAAAGTATGTTTTGCTTTGTAGTAAATATATATATGAAATCTGTTTATCAATTTCACGCTGCTCTGCGGCAGGGGGGGGGGCACAAACGTCATTATTAGATTATGATAGATTAGAAAGGTTACGTCAAATAGAATTTCCGATATATATTTACTAATATGTAATTTGTATCTACAAAGCGAAAGTATATTTTGAAATCCGAAATCTGTTTATCAATTTCACGCAGCGGATTGGAAGTTGATCTGTCAGCACTATCCTTATCTTCAGGGCAGATGTTTTTATTTTATTTGGTTTATAATTCCGTACTAAGTGTAGTATTTCATCTCGATGTACTCCGTCTTTTATATCATTTAAATCAAGTTCCTCGTCATTATAATTCGCTGCCGATAGTGAAGAAAGTGACAGGGGTTATTGAATACGAAAAAATTTCGATTGACAAATTAGTCAGTATTCTCAACACAGCAATTATAGGACTTGAACAGCGGAACTTTGTAACTAAACAAGAAATTATGTCTGTTTAATAGAATTAAAGAGAAAGTATTATCACATGAAACAAAGCAACTTACATTGAAGGAAATGTTTAATAAAGTAAACAAATAAATATTAAGCTTTTTCTTTTTGTAAATTTTGATACCCTTTAGATCATTATTGTTCTTTATTTCATAAATTACAGTTTCATATTTTTAATTTTGTAATTTCTGCATGCCATCTTACCAGATTTAAACTGATGATGTATAATCCGGAATCGCCGAAGTCCCGACGAGTCCGGATTAACGACTTTTGACTGTATTAGGAAACATAAAGCAAGAACTTAATGTTACACAAAAAAATTATTGCAATGAATTTAGAGTGCATTTTTTGGCTTTAGCCAAAAATTCTTTGGAAAATTTCCTGTCATAACAATTAGTTTCCTCATAACATTTAGCAATTTAAATGTTTTCTAGAGTTTTTGGTGAAATTGAAGAACGAAACATAGTTTTGTTTTTCTTCACAACACTGAAGACTCTCTCGCACTCCGCATTACTGTGTGGAATTACGAGAATAGCACATAAAACTCTTGCTAGTCTATCATATTTTGGTGTGCCATCAGCTCTTTTTATTCTTTTTAAGGTACCAACGAGGACATCAGGTCTATATTCTCCAGAACTGGCAAAGTCTTCAAACTGTACAGCAGAAAATTGGTTCTGTAGTTCATCTAAAGCATCATTATGGCATTCATTTTCTTTAATTGTTAACAAAAATGGAAATTTATCAATAAAAAAAAAGAACCTTTTCAAAAGATGAATTTTCAATTTGTTTCAAATTTGCCACTTCAGCATTTAAAAGAACTTCATTTTGCAAAGGAAACTTCCTTACAATGTAATCATAGGCTGAGGAAAAGTACTTTCTAACACATTGAAAAATTTCTTTTTTCTCATGATCTTTCAAAGAATTTACAAGTTCCCTGGTTAATTTCCAATTATAAGATCAATGTCATCCTTTAGATTTGCCAAACTATTATAGGCAACACGTATCAACAGTTCTTTCAAAAGATCATTAAGAATTTGGATAAGCAGGAGAGATTTTGGTGAAGCTGATTGTAGAAGGGTATTTACACTTTCAAAAATCTTAATGGTACTTAACACAAAACTACAATATGCTTTGTTCAAATCCAAAGATAGAAAATCCTTTCCTCCCGGCTAATAGAAGACTGTTTCTTCTTCCCTTCAACTTCTTTAACAAAGTGTTCGATGAGGAATGCAGTAAACAAACACTCTGCCAAAATGACATCGGCATCCGAATTTTAAAAAAAATCATCCACTTTCTTTGACGTTGTCGAAGTCGAAGCATTAACTTCATGCTTTTTAGACTTAACATGCTTCACAATGTCGCTTCTTCCACCCTGACTTATTATGAAGTCACACACGCACACGTTGCAAAATGCATAGTTTTTTTCCTTTGAAGGATTCTTTAATTGTTGGAAATTCGGCTTTGTAGGCAGGCCGAAAATATTGAGAATATGTTTTTTTAACAACGACGTATTAAGAAAATTCGTAGCACGTGCAAACAAACAAACAAAAAACAGAATGCGACAATCCACGCTCGCTGAGTCCGAGCTGAGTAATTCCCTTGCTGCTGAAGCGAATGCAAAAAAATAATCTGGCGCCCACAATGAAAAGAGGGAGAGAAACAAATTCAGCACATTGGATTGGCTGGTTAAGCAGCGAGTTGGGAGAAACCGCAGGTTACTGGATTCGAAGTAGTCGGTAGTTGGCGGTAAAACACGATGCCATTGGCAAAAAATTCTAAAATTTCGACAAAAATCACTAAAAACACTTGAAAAAGGAAAAAAATTGTAAAAAATGGATTATGATCGTAAAATCGTAAAGACAAACGCGTTTTCGTAAAAATTACGAAAAATTCGTAAAAGTTGGCAGGTATGCCAAAGAAATCAATTAAAAAAAAATTCAATTAGTGAACTAAGATGAACGTGGAGTGTGGAAACTGGATATCATTTAAAATGTCTGAAAACATTTGCATTTTATGATGCTTCTGTCACCACATACATGTGGAAACCATCGATGACCGATGCTTACTTAGAATACCTAGCGAGGTGACGTCACCCCAGCTAAGCACAGTGCGGAGCAGTCGAGACAACGCCATATAGCGTCCAGATGTAGAGACGAGCGGAGGCAAGCAGACGGCTTGTAAATCCTCCAAGAGTTGGTGGAAACAGATAGTTTCCTTCTATGTTTAATTTCCATGTAGCCAAGCTGATCATATTATCTAAACTAGTTGTGGATGTTACAAGAATAACATATTCTCTCAAGGCATGAGCCTACGTGCCTGTGGAACTGATAGTGTATGAGAAATGTTCATCATTACATGAATCCTGTGTGGACTGAGTATAACTATCATGACATCACCTGCAATATTAATTTTTACTTAACTTACCTTTTATTACTTTTATCTATTTCTTATTAGTAAAATAAAGCATTTAATAATGCAATATCCGTGCTCTTCTCATGTTTTGAAAGTAAATTCTACATACATTTAATTAAATAAGAATCTAATTGGTTATGGTCAGTGCCATGTTAAAGTTTATTTCACCATTTCACACTTTCGCTCCATGATCTTTCATATAGCTTGCATATGACAACCAGTATCGGGAACGATAAATTTATATTTATGGTTTATGCAGAAATGTTTAAATCCTGTCTATGTTAATTCCTGAGTGTTGTATCCTTTCCAACAGCCTGAATATATGATAAGGCCATGAATAACTTTAAGATAAGTTCTGGTAAAACGGTTAGCCACAGCAACTAAAGAACATTCTTCTTTTTCTAGGCAAATCCTGCTGTACACCCTCTGGGATGAAAGGATACAACCAACACTGATTTGGGGGGAGACAAGAAAAAGACTTTGACAATATTACAACTGCTGCATATTTTAACTGACAGTCTAGATATTTATGCATGGCTTGACTTCCCTTGTGCAATTGCTCGAATCAGCAACAGTGCAATGATTCGTATCAAGCTGGTTACTGACCAAATTCAAGGGAAGTTAATTCTAAACACCATGCATAAATGAAACGAACTGCCATTAAGAAACTAATTCTCGATACTTCATATCAGTTTTGAGAATGTAACGCTTTTTTTTCCCTCGGCACATAATATTTTTACATCTCCATTTCACTGTTTCCTGCGAATTAAAGTAGAGCTTCATTTTATAGCTTTCCGTACACTTTCTTTCAGAGTGAATAATTCCTCATTCCAGTAGAAATTGTATGAATGTATGTTTTATCATTAGGCAAGTTTCAAATTTTTACATCCATGGTAAATACAATAATAATAAAAACACAAATTATGTTACATCTTTAAAATTTGTATTCTCATAACTAATTTTGAAAAAGCATTCTTTTACATTTTAAAGAGGAAAGAGCATGATGACTTATAATAGCAAAACTTCTTATTACATCATTCTGTTAATCTCCAAATTCCTTTTATGCACAGCACATGTACACCAGTTTCAGGATCAGAAAAGTTTTAAATATAATTAACTGTTTGTATATAAAGCCATCTTCTTCAAGGTCTTTAAATTAATATTTAGACTAAGAATCAGAACTACATGATACTTCCCTGCGTAACACTTTAATTTATTTACTGTGACATTTACAGTTACATTTGTGATTTTAAAGTAAAATCTGCAGATTGCTGCACTTTCTTCCCTGTCAGGCAAATCTTACAAATGTTTTTAAACTGAGTTTAGGACCAAAATATAACAATATGCCTTAAAAAAAATAGAGATTATAATATAACTAATAAAGCATTCACAAAAATGGTAACTCTGTTTACTCAAACTGATAATTTACCAAAAATTGGCACCTTCTACTAAGGTGGTTACACTACTCCATAGATACCAAATATTTATTGTTTGTGTTTGTCTTAATTTTATACAAAAGAGTTTTGTTAAAACTCCGTAGTATATTCAAGATAATAAATTCTTTTTACGACTCTATGAATTTATCTTAAAGAACAAAAACAACACAATTTAAGAATTTAAAAGTTTAATTCCATCCTCAACTACAGCTATAAGATGAGTGGGAGGACAACAAGTAGAATAAAATAAGTTTGCATGTATAGTTCTACGTTGTTCGCGATAAAATGATTAAATTATTACATGCACACTGTTTAAAATAATTTCATTACCTTTTCTGCATCATTCCACACTTCAATATCCCCAAGGAAATTATCAGGTCTTGTTGACAGTTTAAGATCAAAAGTAAAGCCAAAGACTCCATACACATGCTGCAGAAACTCCAAAGCACCTTTGATTTCACTAGAAATCTGAAAATGTAACATTTAATTAGTAATTTCATTTTTATAAATAATTATGGTACAATTTACAAATGCATAACTTGTAAATTTTGAAATGCATTTTCTTAGAAATGTGGAATGTCAGAATACCTGTTCTGAAGAGCAAAATATATGTGCATCATCTTGTTGAAATCTTCTGACTCTTGTAAGACCGGTAAGAGCTCCAGATATCTCATTTCGGTGTAAGACACCAAAATCGGCCATTCGCAATGGAAGCTCTCTCCAGGAGCGTGGTCGATGATCAAAAATCAGACTAGAAAATATTTAATTAAACAAACAGCTGAGAACAAATGCAAAATATCAAAATTTTTTGAAAGAGTGAATATTATTTTACTAACCAGTGGCCAGGACAATTCATGGGCTTTAATGCAAAAGTTTGTTTCTCTACTTCAAAAGAAAACATATTTTCCTGAAAAAGTTTGATGAAATGTAACATACATTACACATATACACATTGAAAATGAAAGGTATTTAAGTAATATCAGTTATTTGTTATTAATACACATCAAATAAGTTAAACAGTTTAAATATATATATAAAAATACACAAAGTTTTAATGCAGTCGTGTGGCTGAGGGTGAAGGCTTGATGAACAAAACAAAACTGAATTGAAGAATCTCCATCTTTATTTTTACACATCTCAAATCATCTCTTTGGCAGACAAATTACTTTTCAATCATCATTCAATACAATAAATTTTTATGTAAACTGGTTTAAAAGGTATGACACATGTAAGATATATAAAAAAATACAATGGCTGCTCTAAGAAATATATGGCAACCTCAAAATTAACTATTCTAGATTTTATGTTCTCCCCTCTAAATTCATCTGTTCTCCCAAATTCAAGATCTTTTCATGTTACATAACAACCCAAATTTAACCAGTCACAGTTTAGAGTACTTTCTGCATCTACTAGGCATAAATGCTGCTCGCAAAAAAATATGTCCATTCCCCAAAAATGGTGTATCCTTTTTACTTGTGTATATAGAAATTATCGTATTTAACTATGATTGAAAAATACCCTGTCTACAAAAATTATCTAATGTGAATTATTATGGAATAAAGCTATGTTTGGAAACAGCCACGCATGGAAATTACTGGTTTATGCATCCATATATCAAAATTTGCATAAAAAATACCACACGTGCGTGTGTATATACGAGGGTTGGGGCAAAAGTCATGGCAACTGTTTTTTCCTTGTAGGTATGTAAACACATCACAAAATGTCACATCATATGTGTCCTGGGGAAGTTCTGCAGGCATAGTGTGTATGCAACACAACAGATGGATCTTTGATATCTGGCTTTGTGGTAGTTAGGGCTCTGAAATCAGTCAGTTGGTGAGTGTCATGCGAGATGGAAGTAACCCGTGTTGAGCAGCGTACTTACATCAAAATAGCCGTTCTCCGAGGAGAAATGCGATGGAATGTCACAGTGAATTAGAATGCCCTACCATATTGTACAGTAGCACAGTGGGTAGGAAAGTTTCAGCAAGGACGTGTGTCAACCAGTGATGAGCAATGTTCGGGACGACCAGTGAGTGTACGGAATTGGCACGTGCCGTCATCGAACCCCTCATGGACGAAGACAGACGATGGACGTTAATGGAGTTAGAGAGGGCAGGTGGCATTGAGAAACGCACCATCTACAGGATATTGTGTAATGAGCTACACCTACACAAAATCGCTTTGCGGTGTGTACCGCATGCACTGACGGAAGTTCAAAGGTGGGTGCACTATGCAACATGCTCCGACCACTTTGCACGCTGGCAACAGGACAGCGATCAATTTTTGTCACGAATAATTGCCATCGATGAATTTTGGGCCAGGGCATACGAACCAGAACTGAAACGTGAGTCCACGGAGTGGCGACAACTAGAATCACAAAGGCAGTAGAAGGTCAGTCAGAATACTTCCCCAGTCAAATTGATGGTGATCGTCGCGCATGATGTCAGGGGTGTCATTGTTTGCCACTTTGTTCCTCATGGCAGAACAGTGACCGCACAGTACTATAGGGACTTCCTGATGCGACGTGGTGTTTGGGATAAACACCCAGATCTTGCGGACAGTGCAGTAATTCTGCACGACAATGCAGGACCACACAAAGCAGAGTGTGTATGGCAGCTACTCCAACGTTGGGGATGGGAAGAATTGGAGCGTCCACAGTACTCTTCTGACCTTCCGCCCTGTGACTTTGATCTCATTCCCAAGATTAAGGAACCACTACATGGTAGGCGGTATGCAACACGAGAGGACATTGCTAATGCTGGGTGCCAACAGATGATCCGATTCCCACATGGTGCAGCAAATGCTGAGGCTGATGGTATTCAGCGCCTCCCACATCGATGGCAGCATGTGGTGACAGTAGCAGGGGATTACATTGAGGGTCTTTAAGACCAGGTTTATCATGTCAACTTTATGTGTATTGTGTTATCATTCTTTTGCCCGGTGAAGGTCATGTTGCCCTGTATACTATTGTAATAAATTAATGTGTTACGATATTTCAGTGCTATTCATTGTCCACACACGTAGTTAAGACCTTGTCCTTTTATCTGTATATGTCACATTTTACAACCGGACTGGTCTCTTCAAGAAAAAAAATAGTTGCCATGAATTTTGCTCCAACCTATGAATACATATATATATATATAAGCAGCTAATATTAATCATCAAGACTAATGAAAAGGCATGCAGACATTTGTATGCAAAGGTTTTAATAAAACTTCTTTTTTTTATATTTGTAACTCAGAGCAAGCATTCAAGAAATTAAAATTTTATAAATGAAAATAGAATTTACTTCTCACAAACAAAAATTTTATACTGCAAAAAGAATTTTTTCTATTGCTAGATGCTCATATTCATAGGAAAATATAGGTTGTCAGCTTTGAAATATAAAAACAAACCAATAATTTCAATTATGTTTTTCTACTTGCACACTTATAATTTATTTTAAAATAATCACTTTTTTCTTTACTATAAATATTACTCATTTCTATATGCACTTTTTCATTAATCAAACACAGCTGAAAACATAAGCACTGTCTTTTTAAAATCATGCATTTAGATGCTACTTAAGCTAAAACCTCTTAAAATTAAATTGGGTTTAGATATTTTTATGATATCCCATTTCAAACTTTCTAAAAGTGGCAAGAAAAAGTGTGACACTTCTTGGCCTTTTCTTTTTTTCTGCAGGTGTATAAAGTGAAAAAAATCAAAATACTATTTTCTTCTGCTTCACTATATTTATGAGATACTTAGGGAGCATGTGTTTTTAAAGAGATTGGATATTTATCATATGTTATTATTTCATAAAAAAATTTCATGCTCACTGTATTAGGTATCAACACCAGTGGCGTTAATGTTGTATCCAAACAGTATCTGAATACAGAGTGGAGCATTATTGTGTGTGAGTGAGCATTAGAGTGGAGCATTCGCCATGACAATGCTCGGCCCCATACTGCTGGTGTCACTTCATACATAATTCATAATTAGCATTTTCACTTTAGCGTAGACTCTGAATAAAAAAGCTGAAATGAGAATCTTTTTTACTTACCCCATAATAAGACACTGAAACGAAATGATTTAAATAAAAAAATAAAAAAATAAAAAAAATCTGAAAGGCTTCAGATTTTAAATTATGTCCAAAGGGGGGTGTTTTTTTAACATTTTGTGTGCTACCTTTATTTATAAAATGTATTCTTCGCACTTAAACCATAAAATTCAATTCAATAGCAATATCACAAAATATGTAAAACAGCATATCTTTAGAATTTCTGAAATAGATAATAAAACAAATTCTAAATTTGGGCTACCGGATGCCCATAATTCGGGTGGAGACACACATTATTCAAAATTTGATTGCTCTAGGTATTGCTGTTTTATCACAATGTGAGAAACATACATACATTTATGCAGATTCTTCATTATTTAATTTCTTTGAATATAACACAAGGCAATAATATTTGGTGGCAACAATTTGAAAAGTGAAATGGACATTTAAAAGTTTTCGACTCAAAGTGCCAAAACGAAATATAACCCTTCTGGGCTAATGCCCTTTGGAGTAAAAAACGTCAGCCAAGTAAACCTGAGTTGGAAATATTATCAGAATTTTTTAACTATAGCTTTAAATGATTAAATATTTAATAAATAATAAACATAAAGAGGAATAGATTTATACAATTGATGACTGGAATAAATTATAAATTTATACAAAAAATAGATAATAAAAGCATAGATAAATTTAGTCACATAACTTATATTTTATGGAATACTCTGAACATTAGTCTTGCTACGTAGCATATTCAGAAACTAAGTACCGTTTCATTCTAGCGCCATCGCAGCGCTGTGGTAGGCGTAAAATGTTTAAGGCAATTAGTTCTCCCGCTGACTGTGAGATTCGTGCCGTGATTAAATTTTTGAACGCGAAGAATGTTAAACCAGCCGAAATTTATCGTCAAGTGACAGAAGTTTACGGTGAATATGCGATAAGTGATGGAATGGTGAGAAAGTGGGTAAGAATGTTTAATGCAGATCGAACAAATGTCCCCGCTGAGGCTCGGAGTGGTCGGCCTTCTGTTGTCACCAATGATTTGGTAAGGAAAGTTGATGAAGCAATTCATGAGAACAGACGCTTCACAATGACAACTCTTTCAGAGGCATTTCCACAAATTTCACGTACTGTTTTGTTCGAAATTGTGTCTGACCGCTTGAATTATCACAAACTGTGTTCCCGATGAGTTCCAAAAATGCTCACTGATGTTCACAAAACAAAGCGACTTGGTAATGCCCTGACATTTCTCACACGGTACAGTGATGAGGGAGAAAACTTTTTAAACCAAATTGTGACAGGTGATGAAACTTGGGTGTGTCGTTTCACACCAGAATTGAAACAACAATCGATGGAGTGGAGACACACTCATTCTCCGAAAAACAAAAGTTCAAAGCGACAATGTCATCACGAAAAATCATGTGCACTGTCCTCTGGGATAGGAAAGGCGTTTTGCTTACTGAATTTCTTCCCAGAGGTGAAACCATTAATGCTGCACGATATTGTGAGACTTTAACAAAACTAAGGCGTGCTATTCAAAACAAACGAAGAGGAATGTTCAGTAAAGGAATTGTGTTTCTCCATGACAATGCTCGGCCCCATACTGCTGGTGTCACTCAATCGTTAGTTCGACAGTTTCATTCGGAGCAGTTCGATCACCCGCTGTACAGCCCGGACTTGCCGCCCTCTGACTATCACTTGTTCCTGCACATGAAGCGCGAGCTTGGTGGCAAGCGCTTTGGATCTGACGATGACACGAAAAATGCTGTGGAGTTGTGGTTATCGA
Source organism: Stegodyphus dumicola (assembly GCF_044657685.1). Taxonomy (NCBI): domain Eukaryota; kingdom Metazoa; phylum Arthropoda; class Arachnida; order Araneae; family Eresidae; genus Stegodyphus; species Stegodyphus dumicola. Next base: position 127,738,975 of record NC_140771.1, on the reverse strand, counting down.
AACTGGCGGGAAGTTTCTTTGACGATGGTATACAAAAAGTGGTCAACCGCTATGACAAGTGTTTGATCATTGGTGGAAACTATGTTGAAAAATAGTTTAAAACACGTATTTTCGTGTCAAAATAAAATTGGATTCGAAAAAATTGTTTCACCTTTTTTTTTTTTTTTTCCTCAAAACGGTACTTAGTTTCCGAATACGCCTCGTACTTTCTAATTATCAATACTCCAATGAAAAGTTACTAACTTATTCATAATTCTGTGAACTGGCGGAAAAAATGCCTTTGGCTGTCTTTATGGCTCATAATTATTGTTCTGATAAAAATAATAATAAAAAGTATTTTTAAAGAAATAAGTAATTTTATGTCAGACAACAAAAGTCTACATGGATAATTTTTACAGCCAGTAGATCTTGACAGCTATGGCCTTCATTTCATTTATACATTTTCATCAGCTGATAAACAGCAAAGTCCTATTATTACAATTTATTATGACCCCTTGCCCCTGAAAAAACAGCACTTCAGAGAAAAATGTATTTTCAACAAAATGACAATTAAACAAAAGCACATGGTATGCAAATACATGGGTAGTATCGCAAATATTCTTGAAAAATTGCCAAGCATGGTATCTCAGCTGAAGGTTGAAACTAAGGATGCAGATAATCAGAAAGTACTTCAACCTTTAAAATTTAGCAATTTTGAGGTAAAGTTTGTAATGCTGCCACTATGGCATCCCAGTGCAAACAGCTAAGCACATCATACAAATTTTAAAAAAAGTCAGTTGCCATGCTTCAATACAGTGTGACATTATGCCATTAATAGTATAAATAATTATTAAGTAATTTATACACATATTAATATAATTACCTAATACATTTTTTATTGTGAATAAGAAATATTTTAATATGCATATTTTTTAATATTTTTTTCAACATTTATAAAATTATGCCTGCCTGTACTTGAAATATGTTAGTTTCATATAAATGACAGTTAAAAACACTGATTCCAATAGTACTTTAATGCACCTAATATTAGTGAAATAAATAGAAAATGCGTGTGAAAATATCAAAGTATCAAATCAATTAAAATTTTATATACAGGGAGGGAGAACCATACTTACTGAATAATGTTGCCAATGTCCAGATGTCTCCCACAATTTGCTATTATATACATTTGGCGATACAACTTCTTGAAAGCCTCTTTTCCTGTACTCTTCCTTACAATAAATAAAAGCATAGTTAAATTAAATGCCAAAATAAGTAAACAAATAAAAATTGAATATATATATGATAAAAACTTGAAGTAAGCAGCAACAGATTGACGATGGTTCTCTGCATTATAGCTTGGAGACATTTCACAACATAATTAAAACGATAACACTCAAAGGAGAAACTTGTACACAGACATAGCCAAAATGAACATAATTTTTACTGCTGGACATGAACTAATTATCGAGACCATATTTCTCATTACACATGATCATGAGTGCAATACGCACACCACAATTTTATATAAATTATCACATTTTAAACAACGGCACAGTTAGCAGCACGACAATGCATAACAATCTGAAATAGTGTCAAAGTGGGAACAGAGCTGCAAGCTAACTGCACATTTATCCGAGATGCAGTCTTTAAGAAAAAGTTTTTGGTTTAAGTTAGAAAGGCTTCAGTTCTCAGAGTTACGTCATCAGCGTTGCACAGGCCATGCAAGATGGACTGATCTAGAAATGATGCAATCCAGATAAGTCATTACAATTTTTAGAACAGAGGGAAAGAATTCAGGGGTTACTAATTTCTAAATAAGAGTAAATATAAATAAATTGACAAAACATAATTTTGAAATTTCTTAAGCTCTCTTTTCAAAATAGGAGAAAAATGGTCAATGAAAAATTTTTTCAAAGTTTTTGATGAAATAGTTTCACAGATCTTGACACAGAAATGAAATAGTTCCAAGTGCTCTTCATTTGTTCTGAGAACTTGAAATTATAACACAGACAATTTGCAAGTAATGGAATAAATTTTTGGATGGGGGATGCTTAAGTACAATAAATCAAAAAACCTCCATTCCTTAAAAAGGTAACTAGTTTTTAGCATTGTACAATTATCAAAGTTTGCTAAAATCTTTCACATTAATTAATTCATAACAAAAATAAAAAGTTACCCAGAATTAAGATTGAAGTTTAAGACAAATTACTCGCATAATCAAATCCGGAAATTGTTATAATTAGATTTTAAAGTTTTCATCAGGTTAAAAAAGTCATAATCAGGTAAGAAATTTTGATACATAACTTAGAAAAGTAAAATAAACTAATTTTGTACAGAAATAGGGATTCTAATAAGAGTTAATTGACTAAATGAGTTAAAATGCCTGAATCTGGTTGAATGGACAATTTCTGCTTTCTTTTTTAATAAGAGGATTAGGCTTATCTATTTCAAAAGTAACTTAAGAGTATTTTTTAAAATATTGTAAAGGCCTGAAAAAGGAGAAGGTTTATGGGTATTAGGATACTGAAATTCTTCATACATTACTAAATCACCTATTTTAAAATTACTGGGTTTATAATGGGTGTCATATCTTTCTTTCTTTACACTGTGATAATCATCAGAGCATTTTTGGGCAATTTTCCTAGCTTCTTCAATTGGTGGGTATATTTCTGTGTTTTTAGTTAAAGAATTATATGGCAATTTATTATACATTAGATAAGATGGTATGACTTTTTTTTACAGAATATGGTATATTATTATAGTCTATGATTACCTGAGGTAGTAATTTAGTCCATGGAATATTACCTTGGTAAGAATTTAATTTATATTTTAATCTAGTATAATAGTTAGATTATTTCTTTCAACTTTACCATTAGTTTGAGGTCTATTAGCAGCAGTTAATAATTGTGCAACATTATTACTTCTTAAAAAGTATTTAAATTTTGAAGAAGTAAAAGCAGCATTTCTATCACTTAAAATTTTCTTTGGTAGTTGAATATGAAAATTTTGTTTCATATAATTTATGTAGTACCAATAGTTACAATAGTTATAAGAAGCAAAAGTCCATATATAATGAGTAGCATTATCTATAATAAAGAGAATATATTTCTTAACAGAATTATAGTAGTTTAAACCACCAACAGCATCAATAGACAATAATTCAAAAGGTTCACTTACGGATGGTAAGGCATGCATTAAACCAAATCTCTTTTGTTTTTCTTTCTTGTTAAATTGACATACTTCGCAATGCTTACAGTAATTCCTAATATCTTGAACAATTTTTACCCAGTACTATTTGAGAGGATAATAAATTTAGCATTGAGGACACACCAATATGGCCAAACTCAATAAGAGCTTTTTCAGGTAATTTAGTATGAAGAGAGATTGGTATAACAATTTTATATAATCCTTGCTTCTTAATAGTTAACACATCATTAATTTTTTATACTTAGGATTACATACATTATCTAAATTTTGATGCTTTTTAATTTCTTCTAATGACAACAAATTGACTTGCAAATTCAAATGTTGAGAAATAAGATTTCTAGATAACAAAATCAGCTTCAATATTGGTAGAATCTTTCTTATATTTTATATCAAAGTCATAGATGGATAATTTTAATGACCATCTGAATAATCTACCTGTAGGATGTTTAAAAGTTCTTAAGCGAAGCTAGGGCAGCATGATCAGTATGTACAGTAAAATAATTACCATGTAAATAATAATAGAACTTGTCTATGGCATTAGCAATGGATAAACATTCTAGTTCCGTAATTGTAATTTTGCTCATAAGACCTTTATTTTCTAGAATAGAAAGCAATTGGATGTAAATTATCATCTGGATGATTTTGTTTCAAAATGCACCAACAGCTTCTTTAGAATACATGAAAAGGATACTTTTAAATTAAAAAAAGTTAAAATGAGTCTAGAAATTAATGCAACTTTTAAACTTTGAAAAGCTATTTGACATTTGGTTGTCCATTTATAGGAAGTACCATTTTTAAGTAAATTTGTTAAAAGGCTTCTAATTTTTGAATCCTTCAACAGTTCCTCATCTTACCTTTGCCTGCACTAAAATGTTCTGATTTGTAAACTTTCTGGTTATTGGACCAACCTTTTACTTTAAAAATTTAACAGCTTGTTTAGTCAAATTCCTGAAGCTTATTGCTTATTTACCAATGGTACTTCAGGTATTTCTTCAATTTTATGTCCTTTAGACATAACCAAAGCTGGGACTCTAGTTGCAGCAACTGCAGAACATATAACACAAACCCGTAAGCAATGGATCAAAAATCAATTTATTTTGCAATGCAATCTACGCCAGGTTTTAGTAAATGCAAACATACACCCTCCATGACATATATTTCCAAAAGCACCCTGTCCAAACCGATGAGTTCCACCTCTTCGAAGTCTTGGAATACGAGTAACGGCTTGACCAGTACCCCATGACTCTGCAGATGTTTGATGACCAGCTTCCTTTAATAAAGGATAAGGATGTCTTCTATTTTTAGCCATATTCATATGTACAAAAATTAACTATATCTGGTTTGACAAGAGCATTGTACATTGCTGGTAAGTGAACTTGAATACCACGTGGTTCATTTTTCTAATTATACACTGTAATTTATAAGTACACCTCATATTTTATTTTATTTATTTTTAAATAGTGCCTTTTTTTCATTTTCTGAAAGAAATTTGAGGATAATTTTCAGTTTGACATATAAATGTCACAGACACACACACACACACACACACACACACAAAAAAAAAAAAAAAAAAAAAAAGTAGCATTTGCTTCACAGAGTACTGTGAAAAAAATACAACTTTTTGTGAAATGCCATGAAAGTTTCAAAGAATTTTGTAGGATGAATTATACGGTAGAAAAAACTCCCAAAGGGCTAATCACAAAAAAAAAAAAACCTATGAAAAGCTGTATGATAGCAATAATAATAATAATAATCTTTTTTCAAGCACACTGTCATATTTCAAACCTTTTCAGCTACAGCAGATAACAAACCAAAATTTTAGTACTGAATCTAAAAGTCAGAAAAATGATACATGCAGTGATATGAATGGATATAAACAATGCTGTCTCTCCTTTATTTTGATATATTGCATCTTTGCTACTGAATTTCTCTACTACTCAGCTTAACGCATCAATGCTGACACTACCATACCTATGCCTTTAATATATGTGTTTTTGGGAATTTGCCTTATTTTTTAAGCTGAAAGTACACTATATATGTTAGTTCTGTTTATCTCTGCAGCATGTATTATTCTTGTGTTATGTGTTATTTAAGACTTTGTATGCTATTTGTTATGACATGAAAATTTTTGGGAAATGAGGCCTCAGAAAGTTAAAATATTTGGCCCACAATAATTAAACATTTTTGCTTGTTTGTGTTACAAAATTTTTGGTTTTCATCATAAGAACACACAACTTTTGTAAAACAAGGGAAACCTGTACACTGTTTCAGTAAGTCAATTTTAATCTCATTCTATCTATCTCTGCATTTTACTAACTTTGCTCTATTGCAACATAAAACTTTACAAAGTTAAAATTAGGGACTGTAAAGTATTAATTCTGAATGCAATACATTGGGGTACTTCAAAAGTATTTTTATTTTTGTACATACTTATATAATTAAGCTTCTTATATAAACAACTTAAAGATCTATCTATTAAATTAAGTAATACATCAGCTTAAAGTACACATATTGCTTAAAATACACACATATATTATATAATTCCGGATTATATTTAACATCTATTTTCATCCTACAGAAATGACGAACATAAATATTGAAATTGTATCGATAGTGATGCTTTTTTTAACTGACTTAAAGAAGTCGCTAACAAAATTTTCAGAATGCAGGAAAAAGTAAAAAATATCAGATGATATGGCCAGAGTTTGTTCCTACACTTTTAGACTGGCAAGTTATACGTTTCTTTAAACTGAGCCCAAAAAATGCCAAGATATCAACAGTTGATTATGATGCTTTAAAACACAAAATAGAACTGTACTTGATCACCAGTATTCAAAGACTGGAGATTAGAGTACAAGACTTTTATGAATACCACATGCTCAAGATTGTGCAAGCTTCATACAATATAGAGATACTTTAGACAAGTTCATGACTAATCAATGATAATGGCGAGTGGAACTATACAACATTTTACTGGGTCACATTTTTTAGCTTCATTTTTTCAGACATGCAGTGAGATATGATGAAAATTGAGTTTATGCTATATGTCAACATTTGGAAAAGATTAAGGAAAAACAGCAAAACTACTGCCATACAAGGATGATTCAAAGGAAAGTTTATGATCAAAGTTAGATGAAATATTAACTATTCCTTTTCAAATCATGGCAGATGACTGACATAGCAAATCTGATGTTACTGCCAACAGTTGAGAGAATGCCGATTCCTTTGCAGAGAAAATATCCCAAATTGATCAAAAAGAGTTAGAAGTTTGAGCACTTATGTGACATGATACAGTCAAAAGTCATAATCCACACCTCAAAGCTACAAACTTCCTGCACATGCGTAAATGCATAATGCGCTTACGCATATGCATACTATCTTTACGCATGCGCATAATACATTTATGCATGCGCGTTTAATGTATAACGGACGGTATAAGCTAAGCTAAAATTATCTAATTATCTATTTCAGCTAATGTTGCAGATTGCGTTGTTCCTTAATCTTCTAATTGGATCCGGCTTATTATTTTTTGCAGACTGTTAAAGCAATTTTATAAAAGTAAGCTTGAACTTTTGATTATGTCAAAAAGAATTTCTGATTCTGGAGCTGCCAAAGGATTTCCATAACGAAAGCATGTTTCTATGTCCATCAAACAAAAAGTGGAATTGCTGCAAAAAATGGATAAAGGCATATCCTTTGTTTCTCTAACGTCTAACCATTCCAAAATCTGTTTATCAATTTCCCGCTGCTGTGCGGGGGGGGGGATGAACTGGAAGTTGATCTGTCAACACAATCCTTATCTTCGGGGCAGATGTTTTTATTTTGTTCGGATTATAATTTCTTACTAAATGTAGTATTTCATCTCTGTATTTCATTTTGATATGATTTAAATCAAATTCATCATTATAAATATCACAAATACACATCAAATAGTTTTTTGGTTGCAATTTTCTAATTTTGACTATGCCTAACGTATGCTTTACGTATGCACGCACTGAAAGAAATGTTTAATAAAGTAAACAAATAAATATTAAGATTTTTTTGGTAAATTTTGATACCCTTTAGATCATAATTGCTCTTTATTTCATAAATTATGGTTTCATATTTTTAATTTTATAATTTCTGCATGCCACCTTACCAGATTTAAACTGATGATCTATAATCTGGAATCGCCAAAGTCCCGACGAGTCTGAAAAAAAGACTTTTGACTGTAATGCTCTTACGATCAGAGTTGGATGAAATATTAAACAGGCTATTCCTTTTCAAATCAGGTCAGCAAATCTGATGTTACTGTCAACAGTTGGAAGAATATACAGTACAAAGTCTTAAATCCGGACCCGTCGGGACTTCGGTGATTACAGATTAGGGGTTTTTCCGGATTATAGATCCTAAATTTAAATCTGGTAAAACGGCATGCAGAAATTATAAAATTAAAAATATGAAACCATAATTTCTGAAATAAAGAGCAATTATGATCTAAAGGGTATCAAAATTTACAAAAAAAAAAAAAAAACCTTAATATTTATTTGTTTACTTTATTAAACATTTCTTTTAATGTAAGTTGTTTAAGTTGCTTTGTTTTATGTGCTAATACTTTCTCTTTAATTCTATAAACAGACATAATTTCTTGTTCAGTTACAAAGTTCCGCTGTTCAAGTCCTGTAATTGCTGTGCCGAGAATACTGACTAACTTGTCAATCGAAAATTTTTGGTTTTCACTAACCTCTCTGTCACTTTCTTCATGCCTTTATCCATTTTTTGCAGCAATTCCACTTTTTGTTTGATGGACATCAAAACATGCTTTCGATTTGTAGATCCTATGGCAGCTCCAGAATCGGAAACTCTTTTTGACATAATCAAACAGCTTACTTTTTATAAAATTGCTCTAACAGTCTGCAGAAAATAATAAGCCGGATCCAATTAAAAGATTAAGCTGCAACATTAACTGAAATAGATAATTAGATAATTTTAGCTTAGTTTAAAATGATGCATAAACAAAGTTTAAAAGTTATAAAAACATTTAGCAGAAATAGCAACAGAAGCTCCCAAGGATTATATATTGTGCAGACATAGAAGACAAAAGTTTTAAACTTAACCAATTTATTAACAATATATATAAAAATAAAAATACAATAATAAATGTAATCAATATCAGAAACTTAAAGAGTGTAACATAACCATTGTCAAATTACACTTAGTTAACTATTCATTAACTCCAAGGGTTTTTCCCTTTAAAGAATATTACACTATTAATGATACAGTAAATATTTTACCTGATCTTTGAATACTGGCATTCAATATGCGAAAAACATATCACAGAACAAAAACTATGCGGTTAATATGAAATTCACTTCACTATAAATAAATCTATGCTTTTTGGCCAAGAAGGCACCTGAAAAATTAAACTAAACCTTGAGTGCACTTGAACTGGCAAAAGCCACTCACTGTAGTTACACACGAGAGATCACAGCTTGGAAAAACATCACCGCTAGTCCTCGAAAAGCAATTGTATTGAAGATGCCACCTTCATGAAAACAGGACGCCGCCCATAGCAGTTGATCACCGGAAATCACAGTTTGGAATTTGACGTTGCTTAACGTTGGAAACAGGATGCTGCCCACAGCAGTTGACCACCAGGAACCCCAACTTGAGATCTATCGCCGCCGAACCATAGAAGCATGTTTCAATGGTCCATCAAACAAAAAGTGGAGTTGCTGCAAAAAATGGATAAAGGCAATATCCTTTGTTTCTCTAATCATTCCGAAATCTGTTTATCAATTTCACGCTGCTAGGCGGGGGGCGGGGGACAATGAACTTGAAGTTGATCTCTTATCACTATCCTTATCTTCAGGGCAGAACAATATTTTAATTTAATTTAATAAAGACAGTAGCGTACCTGGAACTTTTGCCAACCACAGTGACCCCTGAGTTTGCCACCTGGAATGATCCCTGAATTTGATGCTTTTTTCAATATACAAAACACAAAAAATGTCAAAATGACATATAAGGAAATATTAAAACTCTGTGGTTATTTTTGAAGAATGAAAATGCCCAGGTTCATTCTTGTAAAATGAAACTTTTTGAGCTAAGGGAAAATAGAGCACTGTCCTTCAGTGCATTCCGAGCCACTGTAATATTTTTGGAAATGAGCAGGCAGATAGACTTGCCAAGGGTAGATCCCCTACGGCACAACCTAATTTCTCTTTACCTTTTCATAATATTAAAAGAATTATCTCATATGTTGATGCAGCAGTTGATAAGAAATTTAATATCCTGCTCAACACAAAAAAAAAAAAAAAAAAAAAAAAAAAAAAACACTCCTTACCTTGGGCTGTTGGAGTTGCTTGCTTTCAGTTAACACATGGCCATGATTATTTACCGCAACATTTACATCGCATTGCAGTCAGATTCAGCTTCTTGCCCTGTGTCATCAGGGCGAAATGAATGGTGACCACCTCAAGAACTGCCCTATTATTTTAAACTTTATTACCGACAACTCTATGGAGGGTATTTTTTACCCTTACTTTTTACACTATCATCATTTTATTGGGATGCTCGTCGACTCGTGGAAGAAATGTCGAAGACAGGCATATGGTAAGGGGAAAAAAATTTATGAAGAATAACTTTAATTCCAACATTTTAAGTAATATCATTTTGCTTGCATTTTTTATTGCAAAACCATCAATGACCTCATAGAGGTCCATTTGAATGCTCCAGAAGATTTTTTAAATGCAAAATCAGTACTTGTGATTCTTAAATATTTCTTAAATGAATTTTATTTAGAAAACTATTCTCACAACTAGCAAAGTTTACAGTAATTGAAAAGAAAGTTTCCGCAGTATTACAATATTTCAAACTTTGTACTTATAATAACTGTGATAGTTCAAAATGAATAAACTGCAATAATTCAAAATGACTGTCCTTTCACATTCCTGTTTTGGTTTCATTAGCAATAACAGAAATAAAAATTTGAAACACTTCTCTCTCAAGGAGGAACTACTCCTTATTAATATCACTGTGATCATAATTTGGTTCATATTCATGGTATGCATTGAAAAGTTTTGAAAGAATAAAAATATGTGATAGTTGAAATCACATGGTCTGTTTCTTGAATACATTATCTAGAGTTAAAAACTATTTTTCTTCTCAATTTGATTCTCTACAACAGTTAGAAATCTCATTATTCCTCACCTGCTTTGAAAATCTACATGACTAACCTCTATAAAGTAACATTTAATACGAAAAATGCTACCCCTAAAAACGTGCCGCCTGAGACAAACCAGAACCTCTAGCCATATTATTGAGTAAAGCCTGGGCTTTAGAGTTCAAATAAAGGTCTTTGTGAAGTATGCTTGTTCTTGCTAATTAGGTATTGTAGCCAGTAATTTTTTCAAATAAATAGCACTTTAAGATAACGTTAGGAGATTTGATCATGTGAAAATAACACATATTAATGCTATAATCATATTAAATTAACTATGCCTTTCTTAAATGAGTGGTTAGAAAACACATAAATGTTCACACTTAAACACATAAATGTTCAATATATTGTTAAACAATAAAAATACTTCTTTATAAAAACTATACCCTAATGAAAGCAATAAGTTCATTATAAATGTGTGCTCCTTTGGGTTGAAAGAAACAGCTACCAGGACTAAGTTCATGGAAGAAAAAGAGCTCTTGATCCTGGAAAAAAAAAAAAAAAAAAAAAAATTAAATGCAACATACTTTAATAATTTCAACATTTAAATTTAAATTCTTCATTAACAATTTTCTTTATTTAATTAGAAAAAGAACAACAAGAACTTTTTATAAGAAAAACAAAAAAGGTTCTCACCAGAATAATTTTTTTTCGTAATTTACAAAAGAATAAATCTGAAAAATTTCAAGTATATTTTTGAAAAAAAAAAACTTTTGTTTGTTTTAAAAAGCCTACAAATTATTAGGAAATAAGTTATTTTTTTACTTTCAGTGAGCAGAAAATTTGCATTAATAAAATCAATAGCTATATTAATTATATAACAAAATATCTTTATAGCATTGTAATTATACATAAAAAAAATTCATGCAGCAGGAATACAAAAATACATCACAGCTAAAATATTTTTGAAAACCAAAATGCTTTTTTTAAAAAAATCTTAAAAATTTACCAATTATTACTGATTATTTCAGAACAATTTTTAGTATTTATGTATTATCTCATTGATCATGAAAGTTGGCTGCCATCGAACCATGAAAGTTGGCAGATATCCTGTCAAAATTGCACTAATCCTTCCTACAGGATTCTGAAAGGACTCAAGCCTCTTTATTTAATAAACAATCAATATTTGGTCTGCTTTACATAAAACTTTCACCAATGTCCCCTATTTTGTTAGGACTTCTGATTTTAACAGAAGCTCTGCTTAGAATACTAAAACTACACATATGTAATTTTTCCAATTTAGTACTGTTTTCTTGGAGATATTTAGCTGGTCATTTTATATCTATATCTATATCTATATATTTTTTAATGATATTGTCCCATAACTTTGATGATTATCTATGGCTTGTTGTTCTGTAAAAGAGAGGTCCCCCCCCCCAAAAAAATACAAGGGAAAAATTAGCAGTAACAGTTAATTTATATCTTTGCTCACAAAAGTAAAATGTGTCTTAATCAATCAGAGTTACATCAAGTGAAATTATAGATGCGGCGAGTGTCTTGTTATGTCATGCTTATCTATAACTGGCACTGCATCTCGTTGCTTGGCAACAGTTTCATGGATGACAGGATAATACTTAAGTACCCATTTTTCAAAACATACAAAAATTATGCATAATTTTCAACTAACCCTTCCAATTTTTCTATGGTCCCTTTTTGCTGCCTCTTCTTGAAACTTCTGCCATTCTTTTAATTGTTTATTATCTGGAAATGAAATTCCATATATCCTTTGAAGAGATTCAGCTTCTGCTTTCCCTTCCCAATACGTAGATGAATTCTGTAGTAAATGATAATAAAAAAATAAGAACAGTAAATTAATAAAACAATTAGACAACTTTGATGCTTAACTAAAATGGAAAAAGTTACAATCTACACAAATTTCAAAAATAGTAAACAGAGAAGATATAAAATGGATTATGTTATTTAAACTTTCCTTGCATGTATTATAGATGACTGCAATATAGTCGCGTCTTAATTGTGCAGGCATTCTATTCCTACAAAGGCATCACACATGGAATTTGGACAAAATGAACCCCTTATGTAATGCAGATACATATGTTCTCCCACATTTAAAAAATAGACGTTATTTGCTTCATTAAGTACAGTAATATAATTTTTACATGGTTAAAATTAATACATAATATTTTTTTCATACAATATTAGGACAAAATAATAAATATCAACTAAGTTATTACTTATGTTGCTATTAAAAGATAGACTGCTGTTTAATAATGCCACTAGCAGTGGTGAAGGATGCAGTTTGTTGGCATCAGATTCACCCCATCATTTCCTTTCATTTTGATCATATTTATAAATCAGCATCACCTGTGTTTGAAATTAAATGTTAATTGTTGAAATTTTAACATTAAATTGTGAAACAAATCATACATGGTGCAATTTTATACTGTTTCCTCTCCCCCCTCCAACATTAATAATTTGGTTATAATTAGCAAACCTATAATTAATTTCAAAATTATTAACATTTCATGTCTCATAGAAAGTACTGTCTCATAGAAAGTACTGCTTCATAGAACTACATACTTGCCAACCTATGATACTCAAAAATCAGGAGATTTTTCACAATGTTAAAAAGACTTTTTAAATGATAAAAATATAGTTTTTAATCATGAATTAACTTTAAATAGTAACTAATTCTTAAATGCAAGCAACACAAAAACACCTTACACATAACAAAAATTTTTATTACTTGCAACGTTTAAGGGAAAAAAAAAAAAAAAAAAAAAAAAAGACACTTTAATCAGTTTTCGTACAAATGTTATAAACAGTGGCAGATTTTGCTTTCTTTAAGAAAGAAACTTCATAATTTTGTACACAGCAATTGCCACGTAGGCCTGCTTTCGCTCATAAAAGTTTTTCTAATGTGTCATCACTAATATTAGATCTAAATTTAGTCCTCGTTTTTGCAACAACACTGAGAATCTTCTCCCACTCTGCATTACTATGGGGAACTGTCAAGATGGCCAACACAATTCTAGACAGTTCACTATATTTTAAAATTCCATCATCACCTTTCAGTTTTCCAATTAAACTCCACTGGGTGTCAATCCTAGCTGATTTTATAACTTCATCTAAGTTTTTCTAATTGTAAACTGCTGTTATGCAGCTGTTGGAACTGTTTCAATTTTTCCTTCCTTTTAGAACTCCTTTCAAGATAATAATAAATATCAACAATGTGTTCATCTACATTTATTGATAAGGAAGTTGCCCCTTTTTCAGCTGCTAAATTTAAGAGGTGACAGGTGCACCTCATAATCTGAAAACCTGAATTTTCCTTTCTTAAGATTCCTGCAACACCAGTCTTCCAAGCCTACCAATACTGGTGCATTATTGGCAAAAAGTGCTAAGTAATTATCCAGAGGGCCTGCATATTCTTTTAAAGTTTTAATAATTAGCTGTGCTATATTAAAGCCTGTCAAATGTCCTTCTAAAGTGGGAACAGAAAGTAAACTGCACTCAATTTCTGAAGACTCTGGATTAAAAAAAGAAACAACAATTGGATACAGTTTTGAATCGGTATTATTGCTTCCATCCGTAGAGAGGCAGAACAAAGCTGTTTTAATGCAATCAATAACAGAAGATTTATTTTTCAAACCCATTTCTTTAACAATTGCACATGTTTTGATTCTTGCACTTGAGTATTTCTTAGCAATTTCACTATCGAGAAACATTTTTCTAAATAAAGCTGCAGCGTGATCTGATGCATTCAGTGGCAGGTTAAGCTCTAGTAAAAAGGCAGAGAACAGACATTCTGCATTAATAACTTTTTGGTCCTTTGTTTCTGAAAAAAAAAATTAATTTTTCGTTTTTTTTTAAACAACTCATGTCATCCTTGTGTTTTTGTGTACGCACATGTTTGAGAACATCCACCCTTCCACCATGCGAAATCGAAAAATCGCAACGACAGGCAGTACACATCACAAATTTATTACATTTCCTTGAGGAAATAATGGAAGGAAAGTCAACTGTGTACGATTTTTGAAACGTACACGAGTATTTCACCTTCTCGCAGATGTAACAAAAGATGATAATTTCTAAAACTATTTCCCTAAGGCCCATGTATTCACATAACACAGGACAAAATGAACGAAATAGCTAAAGAACATCCAAATAACAACTTGCTTTGTCCTCATTGGCTAATATATGCCAGCTGACATGCAGCGGAACTCAATGCCCATTGGAGAACTGGAGAACGACGTTTCTGGATACGTATAATGCTCTCACTCACAAAGCAGAAGTTATCTGATTCGCACAGTTTTGTTTCAGATATAATGTAGAGAAAATTCAATTGCTTTCAGACGTCTAAAAGCACTTTTTTTATTCATATAACAAAGTATTAAGCCAAGTTGCATAAAAATCGTGAGAAATTTTAAGAATAAGAAAAAGTCGGGAGAAATATATTGTAAATCGGGTTGGCGGGAGATCGGTCAAAAATCGGGATAGTTGGCAACTCTGGAACTATTATATAAGAAATAATGTAAACATACCTTATTATATGTCTTTTATAATTCCTCCCAGTAATTTTTTCAAAAAATTAGATAACTCATATTATTTGCAATATGATTTTTGGTTCAGTTCTTAAATACTGTACATCAGACTTGAACTCTTGAAAAATTAAAAACTCTGCTTGTCAGTGGACTACACAATGGAACTTAGCGAGAGAAATTTAAAATTTGTTGCCTCAAGGATTATGGCAAACAAAAAATTTTTAGATCTTCCATAACTCAGCATAATTGTCTTTTGACCCTTTTTTATTGATTCGCTAAATAACCAAAACAAAATACTTCACTTGGTGAAAATTAATTTGTTTAAAACATTCATCATAATTTATTAAATTGTTTTAATGAGCTCAATTAATTGTTTTTTTTTTTTTTACAAATGTTTAAGAAACCTTATATTAATTTTCCTCGCTAAATGTATCTTATTCTCTCTCCTTTTGATTCTACTGGATTACTGCCCAGTAATTATTTCATTTATTCAATATTTAGGGCTGTGGAATTTGACAGAACAACATAGAACACTACTGCTCTCAAAAACAGACAGATTGTAGGGTTCTGCTTATTGTTACTAATAGTTATTTCATTCTGTGAGTCTTTTCTGAGTTCTCTAATTTCTCTCTGTGTTTCCTAGCCAGGATATAAATTAAGTAGAGTAAACAAGAGCATTTAAATTGTTGGAGTGAAAAGGTTAGACAGAGCAGGATTTCACTATTGTGAGCTCATATTTGTTAGCTTCTACCAGCTGTTAATCTTAATAGCAGCTATGCATTCTTGCCATTTAGTTAGTATCCTGCCAGTTTAGGATTTCTATTTTAGTTTAAAGTTGTTTAGTTTAAATTGTCTAGTTTAAATTGAATTGTGAAGTCTCACACTACTCTTTAGTGTAGTATATTTAGAGTTACATTATCATTTAAGTTTTCACCAGGTGTTTTGTTTGCAAGCATGTCTGTGCCATCTGTTAACTACTTTGTGATAAATAGAAGGGTCTTTTACACTGTTTACCTGGTTGTGCTCATCTTCCCACCTATGCAAGAATTTACAAGGTAAAGCACTCAAGATCTAGTTACCACTTTATAATAGTAAAACTTACTAGATAATACAACATATTAGATTTTTTTTCAAACTTCAATCAATATTTCTCTAAAAATAATGTTAAAATTGGGCTGAAACTTTCCTATTTTAGTGCTAGTTTTGACCTGTGCCCCATACCTATTATCAAGAAGCAGCAAAAACTGTAAATCAAGTAATAAAAGAAAAAAATTGCAAATTTTATTTCAGAATAATACAGATCTTTAAACTGGCATCACACACACACACACACAAACAAACCCCCCCCCCAAAAAAAAGAAAAGAAAAAAAGAAAGAGAGAGAGAGAGAAAAGAAAAAATCTTAAACATTTCAGATTTTATATTATGTCCCAAGGGGCTTTTTTTAACACTTTGTGTGTTACCTTTATTTATTAAATATCATGTTCTTAGCACTTAAATCATAAAATTCAGTTCAACAGCAATATCGCAAAATAATTTTTAAATGAGCATATCTTTAGAATTTCCGATATAAAGTCCCCTACACTTGAGATAAATTTTTTTTTTCCCGTACAGTGTTGCCATTCCTCGCTTTGAAATCATTTAGTTTGTCAATCAAAAATTCATTGAAATGTTACAAAATACAAAATCAATAATAAAACAAATTTCAAATTCAAATTAGGGCTTTTCCATGCCCATATTCTATGGAAGATTACGTTATTCAAATTTTGATGGCTCTAGGTACCACTGTTTTATATCACAACACGAGAAACATACATACATTCATGCAGCTTCTTCATTATTTAATTTCTTTAAATATAATACAGTGCGATAATATTCGGTGGCAACAATTTGAAAAGTGAAACAACATTTATCGTGAATCGACGCAAAATGCCAAAGCGAAATTAATAGTCCTTCTGGGCAAATTGCACTTTTGGACTAAATAAAAAAATCATATTTTTTTTTAAATGCTATCATTTCAATTCTATAATCAGATCTTTTTATAATTAAAACGGATTTAAATGGAAATGGAGATGAAAGACTATGCACTCAGACTGAAGATATTGCTTTGCGCGTACGGGTTCGTAATTGATGAATGCACACAGCTCTGATGATAGGTTGATGAGATTTATTTTATCAAAAGAAATACTTCAGAGATCTGGAACTTTCCACAAAAACAGCCGTACAGCTCTTTACAATATCACAGAGTTAAATCAGTAATTACATTTCAAGCTACTGCAAACATTAAACACAGTGCAATACAAACCACAACTACCCGGAGATATCTAAGTACTCCAAACTCATGTCGAGCTATCAGCAACAACTGAGAGCAGATGCTCTCTCCAGCCTTATATAGTTTTTATCCGGCTGCCAAGATATTTCTAATATTTTCTGCTTCTTGAAATTACTAGAAGGCAATATGAGGGTCAAACTACAGTAACAGCTAAAATAGTGATCAATTACATTTATGCAATTAAAATACCTATTACGGTGATACAAAGAGCGGATCAAAATGCCGTCAAATGGTCACCAAGTTTGGCGACTTCTCGCGAAATCCCCGATATAGCCATTTACTCAATGTTAAATGGACTTGCCTCTGTATTCTTACTTTTGTGGCACAGCTTGTCTCTCTCTAGATTTTTCACACTACATTATTTTAAATTTTTTTTTTTTAAATTATTTATGATTTCACTAAAATTACTTATTTAAGTGTAAAATTCGAAACAATATGTTAAATTTCAAGTCTGGTTACTACAAAAACTTCACAGAATCTATTAAGAATGTGGAGGATTAGTGAATTAACACACAAGATTTGAAAGAAATTTTGATGCACATATGTGTAAATGCATATATATATATATATATATATATATATATATACTGTAACCAAGAACAAATATTTCAAGTTAATTTTATAATTTAAGAAATAATTTTTTAAAGTTTTCTAACTTTAACCATTTTTTAAACATTGATTTTGAATGCTAAAATATTAACTATTTTCCCAAGATTTCATAGCATGAAAGCTATAAAACTCCCCTATTCTGTATGTTTAAGATTTTAATTAAAAATGTAAATGCATTAGGAATAAAGAAAAATTTTGCATATTTATTGGGGGGGGGAACATGATGTTCAATATTCAGGAAAACAGATTAGGAGCAATAGACAAGACTTCATCATTGAATAAAAATGAAACACTCCATCTGAATAATGCATATTTCATTATCATTAAAAAATGTATTAAATAATCAGGCAAAAATTCACATACTTTCAATATCTGCAGTGCCTTTATTTTTCCAGTGTGTCTCACATGTGGACCTCTGCACAAATCTATTAAAGGACCACATCTAAAATAATAATTGAAATGAATACAAATAGTTCTTTTAAACTAGTAATATTTAAGCAAATAATATCTCTGTTTATAAATACTGAAAGAGTACAAAATTAAGCAATCTAAATAGAAAATAAAAATAAGTTCCTGTAAAAAGATAATAGTATATCATTAATACTTTTAGAGTTGATCGATTTATCAACATGTCTATGTCGCCACCATTTCCAAGTTCATATACTCCATTTTCCAATAGCATCGTTTTTTACCTCAATTTGGTGTTTCTAAAAACAGGTATTTTTGTCTTCTTGTTGCTTTGTATTCCTTACTTTTTGAAGCGATTTGAGAAGATCATTGTTTGTTTTTAAGAACTCGTAATATATTGTGCATTTAAATACTTGTGAAAAATAATAAAGCAAACCTAGATTTTCAAAATGGAAAAATGGCTAGGATTAACTAAGCGGAAAATTAATGATTCATAGATAATGGATCCAGGACAATCTACTAGGAAATTTATAGGAAATTTAGTGAAAATAATTTATCATCTGGGTTTACTTGGAATGAAGATGAAATGGACCCTCAACCTCAGTGTGTTGTTTGCTATAAACTATCATCCAATCAAAGTATGAAACCGCTGTTTCTCAAAAGCCATTTTGCCAATATAAAGGATAAATCTGAAGAATATTTTTTAGATATTCTTCAGAGAATAGAAGAGAGGATTTTAAGAGTTCAAAAATAGTAAGCAAGTAATGAAAAGTTTTGTTACTGGAAGTGAAAAAGCTTTAGAAGCTAATTACCAAATAAGCCTTAGAAATGCAAAGATTGAGCAGGCTCACACTATTGGAGAAAACCTTATATTTCCAGCAGCTAAACATATCATTTTAACATTATTGAATGAAAAAGCTGATTAATAATAACTTAATAATATTCCACTATCAAATGATATAGTAAATCGACGAATTCATGAAATGGCAAATTCCATAAAAAAAACATTTATTCAAAAAATAAAACATAGTCAGTATTCCGCATCGTAACTGGATGAAAGTACTTTGTTCAATTATTAGTTTACATGTGTTTCGAAGAAAATAAACAAATTGCTGAAGAGTATTTTGTGAATCTCTTCATGATAGAGCAACTGTAAATGAAATTTTCAAAGTAATTGACAATTGTATGTCTGAGTATGATAGTCTTTGGAATAAGTGCATTACCATACGCAATGACAGAGCTCAGGCTTTAACAGGAAAACACTGTGGTGTTATTTCTCAAATAAGGAAAGTCGCACCTGAAACTAAAGTTACTCACTGTTCCATTCATCTTTCATTCATGAAGTTTTAGTAGCCAGAACAATCCCCAAAAATCTGAAAATTGTTTTGAATCAAGCTACGATAATTGTTAATTTTATTAAAAGCCGAGCTTTAAATTCAAGAATATTTATGATTTTATGCCAAGAGATGGGCAGTGAACATGAAATGCTTTTGTTATATTCTGAAGTAAGATAGTTATCCTGAGGCAAAGTTTCAAATAGTTTTTTTCAGCTTTGATCAGAAATTATATTTTTGCCTCTGTGATTTAAAGTTTGAAATGCTAAGATATTTTATTTAGTGAATTATGGTTGGCACGTTTAGAATATTTAGCTGATATTTTTGGGAAGTTAAATGAGTCAAATTTAGGATTACAAGGACAAAGTATTAATTTGTTTACCATTAGAGATAAAATAAATGCAGTGATAAAAAAAAACTCAAGCAAGGATAAAAAAATTCAATAATAATATTTTAAGCTTTTTGCCATGTTTAGAAAGTTTTCTAACTGAAAATAATTTGAAAATAAAAGAATTAGCATCCAACATTAAAAATTATTGTTTTTCATCAATAAATAATTTCAATGTGTATTTTCCCAAGGATAATAATTGAATTAGAAATCTATTTTGTTCAAATGTACCTGAAATTTTATCTCGTGAAATAAACAAGCAATTGACAGAAATTTCCAGTGATCGAACTCTAACGGAAGATTTCAAAAATAACACACCTTTTAACTTTGGTTGAAAAAAAAAAAAAAAAAAAGAGAGAGAGGGAGAATTTAAAGACATTTCAAATAAAGCTTTTTTATTGCCTTTCTGCACAACTTATTTGTGTGAACAAGGATTTTTCTCCATGTTATACTTGAAAAATAAACACAGAACAAAATTAAAAGTGGATCCTAACCAAGTGAAATAAGACCACACATAAAGAAACTGATCTCTCTTAAACAAGCCCAAATTTCACACTAAATTTTAGAATTAAAGTAATATAACTTAATTTTTTATAATTAAAAGGGTAACCAATTTTCAGTCTAATATTTTTATGTGTGCACATTTAACACAAATAGCCAGTAGGTTGTGCAAATGGCAAAATATACATCTTTTTAATATTTCTACTGAGAAATTGAAAAATAATCATTGTAAAATGCAATGGTGGTACTAAGGTTTTTCAAATTTTTTTTAGATGTTATGCGTTAGTCAAAAGGTTCAGAACCGCTGATCTAAATCATGTTTAAAAAATCAGCTTACCTGTAAATGGTAGTTGTTGGTGTTTTAACCTTCTCATTTAAAATGCGTTGCTTAAATTGATTATACTGAAAAGAAAAAAATTAATTGTTATACAATTAAAATTAAAATATTTAAAGAAACCTCATTACACAGAATTTCATACCTTAAACATTTCTAATAAAACTTCTTTAGATACTTCCAATCTTTCAAATGTCTGCTTTTCTTTCATAATACTTTTACAAACACTTTCCAATATAGGAAACTCATTTTTAGATACAGAATTGTTTTCTAGAAACATATCATAGTAGAATCCATTTTCTATGGGTGGACCGTAGCACAAACAACCTCCATATACACGCTCCATGGCTTCTCCTAACATATGAGCACTTGAATGCCAAAAAACTTGCTTACCTGTAAAGTTAATAAACTACTAAAATCTCAAAATAAAATTTACCAAAATCTACATAAAAGATCAACCATTTTTCATTTAACGAATTCATGTTGTACATTTAAAAACAATGCTTAGTGTAATACACATGCAGTAGAAATATAATGCCTACACATTTATTATGACGTTTATGGTATTCTACTCATACACAGCACTTTCTTGCTGGAAGGGTTATAGCATATATACTCATGGACAATGAAATGTACACAAAGAAGTACAGATGAATTTAAATTTTATTCACGTATTGATAGAGACAAATGAAACTTACAACTGCAAAAAATAAACAGAACAATTACAGAGAGATTTGTTTTATGCAGTTCAATCACCTCCAAATACATAATGCATCATCTCATGTTGCAATTCAGTCTGGCGTAAGTCAAGATATCTGATGATGGGCCTAGATTTGTTGAACAGTGGATTCCAAACCTTGGACATTGCAAGCACTGCCACACATGTTCAATATGAGGACAAACTACAGAAATGTCTGGACATGACATGGATAGTGCCTAGCCATCAAAAACATTTCCTGCTGGAGACTATCATTCTGGGATTTCAGCCAGGAATGAGAATACATGAGGTAGTAGAATCTCATTCACATAACACTGGGTCATCAATGAATCTTTCACACACTACAACTAAAACAGATCAAATGTAGACTATTGCCCCTTGGATTGTAATAATACCTGCGATGGAGAACTAAATTATTTGATTATGACACAGCATACTAGATCTAGCTAAGGAACACCATGCCTTAGTGAAGGCACTTTTTAGAGAAAACAGGTTCATATTCACATTACACATAAGAAAAACCACAAAAACACTCACATGGCCTGCCGTTTTGCCAGGATTAGAACCAAAGTTGAAAAGGCTTCAGTGGTCTAATGTAGTTGGCCACTGGTAGGACCTGCAATGGAAATGATGTACCTCTAAAAGTGAGAATGGGGCTGTCCTCTTGATAAAGAGTTCCACAACTGAACATAATGACCATCTGTCTTCAAAAGGATGCCACACTTGTAACTTAAAATATTACACATTGCCAGTTTGTAGCATTCTAAATTGCTCTAAACATAACTGAAAATGGAGCCACTAATGTTTTGGTATTAAATGCAGAAATATAAAAGGTGCTGGAATAACAGAGTGAGCCATATGAGAATGATTTATGCACACAGAGAAGCAGCAACATGTACCTAAATAGTGGTTCAAGCTGTCATGGGATCTTTATGCTCCTGACTTATATTTTCTTGGATGTTCTCCACTGAGATCTTCCTACCTTCCCCCCCCCACATACAAATTCCATAGTCTGTGAATGTAACCCATTATGAAGTGAACTTACTACAGGAAACACAAGTCTAGGGTCAATATTTAAAGAAATAAAGCTTGCATGTTTATTTTTAAATCAAAAACTAAAACTTTTAATGAAAAATATAATTTTGAGGTATCAGTAAGAATTAGAAGATGTTTTCAAAAGTAAGGAGCACTTAAAAATACAGTCATAAAATAAAATACAGTCAGCATATTCTAAACAAGTATATAACATTCATGCACTTAAAGACAGCTTGGGTTAATGTGTAAAAATTGGTTTTATGTTTCTTCACCCATTAATGCCATACTACTTGACACTTTTAGGGATGGTTTTGCTAAATTTTCTCATCACCAGTACATTCCCCAGTTTAGTTCCTCATGAATCATCTTCGTAACCATCACTCACACAACCAAATTTCTCATCTACACTTTTTTTCCCCTTTTCTAGCTGCAATAGACTTTGCGACTTAGAGTTTGCCAAGATACGAACAAATGGCATCATGGTTCTTCAATAAAGATATATTCTTCACAAAGAATGAGTGTTCAAATAAACACTTTAAAGTTAAAATAAGACCTGAAGTAAGTGTGCAGCCTTCATTTTTGCAGCCTCATTTTTAAAATCCTGAAAACTACATAATATATAATTTCAAATAATTCAGAATAGTAATATGATATGCAACCATAAATATTTTCAAACAATTTCACTAGCAAGCAAAAAGAGTACATTTTTTGTTTATTACAAATCAGTTTGCATTTTACAATATCATTATCTTTTTTATTTCTTCTTAAATAGAAAAACAAAGTTTAGCTTGCTTTTTGGGGGCAAATGGCAGATTAAATTATGGGAATAACTGCATTTACATTTTTCTTTACAAAAAACTGAAAGTTCAGTATGATCAGTAAATCATTTTGATGTAAATAACAGCTTTTGATGAAAATAATGGCTTTTTTGAGATACTTCCTCTTCATTACAGTCCCCAATTTTTAAATGGCAAGTTGGTGCCAGGATTGCCACATTCATGTTTCCTTCTCACATACACTTGACAATCACCATTTACCTGCAGTTGCTTTTAATATGGCATCAGATGCATTATCTGGTGGCCAGGACTTTTGCTCTGTGAATTCAGAGACATGACTCATGATAACAGCAATCTGCTCACTGGTTTTTATTCTGTCATTTAGCACAGCACCACAGTCTTTCAACATTTTATCTATAAACAGCTATTATTGGATCAACAAATGAAATTTATGGTTCACAGTTAGATTCATATAACAGAGGTGGCCAAACTTCATGTTAGTAAAAGTGGCATTCAGGGAAGTTCAAGAGCTGCAACTGATTTTCCCAAAGCCACACATCCATATCTGCATCATTTTAAAAGCAGTGAAGCAGATTAAAACAAAAGAAACATCTGATTCTAAACAATCATTCAATGACAGTTTGCCTTCAGCATGTGATGATGTGTGGAAGACAATGCAAAGTTTTGTGGGCACTTTTCTGTTACCAGGACCGGATTCAGAAGTGCATGTATGTGTATATGTATGTATGTACATATGTTTGAATGTATGCATGTACATACATAGGTATGTGTCTGTACAACATAAGTAGCATTTTGTTGTGTCTTTATTTTCTCTAAGTACAACCCAATACAGTAAAAAGTACTCTTTCAGTTTTTAAATATCACAATTCTTCTGCAATACCTTTTTATAAAAGCTGACCTGTCACAGCTTTTTAATACTCATGAAATTCCAGATTCTTCTTACATCTGCACCACAGAGAGTCACATAACTTTTCTGCTAACTCAAAATTCCACTGCAACACATAGATAATCTGTAAACCAGATAAACCACACCCAAATAATTGACTCTGTATGTGCAAACAACAGCTCTCTACTTGACCTTTCCCAAATATGCAGCACCCTACTGTTTCCATATATTTATATGCCTTCGTCACTTTTCTTAAGTGTTATTTTGTGACTACAGTGCACATAATAAGGTTATTACATCTAACAACAAGTGAGGCTAACAGAAATTTTTCTGAGAACTATATATATTTTGCTAAACCTCCACTTGAAAAATTAATTTGCAGTTACCCTATATTAAGTAACTGAGGAACCAGTGAGTGGTTAAAAAATTTTACTCCCTATAAAGTGGGCTACCCCTGCTGTAAAGCATCCGCAAAAATCCATCCATTCCTTTGTAAGGCATATGCAAGCAAATCTAACTTTCAAAGATTTGTTTCTCAAAACTATTTGATAGAATCATTACAACCATCTGAGCAAATCATCAATCCCTCTCACACATATGGTCAATGATTTTTGCCATGAGTGTGACTGCATCTCTATTTGAAAACTCAGTGAGAAAGAATTCATCAGTTTCTCAGCATAACCTGCCAAATATCCTGTAGTGTGTGAGAATCTTCTCATTTTGTTTTCACCCAGCATGAGCAGATTTCTTTTTTTTTTTTTTTTTCTTTTTTTCTTTTTTTTTTTTTATGCTCCACAATTTTTTTTAGGGCCACCTATTCCACTTAGCTGGTTCTTGAATTAGACATACAGAATGCACCTCTCTCATAAAACTGTTGAGTTAATAGTTGTATTTTCATAAAGGCTGAGTTGCTTCTTCCACCATTTAATCAATCTTAAGTCCGTTACTCCAACAGTTAAAATAAAAAGCTTACAGACAATAATTCAAAACCACTAAACCAGTATATGCTTTCCTTGTATGGAGTATATGCGTGAAAAATTATAAAAAATAAGGTACAAAAGTATATGCTTTCCTTCACTTGCAATTTTCATATTGCATCACCAAATGCCTTCTTGATATTTAATGTTACTTAATGGCCATTTTTGCATATTCAAATGCAAGGCAAAGTATAACTTTCTTAAAAAAAAAAAAAAAAAAAAAAGATGTAGGATCTTCCTTACTTCTCAGTAAATCAAACAAAAATGTTAACATGTGGAATACTTGGACTCTTCTTTCAATGAGAAAATTATGAATGATCATGAATTGCTAACATTTATATAAAAAATAGAAATATGATAACCTATGGTTTACTTGGACCACTTCTCATCATCAGCAAATTACAAATGATTGTTGTCAGCAGTCCCAGCTACCTGTAGATGGTTTGTGTTGGCATATCAATAATTTTGTCACCATTTATGAAATGAAGGCCAAAATAATAAGGAAGCTTCTTTCTTAATCCTTCAGGTATAAAGATTAAAACTGGAATACACATATTAACAGGTGCCAGCAATTAGGAACTACTAACAAGAAGGAATATTCATGCACAACACAGAATTTTAGTAAGCTGTCTAGCTATTCAACAACTTCATCCATCCTTTTAGGCTGCTATCACATGTCCATTTGTTTTGGAAGAACAACTGTTTGGAACAACTTTTCTGCTTTGTCACAACAGTCAATCACCACAGATCGTATTGTGGTTAACACAGGGGAAACTGGTTCTACATTACAAACAAGATGATATATTTCGAAGCTGATAGCTGATTGGTTGAAAACGAACAACTTGCAATTTTTTTCTGAAAGGAAGGAAAAAAATTGCACGTCTTAAATAGTAAACCAGGCAGAAAAACTGTCCAAAACAGTTGTTCATGTGAAACAAATGCTGTGTCATATGGGTCTTAGAGATTAAAATCTTCACCCGTAGCATACTTTCACAATCTTTATAGCAGCTACGCTATGA
The DNA here is from genome assembly GCF_044657685.1 of Stegodyphus dumicola. NCBI lineage: Eukaryota > Metazoa > Arthropoda > Arachnida > Araneae > Eresidae > Stegodyphus > Stegodyphus dumicola. Next base: position 127,712,746 of record NC_140771.1, on the reverse strand, counting down.
GTGTTAAAGGTTGGTTTATATTTTGTCATAATACCACCCTAAATGCACTTTCAAATATATTATCACAAATATATATTTCAAATATATATTTTCAAATAATTTCACTGTGTGTCTTTCAGAATACATACAACTCCTTTCCTACTGGATTAAACTTTCAAGAATTCCTAACAATTTTCACAGTTTCTGCAATAATAAAAAGGTGATTCTAGTAATCATAAATATTACTCTTCAAAATGTGCTAAGGCATTTTCCCATTGGATACAGTTTTCCACGACACAGCATAAAAAGACTGGACTTCAACGAATCTGCTCACATAGGAAGTTTGAATCTTTTCTTAAAATTTATATAATCTAAATATCTTAAATTTATGTAATCTCTGAATGATATATTTGTTGAAAAAAAAAAAAAAAAAAGACTAAGATAATGACTCTACATTTCACAAATTCCGGATTTTAGAAAATAATAAATCCAGAACTATTGCTACATCCAGAACACTATCACCTCTGAACCAAATATAAACATGTTTTGTTGAATCATGTATTTAATTTTTTACCGATTTATTTATCAAGAGTTACAAATTAAAGTTTGCTTCAAATGAACTGCAACACAATGGTTGACTGGAATAATTACATGATAGAGGCATGTGTCAATTTCCTGTTACCTTGTCATCACCTAAATTTGACAGCTATGAAATTGTGAAAAAATTTGAAAGCTTATTCACAAAAGAAAAAAAAAAAAATTAATAAATAATACAGCCTGTGTTTTCTAACCCCACAATGGGGTTTTGGAGGATTTTGCCATGAAATAACACTTTATTATTACAGTCAAAAGTCTTTAATACGGACTTGTCGGGACTTCGGCGATTCCGGATTATCGATTTTTCCGAATTATAGATCATCAGTTTAAATCTGGTAAGATGGCACGCAGAAATTATAAAATTAAAAATATGAAACCGTAATTTATGAAATAAAGAACAATTATGATCTAAAGAGTATCAAAATTTACAAAAAAAAAATCTTAATATTTATTTGTTTACTTTATTAAACATTTCTTTTAATGTAAGTTACAAAGTTCCGCTGTTTAAGTCCTATAATTGCTGTGTCGAGAATACCGACTAATTTGTCAATCGAATTTTTTTCGTTTTCAATAACCTCTGTGTCACTTTCTTCACTATCGGAAGCGAATTATAATGACGAGGAATTTGATTTATCAAAGACGATTTGGTTTGATTGGAATCTGATATATCAAAGACGGAGTACATCGAGATGAAATACTACATTTAGTAAGGAATTATAAGCCAAATAAAATACAAACATCTGCCCTGAAGAAAAGGATAGTGCTGACAGCTCAACTTCCAGTTCATTGCGCGCCGCGACGTTACCCCCCCCCCCCCCGCAGAGCAGCGTGAAATTGATAAACAGATTTCGGAATGGTTAGAGAAACAAAAGATATGACTTTATCCATTTTTTTTTTTTTTTTTTTTTTCAGCAATTCCACTTTTTGTTTGATGGACATCGAAACATACTTTCGCTTTGTAGATACTTTGGCAGCTCCAGCATTGGAAATTCTATTTGACATTATCAAAAATTCAAGCTTACTTTTATAAAATTGCTCTAACAGTCTGCAAAAAATAATACGCCGGATCCAATTCGAAGATTAAGTAACAACGCAATCTGCAACATTAATTGAAATAGATAATTAGATAATTTTAGCTACCGTCCGTTATACATTAAAAGCGCATGCATAAAGGAATTACGCGCATGCGCAGAAAGTTTGTAGCTTTGAGTTCCGGATTATGGGTGTCCGGATTAACGACTTTTGACTGTAGTATTATTATTGCTGTTCTTAACCATCCTAACCATTACGACACAATAACACGCCAAATAAATACTAATTCCGAAGTCAAACAACAAAAATCAGTGTTATATTTTCAAAATTTTCACAGGACTAGTTTCGATGGTTTTACCGAACCACCATCCTCAGCTGCAAAACTGCAAATGAACAAGATAGGAAATAATGATTAGATAAGATAAGAAAGCCTGGACAATAATAAGCAAGTGGTGCCATCTGTTGGTGAAACCAGAAACTAAAGCATAATTTCTTTAAAAGCCGAAGGCAAAGATGGATTGGAATTAGGATCGTTAACTAGAACAGAAAGATTTTTTTTGAATGTGAAATGCCTCTAGAAAATCCAGTTCTCCAATGGAAGATGTTTTTTGAATAATTTTGGCAGCAGAAAAATTGAAAGTGTGATTTTCGGACCAACAATGTTGAGCAACAGAAGACTTCTGTGTTTCCTTTTTTCTAACATGTGCCTCACGTTCCTTGACGTGAAATTTTAAGGCTCACCTAGTTTGGCCAATGTAAATCAAACCACACTGGCAAGGAATCCTATAAATACCCCAAGAATTCATATCCGGAATGGGGTCCTTGAGTATGGAACTCGGAATTTTATTGATGGGAGAATAAACAAACCGAAAGTTAAATTTTTGCAAAATATGTGCAACTTTATAGCTAATTGATGAAAAGAAGGGAATGACAACAGAATTTTTATAATCTCCTAAAACAAGAGTGTGCCTTTTAATGTGTTGAAATGAGAATTTTTTAACTGCTTGATTAATAAATAATGTTGGGTGAAAAGCCCCTGTCAATAGCTATTGCTTTTAAATAATTTAGTTCTTCATCAAGGGCTAGTTTGGAGGAGCAAACTTGAAGAGCACGGAAAATATAGGAATAAAATGAAGCTAACTTTTGTTTAGTCGGATGACATGATTTAAAGTGTGGTGGAAGACAAACCGATGAAGGTTTACGGTAAACTGTAGTACTGAAGTTGGATGTGTTACGTGTGACCAGAATGTCGAGAAACGGAAGAGAATTGCAAGTCTCAAGTTCAAAAGTGAACTGAATAGCAGGATCAATAGAATTCATTGTTGAAAGAACTTTATTTAAATCATCTTTATTACCTTCAAACAGGGTAAAAGTATCGTCTACGTAGCGGAACCATGCCGGGAAGTTTAAAGTTTCAAACAATTTTGATTCATAATAATGCATGTAGATATCAGCCAGGATGGGACTGAGGGGGCTTCCCATGGCTAATCCCTCAGTTTGCATGTAATATTTATTTTGGAAAACAAAATGCGTTTGTTTCAAACAGAGTGAGAGAAATTAGCTCATGAATTTCGATGCAAGAGAATTGAAATTCGTGAAGTCTGGTTTCTAGACATCTTAATGCACCCTCCACTGGAACATTGGTGAATAATGATTTTACATCAAAAGAAACCATGAGTAAATTTTTAGGAGAAATGCTTTTAACCTTTTTTACATACTCTATTGAATTTTTTATGGTGTAAATGTTATTGTCTAATAGAGTTGAAAATCTAGAAACTAAATATTTAGCTAAGGGATACGATGCAGTACCTAAATTTGATACAATAGGGCGGAAAGGAATATCATTTTATGAATTTTGGGAAGAGCATATATTTCATAGGATTGTATATATATTTATAGGATTCCTTGCCAGTGTGGTTTGATTTACATTGGCCAAACTAGGAGAGCCTTAAAATTTCACGTCAAGGAACATGAGGCATATGTTAGAAAAAAGGAAACACAGAAGTCTTCTGTTGCTCAACATTGTTGGTCTGAAAATCACACTTTCCATTTTTCTGCTGCCAAAATTATTCAAAAAACATCTTCCATTGGAGGACTGGATTTTCTAGAGGCATTTCACATTCAAAAAAATCTTTCTGTTCTAGTTAACGATCCTAATTCCAATCCATCTTTGCCTTCGGCCTTTAAAGAAATTATGTTTTAGTTCTGGTTTCACCAACAGATGGCACCACTTGCTTATTCTTGTCCATGCTTTCTTATCTTATCTAATCATTATTTCCCATCTTGTTCATTTGCAGTTTTGCAGCTGAGAATGGTGGTTCGGTGAAACCATTGAAACTAGTCCTGTGAAAATTTTGAAAATATAACGCTGATTTTTGTTGTTTGACTTCGGAATTAGCATCCTAACCATTGTCTTGTATCCAGTCAAAGGCATGGAGTAAAAAATAAGCTGAAGTGCACAAATATGGCAACAAAAATGTATAGTATGGCTTCACCAAAAAAGCACCACAGGACTCATGAGAATTTTAAACAAACGTCATAATAAATAAACAAATTAAGCAACACAATAGATAATATTTAATTACTCACCTTCTTCACTATCAAATTTTTTCAGTTCTAACTTGCAATCTGATTCAAGGGGTCGATCTAAGTCCCATAACTCTCCATTAACTTTTGCAATAACAACACTATCAGCAAGTCCTTGACTAAAAATATGAATTAAGTTAAATCAACACTTCATTGAAATTTTACAACAAATAATAATTATATACTTGAAGAAACACACATCTACATATATTATTTCCGTGAATATTTTTTTAGATTTGTCTGTGTGATTTCAGATAAGCACCCAATTTTTGAGTAATATCACTTGGTACTTACCCCATTTAAAACAATTTTTATAGACCCTTGCTCAGTATCCAGGCATAAAAACCCATTAAAATTCATAGTCTATATTCAAAGCAGGCGTAAAAAATACAAAATAATGAGCACAGATTCCTTAAAACACATCTTTGCAAGAAAAACAGATAAAACTTGAAAGTGAATGGCAATGATGACAGGATATTTTAAGGCTATCAAAAAAGCTAAACTTTACATAATTACTGTCAGCCTACTAAAAAAAAAAAAAAAAAAAAAAAAAAAAACTCTCACCATTATGTCTAACTGTGAAGCAGTCATCACGCAGGCTTTATATATTTCAAATGGGTTCAGTCAAATGCTCTTTTTTGGGTGTCTGTGTGTGTGAATGTCTGGCTGCGACTAAGACAAAAATCTGTTATGAGCATTTTACTCAATTAAAAAAAAAAAAAAAAAACATACACAGTACAAAGCTCAGAATCAACCAACTTCACCAATTCTGGATTTTAGATCAACAGTTTCAATCCAGTAAGATTGCAGGTAGAAATTATGAAATTAAAAATATGTAAGGTTGTCTATGAAAGCACGAAGTATCTTTGATCTAAAGAAAACCAAAATTTACAAGGAAAAACAAAAACTGAATGTTAAAATATGTTTCACTTCATTAATATTGTTATGAAATGTACAGGTGCAGTAAGTTAGCTTCCCCACAAAGCAGTTTTAGGGTTGCCATAAAATGACAAGGGAAGGCAGAGTTGCAACATTTGGCAAGAAATCGCCCATTTGGCGACAAAATTGCCAATATACCACGGACGGATGGAGAACCTTCTGGAACAAATTCTTACCGGTTTAGCCCAGAACGTTCTCGAACACAAGCCGAAAGCTATATAAACACTGCTGGTCCGCAGTCACTTAGTGTGTGTCCCTCGTCTAGCGAGCTAATAGTCAGTCATTGAGCGAGTGTCTCGAAGTCTAGTGCCGAGTTGGTCGTCGAGAGAGTCTTTTAGTGCATCATCGAGTTTTGTCTTAGACTGTGCTGAGTCGAGAGCTATACTCTTGTGTATCGTCGACTGCATCACGTGGAGAGTCTCGAAAGTACGTGGAGTTCCAAGAATGACCAAGCAGAGTTGGGAGCTGTACTCGGGTGCTTTGCAGTGAAGCTGTCTCCACCGTTATTGCCCAACAGTGTGAAGGCTGTGCCACTGAACGTGCCAGCGTGTTTACAGTAGTTCATCGACGACTGTAAAATTGTGTTTCAGAGCTGTCTTGACAATACTAACCAATAAAGTGTGTTTTGATACTTCATCAAGTAGTATCATCATTACTCGCTCCAAATCCACACAAACTCTGTACAAACGTAAAGGAAAAGAAAAACATAACATTTCCCCCCCCCCAACTTAAGTTGTTGTCACTTTCATATGTTAATACTTTTTCTTTAAATTTATAAAATGACATAATTTCTTATTCAATTACAAAATTCCATTGTTCAAGTCCTATAACTGCCCTGTTGAGAATTTACAGATTTAAAAACATAATATAGGTTTCACCATCCATTAATTGATTGATGATTAATGTATTGTCATCGTAAAGAAAATTTCAGCTCTAGCATCTTCATTTAGCATTTCTTTACATATACCATTAATCAAAGAATTTTGCAGTTCTTTTTGGTCAAATCCAAGGAGAGAATTTTTTTTTTTAGCCAGAAGGGCTGATAATTTCATTTTGGCATTTTGCATTGAAAATTTTAAATGTCGGTTCTCTTTACAAACTGTTGCCACCAAATATTACAGCCCTATATAATATATAAAGAAATTAAATAATGAAGAATCTTCATTGTGTATATTTCTCACATTAGGATAAAATGACAGCACCTAGAGCCATCAGATTTTGAAGAACGTACGTTTCCACCCAAATATGAGCATCTGAAATCCAAATTTGGAATTTGTTTTATTTTCTATTTCATATTTTGTAAAACTTTAACGAATTTTTGATTAACAAACTCAATGATTTCAAAGCGAGCAATGGCAACACTGTATGGGGGGGATTTTTTATCTCCAGCATGCAAGACTGTGCACGAGACTCTGTATCGGAAATTATAAAGATATCCTCATTTTAAAATTATTTTGCGATATTGCTATTGAACGGAATTTTATGGTTTAAGTGCGAAGAACATGATATTTAATAAATAAAGGTAACCCACAAAACATTAAAAAAATGCCCTTTTCAGCATAATGTAAAATTTGAAAGCTTTCAGAATTCCCCCACCTTTTTTTTGGGGGGGGGGCCTGTCATATTCTTCAGCACCAGGCCTCTGCTGTCAAAAAGCAACACTCTACTGCTGCTCTTTGGATGCCTTCATTATGCATTGCTTTCAGAAATGCAACAAATTGACTTGTTAGCAGCTCAGTTATCTTTTTATCATTGCTTGCATCACACTTTTGTCACCTAATGAGTAAAAAGGGTACAAATCCTTTTCATCACATCAGCAACTACATTTCAGGCCTGTCTACATTTTTCTAAATACTATATTTCTGGTTTAATATCCTCGGTCTTATTACTTATTGACTAATACTTAATTGAAAAATAATTTGGTACAAATATGAAATTTAAACTTTTTTATAAGTGATAAAATTGAATACAATTCATTATATCAACTTAGGTTTAGATCATTCTTGGATCTCAGCTTTATTTTTATAGAGCACACACACTATATAACAGTAGCACGGACATATCAATACTTTTATTACTCATACATTTCGGTATTTTATATGTCATGTCCATCTACTCTCATTAATTAGTTCAAGAAACTTCAATGGTAAGTGCTTCTGCAGAGAACACAGTAAATATTAATTCTGCCCAAATAGTATAATAGTGCTAAGTCCGAAAGTTCATGAACAGGTTTTTCACGTGCAACAACCATTTCTTCTAATGTCCCTATTCTTTATTTGTTAATCTTTAGAATTTTGTGATAAACTTTATTATATTTTTGACATTAACGTTTCCATTATGAGGATTATCCACTACAATTTAAGTCTTTATTTTAATTTTCAGGGGTCAATAGGTGGAATTAGTTTGTTTAGAAAAGTTGTCTAAAGCATAAATGTTTACAGCAGCTAAGCATGCTACCTTGTAATTCAAAAATATATTCATCCAGTGCATACATCAAGCATAGCTACATGGATCAAACCATAAAAAAACACAATTAACACATTTAAGGATTTCCTCAAATTGAACTGGCAGCTTCTAAATGCTAAACTTCTCGAAAGATAAGGAAAAAGTTTTAGCTACAGCTTCACTTGAAATTTTAATTAGACAGTAAACAAAACATTATAGCTATCTATACAGTTAAAATCTCAATGAAGTGAAAATAATGTTTTACTTATATAATTTTGCAAGACCGTTTCCTGGTAAAAATACGTAGGTCAGTCTGAAAGTTAGTTGCACCCCTTCAGAAAAATTTTCTTTTAAAGGATACTTGATGAAACTGTCTGGCAACATTTCAAACATTTAGCTGTATCATGTGACATAGCAGCTTTCACAAGGCAATTTTAGTTTGTTTGATAATCAGTCATAAACTTATCTTGACAGTTACAAGTGCCGTCCAAATTGGAAATGCATCTAGTGATTCATTTTTTATAGGCAAAAAGATGTAACTGCTGTGAAATTTATCGGCAGATGAAATTTATGGTGGAAATACAATGTCACGTCAAGCTATCGGAAAGTGGTGCGATATGTTGGAGAACAGATATACAGATATTGATGACACTGAGGGCAAGGGAAGACCATCAACTGCCACAAATTCTGAAATTGCTACTCGTGTAATGCATTCTTGCAAACATGCACATAACAATAGATGAAATCTCTAATGAACTGGATATTTCTCATGGAAAAGTACATAAAGTTATTGGCGATTAGCTTCAATTTCATAAAGTTTGTGCTTGATGGGTGCCTTGTCCTACTGATGCAGGAACATAAAGAGAAGTGTTTTGAAAGTGTGTTAAAATTTCTGCAGCATTACCAAAAGGAAGGAAATGAGTTTTGGGACAAAATTTTGACCAGAGATGAGTCTTGGATTCACCATTTCTCACCTGAAATGAAAATCAGCTCTCTTGAACGGAAACATGCCACTTCTCCAACTCGAAAAAAGTGTTGAACTGTTCCATCTGCAGAAACAGTGATGCTGACGCTGTTTTTCAATACAGAAGGTTTGGTACATACAGAGTTCATGGCGAAGGGTGCCACATACAATTAATGCATCTTCTTACACTGAAACACTAAAACGATATCGACAATCACTTAAAAATCTACGGTCAGGTAAACTGTTAAAAGGCATTGTGCTCCTGCATGATAATGAAAGACTACATGCAGCAAAATAAACGTGCAACTTTCTAAAAAATTTTTTAGGTAGGAAGTCTGGGATCACCCTCTTTATACAGCCCAGACCTTGCACCATGTGATTTCCATGTTTTTGGTCCCACGAAAGCAGAACTTTTAAAGCGACAATACCACTTCGATGACAAGGTGAAAGCTGTAACTCAAAAATGGTTATCGAACATTAGACAGGATTTCTTTGCAGAAGACATCGAAAAACTTGTACCACACCTCGACAAATGCTTAAATAATCGAGGTAATTATGTTAAAAAGTAGATTTTGAATGGAACTTTAAAATACATATAAAGTTACTGTAAAATTTCTATCCTGTTTTGTTAAGCAGTGCAACTAACTTTTTGACTGACCTTTGCACATATGTTTTAAATACATATGCCAAAACATTATAAACAAACAAATAAAAAAAGCAACTAATATTTGGGTGATAAAGCACGTTTCAAATCATCTTATTTTTTCATCATTTGTTTAATACCAAGAACACATTCCAAACAAATCTCAGTGAAATTTTACATCAAAAAAATAAACGAATAACTTTTTTTTAGAATGTAACAGCTAAAATCTTTTTTTTTTAAATTTATTTATTATTTCTTAACATTGAAAACATCCTTTCTTTAACCAAATTTCTTAAGGTCTTTTAAAACTTCAAAATTAACTTTGGAATTGCAATATTCCCAGCTAGTATTACCGAATGAGCCTTTGGCAAGCAAAAACTAAAATACCACTGTCAGCTAGCTCCCTTAGATTCACCAATAGCTTCTCTGTGAAAACAAACTGCCTGAATAAATACATTTTTATGAGTGGATTTTGAAAGGAAGATTATGACGAATTTTTTTAATAAAAAAAATGTTTTGAAATTAAAAAAAAAAAAAAAAAAACTTGGCTTATTTTTTGTTTCAGATATAAGCTCATATAAACCTGAGAGCTGAAGAAAATAACTAATTTCAAATAAAAACTAAAATATGAATGCATTAGTTACCTTATGCCTTGAGCTATTTGATATGGAGTTGTTCTCCATGATTCACCTTCAACTACTTTTCCATCTGGCAAGGTTATCTTGATAGGATCAGGTGTTTTTGCAGCTAGCTTAGCGTTATAGTCAGCATACAGCTTTTTCCACATCTCAAGACGCTCTTGGATATATGATGGCCATGGTTTTAACTATAAGTTTCAAACATAATTTATTTTAACATAAGAACAAACTAAAAATGGAAGAAATTTTAAATTAAAGCTGCTTTATAATTACTTTAAAATTAACTAATTCTAAGCATATTTTAAATAAAGGCCCAGTGCCATATTAAGCTTTTAGAGGTCCCTAGAGAAAATTTAAATTGCAGCCACACTTACATGAGTTGCTTCTAATGGAATCTTAGATAATGCTGTTTAAAACTTTTTGTTAATAATACAAAACACAATAATAACTACATAATTAAAAAAGTTTTGGCAAAAATAAATAATATACAAATAAAATTATTTAGCTCATTATTTCACTTTTAAGAAATAAAATTCTTTTTTTTTTAAGATTTTCATTTTAAAGATTATAAATAAAATCTTTACCATCTAGCCACTCAAGAGAATATTTTTCTACAACATGCAATGCTAAAGCGGTTAATATTTGCTGTACTGTTGTTCTGTTATCGGGACCAGATTCAGAAATGTATGAATGTATGCATGTGTGTATGTATGTATGTATGTGCATATATGTGTATATGAATACACACACATATATTCCTGTGTACATATAGTATACATACAATGAATACATACATCCATACATTTCTGGATCTGGTCCCCCCCCTGATAACAGAACAGTACTACCTGTCCCAATATCTTAATAATTTATTGATTATCTACTTAATTTTAAAACAAAGAAAGAAAGGTTTTGTATTACTTACAAATATACTGAAGTAAATTCTTAACAACACTGTAGCATTAGGAAAAGAAGATGCAATGAAGTTATTTTTTAACACTTTACACATACCACTTAGTTTCTGCAAAGTTTTTCCCCTCAACAGAACACACAATTTAATGAGGTGTAAACCAATGATTACAAGCACATGCAATTTCTCAAATTTGGAACTTCCAGATCTGAGAAACTGCATGTAATCATTGTTAAGACATATTTTTGTATATGAAAAATTAAAACTTCATCATATCCAGTTAGAAACTCAAATTCTCCAAAGTAGTTTTTACTAGATCCAGTTTATAATCCAAAATATTTATTATTATTGGCATGAAACACAAATGATTGCTTACTAAAAATTTTACAGTTACAGTTTCTTTTTTAAACATCTTATTGCTTTTTCTTCCAAAAAATATGCTTCAATATTTGCAGTATCAATATGAACACATATAGAGCTTCCTGTAATGATTTTATGAAGTTTTACTGTTGCACTGAACATTCATATTGCTCTAAAATTTTTCCAATCTCCTCAGCCTTCAGTAAAAGATACTCACTGTAAGAAAAAAACTTACATACTTAAATCAATTTACAGTTTTCATCTGTAAGACAATTAGATTTAAGTTTTAAGTTAATGGCTAACACAGTTTAAAAGTAGTATATAACCTTAATTGTAAACATCAGGAGTTTGAATTTTCAGGAAGCTTGACTGAGCTCAGTAAAAGAAAGTTAGTTTCCCACTCTAAGCCCACACATTACATTGTAGATCTCAGTTAGAATATATGTTGTAATTATAGTATTTTAACTTATTAGAACCTTAGCAAAAAATTTAGACAGCCTATTATGAAAAATACATAATAATAATAATAATAAAAGTTGGCTCTACCAAAAGTAGAAAAGAGCATACTTGGCTTGTATTTCCAACAATTTAAATTATGCCAAGGCTTGTTGAAAAATTAAAGGCAAGAAATCTGGCAGGAAAAAAAAAAAAAAAAGACTGTTGAATTCTCAAGAAACAAGTTTACTGTGCTGGTGGTGAAAATTGGGGTTTCCATAAAGGAAAAAACTAAAATATCAGTAAAATATTATAAAATTCACTGTTTCTTAAACTACGCTCTAATAACCTAAAACATTTAAAATTATACGCATCAGTTATTTTTGTATTAAAATTATTTATCTCCAAATTTACAAATTTTATTTCTATCATAATACAAGTATGAAAAAATTTAACATTATCTACAAAATATTTAAATTATGTTATTTTTGTAATTCTTTCTGCAAAGTATTTGAATCTAGAATGAAAATTAATTTTTTCCATAGTTAGGGCATCAACGCTAAAATTGTGTGCTACCATTTATTAATATGCTCTAAACCAGCATTTCTTAAACTGTGGGTCTCCATGCTGCAATTTTAGCAGTTTTGATATTTAACTTATTATGATAATTTTATAATTACCAAATATTTTTACACATTGTATCTGAAAATAGATAAAGATAAGACAATACAGACAACAAAACAAAAAAACGAAAACGTTTCAACACATTCTTTTTATAATATAAATGTTCATTTTCCTTGCTTTGCACGTGACGCTGTCATTTCATCTGTTACCCACTTAAAATTTTCACATCGTTCTATGTCTTAAAATTAAAAATTAAAGTTAATAACCTAAAACTGCATTAGTATCTTCTAGTACAAGTGAAAAAAATTGAAAATTTCACTCATGCGTGTTGGATCTTCGCATTACTTATGGGGTCTCACAAAATTTGAGTAAATATTATGGGGTCCTGGGGGGAGGGTCGCGAAAAAATCTCAGTGATAAAAAGGGATCGTGTCTGAAAAAAGTTTAAGAATCCCTGTTGTATTTAATAGCTACACAGTACCAGAAGTGATAACCTGCCAAGCATGGGATGCAAGAGGTAGCTGTTTGTTATTAGAAAAACAGTTACAGTCAAAAGTCATTAATCCGGACTTGTCGAGACTTCGGCGATTTCGGATTATCAATTTTTCCGGATTATAGATCATCAGTTTAAATCTTGTAAGATGGCATGCAGAAAGCATAAAATTAAAAATATGAAACTGTAATTTATGAAATAAAGAACAATATGATCTAAAGGGTATCAAAATTTACAAAAAGAAAAAGCTTAATATTTATTTGTTTACTTTATTAAACATTTCCTTCAATGTAAGTTGCTTCGTTTCATGTGATAATACTTTCTCTTTAATTCTATTAAACAGACATAATTTCTTGTTTACTTACAAAGTTCCGCTGTTCAAGTAATATAATTGCTGTGTCGAGAATACCAACTAATTTGTCAATCAAAATTTTTTCGTTTTCAATAACCTCTGTGTCACTTCACTATCGGAAGTGAATTATAATGACGAGGAATTTGATTTAAATCATATCAAAGACGGAGTACATCTAGATGAAATACTACATTTAGTAATGAGTTATAAGCCAAATAAAATAAAAGTGTCTGCCCTGAAGATAAGGATAGTGCTGACAGATCAACTTCCAATTCATTGTGCACCGCAGCGTTAATTAAGTTCTTATGGATGTTTTTGTTTCATTGATTTTTATTAAATACATGCATATATACATATCTTTGTAAATAAAATGTACTCTGATAAACTTAATTTTGTTGAATATATATATACTGCAATATCCTTTAACACGAAAAATTATTTCAGTTCCCTCAGTTTCGTGTTAAGCGATTTTCACTGTATTTGTTTACTTTGCAGTTGCTTGTTTGAAGTTCTTTTTATAATAATTTAAAAGGCAAAAAGCAAAAGCAAGAATCAAATTTTTTTCATATATAACATCTTTATTATTCTTAGTAGCGCTCACTAACTCCTTACTGATTTCAGGCATGACAACCTTAGAAACTAAAGGTGAAGTGAAAGTAGTAAATTATTATCTAGTAAAAGTAGCTGTAGTTATTATGACCAATAATAATTGTTGCCTACAACTTTTAAAAAACTGGTCACATATTTACTTTTACTTTTTCTTTACTGAAGCATGGCTTACCAGAATTATAACCCCTAAGCGCATGTGTTATTTGTCTGTTAGTTAATCTGGTACTACAAATTCTCATCATAGCCAAATGGATAAAATTGCATGGCAGCGATAGTTACATCCTTCCGAAAAAACTTCCTGCATAGAAATGTTAGTGATTTTTTCAGAGTTTAATATGAATACAGGGCAATTTCCTCTAAAAATCCTCCATAAAAACATTCCACCTCTTATAAGCCCTTTGCAGCATTTGAATAGCAAAAGCTTTCAGCAAACTAATTTGAACCTTTAAGCAAACTGATTTGAACCTTTTAGCAAACTGATTTACATAATGTAATTAGTTTTATATTTCATTTTTAAATACAAATACATAAGGTGTTTCTGAAGTTCTACAAATTGAACTAGGGCTCAATTCCTAGGATTTAGTCTTGATACGTTTATGAAACTATCCCATACAATATTGTTTAATCAGACTGTTTTACTGATACAAGCGTTAGCACCATTTTTTGCAAATATGAAAAATGCAATCATTTTCTGTTTTGTGGAAAGAGGATGTCAAAACTTCAGAAATTATTCAATGGTTGCAATTTCTTCCAACATATGAAAAGTGACCTTTATGGAATGTTCAATTTCAGGTCTCTACTCTTATATTCATCTTAAGATCACCAAATGTGGCGATATATGTTCTGCGTTGATTTTTGGCATGTGTTATTACTAAAACATAGTCTTATCCTTAAATATCATTAAAATAAAAATACTTCCTTCACTCATCCCAGATACCGAACAATCCAGAAAAACTAAAGACAAAACTTGCTCACTTACCTGGGTAGTGTGATGTTGAATCTGAATAAAAACTCTAAGTTGATTTATCTAATTATATTCTCTCTACACTACAAAATATATACATTTTTTAACAACTGTCGGGAAATTTTTTTGGCCCCGAAAGTTATTACACATCTTAATCAGTTCAACGTCACGAGGTCGAAAGGGAAAAACCCTTTTTTTCTTCCTACTTCAATGACAGCCAACGCCATCTGTGTCTCGTACATCAAAATGAAGAGATTTGTTTTTAATATTTGTTAGATACAACTAATCAGTTTCACAACACTCCCACCTTTTTGATTTTCAGAAGCAAAATCAAAAATCAAATAATGGTATCCTTAGTACAGGAACACACTTCCAGAGGGTACAATTTACGTACAGGACGAATCAGTATGCCATTTCTAGTTTTCACTTTTACAACTCTTAGACGTCCATCTCTGCTTGTACAAAGTTCTTGGACACGAGCAATTGGCCACTTCACTCTTTTAAGGTTCTCACAACCTATTAGCACGATGTCTCCAACTTTTAATTCACAGTCCTTCTGTCCATGCTTTTGTACTAAATGTCCAAGGTACTCCTTGCGGAAACGGTTACAAAATTGTTCTCGAAGTTCCTGGCAGAAACGCTGACGAGCCAAGAGTTTATTTCGATCTAAAGCATCCACATCTGCTGTACCTGAAACCTTAATGTCCTGTAAGAACATGGAAGGCGTTAATTGTAGAAGATCCTCAGAGTCATTTGACAAATAAGTAAGTGGTTGACAGTTTATTACGGCTTCCACATCACAGATAACGGTGGATAACTCTTCGTAATTGATTGCAGCTTGTCCTAAGACTCTCACAATCAAATTCTTGGTTGTGCGGATTAGACGCTCCCACCAAGCAGCAGTGGGCGAAATGAACTTCCGAGTGATGGGATGCAAAGTTTCCTGAGCAATTACCTTTACCCAGTCAACCTTTTTCAGCAATGCAGATGTACCGACGAAATTTGTGCCATTGTCTGAATAAACTGTAGATGGCCGACCTCTTCTGGCTATGAACCGACGAAACGCTTGAATGACGCATTCGGTACTTACAGATGTCACTAGTTCCAAATGTACACATCTATATACAGCACACGTAAACAGTACTACCCAGGTTTTGTTTTTATTTTTGAGAATCAGAGGGCCACATAAATCTATGCCGGTAACTTCAAATGCGAAAGCATCTCGAACTCTGTCTAATGGTAATTGAATGGGTGCAGTAGTTGGAGGTTTTGCTGAAAATCGTTTACAACGGATGCACTGTTTCACCACCAATCTAATTTGGCGTCTTGCACCAATGATCCAGAATTCTTCTCTAATTATAACAGTTAATGCTTGTACGCCGGCATGAGAATGCTTTAAATGGTAATCTCTAATTAAACAGTCAACAATATAATGCTTAGAAGGTAATAAACTCGGGTACCGGAATGCATAAGAACCATCACGTTCGGTGATTTTCGTTTTTACTCTTCTTAAGAAACTCTGATCTTGTACGGTCAAAAGACCATTGATGGAGTCTCCAGTCTCTGGAAAACTCTCTCCCTGAACAAGTGAAAGAAGTATAATTTTAGATTCCTTTATCTCGGAAGCAGACAGAAAAGGCTCTTTATTTACAATTTTCTTTTGACAATTTTTGATAAATCTCTTTATCCAACCTAAAACTCTTAACATTTTTGAAAATTTAGAAAACTTCTCACACCACTTAACTTTATCCACTTTTGTAGTTATACTAAGATTTACATTTAAATTTATGCCTTTCCTGCGCTCTGAAAAAACTAAAGTTTCATTTGGCTTAACCTCTAATTTTGGCCAGCTATCTCTAGGGTCTTTGAGCCAAACAGGCCCTCTCCACTAATTTAATTCGAAAAACTGAAGAGGAGAACAGCCACAAGAAGGTAAATCAGCTGGGTTAGAATGACCCTGTACATATGACCACTGATTTGCTTTAGTGAAAGCGCAAATTTCCTTCACGCGATTGCCCACAAAAGTCCCCCACGCATCATTTCTTTGAATCCAAGATATGGCCATGGTGGAATCGGTCCAAAAATATTTCGGGATGTCATCTAATGTAAGAGCTTCTGTCACATATTTGGAAAGACGCATGCCCAAAAGACAGGCCATAAGTTCTAGACGGGGAATATTAAGTTCTTTTAAGGGTGCGACTCTTGACTTAGCCATTACAAAACTGACTAATGTTTCTTCTTTAGTTTCGCATCTCAAAAATATTACCGTGGCATAAGCATGCTGGCTAGCATCACAAAATACATGAAGTGTCCAGGAACTTCTATCTCCAAAACCTATACGTTGCAGTATTCTCAACTTATTCAAAATTTGCAATTTATTATACCACCTCGAAAATTTACTTTTGATGCTATCTGGTAATGGAGTATCCCAGTCTGCTTTTATTGCCCAAATTTCCTGTAGCAGTAACTTTGCAGGCAATAAAACAGGTGTCAAGAAACCCAAAGGATCAAACATTGTCTGCGTTACCGACAAAACCTCTCTTTTAGACAAATCGTCCGAAACATATACAGTCTTAATTTCAATATAAAGGTTATCTTCTATTCTGTCCCACATAATCCCTAAAACTGGTACAGAATTCTCTATTGTGGACTCAGTGCACAAAGTACTTTGGGTTAGTTCTACATCTTTTTCTACTGGGCCATAGGTCAACATAATACGTATGTTGACCTATGGCCATTTTTGTTTCAGCTAATATTTCACAAAATTCACAAGCTCCTTTTCATTATCAACAGAAGTCACACAATTATTAATATAAAAGGATTTATTTAATTTCTGAGCAATAGAACTTTGTTCCTTTGGTACTTGTGCCAAATGAACTGAAATAACCGCTCCTAATAGAAAAGGCCTAGACTTTACTCCAAAAACTACCCTCGCATGGCGCAAAACCTTCAGTACATTATCTTTCTCCCACCATAAAAATCTTAAAAAATCCCTATCTTCTTTCCGTAATTCAATCTGTAAAAATGCACGCCGGATATCAGAGGTTACGCCAATGCATTTTTCTCTAAATCTTAACAAAATTGAAGGGATTTCTTCTATTAAATTTGGTCCTTTTACTAAATAATCATTAAGGGAGGGCGATCTATTAACTTTACATGATGTGTCAAAAACAGGTCTTATCTTAGTTGAGACACTGTCTGGTTTAAATACTGGGTGATGCGGTAAGTAGTGCCCTTTATAATTCAGTTCATTGTCTGGTACTATTTCAATTACACCCTCCTCCATCCATTCATTAAAAATTCTATCATATTCTTCATATTTATGTAAAGACTTGAGTTTTCGAGTGACACTGAACAATCTTTTTTCTGCTACATGACGATTTGATGGCAATTCTGCGTTATATACTAACCAAGGAAATCCGACACAATGACGACCATCTTCGTTTCTGGAAAGAGAGTTTAAAAATTGTTCGTGGGCAATTTTTTCGTCAGCAGCGTTAGTTCAATTCTGATGAGCATCTAATATTCCGATCGTTTCTAAGCTTCAAAGATCGGAGATTTTAAAGTCGTGACCCACTAAACTTGCACACAAAATGGAAGCATCTTTATCTTTGTTATTAACAAATTCCTCCGATACACCACAAACTGTCCAACCAAGTTTCGTACAAACTGCTGTTGGTCCTCCTTTTAATTGTTTTACTGATCCCGTGAGAATTTTTCCATAAATATCACTACCGATGAGCATTTCTATTTTTGGACAATCTGCTCCCAGATCCGACAACCAAATGTTGTTTCGTTTTAATTCTTCTAATATCGGACCCTTGGGTACCCCGAGATATATCCCCACATATTATGTCTTGATCTAAAAATTCAAATTCTAGATCTGAATACTTACATGGACTGGCTGAACATAATTTTACCAAATATTTGTTATGCATCTTTGCCTCTGTTCTGGCACCTCCAAATAAAGTAAGAGCAACATTTTCTTTGGAAATAATTGGTAACCCCAATTCAGTGGCTAATGATTTCAAAATATATGATTTCTGGGAACCACAATCTAAGAGTACTCTAACATCTTTATGCTTTTTGACACCAGCTACTCTTACGCATAAAGTCATTAAAGCTACGTCAGCGGTACAAGTTTGCCTGGCTGTAGCCGTATGTATGTTGTCTATTTCTGATTTTTCTGTAGGAGGTTCAGTTTCATTATTAATGTCCGGACACAAAATAACTGAGTGTGATTTACCACAAGCAAAACACCTAACAAACTGTTTACAGAACTTTGCCATATGATTTGGTTCCAAGCATTTTAAACAGCATTTTTTCTCCTTAACTTTAGAAGTCCTTTCATTAAGAGATAATGAACGCGCATCGTAACAATTTTTACTATCATGCATTTTACCACAAAAAATACATGCATGTTCTCTGGTTGTAAGAAAACCTGTGGCAGTGGGAACATTTCCCTGTTTCTTAAATTTAAATTTACCTTTTGTTTCCCTCTTTGCTTTATCATGATATCCTTCTTTACGACTAACACCATCGAGTCCATTACGCGCCAATTTTAATCTCTCCTCACCCTCCACTTCAGACTTTAAAAATTTCATTAAGTTGGTAAGGCGAGAAAGATCAGTTCCTTCAGGCTGGTTAAAGAGCGAACTCCTTTGCCACGCCTTTAAAACATCCTCTGTGAGACACGATTCCACCATCGGAAATAACCACGATGTGTTTTCGCTCGATTTAAGACCTAAAGACTCTAAGGCTCTCAACTGAGCTTCAATTTTATCATACAGTTTATCAACAGGTAATTTATCCTTGTGATCTGCCTTCACATTAGAAACAATTGATTTAATTAGTTCCCTAACATACACTTCTACTAATAATTCAGGTTTCCCAAAACGTTCCTTCAAAGCTAAAACAGCTTTATCATAATTTTCTGAAGTCACCGGATAGCTTTCAATAAATTCTTTAGCATGTGATCAGGGCTTCATACACTGAATCAAATAGGAAAATTTGTCAATTTCATATAAATCAGGGTCAGTGTGAATTTTCTCAAACTGTGACCAAAATGGTAGCCAATTTATCAATTCCCCATCAAACTTCTTAAGTTCGATTTTCGGAAGTCTATACTGTTTAATCTTACTATAACAAATAGCAGCACCATCATTTGGTCTTGTTTCTAAATTGATTTCATCTGAAAATTGCAATTTTTCATTAATTTGCCGAGTTAGTATTATGAAATCATCAGAATACACCTCGCGACTTTCGATTTCTTTAGTAACATCATCCTCTAAAGTTTTCCCGTCTTCAGCTAACAAATCAAGAATTTTATCATCTACATTTTTTATATCTGAATATACATTTTGTAGTTTAATAAGTTTATCTCGTACTAAATCTACAGAAAAATCTTCTTTTACTAACTCCGTTTTTAAAATATTAGCAGTTTTTGCAAAAGAAGTGCGTAAACCTGCCCGTTTAAGTTTCAGAGCCTTTAAAGCTTCCATAGTTAACTTTCAAAATAAAACAAACTGCTTTCAAAAAATAGTTTCGAATTTAAACTTAATTATACTTTAATACATCAAAAACTATCTATAACCATTAAAATAATTTTTTTTTTTAAAGTTTATTTCTTAGAGTCCTGTCGCGGGACGCCACTTTATGTTATTACTAAAACATAGTCTTATCCTTAAATATCATTAAAATAAAAATACTTCCTTCACTCATCCCAGATACCGAGCAATCCAGAAAAACTAAAGACAAAACTTGCTCACTTACCTGGGTAGTGTGATGTTGAATCTGAATAAAAACTCTTAAGAAGTTGATTTATCTAATTATATTCTCTCTACACTACAAAATATATACATTTTTTAACAATTGTCGGGAAATTTTTCTGGCCTCGAAAGTTATTACACATCTTAATCAGTTCACTACACGAGGACGAAAGGGAAAAACCCTTTTTTCTTCCTACTTCAATGACAGCCAACGCCATCTGTGTCTCGTACATCAAAATGAAGAGATTTGTTTTTAATATTTGTTAGATACAACTAATCAGTTTCACAACAGCATGATTGCAGAGCCATGCGGTGGTTTGGGGGACGATGTTGTTTGTATGGCAAACCTTTCGACATTGAAACTTAACTCTTTTGCTGCAGTGGTTTAATTGCTCATTGGTTAGTGTTGTGTGTGTTTTGAAATGGCCTATGTTGCAATGATAGACGTGGTGGTAAGATTTCAGTTGCGTATTTTAGATTGTGTGGAAAGTAAATTTAGTATTCAAAGGTACGATGTTGGAGTTGTTAATGAGTCTTTTGTTCACGGGTGTGTTTATGAGGATTGGAGTGTATTTCTGGGATTTCTGCGGGGCTTTTAAAACGGAGTCTGAAATGCGGAGCTTCTATGAGAACTCGGATGAAGAAGGGCGTTTCTGATAGTTCTTGTGTGGATTTGCAGTCAAATGCTTGCTGGTAAAGTATGTGGCTGTGAGCGGAGTTTAAGATTTGGATCGTGGTTATTGTGTAGTAAGTTAACTTTGGAGGAAATTTTTAGCGTTACTTTCAAAATTTCGAATCGCATAAAGACATGTGATATAGCAAAACCGTGGCACTTTTGTTCACAGACATTGAGTAACTGGCAAAATTTTACTAACGAATGTATTATGGTAAGTACATTTTATTTTACTGTTTCAATATTGTAGAATGTTATGTTCATTGTTTTTTTACTATGAATTTCTGTTGTTATTGTTGCTTTTTGAATTGATTGTAATTTTAGTTTATTTTGTTGATTTGTGCGTAATGAATAGATTGTGCAATTCGTAGATGTTGTTTTTTTAAAAGTTTAAACAGGATGCTATGTACATGGTATTCTTTGAAATTTACTGTTATGTTAATTTATTAAAGCGAGGTGAGCATAGTTCATAGATTCTTTCGCAGCCTAGATTGTGCAATCCGTAGATATTTTTTAAGTTAAAACATACCGCTGTGTACATGGATTCTTGTTAAATATTTTTTATTAGAAACTTTACATATTTGTTACCTAAATTTTGTATTTTTGTTTTGGATTTTTAGCTTAAATTGTGTGTTCAAAACGTGGTTTTTGCATGTGCGAAAACCGCATTTTTGGAGACATTTTAGGCTTAAGTTCGAAATGTAAACAAAAAATTTAGATAGTAATATGACACCGTGGAGTTTCGCCAAGCAAGGGTGTATATAACAATAGTTGCAATTTCAGAGTTAAACCATGGAATAAATAGGTGGATTGAGCAGATATTGAAAATGTTCTCTGAGGACAGCTTAACATAATAAGTTTTTTGTTGGGATATGTACATTCAGTTAACCGCTTCGCGCCGACTGTCACGTCTACGTGCCAGCAACGAACACACTCACCTCCCGGCCGACATGCAGGCGTGCCAGAGCATTTTCCCGTTCACTACCGACTGTCATGTATTTGTGCCAGTGTCCTAGAACGTTTGAAAAACTATAATTTCTGCCACAAGATGGCACTGTATGTCCATATGGTTTCAGATACATGTACATTAGACCTTCTACTCGAAATGAGAGAAGCATGACTCACCTACACGTGTTTTTGAATATATAAACAAACGGGGAAATAAATGTTTCCGAATGGCATGATTTATGACGTCTCTTTAAATTGCACTTTATTCGCATGTGGTAGTTGTTTACTGTAAGTAGAGAAGTTTTATTTGCGCTAAAGCGTTGGGTATTTCGGTTTGCAGTTCAGTTTTTAGAAAATAATTAGATCTTGTTAGACGTGAATTCTTTCTGTTTTTACCGTTGCAATGTGGAAGCGTCGAAAATGTTTAACAGAGCATGAAATAGCAGAAATGATGCAAAATATTTCAGATATTGATTCTGAAAGATTAACTGAAAGACATTTTCCAAAACTTTGTTCAGAAGAGACTGATAAGAAAATGAGACGACGATGCTTCATTTGTTCACATTCCCGGAAAAATCCTCCAAAACGGCATATGGGTTATTACGAGTTCAAGGAATGTAACGTAGGACTGTGTGTAGATCCCTGTTTTAAAATTTTTCATGCGAAAAGAGAATTTTAAGTAATATATTTAGTTTTCAGATGTATAATGTTAAAAGTCATAAAATGGTGAGTAATTAAAATAAAATGTGTAAAATATGCATTTAAACAAGAAATAAGGTAATTAAAGTATATAGTATAAAAATATCTATAAAGCATAAGCCGTTTAAATACTCTATAGAACAATATTAAATAATGTGTTGATACTTCCGAAATTTCATGGATTTAGGCTTAGTAGCAAAAAAGCCCCCGGCCCTGGACAAACGCTTGCGTAAGACACTGCCAGGCTCCGCGATAAGTGCGCATTTGCGCTACCCGGCGGGAAGGGGTTAAATGGGAATTATGTTAAAAAAACTGCATTGTAATAGCAATGAAAATTGATGAAATTGAAAAAACATACTTAAATTTCTAGAACTTCGGAAACATTCATTGTTCTTCATAATGTAATTAAATTGATTTAGGTTAGAAACACAGCAATTTTAGAATATCTCATTTAAGAAATAAAGAACTATTTAAAAAATTTGTTTAGAGTAGACTGAAAGGTACCTGTTGTATTATCATGAAGTTCTTGTTTTATTTATCGCTAAGTAGTTGTTTCATTTATCGCCAAGTTGTTGTTTCATTTCTGGTAACCTGAGTAGTTGAATGTTCCGTAAATATACTTCTACCTAGAATTGGGTGCTCCTTTGACTTTTTAAGTGAAAATATATCGATGTGTACATGGACAAAAGGAGTGCACAATGCCAAGTTTGTACAATTCTCTGATTTTTTTTAAGTGAAAATAGGTCAATGTGTACATGGATACTGAGTTTGTGCAAATCTTTGACTTATTATTTTGTCTTTGTGTAGCGACAATTTTTGGCGCTAAAGCCACCGCTACACAAAGTCAAAATGGGGAAACTGCAGAATCACCCACTGCTTCGTGCATTTCTCAAACTCGACCAACTTGAAAATAACAAGTCCCACCAATGCCACCCCCAAGCCAATAATAATCAACCATCATTTCACAAACTCAGTATCCATATACGCATCAACCTATTTTGGAACTATTCTTATATGTGCCCTCAAGTCGCCAAATATTTCGACAAACATTTTTGGCCAGAAACTCCACGGTGCCACATCACTATCTAAATTTTTTGTCTACATTTTGAACTTTAAGCCTAAAATGTCTCCAAAAACGCAGTTTTCACACATGCAAAAACCACATTTTGAACACACAATTTAAGCTAAAAATCCGAAACAAAAACAAAAAATTTAGGTAGCAAAAACGTAAACTATATGTTTTAACTTTAAAAAAAAAAATCTACGAATTGCACAATCTAAGCATCGAAAGAATCTATGAACTACGCACATCTCTCTTTAATAAATTAACATAACAACAATAAATTTCAAATACCATGTACACAGCATTCTGTTTAAACTTTAAAAAAAAAAATCTACGAATTGCACAATCTAGGCATTGCACACAAATCAACAAAATAAACTAAAATAAACTACAAACAATTCAAATAACAACATAAATTCATAGTAAAAAACAATGAACATAACATTCTACAAAATAAAAACAATAAAATAAAATGCACTTACTATAGTACATACGTGAATAAAATTTTGCCAGTCACACGTCTGTCAACAAAAGTGCCACAATTTTGCTATATCACATGTCTTTCTGTGATTCAAAATTTCGAAAGTAACGATAAAAACTTCCACCAAATTTAATTTACTACACGAAAACCACAATCCAAATCTTAAACTTCGCTGACAGCCACATACTTTAGCAGCAACCATTTGACTGCAAACCTATCCAAGTGTATCAGAAACACCATTTTTCGTCCGACTTCTCATATCAGCTCCGCATTTCGGACACACCAAACTCCGTTTTAAAAGTCAAAAATGCACTTCTATCTACATAAACACACCCATGAACAAGACTCATTAACAACACCAACATCGTACCTTTTAATACTAAATTTACTTTTCACACAATCTAAAATACGCGACTGAAATCTTACCACCACATCTCTAAGTTTCAACATCAAAAGGGTTGCAATACAAACAGCATTGTTTACCAAACCATCCCGCAGCACATAATCATGCCAAAAACCAGCGTAGAACACATATCACCACATTTGGTGATCTTAAGGCGCATATAAGAGTAGAGCCCCTATTTTCAGTTAAAAAAAAATCAGAGAGTTGCACAAACCTTCCATTGCACACTCTCTTGACTTTGTCCACATACACATCGATACGTCCCATATAAGTGGGCGATTCTGCATCAACTTAAAAATAACAAGTCAAAGAATTGCAAAGACTCGGTATTCATGTACACACTGACCTATTTTCACTTAAAAAACATCAGTGAATTGCACAAAGTTGGCATTGTGCACTCCCTTGACTTTGTCTTACACATCGATAAGTCCTATATATAAGTGGGCGATACTGCACTTCAGCCACCAAAATAACAAGTTAAAGAATTGCACAAACTTGGTATCCATGTCCCACCAAAAATCACGAATTTTTGCCAAGGGGTATACGTAAATATACTTTTACCAAAAATTCCTTCCCACTTTTTTTAACTGATCATAAGAATATGCATAATGATATTTGACAGATGATGTGTAATAATCTTTCAAGATCGCATACAAGTTATTTTATTTTAAAATACGAGAAATTTAAATAAATTGCAGAGCAGAAGATTTATATTCATCCTCACCATTTTACATCAAGTATTAAAAATTTACATTGTAAATATTATTAACTAATTAATCTGTTATAATTGATATTAAAACTTACTTCTCCAGTGATTTTGGAGGTTTTTGATTGTGAAACCTGAAAGATGAAAATTAAAAATTTACCTATGAGACATTCAATCTATTGCCAATACACAAAACATATATATATATATATAAATTTAGAAACACAAAAATAAAATGGATAGTAATTACATAATCTGATAAAATTTTATAAACTAGAATCAAAACTATAAGCAGAAAAAATGGAAAATGATGCAACATACAATTATATTTGCATCACATCAAGCAAGAAGCCTTCTAAACACAGAAACATCAAAGAAATGCATGAAAAATCAATTACTTTTAAGGCCAGCAGAAGCACCTAATTTCAAAGATGTTAGCAGGTTAAGCGAGTTACAGAAGTAAGTTTTAAGGAATTAATAGGTTTTACAGGTAGCATGCAAATTAAATTAAGTAAAACAAATACACTTTCTCGCATACAAATCGCTCTTCTAAATTAAAGCTAAATTAAAGCTGCATTACATAAATATATATATAATGCCAAAAAACAGACTTTTTGCATATTCATTCACATTAATTTTCTGCCTACAAACCATTCGAAGTGCTCCAAATGAAAAATGTACCGCCTTTCTTATTGGCAGAAAGCGCTTGAAAAGAAAAATCATCGATAGATTTTAATGCAATCATAAATAAAAATATGATCATAAAGTATTCATGCCTTTTCTTGATCTCCAATATTCATTTCATTAATACCGTTCTCCACGCTTGCGGACATAGCTGTTACAGACACCGACAACAAAAGAAAGACTGCCACATGTCTGAAACTAAACTATAGCTAATTATACCGCACATTAAACTTTTTGGCCTACTGGAAAAATGATATGTTTAAGAAAAAAGAAAATCTCTCTCAAAATTCAATAGAATAAAATGTTTGCAGTTTTGAATATCTTTATCCTAATGAGTCAAAAGTAATGTGACGATATATTAATTTATGTAAAGAAGTTTTTTATACCAGTGTTTCTCAACTGGATTTACTCCAAGGACCGGTAAAATATTTCGGTACGTTCTCGCGGACCTGTAATAAGTTTAATAATTCGACCCATTGCCAAAATTTTTTCACATAAATAAATCATGACGACAAAAATAACCGGCAACTTTGCATACCGGCAAATATTTCTTGCGGACCGGTGGTTGAAAAACACTGTTTTATACCATACTCTTCAATGTATTTGTGAACTCAGGGGAAATTTTTAAAAGTTAGGAGAAACATTTTAATACCGTTCATGTTAAGGAAAAAAAAAAAAAAAAGACCAGATGTTTCTCTAATTGAACAAATCAGGCAGAAACATTTTTTAAATTGCCGGGTGTTTTATTTAATAACCATCAGCCTTGCGCCACTACAAGGGAGGGAAGTAGTAGCCATTTCATTGTGGAAGCACCTAAGGTGGCCACCGTTGCCTCCTATGAACAGACGTAAAGATACAACCATACTGTTACGAGACTCTATCTGAGTTTTGTTCATTCAATCGGTACTCTATTAAAAGAAACGTAAAGAGAAATTATAATTCAGTAATACGAGCAATCCACCCAATTTATTCACTGTAAAACAGGCAATCCACCTTAATTAATTCACTATAAAACAGGCAATCTACCTTAATGCAAAATCACTATAAAACAGTCAATCCACCTTAATGCAAAGTCATGGTGCATTTTTACTTTATTTATTCTAAAACATAAAAACGATACAATGTTGCCAAACCGTAAAAATTGAAGGGGACTCGTACACCTTAAAACCCATAAGATCTTCGAATATGTGACTGTTGCAAGAATTGGGATAACTTACTTATTTTAAAAGCAATTACTTCCAACTTTTTACAGCTTATTACATAATATGGCTGCTTTCTGAAATAGTAGTCAAAACTTTTCTGTTGCCACAAATATTTTTATAATTTAATCCGCTTTGTCACAAAAGTTTTCATCATGTTTCCACCTTGCGCGCACCGTTTAAAACATTCTGTTGCATAATTAAATTCCATATTTAATATATAGCTTTTATAACATTTGAAAACTACTGTGAACCAAAAGGTCTAAGAATTTCATGTTAAATTTTTATTTTATTTGGAGTCGAGTTTATAAAATGCATTTTATTAAAAAAATCTGTAATGTTTTCGTCCATAAAATTTTTTAATATTAAAATATTCATCAGATTTTAGGTTCAGTTAAAAAATAGGGCTCATATAAAGAATTCCGTCAAATTTCAAGTATGTGCCATTAGCCATTTTTAAAATATCGTGCGCGCAAGGTGGAAAAGTGGCAAAAACATTTGTCACAAAGCGGATTAAATTACAAAAATATCTGTGGCAACAGAAATTTTCTGGTTACTAGTTTCCCAAGCAGCTATTTTATGTAATCAGCTGTAAAAAGTTGGAAGTAATTGATTTTAAAATAAATAAAATATCCCAATTCTTGCAACAGTCACATATTCGAAGGGTGTCAAGGGGTTTAAGGTGTATGAGCACCCTTAACCTTTAAATAAATTACATTTATACAATCGTTGAGTTGCTCGCGACACATACCTTCTCCGGGATTCGAACCTGAGCCAATCGCTATGGCAATCAGGGTCGTTCAACAATAACTAGTGCAACTGTCGTGGGTGATCTGAGCCCTCATTCAGCGATTCATAGATCTCACCAACTTTCGCGACAGAAACAGCTAATTAAAGAAAGTCCATCTGCATTTCCAGCTTTGTTCGAAAACAGGGCCCTCATTAGGCATTTTGTCTCCAGGTACAATCTCTATGAGTCCTACATTTTGCTGTCTGAAGTTGACTGCAGAAATTGTAAAATTTTTCTGCATGGTGCAAGAGCACCATGCGCTCTGTTCCGAAAACCATGTTGGGATCACCGTTTGGGAAATAATTGATTCTGTTTTGATCGTAAAGCGTTATGTTTTCTTGTGATTTTGAGTATAGTGTTGCTCACTCGTGTCGCAATCTGTTAGCACAAATGAAGTACAGCGATTGTGCTTTTGTGTCCTGTGGCACGATTCTGGATCTGTTGCATGGCAGCAGAGCCTAGAGGTGCCTCAACACTTGTACAATAATTACAATTGTACAATAATTAACATCGTTATTTAAACTTAACTACTACTTCACCTATGAAGTTCTACTTATGGTTTCGTTATTACTTTCCTTTTTGTTGAATGGCAACAATCATTATTGTTTTCAAGTAAAATATGCTTTCGTTTTTACGTAATGTTTAGAATGCAGTATTCTCAGCTTATTTTGATGTTGTTTATGTTAGCAATGCTAATTTAAGGCTGAATTTTAGGTGCTACTTTGGTAGACGGTTGCACGGATTTTGGCGAGTTTTTGGCAATTTTTCTTTTGGCGAGTAATACGACTTATGGTAAACCCATTGCTGGATAAGTTATTTATGGTAACCGATACTTTGTTGACATTTTATTTAAAAAATTATGCGTGTTATTATGCATAAATTCCGTGTTTTAAATATTATTTATGGCTTCTAAATATTAAAAATCAATTTAATTTTGCATTTTTATTTGAAATAAAAATGTTATTCTTTATCATATTTTATGAAATTTTATGCTGTGGATGATGTAATCAGTGACGTCACCTTACTTTAAAACACAGCTGTGACAGTCAGCTATGACTTTAAAAGTAATTGGTTTTAATATCTATAAATTTAATCTAATGTTTTAAACATTATTTATGGCTGTTAAATATTAAAATACAATTTAATTTTGCATTTCTTTTTTTAAATGATTTTATTATGTATGATTATTTAAATAATTTTAATTCTAGGCGTGATGTAATCAGCTCTCTGATTGGTTTTAGAATATTTGTGCATTAATGAGCTGTAATCAGCTCCCTGATAGGTTGCTGAAAACTTGTGCATTACCGCGCCATTTTAAAATTTAATTCATATTTTCGAATTTCTTCAAAAATGTCTCCTTCAAAGATGAATGTTGTTTTTGATAAGTACCAAGAATTTTTGGTTTCGGAATCAAAAAATTGTCCTTTGAGACCTTATTTTCGCCGCCAAAGATTTATTTATAAATTCTTACAAGGGTCAGAGGAAATTTATTTTAAATTTTTGAAGGAAACGTCGCTAATTGTTTCTTCAATGAAGTGCGAAAATGTAGATCACAGATGAAGACCGTTAGAAGAGCCGATTCTGAGACGGCCTTATATGATATTGTGGTCATGTTGGAAGAAATAACCGCTGTAACGGTAAGAAAATTATTAGACATTCCTCCTTTTTTACCAACAATAAACTAATTGCTGTCATTTTAGCTCTAGTGTACGAAGCGTTCTTATTTACTTATTTTAAAGTATTTAATTTAAGTAATATTTTAATTCTTTTAAACGTTGGTATGATGGTTTTTAATTCGATATTCAATTTACGTAATATTTTAATCCAATTAAACGTTGGCGCAATGTTTTTATAGTGGTATTTTTATTCTATTTCTATGCTATATGAAAGTAATAATTTAACCTTTCTTTAGTATTTTATACTCGTAGTAAATGTATTTATTCTATATAATATATATATATATATATATATTATATTCTATATAACGTATTTTAAAGTATTTAAATTTAATAATATTCTAATTCTTTTAAATGTTGGATGATGTTTTTTATTTCGATATTCAATTTCAGTAATATTTTAATCTAATTAAACGTTGGCACAATGTTTTTATAGCGGTGTTTTTATTCTCTTCTTTGCTATATGAAAGTAATAATAACCTTACTTTAGTATTTTATACTCATAGTAAATTTATTTATTTACACTTGCCTGCCATCTTAAAAAACGACATTTTCAACAAAAAAAATTAATCCATTATTTCTAACGATTTTTTTTTTTTTTTTTTTTTTTTTTTTTTTAGTTTCGAATACTTTACTATGCGTAAAAACAGCGTTTTTCAAGATGGCTGACGTTTGTAGAAATCGCGCCAACAATTGCGCCAACGTAAATCGCCAAAAATCCGTGCAACCGTCTACAAAGTAGCACCGAATTTTAACTGAATAAATGCTTGTTTCATTCATCTGGAGAACTTGTAGTTCGTTTGAATGACTTGAAAGGCGTCCGTAGCTTTTGATTGCAGTTGTTCTTCACAACACCGGCAGATTTGGAGGGCTTCCGCATACGAAAATATTAAAAAACTAGGCTGTTGCTTGAATCTACCTGAATATTATTTCATTTAGTCGTTCTCGCCTTTAAATTAAATCTGATTCCATTCTATAACACTTGAAAAGAAATATTTTAAATAAACAATTACATTTTCTTGCTTAAGAAAGCCAAATTTTATTTGCTTACACACTTAAGGAAATAAAAACATTATTCTAATCTTTCTTGCTGTTGCCAAACTACTTTAACAAAAGAAATCATTATGGAGTTTGCAAAAGCAATTTCTGATGTCATTTTATGATAACTCAGTAGATGCCCCTGCTACAATCCTATGGTCTCGATAATGTCTGTTATGAATTTTGGGGTAGTGTATTTTCAGAAGACACAGAAATAAAGATAAAAGGTAGATCTATATAGTTTCGTTTGTATCAGCATGAAACATCGTACTCATTATTTCAAAGTAGAATATTATGTAATCTAAAAATGATTAATGATTTGCTAAGTAAAGTGTAATCTGTTTTGCTGATTTTGTATTTTTTTTAGATAAAATACTCTTAAATAATTACTCATTTTTATGGCATCCATCAGACTCTGGATATTATTTATTTATTTTTATAAGATCATTTTGATTTCCCCCTTTTTTTCTAAGTTTCATACATTCATCAGAGCGTTTTAATCATTATAGTCTGCATATAAAAAATAAAGCCTATCATGACGCTCATTTTTTAAGATGACCACTTCTAAAAGCATCCAGTATTTCTGCAACATAAATAAGCATTAGTACTGAATTTCTCCTTTCTCAAACGACCATTACGTCTGTCCGAGCCCTGTCATCTTAGACACACTTATAATTTTAATTTTTGTTCATACTTAGTCCCCTTTGGTGAAAACGATGATACGCTACTCATTTTATGAAAGAAAATCCCAATTTATTTAAGGGAAAATTGACGCAGAAATTTAGGCTTTTAAGAAAAGAGATACGTAGCATGGCATGGAGCCCATGAAGGCTATGCAGAAACAAAGAAAAAATGGATAACAGTAAATAAACTAAGATTTATCTAAAAACATTTTTTAAAATAAACATTTTTAAGTATTTAAATTTAGAGCATGAGTAATTTTGGTTGCAATTTAATTGTAATTTGAAGAAATTTTGTTCGCGCTCACATAGTAATGCTGTATAAATTATTTTCTCCCACTTTTTTTGAACGCCTTTGTGGTGTAACTGAAAACACGTCCGACGTGTAATCGGGAGTCCAGAGTTCTAATCCCTTCCAGTGCACTGTACATTCCCCCTCCTCCCCTGAATCGATAAAACTGATGACTACACAACTGTTTTGTCAAGCAATTTATTTTTAATAAATGCCATTAAGAAAAATAATTTCTTTTCTTTAATGTAAACAGAAACATATATTAAAATTGTACAGTCTTTATGGTGTGATTCATTGCTTTGTATTCATCTATCATACTTACATTAAGATGTTTTAGCTTTAATAATTTATTTTTTGTTTAAAATCATTTAGAAAAGAATTTTGTAATTGAAATATATAAACAAAATTATCATCGTCCATTCTAAAGTGGCAATTTATTTGTATGTAATTTTTTGTCACATATACACTGCTATACAATCGTAGACTTTTCCTTTTTTCCGTTGGTTAAGCATATGGCTTTCCTTGATATTACTTTACTGCTCTTTTAAGCCAAAATTTTAATAACTTACATACATAAAAACTGCTTATATTAAAATATATTCTCTTTAACTCCAAAGATTTTACTCTGTAAAAGCAATTAAAAAACAGTAATGTTATTTTGCTGCATTCTTAAAAGAGGAAATAAAAAATTATCTCATTTATTTCTATTTTCATCAGAAATTTTTTATGACATATTGAGCATGTATGCTTATATTTCAACCGATGTAAGGAATTTTTCCATTTCCCCATACGTGGTGTAAGTGCTTAGCATATCCAGCTGACAACTAGAAGATCGATTGTTTGAAACTCGACTTAGGCACGACTGATTTATCATGCTTACCATATTACAAAAGGTATAATGGTCTTTAGGGTAGTACACGACGTAAAATGATAGTTCATAATCACAGGGATATGGCCCACCAGCGGCAGAGCGGTTAAGTCCCTGAACACTGGTGGTTCGATCCGAGGTTCGAATTCTGCGAACGGGCTGGCTGCATGGGTGTTTTCGTAGTTTTCCCATGTGTAATGTGTTAACACGAGCCAGGTTTCCTTAAAAAGTTCTCCACGAAGGTATCCATTTCGTGTAGTGCCTTAGGGAGGAGCACGTAAATAACAACAATAATAATAATTACCTAGATTTGTTATCAGGTAAATACGCTTATTTAAAAAACCGTTTTTATGGTTATTCGTGTACGAGAAAATACCAGACTACTATGTTGTTGAGCAATTGTTATAAAATAATTAACAAGAAAAATGTCAAGCCACGCTATCCCACTAATTCTTTAGTCTCTTATTACGAAGATGTGTAGAAAAACATCAACATATTATTTGTGTATGTGACTTTTAAATTTTATTAAAAAAGCATGGGATTTGCATGTAAAATATTATTAACGGGCTAGCCAATCAGCGTTTTATTACTTTGACAATTTAAATGTCAGTTATATGCACATATGTGTTTATGAAATGGCACAACAATATGAGGTGGCACAAGGCGCTATTGATAGGTTCGTAAAAGAGTTTTGCTGGCGTAAATCGCCATTCTCCGTTCGATTTTCGTGCGGTAATTCAATGATATGGTCAAAAATGTTTTGTAGAGAGGAAAGTGCAAAATTTGTGAAATCTAGAATCTCGCTTCAGGTTGATATTATGGAAATTAACAAATATTTTAGACAGAAAATTTATGAAAATGAAATACTGCACCAGATGTTTTGAAAATCGCGGCGTCGGAGACAATTTATAATACAGTAGAAGTCCGATAATCCGGCACGTTCGGGACCGGCTCGGTGCCGGACTACCGAAAATTCCGGTCTATCGGGCGGTAATTATAAGAACAGTTAGGTTAATAATTAAACTAAAAATACAGTATGCAAATACATACAACAAAGTTTATTTTACATTTCATATAACGTATGTACACGTACTGTATAACATATTTCACTTAGATTTAAAAAAGTCACGAATGTCTTTTTGTTTTCTTGATATTTGGCGTTTAGTATAAAATTTATTTCTAATGATATGGAAATCAATAATTTCTGAAGCACTGTAGCTAGTACTAGCCTCGGCAAAAGAGATAAACTTATTTAGTGATTCTGCAGGTTCTGCCCAGCTGATTTTTTCCTTTTCTTCCGTTTCGGCATCTGAGTCATTTTCTTCAAGATTTTGAGTAGGCTGAGGGTTTACTACAATGTTGATAATGTCCTCATCGGTTAGTTCTTGTTCAACAGGCTCATTCTCGTCGATTAAAGGCCACTCCTCTACCTCATCTTCAGGCAGGTTTTTCAAGGGATTGTCAGTACTTCTAACGACATCCAAAACTTTGGTCAGAGCGTCTTCATGGTTTTCTTCCTCATCAGTCTGTAGAGTTAGGTCAGTGCACTAAACCATTTGAACAATACACTATCTACCTGTTCCAGTTTTGGTTTTTTTAATGTTTGTCTAGAAGCCGATTTTTCAGTTGTTACCGATTGAGAAGCAAACTTCATTAGTTCATCTTTTTGTTTTTTAATGTCATAAATAGTTGATGAGCCAATATTAAACTCATTCATTAAAACATTTCTATTCTCGCCTTTTTCTAGCCGTTTGATGATTTCTAGTTTCTGATTGAGAGTCAGTGTTACGTGGTTTCGTTTCTCTCCTTTTGAACTCGAAGGCTTAGGTTTTGAAAACATGGTCACTGTACAGTTAGAACGAAAATCACTTTTTTTATAAACAGTTTCAAAAGTTACGTTTACTGCGATGTGGAAGGACAAAACAACAACGCACAAAAAAATGGCGAAGACGCTTCGTGATTGATTAACGGAGCTGCACTGCACCTGAATTTGTTGTGACAGCTGAGACTAGCCGGCCGCTAATTGTTTCCGAACAATACCGAGCGCTTCCGGATGATCTCGAACTACCCCGAAAACTTCCGAATAGCTCTCGAGCGGTTTTATTTGCTTTAAAGACACACTTTTGGAGAAAACCAAAATTTTTACAATTTTCCGGAGCGATGCCGGACTATCGGGCATTCCGGACTGTTGGATGCCGGACTAATGGACTTCTGCTGTACCCACAATAAGATAACTGGCTTCATGTTTACACAAATGGCTCGCAGTCTGATGAACTCGTAAATGCGGGAGCGAAAACAGAGTAGAGGTAAATGCATTACTCTCCGGCGTATTTTGGGATGTTGAGATGCACCAAAAAATGCGCTGGCAGGTTTGTTTTTTTAAAAAAATTGCTGCGGTAATACAAATAACGAAATCGGATATGTCATTTTACTCTGCGGAACTATATGTTCAGAGATTTATAACTTTGAAACTTCAATAAAAAGTAATCAATGATTTAAAAATTTCAAAAAGAAAAACTCTTAGTAAGTGTCTATATCCAATGCCTAAAGGTTTCCTTTTCGCGTTTAAAATAGGCCGTAATAGTGTAACTCCTACCCAACTGCTTATTTCGCTTTGGAGTTTCGGATCGCTATTTCGAGCTTGGTAGAAAAATCAAATGGAGAGCAGACTTGCTTCAACCAATGTACTGCGCTTCAAAGATTCATTGCTTTATGCTGGGAAGGTAGAGATTATAAGGAAAATGATTTGCTTAAATCTTTCCACCTTTTTCTATCTTTATTTTTCTTCCTATGTCATTGGAAATAAATAAATCAAAACATTTTAAGAACATATTTTGAAACTCAATATTTGTTGAACATTATACATAAAGTCATATTAAAGTGCTTAGAAATTTTCACATACAAACACTCATCTTATACACAGAGTAATCCAAAAGTCTGAAAATGCTTTTCATAAACTCTTGCAGGTAATTAGACAAAATCGATATGAGTAGAGAGAGTGAGAAAGAGGTACTAATTTTATAGCTGGAAAATTAGCAAGATTCACTGCGAGAATCGAGGAAGTTGATGTGAAAAATCACTGCGAGAATCGAGTGAAAGTTGATGAAAATTTCGAAGGTTAGGGTTAATACCAAGCATTTAGCTTTTATTTGAAAAGAAAACTCTTAGTTACTTGCTAACACTGAACCCAAATTCATACTGGCAATGAACCCAAACTTTAGACTGATGTCTTCAGAATTTTTTATTACAAAATAGATATGCGTCAGGCTCTAAAAAATTCTTACAAGCGTCAGAATTGTAAATTCTACAAAAGAGTGAAGATTGTTAGCAGATTTCCTTTACTAAAACTACTCCTTAAGGAGAATTGCAACATAGTTTTGTATAATCATCGTACAGATTTTGTAGAATAATTGTCATTCACTATTTCTGTATCTGTAATTCGCGTGTTACATATTTTATGCTATGCCATTCCAAAAAGACTTCAGATACATCACATCCTTGTGAATAATCTCACTTTTTTGATCTGAAGAACTTTTTTCGTGAAAGATTTGGAATATTGCACTTCACATGAATGTTGAATAATGACAACATTTTGTAGTCGATTTATTAATACTTTGAAAGATAAAATTTAAAGAAAACACCAATTTTATTCGCGTTACAAAATAAGTAATTATTTTTCCAAACACTCAAGACATCTATTACAGAAAAACAACATAAAAGATCTATTAATATATTTTCAAATATTTAAAGACCTCATAAATTGAAAATTAATAAAAAAGTATGGAAAATTCATAGGCGTGTATCAACAGCAAAGAAAAAATATTTTCCAAGTGTCTAAAAAACTTCGAAAGAGAGTGTGTTCTCAAACTCTTACAAGAACACAACGAATTTGCAAATACGTAAATTTCGTGTAACCATAGACCTTATAAGAAAGACTAACCCAAACGGGTTTTCTCCCTCGTCTGAGGCATTGCCGGCTGTCACCTTGATCACATCCGTAGGAGTAGGGACGACTTGCAGAAATTTAACATTGGTTGCCTATTGCAGCGTGTATAATTGTCAAGAAAAAGCTACTTGTAGCGCCTCATTTCACAAATTAGAATTTCTACATATTTTTATTTTTGAAACTGAAATTGATTTTTAAAAATTTAGCATATTTATCAAGCATAATTAACGTTCCAAATAATTATAAAGCTATTGCATGATTTCAGGGCTGGATATTTTTTTAGCTTTTTCTATGCTGTAAGGAAATTTGTAACTACTTCTTTTAGAAAATAATATTTTAAATCTGAACTAATAGAAAATTTCAAACAAGCAATTTTTATGCTTTTTATTGGTGTAAATAGATAAAAAATACTAAAATATTTAAAACGAATTTTTGAAAGTTTTGTTTAAAATTCTAAATTGTGCTGCTTTTTTAAAATTATAGATGAGTATTATAGCACAATTTCTATAAAGGAATTTTATTTCAATTATATTTCATAATACATCATAGTGATAAACACTTTTGACTCCTTAAAAATTTTTATACATTTAATTCTAATATTAAAATTGTATTTAACCGTAATAACTAATTTTGCTTGTATTTTATAGTGATTATTTTTTAAATTTATTTTTAGTTCTGCGTAAGATTTTTTTTTAATTTACTGTTAATTTACTTTATTAGTTCGAAACGGCATTTTGCGCTGTTTCACTATAAATAAATGTCCGTGTCTCCTTGCAAATTGTTGTTACCAAATATTACCGCCCTGTATTATATTTAAAGAAATTAAATAATGAAGAATCTGCATGAATACATATATGTTTCTCGCACTGTGACAAAAACGACGGAATCTAGAGCCATCAGATTTTGAATAATGTAATCCTCACCCGAACATGGGCATCTGGACGGTCGAATTTCGAATTTGTTTTAATCTATTTCATATTTTGTAAAACTTTAACGAATTTTTTTATTAACAAACTCAACGAGTTCAAAGCGAGCAATCGTAACACTGTACGGAAAATAACATTTTTATCTCCAATGCGGAAATTCTAAAGATATGCTGTTTTCAAATGTATGTGGTTTACGCGCGAAGAACATGATATTCAATAATTATAGGTACCACACAAAAACTTAAAAAAAAAAAGAAAAGAAAAGAAAAGAAAAGAAAAGGTTCCTTTTGGGCGTAATATAAAATCTGAGTGCGTCTAGATTTTATTTTATCTTTTTTTTTCCTGCATTACACTCAGAAAATTTTATGCTTCGAATTTTATGAATTACTAAAATAATTAATCCACTTTAATGTTAATAATTTAATGATCATATAATCAACTAAATAATCGTTTTGTAATGTTATTATAGTTTTGGAAATCACTGCCTGAAAATGTTCATTAAATTTTTAAAAAAATATATCAGATCTTGTTAAATTTTACCTTATTTATTTCAAAGCATCCCGTACTATCAATATTATTTAATTTTACTTTATTTTTAGGCAAAATGAAGTTCATAAATTTTGTGCTTAGAGTTTTTACCGTTTTACCAAAGAAAAAATGTTTGTACAAGAATTACGCGTGAAAAAAATGCGCGAAATGCAGTAAAAAGTGCTTTAATGAGATATATTAAATCCTATTTGGAAAAAACTGTGGCTTTCATAATCTCATCACTATACAACGTATCACATTTAATAATTAAATAGAGTTATGTGATACAAACGCCATAGGTTTCAGTGTTAAAGTAAACCAGATTGTCCGTACTCTTTCTTGCCAACATGTCGGTGACGCGCGACCCGCCCACTGGGTTAGTCTATCTGTTATAAGGTACATGCGTGTAACATGAAATTATTTAAAAATTTATATTCGAAATTTTAGTTGTAATACATGTTACTCAGCTCCGTGAGGTCATTTTTTTTTTTTTTTTTTTTTTTTAATTCTTATATGCTGGTAAATTGTGCATTTTGTGCTTTAAAAATGATTGACTTATGTTGTTCTTATCTTCCAGTTAAGATTTTATGTCTTTAATAAATGTGCATTCAATACCTGTAGAATTATCAACAATTTAAAAGTTGTTTAAGTGCGGCTAAGCCTAATTTTTTTACCATGGCAGCCATATTTGCTTACATTTGAAACTTAACAGAATAGTGAATTAAGTCAGTTTCTGCACGTTAAGTGCCTTTTTGCAGAATGGGACCAGAAGTAAACTTTTAGTTTTAGGCACCGAAAAATCTGCCTTCTTTCCCGCTGGCCGAATTGTTTGTTTTTGAGTAGAAACTTTAATTAAGTGTAAATTTGTTTAGTTGTTCTAACCGTATTTGGCGCGTTATATTTTTCAATTTTTAATAACGATATTTTGAGTTTTCATGCATTTTTGCCTTGCCGCGAAGTGAGAATTGAATTAATTGAATGAGAAATATATCTCTAATGATATTCGAGGAAATGAGTTTAAATGAAATGCAGCACAAAATGCGCATAGTTTAATATTCCGTACAAGGAAGTCATGTGGTGTACACGTCAGATTTTTTTTTTTTTTTTTTTTTTTTTTTTTTTTTTCCGATTAGAATGCGATTAGATTTCATTCCAAATTGGCAATTCACTCTATTTAACCTTAAGATTTTATTAAAAATGTAGTAAAGACTTCTGTGCGTTAGTAAATTCCGACTTGAAATTGCACAGATAGAGGAAAAGATGACTTTTTTCATATATTCGGTTGATAAGTAACCCTGGTCCATCAATGCAATACAATGGTTATGTATGATTAACTGTTTATTTCGAAAATGATAATGAAGTAACTTTTGAGTCAGAGAGAACACATTTTTATAAAACAATTTTTTATTTAAGATTTTTATTCTCTTAGTAACTTAAATCAAAGCATCCTAAATGTTGGTGTAACTTATGAAGATGAGGTACTGATATTTTCTTAGACATGTTTCTTACGAAATTAGAATAAAATGTTCCTTAAAGTCTGTGGTAATGAAAGTCAGCGTTTGTGATAACTTAAGAAAAAAGATTCAAAGTTCATATGAACTGGGTTAAAAAATTCCCATTAACTACTTGTTAATAAAACATTCTCAGAGAAAATTAATTTATCACCGTACTATACTAAGATAAAATTTCATCTTCTTTCTACCTTTCTCGTTTACAGTTGTAGTGTTCTTGAAGCTGAATCTTCAAGATATGTAACAAAATTGTTAAATCAACCAATACAACTATTTAGTAAGGTTTATTCCCAAGTCCTTTAAAGGCATTATAAAAAATGAATAGTAAATTATCTGAAACTTCCATGCAGCGGCAGCATTAAAAAAAACTAGGAAATAAATTCAAAAGGTTATCGATAAGGAACTTTTACATTTTTTATATTGTTTGCAATAAGAAGCCAACAACGCAGCAGGCGTCTTAGGTAGACCGAAGATGGGAAGCAAAAGCCTTACATTCAGGTTGAAATCTTAAATCAACACCCTGATTTAAGATTAAGCTTTAAGTTAGTTTTGGACATTTAATTGGCTAATTAATAATGCTGTAAAATTATTGCTGTTTGAGTTTTAGTTTCATTTATGTCACCAGCGTTATGTAAAAGTCGTAAGATATGGATTAGTCGCGAAATGAAGAAGTGCAGAAAAGGTGTTTCAATTTTTGGAGTAGAAAGAGGACATACCCAAAATAAATGAGGAAATAAGGGGCTTTACTAATTTAAATGACAGTTTTGATTTACATATCTTATATATATATATATATATATATATATAGTTAGATATCAGTACACCAAAGTGTAACAGGTAATTAAGAGTAAGGCAATGTTTGCGTAGTTCCTAACATCGTTTATGGGATTATGCTCGAAGTAATATAGCAGGATAACTGTGTTTCTGAGCATACAATGAATGAATGATGAAAACAAAAAATTGAAATAACTAAATCTTATAATTTTTTCATAAAAACAGACTACACTGCAACAATGTTGCTGCTGTTTCAAATGACTGGACACTTGCAAATAAACGCATTCATTAGAAATGGCCATTACCCAATCAATTAGTTGTCTTACGACTGAGAACTTTATCAAAAGTGCACCACAGGGAGCGACGGATGTTATACGTACGAGCAAGGATAAATTCGATCCCAATTTTCCTTTCTACTCCACTGGTACGGCAGCTTGCCAGCGTTTGGGCATACATCTACCATTGAGATACATACCCGATGAACAGAACATAGAAACATATTCGAAAAATGTTTTTTGAAAACAGATGATATCACAGTTATTCACAATAAATTCCGTCAAAAACTGAAAATTTTAAGATTTTTGCTCGAAAATTTACTTTCATTTTGAAAAGTCTTCTTGGAATTTAGTAAATTTATAACATCTTTAAAACACACTTTTTGTAGCCTGATATAAATGCCTTTATAGGTTCTCATGCTCTTTAATAAC
Source organism: Stegodyphus dumicola (assembly GCF_044657685.1). Lineage (NCBI taxonomy): Eukaryota > Metazoa > Arthropoda > Arachnida > Araneae > Eresidae > Stegodyphus > Stegodyphus dumicola. Next base: position 127,671,819 of record NC_140771.1, on the reverse strand, counting down.
ATAAGGTAGACGAGAACTCTGGAAGACGTAGGCGATTTCACGTAATGCCTTGGGAATTACAGTGGAAACTTAGAAAGAGCTTAAAAGACCCTTTTGTCAACTCAGATAAATTAACAGAAGGTACTGCTCATGCTTACAGAACCAACCAGCATTTATTACGTAAATCAAAAGTAACAAATTCAGTTTATGTAAGGTATATTGCAAGCTAGTCAAAAGACTACTCACACAGAATGTGCGAAAATCGGCTCAGACCTAGTATCGGTGTGACAAGTCTAATGACGAAAATAATGCAGTGACGCACATAGACTGTTATCAAGAGATTCAACTAGTAACGTGGCCTTCAACAGACGGAACACGTTCTGATTCTACGATCTAAAGCGTCATTTAAATACTATCTCTTTTCTACCTCATTTGAATGCGCGCGAACTAGAAATTAGCATTCTGGCAAGAAAACGAAAACCGAGGAAGACAGTAAAGATAATTACAGTAAAATATTTGGTTAGTAAGACTAAATAAATCTTTGTACACTTCTTAAAAAAAAGAAAAAAAAAAAGGGGGGGCAGTGCTATATCTCCCGTTCTACTGGGCCGATTGACAAAATTCAAACTGCGTTTTTCATGTCTCGAAAGCGCAACTTAGGACATATATTAGATTTACATATAGCACTATTCTAACATAGGAATTTTGACACAAAATCGGACTTTTTCTGAAATAACATACCAATTTTTTTCCATATTTCGATTCTACGACTCAAATTATGCCAGAATGCCAAGTTTTGTAAAAATCGTACGAGTAGGTTTTAAAATATAAGCTCTCAAAATTTTAGCTCCTCAATGTTAATTGAATTTGGCAAATATTTATTAATATCTCTTTTTTCATTAGCCTTTTTTGATTTTTACTTTCAAATTTCGAAATTTAGGTTCATTCCAAATAAAATTTACCCATTTTTGTGTTTTATTTTTTAAATTTCTATTTTTAAATAATTTTTATAATTTTTTCTAAAAAAGTTTTGAAATATAACCTATAAAATTTTTGCCATCATCTTAAAGTAGGTGTATTTCTAAGCATTCTCTGCAAAAAATTAGACTTTTTTTATTCAAAATTTTCTAAGATATACACGAATTTACATATTTTCGCGTTTTGAAATTTGGCGTCTTTTTTTTTTTTTTTTTTTTTTTTTTTTTTTTTTTTTTTTGAGCGATAATAACGCCAAATGTGGTTTATGGATTTCTGTTACAGTAAATTGCCACAGCTATTTTTAACCATAAATTTCAAATACAATTTTACGGAGAATTAATTATATGAAATTTTTTCCCTCAATCATGCGTAATAAATATTTATTAATGCTATATGAAAAGCTATTTTTTTAAATTATAGATGATATTCAAATTTTTAACTATTTTTTTAAATAGTTAAAAATTTGAATTTGAACGAAGTAAAAAGGAAGTATTGTAATTTCGAAAAGTTTCAGGCAGCATATTTCAACGAAAATATCAATTTTGACCGCTATCGAATGCAATTTAATGATGTTTTTGCGTGATATCTGTAAGGACAGAATAAAATACTCTTTTCCTTCAAAAAAATTATAAAACTGCTTTAAAATTAATTCTGAAGAGAATTTTTCGTGGCGTCTGTACGAACGTATGTACGTACGTGCGTAAGTACGTATATCTCGCATAACTCAAAAACGAGTAGCCTCAGAACGTTGAAATTTTGTATATAGGACTGCTATAACATGTAGATGTGCACCTCGTATTTTGGTTGCAATCGGCTGCACCAAACGTATATAAATATATTTATATATATATCCACTCTGTTACCCGGCTCAGTGATCTCAGTTTCTTTACTCTTATATGTTTGTAAATTGCACATTTTTTGCTTTAAAAATGATTGAATTATGTTGTTTTTATTTTCCGGTTAAGGATTTTATGCCTTTAGTAAATCTGTGTGCAATATTTTTAGAATTATCAGCAATTTTAAAGTTGTTTAATTGCCGCTAAGCCTTTTTTCAATGGCGGCCATTGATGTTTACATTTGAAACAGAAGACTAGTGGATTTGTTGCCAATCTAGAGAAACTTAGCTTCGCAACAACAAAGATAACGCTTTTATTTATTATTTAAATCATGCTTAATCCGTTCTGGAATTTTTACGAGAAAATAAGCCTTTAAGATTTACTTCGTAATTTTCAATATAGATATTTTGAGTTTTTATGTATTTTTGCCTTCTCGCGAAGTGAGAACTGAATTAATTAAATGAGAAATACTCAATCGTCTGTGAAAAACTGTTTCTTTTTTTGTTTTGTTTGCTTAATTTCTTTTATACATCATTCTAGCTTTATTATAGTATTTGAATAGAGCATGTGGCAACGATTAGATAATTCTATTCTTTAAATGATATACATTTTGTGCATTATGAGTTATAATATGAACGAAATATATAAGTTAACTGTTATATAATTATTAATACTGTTAAGTGAATCTAGCGCCAGAGTGTCGCTATGGTAAACAAATACTAGAGTGAATTTTAAAGAATGCATTTATTCTATTGTGGTTTTTGCGCTGTCGGCAAAGTAGATTTAATTCAATCCAATAAGTTTAAATGAAATGTAAGAAAAAATGCGTATAATTTAATATTCCAATACAAGGAAGTCATGTGGTGTACACATCAGATTTTTTTAAAAAATTATTTGTAAGAGTAAATTTGTTTCTTCGGGGTTTTATCGTCTGCTTCTTTACCTTAACTTTGTTTAAATCGAATTGTCTAAAACTGAGAACTTTCATTTGATGTTTATATGAATTTTATCAAAATATTTTATGACATTAACTGCATAATTTATTTCTAAACAAGCTGTTGCTTATGAAGTGGCTGAAAGAGCGGCTGATACTATCATCGATATTTTTAAAGCACAGTATATTTTTATAGAAACATAAGATTTAGAATAATCATTTTTAGAAAAGTCAAATTATGATATAAACGTACAACCCTCTAGAGACCGAATTAATGGAAGTTCAATGGTTATGTAGAAATGATCTGCAGCTACTTAATGGCTGAATAAGTCAGCAGGTTCTGTGGAGAAGTAAGAATAATTATATAAACGACACGCAACATTCTGGATTCAATTAACAACGAGGGTTTATTAAATGAATCTATGAAGTTTTTAAACATAAAAAATCAACTCATTTTTTTACCCTAAAATGTATTTTTATGCGTAGCGTATTTTCATTATATCCTTAAGCCCACCATCGGCCAAGCGGTAAAGACGCTGAACACTGGTAGTTCGGTCAGAGGTTCGAATCCTGCAAACGGGCTGGCTGCATGGGTGTTTTCGTGGTTTTCCCCATGTGTTACGTGTATACTAGCCACTTTCCCTTAGAAAGTCCTCCTCGAAGGCATCCCTCCTTTTAGGCAGATAGCCCTAGCGTGCTTTGTCATAATTAAATAAACAAAAACCTCTTGATGAAACCAGCCTTTCCTTTCACCTCATACCTTCAAAATGCTAACCTCTAAAGATTGATAAAGGCTCTGACCTAAATACTGATGAAATGAATTGAATTGGATTATTAAGTTACGGCAAAGCAAGGCTATCTGCCTAAAAGGAAGGATGCCTTCGTGAAGAACTTTCTAAGGGAAACCAGCTGGCGTACACGTTACACATGAGAAAATCCACTAAAACGCCCATGCAACCAGCCCGTTTACCGGGATTCGAACCCCGGCGTGAACTACCAGTGTTCAGCGACTTTACCGCTAGGCCGTTTGTGGGCCTTTGTGAAATGGAAGGCGATAAATTTATTTAAAATGATTGTCAGAAATACCAAGATGTTTCGAAAAGTTGGATGTTTTTTAATATACTTGCAGAATGCTTGAAGAAAAAGAGTAAGAATAAAGCAGAATGCCTGAAGAGAAACTGTTTAAAGCAGTGTATGCAAGTCATCCTAAGTTAAAATGTCGGTTATACATTTCTCTTATTTGTATATCTTTTCTGAACGGAACATTGAAAGGCGTGTTAAGTGTGCTTTACTGTATTACCTCTTTTAATATATGCAGTTTTCAAATGCTCGTAGTCTGGGTTACAAAGTATTCTTCCGAAAGAAACGCAAATTCAAATAAATAAAATCAAATTCTGGAAAATTTATATTAATAAATATATTTATAATGCTCGGTTCGAATGAATAAATAGAAAATTTAAAAATATTTATCTGAAGAGACAATGCAACATTAACAATTAAAATAAAAGTCTAAAAATTTAAAAATTACCTAAAATAGTAACTATAGCTAAAAATATATAGTACTATAAAGAAAATTACTTGAAAAAAAAATAAATGATGCACCTTTGATTTAAACTACACGGTTCAAATGAGTAAATAGAAATTTTTAAAACAGTTACTCGAACGAAGCTATGCAACGTAAACAAGTAAAATGAAATTCGTGAAAGAAAAAAAATTGCTTAAAATTAATAAAAATTATAACTAAAAGTACACTATAAAGAACATTATTTGAAAGAAGGAACGAGTGAGTCTCTTTTTTTTCCTATTTGAAAGAAGGAACGCACTATGTAAAAATGGAAATGAAAATAGGTTGCCACATATTAAGAAGTTCGCCAAGTGAACTAATTTTGGCGCAAACTAAATAAAAAGCGCCAACATTTAATGTTGAATTTCGCCGTAAATTTCGCAACAAATTTTACAAAATTTAATATTTAGGTATAATTTGGGTCGTAGAATCGAAATATGGAAAAAAAATTGGTATGTTATTTCAGAAAAAGTCCGATTTTGTGTCCAAATACCTATGTTAGAATATTGCTATATATAAATCTAATATATATCCTAAGTGGCGCTTTCGAGACATGAAGAACGCAATTTGAATTTCCTGAATCGGCCCAGTAGAACATAAGATATAGAACTGCCCCCCCTTTTTTTTTAGTCCAAAGGGATTTCAGTCCCGAAGGACTATTGCTTTCGTTTTGGCATTTTGCGTCGGACTCATAAACGTCGGTTCACTTTTCAAACTGTTGCCACAAAATGTTAGAGTCCTGCATTATATTTGAAGAAATTAAATAATGAAAAATCTGCATAAATGATTGTCTATTTCTCGCATTGTGATAAAACAATGGTACATAGAGCCATCGAATTTTGAATGACGAAATCCTACTGCGAATATGGGCATCTGAAATCCCAAATTTGGAATTTGTTTTATTATAGATTTTATATTTTGTAAAACTTTTACGAATTTTTGATTTACAAACTCAATGCTTTAAAAGCGAGAAATGGCAACGTTATATAGAAAAAAAATACTTTTATCTCCAGCTCGCGAGACTGTGTATATCGGAAATTCTAAAGATATGCTTAATTTAACATTATTTTGCGATATTGCTCTTGAACTGAATTTTATGGTTTAAGTGCAAAGAACATGATATTTAATAAATAAAGGTAACACTCAAAACGTTAAAAAAACGCCCCTTTGGACGTAATTTAAAATCTGAAAAATTTCAGTTTTTTTTTTTTTTTTTTTTTTTTTTTTAAAGCAGTGTACATTGTAATAATTCTTTGTATTCTAAAGCAGTTGCAGGCGGGAGTTCGCTCAGAACATTACAAACGATTTTATACTTTGAAATGTTTAACAAATCTTTTGCAACAGCATAGAATTCGAACATTTTTTTCATAAGGAAGATGTATTATTTAAAAGAGTACCCAAATTTTCATTTTCAGAACTAGCAGGAAATCAGAATATAATAATAGTCTTTTCTTCAGCCAACGCATCCTGACTCTCAGTGACGTTGAGTGGTTCAGAATTCAGGCAAGCAGAAGGGGCTTCATTCAGCCAACTAGGGCTCTTCCACCATAGTCTTTTTATTACTAACTGTTCTTAGAAAACTTCTGTAGAAGCAAGAGCTGCCAAATTAAATTCCGATGGAACATAATTCCAATGAAATATCGGCAAAACCTCTTAGATTTCCAACTTAGCGATGAAAGTTTTCTATCTACGAAGAGGTGATGATAACCAAGCCAATACAGTCGTAAATCGGTCTATACATTCAAATTTGCAGTTACTCAACGTATTCCACATACAACTATCAAACTTGACAGTAAATGAGCTACATTCATTTCCAATATAAGAACATGTACGGGCTTAATAGAAGCAACTCTAGTCTCTGCGACTAGAATATTTACTTTACACTCGCCTTCGAATTCTTGCCGTGGATAAATCACTACTGAATATAGAAGTTCTGAAATATCTCAGTTGCATTTTCTCTGCATGAATGTATCTAGTAAGTTTTAATAGACACATAAGCTGGAAATTTCCTTTGAAACTGAATCCATTTTTCAGCAGTATCATTAGGAATAGGATTATCCCAGTTTGTATTCGAAATCCAAAATTTTTCAAACATGGTCTTCACAGCTATCGTAAGCGGCGATAGCAAATGAACTTACTTAAGACATAAGCCTCAGTTCGAAATTCTTTCTCAAAACTAAATTTTGATATCATGGACACTTTGACTATGCCTTTAGCAGTACCAGCATGCCTGGACGATAAACCGTTAACGGGAAATGGGGCATTAGTTTTCTTCGGGGCCAATCTTTGTGCACAAAACTTCGATATGGAACTACATTCCGTTATCTGAAAGAATAGAACAAATATGTTGTTGGCCAAACAAATCGAATACGGGAATGATAAGGAAATCGAATACTGGAAAGAATCAGAGAGTAGTGTTGCTATAGGAAGCAACACTACCTTCTGATTCTTTCCAGCAGAATACCATGCCACATTAGAAATTAAATCTCTAAAATTTAAAACCGCGCGACTGTAGTCTCTTTAGTTGTAACCAAAGCTGATTGAGTATTTTCATGAAGCAATGTATTATATTTTTGAAAACACTCAAATTGCATTCAAATTTAGAAATTGCTCTTAAGTTTAGACATACAGCTACTAATATAATGACTGTCATTAAGGCAATTAAAGTATAAATTATATTTCTCAATAGATTTTTTTCCTAGATATTACGTTTAATTCTTTAAATTTTGTATTCTTTACCACTAACAATGATTGTCACTAAGGCAATTAAAGTACAAATTATATTTCTCAATAGATTTTTTTCTCGATATCACGTTTAATACTTTAAACTTTATACACCTGTTTAAAGAATAGGTACAATTGCAGCATTGGCACTTAATTCTTTATACTGGTAAGAAGCAGCTTTAGCTCTGGTTTTCATTACAATTGGATTAAAAACAACTTTAGAACTACTTTGGTCTTTCCTCAAAGGTTTCTTTTCACATTCAAAATTAAAAAATTTCGAAAAAAGCACTTCCTTTATTCAAAAATTCCAGAAAACTATCAGACGTAGAATAATCGTTATAAATTACCTTTTGAAACCATATGTCTTGAGTATCACGGTCAACCTTTTTGTAGCAACATAAATGTATATTAACCGCGGATCTCGTTTTGAAGCGTTTGCATGCAAGGAATCTAAACCGCGAATTACTTCTTCAGAAATATACCTCAACCGCCTTAACATGATTTAAGAATGGTTCATACTAGAAGGTTTTTAATAATGATATGACACATACCGCTCACACAACTTAGCTCAAGCTCCCTCATGAGTATCTTCTGAAACAGGAAGGTATTTAATTAATTTCGCTACATCTTCAAGCAGCAAACCTCTAAGGTTAGCAAAATTTCTGAATTTGAGATATTTATTGATGATTTTGAATTGTTGATACAAACAAATCCTTAAATAAAAGCCAGTCTTGGTAATTTCCACGAAAAAAATTAATATTTAATCTCGGAAGCTTTACATTAGTTTTTTGAATAGTGCGAGGACTTTCTGCAAATTTAGTTAATGCGTTTTGGTAAATCCGCGAAATACTTTTCTTTAAATTCCTCTATCTCAGATTTGTTTGAGACAAAAGATTGTTCATCGATTCCAAGAAATAGATGCCTTGAAACATTAAATGTTTGGAAAATTCATGTAAGATAGTATATTGATTTTGGAAAGTAGTACTCTAAATACTTCTATTAACTAAGTTTAACTTGACCATTTCGTAAAAGTTCTGAGTGACCCTCGTAATAATTTGATACTTTTATTATTAAAGCTTCAACGATATAACACATTGATATGTCATTTTCTGCCCATTTATGAACATTATTTATTTCAATCAACCTTTGTAGCATATTTTTCCATCTCTTCTATCATTAAATTTTCAGATGCTTTGGAAAGCGAAGAAATTGAATGTAGAATTTAATATGTTTTGTGTATAAGAGATGGCGCCACAGTATTAATAACTCGTGCACTTTGTTTTCTTCAATTTTCCGCCTTTCCTCCTCCTTTTTTGCTTTGTTTATGTCAATAGTGGTAAACGAGGCCTCGAGTGGTAAAGGTATGACGACAATGTCTATCATATGACTGATTATCGAAAAGCGAAACTAGCACGTTCGATGTCATTTATTAACGCTTGCTTTTATGTTTGTTCTTTGTTCAATATTTTTTTCATTTGGAAATTACTAATTTGGAAAACCACAAAACATCAGCATTATTGCACCTTGATACAGAAAATTATTAGACCGTATACATCTCATTATTAGTTGTAGAAAACAGTATTCGGAGCATGCATTTCATTTTCATTGCGATGAACAAATGCAAAATAGTAATGGGAGTTTTGGTTGGAGTTAATACAAATTAGCATAATAGTTAATAATCTAAAATTTTGTTAAGAGAATTAGAACAATTAATTTTTTACAATATTACACGCAGTAACAACATATCATTGTTTACAGCATCATATTCTTGAAAATATCGAATGCTTCATTGGAAATCTTTATTTGCTATCTAAGTAGGACTTGGCCACTCACTCCTAGGCACGAACTGAATTTGAGGTCTCTTTCTTATTGCAATTTTATATGTTGATTATTAGTATATATAGATTGACTTATGTTGACCAAATTAAAACATCATTAAACGTTTGTAACCAAAAATCCTTTATTCGAAAAGAAAAAAGGAAAAAAAAAATTAGGTGTCTAATCATAGTTGGCCATTTATCACAAATTTGACTTTAGTTCTGCGAAAATTACTGTTAAAGCTTCTTCAGATGCTGAATCGGATATCCGTTTCAGAGACTTGGATATCCGTAAGTCTTTCACATTCACAAAAATGTTCTGTCTCTATTTAATACCTTTAACTCCAATACAATTTCTTCCAAACGTTTTCAAAATTCTAACATCTTAACTTTTATGCCTTTCATTACTATTTCTTTCTAGAGATGACACAACTTTCGTTTTGCTCTGCTCCGTCCCTTGATTTCCAGATAAATGTGGTTGCCAGAGTCGTAGCTAGGGTTTTCAGCGCCCAGGAACAACTGAAGGTTTCGCGCCCCCTACTGCTTGCCAAGAAAGGAAAACATTTAATTCTAAAATGTCGTAACATCAGCTTGGCGCCCCTTGGATTCTGCGCCCGGGGACAGATGCCCCCTCTTGCCCCCCCTCTAGCTAGGCCCTGGTGGTTGCTGATTGACCCTTTTGCAAAAAACTTCGCTTATGAAAAAGAAAAAATCTATGCCTAACCATCTTTAAAAAGTAATACAGTTTTATTCAAAATTTACGTAAATTTAATATTACCGTTTTGCCTAATTTTAAGTTAACTGAATTCAACATGAAACTTTCAACTGAGTTACTTTTTAGATTACACTTTCTAGTTGCTTTCTTACTGCCTCCCAATATTAAGAATACTTTATTATTCTGTTTAAGTGCAATACACGTACCTCAATTTTTTTTTTTTTTTTTTTTTTTTTTAAGTAGAACTTTCAGAGCTTAAATAGCTCCGGAGCCTGGCTTCGGTTCTTCTTAGCTTTTGGGAATATATCATAATTCTAGAAGGAGCGCACCGGAGCCCTAAATAAGAAGGCTCCGGCACTTCTGTGTAACCGAACAACAGTTTCAATAGAAATCTGATCTCGAAAATTTTTTTTAGCAATGAAATTATATTAAAATCGCTTGTTAATTTATCTCTGTAATTTAATTTTAATGAATAATTATTAATTAACTAAACAATAAGTAGTAATTAAATAACAATACAAATACTGATTATTAATATTAATAATTATTAATTAATCTGGTAATAAATAAGTATTTAATTTTTAAACTATTAATGATTTCAATGGCCATTTTATTTATTTACTCTTGTTTCTTTTTCCTGACGCTTTTGCATAGGGCTCCGGCACTTCTAATTTTAGAAATTAAGTCCTGAGAACTTCGTAAGAAAGCACAATATTATCTTTATATATATATAGATAGATAAAAAGCAAGAAATTTAGAAACAATTTCACAAAGACCCTACAAGAAGTGAAATTCAATACCATTAAATTTCAAAATACCCTGTAAATATGTAAAATATGAATTAAGGAAATGTGTATATATATATACATATATACAGCTTAAGGCGCAAAAATACTAGGCATGTTTATATTTTGTTTTTAAGAAAATATGTATAAGATATTTATTAGCAATAAATTGACTAATACTTGCACTGATAGATATTATTTCAATATTTAACTATTAACATAAAATGTTTACTTTTAATGAATTTTTACTTTTAGTGTCAACGATAGTAATTATGGCAAAACTATATAGGAGAAGATATGGGCTGTATTACTGGCACAACTAAAAAAAAAATGAAGTTTTGAGGTAAATTTATTTAAAGTTTTCTTTATCTTTGAGGCAACCAAACAGTAATGTAGCTGAACACCAGAAGTAGAACCCAGGTTCAAATCCTGAGTAATAGGCTGGCTGCATGGAAAATTCATAGTTTGTCCATGTGCAACTTGTATACGAGATATTTTCCCTTAGAAAGTGTTCTACGAAGGCATCCTTCCCTTTAGGCAGATAGCCCTCGAGTGCTTTGACATAAAAATAAATAAATATATAAATAAATAACTTCTAACCCGTTCGATGGAAACTCAATTCGAACGAATTACTGATATGCAGAAGTCTCATTCGATCGGCCACTGGAGGTCTCTCGCAGCAGAGTAAACAAATTAAATGATTAGATTAACTTGCATTTCAGAACCTGCCGTTTACAAATCAGATTATTGCGATTAACAATAATCGCATTTATTTATGAGAGGCAAATTGTGCACCTTGCACAAAAAAAGGGTGGAGAACAGTTCTATATCTCCCTTTTTAACTGAACCGATTTCGACAATCGGTTCAGTTAAAAAGGGGAGCGTTTTCCATGTCTTGAAAGCGTGACTTAGAATATATATTAAATTTATATATAGCATTGTTCTTACGTAGCTGTTTTGACACAAAATCGGACTTTTCGGAAGTAACGTTAACGAAAATGAATAGTATTGAATTGTTGGCACGTTATTACGCCATAACGTGCCAACAATTCAACACTGTTCCATTTTCTTAAATTTGTTAAGAAGAAATTTCACACACTTCAAAGTCATTCACAAAAATTGGAAAGTTTAAACGAACCCAGCTGTGATCGTCGATGACAGCGCATGCTCATTCACTGAACTCTATGTAACAGTAATATTCCCACACTCCGCAAGGGAAAAAAAAAAATCTCATAACTCCGAATAGAGGAAATTTCCAGAAATGAATGTAATCAAAAACTGAATATCGACGTATAAGACGCACCCGGTTTTCAGACCTATTTTCCAAGAAAAAAGTGTGTTATACACTGGCAAATATGATAGTTTAAGTTAAGCTTTCGAGACATGGAAAAGCAAGTTAAATTTTGACAATCGGTCCAGTGGAACAAGAGATAAAGAACTGTATTAGTTTTCTTTTGTGCAAAATATACCTCAGCTTGTCATACTGAAAATGTTTTCACGAATTTGCAGACTCATCAACGTATCTCACTTAAGCGTTTAAAGTTCACTGTATGTATAGTCTGAAAATAACATTTCTGGAAGAAGAGAAATGATGTTTATAAAATATGCTTATTTTTATCAAATTGGACTTGCAGTCTACATGTGGTTTTTCATCACTTAATTTAGTATATTTTCTGTAGGAAAATTAAGAAATTTATCTCTTGTGTATCTAGCCCGAAGAACTTATAAACGCCCAAATATAAGCACTCTTAGAGCTTGAAGGAATTCATATAATTATGCTTTGATCGGTTATTGTCATGCTCTTAAATAACACTACAAAGCAAAGGAAACTTTATCCTTTAGATTCCAACTCCAAAATGATAACATTTAGCACAAATGAAAGTAATTACGCAAGATAGCCAATCTGCTGCAACAGTGGAAAGTTACCACTGAAACTCGTCTTTAACACACTGCTCCCGGTTCATTTCCAAATGTGTGCCATCTGATATCAAAAATTCACAACACTGGATTTTAAAAGGTGCACTAAAAAGTATGCTCGATCATTGAGCTAATAAGACTCGAAATACTAAGTGGTTGGCTCCACACTCATTACTAAACTCAAAAACTGGTTTTATTTTCTGCCAGTTTTTGCCTCATACTATTTTGAAGGAAAGAAAACAGACATGGAATTTTTGGGTGAAATATTTTAGAGTGCTCGTATGCTTTGAAATCGAATTTTGATAACATTCCAATAAATAATGAAATTTGGCACTGTTGCGCCATAACCCGATAACGTTGTTGCCCGATAACGATGATTCTGATGATGATCCCGATAATGATTGTACTCTCAAACCAATAACATTTAGTTAACAGAAATTTAGCTTATACTATTATTTAGTTTAATCATTTTATAACAATTTAAGGTAATTATGTATTTTCCCATTTACCATTTCTGACAAACAAAAGTTGACCAAACAGCGTGACGTCATAAGACACTCATAAGATCTTCGGCTTAATTTTACGTAACTCCGATTAATCCCGCGAACGGGCTGGCTGCATGGGTGTTTTCGTGGTTTTTCCCACGTGTAACATGTATACGAGCCAGTTTCCCTTAGAAAGTCTTCCACGAAGCCATCCCTCCCTTAAGGCAGAAAGCCCTCGAGTGCTTTGCCGTAATCTAATAAACCAAACCATACCAACCGATTAATCCTCTATAAGAAAGTTAAGTTGTTATGAAGAAGAATATAAGTTAATAATTACTTCTTTGTCCTTGCCTTTGCAGCAAGATTTTAATATTTTAACTAGCGATATATAATTTTACGGTTTGGTTTGGTTCATTTGATTACGGCAAAGCACATGATAATGATAAGGACGCCTTCATGTAGGACTTTCTAACGGAAACTGGCTGGTATGCACATTGGGAAAACCATATAATATAAGACAGCCCATTTGCTAGGATCTGAACCTCGGACTGAACTACCAGTGTTCAATGACTTTACTACTCGGTCGCTGGTAGGCCTTTTCGGTCCAGATAACGATGATTCTGATGATGATCCCGATAATGATTGTACTCTCAAACCAATAACAGACTGAGGATTTCAGCAAGACGGTACAAAACATTGTGAAACTATTGACACCACTTAGATTGGCATTTTTGAGAATTTGCCTGACGTCTATGGTCATAAAGAAGATGATTGCATAGTTGCTATTTAAATGCTTAAGGATTCTTTAAAGAATTTAACTTATCAGATAATTGCAAGGCTTGAACTCACGTGTATTTAAAATTTTCGAGTGCTTTGTCCAATATATGTATCGGGTTGAATATCTAACTACATAAACAGAAATCGCGTTTTTGGAATTTATCCGGAATGATTGGCGTTAAGTTTGACAGGATGTCTGCCAGCTTTCTTAATTGAAATACTAAATGTATTCGTTAATCATTGCGCGTTTGAAGAGTACTATCCATAATTTGTACGCAATAGTAAACCAATAAATTGTTAATGAATTTTTTGTAAACATATAAGTGACAGAAAAAAAATTAATTCTACGTAATTCTTTGAGAATTATTTTCTTTCACGCATACTTCTTGAATATCAAGTGTTTAAAATTTAAATAAAATATACATTTCATGCTCGCTAACAAGACTTGTGGCGAAAACATTTGGCACGTTTCCGAATTTTCGATATCGATCAGGCAATAATTATTTCCGCTACGGCAGCTAACCAGGCTACGAGAACGTTGAGTTCAATTTAGCGTGATTTGTTGATGGTCGGCAAATAAATCTTCGGCCACCGAAAAGGCCAAATGTCGCGTGCAGCTCATTTTCACCATTACTCGACGTTTAGCTTTCACTCCATTAATTTTATGCGGAATATATAAACACAAAGGTCTGTTTATGGACTGCCTGACAGTTCGTTAAATCTGACGAGGCTACCGCATGTTTTCATTTGCTTAACAAGTCTTCAATTTATATAATAGAGAGCTTGAATATTCATTATGTACTTAAAAGCGAATATTTACTGCATGACTGCCAGAAATATATTTTGAGATTAAGTGAGCAAAAGTTCTTTACAAGTTCCTTACCTCTCTTTATAATCTATAATAAAATACTAACGTTCATCTTTAGCGAGCATTTCACAGCGGTGGTAAGAGAATAAAAAATCGGTACTATTCGGTTTTGAGGGTGCATCGCTATTTCGCTACCGAGTTATCTCTGAAGCATAATTTCATCTCGTTGGTTGTTCAAACATAATTTTCTATAATGAATGATGCCTTTTCTATGAAAAAATTCTCGTTAAAGTTCAGAATCGCCCACTTATTTGTTTGTCGCTTTTTACAAGGGTAAAAACAATTGGATTTTCTTTTACTTTTTAAGTGAAAATAGGTCAATGTGTACATAGATAAAGTCAAGGATGTGCGCAGTGCCATTTTTGTGCAATTCTGGAATTTTTTTTAAGTGAAAATAGGTCGATGTGTACATGGATACCGAGTATGTGCGATTCTTATAAACGCGTCAAGCAGTGGGTGATTCTGCACTTCACCCAAAATTCTATTGCAGACTTTTCTTCATGGGCAATCCCCAAATTGTTAAATCCATAGGATATCAAAAAAGTATTTTAAAATTAAACTAGTATTTCAATGGCGGCTTAAAAAATATAGAACTATATAAACTTACGCAATCTGAAATCAGCTCGTACGCTAGATTTGGCGCGCTATTAAATGGGCGCGTTTGCTAGATTTAGCGCTTTTGCGCATACATTTTCGCTGCAATTTTTTACGGTACTCAAAACGGAATAGCACCGAAAAATCTTGTTAAAATTTAAATTTGTATTTCTGTCTAAGAATAATGGAAATTTTCTAAAAATGCTTAATTTTCAGAAAACCCTAATGTTGCTCAAAATTAAAATTTATTTATTTGAGCATACTTTAAAATGCGGGTTTTTACTGTTCTAGCCCACTGATGCAAGAAACGTTCGTAGAGTAACGTAGTATTAAATCTATCTCCAGTTTTGATTTACCACCCGTATGTAATTTTAAAGATCATGTTCTCCATTTATTGTTTGTTTTTATTTTGTTCTAAATTTGCGTTGCAGTTTAAAAATACTGCTCCAATTAAGTAAAAGTTAGTTGCAAAAGTAGATATCCTTCATCATGGTCTAATTACTTTCATATGAAAAACACGCAAACCGAAATTTCTCCTCTTTTTGTCTTCCTTTATGATGAATCTGATGGAGCGAAAGTCTTTCATTGTATACAGCTGAAAATATACTTATATGCTCCTATCTAACCCATAAACACCTTGTCATTTACGTTTGAAGCACCAGCTGAATCTAAGAGCTATGTTAGACGGTTTAAACAATGTTTACAGACCCTGCGCTATTCATTATTTGCGAGAATGGCATGATCAAATCTCCTCGCACAGTACCTGCAATCCGAGTAAATAACATAGCAATGATATCGCAATATATTAATCCAACTCAGAACAATTATTACGGCTTTCCAAGGTCATATTTTCTTATTTGCGACTGGCTTTTGCACTGGAAAGCCGTTGTTATTGCTGATACATCCCCAGATGCATTGTTTAATAGACGCAAAAGGGTATACATTCCAAAAATATTCATGTGCGGCTGAAGCGTAGCCAAGGTTCCAGGTTTGAAGGCTATCGCTTATGGAAGTTTCGGTGTTGGGCTCACATTTATCAAACGAGTCACACTTATTTCCTAGAAGCGACCACTCACCAAAGCAAGATTTTAACTCTAGGGTAATACAAAGACCGTTACCATTAAATGATATGATAAAGAATAACAAATTACTAATTTATTAGACAGTTTTCTGTTTTAGAGGTAGATATTTTTACATTGTTTGAGCATCTGCTGGTAAATCCCAGTACAAATATTAAGGTGTGTGTATTTAATTATGGCAAAGCACACTAGGGCTATCTGGCTAAGAGGAGGGATGCCTTTCGTGGAGGACTTTCTAAGGGAAACTGGCTCGTATACACATTACACATGGGGAAAACCACGAAAACACCCATTCAGCCAGCCCGTTCGCGGGATTCGAACCTCGGACCGAACTACCAGTGTTCAGCGACTTTACCGCTCGGCCGCTGGTGGGCCAAATATTAAGGCTTACAGTTTTTCAGATTGATAAAATGAGACGCCTGATTTGGATGAAAACTCTCAGAAGAAGTCTTTTTGTGACACATTTGTGAAAAACCGGAAATAGTTAAAAGTCTTATTACTGAACTGCGAGATTAACTTGGAATAACCGTAGGTCTGCAGTCTCGTGAGCTGGCGAATCTACCACATCCCACATCATCCTCTTATTCTCTTAATCTTCCAGAATTCCCAATAATTAAAGACATCATAGAATTCTGAAAACAGCAGCGATTCCTTGTAATTCACGATTTTTATTTTCCTTTTTGCTTTTTATTTCGTTCTAAATTTTGTTACTTCTTCGAATGTGTTAAACCGTAAACATCTTTGTTTTACATTTTAATGCTGCTCGCACTTAATAAAATTAGTTTTTCCTCATTGTTTATTCCTCTTGTGACTTTCGATTCTTATGAATTATTCTCGTACGAGATTTTTGCTATTTTTTCAAAAAAGTTCAAGTTTCTATCTTTCTGGACATAGATCTATACTAATTCGTAACTTCAAAGAGATGCTTAGCTTTCGATTATTTTACAATGTTTTAAAATTTAAAATCTAATATAAAATACCAAACTTTGAGAGGTGAATTGTTGCAAATATATAATTTCAACTAAGTGCAGTCATGCTCCACTGATTCAGCATGTGATTATTAAGTATCCAATTTATGTGAAGCTATTTAATTCTGAAGTTTACGGGAAGCAAAATTTACTTTCGAAAATTTAAAAAATCTAGTGGACGTTATAATATACTATTATTGATAAATCCATATTTCTCTATCAGTTAAATGCCCTGCTGGATACAACTTCTAGGTCCCTACTCGAAGAAGACCATGTGGATACTCGAAGAAGACCATGTGGAGCTATCTCGTTTTAACCTCGAATTAACGATATTGCAGCAGACTTTACTGATTTCTTTCACACTATGAGAAAACTAGAAACTGTCTTCGGTCTCAATGTTTTATCTAAAATCGTTATCAACGTCCAACAGCTTGGAACGGTGGAATCTAATTCGAGAGAATTTATATGGTAATCCTCATTTTCGAAGAAACAAATACACTGGTGTGCAAAAATTAAGGACGAGACGGTTTTTTCAATATAACTTTGTATAAAAGCTTTCCAAATCAACACATTTAATACCGTAAGTTCCCCAATACGTAAGAACATAAGTAAGGTAAGCAACACTTACTAAAAGAGAAATCAGAGGGATAAAAAGAAGCTTTATTGAAAAAGTAGCATGGAGCGCAATGCGACTGAAGGCCGAAACATCCCTGTGATGGGTGTCCAGCAAGAAACATCCGGTCTTTAATAGGGAATATGATCTCCCCTGACTGCTAGGCAGGTTTCACAGCGTCTGCCCATGCTGAGAATGAGGGTGTCAATGCGTTGTTGAGGCATTGCTGCCCATTCGTCTTGCAGCGCCAATCGAAGCTCCGGAATCGTTACTGCTGGTAAGGTACGAGCTGCCAAGCGTCTGTCTAGAAAATCCCATACATGCTCGATGGGATTGAGATCCGGAGATCATGCCGGCCAATCCATACGTTCAATATCCTCACTCTCTAAGAGCTGTTCGGCAGCTACTGTGCGATGACATGGTGCATTGTCGTCCATGAAAAGGAACTGCGGACCCATAGCGCCTCTAAAAAGACGCACATATGCAAGAAGAATCTCGTTACAATAACGGGTCCCGTTGACTGAACCTGCGTCGAAGATGTGAAGGTCTGTACGACTACCAAGCATGATGCCTCTCCAAACGAGAACATCGCCACCTCCATACCTGTCCCTTTCAATGATGTTCGAGGGATGATTGCGGCTTTCCCGCTCTCTCCAAATGAGTATGCGATGAGAATCGCTACTCAGACTGAATCTGTCTCATCTGTAAAGAGTACTCGTCCCCATTCATTGTCTCTCCAATTCCGGTGTTCCCTGCACCACAGAGAACGTCTTCTCCGATGGGTAGGCGTTAGAGGTGCACACCGTACACGGCGTCGTGCAAACAGACCACCACCGTGCAGTCTTCTGGCCACGGTAAAACGCAATATCGGTCGTCCAGTCGCCTGTGTCGTGTGTCTAGCGATTTCTCCCGCTGTCTGCCGCCTGTTTCTTCTGGCCTGTAAGGCAATATACCGGTCATCTGCGGGTGTGGTTCTTCGTGGACGACCACTACTAAACCCCCGGATGGCTGTTCCTGTAGTTTGAAATTGTCTCCAAAGTCGTGAAACGATGCTGTGAGCAATTCCGAACTCTGCAGCCACATTTGTCACACTGCGGCCTTCCTCCAACTTCCCAATGATTCGACCTCGGGTAAAAGCATCCAGATGTCGTCTAATAGATTGATTATTTGCCATTTCTCGCTGAGGCAGCAACTCGGTGTGATTTTAACTGCTATACGGCGTGCAATCTCTTTGCCAGAAATACTGATCTTACACCGACAACATGCTTTATACTACTCAGACACTCCCCCATTACGTCTACCTGCATATCTGCGCATGTGCTACCGTACATCACCTTACTTAATCTCCTGATTGGTCTTTTTGTCCTCTCTGCCTCTTCGTTCAGCTGATATGCTAATTTGTCGACTTCGTCCTTAATTTTTGCACACCAGTGTAACTTGGACAGCAATAACAATACTAATCAATAGTACTAATCCTCAATAATTTAGTACAGGAGTTGTGCTCAACTAGCTTTACACTGCGTTAATGTCTTATAGCATTTTGATAAACACAAGTAACTACCTAGAGTCATCTTAATTCGGCATGTACTGCGCCAATTATTACTTAGTTACCGCCAAATTTATTATTTCTTTGCTTTTCTTATTAATTCTATAATTTTAACGTCTCAAATTTTACTTAACTTTAATTTTCTTCTATTATTCCCAAATTGTAAACATTTATTTGCTATTGTAGCCTTGGCTACTAATGTTTAAAATTAATTTATGACTAGGAACAGCATGAATTATAAACAAATAGCTAAGTTATTGCATTTTATTTTCCGGCTGTCGAAATGCGACGCTACGAGCAACGTTTTGAAACCAAAACCTAGCAATCATGAATCAGAACTAGAACTCGTTGCCATTCAGCTTAAAGAAATTTAAATATAAATATGAACTACTTATTGCCATTCAGCATAAAAGAAATATAAATATGAATATTAACAAAATATTAAAGTTAATTTTATAAAATAATTAAACACATGAACAAATATATGAAATAAAAAATAATTATTTCTCATGCAATAACTGGGCCACTACACTACTCCCCCACCAGTAACTAAGTTACGTTACGAAGATGGAGAAATAGGTAGTAACTAGTATTGCAGTGTTAACCACTATCAAAATAATTTAGTCAGTCCTTGAATCTAACAGGTAAACGTATAGTTCTGCCTGTGCGAGAATGTTTTTGATTCACATCCGAATTTGAGTCCGGTCTCTGCAAATTAGTGTAGTCAGGTTGTATCAACTGAGAATTTTCCTCAGCTAAAATATATGCTGGTTTCAAGCGATCCAGTGATACATTAACATGTTTTCCTTTTATGCTAATAGTAAAATATTTGTCCTTGCGATCAATAACAGGAAATGGTCCTTCATAAGGAGGTTCCAAAGGTTTTTTTATCCGATCTATTCGCTGAAACACATGAGAACAAGTTTTTAAGTCTTTATGGACAAATATCTGTTCAGATGAATTTTTACGAATTAGTCTCGGTCCAACAACTTCCATCTGTTTCTGGAGTTTATTAGCAAAAGTCTCCGATGCTGTCTGGATACTTGGTTCGCTGAAAAACTCTCCAGGAAGTCTGAGACTCTGGCCATAAACTACTTGTGCAATAGAATGATTGGTATCTTCTTGAATAGCAGTACGCAAACCCAAAAGTACTGTTGGTAACGTGTCCGTCCAAGATATGTTGTTGTGGGCTTTTAATGCTGTTTTTAATGTTCGATGAAGGCGCTCAACTTTGCCATTACACGAGGGTTGGTGGGCAGTAGTGTGTTGTAAATTGATGCCACAGATGTTGGACAAAGCTCGTAATTTATCACTTTTAAATTGGGATCCACGATCACTAATGAGTTTACTTGGCGTTCCGAAACGCGCAATCCAGTTGCTATAAAAGGCTCTTGCGACGTTCTCAGCGGAAATATTTTCTAAAGGAATTGCTTCCATCCAATTCGAAAATCTATCTATGCAAGTAAGACAATAAATATTCCCTTTAGATGGTGGAAGTGGTCCTATGAGATCGATATGGATGACAGAAAATCTTCCTGGTGGTACTTCAAACTCACCTAATTTTGTTTTGGTGTGCCGACTGATTTTATCTTTTTGGCAAGGAATGCAGGTTCTTGTCCACAACTGTACATCTTTTTTTATGTTAGGCCAAATGAATTTTGATGTCATTAATTTCATAGTCGATTTTATTCCTGGATGTGATAAACCATGAATTCGTTGAAAGACGTGTTTTCTGAAAGCCTGAGGAATATACGGCCGAACATGTTTAGTTGATGTATCACACCACAAATATTTCCCCGAAGGTAGACAACATTGCTTGAAATTCAAGGAAGTAGTGGTTTGCAAACTCTTCAGTTCTTCATCTTGAGTTTGTTCATCAGCTATTTTATCATAATCTATCGATGAAATTTCATTAACTCTAGATAATGTATCCGCCACAATATTATTCTCACCTTTTACATATTTGATATCAGTCGAAAACTGGGAGATGTATTGAAGTTGGCGAGCCTGTCTAGGTGCTGCTTTGTCGAGTTTTTGACGAAAGGCGAATATTAAGGGCTTGTGATCTGTATAAATTGTAAATACTCTTCCTTCTAGATAATGCTTAAAGTGTCTAACTGAAAGATATATGCTTAATAGTTCTCTATCATAGGTGCTACATTTTTGCTGAGTATCACTTATTTTTTTAGAAAAAAATGCTATTGGCTTCCACGAGGAGTTTTCATATTGTTGCAACACTGAGCCAATCGCCGTATCTGAAGCATCTGTAAATAACGCCAGAGGTAATTCAGAATTGGGGAAAGGCAACAGTGCCGTGTTCACCAGGTCATTCTTGCACGTTTCAAACTGTTTTTCAGCTTCTTCAGTCCATTCGATTTTACGTTTGTCCCTCTTTTTAGCTCCCTTGAGATACGCATGCAACAATGCTTGATTCTTCACTGCATCCTTTATATAACGACGATAAAAGTTAAGTATTCCAAGAAAAGTTCTAAGTTCATGAATTGTTTCTGGTCGTTTGTAGTTAGTAATAGCTTGAACTCTTTCTGGCAAAGAACGGGAACCCTTAGGTGTAATTAGGTAGCCTAGAAACTCGATTTGGGGAACAGCAAAGACAGATTTTGAAACATTAATTCTTAACCCAAATGTATGTAATTATTCGAAAACTAATTTAAGGTGATTTTCGTGTTCTTCATGGGTAGTGGATGCAATGAGTATATCGTCTAAATAGGGAAAAACGAATTCTAATCCTCCAAAGACTTCGTGAATAAATCTTTGGAACGTTGCAGGAGCATTTTTTAAACCGAAACCCATTACATTAAATTCGTATAAACCGAAAGGAATGATGATAGCCGTTTTACATTTGTTTCTTCTGCAATGGGAATTTGAAAATAAGCTTTGAATAAATCAATTTTAGAAAAAATATTTGTACCTCTTAAAATATGATGAAAATCTTCAATGCGAAGAATTGAGTATCGATGAGGTATCGTCTGCGCATTCAATCGTCGGTAGTCTCCGCAAGGACGATATGAACCATCCTTTTTCGTAACAAGGTGCAAGGGGCTTGACCACTGGGAGTTTGATGGACGAATTATTCCATTGTCAAGCATAAATTTAAATTCCTCTTTAGCTATAGCTAAGCGTTTTGGATCGAGCTGTCGTGCCTTTGAATAAACGGGTTGACCATCAGTCGTAATAAAATGTGTAACACCATGTTTAATTTGTGTAGGAAAAAGGTTAGGTTTAGAAATTTCGGGATATTTCGACAGTAAATCGAAAATTTTTATGGATTTATTTAATGTGGTTACTGAGTAATCACTGGAAATAGCAGCGACATCACACTGGACACAAAGCTGTGTTACGCCATCAATTAATTTTTTCTTATTTATATCGATAAGCAATTTATATTTGTGAAGAAAGTCAGCTCCTAAAATACCTTTTGTGACATCAGCAATTATGAACGGAAACTGAAAATCACGACGTAATCCCAAATCAAGAGTTAGCGTTTGTATGCCATAAGTGGAAATATGTGTGCCATTAGCTGCATACAGTTTATATTCAGTTTTACATTTATTCTGTGAAGTAGCAGGAATTATGCTTACGTCAGCTCCGCTATCAATAAGAAAGTGCAAATTTGATCTTCGGTCACGAACGAATAAACGAAATTTGCGACAATCCTTCATATTTTCTGCAGCAGCGTTTGTCGCTGAACCTACTGCAGATTCAAGTTTTCCTGGTTTTTGAAATCGTTTTTTAGCCAAGCACACGGAGGCTTGCATTTCTCTGGAATGCATTTTGCTCCAAAACGAAAGTGATAAAAACAAAATTTGCCAGTAGGGTCATATCGTTTACGAGATCGGCTTCGAGATCGTGAACGTGAATTACGTAAATCCGAGTCCCTGCGTCTTGAGCGAATGGTTATTTGATCAATATTTTGTTCAAGAAAGGTAATTCTTTGCAACAAATCATTTGCGGGAACGGAAGGAGCATTAGTACTAAATACTTCTGGTTTCCGATTCATATTACTAATTTTATCTGCCATAGACGCTAACTTGGTTACATCTTCATCACTAACTAATAATATATTTTTTATGGAGTCAGGTAGCTTCTCCAGCCATAAAGTTTTGATTAGATTTTCAGACACATCTGTAGTAGCAACTGATCTCAACTTCTGCAAAAGTTGGCTTGGTTTCATGTCTCCAAGTTCGATACCAGTAATCAAACGTTTAATTCGTACATTTTCACTTTCTTTGAATAAATGTAATAACCTAATTTTAGCATCCGAATATTTTGTGGCACTATCGTTCGTTACAATGTCCCAAATATTTTCGACGAACTTAGGTTCAAGCTGTGAAACTAAATAATTAAATTTCGTTTCTTCTGAAACGATATTACTAATTTTGAACTGAGCTTCAACTTGAAAAAACCATATTTCCGGTTTATCAATCCAAAAAGGAGGTATTTTTACATTCACCTTATGAAGCTCCGGTGACTGCATCGTATCTTTCATAGCAGTTTCAGAAGAGTCATTTGTTGACATTTCGAAAATTAATCAGGGTCACCAAGATGTAGCCTTGGCTACTAATGTTTAAAATTAATTTATGACTAGGAACAGCATGAATTATAAACAAATAGCTAAGTTATTGCATTTTATTTTCCGGCTGTCGAAATGCGACGCTACGAGCAACGTTTTGAAACCAAAACCTAGCAATCATGAATCAGAACTAGAACTCGTTGCCATTCAGCTTAAAGAAATTTAAATATAAATATGAACTACTTATTGCCATTCAGCATAAAAGAAATATAAATATTTTGTTATGAATATTAACAAAATATTAAAGTTAATTTTATAAAATAATTAAACACATGAACAAATATATGAAATAAAAAATAATTATTTCTCATGCAATAACTGGGCCACTACACTATAATTAAGATACAATAACACGCTGAACAAGTATTAATTTAGATGTCAAACAATAAAAGTCAGCACTATATTTTCAAATTTTCACAGGACTAGTTACGATGGTTTTACCAAACCATCATCCCCAGCTGCAAAAGCACTAATGAATCGTTCTACTTCGTCATTGAACTTCTAAATTAATTTATTTGCTTTTCTCCCCTAGCATGAGATTTCGACAATTCAGTTAAAATTTAGCATGTATCTGAAAAGAATATTCTTTCCCTCATATAATTCTCCTACTCCTCTCTTTCCCTGTTTAGTGTTAGTTCGCTTTACTCTTCTATTCAACTATGCCGCTATTATTTTCATCCTCATGTAACACAAATAGTTTATTCGAAAATCATTCAGTTTAACACAAGTGGATAGAGCTTTTCCTGGATGCCTAGAATTTGAATTACTGTTCAACCGATTGTCTTCGAGGAATCAGTTCACCCTTTCTCTCTCTTTACAATACGGCTTTCTTTATTATGTCATTTTTATATTCCACTGTAATAGTGAATGTAAGTAAAATAGCAGAACCTCAAAATTATTCATGAATTATTAAAAATGAAAATTTGCAATCCTCTTTCCGGTTAACGAATGCTTGCCTGCTTATGTTTTTTACCATTTATATTTATTTAATTATTCAATTAAAGAATAAGATTAGACATTTAAAGGTAGTTTTAACGAAAGAAGGTCTTTAGACAACAAACCAATAGTATGCATATGTTTTAAAAAGATTTGATTTAGGAATGTCATTTTACCTTTCTACGGATTTCTTTATTTCTTAGCAAGCTTCTCACTCTCGGCCCCGTTACATGTCATGTTCCATTTCGCTATTCATAGTTTTGCTTCATGATTGAATAGACATTATGGGAAATAAAGCAGTTATCGATCCTGTGAGGATGTCAGATGACGAAACGCAGGGAGCATGATATATATTCATGCTCTAATGACCTATCAGATCCGAATGATGAAGGAAAGAAATTCCATTCAACTTCCATGCGTCACTTTACACAGAGATTTTACCGATCACTTGATAATGCTGAACAAATATTTAACTGAAATGTTATGCGTAAAACTGTGAATTGAAATTAAGAAACTTCTAAGGGAAAATGGCTGAAAGTTAATGTTTCAAGATTATTTTATTGTCCCAAGTCTTTGCTGTAGATTTGAGACTAATACGTCTCAGTATGAAATTGTAGGGATATAAGCTGCATCATTTCATCTACATAAGAAATAAAAAGCTTTTGCAAAAATGATAAATATAAGATACGATGGTTTTAACTGAAAATATCTCAGCGAAAACAACGTAAGAAAAAATCTTCGTCGTTCCAAACATCATGGGGGGTAAAAAAGCAATGAGAAAACACTGCAGTTCTGAAATATCGTGGTAGAAAATAAAGCAGTGCAAAAACTTCGTAAATTTGAAACATTGCAGTACAAAATGTTACGGTAAAAAATAAAGCACTTACAAATCATTGCAGACAGGCATTTTCTGACTGAAAAACTGTAAGCAATTTTTCGCGTAATGATTTGTGAGCACAAGAAGAAATCCATAGTAATTTTACTTCAGCATATCATATTTTTTTGTTTGCTAATAAATTTTTACTGAAAAAACAAAAAGAAGCTTAAGCATTAAAAATCTGGAAATTATTAAAAATTAATGGTAATTAAAATCAGTTAATAGAATTTTAAACTTCTGTATCTACTTCTTTCTAATCCTTTCCATAGTATATTTTTCGTTAAAATATGCTACTATGGATTTATAAAAGAGCCTAATTAAATAATAACTATTATTAATTAGCAACTTAAGTTTAAACTTCTACTAACTATTATATATGTAGCATTTAATTTTATTAATTTCAAGATTTTGAATTCTTAAGTTTCCTTCTTCCTTTTTTCGGTAAAAACGTACTAGTTAATAATGCAAAAATATAGATGTAAAAACTACTTACTTAATTCTGTGTACAAAAATCGTTACGGAAAATTCACTTAAATTTTTTTACAGACAGAAAAATGACGTGGCTGCAGTATTGTCATCATGCGAGAATTTGCTGGAACTTTATTTTTCTACTTTAATATTTTGCACAGTTTTGTTTTGTACGAATTTTAAAACTGGAAGTTTTTGATTCTCCTTATTTTCTACTACGATGTATTCTTCTTACTTATTTTTTCTCATACGATGCTTTGTATGAAAATGTTTTCTTCTTGCGTTTTTTTCTCCATGAAGTATTTTTTCATGATGTTTTCAGCGGACACCAATACGAAAAATACCGTGACCTTTTACGATGGTAATAATTACATTAATAAATTTTAAGTAAAGCTAAGTTCCAGAATTCGAGGTTGATTTTGTGTAAAGAAGAAAGACATGAATGTGGCCAAACAATATACGAAGTGATTTCATAAAACGCAAGATCTCACTTTACTAGCCAATATTTATTTTGAAATTAATCCTGTCCGACTACAATGCGCTTATACGAGCAATTTTTAAAGTTCTCAGACCCACTTTAAACTAGTTTTCATTAAAGTCCTTCAGCCCTCGCCGCGACATATTTTTTTTTAAAATTGCGTCAATGGATTCAAAATGGAGATTACGAAGAGACAGAAGCCTAAGAATAAATAAAAAAGGAACTTCATCTGAAACCATATCAGATGAATATCATACTTTTTGAATTTATCGCCAAAAGTTCAGGAACAGTAACAACATTATGACAAGTGTATTGTCGTAGTACAAAATACCTGAACTACCTCACCAACATTCAGATATTTTCAAGGGATTGCTTTATTTAAGTGCTACAGAACACTCGAATAAGATGCTTTCTTATCAGCCTGACCAGTATGTATAAATTAATGACACAAAACGCGCCGAAAGTCAAGAAAGCAGTCAACATCACTTTAATTTTTGACTGCCTTTGACAAAGTCTTTTTGGTCTTACGTCACAGTTTCTAGCGCCCTACACTTGATTATTGAGCTGTTTCTACATATATATTTTACCTTTGTTATAATATATTTAAAAAAGGAATCACTAAGAAAAAGCTTTTCCTAGAAGATTTGAAAGCGTTGTTGTTTTTAGAAAAAAGTTATGGTTTTTAAAAAATTTGAAAAGCGACACGCCACAAGTTTAAATGATTATCCGAATTGCTTGACAAAATATAAATAAACAAGAACGTATTTACATATTTTTTGGCTCATATTTGTTTTCGGACCTTGAATTTTTTAATTTTATTTTTGCAAATTTTGCTTTAAGTTATTGAAACATAGACTTCAAACCGTCTTCTAGTGCATTATTTTCTCTGTATTTTAAGTATGAGCTCAAAGCCAACTCAGTAGAAAGATAAAGCACAAGCAAATATCAGCGCCATGACGTCAGAGCGCACGTCAAGCAAAATGCGAGCAGTCAGCTCACGCAGGGCTAGACAACTTAATGAAGGAAGGAGTATTTCCAGGCATTTTTATGCAAGTGATAGTGAAATTGTGTGTGCGTTATAGCACAAGGAAACATCATAACGCCTTTAGACGTACGTAGTAGAATGATTGGCAAGCTTCAGGAGGGGAGTAGCTTAACGTCTGTCGCCCAAGAGTTTGAAACTCATGAAAGTGTTGTTTCACGAAATTAGAAAGCTTTACAAATGATAGGTAGAGCTGTAAGAAAAGTTGATGGTGGTTGGCCAAGAAAAACAAGGATGATTAATGATCAATATATCACCTTGCAAGCGAAACAAGATCCCAACCAGACAGCGGGCAACACTACTCAGTAGTAGTTCACGGTAACCGGACGATAGGTGTCCTGAAGGCTGCATACCATTGGCCACAACAATACATGGTGTAACTTGAATGTTGTTTACAATAGCGTAGCTTGAAATATTGAATAACTCAGTATTACAAGCTGAATTGATGACAATAAAGAAAGCTATTTAACTCTCCTATAGATTCGGTATACAAGCCCATATATGCAGTGACTCTGTATCTAGTATGGATTGGTGGTATAACATATTGGTACTAACAATTGGTGGTATAAATTCCACAAATCTGCTAGTCACAGAAATTAAAAAATTAGTCCTCAACATAACGTTAGAATTTCGTCCACGGTTATACTAGGTTCCCACACATACGGACATAGTTGGCAATGAGCTTGCTGACGAACTTGCTAAGTTAGCAGCAACTTGCACGAACCTGCCGGAAGATAATTTGCCCTTGCCAAGTTCCTTTCTTAATAGGATTACTTACAAGCACTTAATAAATCACTGGCAATCCAGATCGAATATTGCAACAACGGGAAGACGGACGTTTCGTTTTTGTCCCCATGTCTGTATTAAAATGCTTACGTATTCCTCTGCATTGACAATCTATATAACATCTTCAATGATTATTTGGACTCAAGAAGTCTCATAATCGCAAACAATAGTGGTGTCTATACAAAGAAGCAGGAGAGGGGCTGCCCACAAGGCTCTTGCGCGGGGCCCCTGCTTTGGATAATTACGTTCAATGCGCTACTGCAACTCAATTGGCCTGACCACACCAAAGTAATGGCGTATGCCGATGATGCGGCACTGCTAGTTACTG
This sequence comes from Stegodyphus dumicola, assembly GCF_044657685.1. Taxonomy (NCBI): domain Eukaryota; kingdom Metazoa; phylum Arthropoda; class Arachnida; order Araneae; family Eresidae; genus Stegodyphus; species Stegodyphus dumicola. The sequence continues at coordinate 127,643,134 of NC_140771.1, read as the reverse complement.
GCCGTACGCGAGACGAACTGGAGAGGAACGGCTCCGCCACTTGCTCCAAATTCTATGACACGTGCCAAAAGCTGAAACTCGTTATCTCAGCCCAGAAATCTACGGCCATGGTCATACCGCGTCCAGGTACAAACCCCACGAGACGACCTTGTATTAAGCTAATGGGCAGAAACTTGAAAATCACCAAAACGTTGAAATACCTTGGAGTCACGTGGGACCAAGGCTTGACCTGGCTACCACATCTACAAGAAGTCAAAGTCAGAACAGCCAACATTGCAAAGAAAGCCAGGCAGTTTCGGGGACAAAACTGGGGGCAGAACCCTTACATTCAAAAACTGCTCTACTTGACGGTTGCAGAAAGGATTGTACTCTATGCCTCAGCTATTTGGGCACTACCAATGGGCAGCCGTAAAATAAAAGCCCTGTCAACAATACAAAGACCTTTTGCTCTCAACATTAGCAAGGCATATAGAACAACCGCGACAAATGCAGCACTTGTGCTTACCGGGCTCACACCCCTTCACATCAGGGCCAAGTTAGGAGCAATATATGAGCGGGTAATAAGATTAAAGGAGAATGCTGCACTCGGCACCACAGTCTTAAGCACGCTGCAGTACGAAACACCAGGCAGCACACAGCACGTGCACCCAGCACATAAAAACTCGGGCATACACGTCAAAATAGCAAAGAGATCTACGCCGCGAATAGAGGATGTACCAGTCGCCTCGCAATTCTACACAGATGGCTCCAAACATGATAACGGAGTGGGTTGTGCTTATGCTTATTATGAGCATGGTACACTTCACAGTCAATGGAAAGGTCATCTTGCAGCTCACAATAGTATCTTCCAGGCGGAGGCCATAGCAATTGAAGCGGCAATACAGTACGCACATGACAAACAACTTGCACGAACAGAAATCTGCACAGACAGCATGTCAGTGCTGCAGGCATTAAAGAATCATCATCACACATCTCCCATAATCCTGCAAATCCAACAGACATTGCATAGCAACCAGCAATCTAACATCAAGCTAAAATGGGTAAGAGGCCACTCTGGGATCGCAGGCAATGAGATGGCAGATCAACTGGCCAATGAGGCAGCAATCAACAATAATGCACAGGCTGTCTCAGCACTAATCCCGCCGTCATTTTTAAAAAGACAACTAAGAGACATAGGGAATAAACAATGGCAACACGAATGGGAGACTGGAGATACCGACAGAAGGATTTCGAATTCTACCCTGTAGTAGATAAAGAACGCTTACAGGCCATACCCCCTTTAGTAAACTATATCACGGGGCATGGCCCTTTTCCCACCTTCTTTTATAAGCGTGCTATCTCCATGACAGAAGCGTGTGTGTGTGGGGGGAAATTGGCTCCCCCGACCACTACGTGTTCAACTGTAGCCTCACGACGAGCCATCACCTACCATATCCCACTACGGATATAGTACCTTACAAGAGGTTCATCATCAAACACGCACCTGCGATAAGAAATATATGTAAAATTATACAGCAGCTGAGCGCCCTAGGGCAGGATGTCTGCCAACCAACATAGGAATAATAGCATACACAGCGCAATTATTCTATGTCTCTATTGTAACTTAGCAGGTGTTATGTCTAAAATTGTAAATATGTAAGTGTATAAGTAACTGTGTAATGTAAGTAATAGTGTAATGTAAGTAATTTAATCAATGAGTGTAATACGTCGTACTATGTGTACTTTTAACATAACGTAATCGGTAATGTAGTCATTAGCGCGTGTAACGCGTGCCCCATGTGTATTATTTTAAGTAACGCATATATGATTATAAGGCAAAGTATGTGTGCCTATCTTGTTATATAGCATAATGTCATTTAAGAAGTAATAGCAATAATGTAAACTATAAGTAATCCAGTTATAAAGTAACTTAGCAAGTTCGCAATACAATTAGCTTAACGTAGTATACAGTCAGGTTATAACTCTAATAAGTGTAGATTAATGTCATGCATTATGTATGTGTAGTCTAATGTCATGTGAAGTGTAAAGTATGTATGTACTAATTCATGCAAGTATTATGTATAAGTTTAATGTCATGTCATATATCATGTATGTAATGTTATGTTTCATGTATGCATTATGGCCTATGAACACCCAGGTCAACCATTAACATAAGAATCTGTACAGAACCAATGTCAAACTGGAATAGCCCCTGTATGGCCATGTAAACTTTTTCATGAATGCTCAGTAACTCCCGGTGCGCCTTTGTGGGACCCCAGGGAGTTCTTGTATCTATATAGGGAAGGGCGTGGGACATATGCCTGTTTACCTTCGTTAAACACCAAGCGTCCCCGTCCTCCGTCACCTGTCACCTGCATTGACAACTTTTCTTTCAGGCCATGGACCTTTCATAACATATCTTTATCGATTTAGTATTATAGAACTGAACACTTGTGAACGTGGCCTAAAAGAGAATCTGAACCATTATGCCTTTTCCTGTTGTTTTATGAAATTTTTTCACTTGACCAAGCCATCTGATCAATACTGGGAACAACTGACTTCACAATCTATTAAAAACTAAATGAGCTCTTACTAAACTGACTAAAATATTGCAATTCTATAATGAACGATATTCATACTCATCAACTAGCTAAGTAATCGCTGCATAAACTTTTTTTATTTTCTTTATATATTTATTTATTTATTTATTATTTATATTTACATTTATTTATATATATATGTGTGTTATTTATTCATTTTATTTATATTATTTCTTTCTTTAATTATTTTATTTTTGTTTTATTTTCTGTTTTGTTTATTATATTAAGTACTTGCAAAATTTAATCAGCGACATTTTTTATTATATTAAGTATCTACTTATAACTCTGAATTATATAAAGCATATGAATGCAAGTTGTCATTATTTATGTAACACTACTACTCTATGTACTTTCTGATTTTGTTAAAAACGTATCTTAGATCTGTAACCCCTACCCTGGTGATGGCGGCTGCTGGATTGTACTTAATCTCCCTCTGAGCAGACACTTTTCTGTTTGGTATACACCTTAGGTAAGAAGCCTGTTTATTGATGATAAATAAATAAATAAATGGTGTAAAGAACACAAAGACTGAACATTTCATCAACGAAGTCTCATCCTGTTTTACCATTGCTAATAGTTTCAGTCTGATAAACGATTCTCAACGCCAAGTTATATGCAGAGAGATAGGGATACTCTTTCATCTTATCAACATCAGGGGAAGAGATTGTTGGGATGGTCTTTCTGTTAAATATTTGGGAGATCATTATGATGAATGGATTCACGGAGCTGCATATTTACGACAGAGGTTCTCTTACTAGAAGTCATTACTATTATGAAGTTATAATCACCTACGTTCGATTTTTCCAGGATGACATTGTTCCCAACTTTGTTTTTATGGATGAAATGCACGGTCACACAGACTCCTGCTCTTGAGCCTATGTGGAAAGTGATGGTATCCACATAATGGATTGGCCAATGTGCTCCCCTGATTTAATACCATTGAACGTGTTAGGGGCGCTTTAGGGAAAAACCTGGCAGCAAGATCGTACGTTTTGGAGAACACCAGATAAACGAAACAGTTGCTCTTGAAGAATGGGAACTATTACCAAGAACCCAAGTACTGTTAAATAATCTACTTCTGAGTACCGACAGACTGTGTAACATTTCAGTTAGGGGAGGTAATATCTTTAACTAAAGCTCTTTGGGTTGTTGTTTTCCGCCTTGGCTAAACCGTTTTTCGTATCAACACCATGCCAGTCATATCAAAGTTTTCCTATTTTTTCTGTACTGTACAAGTACTATTATTATCCTTTTTTTTGGCTACTGTGCTTTCTCATCTTTTAAATATCTCTGTAGTATGAACACATTCATGTTTCTCAGTTGGTATTTTTCAGAAATACGGCCGAAATCAGAAATGTCGAAGTTTTGAAATTAGTATATTTTAGCCGTCTTAAGGGAAATAAAAATATAATAACTTTGCGTAATAATAAGTATTTTGATTACGCACTGAATGTATAACACAGATGAAGTGTAGTAAAACAATGCTCAAAATAGTAATCTATTTTACACAGCAAGCAATTACAATAAGCAAACTAAGTTGAATTACGAAGGTTTCAAAACTGCAACGCTGCCGGTGTCTGAGTGGTAAAACTGTTGGCCAGTGTTGTAGCATTTTTAACGAATCTAAAGATCCAAGATACGACCTTTATGATCTTTTCGAATTTTGAAATATTGTCAAAAAGTTTAAATTTATCTGTATTCGTGTTATTGCTGGCTGAAACCACAGTTCGTTTTCTCTCTCCATTTACTATATCGAAGTCAGGATGTTCTCCATCTGCAATAGGCCACTCTTCTGGAGGTCGATAAATCTAATCTGGTCCTTTCCACCATTCGGATTTCCTCAATTCTTTTGCAGAGCAACCGCGTGATGGCAAATCCGAAGGATTAAACTTTCCGGGAATGTGATGCCAGTGATCTGGGATACTAATCTGCCGAAAGATCTAGCAAGGAAATTTTTCACATGGTCATCTCAGTTAAAATATTTGAAAGACATCAAAATTCCTAGATTGCTTCCCAAAATAGACGAAAGTACCACTCTGCATGTATTTTCGGACGCAAGCAAGGACGCGTATGCGACCTGCATTTTTCTTAGACACAGCGGTGAGAGTGGAGTCACTTGTCAATTGATACCATCTAAAGCAAGAGTTGCTCCGCTAAAAGCACTCACCATACCTCGACTAGAGATACTCGCTTGCACTATTGGAGCCAGGCTCTCTCATACAATAAGAGAAGACTTGAAACTAAAAGAGGTTCCAGTTTTTTACTGGACGGATTGTGTCGCGTTTGCTTACTAGAACTTTACTTCCGCGAACGCCCTCTGGCGAAAGAGACCAAAAGTAGTCAGCTGAACGGCTGACGCGTCTAACAGATGTATAACGATAGATCGTATAAATTATGCTTGTAATCATTATAACTTGTAAATATTTTGTAGATATCTTTCATACGAATTAAAATTTCTTAAAAAGTTTATAGCTGTGTTGCGCAGTGAATCGAAGTTCATTATAGAGACGGATACCGACAAGAAGGAAAGAAGGCAGTTCAGGGCAGCCCTATTTAGAAGGTAAGTGAACTTTCACTTATCTATTTAATGATCAAAAAATTTTAATAGTGCAAAGTTGATAAAATTTTTTAACAGCCAGAGCTCATTCGACATGGCCTTAGATAACGGTGAGCGGAGTAGCTGGATGGGAGCTTTTGTAGTATTTCTCCCATGAGAGCTATTTTCTTAAAAGAGTTCTTCTAAAATAAAAATGTTATAAATTTTTCACCTACATAATTTTTTTTTATCATGTTGAGAGTTATGTTTCGATTTTTTTTATTAATCGTTGCTTATATTGTTACAAAACTATAAAATGAAGGCAGAAAAACTTCCTTATAAGATTTACTTTAAAGTTGTCCTAAATGAGACTAGTCTAGACTGACTGTAAAAAAGTCTTAAACATTGTCTTTTTTGCTTATAAGATTGCGTTAAATATGAGTTTTTTAATGGAATTTTATTCCGTAATTAAGAGTAAAAATTTGAAAAGGAATAAAATGCACTGGTCAACCATTTATTCTCATATACAAAGGCTTACAAACTTTCATTAGATTAAAACTGCAGCATTAATTCGAACGGAAAGTAAAACAAAATTTTAGGCTTTTAATTTTAGGCTAATTTAATTTTAGGCAAAATTTTTAGGCTTTGGAAATAAAGCTTGTTAAGCTGAAGGTTAATAAATAATTTTAATGCCTTTTTTCTTTCAATTTTCTCGTTCAATAATGAAACTCAAAATAAACAACGAGGCAATATATATAAGAAGACTTTTAAAAGAGAATATAATTGTTTTTTGGATAATCTATTTGGGACTAGTATTACAACTGAATATGTCAGGAACAATTTACTTTTGGAAATAACGCACAAGATATCGGAACAAAAATAAAGCCTTTAGAAAAGCTTTTAAGACATTTTTTTCCGATAAAAATTCTAAATGGAAGCACAGTTGCAGCGAATTTGAGAAATGAGTATGCAAATTGAAGTTGAAATACTAAAAGCACCAAAACTCGAATTTTGTAACAAAAATTATATTTATTCAGCTCTTATATCCAGCTTTATTTCCGCTGCCCGTTAATTAATTTTTCCAAGAATTTCATTTTTTGCTTCTGATATTCTTTAGGAGTACTGTAATAATTAAAGCTTTGAGTCAAATTGAGACTCAGTGTCATATTTTGGAAATAAATCTCGAAATTTTAATTATCACCCGATGCATAATTAAAAGGTTAGCAATAAAATTAGATAATGTAAATGATCTTCGTGCTTCTTAATTTCTAAATGTGTTCCATTTCATAGTCTGTTAGAGTTTTTTTATTAATGACAGAGTTCAGACCATTTAAAAAAAATCTGCATTTCATTCTGTTTTATTTTGTTTAAAAATTAAAATTGGCACTCCCCCCCCCACAACTTCAAATATTTGTTCTCTCTCATGTTGCCTAAAAATGTAATGAAAGAAAGGGTAGAATAAAAGTAGCTTGTGAATATTAAACGCCATTATGTCATTCAATTTTCTTATGAAATCTATAAATGAAAAAAATCTATTTATGTATCCTTTTTTATCTCCCGCCAACCTATATAGAGAGGTAAGGGTATAGGGTGTTTCTCCCGCTTTCCTGGCGTGCCTTCGTGGTGTAGTGGTGTAGTTCTGCACGCTGGTGGTTCGATTCCCGGCGAAGGCGATTGCTCATTTTTCATCTTGCCTGCTTCCAAAAAAAATGCCTAATGTCTCCACAGTGGCGCCCGAAGAAGAATACCCATGGCCGAGTTTCAGCAAGAGTCTGAGGTGCTTGCAGCGTCGGCCCGGAAGGATTCGGAGATACATCGTCCAGACAATGCGGGCATCGATGAAACCAGCAGGAAGCTTTGATGGAAACTCACTGGTGAATAACTTTTTGGAAAAATTAGATGACCACTTCATGCTGTATCCAGTCCATGAGTTCTAAAAAGTGACCTAAGCTATCAGCGCTTTGAGGGGTCAAGAGCTTATTTGGTTCAAGTGCATCGGAAAAAAAAATCTCTTGGCCAACTGGCAATTCCCACCTACACTTACGAAAATTTCACGAGCGCCTTAGTAAAGGCCTTCCCTGTCGTCAGAAATCGTGTAAAATTGGAGGCGGATTTCTTCAGCACATACCAGCAAAGAGTTGAAGACCTCTCAAGTTTTATTTTACGAAAAATAAAAATATTTAAGCTTTTGAACGGAAGCCGGCCAGACCCTGAAATAATACAAGCGATTTTGCCTAGGTTACTTCCCCAAGTACAAGACTTTATTGAATTAAGGAATCCGAAAAATGTTTGGAGAAGTTATTCGAGCTTGTAGTCCAGTTTGAAAGCAGAAGAACATCGGACATTGAAAGAATACGCCACAACGAGCAACGAAGCCAATTTGGTTCGCCAAGACCACAGCAGAGGCAAGATCACGGCTACGGAAGCAAGTCAAATCAGTGGTCAAAGAAACCTCAATGTTCAAAAACAACCGGCGAACGTCGGCAGTTCAGTAATAAGCCAGAAAAAAAGTTTGAAGGCCAGCGGAAAAAGAAGAAAGGCGGCCCGGAAAAGAAGAAAGAAGATTTAAACTGAAACGGATTTCTGCTGACGGGAGGGTGCGGAAATACGATGGCCAAGGAAATCCCTCTACCATCAAGCTCAATACAGTGATTGTGAAAAATTTGGTTCTTCCAAAGCTTGAAGTATTGGTGAACAATATTCCAGCCACCGCACTCCTGGACACAGGCGCTAAGTGTTGCTGTGTGGTAGAAGACTTTTAAGAAATACTTTCATAAATACAGAATATATAATTCTAATAATACGACAGTAATAGCAGCCCAGGGGGAAAGATTTAAATGCATAGGTAAAGTACCATTCTACATTCGCATCAAGGATGAGCAGGTAAAAATTATGTTTTTCATTGTAAAGAACCTTCAAGCGTGTATTATTTTAGGGATAGATTTTCTTTCAGCGGCCGAAGCAAAACTTGATTTCAGCCAAGCATCCCTTAAGCTGACCATGAAACCTGTGAGGGAAGTAAAAGCGGAGCCCCCCCCACATTGAATCTTCAACACCTGCCTACGGAAGAACAAGAAAAACTACAGTGGGATCCGAATTAAAAGGGTGTTGGATGAGGTTTCTCCACACCCAAGATTTGGTGATTGGGTCCCCTAAAAAAACACCAGTCACCCTTTAAGAGAGGAGTATATAAGGTGTTTCTCCCGCTTTCCTCCGTGCCTTCGTGGTGTAGTGGTTCTGCACGCTGAGCCGGTATTCCAGAGGTCTGTGGTTAGATTCCTGGCGAAGGCGATTGCTCATCTTGCCTGCTTCCAAAAATACCTAATGTCTCTGCAGTGGCGCTCGAACTAAGGGTGTTGGATGATGGTTCTCCAAGATTTGGCATGCCTGTTTACCTCTGTTAGACACCAGACGTTCCAGTCCTCCGTAACCTACCTACCTACCCAAGATTTGGCGTCGCCCTTTAAAAGGGGGAGTATATAAGATATTTGTCTCACCTTCTTGGCGTGCCTTCGTGGTGTAGTGGTTCAGCACGCTGAGCCGGTATTCCAGAGGTCCGTGGTTCGATTCCTGGCGAAGGCAGTTGCTAATGTTTCATCTCTACGGCCTCCAAAAAATCCTGTTGTCTCTATAGTGGCACCCGAACTAAAAGGGTGTTGGATGAGGATTTTCCACACCCAGGATTTGGCGATTGGGTCCTCTAAAAACCACAGTTGCCCTTTAAAAGGGGAATATATAAGGTATTTCTCCCCCCCCTTCTTGGCGTGCCTTCGTGGTGTAGTGGTTCTGCACGCTGGGCCGGTATTCCAGAGGTCCGTGGTTCGATTCCCGGCGAAGGCGGTTGCTAATTTTTCATCTTGCCTGCTTCCAAAAAATTGCGTAATGTCTTTACAAGGGAAACGCTTTTTTTGGTCCAAAAATTCGATGATGAGTTTTCAGTGAATAAGCACGAATTTAGGTCATCATCACGATATGTTTCTACTATTTTTAGAATGATGTTTATCAGTTTGTGTGTTCGTGTGTCTGTGTGTACATGTGCGACGATTTTTTTCTTCCAAGAAAATTATCAAAGGAAACTTCCAAAACTTTTCATTTTCCGTATTTAAGCTTTCTACATTCATATAGAGAATTGATTAGATTTTGGGCAAAACTGGACAACCGGAAGAAGTACTTTAATCGACGACCATAAAGGTCGGGATTTTGAGCCCAAGAAACGCGCATGAACTTGACGGCTTCGCTAAAGGGAAGAGATAGCAATCACTACTTTACCTCCTGGCAACCTATATTCATTAGTAAAGGAGGAAATATTTTAGATCCAAAAATTTGATAGTAACATTTCAGTGAATAAACACGACTTAAGTTCCCCACAACACGTTTTTACTATTTTTACAATGATGTCTGCGTGACTGCGTGTATGTCTGAATTGATCTTTTTTGTCCACGATAATTCTTATATGAAACTTCCGAAAATTCCCATTTTTGGCATTTAAGCTTTCAACATTCATATAAAGAAATGATTAGGTTTCAGATAAAATTTGACTCCTGGAAGTGGTACTTTACAAGAAACCAATAACAGTCTTTAATGAACAACTGGAACGAATCCTTTACTTGAAGCTCATAATAGATTTTAATGAAAATCTATACTAAAATATAATCCAAAACTTTTCAGTTTTAGTATTTAGGATTTTTATATCAGTGAGAACAACACATTAGATTTTGGCTAAAATTGATAAACTGGACGTGATACTTTTCTTGAAGCCCTGAAGGGACTTTCGTAAAAAATATGTATGTTATGAGCAATCTAAAACTTCTAAAATTTGGTATTTAAAATAGAAACCTAACTGAAAACAAAATATTATATTTATAAACGTTAAATGTAGTCTTTGAGTTATGCTAAATGCATCAAGAGTAAGGTTATTATGAAGATGAGCTCTGGTTATGAAGCAATTAATTATATTATCCTCAATCTTCAAAGCGCTCGTTTCCAATTTTATTTAAATCCCTTTTCAAATAAAACTATACTTTCACCAGATGTTACCGCTATATATTATTTTTAAAGAAATAGTATAGTAAATATAAATAATATACCGAATATGAAGAGAAATGTATACAGACAACTAACACTCTATTATGAATTCTTAAGGTATGCTGTTTTTAAAAACTGTGTGATCCTTAAGTCACTGATCCCTGATGACTGATATGACCAAAGGATATGTTACCATCCATATGATGTTTTCAATTCAAAGCAAGCACTTGAGCACCTATAGTTATCATTGTTAATTGTACGGGAGAACAAAATAATAAACAAATGAGTAATGTTTGTAGTTAACATTGAACTATAAATCTGATAAACAAATTTAGATTTTATTTATAAACGATCAACAGGAAATGATAGTTTACTTAAAGCTTGCTTATACTCCGTCATTCCATGCCTCAACATGGAAGTACATAGGCTATTCTAAAAATAGTAAAAAGTATTGTGGAGATCCTAAATCTAGCTTATTCAATGAAAACTAACCATTGACTTTTTGGATCGAAAACAGTACCTCCCTTAGCTCTATACATTCGTCTGCAAACAGTGCAGGATTTACGTATAAGCTACGCAAGCTATAGCTTAGAGCCCCCACATTCTTGCCCCAACCCCAAAGAATTGAAATATGATATAAATATAGTATTAAAATCGTTATATATATAAGCAGCTAAAGTGTATGTCGCCGATAGTTTATTGGTGCCACTCGGAAAAATGAGCCCGGAAATTAACGTATCCGCAGTTTTTAATTAATATCTCGGCCGATTAAAATCGTACGAAGATGAGAACGGTATCGATGGATTTGGAGAATTTTTTGGAATCCGAGGATACGCGTCTCGAATTTCAACTCGGCGCCGTTCCGTAGATATTCGGAAAAAAAAAAAAAGAATTTGGCAGCTAGCCACATCCCTCTAATAGGGAAAACCCAAGAAAGAAAGTGGAGAATGTAGGAAAACGTAGGGGAAAATTCGTTTTTAATTAATATCTCGGCTAAATAAAGTCCCAAGAAGACGCGAATAGTCAAAATGGCGTGCCGCGGACCTGTGGAATCCAACGGTGTGTTTCACTAAGCCCGGGAGCCAGCCGTTTAGAGGAAATGATGTCACTTCATCCCATGTTGTTACTTCACACCATGCGGCTTAAGTGTTTGTCGCTGACAGTTTATTGGTTGCTTGCGTAACTGTACTAGCCAATGAGGTGAAGTTGCCACGGCACAGTGTTGTCGTTTCAATTGAGACGTAGACAATTTCCTGTAAAACTTGCCTTTGCTATGATCATCAGTAAGTCTCAGGGTCAAGCGCTTAAGCGTGTTGGCATTTTTTTACCTAAGCCTGCATTTGGACACGGTGAACTTTATGTTGCCTGTTCAAGAGTTCGTGAAAGAACTCTAAATTAAACGTAAACTAACGTAAAATTAAAAATAATTTATGTTCCTCTGCAAGGCGTGCTTAAAAATGATGGAAAGATCTACACAAGAAATGCTGTGTACAAAGAGATTCTTTGACATCTGAATTAACATTTTATTATTTAAATCACCTTTATTTATTTAGCGGTGGCTCTTAAGAAATGTACCGCCGCTTAAGAAATGTATGTAGTAGAAAGGGGAAACTCCGTGGGGCAGTAAGCAAAGGGTCGCCCTCGCCGCCTACCCTGGGTAATTCAGTTTAAATTAGCAGACTTCTTTGCATAAATCATTTTAATTACAATTTATAATATCTAGAACAGCGGTCATTTCGTATGATCGCCGGGCGTTTTAGTATAATATAACAAACTTATAAAAGGGCCCTATATCTCAATTAGCTTAGGGCCTTATCAAATCTAAATCCTGCTCTGTCTGCAAAATTATGAGAATTTGCCCATCATGTTGAATTTCTAAAAAACGAATGGACAAATTTTAATGGAATTTGCTATGAATATAAACTATGAAATTTACTTATAACAAAGAAAGAGATGCACCATTTAAAAGTCATTTATGTACGCATGATTATTACTGAAGCTTACAATGCAGGGATATCCAAAATCCGCATGTAGATATCGAATTGAAAACGAGTCTAATATGAGGTATAGTCTCACTGCCAGACAGGTCGCCCAGCTTGACGGCATCCTGGGCAGGAGGCAGTTGAGGAATCTCTGTGACAATATATCCCATGTCTGCATCAAGACTTTCAACTCGTGGATGGTTCTCGGAAAGGAATAGAGAAATGAAATTTCCTCCCAAGAGTGTCCCAGACATGTTCTATAGTATTAAGGTAAGGAGGTTAGCCAATACATTACCCAAATATCCTCACTTTTCAAGTAATCATATCTCAGATGAGCACTGTGTGGACGAGATTTGTCGTCCATGAACAGGAACTGAGGACCAACTGCGTCTCTGAAAAGTCAAAAATACGGTTCTAAGAACTCCTGTCTATATCTCAAAGCAATCAGAGAGCCTTTGTCACACAGGCAGGGGTGTGCGGCCGTCCAACATAATACCCTACTCAAACCATTGCACCATCATCACCGTAATGATCCTTTTCCTTGATGAGGGAAGAGATGGTATCGTATTCCAGTCCCCAGATACAGGTACGCCAAAAATTAGTGCCCAGGCTGAATCTCGTTTCATCTGTAAAAAGCACGGTGCTCCATTGAAATCTGGTTCTCGGTTCATGTTGTCTGCACCATGCTAAACGCACTCTCTTGTGTGTTGCAGTGAACGAGGCGTAAACAGCGGATCTTTCTCGCATACAGCTCTATCTCACGAAGCCTTCGGGATACTGTAGATCGTGAAACTTGCGTTTCAATGGTAGCATGCAACTCACATAACAGCTGTGAAGTTGTAACAGTACTGTGTCGCTGCGCTGAAAGTGTCAAATGATGATCTTCATTTGTCTTTGTGAATCTTGGTTCACCTTGTGCAGGTATTCTCGATATGGATACAGTATCTTGGAAATGTTTATACAAATTCCAAGCCACACTGAGAGTTACACTGAGCTCTGTACCAACTCGCGTTTCTGATTGCACTGCCCTCAAACCACGGACAATTCTCCATCTCATTCCGTTATCGATACGTTCATGGCTACTGATTTTACCTGATATCTTATAAAATTTACCCAACTCTTGAGAGAAAAGTGGTGAATATCATGAAGGAGTACAAGCACACAAATCGCTGAAAACACTTTGCGCGATTAATATCCCCTCCACAATCACAGCTCCACAGATTCGCACATGTACGCTTGAGTATTCGACTATGAATATTCCCATAATTCTGCGGTGACATAATTAGTACCTTTCATTAATATTTTCTAAAAATAAGCATAATTTGCAAATTCTTTTAATTCTGCACACGAATGTATATAGGTTGGAGGGAGGACATGTGCTGGCCAGATCAGATTTTTAAATTCAGGTTTCCTTTTCGTTACAGAAAACAAAATGTTTTGATGTAATTAAAAATGAAGTAAAATTGCAACAGAGGTTATTCAAGAAATAATATAAGTATGCTTATTTCATTATCTAAATGTGTTTATTTATAAGACATAATGCATGCTTTAAACAATTATTGTAACAAAACAATCTTAAAATTTCAAAATCAAGTTTATGTTTTCACGTTATAAGCGTGGATATTAAGAATATACAAGAAACTTTGCAAATGAGTTCATATCAGGATATTTGAATCTTCTTAAGAAAAGTGTCGCTTAGAGATCAAAATTATTTTGACTGTATTTTCTTTGATTAAATGTAAAATCACTCAGAAATCTGCAAAATCAAAATATATTTTGGATTAATAATTTGTTTTCTGAAACAAGAATAAAGAAGAGAAAGAATTTTTAAGAATTTCAAACAACTGAATCTTCCGCAGCATGAAGAGAAAATCTTTAGCAGTGTAAAAGAATAAGTTCAAACGAAGAATAATTGCACAGTTTTTATTTTTAGCTATTTTATTTATTAGTGTGCACTGTATTGTTATACTTTCTTTCTTTATTATCTACTACATAAATTCCAGTAATAACAAAAATAAATTGAAATTAAAAATATTATGATCTGGTATTTTTTAGAAAATACAATTTTTGTCTGATTTAGAACACATCTGAAGCTGTTAATATGACGATATTTTTATTGATTTTTAAGAGAAACTTGATTTCGCAGTTTTAAATATACAGAAAGAGTAACTCATAAATGGCAAGTGGATGTAATTATCAGCATGTATTACTTCATAAAGAAGAGAAATATTGTACCTTTTTCGCCGCTTGGTAAAATTGGAGTGTAATATTTTCCAGTACTATCATTTATGTATACAGGCAGAATCTCTCAGTGATACATACTTTTCCCTTTTAATTAACTTTATCATCCGAAGATCGAGAGGGAAAAATTATGCGAGTAATTTTAACTTCCGAAGAATGCGATCACAGTAACAACATAACAAACGAAAAGTAGTCATGGATAAACTACTGGTCACTATGATAATAGTATTTCTTTAAAAGAAACCTAAATGCCAATAAGAATACATATTCATATTAAGATTAATATATGTGACGGATACTAAACCAATATTGACGTTATTGAGCCAAACACGCCGCTCTTACGTCAGTTACCTTGTAGAGCCCCAGGTTCACCTCACATGAATGAGTCTTAATCTCAGATCCAGAGAGGGACATAAAAGCAACAAAGCACAAAGGCGGCGAACAGAAGACCCGGATTTCTGAAGACTGAACGTATTAGCAGTAGATATGGCTGCAATGAAAATAAAAAAATAAAGTAATAAAAGTAAGGTGAAATCACATGTTTAGAAAGTTTCTCAAGTGTGAGAGCACGTGCCAGGTCCAGGTAGCTTAAGAATCTGCACAAAATACGCTTCAAATAATAAATGTGAGGTAAAAAAATGGAGGAAATGCTAATTTAAAAGTGCAAATACGAATTGAACACAATAGAAATAAAGATATTCAAGGGAATAGAGTTTATCAATAAACTAACCTTCAGAGAGAAAAAGTTATGTGCAGTAGAGGAACGAGGAAATTTATTGTTATTATTTTTACGTGTTCTGCCCTAAAGCACTACATGGGAAGGATGCCTTCGTGGAGGACTTTCTATAGGAAATTGGTTCTTATTAACACGTTCCGAAAAATACGAAAATGCCCATTCAGCGAGCCCGTTTGCGGGATTTGAACCTCGGACCGAACTACCAGTGTTCAGGGACTCAACCGCTCAGCCGCTGATGAGCAGCGGAAAAATTTGGCGAATGTTTTTAAAACTCCCAAAACCTAGCTCTAAAATGGTAGGAAAAAAGTGAGTGAGATAATACGATACTAATAGCAATGATGCTTTTCTGGAATGAATATGATATCTTTCCAGAAAAATCAGTTTCATCATTAAATATGTATATATATATATATACACCAATTGCCTATTTTAAACACGGCTTTCTGTATAATTTCTTTTCACTGGATTTTTCAAATATTTTGCAATATCTCCTGTTTCTTTTCAAGGGAACTTACAAAAATCCTTTGACGAGAGGAATCGTATAAAAACAGTGATTAATAACTGCGTGCAAAGAAGGATAAAATTATACAAAAGAAAGATATAATCGCTCTACCTTTATCAAATTCAACTAACTTTAATATAATTTCCTAATGCGTCTTAAAACTTTCTTGGGAGATAAGCAATGATTTTACAGCGTCAGAAATGATCGAAGAATTGTTCCCCGTTAAATATTTAAAATTATGACAGTTACTCAAAAATACCATTTAAAGTTTTGTAGTTAAGACTTGGGCTAAAGATGTTAAACGCAAAATTTTTAATCCTTCGAAAAAAGGAAAAGTACCGTGAAAGGAAAAGATTATAAAATTCCTTTGGAGAAAAGAATCTTGCAAAAATAAAGATTAACAACTGTGTGCAACAAAGGAAAAAAGTTATAGAGAAAAAACTCTAATCTCTCTAATTTCATCAAATTCAACTAGCTATAAAATTAACTGAACGCCCGAATGAGTCTTAAGACTTTCCTGGGTGATATACAAAGGTAATGCTTTTACAATGTCAAAAATGATTAAAAAATTGTGTACCCCATTAAGCATTTCAAAATTATGATAGTTATTCAAAAATATAATTTAAAGTTTTGTACTCAAGATCTGTATTAAAGAATTTAAATGCAATATTTCTATATCTCAAAATTAATATTACGTTTAATCTTTGCCAGATAACTTGCCAAATAGTTTAGAAAGCAGTGCACATTTAACATGTCTTTGCAGTGGGTTACTGCATTGAATACTGCAGTACACAGTTCTTCATAACCTTGACCAATCTTAGCCCAGACGGCGACTGTTTCCTCCCGATCGATTTATTTTTCTGCTGTCCTACTGAAGCTTCTGTATTTCAGCTATCCTAAGATATATCACTGCAACACCTCATTTAAGAACTGACCTGCATTCTGACTTTTCTAGAATGTTCCAACTGAAAATAAAATGTAAAGAAGAGCGAGGCCAGGAGGATTCTTGAAAGTAACTGCAATATCACTTTCAGCAAGGCGTGAGCAACTGGATTAAAGTGCTAAATTGGTGACCCAAACTTTTGAGGCTATTGACGCATTCGCGAAAAATGAAATGCTTATTATTTAAACAGTATACACCAGTCGAATAACTTCTAGTGAACAAAGACTGTTTATTAAGTCGATTAGTTTTACAGAAGCCCATGATCGTGGCAAATGAATTGAGCTCCGACAAGGATTCAAACCTCGGGTTCCCCACTTGTTAGCTAGACCTTTTAAATACTTGCACCACTAAAGCACATTAGGAGGGAGAATGATAATTCCTTAGATTCGTTTGCCTTTAAAAAGCAACTGGGCATTGACACAAGATTCAGCCTAAAAATCTATGTAACAACGAATTAATTTCCGTATTTGGGCGCCAATGTAGTAGAATACTGTGTTACCGATTTCCGAAGGGAATTTATTTACTTTCTTTTTTGAAATTAACTCTTCAGCAGACGCGCATCACTGCGCTACGTTAGTACACGCGCGGGACAAATTTTACCAACCCAGAGTTTGTTTTTCGGAGTTCACCCCCCAACGTATAAATAAATGCATTTCTTTTGTTTTAAATGAGTGTATAAATGACTAATAGCTTTGTGAATTTGTTAAACCTTTTTTCCAGTTTTAATTCGAGATCATCTTACT
Organism: Stegodyphus dumicola; assembly: GCF_044657685.1. Classification (NCBI taxonomy): domain Eukaryota; kingdom Metazoa; phylum Arthropoda; class Arachnida; order Araneae; family Eresidae; genus Stegodyphus; species Stegodyphus dumicola. The sequence goes on along the minus strand of NC_140771.1, from coordinate 127,625,847 downwards.
TTAAGTCATACAAACCTTTCCATACTGGTTACCTAAATTAAGCCATAAAATCGAAATTTATGCAAAAAATTACTAACTTATATAAGATACATATATGATTTCTTATATTAGAAAAATCAGTTTTAATATGCACATATTTTTTAAACATAAGTGTTTATTATGAAGAGTGGTTTGATAAAGCACTAGAGGAATATGGAAAGGCTGCATTCTTACTAGCTTTTTTCCTTAAAACTCAATATAATGCCATACAATTATTCATATCAAAGAATAGATTCTAAATACAAATATTAAAAAACATAAATAACACATAGGTTTTCCGCCGCCCCCCTCCTACGTGATTTTAATTATTCAAATAATCTCGTTTTGAACAATCCTCACATAGTGTGACAACATATTTTTACAAACAATTTCTTAGGGTGAAGGTCTGCTGCATCTTCTCTTCCTGCCAACTTTTTTACTCCAATTTTGAGTTCTTTCGAGGAAGATAGAATTGCAGCCCTTTCTAGGACATGTTCTTTCACAAGCTCTAGTGCTAAATCTTTGAGAAAAGCTCTTAGGTTCATATTCATTTGGTCGTTATTTGATCGATGAATAATAAAAGCATTTATATCTGCAATGTTCATTAGTCCGAAAAATACCGTTAGAGGCCAGCGGCGGCATTTTCTTGAAACAGACTAAGTTCCACATAACTCATCAGCAGCATAAACATCACCTTTTGTAGAGTTTGAAAAAGTTATCATTTCGAGCTTGAGCTGATCTTTATACAATGGATCGATTTGATTATCCTCATGCATGGATGATAGAACAAGAACCGATTTACTCTTTTTTGGAACGTGTGAAGTAAGAGTTAATTCTTTACCTCTAAACCCAAAACGCGAAGAGTACAGAAGCCTGTTTTATTTGGCAGAAATTTTTCTAGAATTTCACGCTTATCTTTTCGAAGTGTCACAAACTATGTCAATTTGTGCTTCTTTAATATTTCATTGGCCAAAGGAATGCTCATGTACCAATTGCGCATAGTTATATTTCTTTCAGTGCCATTTATGGGTGCAATAAGTCTTTGTATAACATCCAATGCCACATTTGATTGTCTGTATAAACCGACAGGCTGCTGACCTGCATAAATTTCTAGGTTGTATGCGTAAAATGTATGAGAATCGCACAAAGCAAAAGTGTTTATTCCATATCTTGGGAGCTTACTTTTTATATATTGTCTGAATTGACACCTTTCTCGAAAGGGTTCTAATTTTTCGTCTATAGTACAATTCAGATAAAGAATATATTTTCCGTATGTTTTTGATAAATGTTTCGAAAACATTTCTAATAAGTGCAAGTTTAGCCGTCATCTTTCGCTCTGCGCGTAAATTTATATCATCAAACGTAATACACCTCAACAGAAAGTGGAATCGGTTGATAGACATTGTTATTTGAAAAACAGTTATTCCGCTTCCGTCAGCTGACCACAAACCTTTGCTTTGAGAAGTACTGCTCTCAGCACTCCAGCGTAAAACAATAGAAAAACAACGCCTTCAATTCAGCTACGTTTGTCTCTTGTGCATCACGTTCTCTAGAGAATTTGTTTCTTATTAATGAAATGTAAATGTTTGTTGATTTCACCAAATCTTCCATTATTTCTTCGTCAAAGATTTGCAATAAACACTCAGTTGGATTTTTCAAATTTCTAAAGCTATTCTTGACGCAGGTAAGTGTGTCACTATATTGTGCGGCCGTGTCCGAACGTTTTTCGAGGGTAATTTTTTACGTCAAATTGTTCCATCTTTTCAAAGTTCATCTGATGTCAAAGAAGATATGCTCCCTAAATCATGTGAATCATCATAATTACTGTTCAGAATCAGTTTCGTGAGCACTTTCAGAAATATTATCGCACTCAGAATCGGAATCTTCAATTTCGCTATCAGTTTCAACACTAGCGAGAAGAACCCGAAGTCGTTACTATTCTTGCTCGTACGCACTCATCTCAATAAATGTCTCTCTAGAAGTGAAACGTTAGTACACGCGCAGGGTAGCTACAATCTCATTGCACATTCCTTCCCCGAAAACACAAAATCCCAAGGACACGGGAAAAATTCCTCTGGACGACTCCTTTTTAAAGACAGGCAAAAAATTCCAGGATATCTAATCTATCTTATCAATAATTGACCGAGACTACTAATTTTCAATAATTGTATCCACACAAAAATTATTGGGTGAAAGTGGGATATGGAATTGGTGAACAACATCTGGTTTGGGACTTCGCACTAGTATTATTTTCGTTCTATTATTAAGATTATTATCCATTAATTTTTTTTTTGTTATTAATTGTTAGCATCTGGAGTGTTTATTAAAGAGCCACAGAATTTTTTAAAAAGTTTACTTTCAGTTCAGTGCATCTATTGTAAGAGCGCCAACACTCGGCTATCTTACATCTATCATTTTTTCATGCATTACCTCTGTCGGCGCGCCGTTAGAAGGCGCAAAACAGAGAAAATCGGAACTATTTTCGCGTCAGAATAACGGAATGTTGTAAGAACGCCGATGTTACAGGGCACAAAACTGACAAGCCTGGAAAGAGAGAGAGAGTCAGAATAGCGTGAATGAATTTCTTCCATACTTTATTAAAATTTACCTTTTATATATAAAGCCTTGGTAGCTTAAAAACACTAAGGATTTATCTACAAAATATTGATGTATCAAAATATCGCAATTTACAGAACTAGAAAAAGCAGTTTTTTGCGCATGCTCTAGACAGCAAATTAATACAAAAACTTTTCTTTAGACAATATTAAATGTGATCTTGCAATATTGTGCATGTATTAAATTGTTTTAAAGATATAAATATCTAAGAAACATTATGGTCTATACCGTTAACATAAAAACTACCAGACACAAATTCAAGATATCAAAAGTCAATAGGCCAAGAAAAACTAAGACAAGTGCGATTTTGGGGAATGTAGAATATGACCATAAAACCTAAATCTTAAACCATTTACTAAAAACTTAACTATCATAAAAATAATTAGCATTAGCGAATAGAAACCGAATAAAATTTACACTCGTAAAATTGAACATCAATAAATTATACACTGTAAGACACCGGATTCTGTGAAACAATATTTGTGCAGCAAAATAAGATTAGATTATTATTATTAGATAATAATAATAATAATATCTTCTGCCTTGGTAATAAACTACATTAATCTTTGTTTATCTACATTAATATTTTGGAGCTGTACATAGTAATTTGTTGTTATTAGAAGCGATTCTTAAGATTTTTCTTCTGACAGCCAAAGAAACATGACATAATTAATATCTATCTGCTCATTTAGATCTCCACATTTATATTAAGCATTCGCTTTGAAGGAAGAATTCACATACTGTCAAAATTTTCCATGTTCTGTTATAGCAGAAAACAAATAGAAGTCTGACTACAGACGAGATTACAAGACGTATGTTAACATATTATACAATTTCCTTCCTGTCTATATGTATATATATATATATTTATCTTCATTAGATCATTTGTCTTGTAACATTTTATTTCTTTCCTAACCAAATTTACGATAACTTTCTCTGAAAAGTAAGATGTGATAACGATATCGTTCGAAAGATGCAGCATTCCTTGAATCAGAGATAAGTTCGAAGTAGATGAATTGTTCACAATGCTCACATACATATTCTGAAAGTCTGCAAACAACCATGTGCTTCACAAAGCAAAAAATGTTGACATAGCATATCGCCAGAATTCACCAAAATATATGAAGCAAGTGAATTGTGAAATAGGAATTTCAAATTTACATGCGACTGCATATTGAATAATTATCATTTGAAAGGTCACATTCCAAGATCTCAATGATCGAATCAGGGCCGAAGACAAAAGTTTAATATAATCCGTACTGATGATTAGAGGTTAATATAATCCGACCCGAAGATTAAAGTTTAATATTAGCCAGACCGAACGTTAAAGTTTAACAAATGGTGCTTGGTGTTGGTGTTGGTGTATTTAATTATGGCAAAGCACACTAGGGCTATCTGCCTAAGGGGAGGGATGCCTTCGTGGAGGACTTTTTAAGAGAAACTGGCTCGTATACACGTTACACATCAAATGGTGCTTGGCAAAATACGTAAAGGACGAGCAGTTGCTAAGAAGGAATGTTCTGAGCTGCGACGATGCATTTAAAAACAAACATTAAGAAATTGATTAAGATACCCCCCAAAAATGAAAAGGACAGGATTCAGATTTTAACATAGCACCAGAGGATCTGTTAAGGGTTTTTATGCTTTCGTTGAGTTCGCAGTTTTATCTACCTGCTCTTGGATTCACCCCTGTTGAAGCATTTGTTTTGTGTACTATATTATTAAACATCACTTTCTTTACACATATGCCACATGAAATTCAACAGAAAAACCACAAAATTTTTAAAAGTAGCATACCTTTAGAATTTCTAAAATGTGTTAAGTGTTGTTTTACATTTTTCAACCCAAAAGAGCTATTATTCTCGAACCTCAGTTTTCCGTCGAATCACTTTTATTATGAGTTTCACCACAGGCACGGCCAGTCGCCTTAAATAGTTACAATAAAGAATTAATTACAATAAAATGCTTTTAATAAATCCAACTAGCGGAATTTTCATCCAGCTGATAATTAATAAAAGAGATAAAGAAATGCATTTATTGCTTTTAAATCGCTTAGTTTGTTAATCAGCAGCAGGCAGATTAAATTTAAAAGAAAAATGAAATATCTTACTTTTCGTCTAATGGCACCAAACTGGCTCGGGGAAATCAAATATAGTTTACACCGAATATCTCTAGAATTCCCGTTAAAGTGTTAAGTGTTGCCATAAAAGTTTTTGCATTCACTAAATTATTTCTCTAAAAACAATACACGGCGATAACGTTTGGTGACAACATCCTTTCACTTGTGTTGCTGTACCATTTTTTATAGTCGCTATATTATTTCTTTAAAAAATATTACCTAAAAATAACATTTGGTTGCAATATTCTCTTAGTTTTGTTCTCTTATTTATATATTTTATTTGCTATATTATTTGCTTAAAAATAATACATAGTGATAACATTTGGTGGAATATTTGAAACCTGATAAGGGGCACAAATACGAAGTTTGAGACTAATAACACCTCTGGTGAGGAAAACTGATGGCTTTTTTTAACTTTGAAAATTAACCTTGTATTAATAAACACTGACTTCATTATCATTCAAAATGTGCATACTATTTTGGGGATATACACTGTATTAGGCGAATATGACTTTTAAAAGAAATTAGAAGAGAAACATTGTCTTATGTTTCAGCCAAGAAGGTCACTGTTAAGTGAGTATTAGAAATTTTAGATCAGGAAGCATGAAAAATTAGTTAATAAGTGTGCTTTTCGGGATTCGAAGACCTATCTTCGAGATGCCAGTTGGATATGTACCACTTGCACGAAGACACCAAGCAAGTGGGAATGCGATAATTCCTTACAATTGTCAAAATTTGGTAAATATTGTATTAACTGCATTGTTTTCAAAATGAACAGAAACAAAAATAATTAATTCGCTGCAGCGAATGAATTCTAGTAACTGGATGGCTATTTTTCCGTCTCTCTTAACTGGAATAAAAAATTACCGAACTAGTATTTCACTTACTGTCAGCAGCGATTAATATTTAAAACTTAACGCTAGAAAAGATAATTGAATTTCTAATACAAACGTTACATACAATTTTTCCGTAATCATTTTCTGCATGTGTACGATTCATTTCTCTTTGGAAACGGAAAAAAAATATTCGGAGGAGAAAGAATAAGCTACGAAGCTGCAAACAGGCAAAGACGGTTTCTGTTCAATCCAAATATTATTAGAATGCAACATTGATTTACAGAAAGTAGCGGTTGAGGCGCATGTTTAATAAAAGCATACCTTACAGTTTCAAATGCATTTGATCTTCTTTCTTTATATCGTTGATAAATGAATGTTTTATAAAAAATTTCGCTTATCTCAAAACAGCCAAGTTAACGATAAGAAGTAAAATCATTGTTTTCTAACTAAAAATATGTGATTAAACCTGAAGTTCATCTTGATATCGCAATTGAATATAGCAATGTTTGTGAACGTAGAAATTAAAATTTTTCTTTGATGCTTAGAGATAGTTAGTTTTGTTTATGAAGTAATTAGACAATGGTCCTCATCCAGTGAATCTAAGCCTTAAAAATATACATTTTTGTAAAATAAAACGTAAAATTCATCTTTTGCCGTTATTCTACAATTTATTACCATTCTGTAGTTTAACTTGTACTAAATCCCAGAAGCATTTACAATAAATATAGTTTCAATTATATTGCTTCTTTGCTTGAAAAATATACAAAGTAAGATGTATTTAGCCAACTCTTAATTTTTAATAGGTGATTAATTTTCCCTTCCCTTCTATTCCTTTCATTTATTTACTTTCACCGGAATGCCTATTATAGTTTTTATTTAAACAGAAAGCGTATTTGTAGTTTTGAAAGAGTTTTATGGCCAAAATAGCTAGGCAAATTAGCTTGGGATGTCCCCCTAATTGATTTGTGTATTTGATGTGTGAATATTAATGTTTATTATCGCGTAGGGTTAGAATCTCATTTCCGGAGCCTAGTTGGTAGGTGAAGTTGGATTTTGGTGTTTATCGCTTTAAATACTTAAGTTTGTGAATCCTGATAAGCAGTAATGACTAGTACTTTAATTTTTAGTAGTACTAGAAGACGTAGTTTTAATAAATCTTCTAGTTAAGTTTTATAGCTTGTCTATGTTATTGAAGTTTATTAAACTTCTGTTTAGGTGAAGAGGGCAACTCGTAAGAGCCAGGGAAAGTTAAACAGGTGTAATTAGATAACATGGAACCCAATTAAATTTAATTTGTAAATATTGCACATATGCTTTGTAAATAAATTTAATTATTGTTGTACTCTAAAAGCGCAAGAAGCGTATGTTAAGTTTCTGTTAAACACTTCAGGTGCTGCAACTTGAAGCCGAAGAAAAAACGAATGTTTCAGTTGCTTTTACGCTTTTATATTATAATTTTATTGATATTGGAGTTTAGTTTAAAAGGCAGAAAAAGAACTTGTTTGGCAGTCTAGGATGACTACCTAGTGTTTAGATTTAGTGTTAATAGGATGTAAAAGTACGACTTTGTATAATAACAGAAAAAGATCTTTTCTTGTATTTCATGAGCCCACTGAACTTATAGTAATTTAGATTTCAGAATGGGATTACTCTCCAGAGTAATTTTTCTTAAATTTTTAGCAGAGAGAATCATAAAGTTATACAACATAAAAATAATCATAGCAGAAATTTAAAAAATACAGAATTCATGAGTTTATTCGATATTCGAGGAAAAATTTAACATTTATAAATAATTCTAGAAATAATCTCCAAACTTCCCCCTGCGATAAATTATTGCCTCAATCAGGGGTCTACGAGCAAGCATTCAAGAGATCATTCTTTCTCTATATCTGAAGCATTTTAATAGATTTTCCGAAGAGATGAGATTTTGAAGCCTTTGGAGAGAATTTTCCCATTGATCGATATGCAAACAATAACTTAGCACTTTACTGATATCTGAAAATCGGAAGCAAGGAGTAGGATAGTCTGTCCTAGCAATTTGTAAAGATTCCCTAAAGCTGACGTATATGTAACTTAGTCTCCAAAAGAACTGTTGAATAGATGTTGTATTATAATTCAGTAAATAAAGTAATCTCAACGCCACTTTATCTCACCTTAGATACACTTCGTCATAAATTTCTTGTTATGTTCCTAGGGAATTGGTGCTTCCTCATTTTTCTCTAGGAAAAGAAGCGTTAAGTAATGTGGGCCGCTACAGCTTTATCTCTAAATGAGCTACTATTCATACGAGTTGCGAGGAGGAAACATTCATTGGGCTAGATAATAACAAACTATTTATGTACCTTTGTATGCATGCTCAGATATCAATGTGTATGTGCGCATATTTCAAAAGCTTCTTTCGAATATTTTTCGCTGTACGTACTTATTTTTTAAGAGACATATATCACTGCAAAACGCAATTTAGACATGGAGAAAGTTTGGGTATATATATATATATATATTACACTCATACGTATATATTGTGGTTACAGAGTATGTTATATGAAGAAACATCCAAATAAATTTACGACAAACATGTTGTATTAAAAAATTAATTGATTTTAAAGAACCCATGCCACCACAACTGCCTGCAGCAATTTTTATTTGCTTAAACAATAACAATTTTCACCATGATTACGTTTCTAATGAACCTCTTTAAAGATCACATATTTTTCTCTGATTTTATGCACTTTGTTTCGTGAAATATTACGTCTTACCAGCTGTGACGTAGAGAACGTCAAATCAGTTAGAAAAGTAAAGCCCTCTGAATCCGTGTTAAACCGCAAACATCAAAACTAGCTTTACATTTAAAAATTCATACATTTATTTTATTCAGTTTTATCTTATTTTATTGATTTAACAGCGACTTCTAAGACAAATTAACATTTTAACATCCAAATTAAAATATAATTTAAAACTGTGCTTGAAGAAAAGAAAAAGAGACGCTATATTTATTCTTAATTAAGAATAAATCGTTTCCATATATAATTACTAGTCAAAGCTTGACATTGATAATTATGATTCAAGTCTATTTCATGCTAATCATTTTGAAGACTTTTTTATTTATGTATTAAATGAAAGCCGGTTTCTTAAAGAAGATTCTGTATAAAAACATTTCCTTAGCGCGCCTATCTCAAGCGGGTAAGGTTGCTGAATACTAGTATTTGATCAGCGCTCAAATTCTTGCATGAATGGATTGCATGAATGGGCGTTTTCATGACGTTCTCCATGCATATAGTGAATTAAAACTAATTCGCCTTAGAATGTCCTTCACGAAGGTATTCCTTCACTTAGAAAAGTGCCTTAATCTAACACATCTAAACCATTTTTCCTAACCATCCACATTCCTCTCGTAGTTTGCTGTGTAGTCCTATACCCCGTTGGACTGATAATAACTTGTATTTTGCAACGTTCGGGAGCTGCATGCATTACCCGTATTACTTTCGAGAACTGCACTGTCGTCACCAAATTTTATTCGAGTTACAATATATCAAATTTACTTTCTCTCTTTGTATGTATTTTTATATTGTTTTTCAAGTACTATGCATTATAATTTCCCCCTTCTTCAGCAATATATCTATGATTTCATTTTTATTCATCTTAGTTGCACACAAAAATACTACAGTAAAAAGTTACCCTTTTTAGTTTGTACAAATTTTAAGTTCACATGAAAAAAAGAAAATTCATGATAGTCTGGCGCCATATTTAAATTTAAAAATGCACGTTATGCTTTAAATCATGCATCTAGTATGTTTCATATCCGGCAATTTACGCTATATTTTAAACAAAAAATATTATAATAGATGTAATTTGAAAACTTCTAAATAATATTAGAATATTAAAACTTGTATCTAGATTGGAATAACTAGTGTTGAGAAATTTCTTCAAACTTATATTTCAAAAATAATACTTGCAGGAAGAGGTTTGACTAGCAAAAATTATCTAAGTAAACTTTACGAAGACAATTACTTAAAATACTAGTTCAGCTTTATTTACCAGTAGCTGAAGGGTGCTTTTGTATTCCTTACAGACGAATAAAGCTCTGACAAGGCTTTTTTTTATATCAATTTACTTTTCTTTCTAATTTCCATTTTTACATATGCATACGGATAAAATTTGAAGCATAATCGAAAGAGAACTAGTTTAAGATTCAAACCACTTTGGAAGGTCGCCAATAAATAGGAATTAATATGACTTAATTTATAAATAGATAAGTCTCAGACCTGAATTAAATCCTAATTTTACTTATAGCTCAATTTAAAAAACTAACAACTCAGTTAGCAAAACGAACTATCTTATTTATCACAGATAAAAGCTATCGTATTACAAACTATTTGAGAAGTGTAACAAAATTCACAAGCTAATCCAATATACATCAATTAGGGATAGTTCTAGACGCTTTGCCATAATCCATTAAACAGCATATTACTTAGCAGATATGACGCTCCTAATCACGTTGCAAGTTAAATCGATCAGCAAGACACAGAAATTATTTAATCAGATACGAATCATGATAGCGACGTTTTCTGCATTGAACTTAGTCGTTTACCAGTCGCAAAATTATTATTGAGAAGTTATTGAGAGGAAAAATAAATTGCAAATTACCTTTAAATTAAAACTGGTGCACTGCGAAATAAATAAATAAATAAAATAAAATTAAAAAAATATAAAAAAAGAGGACAGTTCTATACCTTCCGTTCTACTGGGTCGATTGACGAAATTAAAACTGCGTTTTTTATGTCTCTAAAGCGCCACTTGATATATGTATTAGATTTATGTATAGCCTTCTTCTAACATAGGTATTTTGACACAAAATTGGACATTTTCTTAAATGTCAGGCCAATGTTTTTTTCCATATTTCGATTCTACGACTCAAATTGTGACTAAATATTAAATTTTGTAAAATTTGGTACAAAATTTGCGGAGAAATTCCAAAATTTATCTTGTCGCATTTTTTTAGATTGCGCCAAGAATAATTCACTTGGCGAACTTCTTAATTTATAGTGACCTAGTTTCCATTTCTTTTTTTCATTAAAGATGAGCGGAAAAAAAAGGTCATCATTCATACTTTCAAATAATTTCAACAACGAGCGTAAACCACATTTGGAGTTATTATTGCTTGCAGCAAATATGCCAAATTTCAAAACGCGCCAATATGTAAATTCATGTATATCTTAGAAAATTTTGAATAAAAAACTCTAATGTTTTACAGGTGTGCCTAGATATTCATCTACTTTATCTTAAAGTAGATGAATATCTAGGCACACCTGTAAAACATTAGAGTTTTTTATTCAAAATTTCCTAAGATATACATTATTAATTAAATTTCTAAGATATGCATTATTAATTAAGTTAAAAATTTTATAGGTTGTAATTTAAAATGTTGTTTGGAATAAAATATAAAAATAATGAAAAAATACAAATTTAAAAAATAAATCATGAAAAATGGGCGAATTTGATTTGGAATGAACCTAAAATTCGAAATGTGAACGCAGGAATCAAATAACTTTAGAAACAAAAGAGATATTAACAAATAGTATATCCCTAATTCAAATCATACTGATATGCTAAAATTTTGAAAGCTAATTTTTTAAAAACTACTCTGCGATTTTTACGAAATTTAGCAATTTGGCCTAATTTGATTCATAAAATCGAAATATGGAAAAAACTGGCATGCTATTTCAGAAAAAGTCCGATTTTATGTCAAAGTACATATATTAGAACAATGCTATATATAAATCTAATACATATCCTAAGTCGCGATTTCGAGACATAAAAAAACGCAAGTTGAATGTCGTCAATCGACCCGGTAGAACGGGAGATATAGAACTGACCTACTTTTTTTCCGCAGTGTACATGAAGAAATTACGTTTTAGAGAGCAAAAGCCAGTAACACAATCGTCTTTAATTTTTGGAAATATAAGCTGACTATGCTAAGGGCATGACATTTCTAGTATTACATCATTGGTATTAATTAATGATGGAATACATGAAATTAAAGTTCTTATTTCATTGCCATTTCAGAAAACTTTTCTAATAACAGAAAAGAAAACTGAAATTTTATGTGTGGTAGATTATTTAAAAAATGCATCTAATTGCAAAGCTTTATGAAATAATCTGTTAATATTATTAAAACAGTATTAATTTAATTTAAAATATAATCGAGTCTAGTATTTGAGTTTTATCTGTAATAAAGGTAAACCGAATCATTTTCAAAATATATTATTTCAGATTTTGCTTTATAATGTCTGATGTGGTGAAACTGCAATTTCACAGCCATGAAAGAAGCGTAAAATATTATATATTTCATTTTCAAATTCCATTTTATTTTCTCTATTTTGTGAAAGCTTTCGTGAATGCTAAGTCTCAGATGTTATACCAGTTTCCTCCTGATATTTCTTATATATTTTTCTTTTGTAGAATGTTATATATTGTGAAAACCTTACGTTTTTAGAAAAAGAAAAGTTCTAAACGATATGTATTTATCGTATTATTTCATTAATTTGTATAAGAAATCTTCCATATAAAATTTATATTATAAAAGTAGTACTTTTATTTCATATTTGAAACATAATGTGAAATAAAAGATGACTACAATACAAATATACCGAAAAATTCTTGCTTAGAGTCTCGACATTGCAGGGAATCAGTCATGCATTCAAACGAAGGAGAAAACCTCTTTCACATGAATGTTTCTTTAGATGCGAAATGTACATTTTTTTCCAAATAAACAAATTTCAATTGCACCAGTTAAAATTTATGCTACTAGAACGCTTACAGGTAAAATATTCTTTCCTGAAATAATTTAATTCTGATTTGGGATGCATAGTTTCTGAAACAGAGGCGGAAAAGATTAAAGCAATCAAACAATCAGTAAATTGTTCCTTTTCACATGCAAAGAATGATTTCGCGAACACTAAATTTGGTGATTTCCTTAGCATTCCAAACTCCCTGTAACTGCAAAGATTTGCACTCTAAACATCTTATATTAAGTGTTGTAAGGTTTCCCTTATTTTGCATAACAAATTTATTTTAAGTTTGATACCTTTTCTGAACTTCTCAACTTCCCCTCACATTCTCTTGCCAGAATGTAAAGTGAAGTACGTATTTAAAAACGGGCGAAACTCTGAGTTTATTTATCTGAGCATGTTTTCGCTAGCTAGCGCACGTTACGTTGTTGTTTCGCTGTTAGGCTAGTAAGCCTCTTGGCTATTTTGGGAACTATCATCACGCCTGTTAGATTTTTATGGGTCCACCTGTTAGGCGTAACTTACGTGCTATCCAGCACTACTTGTTTTAGATTTTGATTTAAATTATATTCTATTTTTTAGTTTCACCTCAAGTTTGACGGTGCCTTTGTAACCGCACTAAGAGCGTGCTTTTATGTTAACTATTCTGAATTAATAAAGGGTTATTTTCATCCTTCTTCTGTGCTGGTATTTAATTATTCACGCCTGTGCGAGAATTCGCCAGGTTCATTGTAGTATCTAATTTAGTTTATGTTTAAAACAGAGAACGACCCTACAGTGTTAATCCGTTGCGAATTTCAGAAGATACGCGTAGAATAACATGCCATCGCTATGTGTAAAATAACGGGTAGAACATGTATCACGGTTAAAGATAACGTTGCTGAAAATTGCAGTTTTAAACATTGTGATTTTACAATGGCATGAGATTCTGCATGGTTTATACACTTCTTGAAAGAAAAGAAATGTAATTTAAGAGCAACAATATTGTGAATTCGTGATGCTGTGTTCACGAAAAATTACAATAGATTCGTAACTATGGAGGCGTCTGCGTTCAAGGCGAGTTGCGCAGTATGTAATTAGCAAGTTCGAGACAATTCAGGATGCTATGGCTGCCTCCTATAGCAGTGGTGGCGAACCGTTTCGGGCCTACGTGCCTAAAATTCAACCCAAACCCACAATTTATAGCATAATGCCAACACTCCAATTAAACCTGAAAATTGGGGTTTGGCTTAGCAAAACAACACACACTTGTCTTGAGACTTAACGAGAAAAAAACAAGAAGAGAGTTTTCAACGACACAAAAGACTTTTTATTACAGGAAATAGATTGGTTTTGCGCAATTAATGGAATTTCTGCTTTTGTATACAGACTGATAATTCGTCAAACCTAGGTTCACACCTCGTTAATTTGAACGCAAAACATGCAGCACTGTGTTTTGCTATATTGTCAAATTGCATGTTTTTACATTATATTTGTACATTACGGTTAAGATATTAAATTATAATTATTCACAAGTTAGCTCCAAACGCTTAGATCTATTAACAATGAAAGTATTAAAACTCACAGGCAGTCTGCAATAAATTTGAATTCGTTTAGCAAACATTATTTCTATGGCGATATATAAAAATCTCATATCTAGGCTTAGGACCTATGCCAGTGGCATTATGCGATAAGTAACTAAGTGAAACATTTGAGAACAGACTAAAACACTTATTTAAATTACAAAGTATCATTTTATTGTGATTATTGATTAAGGAAGTAATATTTTAATCGCATGCCGGCTGATGAGGCTCTGCGTGCCGACTGTGGCAAGTGTGCCACAGGTTCGCCATCACTGTCCTATAGGATGTTGCAGCCGTCAAACAGATTCATCAAGCTATCACACAGGATGCCAGGGTAAATGTTCGCTGTGTTTGAAACGATCCCAGTCTACTCAGAGCCACTAAGCTAAACATTCTGCGAAAAGCACTGTACAAATTCCTCGTTCTGTTTCCATAGAATGAAAATGTAGACAGTTCAGCAGTCTTTCGCTCAGAAATTCCTCAGTGAGTATATACAGAGGATGAAGATTTCTTACTTCAGTTTCTATGGAATGACGAGATATATTGCTGAATGAGTGGGCAGTTAATGGAGAAGATTTGTGTTTAATGAGCAGATCCTCCGATTTATTGCAAATACCACTGCACAATGTCAGAGGGACTGTGACAGTTGATTGCCTCGTCGGTGCATGGTTTTTTGGAAAATTCTTATCCGTAAGTTACACACATGCAGTGTCACAGACTCAAGCTCTTTATCGATACTATCCTCGTACTTGATTGCAGATTTGTGAGCAAATAATACTTTGAAAAATGTCATTTATATGCAGACCGTGTGCCACCCCCTGTGGCCGTGAGTATGAAAATATTATTTTAAGATCATTTTATCGACTAAATGATTTTAGTGAATTCATAAATTATGTCCCTTCGATTTCCATTTTCATCACCTTCCTGCTTTCTTGATTTAACCTCGATGGACTTTTGATTCTGGTTAATCTAAAGTCCTGTGTCTATTGGAATTATTTTTGTACATTAAGTAGTTTAAAAGGAAGCTGAAGCTGAAATGTACAACCAGGAAAAAAAAGTTCCAATTAAATATCTGGATACAGGACATTAAAATTTCAAAGTTTGTATCATTAGTAAAACGCTAAGAATGTTTAAAGATCTCAAATTCTAGAGACCCACGTAATTTGCTATGCGCTAAGCAAAGAGTAAAATTGTAATTGATATACTACCGTTACTCGATGATTAGAAAATGTGGAAAATAACGCAGAAAATACAATAATAAAAACGATAATAAATTGCTATTACTATAATCATGAGTGGATTAGATTTTAAAATTTAATTATGGTAATGCACGCGAGGAATATCTACCGAATGAAAGGAATGCCATTTTTGAGAGCTTTCTGCAAAAGCACTCGCACTAGAAAAAGTTTTATTTTAAAAAGTTCACTTTCTAACTGTTCTCCCCCCTTTCCCCAAAAAATAAATAAAACCTTGCTTGTTAATCACTAAAAATATTTACTTTAAGAGAGGACATGATATATTTTCAAACCATTCTAAAGTTTCGGAGAATGGGCACGCGAAGTTATGCTCTGATAAAAACTATGTAGACGATTCTATCAAAACTTCGGCAGTAAAAATAACAAGTAAGAATGAGATAATAATACTACTACTTGAATAATTGGAATTGATATAAATAACGCAAATAATTAGACAGAAAATGAATTAGATTGATTTAAACTTGATACAGAAATTGAACTCTACCATATTAATTTCCATAAAATTAATTTATTGCAATCGCGCTCGTCTTGCAGTGTATTAAGTATGGTTCTTATTTTCCTCTTGACTCCATGTTACGTCATATTTCGCTAATACATCTGCTTTCTCTAATACATTAGCTCGTCTTTGCTTTATCCCGTTAATTATCCATGTGCACAAATTGATAGTTGCATCAAAGTAAGATATTTCATTCATTTTATATAATTATTGTATTAAATGAAAATTACAGCAATATAATGCTTATCATTCATCAGTAATGTGACAATGTGCGCCATATGTCAGTGGTCTCAGACTCAAAGCACGTGAGGGCCGAATGCAAAATCTAAATGCAGCGAACAGGCCGAACTTTCTCTCCCCCTTTTCTGTGACTATGGTAAAAGTGTTATTTTTTAACAAAGCAAATTTTTATAATCTAAATTTAAAATTTTATTTATTAAATATTTATTAGAACGTACTTAAATAGAAATAATAATAGTACAAAGGAAAAAATCTTCAATTTGTATTAATGTCTGTCTAGAATCTACAGGTTAGATATTTTTATTGTTTACAATTTATAATTCAAACGTACTTGTAGCTAAATATTAAATTTTCAGACTGAGATTTCTTTAAATAAGTCTAATATGCTGAATTAATTACTAAATAGCTTACTTAAATTAAAAATGAACAAATTGCGAAAACTTTCCAAGGGGCACAAAACTTAAGAAAAAATAATAACAACTTATTATCTTTCTTTTGCTAATTAAATTTTTGACGAATGCAGAAAAAATACATATATTTGTATGTAAATAATTATAAACATCTTTATTTCTCACTACAACTGTCTACAATTTTCAATTACAATACTTGATGGAGTATTAATTTTGATAACGTTTGTAACCTTGGAAAAATACTCGAAACTATTTTTATACTCGAAACTATTTTTTTTTTTTTTTTTTTTTTTTTTTTTTTAGAAACTATCGAAGAAACTGTTCACATGTAAAAGTATTTCCAAATAAATCAATTGCTCTTACTTCAAAAATTCGTAACTGAAGTAAGTATTTTTTGATAAGTGCGAAAATCTAATCTAATCTGCATCTTCAAATCCTTCATTAAGATTTAAATCGCACTGAAAAATTATTAGCTCTATTTGTAGATTTTCCAGGGCGTTACCCGCGTTAATTTTTAATGGTAATAAAAATAATGTAAAATTGGACTCAGAATCATTAAGATCTTAAATCTTCCTCCAAACTTTTGCCCTAATAATTAATAGGATGATAATGCTAACAAATTTACGAGAAAGGTATTTGAGACTTCGTTTCAAATTCCTTTAGATGTAGGCAATTCTAGAACATTGTTAAAATAAAGCAGAATGAGATATTAAAGTTTAAACCCATTGCTCTTAAAAGACCTTTCATTAGCATTTTTAGGCCACATGCCGGTGAACTACATTTAAACAGTATAACTATAGTACTAAAGTAAAACATATGCGTATATTCATCAAATTAAGTCACATTATTAAGTCACAAAGAATACGCTTTTTTATTGCAGCATTTAAACCAGGCCCTTTTAGAATAATAATAATAAAAAAAAAAAATCTGCATTATCGCTTTCTTTTCCGTTATTTTATGTGAAACCCATGTGAGAAAAACAGATAATTACAGGAATACTGATATCTATAAATAAAATCTGATGTGGACACCACATAACTTTCTTGTACAGCCGATTAAATAATGCGCATTTTTTGCTACACTTCATTTAAACTTAATTCCTCGAGTTATTCTAACTTAGTTAACGATGTCTCAAGGCGAGTTGAGAAAGACATCAAAAACTGCAAAATTTGAAATTAAATATCCTGTCAATTTTTGTGGCACGAATCAAATTTTTTGTATTTTTATTTTGTTTCGTAACGAGTACAAAACTTTTCCAAACATAAGTATAGGAATCGGGAGATTGCATTTAAAAGTTAGACGTTGCTTTTTATCGGAAATTAAATTTTAAAAAAGTGGGCATTGCTAGAATATGAATATTTCCGTTATTTAAAATACTTCTATAACCGGACGTATATGACTTCGACCAATTACTGCAAAAATAAAGACTGGGTAAGCCGGGTGGATACATCCCTTAGCCCCTTACTAATCTTACATTTATAAATGCCGATTCCAATAAAATAGAGAGGTGAGCAATTAGATTTTATAGCAGTCCCATATACAAAATTTCAGAGTTCTACGGCATATTTTTTTTTTTTTTTTTTTAAGTTATGTGAAATTTATACATACATCCGTACGTACGTAGAGACATCACGGAAAAAATACCTTCTAAATCCATTTTGCAATCCGTTTTTGAAAAAAGAGTGCCTTATTATGTCCGTACTTAGAAATGTCAAGCAAACAAATCGTCCAAATGGAGTCCGAAACTATCCTTTGAAATATGATACCCGAAATGTTTTGCTATTACGGTGCTTCCTTTACTTCATACATGGAAGTAAAAATGACACTTCTATTCAAGCGGCAAACTTTTCATGAGCAAATTTGCAATTTGCGAAATAACAGTGTACGGAAGGCTGTTTTATTTACTAATTCGTTCCCACTGAAGTTTTCCATGTACAGCTTCCGTAAGATTAGTTAGCTTAGTCGGAGTTTAAAATGTTGTTCAAATCTCAAAGCAAATAAAGAGTAAAAATACAGAAAGTTAATAATCTTAAGAGTAAAAATACAGAAAGGTCAACCTTTCTGTATAATCATTTCGAATGTCATTGTTCAGAATAGAAAAACAAACCGCGAAAATCTCGAGAAGCGATTGGCTTTAAGATATTGTTTGGCACGTTGCCAACATTGATGATGCGTCTGCCGTCCTTTAGGAACGGTCGTCGCAAAAGTCGCCGAACGGCTCGGTAGTTTCAGTATGAAACGCATGGTCACTACAGGAAAGTGATTTAGTTCTATTTTGTACGTAGCGTATC
Organism: Stegodyphus dumicola; assembly: GCF_044657685.1. Lineage (NCBI taxonomy): Eukaryota > Metazoa > Arthropoda > Arachnida > Araneae > Eresidae > Stegodyphus > Stegodyphus dumicola. The sequence continues at coordinate 127,607,215 of NC_140771.1, read as the reverse complement.
GCATCTGGATTAATTCAAAATAGAAAAGCTGAATTTTCCCGATTGGTAAGTGCTCCGACTTTTCCATACTTCATTCTGGTATTTTATCACGTACTTGCATCATGGTCATTAGAAGTTTTAAAACTTCTATTTCTTCGGCTTCTTCTACTTCCAAAGACATGAGAGGCATTTTAATGAAATGAAAATTATGCGAACATTTTTGAGTTTTCATAAAACAAAAATGAGTAGGCAATTCTAGAACATTGTTAAAATAAAGCAGAATGAGATTTTAAAGTTTAAAACCATTGCTCTTAAAAGACCTTTTCATTGGCATTTTCTAAAACACTGGTCTTCAACATTTAAAACTTTACGTAATCCTTTGGAAATGTGTATGCAACTGCGGTACTTTGGATGAAGCTATAGTATAACAATGGAATTAAAGTAAACTGTATGCATATAAAACAATAAATTACATAGGCATGAACATAAAACGTATTAAACATTTAATAAAATTTATAAAATTAAAAACATTTTACTGTATAGTCAGTGATGTGGTTACCCTTATTTATGCTTGCACAATTCATTGGTTGATTGGAAGGTACAGCCAAAAGTCATCATCAGGATTCAGCCATTTCTTGCATTTAAAGGTGTAATAAATAATTCACAGTGCTTTGTAATTAGAAACTCTTCGCTGCACCTCACGAATTTTGAATTTTTATGACATATCTCTATATGTTTTATCTACTGGCCGACACTGAGAATTGCTATTCTAGAAAGTTTTAAATCTTTGATTTCACTCTCCATTTACGAAACAAAAGTATTTTTGATGGACTTTTTGTCGGTATATTTATTTATACAGTAAGGAAATAATAATAAAAAAAATATGTATCCTTCATGGTTAAAAAAACAAATTTTTGTAATTTTCGTATTTTATGATAATGTTTGTAGCAGTTGACGAAAAATTAATAAAAGTTTTTACGTTTCTATTTCGTATTCTATTTACGGAAGTATATTTATATACATAGCTAGGTATTTTTTATTTTTCGTTATTGTAGATGTTAGAGTACCGAATTACATTTAGTTATTTATTTTTCGTTAATATATGCATAATTATTCATTTGTAGGTAATATATACATAGTTATTTATTTTTCATTAATGCAGATATTAGTATTTATTTTTCATTAATGCAGATATTAGTATTTATTTTTCGTTAATGTAGATTTTAGTATAAGCTTTCAGAAAACCTAGAAACTTAAGTGTATGCTGAAGAAAAGTTTGTTTGGAGATCAACAGAATAACAAATTGGGACAAATAGTTAATAAATTAGCATAATATAATATTTAAAAATTTTTCATGAATGACACATCTACGTGGAAATCATTAAGATGCATTTATTATAAAATCATCAAAAGGAAGCATTATAATTTCAAATTATCAGTTTGAACCCATATTTAGCATCTGTGTGACGTTAAATTTTTTTAATAGGCAAATTAATAATTTATTTATCAAATTTGCATATTAATAAGTTAGTCGTAATGAAATCATTAATAGTTGGGAACAGATCTTGAAAGTTCGAGCTCTCGCTGTGAACCGAGCCCTAAACCACCCAACTGCTAACTGAATATGCTGACCGCTTCATTACAATCACACATAACTGCCGAGCATTTAACTCTTTGTAAATCATTTCGAAGCATACATAATTCAATAAAACTGCTTCTTACAGTTCATGATCAAACTGATAATTAAGAAAGAGTGGTATTTTTCCTTTTTCTTAAAAAAATATTTTGAAATAATTGTGTAGTAATTTTAAAGTGTAGTGTGGTTATCGAGGTTTAGGCAAACGTAACATTAAAAAACTGCTGAAATTTTTGAAAACATATTATCTCTATCCTGATAAATTTACATTTTTGTATGCAGCAAAATTCTTAAGTGCCTGAAATATTTGGGATTTTAATCTATTTGGATATGTATTAATTGCACAGTTTAACCAGAATTCAACAAATATATTAGTTGAGTATATGATAAGAAGATCTCAGTGTTGTTTTGCCTGAAAAACCGTCAAAGCCATTTCATAATAAAGATCTGCGTATTACGTCTTGAATGGAATATTTTCCCTTGATATTTTTAATGCCTAAAATAAATGATTAACTATATTTACAATTGCATATCATTAAATTATGTATTGTGGCATAAATGTACTGTAATGCTCATGGTTGCATTGCTGTAAGTATACTTGCATTCGTAGAATATAATCTTAAAGGATGATGTACTTAGTCATTAACATCCTAATGTCATTTTGTTATGTCTGCGCATGACTGAAACCTCGACACTTGAGGATATGATTAGAAACCGTGTTGAGAACGCCACTTCGAGTGCGACATCTCTTGGTATATACTGGTGGTTCGACACTGTACTCTCAGCCCTGTTTAGAGGCGGCACATGCTATACAGGCTGCAGCCTAAGGTGCCAATCTTCAAGAAGTCTCCAGTTAAGTAGTTCTCTAAAGCGATAGCTAAGCAAAGGTCTATTTTGCTTATAATTATTAATGTATTTAATTTTCAGGAGGTGGCAACTGTACTGATCACTTAGAGCGCCGAAAATGCTGGAGCTGGCTCTTTGTACGGGCCAGTTTTATGAATCTTGATAATTTTGCTAGTACAAAAGTTTCAATACTTAATGGGTTTGAAGTTTATACATGGTTTTAACGGTAAACTTTTCATAGTCGTAAGTTAACCTGCGATATTATAGATGCACGTATATTGCAAAAATGTACACTACTTCGAATTTCCTGAGCGTGATGGAATATCACAGCCCTTCGAATCTCTAAACAAAAGTCTAATGCACAGACAAAGAAATTGTTAATTTAGAGTACGGCAAAGTATTGGCAAACTATCTCCCTAAGAGAGGCGATGCCTTTATGGAAGATTTTGAGAGAATCTGGCTTGTATTTTTGTTATATATTCAGGAAACTATGGTATACAGAGGAAATGAGCACTTTATATCCAAAATTTATTCTTCTTACATCCTGACGAATTTGTATTTAAAATTTTCCAGGCTGCTCTTAGAAAGACTGAGAAGATAGTTAATGCTGAAGGCGATTGATTTTCCACCGCTGAGCTGCTCATAAAGCGATTTTAGTTCTATAAGATTTGCATTTTAAATTATTTTGCATCTAAGTTTTTCCCAAATCTTCCCAGAAGAAAATAAATAAACATATAAACTATAACAGACAATTTTATTTTTAAATATTTTTGAGAAAGAAAATCGATTTAGCTCGTTTATAGTTATTGAATTCTCCTAGAAGATAACAAGCGGCTGCTTTACTCAGTGATAGTCAACTTTTCATACGTATATATTTATGCAAATTATTAAACTTTAAATAATGTCCTGTAGTGTAAATAAATTTTGAAAAACCTACCAATGTTCGTATTTAAGTTGCGTAAGAAGCAAACAGAATTAGGGGTGCAATACTTCCTTTAAGCTCACACTATACAAATTAGCATATTTATTTGCTTTATTCACTGCATTCACAGACCTGAAATTTCTCCATGAAATTAGGGGGGAAAACCCCCTCTGCATTCCAGAGTAATTTTCACACAAGCAGTGGTGCTAAAAAAATTTATTCTACGAATAAGAAAACTTCTATGTGTTATATAACTGTGATAACTTTAGAAGCTTCTAATTTTCTCAAATAAAAATAATCATTAATTTCTCATTTAATCCTTTCTTTGATCGAATCACATATTGTACTTTGTAATCGTAGAGTTACAGTAAAAATGTGCGGAAATTGCGCGAGGAAATGCTGTATATTGCAACTAGTACATTTTCAATACATTTTTGAACTGTTCCAGATATTTACTGCTATGTTGTAGTTAAGTAAAAGAACTGTAGTGATGCTATTATTTCTAATCCTTCTTTCCATAATCACATGTATAAAAGATCAGAAATAAAACCTGACTGGATGTTAAACGAAAAAGAATTCTCCACTACACAGACGACTATTAACATTTTTTAAATTAGTCCTTATGTGTGAAATTTACAGTCAACTTCCGATTAATAGGATTAATACCGGAAATGATGTCTACGGTTAATTCAAAACCACAGTTAATCCGAGGGCGTTTCAAAAAAAAGATCAGAAATAAAACCCGACTGGATGTTAAACGAAAAAGAATTCTCCACTACACATACGACTATTAACATTTTTTAAATTAGTCCTTATGTGTGAAATTTACAGTCAACTTCCGATTAATAGGATTAATACCGGAAATGATGTCTACGGTTAATTCAAAACCACAGTTAATCCCAGGGCGTTTCAAAAGCAAAGGAAAGGGAAATAACATATAGTATAACAGAAAAATATTATTTATAATTTATCTGCATTTTCAAGCTGTTTAATTTAAAGAATTTCATTTGATGAGTCATTAAATCAGTATTTAAAACAAAAAGGACGAATAATTACCATTATAAATGTAGAAATTAAGTTATAAATAGTATGAACAAACATTATTTGCAAAAATATTTGAGCGATGTCTTTAACAATGATTATCAATGCTTATAAACACCGAAGATCTCGTTTCCTGCATTTGGTTTTCGACACGCACAGATAAACTGCATAATGTTGTGGCTAAAAATTACTCTTTAATGCCATAACATCAAATGCCATCACTGATATTATCGTAGGCAGTGACAACTCGTAGTTCTTTTTCTTCTCATATTTTCTGTAGATACTTTTGTTTTCCGCTGATGACGGTAACACGATAGTAAGTTTTCCACCGTTCTACAGAAAAGTAATTTAAATGTTTTTTAGACAAAGCCCGTTTAATCTGCCAACGGTTAATCGGGAAATGACTGTAGTTGTCTTCAGCTGATAGTATCCTTGGCAAAATCTGAAAAAGAAAATGAAGAGTTCCTTTGTGCTTTCCTCACATGGAAAAGAGCGTGCTTCTTTTCATGCTTCTGGGCTGACTGACTGAAGATAAGACTGATAGAAATCAAACAGGAGCTTGTTCAAAAGCTTTGGTTACCAAAAAAGGAAATTAAAACTAAAGAGAGGCATAAAAGAAATTTATTTGATTTTCCTATAAAGTGAAGAGTTTAGGCAAAGAATTTAGTGATAAAATAATTCAAAAGAGTATTCTTTTTAATAAATTTTGAAGTTACTGATTTTGAATTTCATTCTTAAGTTTACATAATACTTAAATGCATTGAAATAGTTTTTTTTAAATTAAGCACTTAAAATTAATTTTTAATTCTAAGCAAAATATCATATTTTATTAATGAACGCATCTGAAACATATAAAATTTAGGCATTATTTTATTATTGTAAAAATATAACACATTTTTTATTATTATGAAAAAATTAAAAAGTTTATTGGGCATGTGCTTTTCCTTAACCACTGCTAAATATCTTCAAACAGAATTCGAAATTAGAGCTTTAGGGCTTATTACATATTTTTGTTTAAATCTGAAGAATGGTTGATTTTTGTCGATTAGAGAATTTCATTTAGTAGCAACATGATGAAAAGTAATTTTTCCTTGCTTATGTTTTTTAACGAATGATAATGTGCAGTTTTCATTCATTTCGTACATTAAGATCTCGTTATATTCGATACCTTTGTTAATCATCAGATTGACATAGGTATTATATTGATTCAGAGATGGAAACTTAAAAAGATTGAGATTCCGTGTTGGGAGGAGTTGGTAATGTGATATTGGAATATTACGGATTTGCTAAAAGACTTTCTCCTCCAAATATCTGGTGAAAATGCGTAGGTTAAGACTGTTCGCCGCAGTAAAGCGAAACTTAGTGAATCTTCGCACTCGTAAAAAATATGAAAAGCATAGTTAATAGTATCATTTCTAATGAATTGACTGATAAAACTAAAATCCTAATCGATAACATTTTAGTTTTTTAAAATTAAATGTGTGTTTAAAAAACTAAAACGCTATTGATTAGGATTTAATGTTTTGTTCCAATTAGAAATTTTAGTGTTTTGTTCCAGTTAAAAATTTTCTTAAATTTTGGTACTTCTTTCGCCTTACTTTATAATCAATCCTCTTAAGACTTTTCTGAAAATTTTCGTTTTCATTTGCAGTGTATTTTCTTTTGCCATTGTTATTAAGAAAGATTAATGAAATATTTGTTGACCCAGTTTTTTTTAATCTAATAGAATATAGTTCGTAAATGTATTGTACATTCTATTAGGTTATGAACTTTGATTTTAATTTCAATTAAGGACTTATATTTGCTTCAAGTGTTCTTTTTTGTTTACTGTATGTTATATTTTGGAATTTTATTATCACACGAAAAAGAAATATAAAAAGGTTTGCTGTGAAAGTGCTCTTATTTTAATATGAAAACTAAATTAATTCATTTAAATCTTCGTATCTGATAAAGAAAAAAAACGTCTAAGAATAAAATGAATAGGTGAATCTTACCATTTTCTGAAAATCCTCTCATTTACTTGAAGTTTTTGTAACATTATTGTTGAGAGTAGAGAGTGTTTTAGGAGCTGGAAATGTAATTTACGCATTCAACTTTCTGAGAGTTTAATTTCACTTTTGCCATGATTGCTGTAATTTCTTTAGAATTATAGAAATTTGTGAAGAACGTTGTAAGACTTAGGGTAATAACTTCAAAGTCCTGGTTTTGATTTTAATTTAGAATTATTTCACAGCTATTTTTCGCATAAATTCCAATGGAAGACTGCATCAAATAACCTAATAACTCAAATAGAAATTTAAAAAATGATGAGAAAAATTTGTAATTCACGGGTATATTCGGTATTTTTTTTACTTATTACGTTGCTTCGCCCTTAGGCACTACACGGAAAGGCACTATACTTATCCAGTGTACACTTATCCCTTAGGCACTACACTTATCCAATTTAGGCTAATTGGACGAATATTCATTTCCGTATTTATTGTTTCTTAAAGAATTTGAATAAGTAAAGATGTTTTGTTCGTAGAACATAATTCCTTTAAAACACTTTGGCTATCTGTATAAGTGCTTGAACATTGTGACTTATTACTTTTGGGAAAAGCATTTAGCCATAAAAAGGCTTCCTTCAAAGCTATTGCTTCGGCTTGGAAAACTGTGTTTGAATCATTAGTCTAAATTTTTTACATAGTATAACTTCTTTATCTTCGTAAGCTGTAAATGCTGCTCCAACATTATCTTGGATCATTTGTAAAAATTTCTATTCCCTTTCCTCTTGGAACATTCATATGCCAAGCGATTGGTGTTGATTGAACTGAGTATTTGCTCAATTGTGGGACTTATACTTCCACTATAGAACTTAAAATATTAATTCATCTGTCATGCAGTTGTCTTGAAAGTGAAAGGGACGGTATAACTTTGATTCCTTTTCTGTTTTAATATGTGATGGAAGCGCTCCAACAAGAACTTGAAGAGCAGTTGTTGGTGTAGCACAAAACGTTTTATATATGCAGTAATACTATTCGTTGAATTTGTAACAATTTATTTGTTGCCCTTGCCGTGCCACTATAATGCCACTATACAGGGCAGTCGTACAATAATAACCTTACAATTGCTCTTAAATACAGTGCTTTCAATATTTTACCTCTAAGTCCCCATTTGTGCGTCATACGACGATTTAAATAGTTTACCATTGTTTGTGTTTCGATCTCGCACTTCCGAGAAGTGCGGAAGGCAAACAAGCTTTCTTCAGTAAGACAGCGTTATGAGACGAATATGTCACGATTCATAATTTCAGGAGCCATGGTCCAATTCAGTAGCAGAACTACTCGTATTATTATTTTTTTGTGTGCGAATAATTAGTTAAGACCCTCACTAGAGAAAATAATTGCTACTTTTAGTGCCTTTGGGTAGTGCGAATAATACGTTTCCAAAGTTAAGCATCATGCCATTTGTAGTGCATATTATTATGCACCACTTTTTTTATTTTTATTTTTATTTTTTTTTATTTTTTTTTTTTTTTTTTTTTTTGTAATAATATCAGTAACACGCTCAGCTGGCTTGTAAGGATCCTAAGTTTCACTAACGTTTATTTTATTTTAAAACTGTACTATCACTTCTTATTTTCTACTTCTGGCCAGAATTAAATGCTTTAACTTGTTTATGCAAATTGTTTTGCTAACACGCAAGTATTTAAGTTATGGCCTTTTGCCAAGAATTAGAGAGAGAAGGAGATTTAGGCTGCACTCTTACGAGTTTTCACTCGGTTGCTGTTTGCCTTTAAGGCCAGAGGTTTATCCCTCTTGATATTTGAAAACGTATTGTAGTTTCAGCAGCTCGGCGTACTACATACGTACCCTTTTAAATAAAGGCCAGTCTTAGTGCTAGGCATTTGTATACTACACTCATGTCCATAAATTAAGGATAATGCAAAATCAGGCAAAGGAAGAGTTAGAAGCAAAACAAATTTGACTTATTTGTAAAGCTTATTTATTAAACAAAAGGTAAAGAGCAAAAAAAGATGCTATATGTTTTGATATTATTAAAAAAATTAGCGATTTTTTCTCCCTGGAGCAAATTACAAAAAAAACCTATTTAGAAAAAAACAATATTACATGGTTGGTATGATTGTTAATACATTGTATGTCTCCCAGACCATGCAATACAGTCCATACAACGCCCAGGCATGCTGAGTATCAAATTATCGATCTGATCTTGGGGGATATTACATCACTCAAAAAGAAATGATCTCCGAAGTTCCGTCAGACATGTAGGAGGAGGTTGACGGGCTGCAACTTGTCGGCCAAGCATATCCCACACGTGCTCTACTGGATTCAAGTCCGGTGAGAATGCTGGCCAGTCCATACGGGTGATATCCTCCGATTGAAGGCATTCGCTTACGATGTTTGCACGGTGAGGACGGGCGTTGTCATACACAAACACAAATTTTGCGCTCATGGCGCCCCGAAACAAACGTACATGTTGTTCCAGAATGACGTCCCGATAGATTTGGCTTGTCATGGATCCAATTTGAACATGCAGGTCAGTTTTGGAACCCAGAATAATTCCACGCCAAACGAGCACTCCTGCACCACCGTAACGGTGTCGTTCAATGATGTTTTCTTGGTGGTAGCGGGTACCTGGAGCTCTTCATATGAAAGTCCGGCGAGAATCAGACTGCAAGCTAAACCTGGACTCGTCGGAAACATCACACAAGCCCACTGTTGCGGTGTCCACAATGCATGCTCTCTACTCCAGGCTAACTGCAGGCGACAGTGAGTTGCAGTAAGTGGAACGCATCTGACAGGTCTATGAGCATATAGACCAATCTGCCCTAAGCGTCTGTACACGGTCTGCCTTGAAATTTGTCGTACCAGTGGCTGAAGAGAGCTGACGAGACAGGTCTGAGGCTGTGCTCCGCCTGTTTCTTTTGGCAGTAACTGCCAAATACCGGTCCTCATTCGGCGTTGTAATTCTGGGGCGACTTGTGCTATAACGTCTGCTCACATTACCATCATCTTGGAATTGTTGCCAAAGCCTGGAGATGACACTCTGGGCAATTCCAAGTTCGTCTGATACTTCCATTTGGGTACGCCCACATTCCAGACGGCCGATAATTCTACCACGTAAAAAATCATCCAAATACGTCCTTTGGGTCATAACTATTCGGTTATTGCACTGAAATGCTTATAAAGCGCCTAAAATTTTACTTCTTTGCCTGTATTCCTTATATATCACTCTCTTACACTCTCGTCATTGTGACGTACCATCGGTGTCATTTGGTTACTTCCTGAAATTTGCATATGATTCTTGAAGATGTGTGTAGTGATTTTACAGGTGATATATTTATTTTAGAGTTCGATTTCCGCGTGACTCCGAATCATCCTTAATTTATGGACATAAGTGTAATTCAAAGTTAGCTTTTAGTTAGAGTTTTAGTTAGTAGTTTTATACTTTTACGTTCAGACCACAAGTTTTTGGTCTCTGTATCCCGAAGTACGGAAGCACCTGTAAAGCAATAGAGAATAAAGGGTTTAGTATACCCTTCCTGCTGGTGTCGTCTATTCCACACAATCTGGAACAGAACTTTAGTAAGTTCCCTCTTCTTATTCAGGATACAATATGTTCCCGAAGCAAGTGAAGAGACATACATCTCCTGACAGTGGCGCCCGAAAAAAATAACCATGGCCGAGTTTCAAGAAGAAGCTGAGGTGCCTGCAGCAGCGGCTCAGAATCCAGAAATACCAGCTGCCGCCCTGGAAGGATTTGGTTACATCGTCCAGACCATGCGCGCATCGATGAAACCAGCAACAAGCTTTGACGGAAACTCACCGGTAACCAATTTTTTGGAAACATTGGATGACCACTTCATACTATATCCAGTCCATGAGTTCCAGAAAGTAACTTTAGCTACAAGCGCTTAATTGGTTCAAATGTATCGGAAGAAACCTCTTGGGTCAAGTGGGAAGTCCCACCTACACTTATGAAAATTTCATGACTGCCTTGGTAAAGGCCTTCCCTGTCGTAAGAAATCCTGCCAAATTGGAGACAGAACTCTTCAGCATATACCAACAACGAATTGAAAATCTCTCAAGCTTTAAGAAAAATACACGTCTTTAAACTTACGTCGGACGTAATGGACGTAAACGTCGGACGTATGGAAGCCGGACAGATCGTGAAATAATCCAAGTAATTTTGCCTAGGTTACTTCTCCAAGTACAAGACTTCATTGAATTAAAGAATCCAACGACATTGGAAAAGTTATTTGAGCTCGCAATCCAGTTTTAAAGTAGAAGAACGGCGGACATTGAAAGATGACGCCATCACGAGCAACGAAGCCAATTTTGTGCGCCAAGACCACAGCAGAGGCAAGAACACGGCTACGGAAGCAAGTCGAATCAATGATCAAAGAAACCCGAGTATCCAAAAACAACCGGCGAACGTCAACAGTTCAATAATAAGCCAGGAATAAAGTTTGAAGGCCAGCGGAATTTGATTCTTCCAAAGATTGAAGTTTTGGTGAACAATACACTGACTACCAATAAGTATTTGGACACCTATGCAAATGACGATATCTGCGGTCCTAAGGTACGTCACGGACTCCGCCGGTATATATCGTGTAGGAAACAGCATCGGCTTTAGTCGCATGCAAGATGCCTCGCAGTTCGGAGCTCTCTGATTTCGAGAAAGGTATAATTATCGGGTATCACAAATGTAGCCGATCCTTAAGGGACATATCTAGCGATCTGAAGTACCCAAAATCGACAGTGGCCTATGTGTTTAAGAAGTGGAAGGTGAGCGGTGATTGTCGGAATGTGCCCCGAGTCGGCAGACCTTCGAAACTGGGAGATAGAGACCGACGAGTGCTGTCCAGAGAAATTCGGAGAAGCCGCACCCAACCGATGGTCCCCATCCGCGAGGAGTTTCAACAGGCATCCGGGAGTATTGTTTCAATGAATACCATCCGTAAGGAAGCACATCTGCTTGGTTTTCATGGTCTTGCTACTGCCCATAAGCCTTTGATCACAAAGTCTAACCGCGCTGCTCGGTTAATGTGGTGCAAAGCACATCGAAATTGGACCGTAGATCAGTGGAAACGGGTTCTTTGGAGTGACGAATCAAGGTTCACCCTTTACCGTTCGGATGGCAGGGTCTGGGTCTGGCGTCTACCTCGAGAACGTCTCCTGCCAGAATGCATTGTGCCAATAGTCAAGTTCGGCGGAGGTGGAATTATGGTCTGGGGGTGTTTCTCCTGGTATGGGCTGGGACCTTTGGTCCCCATTCATGGTAACCTCAACTCCGATGCCTACTGCACTATTTTGGATGGCAATGTGCTTCCTACGTTGTGGCAGTTTTACGGGTTGAACCCCTGTTACTTTCAGGACGACAGTGCCAGTTGTCATGTTTCGACGTTAACCAAGGCTTGGTATGGTGCCAATGGAGTTCATCGAATGGACTGTCCTGCCCAGAGTCCAGACCTGAACCCTATCGAGAACCTCTGAGACGAGCTGCATCGCCTAATTCAGGGGTGCACTACCCGTGCAAAATCGGTGAAGGAACTTCTATGTCTTCTCCAAGCCGAGTGGAATGAAACACCACTAGCTGTCATACAAAGACTTGTGGAAAGTATGCCCCGGAGGGTCCACGCTGTAACTACCTCTCGTGGAGGCTCTACCAACTATTGATTTTGAATAAAGTTAGTTTTTCTTTTCTAGCACAGGTGTCCAAATACTTATTGGTAGTCAGTGTATTCCAGCCACCGCACTCCTGGATACAGGCGCGCAGTGTTGCTGTGTGGCAGAAGATTTTTTAGGAAATACTTCCGTAAATATAGAATATATAATTCGGATAATACGACAGTGTTAGCTGCCCAGGGGGAACGATGCAAATGCATAGGTAAAATACCACTCTACACCCGTATTAAGGATGAGCAAGTAAATTTTTTTTTTTTTTATCGTAAGAAATCTGCAAGCACATATAATTTTAAGGATAGATTTTCTTTCAGAGGCCGAAGCAACATTTGATTTTATTTAAGCTTCTCTTAAGCTGACCATGAAACCGGTGCTGGAAGTAAAAACAGAACCGCCCACCTTAAATCTCCACCACCTAACTACGGGAGAACAAGAAAAAAATCGCCAAGTGTTAAGTGAATTTTCTTCTTTATTAAGTGATATTTCCGGATTTACTCAGATTACAAATCATGAAATCGATACAGGAGATTCACTGCCAGTTCGCCACAAGCCATATCGCTATAATAAGACTAAAGAAAAAATTATAGTGTGGCACATTCGAGATATGATAAGTAAAAGGATCATAACGCCCATCTCGAGTAGTTATGCCAGCCCGGTTGTGTTATGTAAGAAAAATAATGATTATCCAGTTACACATCCAAAACGGTGGCGTTTCGCAATTGAATATCGTAAGTTGAATAACATTACTAAATACCAGGTATATCCGTTACGTATTATTGAAGAAATTTTAAGGAACATAACTTCTACGAAATACATGACTACGTTAGATTTAACGACAGGCTATTTTCAAATAGGTATAAAACCAGAAGATTTTCCTAAGAAGATGTGCCTGCTTTTATAACTCTGGCACTTATGCATTCTTGCGTATGCCGTTTGGCCTTTCAGGGGCACCGGCAACATTTCAGCGATGTATGGACATTGTGTTAAGACCTGTTCTAGGAAAGAACACATTTATATATTTAGACTATATTATTATTACTAGTGATAATTTGGATCAACATATAAAAGATTTGAGAGAAGTGTTTTCATTATTAAATGAGGCCGGTCTAAAAGTTAATGTTGAAAAGTGTAAATTTGCAGCCACTGAATTAAAATATTTGGGATATAAAATATCTCAAAAAGGAATCGAGACGGACAAATCAAAAATAATCGCCATTCACAAGTATCCGCCGCCAAATACGGCGAAGAAGCTGCCTTCTTTTCTAGGACTTTGTTCATATTATAGGTCCTTTATAAAAAACTTTGCAACTATTGCTGAACCATTGTTAAAATTAAAAAGGAAAAAGACAAGATTCTCGTGGACGGCCGAAGCCAATAGTGCTTTTGAAAAATTAAAACAAGCGTTAACACAAGCCCCTGTTTTGAAATTTCCTGAGAACGACGAGAATTTAGAAATTTCTGCAGACGCTTCGGATTATGTTGTAGGAGCAGTACTTTCCCAAAATCAGAAGCCCGTGCCCTTTTTAGTAGAACTTTAAATGAAACTCAAAGAAATTATTCCACAACTGAGAGAGAGGCATTTGCAGTTTTTGTTAGCAGTGCAGAAGTTCCGAGTCTCTTTTGGAAGTGCGCCAGTAACAGTGTATTTTGATCATGCGGCGGTAACTAGATTATACTCATGGAAAAACTTATCCACAAGGTTAATAAAATGGGCACTCAAGTTACAGGAGTACAATTTGGTAATTAAACACACCCCCGGAATGAAAAATATCGTTACAGTTGCTGTTCCGGTTTGACTAGATCTTTCACTATGCCGATGTTCCGGTTTGATTGGAAACAAACTTTTCTCTGCCTCGAAATGGCAACAGTGAGAATTTGACTTTCGATCGTTATGACGCAGCTAGAACGTTGCTCATGAGATGTAACATTAGATTCGATTCTAGATTCTAGATTAGATAATTTGTTTAGTATTTAATAAATCCTTTTAAAACTTAGATTGAGTATTTGGTCATAGAATTATAACTGAAACACCGCTTGCAGAAATTTAGATGTGGCATTTAGATACGTCGTTAGATTCATAGTTAGATGCGTAGGCAACGCCATCCACTTGATTCGATTAGTGCACATTAGTGCGTAGATAAACATTTTTTGGTGCATCGGCCGGGAAGCCGGCTAATATTCGAAAATATGGATTCGTAAGTATGGATGCCTGCAAACAGGGTAGGATAAGTTTTCTATTTTAAAGTAATTATGGGAGATCCTGCCGCTAAGCTTAAATCGAAACGCAAAGTATTACGGACCGCAGTGTCCAAGGTACTAAAGAAAATTGAGACAGAATTAAGCAAAGATGACCTTAGTATAAATGTAATAGAAGAAACTTTAGACATATTAAACGAAAAAGCAAAAACTCTTGAGTGATTTAAACAGTCAAATAGAACGGAATTTGAAGGTCGCAGAGGATGAATTTGAACATGAAGTTTCATTCGCTCTAGAATATGAAGAAAAAATCCCAACTGTGGCAATTTAGAGCAAGAAAAAAAAATTGAAGGAATTACACAAACTCGAAAATTCGGATAAAGAAAGTATGAGCATTCCTAATGAAACCAATATAGATTCCAAACTTGAAAGTAATAAATTTATTCGCCTTCCAAAATTGACTATCTCTAAATTTCTTGGTGATTCTAGCAATTGACAAGAATTTTGAAGTCAATTCCAGGCAGCTATCCTTAACAATGACTCATTATCGAAAGTAAATAAGTTCAGTTACTTAGTCGTTACTAGGTGGGGTAGCTTATAATGCCGTTTCCAGACTTTCGCTTACAAATGAGAACTATGATTCAGCTATAGAATTGTTAATTAACAGGTTTGAGAGAAAAGATATGGTAATAAATGCTCACATGAATACACTGTTAAATATTTCCCCTGTTAAAAATGTAAGAGATATAGAAAATCTTAGGAATTTATATGATCAGTGTGAAACTCAAATTAGATGCATAAAGTCAATGAACGTGGTATCAGAAACTTACGGTAGTTTACTTTGCCCAATATTGTTAACATTAATTCCATCAGAGATGACATTAGAATACAGTCGCAGTAGAAACAGTGACCAAACATGGAACGTTAACGAATTGATGGAATTTATTCTTAAAGAAATCGAAAGCCGCGAAAGAGCTACGCAGTTTGTAGGGTTTATATTTATTTTAACTAACATTTATTTTAAGTTTAAACTATCTTTCCTGTCAAGCCTTACTTTCCCCTGGAACTGCCAATGCCAGAATATGTAAATTTGAGTAGAACGCGCAAGCATTCAAATTATCAGCGGAAGTAGTATGATTTAAATAGAAGGAAACAAGTTCGGTGAGAGAGTTATTCTTACTTCGCGAGCGCGGAGGTAGAAATCGAGAATTAAAGAACCCCGCGTTGCGGCCTATGTGCTTGGCGGGAAGTAGTTGCAATTGTTCCAGTGAGCTTCAAGTCTGCTGAATTAGCTGCGGCTTTTGTAAAACGCGGTGAGTTAGTTATTTTAGAGAGCCTCGTAGTT
This sequence comes from Stegodyphus dumicola, assembly GCF_044657685.1. Classification (NCBI taxonomy): domain Eukaryota; kingdom Metazoa; phylum Arthropoda; class Arachnida; order Araneae; family Eresidae; genus Stegodyphus; species Stegodyphus dumicola. The sequence continues at coordinate 127,591,565 of NC_140771.1, read as the reverse complement.
AGAATATTGTCTTTACTTTCTTTTCAGGTTTTTATTTTTATTTGACTGCCTAGTTGGCAAAGTTTGTAAGCGTCAAGAGGACGCAATTGTAAATTAGTACGTTGAATAAAAAGGGACTCAAACCCTTTATAAGACTCTGTGGTTTATACAAGCTTTCACAGTCACCTCTTGGTTGCGTGCTAGTTAGAGGCGCGCAACGTTATATTGGCGCCCGAACACTTATCGAACTGAAATGGCCGAAAACTGGATGGAAGCCGCTGGACAACACCAAGAAATGACAACGCAGTTAGAAGGATTTGGATACCTGGTCCAGACTTTGAGAGCATCAATCAAGCCAAACGTCTATTTCGACGGAAAAAATTCGGTGTCCGTATTTTTAGAAGGTATAGAAAACCACTTTCAGCTCTACCCTGTGCCTAAAAGACAAAAAGTTGCCATCGCCACATCAGCACTAAGAGGACAGGCCGCGCTATGGTGGAAAAATATAGGAAAATTTCTACTAAATAAATTTGGAAGCTCGACGTATACATTTGAAAATTTCAAAAAATCGTTAGTAAAGGCCTTCCCCATAGTGAAAGATCGCGCACGGCTGGAAGCCGAGCTATATAGTTTCTATCAACGGGATACAGCACAATTGACGGACTTTATTTTACGAAAAATCAAGCTAACGGATATGCTGTATGGCAAGAAACCTGATGCGGAGATTATTGAAATAATATTACCAAGATTGTTACCCGCTGTCCAAGACTACTTTGAAATTAGAAACCCAACCACATTGCAGGAACTTTTCGAATTGGCGGTGAAATTTCAAAATCGCAGAATCGCGGAAAGAGCGAGAGGGGAAACATATTCTCAAAGTACCAGAAGGAAGGAGGAAACAAGAAATGGAAATCGCTCATATGGGGGAAAGAACTATCAAGCTAACGCATCGAAACTTGAAGGGCAAGGCCCAAAAAGAAAATTTGAAAATAAGCATCCGCGTACCCAGAAGACACAGATTGAAAGGAAAGCTTTAAACGACTAGAGGGGCCTGTGAAAGGGAGGGTCCAGACCCCGGAAGTTTTAGAAAAACCCTCAAATAGACATCTAAATACAGTCATCGTAAAAAACTCACAGCTACCAATTATACAAGTCCTGGTTGGCGATGTACCAGTAGAAGCCCTCATCGATACAGGAGCAGAAGGAAATTTCATGAGTGAAAAGTTCTTCAAAAAGAATTTTTATAGGATACGACCCTTTAAAACCAGAAATACGGAAATTATAGCGGCGCAAGGAAAAACATGTCACTGCATCGGGAAAGTATCATTAAACATACAGGTAAAAGAGGAAAATCTCAAAGTATTAATTTTTGTGGTGAAACACCTCCAACACTCTCTTATTTTAGGTATGGACTTTTTAAGGGCCGCGAGGGCCAAATTAAATTTTCAAGATAGTTCCGTGGTGCTGGAGATGGACCAGAGGGTGGTGGAACCTGCGGAGACACCTGAATTGGACCTTAGCCATTTGAATGACCAGGAAAGTAAAGCAATACAGCAAGTGGTGAGTAATTTTTCTCATTTGTTTTCAGAAAAACCGGGAAACTGTTAGATCGTGACTCACAAGATTCAATTAAAGGCCGAAAAACCTTGTAGGACTAAACCTTACCGCTATGACAAACAAAAAGACGTAATCATCGAAGAACATATTCAGGAGATGTTAAAGAATAAAATAATAACGCCCATAAATAGTGAGTACGCGAGTCCAGTGGTACTATGTAGGAAAAAGAACGAGTTTCCTCCTTCGGATAAAAGGGCTTGGAGGTTTGCTATCGATTATAGAAAACTAAATAGCATAACTAAATTCCCAGTTTACCCTTTGCCGGTTATAGACGAGATCATTAGACAGATCAAATCGACGAGATATATGTCTACTTTGGACTTAACGTCTGGCTACTATCAAATAGCTATGAGACCCGAAGATATACATAAAACCGCGTTTATAACAAAATCGGGCACTTATGCATTTTTACGCATGCCTTTTGGGTTGTGTGGGGCCCCATCAACATTCCAGAGAGCTATGGACATTGTTCTAAAGCCTGTCCTAGGAAAATCAACTTTAATTTATCTAGATGATATAATTATAACGAGTAGTACGTTGGAACAACACGTTAATGACCTCGAACAAGTTTTTAAATTATTAAAAGAGGCCGGTCTTACAATTAACGCCTCAAAATGCAAGTTCGCAACTAAAGAACTTAAATATCTCGGTTATAAAATTTCGCAAAAGGGTATAGAAACGCAAGATTCAAAAATAAAAGCTATTAAGAATTTCCCACCGCCCAACACCGCCAAGAAACTTTCGTCTTTCCTTGGACTATGCTCTTACTATCGATCTTTCATAAAAGATTTCGCTAATATTGTTGAACCACTCTTAGTAATCAAAAGAAAAAAGAGTAAATTTACGTGGACAGCGGAAGCTAACACGGCTTTTGAAAGATTAAAAGAAGCGCTTATTAATGCCCCTGTTTTAAAATTCCCTGAGGGGGACGAAAACCTGGAAATTGCGGCAGATGCATCAGACTATGCGGTGGGTGCGGTTCTTATGCAAAATAACCATCCGCTGGCATTTTTTAGTAAAACATTGAATCAAACACAAAGGAATTATACAGCTACAGAAAGAGAAACATTAGCCGTATTAATGGCTGTACACAAATTTCGAGTTTATTTCGGCAAATCGCCAGTAACAGTCTTTTCGGATCATGCGGCTGTTGGTAGACTTTACTCGGGAAAAAACCTAACGCCCAGGTTAATAAGATGGGCTTTAAAACTCCAAGAATATAATATCACAATAAAATATAAACCGGGTAAGGAAAACAATGTAGCTGACGCACTTTCTCGTATAAAACTGGACGATGAAGGTAATGAACTTAAATGCGCTGTGTTGACTTCAAAAATTTTAGATTCTAGAGATACGGTTATTACTGAACTGAAAGCTGATCCTGAATTTGGAAATATCTATGCTTATTTGAAAGACCCAGAAAGCTTTGAGCATACAGATATCGATGCGATAAGAAATAGAGCAAAAAACTATGAAATAATAGATAATTTATTATTCTATATACGAAAACAACGAACGAAAATCTTGAGTATAAGCCAGTCATCCCAGCCTCGCTTCGATTAAGCATTTTGAAAGAGTTGCACGAAAAAAAACAGCGGGCCACCTCGGGGTCAGAAAGACTTTAAAAAGGGTACGCGAGGCGGTATATTTCCCGCAATTATACAAAATAGTAACGGCGTATGTCAGGTCCTGCAATCAATGTCAGTTAATAAATGATATTAATTACAGCCCGGCCGGGTACTTAAATAGCATTCGCGCTACATTTCCGAATGAAATTTTAGGCATAGATCTCCTTGGTCTCTTCCCCCAGAGAGAGTTAAATAAAAATCGTTTTCTTTTAGTAATAGTAGATCATTTTTCAAAATGGATAGAAATTGTTCCACTTAAACGCGCGTCAGCCAAAACAGTCGCAGATGCATTCTTACACAGATACATTTTAAAATACGGTGCACCGATTAAAGTCATTAGCGATAACGGAAAACAATTCATTAGTCAAATATTTGAAAACATATGCAATGGACTTGATATACGCCATATCAAAATGGTTCCGTATAGACCACAGGCTAACATAGCAGAAAGAGTTAATAAAAACATTGTAAAAATAATTCGCAGTTACGTTAGCACACATCACAAGCGCTGGGATGGCTACATAAATGAATTAGCTTATGCTTTAAGAACGGCACATCATGATACTACGGGAAAAACTCCAGCAGAATTATTTTTAGGCAGAAAGTTAATTACGCCTTTAGATAAATTATTCTTTGTGCAACAAAGAGAGCAGGAATTTAGACAAAAGGACGTGCAAAAACTAATTGATCAGGCGCTTAAAACTTCGGATACGGCAAGAAATAGACAAAAGTTATATTACGATAGAAAACGCCGTGAAGCAGATTTTAAAGTTGGGGATAAAGTATTGAAACGGAAATTTTCTTTATCAAGTGCTCCAGACAATTTTATGGCAAAGCTAGCTCCAAAGTTTGAAGGCCCCTATGTAATTCAGGAAATCAAAGGAGTAGTCTTATATCTTAAAAACGAGAGAGGGGAAATCTGTAAAGCAAGTCCCGACCAGGTGAAAAAATACTATAATCCAAATGATTTTGAAATCCTTAAAAGTTTCTTGCAGGACTCAAGTCTAAACGAAATAGAAGGGCCAGAGACTGCGACAAGTATTCCACCACCCAAGAAACGAAGAACTGAAGAGAGACCTAGCACTTCTACAACCCGGACGTCGGTATCAAAAAGAAAAAAGGATTTTCAAACTCCGGCGTTTAAGAAAAACAAAAATACAGATGAACCGGGTAAAGAAACGGTGGTAAAGACGAAAACACCACCTACAAAAGATGGCAGGAGAAATTACACATCAAGGAGAACGCGCACACGGCCACAGAGTCAGGTGCCAGCAAGGCCGCCGTTCCGGAAACTGAAACGCCAACAGGAGGCACAAAAGTACGAGGAACAGAAGAAATTCAAGGACTCCAGACCGGAGGACGTCAAGACCAGCAGTCCCAGGCAGAAACGCAAAGGACAACAACCAGACGATTACTCCGTCAAGAGGCCAGCATGTAGAGGACGCAAAAGAAAGATCAACGGGGACGACACGCGGAGATCAACAAGGAGAAGATTGACATCCATGACACCTCTAACTTGGGATCAATTTTGTCAAAAACGGATGACGGAGTTTCAAGCATCGAAAACTCAAAGATAAGTTAAAACCTTCTATAATTTTTTTTCTCTTTTGTTCCGAAATGTTATGCATAAGTACGAAGTTCTATGTTTTGACGAAAGTCAATATGTCTCGGTTGAGACTTAGTTTTGTTTTACTTTATTTAGCTAAGGCAAAAGTATTATTTTCTTTAAGTGTAAAAGCTAAAAACAAGCATTTTCTGTTGGTCGAAAGACTAATTCTGTTATGTTAAAGCCAAAATTTGGCCGGAATAACTTCGTATTCTTGTACTAATAAGAATTTTAGTTCCAGTGCCGCCAGCTTGGCGAAGAATGAGTAAAGTAAAAATTTATTTTCTCTTATTCATTTTATGGTAAAGTGTAAAAAGCATATGTATTAAACTTTTGTAAATGTATGTAAATACTTGCATGTTATGTAAAAGTAGAATTTAGTCTAGAAGCATAAAATTGTAGATGCTAAAAGTGAATGCTTAAAAGCAATGAAGTCAAAATTTAAGTATTAAACTGTAAAGTCATGCTTTAGAGCGAAAGCCTGCATGTTTAAAGATGAATGAGGGGGAAGCTAGAATGAATGTGTTTTGTAGGGTTCTCCACCTACATTTGAATTTTTAAGAATTTGTTAAAGTAGCTCATTGAGTTGTAGAATGTAATGTGTCTATTTGGTTGTTGAATTCTAACAAATCATGGTGGTTAGGGGAAGTGTTGTAAGACTAAAACACGAATATTCCCGTTTGACACCACACACGGTGGAGAGCCAGGGTAAAGTTAAATTAATGCTTGAAAAATTGAATGAATGTGAAGTAAGCAATAACTAAGAAAAACGAAACGTTAAAAACAAAAATTTATTGTGTCAAGAAAGTGTAAATTATAATGTATGTAGAAAGATACTGATACTTATTCCTTCCAGATGCTGGAAGGAAAGACCAAGATTGATTGATGAAGTCCAGGAAAAGTTGCTGTAAGAAGAAAGCTTTGTAACGACTAACAGAATTTTAATTGTTACAGAAGATTTTTTTGTGTAAACGAGGCTTTCGCCAGTTAGTTCAGAATTAGATAAACTTACAACAGGTCGTTTGTAGGACCTGCTTCCAAGTTTTCCAAATTCTGGCAGCGGCAAATGTAGGGTTTATATTTATTTTAACTAACATTTATTTTAAGTTTAAACTATCTTTCCTGTCAAGCCTTACTTTCCCCTGGAACTGCCAATGCCAGAATATGTAAATTTGAGTAGAACGCGCAAGCATTCAAATTATCAGGGGAAGTAGTATGATTTAAATAGAAGGAAACAAGTTCGGTGAGAGAGTTATTCTTACTTCGCGAGCGCAGCGGTAGAAATCGAGAATTAAAGAACCCCGCGTTGCGGCCTATGTGCTTGGCGGGAAGTAGTTGCAATTGTTCCAGTGAGCTTCAAGTCTGCTGAATTAGCTGCGGCTTTTGTAAAACGCGGTGAGTTAGTTATTTTAGAGAGCCTCGTAGTTAGAATATTGTCTTTACTTTCTTTTCAGGTTTTTATTTTTATTTGACTGCCTAGTTGGCAAAGTTTGTAAGCGTCAAGAAAACGCAATTGTAAATTAGTACGTTGAATAAAAAGGGACTTAAACCCTTTATAAGACTCTGTGGTTTATACAAGCTTTCACAGTCACCTCTTGGTTGCGTGCTAGTTAGAGGCGCGCAACGTTATAAGTTAAATGAGAGTAGAGAAACAAAAACAAAACACCGAGCAGAAATGATTCATAACTGGAGGAAAAATCAAACGATCATCTCCACTCCGCTCACGATAATGTAAACAACAAGCGCAGTAAACAATTTGAAAAAAATTCGCCGAAAACGTATGAATATATTGCTCCAGTCGCTAGGAGTAAATGCATATATTGTGACGAACTACACGATTCGGAGCGCTGTGAAATGAAAACCGTGGAGGAGAAAAGAAATATTTTGAAATCTCAAGCCCGATGTTTTTTGTGCCTACAATCTCAGCATAAAATTAAGCAGTGTAAGGAAAGAAAAATGTGCGAAATATGTAATAAAAAACACAATAGGTCTATCTGTTTCCAACTCGAAACCAAATCAGAGAAAACAAGGTCGTGTCGACAATTCCATCGAGTAAAGAAGATATTCAGATTAGTCAATTAAAAACCGAAACTTTCCGCAGTGCGCTGCTACACACGTGCACTGTTATGATACGTCCATTTTCTGATAAGGATAATTTAGAACCAGTTCGTATTCTATTACAGGGTTCGTACGGTCCTTAAAAGTCCTTAATTTTTTCAAAAATGATTTTTGGTCCTTAAGAGTCCTTAATTTTGGCCAAAATGAATAAACGGTCCTTAATTTTGCTCATTTGACATTTCTTATCATTTCTAATGATTGCCATTCTAAGTGTGAATTACGATTTCTCATGAATATGGAATTAAAATTACAGGGCTCTTAACCAATCTGTTGGCGGATTTGCGTTGCAAACGATAATATATATATATATATATATATATATATATTAGCTACCCGAACGAAAGTATCGGTGTGTGATTGGCTATTCATCCAATCTTTCGAAACAGGTGTTATCCATAAATTTAGGCAGATTGTGACGAAAGCGTGAAGCCGGAAGTTCTTTAAGAGGCGAAAGTGATGATGAAGGAGCTCGAGAAAAAAAAGGGGGGGGATTCTGAAAATATTTGCCAAAATTAGAGCAATTCCAACCTGGAAGGCCACAACCCTTCCGACGCCAATAGGAACAAGATGTCTGGAAAGTGCATTTTCAATAAATTGTGGCTTCATCAAGCTGGCTACAAAGACTGGATATTGATGGATGGCAATCCTTAAATGTGGTCTTTGTCTGAAACAAATTGAAATTTCTAGAATGGGAGAGTCAGCGCTGAAAATTCACATGAAAATTAAGTTTCGTTTTATCATTTCAGTTTGTTTTTACACAGTTTTGCTTAGCTTAATTTCTGTGTTTGTTTCAATTAAGCCATAAATTAATTTTTTATCACCTTCTACGGAGTTTATTCTCTTTTGCACAAACTATATGTATGGGATATCGGAATTATGAGTTTATTTCTGCAGAGGGTCTGTTATCGATTTCGCGGAAAATCTGTTGGCTCCATTTCGATTTTAGGTCGCCAAGGGCAAATTCGATAACGCTAGCCGAGAAAAAGTGAAGTTCGGAAATACGTTTTGAAGCTTCAATAGACAATTAAGTATTTGGTTTAAACCTATGTTTGATTTGGATTAAGTATTTGGTTTAAACCTATGTTTGGTTGATAGTAATGCATAATTTTTGCTAATGGCGATACAATCATTAGTTGAAAATAACTAACTAATTAAAATTTTTTAATATTTTTAAAGCTGAAAACAACTAATTGAAACTAATTTTCCTGAATTAACTAGACGCAAAATTAATTTTCATGAATTACTTAAGTTATTGGGTAGAAGTTTAACTGAAAATATACATTCCGTATTATATATATATTTATACAGTACAAAGTCCGAGGTCTGGACTCGTCGGGACTTCGGCGATCCCAGATTTGAGATTTTTCCGGATATTAGATCATTTTAAATCTACTAAGATGCCACGTAGAAATTATAAAATTGAAAATATGAAATCGTGATTTATGAAATAATGAAGCATTTATGATTTAAAAGGTATCAAAATTTACAAAAGAAAAGAGCTTAATATTTATATGTTTACTTTATTAAACATTTCTTTCAATGTGAGTTGTTTGATTTGTTTTCTCTGCTAATACTTCAGACTAATACTATAGACATATAATTTCTTGTTCAGTTATTAAATTCCATTGTTCAAGTCCTGTAATTGCTGTGTCGAGAATTCCGAATAACTTGTCAATCAAAATTTTTTCTCGTTCAGTAACCTCTCTGTTATTTTCTTCACTATCGGTAGCTGTATTTTCTGGATTTAGAACCAACCATACTACAGATTTCGCCCTCCGTTAATTGATTGATGATTGGGCATTGTCATCGCAATGAAAAACTTCTGTTTAACTTCGCTAAATTCTGCCGCCTGGTGCGGCCATGCGAGCTCTGGCACTGGTTCTGGCTTTATGTGAATAACAAATCAGTTATTCTTAATTCAAATAGCACTAAATATAATCGTTTGTCCTATGAGTATCATTAACAAAATCTATTTTTAGCATAAGGAAAGAAATTTCTGCTAAATCTCCCCTTGTCAACATTTTAGCGCATTAAACTTAAATCTGTAATCGGATAATACTCTGTTATTTGGCGTCGCTGCATGATTCATCACTCAAGTTGTCATCCGTTGATAAACATGCGGTGATGAAAGCAAAATAAAATAAATAATGATTCGCGATTTCGGCATCAAGGATATAAAATATTAGTTGGTGTAAAATTAACAAATGTTTCGGTTTCAGATTATGCCGCTATGGAGTCAAATTACTAATCACACAAATTTATGCTAAAATAATTATTTCTTCAATAATGAGATATTTTATTTAGCGCCAAACTGAGATTAAGAATCGGGATTTCCGACATGTTTTTTTATTATGAGGAAAAAATCTAATGCGCGTGCGTAAAGCATACCCCTTACCTTCAAAAAAGCCCTAAAAAATTGGTTGGTGGTAGCTTTGAGATCCGGATTTTAGATCATTCCAGATGTTGGATGTCCGGATCTCGTACTTTGTATATATATATATACATCTTTCAAAATATAACATACCAGTATGAATTCACTCTTTTAAAATAATTCTACTTTAATTAAACTTAGGAGATAATATAATCAATTAATCAATATTGTTTAGGAAATAAATTATATATATATAGTAAAAAATATATATTTTCACTATTCAAGTATTCACTGCGACAAGTATTCTTACCTTGTCACATGAACAGGCCTCTGTGGAAAGGGGCTTCTCTGTAAATAAAGCAATTGAAATTGAAAATTTAAGTGACTCATCATACATTTTTCAACGCCCGGTATTTGATTACATAAAATTTTCTGGAGGTGTTCTTAATATCGAAATTAATAAAGAAATGAGATCAGCAGCAGCTTCTGCAAGAAGTGGAGTTCGTTATTTAGAAGTTCAGTATTTAGAAGAACAAAAAATCTTTAACTAAATCTGAAAATTCAAAGAGGAAAAGAAATATTATTGAGGAAGAAATTGATTATATGAAGCAGAAGAAAAAATTTCTTCAAAAGGACATTAAAGATATTAATGAAGAAGTAGATGCTTTAGCAGATGAAGCTGAGACCAGCAGGAACATTGATTTGTTTATCAAAGCAAATGAACTTAGAAGAATAGTTAAAGAAAAGGAAATAGACATAAATAAATTAGATGTTAAAATAGCTGAAAAGATTTCATATTCAAAAAAAGCACAAATGTTTTGTATCTTTTTTTGAACAGTTTATTATTCTAGTATCTTTCAAAAAACCAAGGAAATAAATTGTATGTTTACAAATCAGTTATTTTAATCTGCAAAATATTCTTACATTGTGATTATAATAGTAGTTGACTGTGTTTAAATAAATATCAAATAAGTTAAATAATAATCATGTAAATCTCTAAAATAGTGACTGTTATTAGTGTAAAATACACTTATACATGTTTTTCAAGAAATTATGTTCCTAATTTAATGTTATCTACTTCATAACTTGTAGGGAGTTAGTTTAATTTTCAAAATTGTTTTATGGTAAGTATTAAATTGAATTTAATAATAGTGCATAATACACACTTCTGTTAGTTTCTTAAAGTGAAATTACAAGCATGAAGTGGGTTGTATGTATAATTGCTTTATTCTGTTCATTTTTTGTTTGCTGATAGGTCCTTAATTTTTTTTGATGGTCCTTAAAAGTCCTTAATTTTCATGTAAGGAAATGTGTACGAACCCTGTATTAGACAATGGATCGATGAGAAGTTTTATAATTCAGGACATTTCAGAGAAGTGTAAATTACCTGTTATTCGAAAGGAGACTTTGTCCGTATTTGCCTTTGAGTCTAACCAGGCAACAGAACAAACTTACAACGTTGTGAAAGTCAAACTAGAAAACAGAAATGAACCATCCCTAAATATAGAAATTGAAGCTTTAGAAACTAACCAAATATGTGCAACTAATTTACCTTTTCCTGATATCCCAGTTTCCAAAATTAACAAAGAGTTAATAGGATTACAGTCAGCTGATTCTTGTGAATTCAGTGACAAAAATATTGCTGTTTTGATCGGAGTAGATTACTATCATAAAATAATAACTGGTAGACTTAAACGTTTTAAAAATAAACTTATAGTTTCCGAATCAATATTTGGATGGTGCCTTCAAGGTCGTACTGATTCTAACGGTGAATCGTTAAACATGGACATTATTGTTGACGATAAATTGGTCTCAACACAGTCAAAGCTGTTTTGGAAATTAGAAACATTGGGAATTGAACAAGGGAAGGAAATTAGTAAAATAGATAATGACATTTTAGAGAATTTTAACAGAACTATCGAATTTAAAGAAATGCGATATGAGGTTAAACTCCTGTGGAATGAACATTCGTCTGAATCAAAAACGAATTACGTAAATGCAGAAGTTCGCTTTAATAAACTGGTTAAAAGGTTGAGCAATGATCCACTGCTTCATCAGCAGTATCACTCAGTTATAGAACAGCATTTAAAAATGGGTATAGCTGAGGAAATTGATCCAAGTTCTGAAAAAACAGGAAGAATTTATTACATGCCTCACCAGCCAGTTATTCGACCTGACAAACCTGTGAGAGTTGTATTTGATGCATCTAGCCATTCGAAAAGTGAATAGTATTCTTTAAACGATTGTCTCTATTCCGCTCCTAATTTAAATCCACCATTGTTAAAGATATTAATACAATTTCGTACACATAGCACAGCATTTACTGCCGACATTGAACAAGCCTTTCTCCAGATTTCTCTGTCACCTGAAGCTAGGAATGCTGTAAGATTTTTGTGGGCAATTAACCTTACAGATAAGGATGGGAAAGATAACACGAAAATACTTAGGATGACTCGCGTTTTGTTTGGAGCTTCATCCAGCCAATTTTTGCTTGCCGCTACTATCAAACATCACATAAATACCTTTAAAGAAACAAATCAGAAAGCAGTTAAACTATTGAACGATTGTTTATACGTAGACGATTTAATAGGTGGGGATGAAGACGAAAACGAAGCTAAACTCATATACGAAGATATTAGATATATATTGAAAGCTGCTGGTTTCAACATGCGAAAGTGGAAAACAAATTGTGTGAATCTGCAGGAAGTTTTTGACGAATACGAAAATGGTGAAATCTAGAAAGTTCTGGAACAGAAGGTGTTGGGATATAAATGGAATTACAAGGAAGACCTTCTGAAGATAGAATCACAAAATCTAACTAATCAAGCTCAAGGGAAAACAAAGCTAATGACAAAAAGAGAAGTTCTTAAAACCATTGGAAAGCTTTACGATCCCATTGGATTTATAAGTCCATTCACTATTGGGGCAAAAATACTAATGCAGGAAATTTGGCAACTTGGAGTAGATTTGGACGATCCGTTACCATTGGACTTTGAAAACAGAATGAAAAAATGGACTAAACATTCAGCGACATTACTTCCGAAAGACTAACAAGTCTGAATTGAGAGACAATTAAATGCATTTTACCGACGCAAGCCATAAGGTATATGGAGCTGTGATATACCTGCGGTACGTCACGACGGACAGTGAAATAGGAAGTAGTTTTGTCATTTCCAAAACCAGAGTAGCTCCACTGAAGAAGCTGTCCCTTCGAAGATTAGAGCTGATGGGGGCGCTTATCGGAGCAAGATTAGCCTCGAATGTGAAAGAACAGTTAGAGAAAAGACTCCAGATGAATGTATATTTTGGTCAGACTCTTCTGTTACGTTACATTGGATAAAGGGCGATCTAAATAAATGGAAGCCATTCATCCAACATCGAGTAATGGAAATACGAGAGAAAACATCACCTGAATCCTGGAATTATTGCCCTGGAAATGAAAATCCGGCTGATATGCTGGCCAGAGGAACAAAGACAAATTCCACGAAAGGAATAACGTTATCTGAACTACGAAATAGTGACATGTGGTGGCATGGACCTAAGTGGCTATTACAGAGCATCGATTCGTGGCCTAAATTTCCAGAATCAGTAAGAGATTTCAAAGATAATGAAGAGCTTGAACTTCGAAGGGGAGCTGTAGTGAACTCAACAGTCACAGGTGAAAATTCCATCGAGAACGAATTCATTAAAAGGTATTCGTCATTTAGCAAATTGATTAGAACTACGGCATGGTGTTTAAGGTTTGCGAACAACTGTAGAACCAATCCACCATTAAGAAGAGAAAGTTTTTTGAGTGCTTTTGAACTACAGAATGCAACAAAGGTGCTAGTCAAATGTGTACAGCATTCTGAATTTCAACCTGAAATTAAGTGCCTGCAGTCGAAACGATCAGTTCCAAGTAATAGTAAGGTTTTATCTTTAAATGTATTTCTTGATGAAGATAAACTTTTACGAGTTAGTGGGTAGATTGAGTCTTTCCAATCTTTCAGAAGACCAGAAACATCAACTTCTTTTACCCAAAAGACATAATTTCACTGAATTACTCATAGATTATTATCACAAAAAATCTCTTCATTCGGGCGTTCAAACAACACTTTCTCTTATTAGGCAATTATACTGGGTACCTTCCGGACAAGATAGAATTAGACGCGTTATAAGTTAATGCATGACGTGCTTTCGGACAAGGAACCAAACCATAAACCAAATGATGGGAGACTTACCTAGAGATAGAGTTGTAATAACTAGACCATTCAAAAATTAGGACTGGACTTTGCAGGTCCAGTTATCACCAAGCCTAATTTGAAAAGATCTAGGGTTACTTTTAAATCACATCGCGATATTTATTTGCTTTAGTACAAAGGCTATTCATTTAGAAGTAGTATCGGATTTGTCTACTGAAGCCTTTCTAGCATGTCTTAGAAGGTTTATTGCCAGACGATCTAAACCATCCATTGTTTGGAGTGATAACGCTACGAACTTCAAGGGAACAAAGAATATTCTTGGTAAACTCTTTAGAATTTGCATATCGGATCCTATTCAGTGCTTTAGTTCGGAAGAAGGTATAACATGGGGATTTATTCCTCCTTCTTCCCCGCATTTTGGCGGATTATGGGAGGCTAATATAAAATCAATGGAGAGAATTTTGACAAAGACCGCGAAAACGACAGTTTTAAACTTTGAAGAGCTGTATACATTAATTACACAAATAGAAGCCTGCTTGAACTCTCGACCTCTATCACCTATCTCGGCTGATCCAACAGATCTTCAGCCTTTAACTCCATGTCATTTCCTAATAGGAGCTCCACTTTTGTCGATGCCAGAACCGAATGATTCTATAGATTCGTTGACCTTGTCTTCTAGATGGATCTTAATTCAAAAACTTAGAACTAATTTCTGGAACCGTTGGAGCGTGGAATATTTTAATCATTTGCAGAACCGCTCAAATTGGAATCAAGGGAGATCCAATCTCAAGGCAGGACAACTAGTCTTGTTAAAGGATAAAAACAAGACACCCATGAAGTGGACACTAGCTCGCATTGAGGGGACCTTTCCTGGTCCACATGGACTAGTACGAGTCGTAGACGTCAGAACCTCAGATGGAATCTTTCGTCGAGCTGTCTCCAATATCAATCCACTCCCATTTCCAGTTGCCATATCCAGAATGAAAATAGATTAAGAAGGTAATACTGTAAAGGTGGCAATGCTCGCAGCATATACGATACATTCCCGAGAAACTGTAATACCCGAACTGGGTAAGGATCCGGAATTTAAAAATATATATGATTATTTAAAAGATACTGAAAATTTTAGCCACCAAGATATTGTGGCGATAAGAAATAGGGCGGCCCATTACGAACTAATAAATGGTCTATTATTTTATACAAAAACTACGAATTCCAACAACGAATTTCGACCTGTTATCCCAGCTAATCTTAGATTAAATATACTGCAGGAATTGCTTGATTCGTCGTTGGCATCTCATCGTGGTGTTCGAAAAACCATCCAAAGCAATTTATTTTCCTGAGCGAAGCAATTTATTTTCCTGAGCTGCCAAAGTTAACAAGGGCGTATGTCCAGTGCTGCCCAACATGTAAAGCAGTTAATTATGTTAATTTCTGCCGGCCGGGTTTCTAAAAAGCGTTAGATGAGAGTTTCCAAATGAAATCATTGGCATCGATTTATTGGACCCTTTCCCGAAAAGTCAGTTAAATAAAAGTCGGTATCTCCTTGTTATGGTTTACCATTTTAGTAAGTGGACCGAAATTGTTCCCTTAAAATGAGGCTCTGCGAAATTAGTTATTGATTCTATTTTAAATAAATATATTTTAAAATACGGGGTGCCCCTAAAAGTTATATCGGATAATGGTCCACAGTTTGTAAGTAACATATGTGAAGACATGTGCCAAAAACTGGGCATACGTCATTTAAAAATGGTCCCGTATTGGCCGCAACAAAATATAGCGGAACGGGTCGATAGAAATATAGTGAAAATTATTCGTAGTTATGTTAAAAATTTTCATAAAAGCTGGGATAACTATGTCAATGATTAGCTTTCGCCCTTAGGACCGCCAAACATGACACGACGGGCAAAACTCCTGCTGAGTTATTTTTAGGCAGAAAGATTATAACGTCGTTAGATAGATTATTTTATGTTCAAAAAAGAGCCCCTGAATTTCAAATGGGCGATATAGAAAAATTAATTAACGAAGCAAAGAAGAACACTGAAGTAGCACAAAGAAAAGAGAAGTTGTATTATAACATGAAACGACGAGGAGTAACTTATAAGGTAGGTGACGAAGTGTTAAAAATTAAGCATTCACTTTCTTCAGCACCAGAAGGTAAAATTGCGAAGTTCTATCCACGATTTGAAGGACCTTATGTAATAGAGAAAGTAACTCAGGCTGTAGTGGTGTTAAAAGCCAAGAATGGTGAAACGTGTACGGCAAATATTGATCAAATCAAACCATTTTACAATCGTAATAAAATGCAAATATTTAAAGATTTTTTGCAGGATCCAGTACGGCAGGCACAATCTCCAGAGGTGGCACAACGACAACCACAAGGGCCAGCCATGAGTAGAGAGGTCTACACGAAAACCGTTGGAAAACTGAAGGTAATAAGAAAAAGAAGCCGTTCCATCGACCAGAAAATAGAGGGCACGACCGCCCCTAACATGAAGAAGGGAAAAGTTCTAGCAATGCAAAGGGAGCCAGGAGAAATGGCCGCAACCATAACTCTGTTCCAAAACGGAAGAGGGAACCATCGGGTAGGATTCTACGCAGCAAATGTCCACGAATCGACCAAGGAAAACCAGCTGCAGATGCAAGAAAGCAACAAATTTTTGAACAGCCAGCAACTAGATCCAGGCAACAACGAGAGAGAGAGTTGTCCCAATACCTCCAAGAACAGCTGTCATCAAGCGTCCGGGAGTACAATCAGAAGTTAAGAAGATTTTCAAGGGTCATCAAGCATGCAAAAAAAAAAAAAAAAAGAAAAGAAAAGAAAAGAAAAAGAAAACGCACTGATGAAGGAATTGAAGTGCGAACCTGTGCACAAGACGGAAGATAAACCAGACAATAGTCTTCGTTACTTTCCAGGACTGGGTGCCTAAACGGATGTCTGAATATCACAAAGATAAGTAAAACTGTATGTTACTTTGAAACTTTAATTTTTCGTTCTTACTGCAAGTGGCAGAATTTAAGAAGTTTTAACTCATGTGAGGCCTACCTTTATCGCCAAAAAGGCGAGAAAGGAGTTTTACCTATTTTGTTACTATGTTTTTCTGTTACTCGCGAGTAATCTAAAATTATTGTATAATAGTAATATGTAAATACTTGAGTATTGTAAAAGCTTTTTTAATCCACGAGAAAGGTACCTTGGCGATAAAGGAATTTTACCTATTTTGTTACTATGTTTTTCAACTACTCGCGAGTAATCTAAAATTATTGTATAATAGTAATGTGTAAATACTTGAGTATTGTAAAAGCTTTTTTAATCCACGAGAAAGGTACCTTAAGAAAATTGTAAAAAGATTGTATAAAATTTTATTTAAAAAATTCTGTCAAGAAAAGAAATTTTAGTCTGAAGGACTTTCGAAATGTAGTATTTAAATGTAAAAGAATTAGCACTTGCTTTGAAGAAATAGAAGTTAACAAACATTGTACTACTAATGTATGTTTTGAAATGCGTAAAATTAACGGCATGTTAATATGTTCTTATGTACAATGTGAACTGTTATCTTAAACGTTAAGAAGTACTGTGATATGTTAGAAATGAAAATGTTGTAGTAATGCCAAAATTTTAACTTATTGGTATGACTGAAAATAAAGAGTTAAGCATTGTGAATATGTGGTAAAGGTTGAATGAACGTAGTTAGGCTCTCTGACGCTACACTTCAGAGTTACCCACTTCTTGAGAATAGTATCTCAGGGTTCAGAGATGAATATAAGGTGTATTCTGAGGCCTTGTTATGTTGAATTTTAACACATTAGTGTTTTAATTGCAGGTGGTAGTGTTGAACACTTGTACATAGACACGCACGTGTTTGGTGTTTCTCTTTACAAAACATGTCAGAGAGCACGGGGATTTAATTAAATAATGGCATGAATGAAATAAGAATAGTTTTAAATGAAAGATATACGTTTTCATGTTACTTGCCATTTGATTGTTTAACATTTCATTAAACTAGTTTTCCTTCCAGATCTGTGGAAGGAACCAGATTCAACTAAGAAAAACTCCTGTTTGTAGATGCAGTACAGATGAAAAGTAATTGTCCATGGAATTGATCATGTAATTGCTCTCTGTATCTCGAAGTACGGGATATCCCGAAAGTACGTATCCCGAAGTACTTCTGTATCCCGAAGTACGGATACTGTAAAGTAATAGAGAATAAAGGGTTTAGTATACCCTTTCTGCTTGTGTCGTCTATTCCACACAATCTGGAACAGAACTTTAGTAAGTTCCCTGTTCTTGTTCAGGATACAGTATGTTCCCGAAGCAAGTGAAGAGACATACATCTCCTGACAATCTCAGGCAATGCTTTTTCGAGGCGAGTCCTTTTCAAAACACGTTATTACCAGAAATGAAGCATGGATACAGTAGTAGCTCAATTGTGATGTGAATGGCGCTCTAAGGAGGAAGCAAGATCAAAAAGATCTCATCAGAGTCTTTTAGAAATAATGTTGACTGTTCCGTTTGATTGTTGTGGTGTTGTGCATTATGAATTTCTATCGAGTGACTATATTGTTAACAAAGAATATTATTCAAATGTTTTGCGAAGTTTGCAGGAAGTAATTCATAGAAAACGACTTAAATACTGTCACGGTAACGTATGAATTTTTCGCCACGTTAATGTAATTGTCCACTGCATTATTATTGCTCGTGAAAAAAAAATCTGAAATGAAATTTTTGTATTTTGGCTAAAATTTCAACATAGCCATATTTTGCCGCATTGCTAATAGTCGTATTGCGAGCCTCATATTCTTCCGATATGGCACAGCGTAAACTCTTCTTATTTCTCTGGTTAAAATAGTGACCTGTTAGTCACCGTTTAAATCTGCTGATATAATAAAAGAATATTCCCTGCGATCCTGAAGAGATTTTACGAAAACGCGTCGAAGTTTGGGAAAACGTTGACATAAGTGCATTGTAATCGGAGGGGATTACTTTGGGAGCGATGAATAAATACTGACCAAAAAATTAAAATCATTTATTTTATGAAATCATTTGCGATATTTTTTCACGAAAATATTCGAAAAGTTTGCTATCGCTCTGATAAAATCTAAAATTCACGAAAATATTCGTGAAAATTTGCATTTTTATGCAGGACATACACGTTCTTTTACGAAGGTACTACTGGATATAAAGATATCACAACGCATAATTGCAGAAACTCTGATCTAATCGATGACAGAATAATCTTCTTGTGTCAGTAATTATTAAGACCCTCGACTGGGAAAGTGAGTGCTACTTTTCAGTAATATGAATAATTTACGCCCAAATTAAAAACAATTCAAAATCACGGCTTTAATTTATAATGCATATCATGATACGCCATTCCCCGCAGATGATAAAATGGTTTCCTGCAATCAAAAGTAAATTAAAGAAAAAGACTCATGAATTATATATTCCTGGTTTATTTCTACAGTCTTTCAAAAGTAATCGTTAATTTTTCTTAAGCACGTTCTGCTTACTCATTAAATGAGATCCTCAATTAGCGTAATTTCCGTTTTTCACCAAGTAAAAACTTTGGTTGGCTCGTAAAGAATTTCAATTTCGGTGAGATGACCTTTTAACCACCAAATGCAATGCTCAGAGTATTTTTAATCATCTTTCGTTTATGGCGTTAATGTGTGAAATAAAGTTTAACTTATTAAATGGACGCGAGGATTTATGCTCGATGAGCAAATGTGGCAATTTGTTTTATTTTATTCTCTTTCTTTTTAAATCCTTCAGTACTACTTTACAATTTACTAAAAAAAAATATGGTTTTTTCCAGTATCGTGCTTAAAGGTCCTTTTACGTTCTTGTACGGATATAACGTGACTAAAACGGAAGACCTTTCTTGTGAATGTATTTGATATTATTTTTGTGAAATGTTTCTGCCTTTTCTCCCCTTTTTCTTAAAAGCTAGTTAGTTGTTTCTCTCTTATTCTGAAAATTGCTTTTGACATATTTAAATTGGTTGATTAAAATTAGATAAAAATTGACTATTTCCAGAATAATCTGTGTGCTGAAAACTTGTGTATGACTTGTGTGGTAGAACACCACGGATTCACAAAAGAAAGTGTACTTTTTACAAATGCATTTAAAATATGTAATCGGTTATTCACAGAAATGATTAATAAACTCATCTCTTTTAAAGTAAAATACAATCAAAATTTCAAGAAAGGTAAAGGTGATGAAATACATATTCTTTAGCAAACAAAAAAAAAGTAAATTAAAAAAAAGACTCATGAATTATATATTCCTGGTTTATTTCTACAGTCTTTCAAAAGTAATCGTTAATTTTTCTTAAGCACGTTCTGCTTACTTATTAAATGAGATCTAAAAAAGATACCATTAGATAAAAGGTAATGTTCGAGCTTACAATTTCTTGAGATAAGGTATTTCCCCCAGCCTTCTTAGCCTTCATTCGTGGTGTAGTGGTCAGCACGCTCGATGCGTATTCAAGAGGCCCGTGGTTCGAGTCCCGGCGAGGGCACTGCTCATTTTTCATCTCTCCTGCTTTCGAAATAACCTAATTTCTCTACAAAAGAAGTGGCCTATTAAAAGCAGTTTAAAAGAGGGCTTTTGAAATTTTCAGATATGTATCATTATCGGATGCTGTAAAGCTCTAAACACATAATTCTTATCCTCTGAAGTTTATTGAATAAATCTTCAAGGAGTAAAAATTGAGAAAGAAGAGGATAATTTTAAATTTTGAATAAAAATACATACTAAAAAGATGTTTTTACCTGTTTAACATTTAAGTCGTGATTATCTAAACTTGCTCAATCATAATACAGACAGACATGTGGGAAAATGATGGAAAACGAAAATATCTTGCGTTAAGACTTTCTCAGGTTTTTTGGGGGGAAAAGAAAGAAAAAAAAAAAAAAAAAGGCGAAACTGATTTAAAGATAACTGCAAATACAGTATCAAATCCCATTTAACCTTCTTTTTTTTTTTTTTTTTTTTTTTTTTTTAAACTAAAGGGACAGTAGCCCAGAAGAGCTAAAAGTCTCAAAATGGCGTTTTGTGGCATATCACTATAACCGGCGAATCGGTTTTAAATTGCTGCCACCAAATATTATATCCCTATATTATACTTAAAGAAATTAAATATAAGAATCAGCATGAATAAAGGTTTCTCACATTGTGAAAAAAAGGACGGTACTTAGAACCATCACATTTTGAATAACGTAATCCTCCACCTGAAGATCGGCACCTGGGAGTCCGAATTTTGAATTTCGAATATGTTTTATTATCTATTTCATATTTTGTAAAACTTTAACGAATTTTTGATTAACTAACTTAACGATTTTAACGCGTACGCGGGAAAAAAAATACATTTTTATCTTCAGAGCGCGCGAGACTGTCTGTCGGAAATTCTAAAGATATGCTATTTTTAAATATTTTGTGATTTTGCTCTTGAATTGAATTTAATGTGGCGTAAGCATCAAGAACGTGATATTATTAGATAAAGTAATCTAAGAAAACTTTAAAAATAAAAATTTGATGTGGGCACCACATGACTTCCTTATACGACTTATTAAATTATGCACATTTTTCGCTGCATTTCATTTAAACTTATTTCCTCGAATGTCATCAGAAATATATTTCTCATTCAATTAATTCACTCCTCACTTCGCAGGAAGGCAAAAATACATAAAACCTCAAAATATCTTTATCAAAAATTTAAAAATATAGAAAATTATAAAACACCAATTGCAGTTAAAAAAATTTAAATAAAACAATTTTTACAATTAGAGTTCTTGCGCAAAAACAAGCAATTCGGCCAGCGGTCAAGAAAGCATATTTTTAGGTGCACAAAACTGAAAGTTAACTTTTGGTCCCACTGGGTAAAAAAGACACTGAAGGTGCAGAAACTGACTTAATTCACTATCCTGCCAAGTTTCAAATGTAAACAAATATGGCTGGCTGCTCTGTTAGGCTTAGTCGTACTAAAAAACTTTTATATTGTTCATAATTCTACAATTATTGCATGCAGATTAACTGAAGGCATAAATCCTTAACCGGAACATAAGAACAAAATAACTCAAACACTTTTAAAGCAAGAACAACACAATTTACCAACATATAAGAATAAAAACATATAAAAATAATTTCGTGGAACACGAGGAGTTTTGTATTGTTCTTAATTAAAAAGTAATAAAGCTAAAATGATAAACAAAAATGAGTTAGCAGGAGTGAGTGTAAGAGCAGACTAGTGGACTGCGAGCTCAGCGTGAGCCTAAAATAATGTGAACAAACCCTTTTGAGCTACCTTTAAAATCCAAAACCTTTCAGATTTTTCTTTTCACACATGTTTGTTTTTCACCAAAGTTTGCTCAGACTTTTATAACAATTCTTGCAAGAAAGTAATTATTTCTTTAGCAAATTTTAAAATAATTGAATAAGGCCAAAGCAAACACAAACATTTAAGGTTTGAAAAATGCGATCAGAATTTAGGGAAGCTTTGAAAATCATCCTATTATAGGAAGATGCTTTGTACTGTATGTTTCACCACGCAATCGATATCCGTTATATGTGGCAATCATTATACTAATTATAGATTAAATGTACAAATGAGGTACGATGAGAGATTCTAAAAGCAATAGCAATAGTTACGTATTCGAATAGAAAGAAAATGTGAATCTGAAAAATACAAGAAAAGAGCAATTTTCGTACCAAACGCAAGTCAGCTGCAGCAACAATTTGCTATAAATTTATAAAATATACAAAAGTAAGTAAATATACAAAATAAATATATAAGTTTGTAAATATACAAAAGTAAGTAAGCAATTACTGATCGAGCTAAGTCAAGCGTAAAAAGGTTCATTTCTATAACTACAAATTGTACATTACTAATTTATTGAAATATTGTGGAAGCAATTTTGATAAAGTAACGAATTTAGTTGCATCAGTAAGTATGAATTGCATTAATATGTAAGCAACTTAGAAAAACTTGCAAATGATTGCGTTCATTTATAAATACGCAATGTTGAAATATTACCTGGAGATTCATTGTAAATTAGACCATGAAAAACATTTTGCATAAAGCATAAGAATGTTCTTCTTTGACGATCAAAACATTCATAGTTTAATAATTTTTGGTGGCTTATCTGTTGAGATTTAAGAGCTTGTTCTTTTGAATGTAAGGATCAAATCTTATGTTTTTTAATTAAATCTGAAAATTGGCAGACTTCCTAATAGATGAATGAAAATGAGGTCCATATAACCAAACTGCTTGTATAATCACGGCTTAAAATGTGTATTCTTGGAGCATCCGTTCATTATTTATGTTAATTAAATTAGCAGGAAGTCCCATTTCCTACCAGTGCTTAATGAGCAATATCCGGGCATTGAGAAAGACAGATAGAAAGTGATGTTCAGGCTGTAAGTTTTTTATTTCGATATTAAACTATGCTTTTCCTTAAAACAATCAGATAGGACAATATCGCAAATGCTTATTTTCTTACATTATACTCTGAAGATAACATACATATTGTTTCATTAAAAAATATTTATAATTAATTATTTCCATTTAACTGAAAGCACAGTTCTTTTCCATTTAAGGTTAACGGTAAAAACATCGCGGACAGAAACAAAAGCAAGGCGAAAATATCGTGGTTTAAAGCATTGTAGCAGAAAATAAAGCTCGCAAAAGCTTCGCATATTTAAAATACCGTCGTACAAAATATTGCTGTACTAAATAAAGTACCAACAAATCATGGCATGACGATGACATCACAGACAATATGTTTTCTGACTGAAAACATTTTCAGTAAAATTTTCACGTAATAATTTGTGAGTACAAGAAAAAAATAAAGAATATTTTGACATTTAAATTTTACATTTTTATATTAGCTAATGCATGTTTAACTGAAAAAGCAAGAAGGAAACACAAAAACTTGGAAAGTATTAAAAATTAATACAATGTATAACTATTAATAGAATGTTAAACTAATGTATATCTCTCTTTCTAATCTTTTTTTTTAATTATAACTTTTTATGAAAATCTATTAATATATCTTTATGAAAGACGTTAATTAAATAATGCTGTTTGGTATAAAATGCGATGAGTTACGAGAGATAATTGGCGCTGGTTCCAAAATAAAACTAACTAAGTTCCACACAAATATTTAATTATTTACATAATGTACAAGGTTACAAGTTAAGTGCTCCATTAGAACAGACAAAGTGGAACGAGCGAACGCACCATAGGTCCGCTGCGTACATTCTTCAACAACCAACTCAACTAAATTTGGATCCTCTCACAAGATGGCGTTGATCATAGAGGGCGCTATATTAAACCGAACAAATGCCTTTTAAAAGTTAGCAGCAAAAGTTTAAAAGCTGTTATAGATAGTAATAATGCTTACTAATTTTTAGGTTTGGAATGCTTAAGTTTCCTTTCTGCTTTTCCAATAAACATATATCAGTTAATACAAAATATCAAATGTAAAAAGGTTATAACTATTGTTTACTTCTTCTAGTGATCACAAATCATTAGTGAAAATTCACGTAATATTTTAATTATTAGAAAACGCGTGTCTGCGATATTATCATCATGCGATAATTTGTAGGTGCTTTATTGTTTGCCACGAAATTTTGTACGACGATGTTTTAAAATCGCGAAGTTTTTTCCCCGCTTTATTTTCTACATGGATGTTTTATAACTGCAATGGTAACCTTTTTACGTTTTTATCTCTCATGATGTTTTGTCCGTGACATTTTCGTCCACAGTGTTTTCGGCGGACACTGCGTTTAAATGTCAATTCAGATCCTCTTATATGCCATAGTTAAGAACTACTGATAAAACTGATTATATTGCTCAAGAATTAAAGTAATCTAGATAAAATGAATAAGAGAGGTGAAAGCGGGAAGTAATGATTATGAAAATATTTAGATCTCCGAGCTGTAAATTATCAAGTGAAGAATGAGCGAAAGATTTCAGAAACCGTTTGCTCATTATACCTGTTTTTTTTATTTCTAGACGTTTCCTGGAACCTTCATCAACAACGATAGGATTGAATTTTAATGAGTAATAAACCATTTGAATAATTGCGCATGTTTTGGATTATCAAAATCACCTTGGTTAGATAATCATAGTATTAAAGCAAGCTGGCATGTAAAAAACTCTTTATTTCGTACTAAAAGTTCTGTAATTCTGTTTTATACTAAGAATTCTGTACAACTGCATATGAATGCAAGAATATTCTGTCAATACAAAAGCAATCCATGTAAAGTAACCAAACTCTTTCCTTACTTAAGGAATGGATTTTCTTGTTTAAAGTAAACTTTATACCGAAACAGATACTCATGTGGAAATCAGGATTTTCAGTTAATATAAATCAGTTGGGTTTTCTCCTATAAACAGTTTTTATTTATTTTTTAATCTCATCTGCATCCCCCTAAAAAATAAAAAAGAGTTCAGTAAACTTATCTAACAATGAGAACTTTGAAGAATTTCTAAGATGATCATTTTCCTTATATCAGAGAACTCTTCAAAACTGCTGACTTTACCAAATTTTTAGCAGTGATAAAATGGCATTATTATTTTACAGTGAAAGGAAAAGCTCGTGGGATATAAATTAATTAATTAGATCGGCTTTATTAAAGAGTAAAGTGTTCCTTTATTTACTAAGGTATGATAGTTGTGAAGTGATTTTTTTAAATCTCATTAAGGGTGAAATATTGTTTATTTCTGAATTTATTTTCGTGGTTACGAAGTCCTGAATGTTTTAATTTGTTGATTTCTAGTTTTATTTTCACTTTATTTATTTAGAAAATACTGGGAAATTCTGATACAGTTTTCGTCTTCGCCTTTGCTTTCTTTCTTTCATTTTTCTTTTCCTTTTTAATCCAAAATGGCTATTAGTCTCGAAATCAATTTTGTGTGGCCTACTGTATTTGCATTATTTTCATTCGAGTCTATTGTATTTCGGAAAAGCGTAAGTATTATTCTTTCATATTTAATCTATTTCTTGTTAATTTATCAGGTTCAATGTTTCTTCTTACCTTCTTCGGAAACATACAATGACCTGACTAGAACAGAGAGCTTACTAAAGCTATGTTCACTAATTGTAGTAAGTAGACAGGATACAGACGAAGGGTATACAAAACCCTTTATTTTTCTTTATATACAATGACTTCCGTACTTCGGAATACAATGACCCTCCACTCGGGGTCTAACGTAAAAGATATCAAAATAAAACTAAACTCTAATTTAACTTTAGAATAAGATTGGCCTTATAATAACAGGAAGCGTATGTAGCACAGAGACTGTGAACACTACAATACGTTTAATTTATCAAGAGGATTAAAACCTCTGGCCTGGAAGGCAAATAGCAACTGCGTAACTTCTAAGGTAAGCGGCCTGCTTCGAACTCACTGCTTCCTCTCTTCTGCTTGGCAAAAAGGCCACACTTAAATACTTGGCGTTCGCCAGACAACTTTGCATAAACTCCTTCACGCTTATAATTCTGACCGGAAGTAGAAAATAAGAAGTGATAGTAAAGATTTAAAATAAAATAAACGTTAGTAAAACTTAAGATCCTTACATACTTCCCGCCAGAGTTAATTTGTTTGAAACTGAGGTCTAAAACGACCTTGTTGAAAACTTTTAACTCTAAAAACTAACGCGAGGCCAACCTTTTACAATCATAACTTAGCTAGAAACTAGAAAATTTAAAAGAAAGAAATTTGTTACAATAGCAGCTCCCGGGATATACAACAATCTTTTTTTTCTTTTTCATCTGTACTGCATCTAAACAGGAGCTTTATTCAATTCTGGTTCCTTCCAGAGATCTGGAAGGAAAACTAGTTTAATGAAATGTTACAGAATGACATTGCAAATAACATATAGAATATACTTTTCTTAACATTCTTATTTAATTCATGACTATTTTAATTATCTCTCCCCGTGCTCTCTGACATGTGTTGTAAAAGAACACCAACCACGAATGTGTTTCTGTCTACGTGTGCCACACTTCCTCCTACAATCAAAACACTAACGTGTTAAAATTCAACATACGAGACCTCTTAACACACCCTAATTTCAACTCTAGACTCTGAGGTACTATTCTGAAAGTGGCTAACTCTAAAGTGTAGCGTCAGAGAGCCTAACTACATCATTCAACCTTTAACATATATTCGTCATGATTTAATCTTTACAGTCACACGAATAACAAATTTTTAACATTACTTTCACTTTTACCATATCACGGTATTTCTTAACATTCAAAATAACAGTTCACATGTACACAAGAACATATCAACATGCCGTTAATTTTACACATTTGAAAACATACATTAGTAGTACATTGTTAACTTCTATTCTTTTCAAAGCAAGTGCCAATTCTTTCTACATTGAAATAATACTACATTTCAAAAAGTCTTTCAGACTAAAACTTCTTTCTTGCTAGAATGTTTTAAATAAAATTTATACAATAATTTTTACAATATTTAAGTCTTTACACAACGCTATTATACATCAACTTTAGTTTTACGCGCGAGTAATTGAAAAACATAATAAGAAAATCGGTCACAACTCATTTCTCGCCCTTTTGGCGATAAAGGTAGACCTCGCATGAGGTAAAACTTCTTGAAATCTGCCACTTGCAGTAAGAATGAAAGATTAACTTAAGTTTGTAAAGTAACATAAAATTTTACTTATCTTTGTAATATTCAGACATCCTTTTCTGGACCCAGTCTTTAAAGGTATAGCTGATAGTAGCTTGGTTGATCCTCCTTCTTGTACGGGCTCGCCCTTCAGTGCTTTCCTCTGGAAGCTTCCGTTTTTCACCACTACGGCCACCCTTGAACATCTTCCTTCTGTCCTCTGCTTGTGGTCTTGGCCGTTTGAAGGCAGCTGGTCTTGGTGGAACCTCGTTGTTGGCCGTTCAAATTTTTCTTGTACTTTTTCCTCCGCCGCTGATGGCCCTTCCGCAGTTCGGCGACTTTTGCTGCGGAGAGTTCTATCGGATGAGTCAATCTTCCGTTTCACAGCCGGGTTATAGTTGCCGTCCTTTCTCCCGGTCTTTTCCACATACGTCGTCCTTCTCCCTTCTTCATTCTGGGGATGTTCGTGAACTCTGTTTTCTGGACGGTGGAACGGCTTCTTTTTCTTTTTACCTTCAGTTTTTCCGCGGGGCAATTTTCTTTTCACTTGCTTCTGTCTCTCATTGGCTTGCCCTTGTACTTGTCGTTTTCCCACCTCTGGACCTTGTACCTGCGGTGTCTGCCGTACCGGATCCTGCAAAAGATCTGAAAAGATTTTCATTTTATTACGATCGAAGTAGGGTTTAATTTGATCCATATTTGCGGAACAGGTTTCACCATTTCTTGCCTTTAACACTACAACAGCGTGAGTTATTTTTTCTATAACATATGGTCCTTCAAAGCGTGGAAAAAATTTGGCAGTTTTATCTTCTGGTGCTGAAGAAAGTGAATGCTTAATTTTTAAAACTTCATCCCCTACTTTATAAGTTACTCCCCGTCGTTTCAGATCATAGTATAACTTCTGTTTTCTTTGTGCTACTTCCGTATTCTTTTTTGCTTCATTTATTAGTTTTTCTATATCACCCATTTTAAATTCTGGGGCTCTTTGTTGCACATAAAATAGTTTATCTAACGGTGTTATAACCTTTCTGCCTAGAAATAACTCAGCAGGAGTTTTGCCCGTTGTATCATGTTTTGCGGTCCTAAGGGCGAAAGCAAATTCATTGACATAGTTATCCCAGCTTTTATGAAAATTTTTAACATAACTACGGATAATTTTCACTATATTTCTGTTGACCCGTTCCGCTATATTTGATTGCGGCCGATACGGGACCATTTTTAAATGACGTATGCCCAGTTTTTGACACATGTCTTCAAATATATTACTTACAAATTGAGGACCATTATCCGATATAACTTTTAGGGGCGCCCCGTATTTTAAAATATATTTATTTAAAATAGAATCAGTAACTAATTTTGCGGAGGCTCGTTTTAAGGGAACAATTTCGGTCCATTTACTAAAATGATCAACCATAACAAGGAGATAGCGATTTTTATTTAACTGACTTTTTGGGAAAGGGCCCAATAAATCGATGCCGATTATTTCATTTGGAAATTCGGATTTAATACTATTTAGAAACCCGGCCGGGCGGAAATTAATATAATTAACGGCTTGACATGTTGGGCAGGACTGGACATAAGCCCTTGTTAACTTTTGCAGTTCAGGAAAGTAGACTGCCTCGCGTACGCGTTGGATAGTTTTTCGAATACCAGCATGAGAAGCTAAAGGGCTGTCATGGAGCTCTTGCAGGATATTTAATCTAAGACTAGCTGGGATAACAGGTCGAAATTCGTTGTTGGAATTCGTAGTTTTTGTGTAGAATAATAGACCATCTATTAGTTCGTAATGGGCCGCCCTATTTCTTATCGCCACAATATCTTGGTGGCTAAAATTTTCAGGATCCTTCAAATACTCATAAATACTTCCAAACTCAGGATCCTTACCCAGTTCGGTTATTACAGTTTCTCGGGAATTTATTGTACACGCTGTCAGCATTGCAACTTTTACGGTATTACCCTGTTCGTCTAATTTAATTCGTGATAGGGCATCTGCTACGATATTTTCCTTTCCGGGGGTATGCTTGATTACCAGATTATATTCTTGCAGCTTGAGTGCCCATCTTATTAACCTTGGGGATAAATTTTTCCCTGAGTACAATCTAGTTACCGCCGCATGATCAGAATATACTGTTATCGGCGCCTTTCCAAAATAGACTCGGAACTTTTGCACTGCTAACAGAACTGCAAGTGCCTCTCTCTCGGTCGCGGAATAGTTTCTTTGTGTTTGATTTAAAGTTCGGCTAAAAAATGCCACGGGCTGCTGATTTTGCGAAAGTACCGCTCCTACCGCATAATCCGAAGCATCCGCTGAAATTTCTAAATTTTCATCCTTTTCAGAAAATTTCAACACAGGGGCTTGCGTTAATGCTTGTTTTAATTTTTCGAAAGCACTATTGGCTTCGGCAGTCCACGAGAATCTTGCCTTTTTCCTTTTTAATTTTAACAATGGCTCAGCGATAGCCGCAAAATCTTTTATAAAGGACCTATAATATGAACAAAGTCCTAGAAAAGAAGAGAGCTTCTTTGCCGTGTTTGGAGTCGGATACTTTTGTACAGCGATTATTTTTGATTCATCTGTCTCGATCCCTTTTTGCGATATTTTGTAACCTAAATATTTTAATTCAGGGGCTGCAAATTTGCACTTTTCGACATTAACTTTTAGACCGGCCTCATTTAATAAAGAAAACACCTGTCTTAAATCCTGTATATGTTGGTCGAGATTACCACTAGTAATAATGATATCATCTAAATAGATAAATGTGTTCTTTCCAAGAACAGGTCTTAACACAATGTCCATGCATCGCTGAAATGTTGCTGGGGCGCCTGAAAGGCCAAACGGCATTCGCAAAAATGCATAAGTGCCAGACTTGGTTATAAAAGCAGTCTTAGGCACGTCCTCAGGCCTGACCCCTATTTGAAAATAACCATTCGTTAAGTCTAAAGTCGTCATAAATTTGGTTGATTTTATGTTCCTTAAAATTTCTTCTATGATCGGTAACGGATATACCGGATATTTCGTTATGGAATTTAATTTACGGTAATCAATAGCGAATCTCCACCTTTTTGGATGCTCCAAAGGATAATCATTATTTTTCTTACATAAAACCACCGGACTAAAGCAAATTCACTTACCACTTGTCGGATTCTATCTTGCTCGTCATTAGGCAGGTGGTCAAGATTTAACCTTGGCGGTTCAACCTTTTCTACACGCACTGGTTTCAGCGTCAGCTTAAGGGACGCTGCATTAAAATCCAGCGTAGCTTGTGCGTCTGAAAGAAAGTCTATTCCTAGGATTAAATTTGCTTGCAAATTCTTTACTATAAAAAACATCACCTTTACTTGTTCGTCCTTGATACGGATGTACAAAGGTACTTTACCTACGCACTTACATTGTTCTCCTTGCGCCGCTAATACTGTTGTATTATCCGCATTATATATGCGGTATTTGCGAAAATACTTTCTAAAAAAGACTTCTGCCACACAGGAACACTGCGCGCCGGTATCCAGGAGTGCGGTGGCCGGGATATTATTTACCAAGACTTCAATCTTCGGAAGAGTTAAATTTTTCACCATTACTGTATTTAACTTGTAGGAAGAGGGGTTTCCGTGGCCTTCGGATTTCCGCACCCTCTCGTCAGCAGAAATCCGTTTTAGTTTAAATTATTTTTCCTTTCGGTGCTTTCCTTCTTTCTCCACTGGCCTTGAGACTTTTTTCCTGGGTTGCTATTGAACTGTCGACGTTCGCCGGCTGTTTTTGAATGCTCGGGTTTCCTTGCCCACTGATTCGCTTTTTCTCCGTAGCCATGTGCTTGAGTTTGCAGTAGTCTTGGCGTACCAAATTGGTTTCGCTGTTGATATTGGCGTCTTCTTTCGACGTCCGCCGTTCTTCTACTTTCAAACTGCATTGCTAGCTCAAATAACTTTTCCAGTGTAGTCGGATTTCGTAATTCAATAAAGTCTTGCACTTGGGGTAGTAACCTCGGCAAAATCACTTGAATTATTTCAGGATCCGGACGGTTTCCATACAAGAGCTTGAAAACGTGAATTTTTCTTAAAATAAAGCTCGAGAGGTTTTCCATTCTTTGTTGATATATACTGAAAAGTTCTGTTTCTAATTTCGCACGATCCCTTACAACAGGGAAGGCTTTTACTAGGGCAGTCTTGAAATTCTCGTAAGTATAGGTGGGACTTCCTGCTTGACCCAAGAGATTTCTGCCTATACACTTGAACCAGTTAAGCGCTTGGCCCCTCAAAGCGCTGGTAGCTAAGGTAACTTTTTGAAATTCGTGCACGGGGTAGAGCATGATGTGGTCATCCAATTTTTCCAAAAAACTGGTTACCGGGGAGTTTCCATTAAATGTTGCTTCTGGTTTCATCGAAGCGCGCATGGTCTGGACGATGTAACCAAATCCTTCCAGGGCGGCAGCTGGCATTTCTGGATTCTGAGCCGTTTCTGCAGGCAGCACAGGTTCTTCCTGAAACTCGGCCATGGTTATTCTTCGTCGGGCGCCACTATCAGGTTCAATGTTTCTTCTTACCTTCTTCGGAAACATACAATGACCTGACTAGAACAGAGAGCTTACTAAAGCTATGTTCACTAATTGTAGTAAGTAGACAGGATACAGACGAAGGGTATACAAAACCCTTTATTTTTCTTTATATACAATGACTTCCGTACTTCGGAATACAATGACCCTCCACTCGGGGTCTAACGTAAAAGATATCAAAATAAAACTAAACTCTAATTTAACTTTAGAATAAGATTGGCCTTATAATAACAGGAAGCGTATGTAGCACAGAGACTGTGAACACTACAATACGTTTAATTTATCAAGAGGATTAAAACCTCTGGCCTGGAAGGCAAATAGCAACTGCGTAACTTCTAAGGTAAGCGGCCTGCTTCGAACTCACTGCTTCCTCTCTTCTGCTTGGCAAAAAGGCCACACTTAAATACTTGGCGTTCGCCAGACAACTTTGCATAAACTCCTTCACGCTTATAATTCTGGCCGGAAGTAGAAAATAAGAAGTGATAGTAAAGATTTAAAATAAAATAAACGTTAGTAAAACTTAAGATCCTTACAAATTAGCAAATTAAACTATATAGATGTGATCCTTAAAATACATTTTTTTAACTTTTTAATATGATTGATTTAATGCATTTTATTCATGATATATTTAATTAAAAGCATTACATATTTTTATGGAATTACATAACATAATTTTCATCTGTTAAGCATATAGAAGATGTATAAAATTCGCGTGTTAGAATAAATGCATATTCATCTAATATCCTGTAAAAATGTTTTTCTGATCCTTCTGGACCATCTCTGTCGATGATCGCCACTAGTAAACCACATTAAATTTAAGAACCCTTTTGGCGATTGTTAACATATTACCCTTTCAAACTAATTTTTTTAAAAAAAATTTTTAATGATTGATGTTTTCCTTTGTCTTTCCTTTTTTTCCTTTTTTCTTTTTTTCTATATTTCTTTTTTGTTTTAAGCAAATCGCATATATCATGGATCTAAGCATTTGCGTTTTCCAACTTTCGGTCTCGAGTATTGTTTGTGACAAGTATTTTTGCTCAAATACGGTTTATTTTTGTAAAATACGATGCGATTAGAAGCCTCTATTACGTAATTAATAGATATATTTTTTAGCTATCTAAAACATCAGCTAAAAGAAAGCTTAAAACAAATTATATCCTAACTTTGGGTGAGATTTATAAACATGTATTGGAGACAACTATAAATAGTTTAAATACTTTTTTATGTTACGTGCAAAATTAATTGAACGCAGTCTTCGTGTGTAAACCCTTCGCAGCATCGATTTTGTGTCGTATTCCCTTTTACTTTGCATTAAACAATCCGAACTAAACACATAAACTAATTTTCAAAAAATGATTAAATCTTAATTTAATATATACTTGGAACCTATTTTCTCTGTACTTATTCTATCTATACGTATTTTCTCTATACATCTTTACCAAATCAAGGAGTTAAGCGATCTGTACATTTCCAGTCAATCGCATTTACTTTATGATTATTTTGATATCGTTTAACCACTTTTCCATTCCAAAAATAGTAGCATCTTCACACATGGATAATTGGAGAGACATTTATCATTTCGATGCGACTATGAGGTTTATTATCTACACGTGTATTATTATTAGACTCAGCTAGCCCTACAGTTGCTATGATATAGTCCATAGATGGATGATGTGAGGTTACGCTTTTCACTGGCTTGAAGTATTAAATCTTCTTTTTGGCAAATACTGAGATTTATGTCCTTTCAAAATACCTTTCTTTCATTCTAATACCTCATACACATAATTTTAAATATTACAAGCTCAATAAATTTTCTTTAATATTGAATTTTAGTAACGTCGCTAACTCAAAAATGTTTTTCTAACTATCTTTTAGTTTTGAAACCGTAGTAGAATTTTAAGAACCTTTTCCGCATTATGTTTTAATGTGAAGATGTATAATGAAAAGTAAAGAAAGATTAGCTACGTCTGGTGCTGAATTCTCAGTGGCAGAATGGGCTGTTTATACGTTGTTTGCGTTATTTTCCCCATGTTTCTTTAAATACCAGCCAGATTTTGAAATCGTTCTATTCCAAGAACATACAATTTGTCTTTCAAAATAGAAAACTACAGATTGCTCCAGCAATTACTACCGCAATTGCTGCAACTCTTGAGAATTCTTAGTAACATGGTATACTTAAAGTTTACAGAATATTTAATTAAATTTATTCCAATCGAATACCGTGATCTGATACGAGTTACGAATGAAAGCAATAATAGTATAAACTCGTAAGCAAATTAACTAATTTTAGCGTAGCATAATAATTAGGCGATCCCTTTGAAACATAAACAACAAATTATTAACATAAATGGAAAGAATGCCACAAATATGTATTAGTTGTAATTTATAAAAATTGTAGTAAGCTCGCCTAAAAGTTAGCAAGAGCTGCTGCTCCAAAAGGTTCAACATGTTTTAAAAAATTAATACATATGAAAATCAAACCATTAGACATGTAAAACATTTTTATGTAATTTTTATGTTTTACTTATTTTGCAGCATATTGCGCAAGATGTTTTCTAGACCAAAATTGGTTTTTTTAAAATTATAATTACTACTTTGCTTGATAAATTATTAGTTGTAATTTATATAAAAAAAGAAAAAGGGAAAAGCAATTTTGACTTTAGCTTTCAGTTTGCATAAACAAAGAAATAATAATGTATAGGACTGGTACAAAATTGCAGCATTCTTCTAGATCAATGATAACCAAAAAGCAAACATAAGCGGCTCTCCAGACTAATTTTTGTGCCTATACATTTTTTTATTTTATTCAATTAATTTATCACACAGAATATTTGGTTAATAATTTTCACCTCTCTACCTCAATGACTTACATTTATGAAAGGAATACTAATTCTATGTCGCGTAGGTGCCCACGCAAGAAGACTTTAATTGGAGCTAAATTAAAAAAAACTTTTCTTTTCCAGCTTCATATTTTTAAGGCGTCAGGTACCTATAAATAAAGCACAAAATTAATTTTTAATGATTTTATATTAAAATTTGAATTGAAGAAGCACGTTAAAGTAAACCCCTTGGTAAAACTCATTCTAGAATCAACGTTATGGTAAACAAATTCGAAGCTTTTGCTGTTTTAAAGGCCATGCGATTTGTTTACATTTGCATTTCAGAAAATTTCTTATAGTAAATCTCCTGAACTTTACATAAAACACCTCAAACTATTTTATACGAAAGTGTAGTTGCATGTAACAGAAAAACAAACTTATTATCATATCTGTCTACATTATTTACTTTAAGAAAGTAATGTTCTTAATAAATTTCAAGATAATTTCATTTTTCACTTGAGATTTCATAAAAATGTGATTTGTTGCTTCCGTGCCGTGATTTATTTGAGCTTGCTAATAAGAATGTTAAAAAATATGATGTGTATATTACATGACTTTCTTGTACGGAATATTAATTTATACGCATTTTTTGCTGCATTTCATTTGAACTTACTTCTCCGAATTTCATTCGAGATGATTTCTCATTGAATTAATTCAGTTTTCATTTCTCGGAAAGGCAAAAATACATAAAGGCTCACTATATTTTCAATGAAAATTGAAAGCTATAGAAAATCATAAACCAGCAAATACAGTTAAAACAATTAAAAAACAATTTTTACAATTAAAATTTCAGTTTCTACCCAAAAGCAAGCAATTCGGCTAGCAGGTAAGACGGCAGATTTTTCGGTGCACAAAACTAAAAGTTTCCTTTTGGTCCTTCTCGGCGAAAAGCCACTGAAGGTGCTGAAAGACTTAATTCACTATTCTGCTAAGTTTCAAATGTAAACAAATATTCCAGAGGTCCGTGGTTCGATTCCTGGCGAAGGCGGTACCTAATTTTTCATCCCTTCGGCTTCCAAAAATTCCTAATGTCTCTACAATGTTTGGTGCTGCCGATTACCACCAAAAAGGGAGGTGCACAACTACATGCTATAGTAGTCCTATATACAAAATTTCAACGTTCTGAAGCTACTCATTTTTGAGTTATGCGTGATACATACATACGTACATACAGACGCCACAAAAAAATCTCTTTTGAATCCATTTTAAATCAGTTTTATAATTTGTTTTGGGAAAAAGAGTCCTTTATTATGTCCTTATGTTCAGGTGTCACACAAAAACATTGTTAATTGCATTCAATAGCAGTAAAAATGGGTATTTTCGTTGAAATATGGTATCCGGAATTTTTCGTGATTGCAGTACTTCCTTTACTTCGTGCGAGGAATTTAAAATTGTCCTTCCCTAGTTTAGTGGTAGGAGAAGAGGGACCGGAGATCCTCGAATCCATCCAAACTGAGACGGAGCTTAGTGGAGTGAGGAGAAATCTGTAAAACCATTGATGAAGTTCTTGTGTCCCGCTAACTTTTTGTCCTGCAAATCGAGTTTAGTTTAGTTTTGATTATATTAAAATATGTTTTAGCACCCGTCCCTGTACTGATGTGCACGCTTTCCCGTGATATTTACATCCTAATGCATGAATAAGCCAATAAAGCAATTATGTCAATGAACTAATTCATGATTTTTAGGAAATAAAGTACTATTCCGCACATTAATTCGCTTACTAAAATCCTTAATATAAATTTAACCTCCGTTATCATTCATTGCAGGGTTTATCATCGATGCTTCTTAGCAGTTCAGTAGATTGTGATATTTATTTCACGCATAACAATTTGCACGTTCAGCTGTTGATGCGTGAAGTTATCATGCTTGGTTAGCTCTCATAATAATATTGAGAGAAAACTTAGCCATTCAATATGCCTCGTGATTTATGGAATTCTGTTTCTCTTAAGAACAGTTTTCCTGGACCGAATCTGCTTTCTAGGAATTATTGAAAAGTATAAGAACCGGAAACAGTTTCTTAGGTTGTTTAAAATATGTATAAATTTGAAACTGGTACTGCTTGTTAATCTTGTTATTGTTTTAAAAAGCGTTCTTGCGCATTATGTAATACCACCGAAAAATCAAGCAAAGCTTCTACCTGTATTTCGATGCGTATCTGTTAGTGGCTTATTTACACAGAATGAATCATCTGTAGCAGATGGTGATGCCATCAGACTGCCGCTACTTTATTCATTGGTATGTTCTGTTGTTTGTGAGGAAAAACATATCGTTCGAATAGTAGCCTATTTGTTATTAATGTATGATTTTATTTAACTTAGCTTGCCTATTTGCATCAAATTTGAAAAAATAATTTTTGATCTTCTTCTGTGGATCCCACTTTTTTGAAATATTTCGCAAATAGAAATTTGCTATGGCAATATAATATTCCACAAGAAGTTTTCAAAATTTAGTATTAATATGTTTCTCACAGCTCCTTCCTTAACGATGAAATTATTTACCTCAGCATTTTAATCTTTGCATCATCAAAGGCATCAAAACATAATTTTTTACATGGATTTTCTAACCTAATTTAACAAATTTTCGTGTTTTATCGAAAAGACGTTTTTCTTTAAACTCAGAAGGGGCAATTAGTCCCGAAATAGGACATTTTTATTGGTTCACAATAAACTGCGTAACATATTTCAAATTGTTTCCACTAAATATTATTGCCCTATGTTATTTTTAAAAAAATACGTAATGAAAAATCTGCATGTATGGTATGTATGTTCTTCGCATTGTAAAAGAACAGTGGTATCTAGAGCCATCAAATTTTGAATGACGTAGTCTTTCGCCTGAACATGGGCAGATGGAAGCCCAAATTTGGAATTTTATATTTTGTTAAATTTTAACGAATTTTTGATTAACAGATTCAGCGACTTTAAAGCGAGCAGTGGCATTACTGTTCGAAATAAAACATTTTTATCTAAAATGTGTGAGAATGTTGCCATTCGAACAAATGTAAGATATTATTAATTTTAATTACCAAACTCGGTTCGATGTAAGCAATATGCTGCTGCGGTAGAAAAATAAAACACTTTTATCTTCTACGCGCCAGTGTCTTGCCATTCAGTAAAACGTAACTATAAAATTTAATCTAAAAGTTACGATTAAAAACAATAAGTATAACTTTTAAGAATATTTTTTCTACTTTTTAATGTGGTTACTTTAAATCATGAATCTAATGGTTGTTGTGACTAATCTCACTTTTCTGGCAGTAAAATCAGATTAAGCCCATGAAAGGCGTTAATTAGGATTTAAAATTGCCTCTGTCGTTGGCAACAGTCTTGGGCACCATAGAGGTGACAGTGCGACTTTGCTCAGTTCTGTCTCCAATTTTGAAAGAGAGCATGCCAGAGGGACAAGTCTGAGGGTCTCCTACACTTCTTCGTCTATCATCAGCCTCTCGAGAGGACTTTCGGCTCGCACATTTAGAGTGCCGTTAAGCCACACAGACACTATTCACTTACAAACTTTCATGCATTCTCCGGGATTCGCACCCGGACCCTTCGGTACGGCAGTCAGCGTCGCTTACCACTATACCGGTTGCGCGGCAAATGTCTAATTAGGAATATTCAATATTTTTATAAAATTACACTAGCTGAATTCCTTAAAATCATTATACTCATTTACTTTTTTATGATAACTCTCATACGTGGCTGGCAGCACGAGTAGCTAGTTTTTAAGGAAATAATATAACGAATATAAAAATATCTGTGGATAAATTTACACAAATATTTAAAAGAAACATATATATAAAGATATGTTTCTTTTAAATATTTTGTGATTTTGCTGTTGAATTGAATTATATGTGGTGTAAATGTGAATAACATGGTATTTTATAAATAAAGTTAATACATAAGTTATAATAAAAGGACAAAACATTTTTTGTTAGCAATCTTACTAAGAAAACTGAATACTGATATGATGATTTGAAAGAGATAAAAACGTTCACCAAAACTTAACACTGTATCAGGAATTATCAATTTAAAAAATTTTGTGATTTGGTTATTGAACAGTATGTGGCGTAATTGCGATGAAAACGATGTTTAATAATAGAGTTAAAAAGATAATTTTTTTTTCTTTTTAGCAGCAGTGAGTGCAAGAGTAGACTGGTAGACTGCGAGCTTAGAGGGAACGTAAACATCCCTAATAAACCCTTTTGGGCGACCTTAAAATCTGAAACTTTTCAGATTATTTTTTTTAATTGTATGGCAGCTATTAACAATTGTGGATACTTTAATATTTAATCCTTCGTTGTTGGTCCCGTACTCTAAATGATGGTCAGATGTGATATTTAACTCGAACAGAAATTTAAATAATTGAATGTTAATGAACTGAGTAGTTTAGAAGTTTTTTAAAAAGATATCGCCATGCGTACTTTATTACTATGTTAATTATCAAAACTAATTTTCCTACATTTAGAAAATATGGTTACCACTGTTATCAGTCTTCTGCATTCTGTAGATTAAAATGATAAAGTTAAATATTTTTTGTTAAATGTGCAAAAAAATTAATTTTTTTTTCTTATCATCATATTCTTGGTAGTATCAAACTAAAAATAAAAATCTACTGGCCCCTAACAGTAGTAGATTTTAAATCAAAATTTAAGCGAATTTTAAGTAATCATTCTTATATATGCGATTTCTATGATGTCACTGATTTTTCTGATACAATTCGTATATGGGCACCCCGCCATGTGATAAAATATAATAAAAACGTTTTTATGCTACAAGTTTTAGCTAAATTCACTGAAAAGTAAAAATTTATATTTAACAGTCTTAATAGTCTTCATCATAGGAATTTAAAAGTAAAATACTGAAAGTATATATATTATATATTTATAGTCTTTTAATTACATTTTGCACCTTCGCATATCAATAACCTTGTCTTGTACTGATCACTAACTAAATTTAGTGCTTTATGCAACGGTATCCTTATTTACTTAACTATGTATGCAGATCAAACTATTTAAATTTCAACGCTGAGTGCCATACGTTTGAAATCAATTTAGTATTTACATAATATTTTGATAATTTTTCGCAATCTTTGATGTTTTTTCTTAACAATAATACCATGACTTTTTCTAATAGTGTCTCTTTTCCATGAACTTTCTTGGTATTTTATCCAAGAAATCATATAATCATTTCGATCGTAGTGCAAATATTAAAATCAACCTTTCAATACCAACTCAGTTTATACAGCATGTTCTTTTGACCGAGTTAACTGCGTATTACAGCTCTTATGATTCGTTTTAAAACACTCTCCAGGGAATAAAGTAAAATCTTTTCCTTTTAAACCTCCTCGTAGAAAAACTTTGCGAGGTGTTTATTGTTTTCAATTCGTGAATTTGATATTCTGACGAAATAGAATGCATTGGTACGTAAAGGAAATATTTATGGCAAGCCTCTTGCCCCGGCTTTTCTGTAAAAATAGTTTACTGCTACGTCTTGAATAATTTAATTTTTTATTAAATAAATGTTCTGTAAAATCTCGACATAGCATTGTTTTAAATTATCACAACAAATCCTTTTTTTCTCACCATTTTGAATTAGCACTTGAAGCAGATAAATTTCAGTTTAATAATATATATGCTATGGATATATTTAATATCTTGGCCATTAATTTTTAAATTAATAAGACTATCGAAAAAATGTGCTTTTTTTTGCTTAAAAAATTATTTCTGGTTAAACTGAAATTTACATATCAAAATCAAATTACCATTTCTTTACAATAATATGATTTTTGCTTTTATAGTTTTTAATTATTTAATTATTAATTTATTTTATTTTTTACAACTTTAATTATAAATTCCTCAGAATTTCCTAACTTTGTGTTTCCATTTGATTACTTTTATTACTTTAGCTTTTCTCAATCAATTGTTATTCTTTAATTATCTCCCTGATAATTTCCTATATTTACTTTTCTTATCAATTTATCTCTCCGTGTCTTGTGTGCCTTTGAAAGTATCTGATTTAACCAAGTCTCTGAACTAAGTTATCCGTTCTTCTCTACGAGAATTCTTTTCAGCTACAAATATTGAAGTGGATTTCTTTTCTTTTAACTTCTTTTATGTAGCTGAGCAGTTGAAGCTGTCATTAATTTTACAGGGTTCGTAGCGGTCCTTACAAGTGCTTATAAGTCCTTATATTTGAAAATAAAATATAAAGGCCCTTATAGGTGCTTACTTTTTCTTTAAAGCCGTTATTTATTTTTTTATTATTTTTTTAGTGCTTATTTTTTGCTTTGAGTGCTTTTTTTTAATCCTTTGTTTTTAATGAACGCGCATTTTTTCCCCGTACCAAAGCCGAAACTAAATAAACAACTTTTCTTCCTTATATGCAACGTCAGATGGTGAATCATACTCCGGGAAATTGCTTCCCCCCCTTCCTCTGCATTAACGTAACCTATGGTACGCGCGAGAGTACAGACAGGTGCACGTCGTTCTATTGGCCAAAGAATTGCGAAAACGTAGAAAATTACGGTACATTCGGTATTCTTTTCCTCCCACCCAAATACTACACACGTTTGAATTTCTATCAAGATTTTAATAATTTGCATTCTCGTTCCGCGTGGTCAGTTCATATTCGTGTTTATTATGATCGTTATGCTTATATTATGAGCATATGTATGAATATTTATAATAATACGAGGGCTATCCAGAAAGTAGATTACGTTTTGGAATAAAAAAATAAACAAAGTATAGGAAACAAATTTTATTATATACAGATGAAAGCTACACTCAAATACTACTTTTCTACATAGTCACCATACAAATTAAGGCATTTATCGTAGCGATGTACGAGCTTGGAAATTCCTTCGTCGAAAAATTCGGCCGCCTGCGCCTTCAACCACTTCGTTACCTCTTCTTGCCTTCCATCTTGCACAAAACTTGTGGTAACCAAGCTTTTCGCTGATGATTTCGTGCAACAAACTTCGCGAAATTTGTGGAAAACTCAAAGAAAGTTCCGTTATTGTGAAATTTCGATTTTCACGGACTTTAGCATCGACTTTTTCGAGAAGTTCGGCGGTCACTATGCTGGGTCTCCCACTTCGATCTTCGTCGTGAACATTGGTTCGGCCATTTTGAAATCTTATGACCCACTGACGCACTCCACCTTCAGTGATAATGTTGTCCCCATACACTTCACGAAGCTGCCGATAGATTTCTATCGGTTTACAGTTTTTTGCAGTCAGAAACCTTATTACTGAGCGCACCTCGCAGCTCGCGGGATTTTCAATTAACGCAGACATTTCAAACCGTCACAGTATCTGAACGGAGCACAGCACGAACCTCTCACTAGCACGGCTAGATGCAGACTGAGCTGCGCAACGCTCTGACCCCAAGATGGCCGCGCTAGCCCCGCCCCTAGCGGACACAGACGGAAACGTAATCTACTTCCTGGATGGCCCTCGTATAATTGCAGTAACTGCTGAAGTATAGATAAACTTCAAAAAATGGGTGTGTTTTTACACAGATTAGCTTTCTAAGGAATAATATTCGGAATGGCTTAAATAAAAGGAAAGTAATCCAATAGTCAAAATAATTTCATTTTCTTTGCCAATACATTATACAGTACGGAGGTTGGGAGTTTCTCCGCAAAATCTCTAATATTGAAGCAGCGGACTTTTTTTTTTTTTTTTTTTTTTTGTTACTGTCCAATCTGTATTGAATAGGACTAAAAGTTTTTACGGTCTACCCAACCCAAGCGAAGATTGATTCTATTCCGGAAATTTAATACAGTCTGTTAAAAATTAGAATCAGAAACACCCCAGATTAGTCTCTTTCTTTTCCTTTATTTAGTTCTTCTTTCTCCGAATACCGGCAGGTGCTGATTCCGATTGCGTAATATCACATATGGAAGAATTTTACGCCGCACGTATTGCGCAATAACGTTTGCGGTATTTTGCATTGATAATTAATTTTGATGTTCAGTCTGAGATTTGTTTATGAACACTTAAAAGAGTTTTACTGTGCTTTCTAAGCAGAATATTTCTCAGTTCCGTTGGTTTTTATATGATGCACATATCGAAATGTCAAAATCATTTATTTAGCCTAAATTTAAATCTAAAGAACGGCTACAATCTCCCCCACTCCTCTTTTTCCAGTTACTATCCGGAATATTCGGGAATTTCCGAGTATGCTGGTTAGTTAAGCTTTTACTGTTAAAGGATGAGTGAATGAAGCAATTTCCCGTCTTCTGATTTCAGAAATGTGCCCCTTTTTTACTTAAATTACTTTGCTTGGGATATATGTTAAGGGAAAACTATTATGCAATGAAAATTTAGAAAATGTTCAGAATTTTGATTTTTAAGTTAAATTATTTAAATATTAATATCAGTGGAAAAATAAATTGTATTTATTATTAGGTGCCAAACGAATACAATTAATATGGCTTATTATTATTTATTTTCTATATTTTCAACTGAAATATCATCATTAAATTTTGTAATATAGTTTAGTTCTGCATAGTTTTTTTTTCTCTCATTGTAAACTAATTCTGTAAATTGAACTGTCATTTAAAATTAAAAAAAAAAAGTTAATTGTTTTCCATTGTTGAGGTAATGGTCATTCTCTTAATAAATATTGCATTGCTCATATTTTAAATTACAAGTCTAATTTTTCTTTTAAGGTTATGCAGTTGTGTATAATGTAATTAGACAGGTGCTTATTTTTTCCTTAAAATGTGCTTGAAAAGTGCTTATAGGTGCTTATTTTTTTAACTAAAATGTGGCTATGAACCCTTTTTTATTTATTAATCAACAGAGAGAACTAAATAGACTTTTCCCTGTATTCTCATTTTTCCGGCCGAGCATAACCTCTTTAGATTTTCATATTAGATTATGCAGAAAAAAATACAACAATCTTATATCTAATTTCACTCAGATTATTGATACATGTACAAAACTCGTAACAATATTTATATGCAATATGACATGTTTATATCTAATATTAATGTATGTAATTAATGTATTTATAAATAAATAATTTTAAAATTTTTTAATGAGACATTTAAATAATGCACGAAACTTGCTTAGACACAAATTTATTCATTGCTGTCTAGAATTTCTGTCACACTTTCTTGACTATTTGTGAATGAACAGTCAATACATTGCGCAAAAAAAAGGGGGGGGCACAGTTCTGTATCTCCCGTTCTACTGGGCCGATTGATGAAATTCAACTTGTATTTTTCATGTTTCGAAAGCACAACTTAGGATATATATTAGATTTATTTATAGCATTTTTCTAATATAGGTATTTTGACACAAAATAGGACATTTTCTGAAATAACACACCAATTTTTTTCCATATTTCAATTCTACGACTCAAATTACGCCAAACTGCCAAGTTCTGTAAAAATCGCACGAGCAGTTTTTTAAAAAATTAGCTCCTCAATGTTAATTGAATTTGGTATATATTTATTAATCTTTCTTTTCTTTTATTAAACTTACTTGATTCTTCCTTTCACTTTGAAAATTTAGGTTCATTCCAAATAAAATTCACCCATTTTTGATGATTCATTTTTAAAATTTGTATTTTTAAATAATTTTTATAAATTTTTCAAAAACATTTTTGAATTATAATCTATAACATTTTTATCATCATCTTAAAGTAGACGTATTTCTAAGCATACCTGCAAAAAATTATAGTTTTTTATTGAAAACTTCCGAAGATATACGTGAATTTATAATTGGCGCGTTTTGAAATTTGGCATAGTTGTTGAAAGCGATAAAACATCAAATGTGGTTTAGACACTTTGCTAAAATTATTTGGAAGTTGAAACGATGTGAATTTTTTTTCCGCTCTTGCACAATGTAAAAAGGTAGGAACGAGGTCCTTTTTTCAGCTCCGGCATAATAGAAGGGAAAAGAAAATTGGTTGCCACATATTAAGAAGTTTGCCAAGTGGATTATTCTTGGCGCAAGCTTAAAATTGCGCCAAGATAAATTTTTGAATTTCTCTGTAAATTTCGCACCAAATTTTACAAAATTTCATAGCTAGGCACAATTTCAGTCTTAGAATCGAAATATGGAAAATAAATTGGTATGTTATTTTAGAAA
The DNA here is from genome assembly GCF_044657685.1 of Stegodyphus dumicola. Lineage (NCBI taxonomy): Eukaryota > Metazoa > Arthropoda > Arachnida > Araneae > Eresidae > Stegodyphus > Stegodyphus dumicola. Next base: position 127,546,896 of record NC_140771.1, on the reverse strand, counting down.
TATTCCGATTTTGTGTCAAAGTACCTATGTTAGAATAATTCTCTATATAAATCTAATATATATCCTATGTCGCGCTTTCGAGACATGAAAAACGCAATTTGAATTTTGTCAATCGGCCCAGTAGAACGGTCCCACTTTTTCTTCGCAGTATATATAGCTTCTTCATCATGTATTGCAATCACCTGGTGCGTCTGTTGTTCACTTTAATTCCATGCATTGTTTTATTTTACTACTTCTTAAATTGTGCGCACAGAAACCTACAGAATTTGGGCATTTGAGATTTCTAAAAAAGCAAACATTTCGAATATTGTTATTGCTTTTTTCTGTCTTGATTCTTCTGTGTTTATTTTCAACTGTTCTTTGCCTTTAGATCTATTCGTGCTTTATTTCATTTTGTCTGCTTTGTTTTTTACATTTAAATTCTGCCCCCGTACTAAAAAAATTAAAGTTTTTGTCATTGAGTTTATTAAAAATGTCATTTACGCAATTTCGGTCTATTTCTGAGGTGCTCTCTCAACTAATTCACATCAGTACCTTTATACTTCTTTATGTCACGTTATTTGCCGTTTAGAATTTTAAATAAATGTATTTCTGAAAAGCGAAAAGTTCCGAAAGTCTAAAAATTTCTTTTGCATAAATTCTTCTTGTATTTCTTATTAAATTTTCCCTTCTTCTAAATAACTCGAAACCTTTTTCTCAGTCTGCTAGTCGTGTAAAAGCAGTCAAGCATCGTCACTTCTTTAAGATGACCATTTTTACCACTAACTGAAAAAACGAAAAAGTTTTTTAAAGTTTCCCGTTTTTTTTTCCTCCCTCAAAGAGTTCCATTTTTACCTCTTTAGGAGACCTGTGTCGTCTATCTTTCTTTGAAACACGCAATCATGTAAGTGAAAAAGGAAGGAGAATAAAATGAAGGGAAAAAAAAAACTGAAGTTAAATTTTTCTCTTTTCGTTTTGTTGATGTAAACTTTGCATGTGATCAATATTAATGGTTTGCCCATTGGAAGGATGAAAGGAGAAACGTTATCTCTGTGTGAAATAAAAAGCCAAAAATTCGATACTTCTAAAATAAGATTTAAATTAAAATGAATCCAGGTTTTAAGAACATTTTTAAAGTGAGCAATATATTTTCGGAGTTACAGGTTATAACCCTATACTTTTCAGTAAAGAATAGATAAAAGATTTGGAGGCTAGGAAAAATTCATTCACCTACTAGCATTAAAATGCAGACTAATAAATTAAGTTAATCTTTAACAGGTACGGTGGAAAGCTTGGCATAAATGGCATAGTTGTATCTTAGGGGCCCATAAATTATGTTAGGCTTTAGCATGAGTAATGAGTAATATTATTTCTTTACAAACATTTTTTAAAATACTGGGTGGTTTCAAATACTCGTAATCAGGAAAAAATTTAATGATGCAATACATTGCAAGCTACCTCATAATGTATAGGATTGCACATTTTACTTAACAATTTTATATAATGTTTTCAGATTAAGTGACCTAATAGATTGTAAATACTTTATTTGCACATTGAACTTTTTATTGGTACATTTATTGCACACTGAAATTTTCAGCCCACGTACCCAGCGTTTTACATTTGAAACACGGGAACATGGCTTAGTAGCATTGTTTTCTGAGCTTTCATTATTGTAGGTCAGCATTGCATTAATAAAGTGGCTGGGGGTTAACTAACTAAGGCAAAACAGGAGAAGATTATTTTTCTAAAAAAAGAGATTCTTTCGTAGAGGAATTTTAAAGAGAAACTAGCTTGAATTTACTTTATGCAGGTGAACTTCATGTAATTAGTGTGTTTACTTGGATTTGAACACGGTATCGAGCAACATCAAAATCTCATAAATACGCCCTCTGTTTGATATTATGTTTGATAGAACCCGAGGTACGGATCATTGTCAGAAACCTGTCTCTTTTTTGTAAAGAAATACGTTCAAACCGTTCGGCGTTCAGCAGTTATCCGACCGGCCATTACGGGGTGCAGTTTTTCACTGGAAGAAAAGCAAGATATGGATTTTGCGAACGCTCTTACAAGACAAGAGTATCAGTTCATATTCTTCTTCCATCAGCAATTCTTAAATTCATCTGACCGGCAGTTTAAGAAAAGAGGCTATCCTGCAAGCACTGAATTTTGTAATCTTTATAGAAGAGCCTTACATCATGTTGATCCTTCTGAAAATAATTCGAATTTTTAACTTACCGACAGTTTTATAAAAGACTATTCGACCTTTGCATTGGATTTTGTGATATTTGCAGCTGTTGCTTGGTGGCGAAGGAACTTCAGTTAAAATATTATTATTTATTCACATATATATCAAATCATGTATAGTTCGACCACGACCACGTATTCCAGATTTATGTAAACATCCGGTTTGGGGCGGAAGTGAGCATATCTATCAGTGATCTAGGGGTGAGTGCAAGTATTGTAAGAAAAAGCCCTAAATGACCCCTGACCTCCGAGAGGAAAAAATACCCGCGCTTTTCACACACCCACCCGAGAGGGAAAAATACCCAAGCTTTTCACCCACACCCCTTCAGTTAAACTGACCCATCGTGGCTCTCAGCCAAACTGCTCTCGCTAGCGTGGTTAGACATATATATCAAATCATGTGTATATATATATATATATATATCAAATCATAGAAATATGTATAGGGTACTGCTCATTGTTGTCTGAATTATTTCTATACATTGTTAAAATACAGCTATGAAGTGTAAAAAGCATTCACACATTTTATGCAGATATATATTTTTTATATGCTTAAAATTAATTTTGTACAAGATATTCATGTTAGGATACTTCATGCTCTCCTTATTAAAATGAATTTGCAGGTCGTTTCAGTGTATGGAATGGTTACTAAAACGAATTCAAATGCAAACATCAAGCGAAAATTAAGTACTAATGTAACAGAGTTTCTTCATCATAAACGGCCATAAAAACATGGCCATATGAAGTTTAATGAAGCCATGAGCACTGAGTTCAAAAGGTGGCTGCTTCTTTCGACATCGCGCGTGTGTTTCTTTCTTTTTACTTCCTTGTACGAAGTAAAGAGGAAGTATTGTAATCGCGAAAAGTTTCAGGCATCATATTTCAAAGCAAATATTCATTTTCACCGCTATCGAATGCAATTTAACGATGTTTTTGCATGGCATCTGTACGTAAGGACAGGATAAAGGACTTTTTTCCTCCAAAAAAATTGTAAAACTAATTTAAAATGAATTCTAAAGAGAATTTTTCGTGTCGTCTGTGCGTACGTATGTATGTATCTCGCATAATCAAAAACGAGTAGCCTCAGAATGTTGAAATTTGTATACAGGACTGCTATAACATGTAGATGTGCACCTCGTATTTTGGTTGCAATCGGCCCCACAAAACGTATATAAATATATTTATATATATATCCACTCTGTTACCCGACTCAATGATCTCAGTTTCTTTACTCTTATATGTTTGTAAATTGTACATTTTTTTGCTTTAAAAATGATTGAATTATGTTGTTCTTATCTTCCGGTTAAGGTTTTTATGCCTTTAGTAAATCTGTATGCAATATTTTTAGAATTATCAACAATTTAAAAGTTGTTTAAGTGCCGCTAAGCCTAATAATTTTTTCCATGGCGGCCATTGCTTGTTTACATTTGAAACAGCAGAATAGTAGATTTGTTGCCAATCTAGAGAAAGTAAGCTTCGCAATAACAAAGCTAGCGCTTTCTTTTATTATTGCAAATTAAATCGTGCTTCATCCATTCTGGAATTTATTCGAGGAAATAAGTGTTTAAGATTTACTTCATAATACAGACATCTTGAGTTTTAATGTATTTTTGGCCGTGTCGCGAAGTGAGAACTGAATTAATTGAATGAGAAATACTGAATCGTCTGTGAAAAACTGTTTCTTTTTGTTGTTGTTGTTCTTTGCTTAATTTCTTTTATACATCGTTTTAGATTTATTATAGTATTTGAATAGAACATGCGGCAACGATTAGATAATTCTTAAGATGATATAAATTTTGTGCATTCTGAGTTAAAAAAATGAATGAAATGTAATGCTTTAAAGTGAACCTAGGGCCAGATTGTCGCTGTGGTAAACAAATATAGTGAATTTTAAAGAGTGCATTTATTATATTGTGGTTTATGCGCTATCGACGAAGTAGATTTAATTCCATCCAATAAGTTTAAATGAAATGAAGGAAAAACTGTAATTTAATATTCCGTACAAGGAAGTCATGTGGTGCACACATCAGATTTTTTAGAAATTTGTGAAAAGCTCTGAGACTAAAAATCTTCACATAAAAGTTAATAGCCAATCTTACCTAATTTCTGAGGTTCATCGTAAAATAATTCCATGCAATGTCTCAAGCAATTAGCAATAAAACAATGTTTATGGAGACTATTTTGTGTTTAAATTTTGTAAATCATGAATTGTTTAGGTTTACATTTCAGTTTAAAAAAACAGCCTCTAGTTCTGTAAGGTTTTTTTCTCCCTCCTTTACACATGCATTCGTGGTGTAATTGAAAGCATAATCGATGCATATTCAATGGGTCCAGGGTTCAAGGTCCTGGAGAAGGCAGTGTACATTTTTCATGTCGCTTGCTTAAAAAAAAAACTAATGACTTTACAAGTGGCGCCCGAACTACCCGAAGTTGTTGTGGACGACACTCAGTGGATTTGGCTACTGGGTCCCCTAAAACCCATTCGCCCTTTAAAAGAGAGAATATATAAGGTTTTTTCTCCCACTTTCCAGCCCGCCTTCGTGGTGTAACGTTTGCACACTCGACGTGTATTCGAGAGGTCCAGGGTTCGAGTACCGGTGAGGGCACTGATCATTTTTCATATTTCCTGCTTGAAAAAAAGTTGTAGTCCCTTTAATTGATTTGTGCGGATTTCAGGATTCGAATATCTCATTTTATTCAATGACGTATTTTATTTAAAAGAGAAATATCAAGTATATCTTAGTTTTAACCTTATTGTCAATGAAACTATTGAATACATTTTACTTTATCAAATTTATTATAGATAACTGACAAATTTGAAGGTAAATAAGAAAATTATAATTTTAGTCATGCGTCCACAAGCTGTGTCTGTTTCAACAGTGCGCTAGTATTTTATGGCATCAGTTAACGATTAAAACCTTCATGAACGAAAGTAAAATTTTACCTGAATTTCTCGACTGTAAAACGTTCATAAACCAAAATAAGATTTTACATGTATTTCTCAGCTGTTTTATATTTATCTCTTTATCAGAAAGCTAGAGGAAAAGAGGTATGACGCAATGAAATCAACAAAATAAAAATAAGATGCGTTATCAAAAACGCATTTTCTGCGGATTAGACGTTTGGATATGTCGCATATTTATTTTTTCGCAGTGAGTTGATATGGGATTTCTACAGTCAGCTGTCTCCAAAACGACAGAACAGCAGCTCTCGCTGCCTTTATTGCTTAGTCCAACTGTCACAAAGATATGTTTACCTATGTTATACGCCAGGCGTCCCCGTCCTCCGTCACCTGTCACCTGTCACAAAGATAAATATTCATTAAACTCAAGCCTAGATTGTGGAATATTGCTTCGCATCCTGACAGGTATTAGCGTAACTTTTAAGGCTATTCGATGCGTAGAAATAAATTCTTTCCACTTGATTAATTAACAATGACGGTTTCAACCCATATTGCATTTAATTATCCTGATTGCTTCGCATTTTATTTTGTTCTTGGTTTTCATAATGCTTTTTGAAACTCGCATGCTTTTGTATGTGAAATTTGAAAATAGGAATATGAAGGGCATGTAAGGAAATTATAGTGGTAACTGAAAATTCAGAAAGCATTCTTTATATATAAATACTTTTTGAAATTATTGTAAAATGCACTGAAAATATCAAGAATGAGCAAATTTAAATTTTTTTCTTTGGAAAATTTACTTTAATTGTAGCCGAAAGTGTTAAAATCTCAAAACAGTTCTATCTCGGATTGTTTACCTGCATTTAAACAGAGTGGCTACTTGAAACTTTTCATTGTTTTCTTCTAGTATGTTTCATGGTATATTTCATAAATATTAGTCAATGCTCCTAATAAAATCCTCCAAAAAAGCATTCCTATTCCAATAAAATATAATTTTAGAGTGCTAAGCCGTAATTAAAAAATCTTTTATTCAAGCCATACTTTTATAAAGAGATATTAAATATTGAGTCATCTGAAGGTTTCATTATCATTGTTTCTTAAACCATATTTTAACGTTATCTACTATTTGGAAACCATATTTTAACTTTATTTACTATTTGGAAAATTTTCCTCTGTTCTAATAATCAATTTACATACTGTTGTATATCTTATATACTAGTATTACAATTTGAAGCTTCAAAATAATTACCGATAGTCTGTAAATACTGACATGTATCGATAATTATGCTTACTGAAATGATCATTGTTTGAGGGAAAAGCAATTTAAACAAGTACAAAAAAAAATTCTGTTGAACATTTGGCATAGTACATATTATTCAATTTTCGATATAATTTCTAACATTTAACATCAGCTCCATGTGAAAGATGTTTAATTGGCAAAATATTTATGATTTAGTCACACTAAGCAGCCCGAGTTTCAGAGACTGTAGGCTTTTGCAGAGGGCAAATTTTGCACAAACTCACTAACGTCTCATTGTCGAGGTGGTTCCCAAAACCTGACGGAAATCAAGTTCAGTAAAATTTATAAATACATATAATTCATAAAACGCAGTGTTTTATCGTAGATGTTTCGAATTTATTTTTTAAAAAGAATACATATTAAATTTAATGTGTCTTTAGATCGACTTCTGACTATCCCCATCTGTTTGTTTGTATAGATCAGTCGAATCTTTGAATCTCACGAATCTTAAAAGAAAATTCTAAACTTCTCTCTCTCTCTCTCTTTTTTTTTTTTTTTTTTTTTTTTTTTTTTGTCTTTCGAATCTTAACCTAAAAATGTGTTAAACATTTTAATTCGAAACTTGGATTAGGTTTGTAAATGTCCAACTGAGGCATTAATAAAAAACGTGATTGATGATTGTTGCAGTTTAAGTGGACCTGGATCGCGCTTATAACGTTGTGGCCGTCCTAAATATCCCACACTCTAGCTTTTTGAAGAGAATTTATTGTTTCATATTTAGTTTTTATTGGTGTCAACTCTTAAAATAATCTTTCTCGTTGCTATATTTGTTTTGGTTTAAGAAGATTCTGGAAAAGTGCAAAATATTTAAACTGTTACTGAATATCAAATTATGTTGAGAAAATGAACCTTAACGTTTAAGAAAATTTAATTATGTACTTATTTAACTAAATTTCATTTGCATCTCTATAATAAATATTATAGCATTTTTAAAAACTGTATTCTTAATTTTTTTAATTAAACAAAGGCTTCGAATTTTACTTTAATTAAAAACATGTAATATTAATTAAAATTTCTTTTTACTTTGTTTTTATACGTTAAATATTCGAGAAATTCTGGAATCCTTAAAGGCCCGAAGATTATAAGATTTGGACTGCAGTAAATTTAAGGCTTTTTACATCTCCACTATTCAGGCTTTTTTATACCTAGCTTTTTATTGAGAGAGAGAGAAGTTACGTTTCTATTCGCATTTTCCTTACGGTAACTTTGTTCTTGAACAACACTGGAAATAATTGAGATATTGGGCCAGATTTACTAGAACCAGGTTAAAGACACTTCGACGGCATTATAATTATTATGCTCGACAGAATTACATAGAAAATGGGAAACTGTTCTCTTAAATTCGATTTTGCTGTCTAAAAAACTGAAGGGCAAAAAGCCAGGCTATTTAAAAAGTGATCATGAGCGAACTTTAGAAGTTTCGTTGAAAAACATGAATTATGAATGACACTTCAACTACGCGGGAGAAGGTTAAAAAAAGTGCTTTCCGCCCGTTTCTCAAGACACAATGTAATAAATAACCAGTGTATACTTTCAATTTAAGTAAGCTTTGTTTACCTATTTGCTTCAACTCTTCAATATTGAAATTCGATAAAAATACTCACTGCAAGTTGGCATAATTTATAATTGATACGAAGGTTTATTAAACAGTTTTCACTTGCGATCTTTTTTCGTGTGATAAAATCTTTCGTAATCGCTTTGCTGTTTTGTGTGACTTCCCATTTTAGTAAAGATACAACTTCAAAGTTTTTGTTACCATCAAAAACTGTAATATGTTTATAATAAAATACGATGTTTGTTAAAAACAAAGAAATATGCACAACAATAAGTATTTCCTTGAAGCAGGAACAGTCCTGAACCATTTTGGAATATAAAGCGTTTTGCAGCATAAAAGCAGCAATATACTCTAGGTGAGGCATATCACACTCTCCTGGGACAAATAATCGTAATTTTACATCATTTTGGGCCGCAAGGAAATTCTTGCTTAAGATCTATTTAAAAAATGAATAAATTCATAAAATCTTACCTAACACTCTAGCTCTTTAAAAGTTAGAAGGAATATAAAGAAATTCTGCTAGTAGATAGATACCTATAGATACCTATTGTTTCTTTCGCGACATCTGCAGCTTTTTCCTACAACTAGCTTTTAGATATTGGAGGCTGCTCGCACTAGCGATTTTCAGAAATCAGATAAATATCTGCTAACTTTGATCTCATTGAGGATTTGTTTATTTTCCTAAGTCAAAAAATTTATGCACGCTAATACGGGCTACCAAACATGGAAATCACATACAATGCTAATTCTCAGATTTCTAAAAATCATGCAGGCAGGTATTTTTAAAATTTAGGGACACCCAAAATTTGATTTTACTTACTTAAAATAACTGAGGTTTTGCTTTAGAGTTGAATGGAAGTGAATTTGAGTGAATTCCGTCTGCAAATGAGCTGACATTTTCTTGATGTCGGCTGAGAAATTACTTTTGTAAAGAGACTCTCTCAAGAGAACTTTTTACCATCCGAGGTTGTACATACGCACAATGTAAGGTGGAATACCAATTTTTATTAACATATTATAATTTGTGAAGTTGCAATAGCTCTGAAACTGAATTTAAGTAATATAACCATACCAGATAAGCTAACGAGGTAATAGTATAATAGCATAAAAAGCTTTAAAAATGTTTTAAATAACGTTTTTATTTAATCGGAACTTTCAAGGCAAAACGCACGAATCGTGTACAGACAAAATCCATTACTCGTGACGATGTAAATTAAATAATTAAGTAAAAAAAATTTAAAGGTCGTGAAAGTAGTCTAAGGCTGCACATTCCATAAACTGAGCTATAAGCTGACTCAGTATTTTACTTGCGCGTAAGGTTAAAGTATCGACTGCGAAAGAATACAAAAGTCGGAATAACCATTTTTAGGTACAGCTGGAGAAATTCTGCCGGCTCAGACTGAGTGCCAGAAACATGTAGGGTTTTACTTTATTTCACTAACAGTTATTTTTATTTTCAAGATGGTTTTCCTTTGGTTCCTCATTTTCCTACCTAGGCTTTCCTCCCAGAATGCGTTTCCAATTTTACGCTGTATGCAAAATAGGAAAAAAACTACTATTTAAACTGAGGTCTGAGGTACTTCAGTTAGAGAGCTAGAGAGAAAGCTTGTTCTGCCTTTCGGCCACGTTTTTGCTACAAATTAAAGCTGGCTAGTTACGGCCTTGCTTATTATGTGCCTGTTAGTCTACGTCGGTGATTTTTAAATAAGAACCAGCTATGCGGTAACAACTCTGTGCAGCTTAGGCTAATTAGTTCTATTTAGCATTAGTTTAATTTCACATTTCCTATTTGAAGTTCAAACCAAAAACGTGTTGGCTTCCTATATGCCCAAGACGGGCTGTCTGTCAATAGCTTGAGTTCAAATAAAAGGGTATTTTAACACGTTTTCGGAGTTGTAACTAGTAGAACTAGTAACAGCGAATAGTCGTTACAGATTTCTACTAGGGTCTAGCAGTTAAAGAACTTTATTTCAGCTAGAACATTGCAAACTCGTTTTCTTTCTCTAAGATTCAAAACATTCAGTTTATATATTCTTGAAGTTAATGGGCATTCTGGTGAGGAATACGGAAAGAAGTTATGGTATAGATAAAAATAATAATAACTGGTTGGTTCAATATAAGAATCTTGCAGATCATACGGAATACGGAAAAACGAAAGTACAGGAACTCGGGAAGAAAACGTTATGGCATAGATCAAATCATAATAACTGCTTAATTTAACATAAGAACTTTTATACGGAATACAGAAAGATGAAACTAGAAGAATAGGAATACAGAAAGAAGGATCAAAATCCTAATAACTGGGTAATTTAACACAAGAATTTCACAAATTATACGGAAAGAAAGAAATAGAATAGGTATATGAAAAGAAGTAATGGTATAAATAAAAATCCTAATAACTTGTTAATTTAGAATAAGAACTTTACAAATTGGGCGGAATACGAAAAGGGGGAAATAGGAGAATAGGAATACTGAAAGAAGAATTTATAGCATACATCCAAATCCTAATAATTCGTTAATTTAACATACGAATCTTACAAACTATACGGAATACCGAAAGAAGGAACTAGAAAAATAGGTACGCGGAAAGTAGAAGTTATGGTATAGATCAAAAATCATAATAACTGGTTAGTTTAACATAAGAACCTTACAAATTATGTACTTTTTGCCATGGTTCTCAGGATGACTCGTGGGTCACAGGAAAATGAGTCACGGGCTGCGAGTTTAACATACCTGCCTTAGATCTGTGGTACATGCCAGTGCTTAATAATACGTAACATAACATATAGGGATAAAATAATCTACAATATTTAATATAATATATGTGGATTTAAAAATCTTGAAAATGGTTAATATAACCAATAATGCAAAAGTTATCTGCAATGCATAACATAAAACAATTCTGCATCATATAGCATAATCCATAGAGATAAAAAAATCTGAAATACGGAACACTAATTATAGAGATAGCAAATTGTGCAATATGTAACATAACCCACAGGGATAAAAAAGAGCTTCATAACATAACTACGTGAATGAAAATACTGCAATAAGTATCATAACTTGTAGGGATAAAAAATATAATCTGTAAAAGATTTTAAAAAGTATTCAATATGTGATCTAACCTACAAGGATAAAAAATGTTCTGTAATATATAACGAAATTGTAGAAAGTCTACACCATTTCCTACAAAGATAAAAAAAAGTTTAATTATTTCTCAGAAATAAAAAATGAAGTAAAACTTTATAATGTTCAACACTTTAATAAATTATACTTTAATACATTTATAATTTTAATGCTGCCTGTAGTTATTAGCCCGTACTTTACTTTAATAACTTTTCTCGCGTATAGGCAAGAATCTTATATTGAAATATTTTTTTCGTTTGAGAAACAGAGTCTTTTATGGCTCCTTGGGATGTTCTAAATGTGCATGGTGTTTCAAAAGATTAGCATGACAACACATGTTTTGAATGACTGATCTCAGATCCATGCGTAGGAACTTCCAAATAAATCGAATAAGACGGAATTTTGAATTGTGTCATTTTTATCAATTGATATCGTTATTAAAAATGTGCTACATGTAAATTTTTGTATTAGACCTCTGTGAAGAGAGATTTAGCGCAAAGAAAATCGCTGCAAAAAATATCCAGCTCATTAACAAAAATGTGAAGGCAAATTATTTTAAAAAGGACAATGGATATAAACCGAGGACTCAGTCTTCCGGATAAAAGAAAATAGCTATAAAATCGTGTGGTGTATTTAATTATGGCAAAGCACGCTAGGGCTATCTGCCTAAGGGGATGGATGCCTTCGTGGAGGACTTTCTAAGGGAAACTGGCTCGTATACACGTTACACATGAGGAAAACCACGAAAACACCCATGCAGCCAGCCCGCTCGCGGGATTCGAACCTCGAGCCGAACTACCACTGTTCAGCCACTTTACCGCTCGGCCGCTGGTGGGCTTAGAAAAAATGAAGGAAATACTATTAACATTTTACTTCAGAGAACCTAATTCAAATAACGTGATACAGAATTGGCACGCTAAATGTTAAATCGACAGGTTTCTTATTTCCATTTACGAGGGGAGAATTGGAATACTTTATTGGAAAACATAAAATGAAAAACAGGTATTTAAATTCTGAGCAGAAACGAAAAGATTAAAAATAACTAAATAAGTAAACAAATAAAAAGTTCTTTTGAATTTTAGTCCTCGTTTCCTTAGTAGAAACGCTAGTAAAATTTCAAGGTCATACTTTTTTTTTGCTGCCTATTACATCAAATGCTTTCGTATCACGGTAAGTATGACTGGATTTTTATTGTCTGTTTCAAAGCTTAAAGAAGTCTTGCGTGTAATGCGGATTTCGTTTTAACAGAGTACTTTTCCTTTCGAATGACACTTATAGCACGTGGCTGCTAGTTGCAGTCTCAATTGTTTCATCGCTCAAGAAGGAAATATTGGTCTTTTAAACGCTCCTCAGGAGTGTATTCAAAGGTTGTTCGCAAATGGTAGTATTTTGCCCTTTGGCTATGATTACTACCTCTTTCGCAAGAACTAAGCGGTAAGTAATGGCCGCTCCGAGAACGGATAATCGTCAATTTACTGCTTTGCTGTGATCTTTCGAGCGTTGGTGATGGCTATTTAGCCAACTTAAATATAAAAAGTGAGCAATATTTTTTTTTTGCGCAATGGTCTTCATCAGTGTCTAGACTTTATTCTTTATATGCCGTTTTTATGCTCGAATGAAAACCTTGCAATGATCCAGTCATTAAGTCTGAATAGCATATAATTGCGTACGTTTTGTGTCCTTCGTTTCGCAAGGAATTAACTACTTCCAAATTTTTCTTTTTACGCCTTTTTTTGAAAGCACGTGCCTTGAACTTTTCAATATTTGGAGGGAAAGAAATTAACTGTTCTTATTTTGGATGCTATTCCTATGCTCAAAACATTCGCCGGAAATGCTTATAAATAAAGTTAATTTGGAATGTAAGAACTTACTATCAAATCGACCTCCAAGTAACATCTGTCGGAGCAAAACACACTTGCTTCAGAGTCTTGTCATTCTTGCAAGCACCTGCCTATCCCCCCCCCCAACCGACAAGGGAAAAAAAAAAAAAAAAAAAGTCAGACTCTATTCAAATATTTGTCGCAGGGCTAGAATAAGACTTTTAAGATAGTAAGCAGCACTTAAAAAGATTCTGCTGCCTCCACATACATTTATGTGTATTTTCTCACCATTCTCTCGGTCTTGGTTTAGCTGCACTATTCAGTAGTAAAACCGCCAATGGAAATTTTTTTTTTTTTTGTAGTGTTCCCTTTTCTTGAGTGATTTTTGTTGTGCCGTCTAAATACCCTACGCTTGTTCTTTTGCTTAAGAGTTAATGCAGCTTTGATTTGTCGGGATTAGCCGAAACAATCGGATATTTAGCTGCCTCATCACAGAGATCATATGCTAGGATTCATCATACGGGGTAGTCCGATGTAATACCTGCAAGTGGAAGCAACTAGTTTTGGTGCGTATCTTACATTAAGCGTCTCAGCGTTTTAGATAGCTTGAATTGTTTGGAAACGGTGACATCGTTTTGATGACAGAGAATAGTATGTTCAGAGGGTGAGAAATCTAGCAAAACTGTGGTTGTGATATGAAGATGATTTGTTTCCGATCAAAGAAACCCCAGCATATTTCTTATATTTTCTGATTTTTATTTAAAATGTAACGTCAGCTGAATGGTCGAAAGATGCTTGCATCAGGATAATTTCATTTCATTTATTTCTTCTGTAGAAAATATTTTAAAGCTCTCTAACAACCAAAATTCAATTATTGCAAATTTTAAACTGCTACAAAAGTTATATATCCTTACTCAAAAAGGAAATATTTTCAAATCATAGATGAAATACCAATATAGCTTACCATATCCGAAGTACAAAATCGAACTTATGCGCCCATACAAAGTTTCAAGCGAAAACGCCAATCTCACTTTTTCCATTGTCGTAATCATATGCCATATATTTTATTTTTAGACTCTTATGAGTAAATAAGTGCGTAGAATGGTTATTAACACGGAATCAGGAATGATGATAAAGACCCGACACTATCCAAATTGTTGGCTGAAGAAGTCATACTTTTATTTCCTTGCCATTTTATATTTGGATCAGTACGATGCATAACACCGTCGTGTACAGTTAAATGAAATTGTATGAAGTTAAAAAGTTATCCAACGTGAACTTTAGAGCATTAAAACCAATTAATCTGCTTATGAAACCATATCAATGTGTTGAATAATTTATCATGGACTTGCAAACCTCAGGCTAAATATCTACTGAAACCCTGTCAAGGTCTGAAGGAAACATTCCCTTTATGACTTTTAAGATGTTACGATGTATAATCGAATCATGAAATAATGGTATGAAATCGAAAATTCTGCTTGCCTGTCCGTATGGCCTAAAATCTTTCTTGCTTGCCAGACCTAAGATCTTTCTTGCTTGCAAGACCTAAAATCTGAGCTCCTAAGATGACCTAAGGTCTTTCATTTATCTTCCAAATTATAAGAATACATTGCCTGCTACTAATATCACACTCACTAAAACAATTGAAGCATTCAAAGATATATTATATTTTTAGTGATTTTCTGTCGGCAACTTGTTTTATAATATTATCATGATTAATATAAGACATTTCTAATGTTCCGATAGCTGCGTAATTTATCTCTAATTCATCAAAAATGAAAGCTAAGATATTCTGTAATAACATATAAATTAAAGTGACCTATTTTTTAAAATCGAATTTGAATTGCAAATATGTGGTATTATTAGTTGAAAGATATGGGCATTACTTTTATTTTAAGAGAGCAAAAGATTTGCATGAAACCCTGCTGTTTATGTTTCAACAAAATTTGATTGGCAGAAAGCGAAATCTTTTCATTTACTGTGGCGTTTATTTATCATGTATCAACGGAAGATAATATATCTGACTATAATAAAACTAGTAAGCTCTCGATTCTCTAACGAATCGAATAAGCGAACGCGTGAATGTTTGTTTTAGTCGCAAAACTTTAACTGGAAGTTACATAAATGTATATAGCTTGTTCCCTTATTAAGAGTTAATAGCAATTAGTATGAAATTCTTACGGTATACAAAGAGCATCCATAAAACTGGCGTGAAACTCTTACGCTCCAAGAGAATGAGAGAATTAGAAAGTAGAAAATAAATCCAACTTTTAAAGTTGTACAAGAACATTAAACGAAATTAAATAAGAAATGAATAATATTAAATTAAAGGTAAACGAAGGTGGATAATCGTATTGTTTTATTTTACAACATAACTCAAATTTCGGGTACCAAGAGCAGCAAAGTTAACAAAGTAAATCAACTCTTATATTTAATCAAAAATTCACTATATACCCACCACAATGTTTCAGATAAAATCATTGTTTATTGTTTAATGCTAATGTACATATAATACACAAGCACGGTACTTCAAACTGAATGTAAATATAGTAGCAGAAAACTCACCTTTGCTTTAACTAATAATAATAAATTACAGCACAGTCAATGCTAAACAACGAAAAGTCATATTTTCCGCAGATAGGAAAAATTATTCCATGCTTTCACATTGTTAGGGGAAAAGAGAGAAAAATAAAATCCCTTTGACCTTGATCAGATGATTGCGTCGACGGTAAACACATTCGCCTCTTCACTAATAACATTTAAATTATTTCAAACTGAATGTAAATATAGTTGCAGAAAACTCACCTTTGCTTTAACTAATAATAATAAATTACAGCACAGTCAATGCTAAACAACGAAAAGTCATATTTTCCGCAGATAGGAAAAATTATTCCATGCTTTCACATTGTTAGGGAAAAAGAGAGAAAAATAAAATCCCTTTGACCTTGATCAGATGATTGCGTCGACGGCAAACACATTCGCCTCTTCACTAATAACATTTAAATTATTTAGTCACATGTATTTGCTTATGAGATTCTTCAAGAATAAAACTGGATTTTTGAAGAGCCAATTTTTTTTACTACTTTTATTCTTGTTACACTTCGAAGAAGGTATATCATTTTCACTTATTGTACCCTGTTCTGGCAAAATAAAATTCTTAGATGCAACAAAACAATGCCTCGGAATCTGATGGTTGAAAAAATTAGAAATAGTCTAGAAGGAACTCTTCGATTCAGGAAAAGGAATGTAAAACTGTTTTTTTTTTTTTTTTTTTCAGTCGGTGTCCGGCATGACGGATTCTCAGAGTATTGCCTTTCATTGCATGAAACCTTTAAATCAAGGATGTCAAACTTGCGGCCCGCGGGCCGCATGAGGCCCACAACAAATATTTTTTCTGCCCAGCCAATATATCGGCAAATAATAATATATAATAATAAAATAACGTATCGACGAAGAAAAAAATGAAATGTTTACTGCTAAGTAATTAACGATAATTTATTCAGTGTTGTTAGATTACTCACAGCGAGCTGACACACACACACACTACTTAAATTACAAATGCGTGTGAGTAGCTTGCGTTCAGCTACCTTCGGCTTTTGGGGGACACCTGCACTCAGAACTTGTACGCATCCCCCGATAGCCGAATGTGGCCGAACTCATGGTCTCAGTTTTCCAATCATAGTTTTGTACGATATATTGGTGCATGCACATGCATGCACTTTGCTTTATTATTAATTATTACTTAATTCATATTGTTACGGATTTCATAGTTATTTATTTATTTAGTTTTTTTTTATTTAGAATTGTAATTAGATTTACTTCATGTTGCCTTAGCAACGCAGACGATTTTTTAGATCTACGTTTCTATGAATTTTTTTTTTTTTTTTTTTTTTTTTTTTGCGGCCCACCTAAAGTTAAACCTTGTTTGTTTGGCCCAAGTGTACCTATGAGTTTGACATCCCTGCTTTAAATAATTTTTCAAACGGAAACTGCTCTACAAGCTGAGCGATTCAGAAGCAACAAATACACTTCTTTGATAATATACATTTTTATTTTATTTTTTAATAATGTAACTAAATTATATAAATTAGTTTACATGTTTTATTTAAAATTAGTTTACATGTTTTATTTAAAATTAGTTTACATTTTTTATTTAAAATGTAACTAATTGATAATGTTTATGAATATATTCAGTATTCTTATCATTAATATAAGATATGTTTAATGCAATATGTTGTGTTAACTGGTACAATTTGGAATCATTTTTTTATTTTTATGGCTTTTCTGCTGTTTTACATTTTTTAATTTTGGGAAATTGTTAGTGGCAAGTTCTTCTTTGAACTGTTTGTTAATCAGAAACTTTCAGATTGCACTTTTGTTTTATTTTTTCGGCTTGAATTTGTTTTTGTTGATTTAAATTTTTAATTTTGCAAAGCTGAATAAAGAGATTAAATCTTCGAATCGCTTAATTATTTTGTACTGTTTAATGTAACCCATCCGTATCCATCCACTTACACATATACGTATTTATGAAACAGAACAAAATCGTACCAAGAATTTTGATAGGTAAACAACGAATTCAAACATTTATGGCAGTTCGTGCATTTATTAGTCAAAAAAGGGCTGGACTATCATATGAATTGTGTAAAGGAGAAGAATATTGCGACATATTTAATGGGAAATTTTCTTTATTTTTAGCGCGTACGGGGGCCAAGCGGTAGTCATTGAACGCTGGTAGTTCGGTCTCGGGCTCTAATCCCGGCAAGCGAGCTAGGTGTACGGTCGTTTTCGCGGTTTTTCTCATGTATAATTTGTATGCGAACCATCTTCCCTTAAAAGGTCCTCCATGAAGGCATTTCTTCCTTTAGGCAGATAGCCCTCGAATACTTTGCCATAAACAAATAAACCAAGCTTTTATTTTTAACAAGAACGAACTTAGTTATGCATAAGAGAAGGTACGAGTATCTAGCATTTTGCAGCATTAAATTAATGTCGTTTTATATTTTCAAACTTCTTTAGTTTTAAATAAATAAATGTAATCAATTGTAGATTAGATTAACGAATTATAGCGAAGCATTCTTGACCTATCTGTCTAAGTAGTGGAAGGGTTTTGTGGAGAACTTGCTAAAAGAAGCTGCCACATATTACACAGATACAGGTTGAAGCAAGGCCGGCACCAGTGAGCCCAAGTAGGCATGTTAGGTAGGTAGGTAGGTAGGTATGGCGCGGTCTACCCTCTTAGCAAGCCCAAGCTCGCCTTATGGTTTTTCTATACCGGCCCACAGGCATGTTAGGTATGGATGGGCCTTGCCATCTACTGAACTTGCTATTCCCGAATGTAATTTCTAGAGCGAACACCCAAGGTGCTGTCCGTGCGTCCCCCACCACTCTTCCCATACCACCAACCTCTCAAGAAGATTTCAGCTCCTCCAAGTTTCGAATCCCGGGTAGTGCGAAATAACGGGTGCAGGTGGGCGTTGCACCAGAATTTCACTATTCGTAGTGCACGTATACTTTCACCACATCAATTGTGCAGCGTCCCAGTTTTGATGGAGGACATCCCGGGAGGCCATCAATCTCTCAATAAGACTTTTGGCTCGCCGGCTATTTTGAGTTCCCCCTCGCCTCAAGACACTATATGCTTTCAAACATCTTTGCCTTCTTTGGGTCGGGCTAATTGGTATAGCAGTCACTGTTCCTAACCACTGTACCAGCTGGCCGATGGGGCGAAATAATAGTGTTCAGTCGTTCAGCGATTTCATTCACTGTGTATTAAATTACGAAATATACTTTTTTTTAGAGTCGGGGAATAGTAATTATTCCGCAGCTTCTAATGTTTTTCTATCCTTGAAAGAAACTGCAGTTCGTTTTGTTTTAATTTTTCGGTTTCAAAAACACGTACAGACATTACTGGATGCTAATAAATTTAAATTATCTTGAATAATGTGAGTGAAATGAGCAAAACTTAACGAAACTTGCTAAGTTTTCAGTGAAAAAAAAAAGAAATTTTCAGCGAAACTTAGCAGTCCAAAAGTTTATATCTTTTACCTGTTAAAAACTGTGATTTTTATAATTTAACACATAATTCTACGATTGCTATTATTTTATTGTTCTTGAAAATGAAAGTAATTTTTTAATCATCATTGAGCTCAATATTCAGTTAAGATACATTTTATTGGACATTAATTACTTTAAATCTATTTTGACAAAAGTTAGAATGAAATATCTATTTTTTTTAGTGAAAGCTTTGAGTTAAGACAAACCTACAGATGTAATAATTTAAGCCTGTAAATTTATTTGAATAAAGACTACTGAAAATCACTAATAGTTAATTGCCTAAAATTTATTCATAACATTTTTACTCTGGCCTTCATCTATCACAAAACAGTGATTTTAATTATTACCCGCAATGCACCTGAGTTATCCTTCCTCAACATGCTTCAATTACAGTAATTATAGCAGCCGATTACACTTAATATGCGAGAACAAATAAATGCGCAGTTCAAGTCAATATACTAATCTGAATTCATCCTTTATTAAGATAGTCAATTTATCGATATCTCACTTACTGTTTTCAGCAGATGCTAGTTCTGGAAAATTGTTACATTATGTGTGCCGAGTATTTGTATAACATCGTGCATGATTTGGAGCTTAAATAATGTGATTTCTCATTACCTGTCTTTTCTCTAAATTAACAGCATAAATCATTCTAATGATCTGTGCATTCCAATCGTAAGGATAGCAGTAAAGAAAATTAACTGCAAACTAACTGCAGTGCATTTTTTAATTATGCCGGCGTGTTGATATAAATGAAATAATCACAAAATTTCTAGTCCGTAACGCATCGAAAATGTACTAGCCCACACGAAACAAAAAGTGATTACGTTCCTAAAAATAATTGTATGTTATTTATTAAATTCCAATGAATTGTAAAAAACAGACCAAAAAAATAAATAAAAACAATTAAATATCTATCATAGTACAAGTCGCCCAACCGGGTTAGTGGTTAGTGACTCTGACTGCCGTACCGAAGGTCTCGGGTTCGAATCTCGGATAAGGCAGGGATGTTTGTAAATATATAATGTCTGCGCGGCATGGGGGCATTTAAAATATACGGCGGGCCGAACGTTTTCTCGAGAGGTCCGTGGTAGGGGAAGAGGAGTGGCAGACCCACGGACCTGACCGCCCCGGCGCTCTTCTTCAAAATCGGTAGTGGACCTTATAAGGTATTTCTAGCCTTCTTTGCGTCTATTAATGGTGTAGTGGTCTGCATGCTGGGCACGTATTCTAGAGGTCCGCGGTTCGATTCCCGGCGAAGGTGTTGCTCATTTTTCACCACTCCTGCTTCCAAAATACCAAATGTCTCTAAAAACTGAGTAAAGTCATACTGTCACCTGTATGATGCCTAACGTCCTTGCCAACGAACAGGCGCAATCTTGCCTCCTTGCCACGATGAATTTTACCGGCTTGTTCTGACATCAGACAAGGAAAATTATTCACAATCATATTACCATCTCTGTCGAAACAAAGTGGACGTGCTGTTACTGAATTTACTGAGTTAACTACCATGCTTTGCTATCTACGGAATTGACTAGAGCAGGGCTGTCCAACTGGCGGCCCGAACAAATTATTTTTACGTCCCGCGAGTACATTTTACTATGATTAAATTTATGTTACTAAATTATTATTATTAATATTAAAATTATTTTACTATGTGAAAATTTAAATCTAATTTGAATTTAAAGTAAGTACTATTTACTAATTCAGAAGTCAAACAACAAAAATCAGCGTTATATTTACAAAATTTTCACAGGACTAGTTTCGATGGTTCGTGCGGTTTTGCACCTTAGGTTCGTGGTTCGGTAAAACCATCAAAACTAGTCCTGTGAAAATTTTGTAAATATAAGCTGATTTTTGTTGTTTGACTTCTGAATTAGTGTATTTATTCGGCGTGTTATTGTGTCTTAATTAGGTACTATTTAGTTTGCGTAACTTCACTTAACCTGGCTGAATACAGCAGCAATCCGTTTAACGTCTGATGTTGGTTGGCTCAGCGTTGGCGCCACATATTATATTTGTGGTTGGTTGTTGTTTATCTAAGGTTGGCGCACGTGATGCGCACACTACCCTGCGCTATTTGGTCGATTCATGCAATCGTGCGAGTGCAGTCTTGTCTAGAATTTGTTGAGGGTGACTGTGTTATAATATTATTAACTTAATTTCATATTTATTTATTAATTAAAATAATTATTGAATATGAGTGCTAGTAATAAAAGAAAAATAGACCTCGAAAATCGAGAATTTCAAGATCGCTGGGAGATAGATTATTTATTCTGAACAAGAATGGTAAAACACAGTATTTGGAATGTTTACAAATCATAGCTGTGTGTAAAGAATATAAGTTGAAGCGCCATTGTCTTTCCATGCATGAAAAAAAGTATCATTCGTACACGCGAGACGTGAAAATACCACTAGTGAAAAAAAAATGAAAAAGCAGCTGGATCATCAAACGATTTATTTTAATCAAGAACCAAAGTTTCAATAAGCATCTGTAGCTGCATCGTTTGAAGTTTGTTTAGAAATGGTAAAGGCGAAGAAGCCATTTTTGGTGGAGAATTCATTAAAAAATATGCCATAAAAATGGTTCAAGCATTTAATGACAACGAAATGGTAAGAAAATTTCAAACATCGCTTTCTCACCAGAATGTAAGCCGACGTATAAACGAGATTAGCATGCATGTCACTAATAAATTAGAAAACCTAATCAGTAGTTGCTGCTATTTTTCTGTAGCATTGGATGAAAGCACAGACATTTCCGATGCAAGTCAAATGCTTATCTTTATAAGAATTGTAAATGAAAACTATAATTATTCAGAACTTTTAAAATTACAATCATTACACGGAACAACAAAAGGTGAATATATTTACAAACAATTAAAATGTTCAGTAGAGCAGTATGGCGGATTTGACAAGTGCACTGCTATTGTAACCGATGGTGCTAGAGCTATAACGGGGAAAAATATTGGGCTTGTGGGACTTTTGCAAAAAGAAGGAATAACATGTCGTATGTTATACTGTATTATCCATCGGAAGGCATTATGTGGTTTATCTCTACAACTAAAAAAAGTAACGGACAAGGTTTGCAAAATTACTAATTTAATTCGCGGCGGAAATCTTTCTCTTATACACCAAAAATTTAAAACAATTTTTGGTGTGTGTGTGTATTTAATTATGGCAAAGCACACTAGGGCTATCTGCCTAAGGGAAGCGATGCCTTCGTGGAGGATTTTCTAAGGGAAACTGGCTCGTATACACGTTACACATGTGGAAAACCACGAAAACACCCATGCAGCCAGCCCGTTCGCGGGATTCGAACCTCGGACCGAACTACCAGCGTTCAGCGACTTTACCGCTCGACCGTTGGTGGGCTAAAACATTTTTGGATGAATTGGAAACTAAGTATGGAGATTTATCTGCTTTTACATAGCAACGTTCGTTGGTTAAGTGCTGGAAAGTGCTTGAGGAGATTCTTTATACTTCGAAAAGAAGTTCATCCTTTTTCTCCCAGAAATTGCCGTCGATGAAAAATTTAACAGCAAATTTAGTTGATAAAAATTTTATTTATTCACTTTTTTTCCTAACGGACATTACAAATTATTTAAATATTTTGAATAAATCCTTGCAAGGACAAGATCAAAATGTGTGTTGCCTTTATGAATATGTTACTGGATTTAGAAACAAATTAAAATTGTTAAGGTTTAATTTGGAGCAAAATAATTTATTTCATTTTGAATCTTGCAAAGAAATCTATAACGGAATGTAATATAGAAGCGAATTTTAAAATATTTCTACCAAAATTAGATATGCTAATTACAGATTTCTATGAAAGATTTTCTCAATTTGATGATCTTAAACCGTCTATTGATTTATTTTGTGATCCAATTAATATTGATATCAACTCCGTTGATCTTAAATATCAAATAGAATTAAGCGACCTGCAGACTGACTCATTTTTTATATCTCGTGGGGTAACTGGAATAGAAATATTCAAATTTTTAGATAACAAAAAATATCCAAAATTGAGAACTTTTGAACTTCAAATTGTAACAATGTTCGGAAGTACATATATCTGCGAGCGTGCATACTCCGATATGAAATATATAAAGTCAAAATATAGAAACAGTTTGAAAGATTCCATTCTTGAAGATATAATTTTTTGACTTGTCACAACAAATATTGATGTGGACCTAAAAGATATTGTGGCTAAACAATTACGGCCACAATGTTCTCATTAATATATTACGAATATTTTAAAGTTTTCTCTTTAGTATAAATAAAATACTTTTTTAAATTAACATAAACTGACTTTTCATTTATCAACCTTCTTGGCTCCCGAAAAGTTTGGTGAAGAAAATATGGCCCGCGGGCTATGATAAATTGGACGGCGATGAACTAGAGAAATCTGTAGGGAAATGTTTGACATGTGTAATGTTTGTCTCACCTGTATAATAAAATCACATTATTTGTTTAAAATTAGAATTATTAAGATTAGGATTATTCAATTATGGCAAAGCACACTAGGGCTATCTGCCTAAAGGGAGGGCTGCCTTCGTGGAGGACTTTCTAAGGGAAATTGTATACACGTATACACGTTACATATGGGGAAAACCACGAAAACGCCCATGCAGACAGCCCGTTCGCGGGATTCGAACCTCGGACCGAACTACCAGTGTTCAGCGTCTTTACCGCTCAGCCGCTTGGTGGGCCATTTGTTTAAGAATGCTAGGGTTCAGATTATCATAAGCGCAGTTGGAATGTTCAGATGCTCTGCATTTTCAACACCTTTGAGAGGGGTATTATTGATATCACTCCGCGGGTTTTGTGGGATAAGTATAAAGATAAGAGATTATAACAATTGATGATGTCTAAGAATATATTTTTTTAATGTTTCATTAGTATAAAAGTGGGAGGATCGTGATCGAAACAAAGTAAATCCTTCCGGAAGCAAACTGATCTGTGTTTCTTAATAATAATAATACATAGTAATACAAAATATATTTTTCAAAAGTTTTATTTTATTCTATTAATGTTATTAAAAGCAGATTGTAGTACCACAGCGTGTGATACTTCGACTATAAAACTTCTAGCTTTAATTGTGTGTATTATAATGTGTATGAAAAATGTGTTGATGAACGTGGTAATAACATTTGAAAAAAACTTTGCGATTTTGGCACATAGTTATATTAAATGAATCATTCCAGTCCCTTTTTATCACTGCTATAACACGCCTAATAATTCGGATTTCTTGCGGTATATCAAAAAAAGGTCCAGCAATATCCTTACTTAATCAAAATATTAATAGTATATATCCTGTTTTAAATACCCCTCATTAATTACCATTACTACTGCATTCGTGCTAATTGCTGCGAAGAGCAGGAGTAGACTGAGAGCAAGACGTCATTGTATCTTGAGTGATACTTTATGTAATAAATATTAATTAATGCAGAGTGTTTCAGCTTGAAAAATTACATTAAGTTCCAAATGTGCTTGTATTCATTCGATTGCTTAGAAGTATAAAGAAAAATGCTGGATAGATGGCGTATTGATTTCTAGTATATCGACTTTTGCATCAAGACACACTACAATAAATTCAGTATTATTGATCAAATTAAAAATTAGAATAAAGTAGTTATGAAAAAGTTAGAAAGTTTTCTAAAAGTAGTGAATTTTCCAAGTCACGTGAAAGGACATTAGAAACAATTCTGCCACTAATCGATGATGAGTTAAAATGCATTAAATAAGAATGAAAGAATATGATTATTTCATCCGTAATATTTTGTTTCTAAATATCAGTTACCTGATATATATTCCAGGTGTACTGGTAATATTTTAAATATTACCAGTCATGTCTCTATTTTTACTACATACTCGCTACCTTCGTACAGAATACAGGAGATGACACCTGAGATTCATTGATGTAATTTTATATTTGTTTAAAATTTTATTTTAGTTCGTATATTTTACATTTTCTGCTTTCTCTGACAATTACTTTCAGCAAATTATTTCTTTTTTCACGATGTTTAGATCTTTCAGTTGCAAAGCTTTCTATGAATGAATATTTGGTTTGAAAAAATACGCCGTTAAAAGGGATTCTAGCATAAAAATAGACCATTAAATTTTGCAGTATACGAGAACTTCGTTTTATGCGATTAATTAATCCGAGAATTAATAAGCGCTAAAGTGAAATCACGTTAAACAAACATGATATGAGCAATAGAAATAATTATAATTTATGTATATATATATATATATATATATATATACACTAAATGGATTTAAGTTCATACAACAAATATATATACATAATATATATATATATATGTAAGATGTAACAAAATACGATAGCTGCTTTAAAAATAATTGGCGACCTCAAAATTAACATTCTAGATTTGGTGATCTCCCCCTAAATTCAACTGTTCACCCCAATTCGAGATCTTTCTATGTTACGTGACGTTTTAATGCAGATACCTCTTGTCCAATCAAATTAATTGTAAAACAAAACTTTCTCTAACTCCAACTAAAAATATAAACTTCCTCCCTTCTTCCTTTGAACTGCTGCGTTCTCTTTCGCTTATGCTCCCCCGCCGGCAAGACGCTGCTTTTTCACGCTGCTGCTTATTTGCCTAAGATAACGTTGTACTTTAAAAGGGAACTTATTGTATTCAACTACAAGTATAATTAAGAAATAAGTAGTTTGCAAAAGAATGATTTTATTTGCTTAAAAAATAAGGATTGTGATTCTCTAAGCTCAGTTGTGCTAAATGCGTCATCAAACAGAACATTCATGCTTTTCCACTCAGCCCTACCTTCAGCCACTACGATCTTCTCAGCCATCTACGCTATATCGAAAGCTGTTGAAAATTCCAGTGTCTTCTTCTACACATTTGGAATCATTTCACACACACACACACACACACACACATACACACACACACATACACATATAATTAATTAAAAGAGAACAAACTAAAAAAGACCTCAAGAACTTTGCGCATTGTGGTCAAGAACTTTGCGCATTGAGCTGCAAAATTTAGAAAACAAGTTAAAAGAAAATTCTTAGTGCTAACGCTAAAAAGTAGCTTAGATACTGTGGTTCCGGTGACAATTTTAACATAAGTAAAGTGCATTGAAAAGTGTAAACATTAAATAAACAATATTAACACTAGAATATTTACAAATAAAATTCAAAACTAATTGTAAATAATATGCTGAAGCAAAAATTCAAAAACAAAAAGGCGGTGAATGGTAGATTAGCCCAATTCGAATTTCATTACAGACTCTTCAGGGAAAATTTTTATAATGATTTTCGAATCCAGTTAATTCCATATCGCTTTTCGTCGAAACAGACAATTGAAACTATATACGAAACTCTTTTTGAATATTAATTGAAAAACACTTAGTCAAACTTTAGTCTCAATTCTCTGTTCCATTTCCCAACGCGTCCGCTTGAAAAAACACATTAAGGTGTAAGAAAAAAATATACATAATAGCCTGGTTATGCCAATGCACAAAATAAAATAAATAGCAATTTGCTATTAGTCAAAACTCCAAGATTTTAAGGGAGGACCTACTAGCTTATAGAGTTAAAACTTTGTGAACGTAGCTAAAAAAAAATTAAATTTAAAAAAAGAAAAAGAAAAATCGAAGAAGACAAAAATATATATATATATATATTGAAAGGGTCTTGCTATGATAAAAAATCAATACAAGGGAAAGAAAAAAAAATTTAAACAGACTTGGAAAGTCGATGTCTTCTTGCTGAAACCATGCTAATCACGTGAATAAGTCTGGTTATTTGTGTGGTTTTTATGTATTTTTGTAGAATTATTTAAAGCATTTTAGCGCATACATACTACAGCATATAAAGGGGTGGCCAAACTTCATGTCAGTATGAGCCGCATATTGGAATTAAGGGAAGTTCGAGATCCACAGCATTTTAAATCTAGTGAAATATCAAATGGAATCAAATGGAAAGAAACATCTGATTCCAAATAGTTATTCAGTGACAGTTTGACTTCAGCATGTGATGATGCGTCGAAAACAATGCAAAGTTTTCTGGTGTCTTTGTTTTCTCTAACTGTAGCCTGATTTGGTGAAAAATACCTTTTTTCAGTTTTTAAATGCTCCCATTCTTCTTGTAAAGGTTGATCTCTCACAGCTTTGTAATGCTCATGAAACTTTGTATTCTTCTTAAATCTGCGCCACAGAGAACCAAATCGTTTTTCTGCCACCTCAAAATTATCCCGTAATTCCACTGCATGTTCGTTCTAGGGCAAGCAATCCATATATCAACTTTTCTTAAATTTTGTTGATTTTCGAAATTTCCTAAAAGTAGCATCGTCTTCTAAACTTTGGTTGTCATCAGATTTATCAGAAATTTCCAAACTTAACAATTGTTAGAAATTTCTAACCAATTCAGACGTCGTATCAACTTCTAAATTATTTCTAACTTGGATTAAATTCTGTATGATATTAAATGTTTATGACGCGTTCTAGGCGTTTTCTATTCCATTGACAGACAACTCCAATTTACTTTGTACCACTGCTAATGATTCATAAATTCTGCAGACCCTTCCTATAAAGCATCCTCAAACATCAATCCATTCATTCGTAAAGCATCCGTAATAAAATCTAACTTTTAAACATATCATTTGTCAAATTTTTTGATAGAGTTGAAACAATGTTTTAATTTTTAGCCCAAAGGGGTAATTTGCCCAGAAGGAATATTAATTTCGTTTTGGAATTGTGCATCGTCCACTATAAAATGGAGTTTCACTTTTCAAATTGTTGCCACCAAATATTACAATCCTCCATTATATTTAAAGAAATTAAATAACGAATAATCTGCATAAATGTGCTTATAGTTCTCGCATTGTGAAAAAACAACGGTACCTAGAGACATGAAATTTTGAATAACGTAGCACTCCACTCGAATATGAGCATCTGGAAGCCCACATTTGGAAGTTGGAATTTGTTTTATTATCTATTTCATATTTTGTGAAACTTTTAAAGAATTTTTGATTAACAAACTCAACGATTTCAAAGGGGCAATGACAACACTGAACCCCCCCCCAAAAAAGCATTTTTATCTTCATCGCGCGAGACTAACAGGAAATTAAATGAAATAATTACATTTGCTAGTAACATTGTAAAAAGAAATTAAATTAATTAATTCTGTCTTTTGTACACTGAGAATATTAAGTTTACCATATTTCATATATATATTTTATTTGCATAAGAGACACACAACTCGTCTGCGAGAACCGCACGGGACTTTCAAGTTGTGCTATTGCTACCCGTGTCATGTAAGCTGTGTCATATAAATAGGAGCTGTTTTCGATAATCGCATTATCTTACAAAAAATTTTAATATTATTTAACAGTTATTTGTATTATAGTAATTAACTTCATTACACCGAAAAGTAATGCATTATCATATTTTCAAAGATAAATAAAAAATTTTATGACGTGCCGATTGGTATGATAACTATAATTAAGAGACGCACTTTGATGGATTTAAAAGTGGAAATTAACATTCTGAAGACGTTTCAGAAGCCAAAATGGATCCTAAAAGAAATTTTCATTTATTCCTTTAAAAGAAAAAAATCGAATCGATTTAATAGCTGTCGATGTATTATTTAATTAAGGGAAAGTGCAAATATCTGCTGCCACTGCAGCCTAATTTTGACTGACAGTAACTTAGGAGTTGGTATCTGAGAGTCTCTGCATCACGCTCTCGAGAATACTTTAGTACGGACATATTTTTGGGTTTCTCAAATGTATTCAAGGTGATATTGTAAGGATCCTAAGTTTTACTAACGTTTATTTTATTTTAAATCTTTACTATCACTTCTTATTTTCTACTTCCGGCCAGAATTAAAAGCTTTTAACTTATTTATGCAAATTTGTCTTGCTAACGCCAAGTACTTAAGTTGTGGCTTTTTGCCAAGCAAGAGAGAGGAAGGAGTTATTAGAAGCAGGCCGCTTGCCCTAGTAGTTTTACTCGGTTGCTGGTTGCCTTCAAGGCCAGAGGTTTAATCCTCGTGATAATTTTAAACGTATCGTAGTGTTAGCAGTTCTCTGTACTACATACGGCTTTTTGTTAATATACGGCCAATCTTGGAGTTAGGCACTTGTTTATTAATCCAAAGTTAGTTTAGTTAGAGTTTTAGTTAATATTTTTTATATTCTTACGTTCAGACCACAAGTGGTTGGTCTCTGTATTCCGAAGTTCCGGAAATCATTGTAAAGAGAGAAAAATAAAGGGTTTCGTATACCCTTCCTGTGTGTATTGTCTACTTCACAATTTATTGAACATAGCTTTAGTAAGCTCCCTGTTCCGAGTCAGGACAGTTAATGTTTCGAAAGCAAGTAAAGAGGAATACTAATCCTGATAGTGGCGCCCGATGAAGAAGAATAACCATGGCCGAGTTTCAAGAAGAACCTGTGGTGCCTGCAGAAGCGGCTCAGAATCCAGAAATGCCAGCTGCCGCCCTGGAAGAATTTGGTTACATCGTACAGACCATGCGCGCATCGATGAAATCAGAAGCAACATTCAATGGAAACTCACCGGTAACCAGTATTTTTGGAAAAATTGGATGACCACTTTATGCTGTATCCACTGCATAAGTTCCAGAAAGTCACCTTAGCTACCAGCGCTTTGAGGGGCCAGGCGCTTATTTGGTTCAAATGTATAGGCTGAAGCCTCTTGGGTCAAGCGGGAAGTCCCACCTATACTTACGAAAATTTTAAGACTGCCTTAGTAAACGCCTTCCCTGTCGTAAGAGATCGTGCAAGATTAGAAACGGAACTCTTCAGCATATATCAGCAACGAATCTAAAATCTTTCCACCTTTATTTTAAGAAAAATTCACGTCTTTAAACTCTTGTATGGAAACCGTCCGGATCATGACATAAACCAAGTGATTTTGCCGAGGTTACTTCCCCAAGTACAAGACTTTGTTGAATTAAGGAATCCGACTACACTGGAAAAGTTATTTGAGCTAGCAATCCAGTTTGAAAGTAGAAGAACGGCGGTCATTGAAAGAAGCGCCATCACGAGCAACGAAGCCAATTTGGTGCGCCAAGACCACAGCAAAGTCAAGAACACGGCTACGGAAGCAAAGCGAATCAGTGGGCAAGGAAACCCGAGTATCCAAAAACAACCGGCGAACATCGACAGTTCAATAGTAAGCCACAAAAAAAGTCTGAAGTCCAGCGGAAAAAGAAGGAAGGCATGGAAAGGAAGAAACAAAATTTAAACTAGAACGGATTTCTGCTGACGGGAGGGTGCGGAAATCCGAAGGCCAAGAAAACCCCTCTTCCTTCAAGTTAAATACAGTTATGGTGAAAAATTTGACTCTTCCAAAGATTGAAGTTTTGGTGAATAACATCCCAGCCACCGCACTCCTGGATACAGGCGCGCAGTAATCCTGTGTGGCAGAAGATTTTTTTAGGAAGTATTTCCGTAAATACCGCATATATAATTCGGATAATACGACAGTGTTAGCTGCGCAGGAAGAAAGATGCAAGTGCATAGGTAAATTACCGTTATACATTCGTATCAAGGACGAGCAAGAAAAGATTATGTTTTTTATCGTAAAAAATTTACAAGCACATGTCATTTTAGGGATAGATTTTCTTTCAGAGGCAGAAGCAACGCTGGATTTTAACGAAGCGTCCCTTAAGCTCACGATGAAACCAGTTCGAGAAGAAAAAACAGAACCACCGACGTTAAACCTCGACCACCTGCCTAAGGAAGAGCAACAAAAAATTCGACAAGTGGTAAGTGAATTTGCTTTGTTATTTAGTGATATTCCCGGATTCACTCAAGTTACTAACCATAGTATCGACACCGGAGATTCACTGCCAGTTCGCCACAAACCATATCGATATGATAAGAATAAAGAAAAAATTATAGAGTGGCACATTCGAGATATGTTACGTAAAAAGATCATAACGCCCATCTCAAGTAGTTATGCTAGCCCGGTTGTGTTATGTAAGAAAAATAATGACTATCCGGTAACACATCGGAAAAGGTGGCGTTTTTCAATTGACTATCGTAAATTAAACTCCATGACTAAATATCCGGTATATCCGTTACCTATTATTGAAGAAATTCTATGGAACATAACTTCTACCAAATATATGACAACGCTAGACTTAACGACTGGTTATTTTCAAATAGGGGTTAAACCGGAAGATGTGCCTAACACTGCTTTTATAAACAAGTCTGGCACTTATGCATTCTTGC
The DNA here is from genome assembly GCF_044657685.1 of Stegodyphus dumicola. Lineage (NCBI taxonomy): Eukaryota > Metazoa > Arthropoda > Arachnida > Araneae > Eresidae > Stegodyphus > Stegodyphus dumicola. Next base: position 127,515,659 of record NC_140771.1, on the reverse strand, counting down.
GTATGCCGTTTGGCCTTTCAGGGGCACCGGCAACATTTCAGCGATGTATGGACATTGTGCTAAGGCCTGTTCTTGGAAAGAACACATTTATCTATTTAGACGATATCATTATTACTAGTGATAATCTGGACCAACATGTACAGGATTTAAGACAGGTGTTTTCATTATTAAATGAGGCCGGTCTAAAAGTTAATGTCGAAAAGTGCAAATTTGCAGCCCCTGAATTAAAATACTTAGGTTACAAAATATCTCAGAAAGGAATCGAGACAGACGAATCAAAAATAATCGCTGTGCAAAAGTATCCGCCGCCAAATACGGCGAAGAAGCTCTCTTCTTTTCTAGGACTTTGCTCATATTATAGGTCCTTTATAAAAGATTTTGCAGCTATTGCTGAACCATTGTTAAAATTAAAAAGGAAAAAGGCAAGATTCTCGTGGACGGCCGAAGCCAATAGTGCTTTCGAAAAATTAAAGCAAGCATTAACGCAAGCCCCTGTTTTGAAATTTCTTGAAAATGATGAGAATTTAGAAATTATAGCGGATGCTTCGGATTATGCGGTAGGAGCGCTACTTTCGCAAAATCAGCAGCCCGTGGCATTTTTAGTCGAACTTTAAATCAAACACAAAGAAATTATTCCGCGACTGAGAGAGAGGCACTTGCAGTTCTGTTAGCAGTGCAAAAGTTCCGAGTCTATTTTGGAAGGGCGCCAATAACAGTGTATTCTGATCATGCGGCGGTAACTAGATTGTACTCAGGAAAAAACTTATCCCCAAGGTTAATAAGATGGGCACTCAAGTTACAAGAGTATAATCTGGTAATCAAGCACACCCTCGGAAAGGAAAATATCGTATCAGATGCCCTATCAAGAATAAAAATAGATGAAGAAGGTAATACTGTAAAGGTGGCAATGCTCACAGCATGTACGATACATTCCCGAGAAACTGTAATAACCGAACTGGATAAGGATCCTGAATTTAAAAACATTTATCAGTATTTAAAGGATCCTGAAAATTTTAGCCACCAAGATATTGTGGCGATAAGAAATAGGGCGGCCCATTACGAACTAATAGATGGTCTATTATTTTATACAAAAACTACGAATTCCAACAACGAATTTCGACCTGTTATCCCAGCTAGTCTTAGATTAAATATACTGCAGGAGTTACACGACTCCCCATTAGCTTCTCATGCTGGTATTCGAAAAACCATCCAACACGTACGCGAAGCAATTTATATTTTGAACTGCAAAAGTTACCAAGGGCGTATGTCCAGTCCTGCCCAACATGTCAAGCAGTTAATTATATTAATTTCCGCCCGGCCGCGTTTCTAAATAACATTAAATCCGAATTTCCAAATGAAATAATTGGCATCGATTTATTGGGCCCTTTCCCAAAAAGTCAGTTAAATAAAAGTCGGTATCTCCTTGTTATGGTTGATCATTTTAGTAAGTGGACCGAAATTGTTCCCTTAAAACGAGCCTCCGCGAAATTAGTTACTGATTCTATTTTAAATAAATATATTTTAAAATACGGGGCGCCCCTAAAAGTTATATCGGATAATGGTCCTCAATTTGTAAGTAATATATTTGAAAACATGTGCCAAAAACTGGGCATACGTCATTTAAAAATGGTCCCGTATCGGCCGCAATCAAATATAGCGGAACGGGTCAATAGAAATATAGTGAAAATTATCCGTAGTTATGTTAAAAATTTTCATAAAAGCTGGGATAACTATGTCAATGAATTTGCTTTCGCCCTTAGGACTGCAAAACATGATACAACGGGCAAAACTCCTGCTGAGTTATTTTTAGGCAGAAAGATTATAACGCCGTTAGATAAATTATTTTATGTTCAACAAAGAGCCCCAGAATTTAAAATGGGCGATATACAAAAATTAATTAAAGAAGCAAAAAAGAACACTGAAGTAGCACAAACTTTATTATGATATGAAACGACGGGGAGTAACTTATAAAGTAGGAGATGAAGTGTTAAAAATTAAGCATTCACTTTCTTCAGAACCAGAAGATAAAACTGCCAAATTTTATCCACGATTTGATGGACCATATGTCATAGAAAACATAACTCAGGCTATAGTGGTGTTAAAAGCCAGGAATGGTGAAACATGCACCGCAAACGTTGACCAGATAAAACCATTCTATAATCGTAATAAAATGCCAATATTTAAAGATCTTTTGCAGGATCCGGCACGGCAGGCTCAAGCTCCAGAGGTGGAACAACGACAATCACAAGGGCAAGCCATTAGGAGGCAGGAGCAATTGAAAAGAAAGTTTCCCCGTTGGAAAACTGAAGGTAACAAGAAAAAGAAGCCGTTGCACCGACCAGAAAAGAGAGGGCACGACCACCCCCATAATGAAGAAGGGAGAAGTACGACGAATGCAAAGAGAGCCAGGAGAAATGACGCAACTATAACCCGGCTCCAAAACGGAAGATCTACCCATCGGATAGGAGTCTACGCAGCAAATGTCGACGAATTAATAAAGGAAGACCAGCTGCAGATGCAAAGAAGCAAGAAAAATTTGAACAGCCAGCAACGAGATCCATGCAGGAACGAGAGAGAGTTGTCCCGGTTCCACCAAGACCAGCTGCCATCAAACGGCCGAGACCACAGGCAGAGGCTAAAAAGAAGGTCTTCAAGGGTGACCTCACTGGAAGAAAAAGAAAGCTCATCGAGGAAGGAACCGAAAGGCGAACCCGCACAAGACGGAAGATCAACCAGACCGTATTCTTCGCCACTTTCCAAGACTGGGCAGAAAAGGATGTCTGAATATCACAAAGATAAGTAAAACTTTATGTTACTTTGAAACCTTAAGTTAATTTTTCATTCTTACTGCAAGTGGCAGAATTCAAGAAGTTTTACCTCATGTGAGGCCTACCTTTATCGCCAAAAAGGCGAGAAATGAGTTGTTACCTATTTTGGTATTATGTTTTTCAATTACTCGCGAGTAAAACTAAAATTAATGTATAATAGGAATGTGTAAATACTTGAATATTATAAAAGCATTGATAATCTTTGAGAAAGGTACCTTAAGAAAATTGTAAAAGTTATTGTATAAAATTTTATTTAAAAGATTCTGGCAAGAAAGAAGTTTTAGTCTGAAAGACTTTTGAAATGTAGTATTTCAATGTAGAAGAATTGGCACTTGCTTGAAAAAGAATAGAAGTTAACAAACAATGTACTACTAATGTATGTTTTGAAATGCGTAAAATTAACGGCATGTTAATATGTCCTTATGTACAATGTGAACTGTTATCTTAAAAGTTAAGAAATACTGTGATATGTTAAAAGTGAAAATATTAGAGTAATGCCCAAAAATTTTAACTTATTCGTATGACTGTAAGAGCAAATTATTGTGAATATGTGTTAAAGGTTGAATGAATGTAGTTAGGCTCTCTGACGCTACACTTCAGAGTTAGCCACTTTTCAGAATAGTACCTCAGGGTTCAGAGATGAATATAAGGTGTGTTCTGAGGTCTTGTTATGTTGAATTTTAACACGTTAGTGTTTTGATTGCAGACGGTAGTGTTGAACACTTGTACATAGGCACGCACGTGTTTGGTGTTTTTCTTTACAACACATGTCAGAGAGCACGAGGAGATAATTAAATAACGTCATGAATGAAATAAGAATGTTAAAACAGAAATATAAGTATTCATGTTACTTGCCATTTAATTGTGTAACATTTCATTAAACTAGTTTTGCTTACAGATCTCTGGAAGGAACCAGATTTCAACTAAGAACTCCTGTTTAGATGCAGTACAGATGAAAAACTTGTCCATGGAGTCTATAATGTAAAAACGATTTTTTTTAATTTCTAGTTTCTAGTGAGAAATGTTTGTAAAAGATTGGCCTCGCGTTAGATTCTAGAGCTAAAAGTTTTCAACAAGGTCGTTTTAGACCTCAGTATCAAACTAATTAACTCTGGCGGGAAGTATGTAAGGATCCTAAGTTTTACTAACGTTTATTTTATTTTAAATCTTTACTATCACTTCTTATTTTCTACTTCCGGCCAGAATTAAAAGCTTTTAACTTATTTATGCAATTTGTCTTGCTAACGCAAAGTGCTTAAGTTGTGGCTTTTTGCCAAGCAAGAGAGAGGAAGGAGTTATTAGAAGCAGGCCGCTTGCCATAGTAGTTTTACTCGGTTGCTGGTTGCCTTCAAGGCCAGAGGTTTAATCCTCGTGATAATTTTAAACGTATCGTAGTGTTAGCAGTTCTCTGTACTACATACGACTTTTTGTTAATATACGGCCAATCTTGGAGTTAGGCACTTGTTTATTAATCCAAAGTTAGTTTAGTTAGAGTTTTAGTTAATATTTTTTATATTCTTACGTTCAGACCACAAGTGGTTGGTCTCTGTATTCCGAAGTTCCGGAAATCATTGTAAAGAGAGAAAAATAAAGGGTTTCGTATACCCTTCCTGTGTGTATTGTCTACTTCACAATTTATTGAACATAGCTTCAGAAAGCTCCCTGTTCCGAATCAGGACAGTTAATGTTTCCAAAACAAGTAAGGAGGAACACCAGTCCTGATAATATATTTAAAGATTTCTCAAAGCATTTGAACCATTTCAGCCTTTGCTAACCGTCTTGTTGTCTAGGACAGATAATATTTAATACATTTATCAAAATAATAGGCGGTATAGCTACTTGAACATAGATACTTCAATTACTTTAAGAATATACATTAGTTGAAGTATTACTATAAAAGAACCGACGCCTCGATTTGTATAAAACTGAATTCACCAATAAAACTGTATGTGCATGTGGCCGCATTTTAACCATCGGTTTAAGATAACTTAGGGATATCCTTCTATCAATATAAATGCAGATTCACGTGCCTTGCAAAGTTTTCGATGCATTTTCTATGCATAGAATGAGATTTGAAAATTCTTATCGTTTTCCGATGCAGCCTGATTTTAGAAATGAGTTGTAGTATTGCGTCCTAAAATTTGAACATGAAATATTTGAAAAGAATTTGAATGTTGGTGTTTTTTAAGCACAGTTTAACTTTTATTCCTTAAAATTAATAGTGCTCAGTTTTTTGTGTGCTATCAAATTAGAACAACTCTTTCTTTGTTTTAATTGTGTCATCTTTAATCCTTGAAAGCGGTTATCTGGTATGCAATCACCGTTCAAAAATTTAAACTAAGGATTCAACTCAATAAATATGTTTTGCTTAAATGCGCATTTTCTTTTCCGGTCGTGGTGCTAACGTGTGTTGCTTCTTCGTTTCATCCATTGTTTCGAAATAAGATAAGTTAAGCATAGAATTGTGGAATGTTTGTCGCACCCATATTCATATGTGTCCTAAAAATTATCCATCAAGAAATAAAATTATGTGATGAACCTACAGATACTTTTAGACTCGAAATTCCATCCGTGTGTTGCGAATCTCATCTGTATGCCAAAAACATTTTCAACCATCCGTGTCGTGGCAAAGAAATAATTGTTGTCTTCTCTCCCACGAATCCTAAAATATTGCTATTTCAAATCCTCAAGTCATCATCTGCATTGAATTATTACATAAAGTCAAGACAGGATTAACCTGCTGCAAGTTTTCCCAATGGTTTTCGAACTCAGCTGCCTCGAACTTCCAGTGGATCATAGAGTTCGTTTCTGGTGTGTGATTTAACGGCATATTCTAAAAGTGCTTTGAAATCATCGAGTATCTGTAAGTTCAAAATCGAAAAGTATTTCGAATCAAGGTCAGTGCCGCCAACGTAGTGAAATATGGTTACTGGTTCTCTTCGCTTCGAATATTCGTAATGTTTATGCATTTCTAGTCATTGCGTAAAAAGACAAATTAAACATCCAAAGTGCTTTGAAGGTCAGCAACCTCATGAGTGAATAGTGTTGTGCACATTTTGAGTTTTTCAGTGTTCTTATTCAAAGAATGCAATGATATCGAACGTCATCAAATGTGTTTGTAAGTTCCAAATTGAGTACATTACGTTTAAAAAAATTGCATTTATAAGTTATTCTTATGATTTATTGACGGCAATGTTTTGCTTAAATTATTTTAAAATCATTTTTGGTGATCTGATTTGATCATCTCTTCTTACACGTTTTAGATTTTTCTATCTTACGTAACGTTTTAATGCAGATGCCTCTTGTCCAATCAAATTAATTGTATACCAAAACTCTGAACTGAAACTTTTCCGACTCCCACCCTCTTTTCCTCTGAAGTTCTATGATACTCGCCCCTTTTTAGCATAAGCTCTCCTGCCGGCAGGATGCTTTTTATGTATGCTGCTGCCGCTTACTTGCTTAAAACGACGTCGTACTTCAAAATGCAACTTACTGTATCCAAATATAATTAGGAAACATCTTGTCTGAAAAAGGATGACTTATGGTATTTTCGGTCATCTACGCATATATACATAATCATTTTTAGTGAAACTACGAAACAACAGCTAGTGATAGTGATTATTAACATCTTTCAACGTCTTCCCGTTTTGAATAACATGAGCTGATGGTAATAAGTTTAAATATAATGATTCTTAGGTTGGTTCTTTATAGCCAATGACTGCCGTTATTTATTTAACGATGAACAATGAGGAGAAAGAAAAATTTTTCTTTTTTTGCGAATATTTTCACAAAGGATTTGACAAACGTACTGTCTTACGTTTAAACAATTCTATCAGTGATAGGTCTATACGCAAATTAAAAAATTTACTTATATGCAGATAAATACAGATAGTCTAACATAGGGTGAAAAACTATCATACTATCATATATTCTTTATGCATTATTACAAATATTATCGAACCGAGTTTTCTGAAACTACAGAATTCTTTTTGACGCAATAAATTAGCGTATAATTTTTATTTAATTTATTTGTTAATTATTCACGTATCCTGCAACTGAATTAGGTTTTTTAGCTGGCAACATTCTACAATTAAAAAAAGGAGAACTTCCTCTACCCCGGTTATCATAGTTTCATTCAAAATGCAAAATTAAATTATAATTTTGTGGTTCATATTGAAAGTTCCTTCAAAAGATTGACCCCAAAATTACTAGGGAATCATACAGTGGCGAAGTTGCATGTACACTTCCAATGCTTTTACAACATAAATCAAATCAAAGTGTAAATTTAATTAAATAACTTGTGATTTATTAAAATGAACTTTTAAAAGATTTTTAAACATTAGGTTAGATGATTATCGTATATACCCGCGTATAAGTCGAGATATTTTGGACAAAAAAAAAAAAAAAAAAGACTTCGAAGTGGGGTGGTCGACTTATACGCGGGGCCATAAAAAGTTTAAAAAATCGGAAGTTCAAAAATTTCTTTATATATAATGCAGTTGTTTTCTTCCCGCACTCAAATTGGACGACTTATCAAATAAGTCAGTTACTTGAAGTAATTTCATGACTTAAATGATGTGACGAACGAATCACAGAGTTTCATACTTTAACTAGAGTAAGTTTCGATTAAACCAAAGAATTTTCGGCCCCCGAACAACCGATCAATATCGAGCAATAAAAAAGTTTCACCAACTCGCCAAGAAAAGAAAAATGCAGATAGTTTTTACGTACGTATAAGTCTTTATAATAGTTATTGTTCATTCGTGAAATACTTTTGTTAACAGGCGTACACGTCAAAATTTAAAAAAATAGCCTGAACAGTTTTGAATATTTCTTTTAACTTTTAAAAAGGGAAAATGCAGATAGATTTTACGTACGCGAATCTTTTCCGGAACAAATTCTAGAAGGTTACTATATACGATCATTTTTCCCCAATTATCCTGCGTTTTGGATATATTGGCGACGCTTTTGCCTGCGAAAGTTTACGATTCTTTTCGTAGACACTTCTCTGAAGAAGTGACAAATCACCTAAAAACGACTGTGGCCGTAATTCCGGGAGGATTGACATCCGTCATTCAACCCCTAGATGTCTGCCTCAATAAGCCCTTCAAAGTAAATGTTAGAAAACATTGGGCAGAGTGGATTAGTTCCGGTCGACCAACATTTACAAAGGGAGGCAACATTAAAAAGCCCGGTATTACATTAATTGCTCAGTGGGTTAAAGATGCTTGGAACGAAATACCCTCTGAAATGATTATAAAATCATTAAAAAATGTTGTATTAGCAACGAACTAGACGGCACGGAAGATGATGCTGTTTTTGAAAGTGAAAATGACGACGAAGGCTCTAGTAATGATTGTAGAGTTCGAGACTGAAAATATGTATGATGACGAGCCAATGACGACAGAACAGTTCTATGAAATGTTTGGCGAATCTGACCATGAATCGGACGTTGAAGGATTTTGATTTTGTTTAATGACCAAGGTATTTTTTTATTGTATATTTACTTTTTTTTCTCAGATGATTTTGAATAAATGTAGTACTTAAAAAAATTTTTCGAAGTTGCTCGATCGATTTCGGAAGTGGGGGATCGACTTATACGCGGGTTTCTTATTTTCTACGAATTTTTTATGTCGAAGTGGGGGAGTCGACTTATACGCGGTATCGACTTATACGCGGGTATATACGGTATTTAAAATATGATAAAATAATAAAAAATATGCTAGGAGAGTTCTAGAGCAATTACGATGATTTTTTAACGTCCATGTTTTTCGAGACGCTTAAATATACGCACAAATGTATTATACATTTACAAAAGCATGTCATCGGATTAAAAAGAAGAATTTCTTTTTAACTGCAGTATCGGAAGTTTTCTAATTTATTTGATTATTTGGCTTTATTTATATAGACTGAAAACAAAATAAGCAAACTGTCAAATGTTTGACGAAACATTTTAAATTTTAGAATAAAAATTCTTGGAATATAAGAATTCTTGTAAGAATGTATATACAATAACGTCTGCCTTAAAGTTTAATAAATGTAAGATTATTCTCTATTAAAATGCGTTGAAAACATTTCTAAAAAATTCAACAATCAGCAACATTAGTAAACATAAACAACCAGAAATAAATATCCCATTTTTATAGCATGTAGAATTCAATTTTGAAAACCAAGGAAAACGTTTTCAGCTGCTTTTATGTTTATTTGTTACTTATTATGTTTATCCTTTATTTTTGTTACATCCAAACATCCATTCTCAATTTAATTCGTGAGTTTCAAATTGTATTGAAGTCATACTATAATCTATAACCCTAAATCATTAATTTTAATAAATAATACAGTCCCAAGTGTACACTGGGATTGCACTGTGTTACATAATAGGTAAACTCTAGATCCTTTGGAAAGCTTTGGTTGCTCATCTTCTCAACCTTTCTTTGTAAACTCTAATTAAGCTTGCAATTTTTCATATAAAGTATGAAGAGGCATTACCAGTTGATCCATAGTACAGTGGAACCTCGAGATACGAGGAAAGCATGAGCAAAAATTTCGTCTCTCGACGAACTGACTCGAATAACGAGAACTGACTCGAGTACTGACTCGAGTAACGAGCAACGAGCCAGACTGTTTGTATGCTTGGAGCGTTTTCCGATCCGGCTCGACTCGAAGAATCACCTCGTCAGAACAATCAGTGTTCTTTTATCTACGTGTTTGTGCGCTTGCGAATTAATTGCTTTTTGTATTTAATGTGAAAATAATTATTTCAGGGTGTTTCTCAAGAAGACTGTTGCCTCAGATAGGGCTGCAAAGAAAAAGAAGGAAGCCATGACCGTTGAAATTAAAAAAGAAATAGATAAACATAAGCATGGTGTAACAGTGACGGAATTGGCGAAGACTTACGGCCGTTCGACATCGACGATCTACACTATTCTGAAAAAGAAGGAAGAAATTAAGAAACTTGATGTGGCCGAAGGAGTTACCGTTACTTCCAAGCACCGTCCAAAACTCCTAGAAGATGTTGAGAAGCTGTTGTCGGTGTGGTTTAACGAGAAGCGGTTAAAAGGCGATTTAGTGTCCGAAGAATTTGCGCTAAGGCTAAGAATCTGTACTTGGGCCTTTCCGAAAAACGTCGTACGTCGGCTGTAGATGAGATTTTTGGCGGTGCGAAACAGATTAACTGAATTTCCATTATTTTCAACGGGAAGTTTGTTTGTAGATAGGAGAAATTCGCTAAACGAGCTCAATACTGAAACAAATTAAACTCGTACCTCAAGGTTCCATTGTGTGTGTGTGTGTAATTATGGCAAAGCCTCGAGAGTTATCTGCCTAAGGGGAGGGATGCCTTCGTGGAGGACTTTCTAATGGAAACTGGCTCGTATACGCCGAGGTTCCATTGTACATCACTGGTATCCCCTATAATTTTACCTGAACCAGTAACTGCTTTTGTTCTCACACTGTCATAACAATTTCGAGTAGATACTTTTCTTTGATTACGATTGACAGAATGCAAAAGTATTGGAAAAATTCAGAGTTTATTGATTTATGTTTAGTCACTTCAGTAGATTTTGCCACTTTCAGTACAAGGAAATGCAACACTATGTTTACAAACTTTCTAGTTTCAATTACTTATATTTAATATTTCTGTTAACTAATATTAACACTCTGAACACGGATACAAAATTAATAAAGACGGAAAAAATTCCATGCTTTTTCTTTTTGAGAAACTAGCCGCAGCAGAAACCCAGTTCAATTTCTGTGAAGGCTATAAGAACGTTCTTCGCATATATTCAGAATAAAAGATTAACGCGTTAGTCACATATTCCGCATTCGGAGGGCTAAAATACTTAATTTTCAAGCTAAGTTTCAAAGTTATTCTAGTCACTACAGTCTTCGAATTGGAAAAAATTAAATTACTTGTAACGCTTAAATCTTACACTGAAATTTAAACTGCCATTTTTGCTTATAAATTATAATTTGTAAAACGCTCTTTAAAAACTTATAATATTTCCTATTTCTTTAAATAAATTATGTTGTACGTATGAACTGACTTTGCTTTTCGTATTTAATGTGAAAATAGTTTCTTTACTGAAGGTAGAACATGCTTCTCTGACTTTGTATAAAATGCTCGCATTGTTCAATACTGATATTATCAAAGAAATTTTAAATTAGTGCATCTGCTGGGATAATAAAATTCCGTGTGCAAGTTAGCTATTTCACCAATAAGAACAATGAATAGTATCCAAACGATTTTCTGTTAAGTGTGCTATCTAAATAAAAATGCGGTAAAAAAGTAATGAAAAATATGGTAAAAAAGTAAATTATACAATTATTTGTTTGCAGTTTTGATATTATTCGGCCTATTCCCTTGCATAATATTTATTAGAAGTACATTACCAGACTAATATTCGTTGCAAACATCGCTATAAGGAATTTATTGCTTAATTTTGTAGAAAGCATTTCAGGTTTTCTTTATCAACTACACCAAAATTCCATTTTAAAGCAATTGTTAAAGCAATATATTGATTAAACATCAAAAGAATTCTTTGAGAGAGAGTAACATTTTTTATAATAAAAAAATTCTCAGCGGTTTCATTATTGCTCTCTTCCATATTTCTTTCTAGCTCGTAACTTTCGGGTTGCGCGGAATAAAAGTGCCTTCCAAGAGAGGAGAAATACATTCGTGAGAGATGTTTCCTCACTAAAAAATATTTCTGCTTCTCGTAACCCGTATCGGAGGTTCCTCTTAGGATAGTTGTATCTTGATATTCAGATATAGAATTTATAGAATAGCAAGCTAACTAATAGCAGCAACGTGGTTGAAAGGTAGAACATGCTTCTCTACTGAAGTATTTGAGACTTCAGCTTTACTGTCTCAACCTTATTTACATAAAGCGTAATGCTAAAAACTCATTCTGGCAGGGAAATGTAGGTAAGAAAATGAAAGCGCGCAGTAACAGCGTGTTTTAAAATAAAAAATAACTATTAGGAAAATAAAGTAAAATCCTACAGCTGATACATTTAAGAAAGCAAAGCAAAAGTTTCTACATCTAGGTATGCAGTATATCGCGATGTACGCCACTGTCGACAGCTAAAAATTAATAAAATGGAAGAGAGCCTGTTTGAAATTTTGTATTATATTAATAACTAAATGTAATTTTAGCTATACAAATGCTAATGAAATCAAAAATTTATATTATCCGAAAGAAACGCAAGTCATTACCGGTTATTTCAAAGTATGAACATTCCCCTCAGACAACGTGGAGATCTATTTTAAGACCAAGTTTAGGACTATCAACAGAATGCGCCTGCGTATAATTGTGTAGTAGTAGTAGGTATGGCGCAATCCACTCTCATGGCAAGCGCAAGCTCGCCCAATGGCTTTTCTAGACCGGCCACTGTATAATTGTGTATCATATATTGCTAAACATAGGTGAATATCTTATTTTGTGTAGCGTACTGAATATTTTGTAAACACGCAGAGTTATTGGTAAGTCACTGATGATTTCCGAATATTCGCCTGGTTGAATTAAAAAAGTGTCGCCTGGTTGAATTTAAAAAGTGCTTATGTGACCGAAACCTTTAGAGACTGTTTTTTTAAATGCTAAGGTTATCTTTGAGCATATTAGAGTAAATGTCAAAATTTGCTTTCACATAATTTCAAATAATATAACAAATATGATGTTGTTTTCGTTATTAACACCAGAAGGACTATTATTTTCGATCACCGGTTTTTGTGCTGAATCATTTTTCCGGTGTATTACTTTTAAAATCAAAAGTCGATCATATGTATATATACAGTTTGCCGATGATGATATTTCACATTCACATATTATTGATGTATATATACAGAATTTAGTCACCCCTGTGCTGTAAAATCGCAAAGAGAATTGATACTGTTGTAAATTTATGCAAATGTTTAAATTCTATCAGTGACGCCTGTAACGCTTATGACTTATTTTTATGACACTTGGACGCTTATAACTCTCAGAAATGTCAAAATATGTTGAATGCTTGCCTTTCGAATGATAATATATGTCGCTTATAACTGATCCTCAGTTTTGCGGCATCTAATTTTCATAATGCTTATATGTAATGTATATGAGAGCAAACTTCTGGTGCGACTTTAAAATCTGAGGCTTTCCCATTTTTTAAAAATATTTTGCAACAAAAAAATTTCGTTAGAGGAAAACATACGCAAGACAAAGAAGCATTTCCAATTCCATGTCTGAACAGAAGACAAAAGATACACTTTAGGAACAATCATCGCAATACTGACGATCGTAGATTTCTTTTATTTTTTGAGTATCTGTTATAAATCTTTCTCAAAGTACTATGCTTTTCCAGCATCGTTTGCCTTAACCACTGGCCCATAGCTCTATGAAGAAAAAAGAAACGGCAGTTCTCTTCCTCACAATAGCGACTAAATCGATAAGCCTTTGTCAAAATCCATTTGCTGTTTAGTCTGCAAGTAATAAACTAACTTCTAAATTTTTTTTTAAATTTTCCTTAATAACATTCATTTTTTCAAAATTTTTCTTCCTTGCTTCTGAAAACGCGAAATTATAGATTTTTTTATTAGGCTTATTAGACTTTGCTTTATCGAACTGCAGCATTAGCATAAGAATTTAAATAAGATGTGGTTTGTGTTTTTGATCGATTAGCTTTTAGGTACTTTTCCGTTTTACTGGCGCAAGCGATAAAGTCGCTAATAATGGTGCAACCAATGCCAAACGGAATATTCTCGCTGGTAACCTTTTACGCCTCATTTTCAAAACAAGTCGCAGCTTTTTCTTATCAGATTGATTGTTTCTTTCAATACTGACATATAATTACATAGAATTTTTATCAGATAGTTCAGTTTCATGTCCAAGGCCATTTTCGGTAATTAAGTCAATTAGGATGCAATCACAGCGCTTACCCGAAGCCGAAAATATAGAAAAGGTAAAGTCAAGAGTTAAATTCATCAATTCTAATGAGAATGCATTAGCGAAGTAAAGTACTGCAGTTTTACATAATTTCTGAGTAAGCTATTCGTACGAATTGAAATATTTTTTGCATTTAAACTTGTGTTCCAAATTAAGATTTAACTTGAAATTAATGTAGATAATTACTGAGAGCATTAGATTTTTGTAGAGAGTAGTTTACGTGAGAAGAGATCGCTTCGGGTCACGTGATATGAACCATGAAAGCGTAGTAAATTCTTAAATTAATGTCTTTTTACAAATTTATTGTCTTTATTTATCGGTTTTTTATAAAATTTTAAGCGATATTAAAATGTTTATACCTTTAAAAAAAGAATTCTTAAAACTAACATTTTTTTAAATATTTTTTATGTGTATACTGTATGTTGACGCCAATAAAGTCTGCTTGGCGAGATTTGCGCCGGCAAAACGGAAAAGTACCAGCTTTTATGATATTCAATATAGTCAGTATAGACACATGAACACTAAAGCACACAGTCTAGCACGTTTATAATAAAAAGTTAAAAGAGGCATTCTTACCCGATAGCGAATCCACAAAGCCTAATTTCACATTCCCAGTGGAGAGAAATTGGTCGACTTCAATTTGATATTAAACTATAAAAGTTACCGGCAGAAGTGGGATGAACACCAAAATTTCACCATTGTTCGTACAGGTGTAATCCCGCCGCGCTAACTGAAAGTTTCCGCTTAAATTTTGAGGGAGAACACCCGTTTACTTCATTGGCAGGGCAACTTACCAGCATCTGAGAACACAGCTAACATACAGCCCAGCAGTGGATACTCCTAAATACAAAATTTCGGGCAAAAGCCAGAATGGAACATAAGGCAGACAAAAGTGTTACCTGTGAATGTGTTCAGCAACTAATATTACAGAGTATATGTGCATAAATCAAGGCATAGTACTGTTCTAAAATACAAACCATTTTAACAAGTAATAATGAATATATACAGAAGAAAATGTACAACAATGTGCAACAAGAAAATACATTGAACAATGGAGCCTACACCAAGTAATATAACTGAAGTCAGCAGAAAACTAATCAAATGTATACAATGCAGAATGTAATAGAAAGAGTGCTAATACATTGTGATATTGAAGTAAATAGAAGCTACATAGTATATAAATTAAATGCAAGAAAGAAAGTAAATATATATTAGAAACAAGTCATCTTCTTGCATAATTTTGATACAGGAAACTGATCAATAAGCAATATTGCATACTGTTGAACAACATTAAATGCACTATACAGATATAGACTATATAGATAATTTGTTATGAATGCGAGTAGTTACAGATGCACTATAGATATCAAAAGGAATGAGTCTTGATACTAGTGCACTTATTTTCCTTATTTATATTTATTAATATAGTAATAATTCATATACTATTAAATATGAAATAAATATTTATTAAAAGTGTTGTAGAGACATTAGGTATTTTAGAAGCAGGATAAATAAAAAATGAGCGAACGCCTTCGCCGGAAATCGAACCGCGGACCTCTGGAATACGCGCCCAGCGTGCAGACCATCACACCACGAAGGCATGCCAAGAAGGCGGGAGAAATACCTTATATACTCCCCCTTTTAAAGGACGACTGGAGGTTTTAGGGGACCGAATCGCCAAATCCTGGGTGAGAAGAATCATCAACCAACACCCTTTTTAGTTCGGACTCCACTGTAGAGACATTAAAAATTGGAAAAGCCGGAGAGATGAAAAATTAGCAACGCCTTCGCCGGGAACCGAATCTTATTTTTATTCAAACTATTAGAGCAATTTTTGAATTTTTCATTGAGCTTCATTTAAATATGGAAGTGATTCCTTATTCTGAAAGCAGAAATTTAGCGCTTAGTACTCGAGCGAAAAATCCAGCTTATCTGTTGATAATGCCTGATTGAACTGATAGTGACTGCTGATAATGAAGGTTTAACATTGTGAACACTGAAATTGCAAGGGAACAAAGTTTTTTTTTTTCGCTTAGTTTCCATTAGATAGTCAAACTGCACGAACAAGTCTCGAAAT
Organism: Stegodyphus dumicola; assembly: GCF_044657685.1. Classification (NCBI taxonomy): domain Eukaryota; kingdom Metazoa; phylum Arthropoda; class Arachnida; order Araneae; family Eresidae; genus Stegodyphus; species Stegodyphus dumicola. The sequence goes on along the minus strand of NC_140771.1, from coordinate 127,499,832 downwards.
TGCTCTGTATTATGTACGCTTTCTTATACCTGTATCAAAAAGATTTTTAAAATTTTAAAATACCACAAATGTGCTGAATTTCATGCTAGAAGACGTTTAAATTTAAAGCTATCTTCTTTTATGCAAAATAGGATGGTTTTCTGTTGCGATAATTTTGTTTTTCTCCACAACTTCCTTCAGTTTGAAGTTTTGGAAAGGAGCATTTGATAAAATAGTCATTTTCTACTATATATATATATATATAATTATATATTGGTGCATATATTTTAACTCCCTACAATTTAGCGGTGAATTGCAGTCGCACTCGATGCATTTATCTCAATGTAAATTTCACTATTCAGTTCTTTTTATAGAAATATAATACTCATATTGTAAAATGCTATTTAAAGTAAATGATAAATAAAATGAACTAATAAAGCAAATGATTTCATACCTCTGCATGTAAAATTTCTTTCATACTTTTATATGCAAAATTCTGAGAGTAATTTAAAAGCTAGCATGTAGATTTGGGCCATTTTTTATAACTCCTTTTTGAAATAATTTAATAATTTTTAGAAAAATTTTAGAAAATAGCTGCAAAAACAGTTTCTTGTTTAACAGTATTTGCTATTAAATTGTAACTGCCATTTTAATAATTTTCATGAAGTTCTTATGTAAGCGAAATTTTAATGATAAGATGCAAAATCTTTGAATAATTAAAACATTCGCCCCCCCCCCCCACTACAAGAACTATAAAAAATAGAGCTTCTCTTTACGACTCCCCGCTCAGAATTTTGAGAGGATTTTTACAAAATTCTAAACCTTATGTTAAGAGTTTCTAATCGAGGATATAATCTCAGATTTATTAATTATTAAGATTTATTATTTAGATAATCTAAGATATTTAAAGAAATAAATTTCAAGCAGCCTTTTTCGAATACTCGAAATTGCTCGAAATATGTTATTATTACTATCATTTTGCGTATAAAATTTTAATGCTTTCCTATTTTTCCTACGCACATATTTTTTTTTTAACGATGTCCGTAAAAAGTGAATTTTCTCCTTTTTCTACTATTTTGTACCCTTATTTTATTTCACTTTACTTTTCCTTTCCATTCTGACGTTGTCAACTATGGCATTTATTTACTTCACCAGAGCTTCTAGTAAAACGTGACCTGCAACTCAACTCTGCTATCTCTTCTTAAATCTTGGAGTATTTCTTCACGACACATACTTTTTTTGCTCTACTGGAGATTTATTTTCATTTATTATTAATTCCGTTTCTGTATTGTGGTATCATTTCTATCCAATTTTAGTTTCACTAATATGTTTACAGTTTTTGTTGTTGTTTATCGGGTCCTCTATTGAATACTACCTGTTTTTTCCTAGGGAAAGAGTAGTTTTGCAGCTATATTTATTTTGCGGGGCATCTTCTATATATTTTTTAAATTTCATATTCAGTTTAATCTAGCCTTCTTAGCGTTATGACCGGGTTTATAGGGTCATCAGAACTTTTGCTACTTGGCATATATTAGCTTATAATTTAAGATATTTTCCTTTCTTACTTTCTTTATTAATGTAAATGTCATCTTAATGAATGTAAGTGTATGAAAATACAGACTAAAATAAGTGCTTATACAAGCTAAATTAATAAATGCTGTTAAATACTGGTCTTCATGACGGTTCTAAAATCCTGTGCCACTCGGGTGGCTAGTTTAATAATAATGATCTCATTGTTACTATCAAAATCATTCAATTCATGTTTGTTAAAAACCTCTTAACGTCAGGGCACCTTATTGCAATATGTTAACAGAAGAATGGTTTTTTTAAATGCATATATTATAAGGAATTTGTTTTCAATGCATTTCTAGCCTGAAGAACTTTTTCTTTACTGAGCTTTTACTTATTTATATTTGAAAATAAAAAATTAATTAAATTTAAAAACTATAAAAATTGCAAACAGAAGAAAATTTTAAATGATTTAGATTTAACGTTGGGCCAAAGGATTCATTAAGGTTATTTAGGCTCTCGCTGAGCTGCTCGCTTTACTACCGCGCAGTTTACACTGCTCTTGGACTCATTGCTGCTAACGTGATTTTTTTTTTTTTTTCGTCTTTTAAACTTTATTATTAAACATCGCTTTTTTTCGCACGTACACCACATACAATTCAACAATGAAATCACAAATATTTTAATAGCAGCAATTTTTTAGAATTCTCGATAGAGTGTTAAGTGTTGCTATACATTTTTCTATTTGTTTCATTCTTTTCTTTGTTTATCATATCAATGTTAAATTTTCTTTAAAAGATGTCCTATACAATATTTTTGTTGTTTTAACTTTATTGTTAATCATCACTTTCTTCACATTTATGCCACATAAAGTTCAACTGCAAAAACATAAATTTTTTTAAAGTGATTGTTTTTAAAGTATTGCTTAGAACTCTCCATGTAGTTTTAAGTGTTGCCATTCATTATTTTTTAATCTTTTATCAGTTCATCATATCAATGTTCAACTTTCAGAAAAGGATCACTTAAACAGATGTTTTTATCTCTTTACGTGCAGTGATGAAATACTCTAAACAAGCGGTGGTGAAGTAAATAAATTCCATATTTGACAACGTCCGAAATAAAGAGGAAAAGTGAAGTAAAAGAAAATAAAGGTACAAAATACTAGAAAAGTAAATTTCAGTTTTTAATGGACATCCTCCAAAAAAAAAGTGCATAGGGAAAATAGGAAAGCATTAAAATTCGACATGTATACACAAAGTGATAGCAGTAAAATTATAGTGTTCGAAAAAGGCTGCTGGAAGTATATTTATCAGAGATTATGTCCTTTGTTAAAAACCTCTTAACGTCAGGTTCAGATTTTTCAAAATCCATTTCAATATTCTGAGCGGAGAGGCTATCGTTAAGAGAAGCTTGTTTTTATATAGCGCTGTAGTCTCCCACTCGGAAGGGGGATAACTGTGCTTTAATTATTCAAAGATTTTGTCTGTTTACTGTTATTTATTAAATATCACTTTCTTTGCATGCACCACAATTAATTCATCAGTAAAATCGCGAAATATTTAAAAACAGCATATGTTTAGAATTCTCGGAAAAGTACTGCCATATATTTTTTTATAGTTGCTTAAAAAAATACTTGGCGATAACATTATGGGCAACTTCCTTTTATTTGTGTTGCCATACATACTTTTGCATTCTCTCTGTTATGTCTAAAAATAATACACGGGAATAAACATTTGGTGACAAAATTTTGAAATTTAGTCATTAATGAATTATTTCGTGAAATCCAGATAATGACGGAGTTCTGTCCTGAGTAAGCTATTGTAATTTTTAAATAGGGTCATCGTGCTGCCGCGAGTAAAATTTGTTTAATAAGTAAAGACTTAGACTTTTAACCACCAGCGTAGCCGAAAGTTGAGACGTTTAAACTTTCGGCCCCGCCTGGTGGCGTTTGTCACCTTCACGTTTAGATGTCTGTTTTAGCGGTAGCAAGGATATTTTACTATTCATAGCCAGAGGTTCCATTTGGCGGCAGGTCCGCGTGTTTTCTCACTCGACTTTTTACTTTGAGACCTGATTGGTGGCAACTGCCACCATTTCTTAATTTCTGCTACTCAGACGGAAACTTTTTAATATGTTGCAAGGGTTTTCTCGCAATATTTTTAAACAATATTTAGTCTATTACTTTTTCCCCTCTGCGTAAGGGAATATAGGGCGGAAAGTGTTAAATCTTAGTATTGCATCATAGTCTGTTAAAAGAAAAGTATTTCTCTGTTCGAAAGAATTCGCGGAATATTTAAGCTCTGAAAGTTTGGTTTGGTTTTATTTGATTATAGCAAAGCCCTTGAAGGCTATCTTCGTAAGGAGAGGTATGCCTTCGTGGAGGACTTTATAAAAGAAACTGGCTGGTATACAAGTTACACATGGCAAAAACCACAAAAAAAAAAAAAAAAAAAAAAAAAAAAAAACCTTGCATCCAGCTCTTTCGCCGGCACTCGACCCCCATGTACAGCGACATTAACCTCTCGGGCGCTAGTGTGTTTCTTAAGCTCTCAAACCTCTTGTGATCGGTTACGCTTGTATCTACGCTTTCTTATGTTGAATCAACAGAAAAATTTGAATTTAAGTGGTATAAACTGGGCTTAGTAGCAGAATTAATAGGGAATTATTTTATGTATCATTTTTTGCGTTATTCTGTTGTACAGTAAGCTATGGATTTGTTGCTGATTTATCATCATTATGGAAATAAATGAGCCCAGAACCAAGATATTTGCTTTTTCATGAGGATTTATGCAGATGAGAAAATTATTTTCGTAGATATTATGTTCAAAAACGTTAGAAAAGAAGTTTAGTGAGCATTCTTACACAGTTAAAGAAAGGTGCAGGTGAAGCTATAAAATCTGCAGTTTTATTTTTTTGTAAAAGTATATGAAAAGTTTGCATATATTTTAAAAATTTGTAAGGTCGTTAAACTATTACTGCTGATGTCAGAGAGAATAAGGCAGAAAGAGCAATTATGTCAGTCCCTGCGTCTCGGCCACAAAAACCTTTACCGGGCCTTTATTTTCGCAACCGTCAGTCGTAGACATATATTTCTAGTTACAAAATGTTTTAAACAGCCCTAATATTCATGTTGTAGCGGGTTTTAATTTAAAAAATTGGTTCTGTAAAAATTTTTAAAAATCTAACATTTTGCATCCTCGTCTGGATCCTCATTTATAGCCAAACAGCGGCCGAGCGGTAAAATCGCTGAACACTGGTAGTTCGGTCCCAGGTTCGAATCCCGCGAACGGGCTGGCTGCATGGGCGTTTTCGTGGTTTTCCCCATGTGTAACGTGTATACGAGCCAGTAAGTCCTCCACGAAGGCATCCCTTCCCTTAGGCAGATAGCCTTAGTGTGCTTTGCCGCATTCTCACTACACCACCACCCTCATTTATATTTAGGAAAACGTTACACTCATCATAAAATATAAAACACAAAACGCTTGACCCTGATACAAAGAAAAATTACTGAGATATTTAATTTCAAAGCTTGTGATTTTTGACGTCATCTTTATTTAACATTGAGTGATGTGTCAATAACTAAATTAGAATTTCTCAAGAGTAATTTTTCTTCTCCTTAAAAACCACTCAATGATATTTTTTATGATTTGTTAGTGTCTTTAAATTAAAACTAATTTAAAGAAATTAACAAATCATAAAAAACTTAAATTTAGTATGCCGACAACATTTTCACACAAGTAATTTACAAGTGTTCAAAGTTAATAACATTTTCATGAAGTTTTATGATTTTAGGATCATAATCGAGTAACCGCACAAAAATTCGACAAGTCTGAATAATTTTTATTTTTGATGAAGGAAAATAATATTACGAAGAAGCTACGTGTTAGTACTGAAGCCTGCTGTGTTTCGAAGGACATGAATTCTGTCCTTCTTTTCTAACGCTTTTGAACTTTATAAGTTCAGTGAACAATATCTTCAATTTGAAAAAATAAAACTATATTGATCAATACGTTTCGTGATAATCTACATAGAAATGATAGTCATATCTTACGATCGGAAATCTTTTGCTAAACTGATATTTTTAATTTTAATTACATACGAATGCAAGTATTTCTCTCTTCAGTTTGTCTAAGACCTTTAAGGAAAGTATACTTGAAGGCTACATTCCGTAATCTTCAAATATTGATTTCTTTAAATTTACATAACAGAAATATCAATATTTATGTATTTTAAAACAATTTTGTAGCTGGAAGTATATGTCTATTCCCAACGGCTGCAAAAATTAAGGCCGGGTAAGGACTTTCATGAGACGGTGTAATATTGCCAAGATACAAATTGGGAAGAGAATCGAAAATATGTGTTTATGATGTGTGTGTGTGTGTGTGTGTTTGTGTGTGATTATGGCAAAGCCTCGAGGGCTATCTGCCTAAGGGATGCCTTCGTGGAGGACTTTCTAAGGGAAACTGGCTCGTATACACGTTACACATGGGGAAAACCACGAAAACACCCATGCAGCCAGCCCGTTCGCGGGATTCGAAACTCGGACCGAACTACCAGTGTTCAGCGACTTTACCGCTCGGCCGCTGGTGGGCCATGTGTTTATGATACCAGTGATATTAGTATCAGGAAAAGGCTGTCACCCGAATGATTAATTAGTAATACAGATATTCGTACCGTATTTGTTCTCGATTTGCTAATAAAAGCTTTTGATCAGACAACTGTTCCGGAGCAACTGAAAGCAAATATATATTTAAAATTGCTAAAGGAAAGAATTAACTTATTTAATATTAACCTCTTGGGTATTTTTCCCTTACACCGTGGGTGTGCAATTTCCAGGCTGTGTTTTAGATCCTTTTCTGCTTTTTCCGTATTTTTTATTTCGTTTAGCTTTACTATGAATATAATCGATCGCTGTAGAAATCCAATAAATGATGGATTGAAAATTCGTCTTTCTTGGCGTTAGGAGCTTTTGTAGTTACTTTCGAATGTGAGTTTGATAACGTTCTTTCACATTGCTCACACGTTTTCTTTCAAAATATATTGGTTTTAAAGTATTTTACCATTGATTTCAGAGTAGGTTTTCTAAAATAGTTTTAAACATCTGCTGTAAAAGTGCTAGAGAAAATTTAAGCCATGAATAATGCTGCAACTCACTGGTTGATAATTCGAATTTGGAATATAGGACACGATACAAAACTTCTTTAAATGATCCTCGTAGCTCTGTTTTCTATATAAGATAATTCTAAAGACGAAGTTAGTTTAAATTAAATTAATCAGGCAAGAACTGTTATGAAATGAAATATGAAGATCCTCCTCTCGTTTTTATTTTCGTTCTTTATCAGTTTATTCCTTTAAACAACTGACATGAGTAATGCCTGAGGATTTTAATTTTATATCGCATTTATTAGCCCAAAGGAACGTTAGCCCAGAAGGGTTTGGTTATGTACGCACTAATGTACACTATTCGAATCACGAATGTCGCTGCCTATGCATCTAACTATCTAACGACGTACCTAAATGCCACATCTAAATTTCTGAAAGCGGTGGTTCAGCTATAATTCTATGATCAAATACTCAATCTAGTTTTAAAAGGATTTATTAAAATACTAAAATTAATCTAATCTAGAATCTAGAATCGAATCTAATGTTACATCTCAGGAGCAGCGTCCTAGCTGCGTCATAACAAATCGAAAGTCAAGTTCTCACTGTTGCCATTCTGAGGCAGAGAAAAGTTTGTTTCTAATCAAACCGGGACATCGGCATAGTGAAAGTTTCTAGTAAAACCGGAACATCCCGGCCCCTGTTGGACAATTGTCCAACATTATTTGGAAATGGGAGTGGACTGATGTTGGAGATGGCTCGACGAAAGATTCCATCTGAAGTTCTGACGTCTACGACTCGTACTAGTCCATCTGGACCAGGAAAGGTTTCCTCGATGCGAGCTAGTGTCCACTTCATGGGTGTCTTGTTTTTATCCTTTAACAAGACTAGTTGTCCTGCCTTGAGATTGGACCTCACTTGATTCAATTTTGAGCGGTTTTGCAAATGAGTAAGATATTCCACGCTCCAACGGTTCCAGAAATTAGCTCTAAGTTTTTGAATTAAAGTCCATCTAGAAGACGAGGTCAAAGGATCTTTAGAATCATTCGGTTCTGGTATCGACAAAAGTGGAGCTCCTATTAGGAAATGACCTGGAGTCAAAGGCTGAAGATCTGTTGGATCAGCCGAGATAGGTGATAGAGTTCGAGAGTTCAAGCAGGCTTCTATTTATGTAATTAATGTATACAGCTCTTCAAAGTTTAAAATTGTCGTTTTCGCGACCTTTGTCAAAATTCTCTTCATTGATTTTATATTAGCCTCCCATAATCCGTCAAAATGCGGGGAAGAAGGAGGAATAAATCTCCATGTTATACCTTTTTCGGAACTAAAGCGCTGAATAGGATCCGATCTACAAATTCTAAAGAGTTTATCAAGATCATTCTTCGTTCCCTTGAAGTTCGTAGCGTTATCACTCCAAACAATGGATGGTTTAGATCGTCTGGCAATAAACCTTCTAAGACATGCTAGAAAGGCTTCAGTAGACAAATTCGATATTACTTCTAGATGAATAGCCTTTGTACTAAAGCAAATAAATATCGCGATGTATGATTTTAAGGTAACTCTAGATCTTTTCAAATTAAGCTTGGTGATAACTGGACCTGAAAAGTCCAGTCCTATTTTTTCGAATGGTCTAGTTATTACAACTCTATCTCTAGGTAAGTCTCCCATCATTCGGTTTATGGTTTGGTTCCTTGTTCGAAAGCACGTCATGCATTTACTTACTACGCGTCTAACTCTATCTTGTGCGGAAGATATCCAGTATAATTGTCTAATAAGAGAAAGTGTTGTTTGAACGCCCGAATGAAGATATTTTTTGTGATAATAATCTATGAGTAATTCAGTGAAATGATGTCTTTTGGGTAAAAGAAGTTGATGTTTCTGGTCTTCTGAAAGATTGGAGTAACGTAGTCTCCCACCAACTTGTAAAAGTTCATCTTCATCGAGAAATACATTTAAGGATAAAACCTTACTATTACTTGGAACTGATCGTTTCGACTGCAGGCACTTAATTTCAGGTTGAAATTCAGAATCTTGTACACATTTGACTAGCACCTTTGTTGCATTCTGTAGTTCAGAAGCACTCAAAAAACTTTTTCTTACTGGTGGATTGCTTCTACAGTTGTTCGCAAACCTTAAACACCACGCAGTAGTTCTATCAATTTTTTGAATGACGAATACCTTTTAATGAATTCGTTCTCAATTTTCTTTAGTACCTTGGACACTGCTGTCCTTAATACTTTGCGTTTCGATTTAAGCTTAGCCACAGGATCTTCGATAATTAATTTAAAATAGAAAACTTATCCTACCTGTTTTTTGCAGGCTTCGCACACTTCACACCGTGCTAATCCATACTTACGAATCCATATTTTCGAATATTAGCCGGCTTCCCGGCCGATGCATCAAAAAATGTTTATGTACACACTAATGTACACTATTCGAATCACGAATGTCGCTGCCTACGCATCTAACTATCTAACGACGTACCTAAATGCCACATCTAAATTTCTGCAAGCGGTGGTTCAGCTATAATTCTATGATCAAATACTCAATCTAGTTTTAAAAGGATTTATTAAAATACTAAAATTAATAATCTAGAATCTAGAATCGAATCTAATGTTACATCTCAGGAGCAGCGTCCTAGCTGCGTCATAAAAAATCGAAAGTCAAGTTCTCACTGTTGCCATTCTGAGGCAGAGAAAAGTTTGTTTCTAATCAAACCGGAACAGGGCTATTACTGTTAAAACGGGATTTTGTTTTGAATGACTATAAAAGTCTGAATCACTTTTTAAATTGTTCCCACTAAATATTATCGTCCTATGTTATATTTAAAGAAATTAAATATTGAAGAATTTTCATGAATGTATGCATGTTTTTTGCACTGTGAAAAAAATAACGGTATCTAGAGCCATCAAATAATAGTAACGTAGTAATTCATCTGAATATGGACACCAGGAAGCCCGAATTTTGAATTTCGAATTTGTTTTATTATCTATTTCATATTGTATAAAACTTTAACGAATTTTTGATCAAAAAACTCGATACCAAAACGAGCAATGACAACACTGTACAGTAAAAAAATATTTTTATCTCCAGCGCACGAGACTATCTATTGTAAATTCTAAAAATATGCTGATTTTAAATATTTTATTGTATATTTCAAATTTTGTAAAACTTTAACGAATGTTTCATCAACAAGATTAACGATTTCAAAGCAAGCAAGCAGTGGCAATATTGCACAGAAAAAATATTCTTATCTCCAGCGCGCGAGACGGTCTATTGGAAATTCTAAAGATAAGTTATTTTTAAATATTTTTTGCCGAAAGGAACATTAGCCCAAATGCTCTCGAAACGTGTATGTGTATATAAAACGCCTCTTTGTGTGTAATATAAAATCTGAAAGCTTTTGGATATTTTTTATGATTATTGCCTTGGTATTATTTTTGAGAAATACGTAAGTAAATATAAGGATGTTGAAAAGAATAAAAATAGTTTTGTTCGAAGCCTTCCAAAACTAAGAAACAGGAACCGTAGTTAAAAATGATTAAAAAAAGTATATAAACCAGAGGTTCTCAACCAGGGATAAGTTTTTTTCTTTGGGGGGAGGGAATTTCATAGTTTCAGTGGGGGATGCCATCAGCCTGTTCAGTATTTAGTTTTAGTTTTATTCAAATTTTTGTATTTATCAAAATTTTTTTAATATTTTTTGCCGTTTAGTTTATAAAAGTACACATTAAAAAATAATCTAAATCTAAATAAATACATATGTAATTTTTGAATTTGGGGAAGGAGACTGCAAAGGAGTTCATGATTCAAAACAGGTTGAGAACCACTGATCTAAAATAAGCACGATAATATTTTCTCGCTCAAATATTTCAGTCGCTTCAAATTATATCATACAAAAACAAATCCTGAAGGAGAAAGAAAGTAATAAATAATAAATAAATAAGCCTTTTCTGCCTAGCACAGTTGTTTGAAAATAAACACCTTTAAGTGAAAAAGTCATTAATTCGTTCTGAACGGAAATTTCTCTAAATGTTTAAATTACATAGATGCAATACATTTTAAGAAAGGAAATTTCTAAAGTGTTATAAAAGAAATAAAGAAATTTAGAGAGTGTGAAAACCATCCCCACAATCGTATTTTATCGATCTTTTGAAATGCAAAGCAGAATTCTGAAGTGGCACATATTCTATTCACGTCCATCTGAATTGATTTTTCCAGCCGTTAGATGGCGTTTTTTACATTAACTCTTCGAAATATATTTTGATTTTCTTTAGTATGAAGCTAAAAAACGAAAGCGTTAAGCTTAATAATTCTTAGATAAGGCTTATTTATGAATACATTCTTAGCTATATCAATAAAGTGGATATATTTTGTGTGAAAGTAACTTATTTTTAGGTTGCTTAGATTAAAGGAATTTACTCTTACATTGAAGAGACTCAGAACGCACCACCAATATTAATATCAGTGGGGAGTCGTTTACTGTTAATTTAAGAAAATGAAACATTTGGATTCGTTAAAGGATTTAAGGAATTCTGATAAATTATTTCAAGTTTTAAATCCTGATACCATGAATTAGTCCGTATAAAACTCGAAAAATGGCTCGTACCTAGAAAGTTCAAGGTCAAGTGTGCGATGTATATTTCATTGGTTAACTTAAGTAAGAGTTAATGTAAAAAACGCCATCTAACGGCTGGAAAAATCAATTCAGATGGACGTGAATAGAATATGTGCCACTTCAGAATTCTGCTTTGCATTTCAAAAGATCGATAAAATACGATTGTGGGGATGGTTTTCACACTCTCTAAATTTCTTTATTTCTTTTATAACACTTTAGAAATTTCCTTTCTTAAAATGTATTGCATCTATGTAATTTAAACATTTAGAGAAAATTCCGTTCAGAACGAATTAATGACTTTTTCACTTAAAGGTGTTTATTTTCAAACAACTGTGCTAGGCAGAAAAGGCACACTTACAGTGACAAGGAGGATAAGCGTTTACTTATTTATTTATTATTTAAAAAGAGAGAAGCGAAAGTGAAAATTCTTTATATTGAAAAGGAAATTGCTTTCGCAAAATATGTATAATATCAATAAAATTACAAAAAGAGCACATTAAAAAAAAGAATTATATCTGCACAAAGAATTTCTTTAACTGAATTGAGCAAAAAAAGACAGGTGTGACCTACCTAAAGGAAGGACTATCTGTGTAGAGGACTTTCTTGGGAAAACTGGCAGATAGGAGAAAAAACACGAAAACATTCATACAACTAGTGTATTTGCCGAAACTCGATATATAGTACGCGTTTAGCGATTTTATTTACATGGCCACTGCTGTACTCTGAATCGAATGAGTGTTTTGATTGCAGCTGAGATGAAAGTTTCTTAAGGAAGTGTCCAAGATCAGTATTGGAAAATCGAAAAAAATGAATGCAAAACTGAATGTTATTAAATAAAGTTTTAAAAATCGTTGCTGTAGGCAGTTTCAAACCGTACTGTAATAAATAAGCAGTAAAGAATATGATCTTTACATGAAAGACAAAGAACTAGAAATAATCGCCAATTTAGAAACTAAAATTGCAGTGGCAAATTTTTTTTTGTGTGTTCCTCACATAGGAGCGATAGAATTTAAAAGCGACACTGAAATCAACATTCGTTCAAGGAATGATTGCTTAATTATACTTAATGCATTCACTGTAAAATCTCGCTTAACTGAAAAGACGATGAAATATATTATAGAATTAGAGAGTTTAAAAAAATCAGATATCTTCAATTTTTTAAATCAATTTATTCTTAAGTGCAGTTGAAAAGATATATTTTGTATTGGAAAACGAGTGATCGCAAAGTAATGTATGCAAAAATAGTGAACTAAATCATGCCTTTTTTCATGATGTGACTTCCGGCATCTATAGGCTTGCTGATGTGCCATATAAATTAAAATGCGTGCAATAGAGAAAGCTGTTATTTGAAAGTCGTTAAACTACCAAAAGTAGAAATACAGTAACTTCCCGGCGCACCTAGTATACGACTTAACGTAAATTTGCAGCTACACAAATACACAAAAGTAGAACATTCAAACTGAAACCTGCCAGTTAGAAATAAGCACTTCATTGACAAACGTAACTGAAGTATAATAATTTCTTTATTTGCAAAATGTGTTAACTGCCAATCCTTTTGCAAAGGTGTGCTCATAGTTACACGTGTATCTAGCGCCATTTGGATCCACAAACTATAAGAGGTCTCTCTGCTTAATGGAAGGTATGACTTCGTGGAGGATATTAATGGAAACCGGCTCGTATTATGGTGGCACAGTGGGAAAACCTCAAAACTGAATGACACAGATAGCCCGTTTGCTTGGGTTTGGAAAGTATTCTATTACACTGTTTAAAAACAGCATGACGTCTGGTAAGAAAGTTAATTATAACTTCAGATATTTTTTTATCTTGGTGTCGTCATCTGCAGCGTTTTCCGTAAATTGCTACTAATTACGTTCTTTAATACATAATTGCAATTTTAAGTTTATTTATCACAAACCCACTGGACATATATCTATAACTCGCACATCCCTTTTACTGATAGATACACTGTAAATATGATAGGAATAAAAAATAAAACGTTATATATATATATATGAGTATAATTAAATTTTATGCATATATATAGCGCATATTGATAAACTTGAAAGCGACGTAAAGCTTACGAACCCACAGCTCAATATAATGATTCCAATATATTGCTGATGTAAAGTTTGCAAGTTATTTATAACATCCGTATTTGGATCTTACGTGTATTATTTTAAAAGCTATGAAATAAGGAAAACAAGGCTTACGTTTTTGTGCCAAGAGTATTTATACTATGTTTGATGTAATTGTAGAGACAAGCTATGATTGGTTAATTTGAAGTTGGTATATAACATAGAAGGATTTCGAATTTGGGAGAACAGATGAATTTAGGGAGAGAGCAGCAAATCTAGAAATGTTTATTTTGAGATCGCCAATTATTTTTAAAGCAGCTATCGGATTTTCTTATACATTGCACACACACATATATATATATACATGTAAAAGTTTCTGTAAGAGGTATACCAGCCTTAAGTTACAACTGGTAAACATTTCAAAGATGAAAATTAGTGTGCTCTGGTACTTATATCCTCAGCTCTAAAAATTATCAATAGCAGTGCTACCAAATTAACGATTTTTGCGTAAATAACGTCTGATATTTCACAAAGTAGAATCATCAAATATTTTACTTCTTATGAGAGAGTGTTGTTGAATTATATGACTATTTTAAACAATTTTAATCAATTTTTGTTGTTCCACAGGTTTGGGCAGACATTGCATCAATGTTCGTTTCCTTTATTGTCCCTTGTTTGCAATGAAATACGGTATCTATAATATAACGCCGTAAAGAGCGTGTGTCATCAGTCGTCAGTTAAGCTTTGTGTTGCCACACTACAAAGCGTAAGATATTTATCTTTCAAATTTATTCAGAAAAACTCTGTGATAGCAAAGAAGTATACAGCCACTCGCAATATATTTGTCTTTTAAATTTTATGAACAAACTCAACGATTTAAACGAAAGGTGTCTCCATTATCCGAATAAAAATACTTATATCTTCTGCGCAACGGTGTTTTGTTGTTTAGAAAAGAGTAAGATATTTAATTGTCTTTCAAATTTCTTCTGTTATTATTAACAAACGAAGTGGCGTAAAGGTGATAAACACATATTAATTTTATTTATATTTAATTGTTAATTGGACCTGTAAAGTTGCAGCATTACCTAGTTTCATTAGAATCACTCATAAAGAAGAGTATCCGTTTGTTCTTTTTTATGTGTGTAATTCATACAGATCAATAGCTTCCCCCCCCCCAATCTTGATTAAATTTTGTACATTTGCTTTCAAAACAAGATGAAGGTCATGGTCTACTTCGAGAAAGCAACCAAAGTCGGTCCATACTTAGGGCGCGTATATTAGAATACTGCGTTCACGTCACCTATCTTAGGTTCACGTGGCGTTGTTGCTTTCCTGCTGTCATTTCGTATTAAAATCGTTTGATAGCACCGTGTTTGTTTACTCTTTAGAAAAGTGCAATACTTTCCAGAAAAGCGTATAATCTTATAAAGCAGAATTTAAGTTCGCTTTCTGTGAGTTTTTCTCTAATATTTCGAAAACAGTGAGAAATAAGTGGATGGAGATTTTCTGAAAACTCATTTCCGAAAAAAGACATAACCGATAACAAAGCAAATGCCAATTCTTACTAAAATTGTTATACGGCGCCGTATTACTTCTACACTATTCTACAATTTTATTCGGTAAAGTTTTGCAAAATCACCTTGAATCAAAGTAAGAGCAAAATCACTGTCTGCCTGAGATTTCGAAAACCTACCCCATCCCGCTAAATGAAGTCTTTTTTCACTCTGCGTAAACCCGCCGCGAAATAACTCTGCATAACAATGCTAGGCATATAAAGTAAACGAAAGAAACAGCTGTAGATTTTATTATTTTATAATATTGTGCATGCATTTCCGATGATAAAGTTTCTCAAATTAAGATAGATTATTTCAGCTAATAGTTTCAACTCAGCAGTGCAGTCAGGGATGACTTTTGTCAGTACAACATTTTACTATTTTATGGTTCCTTTAACAACAAAACGTCCGCATATCAACAAGCATTTTTATACTTCAAAAAGTTAGATTCAGGAAACTCCAAACATTAGGTTCAAAATTCGAATAAGGCATGAAAAAACATTTACTTATTTTGATCACTTCGACTTAATTTCAACCAACATTAAAATCCTCCCCACTTGAAATTTAGCGACTTTCAGACAAAAAGTATTCATTTTAATAAAGGTTCTGGATTGGATAAACTGCTCTAGTTATTAAATTTGTAGTTAATCGTATCAAATTATTGATATGAATATCCCTGTGAATTATCACATAAGCGTTCACTGAATTTATTAAAATTGAATTGGAATTTTTAATTTACGTAAGCCATGCAAATGCAACATTTTATAATTAGAAAACTTCTCACCGACGATGTCGAAACTGGTTTCGTAAAATTGCCTATTTTTATGACGAAATTTTGTAAACAGAAGTACGTGTCTAATATGAATGTTTAAGGAAGTAAAGCCTGTATCCAACTTTTTTGAATACATTGTACAACTCTTCATCTGTTTTTGAAGCATTGTTTTGTACTTCTGAATTCTCGAATGAACTGAGCCCTCTCCTTCAAATTATTAAAGTCTGCAATATTTTATCAGTTTAACAGAGAAAAGATACGTTTTGTACAGTTTATGCATTGAATAGTCTATAAACATAGTTTCTAGATATTATAGCAATTTTTAAATCATTGGCATTTGTCGTTTCTTATATGTGTTTTATAGTTGAAAGAACGCAGCTTCCATATAAATTATTTGAATATTTCATTTATAACGATTTTATGCTAATTAAACAATTATTATGATTTGAATCTTTGTTATAATGTCTTCCTTCCATAATCTTCACCAGCATGCAAATTAGTTGTGGGAGCATTTAAGCGAGAGGTTTTGAATGTTTTAAGATTAGAGCTTTTGGCAGCCTCGCTTACAGTTTATTTCCTAGCGTAAGCTTTGCCAGACATTATTCAGATTTTAACCATTTTGCTAGCCGACGTTAAAAACACCCTGTTAAGTATTTGAGCCAGGCTTAAGTAGACCATTTCGTGTAGTCTACGGCTATGTTTCTCCAATTTGAACTTGAGTTTATGTTATTTAAATACCTGGAAGTGATTGAAGTTATCTTGTACACACATGTAGAGATTTTTCTTTAATTTAAAGATTTAATAAAAAAAAAGGTTATTTTAACCTTCGGAGGACTTTGTCTTAACTCGAACTGGAATGGTAACTCGCTTGTCAGTCTAGTAAGATCTGAAGGACATTGATTTAAGATTCTGTGCAAGTAAAACCTTTTACAATGATTTCTTTAGAAAGTATTATATTGATACATTAGTACATAAATTTATAGTACTCTCTTATAGGCACTTCCTAATGGCAATATAATAAATGCAGATTTGCGAACTTAGAAAGTGTCTTAAAAATGCACATCATTGGTAAAAGTCTTCTTGAAAAGATGTTTTCTGAGTGCAATAACTGTACTGAATACTCAGTTTACATCTTTCACCCTTTCTTCCCCGCAAAAAAGGTGCTATGTGAAAGGGAACTAAAAATGCTAAAAATGAGGATTTTTGCAGGATCGGAAATAAACAAAGCCCATGAAGTTCCTTTCTTCCTTTTTTAGCGGATGTTATATCATAAATTTCTTATTGCGCATTATAGGAAACTTTCTGTGCGAGAAAGTGTCAATGGAATGATAGTTTAGGCTTTCCAGGCAAATAATTAAGATGCATTAGTGTCCAGCCATTAGGGGGCAGACAAAAGCAACAAAAATTAAGCT
Source organism: Stegodyphus dumicola (assembly GCF_044657685.1). Classification (NCBI taxonomy): domain Eukaryota; kingdom Metazoa; phylum Arthropoda; class Arachnida; order Araneae; family Eresidae; genus Stegodyphus; species Stegodyphus dumicola. The sequence continues at coordinate 127,482,814 of NC_140771.1, read as the reverse complement.
CACTGTTTTGGTGACCATATCTTAAATATTTTTGAGGAAAGATGTCTGTTATTGGAATCCTGTAACTCTTACATCTTCTCCCACTATATTGAAGTTTCCTTTGCGATAAGCGTAGTGATATCAACTATTAATAAAAACTGCAATCTAGTTTGATAACTGTAAAACAATAAATCATTTAATCGAAAGAAATCATTCGATGGCTCAGATTGTTTATCGATATTGTTTATTTATAATTTATTGTTTATTTTGTTGTTTATCAATAATTATTTTTTATCGATAGTTATAATCGTTCGATTTAGTATCATTAGTAAGAATCTATTCAATTGTAGTAAGTTTATAACACTGCTTTAAAAACGAATTATCATAAATTTAGCTTTTCTAAATGATTTTAGAAAATACAGCTAATATGGAATCGGCGTTAATAGGGTTAATTAAGGTATAAGATTCTAGCTAAATTGGTTGTCTTTGGCAACCAGAATACTTGAGAAATGTCCAGCGACTAATCGCTTACTTATAAGGCTATAAGAACAAGTCCCAAAAGGATTAAATTACCTTTTTATTTTATTCAAGAATATTTACAGTTGGCGTCTTACGTCCTTACAGGAAGCCTCTACATGGGCTTAAAATAGGAAATAAGAAACTAATCTAATGTTAACTAACTAAAAACTACCCAAAGCTGCTCAGAAATAACTAACAGAGTTGGTCCTTATTTAAAGTTCACCAACGAATAGTAGCAGGCAGTAACAATACGGCCGAATGTAGTAAGATTTGGTTTAAAGCAACGACGTGGCCAAAAGGCAGAACACACTCTACTAAGAACTTCTGAGCTTCTACACGGAAATGACCGAGACTTCCTCTTAAATATCCACCTCCTTTACATAAAACTCGATCCTGAAAACTCGGTCTGGCAGGGAATTGTAGGCGAATAACAAGAAAGTCAGGAAAGCTGTTCAAAATGAAAATAACTATTAGGAAATTAAAATAACCCCTACAAAGGTTTCATACTTCATAATAGGTTACGAATCAATTTATATATTTGCTAAGTAATTTATTTTAAAGAAGATTCATTTTATTTTATGCAATTGTCTGTCATAACAATCCCTTAAAATATTCAAAATAGAAAACTGCTCCCATTGCTAATAACACTCAGCGCAAATATTTGCAGTTCAATTAAAAATCATTTTTATCGAAACATAAAAATTCCTTAAAATTTTGTTTTAAAATTTGCTTTTTAAGACAGGTGTATTGATATTTGCTTTGACAAATAAATAAAAAAAACTGTTTAAAAAAAGGATTAGTGCATCTATTACCTTTTCTCTTGTACGAGTACCTGTTAAACAAGATATAGTTTTTGATCGTGCATGATGGAAATGCATCTGATACAAAGACCAGATAAATGGGTTATTCTTATCGTATTAAAAGACATTTATCGTTATGTTCTCTATGTTATGTTTCGTAGATAATTCTCGTGCCTTTCAGATTTTATTGCATAAAGAACATTTGGATTTTGTTGCACATAGTATTCAGTTTTTATTAAATTAAAAATAAATAAAATTCTACTATTATGGCTTTGATATCCATTATTTGCATAAACTTGTTGAGTGTAATGAAACTTAAATTTTATTTGAAGCTTCTAGAAGAATTATGTCGAAGAATAGAGTAGTTTAATTACAATATCTTTGAAAATACAACGAGAATTTTATTTCTCACGTGTTCAAATTCTATAAATCTAAGTCTGAAATATAAGCACTAAAAGAAGGCGTGCAGAATTTCACTAAAATCACATGTTCTTCCGATAAGAACCAAATGGTGTGATTCACTTCACTGACTAATCATCACTTGCTTACAATCCACTTTTGAAGCATTCTTTTAAAGGAGACGCTAAATTTAAAAAACGCTCTGTAACTTTGTTTCCATCAAATATAAATTTCCAAATAAGTAGTTCGAGAAACTGAAAAATCACGAGCTTTCTTCGAATGTTAATAAATTTTATCCGCGAGTTTGGCAGATTTCAGAGATTATACTTTAAATTCTACATGAGACATTAAAAAACTGTTCACAGTTTCATGCGTAATATTTCATACATTGAAACAGTATAATATGATTCTATGCATACGCAACAGATTTGCGGTATTTTAAAATATGAAACAAATGAAGATAAATTTGATAAATCTATAAAAATCCAAAGCAAAGACAAACATATACTTACAATTGTATCTCCGATTCATATTTCTCGATTTACCGTGGAACGAATTTTTTCCCTCAGTAGAAAATCAACATATAATTAGTTTATTATCTGCACAGCTTCAAGCAAGGAATGAGTTATGATGTGAAAACATATTGTGCTCCAATGCGACTAGCACAGTCTTACCGTAGTAAAACGTACAGCTTTACAGCACAACAGCGGCTTTATCCTTACCTTTATCGCCTTCTACTGAGGTGTTATTAGTATTTATTTATTATTGCTTATACGATGTTTCGGTAGAGAACGTAATTTTTATTGCTGTTGCAGCCTTTAAAATTGCACGCAATTCATAAATGTTAATTTTCATCTCTGTATCTTTTCTTCAGAATTAGGCGGAACTTCGAATTCCTAACTTTGATACGTACAAGAGAGAAGGAGAAAATACATTATACGTAAATGTACTATGTAGTGTAATTTAATTACATTTCATGAAAATTGCATTATGAATAACGTTTGGTTTTAATTACCCCCCAATGTGGTGCCACTATCGTAGCTTACTTTACAACAATGTTTAACTACAGAATTTTTTTTAACTTGTCATACATTTTCTTAAAATGATACTTTGGTATCATTTGGTAGTAATTTGGGTACTTACGTAAAATCCCGTACAAGATACCACAAGAGACGGCGCCAATCGCACCAAACCAAAATAAAACCATTTACTAAATACAAAAAAAAAAAAAACGTTCTATTCTTATTTTTCTTTCAAATTTATTACATTATCATTTATTTATATTTTATTTTTCATTAAAAATTTCCATTATTTTCTATCAAGGAGATATACTGTAAAAGCAATTATTTTCGCAAGGTTTTAATTTGCGCGAGAAAATACTCGCGATACTTTTTTCGCTATTCAACAGCATGCACTTCTGTAGTAGGCTGGTCCCAAATTTTAATAATTTTTTCCTTTCGAAAATGCGTAATAAAGGGAAAAAAAGGAGTCATTACTCAAGAATAATAAGTAACACGTGTAATCAATGTTACACCAAACCCAGCGTGTTTGAAGAGATTTTTCCATTTTGGGCGAAAAATTGCGCAGTTTGCGTTTTTTATTTAATAGGCAAAAATGGTCGACAGGATTTTCCGTAAGTACCGTAATTTGCATGGGATTAAAATGACAAATGCAGCAATTACTATTAATGGGACCAAACTGGATTATTATTACTGTTATTAATCCTATTATCTGTGTTAATTTGCTTGAGATATTAAAATTTGACATGAGTATTTATATGTATTTTGTGTTAAGGTTTTAGTTTTCTACTATATAAGGTATTTCTCCTGCCTTCTTAGCATGCCTTCGTAGTGTAGTGGTCAGTATGCTCGACGCGTATACGAGATTTCCGTGGTTCGAGTCCCGGCGAGGGCATTGCTCATTTTTCACGTCTTCTACTTTCAAAATATCGTCTGTTTCTAGAACTATATTGTGAAAAAGAATGGTTATATGAATAGAGATTACTATGAGAGTTTTCATAGTAGCTTACTCCTTTGGAGGAACTGCGAAAATCTAAAAGCAATCTTAAAAAAAAAAATCATTCAGGATTCAGTCTTTAATAACCGCAGGTCACATATACCTATCTTCCGAAGTAAATTTATAAATTCAGCTACAAATTTATTAAATTTTTAATTAAATTTTAATATTCTATAGATATTTTTGGCTAGGCTTAGCGATAATAGAATGCTCCACCAACTGAGTACAAATGCTGATAGTCATATAACATGCGGTATAGCAACTCAGCTGGTGGTAAGTAAGTAAGTAATCGAGGTGACTTTGAAGTAAACGATATTTATTTTATTCATTTTATCTTTGTAATAAAACTCCGATATATCAGAATTCGTTCTCTATTTCTACGGGGGGGGTGGAATTCGATCATGCATATTAATTGCTTGCAACAAGTTGAGGAATCGGTTGGTTATTTGATTATGACGTTTCAAGAGTAATGTACCAATTTAGTTCGTGTTTATTTAACAATGAATAAGGTTATTAGAATTAACCCCATATGGGCTGGGTGATCGGGATCGAAAGTAAGCTATTTATTTTCACAGGTTTTATGAGCTCGAAATATAACACAGCCACACGAAATATTACAAAATTGTATTTTATTCAAGAAGAATTTAAACATTAAGAAAGTTTTGCATAATTCGCAACAAATAAAGTGTACTAATTAGAAAACTTGCATTAAATACTAAATGTCTGAAAACTGGATTACACAGATTAGGAAAAAATATCCTCATCGGAGTTATAATACGAGATGTATGATAAAAAGAATCACTCGAATTCCTTTCCTGATATCTTTCTCAGCTTACCCAGTGGTTACTAAGATTGCTAAAGGCTTATTTTCTATGCTGGATTCTATTTCCTACCTATTGTTTCGAGTGAGTGGAGGTTTATTTGTATGTTTTCATACGTAAATGAATTTATTTTATTTTTCTACACATAACATGAGTATAACCAAATTTTCCTTAAAACGTTCTCCACGAAATGATCCCTGTATAAGCAGACAGCTGTTTCTTGCTTTACTATAAACAAGAACCAAATAACTTAAGACTATTTCAAATCACTTCAAATAAATAAAATCGCGTAATTAAAGGAAAAATGTTAAATATTTCATTGCAAATAAAAATCCCAATGAAAATTTTCAGAATGTTTATTAAATAATTAACTTTATCTGAATTGTCCACGATTTTTCAATTTCATTTAAAAATTTCTTTAAAAAATAGAATTTTAGAATGTTTGATTATAAATTATAATAAATTTCTCATGCGTAAAATCAGCGGTTTTCGAAGTTTTTTTCAATAAGAGGTTAAAGATATCGAAGTTTAAATGCAAGACTAATCAGGAGAACTGCAATGCATTTTCAGCGCACCTATTATTTTCCGTTTTAAGAAAATTTAATTCTTTCCAATGGTTTCCTCTGATTAGATAATATTAAATTTTTAAACAAATCACTTTAATTTCAGATGTTTTGAAAAAAAATTTTCCTGTAATAAATGAATTTATTTTTCTTTCAACAATCATTCTAGTTCTAGATGTTTTGAAAGAAAGATTGATTTCTTGCAATGAATTTCTTATCTTCTTCTAGCACACTGCTGTTTTACTCAAAACGAGCATTTTATTGAAGTAATATTTTGAAAATTACCAATTTCACTCTAGTTGGAAGTTACTTAAATCTATTAAATCAGATAACCGTTTTAAGGAGGGGAAAAATATGTGTTTCTTCGAAAAATCACGGCCAAATGCACTTATCATTAAATTTGATCCTATTTCTTAGAATAGTCTATTAGATCAAAAAATTACCCACTTATCTGATTTTGTACTCTAAAAGTAAATCCATCAGAACGTAGTTCATTTTTTTCCGAATTGCAGTGGAAGGAATAAGGATTAAGGGGATTTGAGGATTTAATCATCTGACGCAACTCGCCGTCTTAAAAATAGCTGAGTTTAGAAAAATTAAAGGGCGCATACTGTAAAATATCAATGGAAGGATTTAAAAACTCACAGAATGAGGAATGACGTTTGTTAAATTGATGATAAAATGTCCTACAGAGTGGAATTACTTAAATTTTCAAAATATTATTATATTTTTGTTAAATAACAGTTCCCAATTAATATACATATTTAAAGTAAAAAAAATCTAGTTTTTAATGAATTGAGTATGTACAATCTGATTGACACAAGACGACATTACCTAAGGATCAACAACCTCTGCGCTGTTACACAGTCGACATTAAGCTGAATTTCAGTCCTTATATTTTTGAAGAAAAAGTACATTTCTAACACTTTATTGCAACAGCATAATCGAATTCATCGTTTATTCATTATATGTACTAGCTTTATTCATCTCCTTCCTTTCCTGCTACCTGCGAAGATACACCACATTCCCCCCCCCCGTTGGGGGACTATCCATTCCGAAATATTTGACTCCTGTTCTTCCAAACTGCTAAGCCAGTTAGTATTAAATGCAATTTTAAGAACTAATGCTGGCATACGATCTGCACTAATTATTAGCTTATGACTGACATGATAAAAAAGAAATTTTGATAGTGGTACACGGGAGCTCGAAACTGGTTTCGAACTTATGCCATTGTCGATCTTTTGTAGGCGCTCGAAAAAAAAAATAATTGTACAAAATTCTTTATCTCCTAATTATACACTATTGCTAATCAGAAGTTTTATCATATCAACTGTAAGCCTAATGGTAACAAAGCTTAGCATTGCTAATTTTAAGCCTTTATTATGCAGCGTTGTTAAGTATAAGCCACTGTTATGCCAGTGTTGATTATATGCTAGTTTCTATACTACCCCGTGTCGAGCCTGTGCAAGTGTTTATTCTACGTAATGTCGTTCAGTGGCTTTTAATGATGCCGATTCCACGCCGATGTCAACACAATGCAATTTGAATGTGACGATTTTGTGCAGGAGACAAAATATTTGTTGTTCTTCTTTCTTATTACTATCACTATCAAAATATCTTTTTTATCATGGCCTTTCTATGCTGGTAATTAGTGGCTGCTATTATGTGCCAGTATCAGTACTTAAAATGAACTTGATAAAGGAAGGGTTAGTCGCCAACAGGAGGGCAATTGCTATGTATCCTCGCAGCAAGTTAACCACTTGCGCTACGACTTAACTTCACGGTTGCGGTGCCGTGCGCTACAACATAACAAGCGGTAAAGTGTCTCATTTACGCCGCTCCGCGTCTGCGAGTGCAATCCAGAGCTGTAACTCGAGAAATAAACAATCTCGTTTTTAGGCGAAGTGTACACCCCGTTATTTTCATTTTTGCGATAATTGCCTATCGACGTGGTGTTCACGTCGCTCGCGGTTTGAAACAAAAGCATCTCGACGTGCGTGGCACGTCGTTTTAGCGCAAGTGGTTAATTGGTAAAAATGGAGCGCTGGGAGAGAAGGAGTCAACAAAGCCAGTAAAGGTTGTAGGATTCCACTTATTTTTACTAATAGTTATTTATTTTACTAATAGTTATGTTATTTTTACTAATAGTTATTTTATTTATTATATTACTTTCTTGAATTTTCTTCCCCCTGCGTTTGGTCGACAGGATGTAAGTTAGAGTGAATAAGAATATTTAAAATGTTAGAGCGAGATTTCGCTATTGTGAGATCACGTTTGTTAGTTTCTACCAGTTTTGAATCTTAATAGCGGCTGCGCATTCTTGCCATCAAGGCAGTATCCTGCCGGTGTAGGTTTTCTGAGTCAACCTGCTACTTTGAATTGTGTAGTCACGCACAACTCTTTACCTTTAAATTTAGCATTAAATATCTTTTAAGTTCTCACCGTAAGTGTTTTGTTTGTACGCTCGTAAGGCTGTGCCATCTATTAAACTGTTTGTGATCAATAAAAGGGTCTTTTACACGCTTTCCCTGGTTGCATTCATCTTCATGCCTGTGCGAAAATTGACAAGGTACAATGCTTAAGTAGGTCTAGTTACATTTTACGACAGCCAAGAAAACTAGATCCTACAAGTTAACAGAGTGATGATGAGTTAAACGTGGCTGGTCTAATAAGATGTTAACAAATATGTGGATTGAAATTAAACTTTGTTTAGATTACTTTCAATAATTTATGTAACTTTATACTTTTCAACGTGAATATCTACTTCATTCATATTTCGCTTATTTATTTAAATCACTTCTTTATTTAAATTGTCGAGTGAAAATCGATTTTCAAAGAGGGAACTGTATTGTTTGAATACGATATGTTGTAAAAGGAGTTTCTTTTAAGATGTGCTCCAATAAATAAATTTAGCGTAAAGGGAACATTGAGTCATTTTACAGTGAAAGTGGTGCACATAGTTTATTTTACAATATAATTTTTCAAATCGTATTATAGATGTAACATCGAAAAGTATAAGAATAGTTGTTTTTAATTTTCTTTAAATAAAAGCAGTTCTCCAGCATAAAAATTTAATGTTTCTTTCAACTGAAATTTTTCTACCCCCCCCCCCTTTTGCATCTTCGCCAGTGCCTCATAAAACGTTGAAACAATAAATTTTAATGTAAAATCCAAATCATTTGAAAATACAAACCTTCTACTTAGTGTGCTATTCTATATTCATATTTTTGCTGAACGGAAAAAGTTAGCACCATTTAATATTTCAGTTTCACGATGGCTGTAATAACAAGCAAAAATCGTTTACTGAAACTTATTTTTAAGTCTTGCAAAATCATTTCTCCAGCTAATATTTTTGAAAAAAAAATAATTCTGTAGCATGTTCGAAGTTGCGCCACGTACTTAGGCAGAAAACAATGATATTAAAATTATAGCACACTGAAGTCTTTAGCTCTGTTTATTATTCCATTCTCTGTTGCCACAGTGATAGTCAAAGACACTGCGATTTTTCTTTCGAGTCGGAGAATTTTCTTCTCAAACCAAAGATTTTTCATTTTAAGTAGTTGTAAAAATACGTGACTTCTTTGTGTGTTTCTTTGTTACTTTTGCTTCTATGCAAAATAATAATTTTATGCTTGTAATTCTTGTTCTAGGTATTGCGAATAACACTGCATATTTCTTCTTAAAGAAATGCTGATCCCAGAATTTTTGCAACCTCCTTTCATAAACAATAATTAAGAATTGGATGATTCAATTTAAAACAAAGTCCGAATTGGATGATTTAATTTAAATACAACTGATTCGTTCAAGTTACACATGGGGAAAACCGCGAAAATAAGGTTATAGCCGATTATTCACCAGGATTCAAATACGGATCGAAATAGCAGTATTCAGCTATTTTACCCATTTGGCCAGTAGTGGGTTAAGTATTTGGAACTAAAACTTGTATTTAGAAAAAGGAAAAAAAAAAAAAAAAAAAAAAAAAAAAACATAACTGAAGTCCAACCCTTTTTAACAATATCAGATGTTAATTTATTTTCAAAATAATGAATGTCAAATAATTATTTTTGAACCCTTTTATATATTTTCTTCATAATTATTCTAAAAAATGTGCACGCGTCTTTTTTATCATGATTTCATGTAAATGATTGCATAAATAAGTGAAATTGTTTGGTCATGTAACTAATCGCTGAAAATTCATTTAAATGAACATTGTACAAGTAAATTGTACTTGTAAATAGCTGCTGTTTAATGCGTGACATAGGAGCTTTGCACTCCTGACCTTATAGAGGTCCAAACTCATTACCTCTGAGATAAGAAAAATTAATTTCGATACGCAGCTCATTTCCGCCCACCGACTTCCGTGCCGGTTCCATGTTATTTTCTCAGACTGCTAAAATGTTTCCTTAAATAGTGCTCGTAATGTTTGCATATCGTGCGAAATAGCATTTTGGATGCTTGCCCTACTCATGGGAAATGTCAAGTTAATCGCTTATCCAAGTGTTAATATCAGCTTGGATTTGGTAAAAATTTACATGTTCTTGAACCATATTGCAAGTTATCGTAATAGTTAACAATTAATTTTCAGTTAAGTTTTTGTATTACTTTTTCAGATCTACTTCTGAATGGAATTAATTCGCTGTAATAGCTAGTATTTGTTTATATAATAGCTCGTATTTATTTATATACAGCCAAACAGGGGCAATGAAAGTACAGGAGAACCATGGATATAAGCTATGACTATGCTGCAGTTACGTCAAATGTGGATGCCGAATAACTGGTTGTCTTTTCTTTACAAAACAAATACATATTTGTATCAGTACAACCAGCAGAATTTTATTAATCACCTCAAATAAAATCACTTCGAGATGCTTATTGTACACCGCTCGCGAATTTGGGGGTATTGATAAAGTAAAAAACTGTTAATTTTTGAAGAAAATATTTGTTTCTAGCTCTTATGCAAACGATTCAATGAAATAATGTCTTCATTTTGGATAATTAAATTTTATTAAATGATCTTAGCAAAGTTAATGACTAAATAGTAATAAACACATTTGATAAACTCTTATTCCTTATTTTTTTAAATAACACATATAATTTGTATAAATCAAATTGCAGTATTGTAATTAATAAAAGATCTCTCAAATGCCTTATATTTCATAAATGACACAGAATTGCTTGTATTTTCCTTTTTACATTCGAAATAGAATAGAAAATATTGAAATTCCTATGTGCTATAGAAGAAAATATGTGACTAAATATTTTAAAGCAACAGATTGGTAGAAATGTATATGTTATTTTTTCTATACATAGCAATTCCGTCGCTAGAATTGGATAAATCAAGATTTACACGTCAGTGAATGACATCTACCCCGACTGTCACCTCCAGGACTGGTATTTCAGACGGTTAAATATCGATAACAGCCTCATGCAAAATGCATGATAAAAACGAAATCTGAAGACCTGTTCACAACAGGCATAAAAACAATAATTCTTTAGTTGGTTATTCGACGCTTTTAGACATAAAGTGAGTCAATCCTTTTCAGAAGGCTCGAAATATTTTTCCAAAATAGTGTGCTAAACTTTAATATTTCCTGAAACTAATATTTTTCTGGAAGTGTTAAGTGATTCGGTAAAGAAAATGTGTGTAATTTGTTTTATTCTTTATTTCTTTTGACTTGGTTAAGAGCTATTCGAAAAGGTGAATAAATATTTTCTCAGATACTGTAGAAGCATATCTTTAATATTATATCATATTTCTAGTTCATTCGGTTTGTAAACATAGTTTGCTGTATGAGAAATCAAACATTGCTTTTAGTGGTATAATGTTGATTCTGTTGTACTTGTTTAACTGTAGCCAAATATGTTGTTACTAGAATGCAATTGAGAGAATTTTGTTTTTCAAATAGAGCTATCTGGGTTTTGACCAGCAAACGTTTAATGTCTTTTATAAATTTGGCTGATCTTTAGAATATGGTAACTGGTAGTTTGGCGACATTTTGGAGGCGATAAAGGTACTACCTGGGACGTTGGTAATAATGTGAGCAGTACTCAGTCAGTTCCGATTACGCATTATTTTGTGTGAGGGAAATGAGAGATCATGGGATATGTCATGTGATATTAATGGACGAATTACGGTTCTTTAATCGGAAAAGGGGAGAAATCGGGAAAAAATCTGGAAATTTTGTATTTGGCTTTATTCTGTGTTGTGTGAAACAGTGTTCGTTAATTTTTGGATCCCATGGCCCTAACTAAAGTGAATTCGAAATGGGTATTTAGTGGGATTGAAAGGGGTAGTAATAAGTGTTTCTTTAAGGTTGTGCGAGATAGAAGTAAAGATGTTTTATTAAGTTATTTATTTTACCTGGTACCTTGCTGTGAACTATAAGTATGATTTTAAAGATCCTGAAACAGAAATAAGAAAAGTTTATCGGACACGTAATCAAGATTCTGAAGAAGAATAGGTAAGTTAGTATTTTTAATTATTTGAGGATATTATTTTTATGCATTGTTCTAAATGTAAGGTGGAAATAAAGTAATTTGCGTAAAGCATGGAAATAATTTAAATATTTGACACTAAGTATTTGTAACCATTTGTAATGTTTGCGGTATGAATTAGTTAGTGACCTTTGTAATATAATAGATAATGTAGAGGTAAAAGTTTTTGGATATTTTATGTATTTTATACGGGGAAATGTTCATATTTGGAAAGGGTATATACTTTTTCGCGATCAGGTAATTTCATATATGTTCTTTTTACCGGGTTTAAAGATTCAGAAAATTGTTATGCATTTTCGTGAAATTTTCCTAATTTATGAGAAAAAAGCAGTGTACATGGATATAGTGAACAGTGTGCGCAATGCCATTTTTGTGCAATTCTGGGATGTTTTTTTAAGTAAAAATAAGTCGACGTGTACATGGTTTATGTGTATGTGTTATTTTGAAAAATGCGTAAGAGTATTGTATTGTGCACTTTTTCCCAATTTTGCAGTGAATATTTGTCATGATTAAGCAGTTTTGTTAGATAAAATTTCTAGCATAAGTGTAATTCGGCTAGTAGATTGTTGGAAGAAGTGTTTAGTAGATAAAAAGAAAAGAAACATGTCTTTACTTCGTGAAGACAATTGGCGGCAAAACTTTTTAAGTTTAATAGTACTGCATGCACAAAATCTTTGATCAAAGTCCTGTAACAGGAGTAGAAGCCCAACAATGAAGTCAACATCTTTGCTATATTAGGAGTGGATAGTTTTTCCCCCATAGGGAACGGGGTTACGCTTGATTTAGCAATGTTGTTTTAGACCTATAGCCCTAATAGATGAGAAGCGAGTTATCGCTATGTCTGATATAAGCATCAAAATCTTAATAATGTTATAATAACGTTTTTATTTAAACAGACCTTAGAATATAAGGACACACTCTTGTGCTACAGTAACTGCAACTCGTTGTGATGCAAATAAATAGAAGAGCCAAATTTAAATTAAACGTTGAATAGTAGTCAAAGACTACACAATAAATACTAAACTTGAAGCTGGCTCAATAGCTTTAAAAGAGCGTCAGACTAAAAGTATCATCAATGAGAGACCGCAAAACCGTATAATTATAACTACTAAAACTCGCAGAAACTAACCACATAGCGCGCAAAAGCTAGAAATCCTTTCTCTGTCAAATTCAAAAACTTCAGCTTAAATACTTACAACTAATTTGCATTCTGGTGAGGAACACTGGAAGGAAACGTTATAGTAAAGACTGAAATCATAATAACTGATTAACTAACATAACAAACCCTACACTATTTATCGTTATTAAGTCTTCTGCAGCTTCTTTTGCAAAGAGATCTTTCTTCCGTTCACACTCATAGGCTGTATGAAGCACAATAAAAAATCTAATTGGTGCAATTGCTTTACGTAAGTCTGCCGAACGTAAAAAATCCCTAAATATTGGTGGTTTGATCCGGGTTCAAATGTCGGCGGACGCGTTGGCTGCATGAGAGGTTTCGTGGTTTTCCATGCGTTAATACAAGCCAGACCTCCATAGCCTTAAAAAAAGCTTTAAAAAATGCTTCCAGAAAAGATTCGTATTCCCTTTAGTGGCAGCGCTTCTCTTAGGCATAGAACCCTCGTATGCTTTGCCGTAATCTAAATAATAGAATCTAATCTATTTTAATAAGCCTCTTCTACAATTCACAGTGGCGGTACTAACTACGAAACATAGGAGCAATGAGACTTGTGATGACAGTAAAAATTGTGTTACGTTTTAGCAAAAGATTTGGGGAACTTTTATTTAGACAGAAACAAAAACTATCTAGTTAGATACCAACTTGTTAATTATCTGGCTTCGTTAGAGTTTTCTGTACTCCCCCTCCTCCAATCTGAACCTTAAGTAACCCTAGTAATGTTAGTAATCTTAAGATATTACTTCAAGAAATGCCATTTTCAGCGGCCATTGCGGAACAGGATGAAATCAATTCAACACTCAAAGAGTAATTATACTGCAGAACAGCGAAGACTAATTTATTGAAGCATAGTTTTAAACAATTTTTCTCTGTAATATTGAATATGGGAAGATAAATCATAAAAGCTTCCAATTTATTAAAGTTTAATCAATAACCTACTATTATAGCATTCTAGTCTCTGAAGATTATTTGACAAAATGGGAAACCTTTTAATTACGTACGATTTAAGTACGCTCGTATTTTGCTACTAGACAATACCGAATAGAAATTTCTGAAAAGGAAATTCATATTTTCAGTTCAGTTATTAGATTGAATGAACTCATAAAACTGGCTTTCCGATTCAACCAAAACTAACTCTCCCAGTTTGGCAGTACATGTGACCTTGCACTTGATCCCCATCAATGGTTCCGTTTACGGCCGACAGGAAGCTATGCTGAGATGAACGACCGGCTTACTGTGTATTATTCACGGTTAGTTTTTTGCGGTGTTTCCTTCCGTTTGCAAAATTTATCCATTCTAGCAAACTGATACAACAGCATAATCTGATGCGTATGATGCTCCTTAATACACATTTCATAAAAGTGAATGCGAGTTTTGAGGCAAGAATGTAAGCAAGTATTCCTTCAATGTACTGAAGCAGTCAGATTAATTGTTTGTATTTAATTTATCCTCGGAAAGTAGATCCAGATACTAAATTACTAAAACAAATTTAATTTTCATAGGATTATTAATTGAGATTTCATTATTAATAGTTTATTAAGCAAAGTATTAATTAGTAATAATGCAATATTAATTTATATAATAACAACCTACTGATATTGGATTATTAATTAGATTATAAATTACTAATGATTCAATATATATATATATATATATATATATATAGTAACAGATAATGGACCGCAGCTTCTTCCCTCACGATTAAAAACCAGTCTAAGACCTTTCTTCTATTTTCTTCCGCTTTATTAAATTTACTCTTCGAATAATACAATGTAATGTAAACTAAACAAAAATTTGGTTTATCCCTCAATTTCGAAATTTTAAAGTCCCAATTATTTATACTATTATCAAAATGTGTATACAACATAAAAAGAAATGCGCAATTGTTAAAACTGATGGAATTCTTTTGGGACTCCATCCATATTAGGTTTTCGAATTTTTCAAGATTTAAAGATTTGAAATACAAAATTATGGACGAAAATCAAAATTTACCGTATTTACCCGCATGTTTTCCCTATTTTTAATTATTTTATTGTACTAAAATTGGGGGGAGGGGTAGAATTATGCGAATAATTTAATTTCCTAACACGGTCATACGAAGGACACGGTTACAATAAAAACATAACAAGTGAAAAATACTCATGGATGAATTACTAATAATTCTAACAGTATTATATTAAAAAAAAACCTGCATTTTAAGAATACACATACATATACATACATAGTAATATTAATATAAGAATACGTAGCAATATTATCAGATATCTTTAATTCTGTTGCTTTTGTCTTGAATTTTCGCCCGTTGTTGCTGTTGTCCACTGCTATTCCCAAGTGAACACTTGAAATTTTTTCCGAGCCTTACGCTAAAAATCCGAGGGTGAAATACGTGAGTAAATACGATAGAAAAGGAGAACGTTATACTAATACTTAGAACAAGAATAATTAAAACTGCATTTTCCATAAATTTTCATATTCTTTATTTTATCGTACTCCTCTTCCAGATGCTCATTTCCCTTTAACCTTGTAGCGTATGATTTAGGAACTTTTGATTTATTTTGAGTTCAAAGCTACTAAATGAAAAACTTCCAAATGGTAGCATTTTTTTTACATCGGGCACTAATAGTGGTCATTTTATTGCCAAGGACCTAATAGAAGCCACTATTACCTCCTATGAAGGGACATATAGTTTACATCCATGTCTTCTCCGGGATTCAAACCCCGGACCTTCGGTACGGCAGTCACAGTCACTAACCACTTTCCCGTTTGGCCGGCCTGAATGGGAGCACAGACAGATATAATCTTAAAGAAGGAAAATATGGGCAGAAACGAAACTTTACGAAATAAAATTAATTCTTAATTATACAGGGAGGTTCTGTGGATGGTTAAATAACAGAACAAGGTCTTGTTGAAAATATTTCTGATGTTCAGGTTATTCTAAATAATTGCAGAAAATATGAAAAAAATGGCTGCTGAAGGAAAAACGATGAGGGTTACAGAGTTACGTCAGACTTTGATTCTGTGGACCCAATGCATAACTGGAAAATAACCAGCAGAAGATTGGGAATTAAAA
Organism: Stegodyphus dumicola; assembly: GCF_044657685.1. NCBI lineage: Eukaryota > Metazoa > Arthropoda > Arachnida > Araneae > Eresidae > Stegodyphus > Stegodyphus dumicola. The sequence goes on along the minus strand of NC_140771.1, from coordinate 127,466,978 downwards.
GGCGAAGGTCAAAAAGCAAGCATAATAATTAAAACTGCATTTTCCATAACACGCATAATACATGTGAGGTACTGAAATATGTAGATAAATGCTTGATTATATAAGGTTTTCTCCCTCCTTCTTGGCATGCCTTGTGGTGTGTGTGCACGCTCAGCGCATAATTGAGAGGCCCGTGGTTCGATTCCCGGCGAAGGCGTTGCATATTTTTCATCTTGCCTGCTTACAAAAAATACCTAATGTTTTTACAATTATATACGTCATTCAACTGAATTTATGAACTGATTGCATAGCGTCAGGCAGTATTTTATCTAACTTTTATTTTTCATTTATAATGATATTTAGTTTTACTAACCAGTTATTTTATGTTAATTATCCATACTGTCTTTCTCACATTAAGTTTTCATGCCAGAATGCTAATTTCTAGTTCGCGCGTATTTAAATGAGGTAGAAAGCGATAGTATTTTAAAGGAAGGTTTTTAAACTAGAATCATAGCTTGTTCCGCCTACTGAAGGCCACGTTACTATTTGAATCTCTTGATAGCAGTTTATCTACGGCATTGCGTTATTCTCGCCGTTTTTTGTCACGTCGATATTAAGTTTGAGCCAACTTGCGCGCATTCTGTCTGTTGTAATTTCCAAGACAGCGATAATTCGCTTACGTCTTCCAGAGTTTTTATCTAGTTTGTGTTAACAAAGAGGATGAGACTATAAACATTTAATTAAATTCTTATCTTAAAAAGTATACTGTATTTTGATATGGTCTATGAATAATTTTAGCGAACGTTTTTAGCTTATTCGTTTTTCCAAGTTATTTAAGCATACTCATGAAAATGAGTATGAATCATCAGACATTCAGTACATATTTATTCATATGTACCTTTTATAGCCTTTCTGTTCAACTCCTCTCAGGAATAGTGTATACAATAATTTCCTCTCACAATTTTCAATCTTTAAAATTAATACAAAAATAATATAGGAAAAAATATGCATGCAGATGCGCTATTCCTCCTGTAATTCTTAGATAGGGTCTTCCGATGAGGTAATTAAAAGGTTTCCTTTCGGAGACAGCGGAACTCGACAGAATTTTCCATTATGAAATAAAACTGCCGTCGGCGTTAACCCGCGGGAAAGAGCGTGGGGTGTATTATACCCCAACCCTACGTAAAAGTGGAATATTCCTAACATGTGAAACTGAAATTCTGTGCTGCTTTCAGTAGCTGAGTTTCCAGTTGTAGTTGACTTTCAGAACCACTTTTTCTTTGCCTGTGTGTTTCAGAAAAAGATTTATCGGCATTTTGTTGGAACTGGGGTATGACACACCCCACGCGCCTCTCCGTGTAAGTGTTTTTCTGACTGAATATTTAGTTCAGAAATTTATTTCTAGTGTAACAGTAAATATTTCTACTCACAAGTGATTTTAAAGTACTTGACATTAAATTCTTAAAATTTCTAACTGCATTATGGTAAAAAGAATGAGTCCCTATGAACTGGAGATGCAACGCATGTGAGATTTATTAGAAATATTTGAAAGCGGTGAAGATCGCATTTCGGAAACTGAAGATGAAACTAAGAATATTTTCTACAATGTTTTGTTTTCGAAAAAGATAAAACATTAATTCCTGATGTTCCTAAAAAAGGAAAAACTGTTCTTATTCTTTCAGCATTATATAACGATCATACTATAGATGATACTATTGGAGAAAATAAGACCTCAGGAATTATATGTTTTAATAATATGACTAAAGGAGCAGTGGATATGGGGGATGAAATGTCAGCCAATTATTCAATTGCCAGAATAAACAATGAGGTGGCCAATGGTAATTTTCTTTCCTGCACTGAACGTTGCTGTAATAAATGCTTGAATTATATTACATTCAACTGCTAATCCACCAACCAGAAACAGAAGTCTGTTTTTGAAGGACTTAGCATTACAATTAATGAAAAAAATTTTGAACAAAGAATCAGAGATTAATACTTTTCCAAGAAATTGACGTACTGCATGCAAAACAAAAGCAGAAGTTTCGACGAAGAATTAAAACGAATACATGAAATTCGAAACAACTAAGTATGAAAGATTTGACAAATTTTTTGCCCTCACGCCAAGGACAGAAGAACGTGAATGCAATGTTTAAAGTGTTAAAACATTCTGTGCTAAGAACACATGAATGTATTTCGTTCAAAGTGTGAAGAAATAAAATAAGCATGGTGTATTAGAGATGCAATGAAACTTAGAGGCATGATGTTTATTTTTTTATCATTTTCATTTATCTTAATTTTAACTCTAAGGTTATTTCGTAAATTAATTTTTTGCTTGGTGCGACTTCTGCCGGGTTAAGAAAGTTTTCCATTAATTAATCTGGTTAGAGATGTCGTAGATGTAAAATAAACTCTTAAAACCATCAATCAATGTTTCTAAGAGTTTTGGTCTTTAATATAGGGGCTGCTTTAAGTATATGGTAATCAATGATGTTTCAGAAATATTGGTCATTTTCAAAGGTAGATCTGCGATATTTATTTGCCATAAGATATTGTACTGTATTTATTTATCTGGAAAAAAAGGTTCAACACGGCACTCTTTACATTACCGTTCGACTGACATCGTTGCTCTTTCAAGTATATTTTTTAGTTCACTAAAGATGGCAAAATAACAAACGAGATAATGTATATATTGGGCCGGTGTTTCAGAGTTTTCGTCACGTTGCTAAGGTAGTAAAATATAGAAAGAGAACTCAATTCTATATTTTACTACCATAGCGACGTGACGAAGCGCACGTTTCTGCAGTATATCAAAGTATCATCTTGCAGCACAAAAGTGCGTTTTTTGGAGGTTATCAAGACATTTCCACCTTAACTGCATGTTGCAGTCATTCATGTGTGACACAAAACAGATTTATGCCTTTGAATGTTTCAGTTGTAGTTAACGATTCCAGTTCCAATCCTTTATCATCAGCTTTTAAAAGAATTGTTTCATTATTATTATTATTTTTTTTTTTCATTTTTCATCAATAAATAGTGCCTGTAACTTGACCTCCATCCTCTCATTCTTATCACTTGAGCACTGGCTTCTCTTTCATCATTTGCACTTCTGTAGCTGAAGAACAAGGTTCTATGTATTTTTACCTTCGAAACTACAACTACTAATTTATGAATTTTGCGCTGGTTTTTGTTGCTTTAACTCTTCCATTAAAGATTGTTTATAAAATTCGCTGTTTAGCGAATAAAAGGGTAGCGAATAAAAAAAGGCTGTTTATAAAATTCGAGTGAAACAAATACCTTAATATTTGCTGAATACCTTGATATGTAAAAAACGATTACCTAGCAAAGATTTTCTATTTCTTTATATTTTCCGTTGTATGTGTTGCTAAAGAAAAACAGTAAAACAATAAAAAAAAGACGGAGCAGCAAAATCTTTGTTAGAATAAAGAAGTCAAATTTGGAAAAACCAAGAAAAAGAAAAAAAGAAAGCCAAGGTTCTTTGTGGTGTTCAAATGGGATCTTGGAAAGTAAAGTATAACATCTGTAACAGCAGAAGAAATATTTAGGACAATAATTTTTATACATGCATCTTGAATCAATAAATTGCTAACTTAATTTTGTTCGAGTTTTTCAATTAATTTCACTAATTAAATCCATTTTTTAACTTTTTCAGTGGGACTTTAAGTTTAATGTAGAATTCAGTCGCTTTCACAAGATCTTGCATAAATTCTCTCAGAGTGGAAATATTCGAATATGAAAAGAGCTTATTTACTGAAGTAGAATTTTGCTGAGTTTACCTTTAACCTAACGTTCTTTTAGTGTAACTTCTATCGACTTCTTGCAAGTATTGATATTCATTAGTAACTTTGACCTCGATTAAATTATTGTATCGGCTGACTCAAAACGTAATACGGACAACAGAAAGACACAATGCACGTAATACAAACTTTTTTATTCCTTATATTAATCAATATAATGTACCATATTACTTTAAACTTCGTTAGCTCAGAACTAAAATAAATCTAAGCAATTAAAAATATTTAATATTGTACAAACAACATCTGCATTGAAATAGAAAAGATTATTAATACAGGAATAATTTTCCAAAAAATAAATGAATTGGATACACTCTCTAAATCTATTGTTTTTATAATATTTATGGCCTTCCGAAACTCTTCGCAGATGAATGCAACGCATGTGAGAATGTGAGAAGGTTGTTTAAGACTTGTTATTAATACATTATGAATATGAGGAGTAGGTAGAAGTAACGTGTTAGATAAATCATTTTGAGATTGTAGAGTTAAGCCATTTGTCTTTTTTTTTTTTTTTTTTTTTGTAATTGTATCTGGAACATACAAAATATTAAAAAAAATCCTCCGATTAAAAGCAAAAATAATAATTCCTTCCTGCTTCATTTCCTATTGGTATGTTATTTAGAAATATATTGGCATTTTTTAAGTTTAAATACTACTACTAACTAAAACTTGTAAATACAGACATTTAAATAAAGTATTTAAAAAATATAATGAGCATTCATGTATTTATCGTATTACTGAAGCGTATTTCTTCTACTCGCCTCGATTCTCTCCCCCTTAACTGGTATGATGAAATATTTGCAGGTAACTGATAGGATCAGGTCTTAAGAAACTACAAATAGAATTCAAATTTATTTACAAATATTTTTCAAATTTATAGTCATGTAGTCAATAAAATTATTAATAAATTCGCTATAAGATAAACTACACCCACCAGCGGTTGAGCGGTAAAGACGCTGAACACTGTTAGTTTGGTCCGAGGTTCGAATCCCACGAACGGACTGGCTGCATGGGCGTTTTTGTGGTTTTTCCCACGTGTAACGTGTATACGAGCCAGTTTTCCTTAGGAAGTCCTCCACAAAGGCATCTCTCCCTTTAGGCAGATAGCCCTCGTGTGCTTTGCCATAATTGAATAATCCAATCCAATCCATAAGATAAACTACACTCAGGGTTTCCGCTGACGCATTCATTATATTTCTCAAATAATTGAAAAATCGTTAAATAAGGCGTGAAGAGTCATTTGGACATGTACTATAGCAGATATAAATCAAAATAATTTTTTTGTGTGTGCAAAGAATAAAGTATAATTCATTTGATTTCATTATTTTAACGGGCTTTCTAACAGAGGGCACTACAGTTAAGTTATTCATACACATTTCTAGATACTTCGAAATCATGTCGTCTCATTCTACAAAAATGAAAGTTTCATTAAAAGGAAATTTAGCATGAAAATATTCTAAACTGTTCTGCATATAAGCTCACAATAATTGCCACTAAAAACATATCTTTTAGTTTCAATAATGCTGTAAATTTTTTTAAAAAAGATAATTTAAGAAGTCATATATTTAACGCACATTAAATTATATCAGGTTGATGCAACATTAAAACTAATATAAAGATTAAATTATTAAATGCAAGTTTTGCTTTTAAATCACTCAGTTTGTTAACTAAGTTTATAGATAGATTAAATCTGAAATATATTAAAGGTCTTTTGCTTTTGAGCTATTTAGAGAAGGCATGAGAGTAAATAAAGAACTTACAATTTCGACGAGGTGACTATATTCAGCCAAATAACATGGATGTTAAATGCATGATAGCCTACTGTAACGTAACAAACTTAACGGTCTTAGATAGTTAGAATGACTCTTCCAAAAAATGTTCTATTCTTAAAAATTGTATTTCGGAATTTTTAAAGAGGAAAATATTTTAAATCAAGTAGTATTTAAATAAATGAACTACCAAGTTTGCACGAATCATTATCTGAAATAATATATTCAGTTGACTCGTTTCTTGAATTCCCAAAGCATTAATTAATTCCCAAAGCATTCATTTGGCTTTGAATACCATTTTTTTTTTAAGGAAAGACCTGTTAAAAGACACTTTTTTTTAAAGAAAAGCCTATTAAAGGAAATTGATTGAGTTATAAATGTCATCTTTTATTTCAAGATGTAAAACTGTATTCTTTCCGTGCATTTACGAAACTAGGGAGAATATTTCTAACAAAATGCTTTTTCAGATTTTTATGAAGAACGTTTGCATTGATTTATTCATTTAACAAGATTTTCTGAAAAAAAAAATGGCTTAAAATACATATCCGATTCATTTTATTCCGCTTCAATAGTAACATAAACAGTTGTTTTGGATACTTATACTCTGCTAATGAATTAATCTAGCACTATTCATTTAACGTTTTAACTTTCAAACACATGAGTCTTATAATGTCTAATCTATATAATGCAATCCAAGCGTGTTTTTGAATTGTATCAAATGGAATTCCAATGCTCAGTGCACACTAAAAGTCGCAATATTCAAGTAACAGATTGAAAGTTCAGAGATTTCCTGGGATTTGCCTTTAAAACTTAAGTGCAAAAATCTTTTATGCTTCATATTCTGTGGGAAAAAGTCGTGCTGTTATATACACACATATACTTACATGGTTCAATTAAATTTGGTTTCTGTCTTCTTTTCTTTTTCTTTATTTCTTTTTTCGTGTATGTTGTTGTTGTTGGTGGTGATTCGTTGGCTGGTTTAGGTCAAATCTTGAATTTTAATTTTGACACACCTTTTACTGACCCCATTTCCTTGAAATTTGTGACACACTCGTGTTTACAATGATAAAACAATATTCTAAAGGAATTTTTCAAAATCTGATATAAATTAATTTTATTTATAATGATTAATGTTATTATCACAGTATTTTAATCTTTATTTCATCTATTAGAACAAAAATGGAATTTTTTCGAAATTTATAAAATAATTTACCAATGTTTGACAGTTTTTTAACACACAGCCGTGCTTTTCTTTCTCTCTTATTTTTTGCCATTCGAATTAGAAAGCATAAAATAAATATATAAAATATATTTAAACAAGTATTTAAGTTACACTTTTTTACGTGCACTAAAATATAATTTTTTAACTGTCTTAGCATTTTATTTGAGTACTGTTTTGTACTTATTATTGCATTTAGATAAAATTATATAATTAAAAAAATGCCGTATATTTTTCAGTTTTATTTATGACTATAGATTGTCAAGAAAAATTATCTGTCTGTTGATTTTTGTTGGAAATTCGGTTTAAAACTTTATATTAACAATTAAATTATATTAGTTCAGTTTAAGACTTTATATTAACAATTAAATTATATTAGTTCAGTTTAAAACTTTATATTAACACGAAAAACCAGAGAAGACGATAAGACAAATCATAATTATTGCGGCAAGACAAATCATAATTTATGTAACATGCTAAGTGTTACGCTCACGGTCCACTGTTTAAAATTGCTGTTGTTAATGTATATAACCTTGTTTTCCTCAAACGAAAATTCACATTTTCATGTAAATAACCTCAGAAACTTATGTTTTGCACAAAATGGTAGCAGTCTGTTGTGTCTCGAATTAAGATATTTTTAAGGTCGCTCTTTTTACTACCTTGTACGAAGTAAAAAGGAAGTATTGTAATCGCATAAAGTTTCAGGCAGCATATTTCAACGAAAATATCCAATTTGACCGCTATCGAATGCAATTTAACGATGTCTTTGCGTGATATCTGTACGTAAGGAGAGAATAAAATACTCTTTTCCTTCAAAAAAATTATAAAACTGCTTTAAAATTAATTCTGAAGAGAATTTTTCGTGGCGTCTGTACGAACGTATGTACGTACGTGCGTACGTACGTATCTCGCATAACGAGAAAACGTTGAAATTTTGTATATAGGACTGCTATAACATGTAGATGTGCACCTCGTATTTTGGTTGCAATCGGCCGCATCAAACGTATATAAATATATTTATATATATATCCACTCTGTTACCCGGCTCAGTGATCTCAGTATCTTTACTCTTATATGTTGGTAAATTGTACATTTTTTGCTTTAAAAATGATTGAATTATGTTGTTTTTATCTTCCGGTTAAGGATTTTATGCGTTTAGTAAATCTGCGTGCAATATTTTTAGAATTATCACTAATTTTAAAGTTGTTTAATTGCCGCTAAGCCTTTTTTAATGGCGGCCATTGATGTTTACATTTGAAACAGGAGACTAGTGGATTTGTTGCCAATCTAGAGAAACTTAGCTTCGCAACAACAAAGATAACGCTTTCATTTATTATTTAAATCATGCTTAATCCGTTCTGGAATTTTTCCGAGGAAATAAGCGTTTAAGATTTACTTCGTAATTTTAATATAGATATTTTGAGTTCTTATATATTTTTGCCTTCTCGCGAAGTGAGAACTGAATTAATTAAATGAGAAATACTCAATCGTCTGTGAAAAACTGTTTCTTTTTTGTTTTGTTTGCTTAATTTCTTTTATACATCATTCTAGCTTTATTATAGTATTTGAATAGAACATGTGGCAACGATTAGATAATTCTATTCTTTAAATGATATAAATTTTGTGCATTCTGAGTTATAATATGAACGAAATATATAAGTTAACTGTTATATGATTATTGGATTATATAACAGTTAACTTAGTTTCCGTTATAAAATTATTATATAAGTTAACTGTTATATAATTATTAATACTGTTAAGTGAATCTAGCGCCAGAGTGTCGCTATCGTAAACAAGTACTAGAGTGAATTTTAAAGAATGCATTTATTCTATTGTATTGTGGTGTATGCGCTGTCGGCGAAGTAGATTTAATTCAATCCAATAAGTTTAAATGAAATGCAAGAAAAAATGTGTATAATTTAATATTCCAATACAAGGAAGTCATGTGGTGTACACATCAGATTTTTTAGTTTTGGAGTAATAAGTTGGTGTAAAGAAACTATAATATGCGCTAAGAAATGAGATATATGCCACATATTATTTTTAAAATTTATCGTGCCTTAAGTAAGTAGGTCATTTTTTGCTATATTTTCCTAAAATTGAACTTCCTAAAATTTTCCTGAAATTGAAAATTATTCGAGAACTGGATTTTTATTAATTAATTGTTTCAGCCTTTAGATTACTTTTACTAGGCCTATTCCTGGCAGGTATGCAGCGAATGTCCCAGAAGTAGGCGGCAAAATCTAGAGGAGCTAAATTTGATCAGTATGTAAAATAAAAATTACCTCTGCAAGCACAAATACATATCCAATGATTTTTTTTTTTTTTTTTTTTGTCAAAAAGGAGGTAAAAATGCTTTTTTTCATAAAAAAGCCAAAATAAATTATTAAATTATATTTTAAAATTGAATTGGAGGTACACACACACACACACACACACACACACAAAAAAAAAAAAAAAAAAAAAAAAAAAAAAAAAAAAAAACCTGCATGCACCCTTCAGAACTGGGTCTGCTTTTTTCTGCCAGTATTGTAACCAAGAAATTCGTCTATAGTTTTTAAAACTGTGTTTTCTCTTTTCGTAGAATTTAAACGTTAATTAAATTTTTATCTTTATTTTCATTCCTCGGCAGATCATATCCTACTTTTGATAAAAAATAGTGTTTTATAAAAGAGAATGTGTGATCATTTTATTGATAATATTTCCACTGAAGTTTCAATTAAAAATAAAGCCTATTGTATTAAAAGCAAAGGGTTCTCTAACTGTTGGTAATTTATATTGGTGACCTTTTTTAATTTCAGTAGCCGCTAAATTGCAAAATATGAACGCTGATTTCTGCTACTTTAAACAATCGACATCATTATACTCCTATCATCATGACTAGAAAAATAGATGAGCTACTTTAATGGTAACTGACAATTAGCATAAGATCGCTTTCACAATTCAAACCTGAAAAGCGGTTAAAAGCATTTTACTTTCCGAATAGCAATACCGTATTTATTCACATATTTCCTCCTCTTTAGCAAGTTTCTCTTTATAGTTTTTCAGCACAAGTTCCTGAAAATGTAAATTTCCCTTTCCTCAATTCGTTCATAAAGTGAACATTCCAAAATTTTAAAATACTTTCGTCACGTAGTGATCGTTCTCATTTTACTAATTGATTTGCTCTTGGATTTTGGATGCCTCGTGATGGCTCTGAAGATCATTGCCTCGAGAAGATTGCGCTGCGGGTAGACAAACTGAAGGATGACGAAGACGATGACAGCAGTGATGCGGCTACATCTTAGCTGTAGTATAAGCAGCAATAAATGGTTTGAAGCTTAGGAAGTAACAGTGACAATAAGAAAGAAAGGACAATAAGAAAGAAAAAACAATAAGAAAGAACAACAAAAAAAGGGGGCCAGAAATACGCGATAAATAGGGTAGTGTTCTTGTAAAGAAAATAATTAAAATAAAATAATCTTGTTAAATAGGGTCGTGTTCTTGTAAATAAATTAAATTTGCCTTCCATTAGCAGCCGTCTGAAACTTAAGCGAATCAAAGGATTTATTATTTATATCGTTATCGTTACTTCTAACTAATTAATCAAGGTAAAACAAAACTGCTTACCTTGTTCCAATGGGTTCTGCCAGGCCCATTTGATTGTAACTGTTTTCTTCTGTGCATCTCTATCTGCAAAATCTTGAAGGCAATAATCCATAAATGATAAATACTTTCTTTACACAAACATATTTAATGAAGACGCAAACGGGTTACAGAATATTTACATAATGAAAAAGGTTTTAATTTTCGCACGACGCAGCGTACGACTTCTCAGTTCCGGGTTCTCGTGATCTCTAAGCGAGAGTTCAGAGTTCGAGATGACGTCACTCAGCCATCGGATCTCAGCAAGAGTTGAGTTGCAACATCCTCCCGCCCGGAAGGACAATTGCTGTAATTGTCCTTATTACATTCCAGCTCCACCGGATATTGTAGTTGCACTGGTCTTTTAATCGTATGTCCATTGGGAAAGCGGACAGCACAGGCTCTCACCTTGCCATCTCTTACAGGAAAGACTTCCATTACGATCCCCATCTTCCACATCAGCCGTGGAATTTTATCTTCATGCACTAATCCAATGGTTCCTTTCTTCAAACAGGTTCCTGTTTTCGCCAGTTTAGAATGAGGAGCAGATTTTAAATTCATCAAATAATCCTGTCTCCATTTTCGCCAGATTCTTTCTACCAGTATCTGTTGATGTCTAAATCGACGTGTAAGACTCTCCTTTGTTGAATTTAATTTAGAGCTTCCTTGTGGCAATGATAGTAATCGTCTTCCTATTAAGAAGTGACCAGGAGTCAGATTCTGGCTCTCCTAGATCCGAGTATGTAAATGTTAAAGGTCTGGAGTTCAATATAGCTTCCACTTCTGTTGTGACTGTCTCTAATTTCCTGAATGTCAAGGATGATTTGCCTAGGATTCTCTTCAGAACAGTTTTCAGAGACTGAACCATACGCTCCCAAAAGCCTCCCCACCATGCCGCTCTCTCAACTATAAATTTCCATTTGATTCCTTGCTTAGAGAACTCGTCTGGAACTTTATTGCTTTTCATCACCTCGTTCAGTAGCTCTAATTCTTTTTTCGCTCTTTTAAAGGTTTTGGCGTTATCGGTATACACTATTCGGCCATACGCTCCCAAAAGCCCATACGCTCCCAAAAGCCATACGCTCCCAAAAGCCTCCCCACCATGCCGCTCTCTCAACTATAAATTTCCATTTGATTCCTTGCTTAGAGAACTCGTCTTGAACTTTATTGCTTTTCATCACCTCGTTCAGTAGCTCTAATTCTTTTTTCGCTCTTTTAAAGGTTTTGGCGTTATCGGTATACACTATTCGGCACAAACCTTTTCTCGCTATGAACCGTCTAAATGCAAGCAAAAATTTTTCTGTGGAAAGATCAGCCGTAAGTTCTAAATGCACGGCTATAGTTACAGCACAGGTAAACAGTAAAACGTATGTCTTAGATAATTCTCTTCCACTTTTCACGTACAGTAGACCCGCGTAATCTATCCCGGAGTTTTCAAACGGAAAGGCTTCTCGGCATCTGTCTGGTGGGAGAGGTGCCATATCTTGCATGACAGGTTTAGTTCGAAATATTTTGCAGACATTGCAATTGTACAGAACACTTTTAATTTTTCGACGAGCCTTCAGCAACCAAAATTTATCTCTTATCTGATTTAAAGGATCTGCTATTACTCCGTGCCCTACCACCTGATGACTGTGAAGAATAATTAGATCAGTCAAATGATCTTTGTCAGGCAACACGATTGGATGTGCTTGTTTGTATTACAAATTTGAATTTTCTAATCGTCCACCAACACGAATGACACCACTTTTGTCTACAAATGGACTGATCGACTTCAGGTTTGATTTTGAACCTAATTCCTCGTTGTTCTTCAACGCCCGTATTTCACTTATGAAATTTCGCTCCTGAACACGTTTGATCCAATAAGTTTCTGCCATTTCCAATTCGGTAACCTGCAAACATCCTGATAATTTCGAGGTATTTTTAACACTGTTGATGAACCTTAAGCACCACGCAGTAATTCGGTAAATTCGGTGTAACTTGCTGTAATTTTGGGTTTTGAATAAATCTTCGGAAGGTTCGGTAACACACCAATTTACGAAAACTTCCTTTGATGTTTTTCTTAGTTCCTTGTTGGAATCTTCAATGTTCTTTGTGGAACATAAATTCGGTTTGGGCCAGTGTTCCATTTCTTCTTTTAACCACGTGAGCCCTTCCCACCATACGCTATTCTGCTTCAGATGTTTGACATTTTCACATCTAGTTAGCAAATCAGCTGGATTGTGTTCACCAGGCGTATATCTCCAGTTCAAGCCATCTGAATTCTTCTGTATTTCCTTCACTCTTTCTGAACGAATGGCTTCCACCTTTTCACATCACTTCGAATCCAGTGTAACGTTATACTACAACCAGTCCACATATATGCAATTAAATCAATGTCCCGAAGTTTCCTTAGGATATATTTTGACAAGCGGGAGCCTATCAAAGCACCCATCAATTCCAATCTAGGAAGTGATAATTTTTTCAAAGGTGCTACTCGTGATTTTGATGTAATGAAACTTGTATGAATGACTCCATTTTTCTAATACCGAAAATACAGAACAGCCCCATAGGCCTTCTGACTCGCATCTGTGAAACAGTGTAACTGTAAACCATCCTTTATATCCCTTTTCCCAGCACCTGCAAACTGATGTCTTGGTATTTTCAAACTAGAAATATGAGCTAATTCATCACACCAGCTTTGCCAATTCTTTCTGAGATTTTCTGGTATTTCAGCGTCCCATGCTATCTTTTGTTCCCATAAATCTTGTAATAAAATCCTAGCTCGAATGGTGTATGGATTTAAAAACCCCAGTGGATGAAAGTGTAATAATAAATGGGTGTGCCAACCGTGATACCGCAATAACCCAAAACGTGGATACGTACAGGATGAAATGTGTGATCTGGAAAAAAAAAAAAAGTAATAAAATTAAAGTAACTTACCCCCCAAAAAATGACACTTCCATTAATGTGAATTATGAGAAATTTATTATATCTTGACATCGTAAAATTTTATATCAATACTAATATAAATTAAGAAAACTTAGCCAGACAAAAGACAATATACGACGTACTACTGCAGCAGTAAGAATCAGTCCTACTCTTTCGAGTCCTAATCTTTCGTGCACAAAATGCGTAAAGTTCCAATCTACTAAATCTCAGATCATCTTCGTTGCACAAGGTTACATGATAACAAATTTGTATTTTTATAGCGAAGGACGTTGGTCTGGATTATTATTCCAGTATATTTTTGTGGAAACACAAGGCTAATTAGCATCGAGCCGCTACACGTGCACGTCTCAAGTAGTAAAACATCATTCATTTACCGCAGAATTCAGCATCTAGGTCAATTTTAGTTAAATCTTTATACCGCACACTATTATTTTTTGACAAAACGCATTCTCTTGAAACTATATGGAGATGGTCATCAGAAAGGCACGAAAATGAACAAAATTGCAGACACGCATCATCGGTGGTGAGGACGGACAGAAGACCGTGTTACACCTCCGTAGTCTAGCAGGAGAAGAGACCGAAAACCCGTTGTCGCGGTCAGTCTCGCTCTGTCATTGAGCGGTTGCAGTGAACAGACTTGATGTTAAATAAATGTGGAGGCTTGCCTGCACACAAAGAAACGTCCTACAAATCTCAAGATTTCCCTTTTAGTTGGTATGTTATCTATCCTTTTGGCATCTTTTACCAAATCTTCAATTTCTATCAAAAATGTATCATTTGATTTATTCCATATGTATCCCAATACTTTAGAACAAGTCGAATCGTGTGAAAAATCTTCTTCATTCCATACCTGTGATATCATCCCTTCTTCATCCACCGCCTCATAGAGAAATAACTCCACCTTCTTGTATTTTAAACATTTATTTTACAAACACAAACTAATACTAAACTACACTACTAATAACTGAAATATATAAAGTAATAAAAGTGAATTTCGGTTTCATTAATGGCTCCCACGAGCCTTCCGTATGACCTCTTTGTCGGTCTCCCTCTTGGAAACTAAACTTTTGGCGCCTCTCCAGACTGAGAGTTAGCGCCCTCTATACATCTTGTTGGTTGGCGTCACCCATACATCACACCCCCCCATCCAAGATTGAAATAGGGTGAAAGCCTATTGAAATATGACAAATTATGGTGACGTCAAACGGAAGAGTTTTATACCTACTAAAGTCTACAAATCAATCGATACTGAAGTTGAAAGATATATAACACAATACTTATACAGGTTAGTTCTACACCTACTACAAAACTTTTTCTAAAACTGTAATATATAAATGATTAAAAATTAGTATTCAAACAATTCTAATGCATTAGAATACTTAAAGCGTCTATGATATACTTAAAAGTCTCTAGAAGAGTAGATGAAAAAGAAACACACACATAAAAAATAATAATATTAAGAGTTCATAAATGTCTATGAAAAGTTCTTTCTTTCACACAAGTCGCTCAATAGTCTCTAGTCTGGACAACGCATCAGCATTGCTTAACTTAGCACCTGGGCAATGTGAAATTGTAGTATCATACTTTTGTAATGCTAAAGCCCATCTCTGTAACTTAGAAGATTGTGATGCGTTCTTTGTGATGAAAGTTAACGGACTGTGATCAGTTATCATTCCACAGGTGATCCAAAAATCCAAGTTTCAAACTTTTTCAAGCTCCACATAACAGCATAAGCTTCCCTCTCGATAGTTGGCCATGCTTGTTGTGTTTTGGTAAGTTTTTGGCTGGCGTAACTAATCGGGTACAACTTTCCGTTTTTCCTTTGAGATAAGCAGGCTCCAACACCTGTTGAAGATGCATCACATTGAATTATAAAAGGTAACCCTGGAACAGGGGTATAAAGACTAGGTGCTTCCATTAGGCATTTCTTTAATTTAATGAATGCTTCGCCGTGTTTTTCTGTCCAGCACAGCTCTTCAGGACTTCTTCTTTTGGTGAGCTCGGTTAATGGATAAGCTGTTTTGGCATAATGTGGAATGTAGTCTCTCTAATAATTACATAGGCCTAGAATGCTTTTCAATTGTTTTTTGTTTGAGGTCTAGCTAATTTCTGGATAGCCTCCACTTTCTCTGGATCTGTACGATGACTGCCGGAACCGATGATATGTCCTAGATACTTAATATGAGTTTTAGCGAAGGAACATTTCTTGAGATTTACGGAAAACTGTAGTTCTAACAGTTTTGAAAAAATGGTGTCAAGATGTACTAAATGTTCATTCCAATTATTTGAATAAACAGCTATGTCATCGACGTAGGCTCGAGCAAAATCTTTGTATTTAGCAAGGGCCTGGTTCATGACTCTCTGAAATGTTGCAGCGGCGTTGCGTAGCCCAAAAGGCATGACTTTAAATTGATACTGAGCTCGATGTGTCTTGAAACATGCTAATTCTTGACTCTCTCTTTCTAATGGTATGGCCCAATAGCCTTTGAGTAAATCAATGCTGGATATCACTTTGGCTTTTCCAATGTAGAATAAGAGCTCTTTAGGATTTTCCATAGGGAAGTCATCTGGTTTCGTTACTGCATTAGGGGATCTAAAGTCAACGCAAAGGCGAATATTACCGTCTTTCTTCATAACGCATACAATAGGGTACGAAATTTCAGCGTTGGTTTCTTCAATCAATCCCATTGATAACATTTCTTCGATTTGTTTATCTACTTGAGGCTTCAATGCTTCTGGAATTCGATAAACATATGGCTTCTTCCTTTCATTGTCACTTAATCTTATTTTATGTTCTCCTACTTTAAAATAAGGCAATTTGTACCTTATTTATAAATAAGTTTTCGTATTTTCTTAACAAGTTCATCATTTCATTCCTTTTATCATCATCTAAATGGTTTAAATCTACTTCGCTAAGATGAAAATGATCGGACTTGTCACTCACACTGGGTGTGGGATGGACTTCTCCTAGTTCTTCTTCGTTCTCAAATATTACACCTACTGCCTGTACTTTTGGATTAAATTTTCGAATTTTATTTACATGTACTCTTCTTATTGTACCATCTGTCAGTCTGACTCTGTAAGAATCTGGATTACAACGAGATACTATTTCTGCAGGTCCTATCCATCTGGCATATAATTTATTACTGGAATCTGGAATCAGCAGGTACACTTGATCTCCAGGGTTGAATTCTTTATATATAGCCCTTCGATTAGCATATCTTGCATATGCGCCTTGTTTCAATTCTGCAGTTATAGATGCTTGCTCTGCTGCTATTTCTAAATTCATCTTTAGCTCCTGTAGATAATCAACAGCACTTTTACCCAATTTTATTGGTAATGGAATTTCTCCTGACCATGACGATTTTAATACTGACAACGGACCTCTGGCTTCCATACATTAATTTAAATGGACATACTCCCGTAGTACAATTTGGAATTTCGCGGTAAGCGAATAACAGGTATGGTATATGTTTGTCCCAATGTTTAGAGTCGTTTCTAATGATATGATGAAGCATACGTTTTAGAACTTGGTTATACCGTTCAACTAATCCCGAACTTTGTGGATGTCCTGGTGTTGCAAATCTAGGACTTGCTCCTAATCTGGCATGGAATTCTTGTGTTAATTCTGCAACAAAATTGTTACCTTGATCGCTAGCTATTACCCGAGGTATGCCCGTTCTCCTAAAGATTTCTAATAATGCGTCGCATGTTGATTTTGCTGTAATAGTTCTCAAAGGGACAGCTTCTGGCCACCTAGAATGTTGGTCGACTAAACATAGTACATATTTGTGTTTACGTGCTGATGGAGGTTCAATTGGACCGATTACATCTACATTCACTGTGTCAAATGGAAATTCAGGCCTCTGAACTGGAACTATGGGAATACGATCGTTAGTTCTTTCTCTACTTTGTAATTGACATTCCTTACAAGTTTTACAATATTCTTCAATATCTCGTGACATGTTTGGCCAATAAAATGAATAACGAATCCTTTCTTTTGTTTTTCTCATCCCTAAATGATTTGCAAAAATAGATTCGTGAGCCAATTTTAAAATTTGTTCCCTTCTAACTTTAGGTAATACCAATTGACTAACTTGTTCTCCGGAAATTCTTTCAATGATAAATCAAGTCATCCATTAAAAAATATTTATTTTTATTTCTTTGCGCGTTTTTATAGATACTGCGTAATGTCTCACATTCCCTTTGCTGTTGTTTAAAAATACTGGCATCTGAATGTTGACCCACCCCACTTTCGTTTTCGCCCTGAATGCAACTTATGACTAAATCTTGCTCTCCTCCTGTCATAAATAAATCAGCGCGGCTTTCGCCTTCGAATTGTTTTGACTCATGACTCCTCGTTTCCGGTATCTGCGATGGAGACACTGTGTCGCAATCACGATTCGCACTAAGCAGATGAGATTCAGAGGTCAATAAATAATAAACATTTGGAGTAATTACGCAGGGAATATAAAGTTTTTCTGTTAAAGCTACTAATACAGGTTTCAATAAATTAGGATCATCAGTATCTTTGATGGATAGAGGAATTCTAGCCACTTTAGCTGATATGATTTCTCCGAATGCAGAAATTAGGTCAATATTACAGTTGTTCTCAATAGAGAAATTTGATATGTGTTTCGGATTTATAACAGAAATTTCAGCACCTGAATCAATTATGGCTTGGATTTCGTTACCTGCAACGCAAATATTTACTTTTTGCAATGGTTGCGTAAAACTTTCATTTGACAAGCATGAAGATCCGATTTTTGCTATTACTTTATCACTAGTATTTTTCTCTGGTGTTTCTTTTTTTAGAGGAGGGTTTTGTGTTACCGATTTGTTTCTTTGTGGACAAGATTTAGCGAGATGCGTTAATTTTCCACATATGTAACAGTCTTTGGGTGGATATTTATTTTTATTTATGTTGCTTCTCATATGAGGCGGAATATATTTCGATTCTCTTGAAGAGTGGGACGATTTAGCTATGTTTTCATTAGTGTTAAAAGTGGTTTCGTTTAACGATTTGCCTTTGTTTACAAAATACAAGTCAACTTCTTTAGCTAAATCCTTAGGTTTTAACCAATTTTCTCCGATTTTAATATTAATGTAAGTTGCCGTTTCTTTGTCTAACGTTTGGAAAAGTTTGTCGGAAATCATTAGTTGACAAAGTGCATCAAAGTTATTAACTTCACGTAACTGACAGTAATACTGGAAATTTGCATACAGTCTAGAAGCGAACTGAACATGTGACTCTTTAGGATCGCGTCGTGCTCTTCGGAAATTCATTAAACATTCATAAGCAGTTGGCTGATATTCTTTTAATACTAGTTTTTTAATTGTTTCATAACGTTTTAGTTCTTCATCATTAGTGTAAAATATATTAGTTGCCTTATCCCCTAAAATGTTAATCAAAATTTCGGATTTGAGCTCCAGTGGTACATTTTTAGTTATGAATGCTCTCTCTAATGTTTGAAAAAACAAATTGAAATTTTCCGATCTTCCCGGAACAGGAATAGTTAACGTTTTAACACTCTTTATCAAATTTTCTAAATAATTTCCCGAACCTGTAATCATGTCTTTATCTGCGTGAGATCCATCTTTAACTGTATTCTGACTTCTAACTTTTTCTAATTCTAATTCTTTCTCTAGCTGCGCTAATTTTAATTTTTCAAGTTCAACCTTTTGAGCTTCTAAGGCTAACTGTGTATCCCTAGCTTTTATTTCATTTTCTTCTCTAATTTTTCTTTCCTCAACTATTGAGTTTAATAATCCAATTACAAATTCTGGATCATCTTTAAATATTTTACTGTCCTCAATTTTACCTTTTAGTTGAACCACTGTTAAACCAACAGTTTGTGTATCTTCAATTTCACCAAGAAGGTTTACTAAGTCTTCTTTCTTTGTATTCTTATACATTTTAATTTATATATATCTTACACATGTATATATATATCTTCAATAC
This sequence comes from Stegodyphus dumicola, assembly GCF_044657685.1. Classification (NCBI taxonomy): domain Eukaryota; kingdom Metazoa; phylum Arthropoda; class Arachnida; order Araneae; family Eresidae; genus Stegodyphus; species Stegodyphus dumicola. The sequence goes on along the minus strand of NC_140771.1, from coordinate 127,447,682 downwards.
ATCTATACTTTGAGTAAATAAAATCAAAAGCTTCCTACCTGCTTCTAGAAGTTTCTCTACCGTCATCTAAAGCTCTGGTTCTCGTAAGAGAGCGTGTGATATCATCCCTTCTTCATCCACCGCCTCATAGAGAAATAACTCCACCTTCTTGTATTTTAAACATTTATTTTACAAACACAAACTAATACTAAACTACACTACTAATAACTGAAATATATAAAGTAATAAAAGTGAATTTCGGTTTCATTAATGGCTCCCACGAGCCTTCCGTATGACCTCTTTGTTGGTCTCCCTCTTGGAAACTAAACTTTTGGCGCCTCTCCAGACTGAGAGTTAGCGCCCTCTATACATCTTGTTGGTTGGCGTCACCCATACATCACAATAGCCTTTGTAAGTTCGTTTCATTCGTTTTCCACTTCCGCATGTTAAATCCGCCTTCTTTCAGTACGCGTTTAATATGTTCCGATTTCTCGAATGCTTCTGTTTCTTCATCTGTTCCAGAGATTAAATCGTCAACATACATATTTTCAGTTAGCATGGAAAATACGTTCGGATATTGTAACTTGCATTTGTCAGCGTGTACATTAAGAGTTGCTCTGAGAAGAAACGGACTAGATGTTGCTCCAGAAATTACTTTTGTCATACGAAGAGCCTTTATTTTGGTTCCATTTAATTCACCATTGTTCCATAGAAACTTGACTGCGTTTCTGTCTTCATCAGCAAGAGAAATCTGCAAGAATGCTTGTTCGATGTCAGCTGTAAACGCATTTCGATTTTGACGGAACTCAAGGAGCAATTCCAGTATGTCTGGACACATCTTGGGACCTGAATGTAAACAGTCATTTAACGACAAACAATTCTCCGCATGTGACGAAGCGTCAAAAACCACAGGGAGTTTTGTAGTTTTCTTGTTTTCTCTTATAACGGCTTGATGCGGCATAAAATACGTTTTGGTCCAATTCCAATGTTAGTCTCTTCGGCGATTCTTTCTTTTAAGTACTTATCAAATACTTCGCGATATCTGTCATAGAACTGTTGATTATTCTGAAATCTACGACTTGAACTCTTAAATCTAATTTTAGCAATTTCCCGATTATCTCCAAGCTCATTTGAATTATGATTCCAGGGAATAACATATTCATTCCAATATAAGGATTGTTTTCAAATTTCACAGACCTTTTGAAATTATCGAAAACTAAATTATCTTGTAATTCGAGTTCCTTATCCGGATCATAATTTATCCCCATAGAATCGAGCTCCCAGAGATTCTTCAGCAAACTAGACAGTGATTTGTTCTGTGTATCTTTATTATTTTAAACTATACCCTTCATTGCATTCACATTAGTTGGTGAAATTCCGTAAGTCCTTTCTGTTCCACTAATAGTTCAACCCAATTTTGTTTCAACGGCTACTAAGGAATTAGACAGTCTGTGAACCTTACCGGTAACTATTTTTCAATAAAAATCCGCTCCTAGTATCGATTCTTCGAATTACGCAAAATGAGCCTGGTTTTTTTTTAACATTCTGCGATTCAGACGTCGTGCAAACGAAAGAGAATATTTTTATTTTTTCTTCTCCAATAACGAGAAGTTTTAATTTCTTACAGATGTCCTCTCTAATAAATGTTCGCTGCGATCCTAAATCAAACAACAAGCGAACGCTTTGCTGGCGCCAATTGCCTGTGTTTATAATTTCAGCTCGTGCTGTCAGAAGAAATGAGTTATTTGCTGTTGCGCAATCGGAAAACAGAGGAGACTACTGCCCTTTGGACGGGACTCTTGTCTGACGCATTCGTTTCGTCTGAGTGTATCAATGTATGATATCGCCGATCGCAAATACCACAAGTTAGTTTCGATTTGCACATCCTCGCTAAATGGTATCTTTTGAGGCACACGAAACAAATTCCACTTCGCTTTAACGCTTCCTTTTTCTCTGACACAGTTTTTTGACATGATTCTGACGTATGGTTTTCGAAAAGAATAAACAGCTATTAGATAGTGATGTGTTTAACGCTGCCGCTGAAGGAATTCTACCCTTATTATAATCCCGATTTCTTTCGCTGTCTCGAAAACGTTCTCGAAACTGCCGCTTATTTTCAAAATGGGATTTCTTTTCAGTGACTTCAGAATCTGTTGGCTTAACTGAAAATCCTGTACGTTCTCGACTTTCTATTTCTTTCTTAAAAAATTTAGCAAATTCGTAATTTTTGTCTGATTATCATCTTAATATTTCCTATTAAATTCTAGTGCTAAATCATTCGAAATCACCTTTATTAATATCGGATACAATAAGGTGCTGTACGAATCCCGTAAAATATTACACGATTCTAATCCTCTAATTTGTACTTCACAACAATCATATAATTTTCGAAGTGCTGTCACATCGCAAGACCTTTTAACCGGAGTCAGAGTTAATAAATTGTTAATGTGAGTATCTATTATTACTTCTTTTCGTCCGAAGCTATCTTTTAATATTTTCACAGCCTTCTCGTAATCCTCCGCTGTTAACGTCAACCCTTGTATTGCAGTTTCTGCATCGGAAGTAAGAATTGACTTCGGAAAATAGTTAATAAATAGTTAAATTTATCTAACGCATGTAGACTTTCGTTTTCGTGTACAGCTGTCTCAAATCGTGCCCAAAACCCGGGCAAACTGCACACATCCTTTCCCGAAAATGTTTCCAGAGCCAATTTTGGAAGTTTAATTTTGTTTTGCGATTCAGTGACATTTCCACATGAAGTAGAATTAGCGCTATGTCGATTAGTATCTAAATATCTTTTCGCGCGTAATTTCCAAATACTAATTTTACTTTTATACTCTTCTCTAGACATTATTTCATCTTCTAAATTTGTTACATCAATTAAAGCTTCAATACCATTATCCGCTAAGATCAGTTCTTCTTTACTAATTAACTGAGCAACCGTTTCTTCAATGACATTTTTATCCCCCTCATTAGCAATTTCCGTTTCTATCTTATTTATCAGCCTCGTAACTACTGCTCCTATAGCAGATCGTTTCTTTTTAAATTTTTCTAAATCCATGTATTTGCTTAAGCAAAATCTATTAAATTTCAATTCAAATTCAACCCAATGGCCCCACGTTATGGCGCCACAATATTATTATTTATATCCTTATCGTTATCGTTACTTCTAACTAATTAATCAAGGTAAAACAAAACTGCTTACCTTGTTCCAATGGGTTCTGCCAGGGCCATTTGGTTGTAACTGATTTCTTCTGTGCATCTCTATCTGGAAAATCTTGAAGGCAATAATCCATAAATGATAAATACTTTCTTTACACAAACATATTTAATGAAGACGCAAACGGGTTACAGAATATTTACATAATGAAAAAGGTTTTATAATTTTCGCACGACGCAGCGTACGACTTCTCAGTTCCGAGTTCTCGTGATCTCTAAGTAAGAGTTCAGAGTTCGAGATGACGTCACTCAGCCATTGGATCTCAGCAAGAGTTGAGTTGCAACAGGGTTAGATATGTTAGTTTAAGCTTGTTTAGAATAAACATCGAACTACAATTTTTATTTTACTCTAGTAGGCCTTGTTACTGGTTTAAATATTTTGCATACTCTCATTACATTAAAATCACTAATCCCAAGGAATGAAATCTGCTATATATATCTATCTTATTAAAATCAAAATTTTCTCCTTTCTGAAGACATCAGTGAGTCTTTACAATATCTGCTCGAAAGCAATATTTCAGTTCTAATTTTAGAACAGCCTGGAAAGCATTCTGAAGTATTATTTTTACAAGAGAGCTGGGATATATCTCTGTATTATAATACTCCTATTTCACTTAATTGACACTGAAATCAAAGCTGGTTAAAAGTAACTTTCACTGTCAAATGATTACAGAAGAAATCTCTTCGTAAAAATAGGCTCTATATTTTGATTTTTTAATCATTTTTTGCTACAAGGACAAAACATTTTGCAAGATTCTAAAATTTTATGTAATTGTTGCTTCGTTTTGGAGATTTTAACGACACTGATCAAAACGTAATTGCTTGAAAGAATATAAAGAATATTTTGTATGCAGTTTTTATCTAAATAACTTATAGGAAAAGAAACTGGGAAAAATTATAAGACCAAACGTATTCTCTGATGACTATCAAACTAGGGGGAGATAGCCGGATTCCTGAAATTGAGCCTGTAAAACTAAAAATGCCAGATTTCCAGAAGCTTAAAAAATCCAACTAAAAAGGTCTATGTTCATTCAAGCAGCTTGGAATACTTGACGTCTCCTACTTGAGACCTGGATTCTAAAGAATACTTCGGTGTTTTAATTTCCGCATAAAATGCATGCTAGATTAGAATGACGGGAATTCTTTTCTTCAAGCAATCTAAGAAATTAGAGATTGAGAAACAGAAAAGATATCCCATAAATGGACAGAATGACGGTAAAGTGCTAGCCTTTATTTTTACAGCTAGCACAGAAACGGTATCTGGTGAAAAAAAAATATTATTAAAAATGTTAGATATTATAGTTATTTAAAAATGTTGGATATTATAGTTAGCTAGCCAGATTTTTTTAGAATGAAATAAAAGCAAACGAAAACTACCAAAAATTGTTAATAAAGTTTCTGAATCTAAATATATTAATACGTTTATTTTCTCATAAATATATATCCCATAAATTAAAAAGTATAATTAGCCCCAAAGAGTGTTAGCCCAGAAGGGCTATTAGTCTCGAAACTGCATTTTGCGCCGGCTAACTACAAATTGCGAATCACTTTTTAAATTATTGCCATCAAATATTATCGCCCTGTATTATATTTAAAGAAATTAAATACTAAAGAATCTGCATGATGTATGCTTCTCGCATTGCGAAAAAACAACGATACCTAAAGCCATCAAATTCTCAATAACGTAGTCCTACACCTGAATATGGACACCTGGAAACCCGAATTTTGAATTTCGAATTTCTTTTGTTATCTATTTCGTATTTTTTGAGCCCTAAAGGCGTTAGCTCAGAAGGGCTATTAATTTCGTTTTGGCATTTTGCGTTGAACACTTTAAATGTCGGTTCACTTTTCAAACTGTTGCCACCAAATGTTACAGCCCTGTATTATATTTAAAGAAATTAAATAATGAAAAATCTGCATGAATGCATGTGTGTTTCTCGCATTGTGATAAAACGACGGTACCTAGAGCCATCAAATTTTGAATAACGTAAACCTTCCCCCGAACATGGGCACCTGGAAGCCCGAATTTTGAATTTTGAATTTGTTTTATAGTCTATTTCATATTTTGCAAAACTTAACAAATTTTTTAGTTAACAAACTCAACGATTTCAAAGCCAGCAGTAGCAACACTGTATTGAAAAAAAATTTCCTTTAGACTGCGAGACTGTCTATTGGAAATTCTAAAGGTATACAGTTTTTGAATATTTTTAGCGTAAAGGAACATTAGCCCAAATGCTGTCGAAACATGTATGTGTATAAATAAAAAAAAAACACTCTTTCAGGCTTAATATAAAATCTCAAATCTTTCAGATTTTTTTATAGTTATGGACTGATTTATTTAGACACCTTTTGCGTCTTTTGGTTTCCAAAAAACCCAAGCATTGCCTTCAGAAGATTATGCAAAATAGTTTAACCAGGAAAGCTGACATTGCCACTTTTCAACTGCAACCAGGCATGTTAAAATTGAAATTTCTGGCATAAGACTTTTTATTTAAAAACAAATCCTGCAATTGCTAATAGATATTCATTCTTTTCCAAAATATGTATGCCAAATACTTTACTTATTTCAGTGCATTGAAAATATTTCCATACTGTGTTTTGTGGAGTTTCACTTAAATAATTTTTTTCAGTATGTACGTAAGACACTCTGTCTTAAAAGGAAATTAATTACGTAAAATGAAATGTGTTTAAATTCATTAAAGGTTGAAATGCAACACATAACTATTCACAGAAGATTAAGCTGCGAACTGCATAACGTTTAATTCCACTATAAATGTTTCAGAGGTGACACCAATTCTTAATTGTCTGGAATCCTAATCCTAAAATTAGTTAATCTTTCAAATCGCAAATCTGTAGAAACTTCCAATAAAAAAATAATAAATAAATGAATAAATGTAAAAAAAAACTTTCGCTTAGAATTAAAAAGACTTTAACCAAAGCAAAATTTCAAAAATTTGCTTTTAATAAAAAAGAAATTTAAAAATATAGTTTTAAAAAATGCACTGTTTATTAAAAGTTAAAAAGAAATTTCGTAAATGAAGTGAATTACCTAATTAAAATTTTTGAATCTTGAGGCTTATCTCCTTAGTTATATTTGATAAAATCCTTAACAGTTCATATTTGTTTTTAAAAATTTTCCAGAATATTTTTAAATTAAGACAAGTGAAGAGGTGGAAGATTATTTCAAGAGTTAACACAGTTAAGCATTAAAGAACTTTTCTCCAGAAAATTAAAAGTGTAGCATTCATGCTCGCCATGTGTTGATACAGACACTCCCGGCCAACTGAAATTGCTGCATTAGCATTCCTTTTCCAATGAACACTTTCATTATGTATAAATGAAAGGAATCTTTCCAAAGATTTCAGTTAAAGCCGTTAACCAACTGAGTTTTGAGTTAGAATTTGAAAAATTCGAATGAAAGAAACTGACTTGAAGATTCAAGTTTCTGTATCTCGAATTATGTCTTTTCTTTTCCTTTCTTTACTTTTAAGATTCGTGAGATTTAACTATTTGAAAGTCCATCTTAAAAATTTTCTTTATTAATATTATTTATAGTGCAATCATTAAAATATATATTCCTTTTTCACTGCGTTATTCTCTTATCCTTGTATCTTTAGATTTCGTACCTTTAATTCCAGTATTTCCATACTTCATAGTAAAGAATTACTTCCTTAAAGGATTACTTAACTTTCATAAGAACCATTTTAACAAATCAATTTTTCTAATTGAAGAAATGCGATAATAATAGCTTTCATAACAGAAATAAGCGTTTAAAACCTCATATAAAGTAGTGATGATATCTTATTTTATTAAAGAGAAAATTTTTACCATTTATGGTATTAACAAGTAAAGTTTCTACTATTCAATATAAGGTATTGGACAGTATCATGTGCGTGAAAAATAAATATACTTAGCCCGTCATCCAACCTTTACTTATTCTTAGCTGTGCTTGAACAAAAAGGGGTTAATTGCTTTATTGGGAAGAAAGATGAGAAATTCGGTTTTACCGAATACAGTACTTTATTATAAAAGTTTATGCTTGTAAGATAGAATTTTGCAATTCCGAAAATTATATTCTGCATAAGATACACATGTTAAAATAATAAATTTCATTATTGTAAGGTATGTAGGAGGCTCTACATAGTTCATATAAATTATATGACATTTTTAAACGCCTGAAGGATTTCCTTATCCAATGAATTCATAGAGACGTTCTTCTGCCTTCATAAAATCCAATGCTTCATAAATAGCAAATAGAATAGAATGCAATGTAATGAGTAAATGTTTTTTCATTAATTCTCATGAAAATTAGACCATGTCAGCTCGTAGAGACTGATATTTCTTTTTTCCAGCTTTTTCTATTACCTTGTTAAAAAGCCTCTTGAGAAGTGACTTTGGTTCGGTTACGCTAGATAAAAAAAACTGCTTTTTCACTGTGCGATTTGGTTCCATTTTTGTAATCATTTTGTTGTATGTATTTGTAAACATTTAAATCCCCTTTTTTTTTTCATTGTTGTATTACTTACTTATTTATTTATTTGTTTTGTATTTGCGGTCACATTTTTTTTTCGCATATGTGTTTGTTCTAATCTGGAATTGTTGATTTTGTTGATATGAAAATGGCAACGTTCAGAATGTAAAAATAGCTTAAGCGAAACGCTAGATGCACCATAGCTGTCTTGAATTTTCTAGCAGCAAGTATCTATATACATATCACTCACAGAGCTTGGACGAGTTGTTTACTGCAAACTCCCGCTTGTACAGAAAGAACTCGGTCATACATAAAAACTTGATGACTACATCAGGAACAGTGCAATCAAATTTTATCTTTATGTCAAACATAATCAAAGTTCACTCATTGCCATTCAAAAGAACACACCTTTTTTTCCCCTTTCTTTCCGTAAAACTATGTAAGTATTGAGACACAATAACACGCCGAATAAATACTAATTCAGAAATCAAACAACAAAAATCAGCGTTATATTTACAAAGTTTTCACAGGACTAGTTTCGATGGTTTTACCGAACCACCATCTTCAGCTGCAAAACCGCAAATGAATGAATGAATGAATGAATGATTTCATTTGCGGTTTTGCAGCTGAAGATGGTGGTTCGGTAAAACCATCGAAACTAGTCCTGTGAAAACTTTGTAAATATAACGCTGATTTTTGTTGTTTGATTTCTGAATTAGTATGTAAGTATTGCTAAATAACAACTTTATTAAAGTATGTTAATACATCATTTCGCAAGGTAAAATAACGTGTAAAGTATTTTATTTATTCACATTTTATGACATATAAATGTTAAAATGAAGGAGCAGCAAATTTCATTGAGACCTAGATATTGAAGCTAACTGTACCCGTAAGTTTCAACGAAAATTCAGCATTACGAAACATCCCCTTTAACCTCCTGACATTAATTTGTTTAAACAATTGGTTGTGGCAAAAGTAGCCAAGTTTGCGGCTAACTCTTTCAATTCGGCAAAATAATTCGAGAAATGAAGTAACGGAAGTTCAAATCCGAAGCAATAACATAACAGATAATAAAATAATGAGAGTCATACAGTTTCGCAAAATGTTGTTATCTCGTATTATTTGATATTCAAGCAGAGACATAAAAGTGCGTAGTGGAACTAATGGCTGAAAAATACTGAATTTAATTTTCTAGACATTTTAAGCTTAAAATTCCTTTTTTTTTTTTTTTTTTTTTAAATCCTAGAGTTTATGCGAAACTTTTCTCCGTCACTTGATTTTTGTGTCTCTATGCTTATGCATAATGTGTGAAACTTCAATTTTTCTATTCTTTACAATATTCCTTAATACTATTTAGGAAAGTAATTTAATGACTTCAGAAAACAAAGAAATGTTTCACGTGTAAAATAAAAGTTGTCTTTCTATGCTGAAAACTAAAATTCCTTAATTTAATTTATGGAAGTCTTTAGAAGTTTTTATAATCCTCTTAACTAATGTTTCAGATTCTGGGAGCGTGTATAAATTTACAAATTTTTTAGGGGGGATACAGTGACGCAATTGGATGCACTAAAAGGTAAAATGGGATATTTTTTCTTCATTTGCATTTCAACTGTCGTATGTTATTGCATTTTGCCTGATATGAAGCTATTAAAAATCTATTAAGACTCTAAAATTCGTAAAATTTAAGAGCGTGGAATCTTCTGAAAAGCGCGTTTTATCTTCCAATTAAATAAGTAATTTTATCATCGTTTTCTAAATTAAAATTTTTATTTATAAATATTTTTGAACGATCGCGTTGCTTTACTAAGTAAAATTGTAATGTCAGTTTCATTTAGTAGTTGACTGGCAAGTACAGTATGCGACATCGCCAATCTAGTCGTTTATGCTTTATGATTAGCCATTTTCAGGCATTTTAAACAGCTTTAAACTGTAGTAGTTGATTGCCGAGTGCAATATGTATTTTTTTTTAATTAGCTAATATATTGCTTTAAAAACAGACGATTATAATTATATGCAGTGTCTTCATTTTAGTACCGGATTTAAATCGCTTACCTCCCGTGTTCAGTTACAGTTAAAATTTTGCTGTTAGTGTTTATATTTATTTTTCTATTATCGTTTTTATTAAAATTGTTCATTTTATTACCACATAATTAGATGAAAAATATTGCCATTGAGAGAAGAATAGTAATATTTTAATATTGCTACATAAATATATAATAATAATTTAGTATATTAATGAATTAGTTAGCAAATCTATTAATAAATAGAATCTCTTTACTTTTTTTATATGTTTTCATCTGAGGACGTTATTATCTAGCTTGTACTTATTTGTTTATTTACTTACTTTGTGTCACACATTCATTAATAAGGTCATTAAATAATGAGCAAGCAATGACTTTTTTTTTAACTTGATTTTTTTAATTTTGCACAAAACTGACTGTTTATGATAGATCACTAACACAGATCTATTTAACAGAAGCTGAAATAAATCGGTCTTATTTGAAATCTGAAATGCAAGCATTTTTACTTCCTTGTATAAAGTAAAGGAAGTATTGTAATCGCGAAGAATTTTGGGTATCATATTTCAACGAAAGTATCCATTTTAACCGCTCTCGAATCCATTTGAACGATGTTTCTGCGTTGCATCTGAACGTCGTACAGAATAAGGGAATATTTATTTTTCCTAAACGGAATGTAAAATGGAATTAAAATGGATACAGAAAAGATTTCTTCGTGAAGTCTGTACGTATATACGTATTTTTGTTTCTCGTATAACTCAAAAGCATGGAAATGTCTTAGAATGTTGAAATTTTGTGTATGGAACTGCTATAACATGCAGTTGTGCTACTCCTTTTTTAATTGCAGTCGGCCGCACCAAACTTATATATATATTGTCACTCTGTTACCGGGCTCGGTGGGCTCAGTTTTTTAGTATTACATGTTGGTAAATTGTGCATTTTTTGCCTTAAAAGTGATTGAATTATGTCGTTCTTATATTCCAGGAAGGTTTTTATATCTTTAGTTAATTTTTAATGCAATGGTTGTAGAATTACCGACAATTTAAAAGTGGTGCTAAGCCTACCGATATCGCCATTTGTTTACATTTAAAACTCTTAGTAGAACAGTGAATTGAGTTAGTTTGAGTACCAACTTCAGTGTCCTATTTTTGCCGAGTGGGACTAAAAGTAAACTTTCAATTTTGTGCACCACAATATATGCCTTCTTGCACGTTGGCCGAATTGCTTTGGCGTAGAAAATCTAATTTTAATTGTAAAAATTGTATTTTGTCTCCTTTTGACTGTATTTGTTGTTTTATGCTTTCCTGTATTTTACAGTTTTTAATGAAGCTGTTTCCAGACTTTTATGTATTTTTGGCTTGCCACGAACTGAAAACTGAATTAATTGAATGAGAAATATATCTCTGATGAAATATGAGGAAGTAAGTGTAAATGAAATGCAGCCAAAATGTATGTAATTTGATAGGCTGTACAAGGAAGTCATGTTGTGTCCACATCATATATATAGATAGATATTTTTTAATATTGATGTTACAAGTTTAGCACATTACCAGATGAATGACAAAAGTAAATTTCTAAATTTGTCTTCATTTTTGGTTAATATACTTACAGTTCATCTTTGTTACATGATTTATATAATCGTATGAATGTGGTCCCACCGATGACCGAGTGGTTAAGACTGCTGAATGCTAGGAGTTCAGTCCTACACAAATGGGCTGGCTGCATAGTAAGTTTTTTGGTTTCTCCATGTGTAACATGATTACAAGCCAGTTTCTTTTAGAAAGACCTCCACGAAGGCATCCCTTCTTTTACGAAGATAGCTCTTGTTTGCTTTGCCATATTACAATAACTTACCTACCGTGCAGAAGTTTTTAAAATATTGTGCTGTGCATTTTTATACATGAAGAAAGAAAGACAACGCATTTTAACGTTCTAAAATTTTTATGTTTTTGAATAGCAAGAGTGAAGGAGAATACATAATGCTGGAAATTGTTAGTCAGTCCGATTTCTTCTTTCAGAGCGAAACAAAAGATGACTTCTATTTTCTATTAAAAAATTCGCTCAGCGATACTTTAGAAAATGCAAAATTGTATGTGTTTTTCTTTCTTTCTTTCTTTTTTTTTTTTTTTTTCCTTTGCTGCTCGTACATGCATGAGCCCTACACTCTGTCTTTTCACGAAAGTGTCTTCCAAGTTGTTTACGTTGCTGCAGCTAAATCGATTGAGACTTTTCAAAGTCTATTTACTTTATACTTTGAAAACAGGTATTTCAATCCACTTTGATTTTCCATTTTTATCTTCTATTCCTCCTTATGTTTACTGTATTTTTTCATTCTCTACAAGTGGAATTAAGTTTTACGTGCTATTTTGTATTTTTATCTATTCTGTTGTTCTTTTTTTTTTTTTTTTTTTGGAAGATTAACAGAAATCAATTCTTGGAACGAAATGAGTGGAAAGCGACAAAACATGGGGAAAAGAAAGACTTTATTTTATTTGTTTGAAATGCTATTACTTTTTATGAATAAACTTCTGATTTTATTTAATTTGATAGTTGCTTCTGTGATATTTTTTTAAATAATGAATGAAAATGCGCTTTCTCGCAGAACATCTCCTAGAAAATTACACGAAACTCATGCTGCACTGAAACCACAGATCTGAACACATCAAAACGGAGCACACATAAAGCCTTTTCCTGTTGCAGTGCCATTTTAGAAAGTGATGCTTGTTACTGTGGCTCACAAATGTTACTGTGGTTTACAGTAACATTTGTGTATGTGGTTGCACAATAGCGTTTGTGTATGATGATGATATATAATAAAATGTGGAACTTTGTAAAATGCTTTTCATCACTAATTTCACACGGTAAATTTTGGGCATTTACCAATGGCAGAGTGGGCTACAATACTTAACTTTGTTAGGGATGAATTTGTTTCCTGGCACATGGTTCTGCAGTATGCACATTTCTCTATATGTAAATGAATCATTTTTCCTTAGAAAGTCTTCCATGGAGACATCAATCGTAAGACTCATAATAGACAACCCCTAACATGTTTTTCCATCATGAATTATGCAATCAGTCAATAAATTCTGAAACCGAAGGGAAAGAGTACAGGTAATAAATTTATTTTGAGTAATATTAGATTACCAGTGGCCGTTATATGCTGATAAGCACTTACGTCGAATGTGCTATAAAACGGCTGTTTGCAATAAAATGCAATGTGGCAATGTTTACTGTTTTCTATATGACTTTTGTAAATGATAAAACAAATCTGACTTCCTGTAAGGAAACCCAGACAGGAAAAGTTACTAGTTGCCGTTTCGATATCAATATTCCGTGCTTCCGTTTTTTTTTATTTTTTGTTTTTGTTTTTGTTTTTGTTTTTTTTTTTTCTTTCTTTATAATGCTTCTCCTCTAAAGTATATTTCAAAATTTCACGAATGGAATTACTTTGCTGGGATGTATTACAAGTGTTTTCGTAATAAAATCCTAAGTACTTCAAAATCAAAATTCCTATGTTTTGTCTATAATTTTAAATCTTTTGTCTTAATATTTGCAAAGATACGTTGCATAGTTTATTAAAGATATTACGTAATTTTGCTTGACATATCCGACCAAGTAGTTCTTATTTCATATATATGTTATAAACAGTCCAGAAAATGTAATTAGGCTATCTATTATTACTCCATTTTGTCACAGATCTTCCGTAGGGCTCTCCAAAGTTCTAGGAATTGAACTAGAAACACACTGCCCGTTTGTTCTTAACCCTCCAAGTGGCCGAGCCGTATATATACGTTCAACCAAAATTGTGCTCTAAGCGGCCAGCAAGCATATATACGTCCAACCAAAATCCTCTTCTAAGCGCCCAGCAAGCATATATACGTCCAACCAAAATATTGCTTTAAGCGGCCAGCAAGCATATATACGCTCGCGTTAGGATTTCTTTCCCCCAGCAATTTCGACGGGAGTGATTGCACTAATAGGCTCCCTGCTGGGAAGGGTTTCGCTTTTCTGAAATTTAGCTTGTTATTTTGGGGTTGCTGCACATAACTGTTGAGTCGCCAAACATCTATGTTTTGTTCGAATTTTTAATACTGCTATCGAATTAGCCAAGACAGCAGAAATACTTTCAACACGTACTGAAAGTAAAAATGGAATTTATTTCTTCATCTAATATCTGAAATGGAGAATAAAAATAATTGAATAATAACCGCTCTTCAACTAAAATCTGGTTTGACAGTTTGAAGCTAATATATAAATCCAGAGTATTTAATCAAAGTTCCTATTTTTTAATTAGAATCGAATATCCGCAACACAATAAGTTGAACAGAATCATTAAAATAAATTTTAAAAATGTTAATGATTTAACGTACCTTAACATTTAATGAAGATTTGTTTTAATAGAAGCATATCGGTATAGTATTGAAAATTTAAATATACAAGAGATGTTTTAATCACAGACTTTTGACAGAATAAGACTGATATTAACGTTATAAACATAGAAACATCTTTATTTTCGGAAATACTAGAATAATAAACATGTTACAAGAATTTTAAATAATCGTAAGCTTTAAACTGATACTCGTTGACACCAGGACTGACGTCACAGCAGGAGCGGTAGAATAAAAAGGCGGGAAAATTTTTAGAATTTAGAAAAACACTGAGCAGCAAAATTTAGGGATGGCAAAAATTTTGAACTTTAGGTAATACACAAGGCAGAGGCATTTAGAAGCTGAAAATGTTTTTTAATTTAGTAATGTACCGGAAAGCAAAATTTAAAACCTTTAAAAGTTACGCCGATCGGCAAAATGCCTAGAGTCGGCCATGGTTGCAACGCCTCGACGTATGCTATCATATGTTAGAGGTTCTGAACTTTATTAAGTAAGCACAGTAATGAGCAGAGTGATTTTTATTAAATATAGAAGTAAACGAGTAATAAAATAAATATTATCATTCTTTTCTATACAACTTTTCCTTAACTTCATTTATTATTAAAATTATTGTTATTATTATACCAATACCAGCTACTTATGGATCTTTCACTACATATTTTAAAGGCGATAGCCGAATTCATCTCCCGCAGTAATCTATAGTATAATAAACATATATTTAAATAGCTTATTGTTTCGTATATGTTTGGGAAAATGGACTAATTTTCATAACAGCAATCTTACAAATAATAAGCAATTTAAATCCGAATAAAAATATTTTATTATTCCAAAGGGCGTTAGCCCAGAAGGGCTATTAATTTCGTTTTGACATTTTGCGTCGATTCACTTTCTGCGTTGATTCATTTTTCAAACTGTTGCCATCAAATATTACAGTCCTGTATTATATTTAAAGAAATTAAATAATGAAGAATCTTCATAAATGTATGTATGTTTCTCGCATTGTGATAAAACAATGGTACTTAGAGACATCAGATTTTGAATAACGTAATCTTCCACCAAATATGGTCATCTGGAAGCCCTAATTTGGAATTTGTTTTATTATCGGTTTCATATTTTGGAACACTGTAAGGAATTCTTGATAAACAAACTCAACGATTTCAAAGTGAGCAATGACAATATTGTACGGGGGGGGGAATTATCTCCAACGCTCGAGACTGTGTTTCGGAAATTCTAATGATACGCTCATTTTAAAATTATTTTGCGATATTGCTGTTGAATTGAATTCTATGGTTTAAGTGCGAAGAACATGATATTTAATAAATGAAAGTAACACACAAAACCTTAAAATTGGACGTAATGTAAAATCTGAAAACGTTTTCAGATTTTATTTATTTTTTCTTCTCATTAAAACTGCAGTTGTGACGTGAATACCAGCAATTTTTCCTACAAAGTCTCTCTATAAAGATATCTACCTCAAGGTAAATAGCTTTTCCGTGCATTTCCATTTAACTTTATCAAATCTGTCTACAAGCACAGACGTCTAGTGATTATCTAAACAGTATAAAAACGTAGTCGTTTAATACGTATGCGTAAAAAAAGTTATACATATTTTATTACAGTGTATTGTAAAAAGTGTTGCTTAAACACTGTCATAAAGCAGTGAATGAGAAGAAAAAAAAAAAAAAAAAAAAAGAGCTTCTCACTTTTCGTACAGCTGTTAACAGGATCATTATTTTGTTCTCAAACAGAGAAAGAAATTTTCAGAATAGAGAATTTTCAGAGGATGAAATATGTCGAAAGAAATTAATGGTGTTACCGCAATTTCGGTTTGCGAATTTTAAAAAATCCATACAATATGCACAAATCTATAACAATCACTTGAATGATTTTTAATACCCAATTTAGAAGACAGACCTGATATTTGATCAATATGCTTTCAGTTTTATCTTCTTCTCGGTATTAATAGATTGAATACGTAATTCAATTAAACTTTTCCTTGAAAGCATCAATTTCATTTGTAAATGTTTTCCAATACTAAATACTAATATTATTAAAATTCCCAGCCTTAGTAAAAGGCCAACCACTGGCAGAGTGAATAAGAGTACTGTAATTGTGTTAAGCCGGCGTTAAAATCCCAGAGAATAAGGTGGCTACTTAGTCGTTTTTGTATTTTTTTTTTTTTTTTTTTTCCCCATGAGCAATGCGAACACGAGCTAGTTGCCCTTGAAAAATCCTTCTCGTATGCGTCCTTTGCCTTAGGGTAATAGCCCTCGTATGCTATATCAGGCGCGCTGCAAACTCGGGAAAGTTTATGTTCTTTCATTATAGTTAATTAAAAAAGCAATCAAACCCAATAATACTGTTTATGGATGTTTCAGAAGTTATTCAAGACTTAAAAAAACATACTACTAGTGCCTTTTGTAAGTGTTACTAGAACAGAATTTTTGATAGGATTAAATTAGATCAAGAAAATTGCAATCTATTGGCTATGCATTAAAGAGAAACAATTAATTCCAAATTATCATTCATTTCAACATGCTATGGACAAATCTTTAATTAAAAAATACGTATTTATAACAAAAACAAGATCAAAAGAGGAAAATATTTCAATTTGATTGTGAAGAAGTAGAAAAATGCAATAATTTTTCGTATGCTTTAAGAATTCTTCAATTTCATAGTATCGACCTAGCGGTAATGTCGCTGAACTGGTAGTTTGACCTAGGTTGAAATCCTAGTGAACGGGTGGACTGCATGGGAGTTTTAATGGTTTCCTTTTCTGTAGCGTGAATACGAGATATTTTGCCTTCAGAAGTCTTCACGAAAGCATCCTTGTTCATAGGCAGATAGTTTTATTCTCTTAGTTAAGAAGAATCGTAGGTTACCTCACTTGCGTAAACAAACGAAAGTGAGTTCTCGCTCTATATTGGCTCTTATAGACTTTTGCATTGATTTAAGTTTAATGTAAATTTGAACGTGACTGTAAAATTAATTTTTTATATCACAAATATTATTAAATTTATATAGCATAATCATTGGTACGCAAGTGAGCTAACCTGTTCTTCTACGGACTTTGAGTGATTACGGCTTTTGATGGTGCAGACGTGAAAAATGTACATTGCCCTTTGCCGGGATTCGAACCCTGGAGCTCTCGAATACGCGTCGAGTATGCTTCTAATTACACCGCGATGGATTACGTAAAGGAGGGGGAAAATACCTTATTAATTAAACTAACTATCATAGTGTCCAAACTCTGCTATTCTATTCTAAGCAAGGCATTGAAGAAAGTTGTTCTGCAGTAACTCTTATTCTCGAAGTAAAGGAAAACAAACTACTGAAATATTATGTCTTTTGATTGTAATCCATTTTGAGTTTTCCTCGTTTGAAAATATAGTTATTTTAAAGAATTTTTTTTTTTTTTTTTCCTTTTATGAAAATAAACGATCTACTGTTTACTGAGATCAATGTACTAGGAAAAAGAAACATAATTTATCATATCAAATATACATGAAAACAATGAACAAATTAGAACTCACTTCAGTTATCTGCAATCAATGCATATATTCTCTAGGAATACATCAAAGATGAATGCGTTCATTATATAATGGAATTCACGGATTTGTATAAGATTAAAAGCACTTCCTTCATTAGGGACTTGAAAACGATATCTAACGACGCAGGTGTGGAATTGCAATTAAAAAGTGCATAGGATAAGCGATTTTGTAGGAGAATAACAAATACCATAAGCTTGAATTATTTTGTCGGTTATGGAACTTAGAAGTTCAAAATTGTGAACATTACTGATAAAACAGTAATAATAATAATAATAAAATAATATTTAAATAATAAATTATAAAATATTATATATATTATTAATAATTATTTAATAATATATATTATTAAATACTTATGAATAATTATTTAATAATATATATTATTAAATACTTATTAATAATATATATTATTAAAATAATAAATTATGCAATAAGGGGCGTTTTTTTAATGTTTTGTGCGTTACCTTTATTTATTAAATATCATGCTCTTCGCACTTAACCATAAAATTCAATTCAACAGCAATATCGCAAAATAATTTAAAAATAAACATATCTTTAGAATTTCCGATTCAGAGTCTCGCGCGCTGAAAGTATTTTTTTTTTTTTTTAAATCCCTTACAATATTGTCATTTCTCGCTTTGAAATTGTTGAGTTTGTTAATCAAAAATTCTTTAATGTCTGACAAAATATGAAATAAATAGTAAACCGAACTCCAAATTAGGGCTTCCAGAAAAGTGAATCAACACAGAAAGTGAATGGACGCAAAATGCCAAAACGAAATTAATATCCTTTCCCTTTGGGCTAAAATGAAACTACACAAAATGATTTTTTTTTTTTTTATTATTTATTTATCTAAGTTATTTACATTTGCAGAATAAAAGAAAAATCTGAAAAGTTTCAGATTTTAAATTACGTCCAAAGGGACTTTTTTTAACATTTTGTGTGTTACCTTTATTTATTAAATATCACGTTCTTTGCACTTAAACAATAAAATTCAGTTCAAGAGCAATATCGCAAAGTAGTTTTAAATTGAGCATATCTTTAGAATTTCCGATACACAGTTCCGCGTGCTGGAGATAAAAAGGTTTTTCTGTACAACATTGCCATTGCTCACCTTTAAATCGTTTAGTTTGCTACTCAAAAATTCGTTAAAGTTTTACAAAATATCAAATCGATCACGAAACAAATTCCAAATTTCAAATTTGGGCTTCACATACCCATATCCGCAGTAGGATTACGTCGTTCAAAATTCGATGGCTGTATGTACCAATGTTTTATCACAATGCGAGAAATATACATACATTTATGCAGATTTTTCATCATTTAATTTTTTCAAATATAATGCAGGACTCTAACATTGGGTGGCAACAGTTTGAAAATTGAAACGGACATTTATAGTGAACCAACGCAAAATCGCAAAACGAAAACAATAGCCTCCAAGGACAAAGCCCCTTTTGGACTGAAAAGAATATTAGCACTATTCGTTAGATTAACCTTTGAGAGAATTTAGGGAATAACGTAAGAGTTTCACTTATCATACAGTGTTAAAAAATCTTTACTGTCCTTTTTTTGTTTGTTTTGTTTTTAGTTTTTTGTTTCGTTTCTAAAAATTGTTGCAACAAACTGTAGTTTTATTCTTGAAACTTAATTCTAACTTGAAACAGGAATGAAAGCTTGAAAAAAATCTTCAAATGAAATGACAGATACTTTCTCACGATTCTGAAAATCAAAGATATATATCGTCTGCATCTTTCCTTTTGGATACAGGGCCAAGTCAAAATTGCTTGAACGCGGCGGGGGCGGGGGGGAACAGAAGAAAAGGCAGGGACAACCCTGCAGTAGGTTGTCCCTGCCTTTTCTTCTTTCCCATTCTGTCTGTTTCATTGTGACTGAGGGTAATAAAATTTCCCGCATTGCTGGAGAAGTTCATAGAGCTGTAATGTACTAGAGAGAGAAACGGCAACCCTGAAGGGGAACAGGAATACGAACCACGTGACATTTGGTACATTTCCCAGATCGTATTTCCCGCGAATCTTCCTTACCATTACAGTTCTATGGAGAATTTGTGAGAAGCAAGCGTTTTGCGTGTAAGCGCATTGTTTCGGACTTCAAAAATGATACTTTCGTGCTCCGCATATGGATGTAATTCCAGATATGTGAAAGATGGAGGAGTAACATTTCACAACTGAGCTTTTTCTAATGTTTTAAAACCTAATTTTATAAAATGTAGAGGTTTTTTTATCCACTCTACTTGCCTTTTTCTAATAAAAAATATATTTTCTAATTTTATATAATATATGCATACTTGAAATAACATTTAAATAAAAGTATCTTAATATATATGTATGTTTCTAATAACTGTTTTCTGAAAAAAATGTTAAAATTTTAATAATACAATATAATTTTAATTAGTCTAGTATTCTGCTTTGGCGACATTTTTTATACGCCAACAGACTGCTTTGAATGCGTTTGTTTATATATTCTTTCCGTTTGCTCATGCGGACATGTGCGAAGTAGTAATGTATGTATTTAATACTTGGTAATGTTGATGTAACACTGTGTAAGAACTGCATAAAATTATGTTTTTTTTGGGGGGGGATATGAATGACTTTATTTATATCCTTTTCTTGCATCCAAATATAACAAATTTGTTTACCTTCAATCACGTATTTTCTTTCTTATATCATGTTTCTGGCATTTATTCAAATATTAATAATTTGTTAAGTATTAAGAAAATAGCAATTATATAGCAGTTAAATTTCAAAACTTTAATAGTTTTAAGTTTCTTTTTAAAAATAATGAACATTATTTAAATTTTACCTTCTAAAATTATTTAAAATAAGTGCGACTACATTGTGCAACATGCATAATATATATATATATATTATATATATATTTGCTAGTAAAAGGAAGTCTTAATTTACCACCTTTTTGTTTCATAATTTAATTATTTACCACTCTCTTTCTTCCTTTTAACTTATATCTGCTATATTGACATTCATCTTTAGTTCATTTTATTTAATATCTTTCTCTCTTTGATTTGCCTACTTTGTAGTTCTCTGTAATACACCATATTAACACTAAATTTCCTTTTCGTATTAACATTAAATTTCCTTTTCGTATTAATATTAAATTTCCTTTTTGTACTATTTTCTGTTTTCACTCATTCTTCTTATGTTATCTATTTTTTTTATTTTTTATTCTGTCCTGAGTACTAAAAAGCCTTCTTTTTTATTTATTTATTTTACTTATTTATTTTTTAGTTTGCTATTAGTTTATTATTTATTATTTAGTTTATTATTTAGTTATTAGTTTATTATTTAGTTTGTTCTCTCCAGTTTTTTTTATTTTATTTTAAATTTGGTAGACGCCGATGGACATATTGCAAAATATTATTCTACAGCATGAAAATTATTTAAATTTTAAAAATTAAAATTTAAAATAAAGTTAAATTTTAAAATAAAGTGTTCAATTTTAGGGAAATTATTAATTTTGGCTGGTGTTTATCGATCTAACCTCTTCTGCAAATTCAACGGCAGCTTCTGCGAAATGACGTCTTTCCAAGTTCGCATTTCGAACTGAGAGAAAAGAGAGAAAAAAATCGCCAGCCATGGCGATAGTACGCCAAAGTCTGGATTCAGTTCCATTTCATGCCCAAACTCCTGCAACTCATTCCTGTGCCACGTTTTCACCAAGGAGGTTAGAATAGAAGGAGGGAAGGTTCAACTCAAACGGTGAAGCTTGGCGGCCATGTTACTGTTATCGCTGTGACTTGTGCAAGGAAGTCTGTAATTGTAGCATTTTTTTTTTTTTTTTCTTTTTCGTTTTGAAGCATGTCAGCTTATGTTGCATATGGATGCACTAATAGATTTTCGAAAAATATTCCTGGGATTACTGTTCACTCGTAAGTATTGATTTTCTTTTTTTTTTCTTTTTTTTTTTTTTAATGTAATTTCATAAATAGGTTAAAAAATATACCAATGTCATGTTGTTTCCTTTCCAGATGTGACAAAAAAAGACTTAATAATAATCGATACATGGGTTTAATCCTTGTATCCGGTGCACACGGGATTTGGCGACTTTATGATGAGCAATAAAAACGGGACATATACGATGAGTAGTAAACGGGTCATTCAAAGAATATATATAGTTATACATAGTATATACTTAGTATATAGTGTATAGTATATACATAGACGTTGTTTAGGTATGTATATAGTGTATAGTACATAGACGTTGTTTGGGTCATTTTTGGTATTGGCGATAATTTTCAAAATCGCGCCAAGGCTGCACCGTATACTAGGATTTTACCGAAACATGTTAAATACATTTTAATGTTTTTGCTTACAGCTGGTATCTTCGTTCCTTAGCATACAATGATATATGCTAGGATATAATTTGAACGCTTAGATAATTCGTTTTATAATTTTCATGAAAAGTAAGACACCAATTGTTACTATTTTTATGAATTGTAAAGGTGTTAAATAAAGCAACGCTTTTCTTTATGTATTAATTATTATGCATTCTTAAGTTTTGTGAACTGTTACGAATATAATTTGTGCATTTGATCGAGATAAACTGTTCTGTTGTTAAAATGTTTTTGCATAAGCTTACAAATTTCTGCGCAGTATAGCGATAAACGTAAGTAAAATATTTACACAATTGAATATGTGGAAAAGATATATCCAAAAATTTATATAGGTAAATTTCTGTAATTCAGCTTAATTCAAGGTAATTTCTTTGAGATTCATAAATATGAAACGCTCATAAACTGAAATCATTGAATTCACATAAATCTGTTTCATTTTATTAATATTTATTTTTTTGTTGATATAAGGTTGTTGGTTGTGAAAAGAATCTATTTAAAACTTTCATTAAAAAAAAAGCAACATGTTATCATTTTTTTAGATAGTTATCTGCTATTAATTTCAGGTAAAAATGATTCTTTAATAAATTATAATAATATTGCGAATAAATCAGAAATATCACTTCTTAAAGAAACAATTGGAAAGTATACCCGAGAAGTTGCTAATAAAACCTAAACAAATTCTTGAAATTATGCAGAAACATAATTTTTAAAGGCTTTAATGTTATGCACATGCATTTAGATTTTGAAATATTTCTTAATGATTTTTTGTACTTAGTAAATTACAGGTATCATCTTTATAACAGGTATCATTTATAAAACAAAAAAACTAAAAATAGCGAAACATTTCATTATAAATTTAACATATTTTTACTGGAAAATTCATGCATAGAACAGCTTACAAACACGTACGTTTCACTACCGTATTGCAATGTTTTGAAGTAACAAACATGGACGCCACTTCTTCCGTGGAGTTTCATTCCCCGATAGTGGAGAAAACTGCGAACCCTCCCTCCTTCTATTCTAACCTCCTTGGTTTTCACCCGGTTTTGAATGGCGATGCTCCGTCTAGTATGTAACAGGTCTATGGAGAAGTTGTCCCTTCATCTAAATTAGGTTGCAATAATTGTAACGTTTTGGTCCCTTTTTTTTTCCTTTTGAAGGATTTTCTAAGCTTTCACATTAAAGAAAAATTCTGATATTTTGTATTTCCTATCTGTTGTCTAAAAGTGTGTAATACAAAAGATGTAAATCCTTAGTTCAATTTCAATCAAATTTAATCATATTAAAATTATTATTTTCTTAAATCACTGAATAATAATTTACGATAAAATATCAATCATTCGTATAATGGCATATTTTAAAATTTTTACGTCGTTCGTTTTAGAGTTTCGGATGACCTCTTGTTGTCCATCCATTAAAAGTATTATCCACTGAACGATGAGTGCGCATTCAAAACATAAAAATTTTAAAAAGTAGATGAATAAAGATTTTAATTAATTTTGGAAATAGGTATAGTCTACACTAAAAATGGATAAAAAATATTTGAGCTATCTTATTCCAAAAGCGTTAAATTTCTAAAAGCATTTCAAAACATTTTTGATTGTTGCTATGATTAATACGAAATACCAAAAGCAGATTTTGGTTTTTGAAATAAATTACTATCATGAAACTACATTTATAATATTCTGTTGCATTCTGATGACCATACTTTAGATACTCCTTCCAGTTTTTAAATTAAATTTTGAATAGAATTGCAGATATAAATTTATGCACAATGAGAATGAAATTTACGTATGGTGGAAATAATTATACAATACTTTCCACCAAGAATAATTCTATGTAACAGAACAGTACTTCAGGTTCTGCTTATAAAACTGTACAATGTTAGTTATATTATAAAATGTTCAGGAAACATCAAGAATTTCACTTTATTTGTAATCATTCTCATTCAGCGTTGCAAGTAAATTCATGGTAATCATGAACTCCATGTGTGCAATTTTCGCTCAATCAATCGAGCATTTTCAATTATTAAATATCCATTCATTATATATATCATTTCCATAGTAAAGTTCTCGATTTCTTCTTTACTTACTCAAAAAGAAAGCTAGAAAAGTACATCGTTCGAGAGCCCTCCCTTTTTGAGGTATATTTAGCGAATTCCATTAAATTATTTGTTTAATGTGTAGTTAAGAGCTGAAGATTAAACTTTTTTGACTGAGTCAAATTTTGAAATAAATTTCTGATTTGCTTTGCCAATTTCAATTGCTTCTGCAGAGTCGTTTCTGCAACACTAGTACAATATTTCACCGAATACGAGTTTTCCCATTTGGTATTTTTATTCTGACAGAAAATTCAGTGTGGGTCCATAAGGTTCAAATTTTTCTTTGTGTTTCTAACCACATTATTAGATTTAAAAAGACATGGAAGTGCTTCAAATTACAAAACGAACAAAAGTGTAGGAAATTAAAAGATGCAAAATGAAACGTATTAAAAAAAGTCTTTTTAATTACTCAGTTTTCAGAACATCATTGGACGCCTCGGTTTAAAATGTAGCTAGGGGGTTATCAGGTCAGTGTATTTGGATATGACAAAGCACACGACGGCTGTCCTAAGGGAAGATATATTTTCGAGGACGACTTGCTGAGCGAAACTACGTCGTATTCACATTACACAAGCAGAAAGCCACAAAATGGTCTATATAATAACAACCCGCTCTTCTGCGCAATAACCTAGATCGAACTACCAGTATACAACTGTTTACTTCTCGACCACAAGTGGAGCCCCTACTCCACAGATCACGTGATTTAACGAAACAGAATTTTTTTTTCATTCTTGATTGTTCGCTTGATTGGATTTGATGCACACAAAGGCTACATACTTAAGGGAAGGGATGCCTTCATGGAGGACCTTTTAAGGAAAATTAACTCCCATTCATGCTATACAGTGGAAAAATCGCTTTTCTTGTTGAATTGAAATTTTAAGCTATAGCTATCCTGGGTAAGGAAACGAAATTAAATAAAAGAACTTACATAAAGTTCAAAATATATACGTTAAAGTATATGTGTTTTAATTATAAGTGTTTAAAAATAATGAGAACAAGGATCCTTTGAGAAGTGTTGTATGATTTTGACTTTAGTATCATATGATCAGAACTGTTGGGATAATTTAAGAATTATTTTTTTATTTTTCAATGCATTCTGATAAAACTTGCATATTAAAGATTTTATATATATATACATATGCATGTATGTGTAAATTTCCACACAGAGCATGATTTCAAGTATTATATTTTTGAATTTTCAATATAGCAAATTAGTAAGAAGAGAAGCATGCCAATATAATAGTTAAAATTTGTAAAAAAGTAAACTTTAAATTCGCGTAGATTTTTAAATAAACATTTATCAATTTCAAGAGCGAACTGGCATAAGTCCTTCTTCTTCAGACGCGAAACAGATTTACTGCAATTTGCCTGCTCAAGATTGCTCTAGAAATCGATAGTGTATTATATCCTTACGTATTTTTCCCACTATCGTTTTAGCTGCAGGCTCCGTAAATTAAAAAATATTCCTGTAACTTTCCCCTTCCTCAATGCGTTCAGAGGACACAGTCCTCTAAATTTTAAATTGGATTCGTCCACGTCGTGATTGTTTTCATCTTATTGACAAAAATAAATCCCTGCAAACTACCTGTGAAGGTAACGCCGAACCTTTCCCTTCTAACTCTTGAAATTTATGCCTAATACAAGAACCGACGAATAACAGCGAAGTAAACCCGAACTGACATTCACTCTATGATTTATCTAAGTCAGCTACACATTCCTCTTCTCTAATTATTTACGGATGTCTTGGAGCCTAGGAGTAGCAGCGACAACTTTAAAAACGGGAAAGCATCAGCTTTAACACTGTACAGAGAAAAAAAAAAAAAAAAAAAAAAAAAAAAAAAAAAAACATTTCTTATTTAATGTCATATAATTTTATCTAACACGATTCAAGACACACTTATTTCAAGGCATTTTAATTTAATTCTGAAACTATATTTCCGTTCAAGAATGTGTTTCTAGAATTTATAACAAAAAAAAAAAAAAAAAAAAAAAAAAGACGCTTCTTTAGGGAAATGTTTAAAAACAGTTTTAACTTTGAAAATACAGCATCTTAAAACTGAATTTTAGATTTTTTCAGTGCACTAAATTAGTAAAATTCTTCTCAGTTCTACGTTTATTCGCACGATAGTTTTAGTCTTAATTTTCATTTTAAGTTAGAAATACTTAAAGCATTAATAAAAGAAAGTGGAAAAAAATGATATTTTGGAAGTTTTCTGTGCGTATGTATGAATTTAGAAAAATTTCAAGTAATTTATCGTTTTTCAGTACACGATTTAAAATCATCATTATAAACTTTTAATATGGAAAAGGAATTTTTAATAAATAAAATCATTCAAAAATCTAGATAGTAATATAGTTTATCTGAAAGGAGTTCATTTATGTGCCGGCTTTTCACTTTAGACGATCTTTTATCATTGCACTCTACTTCATGACACAGTTTTCTTTCCGCAAATATCTCCAGCGACGGGGGGAAGGCATTGAGGGTCTTAATGTAGCAAAGAATATTTTATTTTTATCTAAAAAAAGTATTTATAATAACGATGAATAGGAAGCTGAGAATTAAAGTTAAGATTTTGGGAGGAAAAAAAGAAAAATGCAGAACTTGTAAAAACTGAATGGTATAGGAAAATTTTTAATTTATTATTCTATCATATAAATTCGTTGTGATCAACGTTCAAAGTTACCATGTAAAGAAACATTTTTGAAATTCAAATTCATCTCAAATAGATTTAGTAATAATTCAAGTCAATGTCGTTGGAAAATATTCATGTTAACGTCATTCAGAAAAGATTAGTGATTAGAATATAAATTGAAGTAATTAAAAGATAAAATAAGTAAAATTAGTTGTTTATTAAACTATAGGCTAACGTAATGCATTTTATTTAGTACACAAATTGTGTACGTTTTTATTTGTATAATGCGATGAGTAGAAAATTTTGATGACCGTATCTTTTCTCTGGGCCTAATTATTAGTTCTATTCTTCTTGCTACGTAATACAAATGAGTAATGGTACAAAGTTATGGTGGAATCAAAACGTAATTTTCTATAAATTTTTGCGTGAGGAATGACTACAATTTTTATGCAGATTTTGTGAAATATTTTAGTAAAACACGGAGAAATAAAAGTAAATAATTTTCCAAATAAAAAACTATATCAATTTCAAACAATATCAATTTCAAACACATAATTCAAAAAAGTACGTACGCTGTTTAAAATCTGCTTAGTTACGCAGCCAACACGGCGATAACCACTAAAATCTGGTATACATTCAATTAAATCTTTCTTGCCATAACGGGAGCCTGCTGGACAAAAGGACATGGACACGTCATACCCCCCGCTGAACGACGGTCATTTGAGTGGGGGGAAAGCAACTAAAGACAGCGAAACGTCTGCCTCTTTTAGCTTTAATCTGGATACAGAATGAGCAGAAAAAATAGTAGAATCTGGTTTCTTTTCAAGACTTGAGATGAAGAGATTTTAGTTGAGGGTCTCGGCCACTAGGAAGGTTAAGTAATCGAATCCAGATCTGAAGTTATTGTTCCACTATTTTCATTATTTAAAGTTGTGATTAAATATCCATTTTGCCGTAGAGTTTTGAAGATTATTCAAGAGCAGAACATAATCAAATATTTTTTGTTTATTTATTTCACACATCATTTGCTAGTAAACCTAAATGCTATATTAAAATTTATTTCAGTGTATTTTAAATGAATTCAACAGAGCATAGCTAACGGTAACGTTAGCTATGCTCTGTTGGATTTATTATAGAATTTATTATGAAAAAATTCCATTCGTATGAATTTATTATAGAAAATATTCCATTCGTTTCATTTCGTGAACTGCAAGAAGGATTCATAATTTAGTAAATCTTTTAACAAGAAAGTAGAAATTTAAATTTACTTTTTAAATGAAACACATATAAAAATGCTCTTTTATTATTTCGTATGGTGCATCAACTGTATTCTTATGTGACCTATCTATAGACTACCTTATCATAATTTGTAGTCTAAACCTAAATACAGTGTGATGTTAGTGTCGCAATAAGGTTTAGACTCAAAGAAAATTCAACTAAAAATATTATACTCTTATGATATTAATGACTATAAAGACGCTACTCAAACATTACAAGATTAAGAATCTAACATCTTATAGGAATAAAAACCAGTCAAGGATCTTATGAGAACATTTTTCTAATGCTGAATTTATTATAGAAAATATTTCATCTTGTCTTGCTGTACTGACAGTATTTCAGAGCACTGATGAATATCTGCAGGGAAACTATTTTTAACTATGTGAAAATTTTCCAGATGGGTAGAGTTGTCTTATCAGCTTATGAATTAGTTCGACAACACCGATCAAACAACTCTGCCGTCTCAGTACATTCGCAGAAAATTCTTGCACACTTCTTCTTCATTGAAACTTCTGGTTTGGAAATGCAAAATCATCGAAGACATCATTTGTTTTGAATTCTCTAATCACAGTATAGGCGAATCTTTCAACGGTAATAGTATTATAACACAAGAAATATAAAAATCCCTTACTGATGTCTTTGAATATTACTATATATTAAAATTCATACGCAAAATAATAATGCTTTGCCCACAAATTCGGTTCAGAAGAATGCTTATTATGCGGTTCATAAATATTGTTAAGTTAAAACTTGGTTTTTACTTTATTGTTGTCCTTTTGTATGCTAAGAGTGCGGATTTCTACTTACTTATTCATTCGCTTTTAATTTTTCATCAATGTAAATAAAATAATGATTCATAACTAACTTTGTCAACAGCCCTTCCCCTCTAATGATGGCAAATAAATTGTCCGTTACCTTAGCAACCACAATTACGTACATAACATGTGAATTAAATGATCCAGGCATGACCACTAAGTTTTCCACTGGTCAGGGCACACTTTTAGAATAATACGCTTCATTTCGCAACGGCACGTTCGCTCCTGAATAAATGATAATAATTTAGAACTATTTTAATTTGTTATTCGTTGTAAACTATATGACATTTTCCTCCATACAGGAATATAAATGTACGATATTCATTCAATATCAGTACCGGGTATATGTATATGTTTATCTGTATGTATATTATCTTTTTTGGAAAAAGAGCTTTCTTTTTTTATTAGTTTGGAATTTAAACTTTAAAAAATATAATTTTTAGTGAATAATGATTTATACGTTTTCATAAGGGAATTTTGGTTTCACACATTACAACTTACTTTTCTGTTTTTTATTTATTTATTTATTTTATTTTATTTTATTTTATTTTTTATTTTGAAATGTGTGCAAAATAAATCTGCCCTCGCAATTACTTCTATAACTAATAAAGAAACATATCAATGGAAGAAAATTAAAGAAAATAAAAATTGTAAATATTACCTATTCTTTAAAACCCTTTATAGCTTAGCATTTTTAATTATATCTGTTCTTGCGTTATTTCAGTGTTTTTCCCTTATTTTGTATACTGCTTTAATTTATGTACCAAATAAATTAGTTTTTAGATTAAAGGCTTTAAAAATACAGGTAAATTGTATTAGTATTAAATTGTAATTTGATCTTTCTATCAATTGCAATAGGTGCTATTTCTCTTTCCTATGTTTTTTAACTGCCCTTGAATTAGCTCGGATTTTGAGTTAATCGGGCACCTCCGTTAACGAGAGTTGACTGTACAATAGGATTTGTTTTAGAAATTGCTTCTAATGTATAGGACGATAAAAAGAGAGAAAGTGTACAAAAGATAAAACGCGAACACTTAGTTTTAAGTAAAATAACTTAAAAACTTCCAAATTTAAATAAATGCATGAGTCTGGGATGCATTAAGATTCATTACAATAACATTTCAGTTTATAATTTTAAATGATATTAAATTATTCCGAATGTACAAAGCTTCTAATGATTTGTATGCACCTTAGAAATATAGCTGTATAATGTAACTAAAATTTTTAATCAAACCTTACACTTTGATTTTTCAGTTTTTTTCCACAGTTCGTGATCCTTTTTATTAGAATGCAATTTTTTACGACACTTTCGATATAATTTTCGGACATTGTAACATATTTAGACTGAGGTTTTCTGGGCTTATTTTTTATGAAACGTAAAGTTATTTCTAAAAAAATTACATATGCATAATAAAAAGAAATTAAAAAGAAAGTAATTTTAAAATCAGACTTGAGGTGTTTTATTAAAATACAAGCACCATAAAAATACATAATATACATATATAAAAATTCGAATTATAGATAAAAATGCTAATTACGAAACTATGCACAAAAAATAATAAATCCATTTCTGACTTCCAAACTTTTACGCGACTTATTTTGAGAATCCTATTTTAAAAACTAATGAAACAAAGAAATCAGAAGAATTTTACTGACACACATAACATTTACTTTTCAAATTTGAGGTATTGAGAAATGTGTGTACGTATACTGTATACGATCTCATTTTGAATTTCATTTTAATACTGCTACTCAATTATAGTTGTTAAATACTAAATCATGAGTTTCTATTATGCAAATAACACTTAATATCGTATTTCACATAGTTAAATTAGTCCTACTGCCATGAAAAATATTCTAATACTGCTTTAATTTCGAATTATTTTCGCTAATATTCTTTAGAATGAGGCTGTTTTATGTGGGCATATATGCTGGTTAAAAAGGAAAGAAAAATCAAGCAGAAGAAAATGTTTCTGTCCTGTCAATTGATGCAAAGATTTCGAGACTGGTTTAAAATACGTAATAAGAAACGGTTAACGCTTCTGTTTTTGGACCGCAGCGGCCGCTTCATGCTTCTTTTGCGTTTATTTTTACTCCTCGTGACACAGAAAATAGCACAGCGAGCGACTTCTTCAAGCGCTTATAGAACACCAAAGGATTCCGCGTTCCGAGGAAATTACGGCAGTAAACAATTCTTCCGCAATCTAGAGTTTGAGGAAAATCTGAAGAAAACTACTCGTATTTTATTTTTCTGTTCCTTCCCCTTTTCTCCTCTCTTTTGTTAGGGGACAATGCAGTAGTTAAGATTATTTTGAGAATTTTTCTTCTTGTTTATTCTTTTTGCTTTCCTAATACAATACTTGAAATATTATTCCATAGAATGTTTAAATTTCTCTTATTTTTTTCTTGTTAACTCTATTTTTAACTAGAGTTAGTTCTACGGTTCTAAAATGTATTAAAAAGCTCTTATTAATTATACATACCCATATCTTTCGCCAGAGACTAAGCCGAATCCGTCCTCATGATAACTGGCATTTATTAACATATCGATTCAGGCAACTAAAAATTATCGTAAGTTCATTGGTTCCGTATCTGAAGCTGTTCCATTGTTGAATAAGTTTGAAACTTTTTGAAGGAAAATTATCCGTACCTTTTTCGTACAATTCTAGAGATTAAAAATGCTGTCGATATATGGTAAGTTTTTCAGCTTTATGAATTTTTCTGTTAAGCAATGCCCATGCAAAGTATAGTTAGTTGCTTTGAATAATATTCAAATCAAAGGAAATTTCATTTTGCCGTTGAAGGAGGAAAAACAAATATTGATCTGTTTTGTTTCCAATTCTAAAGAAGAAAAAAAAATCTGAACTGCATTAAAAGAAGTGATAAAATTTTGGCTTATCATTGAATTATTGAAGGGGAAAATTGAATGCATAATGCTGGAAATCTCTCTTAGTTACGTCATTTTATCGGCCTAGCATTAAATAACGCATAGAACGCTGTTTTGAGTACGTGCATAATGATTTCACTGTAACCTCAAGAATTTTTTTCTCTTGGTTGAGATTTTATTTATTCGTTGCCATTTAGGAGAAAGGTAACTTCTTGAGCAGTATACGTAATAAGAGGATTCTGTTAGGAGGAGGAAAAAATCGCAAGATTTAAAAAAAAAAAAAAAAAAAAAAAAAACCGTACTGCTTCTTGGCATGCAACAGCACTCTACTGAAGTAGCATGAATTGCTTTTAGATTTCATTAACTAAAAATAATATAAAAGTTTAATAAAAGACAGAAATATGAATAAAATTTGAAAGTGGAAAGTTATACGAATGAACACCCAATTGCTCTTGTAATTTGCTTAAAAACTGTACGTGAAGAAAAGGAACTGCTATTTGAAACAACTCAGTTTTAGATGACATTGGTCCTACATTATGAATAAGATTGTGCATTTCAGGGGAGTTCGTCATGGAGTCCATTTCTTCAAGCAATATCTGTGAGGAAGGAAGAGAAGCAGTAAAAGTAACAATCAATGAAAAGAGAAGCATTCAAGATAAGAGCAAAATAATTATACAGTCGTTCAAGCCTATGATTGAAATCTGGACTAATCAGTATGGCTCCACTAACCATCATATCAATAAAATGGCAAAATAAAGAAACGAAAAGTAAGGAGAGGGGCTGCAGAATATCCATGTGATTTTAAATATAATTAATAGTGCACGTGTTTCCAAAATAATTTTTCTAATTGTATTCTGTGTATTTAAATGGATGCAGAATGACTTGCCATCAGATTATCTAATTAGTTAAATAACAAGGTTGAATGATGAATACTGGACAGAGATTCACGCCTCAGCATCACTAAAACCAGCATCACTGGAGGAGGAAAAAAAAAAAAAAAAAGCTAAAGGAAAGCTCTAAGAACATCAAGAAACATGTGCTAGTCAATGTTTCTGGCACATAGCCATATAAATAAACAAATGGTTAGCTTTGAAATTACTAAACATAATTTTTGAATAAAATTATTTAAAAAAAGATTAATTTATAATTTATATTGCATGTGCATTTGGTTTTTCATTCAAAACAGGAGACTTAAGTTTTAAGTGAGATTCAGTATGGTACGAGAATTTAATTTTTGCAATGGCCCCACAAAGTCTCTCAAACATTAATTTTATCGTACTCAAATAGAAGTTATTATTGAAATGTCAGGCTTAATAAAACCGGCGTACGGGTTAGAAATCATGAAAACGTCGGATGTGTTCGATTGGCATCGAAGATATAATGATAGGGATGAAGACATGATGGATGACTTTAGAGGCAGAAAGCCAAGAACAACACTAACGTATTAACCAGAGTGCGAGATGCGATATGGTTGGAAAACAAATGGATAAAATTCAGGTTAATATTTAACTGAAGAACTGGGAATGGGAAGGAGATTTCTTCGAAGTTTGTGCCTCGTAGCGTTCCAAAGGTCGGTAGGAAAACAAGGTTAAGCTCTTCATAACGCTGATGCTACTTATATAAAAGTAGGAGAAACGAAGACGCAAAGGAAGTAGGGTAGAATTTGCTTTTATGCAGACTGGGAGCATGGTGTTATAAGGTTCATGACTGGGAGTCAGTGACGTTATACAAGAGCAAATTTTGTAGGAGAGTAACCTTGCTGCTCTCCTTGTGAACACGTTCTGGCCAAAAAAGCTCTGCTCTCGATCGACGTAGTTCCTTTGAAAAATTAAAAGCTGCTCTGGAAGCGAACTAATAAGAAACAGAATACGAGACTACTCACCAGTATTCCGTAAAATGAGTTCTATGTCTGTATCCGAAAATGAACGTCATCTAAATCTGTGTGTGGATGAGCATGCGAAACACTATGAAGCCGATATTATTTACTAGTGTACAGTTTCATAACTTTACTTTTAAAGGTGCATTCCTAGATATAAATTGTCACTCCTTATGAAAGTGAATAGTAATGATGAAAGTAATTCACATCAGTTTAAATTTCAAACTTGATAGCAGCTGAGACTACCCTCTTTAGGTTGTTTACTGACCCCTAAAGAGGGAATCGGATTTGAAATTCTTTCCTTTTTGTACCATGTGCTATATATATTAGATGTCCATCTTAAAATATGTTATAGCTATCTGTCATTTGGCTTAAGAGCGTAAGACAGGTTTTTCTCAAACTTTTTAAATTTTGTACTATATAAATGAGAATCAATATATATATATATATATATATATATAAGAAAAGAGGCGATATTTTACATTCATTTAAATATTTTGTAATATAAAAATTTTACTCCAAAAATATTTAAGGAACCATTGGTGCTATCTGAATCATAGTTTAAGAAACCTTGGCTTAAGATACACAGACTTAAGGGACTTAGTCTGCATTTATAAATCCAGATGTCCAGATGAGATAAGTAACAGCTTCCTGTATCTTAATTTTCTGCCAGTTAGGGTAACGTCAACTACTTGTGACTTGTCTATCCTATATATGTTTTGTAATACCATGCACTAACGTTAAAAATATCTCAGATAACGGAAAGTCGTGGGGTCGATTCCCACATGGACCAGTTAAGCTTTTGCCTCCCAGATGGTATAGTGGATAGTGACCCTGATTGCCTTACCGATGGGCCCGGATTCGAATTCCGGAGAAGGCGTGGATGTGGATGTTTGTAAGCGTATATTTTCTGTCTGACAAAGGGGCACTCAAAATACTCAGAGAGCATGTAAATTTAAAGTTTTTCATGTAAAATAAAGTTTAAACGGAATTTTATCGCATTTACAATGTCACCTAAATGAAAATAGGCTATTCTAAAAGAACGTTTTTTGAATGTTTGTAAATGGAAGTAATAGACCTACCAAAGGAAACTGAATTATTTAGATGCAGATTTGAAATTCCTGTTAGCATCTAGAAATGTGACAAAAATCATAAAGAAAAAAATATAAACTAACCTCAAAATATAACCTGCGTTTGAAAACTAATGGAATCATGTGTAATAGGAGAAGAAATCTCAAGAAAACTGAGAAAGATTGATAAACATTTATCGGAAAATTTTAGAAGTAAATTTACATGTACGATTACCAGGTTTATATTTCTTGATGAAGGCTTTATATGTAGAATTACAGAAAAGGAGATTCTAGCTGAGGATTTTGACTAAAAAATATCTAGAAATCTTTCAGATTTTATATTACGTCCTGAGGGCTTGGGTTTTTTTTTTTTTTTTTTTTTTTTTTCATTTACACGCACATACATGTTTCGAAAGCATTTGGCTAACAAACATTTCGGCTAAAAATATTTAAAAACAAAATATCTTTAAAATTTCCGATAGATAGTCTTGTGCGCTGAAGATAAAAATCTTTTATTCGGTACTTGTGACCACTACTCTCTGAAATCATTGAATTTTTTAATCGAAAATTCGTTAAAGTTTTAAAAATAGGAAATAGATAATAAAGCAAATTTGACATTCGGGATTCAGTCTTCCAGAGGTGTCCCTATTCTGGTAAAGACTACGTTATTCAAAATTTGATGTCTCTAGATAGCGTCGTTTTTTCACAATTCGAGAAGTGTGCATACATTCATGCAGATTTTTCATTATTTAATTTCTTTAAATATAGTACAGGGCGATAATATTTGTTAGCAACAATTTGAAAAGAGATTCAACGCTTTTACTGATTCGACGCAGATGCCGTTTCGAGAACTCATGACTGAAGATATTTATTTTCCGGGCTAACGCCCCTTTGGTCTAAATATTTACTTAGAATTTATCTTTCACATATAAAGGATTGATTTCTTGTCACGCAACTAAACGTTAATGGTATTTAATTATATTTTAATCAATTGAATAAATGATAAATATCGAATTTACCATGCGGCTACTAAGAATCGAAAGACTCTTTTCCAAAAGCTGCACAACTGCCCTTTGCTTATTAAACTATCCATCGTATGTGTTCCTTGCTATTGAAATATAAAAATAGCAAAAGTGTTATGTTAAAATAAGTAATTATCAGTTAAGATAATTAGGAAAAAAGGAATGAAACTTATAAATAAAAGAAAACGAGTGATTCTTTTCGCTTGATGCGCATTCTTATCAGTTTGAGAAATTGTGCGGACCTAGATTTATTTAAGGATTTTCAGTTTCTCTAATAATTTTAAATGTTTTACTCTTGTGTTATAATTCTACATTGCCTTTAATTTGTAATGCGTTTCAGAATTCATTGCAATGACTTTGATATTTATCTACTGATATTGTATGAGCATGTTATTCGTATGCTGATAGCAAACAAGGTTATTCATTTTTAACGCGAAATGGTTTGTCCTCAATTTTTAGTCGTTCAACATCGCTGATAAGTAATGCTGATTGCATTATTTTAATTTGTCCATGAAACCTTATAATAGTTACTGATATGGGGAAATTCATATTTGTGCTAAAGAATTTGTGTTTTAGAATATACATTCAGGCAATCTAGCTTAAAGAATATTTATAAAAGGATAAGAGAATAATATTTGTATAATTATTTTATAGAGTTTGTGTTTCAACATCTATACTCTGACAATTTACTTTGAAAAACTTTTATACGACGATTTATTGCTTTCTTTTGCTTGTGTACCGTACAGAATAAAAAATAGTCTCAAACTTAAATTTCACGTTGGCCGAATGCATGATTCTGAAAGCAGCTGACGGGCTGCAATTATTTTAACAAAGTGAAAACTTTTCTTTAAGGAAAAGAAATGGTTAACTAAATTTTCAGTTTAGTTTACTAAATATTTATCAAAACATGCATAAACACTACTAATAAGGCATTAAAGAAAAACTTAAAATTTATACTTATTTTAAGTTTGAAATCTGGTGTTAGGTACCTGTAAGAGATTTCTGTTGGTTACAATTTGTAAATTAAACGTATTGACAGCTAAATATTAAATATTCAGATTGACATTTATTTCAAATAATTTTAATATGTTGAATTAACCACTAAATATTTTACTTTAAACAAATCACGAAAACATTCCAAAGGGAACAAATCTTTAGAAAACATAATGATAACTTTCTCTTTCTTATTAATTTTTTTTTCAATGTATGCGAAAAAGATACATATATCTGCAAATTTTATTTTTCACTACACTTTTTAGCTACAATATCTCATGACATTTCGATTTTCAAAAAGTTTGTGAAATGGAGTAAATTTGAGTTTAAAAGTAACATTAAGTTAACTTTTAAGAAAAGTTCTTAAGAGTTATTAATTTTCATTTCTCGAAAAAAAAAAATAGTTCACACATAAATGTACTCCTAAGCAAGATATTCTTTTTGAAATATTTCGTAAATGAATCTATTTATCTTCTGTTAAGTAAGAATAAAATTTAATAAAATCTGTATTTTCAAATCTTTACACAAACTTTATTTTGCAGTATAAATTAACTAGCTCTGTTTGTAGATTTTCTGGGGCGTTACTCACATTCATTTTTAGTAAGGAAAATGATGTAAAACTGGATTCTAAATCATTAAAGTCTTAAACTTTTTATTCATATACATATCAGAATAATACTAATTAATTTAAGGGAAATGTATACGCGGACTGTTTTCAGACTGCTTCGATAGCCGCCAGTTTGAAACCATTGCAGTAAATCACCGCTTATATGTCTTTCAAGAGTCTACTCAGAAAAGACGTTTGAATAAGAAAGATGTGTAATCGAAATTTCAGTGTAAGAATTCAATACGTAAATTTTAGCTGTAGAATTTTAATGCTATCGCTATACTGCTGTTACACCAATGTGTTATAGGGATTTAATTTTATATCCTCTCTTTGTTTTGTTTAAAATAACATCTATTATTTAAAAAAAAAAAAAACACTGAAATATTTAACTTTGAAAATCATAGGAATTCAAACTGTATAACGATTAATATCAAAATAAAAACCACAATACCTTTATTTCGAAAGCTCATATTGAAAAAAAAAATAACATTTTATTTTGGTGAAAGATTTATCATTAGACCAATATTAATTTTTTGTAAAGAGGAAAAGTGTTATCTCATGCGTTGATTTATTTTGTCTTAATTATCTATCCTATTATTCCAAGTAACCCTCCCTCTTACCTCTATTTGGATTTGAATCCCTCTCGAATCTGAGATGGGATCACTTCATTAACAGTGCCTCACCCTTAATGCAAATCGGCTGTTGTTCGAAAGGGCAAAAAATCTTCACAACGGTGCCGTGACATAATGGGAGAGCGCACAAACTGAAGATCGTCTCTTGCTTCAAACCAAACGTCAGCACCCTTATGTCATTTCGGCGTTTTTCATAAAAGTGCGCATGCTTATGCAAGTTTGATTTTTAGTTACTGATTAATTAGTTAAACAAGGTGTAGGGTTTATATTTATTTTAACTAACATTTATTTTAAGCTATCTTTTCTGTCAAGCCTTTACTTTCCCCTGAAATTGCCAATGCCAGAGTATGTAAATTTTAGTAGAACGCGCAGAGTATTCAAATATTTAGCAGAAGTAATTTGAGTTAAATAGAAGGGAAACGAGTTCGTAAGTGTGCTTTCTTGATTCACGAGCGTGAAGGTTGCTAGGTAGAAATTTAAGAACCGCGCGTTTCGGCCTGTGAGCCTACTTCGGCAGTTGAATCTTTCAACTTCTTATTCAGAAAGTTTACTGAAATCTCAGCTGTACCTTAGAACGCGGTTAAGTTAGTCACGTTTATAGAGCCTCGTAGGTAGTGACCTTGTTATTTATTCATCCTGATTATTTATTTTTGGTTGTACTTTTCGATTTTTAGTTAACCGCCGGGTCGGCGTAGTTTGTGAGCGTCAAGTGAACGCATCTGTAAATTCTAAAGTGGAATAAAAAGGGAGTTAAACCCTTCTTAAGAGTTTGTGTAATTTCCAGTTCATAGCAGTCACTACTACTGTTGCGAGCAAGTTGGGGCCACGCAACATCACAAAGGGATGAAGCAAATCTGCGGCATCTTTATGAAAAACAGGAACTCTGCATAAGTGTGCCCTCTCCCTTATGAAAAACGCTGTGTTTTTATAGCGCTGCCTTCACCATTATGAAAATTGCCAATCTAGCATAAGGCATTTTCGTCAGCTAGAATAATTTTTCAGGTTGTGCTTCTCGGAAGAGAATTCGGTATTTTCAGTAAGTTAAACCTTATTTTCACCAAAATGACAAATTGCTATACGCATGGGAGATAAAAAGGATGTATTTCTTTTTTTAAAAAAAATAATTTTTCTACTTTGGATACTAAATGTAATTGGAAAGCCACTTTTATTAATTCGGGCTAGCATTTTTCACACCAGCTTTTTAACTCATGAAACAAAATATACCCGTAATACTTAGCTTCTCTTTTCATGTAATATGGAGAACATCGCTCGCTAAACATTTAATACACATGCGGTATTTCCACAGTGAACGTGAACAATGTGTAACTGTGCAAAGTATGTGTAAAAAACTTATATGTTCCATTAAAAAAGAAAAATTCTACTTCCAAAAGTAGACTTTCATTCGACTTTCATTATTCGATAGGCGAATGATGTTATTTGGAAGGATAATGTTCTTGCTTAATGCCTGTTTTTGAAGACAGATTGCTATTTCTTATCTTTCTTCGCACAATGATCT
This sequence comes from Stegodyphus dumicola, assembly GCF_044657685.1. Classification (NCBI taxonomy): domain Eukaryota; kingdom Metazoa; phylum Arthropoda; class Arachnida; order Araneae; family Eresidae; genus Stegodyphus; species Stegodyphus dumicola. The sequence goes on along the minus strand of NC_140771.1, from coordinate 127,408,257 downwards.
CATTGCATTCTCCTGCTTTGGGACACATATCCTCTGGAATAAATAGTCTTGGTAAATTCTTCGTTAAAACTATACGCACGTTCTTCTAGGAACGCAGCACGTGGAAAGTTCTTCTGTTCACCTCCCCCCCTACTTTTTTTTGGGGGGGTGCATTTTCATTTTTTTAATACTTAAATATTTGTGATTAACTAATCAGTATTTCGAAAGAAAATTGAGCTTGCATAACTGTGCGCGCACCTTTACGAAACTGGAGGATTGGCATGTGATTAACTAATCAGTATTTCGAAAGAAAATTGAGCTTGCATAACTGTGCGCGCACCTTTACGAAACTGGAGGATTGGCATGTGATTAACTAATCAGTATTTCGAAAGGAAATTGAGCTTGCATAACTGTGCGCGCACCTTTACGAAACTGGAGGATTGGCATAAGAGTTCGGATGATCAGTTTCAAGCGAGAAAACCATCTCCGGTTTATTCACCCTTATGCTTCTGCGCCGTTATGAAGATTTCTGTCTTTTCGAACAGCAGCAGATTTGCATTAGCTGGTGCCAGGGCATCTTTATGAAGATGTCCTTCTGAGATACTTCACGTTTCCCCTTATACTCCACTGTACAATTTCTGTTTATGAAGATGCCCTTCTGAGATACTTCACGTTTCCCCTTGTCCTCCTTATACTCCTCTGTACAATATCTGAATGTTATGAAAAAAGAGAAATGATTGCCAGAGAAACTGTTTCGTTCGAGAAAAGAAGCGCCGATTAATAAATCAAAGAAGAAAGACATATGATTAAAGTTATACGTCGTATAAATGAAACGCTTTATTATTAAAATTAATAGTAATTAATTGTGAAAAATGAAACGCTATCAAAATGTAAAAGATATATATTATACACACATATGTTGTTGTTGTTGCTTATGCTTACTTGTCTGACGTAGTCAGTCTGAGCCCACGAAATTCATCATGGCAAGGAGCGCTAGATTACGCCTGTCACTGACAACAGCTTGGAAAACCATTCAGCGGACAGTGCGATTTAGCTGAGTTCCGCCCCCAAATTTGATGGAGAGCACCCCGGGGGGGGGTACGGTACACAAGTATAAATGGTGCTTACGAATTTAGTAAAAACTTAAACATATGAAGAAACTTAGATTTGTTCCTTCTATTTTTCGCGTCACGGAAACTTGATCCTTTTTGTCTTCACGTTACCATCTACAAAACCAGCTTGCTAAGCTGCGCATATTTCTTAAAATTGTTTTGATTTGACTTAAGTACCAATAAGTTTTATTAAGATTTGTTCTTTCCGTGTAATTAATAAAACACGTTGCTAAGGCCGTGCGTTGTATGCTTTGTCTAAAGAATTTAGTTTGTAAATATGTTGTAAAAACTAAACTATGCTTATATTAAACATAGCGTATTAATCTTCTTGCGAAACGCATGGAGCACACATGCAGGTTTGAAAGCTTTGTTAGACCTAATTTTAAATGAAATGGTATTGCAAGGTTTTGTTTTATTTAGTTACGACAAAGCACGCGAGAGCTATCTGCCAAAAGGAAGGGATGCGTTCGATAAGAACTTTCTAAAGGAAACTGATTCGTATTCACGGTACACATGGGGAATACCACATCCATGCAGCCAGCCTGTTCGCCTAGAAATAAACCCAGGTTAAACTACCAGTATTAGGCAACTTCAGCCACTGGTGAGCCTTGCTTATGAGGATATGATTAGAGCTTATGAAAAAAGAAGTTTTAAAATAGTTAATTAGTACAGGTTATTTATTGTTGTAACATAGAGCCCCTGTGGAAGGGGCGCTAGAGAGGTAGTGCATGGGGGCTATACCATTTTTGTCAATGGCGATGGCGTTGGCGTTGTGCCCCCTGTACTTGTTCCTATCCTGTCCTGTCCTGTTGGAACATAGAGGGTGGAATAAGTAATTTCCCATACTGATTATAACTTTGCATTATTTTATTAATGCAACAAGAAAGTTATTAAAAGCACATTTTAATGTTACTAGCAAGAGAATGATAAAGTTTATTTTTGAAGGGGAAAAAAAGGTCAAAAATCGTAGACAGTAGAGAAAGATTCTTATATGCAAAATATACGTTTATAGTTCTTAAATACTTCTTTAATGATTCGTACTTAGACAACTTTTCTTGCAACTAGCAACGCTTTAGCAACCGAGAAGAAAGTTCTCACTTCTTACTAGTATTACAAAATTTGGAATTTTGTGCTAGAGACTGTATTTTAGAATAAACTGTAGAGTTCCGAAGAGGCTGCTCTTCTATGTTCCTACTATTCTCTAACAGTAATGGAAATAAAACTCCGAAATATTTCGTTCTTAACGAGGAATTCTTTCTTAATGTCCCGTGATCATAGTTTTGATATCCGTAATTTGCATGCAAAAGTTTCGCCAGAATGTAAAAAGGTATAACAAAGGTATGTAGCTGTTGAAATCCTGTGTTGATGTCTTAGAATTTTATTCTACAGTAAATAGTCTTTTCTTTCCAATTGAATTCCTTATGACAATTTGTAATCTAATTATTCTTCGCCTACCTCGACTAGCTACGTGACTAACTCCTATAATAAAATGATGTTTGACGCAAAAAATGTTGACCTAAAAATATTTAACTGAGTGGGTGGTCTGCCCTTCCCCCTCTAATAAAGCCATTGCTGCTATGCTCAGACAAACAGAGAAATTTAATAATTGTAAATTTAGAAAATTTAATAATTCAGAATATTACAGAGACTCGAACAAAAGGCGAGAAGTAAAGAAGGAAGATATTGAAATGAAAATCTGAATTTAAAAATAACCGTTGTCATAGTAATAATGAAATCAAATGGCATGGGATTTTAATTTCCGGTGCTGCCAGTCATGAAAACAAATGTTGCATGCTGTTATTTAAATTCTTCATAACTTTTCATCGAATATCCTGGAGCGCATGCACTGGAATAGATTCTTTTTATAAACTTCACTGTTCATTTTGAGTTTAGGTCTCACTAAATATCAAGTAAATTTCTTCGTCAAAAATTCGGCATTTGTAGAAAATATACTTTACACTGCTTTAAAGTTGCTAGAAACTCAGAGAACATTGGAAAGTTAGGAGTACTGTTAAAGATTTCTGCTATCATCTGAAAATGAATTCCTTTTTCGTGTTGGTGCTGATCTTGAGACTTAAAATGCTTTGAAAAAGGTACATTTTTGGTATAGTATATTTCCAATATATTTGCTTGTTCCAGTATGTTTTTCATGTGTGGAATTTTCACCAGTGTGTTTTTGATGTAAGGAGTTTAGCGGTCAGGAAAAAAAAAAAAAAAAAAAAAAAAAAAGAGAGAGAGAGAGAGACGGGGAAAAAAAAAAGGCGCCACCACAAGGTCACCGACTTTATGCATCAGTGTATGTCTATTAACAGATGTATGGAGTTCATAACATATTAGAAATGCGTTTCTTCAATTTCAAAACGGTTTGAAATAGAATTCTCACAAAGGACAGCCTAACTTAAATATGAATTTTACTGTGAAGAGTTGCTTCACAACAAATATGATACTACATCTTTATTTAGATAGATACTAATGCACGTTAGTATAGAGATAGATGATATGAGATAGATCTAATGCACATTAGTATAGAGATAGATGATATGAGTAGATCTAATGCACATTAGACAAATAAAATGAATCACGATGTTTATTTATTGAAAATCACTCGCTGCTTGATCATTCAAAATCATTATATAATGCATACTCTTTACTTTAGAATCGAACAACTCAAAAAGATGAAATCCTAAAATCCTCAGTTACGAAGTATGTAAGGTTCCTTTATGTTAATTAACCAGTTAGTTTACGTTTGGATCTTTACTGTCATTTCTCCGTTCCTTTCCCCCTCCAGAATGCAAATTTAGTTCGAATGTATTTGAGATGTAAGAGAGAGGGTGTTCTGCCTCTCGAGGCCACGTTACTGGGTTGGTAGATAGATCAGATTTGCATTATAGTTGCCGATAGCTGATATCCACGCCTGTTAAGTTTTTAGCCAACTTCGCTAGTGATTTGTGTAATTTTCGGTTACTAGCTTAGTTCAAATAAAATTTCACATTTGACTTACTGTATTTAAGTTATCTTACCACAAGTAGTTGGCTGAGTTGTAACCACAAAATATGCCTTCTGTTTTAATTTAGTTATAAATAAAGGATCGCTTACGCCCTTCAAGTTTCAGTTGTTACTTAGCGTTGCCAAGAGCCTGGACTTACGATGATTCTTTAACGTGAAGCAACAACTTGTGTTAGGCGTAGAATTTTTAGCATAGAAACTCTATCGATTTCGAAGAAGAACAAAGTCCCTTTTTATCAGGAGCAAGAAATCCTTATGAAGAGGAACTTTGTCCGCCCTCGAAATCGATAGAGTTTCTATGCTTAAAAATCTACGCCTAACGCAGGCTGTTGCTTCACTTTTATGATTTATTTGAGGCATGTTTCTCTTCTGTCTTGATTTAGGATGATTGTTAAGAACACTTAACTATGTTAAGTAATGTTAATAAATTTCCCTGATTCGAATTGCTTCTGTTGTGACATCGATAATTCCAAGGTGGGAAGGGGTATTCAGGAAATCTATCCTTTGCATAGTAAAACATGACTATGCACTGATTAAGTGGTTATAAACTTCCCAGCGTAATATGTGCTAATAAAGAGGTGCTGTCTAATCCAGTCCACTTTCTGTGGCCATTTGTTGCGCACTAAAGGTTACACTATTTCTGCTTGTTAGGCATGATCTCAAACCCTTTCTATATAATGAATGTTTCTTTAGAGAGAATAATCACGCTTGTTTTGTTTTAAAATTTATACACTGTAAAATGTCTTAAGTATGAATTACAAACTCTAACGCTTGAAGCGAAAGTGGGGGGGGGGTAATTAAAAGAGTACTATGTGACCAATCTCGTAAATAAATATATCACACGCGCGCGCGCGCACACACACACACACACAAAAGAAAAAAAAAAGTCTCTTCTTATCTGAACAATCAATAGTAAATCATGAAATCATTGGACAACGAAATATTTGTTAGAAAATGAAAACATAAAAGACCTAAAGAACACACGAGCAACAAGCCGATTATACTGGCAAAAAAAGCAAATGAATTCCCATAGCCTATGGAATTATTATTTTTTTTAATAAATTCAATTTAAAGATTGATGATTTTAGCGAATACTTTCTATGATTCGAATAGTTTTGAATTTCTACAATCTCAAATTGCTGAGAGTTCGTTGCATAGACAATCAGTATTTGACAAGCCCATTTGATCAAAACAGAGAAGCTGTCCATTGAGAGGAGACTGTGCGTTTTCCCCAGTCCGAGATCTTCTAAGAAGTACCAAATTAAAAAACCGTTGCATAGACAATCAGTATTTGACAAGCCCATTTGATCAAAACAGAGAAGCTGTCCATTGAGAGGAGACTGTGCGTTTTCCCCAGTCCGAGATCTTCTAAGAAGTACCAAATTAAAAAACACCTGAAAGGATACAGGTTCCACCGAGATTTTGGGGTTTGGGCACGAGCAGATCCCCTGAAGTTTGAATACAAAAATGTGTGGCAGGAGCACCTGATGATTTCAAATTCGAATCAATTAATCAAAGTTAAATTATTTGCGGCGAATCTGCCTTTGGAAAGGAAATCATGGGTTCAGCACCTAGCCGGGCTGACATTCATTATAACTGAGTCACTAGCGGATATCACATGTTTTGTGGTTTATTTATTTTTCTATAATACGAGAACCTTCTTTGTCTTGATAACGCAGGTTTCTATCTCTAAATATTGTAAGAGCAGAGGAACTTCATTTATTGATACCTAAAACAATATTTGAGTAATGAGCACTGCAGAAAAAAAGAAAAATAATATTAAAAAAAACTTAAATGTTTCAGATTTTAAATTACGCCTAAAGGGGCATTTTGCTAACATTTGTCTGTTACTTTTATTTATTAAATATTATGTTTTTCGCACTTAAACCATAAAATTCATTTCAAGAGCAATATCGCAAAATAGTTTTAAATTGAGCATATCTTTAGAATTTCCGACACAGAGTCCCGCGTGTTGGAGGTAATTTTTTTTTTAAATACAACGTTACCATTGCTCGCTTTGAAATCCTTGAATTTGTTAATCAAATATTCGTTAAAGTTTCACAAAATATGAAATCAATAATAAAACAAATTCCAAATTTCAAATTTGGGCTTCCACATGCCCATATTCGCAGTAAGATTACGTCATTCAAAATTCGATGGCTCTGTGTACCATTGTTTTATCACAATGCGAGAAATATACATACATTTATGCAGATTTTTCATTATTTAATTTCTTCAAATACAATGCAGGATGTTAACATTTGGTGGCAACAGTTTAAAAAGTGAAACGGACATTTATAGTGAACAAACGCAAAATCGCAAATACAACAGTCCTTCAGGGACAAAGCCCCTTTGAAATATAATAAATAAATTTAAAAAAAAAAAAAGTTATAGTCTTTTAGGGCAAGTTGCTCCTTTGGACTAAAAATCGGAAAGGCTTCAGATTTTAAATTACGTCCAAAGGGGCTTTTTTTAACCGTTTTGTGTGTTACCTTTCTTTATTAAATATCATATTCTACGTACTCAAACTATAAAATTCAGTTCAACAGCAATATCGCAAATTAATTTTAAAAAGAGCATATCATTAGAATTTCCGATGCAGAATCCCGCGCGCTGGAGATAAAAATTTTCTCCCCCCCCCCTCCGTACGGTGTTGCCATCGCTGGCTTTGAAATTGTTTAGTTTTTTTTAAATAAAAAATTCGTTCAAATGTTACGAAATCTGAATTCGATAATAAAACAAATTTCGAATTTAAATTAGGGCTTCCACATGCCCATATTCGGATGAGAGTGACGTTATTCAAAATTAGATGGCTCTAGGTACGGTTGTTTTATCACAATGCGAGAAACATACATACATTTATGCAGATTCTTCATTATTCAATTTCTTTAAATATAAGACAGGGCGATAATATATGGTGGCAAAGATTTGAAAAGTGAGACAGCCTTTTAAAGTTTTCAACGCACAATGCCAAAACGAAATTAATAGTCCTTCAGGACAAATTACCGCTTGGGACTAAAAGAAAATCTGAAAGGTTTCAGATTTTAAATTACGTCCAAAGGGGCGGTTTTTTTTTTTTTTTTTTTTTTTTTTTTTTTTTTTTTTACATTTTGTGTGTGACTTTTATTTATGAAATGTCATGTTATTCACAGTTAAACCATAAAATCAAGTTCAAGACCAATATCGAAAAATAATTTTTAAATTCAATATATCTTTAAAATTGACGATACAGTCTCACGCGCTGGAGTTAAAACTGTTTTTTTCTGCACAATGTTGCCATTGCTCGCTTTGAAATCCTTGAGTTTGTTAATTAGAAATCAGTTAACGTTTTACAAAATATGAAATCGATAATAAAACAAATTTAAAATTAAAAATTTGGCTTCTAGATGCCCATATTCGCAGTAAAATTACGTCATTCAAAATTTGGTGGCTCTAGGTACCGTTCTTTTAATACAATGCGAAAAAAATACATACATTTAGGCAGATTCTTCATTACGTAATTTCTTTAAATATAATATAGGGCGGTAATATTTGGTGGCAACAGTTTGAAAAGTGATACAGCCTTTTGCCAAAACGAAAACAATAGTCCCTCAGGGACAAAACCTTTTTAACATTTTTGTGTGTTACCTTTTTTTATTAAATATCATGTTCTACGTCCTCAAACCATAAAGTGCAGTTCAAGAACAATATCGCAAAATAATTTTAAAATGAACATATCTTTAGAATTTCCATACACAGTCTCGCGCGCTGGAGATAAAAATGTTTTTTTTTTTTTTACCCCCTACAGTATTGCTATTGTTCGTTTTGGTATAATTGAGTTTGTTAATACAAACTTCGTTAAAGTTTTAAAAAATATGAAATTGATAATAAAAAAATTCTAAATTTTAAATTTGGGCCTCCCGATGCCCAAATTTTGCAGGAGGATTACGTTATTCAAAATTTGATAAATGTATGTATGTTTCTCGCATTGCGATAAACAACGGTACCTAGAGCCGATAAACAACGGCTCTAGGTACCGTTGTTTATCGCAATGCGAGAAACATACATACATTTATGCAGATTCTTCATTATTTAATATCTTTAAATATAATACAGGGTGATAATATTTGGTGGCAACAGTTTGAAAAGTGAAACAACGCTTATAGTGAATCAACGCAAAATGCCAAAACGAAATTACGAGTAATAGTCTTTCTGGGCGAATTGCCCCTTTGGACTTAAAGAAAAACGGACAGTTCTATCTCCCATTCTTTAGGCCCGATTGATGGAATTCAAATTGCATTTTTCATATCTTGAAAGCGCGACTTAGGATATATATTAGATTTATATATAATATTAATCTGACATTGGTATTTTGACACAAAATCGGACTTTTTCTGAAATGACATGCCATTTTTTTTCTATATTTCGATTCTACGACTCAAATTATGCTTACATATTAAATTTTGTAAAATTTGGGGCGAAATTTACGGAGAAATTCAAAAATTTATCTTACCGCATTTTTTTTTTTTTTTTTTTTCAGATTGTGCGAAGAATAATTAATTCACTTGGCGAAGTTCTTAATATATGGCAAACTATTTTCCTTTCCCTTTTTACATTGTGCGTAAATGGGAAAAAAGGTCCCATCGTTCCTACTTTCAAATAATTTTAACAAAGTGCCTAAACCGCATTTGAAGTTATTATGGCTTTCAACAAATATACCAAATTTCAAAACACGCCAATATATAAATTCATGTAAACTTCAGAAATTTGGAATAAAAAACTCTAATTTTTGTAGGTATGCTTAGAAATATATCTACTTTAAAATGATGGTAAAAATTATATAGATTATAATTTAAAATTTTTTTCGAAGAATTTATTAAAATTATTTAAAATACAAATTTAAAAATAAATCATAAAAAATGGGTGAATTTTATTTGGAATGAACCTAAATTTCGAAATGTGATAGGAAGAATCAAAGAGATTAATAAATATATACCAAATTCAATTAAAATTGAGGAGTTAAAATTTTGAGAGCTACTTTTTTTAAAATTCCTCATGGCATTTTTATAAAACTTGGCAGTTTGGCATCATTTGAGTCGTAGAATCGTATAGAAAAAAAGTTGGCATGTCATTTCACAAAAATTTCCGATTTTATATCAAAATACCTATATTAGAACAATGTTGTATGCAAATCAAAGTCGCGCTTTCGAGACATGAAAAATCTTGCCATATGATTGATTTACGCAATATTTTAAACTTTCATATTCCTCCTCATATTCTGAGATTCATGGATTTTGGACCAACGGAGACCTTAGAGATGCTGTGCCATTTTTCATTATTTCTTGCCATATGATTGATTTACGCAATATTTTCATTTTCATCTTCCTCCTCATATTCTGATATTCATATACTTTGATTGTTTAATAATTAAAATTTTAGGGCATTAAAACTGTATTTGGTAATTATTAATTATTTCATCCCTTTCAGCGTTACGGCCGGAAAATTCCGCATAGAAGGGTGCCTTCTATATTCATTATACATGAAAATTTCTGCTAGTCTTTAATGTATCTGATTTCGGTTTGGATGTATATTGGAAGAAAAGGAATCAAGGTACAAAATGAGAGAGTCATTTCTTAATTAAAATCAAGAAAATACCACTTATTCATGACGTTTTGAGGAACTTTGAAATTTCAGGGCTAAACCCGTAACGTTCGGAGGGTTTGAAACACCAACATGTGTTTTCAATTCCTTTTAGTCTGCCGTTCTTTCGAATTTCAAACTAAATTAGTTTTCTGAATTTCTGTCACTTTTCATTCAACATTTTATGTAGTTTTTTCCGAAAAAGGACCTAATTTTAAATTATCGGACACATCGTTTGTGATAACCTTTTTGTGAGCCCAAAAATGCTATTAATCTCAAAATATGATTTTGCTTTTTTTCACATTTCATCTTAGTCTGCTGCGTAAGATATTATTTCATTAATATGTCTGTTACTGATTAACAAACTAAACCGTTTAAAAGCAATGAAGGAAGAATTTTTAAGATTATTATTATTATTATTATTTACATTTTAATTTGATTGGTTAAAATAAATATGAATTTAGCTTGTGATATATCTAATTAAAAATATTAAATATTTTTATAAAATTGCATTACATACTTTTCATTTTTTAAATATACAGAAAAGTGTGCGTGTGGACTTGCTGCTGTAAGGCATTGTACATACGTTTTACTTTTGAAAGTTAAAAAAAAAAAAAAAATCGTTAAATTTTAGGAAACAAACTAACAAAATGAAATTTAAAAAATAAACTTTTAAAGAATTTGTTAAATAAAAAATAACTAAGTTTATAACAAGAATTTGTGGAATATCAAATCAAAATTATAAATATAGTAAATATAGGACGCCTAATATTTTCTGTAAATTGTACGCGAGCAAGTTTCTTATGTAACACTCTGCGCTCTGGAGAAGCCAATCATGCAGGAATAAAATTGCGGCAAACCTGAAAATAATAAACAGTATTCATGTCATGATCGAAACTAACGCTAGATGGCAGTGCAACAGTTTGACCGTGGCATTGCGGCACTAGCAGACTTATGGGATTGGGATAAATTCATTTCTGTATGTTTTGCTGTAAATATGTGATACTAATTCATCAAGTACTCAGTACATGCTCTTGAAGTTGTGGAAAAAAAAAAAGTCGACAGCATTAAGGTAAGTAACGGAATTTACTCAGAATTGTTCTGCATTCTAATTTCAGTGATTTCTTTTCTATTGCTTAGCTGAAGGACCGCCTCGAAGTTCAAATTTCACCAATGGATTTCATCGCTGTGGTTGTAATTTCGGAATCCTGATTGCTGTACTTTGGTGTAATATTTTGCTTAATGCTGTGTCTGTCGTAGATTTTTACATACAAAGGTTTTTTTTTTTATTTGAATCAATTTATTTCATGTAGTTTTTAAAGACTTGAGTGTCAAATTCCAAGGTTATATGTTATGCCATGCGCGGGATGTTCAAGACCAATTAATGAAGTGATTATTAGTATTTACGTATTAATCGTTTCTGGAAAATCAGATTAGATTAATTATTTCCGAGTGATCTAAAATGATATAAATATACTTTTGTAAAATTGAAGTCTTCGTGAAATTACATGAAGTCTTCAATTTTATACCAGTTTATTTATATCATATACACCAAATTTCATTCACTTTATGTGACATTTTCTTCTTATCTGTATTCTGTGAGTAATTCTACATTCTGAGCATCATTATCAATTATGGGCTTTAATTTTCTATTCCGAGAATGATATTCTGAATCACTTGCGTAATTCGTTATAACATATTAGTTATAACGAATTTCACGTTCAGATCTTTTGTGCTGACTGCAAATAATGTGCAATTAAATCCGCTTTGTGTCTCATGCCATGTGTTTTATTTCTGCTAAATCTTGTGGATATCTAAATATTACGAAATTATTTATGTAAGTAATATTTTATATATGTTAAATAAATTTGTATTAGGAAGTGAAAGAAATTATTTTTATAAATAAAAGTCTTTATGGAAGAAATGATAAAAGCTGCTATGTGAATCGAGGATAAGGAATAGTACAGTCTGAAATTTAATGAAAGTTTTTGCAATACTTCTTTCTTTTCACCATTGACGGAACAGCTGGCCCTCTGGGTTAGGTGCTTTTCAACCTGTTGGATCCAGTCGATGGAATTAAAAATAAATGCATGAAAAAATATAAATAAAGAGCTTAATACTGTGTCCTCCGGGGCCACGAAACGAGGAACATTGAAATAAGGACCAGAACATGGAAAGAAGGTGCATGGTGGAGATTGCTGAGGCTAAGCGGAACACTTTTCACTATTATCGTACATGTTAGGCATACAGTTATATTAAAGATGTGCTATAATAATCAGGTACAGATGTAAAGATGATCAAATACATTGCAAATTGTGGAATAATTAAATGAGTTATGGATTAATCATAATATTAAATAGCCCACCAGCGGCCGAGAGATAATGTCGCTGAACACTGGTAGTTCGGTCCGAGGTTCGAATCCCGCGAACGGGCTGGCTGCATGGGTGTTTTCGTGGTTTTCCCCATGTGTAACGTGTATACGAGCCAGTTTCCCTTAGAAAGTCCTCCACGAAGGCATCCCTCCCCTTAGGCAGATAGCCCTAGTGTGCTTTGCCATAATTAAATACACATAATATTAAGTATAATTAAAAACAGCAACCAAAAAAAAAACACAAGACATTAAGTAAATTAATATATGTACAGAGCGGGCTGCTGATGTCATGCTGTCCAAGGAAAGAAGTCACTCCAGGCTGTCAGCAATGCTTTTAGCAATGATAGTGCAGTCTCTAATGCAGTTGAGCACATATTTATTCTTAATTGTGTTCTTGTACCATGCCGATATATTGATTGCAATTGGTCTTTTTAAATGTGAATTCCCTGTGTGCGAGCAGTCAGACAGATAGTGATCTGGGTCACCAGTACTGCCACAAATACATTGGTCACTGTCTCTTAGGCGAAATTCGGGAAGATAGGACATATATGGGCCATGCCCTTTCGGATACTGTGAATAATGTAATTATGACAAAGCACACTAGGGCTATCTGCTTAAGGTAAGGGATGCCTTCGTGGAGAACTTTCTATGGGAAACTGACTCGTATACATGTTACACATGGGGAAAAAACCACGAAAACGCCCATGCAGCCAGCCAGTTCACGGGATTTGAACCTTGGACCGAACTCCCAGTGTTTAGCGACTGTTACTTTTGAATAAATAGCTGAATTGGTAACTGAATAAAAATGTAGGCAGGAATCAAAAGTAATTAAACAGGCCAAAATAACTAGCTAAGATAATTAAGTAATTCCCTAAGAGGCATAAAATTCAGTGAAAGAATCATTTTTATCAGAGAAGAGACTATTTGAACAATTTAAAACTAATGCTGCAATCTGGTTTTGAAGTTTAATGTTAACAAAATTAAAATAAAAAATTGTGATCATAAAATTATTTATCCATTACCAGATAAAAGAAGAGTTTATTGAAAATTAAGGAGGTAAAAAATGAAGTAAGAGTTTCAGAAGAAAACCAGTACGAGGTCAACTATAATAGTCTGGATGTTAGGCAATGAAGCTAAAGCTGTATTGTTGTGAAGATGTAAATACTTATTCTTAGAGCAGTATCATTTTATGTTATGCTTTAAATTTAATTTCTAACAAGATATGTATTTAATTTAAGAAAATAAAGCAAAATGTGAAGAAATGGAAATAATGTAGCATTTTGATAGTAAAAACCAAGATGTGGGAATTTGAAAATTCTCCATAGCATATTTCTTATAAGTATGTTTTAATATTAATTATTAAAAGTGACTAATAATTCTTTTAATTATGTTTTTAACTTTGAATCTATTTTGTTTACTCTTATGCCGTCATTATGAGCCCACCAGCAAGTAAGCAGTAAAGTCGCTGAACACAGGGAGTTCGGTCCAAGGTTCAAATCCCGTGAACGGGCTGGCTGCATGGGCATTTTCATGGTTTTTCCCCCATGTGTAACATGTATACAAGTCAGTTTCCCGTAGAAAGTCCTCCACGAAGGCATCCCTTACCTTAAGCAGATAGCCCTAGTGTGCTTTGCCATAATTATATAAACCAAACCAAAACCAAACTTATATATCATTATTCCAAAATTAAAGCTGTATTATTTATTCTGTATCTCTTGATTTCTGTAACTAATGAATTTTTATGTTAATATCATAACCAGCTACCTATTATGACATACATCCAGTTAAGTATTAAAAGGGAATTTATTCTAATTATGTTATAATTCTTTCTAAGAATATGAAATAACCCATGATTCAAAATGTATGCAAGCAAAAATGGTGTGAAGATATTATGATGAAAAGATATGTTAAATAAATTTTTTTTGTAATAGATACTTACATTTTTATTCATATATTTCATATTTGGGTTAAAATATGTTTCAGAGTACCCCTTGGTAAAGATTGGCGATTTTTTTTTTTTTTTGGCACCATTGGTGTTTATGTCCAACACTCAACACTTTCCCCAGTAAAATGGCATCCCAAACATAATGCAACAAAACATAATTAAAACAAAAAATATATATTTTCAATAAACTGCATTTTAAATCAAAGAAGGAAATAACATGAGAATGGAAATACATGCCATCTAATCTACATAGTACAAAAAGGAAATATTGACTTACCTTATTTAACAGTTTCTGTTTCTTCAATATGTGTGACACACGGAATTTCTTAACAGCATCCTAAAACTATTTAAAATGATCTAAACAAGAAACTCTATACTACCACTGCCACATTAATTCACAAAAGTAAAAGTAAAAAATATCCTCCAGACTGCCAGACTGTTGGTAGCATTTCATTTGAAAATTCCTTTTTATTACATTCCACATACCTTCCATAGTGTTGAAATGAGCTCTGGTTTTGAAATCCTTAAATCTCGCTGCGTAATTTACCAAGAGGTGAACGAAGCCACTTAAATCTTGATTTAAAAACCAGTGGATCAATGTTTCCTTTCTCAAATCATAACAGGGTCTCATATCATAACAGGGTTTCCATAACGTTCAAATACTCAAGTTACCATAAATGAAAAAACAACTTCGCGATAATCCAAGGGGTACCCTAAAATATAGGCTAACCCATATTTGAATTTAATAAAAAAAAAAAAATGTGTATTTTGGCAGGGTTTTTTTTTTTTTTTTTTTTTTTTTTTTTTTTTTTTTAATCATTCAAGTGCTAAAATTTTTTGACTTATTTTCAGTGACTGCCTGTAGCAAGCGAACTGATAGTACTGTGATTTAAAAACAAAATACAACGATGGCATTCGCAGGACTCAGGAAACAGATTAATAAGGCCAATCAGGTATATATTTGTTCTTAATCTTTCTCAAGAGAATTAGTGCTAGTTTTATTTTCTTAAAAAATTGTAAATTTGTTTTTATGTGTTTTATTTTTCACATAGTTCCTCTGTAGCTGCAAAATTAAGTAACTGGAAAAGAAAAAGATGAAAAATAAATTTTTTTTCTTATTGTTTAACATAATTTTGCATCCATGACTTAACAAATATATTGTCACAGTTATGAGTGTACAAAAATTACATTCTTATACTTCTCTGTGAATAATAATAAATTAAATTCTTATATTTCTCTTTGAATAATAATAAATTAAATTCTTATACTTCTCTTTCTGGAAAATAAAATGTTATTCTTGCCCCCCAAGTATTGTTAAGGAGCTTCCAAGTATTAGAAAAATGTTTAAAATAATGGTACCTTTCCGTTTTGCCAGCGCAGGCGATCAAGGTTGCCAGTAATGGTACAACTGATGCCAAACAGAATATCCTCGCTGGTAACCTTTTACGCCTCATTTTCAAAACAAGTCACAGCCATTTCTTATCAGATTGATTGTTTTTTTTTTTTTTTTTTTTTTTTTTTTCAATACTGGCATACAATTACACAGAATTTTTGCCAGATAGTTCAATTTTATACCCTAAGGCCATTTGCAGCAATTAAGTCAATTAGGATGCAATCACACCACTCACCCGAAGGCAAAAATATAGAAAAGGCAACGTCAAGGGTTAAATTCATCCATTCTAATGAGAATGCATTAACAAAGTAAATCACTGCGGGTTTACATAATTTCTGAGTAAGCTATTCATATGAATTGAAATAATTCTTGCATTTAAACTTGTATTCCAAATTAAGATTTAACTTGAAAGTAATGTAGATAATTACTGAGAGAATTAGATTTTTGTAGCGTAGGTCACGTGAGATGAGATCACTTGGGGCCACGTAATATGAACCAGCGAATCAGGATGTTGAACCATGAAAGCATAGTAAATTCTTAAATGAATGTCATTTTACAAATTTATTGTCTTTATTGGCTTTTTACACAATTTTAAACAATATTAAAATGTTTATGTCTTCAAAATAAAAAAATCTTAGAACTAACGTTTGTTAACATTTTTTATGTGTATACTGTATGTTGTAGCCAATAAAGTCTGCTTGGCGAAATGGAAAAGTAAAAAAATAACATTTTTAATTAACTGGTGTGAAGGAAATATTATGAAATTTAAATCAGCTTGCTTTTTCACGTGCTGATGTTTCTGACAGGGCTGTGGAGTCAGTAGGGAAAATGACCGACTCCGATTCCTGGGATTTTAATGACTCCGACTCCCTCTCTCTCTCTGTATATATATATATATGTAAACATATACACATGGGTTACAGCTTATTTTTTTTAATATAAAAGAAGTAATAAATGCTACAAAAAATTGATGGCATAGCAAATTATTTATATTAATTAACATTTGTTATGAAATGGAAAAACTGGCATTAGTTATTTCTAAGAAACAGTATAGCTTCGGTAAGATTTTCTTTGTTCGAGGGCCATAGATCCAAGCTGATAAACTTCAGAGCTGAGAACTTTCCACACTAACTTGAGTAGGAGGAAGAGTTTTACTATTAGGGCTACTTCTTTTAACTTTTCAGGATATATTTTTCTAAGTTCTAAAAGAGCTGTCTTGCAAGCACAATCATATTTCTCTATTTCTTCAAAGGCCATGTATAAATCTTGTTTGTATTTTTAATTTTTATATCTAAAGGCTCTTGTTTTTTATTTTCATTCGCTTTGCCTTGACCTTTTCAATATTATTCAAAAATATTTCTCAAAATCTAATTCATCGATGGAAAAGCATGATAGAGACTCATTTGCAATGTCTGCAGTTTGACTGTCCTGATTCAAATTCTCCAATTGTTCAGAGAATAATTTCATTCTTAATGAAAGTTCATAGGTGACTTTCTCTGCCTTTTTAATTTTTTCGTCATCCAAGAAAATTTGGTGTTTCGAATCTCCATATATTGAACCCAGCAAGATCTCATTGTCTAGCAAACTAGTTTCTCTTTTCTTCATTGAAGAAATGATTCCATCTGCAATAAAGCCTCCATTTCAGAAAGAAGAACATCTCATTGTCGCCTCTTGTCAATTCTTCAGATTGCAGCTTTTTTTTTTTTTTTTTTTTTTTTTTTTTTTTTTTTTTTTTTGTGGCTATATACGGTATAGAAAGAAGAGTTTCCAATTCTGCAAGATCATTCCACAGTCTTTCTGTTAGTGAAACATTAGGGTTATCTACATCTCCTAAAAAAGTTCTTAATTCTAAAAACCTCTTTATCATCAAATATTGTACTTCCTTATCGCATTGCTTGATCAATAATTGCTCCATTTCCCTGCTCGCTTCCTAAGAATGGCATCAATTTTAGGATTTCTTGCTGCTGTTGCTGCTTACCTAAATTTATTGTTGAGATTTGTAACTAAATGAATCAGTTTAATCACTAATGGCAAATATCACATCCATCTTCCTCCCTTATATTTATTTATTAATAGATAAATAAAATAGAAAATAACTATTTATTTATATATACAGTCCATAAATAAAAGCAATAACTCAACTTGTCATTAGTTTTTTTTTTCAATTCATTTTAATTTCATTTCAAATTCGAACTGTCCAATGAAAACTGGAGTCTGAGTCGACCTGTTTTTAGCGACTCCTGTTCTGACGCCTTTTACCCCAAAATCTGCCCGACTCACAGCCCTGGTTTCTAAACACCTGAATTTGCCGCTTCTTACAATCTGAAAGCATTTCTGATATTGGTTTAATACATTGATTTTACTGCCAAAATCTTAAGGGCTATACACGCTGGGATTTGTCTGAGCTCGTGCAGTCATTTCCACGTTGGCTAACTCCGCTGTACGTGAAGCTTATATTTTTCAACTCGATCTGCTGTGAAATTTGGTTTTGGAGCAGTCTTGGCTATACTTACTATGCTGCATTGTCAAGTGAAGCCGAAGTAATGGTTACCTTGCTGATATGATAGTCCACGCTGCTACAAACATCGACGCACCTTATGAGCTGTTACTGGGTGTGCTGCGAACATGCCCATTTCCTGATTAATGGTCCGTGATGTGGTTGTATGGTTTTGCAGGGCTGACCTCACAATATGTCTGTCCTCACTGGCATTAGTCATGGTAGGGTGTTGAGATCCTGTATGCCATTCAGCATTACCCTCAACAGTCCATTGATTCCATATTTGCGTGAGAGTGGGTGGATGTCGACCAGTGCGACCCGCGATATCGCAGAACAATCATTAACACTTTCCATAGGCAAAGATCCTGCCTCTATCGGATTTCGAAACTTGCTGGTAAGCATTTTCTCTTCTTATTCGAGGCATAACACAATATTATGGGCAAACACCAACCTTACAAAGCACTTTCCTAATGAGAAATCTATTATACAGTCAAAAGTCTTTAATCCAGACGTCCATAATCCAGAATGATCTATAATCGGGACCTCAAAGCTACAAACTTTCTGCGCATGCATAAATGCATTAATGCATTTATGCATGTGCGTTAAATGTATAACAGACGGTAAAAGCTAAGCTAAAATTATCTAATTATCTATTTCAGTTAACGTTGCAGATTGCATTGTTACTTAATCTTTGAATTGGATCCGACTTATTATTTTTTGCAGACTGTTAGAGCAATTTTATAAAAAGTAAGCTTGAACTTTCAATTATGTCAAAAAGAGTTTCCCATTCTGGAGCTCCCAAAGGGTCTACAAAGCGAAAGCATGTTTCGATGTCCATTTAGCAAAAAGTGGAATTGCTGCAAAAAATGGATAAAGGCATGAAGAAAGTGACAGAGAGGTGATTTGTTTCTCTAACCATTATGAAATCTGTTTATCAATTTCACGCTGCTCTGTCGGGGGGGGGGACGTTGCGGTGCGCAATGAACTGGAAGTTGATCTGTCAGCACTATCCTCATCTTCAGGGCAGATGATTTTATTTTATTCAGCTTATAATTCCTCACTGAATGTAATGTTTCATCTCGATGTACTCCATCTTTGATATGATTTAAATCAAATTCCTTGTCACTATAAATATCACGAATACACATCAAATAGTTTTGTGGTTGCAATTTTCTAATTTCGACTATGCGTAATGTGTGCTTTGTGCTTGCGTGCGTTGAAAGAAATGTTTAATAAAGTAAACAAATAAATATTAAGCTTTTTTTTAAAATTTTGATACCCTTTAGATCATAATTGCTCTTTATTTCATAAATTACGGTTTCATATTTTTAATTTTATAATTTCTGCATGACATCTTACCAGATTTAAATTGATAATCTATAATCCGGAATCGCCAAAGTCCCGACGAGTCGGGATTAAAGACTTTTGACTGTTCAACTTTTCTTTTATGTAGTGCTTCAGATGTTGTTTCTCCTCATGTGTGATCTAAATGTGTTCAATTACATATCCCAATTTCTTCCTTTCATGTGATTTTGACGTTTGTCAGATCATTCCTTCCTGGTGTTGCAATTTTAATGGCCTGCAGTGTATATTTTTAAGCAGTTTGAGCATGAGATTATATTCACTTATTTATATAATTTAAATCATTAAGTAAAAGTTGCTTATAGGAGCAAAGTAGTAAATTTTTTAAAAAAAAGATTTCCGAACTCTAGTATTTATTGTAAGTTGCTAAGCATTATCAACGTATCAAAATGAAACGGACATTAGCTGTTTAAATTACAAATTTTATTTCTTACATAAGGGTTATGTAATACATTATACATATTAAGATAAATGCATATTAAAATGCATCATTAATCAAGTAGTTAAAACATTCTCAACATACCTTAGGCACACTCTTGTTTGAGGAGATTACAAGAATTCTGTTGTCATTCCTTTCTTTCCATCAGTTAGCTATAAAATTGCACATATTTTACAGAAATTTAAATTTACACTCAAGAGCCAAAACATTATGACCACCTGTCAATAACGAGTTGGGCCATCTTTGGTGCAACACAGCTTCAACCCGCCTTGGCATAGATGCCACAAGTCCTTGATAGATGGCCAGAGACAGATTGTACCAGATGTTGTAGCAACGGTCACGCAAATCCGAGATATTGCGAATTGGTGGTCTTCGACCTCTGAGCTGCTGTCCCATAACATCCCAAATGTGTTCTATCGGATTGAGATCCAGTGAGTTAGGCGGCCAGGACATTAACTAGAAATCAGCATCTTGTCCCTGGAACCACTCCAACAAAATTGTAGCCTTGTGACATGGGGCGTTGTCCTATTGGAACATTCCATTTCCAGCTTGAAAAACAGAGGCCATGTAAGGGTGCAACTGGTCCCCAATGATGTTCAGATATCCTGTAGCATGGGCAGCCCCTTCTGGCATAGGTTTTCATAGAAAACCAGGTGGTTGGGGGCTTTGCCCAATTTGGTACCCTGTAGCATTCATGGTCTGCTCTACCACAACAACGAGTCCCAGAGACGCCCAAGAGAACGTCCCCCAGAGCATAATACCTCCACCACCGACCTGTGTATGACCTACTGTGCATTGAGGGAGCGACTGCTCGCCTGGAAGACAGCGTATCCTGACATGGCCATCAGTGTGATGAATGACAAACCGTGATTCATCTGACCAGGCAACTCTCTCCCACCGATCCATGGACCAGTCGCGATGTTCCCGGGCCCAGCGCATGCGCAGTTGCAGATGACGCTTGTTCAGCTAAGGCACACAAGTGGGACGTTTGCTGCGTAGCCCCATATCCAACAGTGTCAGCTGAACAGTGTGCTCCGATACTTTTCTACTTGGCCCTGCATTGTATTCGGTTGTCAGCTGAGCCACTGTTTGGCTCCGGTTTTGCTTCACTATGCGAGACAGTCTCCGACGACCTTTTTCTTTGATAGCGTGTGGACATCCGACACCATGTCGTCTACTGCTAGTTTTGCCGTCATTCATCCACTTTTCATACGTACTAACAAGTGGAGATCGCGAACAACCCACGAGTCGTGCAGTTTCGGATATACTTGTTCTGAGCCTTCGAGCCATTACAATCTGCCCTCTATCAAAGTCGCTTAGATCCGCAGCCTTTCCCATCACACACAGAAGTGAAAGAATGATTCTTCAGACTCTCCAGCAGCAGTTAAATACCACTTCCACCTGATCACGTGCCTTCCACATCATCCAGACACATTCATTGCAAAATGTAGGGCTGGTCATAATGTTTTGGCTCTTGAATGTAGGTTCGTTTATTCTCCTATCAACAAAATTCCGAGTTCCATACTCAAGAACCCCATTCCAGATATGAATTCCTTGGGTATTTACAGGATTCCTTGTCAGTGTGATTTAATTTACATTGGTCAAACTAAGAGAGCCTTAAAATTTTGTGTTAAGGAACATAAGGCATATGTTAGAAAAAAGGAAATGCAGAAGTCTTCTATTGCCCAGCATTGTTAGTCCAAGAATCACACTTAGAATTTTTCTGCAGCAGAAATTATTCAAAAAAGGTCTTCCATTAGTGAATTAGATTTTCTAGAGGCATTTCACATTCAAAAAATCTTTCTGTTATAATTAATGACCCTAATTCCAATCTACCTTTGTCTTCAGCCCTTTAAGGAAATTAAGGTTTAGTTCTCGTTTCATCTCATTTCATCAATAGATGACACCAGTAGCTTAACTCCTGCTCAGCCATTCTTATCTTATCTAATCACTGTATCTCGCTCATTTGCGCTTTGGCAGCTGAGGATGATGGTTTGGTAAAATCATTGAAACTAGTAATGTGAAAATTTTCAAATATAATGCTGATTTTTGTTGTTTGACTTCTAAATTAATACATTATACATATACAGTCAAAAGTCTTTAATCCGGACTCGTCGGGACTTCAGCGATTCCGGATTATCGGTTTAGAGATCCGGATTATAGATCATCAATTTAAATCTGGTAAGATGGCATGCAGAAATTATAAAATTAAAAATATGAAATCGTAATTTATGAAATAAAGAGCAATTATGATCTAAAGGGTATCAAAATTTACAAAAAAAAAGAGCTTAATATTTATTTGTTTACTTTATTAAACATTTCTTTCAACGCATGCATGCGTAAAGCATACATTACACATAGTCGAAATTAGAAAATTGCAAACAGAAAACTATTTGATATGTATCTGTGATATTTATAATGGCAAAGAATTTGATTTAAATCATATCAAAGATGGAGTACATTGAGATGAAATACTACATTTAGTAAGGAATTATAAGCCAAATAAAATAAAAACATCTACCCTGAAAATAAGGATAGTGCTGACAGATCAACTTCCAGTTCATTGCTCGCCGCGACGTTCCCCCTCCCCCCAGAGCAGCGTGAAATTGATAAACAGATTTCAGAATGGTTAGAGAAACAAAGGATATGCCTTTATCCATTTTTTGCAGCAATTCCACTTTTTGTTTGATGGACATAGAAACATGCTTTCGCTTTGTAGATCCTTTGGCAGCTCGAGAATTGGAAATTCTTTTTGACATAATCGAAAGTTCAAGCTTACTTTTATAAAATTGCTCTAACAGTCTGCAAAAAATAATTCGAAGGATCCAATGCAAAGATTAAGGAACAACGCAATCTGCAACATTAACTGAAATAGATAATTAGATAATTTTAGCTTAGCTTATACTGTCTGTTATACATTAAACGCGCATGTGTAAACGTAACGCGTTTACGCATGCGCATAATGTTTGTAGCTTTGAGGTCCGGATTAAAGACTTTTGACTGTATTTTTTCTTTTACACACTTTTTTTCCTTTGAAAATAGGTCTCAAAAACGGGGTGCATCTTATACACTGATACTGATTTTTTTATGTTGAAACTCAGTTTTTGATTACATTCATTTCTGGAAATTTCTGTTCGGAGTTATGCGATTTTTTTCTTTTCTTGTTTCTTTGCGAATTGTGGGAATATTACAGTTACGTAGAATTCAGTGAATGTGCATGCGCTCTCATCGACGATCACAGCTGACTTCGTTTATGCTTTACAATTCTTGTGAACAACTTTTAGGTGCGTGAAATTTCAAGGGACTCTTCATTTAGCTCTGGAGATGAATTATGATGAAGATGAGTAAAAGGTATTCTTTCCCAAATAGATTGGGTATTTACAGAAGGTATTACTTTGTATTTGTACTACTTTATATTTAAAATACTGAAAATTCATTATAATGATCAGTAATAAAGTTTTATAGTTCAAAAATGTGTATGGAAAAGTGGGTGCATCTTATATGCTGGCAAATACAGTATGTACATTTTTGCTGCACTTCAATTCCAAATATTTCCTTCAGTTTTTCTAATTTAATTAATTGATCCCACTAGGCAATTTAATTAATTGATCCCACTAGGCAATTTAATTAATTGATCCACATCAAAAACTGCTAATTTTGAAATAATTAAATATCTGATCAATTTTTGTTGCACAGGAGTCAAACTTCTTGTATTTTTACTGCCTTGGTGTTTTTTCATAACTTAATTGACCCCACAAAGCAAGTTGACATCAAAAACTGCAAATTTTGAAATTAAATATTTGGCTTAGTTTTGTTGCCCAGGAGTAAAACTTCTTGTTATTTTTTCATAGCAAGTATAAAACTTTTCGAAACGTGAGTATAGGAACTAGTAGACTGCATTGAGAGTTATATTACATTATTCGTTCATTTTTTTAATTTGATATTGCCAAAACATAAATATTTTCATCATTTAAAACACTTCTTTATTTGAAAGTTTATGTCTACGGCCAATGATTGCGAAAATTAAAGACCTGGTAAGGGGAGTGGGTGTATACACACACACATATATAGATATATATGCAAGATAAAAAGTATAAAAACAAACTTCTAAATTTTTATTGGCTATTTTTCACTTAATTTGGGAACTTCATCTCTCGGTCCTAAAAATAGCACAGTTGTTCAAATTAATCATGTGATCTTACTTAACCCCTAATGCAGATATCTTTTGCCCAATCAAAGTAATTTGTAAACCAAAACCTTGCTGTTCAGACGCTGCTGCAATCACATTTTTATCGCCCTAGTATCAAAATTGTAAATGTTCTTTAATAGGCACGAGTAGAGTGCCAAGTGAATTTTGGCCACCAAAATGTGAATTTAAATAAAAAAGGAATTTAATCTGGCTCGACTGCTTCTTCTTCAAAATGGATGGATGCTCTAAGCATCAAGTATCTTAGCAATCAGCATTTCTATGCATCTACATTTCAGTTTTCTTACCTCAGTGCTTCCAAATTTGTGCTTTTCAGTGGAACATTTATTCCTCAGATGGGTTTCTGTAAAATAGTACAGTCAAAAGTCGTTAATCCGGACTCGTCGGGACTTCAGCGATTCCAGATTATCGATTTTTCCGGATTATAGATCATCAGTTTAAATCTCGTAAGATGGCATGCAGAAATTCTAAAATTAAAAATATGAAACCATAATTTATGAAATAAAGAACAATTATGATCTAAAGGGTATCAAAATTTACAAGAAAAAAGCTTAGTATTTATTTATTTACTTTATTAAACATTTCTTTCAATGTAAGTTGTTTAAGTTGCTTCGTTTTATGTGATAATACTTTCTCTTTAATTCTATAAACAGACATAATTTCTTGTTCAGTTACAAAGTTCCGCTGTTTACGTCCCATAATTGCTGTGCCGAGAATACCGAATAACTTGTCAATTGAAATATTTTCGTATTCACTAACCTCTCTGTCACCTTTTTCACGTCTTTATCCATTTTTTGCAGCAATTCCACTTTTTGTTTGATGAACATCGAAACATACTTTTGTTTTGTAGATCCTTCGGGAGCTCCAGCATCGGAAATTCTCTTTGACATAATCGAAAGTTCAAGTTTACTTTTATAAAATTGCTCTTACAGTCTGCAAAAAATAATAATCCGGATCCAATTCGAAGATTAAGGAAGAACGCAATCATCAACATTAACTGAAATAGATAATTAGATAATTTTACCTTATACCGTCCGTTATACATTAAACGCGCACGCGAAAACGTATTCTGCGCTTGCGCACATGCATTTGCGCAGTAGTAAAGGTCTTACGCGCATGCTTAAACGCCTATGCGCATGTGTCAACGCGGCGCATGCGCAGAAAGTTTTTATCTTTGAGGTCCGGATTATAGATCATTCCGGATTATGGGTGTCCGAATTAACGACTTTTGACTGTATCTGCAAATTCATCATTCTAAAAGATATTGGCTATTCAAATACTGGTGTGCTATCATTACATATATATATTGGTATTGCTGATTACAATAAAAAAGAGAAATGCACAACTAGATGTTATAGCAATCCCATATACAGAATTTCAGTATTCTATCACTAATTGTTTTTAAATTAGCGTGAGGTACATATATATGTGCAGACATCTTGGAAAACTTCATCTTGAATCCATTTTGGAATAAAGAATCCTTAATTCTGCTTGTGTTTACAGACATAATGCAAAAAATTAGTCAAATTACCAGTTACATACCATTGTGAATAAAATAAATCACAAATCCTATTATGACATCTATCAGGATTGTTGCAGAGTTGCCAACTCTCCAGATTTAGGCGGTAAGCGTCTGATTTCTGACCATTCTTCTGCCAAATTGAGTTACAACATCTTTCTCTTGTTCTTAAAATTTCTCAAAATTTTTATGTAGCTTGGCTTAATATTTCGTTATTTACACCCTCCTGCCAAAAAAAAAAAAAAAAAAAAAAAGTTGTCTGAAAGCACTTGTTTTTCCTCTAGATTACATAAAGAAAACCAAAATCATTTCATCAATGGGAAATTATAGTGTGCTTCTGCTTTGTGAGTGAGAGCATGTGTTTTGAAAACATTGTGTTCCAGTTCTCCAACAAACGTCGAGCGTAGCTGGATCTGGCAGATATTAACCAATGAGCGCAAAGCAAGATCGAGGTTGTTATTTTATTCATCTTGTTGCTGAGCGTTGTGATTGCACTTGCTTTCGAGAAATAGTTTAAGAAATTGCAATATTTTATTTATATCTGTGAAAACGTAATATATTCATTTTTTTTTTTTTTTTTTTTTTTCAAAATTCATACTCAGATGATTTTCTTTCTGTTTCCTGAAGGAAATGTAATACATTTGCAATGTGTACTGTTTGTCATTGCAATTTTGATTTTGCATGGTGAAAAGGCCAGTTTCTGAAACATGTGCGTACATAAAAGCATGAGGAAAAAATTAGTTATAAAAACGAAAAATTAAATTTTTTTTGTGGAAACAAAGGACCAAAAAGTTTTGAATGCAGAATGCCTGTTTTCTGTTTTTTACTGGAGCACAACCTGCCGTCGAATGCATCAGATCATGCTGCAGCTTTATTAAAAATGGTTTCCCGATAGCAAAATCGTTAAGAAGTACACAAATGCAACGACCAAGTTGAAGAAATCTGTATGAAAAATAGATCTTTGTTATTGATCACATTAAAACAATTGCATTCTGTCTCTCTATGGATGGAAGCAATAATACTGGTTCAAAACTGCATCCAATTATTGTTTCTTTTTTTTTAATCCAATGTCTTCAGAAATGGAGTGTAATTTACTTTCTCTTCCCACTTTAGGACATTCGACAGGCTTTAATATAACAAAGCTAATTATTAAAGCTTTAAAAGAAAATGCAGTTGCTGTGAATAATTACTTAGCTCTTGGCGTAGATAATGTACCTGTAATGGTAGGTTTGAAAACTGGTTGTTACAGGCATCTTGGAAACAGAAATTTCAGATTTGCAAATTATGAGGTGCACCTTTAACCTCCTTAAATTTAGCAACTGTAAAAGGGTCAGCTTCTTTACAGATACATGTGGATGAACACATTATTGATATTTATTATTATCTTGAAAGGAGTTCTAAAAGGAAGAAAAAATTGAAATAATCCTAACAGCTGTGTAGTACTGAAATAATAAAAGTTTCGAAATATGTACGTACACACTGGTTATCTTTAGAGAAATGTTTATCTAGAATCCTCGACCAATGGAACCCACTTCCATTTTTTAAAGGAGAAGTAAATGCTTCTAGAGTTAAGATAAAAGGCCCTGTTGAAAGTTATAAAATACTGAAAGTAAATGGATATATAGTGACTACTTCCACTATTGCAAATTGGAAAATTCAGTCATTCTCACTGATTGATTCAGTCAGTCTGAGAAAAATTAAGTAACTTCTGCACCAATGAGAAATTTAATTGTCAGTTCTCAAAATAATACTACAAAATATAAGTGTAAGGCTGATACAAATTTCTCTCAAAATAAGAGAAATATCTCAGCAAAGGAAACATTTTTCAATTGCTGTGTAAGTTTATCTTATGAAGAACGATTATTTATGTTTTTGTCGTCGGACCTTAACAAAGATTTTTGCTTTTTTGTACAATTCATTCGGTGTTCTGAACACAGTTCTACAAAGCAGAATTCCATTAATTGTGTAATGATCTGTTTAAAGACATTTATTGAAGTTTGTAAAACCAATCTTTGTTTTTTCTTCGTCTATATATATGATTTATGGTGAAATAGAAAATCAGAAAAAATATGAAGATTTGGTAATAGGGGCTGCAACTAATAAAGTAGTGGAATAACTTTCAGAGGAAGAAAAAAATAAGTTTTCTCTCCATGTTAGAAGCTACTTCTGCTGAGTATGTGATTGCATACTACATAAATTCCCATTCAATGATGAAGTGATTTTACATGCTAAATTTGCAGATGTTTCTATTCTAGAAAATGTATCTTTTTCTGATATGAGATATTTTTTGAATAGATTTCTAATTTTACTTCATTTAATCATGAAAGACGATAATATTGATGTTGAACAGATAAATTTCATTTGCAGTTTCCAATTAAAAAAACTTGGATAAAGTTATAAAACCAGCTAGGATTGACACTCAGTTGAGTTTAATTGGAAAACTGAAAGGTGCTAATGGAACTTTAAAGTATAGAATAACGCTGGCCGTCCTGACATTCCTCATAGTAATGCGGAGTGTGAGAGGATTTTTCAGTGTTGTTGTGAAAACAAGGACTAAATTTAGATCAAATATTATTAGTAATGACATATTAGAAAAACTTTTATTAGCAAAGTTTCTTTTTTAATGAAAACTAAATCTGCCACTGTTACATAGCATTTGTACAAAAACTAATTAAAGTATTTCTTTTGTTTTTGTTAAAAGATGCAACTAATAATTTTTTTTTTTACATGTAAATATTTTTTTATATTGTTTGCATTTAAGAATTAGTAAGTGGACTTTAAGATATTAATCAGTAACTATTTAAAGTAAATTCATTATTAAAAATATGTATTTTTATCATTCAAAAATATATATTTTTATCATTCAAAAAATCTTTTTGTTGTAGAGAAAAATCCTCTGATTTCTTTTAAAAAAATCTGATTTTTGAGTGTAGTAGTTTTGCAAGTATGTTGTTCATATCCAACTCATTTTCTTTTCATTTTTGTATTTTTCATAGACAGTTTTGTTTTATACTAATGGCTTTTCCATCATTCAGCCAACAAGCAAACATAACTTTTATGTTTAAAAACAAGGCTTTTATCTTTACAACTTAGTTGTTCGAATATTGAATATAATTTTTTTAAATATATTCTTTTTTTTTTTTATTTTATTAACATTTTGGGTACTATTCTGTTATTGGAACCAAATTCAGAAATGCATGTACGTACATGTGTATGTATGAAGTATATGCATATATGCATACAAGAACACGCTTTCATACCTTTCTGAATCCGGTCCTGATAACAGAACAGTACCACATTTTGCATTGCTTTTCACTATCTTTTCATGAACATGTGACAATACACTTCATTTTAAACTTTTTATCTTTCTTACTAGGGTATGGAATGGCAGGTGCAAAGTACTGGTTGGTTAGGGAAGGGAGTAAAGGTGTAGCAAAATACCAGAATGGGTGTTTAAAGAGTATAGTTTTATTGGCAGTTAAAAATTTTAACTATAAAAACAATTTGTCAGATCTGTAGATATACAGTGGTTCCCAAAAGTGTTCGTACACTTATGATTTTCATTGAAATAGGGCTCTATCCATTAATTAAAAGTAAACTTTCTGAATGAGATTTTAATAATAAGATCTATAATCTGTAATCTATTCGTAACAAAATTACATGAAATATTTTTAAAATATAGTGAAACTTTATTTTTAAGATATTAATAATCAAAAAATGATAAACATTTTATCTCACAAAAGTCTTCGTACACTGAAATATTTTTAGATAAAATCAAAATTAGAATTACTGTTTGCTGCTTTTTTTTTAATTTTTGCATTGTGGTGGCATTTAAAAAAACGTTTACTTTAATTTTTTATTGTTTACTTCATATTCTATTTATTATTGAAAAATGGGTCGCAGTCATAAAGAAATCGCAAACAGCGTTTGAAAATTGATAATTTTTCACCATAGTAGTGGTAAATCAATTCGAAATATCGCTCAATCAGTTAATTTATCCCATTCTACAGTGCAGTATGTGATAAAACGCTTTAAAGAAGAAAATTAGATTGAAAACAAGGTAAGAAAAGGTCGACCGAGAAAGTTAACTAAATGTGATGAAAGATTTATTATTAGAAAATTTGTGAAAAACCCACGTTTGAGTGCTGTAAAAGTTTCTGCAGAATTTAATACAAAGTTTTCTATTTCAATTTCAGCTTAAACTGTTCGACGAGTTCTCAGAGAAGCTGGATTATATGGGCGTTCTGCCCGTAAAAAAAATTTTGTTAGTGAGAAAAACAGAAAGCTTAGGCTTTCATTCGCAAAATCAATGATAAATACACCTGAAACATACTGGAATAATGTTCTATTTGCTGACAAAAGCAAATTTAACGTTTTTGGTTCCGATGGTCGAATAACTGTATGGAGAAGAAAAAATGAGCAACTTCATTCTAAGAACTTAGTTTGAACAGTTAAGCATGGCGGTGGAGGTGTTATTGTGTGTGTGGGGGGGGACATAACAGCATCAGGACTAGGTAATTTGGTATTTATTGATGGCATAATGAATTATTCTCTTTATTTAAATATTTTAAGAGACAATTTAAAATTATCAGCCCAAAATTTGGGTATTGGAAACAACTTAATTTTTAATCATGATAACGATCCTAAGTATACATCTCTCAACATTCGCCTGTAGTGTCTCTATAATTGTCCACAGATTTTGAAAATACCACCTTAGTCGCCAGATTTAAACCCCATAGAACAGATTTGGAAAGAGCTGGAGGTTAAAGTACGAAAACACGACATCAAAACAAAAAGTGAACTCAAAACAGCCATGATGGAAGAATGGATGAACATTAATACAGAAATTACAAAAAAAAAAAAAAAAAAAAAAAAAAAAAATAAATAAAAAAAAAAAAAAAAAAAAAAACTAGTAAAATCTATTCCCAGACATTTAAAAGCTGTTGTGGATGCTAAAGGATATCCTACTAATATTAATTTAACGAAAAAGGAAAATATTTACTAATATGTCGAGATTTTTTTGAAGTGTACAAAGACATTTGTGAGATAAACTGCTTGTCATTTTTTTATTATTAATTTCTTAAAAATAAAGTTTCACTATATTTAAAAAATATTTCATCTAATTTTGTTACGAATAGAATATTCGTAAAATCTCATTCAGAAAGTTTACTTTTAATTAATGGATAGAGCCCTATTTCAATGAAAATCATAAGTGTACGAACACTTTTGGGAGCCACTGTATATTATGAAGGGTTTAGTTATAGAGTCCTTCTCTACCCTTATCTCTTGCATTGGTTTTTCATAGGAACCAGTGCCGTTTTTATGTTGATAAACTCAAAAATTAATCAAAAAATTGTTATATATTGTTATTTTTCTTATTTGAACTATTCCATCACCTCTATATTTCTGATTTAATTGTGGTTTCCACCTCCACCCAAATTTCTTTGCATAAAGAACACATCATTATTTTTGGGTTCTCGAACGGGTAATAATAGTGATTGTGGAGAAAAATCTTTATGAGCAAGTATCAGTTGCCCAGGTTAAGAGCATGTAGAGCAAGACAATAAATCATTTTCAGCGTAGTATTCTTCGGATGCTGCTTATTAATATTCTGTGCGAGGCATAAGCAGTATGCATAACATGATTTAATTTAATGTACATCATATTTAAGTTCTTGCAGATCATTATTATAAGTGTATCTGGTTTGTTAAAATGTATTGGTAACAATTATAAGCAGTACTAATTTGTAAATGTATGCACCAGTGAAACATTGATTTATAGTTAATATATATATATATGCAAAAGTAGATGTATATAGATTGATTTACTCATTTTCAGCAACGTAAGTTCGATGTAAATGTCATAAAGATAAGCAGTTTTAAAAATAATGCATGCTTTCATTAAGAACTGAGAAATTTTCTACAGAGAATGTTTAGAACTAGGCTTTTCTAAGTTGTTGTTGAAGGGATGTTAGTGAATATTGTTTAGTATACCATAAAATATAAATATATGTGCGCTTTATAAATATGGAGGTAAAATCAGCAGAAAATTCAGTAATCTGAGACAGCATACCTTCTGCATTTTTCGAACAACTAGTTCTGAAGGATAAATTCCACTAGAATTTGTGTAATATTTTGTTCTTGTATTTAAATAAAATTAAACAGGTAGGAGTTGCAGTTATTGCATGATACTGCAGCACTCGTAGTTCATGCTAAAAACTGGTAATTTTAATATAGGGGAAGTGGTCATCAAGTCAATGCAATTATCACTGGCCTGAATATATCAAAATTCTTGAGATGAACCTCTCTGAAATTAACCATTTTTTTCTTTGAAGGTAAATAAACATTGATGTTGAACACTGCCTCTTGAATTTCTACTCATATTTTATATTCCTTCTTCATCATCGATTTTAAGAGTTGTTAAATATTCAAAGTAGTTGTCGCCCGAGTGAATAAACAATAAAAATTAATTAAACTTAAGACAAATGAGAATTTGTCTATTTGATAGGATATACCAAAGTTTAATATTCTGTGCAAGTAGATGGATAAAATTTGAATGTACTTAATGTATGCTTGAGAATTATTTATAACTTTTTTCAGTATATGAGTGAGAAGATTGGTGGAGCAGAAGGTACAAAATTTACTGAAGAATATACAGAAATGGAAAGGGTAAGTGGTCTCTTTTATAACACATTTTAAGAATTCAGCATCTTTTTATAATAGTTTTGCATAAAATATGTGATTTAACATATTGCATGTATAAACATGACTCCTTCCTTTTTCAAAGACATCTCTTTATTTTCAAAATTAAAGAAAGATTTTCAAGTGTTTTCCATCAGATGCAACAACATTTGCCTATCTTCTAGGCAACTAATGGATTTTGTAAAAAAAGAAGGCTGGTTATTTTGAAACAATGAAGTCATGAGGCTAATTTCTGATAAACTAAGCCTGGTAAAAATATATTAAAGGGTGCCCCTAGACAAAAATTGACGATTTTTGGTGATTGGCCAGCAAGGCACAGTTTCAAGATGGCCACTACACAAAACCAAAATAACAAAGAATTGGACAAAATTGGTGTCCATATACACATCGATCTATTTTCACTTAAAAAAACACCGGAGAATTGCGCACATCTGGCATTGCACACTCCCTTGACTTTGTCCATGTACACATCAATCTATTTTCATTAAAAAAAAAATCAAGAGAATGATGACGTCATATAATGCTAAAACAAAGTTACTCATCACCAAAATTGAGCAAAATTTGTAGCTAATAGAAGCTTAATAAACTGCATTTTAAATCATAAAATAAGATAACATAAAAAAGGAAATGCACGTTATTGCATATATGCACTACAAAAAGAAAATATCGACTTGCCATATATTTTCATGTCTTCAGTCTGTGGCACACAAAATTCCTTAACAGCATCCAAAAATTTTCTAAAATTATTTCAACTAGAATATGCATACTGCTATCACCACATAAATTCACAAAAATAAGAGTAAAAAAAAAAAAAAAATCATCTGTAGTGCCGGACTGTCGGTGGCATTTCTTGCATAAACCTTTCTTGCAACAAACCCATTCAAAGTCATCTGAATGATCTTTACATTTGACTATAAGTATTTCCTTCATACAAACAGGAACCTTCATTTGCACACCAGTCAATTAATGTCTTTTCCCCCTTCGTTCCAATTCATACAAGAACTTCACATTCATCTTAAAATGTACATCCATTTTATAGTGTACAACACAAAATAAGTAACGTTCTTCCTAACAGTGACATCCAGCGCAGAAATAAGCTCTTACAAATATTTTTCCATCTGTCAAATTCACCGCAATCATGCCACCAATCTCATCATAATAGGGTTTCTGTAACATTCAACTGCTCAGGTTGCCATAAGTGAAACAACAATTTGGTGATAAATAAAACAGCAACTTGGCGATAATCTAAGGGGCACCTTAAAATATAGAATAACCCTAAACTGTTATCTGGAAATGCTGCTCCATATAGATCAAACTGAATAGAATGTGAACGAGTGATATGTAGGGAATATGATGAGTGGGGCATTATATCTCAGCATAGTACAAATGGAGTTTTCTTGCCCTCTGTCTTTTGACATAATCTGGCTGGTTTTGCTTTAGTGCTTCGTTCAAATTCATTAACTGTTTGCAACTTTCAGAATTGATTGTCTGACTCAACTGCAACAGCTTATAGCAAATTATGGCATTTTGATCCTACCAAATGGACTTCTAGCTGAGTACCCTGCCCCTGGGGATTATATCAGGGAACTGGTCCTCCAACTTGGAGATTGGTTGTAGTGCTAACAATTCTACATTGTAAAAAAATCCTCTTTTGAAGTCGGAAGAAGCAAATACCGGAACGTCTAAAACGATCTGGAATGTACGTACTCTTTATCTCTATTTTGAATAAAACTCAAAAAATGTTGATTGAACAGATGGATTCTTATGAATTAGACTCATAGGCAATCCAGGAAATACATTGGACCGGCTGGTGGGGTATTGGAGAATAAAAAAATGCCTTTTTTTAATAGCTGTCATAAAACAGAGCATTTATGTGGGACTGTTTTCATCCTGAGCAAATCATTTATTCACGGAGTTTTGAGCCATTTAATCAATTTAAGAGGCAATTTTATGAATATGCTTTTATTAATGTGTATGCACCAGCTGAGGAAAAGGATGTTATGATGAGCTTGACTGTTTTTGGCGCTCTGCCTCTAAACATGATATAAAAATTATTATGGCCGATTTTAATGCCAAAGTTGGTCGTAAAGAAGGATTTAGATCAGTTATAGGAAAACACAGCTTACATACTAACTCTAATGATAATGGTAGCAAGCTTATAAGTTTTGCCACTTTTCACAATATGATGGTTGGCAGCACAATGTTTCAACATCGAGATATTCATAAGATAACATGGAAATCTCCTAATGGTAGAGTCCATCAGGATACCTCCATGTTATTTTTAACAACAATGTGATGATTGTCTGCAGACATTTTTCGAACTTCCTGGGTGTGAGAACTTGCAGAGGAGCTAATGATTGAGATTTTATTTGAAAATATTGAAAATGTATTTAAAAAATTATAAAAAAATTCCAGTTGCATTTCAGTATGTTTTCTAAATATTCTCAGCTAATATCAAAATTAGCAGCAAACTTGCAAATGGAATATGTGGAAATTTGACATGCTGTATAAAGAAAATTTATTTAAGGGGACAGCAATTCATTTTAGGAAACCTGAAAAAAAAAAAAAAATATCTGATAGTTCATATCTCTTTTTGGAAGTGCATGTATTTGCTAGCAATTTTTTTTTTTTTAACACATGTGAAACATATGAAAGTTTCAGACAGACATCTGCAAAAAAAAGCTCATTATCATTACATTATGTACCAATGCAAGATAACGCAGGATGTTAATAATAACTGGGCTCAGTGTGATATTAAAAATTTTATATTCAAATTTTTTTCACAATAAGTATCGTTTTATATTCAAGTAAATGCATAGTTTTCCAATGGTGTTAGCAATTTAGGTTCTATTTCGATTGTTAATAAACATTTAGTTCTGTGTGCAGCCCTTGACATATTTTTGCCAGGCTGTCTGTCCCCAATCACTTTCCTTATTAGGCTGCGTGACCCAGATGGTCGGACATCCCTATTTTAGTACTCATCTAAAATATTTGATTACTTTATTGCTATAGTCATAGTGTAACATTTCATAAAATTAGTTTATGTAATTTTTTTTGTCTAACTTTCTATTGTAAGTTATGTTTTGTGTGTTATTTGCAATTTTTAGAAAACAGACCTGACAAATGAGCTTGTTGAAGATTTGCTAGTGAAAACAAAAGAATATTTACAACCCAATCCAGGTATTGCATTTTATTTATTTATTTACTTATTTTAATTCTAAAGGGACTAATATTCACTATTAATATATAAGGATATTATAACTTAGTTTTCAGATCGTTATCGGCAACTATATACTAATTATTTCTAAAATAATGTTTTAAAGTATTTTGAATGATAACACATATTTGTAGCTGTGTATATTTGTTGCACATTACTAAAAAAACTGAGTAAACAATTTGAGGAAATAAAATTGGATTTGTAATGCATAAATAAATATTTTAAAAATATTCTATATTAATATTGCCTTAATAATAGTTAAAATCAATTTTTTGTTATATTAAGCTAAAAATTAAAGATTATTTCTAATAAAAACAAACCTAATGAAACAAAATTAATTGATTTTTATTTGACTTATGACTTACTTTTTTCTGGTCATTAACTACTGAAGAGTTTTCGCCAGTAGATCACATTAAAGTGCACTAGGCAAAGATATTTCCAAATAAATGGTACTAGGGAAGTACCAACACCCGTGGGCGAAAAAAATTCAGCTGCTTGAGCAGGCATATCTTAATACTTACGAAAGTAAGCGTTCATCGTAAAAATTGTGCAGTGAAGAGCAATGGCATTAAATTGAAGCATGCAGGCAGGTGCTGTGAGTTATATGGCAAATGCAGATGGTGAGTGCAATACAGTCAAAAGTCGTTAATCCGGACTCGTCGGGACTTCGGCGATTCCGGATTATAGATCATCAGTTTAAATCTGGTAAAATGGCATGCAGAAATTATAATTTCTTGTTCAGTTACAAAGTTCCGCTGTTCAAGTCCTATAATTGCTGTGTCGAGAATACCGACTAATTTGTTAATCGAAATTTTTTTGTTTTCAATAACCTCTGTCACTTTCTTCACTATCGGAAGCGAATTATAATGACGAGGAATTTGATTTAAATCATATCAAAGATGGAGTACATCGAGATGAAATACTACATTTAATAAGGAATTATAAGCCAAATAAAATAAAAACATCTACCCTGAAGATAAGGATAGTGCTGACAGTTCAACTTCCAATTCATTGCACGCCGCCACGGCATTAAAGATAAACAAACGTTAAAATTTAGATAAACAAACGTTAAAGTTTAGATAAACAAAGGATATGCCTTTATCCATTTTTTGCAGCAATTCCACTTTTTGTTTAATGGACTCCGAAAGATACTTTCGCTTTGTATATCCCTTTACATATTAGTAAATATACATCGGAAATTCTATTTGACATAATCGAAAGTTCAAGCTTACTTTTATAAAATTGCTCTAACAGTCTGCAAAAAATAATAATCCGGATCCAATTCGAAGATTAAGGAACAACGCAATCTGCAACATTAACTGAAATAGATAATTAGATAATTTTAGCTTAGCTTATCCTGTCCATTATACATTAAACGCGCTTTCGTAAACATATTTTGCGCACGCGCACACGCAAATTCGCAGCGGTAAAGGTCTTACGCGCATGCGTCAACGCGACACATGCGCAGAAAGTTTGTAGCTTTGAGGTCCGGATTATAGATCATTCCGGATTATGGGTGTCCGAATTAACGACTTTTGACTGTATAGCTAATAAGAGTGCAGGATAAGCAATAGTGAGAAATTGTGAAAATGGCACGAAGACAGATTGAAGCTGTGAATGGCATAAGAGTTAGTTCAAAGTCCTTCAGAAGTATGCAGTAGGCCGTAAAAGTTTAAAAGTTCATAGAATCATACGATAAAGTAAAAATTCATACAAAATTATTAAAAAATGAAATAGTAACATAAAAATCTTGAATAAAAAAAAGTTTCTTGATTAACATAAGTATAAAATGCAACGCAGATAATGGGATAGAGTCCAATTTCTGTGGTCGGTGCGAAAAACATTCAGAGTTGAAGTAAATT
The DNA here is from genome assembly GCF_044657685.1 of Stegodyphus dumicola. Taxonomy (NCBI): domain Eukaryota; kingdom Metazoa; phylum Arthropoda; class Arachnida; order Araneae; family Eresidae; genus Stegodyphus; species Stegodyphus dumicola. The sequence goes on along the minus strand of NC_140771.1, from coordinate 127,371,028 downwards.
TTAAAATTAAAATTTATGAGTTACCACCATGACGAATTGTTATGAATTGTCCTTGGGTGTTTGACAGTGTATTCAATAATTGGAGCATAATCCAACATTTGTTTAATTGCGTTATACTGACTATGCTTCATCTTCTCGAAGAAGTTGTGAGCTGTCATGAGTATAAAGTTATACACAGATGGAATATCCAGGTCGTTATGAATTGTAGAGTTTCTCACCTAGCAAGGTGCATTCACAATGCTACGTAGAATTTTATTTTGAAGTATATCCAGTTTTTTGTGCTCAGTTTTATTGCCGATTGCCCAGGCCGGCACTGCATATAGCATGATCTGTCGAATTAGAGATATGTAAAGCATTTTCTTTATTTTTAGACTGAGCTTTGATTTTTTGCCGATAATAGGATAAATTGGCATGTAGGCTGCATTTGCTTTGTTTAAGATGCAAGAAATATGATCTTTGAAGTTGAGAGACTTATCTATATAAACGCCTAAATATTTATACGAATTAGCTACAGGGATTAGAGTTCTATTTAAGTAGATATCAGTGTTGACTCTTAATTTCGTTTTGTATCTCCGATAGAGGACAGTACAATATTTAGAGACGTTGAGCTTAATTTTCCAAGTCTTACACCAGTGAATGATCATATTGAGAAGCATTTGTAAATTACTTAGAGCGAGCTGGAGATTTCTGGATTCAGTCAGTACTATAGTGTCGTCAGTGTATTTGAGTATTTTCGTGTTGAATGGGTGCGGGAAATCATTGATATAAACATTATAGAGCCGGGGGGAAAGAACGGACCCTTGCGGGACCCTGCTATGAATTGTTTTTCTGATAGATAAGGCGTCACCGCAGTGAACTTGAAAAGTCCTGTTTTTCAGATAGGAACTAGTGAGTTTTACGAAACTGTTTAGAAGCATAAAATTATTCAATTTATGCAGGAGACCTGCATGCCACACTCTATCAAAGGCCTTTTCGAAGTCGAGGTAGCATGCAGCCAGCCCGTTTTTCTTAGTAAAGGCTTGCGAAACAAATTCCACCAAATTCAGAATTTGATGAGTCGTGCAGTGTCTACTGCGGAAGCCGAATTGTAGTTCATCTTTTAAATCGAGTCTTTAGAGATGGTTAGTGAGCCTTGAGCAGAGGATTTTCTCAAATACTTTTCCTAATGATGGTAAAAGACTGATAGGTCTGTAGGAAGTGACAAACTTAAAATCTTTCTTTGGTTTTAAGATATTGACAATTATTGAGTGTTTCCATTGCTGTGGGAAATAATTATTTTGGATGCAGGCATTAAAAATATTGACTATGTTAGTAATACAATCTCTAGGAAGAGCTTTAAGTGCTTCATTGCTAATTTGATCATAGCCTCTGGCTTTCCTTGGCTTGAGTTTGTGAATAATTTCTCTTACTTCTCTTGGAGAAGTAAAGGGAATGAAATTCATAATAGGATAATTGTTAATACTGTCAATGGCAAAATTAACTTCTTCTTCTTGGGAGTTATTCTCAGGCAGGTGAAGTTGAAAGATTTTCTCTTAATTCTTTAGCCATTATATTAGCAATCTCGTCCTCAGATTGATAAGAGATTCCCTTGTGATGAATTGCATGAGTTTGATTTGGTCTGCTATTTCTTAGAGATTTAGAAATTTTCCATACTGCTTGATCTTGAGGATCCAGGTATGATAGGAGAAAGTCCCATTTTTTGTTTCTGAATTCCATAATTTCATACTTGATTTTCCTGTGTAAAAAGTTGATGTGTCTTTTGGCACGAGTGTCTCCGGACTGCTGCCATTCCTTATGTTTTCTGTTCTTCTCTGCAATAATATCTTTTATATATTTAGGAAGGGAGAGAAAATTAGTGCTTTTGCAGGGATAAGTCGCATTAGTGAGTGCATCTTTCATTTTAATGGTGAATTTATGAATTTTATCTTCAATATCATTGCAATGATTATAATAATTTCTGCAATTGTAGTCTTTCATCAGAGAATTCATCAAATCAGAGATTTGGGTCCAATTTATCTTAGTTCTATGTTTCTTTAACAGGTGATAAAAGTTGAAGTTCACTGGAAGATGATCAGAATTTAAGTCCGTTATTACTTTTAAGAGAGGGGTATAAGGAATATTTTTAAGAAGTACACTGTCCAAAACTTCGCTGTTTCCGTTAGCACCATATAATTGATTTTAAGAAACCAATTTAAAATAGCAAAATTTAATTTAGTAATGGCACTTGTGGATAACCTAGAACTTGAGCTGTGGTAAGTGACAAGGTAAATTTGGTAGCAATTTGTATTAGTTACTTTAGTTGCCGCAAAACAATCAGGTGCTAATCTGGTTGATTTATTTTTAATCTCTGGCATATGCTGCCTAGGTATTACCTGGGTGCAGGGATGCAGCTTGAAATGGTAAGGAAATTCATAATGCAAAAGCATTCATCTGCTGCTTTGGATTTCAAATTAATTGCTTCTATCCTTGTAGCTGCATTATCTTATTCATTACATTCTCAAGATTTGAGTGCAAATAACAAAATAGAGTTGCAACAGGAAGACTGACATACATTTGCAAATTATTGCCATTATTGGCTCTTGATTCTGAATTAACAAGTATTCATTTGACTTGCATAAAGCTGTCATGAGCTAATGTGAAATTATATGAATCAAATCTGTAATCAAACCAACTATTTTGTAAGCAGGAGGGGGGGGAGGAATTTACTTACTGATAAAGTTGAAATTCTTTTTGAGAATGTGTCTAAGAATGAAGATTTGGGTTATTTTTCTATTTGATATTTACCAAATGCAATATTACATCCTCATATTTTATTTCAAGCTTCCATTTCCATCATAATATTGACATTTATTTTGCATTTATGAATTTTCTATTTTGTGTATTTCTTTATTTGCACTACAAGAAATACATGAAGTATATAGGAATGATAGAAATCCAATAAGCAGTGTATCTGCAGGTAGAAGCTTTAAATTTTTAAATCTTGTAGAAATAATTTGCATCTACTGTTTCATATAATGAATTTACTGTAACAAATTTCCTTTTTTCATGTTTATTTTTGTGAGTTTTTGTTAGGAATAAAAAATTATTTTGAATAAGAACATAAAACAATCTGTATTTGTTTATCTAAATTACGTTTCACAAATAATTTATTAAATAAATGGTATAGTTAATAATAATGAATGATACTTCAGCATCTAGAGCAAAATTAATGGTGAGTTCCAAACTGCGGGGTGGTGCCAAGGCTCATGCATATCCACAACCAGAGGGCACTTTAGGGGAAGCCATGGTAAAGTATGGAAAAGAATTGGGAGAAGAATCGGCTTTTGGTGAGTTAACATATTCCATCTTTTTTAAATAACTAGAATAAGATTAATAAACTTTAAATAGTATTTTTATTTTTTCAATTAGGAGAGTAGAATTGAAATTATATTCTAAATACCTGCTTTAAGTAAGTTTAGTTACATATTATATGAAATCTCATTTTGCAAACTAATTTGAAATTTTGTGTGAGAAGAAAAATTTCAATAAAAATAATTTAAATTTTAATAAAAATAATGATGAAAAACTAGAGAAATGTTATATTTTAGTACTGTATTACCATAGCTTTATTACCCCTTATGGTATTTTTTGGGGATTTGTAAATACTTTTCCTGCCAAAAATACAAGACTAGGTGTATCAGATGGAGTCATTTAAATAGATAAATAAAAAAAATAAAAAAAAAAGTTGTTCAGTAAAGATGAATGAGTGCAACTGCATAATTTCAATCATATCATCATCCATGACTTGACAGTCCTAGGTAGGTGTTTCCAACCACCTGTACTAGCAGCCAAACTCCTCCAATTCTCAGTTTTAAGGACTCAACCGTCCTCCTCTACAGCATCTATTTATTATATCCTCTTCATATATCATAGTATAGCTAATAATAGTTAGTTTTATCTATGTTAATAATAAGGCCCTCTAGTTTAGCCTCTTTCTCTAAGTACTAATTCAGAAGTCAAACAACAAAAGTCTACAAAAGTTGGAAGTCAAACAACAAAAGTTGGAAGTCTTCCTCTAAGCTTCAAACCCTTCTACTAGATATCTTGCTTCTGGCCATCAGTTCTGTCATCTGCAAATGCCAGTTATTTGAACAGATTTTCTAAAAATACTGCTATTGGTATTTACTCCAGACTTCCTGATGACCTTCTCCAATGCAATTTTAAATAAAAAGCATGACAGAGGGCATCTCCTTGTTTGACTCTCGTATTGACGAAGAAACCTCTAGAAAGGTATCTTTTAATCAGAACCTTGGAAAAAGTTATACTAAGTGTTCTTTTTATGAATTTTATCAGTTTAAGTTAAGGGAATGTCAAAATCATGCATTGTTCTCAATAATTCATTGTGTTTAATAGAATCATATGCCACTTTATAGTAAGTAAACAAGAGAATCAAATGAATATTAAATTCATGAGATTTTTCCATAATTTGCCTGAGGGCAAAGATTTGGTCCATGATGGATTTACCTGTACAGAATCTACATTGATCACCAACAATTCTAATTACATAATGAACAAGTCTCTTGTACAGTAATTTGGAGAAAGCTTTGTAGCAAGTGTACACTAAACTTATCCCTCTATAGCTTTCACAAACCAGAGGATATATATATATATGTATATATTATTATTATTATTATTTGGTAGATTGGGCATACAACACCTATGAGCCAATCATCTGGCATCTTCTTACTTGACCAAACATTCTGAATGATTCTGTGGAAAAACTCCATAGATCTTGGTCCTCCATATTTTAGAAGCTCTTTTCCTGTGTGAGATTGATTTCAGGTGCTTTGTAGTTTTTTAAGCTCCTTGACAACAGCTACTGTGTCCTGCAAACTAAGTGGTGCCAATTCCCTGGAATTAGCCAAGATTTATTCCTGTACAATGTACAAAAAAAAAAAAAAAAAAAAAAAAAAAAGGAATTTTTGCTACTCTTTATTGCTTGACTCATCTTTCTAAAATGTGAAAGTTTTCACTAAGGATATGACCTATTTTATATCTACAAAAATTGATTCTGGGTTCAACATCCTTAAATTTTAATGAATGCAAGTTTATGGAAATAGAAACTAGTACGAGTTATCATTAAAATTTAGACCATCAGGGGGCTCACTTTTGTGAGTACGGGTGTGGCAATCCCGAGGTACCCTAGCCCTTCAGGGGATCATCTTCTTGGTGAGACGGGTGTCACGATCCTGGAGCCCAGTGATCTATCCTCTTTTCCGTCTCCTCTCCTCTTGGCTGGAACTTTTTCCCTTCCCTTCTCCCTCGTGGTTTCTCTCTACGGAGTTTGGGTCTCGTCACGAGAGACTAGAGCAGTCCTTGCATCTAGTTTTCGAGTGGCGAGAAAACTGCCCACGTGTTTGCCGTGCGTGGAGACCCGTGTCGCTGGAAAGGAGGGTCCTGGTAGTTGAGGGGCGAGGCACTGTCCCCAACACGCTACTTTGGCCTCTGCTTCAGCTAAACGGGAGGCACCTTAGTCGTCCTCACGGGTGTCAATCGGCTGGTCACTAGTCCTTGTGTCAGTGGCTTGGGGTCAAGCTCTCGGGAGTACCTGCTTTCGGGAAAGCCGACTGTGGGGCTTCAGTTTGCGTATAGGTCCGGCTAGCTCCAACACAGGAATCTGTGTTCCCTTGTTGGGCTCCGTGGTGGGCGGGGCCGTCGGACCCGAATCATTTTTTCTTTCACTATGGCTAACTCGCATATATACTTAATAAAAGATTTCGAGGTCACTCCAGTCACTCAAGTCAATCCAGTCACTCAATCTAGTTCTGAAATGCCAACTGCTAAACCAGTCACTCAACCTAGTTCTGAAACGACTACTGCTAAACCAGTCACTCAACCTAGTTCTGAAAAGTCTACTGCAAAAAAATTACGAACAGATACAAATGAAAAAAATCATAATAATAGTCCCCGTTTCCTAGTCATCTCTAGTCCTTCTGGCGAAATGCATAAGATGACTCCTTTTGTAATAAACAAATACATCCAGTCTTGTATTGGTGAGCCGAGAAATATAAAGCGTCTCCGCTCCGGAGACTTGCTTATTGATACAATCTCAGCCACCCAGTCTGCTTCTTTACTTCAAATAACTAAACTTGGGCAAGCGAATGTCACTGTAACAGCACATAAGACACTGAATTATTGTCGTGGCGTAATATCGGAATTCGACCTTCTGTACGTTCCTGAAGAAGAGATCGCTTCCGAGCTATCCGACCAAAATGTCTGCGGTGCTAGGCGGATCAAGATGCGTAAGGAAGGTAAGTTGATCGATACGAAACACGTGATCCTTACCTTCAACACGCCTGATCTGCCTAAGAATATTAAGGCCGGATATTTAAATTGTCCTGTAAGACCTTATATTCCCAACCCTATGCGATGCTTCCAATGCCAGCGTTTTGGCCATTCTAAGACATCTTGTCGTGGCAAACTCACATGCGCCCGATGCTCACAGATTGGCCACGATTCTGAAAATTGTACCGCTGCGCCTTCGTGTATAAATTGCAAGGGTCAGCACCCAGCATTTTCACGCCTCTGCCCAAAATGGAAATTGGAAAAAGAAGTGCAGACTCTTAAAGTTACCAGGAACGTCTCATATGCTGAAGCCAGAAAACTAGTTCAAAGCACACAGCTCCAATCAAACAAATCTTATGCCAGTGCAGTTAAAACAACACGTAGCATTGCCACCCAAACATCAATAGGCACGCACACTAAACCAAATAAAACCCAACCAAGCACATCCACCAAGAAAACGGAAAATGCAACTCATTTAATACAAAAAAAAAAAAAAAAAAAAAAAGAAACAGTCATTCAAAGTAAACCTAAAACTGAAAGTCACAAAATAATTAATAAAAATAGAAGTCCTAGCAATAGCTCTCTTGACGATATGATTTTTGAATCTGCGGATTCAGACGGTATGGAAGTAGAAGAGGGTCTAGAAGTTCCCAGGCATCTACTTCCACGAAAAACCAAACAAGAGCACAGAAAGAACAAAAACCAGTCATAATGGCCACCCTCGTTTCATGGAACTGTCGCGGTTTCCACCGAAATTTGCTGGACATCAAATCTATAATAAATGTGTATCATCCTGTGTGCTTAGCAATACAGGAAACAAATTTGAAACCCGAACACCATGCAAAACTTCGGAGGTTTTCTTTCGTCAGGAAGGATAACCTTGCAGGTGAGCGTGCCAGTGGAGGTGTAGGTCTCCTCTCCTCACTGGATTATCCCTCGAATGTACTTCCTTTGACGACATCCCTCCAAGTTGTCGCTACTCAAATAAATCTTGATATGGTTGTTTCATTTGTTTCTTTGTATTTGCCTCCAAATGAGCACATTTATCAGCAAGATTTAAATAATCTAATAGAGCAGCTGCCTGAGCCTTTTATCATAATAGGAGATTTTAACGGCCATAGTCCACTCTGAGGAAGTAAAGATACAAATTGCCGAGGAAGACAAATTGAGCAGATGATCGAAGATCACAGCCTTTGTCTCCTAAATAATGGGCAAGATACGTACTTCCATGAGCCTTCAAGGACATTCCACGCTCGCGATCTTGCCATCTGTTCACCATCTCTGTTGCTATTTTGCACTTTTAGTGTCGGAAATGACCTGTACAACAGCGATCATTATCCTATTTTTGTGTCTCTTGCACGAAGAGGAGCAAACCCCGTGTCGAGAGTCCCTCGTTTTATCCTGGACAGGGCAGACTGGGAACTCTTCTCTTTCGTTGCAGAGCTGACAGAGGAAATGGTAGAAGGTGTGCATATCGATGACGCTGTTGAAGCTGTTACTAATATTATTATTCAGGCAGCTATGCTTTCGATTCCTAGAACATCAGGAAAAATGCTTAAATATACGAAACCATGGTGGAATTGCAACTGTCATGAAGCACTGAAAAAACAGAAAAAAGCATGGGGTATTTTTCGTAGATATCCTACTCTGCGAAACCTCATAGCCTTTAAAAGAGCCAAAGCAAATGCACGAAAAGTAAGAAGGCAGAGCCAGAGGGATTCCTGGATTTCATATGTGTCGTCAATAACATCCTCTACGCCGAGTAAGCGGGTTTGGGAAAGAGTTCGAAAAGCATGCGGAATATATAAAGATCACTCACTTTCCTTTTTGGAAAAAGATGGCCGAGTGATTAGCTCCATAGAAGAAATTGCTAATACTATTGGTGAGACATTTGCTGCTGTTTCTTCCAGCCGAAATTACTCACCTGCATTTCTTTCTATCAAGCAACGCTCTGAGAAAAATCCCATCACTTTCAACTGTTCCAAATTTGAGCCTTATAATAGAGATTTTACTGTGCTAGAGTTAAAGAGAGCTTTGTTACAGACACATAGGTCGTCTCCGGGTCTCGATGGCGTGAATTACGATATGCTAAAGCATCTGTCCTATAAGTCACTGAATGCCCTTCTCACGCTTTACAATAGAGTGTGGAAGGAGCATACTTTTCCCAGTGCATGGAAAGAGAGCTGTTGTAATTCCTATTGCCAAGCCAGGGAAAGATCCAAGGAATCCCTCCAACTATCGGCCAATTGCCCTTACGAGTTGCCTATGCAAGCTGTTTGAAAAAATGGTAAACAGCCGCCTAGTCTACTTCTTGGAAAAGAATAATATTATATCGCCTTATCAAAGTGGTTTTCGAAAGGGGAGGACTACCGTAGATAATATGCTCCTCTTAGAGACATCCATTCGAAAAGCTTTTGTAAGAAGAAGTCACCTAGTCTCGGTATTCTTTGATATTGAGAAAGCTTATGATAAGGCATGGAGATACGGTATACTTCGGGATCTTCACGAGAGTGGCTTGCGCGGCAACCTACCAATTTTCATTCAGAATTTCTTGAATACTAGGACTTTTCAAGTAAGGATTGGCTCTGTTTTTTCAGATATTTTTGAACAGGAAGAGGGTGTGCCTCAAGGCTGTGGGCTTAGTGTAACTCTGTTCAGCCTAAAAATAAATTCTGTATTAAAAGAACTTCCTTCCACCATTTCAGGATCTTTATATGTTGATGATCTACAAATTAGCTGTCGGGGTGCGGATATGAGACATGTAGAGAGGCAGCTCCAGATCGCTTTGAACAGGATCCAGGAATGGGCAAAAAGACAAGGATTTACGTTTTCAAAACAGAAGACTGTGTGCGTGCATTTTTGTAAAAAGCGAGGTCTGCATCCTGAGCCTGAATTATACCTCAATGGGTCTGTAATTCCAGTTGCATCGGAAGTAAAATTTTTAGGGGTGATGTTCGACCAAAAATTGACTTTCCTTCCTCATGTCTTAAACTTGAGAAAAAAGTGTACCAAAGTTTTAAATATTCTAAAAGTCTTGGCGAACACCTCCTGGGGTGCAGAGCGTTGCTCCATGCTTCGCATTTACAGAGCTCTAATTCGCTCTAGACTGGACTATGGCTCTGTTGTTTACGGATCCGCCCGGTCATCAGTATTGTTAAAACTGGATCCTGTTCATCATCAAGCTCTACAGATCTGTTCAGGAGCTTTCAGGACTTCTCCTGTCCAGAGCCTGTATGTTGACTGTAATGAACCATCACTTTATCTGAGGCATGAACAATTGTCCCTTCTGCAATATTTTAATATTCTATCCCAACCTGAACATCCCAATAAGCTGTGCTTACTTGATGATGTGTGTAACGCTTTATTTGAAACACGTCCATCTTGTGTTCCTACATTTCTTTTAAGAGTTCGCTCTGTCATTGAGGAACTTTCCCTCTCTGATATGCACCCCCAAGCAGTACAGAATTTTGAAATCCCACCTTGGGAAAATGCACAGATTCAGCTTCTTGATGTTTTTAAGTATCATGTGAAGGCAAGCACTAACGAGATTATTTACAGACAACTCTTCGCTGAGCACAGGAACAAATATAGCAGTTATCTTCCAGTTTATACAGATGGGTCCAAGTCAAAAGATCATGTGGGGATGGCATATGTAATTAAAGACCACATGGAGGGCAGACGCTTGCACAATGCTTTCTCTGTCTTAACATCCGAATTAACTGCGATATATTATAGTCTTTTATACATCTCAAGGCTCTGCTACAAAAAGTTTATAATTTATACAGATTCGTATAGTGCTCTTAAATCAATAGAAGCTTTTCCTAATACTCAAAATCCGGTAATAGTGGATATTCTCAAAATACATATAAACTTAATGAATCGTGGATATGAAATCCTGTACTGCTGGGTTCCCGGGCATGTGGGAATAAAGGGGAATGAGCTGGCAGATATCACAGCAAAATGTGCTGTTGAGCTGTCCAGTCGTCTCATCCCTTTTGCAGACATCTGTTGTGTTGTGAAACAAAAGATCCGAAAAAAATGGCAGCAACTTTGGGATGTTCAGCTTCAAAATAAATTAAGACATATAAAACCTAGAATTGAGCACTGGGAATTAACCAAAAATCGTAAGGAGGAAGTTCTTTTGACTCGCCTCAGAATTGGTCACACAAGAGTGACACATAGCTACCTTTTGAGGGCTGAAAATGAGCCTGTTTGTTTTAACTGTTTGTTTAATAGGCTTCGCCAGAAATATTTTAATAGCTGTGACTTGCCTCTCGACCGTTTAATCGGAAGAGAGGTCAATTGTGGTTTGTTTTATTATTTGAAAGAGACTGGCTTTTATTACCAAATTTAATTTGTTTTGAAGACTGTGTCTTGAATTTTAATATGTGCTTTTAATTTGTTTTTATATGACTCCATCCTCTGGATTTGGTAGATTTGTCTGCTTGTTTATTTATTGAATTTTAAATCATCAATTGTAATCATCCCATCTCGTGTTTGGCGTGCTATAATCATCTTTGGTTTTTGCGCCATAATCTCTCACTCACTCACTCACTCATTAAAATTTAGCTAATAAATCCTGTGTACAACAGAACTTCATAAGCAGATTCAAGAAGCCGTGTCACTCAGGGTTAATATTATGAATAATGAGTTAAGTATTCCATTTTTTAGTGGATTATGTTCAGGTCTTATTAACTCCTTAATGAATCAGTAAAAATTCAGGAAGTGATCTGTTTTCTGCCAAATTTTTACGTAACCTCTTGCTGTTTTGGAGTTTAAATTAAATGTTTTTTGGTTTAAATATTATTTCTCATTAAAATAATTCTTTCTGTCTTTTTTTAAAATTTTAATTAAATGAATGAAAGTTGTTTTACTTTTTTAATTTGCTTGTAATTTCTTTATATTTCTATTCTTTAATTAACAGTGGCATGTTGCACTGTCCCCCCCACTCCCCCCTGAAGTAAGAATCATAGGCCAGTTTAAAGGAATTTAGATAAAACAGTAGGAAAATACAGTGAAACTCGATTCACAAATGGAATTCATTCCTGAAAGTCTATTGTCATCTGAAGTGTTCATAGTTACTTCTCTTAGCATGTTACTTCTCTTAGCATCATTCAGCTTTGCTTCAGACCCACCGTGCCTCCATTTAATCCAAAATTTTTCAAGTATGGTTTGTTAGGTTTTAAAATGTTTCTGAAGTGAGACACATGATGTTGCTATTGAAAATGCTTATCCTGTAGGTATTGTTTTATCAGAGTGATATCATTACACACAATTTTTGCACCTTATTTGCAAACTTTGTACCACTTGCACAAATTTTGCAATTTCAAAGGATTGTGATCAATATTTTTTCCCTTCTTTTTCCTCTCGAGACATCCTTCCCTCATTCCTGTTGCAGCTTATGAAGTTGTTCCAGTTCTTTCTTGTTTAATTCATTTCTGAATTCCTTTAGTAATTCTTTCATGTATTAATTTATTTCAACACCTAGCCTAGCGACCTAATATCATAAATAACCCATCAGGGGGAAAAAAACACCTAACATAACAACAACAAAAGTGTCAAAGCTCTTAAATACTTCCTACAACAATCCTGCCATAATTTCCTCCAGGCCAAATTCATGGTCTCTAAGTTACTTGCTGCTAGGTTCTGTTAATGAAAGGCGTGTAATAACATGCTTTCCAGAAATTGGTGAATGGTATTCTGTGCCATAGCATAGTTCAAAACATCTTTGAAAATCATTTGCTTTTGACTTGAGTGTTTGCAACTCAAAAAACTGTTTGTCAACAAAAAAATTTTTTGTTCAGGTAATTCCTTCATGAACCAAATTTTCATCAACGGATCCCAGGTTCCACTATATCTGAAAGATGTTGTACAGTTTAAAAATGTAAGGAAACCATTGAGAAAATTACTTTGAAGATGCCTTTGGACAATGACTCACTCATATCACGCGCTGTTTGATATGAGCAAGCATATTTTAGGAACATATTTAGTTTAAGAGAAAGTGAAATGTATTGTTTAAATTTGTAATAGATATCTTGAAGAATTCCTTATATTAAATGTTTGTTAAAATTATTGGGGTTATTATTTCATCTTTTTGTTTGCAATTGTAAACATTGGTTTAATTTTCTATTTTTTTCTTTCCTAATCCTAGTTCTAAAAATAGTTGAAGTTGCAAAATCTTATTTTTAATATTTGCTGTTTGTATAAGGTTAAGCAGAGATACTTTCTAATTATCTGCACTCTCTGTGCTAACTTTGAGTTGAGTTGTCTATTTTTGGGTATTTTGGAGTATGCTCAAAACAGTAAATAAGTTACATATGCATACATGCAAATTTTACATGCTTTTATTTAATGATAATTTCACTAAACAGTATTTTCAAGCTGTGACATTATAAATATTGATTATGTAGTTCTTCCCTCATAAAATGTTTCTTTTTATCATTATTTTTTAACATAACAGTAACTGTGAGCCATAAAGATAGCTAAGCAAATGTTTCTGGCTAGTTTGCAAAGTTGCAAATGAGTTGGAGATTTTTCAAAGAGGTGTGAATAATCAGAAAATGCCATTTTATATTTATTATATTAGATGTTTTGGGGGTATTGTCTTTTGATATACCTTTTGAGATTTCTGTCACTTAATTATGAGCAACTCTTTGGAAAATTAAAAATAATTTTCTTCAGTAAAAATTAATATATTTTTACAATTTGTATATGAATAATGCATGATTGCTTCATGATCTTATTATGTTTTGGAAAAAAATTGTATTTTTATTTTTTCAAAAGCTTTTTAGTAAGCACCATAATTTTTTGTACTTGATAAGTATTGTGTAAGACGTACTTCATATGTACTGTGTAAAACGTACATTTTATACTGTGTAAGACTTCATCATCTTGTGAAGAAATAGTTATTAATAATATCCATTTTCAGTAATTCATACTTTCTGTTCTTTTTTTTTTTTTTTTTGCCACATCAATGCATTTTGGTTTATTTCTATTTTCACAGCTTTAGTTCGATATTATATAGAACAGTCAAGATTAGCAACAAGGAACCTTCTTTAAATTCACTGCAGTATCCTGTAAAAGTCCATTATGGGGGAAAAATGTTACCTATATATAAGATATAAAAATTTGAAGAACAATTTATCAACAAGTTAACTACAAGCTACAAAAAGTTAAAACTTAACAAACCTACAACAGACATTTAAATTACTAATTTTTAATTAAAGTACAACCCTTTCAAGGCATTTGGGCTCTCCCTGCAGTGATCTGTATTGCTGTAAACTTTTGCCGAAGTGCTGCTCAGGATCAAAACAAAGACCTTTCCAATCTTAAAATAGTACCGCAACTGACTACATATCCTGTCTTTCACCACATAGCCTTCAAGCTGGCAACATATCGCTTAGCTTCTGCTACCTATTCTCCCTTATGTAAAATGTAAACTGAATATCTAACATTTTCAGGGTTCATTGAGCACCCTTGGTATTCTACCAGCTAATGTGCTAAAAATTTTGCCATCAAGAAATAAATGGTGTTCAACTACCAAGCTGGTTATACTTCCGAAATTCTATCTGGTCATCTACTACAACACAGTTTCCAGCCAACTAGGCACCAGTTTTCTTGAACAGTAAAATTAATTATCACACACAGACATGTATAAGAAAATACGATAGCTGCTTTAAAAATAATTGGCTACCTCAAAATTAACATTGATTTGGTGCTCTTCCCCTAAATTCATCTATTCTGTCAAATTCAAGAATCTTCTATGTTATGCAACAATGTCAAATTAATCAATTACAGACTAGTTCTACTTATACCTCAGACTTAGTATAAATACCGCTGGTGAGTTAATTGCGTCATTCTTCCTTTCCCTAATTGATGCTCTGTCGACATTGTGTAGCTTTAACTTTGCTTAACTGCCTGTATCATTCCTTTTTACAAAGACAATGTGCATAGAAATTTATCATACTTCATTATGATTGAATCATAAAAACATATCGGATTTTAGTATAATTGGAGAAATATCTACTGAGATGATTTTATATGCGTGGAAATAAAGATGGTCATTAGCTGAACTTGGTCCGTTTTGCCCCTCTGCTGTCACGACTAAGCCTAAAAAATATTACATGTATATGCATGTGCATATATCTGTATGTGTATATATGGTTATATATAGTATCACAAGTTTTTATTTAAAAAAATTATCCCGATCTTATTTCTGCGGAATATGATGCTGAAAATGAATCGGTTACAGACAAAAATTAAGAAATTAAGAACCAAATTCACAAGGACCCAAAAGCAATGGAATTCAAAACCTGTAAAATTTCCAAATTCCTTATAAATATTTAAAAAATCAACCCAAAGTCAGAAGAATTAAAGAAATGTGAAATACAGTTACTATAAAAAAATACATAAGAAGAGGAATGCAGTTGAATCTGATTCAGTGTTATCAAGAGAAAGTAGATCAGACATAGTTGAACCTTTTCATTGGAAGACCACTGCATTTCTGTTTTAAATCATAACTTACCAAGTTGACACAGAGGCAATCTGTTAAAGAAATATACAAAATGCATCTGTGTTTAAAAACTTCTAGTGTCAAATAAAGTGAAAGAAATTAATTAGGCTTTTTTATTATATTTAAGATTGAAATTAAAATGTAGTAATACAAAAAGCACTTAGAAATTAACAGAAAACATGGAAATCAGAACTACTCAGTTTGAAACAAAAACCAGAAGAATGAGATTCAAAAATAGATACTAAGGGATGCTAGTTTGACTTCATTAGCGATTGCAAGTTAGGTATCTCCTAAATGGTGAATTAAAAGCTTGTAAGAAATTCTCAAGAATTTTGATTTGGAATGAAAGAAAGTAAAGAAAGAAGAAGGAAGAAAAGAAACAAATGTTAGAAAAGAATAAAGTCATTAAAACATCCTTCATGATGATTTTGTATAGAGTAGGCCACTCTGTTAATAAACATAAAGTCAAGAAAAATTGTACTGTAATACAAATACACACAAAGAAAAACTATAAAAGTACTTAAAACATCCTTCTTTATCTTTCTGTGTGTGAGCTTAATTTTATAGGTTATAAACTATTCCCAGCTTTTTTTAAAGACTGTTAATGAAATTAATTGGAATTTCATTTTCTTGTAAGAACTTTTAGCAAGAATAATAATTTCTTCCTGTAGTTGTTCAAGTTCTGTGCAAACTTTTTAAATTCTGTTAGTTTGATATTATAATTAAATAATTTAGAATGGTTTGTTAGCTAATTTTGGATGAACAGAAATGCAGTGGTCTTTCAAGGAAAGGGGGCTCAATTGAGTCTGATCTACTTCCTCTTGATAACATTAATCAGATTTAATTGCATTCCTCTTCCTGTGTAATATTTTTTTTTTTTAAATAGTTACTGTATTTCACATTTCTTCAATTCTTCTGACTTGATAATTTTTTACATATTTATAAGAAATTTGAAAGTTTACTGGTTTTGAATTTCATTGTGTTTGGGTCTTTTGTCGATTTTCCCCCTAAATTTCTTACTTTTTGTGCACACATTTTTCTTTTTATGAATAAATTTTCATTAGTTCAAATTTGTGTCTATCAATTTTAACATTAAAATGATACAACAAGGAACTTGCTTATATTTCTCTTAGGTAATTATTCCAGTTACCTATTGTGTTGTGATTCATTTGAAGTAAACTTTGATTTATGAAATTCTCTAAACTTTAATTCTTGACACCATAATGAACCATTGGGTAGTAACAAAAGGGATGTGTGATGCAACAAACCATGTTTATGTTCAGACACCTTTTTCTTTTTGATATGAGTGAAGACAGTGCCACTTTGGTTTTAGCCTGATGCCAAAAAAAGTATGAAATGGAATGGCTGTAAGGGAAAAGAGTCATCTTTTTATTTATGACTGGCATGCTAATCAGTATCATAATTACTGTTGCAACTTTTAAATGTAATATTAGTTTATACAATTCAAAATTGAAGTTGGTGTTACTTTATAATCTTATCCTGTATTACCTTTTACTTTTTGTGCATAAAACTGTGCAACAACTTGCATACATGCTTAACTCAGTTGTGCTATTGCAATAGATGCACATTGCGATGGACACCAATGATGATTTGCATCATAATTAGAAAGCTATCGTACTGTTTGTTATGTGTGGTGAACAATATGTGCCTGTGTAATTACAGATTACAATTAATATCATAAAGTATTTCTATTTCACGTGAATTTTCTCTGTATTACCTTTCATTTTATTTCCTTGTATCACAACCTTCATTTTACAGGCTGGTCATAAAAAGAACTTTCTCAGTATATGAATCTCTAGCGGCCTCAATCAATCACTATGAAATTTTATATATCGTTATTTGAATTTTACATTGTAAAGATTTAAAAGAATAGAACTCTCACAGTTCCAGTTACAGTGAAAAATTTTCAAATTTTCAAATGGCAACACCCACGTTTTTTTCTCCTCAAATTGATCAGTGCATTGAATAACTGTAAATGGCATTAAAATGATACAGATATGATGAAAATTGCTGGTAGAAAACATCAGCAAAAAGCTTTGCAAAGTACCTAGTGACAGCACAAGAGAGGAGAGGGAAATGTTTGAATTTTTGATTTTGCTTTATGATATTGTTACGGATTTGATATTTAAATAGCTAATATTAGTTGAATTATAAATTAAATTGTTTTATTCCCCATGCAGTGCAGCGCGTGGCGATTATTAAAGGAAAGCCAAGCCGGAAAAATTAAAAATACAAGAGACGTGCATTTAACATTTAATAAATAAATATCTCTTTTTGATTTTGAGAAAGTGATAGAAAGTTCTCATGCATTTAAAAAGCTTATATAAGCAGCATGAAAACCTCTCAGTTAGTAGTTAGTTTGTTGTTGTTTTAAGAGTTTGTTTAGTAAACTGCTCTTGTTGATTGTTGCGAATTTGCAGATTAACTTTCTTTAGCTGTTTTGAATTAAGTTCTCTTGAACGTTTGAGTAGTTAAAAGATAACTACTGTGAGATATTGTAATACTGCTTGAATATCTGAGGAAATTTAAACATTCTTGTTGTGATAATAATAAATTTTGTTAATTTTTCATCGGACTTGTGTGTTCATTTCATAACAAACCTGTATGCATGCAGCAATATATTTTAACTAGGCCAAGTAATAAAAATCTTCAAAAGCTATAACTTTTTCACTCTTAACCAGATATAAATTTCTTGTTCAATATCTGACTCCTGGATAATATATTAAATATTATAATTAAAGCTATTATAATATTATTCCATAATTTGTTCTAAATTTTGAACTAAATATTTAATATGACTGAATTATTATGAAAAGTTGCAGCTTTAAACTTTTTTGGCTTGTAGCCTATTTTAATTAGATAAAAGTACTTAAATTTTGCAACTTTTATACTCTGTGTTTAGGTATGAGTTTGATAGAATGTGGTGAAGCCCTAAAGCAAATGGCAGAAGTGAAGTATGCATTAGAAGATAATGTGAAACAAAACTTCTTAGAGCCCTTGCATCACCTACAAACAAAAGATTTAAAAGATGTCATGGTACTTTTTTTTCTTAATTTTTATAGATTATAGTGAAATAAATCTTTTGGGAACAATACCTTTTATTAATGTGTGCTCTTTAAAGTCTTGCACTGTTCTATATTTATTGATTTTTCAAGACATGATTAGTATCATCTGATAAGAATTCATTTGAATTTTGCTTGTTTTATTTATGCCAAAATTGAAAGTAATATTAATTCGTGCAATATTGAAAAGCAGTATTAATTAATTAATATGTTCAACATTCATGACTTAATAAAAGATAAAAGCCATTATTTAGAAAGATTAACAGTGATAAGCTCTGACAGTTCTTGATATATTTGTTTTATGGTCATAGATAAATTTAATCTTTTACCCACAATAAAAGTTATTTTATTATTATAGGGAAAAACAGTAACCATTTTAATTATATTTAATCAAGAATATTTTAAGGATTTATTTATTCATGTATAATCTTTCATGTATATTTAACCTTCTGAAAATTACTGAAATGTTTGTTTATTTGTTGTATCCTAAAAGTGCTGTCTGTGTGCAGTAGTAGCTGAAAGTGCCAGCTGTTCTATTTCCTAAATCTAAAGGCATTAAAAAGAGAGGCATTAAAAAGGCATTAAAGGCATTAAAAAGAGAGAAATTTCTAAGGCATTAAAAAGAGATGATTTAAATCTGAGTGTGGTTCTTAAATTAATTTTTTTTTACTGAATTGCATCATATATATGAAAATTGATTTAAAAAAAAAAAAAAAAAAAAAAAAACTCTTTTGAAGGGAGAAAATTTGCTATCTTAAAAAACTTTTAGTTTCTTTGCCATTGGCATTGCATTTTTGGACTATTACCTCCCATCTAATGTACACAAATTGAGTGGAGGGAAAACAGTATTTTCCACTTTTTGTTTTTCATATAGAAATAATAGGTTTCAGTTTATTTTTATACTACTACATCCTCATCTTGCATAATGAGTAGTAGTTTGCAGTTTGAACAAAAGTAAGATATAGCAGCAAAATAATGATTTGCTTACTTTCTTGTAATGTTTCTTCTGTTGCCTCATTTTTTTACTGAATTTGAAATGCATAATCAGGATTAATAGAGTGTCTTAGCATAATTTATATAAACAACCAAAATGCATAATCATTAATATTGAATTATGTGCTGTTAAACATTCAGTCTACCTCGTTGAGTTATATGTAAATATTTTGACAATTTGGGTTCTTAATGTCTTGCTGTATTTATATATTTTATTTATATAAAAATATTTAATATATAATTCTATTCCACTATGCCTTTGTAAGCATCACCGGAAGAAACTTCAAGGAAGAAGACTGGATTATGATTGCAAGAAAAGAAGGCAGGCAAAAAGTAATAATGCTAAGCTTTTTATTTTAACAAAAAATCCCTCTTTATTCCTGTATTTCTGGGAATGTTATATCATTCTAATATCTGTATGATCTCCTTCATCCTTCTGTATTCCTGATTTATGAATAATTGTTTGAGCAGTCATTGTAGCTAAAACACTAACTTATTGTAGTAGACCCCAAACTTTTGCAAACTAATTTGTTTTTTTAACAATAATCACAAACTGAACTTTACTGGCCAGTTTATAATAACTGATCACATGGTATTATCAGATCCATACTTTAATAAGCAAAATCTTTCTAATACAGAATCTTCTGTTTACTTATTTATTTTAAAGAAAAGAAAATCTGAAAGGAATCAAATTTTAACGTAGCACCAAAGGGTTTGTAAAGTTTCTTTTATGCTCTTGTTGAGGTTACAGTTTATCATTCTGCTCTTCTGCTCTTGGACTCACTCTTGGAATTTATTATTATTATTATTATTATTATTATTATTATTTGATTTTTAATTTTATTATTAAGCATGACTTTTTTTTTTCTTTCAAATATTAAACAGAACTCTTCTTGCACTTATGCTGCATAAAATTCAGCAATAAAAATCACAACATTTTATAATTCCTGATAGTGTTAAATGTTGCCTTTACATTTTTCTATTTTTTCCAGTCTTTTCTCAGTTTATCATGTCATTGTTTAGTTTCCTTAACAAGATGACCTAACTTTTTTTTATCTTAACTTTATAATGAAGTATTTTATTCATACATACAGTACATAAAATTCAATTGCAAAATCATTAAAATTTTAAAAGCAGCCTATGTGTAGAATTCTCAGTGCAGTGTTGAGTGTTGCCATTAATGTTTTCAGTTTTTTCTCGGCTTACCATATCAGTGTTCGGTTTTGTTAGTAAGAGACATGCACAACTTTTTTTTTTTTTATATATATATATATATCTTTTTATTGTTAATGTTTTTGCCTTTTAAACCTCATTTTACTAAATGTCCCTTTTTTCACACTTACACAGCATAAAAATTAGAGTAAAATCACAAAATGTTTAAAAACAGCATATTTTTAGAATATAATACAAAGTGTTGCCATATATTTCTTTTAAATATTCAGTATATTATTTCTTTAAAAAATAATACAGAGTAATAACATTGGGTGGAAACATTCATTTGTTTGTATTGTCATATTTTTTAATATTTGCCATATTATTTATTAAAAAATAACTTATAATAATGGCATTTGGTGACAGCATCCTTTTATTTGAAAGTGATAGGCCAAAACAGTGAAGATCAGTGCTATATCAAGGATCCAGTTCTAATAATCTGATATCAACTAACTTTTAGCTTGGCAATGTACAGTTTGTGTATTGCTTTGCTTGGCTGTTGCTGTGATGACTTGAAAATTTTGTCATAATTTGTAGCTTGTAAATGTTTGTTTTTTTTTCTTCTTTCTAAAATTATTGTTTTAAAAATACAATGCTATTTTATCATTAATATAGCTTTGTTTTTCATATTGCTTCTTCTGTGTCTTTAATATTGCCTGTGAATAGTTGAGTGAATAAGAGCCCTGAATGCTGATAAATTGTTCATCCTTTTGTCCCTGAAGAATGGGCTCATTGTATCACTGAGTCATTTTCCACTATCTGTCTTTCACAAGGACATTCATATTTGTCCACTAAAGTGGAAATGATGAGTCTCACCAACATAAAGTTTTTGTGATAAGTTAAACTTTGCTTGACATCACCACCACGCTTTTAATTGTTTAAAACCATATAAATTTCTTCTAATCAAATCTGAAATATTTTAGTTTTATATTGTAATAACTCTGCACAGAATTTGTTGTAAACATTTTTTGTAGTAAACATTTTCACAACAAATTACCAAAGCACAGAGTAGAATAATTTCTCTTACCTTGTATCCAGTCCAACGTCAATTAGTAGTGAAAAAGGTAATCCAAAAAGAGGTTATAGATGAAAATTACAATGTTACAAACCATTTATTTTTACATAATAATAGATTAAGATTCATTAGTTTTCCTAATATACACTCATGTCCATAAATTAAGGATAATTGAGTCACGCGGAAATCGAACTCTAAAATAAATATATCACCTGTAAAATCATTACACACATCTTCAAGGATCATATGCAAATTTCAGGAAGTAACCAGATGACACCGATGGTACGTCACAATGACGAGAGTGTAAGAGAGTGATATATAAGAAATGCAGGCAAAGAAGCAAAATTGTTCGCAGGCGCTTTATAAGCATTTCAGTGTAATAACTGAATAGTTATATCACAAAGGATGCATTTGGATGATTTTTTACGTGGTAGAATTATCAGCCATCTGGAATGTGGTCGTACCCAACTGGAAGTATCGGACGAACTTGGAATTGCCCACAATGTCATCTCCAGGCTTTGGCAACAATTCCAAGATGATGGTAATGTGAGTAGAAGTTACAGCACAGGTTGCCCGAGAGTTACAAGGCCGAATTAGGACCGGTATTTGGCAGTTACTGCCAAAAGAAATTTAAAAACAATTTCAAGGCAGACCGTGTACAGACGCTTAGGGCAGATTGATCTATGTGCTCGTAGACCTGTCAGATGCGTTTCACTTACTGCAACTCACTGTCGCCTGCGGTTAGCCTGGAGTAGAGAGCATGCATTGTGGACATTGCAACAGTGGGCTTGTGTGATGTTTTCCAACGAGTCCAGGTTTAGCTTGCAGTCTGATTCTCGCCGGACTTTCTTATGGAGAGCTCCAGGTGCCTGTTACCACCAAGAAAACATCACTGAACGACACCGTTACGGTGATGCAGGAGTGCTCGTTTGGGCTGGAATTGTTCTGGGTTTCAGAACTGACCTGCATGTTCAAATTGGAACCATGACAATCCAAATCTATCGGGACGTCATTCTGAAACAACATGTATGTTTGTTTCGGGGCGCCATGGGTGCACAATTTGTGTTTATGGATGACAACGCCCATCCTCACCGTGCAAACATCGTAAGCGAATGCTTTCAATCGGAGGATATCTCCCTATGGATTGGCCAGCATTCTCACCAGACTTTAATCCAGTAGAGCACATGTGGGACATACTTGGCCGACGAGTTGCAGCTCGTCAATTTGATACTCAGCATGCCTAGGCATTGTACGGACTGTATTGCATCGTCTGGGAGACATACAATGTATTAACCTTTTCCCATGGGCTATAGGGTCCAATTTCGAATGTATTTTGGCCATTTAGTCTATTTTAACTGAAAGGAACAGAAAAACAAATCAAAAGGGTATTGCACTTCCTAATCCATATTAAGGAGTAAATTTTAAATCTCCATAGTTAACTGAAATTTCCTGAGACACATTTAAAGTAGTGAACGCGCGGGACATATATGTCCCAGCCCCCGGGAAAAGGTTAACAATCATACCAACCATGTAATATTGGGGTTTTTTTTTTTTTTTTGTAATTTGCTCCAGGGAGAAAAAATCGCTAATTTTTTTAATAATATCGAACATATAGCATCTTTTTTGCTCTTTGCCATTTGTTTAATAAATAAGCTTTACAAATAAGTCAAATTTGTTTTGCTTCTAACTCTTCCTTTGCCTGAGTTTGCATTATCCTTAATTTATGGACATGAGTGTATATCAAGAGAGAGTTATATCTCTTCAGGCAGAAAAGAAAGAAGTGAAAAAAGCAAGTTGCACAATTAACTCCTCTGAAGGGTGCCCAGATTACCCTTCAGTCATAATTATTGTGCTATTAATTTATTGTGCTATTGGCGACTGTTCATCACCAATTTGAAAGCAAACAGAATTATCCTAAATTAAATTGTTTACATGCACGTGCTTTGTGGGCTCTTAGAAATGTGCCTTTCAACGTCCAGTCCCGCTTAGCGAAAACATACGTGATAGGGGTTTAAGGATAAATTGTTTCTTTTTTGCTAATGAAGAGCTCATAAACAACTTTTCTATTTGGAGATGTGAATTCTTTTATTAAACTGCTCTAAATTTGGTGATTTATCAACATTTTGGAGATTTTGAAAATTAATTTTGTATGAAAATTTTAATTCGAAGATTTGTGAATTTTTCGACTATTTTTTAAAGCATTATAACATTGATAAATTTAATTAATATAACAATAATACATTAAAACTATGTTAAGAAGTAATATTGAAATAACATATTTTTATTTTTCCCTGTTGTGTTATAAAATGACATTACTTACTATTTTGCCAACTTACAGTATATTAAATCTGAAAAATAAATAAGATAATTAATGCTATAAAGCACAATTTTTGAACATTTAGCAAAAGCAAAATAGCTATTGTAACTATTTTAAAATGTCTTCTTTTATATTTTTGAAAAGGTAAGAATGTTTCCCTGTGCCTTAAAATATTCAGAATTCTCATAATATGTATCAGTTTTCTCTATGAAATTAATTTTACACTTTTCTTCCTTGAATTTTTTTTCAATAAATTTCTGCCTTTATGCTATTACAGAATTGGTTGAGATAATTTTTCTTTTGGAATTTAGACATTGCACCTCGGAAAGTTTAGAAAGATTTGAAGGCAGGATTTATAGACCTATGATTCCAGAAAGGGAGAACAAATAAAAAATGTCTTCATGGTATTAACACGTAATGGATTAATTTTACTTAAGTTTGAGGCCCTCCAGTGGCTGAGTGATAAAGTTACTGAACATTGATAGTTCAGTCTGAGGTTCGAATCCCACGAATTGGCTGGCTGCATGGGCATTTTCATGGTTTATCCCATGTGTAACATGTATACGAACCATTTTCCTTTATAAAGTCCTCCACAAAGGCATCCCTTCCTAGGTAGATAGCCCTCAAGAATTTGCTGTAATCACACAAATAAAACAAAACCAACCTGATGTTTGTGTTGGAATTTCTTACATTTTAGAGAATTTTTGGAAGAACAGTAAAAGAATAATTAATTGATTTTTTTACTTTTGATCCTAGAAGTCTTTCTCTTTAACATGTTAATCTTCCATTTCTTTTATCTTCTTTTCACTAGACATATGTATGGAAAATATCAAAAATGCTTCTAATATTGTCATATTCTAATAATGTCTTCTAATATTATGCTTCTAATATGGGCAGGCATGTATTTTCTATACAAACTTCAGGAATTTTTATATTAATAAAGAAATTGAAATTTGACAATTTAAAAGATTCATTTTATATGTCTCATTGCATCATACTTTAGGCATTTTCCACCTGATGCCGTCTTTGAGTCCTAATTCTGCTGCCTAATGCCTCCCTAAAGTCTAAAATTTTTGCACCCCCAAGATTCTGCTGCCTAGTGCTTGTCCGAAATTCCAAAAGTTTTGTCGTCTCTTGATTTTGTTACTTGGTGCTTCACTAAATTCTAAAAATTTTGCCATGCCAGGTCTGGTACTGACACTTACCATATATCATTTCATATTTGTTCTCAGTGTTTGTATTACCAAAGAATTAAATTAATAGTTTCTTCTGCACATTCTAAATACAAGTTTTTTTAGAATAGCAGATGCTTCATCTACTAACTTGTCAATGTTTCGACAATATACTTTTGAAGAATAATTTCCTTACTCTTTATATATAATATATATATATATATATATATAATAGTCAAAATGTGTGGAAAATTTTCAAATTAAGATGTATAAATAGTTTGTTGTGTGTTACAAACATACCAAAACATAAATGCTTTATAACTTTCAATATATAATTATCTTCATATCGTTTAAGAGTTAACGTCATAAATTACATTTGTTTTAAACTGTGAAATGATCATAGATTGTGATTTAATAATGTTTTTTTTACCAAACACTTTTAAAAAGTAAATAAGATTTTATAGTGACTATGTAAATTTATAATGACTAAGAGTTTCTTACTATCAAATTTAATTATTTGTAAATAATTGCTTATCCATAAAAGTTATCCCTGTATTAATGTAAAACTTATATTTTAAAGCTACTGAGACTTAAAATAATACAAAACAACTTATCACCTTAGTGGCTCATTGGAATCTTTAAGTGTATTAACTGGGTTACAACTCTCGGAACTTCACCTGAAGCTAAAAGACTAACTGTATCAGAAAGGACACAGTTAACCTCAACACTTAACAACCATGCTAACATCAGGCATTCATATCTGTTCTGATGAGCAGGTCTGTCTCTAGACAAAACGGCAGTGGTGGCAACAGCCAAGTTTCTGTTGCAAATAATGCTAATTACATTGGAGAACTATTAACAACATAATTTTTAGAGTTAGGATTTTGAGCTGTTTTACAGTTAAATTGGTAGGTTGATTTTAAACCTGTGGTTAACTTTCTTCTACATCGTCAAGTTTTTTTTTCTACACCTTATATGGATTTGATCACTCTCCATGGCATTGAGTGTGGATCGTAGGAAGTACTACTGCTCTTCTACTGGCTGATGTAAATTGTCCGACTGGTACCAAAGGACAATGTAGGAACCAGCAACAACT
The DNA here is from genome assembly GCF_044657685.1 of Stegodyphus dumicola. NCBI lineage: Eukaryota > Metazoa > Arthropoda > Arachnida > Araneae > Eresidae > Stegodyphus > Stegodyphus dumicola. The sequence goes on along the minus strand of NC_140771.1, from coordinate 127,345,304 downwards.
GCATACCTGTCTAGATTAGTTCAGTTATGCCTGACATACTGTAGTGAGGTGTTGTATGTCTCTCTAATATAGTGAAGTGCATTCTGACATAGTGACAGAGTTCTTGTTTGTATACAAGGCTAGCAGTGTTTAGTTTTTATTTATATATGAACTGAACTGTTTCTTTACGTCTGCCTCTACTAGTTTGTATCATAAGTGCTTAAAAAGCCCTGATTTGTTTTGCTGTATATTTGGGAGTTTAACCATTCCCAGTCAAAGGACAAACATCAGTACGTTTGTCAGGCTAGCCTATTTTGGATATTTTAATGTAAAAATTGGTGATCAAGATAAATAATGGGTCCTTCACAAAGTGCGCAAACAGTGCATGTCAAAAGTTTACGGATGTGGATGAAGGGAACACTTTTTTAATTTCCAGCAGATATACCTATGAGTTGGCAAGAGCCCAAAGATCACTTAAGTGATTGTAACTTTTGTAGAGTGAAATGATTCTATTTCAGACTCTATTTAGCATGAGTTGAATGATTTGCCACGAGATTTTAGTCTGTCTAAAAGAGCTTCAGAGCTGTCAGCATCAAGACTGTATGAGAAAAATTTGCTTGAAAAAGGAGCTAAGGTTTCCTACTTTCAATCAAGAGAAAGTGTGTTTTTATAGTATTTTCGAATTGATGATGAATTTGTGCATTGCCATAAGATACATAATTTAATGGAAAAGTTGAATTTCAGCCTAAAATGCAAGTCAAAGGCGATTGTTCATCGATAGCTTAAAGTGGAGCTTGAAGTGTGTCTCCACTGTATACATTTATTTGGTGCAGTCTGAATAGGCCATTCAATTTTTTGTGTAAAAAATATGAAGACAGAGTCATTGATTTGTTGCAATATCACCAGCACCAATGGATCCTCTTTAAAATAATCATGTTTTATTCTTGGGCCAGCACAACAAATATACCAAGTATCCCTGTTTTTTATGTATGTGGGACAGCAGAGGTTGTGACAAGCATTGGGCGCACTCATATTGGCTGCCAAGATTTATCCTGATTGCTGATCCAAACATTCTACATCAGCCACTTGTCAATAGGAAGAATATTATATTTCAACCTCTGCATATAAAACTGAGTCTTATGAAGCAATTTGTTAAAGCTTTGCCAATTAAAGGAGACTGTTTCAAGTATCTCATTTTTGCATTTCCTAGCCTGCCATTTGAAAAGATGAAGGGCAGTGTGTTTGATGATTTGCAGATTTCAGTGGCTCCTTAAAGACCAACATTTCAGCAGAACAATGATAGGATTTCATAAGAATGCTTATTGGCATTCGAAAATATTGTCAAAAACGTTTTTTGAAATGCGCTGGCACAGAATTACAGTGAAATTCTCCAGCAACTTTTGAAGAGTTTCAAATTGCTTGGTTGCTGTATGAGTATCCAACTGCACTTTTCACACGGCCGAAAATTCTTGGTGCAGTTTGTGATGAGCAGGGTAAGAGATTCCACCAAGATTTGAAGGTTATGGAGACACGGTACCAAAATAAATGGGATGTACTTATGATGATTGACTATTGTTAGAGCAGCAAGCAAGAATATGTACAGATTTAACATTCCAGAAAAAGCGATACACGAAAATTTTTATCTTAGTATTTATATTTACTGTTTGTTAAAAGAATTATACTATTTATATGAAAAAAATTTAACTTGCTGTTACTATATATAGCCTTCATGTGAATAAAACTTTCTTTATGAGCAGTATATTTGGTATTTCCTTTAAATGCATATTTATGGCTTTTTAGACAAAGAGAGGATATCTTGGAGCTTCAAAAGTTGACGTGATAGCCAAAAACTGAGGTTATTTTTGCATTCAGAGGCGAAAAGTTGGTCAAAAACAAGTGATAGATCTAAGACAACAAAATTGCTGTTCTCCAGTATTATGACTTTACTCCTCTTTTTAACCTATGTCATTTGACATGAAATCCGCATGCTATTTACCAAACCTGTAAACTGAGCAAGTATGCGATGAAATGAGACAAAAGAAAAAAGTCATCATAAAGCTCTAAAAGTAAAGTGTGAATAAAATGTCACTTATATTCTTTAAAATATATCCAGTTAATATAAATCTAAAATATTTAATGCTACTTGATAGATTTTGCGAAGTTGATTTCATTCTCATTTTTTTAAATAAATATGTTTAATAATAATGCATTCTACTTATAAATGTGCTTTATTGTGAGGAAGGTCTTACAAAAATCAAGGTTCAGGTATAGATAATAACCTCATTGAATTCATTCAGCTCCCATTTGCTGATAGGTCCTTGATCCCCCCCCCCCCCAATGGTCCTTTAACGTACTTAATTTCCATGTGCAAAAATGCATATGAATCTTGTGTGAGCTCAAAATAAGCATTTGGTAACAAATTTTCTTTGGCATCAATTATAAATAAAAACCCCAGTTCATTTTAGGTGGCAGCTGTGCCATTTTTTTCTTAAAGCACAGGGAACCTTTTTATTGAAATTGCTGTTTAAATAATTCATATAGGAATGTTATTACAGAACCAATCAGTTGATTTTTACTTGCAGAAAAAGTATTTGCTTAATGTGAATGTGAATAACAGGAAACTACATCAAAATAAGATGTAATATCTAGTGTGGACAACAGAAAGGGGTTTGATTGTCAGATTTAAATGATTGATTCTTCAATTAAACAGGATAATATAATGTTAAAATTCTTTTGCAAAATTTAATTAGTAGTCTTTTAATTTAATTAGTAGGATTATTGTTGAAATTTGGGGTCTACTGCATTATATTCAACAGTTATTAAATCGTCTTACCCACCAAAAAAAGTAAATGAAATGTTATCAAAATAATTTCTGCTTGTGATAAGACTAATTATTTTCATGTAATAAAGGATATCTATACACCAGTTTATTTTAGATATCCTCTTTTATTGCAAAATTTTATTCTGTGCTTTCATTTGCATTTTGTTTTATATGTTGCATATATATAAGAATATTCAAACATATTTCTTTTTCTTTTTATTTCTATGAAAAGCTGAATCTTCAGGTAAGAATAATAAAAATTTCAAAAATTTGTAGTGCAATGAAAGAAGCTAGATATTTTAAAATTAGTTAAATAATAATCTGCTTTTGTATTTATATTTATTACCACTCATTTTTAAAATATTATCTTGCTTCTTTCATTTAATTAGGAAAATGTAAACTTTTTAATTGCATTATTATACAAAATTCTTTTATATTTATTTATGCCTTAACTTATTTTTATTAAATTTAATGAAATAATCAGCTAAAACTCTAAAGCAGTGTTTCCTAAACTTTGGGTGATGATCGCAAATGGGGTCATAAGGCGAAATGTTGGGGGTCTTAGAAATTTAATTCGGATACGTGAATTTAAAGAAGTATTAATCTTAACCCCTTCATTATCTTTAATTTATTGTACAACGTTTTCTGTACAGTGCATTACAAAATTGTATACTGACCAATATAAGCTATATATTATATTTACATATTTAAAAATACCACTAAGCACATCATAATAACAGTGTTCTTTTGCAATGCACGTAAATTATTTAGAATCAAAATATGGTGCAAATGCACATTAAGTAATATTCTGCACTGCACAGGCATGCTGAAAATGAAGTCAATGCTGCTGTGGCTAATATGGTGATAACATTTTCTACTATAGGCATTTGTTTCTATTTCATCACTATAAGTGTGTACATCACAAGAACAATACAATATTATATTTTATTGTATTTCTCAACTAAGGTTAATGTTTATTTAAATAATTATTATGAGATGTTATTTTATTCATATTTTAGGATAAAAATATTTTTTACCCATGGGTAAATGGTTGAACTTGAGTAACAAAGGTAATGATGCAGATGACAGTGCTACAATGTCTCTTCAAGAAAGATCTGGTAATCAGAATGAGCCATCAAAAATGCAAAAAAGGAAACATAATGAGTCATTTCTTCTATTTGGATTTACATTCAACAACCATGATGGTAATCAACAACCTCTCTGTTTAATTTAAATCTTCATAAAAAGGAAGACGACATTTTGAGAAATTTATTATTGTTAGCAAAAAAATATTTACTTGAGTCATATGAAGTTCCATATGTGATTGCTAAAAATAAAATGCCATGCACTATTGGAGAAGATCATGGATTACCTGCTGCTATTAAAATGGCAAAAGTACTTCAAAATAAATATGTTGAAAAGATTTGGTAAACTACTTTGTCAAATGACACTGTTGCCAGTAGAATTTCTGAAATTAGTAACAACAATTTGAACATCTTATTACTAGATGTAAGGAAAACCCACAGTGTATTAGTGTATTGGACAAAGCAACTGATATTTTAAAAATAGCTCAATCGTTAGTATATATCATGCATTAATCAAGAAAACTTTGATGAAAATTTATTATCTTGTTGTTCTCTGGAAGAATATAAAAGAGAGAAAGACTTACTTAGTAAGGTTGATAAAAAGACCAACATTGGCAGAATACAGCAGAGAATGATTCATTTGAAATGCTTTCAACTATCAATAGTTTTATAATTGAAAATAATAATTCCAAAAATTTAATTGAAAAACATTTTATAGAATACTTACAAACTCTTGAAACATAATTTTGCAAATACTGACTACTGAATTTTGATTTCAAAAAGTTTTCTTGTATTCAAAAGCATGCTTGGTTGGCATCATTGAGATTAAACATCTGCAATATAAAAGCCCAAGAGAAATTATAGAGCTGTTGACTAGCAGTGTCAAATATTGCATGAAGATTTGTTAGGTAAAAAGAAAAACAAGCATATCTGCCTCATTAAAGCATGATTTTCTTTCATTAATCTAATTAATACTTGAAACAAATTCTGAAACTACTTCTTTTTATTTGTGTATTGTTTACCAAAAAATAAATTATTTATGGAAAATGTTTATATTTTTATTCTCCGTTAAATATCTGGGGTTCCGAAAAAATTTTGATAATAAAAGGGATCAGGAAGAAAAAAGTTTAAGAAGCAGTGCTGTGAAAGATGACAAAAGTTTTAAATATTCCATTAGGATATTTTTTAATTTAGTTGATGACAAACTAAAATAAGTTAATTTTTGTAGTTTAGATATCGGAGAATTATTTGCAAATATAATTTTTATATGCCAGTGTTTAAACTACTATTAAATGAGCAGTATCAAAAATCATACAGATTATCTAAAATTAAAAGATATGATTTTATTTTTCAGAAAAAAAATTAAACAGCATTTTAAAATTACAATATATATTTTCGCATGAAAGTTGTGAATTTCTTAGTGTGATGGTATGTAACTGAATGTTTCCCTACAAGATTATCACCAGAATTAAAAAAAATTCTTTGGGTATATATATGAAGCTTCATGATATCATCTATAGACATAGATGAAAGTTGATCAGAAAAATCTTATGAAAGTCTACAGTTCTGTCCTTCCATATATATAACTGTGCTATACTGTGTGTCGTGTTCATCTTCATTTTACCTATACTTCACCTTATCTTTCTCCTTTTTCCAATACATATCTGATTTTTTCATCATGTTGACAGAGTCTGATGAGAACAGAAAGGTCTACATCCATTCAAGCCAGCACGTTCCTTTTGCTAACACTAACCTTCTTTGAGCATGTAACTAAATCCAAGATGTTGAAAATTAACTTCTAAAAGTCATGGACACTGTCGATAAATTTCATATGTTGACACACAAAACTGGGTCAGTATTTCAGCTTTATATGCTGGGCCATTCATTGGCTAGATAAGGCTTGTTACATTGGCCAGCAGGATCATAACACAAATGTTTTTCACTTTTAAGTATTCAGATAGATAAGCCTATTACATACTTTTTTATTTCATAAGGCTAAATTTAAATTGAAATTTAGACTTTCAGATGTACCATTATTTTGATATTGCTACTGAATTGAATGCTGGTTTATAAGGAATTTTACGCTTAAGAATACTTATGTAAAGATAAATTAGTGCTTTTCTCTAAAAAATTCAGCTTTTTTTTTATGTGATTATGTTTAGTAAATGCTTGATCTAGGCAATAGTACTGAAATTTCATGAATAAACAAATCTTTTTTTCTTCATGTAGCCCAAACATTTTTTTGTGGAATTACATGCACACTGCTTGATATTTTTAGTGACAAGACATAATTTCATTGTCAATTTCTGGAGAGTTTGTAATGAGATTACAAATCCTGTCATAAAACTCTACCCCTAATTTATAACATAACTGGCCTAGCCACTGTACATGCACTCCAGGCTTTGAAAGTAAATCTTCACCTTCTAGAGAGCCCAGAGATTTATTCAAAATATACCACAAAACTACATCAGTACGATTATTAGTTACAGCTATAACTTGATCTGGCTAGTAGTTCCTACACACAAGGCATTAAAAGTAATTTAAAAATAATAAAAAATTGGTTTAAAAATATGCTTTATTACTAGTTGTATTTTAGCTAATTTTTATGTATGCAAATTCGTATAGAGGTAACAAAACAAAACTGAAAGCATATTTCCATAGACCTTTGCCAACAGTTTTGCATTTTGACCACTTTTAATCTCTTATCTTTTATTAGAGTTCTTGTTTTCAAAGTAGGTGTTATTAAAAAAAAGTTGTCAGTCATTCTGTTTAAACTCTTTGTTCATTGAAATAACTTAATTCTTAATGTATATAAGGGATAATGAAAAGAATGGCTGTTTTATTAAATGCAAAATAAATACAAAAGACGATAAATGAAAATGCAAGTAATCAATCCATTCCACAGTTGCATAGTGGATTAGAATAAAGTCTGCGAATAGAATCCATAGTTGCACAGTGCATTTTGTTTGCAGATGATAGAATTCTGGCATTTTGAGAAAAATGGTTAAGAATACAAAACTTGAATATTTCTTGCTTCAGTAGTTTTGACAAAGCATTTATCAGGCACCTAAGCAATGTCCATGTTTATTTTAGAAGCACAAATTTTGCACAGTTACCTGAGATTTGAAGTTCTCATAAATCATTAGTGTGATAAAGAAAGTATGTTAATTAGTTCATTAAATTCTATAAATTCATTATTAAATAATGTCTTTCTTATATATCAAGCATTAGATATGCTATAATAGTACTATTACTATTGCAAAAAGGAAAATATAGCATTTTCAACATAAGTAAAGTGTAAATTAAGTCGGTAGTCTATGTTATATTTCCTTGCCTTTTAAGAGTGTTAGAATATATGAAAAATATATGTGTGTGCTTTAAATTCATTTTAATTAAACTATTAATTAAGTATAATTATTAAACTATTTATTGCCTGAAAATGTGTAACTTGTCTAAAAATCATGAGAATTCCACTTATCAAAGTAAATTAATGATAAAGGGCTCTGATATCACTTTTATAAACAGCGTGTGATAAAATGAAATAAATAAATTTTTAATGTTAGAGTATCATATATTTTCAAGTAATAAAACCAATTATGAAGTATTTTATTCAATTTTTTTACTACAAAATTTCAAACTTTAGTCGATATGTTGATGTTTTAAAAATATGTTGTGATATAGTAAACTAACCTTCTAAATTTGTAAAATTTAACCTAGCACACAATTTTTTAATATTGGCAAATAGAGAAAAGAAAACTGGAAATTACTTTTAAAATGAATACAAGAGATGAAGATCAGTGATTATGATTCAGTTTTACTTATCTATTTTAGTTGAACCTATTTTCAGAAGAGAAGCATTTTATTTTGTTGCCTTTCATAATTTATTTTTGCAGTTTTAAAATGCTGTATAAATAACGGTGCAATTGAAAATGCTGTATTTATTGTTTTAGTTTGTAGATATGCATGTTTACTCCCTTTTTGCATACAATCCAAATTTGATGCCTTTTCCTGTAAGATTTTGCCTTAATATCATAATACTACTAAGATAATTTAATTCTCCTAATTGTGTGTATTAAATACTGTTTACTTGTGTTTTCTATAACTGCTAAAAATATTAACATTTTTGTTGTTTATTTCATGTGCTGCTCTCGCACCTAATGCAGCAGGTAATCTATATTTAGATTATATAATGTTTCACATTCACTGTTTTATATCATAGCAATTAAATATTTAAGAATGTTAGTTATTTGCATTTTCTGGAATTTATTAGTTAGGCACAATTAAACTATTGATCATAATACCTGATTATCATTATCAAATGACAAAATGAAGTGAAGAGTTATCAGTTTAGCTTAAAAATTCAGTATTAAGTGTTAATGCCATTGATCTTGTAAAGTCTTATAATTTCATTTAATCCTTTAACCGTTATACTGGAATTTTTCATTTGGATTGTTTAAACAAATGTACCCTATTCCATTACTACACAATGCAGTTTTGTTGTTAATTTCTTGTGATTTTATTTGAAGTAAGTCGGTATGTTGTGACATGTTTACTTCAACAAAAATTTAAAAACTATGGATTTATGGCAAAAAAGACCAAATAATTTATATTCAAATTATTTCATAGAGTTGTTTAATCAGAACACATTAGGAAATGATTTTTAATAAAAATGTGAACATATTATCCAATGCCTCTGGCTGTCAGTTTACCTTTCAGTATTATTTACCTTAGCGAAATATATTTCATGGTTACTTTCTCATATTTATTGTTACAAGAGCAGTTTTATCTGGTGATAAATATTTTCCAATATGTATGACATGCAATATTTTCAAAGCATTCTACGTACAGTAAAATAAATATTATGCTCAATTATATTTATTCCTAGGAATTAAAAATATTCTAAGAATCCATGTCAGAACTGTTTACAAAAATAAAAGGCAGTAAAACTGATGCAAATATATCAGTTTGTTTCATTAGCAATTTAATTGGCAATTTTCTGAAGAATACAGCATAAAATAAATGTAAAGTTGATACAAAAGTCTCTCAAAATAAAATAAAAAAGTTGCTTGATAAAGGGAAACATTTGTTAGTTACTGTAAGTTTATCTGAGAAAGAATGATTACCATATTTGACGGCATATAAGACGCACATTTTTTTCCCTAAATTTGGTCTCAAAAAAGTTACCTGCGTCTTATACATGAAGGACACAGATTAACTTTTAATACTGAATGCTATTTTTAGCCCAGATAAAGGTCTAGACACGCATAACTTTTTCTACATCTGCGATAATTATTTTGCACATGCGTGAAATATCTGTTGCCAAAAAGCGCCAAAGCTCGAAGCTGATGTCAAAGTTTGAACAGGTTCGATGGTCACATTACATCTATGGAGCCTTTCCTTCTTTACATTAACTTTCTTTGACTCATCCGACACACCTGTCGGTATCGGTGCTACTCTGTATAAGTGTGTCGGTATCGGTGCTTAAAACTATTTGTTTAAAAAAAAAAAAAAATACCCTGGAAAATATGACTACAGGAAACAAAAGATTAACCTATACAATTCAGTATAAACTAGGAGTGTTAAACTATGCCAAAGTGCATGGAAACAGAGCAGCAGCAAGGTATTTCAGTCCACCACCTACCGAAAAAAAAATAGCTTGCTATTTGTTAATTTTCCTTAATAAAAATATGTTTAGTAATTGCATTCAGTGATTGTTTATTTGGCTTTTACGAAACGTGAGAACTAAAAGAAACCACATTTTAAGTTATTGTGGTAGATTTTTTTCCTTGTGTGTGATCTTCTAAATAAGGGTGCGTCTTATATGCCGTCAAATACGGTATTTATGTTTTGGTTTTCAGACCTTAACAAAACTTTCTGCTGTTTTGAATGTTCCATTTTATCATTATCTGATCTTTTTAACCCTGTTCTAGAGCAGACAATTCCAGTAATTCATATTGCTTTCAGTAATTAATGAAATCGAAACCAACCTTTGCTTTGTCTTCTGATGTTGTATGTTATCTAAAAGTAAAACTGGAAATACAATGATTATCATTAATTAAGGAAAAATCATAAAAATGACGATTGCTCAAAATGTTACATGCAGAATTTAATGAAACTGGCCCACAGTATAAAATATATAGCAATATAACATTGTAAGAAATTCTCAGACGATTATGCTGTTATAGAAATTAGCATATGTCTAAAAATGTGAGACATTGCTCTTGCAAAGCAGTGACAAGGGTTTGAAGAGGAGGATTGAAAGCAGCTATACATCTTCCTGAAACAACCCAAACATGCTTGATAGAACTCAGGTCCAGTGATTTGGCTGGCCGCTCCAAGCACTGAATTGTTTGCTGCTGATGATAATCATCCACAATATGAGCCCTGTGTAGTCTAGCATTGTCATCTTGTTGCAGGAAATCATTACCTATTGGCCTGTCATAAGTCTGCACATAAGCATTAAAGATGTCATCTCTATACAGGCATGAGCATTCATGGTTCCACATGGAAAGACATGGAGGTCTGTCTGTCCACCCAAAGAGATACCACCCTAAACACAGACACTGCCTTCTCCATGTGTATCTCTTTCATGGATGTTTGATGGATGATAATAGGTTCCAGGTTCTCTCCAAATCAAATAATGCTTGCTATCGTTTTGGAGGCTAAATCTGGACTTGTCCGTAAAGAGATCAGCTTTCCATTCATCAGCCATCCTGTGAACATGTTGTTATGTCCACCTCAAACATTCCCTTCTATGATGTTTACATGAGCAGCAGGCAAATGACTATTCACCTCACATATACAGATCTCCTTCGCGAAGCCGCCTACGCATGATACTGACACCAAACTGCTGCTGTTAGCTGCAGCAAGGAAGGATCTGAGCTGAGTCAGTGTTCCAGTTCTATTCCTCCATGCTCATAGCAACAAATATTGGTCATAGGCACTCGTCATAGCAGCTGGCCTTACTTGGCTGAACCTCCTGGTGCCGAGTATGTGGTTAGAAATTGTTGCCAAAGTCTATGAAGCACAGAAGAACTCGCACTTATCCATTTGGCCTCTTCTGCCTGATTTAGTCTTGCCTCTAGTCTTGCCTCTAGTCTTGATGCCTGGAGGTCATTGATACAAATTGGCTATACCAAATTTCTTATCTCAGTAACACAGCCAAATGTGCGGCCCACTTTCAAATATGCTATTTTATGCTCCTCGCAAATGACATCTTCTGACTGCAGTACCACTAATTTGCATACAGCAGTTTTACTGAATGACCCTATTTGATGGCATATTCAAATTTTATATGGATTATCTTTTTTTTAACTAGTTATTGCTATTGGGATTTTTCCATAATTTTAGGAAACCAATGTAAAATATATATATATATATATGTGAAGATTTGGTAATAGGGGCTAACAGCATAGTAAAAAAATGAGAATGAAAAGAAATTTTATTTACTTCTGAAAAATTATTTCTGCCTTCTGTTATTATATCTAAATGCTGTATAAATTTACAATTAACAGTAATTTAACTAAAGTTGCAAATGTTTCTACTTTAGCAACTGCATCTTTTTCTGATGAGCAGATTTCCTGTGTTGCTACGCTTAGATTTCAAAGGCAAAGATACAGATATTGAAACATATAAATTAGAATCAATTTTGCTATTTACACTCAGAAAACTTAAAAGTTCTGTAATCAATAAGAACTGATAATGAATGGAGACCTAATCAGAAGAGAAGGGCTGATACAATTTTAAAATGTAGTGAACTTTAAAAGATTTACGAGTTTAGCAGGTTAGCACATCCTTGTGTATAAATAAAATTTGTTATAATAAAATACTTGTTTGTTAGTAATGAAATCCATTGGTACAGCTTATTATCCTTTCCTATCCTTATCTTTTGTTTTTTAAGACTGTCAAACCTCGTAAAAAGAAATCTGAACAAATATATTCTTGGCAGATACATATCATAAAACTTTTATGCAGGACAGGTAATTAAATATTCTTGCATTATGCACAGAAATAAAATGAAATATGTGTTTTTTCATCATTCTTAGCAAAAAAACTTTATAATTTATTGATTTTTCTAAAAATTAAACTAATTTTATATGCTAATGTTTGTGTAATCATATTAAAAGGCATTTTATTTTTCTGTTAATTATGGTAGAAATTTTTTTGTTTTTTAAACTAGAATTTTAATGTGAACTAAGTGTATTTTTTTATCTTTGTCTTTCTGAAAATATAAAAAATAATCATGACAAGATAAGAAGAAAAGGCTTTGTGAGGCTAGACGTTTCTATTAAGAAGTTTATTAAATTTTTGATTTGAAATTAATAACACTATAGTAAATGTATTTTTCTCTGTTCAAGGGGCACATTTCAGTGAGGAGGAAATTAAGCTGGCAGAGGATAAATTTGAAGAGTCTTTTAATCTAGCATCAATGGGAATGTTCAATCTTTTAGAAAATGATGTAAGTGAATTTATGCAATTGACTGACATTTTTACCAACCTTCAGTTTGCAAACTGTTTGCTTTTTCAAATTATTGCATTGATCCTAGAAGGTATCCAAAATTAATGTTGATTTCCACTTTGCTTTACTATTTAAAATTATGCATTTTCACTTTTCACAAAACTCAAACTATCCACTTATTTTTATTTCTCTTTGAAAGTTAAAAACTCACATGAGATATACAAAATTTCCTGAAATTCTTTAAATGACGGAATTTTATCAACTTTTGGCTGGGAAATTTCAAGCTAATAGAGAAAGAAGTAAATGGGTGTTTACATTTTAAATAGGACTAAAATGGCCAAATAAGCATGGGAGCTCTGTAGGAACTCTTGTAGAATTTTTTTGTACTAATTAATTATGAAACAAAAAAAAATCGATTACTTTGCAGTGTCTGACAGTTAAAAGTGATAGCAAATTGTGATTTTCAGTGTTATTCCCATTTATGAACTCTTGCTTTTAAGAGTATTTTTAATAGTTCATATGGGCTTGAAAAATGAAGGGTCCATGTTTTCAATTTGTCAATTGCACTGGAAAACTTCTTTAGATTTGAAGCTGAATTCTCCATTAATGCCTGCTTTTCACATTTGATTCTGTATGATGAATGTTAACTATCCATGTTTCAGAACTTATGCATTTTGTGTATGATAGGTGTTTCCCTATTTTTAGTCACATGCTGTCAATTCAGTCTCCTTTTTCAGTTTCTGATAAATGTAATGAAAGAAAGTCCTTTTGATATCTCTTTATAACATTATATTATTTGGAAGTTAATCAGAGTCTTTTAAGTTGTAGTTATGCCATAGCATATAGCACATTGTATCTAGAATTTCACCTTCCGCTTTTTACCCTGAAAACCCGATTTTTGCCAATTCAGTTTTTGTCAAGAGCTGAATTAAATGACTACTTTTTCTCTTATTTATTTAATAAATAATATACAAATTTTTATTAATAGTTGTGCTGAAATTAGTTACATTGCAATATTTGTGAATGTGTGTAATTGAATGAACTATGTAAATAATGATTTAACTTTTCCAGCACGCGCGCAGGCACGAAATTTACAACAAATTCAGTTTTAATGCTCATTTTTTGCATATTGAAGCTGAGACGTTTGAAGGTCATTTCTATTCCTCCTTTCTACCCTTCCCCACATCAAGGAATGTGCCAACAGGAAGTTTCTAGTGTTTCCTTTCGATTCGAAATGGCAACACCACGCTATGAATGTTCTATATTTTCAGTTATGAAATTAATATACCTCATTCCAAGGTATCATGTTTGAAGATTGATAAATTCTATCGGAGGGGAAGAAAAAAATCAAATTTGCGAATACAGTCAAAAGTCGTTAATCCGGACTCGTCGGGACTTCGGCGACACCGGATTATCGATTTTTCCGGATTATAGATCATCAGTTTAAATCTGGTAAGATGGCATGCAGAAATTACAAAATTAAAAATATGAAACCGTAATTTATGAAATAAAGAACAACTATGATCTAAAAGGTATCAAAATTTACAAAAAGAAAATGCTTAATATTTATTTGTTTACTTTATTAAACATTTCTTTCAATGTAAGTTGTTTAAGTTGCTTCGTTTCATGTGATAATACTTTCTCTTTAATTCTATTAAACAGACATAATTTCTTGTTTAGTTACAAAGTTCCGCTGTTCAAGTCCTATAATTGCTGTGTCGAGAATACCGACTAATTTGTTAATCGAAATTTTTTCGTTTTTAATAAACTTTGTGTCTCTTTCTTTACTATCGGAAGCGAATTATAATGACGAGGAACTTGTTTTAAATCATATCAAAAATGGAGTACATCGAGATGAAATACTACATTTAGTAAGGAATTATAAGCCAAATAAAATAAAAACATCTGCCCTGAAGATAAGGATAGTGCTGACAGATCAACTTCCAATTCATTGCGCACCGCGGCATTCCCCCCGCCGAGCAGCGTGAAATTGATAAACAGATTTTGGATTTCGAAACATACTTTGGCTTTAGATCCTTTACGTATTAGCAAATATATATCGGAAATTCTATTTGATATAATCGTAAGTTCAAGCTTACTTTTATAAAATTGCTCTAACAGTCTGCAAAAAATAATAAGCCGGATCCAATTCGAAGATTAAGGAACAACGCAATCTGCAACATTAACTGAATTAGATAATTTTAGCTTAGCTAATACCATCCGTTATACATTAAACATGCATGCGTATACGTTTTATGCACATTCGCAGCCGTAAAGGTCTTACGCGCACACGTAACGCCCACAAACTTTCTGCGCATGAGTCGCGCAGAAAGTTTGTAGCTTTGAGGTCCGGATTATAGATCATTCCGGATTACGGGTGTCCAAATTAACGACTTTTGACTGTATATGACATACACATGCTGAATATATTTACTTCATTTCAGTCAGAAGTGATAATTAACAGATGATTATTTGTACGATTTTACGACATACACGACATAAACATGCTGGTCAGAAGTGATAATTGACAGAAGATTATTTGTACGATTTTAAAACCGGTATACTGAGGGTACTACGCCAATAGATGGCAGCAGCAGTCTTCTCCTTTTCGACTCTGTGACATGACAGAATTTCTTTATATAATAACAGTTGATGTCATATTTGTTTAATTAATTTATAAGAAGTTTAGGATTTAATATTATATTCATGAATTAATAAAGAGTTTACTGACCCTGCACTAGGACTGAATACAAGTATATTAGTTTCTTTTTATTCTTTGTTTACCACACTCGAGTTTCATTCATCTCTGTTTAGCTAAAATTTTTATTTCAGCACTTCACCCTTTCCCAAGAGAAAGACTCATCAATTTCAAAATTGCCGTCTGGGGTCAAAATTTTACACAATTGTAGGGGTTAGTAGCATGTTAGCCTTCATAAAACACCTGTTGCTTCTTGTTTTCCAAAATCTTAGAATGTAGCGAAAATTAAAAGAGGTGATTGACAACTAATTTGTCATTCAGGAGTCGCACTTTCTTCCCTTTCTTTGGTGTGATAAGATCACACAAAGGGAAATGCTTACCTAAAATGGAAATGCACTTAAAGTCCATCTCTTAGTATAATCATAAAAACTGCTGATTTGAAAGCATGTTTTTATTCTTTAGGATAATGCTTTCTTAATTTCAGATGGAAGACTAGGGAACACAAGAGAAATTTGCCCTCTGGGTTAGGATATAAATAGCTTGTTTCCAAAATAATTTTTCACAGTTGGTGCAAGGAGGGAAAAATTTCTAAGGCCCATTTTAGACACAAACTAAAATTTATCCAAAAGTTGAAAAGGAGCTCCTAGGAAGCCAAAGGGGTTGAAAATCGGAATAAGAGCTTTTAGGTGTATCAAATAATAAAATTGTGTAATGGCGTTTCTTCCTGAACAAAAAGATATATTACAACCTGTATTTACAAAAAATTAAAAAAAGGACCCTTACGGTCGTTGATATTCTAAAGTGTGTGTACGTGGAGGGGGGGGGCGTGATTCTTGGTGTCACAGCATGAATCATGGTTTTTTTTACATATTATCTAAAGCATAAAGTATAACTTCAAAAATGTTTCATACTTTCTCAGCTGAGTCGTAGTGTTTCATTTTTCAATTTTTTTATTTTTCAGCTGAGTTACATCTGCTTGTAATATTATACTAGTTCGGTTACAGCTCGATATGATTTATGTATGCAGTGTTATATTTGCTATTTTTTTTTGTAAAGTAATAATATTGAATTTAAATCAAGTTCAAAAGCTCTTTACCTATATTTTACATAAGTATGTTAAGCTGGGTTGCATCATCAAAGTGCATAAAAACATAAATTTTATTTTTAAAATTTTAAATTTCTAGCAAAATTAAAAAATTTTTTGTCTTCAGACTTACATAACTATATTCAAGCCCACATCTCTACAGATGCATATCAAAAGTATGGAAAATTAATTTAAAAAACAAAAACTAGCAATTGGTAGCTACCTGGAAAAAAATGTCTTAGAGGGGCACCAGCATAAAATATATGCAGGCTCTCAAAATTCAGGATTTCGTTTTAGATTTTTTTTAAGTCTCAATTTTGTGTGTTTAGGATCCATAAGTTATAGTTCATACAAAATTTTACCACAATTTAAATTAATTTATGTACCGCCCCTCAAAGGGTTAAACCTGGTTTGGGTTTGAACGCAGACAAACAGTGTGGTTGGTTTTTGTTCTTCATTTATAATGTGAATATGAGCCAGTTTTTTTTTGGAAATTTCTTTTAGCCAGATAGCCCTCGTGGCTTTGCCGTATTCAAATAATGTAACTTATCCTAAACATTACAAAATGTTATAAAAGGAAATGTTATGCATTTTTAAAACGATTATGAAAAACTGAAACATAGTCTGTTTTGCTGGATTTGTATGTTTTTTCTTTTTAAATAAATTATTTTTCATTGATAATTTTTTTTGTGACATCCATCGAAGAGAAAATTATTTGTTTATGCATGATCACTTTGATTTCCTCTCCGCATCTGATTTGTGCAGATTAATTAGAACATATAGATAAGTGCAAATGTATTAGAACATCTTGCATTATTTTGCTGATTATTAAAAATACAATAAACCCTGTCTTAGCAAAAATCTGTAAATGGAACCAGTATTTCTAAGAACATAAAAGCATTATCACATTAGCTGTTTGTTGCCGGAACAAAACGTTTGCAGCAACAGTTCTGAGAAATGGCCTTTGGCGAAATAGGGTTACCATCTTCACTTGGCAAACAGGCTGAAAGCCAAACAAGAATCAGTTATCGCTCAGATTGGCGAAAGTGACGTTTCCTTTCAAGTGACATTCGCTTCTTCGTGTTGTTTTGTATCGCTCACACGCTTTTCGTTTTAAACTTTATTGTTAGTAATGGAAGATAATAGAAAGGTGATGGCTATCAAGTTAATCACTTTGATCTCCACGCTGGCACTTCATGTAACAGATAAACACACTTCTAGTTATAGCAATCAATTACATCAGTAATAGCCTAATTCTGTATACACCTAAGAATAGTTTAAAAACATGTGCTGGATAAGTCTATTTATCACACATCGCTTATGCGTATTTTCTGTTGTCTGCATTTCAATGAAAATTTGATGGCTCACTGGAAAATTTGTGACCTGGTGAAAGCATTTTCTGACTAACTTTATGGCTCATAATTACTGTTCTGTCCATTCAAATGACAAAAATCTATATGGCTGATATTTACCTCCTCACAGCCAGCAGATACTATTCAGCAAAATGAAGATCAAATAAAGCATATGAATACATGAGCAATCAAACATGTGCGAGTTGTTTACTGTCCCATAGAACACTCGGTAATATACCTAAAACACATTAATTATACCAATCTAGAAATTAGGTGTTCACATCATGAGTTTGTTTTATGGTTTGGTTTATTGAGATTACAGCAAAGCACATTAGGGCTATCTGCCTAAGGGAAGGGATGCCTTCGTGGAGGACTTTCTAAGGGAAACTGGCTCGTATACACGTTACACATGGGGAAAACCACGAAAGCGTCCATGCAGCCAGCCCGTTCGCGGGATTCGAACCTCGGACCGAACTACCAGTGTTCAGCGACTTTACCGCTCGGCCGCTGGTGGGCTCAGTTTGTTTTATGTGATTACCGCAAAGCCTCAAGGGATAACAACAGGAGGGATCCCTTTGTAGAAGATTTTTTAAAACTGGCTCGTATACCAGTTACAAATGGGGCAAACCAAGGAAACGTCATGTAGCCAGCCCGTTCGCGGCATTCTAACCGGAGACAGAACTACCAGTGTTCAACGACGCTTCGGCCACTAGTAGGCCCGTGCACTTAATTGGAAAGTGCAATTCATTATGTAAACAGACATGAAGGTGATAATCAGTTGTGCTCTGTTTTAAGTAATCAAATGTTATAAATGCACAGCTGTTACGTTTCTTATTATTTATTAGTAATGTTTTTATTACGTAGATCATACGTATGATATAATTATGAATTAACCCAATAACAAAATGTGTACACTCTTTAGTACTCAAATACTCATCAATTATTTTTCAACTGATTATTACATACCCATAATAATTTGCAAAGAACTGATAACTATAGTTGCTGCCAATTACATAATCGTTATCTGAATTTAAAAGTAACTTCAAATAAACTTCATGGCAATGTTCATTTTTGTATTCATACATACATATATATATATACACATCTAATAAGTCATATATTTACATACAGATAGAGAGATGCGATGTTTTAGAAGTTGTTAGTATATATTTATTAGTATTAATGTAATGAATAAGATTTATATTAATGAATGTATATACAAATGTTTTTCATCATGCATAATAATAAATCCATAAATTTCCAATGTTTCAATATATAGCATTTACAATAAAAGTATAGTTTCTAATGTATTTATAATTCAAAAAGTATTTCATTAATAACATGAAAATAATAGACAAATTTAATGAGTATTCTCATTATTACATAAGCTAATCTTTTCTTTTTTATGCATCTTTTATGCTGTTTAAAATGTGTCACTGATTATGCAGTTAACAATTTAAAAGATAAGTAATTAGGAGAAAAGCCGCGCATATACAAAGGGATTTTAAAAAATTATTCAACTTAAATTTAAGAAATAAAATTCTATTATATAACAGTGTTATAATACATGATCAGCACGAAATACGACAAACTTGGCGAACTTTTGGCTACAAACAATTTGTAAACAAATCCAAGCTGCAAGAATGTCGTAAAATACTGTCAACTCTGAAATTTCCACGATTATATATTTAATGAATATATACACATTTAAAAAATGACTCAGGCAGTTGTATTACAACAAAACAGCAATAATTAAATCAGCCTCTATTTCCACCGTCCATCACTTCACAGTGAAAGCCATCGCCATATTGAAAGTTACCCGTGATCCTTCAGAAGCTGACCTTTCTTTCGTCTGATTGGTTGAACGTTCGAGGAACACATCTCCAGCCGGAACATTTTGGGAAAAGTTTTAAAATGTTGCTCGTTACCAGGACACGTTCCTCCTAGCTAGACGAAACATTTCTCGGAAGCCTGCCGCTTAAAGCCGTACTACTAGAATCTCGTTTCAGGTAATTGTCCCGGGTAAGCGTGTGCGTCTATAGATGTGATAACAGCGTAAGCAAACACTGGAACTGAACCTTACCTCCCCAAAATGGTCAAATCATTTGAAGACCAAAATCATATGAAACTCTGGGAGGTTGTTTTAGAAAGGATTACAGTTTTTTTATTTAGTTTTTGTTCAAAATTGTGGCATGCTATTAATGTTAGGCATTATTCTATCCACCCCACTTACTACCAGGTTACTACCAAATGCTTATTCATTCCATAGTCAAGTTTTTGAATATGCAAAACACATCACAGATCAAAATTCATTGCAAGCCCTGTGTGACAGGTGAGCTGGAATTATGAGCGAGCAGATGGTGTGTCATTGGTAGAATTAATTTTCCATAGATTGATAAATGTGCATGATGAGTGCATGGGGCAGCCATCAGTCATTATGAATGACTTTATGGAGCAAGTGCAGTAGTACATTTTTAAGAACTTTCACTTCACACTTACATACCTCTGTACCATGTCCTTCAAGTATCTCGGTCATTGCTGCACAAAATTGTTACAAAAAACCTGTTTTTTATGCTATTGTATGGAAGTTGGGTTCCGAAGGAAGTAACTTCCAAACACAAAGTGGAAAGTTTTATCATTAACATTTCTGTAATGATACGATGATGATGAAAATGAGTTTCTTATGGACTGGATCATCAGTGGCAGGGAAATGTGGATTTTGCACTTAATCCCAGACAGCAAGCAACAATCAGTGCATTGATATCACAGTAGATCTCTAAGAAGATGAAGGAAAAAAAAAAAAAAAAAGAATGGGCAGACTGTTTGGCATGGAAAATGATATGCTTGGTGTTTTAGGACAGTGAAGATGTTCTGTTCATTGAAATTCCTGACAAGAGGGGAGATTGTGAATGCTCGAAATTACTGGTCAGTATTTTCAAAGTGATGTAGAGGTTTAGATGGTTGTCATACATTGGTTCTAATGTCAGCTGGTGAAATTGTAGAACATAGGGATCCAAATGCCTTAATTCTCTATGGGCCTTAATTCTCATGGTGATGATGTTGTAAGTGATTGAATAATTGCTTTATTTGTTACAGTAAATCTTTCCATCTATAGAAAGTAAACATGAAATATGTTTACTTTCTATGGATGACTTTAGTTGAAACTTACTTTCTGGATGCCTTTTGTTTGTTTTAAATAAGTATTTTTTGAGTACTTGTATAATAAGTAGGACAGAAATTACTAAGAATAAGTGTAAGACAAGACGCTTATTCTTAGTTATGCTTTAAGTTATAAAAAAAATATTAATTTGTTGAATAATTTCTGATTTAACTGTAAGAATATGCGTTGTTACATACATTTGTAAGAGAAAAGTGTATTATATTTAAGCTCTAAATCAGAAAATACTAGCAACAAATTGTCTGTACATTACCTGCGAAGATTTTTTAGACTAAAATTTAAATTTTTTGTTCAAATTTAGGTTGAACAAATTTCTCAGTTAGCTACTTTAGCCGAATCATTATACGATTACCATAATCAATGTGCTGCCATCCTACAGAGTGCAACAGAGAGGCTAATTGAACAGTATGTATATGTTTTCGCTCTTTCAGTCTGTGTGTGGTAATTTTTTACTTTTTATCTATTCAATTCTTGTATATAAATTTTCTTCTTCTACATAGAGTTATTTTGTAACTGTGGAGCTAATATGTATTCAATATAAAATAAATATGTCACCATTGAATTTAATGGTGACATATTTAATTAAATCGCGACAGTTTAATGGTTTGTTAATGTTAAACATAGAAAATGCCGTGGTTCGCAAAACAAATATTTATTACTGAGATATGCAGAGTAATACGTAGAGTTACATGCAAGCAGAATAATACTAAGTACAAGCAATAGCACAGATAAATAAGTACAGGCAGAATAATACTAAGCAACGATAAGTGGTTACAAAGGTCATATATATAACTTTATAACAGATCATGGTTTAACAAATCATAAACAAGACACAATAAATAACCAATCAAAAGTAACATATAGAATGAGATTTAAGTTTCAGAATAACTCGGACCTGGCTGAAAGCTAATGAATGTTTCAGACTTGACAGAAAGCTATACTTCCTTTTAACCAGTAAGAATGCAATTACAAATATCTCAACACTCCCCCTTAATCGCACATTATACAAAACATAAAAGAATTACACAATTTTTAAACAGCTCAAAGATAACAGTTCATAGAATTTTGTTTTGGACAAAGCCTTAGTTAAGATATCTGCAATTTGTAAACCTGATTGTACATATTCAATTCTAATATTATTTTCCTTAACAGTCTTACGAGTGAACTTTAATTTTATATCTATATGTTTCAACCTACCTGAAAAGTTTTCATTAACAATACTTTTGATACATGACTGGTTATCCTCAAAAATATAAACATTTTTAACACTGGAAATTTCATTTACTACATTTTTTATCCATAAAACATCTTGAATACCTTTACATAAAGCAATTATTTCAGCTTCTGTTGAAAGTGCAATACACTTTTGCTTGTTACAGTACCACATAATAGGATAGTTTGAAAAACATTATAAAGTAACCAGTAATTGATTTCCTATCTTGAGTATCTCCCCCCCCCCTTAATCTGCATCTACATACAAACACAAGTTTGCCCTTTCCAAATCACCCTTTTTGTATATCAATTTTAAATTTAAGGTGTTTTTCAAGTACCTAAGAATTCTTTTTAGAGCACACCAGGCAACATCAGTAGGATGCTCCTGCAGTTGGCTCAAGCAATTTACTTCAAAAATAATATCTGGCCTTGTGATATATGCTAAGTAAAGTAAAGATCCAATTAATTCTTTGTATGGGCCATGAAATGCATTTCCTTTCTGAAAATCAGCTGCTGTAGATTTTGGTTGAATGGGAGTTTGGGCTGTTTTACAATCAGACATTTTAAATTTATCAAGTAATTTTTCAATATATGGTTTCTGATCTAAATATAAACAACCAGACTCAAATTTCAGTCTCATACCCAAAAATTCCGAGACACTTACAGATTTTGACATTTTAAATTCATTTGATAACAATGATATTATAATATTTGTTTCTTTTACATCTGAACCTACAATTAATAAGTCATCTACATAAAGAGCCATAATTACTTTCTTACAATTTAAATTTCTGATAAAAATACATGGTTCAGAGTCCAATTGCTTAAAATCTAATTTAATAACAAAATTAAGAAATTTCTGATACCATTGTCGAGGAGACTGTTTAAGACCATATAAAGTCTTTTTAAGTTTACATTTCTTACCACTCATATCATCATATCCTTTTGGCTGGTCCATGTAGATGATTTCATCTAACTTACCGTTCAAGAAAGCTGTCTTGACATCTAAAGTAAAAGTTTGCAGACCTTCATTATTGATAATTACCAGGATTAAATGTAAAGAGCACATACTAATCACTGGAGAAAACGTTTCTGTATAATCTATGCCTTCTTTTTGCATAAAACCACGAGCAACAAGCCTCGCTTTGTAAGTTCCATCTCGTTTTTTACGTAGAACCCATTTGCAGGAAATGGCTCTTTTATCAGGGGGTAAACTTTGTAGGTCCCATACGTCGTTATCTTCCATAGATTTCATTTCCTCGTCCATAGCTCTTTTCCATGGTTCTTGTTCTACTTGTGGTAGATTTATAATATCTTCAAATGTCAGAGTGTTTTGTGCAAACATTACTTGGTAAATCTCAGGATCAGGATACCTAACTGGCTGTTTCTTTTCTCTTGAGGATTTTCTTTGTTCCTCCTTCTTATTTGCAGCATTTAATTCGCCGTTATCAGTGTCTGAAATTGATTTGTCTTCATTTTTAATGTCATCATTGTCATTTTCACTCAAATCAGAACTATCGGAAATATATTTTTGATTTTCTACTTTCTTCTTTTCTTCATTAAATTTAACATTTCTGGAAACAATGATGCGTCTTGTTTCTGGAATCATTAAACAATATCCCATTGTGGAATAACCTACAAATATCATTCTGACAGAATTTTCATCTAGTTTCTTTCTTTGCGATGGTGGCACTAGAGTATAAGCATCACAGCCAAATACACGCATGTTTTTTAAATCAGGATTTTCACCATACTTCAGAAAATAAGGAACATGATTGTCAATTGAACTATTTGGGAGTCGATTATTTATGTAAGCAGCCGTAAGTACTGCTTCACCCCAAAGGAATTTTGGTAATTTTGCCTCAAGTATCATTGCTCTAGCTTTTTCCAGTACAGTTCTATTTGCTCGTTCAGCAACACCATTTAGAAAAGGTGTATAGGGAGGTGCAGGATCTATTTTTACACCTGCTCTTTTAGCAACTTCATGCAATTCTCCACTGACATATTCTTTGGCATTGTCACAGCGCAGTTTTACAACAGTTGGATTCAATTTAAAGAATAGCTTGAGTTCATCAGCAATGTCACTTTTTCTTTTGAGCAGTCTGATTTCCATAAATCTCGAATAGTCATCAATTATAGTCATGAAATACCTTTCCCCATGGAGTGTTTGAGGTTCTATTGGACCACATATATCAGTGTGTATAGTTAAAAGCGGTTTGGATTCTTTTATGCGAGGACCCTTTCCTATAGGCAAAGCACTTTGTTTGGCACGAACACATACTTCACAAAAGGATTCTTTTGCAGGAAGATTCATCAGTTTTAATTTTTGATCACAGCAGTGTCCTAACCTTCTGTGCCATAAATCATCCTTCTTTACTGCTAAAGCTGTAAATAAATTTGGTGAAAAATCACTAAAATATTGTCCGCATTTATCCAAGAATCCAAATCTAAAACGCTTGTTTTTGTTTTCAATATAAACTATTTCATTTTTAAAAATTACGCTCAAACCTGCTGCTTCAATATTTTTAACAGAAATTAACTGTCCGTTTAATTTTGGAACGTAAAGAACATCTTTTAACATTATTTCAATACCATTCTTAGTTTTACCGCAAATATCACCAATTCCTTCCACTTCTAAAACCGCCGACTTAGACGCGCACTTAACAGTTCCAGTCTTAGGCTTAATTGAGGTGAACCATTCCTTGTGAGAAGACATATGAGAAGTTGCACCATAATCAATAATAAATTGATCATGAACAAGATTTCCAGCCATAAAAGATATTGCAGGGGAAGCATACTTATTACTATTTGAAATTGCCTGCTTTTTAGAATTATCAAAACATTCACTTTTAAAATGACCACTTTTCCCACAGTTATGACAGACACAGTTCTTTTTCCTACAAAATTTAATAGAATGTCCTTTTCTTTTACAATAAGTACAAAACAATTCTTTACGAGCACTAATAAAAACAGAGTTATCTGTATTTGGTTTAGAATACTTATTTTCATTTTTATAATCAAACGTGAGAGATTCACAATCAATAAGTCTACTTGTAACAAAATCTAAACTTAAATTATTGCTTGGCTGATTCTGTAGAGATGCCTTAATATTTTCATATTTTTTTGGAAAAGACATGAAAATGTAAATAATAATATCAAAATCACTTACTTCAGAGCCAGGGACGCGTAAACTACTCACCAGGTTCATTATGCTGTCTCATTGACACATCCTTGGATTTCCTTATGGTAGCTAGACGTTTACGCGTTAAAATTTGACTCACTGCACCTTTAGCACTACACGTAGCTTGTAGTTTCTTCCATATTTTACATGCAGTGTCTTCACATTGAAGAGAAGCAATTACATTATCACTTAGAAGGGCAAGTATTAAGGCATAAGCCTTTTTTGATTTCAAAACATCTGCAACTCTGTCCGCAACTGCTTCTGTTTCCAAAAACGTATCCAATTCTCTTGCCGTAAATACTGCTCGAACTCTTCGACACCAAACAGTAAAGTTATTAACACCGTCAAATGGCGCTACACCAAAAGCTTCCCTTTCACCTCCGAAAAAAAGCCATCATTCGCAATATACCAAATCAAAATCACGCGAACGATAAATTATTACACTGAAGGTTCAATTAGGGAAACTATCAGCGAGTTCTAACTTTTGAAGGAACCACGCTCTGCTGTTAAACATAGAAAATGCCGTGGTTCGCAAAACAAATATTTATTACTGAGATATGCAGAGTAATACGCAGAGTTACATGCAAGCAGAATAATACTAAGTACAAGCAATAGCACAGATAAATAAGTACAGGCAGAATAATACTAAGCAACGATAAGTGGTTACAAAGGTCATATATATAACTTTATAACAGATCATGGTTTAACAAATCATAAACAAGACACAATAAATAACCAATCAAAAGTAACATATAGAATGAGATTTAAGTTTCAGAATAACTCGGACCTGGCTGAAAGCTAATGAATGTTTCGGACTTGACAGAAAGCTATATTTCCTTTTAACCAGTAAGAATGCGATTACAAATATCTCAACAGTTAACATGAAGTTGTTTTAATAAATAGCCAGTTTATTTTGTTCTAACAACAGTGTTTCTAGAAGACTGAAGTTTAGTGTTGTTGCACTCTTAGCTACTTAATTTTTTTAATCTGTCACACTCAATCTTTGCACATTATGAAGAAGGTAGAGCTATGTTAACCTAGGTATACTAAAAAAAATATATATTTATGGAAAGGAGCCAAGTGGCATGACAAGGGTTGTTTCAATTCATGTCAAAGAGCCAAACAGTATGATAGTGCTTGTTTCAATTTATGTTACGAAATGGTACTTGTTATTATTTACATCAAGAAAAAGCATATAAATATTGAAAACAATAGCATTCAATGTGGTGAGTCGCATGGTTTTAAATGAGTGTTACAAGAAAATGGAAGAAAATTAAAATTTCAGCTAAATTTTCATAATTACTTTTGAAATTTCTGACCAGTTGGGTGAAGGAAAAGAAAAAGCAACTCTTCAATTCTCTGATCTGGGGAAAAGAATGATGCTGTAAAATAATGAGCACATATGTCAATGCACAATCTACTACAGTAATGATAACAACAACAACCAAATCAAAATAAAATCTGAAAGCAGATACATCTCACCTGAAAGCTTTCAGATTTTTATATTGGGCCCAAACGGGCATTTTTTTCATTTACAGACAGCTATTTCATTTCAAGACCATTTGAGCTAATTACACTTTGGGCTAAAAATATTTTAAAACAACATGTCTGTAGAATTTCTGATAGAGAATCTTGCATGCTAGAGATAAAAAATGTTTTCTTCCATACAATGTTGCCACTGCTTGCTTTGAAATTGTGAGTTTTTTAATCAAAAATTCATTTAAGTTTTACAAAATATGAAATAGACAGTAAAACAGATTGAAAATTCCAAATTCAGGTGCCCAGGTTTGGGTGGAGGACTATGTTATTCAAAAATTGATGACTATAGGTACTGTTGTTTTTTCACAGTGCAAGAAATTTAATTTATGCAGATTCTTCATTATTTAGCTTTTTTAAATATAATACATGGCAATAATATTTGGTGGCAACAATTTGAAAAGTGATACATTGCATTTAAGTGATACAATGCAAAATGTCGTTTCAAGAATAATAACCCATCTGGGCTAATGCCTCATTAGGTGAAAAACTAACATAAAAATCATCTTATTTAATTGTAGTGGCTGTGAAAAGGTGGTTATCTGACATGCTTTGACAAACAAATATTTTGAAAATGAATTATTTCTAACTAAGAAACTACTTGTTTTAAAATTTTAATTAAAATTTAATGTAGCTGATATATTAATTGAAACATATAATATAACAAAAGTTAATTATATTTGAGGTAATGTTTATATTTAAAATTAAAAATATTTTTAGTCATACTAATTTATGATTTATATTTAAGAACAGAGGTAACTTCTGATCCCAGTCTTGTAGTTTCCTTTAAACAATCAGTGAAAGGTTATTAAGGATAGTTCAATTAAACCTCTGTATCATGCTGTCTAACTGCAAATGTGAAGGTTTCGTTTGAGTTTTTCAATGCTGAGTATTTTACAGATTTCTTTAATTACAGCTAAAATAAAATTCCTTTCTTGATCGGAATGTCACTAAAGAGACAAGACACTTCAAACCTAGAAATCTAGTGCTGTATCATTATATCTACTGCTGTGACAGCTGCTTGATCAGGGATAGGATACACTTCAGGCCATTTTGTCAAATAATCAATGACAGCAAGAATGTATTTGTTGCCACCAACAGTTCTTGGCAGAGGTTTTGAGATATCCGAGGCAATGCCTTCAAAATGGGCTCTTGCGCTGTAGCATTGTAGTTTCTCACAGCTGTTTTCTTTCTCCTACCCGCAAAGCATCGCAAAATTGGCCTCACTTTTGCACATCAGCCCTCACATTACTGCAGTAAAAGTGCTCTCAGTCTTCATTATTCCGAAGTGTCCTCCTGTTGCACTTCTGTGTAATTATTTAAGAACATTTGAGATCTTGGAAATATCAGCTGCCAATGGAATGCCTTTCAGTCATCTGATTCGAACTTCCGAAACAAGAGACCGTTTTGAATGTGGAGTGCGTTCTAGAAAGCCCATTATTGTTTTGCCGCAGGCCTACAGATCAAAATGTCTTGCCAGGAACTTTTCACAAAATTATTCTTACAGCTCTTTTCAGTATGATAAACCACAATCTCTAGTTATCACTTCAGATGATTAACCATTTCCTAGTTTCGCACGAACGCCGTTTGGGTACTTGGAAATGGCACTTTATTTATTTTCCTGAGCAGCACTCGGGCAACATTTTTTTCTAGTCTAATACACTGATTTACCCAAATTTTTTGCTTGCTTAGTGTATAATGTTTCTAACAGATGGCACTAGTAATCCAGTAAAGTTAGAATTGCAAACAAACTGGTTTCGAGGTTAGGTTTTACTGAATTCTTTTACGCAAGTAAAGGCACGAAATTTCTTTTCACTAGCTCGGTGTTCCGACTACTGCGAATACTATTTCTTTTAAATTTGGAGCTATAATAAAGGAAGAAATGAATGATAATGAGCAGCTTATAACTGAAGATAACTCTGATATTGACTCAGATAGTGAATCTGAAATTTCACTGAATGATTCTGGAAGTAATGACAATTTGTTGTCTGACTTCTCTAGTGATGAAGAAACGGAAAGTATAAATAATCTAATGCAAATTTGGAACTTTTGTGAACTTGATATTAATAATCCTTCTTTCTTGATATTAATAATTTTTCTTTGGAATCGAACAGATATGTAATAACAATAAAACATTTTAAATTCTGACATCTATTTTTGTAAAGTTTTCTTTCTAGTTCGCTTACTTCTTCGAAAAAAGCCAACCTTAAGGAAAAGTGTGCCTTTTATGATGAAAATAAAAATTAGCATAAATCAATAACTTCAATACTTGTAATAGTTCTGACTGCTGATTTGGGTTTATATAATGAATTTCTTCATAAAAATGTTTATAAAAAATATGCTTGTTTTTTGTCATAATATGACGGAAGAAAGAAATTGTTAAGCGGTTAAGAGCATTAAACAGATTCGCAGTGCAGAGTGCATCTAAAGAATAAAGCTTGAAGAGAGATCTCTAAATACTCTGTAGTCAAAAAACTGAGAACTGATGCTCTCTTTGGTCTAATATAGTTTTTCCCAGCCACCAAGAATTTTCTAGTACCTTCTATTTCTCGAGATTACTGGGAGGCAT
Organism: Stegodyphus dumicola; assembly: GCF_044657685.1. NCBI lineage: Eukaryota > Metazoa > Arthropoda > Arachnida > Araneae > Eresidae > Stegodyphus > Stegodyphus dumicola. Next base: position 127,316,151 of record NC_140771.1, on the reverse strand, counting down.
ATAAGTTACATATTAGGACCGAATATGGTTACAGTTATATATAGGAATCAAATTACAGTTATTCAATCACAGTACCTATTACAGTTATATTGAGACAAGGGACCAAAATATTGCCAAATGGTCTCCAAGTTTGGAGACTTTTTGTGATTTTTGAACATCAAAAATTTAACCAGCTTGTCGATAGCTTGTTAATTTAGCGAGGTCATGTACCCCAGTGTTAAATAGACTTGCCCCTGTAATCTTATTTTTCTGACAGAGCTTCACTTTTCTTGAAGCTGTTCATGTCACATTATACAAAATTCATAACAACAGCTTAAAATTTAAGCCAACATGCTAAAAGGATATGTGTTAATTTAATAAGTGCCTCAGTGTAAGTGATTAGTTATTTGTATTTCCAAATAAATTTGTAGTAACTAATTTATTAGAAAGAAATCAATTATGTGGGAATTTTGTATAATAACATATAAAATGTAGGCTTTTACGGAAAAATCAGATATCTTGAGTGCAAAATGATCTAATTTGTTGGATACATTGAATTTTATAAAGTATATTGTCATTTGTCATAGTTCAACACAGACTTTTAATTTAATAAACAGCGAGGAATTTTGGTGTTCTCTATAATTGTTTTTAACCATTTTTTTCATTATTATTGATGCTTTTTTTTTTTTTTTTTTTTAAATATCTGTAGTAGAATTGCTCCAGTTTTTCATTAGAATTCTTGATGTAAATGTAACATTTTCGAATTTGTTTAGCATAAAGTTATTGAATGAACGAAAGAGGGTGTTGTTGCTATGAATTGACTGTTCGGCAAATGATATTTACTATCAAACTTAATTTAAAACTTCAGAGAAAATGGAGCTCTCCATCATTGAATTTCAGGCTGAAAAACTGATGTATTATATCTGAGGACAAATTTTAGTTATAATTAACTCAGAAAAAAATATTTGAAATGAATATCCTGACTATATGGACTTAACCATAATTATTAGAAATTGTTTAGTTTATTATATGACCTGAGATGTAAAAACTTAGACAAACTTAATAAGTCTTTTTTCTGAAGAAATATAAATAAATAAACCTAATACCTCAGTTTGTAATGTTGTGTAACAATAACTATTGCATTTATCTATTTAGGATACCTTATTGTATTTAGGTTATTCAGTTTTCTTTATAAAAATCTGTCTTATACTGATTTTATAAAATTTAGGAGAAATGAAGCTGCAAATCGTCCAAAGGAAACATACCAACCTAAGAAACTTCATGAATTAAATATACCCTCCTTGCATGATGATATCTCTCCACAAGTCGAATATGGAGGTAATATTAATGGTGGTACAGTAATCCCTACTATCAAAGGTAAATAGTTATTTTAATTCAAAGCCAGCAGTTGCTGCCCTAGCTTTTCATTCTCTTTGCCTGTGTGCTTTCCTTCAGCTGTGTGCTTGGCCACCACAACATTTTCATTCTTTATTATAGCTCATTTGTGGGTAAATATAATACTCTTGTCTCATTCTGTCTGTACGAATTTCTAATCATGTTGCATGGATGTGTGAGTGAGGTTCAGTATTAAGAAGTGTATTTGATTTTTCCTTCAAAAGTTATTCTAAAAGATGAAAATCAGTTTACATCAGCATGCATAAGGTTTTATATGTTATTTTGCTTTTATAAACTTGCTGTTATAGCTTTATCTATTATTAACTTGCTTTTTTAAGTATAATCAAAAATTAAAGTAAGACAAAAAAATTAAGCATTTTGTGAATTTAAAAAAAATTAATTTAATCTTGTGGCAAAACTGTTTCAAGAAATATGGATTACTGTTTATTTAAATATTATAGATGTTATTTTGAACTTGCACTAGCTTTGACATTTGATATTTCTTGTCTATTTGTTTTTTTAATTTAAATATTCTTTGTGTGTAGCTTAATTCAATTCAGAGTTTAAAGTATATTTTTTTTGAAAGGAAGTAATTTAAAAATTCCATTTAAAGTAATTTGAATGTCAAAAATAATAGTTATCTATGTAGTTTTATTTTGGAAAACATTTTAGACAAGTGATTGTAATTTCTTGAAATAGATTTGTTTTTTAAATGGCTCTTTTTCTGCTATTCTATTTATATAGAATATAATTTTACTGAGTCTTCATTTAAGTTATTAGGGCAGAAATTTTCTTTCAGTTGAAACTTGTATAAAGATTTTGCAAATATTCATTCACATCCTATAAGCTTTAGATAAATCAGAAATGCTATAATATCGGAGTATTGAAATAAAATTTTTGAAGTTTTAAATTGTGTTTTTGATGCTCATATCTTTTGATTTCTGGGACTGAAAGCATCAGTATGTGTCTGAATTCCTGTGTTACTACATATCATATGTGGACTTCTATCTTTAATTTTGATGTATTTTATAATCTATTTGTTATTTCCAGAAATTTGTTTTGAAAGAACACTTACAAATAAAAAATGTCACTGTGTATAAGCAAAAAATTCAGATTAGAAAAATTAAAACCCAGAATTACAACCCTGTGAATGAAAATCTGTAAACTTATATGAACTCCAGAATTTTTAAAAGCAGCTCAGTTACGCAAATGATTAATGCTTTGAATTTATTTCATGGCTGATGATTTATAATATGTAAAGTAAATAGAATTTGTTGGTGTTAATTGCATTTTTAGAGCTGTTTGAAATGTTTATGAAGAAAAATTCACTAATAAGTGTTGGAGGATATTCATGCTATATCATACACTTGAGTCAAATCACACTTGAATATGGACAAAAGCAGGATCATTGAGCTCTGAGATACTGATTTGCTCATGCTTGTATCTGGTAGTCATTTGGGAAGAAAATTTGAGCATTGTAAAATGATGAGTTATTAAAACTCATCACTGAAAAACTGAATAAAATGACTTGACTTATTGGTCATACAATTTGCAAAATCTATTTGTATTTGAAAGTGCACTGAAGAGCCTCATTTGCCAATCATGGGAACTGCAAACTCAGATCTTAACATTTAAATGGTAGAAATGTAGATAAAACTAGGATAAAACTAAACATCTAAATGGAAAAAAAATGTTCTTTTCTTTTTTCCTGTTGAGTCTCCCTGGACCTTTTAAAAAAAATATTGGTCAAAGAATGCTCTGGAACCATCGAGGGCAATACTTAGAATAAACATTCGAGGCGCTTTTAACTGCATGGAAGTGCATTGACTTGATTATGGCTTCTTTTGTATTGTTATATACGCAAAACCCACCTAAACCTGACTTCCAGTAGGTTAATGTACAGGGTGGTCAGAATTAAAACACCCCTGTTCTGAGCTCTGTATACATTGAACTACTGAGTGTATAGGCTCCAAAATTGTTGAACATACTATTCAAAACATGGGGATACGGATTACACGAGAAAACAAAATTAGTCCAAGAAACACCGATAGATGGCCCTGTATAACAGAAAATATGCTGAAAAGACACAAAGTACACATTTCTAACACATTTTATTCGAATTTTCCCATCATTCATATCATAAGACCTTATCGATGCAGGGGAAGCTGCTCAATATGGTAGTGTTCCCTTTTTCAAGATGTAAAATCTGCAGCTTGTTCAACTGTGGATCGTAATTGGTCAATTGAGATGCTCCTCACATGCAGAGTGATACTGTCTTTCAAATCTCCAAGGCTACCAGACATCCCCGATAAAAGAGATTTTTTAAGTAACTCCACAGCCAAAAATCATAGCGATTAAGACCTGGAGAACAAGATGGCCAGGTTGTCAGAAATGCAAGACTAATTACTGTATCATTAGTAAAAGGTTGCCAAGGAAACTGCCATACACAAAGTCCAATGTGTGGAGGTCCTCCATCTTGCATAAAGGTAATTGAATCAAGATATTGGTGCTGTTGGATTTGGTGTACAACAAAATTTTCGATCATGTTTTGGTACCTCCTGGCCATCATGGCGCATGTCATAGGGCCATTGCGAGTACCCTCTTTGAAAAAGAAAGGTCTAAGAATGAATGTGTCTGAAAATGCACATCAGACTGTAACTCTTAAGTGAGTGAAGTGGAATCTCTCAGAAGGTACGAGGGTTTTCGATTTTCCAAATGTGACAGTTATTGTTGTTAATTGTTCCTTTTAAAAGGAAATGTGCTTCATTGCTCCATAGAATCTGCCATGACCACAATGCATCCACTCAACTCTAGCCAGAAATGTCAATGCAAAGGTCAATCGCTTCTCCCTGTCGATGGGCAGCAACTGCTGATTGTGATGGATTTTGTACGGGTAAAATTGCACCATTTTCCTCAATACATTCTGCACTGTACAGTAGGGAAGACCCAAGTTCTGTGAAACTGCACATGAACTACTACAGCCGACAATGTTTTCCATTGATTGCTCAACAATAGCAGTGGCAACATTTTCGATGACATTTGGACAAGTTGATTTTTGTCCTCGACCCACCTGAACTGTAAGATCTCCAGTTTGCCCAGAAGATACCCAGAACAGTAACTGCAAACCAGGGGTTTATGCAAATTTTTGTGCTTACAGTGTGAAATTGCAGTGACAATGATAGTTTAAGTTTCTTCAGTTTTTTTTTATCTTTTTTTCATATCAGCAATAAATATTAAAAAGGAAAATTTCCATACTTCAAGTGTTTGTTTATGTTTGTTTTGGTGTTTCTGGGACTAATTTTTTTTCTACTTACTCTGCTTCCTCATGTCTTGATAATATGTTCAAGAATTTTGGAGCCTTTAACACTCAGTAGTTTGATGTATAGAGAGCTCATAGGGGTGTTTTAATTCTGACTACCTTGTACATGCACTCACAGTTAATTATACCTTTAACAAACCAAAGTAGTTGACATCTTACTGTAGCCTTTGTTCTCCAGATTTGTCACTGAAAGACCATATGTGACCTTGTTAGACAAAAGTTCTCGTCTAGACTCCTTCCGACTAATCTGACTTTTTGTGTGCTCTAGCTGGTCTTGCTTTCTGCAGTACACTCTAAGTAACACAATGCGTAATCTTTTGATTTGTGATATATCTTTCAAAGTAATGCCTATATTGTTGCTCTTAATGCACATGTTCAGAATAAATGCCTATATTGTTGCTCTTAATGAATAAAAACCTATTTTTCAGTTGTCAAATTCAAATGAACAGTAATGCATCTTGTTTGTTCCTTAATAGGCGTGTAATTTTCATAATACTATGGATTATGTCATAGTGTAGCAGTTTAATTGCTGAGGAATATATGTAAGGATGTGTTTTTCCTACACCAGTAGTACAGAATTCTTCATCAGTCCATTAAAAAGTCTTTTTCCCTTTTATATTTTAATATGGGCTTTAATTTTTGAAATGCCATTGCTGAAAAGAAAATGTATTTTTAAAAGCATTTCTAAACATAAGAAATATTTTTCTTTTCTTTTCTCTCTATCTTTTTTTCGTTTTTATGTCCCATTTTTAAATAAAGATTTAAATCTAACTGTATGCTTAATTTCCTGTAGAAAGCAAACTAATAAAACAAGTTTTATTTTACCTACCTTAAGAGACTATATTGAGATAATTCTAAAATCCTGTAATTTCCTTCAGCTTCTCCTGCACGATCTCCTGCCAGTACTCCTGTTGAACATGCTCCTCATAAACCTCTTTTTCTTGGGGGCCTTACTGCAGGTGGTCAATCTGCAACTGCCTCACCTGGTCGCTCTCCTAATCGTTCTCCTAACGGTACTAACGTTCTTTAATACTTCCTTTTTACTAACAAATTTTATAACATTTTGTTATTAATTATGTACTAAAATATATTTGTTATAGACGTGTAATTATAAAAAACAATTGTTTAAACTCTTTTTCACAAAATCACTTTTTTGAAAAATCTATAATTCTTATTTTCTCCCTTCCCTGTATTATGAGGGACAATATAAGTTCTACAAAGAACTAAAAGAGAGAATAATTAAATGCATACAGGGACTCTCTAAAAGAGGACAGAGTTTTTACTTTCCTGAAAAGCTCTGGAAATTAAAATTTTTAGAGAAGTAACCCAGATTTTTTTTTAATAGTGCAGATCAATTTTCTTAAACTAAAAATTTCATGTTTTAAGTCGTATTTAATAAAACAAATTAATCCTTCTTGTTGTAAAGGAAACAGGTAAAAAGTATTATTATAATCTTTCCCCTCTCCTTGCAGAAAGTATTTTATATGCTTCATTTCATATACAATTTTATTATTTCATAACTCTATTCTCCACCTGTTGATGAACTGCCATTCACTCCTTTAGTAATGTAACTTACATTATCCCCTAAGTTATCCTTTAATTGTATAATTGACCTGCAGAACTTAAAAATATGTATTTAAGATGTCACTACAGTTTATAGCTGTACATCATTATGACGCTAAATACCTTTTTCTGCTTTATATAATTTTTAGCTTCTCACCATGATTTTGAAGCATCATAGGAGTAATGCACTGTGTGATGTAAAAGTAACAGTATAAAAGTTTAATAATTTGTGGAAAAGTCGTGACAGTGGCATAATGTGGTTTTTCATGAAAATTCACAAGAAGACAAGATTTTTATTAAGAAATGGAAACATTTATAGGCAGAATAATATTTTGCATAATGGCGCAGCACATTTTGCAATACAGCTAGGATTATAAATTTCAATGAGGTGGCCATCAGGTGTGACATGATGCTTTGCTCAACATCAAAGAAGATTTTTGGCATATGATGGCAAATAGCTTCTTTCTGCATGGCCTGTGACTTGTGCCAGCTTTGTACATTTGTGACTTCAAGTATCCTTATTATCCAGTGTTACAAGGTGTGAGTGACTGGGTCATTGGATAGTCTATTGCAGTTAGGTACTTGACAAGACTTGTGATGTGCAGATGTGTTCCATCCTTTGTAAAGGTTACACAATGAAGAGCTTGCTTCTCTTGCAGGAACAAAATATACTGTAGCTAAAAGCTCTATATAACACTCACCAATGGCATAAACTGTCTGAAATATATTGATATGGACTTCTTTAAAGTAAAAGGAAGCTGTTATGAATGACATAGAGAAAATGCATTACACTGTCATCTTTAGCTGATGGAAAGGGATTCCACTATAGTGACTGGAATCTCTCCCCCCCCCAAATGCAGCAGTTTGTAAGCATTAACACTTCCATCAATTGAAAAAGGTGTGCCTCCTAAGTTCATAAGATATTTAATAGCCATTCTGTGTTGTTTTCCATGTGTTGAAAAATCCAGTTCGCAAATTCATGATGTCTCCTTAGCCCTTTCAGCCTATTTTTTCCTCGGTAGCTACCAATTGTTAATTTTTGATTTTAAAGCTGTTTTTTCGTACTTTTGATGTGTGTCGTATAGAAATAGGTGCTTGAATATAGTTATGTAAGTCTGAAGACAAAAACTTAAAATTTCACTAGAAATTTAAAATTTTAAAAATAAAATTTGTTTTTATGCACTTTGATTATGCAACTCAGCTGAACATACTTATGTAAAATATAGGTAAAAAGCTTTTAAAAGTGATTTAAATTGAATATTATTATTTTATGAAAAAAATTTAGCAAATATAACACTGCATGTGCAAACCGTATAATTCTGTAACTGAACTAGTGTAATGTTACAAGGAGATGTAACTCAGCTGGAAAATAGAAAATTGAAAAATGAAACCCTGCAACTCAGCTGAAAAATTGAAGTTACATTTTTGAAGTTATTATATTTTATGCTTTATATGAGAGATAAAAAAGCATACTTCCTGCTATGATACCAAGTATTGCCCCATGCACACTTTTTAATTTTTTGTAAATATTTGTAATATAACATTTTGTTCTGGAAGAATAGCCATTAGACATTTTATTATTTGATACACCTCAAAGCTCTTATTTTGATTTTTAGCCCCTTTGACTTCCTAGGGGCCCCTTTTAAACTTTTCGCTAAATAAGGTAGTAATAAATAATTTTGCTCATATCTCTTCAATAGAGGTAAAGTACTAACACACCTTGAAGGCCTTTTTCTTTTTTTCAATTATCAGGCCCATGGGTCTTGTGGAATCGCCTTTCAAACCTTTTTTGCAAACATAGGTTATACTATTTTGTAAATGTTATCACCTACTTGTATCTTAACACAGGGGAAAAACCCTTTTGTTCCCTAGTCTCTTATCTGAAATTAATAAAGACAATACTCTAAAGCATAAAAGCATGCTTTCAAATCAGTAGTTTTTCCATTCCCTAAGAGACAGACCTAAAGTGCATTCCTATTTTTTGTGTTTGCAAGTGAACTTTCCTTTTGTGTGATCTTTTCACAGCCTAGTTGTGGAAATTGCATGACCTCTGCATGAAAAAAATTAGGTAATCATCTCTGTTCATTTTCGCTGCCTTTTAGTGTTTTTAAAAATACCAAGTGATGTGTATTTTTCGGGCTAATATGCCACATTGAACTCCTACAGTTGTGTAACATTTTCAATCCAGATGACAATTTTGAAATTGATGAGTTTTTCTGTGGGGAAAGTAATGAAATTAAAATTTCAGCTAAACAGAGACGAATGAGAAACTCGTCTAGAGTAAGCAAAGAATAAAAGGAAACTAAGGTACTTTATTCATTATTAGCACAAGGTCAGTAAACTCCCCATGCTCCCACGAATATAAAATTTAATCCTGAGCAACTTGTAAATTAATCATAAACAATTATAATATTATAAAATTTTGTCGTCTCATGAAGTAGAGAAGGATAATCTATTCTCTTAATACCCTCAGTATGGGGGCCAGTATATTTTATATACCTGTTTTAAAATCATATAAATAATCCCTTTTTAATTACCAGTTCTGACTGAAATGCAGTAAATATATATAAGGTTCAACATGTGTACATTGTATATTTGCATATTTTGAATTTTTTCTCCCTCTCCAATAGAATTTATGAATATTCAAACATAATATCTTAGAATGAAGTATATTAATTTCATAACAGCAAAATATTGACCATTCATAGGGTAGTTCTGACATTTAGAATCAAAAGAAAACATTAGAAACTTATTATTACAGCTTTTAATGTAGAAAAATTACCATTTTTAGGAGTTTAAAAATTTGATAAACATATAGTATATTTTATATACCAGTGTCCTTTAAAGGATTAAATCAGATAGTTTCAGTTCACGTATGTGTTAGATATTGTAAAGATTTCATCTTGAGAATTCAGTGACTACTGTACAGTTTCATACAAAGTACCACTTTGTCTCAAATTTCCATGTAGACTGTGTGTCTACTCCATGCACGAAAGCTGCTGATTTTGTGTTGGTCTCTTTTTCGACTACTTATTCAACTGCAGTATTTTTTTTTTGGGGGGGGGAAGCTTCTTACAAATGTTTCCATTATCCTCAAACCTTTTCATTATAGCTATCACTGAGAAACAAGACACTGGTTCTTTTCCAGTTTTAATACTCTGCATGGAATAATAGGTGCACATTTAGAGTTCTGCTAATAATGCTTAGCTAAAATTGTTTTATCTTGTAAACATGCCTCATTTTGGCAAAAATGTGCAGTAATGGGCTCAATGCTGGAACTTTAGCCTCAGCATTCACTACATGTGCAATTTACGTACCTTGTGGCAAAATCAGATTCATTAATCTTTGCTGTCTCCCACTGTTTGAGAAGTGGGCAGTAAGTGGATCTATTCATCAACTAAAAGTAGTTCTGGTATCATTGCAGCATCGCCTGATAATAAGGTGGTAAATATAACTATTCCACAATGAAAATTTTTGTTATTAAAAACAACTTGCTGTGAGAAATGAATGTATTGTGCTACTATAAATTTTTCTCTTTCATTTGCATCACTTGATATGTTGCGAATGATGTACTGCTATAAATTTCTCTTTCGAAATGAACAGTTATCCTTTGAGTGTTTTATATTCCTTTTTAAAGAAACCTTACGTACTTTTTTCACTGGTTTATAAGCATTATTCCTGAATATATATATTTCTTTCATTTGTTTCAGAGTAATAAATACAATATTGATTTTTTCATTATTTCATTTTATTTTGTATTATAAATAAAACCCTTTTCAATAAATTTTCAGTTGCTCATACGGCTTGTGTTTGATCGGAGAAATTGTTTCATTTGGTCATAAAAAGTCAGAGAAAGACAGAAAAATTAATGGGAAACCTTTGAGACTCGCATCAGAAATCATGTATATACACTAAAAGGTAATCTAATGGGAAAACAAGTCAGTGGGAAGGGTCCAGGCTTCAAAGATGGGGGCTGCATTGATAGTGATTTTACAGAAAATCAGCATCTAGAAAACACTAGCCAAAAGAGAGTGGAGTAGAAGAGAGTTCAGAAGAGGGCAATGGCAGGCTTTGGAATATCTTGCCAGTAGGAGATGAAATTGAAATATAGGCAGATATAAAACGATAATTTAAAAAGAAAATTATATGTTATAATAGGAAAGGCAGCATTGCATGAAAATGCAGATTGAATTATTAAATGCTATATGTATCTGTTTATTCCATTTTATTAATAATGATTTCATTTAATAGCTGTTTTTCTGAAAAATAACACTGTCATCATTATTCAATCCTTTTACAGTAGAACTGAAGCTCTTTTTTTATTGTAACTAAATTGTAATAAATAAATATTTCTTAAATTGATGTAAAAAAGTTTTTAGATGAATCTAATTATTAAATGAATTTTATTTCATGCTTTAATAATTAAAATTAATTTATAAATATAAAGTTATTTATATGAATCCAAATAATTTGTAAATAAAAAATATAAAAAATTCCTTACTGAAGTCAGGTGCAACCTAAGATTTGGGGGGGGGATTTGATAAAGAATTTACATTACAAGACTCTTAAATCAAACTATTCCATTTTAAAGAGAAAGTTTGCATAAATTTTCCTTCTTTCTCCCTTCCCCACTTTTAATTTTAGCAGGAACAGAATAAGTCTGTAGAACTGTGAACTGTACTGCAAAAATTACGTGCATGCAAAAAGGGAAAAAGAATTTGAATGAGTTAGTTGATGGTGCTTTTCAAAAATTAAGTCAATTTTTCAGTATAATTTTGTATCGTTCCAACTCCACTTTAATATGTTTCATACACAATGCAGATATAAAGAGTGTTGTATATTTTTTTTTTTTTTTTTTTTTTTTTTGCTGCTGCTAAATATTGCAGTAGAATTTTTAACAGTTCTGTCTTTTCAAACTTAAGTCTAGTTTGTTTTGCTTATTTTATGCTGTTAAGCTAATTAAGTTGGTTTTTGATAATGTAGATTTAATTTAGTTGGTTTTTGATAAGTAGGAGATGCCAAAGAGTACTTGTCTGTATGGCAAAGTGTACAGTATTCTTGGTATGATTTTAGTCTCTTGTTCTGCTGAGCTAAGAAGTTAGAATTTAAATAGCAGATAGTAAAATTTTATCTCACGCTATCATCATTCAAAACATATTACTATTTTTTTTAATATTACATTATTTTCAAATTTCAACATTAACTGATCACTTAAAGAAATTTTAATTTCACTAGTAGTCAATCTGGTAAGGTTACTGTCAGAAAATTCTCTTTGTTTTCTGTACTTTATTGTAAAGTATGTGTGTTAAAATGGTTCTTCAGCTTCGCCTCTACCCTCTCCTGTTCGTTCTCCAGCCAGGACCCCTACATTGCAACAACCCAGCTGTCAAGCCCTGTATGACTTTGTACCAGAAAGTGAATCAGAATTACCTTTTAAAGAAGGTGAAATCATCACATTACTTAATCGTGTTGACGATAATTGGTTTGAAGGAACCATACATAATCGAACAGGCCTTTTCCCTGTGAACTATGTTCAAGTCTTAGTGCCATTGCCTTAAATGGGGTAAGTTAATAAGATTTTAATTCTTTATTTTTTGATAAATTAAGTCTTTAATACACAAGATTATATTGTTAGGTATTTTCATCTTAGAAATTATATATTAAATGCTTATTGATATCATATATAAATATGTGCATTTTGTATTATAGACTGTGTTATTAATGGTTAATAAACAAGCATGCAAGCTGATATTTTAATTCTTGAATTATTGAAAATATTTCTAATGATGCACAGGAAGGAATTGCAACATTAGAAAGAATTCTCCAGATGAGTCAAAAACATGCTGCATAGATAGAAAAGTATGTGCTAAAGAAATTGTTTTACTTTCAAACTATTGTATGTTACTGAAGTTATTTATCCTGTTGACTGATATGTTTTTTAATCTGAAGTGACATTAAGTAAATACTAATATTTTGTCCTGAGGTACTGTAGCCCTTGTAGAGTCGTAACTTCTTCCTTTGAAGAGGAATTATTAATAACAGAGGAGGAGTTTCATTCAGCGTAATGTACGAGGGTTGGAACTTTAATAGTGGCAACACATCTGAAAAAAACGCTACGCAACAAAACCAAAGAATATCGCGTATACCACACGTGAACTACATACCTACCTTACCTCTCAGCAAAAAGACTCGTCCTGCCTACGTCACGTGCATGTGGAGTGACGCGAAGAACGGATCCTTGTATTAGCTTGCGGTCTAAAGTAAGTGTTGTCAGGATGTTTTCAAAACAAGAACACCGATGTTGAATAAAAATTGAATGTGCCAGAGGTCGTACAGCACGACAGTGTCATCAAGGGCTTCAAGAGGCTTGCGGGGAATCTGCATTGTCTTACAGAACTGTAGCAAGATGGGGTGAAAGCATTCAATGAAGGACGCCAAAACATGGCAGACATGCTGCGGCCAGGTCGTCCGAGTGTCAGCGATGCAGACGTGCAAGCTGTTGCCGCACTAATGGACAGTGATCGCCGCCAAACGATTCGTCAGCTGGCCGGACAAATAGGATTAGCGCATACGACTGTACTGTACATTCTGAAGGAACGCCTGTCCATGAGAAAAATTGCTTCACGATGGGTTCCACATCAGTTGACAAAAATGCAGAAATGGTTATGATACGATGCTGCCCGAACCCACCTGGAGCGCTATGAGCGTGAAGGAGATGCTTTTTTACGCTGTATCATTACGCTGGATGAGACTTGGGCTCGTTCGTACCAGCCTGAACTGAAACGCCAATCAAATGAATGGTGTCATCACGGGTCACCACGATGTTCGAAATTTTGTCAAAACGCCAGCAATGTGAAAGTTATGGTGATTCTCGTGTATGAATGTGATGGTGTCATCCTAACACATACCGTTTCCCCACAGCAGACCGTCACTGCGCAGTATTACTGCTAATTTTTGGAGCACAATCTCTGACCAGCTTTGAGAAAAAAACAGCAACACTTTCTGCAGAACGCTCCTCTCATTTTGCATGACAATGCTCGGCTGCATGCAGCGTAAGCTGTGACTGATTTGTTCAAGCGATGGGGCTGGGAAGTGCTTTACTATCCACCATACTTCCCAGATCTAAGCCCTTGTGACTATGACTTAATTCCTAAGATGAAGGAACCACTTCGTGGCACTCGCTTCCAAACTGTTCCTGAGATTCTTGCGGCAGTAGACCAATCCATTCAAACTATCAACAAAACAGGCGCTGCTACAGGTATTCTGCGACTTCCACATCGTTGGAAACGGGTTGTACACAATGCTGGCAACTATATTGAAGGACTGTAAAACATGGTGACATGAATCACTTTTGTATTCCTTGTAAATAAATAGTTGCCACTATTAAATTTCCACTCCTCGTATGTCTCCCAGAATCTCTCATTGCAAGATTGTGGGAATTTTTCTGCCAAAGAATTACCTTGTCTTTTCGCAAATGATTTGCTGTTAGTTGTGGGGAGGCTGTATAGTATTCTAACAAAATATACCATTTGGTATTTCTAGAGGTGCAACGTACTAGGGTATCTCGTTACTACAGCAATATACTATTGTGCTTGTTATGCTTGCTAGAGGCGATCAGGTGCTAATACTAATCATAAGCCTTGATTGTATGTTAATTAGCTGTAAGATGCTGGTAGTGGCAGAAATATCAGCTCAGTGATCATTACTGAGACAGAATCTAAATGACCATTGAATACAATTTTAAGCAACAGGAATCAATATTGCATGAGTAAATTTGGTGGACTAGTTTCAGATCTTAATCAGAACCTTCCTTTTCAGCTGTGGCACTGTTAATGTGAAAAAAAAAAAAAAAAAAAAAACATGGATCTGAAGAGTCAGTCTGAAGATCAGTATGAAGAGAAAATTTTCAAAGAAACAGCATATTTATAGAAACATTATTACTAAATTTTAATAGGAAAAGAAGAGCACTTTTGCATATATGAAAAAGTATTGTGAAAGCAAATTTTAGTAAGTGCAAAGAAAACTGAAGTATCAATGAAATATGACACAGAATGTTCATTCTTTTGGTAAAGGAAGATTTACGTGGTGAAAATCCTGAAATGCTTAGATGAATTTTGTTTGACACTGTTGGCATCCTATCAGCTGCTAATTGTGTTATTTCTTTAATTGGTACACTACAGATGGACAAAAGAACGTTTAAAGTTAAATCAGTAAATGTTGAGGGTTATTAACCCTTTATGGTCAGATTAAATTTGGAGATGGGTATCATGCTGGTCGGAATTAATTTCCGTCGATAGAGCGGTACATAACATGCAAGTTCACGATGGATAAACAAGATTTAATAATTCTTTTGTGAACTTTAGATATATCTTTATTCAATACACTCATCTAGTGATATGTTTTTGTATAAAAATTGTTATATAATTCTCCTTCATGACATATTTTTCAAAACACTCTCCAACATGCAGGCCAGATTTTCGATAATAAGTTTTGGGCAAGTATCGCAACAATAATTGGTTTGGTGCCTTCCACCCTTAATCTTTCTGTTTGAACATACTGTGATACTTCTTTAGCGATATGAAGCAACTCCAATGATGGAACACAGCAATAACTTTTATTTAACACTCAGAAATGGCGACATACAAACAAGAAGAGAAAACATATTCTAAAAACTTATTTAAAAAAAATAATTACATGCTTCGGGCGAGAAATGCATGCAGCTCTCGAGCCTGCATTTCAATATTGCCAGTAATCTGTACATTATTTATTATTCATCTATTTCAAATGCACGAGAGATTAATAACGATATTAAAACTGTTACAATCTCTCCCCCAATGGAGAGACTTTTTCCGAAGGGAAAAGATCTGTAAAATTTGACAGTTTAATAAGCTCGGCTTGCTCATTTGCTTAAAGAGAAAAGGTAACTTCTCTCATAAGTTTCCAAATTTCAGACGTTCAAATACATCAGTTGATCATACATTAAATAATAAAATAAATTCTGAACTTAGTTACATACACTAAGAGTTATTACATTACTTAATTCTACTCAGAACATCTGCGTTCTTGTGAAAAGATCCTTTGCGATGAATGACCTTAAAATTATAAGGTTGTAATGAGAGTGCCCAGCGCATCAATCTAGAGTTACATTTGGCGTTGGATTGTAGCCAGACCAAAGGATTATGATCAGTTTGAATCAAGAATTCTTGCTGACCATCCAGATAAAAATGCAGTTTCTTGATAGCGTAGATGATAGCAGCGCACTCCTTTTCAGTAGTACAATAATTCTTTTCAAACTTAGTAAATTTTTTGCTTATATACAAGATAGGATGTTCACATTGTTCATCATCTAATTGGCATAGTACTATACCCATGCCATTGTCTGAGGCATCGGTTTGTATAATAAACCTTTTATCAAAGTCGGGAGCATACAGAATTGGTTTCTTGCATAGCAACTCTTTTAAATTTTTAAAAGCTTTGTCACATATTTCAGACCATTGTATATTTCCTTTTTTTGTTACCCCCTTCAAAGCGTCCGTGAGGGGTGAAGCAATTTCCGAAAATCTCGGTATGTACTGGCGATAATACCCTACCAGTCCTAAGAAAACACGTACTTCTGTTTTAGTTTTAGGTGTAGGATACTCCTTTACAGCCAGGATCTTTACTTCATCCAGGGTTCGTTGTCCTTGTCCCACAACATGGCCTAGGTATCTCACTTGATCTTGTGCAAATTTACATTTTGATAGTTTTAGTCGTAAATTTGCTTTCTGTATTCTCTCTAGAACAGAAGTTTTTAAGGTGCTCTTCCCAGTTTTCTGAGTAAATGGCAACGTCATCCAGGTATGGTACAGCGAAACCTTCGCATCCAGCCAGGACTTTAGTCATAACTTTGCTAAAAAAATGTGGGGCATTTTTTAATCCAAAGGGTAAATGTAGAGGCCTGAAACTTCCAAAACTAGTTACAAATGTTGCATATCTTTGGGCTCTTTCTGTTAACGGAATTTGCCAGTAGCCTCTAGATAAATCTAATAGGGTAATATATTTTGCTTTTGCTACAGTTTCGATACGTTCTTCAATGTTAGGCAAAGGATGGTATTCAGTTTTAGTAACAGCATTGAGTTTACGATAATCAATACAAGGCTGAGGATCCTTTGATGAAGATTCTATCAAAATCATGGGAGATGTATAGTCCGATTCTCCCGGCTCTATAATTTTAAGATCGCATTTTCTGTATTTCCCTTTTGAGAATTTCAGTCTGTCAGGGTGACAGTCTGTATGGCTTTATTTGTATTGGTTCGTTATTTAATAGCTCAATATCGTGACAAACTAAGTTTGTTAGTCCAGGATTATTTGAAAAACAACCATAATATTTCCATAAAATCTTTCGTAAATCTTCTATTTGCTCGCATTTCAACCTTTTCTCGAGTTCATTCTCCTCTATGATGTCCAAAAAATTTAATATACTTGGATTGGAAGGTAAACGAGGAATGTCCATTTCTAAGTCTCCTTCCACTTCAGTTATCATATTAATCATTTCTGGTCTTTTGTAATATGGTTTAATCATGTTAATGTGATATACTTGATTTGGCTCATTTTGTTCCTCGAAACTTACAATATAATTGGTTTTTGAAATTTTCTGCTCTATTTTTCCAGGTCCTTTCCACTGTACTTCTAGTTTATTTTGATGATTCGTTGATAAAACAAGAACTAAATCTCCTCTAGCAAATTCTCTTTTCACTGCGTTTTGATCATACCATGTTTTCCTCCGTTGTTGAGCTTCTTTCATGTTTTCCACGGCAAGTTCTTGGCATTTCTTCATTCGATTAATAAGTTCGAAAACGTAACTGACAACATTATTACTTTCTTCAATCGGTTCTAGCCACTGCTCATGAAGTAAAGTGACTGGCGTTCGTAGGTTTGTGCCATGAACTAATTCTGCTGGTGTAAAACCAGTGCTTTCATGTGTGACTGTTCTGAGAGCAAAAAGAACTGATGGTAGATAATTCTCCCAATCCGAAGTCGCTCCTATACATATGACTCTTAACACCCTTTTTAGCGTTCTATGGAATTGCTCAATGGGATTACTCTGCGGATGATACACAGAGCTTCTTACATGTTTAATGCCGAAATACTCCAAAAATTCCTCTGTCAAAGCACTGACGAAAGAGGTCCCCTGATCTGTTTGGATCACTTTTGGGAAACCCATACGACTGAAAATTTGTAAGAAAGCATCAATCACAGATGGCGTTTTTCGTTTTTCATATTTATCATCTGGACGTGGACTTCTAGGTCTATGAAACCAGCTTTGCGAATTAAGTCCTGATGACAATTTTTTTTCAGTTTTATTTTTATTATCTGAACTCAATTTACCTTGAGTTAGTGCATTGTATCTTTCTTTCTGCCGATCCACTACAGGCCTTTTTTGAAAGTTTCCGCAAACGTTTTCATAGGCATCAAGTTTTTCAGCTAATTTTTTAGATGAAATCATCTCTACCCATTCATCAAGAAAATGATCTTGAATTTCAGGAGGAACTCGACGTTTAAGTTGGTCAAGCACCATCAAATCTAGCAACTCATCAAAAGTCTTAACTCCTAGACCAATCACCCATTCTTTGCAATAATTTTCTATTTCATATTAAATTATTTAAACTACAAGATTTTAATAATATGTAAAGCTGTTACAACCTCTCCCCCAACGGAGAGACTTTTACTGAAGGGAAAAGTTCTGTAAAATTCGAAGGTTTATAAGCTTGGCATTCTGAATTATTTTAAGAAGAGGTAATTTCTCCCATAAGTTCTAAACTTTAAACCAAAATTTTAAGTTTTCAACAAATACTTTTACACCACATTTAAATAGAAAAAAATGGAGAATGATTTAGTCTTCCTTTTTTTTCTTGACGGCACCTAGATCTCTTCCATAGTGGACCAGTTCCTCGGCTATAATTCACAGCAAAGCCTTTCCTCAGCTCATCGGTGCCTTTCGGATAATATTCAGTTGTCATTTGCTTTCAACAATTGTTTTCTTCGTCTATTAGCAGCGGCTTTGATATTAAATCAAAAGCCGAAAGATGATGATAACGCTGCATTGCAAAATGATTCTCAATATTAATTTCTTTATCGTTTTTCAAATTTTCTTGAAAATCTTTCACGCTTAATTCCGGTGATTTAACTTCTTCAAAGATATCTCTGGTTGCTCAATTTTCTTCCTTCATCTTCTCTTCATCGCTTTTAGATATTTCTCTTTTCCTTTGAGCTCTAGCAGAGACGGCATTAACCTGGTATCACTAATTTTAAGTTCAGTGATGAACTAAACAAGGCAATTCAATGTTAACAGGAAGTAATTACTTGATATCACTAATATTACGTTCAGTGATGAACTAATAAAATTAGGCAATTCAATGTTAACATGAAGCAATAACCTGGTATCATTAATGTTACGTTCAGTGATGAATTAATAAAGTAAGGCAATTCAATATCATCTGGAAGTAATAACCTGGTATTACTAATATTACGTTCAGTGATGAACTAATAGAATAAAGCAATTCAATATTAACAGGAATTAATAACCTAGTATCAGTAAAATTACTTTCCCTCATGAACTAATAAAATAAGACAATTCAAAATTAACAGGAAATAATAATCTGGTATCACTAATATTACTTTCAATGATGAACAAATAAAATAAAAATACGCACGATTATTCGATCTAGGTCGGTGCCTCCAAAATAATTATGACTGTGATAATTCTTGGCAAATGAAGTAACTCCAATGATGGAACACAGAAAAAACTATATTTAACATTAAAAAAATGGCGACATACAAACAAGAAGAGAAAACATATTCTAACATTTAAAAATAAATTACATTCTTCGTGCGAGAGTCGCACGTGGCACTCGAGTCTGGTTTCAAATATTGCCATTAACAAATACCTTAATGTTCATCTATTTAAATTATTTAAACTACAAGATTTTAATAATATGTAAAGCTGTTACAATACACTACAATCTTTACTTTTTACATTTTCATGATGCCGCAATATATGCAGTTTTCCATTAAGTTTTTCTTCCTTATAGGAGGTCGATGGTCTTCCTGGTTTTGAATCTGCTCCGTCACAAAAATCACTTACCAGTTGTGCCACCAATTTTCGGA
Organism: Stegodyphus dumicola; assembly: GCF_044657685.1. Lineage (NCBI taxonomy): Eukaryota > Metazoa > Arthropoda > Arachnida > Araneae > Eresidae > Stegodyphus > Stegodyphus dumicola. The sequence continues at coordinate 127,296,749 of NC_140771.1, read as the reverse complement.
CGAACATAAAATGTGGCATAGGTGTCCTGTTCTCTCTTCTAGCTGACACCTTATATAAAATGTAACTATTTATTGCACAAACCTCTAATCCCCAGAAGAAAAGTTTTTACCACCATTTGCACGATTTTCTCATAAAACAATATGAACTTGCTAATTGGTCAGCCTTATCCACACCTCCCATATTCATATTATAATTTATAATAATGTTTGGTTTGATAATGTTGATGGTCCCAGCTTGTTTCTTCCTTCTTTCTGTAATTGTTGTGCCCGATGTATCATAACTGCTTAGTATGGTGACTATTCTTTTATCTTTCCACACTAACAATAGAATATCGCCTGATCGGTAGGCAGCGACAGTATTATTTTTTGTTACAGCTGGTTTTTTTTAATCACAGCTGGTACATATTTCCTGTTTGTGTTAATTGTACCAGTTAAATAACAACTTAGTTTTAGAAGCTCCTGAGCTAATGGAATCCATGTAAAATATACCGTAAAGATGTAGTATCCCTTTGCCTCGGGATTTGCGGTCAACAGCATGTGATGCAATTGTAAGACAATCCTTGGAAGTGACAGGGAGGTCTGGACGGATGAGAATGTCTGTAGTAACGCTTCCATAGTAGGGAAGCATAGCATATATGTATCCTGTATGTGTGTCTGACAATACATAAATCGGGCTTTTTAGGATTATATGTAATAAAGCTAATTTTGCCCTTGAATTTCACAACAGACTCATCGATGGATATTTCTCTATCTGGTGTAAAATACGCTTGGAATTTGTCACCAATATAATCCAGAACGTTGCTCACTTTTTGGATTCTTGTTAATACATTTCTATTTGTGGTAACATTTTCATTCAGATGTAACATCCAAAATATTTGGAAAAATCTTTCCTTCCGAAACATATCGCTAAAAAATGGTATGTTTTCAATATAATCCTTAGTCCAATAATATTTCATGCTAGGAATTGGTATAGTACCCATTTTCAGGATTACACCTAAAAAAGCACCCATGTTCAGGACTACACCCAAAAAAGCTGTTAACTCCCCCTTCGTCACATTGTTCCACTTATTCCACGTTGATCGAGCTGATAAGCTCTGCTCTTCTATTTTATTTTGGGCATATTTATTTGTCTCTAGTACAATTTTTTCAAGCAGTGTGTCTGTGAAGAAGAGTTTTAAAAAGTCGAAAGGTTCCGTGCAATTCAAGGGTACATTCGGTTCAACAGTCTTCGATCCCGTCGAAAAATTAGTTTTTGATTGTGGCTGATCTGTGTACATAACGTCTCTCCAAGTAGTAAATTCATTTATGTTTACTATTCTCATTTTAATCATTTTCTTCTGTTTCACTGTTGCTGGATATTGTTAATTGCCTTACTCGTCGCTTCACGGGAACTATGTCACTATCAGAGTCACTGCAATTGTTATCACTTTCTCTATCAGAGTCAGTATTCAAGAGGCCAAAATAAAACTCTCGATCACTATTTTTAGTTCACCGAACACTTTCACAATTTTTTTTTTCCCCCAATTTGGGGAATTATTTTGGAATATTTTAAGAAGAGAGAATGTGTAATTACTGCTAAATACAACTTATAAAATATTCTTTGGAATTCTACAAGGTATCGTCGAACATTGTCGATTTCACTATGTTCAAAAGAAGACTGACTCGCCACTGCATCTTGCATGGTGAATGCTGGGTCACAACTTTTGTTTAGATTAGATTACGTTATCTGCAATCGATGGAGCACTGTATTGGTTCGTGAATAGGTTCTTTAGGCATTGAGGTTCATATAGAAAAAGTGTTAACTGATACATGAATACATACAGTATATGATTCATATAGTTCCTTGCTGTGGTGGCTGAGAGCAGACATACGACCGGAATGGTAAAAAGGCTTTGGTGGCTGAGAGTGGACATACGACCGCAAAAAGTTAAATTTTGGCGGTGAGGGAATTGTCATTGTGTTAGAAGGCATATGTTTTACCTCAGGATGTTTCAGTTTCAAACTGGTAGACTGGAATAGTAGTAAAAGACTCATGACAGAGACTTATTGCAGTGGATTTAAAAAGAATGAATATAGACACCATGTAAATAAGGAAGACATAATATTCAATTTTTATGCTGTATTCTGAATTTATAACTCGAATTAAAAAATTTTTTATTGAAAGCATGGCTGGTGAGAAAAGAAAATAGGTCAGAGTTGGAAACCCCTGGTTTAATTGTAGCAAAAATTCATTGGCTTCCTTAAAATTCTTGTGCTGAATTTTCTGTTGAATGTCAGGAGACTTAAAAAAAAAAAAAAAAAAAAAAAAAAAAAAAAAAAAAAAAGTTGGGACTGTGAAGGTCTGGCACATATAAGTGAAATTTACATTATTTTAATGTATGCATAGTTTACTAATATCTTACTTACATTTTAGAAAAACTACTGTCATGGAAATTTCCAAATTTTCAGAATGCATGAAATTTTAGCAAGCATGTGCATAACAGTTCTTCAGTTTTGACAAGAAAGATTGCTATTTTTGTATGTATCCTTTTGTCTATTATCCAAATTAATTCCTGCGCATCATTAGAAAGTTAATTATAGGTTGCCTGTTCATGCAGAGCAAAACCATAATATTTTTTATATTTTACACACATGCATAATATAAATTTTAACAAATTAAGTTGTTATCCTGGTTAGTGGTTTCATTATATGTACAGGAACATTACATCTTTCAGGAAATGTAATGAAGTCTGAAAACTTAAAAATGTTTTTCTGAAACAAAAATTTAAAAAGCGAATAGTTTAATTTGCTTGGATTAGCATTCTTGAGAAACAGTTCTTGTTGATAACATAAAGTGAGGGAAAATTCTGTTTAACTATACTGAATTAATAATATTTCTTTCGTACAGGAGTTTTCATTGGGAACTACTATTGAAAAAACAGATGCCAACGAGATGTAGTTTCTGGAGTATGCTTATGTTTGTATTTTGGTTTTACAAAAAAGAAAAGAAGCCATGCCAAAGACTTTTAGTTTTATATTTAGTATTATGTACTGCATAATGCTGTAATAGCATGTTAAATCTGTAAACTATTTTCCTTTAAAAAAAGTGAAGAATGATTACACTTAGGTAGTTCATCTGTGTTCGAAAAGTTCAAATATGTATCCTAAATTTATTGTGATGTCTCTTGTTTATTATTAATATATATTTACCATAGACTCTCTTTGGCCAGTAATATGAAACATGTTTTTAGCAAATAAAAAGCATTTTAAACATGTGCAGATTTAAAAGTTTCGGTTCAGTCATATGTTTTGACCAAAAACTAGTCCTCTAATAAAATTATTGCTTTTATCTTATTGGTGTTGTTGTGTTATTGTATGAGTTTAAGTGATATTCAAACAAATTATATATATGAAATTCTTTCTGAAATTAAAAGTCTTTTTTAAGGAAATACACTGACACCATATTGATTGTTTAATGTCATTCATATGTTTTTTTGTTTGAAAAAGTTTTTTTAAAGAAATTTGTCAAATTTTAGGGAGGGGAAAAGTTTTTTCTTCTAGCTTCAAGAGTATTTTTGAAAAATCTGTAAGATGTTGTAAAATATTAATTTTAAACACTGTTCATTAATTTGTAAAATTTTAGTGCTGTGCACTCATGAACTGGGATCTCCGAAATTTTATACAGCATTCAGGTTGTAGTTTATCTAAATTATTTCATTTTATTTAAGCTTACAAATAATTATGAAATTCTCTAAATTTTGAATATGAAATCATTAAAAGTAAATTTTATTTTTCAAATTGTATGAAACAAATGCATAGTTTGTGCTTAATGTGGCAGGTCCACTTCTTTTAATTCATATAGTTTTGAATATTTTTGCTGACCAAATATTTTTTTTTAATAATTAATTTATGGTTTATGCATTCTGCTACCGTTTTAATGTTTACTTGCTTATGGCTACTTTGTATGATTTAATAAGTAGTTCTTGTGGCATCAGTACACTTTATGTAGAAATTTAATGTTAGCATCTTTGCAAAACTTAGCAAGATCATTTAGCAAAAAAAGGTACATTATTCTGTACCATCTATGCACATAAAACAGTCAAAATTCCAATTAAAAAAAGCCAACTGTTATGTAACTTTGCTTTTATATAAGCAAAAATTTTATTTATTGGAACTTTTAGCTACAATTCTTATTTCTTTTGCCACTTTTGTTTACATAATATAATAGTCTTGCACTTAACTTCAGAAAATTAATACTCATATTTATTGCTATTGTGTAAAATCGTTTGTATAGTATGTCCCAAGCTATGTTTGCTGTTTTCCAATTTCTTTCCCATAATATACTTATGTGTCTTGTACAATTTCTTGCCCACATCCGGTCATAAGAAAGTTAGAAATGCTTTATTTGAACTTTTGTGTAAATACTTTTCAGATTTATATTATAAGGCATAAGAGCTATAAATTGAATTTCTGAAAATAAATATTACATTTATGTATTGCATTATTGTTGCAAAAAAATTTTTTTGGTAGTAAATTCTTTTGAATTTCCATCATTTTCTAGGAATTTATACGACATATTTAACCCATGTGTAAATCCAGTTAATAGTACTTTAAATTTTGTTTGTACAATTATTTATAAAAAGCATGTTTTGTTTTCTTTGTAAAGTTGTAGTTACCAAGAAAAGTATTTTCCTCTTTTATTGATACTCTTATTTCAATAGAAATTTGGTACTATTTATGTACACAATAGGATTTTCATTTGAAATATGGCTTTTATTGATTATTTGATATTAGAAAACTTGAAGATATATCAAAACTTATAAATATTGTGATATACCATTTATGTTTTTACTTGTAGCAAAATTTTTATTTATTTATTTTTTTAGTTATGTAAAGTGAAATGTTGGAAATAAAATCATGTTCATGACACAACTCCAGTTAAATTTCATACCCTTTTACCTGTCCTATCTTACAACTTCTCTAGATGTTTGCACTTAAATAGTTTTCCAAACTCTCTTGATGTAGCATTGTGCTTATCATTGTGCTTGTTGTGAAATGCAGTGTTATATGGTACATGATTCTAATTCTAAATGAAACTTTAAAATACCAAATGTATCGCAGACAAAAATGTTTAGTGGTGCTGTGGATAATTGTTAACATTTGCCTTTTAGGTGTCTTATTAACTTTCCTTAATTTGGAATGTTGTGCCTACAACTTATAAAGTAAGCCTATGTGGTTTTTAAGCTAAAAATGAAAATGGAAGAATAGATGGTATTACATAGAATCTTGGCAACAAACAGTTTGCCTTTTTGGCATTGAAATTTTCTTCATTTTTAAGCACATAATATGTGCAGTGATTCAGGATATTTTTAATGAATTTTGCTAGTCAGTTTCAAAGCTGTTAAATTTCCAAAAATTATTTGAATAATGGCTTTATTTTGTTTCTCTATTGAATATGTTATGTATCATATATATGTTGCCAAGTATTTTATTAAATTTTCATTATACTGAATGAAATGTGGCATGAAATTCCTTAATGTGATTTGAAGTCAAAACTGTTATACAGGAAAGTTTCTGTGTTAATCATCTTTTGTCATCTATATTTTTTCTTAACTTTTTGAAGCATGTCTTTTACAATTTTGAAGCAATTTTTAAATTTTACAGGTATTTGAAAAGTAATTATTAAATACTCATAGAAGAATGATGTGTGCCATTTTAAATGTTTTAGATCATTTTATTTGTGTGGATATTATTTTTATTCACTGTTGTAACTAGGCAAAATAATTTGATTCATTTTCTTAGAGGACTTGCAGTTCCAGAATTTTGATGTATGTTATTCATTTTCAACGGAATATTGTTCAACTATTTTCAGCAATAAATATTTAAAATATATCATCACTGATCAGATGTTATTACTTCCAGTTGTAAAGCATTATGAATGTTTGAATAAAAGTAAAAAATAAATCATGTATTTATTGAATTTGAAATCGATTTCTCATTTTCTTGGTTGCATAGAATGTCACTTTAATTATTTTCTTTTCAAAATTCATGAAGATCTGTTGTTTTTTAGCCTAAAGGGGCAATTTGCCCAGATGGCCTATTAATTTCGTTTTGACATTTTGCATTGATTCACTATAAGTAACAAATCACTTTTTAAATTGTTGCCACCAAATATTAGAGCCCTGTATTATATTTAAAGAAATTAAATAATGAAGAATTTGCCTAAATATATGTATGTTTCTCACATTGTGATCAAACAACAGTACCTAGAGCCATCAAATTTTGAATAACACTCGTCTTCACCTGATTATGTGCGTCTGAAAGGTTTTCCAAATTTGGAATTTGGTTTATTATGTATTTTATATTTTGTAAAGCATTCATGAATGTTTTACTGAGAAACTCAGTGATTTTAAAGCAAGAAATGGCAACACTGTACGAAAAAACATTTTTATCTCCAGCGTGCCAAGACTGCGTATCGGAAATTCTAAAGATATAGAGCATATTTAAAAAACAAATATTTTGTGAATTTTCTGGTTTAAGTGCGAAGAAAATAATATTTGATGAATAAAAGTAACACACAAAATGTTTTAAAAATGCCTCTTTGGGGATGATATAAAATCTGAAAGCTTTCAGATTTTTTTCTTCCCCCCCCCCCTCCGTAGTGAATGTTGTAAAAGCACTTATTAAAATACGAAATTTTTAAATGTTCTTAGAATATTTATAAGTTAAAAACACTTTCTATGGAAAGTATTATATATCCAATTCTGATTTAACATGATAAACAACTCCTGCAAAAAATGTGCAAAGGAAAAGTACAATGTGTATTAAAAAAAAAAAAAAAGTTTCATGTGTTACAAACCATAGTACAAATAAAAATGGTTTTCAGATTATATCAAAGCCTATAATTAATTCTTTATAGGATTTTTGTTTATCTAAACACTCTTTACATTTTATAAATCAGCATAAATTAGATAAATATATCAGTTAGCATCCTTTAAAAAAAAAAAAAAAAAAAAAAAAAAAAAAAAAAAATTGAAGCGTTTACAAACCAGTGACTTGCTTGTGCTTTTTCATGTAAATATTTTTTATTCTCACCTGATATTAAGTTTCACCTGCTTACATGTTCAGACTTGAATAATTTTCATCACTTGAAAAACATTTTGGCATTGTATTTCATACAATAAAGAGAAAATACTTTTTATGGCTTAGTGTAACTTTTGTTTAGAAATTTTAGTGCAGAAAATGTATAATATATGTAGTCCAGTTTTAAAAGTAAAACTGCTTTGAAAATGTGATCATAAAAGTGACAATTATAATTATAAATTATAGAAATTTTCGCTTGACTAGAAATATTTCTTTAGAATTCAGAAATTGTTCCTGAAAAGTTGCCATTTGAACCCTCTTAGATAAAATAAATTCTAGAAAAAAAACCAGGTGATCCCCCCCCCCTTCATGTTAAATTGAAATTAGGTAAAATGTCCTTGCAAAAATAAAAATAAATACTGGGCATATTTTTAAATATTTTTTTTCTTCAAAATTGAAATAGGGTTTTAAAAAAATGCTTTTTGATCCATGTTAGATTGAAATTAATTGTGAAAAATTATCATTTTTCTTTCCTGGAAATTTATAAAGTTTTTTTTAATAACCTGTTCTTGTTATTATTTAGGCTTTAACATGATATTTATTTTCATCAGCTTCAAACGGAATGCAAATTAGTTCAAATTCAAATGCACATTAAGTTGATAGGTTTTTCACAGAGCATTTTGTAGCATAGGCTGGCCATCATACTATTGTAGATTTCCTGCTGTTGAAAATTTAGCTTCCAGGCACATCTGCTGGCTGAGATTTCTTTGGGAACTCGTAGTCAGGAGTGAGGCTTACTGAAAAACAGAATTGGTTGTAATTAAACAAGCAGCAGAAAGACGGATTCACAAGAAATTTTATATCTGAATTCCTTCATTTAAGAATCACACTGAGGATAAAAATTAAGATATCAGTTTAATGTAGTTTAATAAACAACAGTAACATATGTCATATAAACAGCTGCTTTTTTTGATTTTTTTATTCTAATATTTTTTTTTAATTACAGATTTTAGTATGCTTGAATAAATTCAAGCGGACTTTGTGTGTAATGCATCTGCTAAGGCAACATTTCCCGGGCTCTGCAAGAAATACGGAAATTACACGTGCATTATAAAAGGGAAAATAATTTTTTTGTCTTTATTCAATATTGTACTCGTGTGTGTGTGGGGGGGGAGTAAATGCAGCGGTGACAAAGTTGTAGTCAATGAAAAGGTAATTAAAAAAAAAACTGGAGCTTATTCTTTAGCAATTTTCATTAAGCCGTATATTGGCATTGCAAGGGTATGCATGCAACACAAGTCTAACAGTATAGCATTAACAGTCTAACTCGTTTATGGTTTTAAAAAAAAAATTGGAATATGCCTGAAAAAAATTGAATGAAAAAATTTAACAACAAACCATACTGATACGAAAAATAATACTTGATTATTTTAAAATCTAGAATAAACAAGGGTATAGCTTTTGTCAAGACATTCACAGATAGCGAAAAGCCTCAGGAAGCAAGTTATTTGGTAGCAGAACATATTGCTCATAAACGTAAAAGTCACACAGTCAGGGAGAAACTGATAATGCCCACATGTAAAAGTGTAGTGGGTAAGACAGTGGGAGAAGATACAGTAAGGAAAATTGAAAATATTCTACTTTTGAACAATATGGTCTATGAATCTGTGATACAAGGTATGAAGGAAAAAAAAAGACTGGTCCGATAAATCATTGTACTTAGAGAATTAGTACTCCATGACATGATCACCTTCAAAGTAGTTCCCTTTAGCATTCACACACCTCTGCATTCGATGTTGCCATTGCTGGTAACAGTTCTGGAACAAGGTTATGGAAAGCCCTTCAAGAGATTCTCCATTTTTGCCTGAACCTCTTCAGCTGAGATAAAATGGGTTGTTCCTTCTAAGTAAGATTTAACTTTAGGAAATAAAAAAAAGTCGCATGGAGCCAAATCAGGTGAATTAGGAGGATGCCCCATCACAGTAGTGTTTTTGCTCATCAGAATCTGTTTGACAGTTGAGGCCGTGTGAGTGGGTGCATTGTCCTGGTGCAACAGCCATCCATCACTTCACAACTATGGCCTTTTTTCTTTTAATTTTTTCACGAAGTCTTTTTAGTACTTCAACTTCAATGTAGTAGTATTGATTAACAGTCTGACTACTGGGAACCTATTCAGTCATGATGCATGTTCATCATCATCTACACTACACTGTCCCTTTTTCTTGAAAACCGCTTATGCCATTCAAACACACGTGTAAATCTTGGTAACATTTGAAATGCTTTGACCGTGGCTGATTTCTTAAGGTTCACAAGAAATTTGCATTAGACATTTTTCCGGCAGAATGCAGTGGCACGTGTTCACTCAATGACGCAGTACTCCCCACTGGTGTGGTCGGTTAAGTCGAAACTGGCTACGTGGATAGAGGAGCTGTGTAGCATGATGTCACCAAAACAGTTGTTGACAACTCCACTCTGTTTTCAAACTGCACACTTAGTCTCTTTTTTGTGTGTGTCATACCTCGTATGTAACGTGATGTTGAAGACGTTTTGTGTGATAAACTGAAAAATGGTAATTTTTCAATTCAGGTACATGATTTAACCAACTTCCTCTGCTGTAAAGAATTTGTAAAAACAAGCAGAGGAATAAATATATTTAATAATTTGTGTACCTGGAAAAAAAATCTTTCTTGGAAGAATTGTATTTGCAGTTGTACGGACTGCCCTCCTTCTATGGTTTTCTCCATAAAAGGCTTTGTTACTGTTCTAAAAGAAAAAAAATTGCCATTATTTTTTCCGCATGCTATTTAATTCCTAGAGAAGCGTTGATGTCAAAATCTGTTGCTAATGAGCTACAAAAGATATTTGATGATGATATAAAAATTGTAAACTTCATTAAATGAAAGCCACTTCATTCCAGAATTTTTAAAACTGTTTGGAAACAAAGATAAAGAGCACCTAAATCTGTTGTTATACACTAAACCTGGTGGTTAAGCACAGGCAGTTTTTAATAGGGCTTTTCAGCTAAAGGGAAAAATGCATATTTTCAACAAAACGACAAGCAAGATTCTACTAACTGCTTTGAGAATCAAATAGGGGTGCAGATGGTAGCTTATTTAGTAGAAATGTATGTTACTTAAATCAACTGGATAAGTTACTGCAAGACAGAGAAAATATATTAACTTCAAGTGAAAAGGTTCTTGGATATAAACGAAAATTAAACTTTTGGAAAGATGATGTGAAAGGGAATCTTGATATGTCTGAACTTCTGGTGGGACTAAAAAATAATGATGGATATCAACAGATTTCAAGTTTTATTGTATCCCACCTTGAGGAACTGTCAAAGAAAACCGATTATTATTTTTCATCCGTGTGAACTAACTATACGATTATGTGAGGAATCCGTTCATCCTCAGAACCTAACTTAAAAAGAACAACTACTTTGTGACTTACACTTGGATGATTCGTTGAAAATGAGATTTAATGACATACAGTTCTGGATAAATTCTGTATTGAAAGTGAGTATCCAGCAATTCATAATGTTCCAAAAAAAAAAAAAAAAAAAAAAAAAAAAAAAAAAAAGGCGCAGATTTTTCACATTAATATTTCTTATAAATTGTTTTACTAAAGAAATTTATTATTTATTTGTACCTAATTATGTTTAGAATTATACAAATTGCATGTAATTCCATTTTTAAGTAAGTAACTAAATGGATAGTCATTTCTTTTGTTTCCATTAAATATAGTTTATAAAAATATTGTTACACGGACGCTGGAGTTCCCTAGAGCTTGAACATTGTCATAAGGTTTCCATAAGAGTGAAAAGGCTCGGAAACAGAGTGCTAAGAAATGCATTTATAAAGTAATCCATGTTTCAAGAAAACCCTTTTAGCGTTTTGCATAAAAGAAAGTGATTATATACTTCTAGTTTTCTGATCTCGGTATGCTTATTGAGTTTTGTATGCATTTGCAGAAGTCTGCTTTTGAAATACTGTATAGTCAGGGCTGTCCCATGTAGTGTGCAAGTTGCGCTCCAATCATAGCACTTGATATTTAGGAAAGCCATTTCAGAACAGTAAATCATTGCTAGACAGATATATTTTCAAACCTGGTTCGAGATTTTTGAAGTAATATGAATACTAAAAGTCATTTTATTCACATTTTCGGACAATCAAAATCTCATTAATACATTCCTTGACATTATAACTAACGAAAGACATTGTTTAAAGAAATAAGCCCTAGTGCATATTTTAATAGATGTGCTGAAGTATCGTTATGCAAAATAGTGCAGATATCGCCACAGGGCAAAACGTCATAAAAACTGACAAAAGAATTTCAGCAGTTACGATAATAATCATTTTCCTTGAAATAAGGACAGATATGCATCCGCCAGTGCGTAGTTTGACCTGCTTGAACAATAATTCATATTTGCCATCTGTTATGTATGCTGTCCTCTAAATTGTGGACGACAGCTTGAGGAATCCTGTCCTATTTGTCTCTTCAGATGGTTTTGAGTTCCTGTACTATTTGAGAAGTGTTCTATCATTAAGCAGCCCTCCAGCGGCCGAGCGGAAAATCTCTGAACCATGGTAGGCCTGTCCGGGTGGTCGTTTTCGTGGTTTTCTCTATGTGTAACGTGTATACGAGCCAGTCGTCCTTAGAGAGTTCTCTACGAAGCCATCCTTCTCTTTGGGCACATAGCCCTCGTGTGCGTTGCCATAATCAACTAAATCAAACCAAACTGTCTTTAAACAGTTCATCTGCCCGGGCGTGCTGTATCGGATTCAGGTCTCCGGAAAATATGCAGTTCATATAATACGTTCAGTATTTTCCAATACGGGTGAGAATAGTCATCTATGAACGAAGTCGGGACCATGTGCGCGACTAGAAAAACGGACTGACCGAGGAAAATTTCGATGCAGTACCGATGGGATATCACTATAAATCTTTCAAAGATATAAAGAAGAGTTCCGTCGATGCACTCCTCGTCGATATCCATCAGTTTCCTGAACATTCTAATGCTGATTCTTCGCTCTCGGTCCACCCTGGCTAGTATGCAGAAACCCTCTTAATAGTGAAGCGGATTTCGTCAGACAACATGACTCTTATTGCTAACCCTAAAGAATATGCTTCTTACACCAAGTAATATTTCCCGAGTATTATGTCTTTATAGGGAATGCATGCAACAGAATGCCATGCATATGAATGTGAGTAGCAGGAGCGCGACAACTCAACACAACTAACGGCATTGCAGTGAGGCGAAGGATGGACGATGGAAGCGAAAGAGAACAGTTATGTTTTCGACTAAGACGTATTAATAGATGGCGAAGCTGTTAACTTCTCAATTATGACTCCTTTTTTTCATTTGTAAATACTCATCACTGTATCTCCATCAATAACTGAATAAATACTTAGTCACCTAAATGTGTGTCGTCAGCGTAGAAATCCTCTAGACGCCGAGTTTACATGAATACTAGTAGCATTGGCAGGCTCTAGCTCTACGGCTGTCTGGCCAGGAATGCATGGAAGCCTGTTCTGTGGCTATATGACCAACATTCTGTTCCTTTTCATCACTCTGGTGACATATCTTTCCTGTTCAGATGTGATGGTTCTCCTATTTTCTCCAGCATACTTTCGCACAGCACTTTCACCTTTTGCAGCCATCTCTAGCCGCAAGGTTGAAACGCTTATTGTTGTGGGAACCTGAGTGACACTTTAGCCTGACTCGATACGTCTAATTGTTCGACCATGATCGCACACATTCAAATGATATCTGACAGATATTCTAAGTCAGAATTAAAAAAATTACTAGCTGTCAAACATGAACACAGTAATATTTTCAGAAACACAGATGTGAGGTGATTCTAGATACCGTTTTGGAGATTTTTTAAAGGGTGTATTTAGTAAGGATAAGAATTACTTTTTAAAAGTAATGCAAAGTGTCATTATATTTAATTCGATTATGCCAACATTTGCATTCTAACAAAATATCACAAAAATGCATGTGACAGGATGCATAATGAAAATTTTGAGTTTCTGAAGGCATGACATAAAAAATGCTTCTTCCATATCGAAACAGTTGTCCTAGTTGCATAAATTATTTGTATCGAAATGATTAATTTTTTTTTTTCTTTTTGCTGTGTCATAAATTTCAAAGCATAAATATAATTAGTACGTAAGTACCATAAAGATTTATTTAACTTTGATTTTATATATATACATGTTATTTAATTTGTAATTTATTTATTGCTATTGGGCCTCATTAATAAATTCTCTGGCAGAAGTAATGAATTCCGGGAGCACGTTATAAAAGCGAAGCACTGCTTTTTTCATGTGTTCTTATCTTGCACTTCAGGTTTTATGGTACTTGAAAGACGCTTCAACGTACGTTCTTTTTTATTCTCTGCATCACTGCCAGCAGCGCCGGCGCAAAGTTATCCGGCGCCCGCCTGCAAAATAGCTGAAGTCACGCCCCCCCCCTTTTAAATTTTTGTATAGGAAAAGGAAGTTTTTAAGAAAGCATTTGTTGATTTTTTTAATAGTTTTTCGACAATAATTTATTTTTCTGCATTTCATACTTACAAATTTTTCTATAATTTCTTTTGCATCTATCTCTTGACAAATTTCATTTTCAATGTCAATCAACGCTAGATTTAGGAGCCTTTCCTGCGATATATTTGACCGTAAATATATCTTGATAAATTTTAATTTGGAGAATGATGTTTCGTTATTAGCAACACTAACAAAAATAATAAGTAGTATTTTCAATATGATTTTTAAGTTCGAAAATAACTGAATATAAAACTTCAGTTCTTTACCTCGGGGCCCCTGCCTACGTGCTTAATGGTAAGCTCCTCAAGCGGCTTTTTACATCCCTTTTGCCTTTCTGTGCAAACACGTGCATGAACACACCAAGATGCTTGATTGGGAGTCTAGTCATTAAATAAATTATATAAACGTTGAGAATTTGGACTTAGACCGATGCTACCCGCTTAACCACGAAAGAGGAAAATAAATCCTCTTTTATACGACTTTGAATTTTCGTCCATGAAAATCTTGCCCCCTCTCCAACTCCCGTGAAGAAAATGAAAAGTTGGCACCTGTGTTCATTCTTACATATGGGGAAATGACAAATTAGTCGCTATAGAAAGGGCTAATCAATTCCCCTCCTTCCCGCCCTCAGAAAAATTTTCTAGGGAAAAAAGAAGCAGTATTTCACTGTACACATTTTAAATAAAAATATAATAAAATCGATTAAATAAAGATAAATAGAAATTGTATTAAGTAAAATAAAATAAGTACGTGCTTCATCAAATGGATGTTTCTTTTCCAATAGTAGTAAGGTTATTTTACATCGAAAATTTTCTTAGCCAACCACTCAATAAATACGCAGAAGGAATATGTAGATGATACATAACACGTGGCTTTATAGACACATGTAAAATGACCATTATATGGTACTAGATGCTCAGAAGGGTTATTTTGAGTAGTGCACGATATCTGCGGGTGTAGTTGGTGTACGGTATTACCTAGATTAAACTTACTCACAGAATGAATTCCCACGACTTTTGGAACTCGAACATCTTTGTGTGGCACTGTATCTAACGACTGATGGACTGATGGTTGGGTGGCAAGGTATTTGTGTGGGCTGGCGAGGAAAGGTAAGGGGGGCGCAAACGCTCATGGTCCCTGTCCTGTGTAGCATTCATGGTACATTTATCTTTCTTCCCCGATAAGTGCACATTCATTCGCATAAAAAAAAAAAAAAACACCTCTGTGTCGTTGGCTGGTCGGCGCCCCTCTCTTGCTCGGCACCCGCCTGCGAAGAAGGTCTTGCAGGCCCGCTTCCGCCGGCCCTGATTGCCAGTGCTCTCTCACTGCAGCAGCTAGGCGTCTTAATGAAGTACGTTTGCAAAGCACAATCTTCTTAACTTTTTCCAAAATTTCTTCACGCCCTTTGTATCGATGACCACTGTGCCCTTTTATTTTTGCCTCAGCATTAGCAGGTTCTCCTCTGTCACAGCAGCGTTTCTCTTGCTGCTGTATTCTAAAAGTATTTTTGGCACTTTTATCATGTTTTTTTATCCAAAGCAAATATGATGGCATTCTTAAATCTCATTTTTAAACTTTCGCAATAGCTTTAAAAATGATATTTAAGAATAATATAAGATATATCTTCCGCCTTCATATACAATATATCTCCCGCCTTACTAGCACGCCTTCGTAGTGTGGTAGTCTGCACGCTGGACGCGTATTCAATTCCCGGCGAAGGCGTTTTTCATTTTTCAACTCTCTTGCTTCTAAAAAATCCTAATATCTCTACAGTGGCCCCCAAACTAAAAGTGTGTTGGAAGATGATTTTCCATACCCAGGATTTGGTGACTGGGTCACCTAAACCCCAGTCGCCCTTTAAAACGGGGAGTATATAAGATATTTTTTCCGCCTTCTTAGCAGGCCTTCGTAATCTAGTGGTCAGCACGCTGGGCGCGTATTTCAGAGGTCCGTGGTTCGATTCTCGGCGAAGGCGTTGCTCATTTTTCAAGTCTCCTGCTTCCAAAAATTACCTGATGTCTCTACAGTGGCGCCCAAACTAAAAGGGTGGTGAGTGATGATTCTTCACACCCAAAATCTTCGATTCTCGGCGAAGTCGTTGCTCATTCTTCAACTCTGTTGCTTCCAAAAAAAACTCTATTGTCTCTACAACCGTATATATTCTCATTACTGAAATTTTTTATTAGTATTCTATATGCAATGTTAATACACGGGTTGCAACTTTGATAGTGGCAGTAGTGTTTGTCGGGTATGAAGTAGGACCAAGCTTTCTCACTTATACCGCACTTTAGTTGGATACTTCATCCACCTAAAAGCAAACACTTTTCTTTTGTAACGCTATGCGGATGTGCCGGGATGAAATGAATAGTGTTGTGTTAGATGGTGATCGAAAGCTGTGCAACCACAATACTTTCAAAACAGGAGCAGTACAATTGTTGGAAATGCAGAAATGTCTGCGATAAAATACTTCTCAAACTGACTTGGAATATTACAAGTGTGAAGTATAATTTTCTTCAATCTGTGTCATTAAACTGGATGAGACATGGGCCAGATCATACGAACTAAAGTGCCAACCAATTAAGTGTCATCATTATAGATCGCCTCAAAAATCAACAGTTCATCCAGATCCCAGCTGTTGAAGGCTACAATGATTCTCATATACAGTCTAGATGGATTATCATAACGCATATTGTTCCTTACAGACATACCATTAATGTGCAGTATTATTGCTCATTTTTGGAATTAAAATTGTTACCAGTATTGCACAAAAGGGGGGATTTATTCAGCAACATCCTTATATCATTTTGCAGGATGCTTGAGTCCACCTAGCACAATGTGTGGCTGATTTATTGATTCGATGGAGCTGAGGAGTGCTCCACCATTCGCCATAGTCCCCAGATATGAACTAATAACTGTCAGTTGATTAAGATGAACTTTATAGCATTCGCTTCTGAACTGTTCAGACAACAGCTTACTCCATTTAACTATTAACAGAAAAGCATCGAGCAAAAAGAGCCAATGCTATTTGAAACCTTACATTTTGTCTGAGAATGCTTGAGTGTACACAGCACATTTTGTGGTTAATTTATTCACTAGATGGGGCTGAGAGTTCTCTATCATTCACTATTCTCGTCAGATATAAACCCGTAATTATGATTTAATTCCCAAGATGGAGGAATGATTTCATTTTATTTGTTTCCAAATTTTTTCAGAAACTTCTCGTATACTACAACTTCCTTAGTACTACAACTTTCCTATAACGTGTTAGGTTGTGCATCACAGCTCTGGTGACATCGAAAGTTGGTAATTATTTTCCAAAAGTATTTCTTTTTTTCGGTCACAAAGAAATAGTTACTGCTATAAAACTTTCAGTCTTCGTAAAAATTGTCATTATACTCTCTTGACATTCACTTGAATCTTGAGTTTCTAGGGGACGCTACAGCTGTTACATTACATAAACACAGAATATTCTCTTTCGACACAACAGCGCCTTCTTACAATGAAAAGTTGCAACACACCCCACCTATACTGTGTTAAGAGTACACCAAATTTACATATCAATAATAAATATTCAAATAAATATAAATCAATATAATAAATATCAATATAAATAGAAATCAATACTGAAAGTGACATTGAAAATTAATACGAAACGACATAAATAAATATTAACCACAACCTTTAAATATCAAATGGATAAATCAATTGGATTGACCTTCGATAAAGTCCTTGAGAAGTAGGAATCAAATATGAACGCACGTACCCATCTCTGTCTTTATAAACTTCTGTAATTCCTAGAGGCCATAATAATTTTTATTTCGTCGACCCCTCCTATGCAACCTCACCCTTTTTAAGATTCTTTTCAGAAGATGGATTCAGAAAACTACGCGCAGACTGAAACACTAAGAGCTAATTCTACTCCCATTTTCTCCAAATTTGTTTTAAAATGTTAGTAAAATACAATTTTCTCCTTGTTAAAGTGTTTCTGATAGTAGTTCATTTCTGAAAAAGTTGGCCGAAATGTACAGGATAAGAAAAGTTGTCCTGCCCTGGAAGCAAGAAATGGGCAGGTGTAAGGGTTTTTGGCTCTTTTAACTTCACTATGAATATATATAAGAGGTCAAGGGATTCAAAACTAACTCAATTTCTGTAAGAATAGTCATTAGTTTGTAGAGACATTAGGTATTTTTGGAAGCAGGTATTATTTTTGGATCAGGTATTTTTATATTTACTTTATAAGTTCTTTAAGTCAAGAAAAGCCCTTCCAAAAATTTTTCTTAGAGGTTTTTTGATGCTTTTCATGATTTTTTCATGAAACTCACCCTACCAAGGTGCGTCAGGCGTAATATATTGCCAAGTTACTCTGTCTATTGATATGAAATCCTTTTAATTTGGAATCTACTATATTTTTTGCAAACTCTTTCAGAATTTCAGAATTTGAACCTTTTCAGCGTTATCAGAAATGGTAACTTTACAATTTATTTTCCTCCGCTCAGACGCTATAGTAAATAGAGAAGCATATTGCGATACCAAAGTGCCTGGAGAAGGGATGGCTGTAATTGTCCGTCCCTTCATAACAGATATCGATGGCCCACCTATTACATATTTTAAGCCTTTCCGGCACGTAAACTTTTAAATTTGGAATTTCAACAAAAAATGGTAGGCAGTCTAATCAAGCCTAGAGGAGAACACAGGTAAAATTTTGTAAAGATAGCACTTACCGTTTTAACTCTGTGGGTGTGCTCGAAGCGGGATCACTGAATGAATAGAGTTTCGAAAAGAATGCTGAAGCGAGCATTGATGGGAAGAGCGTAATAGAGTAAAAGATTTTGCCTACGATTAAAAAGCACTAGATTCTGAATACCATAGCAGACCTAGAATTTCCCAGGGTGTGCCACAGGGAGGCCTGCTACTTTACAGCCCCCAAAAGAGCTCTTCTTGTCTATGTGATGATTACATGCGTATAAATGAAGAAAAGTAACTTTGCTATATGATATTTACATTATTTAAATTTCATATTCACACTTTCGTCAATTTTTTTGGGGGTGATGTTACTTTTCGATAAAAGTGACACCAGCTTTGGAAGACCACAAGTCAACATCGCATGTTTTGCACATGTACCGGGATCCGTATCAGATTCACTATCTGAAGGCAATTCGTGCAGTACTTTCAGTGTTCAGAAATGGTAAGCTCTCTGCCATCCATTTGCAAAATAATTAAAAATCAGAAAAAAATAAACTAATATTTACAATTAGAAAATATAAACTATAAAAAGAAAATTAAATAAACATCTGCCACTCAAAACTATCAAAACGTAGCGCTAACAAAACTTCTTTCAACAAAAGCGAAAGAAAAAAGGAGAACTGCTCTAGTGAAAAACCAAAGAGCTAACTGATAAAATTACCTCTGACCTTCAGCAAAACACCCCAACAATTGGATTGGCAGCTGATAATCAAATCCCCCCCCAAAAAAACATGTAATGAAATACAGATGTTGACCCATCTTTCTATTGTGAATTATTTCACCGGAAAACTGCAATGAAACAAAGATACAGTTGTTGGTCTGGGTCCTAGTGTTTCAGTGATCCCACTCTGGGCACACCAAATGTTCGCCGTTCGATTTTATCAAAGAGTTCAAGATAAAAATTTAAAACTAATATAGAATAAGGAGATTAGTATACAACCAAGTAAATAACGCAGAAATTTCTTTTCAAACAATTTCTTTCATATCCTAAAAAAATTTGGAAGTTTGCTTTGAAAAATGAGGGTCTTTAAAATCTAAACATGGCTAAATATATGGATTGATTTGTGTTGTACTGCCGTCTAGTATAAATAAAAACGGTTCAGAGTAACCTATAGTAACCTATAAATCCTTTTTCATCCAATTTTTCTGTGTGTACAGAGGGAGTTTTTTAGGTATGCCCAGATCGGGCACACCGCGCCGCACCGCAAAGGGTTAACATTGAAGTGGCCATCATTTCTGGCCAAGCCTAAGTCGGCCAAGTTCCCGCTAATGAAAAAAAAATTCCTCTCCTCAATGACATGATAAAACTTTTTGTTGTCATATTTATGATTAATTCAATGGTAAGAGCTCTAGTTACGCTGCATTAATGCTATGCAAGGCGTATCCTTTTCTAATTTTATTAAAATTAGGCCAGTAAATTCAAGACCAGTTACAGTCAAATGAGAGTGTTCAGTAACTCTGTTTTTGGGTAATTGGCTAGTTATTTGTTTAGCTAGTTTCAAACTATATTTTCGACAAACTCAACATTTCCCTAATTACTCTTTTTACAATTTCTCTACCTCGTGCAATCTAAAATCTAGACTTGATTTTGGCAAGCCTAAATGTCACTCCGCCATAAAAGTTTTAATGTGCTCACAAATAATAATTAACTCTGCAAGTTTAGACTGCTTAGAAAGAAGAACAGGGTAAACCTCATCCTTTACAAATGCTTTTTCTTCTAATCCTCCTCTTATGTACGACATTTCACTGCTGTCGAGAAATGGGACTAAATTCAAAAGAAGAGATTCTTTAGAAATCGACTTACCATTTTTGATGTTCTGTAATTCTAAGGTGAATCTAATGCTTTGCTCACTACAGTAGAAAATGGACCTAAATTCAAAAGTAGAGATTCTCTAGAAATCCACTTACCATTTTTGATGTTCTGTAATTATAATTTGAACTCAATGTTTTTCTCACGTTTTACCCAGTCTACTTCTGCACTTTGAAGTTCTGCTATGAATGAAACTGCAGCCATTTGCCGTTTTCGAAGTTTATTATCAAACTGTTTAACTAGCGCAGTTATCCTTAGTAATTTTAATAAAGAACTATAGTTCCTTAAATCTAAAATAAATTTAGAATTTCTGGCAAATATATACTTTGCACTGTTATTTCAAATTCCTTTCCTATTTCAAAGTCTTCGTCTTTAGGTTTTAAGTCCTCCTTTTCAGGTGTCCAGAGTTCAGGTGATAGACTTAACCATGATGGGCCATGCCACCAATGATGGTTCGAAGTTAACTTAGCTGCGGAAATTCTTCTAGACAGCATGTTCACAGGATTATCGTTTCGGGAGCAATGAGCCCAATAATTGGTATCTAACAAAGATTGAATTTCTTCTATCCTGTTTTTAGGAACACATCATATCCACTATATTGTCTCTTAATCAAAACTAAAGTATCGAAAACTAATTTGTGCGTGTCGGTTGGAAAAGAAGATAAATTGTTAGAATAAATGCCGAAAGTTTTTCCTCTTGCACTGATCGCATAATGCAAAAATTTCCTCAATTCCTGTAAATCAGCGAATCTCAACCTTTATTCAAACTGTTGCCCCCTAAGCAGCGAATAATGTTTCAACGCGCCCCTCTGTGAAAATTCTGTAATTTAGGGTATAGGGAAGGAGGTTACTGAGTTATAAAAGGCAAAAATGTTAAATAATTTTTTCAGTTAGATTTACACACCAAATTTGTTTGATTTAACTCAATACTTTTGCCCTGAATGATAACTGCATTCCTCTTATTAAAATGACTAATCTAAAAAAGGGGGAGATTTACTAAATTGTGTCAGATTTACTAAATTTGACAAGTCAGCATTTATTAATATGTCTCTTTGTCTAAATGTTTCGAAAATTAATTTAACAAGCTTATTTATAGTTTTTTTGGAGTGACTGAAAATCCTTTAATGCTAGTAAGAGCCGTACGACCTAATAACGACTTAGGGAAATTAAATTGCGAAAATTTAAAAATATAAGAAATCAAACTTCGAACATTAACAACAAATTCTAATTCTATGAGAACAAAACAAATTCTTACTTGCAAATAAATTCTAACCTTCTAAATATCAATTCAAACAATCAGAAAATAGGAAAACAAAAGTTTCAAACTTCGCCAAAACAAGTTCTACGACCTCAGACAACTTCAACAATCGCAAAATATTCTAATAAAACAAATTTTCAGCAAAACGATTTATTCGCCCCACCATACACGATTCCAAAGCCCGACATTTCTGGCGATTTCATAATTTGGTTTCGAATTCGAAATGTTACTGCATTACTTGATAATTCAAATACGAAAGGCCACTCAACATTGGTGGTTATTAGCAAATAAACTTGTATTGATGTAAACAAATTTTAGCGACTACATTTGTTAATTCCCTTTGATGGCGTTATTGTTTACAAAAGAATGTTATTACTTTTTTTTTTTTTCTAATGGCGAAATTCCGAAAATTACTCATTTGATACCTTCTAGACAAATTGATGTCTGTAATATTGCGATTCCACAAGGAGTTCCCGTTAGCTGATTCAGACTTTCACAAACTGCGTAAAAGTCAGTTACTTCTAGGATCTGAAATATTTTCCGATTTAATAAGATCCGGGCAAATTTATGTACCCAATACAAATTTAGTGTTACAAAACTTAGCATTTGGGTATTTAGTGAGCGGGAGCATTCGAGATTTACCACATGAGAAACAATGCTTTGTGGATTAATTTATGACAATGCCCAAGCACAGTTGAAGAAGTTTTTTTTGATTTGGAATCTATTGGTATTAGAGATGATTCCAATTCTTACGATGAAGATAAAGCATTAGAGATATTCAATAAAACTGTTAGTTTTAAAGATGATCGGTATGTTGTTAGCCTGTCTTGGAAGAAAAGTTGGGAAAATTTAGGTGACAATCTTGGTGTCGCAGAAAAAAGAATAAAGGTCCTGATGAGGAAAATGCAGCACGATAATGCATTATACTTAAAATACAGAGAAACTTTAGAAGAATACCTAAATTAGGGGATAACAGAAAGAATATTATATAAGGTATTTCTCCCACTTCCCTAGCGTGCCTTCATGGTGTAGTAGTTCTGCACGCTGGGCCGGTATTCCAGAGGTCCGTGGTTCGATTCCCGGTAAAGGCGGTTGCATATTTTTCATCTTTTCTGCTTCCAATTAACCTAATGACTCTACAAGTGGCGCCCAAAGTAAAAGGGTTATGGATGATGGTTCTCCGCACCCAGGATTTGGCGACTAGGTCCCCTAGAACGCTAGTCGCCCTTTAAAAAGGGGAGTATATAAGGTATTTCTCCCACCTCCCTAGCGTGCCTTCGTGGTGTAACAGTAGCACGCTGGACCGGTATTCCAGAGGTCCGTGGTTCGATTCCCGGCGGAGGCGGTTGCATATTTTTCATCTTTTCTGCTTCCAATTAACCTAATGTCTCTACAATTAGATACCACGAAACCAGTAAACAAGCCAGTTTTTTATATGACGCACATCGGGCAGTTTATAGAGCAGAAAGCATTACGACAAAAATGCGTATTTGATACCAGCTCACATGAAACCCGCAATCTGTCCCTAAATAATTGTTTGTAGCCTGGTATTAATTTGAATCAAAACATATTTCATTTGCTGATATATTTTAGACTTAATAGAGTTGCAATCTTAGGAGATATCGAAATGACATTTTTACAGATCGTGTTAGCTGAGAAAGATCGAGATGCAGTTAGATTTTTATTTGTTAAGAATACTGATACACCTTTACCGAATACCGAGGATCAGCTAGAGGTGTATAGATTTAAGCATGTGCTCTTTGTGTTAATTCCAGTCCCTTTTTGTTGGCGGCAACTATAAAGCTGCATATCCAAAAGTATAGGAATGTGTATCCCTTTCAAATTCTTGATACATGTATGAATGTTGATGATCTTGTTACAGGAGCAGATGATGTATCAGAAGCCTTAAAAATTTCAAGGGAATCAAGGGGTGACGAATGATAATAATTTAGTTAAAAAATGGGAAGAAGAAAATTTTGACATTCATCCGCTAAGCTTAAATGAAAAGAAACTCAAAGTATTAGGAATTCACTGGGACATTCAGGAAGATAGTTTGAGTATAGAGACTTCTTGTTTGACTGAAATTTTGAGGAGAAAGAAAAGTACTAAACGCTTCATACTGCAAACGGCTGGAAAAATATATGATCCTCTTGCACTCATCACATCATTCACTGTTAGAATAAAACTTTTACTACAAAAGCTAAGGTTACTTAAACTACCATGGGATGCTGAGCTTCCTTCTGATTTGAAAGATGAGTGGTCTCAGTGGTGCAGCGAGCTTTCAGAACTTAGTTACATTAGTGTTCCAAGATTTGTTTTGGATTCATGTGATGAAAATATAGAGATGCATGCTTTTTCTGACGCAAGCCAAAAGTCGTACGGTGCAACCGTTTACGTAAAAGTACAGAATTGAGAAAACATTTCTGCGAATATGCTCGCTTCCAAGAGCAGAGTTTCACCTATCAAAAAAGTTTCCTTACCTCGACTGGAATAACTGGGTGCACTGATTGCTGCAAGATTAGGGATGGAAGTAAAAAATGTTCTGGATTGTAAAGGTTCATCTAATATCTTTTCTTGGAGTGATTCTAAAGTCACACTGTATTGTATTAAAGGATCCAGCAGAAGGTGGAAACTTTCGTTTAAAATCGTGTTGACGAGATTCAGGAAGTTGACAAATCCAGATTCATGGTTTTATTGTTCAACCAAGAACAATCCTGCCGATCTTCTAACGCGTGGAGTTAGTGCCGCTTCTCTAGTGAACAATTCCAAGTGGTGGACTTGGACTCTAGTGAAGTCCAAGTGGTGGACTTGTGCAGAATTTTTGACAGAGCCGCATCTTCCCTACAAATACTTACAACCAATAGTTCCAGAGGTTGAGAACCTAACACCAAGTGAAAGGGAATCCTTTGTGCAAGAATGCAAAAGTTCTATTGACATTAATGAAACTTCTGTGAGAACTATGTTGATTGACATGAATTCTAACATTTCAGACGAACTCTTGAATATTAGTAACAATTATTATAAAATTATTAATGTTCTTTCTTATATTTTCAGGCTTATTTGTAATTGCAGGAATGGATCAAAAACGATAGGCCCTCTTTAACTAGAAGAGGTAAGAATAGCTGAGAAAACGCTTATTAAGCAGGAGCAGAGGGTTCTATTTTGTAAAAATGGCATAACAAGTAACTTCAAAAAATTACATCCCTTTGTTGATAGTAAAAGAATAATTCGTGTTGGTGGCCATCTTGAAAAAGCGTCTTTACCATTTTCTCAGAAATATCCTGCTATCCTCCCAAGAAATTCTAAGCTAAGTAAGATTTATTTTTCTATTGTGCACAGAAGATTATTGCATGTTTGCCCTCAAGGATTATTGAATGCAGTACATTTAAAATTTTGGCCATTAAGTGATTTGGCGCGAATAACAGTACATCTTTGTGTGATATGCTTTAAATGCAAACCGATTTTGTCGTCACAGATTATGGGTAATTTACCATATGAGAGAGTTAATGGATCACCCCCATTTAGTGTTTCAGGTTTAGATCTATGCGGTCCCTTTTATGTAACTTACAAGTATCAGAGAAAGGGCGTGCTAAATAAAATTTACATTTGTGTATATATATGCTTTGTGGCACGTGCTATCCGTATTGACCCTTTTTAACTAGAAGACTAGACCCTTTGTTAGATTTGACGTCTAGTGCTTTAATTGCCACTCTTAAGCGTTTCATGGCCAGACGTGGCAAATGTGCGAAAATATTCATTGATAATGCCCCTAATTTTGCAGGAGCAAGTTCTTTGCTGAAGAAATTTTACAATGCAATTAATTCTCATAACAAAACTTTGGTCTCATATTTCACGTCCGAAGGAATACACTAGAACTTTATACTTTCTAAATCCCCTCATTTCGGAGAGCTATGAGAAGCCGGTGTAAAGTCCGTAAAGCATCACTTAAGGAGAACGATAGGGAATTTGCGTATTACGTATGAGGAGTTTGAAACTATAATTGTGCAGGTAGAAGGAATACTAAATTCGAGACCTCTTTCACTCATTTCCAATGATTCTGATTGATATAAAGTTTTGAGCCCAGGTCATATCTTAATAGGGAGATCGATACACGCGATTCCGGAGCCAATGATAATAGACGTAAGTTAAAATCTGTTAAGCCGG
Source organism: Stegodyphus dumicola (assembly GCF_044657685.1). Lineage (NCBI taxonomy): Eukaryota > Metazoa > Arthropoda > Arachnida > Araneae > Eresidae > Stegodyphus > Stegodyphus dumicola. The sequence goes on along the minus strand of NC_140771.1, from coordinate 127,271,164 downwards.
TGGCAGAGAACAACAAAAGTAGGTCAGATTATTTGGAGAAAATTGTCTAATGACTGTTTAAGAACTCTGCAGCATAGAACAAAATGGATGGTAGAGAAGGACAATATTTCTGTTGGTACTACGGTACTCGCCAAGGAGGACTATCTGCCAATTTGTAAATGGATATTAGGTAGGGTTATTAAAGTCTATCATCGATCTGACAATAAAGAACTGTTAAAATCAAAACAAAATAAAGAGAATTAAAAAGAGTGATCACAAAGACCGCCGTGCTTCCTATAGAAAAATGATATTTTTTGCATATGTATTGTATTTTATTCTAGTATTGTAATAGCAGTAGTTATAGTAATAGTATTATGTTGTTTATAAGTATAAATTAATTTTGCTTTGAGAATGTTTGTATAATTTCTTGAAAATTTGTAATTTCAATCTGGGGGAGTATTAAATCCCTTTGAAGCCAGATCGCGCTGCCATAATTACTGCTTACAAAAGAATGTTATTACATTTTTTTCCCCTTCAATGGCGAAGTAGAGTGAGTGTGGAAGCCTGAGTGTCTTCCACAAAGGAGGAAAATGAAGATAATGATATATTATAGTTTAGCTTGTTAGTTAGTTTAATTAAGAGTTACAGTCCATTCTGAATATCCGGACCAACACTGTCCTTTCACATTTTAATAAAAAAATCAGCACAGTGATACAGTAACAGCACTGCAACTGTTACATAACATTAACACATAGAATATTCATTTTCAGTTCTACAGCCCCCTCTTAGGATGGGAAGTTGCAACTTGAATCCGCGATGATTGATCACCTCATTGAAAGCATGCACAATCGTGGCGAAATTTGTTTGAAGGTCAGGTATAGTCACGATCAGGTGAACCTTTCATGTATTTATAGTTTTAAACAACAATTAGTTAAACGACTCAACTGTGATATCATAACGCAGTTTACAAAAATTAAATATTGTTTTCAACTTTGTGCAGAATGCTTGTTATCTTTCATGCATAAACATGTTTGAAACCTTCATTTGTAATTTGGTGTTAATCAAAACTTTACTTTTCCGTTTTTCTTGTTGTTGACTAATGCTCACTTGTCTGACCAATAGTCAGCTCAAACCAACGAAATAATTCCGGCGAGTGGGCACTCTTTTAAATCACCCAATGTAATAAATGTTCCGATTATAACGTTTAATTTCTAGTATATATGAAGCTTATTATATTTTTTACTCATCTACAAACTGCATATAATCTCATTTACGTAAAATGAGTGCTTCATGTTCATTTGTAAAAGAGCGTGATTTTTTTCCATCTGTGCAAAATGTAAATGAAATATTTGCATTTCGGAATTAAAAAGTAAATGAAATTTTTCGACTTACAAAAGACACAAGTGAAACTTTTTCAACCTAAAAAAATTAAATGTATCTTTTTCGACTTTGCAAAATCAAAGAGTGTGATGTAGCCGTTCCTCAATAGACACTAATGCCGGCTAGCTTTAAAAGGATTTATTAACAGAGCACACAGGAACGGTTACAAACAAAATAAATATACATAAAAATGAAACATATACCAAATGGAACATCAAACATTGAGAATAACATAACATAGTAAGCTATCATCATGGCGGCTGGAGGTCGACTGACGTTTTTTCATATCGCCACGAGATGGCGTTTAAATAAAATAGTTCGGTTACAGTTCATGACATGAATAAAATAGTTCAATTACACTTAAATAGGTCTGTTACATCCTCCCCCTCTGACTTCGTAGACGTCTCGGCAAGAAGTCAGGAACTGACCTTTGTCTACTTTGTGCAGCGGGCGGAGAATCAGATGAATGGGCTCCAGTTTGACAAGCAGGAAATTTAGCGTCACCAGCACCTTGTGCAACAGGTGCAGATTCAGGTGGTATTACACGTTTCGGGCGTCCTCTTTTCTTTAAGGGAACCACTGGAGTTACACGAGCTGTGTTTTGAAACTTATTTCGATCTTGATATGGATTCAAGGCTGAAACATGATACTTGCCGAGAATTTTGTCTGGTTCATGAGGATCGACAATATCATAAGTGGTTGGAGATCTTGTAGTCACTATCACATAAGGACCATCTCTCTTGGGCATGAATTTAGTAGTTTTCTTCAGTGGACCTTTGCTGATTGGATGGAGGGTGACCCAAACTTTATCTCCAGGAACGAATTTCGGTGTTTCTCTTCGTTTTCTGTCAGCATAACGTTTCTGTTTATCTTGTTGCAATTCGACTCTTTCTCGTACCTGTTGTACATTTCTTGCAAAACGTTTCAAATATGGAGTAATTTCGGGAACAAAATTATCGTTCTCAATTACGGCTTTTATATCATGCTTTACATCATCTAAGGTTCGTAACTCTCGTGCAAATTGAAGAAAAGAAGCAGAATGTCCAGTTGAATCACATTTGGCTGTATTCAAAGCAAACCTTATTAATGGCAGCTTATCCTTCCATGACTGATGGTCGTTACCAACAAGTATTGCTAAACGTGGTTTCAGATCTCTATTCTTCATTTCAACTGGGGTAGATTGTGGGTGATAGACAGGAGTAAGACTTTGATCAATGTTCAAGATATAGCATAGTTGTTGCATAACAGCACTAGTAAATTGGGTACCATTATCACTTATTATTTTCTTGGGTAACCCAAATCGAAGGGCGACTTCCTCCAAAAGAATAGTGGCACATTCTCTGGCCGTGGCTTCCTTTAAAGCAAATAGTTCTGTCCACTTCGTGGCACAGTCCTGCACAATAAAAATCCATTTTTCACCAGACGGTGTTTCATGAAGGGGACCGAAAAGATCAATTGACAAGGTCTCAAAACGTTGAGCATAGACTGGAGTTTGAAGTAAGCCAGATGGCTTTTGATTAGTGGCTTCTCCCCCTACTTTGAAGACAGTGTGATATTTGTTAAGCAATGCATCAGTTGCAAGCCGTTGGGCTGTAGTTAATTGCTGTCCTTCATTTTCTCGTAGTCGGCAGTTGTTTACAACAACTGGGGTTTCTTCCAGTACTTGGGATTGATGAGGTTTCACGAAGCTATATTTTCTTCGAGGTTCATCAGAAAAGTTCCACTTATTTTCAGCAAGATTTAAAACAATTTTAGCTTTTTGAAGAAAGTCAGTTCCTAACAGAGTCGAGTTATTTTTGGCATCAGGCAACACAAGGAGCGGAGTTTTGAACTCTCTGCCTTCGAGAAGAATAATTTGCTCGGTGCGAAGTACCTCTTTTTCAGATACCAAACCATCAGCGAAAGACACCTCTAGTGTTGTCTTTTCAAATACTGCATCTTGTTTCTGCAGAATATGATAGAGGGATTCACTTGCAATTGAGTGACTAGCACCAGTGTCGGCGAAAGCTGTACCGGAAACACCACCAATACTAATTGGAAATACAGCAGTCCGAGTGGAAGATAAACAGGATCGGATTTGGATAGTGCCAAAATTTGATGAATTTGAAGTCTTTGGGGGGTTACAGTCTGGACATTTAGACTTGATAAAACCAGTTTTTCCGCACCCATAGCATGTTAAAGGAGGTCGCTTTTCCTCTGTTTGTTGCTGAACACGATTTGAAAAGGTTTTATGAGTTCCCTGTATGTCACTTGTTCGATTTTCTACTTTGTGTTTGGATGGATTAGTCGGTTTGTAAGAATAGTTCCGCCTGCCAGGAAGTTCAGTTTTATAGTTCGTATTTTTAACACGTACAGCTTCATAATCATCCAATTTCTGTACTAATTCAGATGAACTCTTTATTTTTCCCCAAGTATCAATAAAATGCTCCTTAACGTCACTACTGACTCTTCTTTTAAGCTGATCCGTCAGGACCAAGTCTTTGAGTGATTCAAAGTCTGTAACATCGAGACTATGGAGCCACTCTTCGAGATAATTGTTTAATTCGTAAGTAAAATCTTTCCATAAAGACCCAGGGTGTTTTTGGTGTGTAGTAAGTTTAATTCGAAATGATTCAGCATTTAATTTGAATCTTTGTAGCAGAATCTTCTTGATGTAAGAATAATCTTCTAATTTGTCTTTTGGTTCTCTTAAAATAATTTGCGAAATGTCTATAGGCAGAAGAGGTAGGAGATGAGTGATGTAATCTATTTGTTTTATATTAACTTTCTCACATTGTCTTTCAAAAATTTGCAGGTAGGTTGCAATGTCAGAAGTTCCTGTAAATTTAGGGATTAGGTGTTGAATATTTGTCCCAATAGCTGCATTTGAAGCAAAGGCGGCATAGTTAGGGTTTGAGCTAGGAGCTGCCAGGTTTAATTTTAAACGTTTCAATTCTAATAAAAGTTCTTGTTCTTTTCTTTGACGTGTCTCCAGATCGTTGCTTTCACGTTGTTTTTGTTGTCTAGTTTCGATTAAAGTTTCCAGAAGATTCCTGGTTAAAAGCCTCATCATAAGTGTCAGAATTGACAATAAGATCTTTAAGATCTATTACTCGCATAGTGTCGTTTACAGTGAAACCCAGTTCTGCAGCGAGAGTTTTTAAATCCTCTTTTCGTGCTTTGGCAAGGTAAGCCATAATTATATGAGAGGTCAGGGGTGAGGGAAAAGATGAAGTTGAATTTGTTGTTATTTCGATTTTATTCACAATACAGTATTTTAGAATTAATAATTATACCTTTAAGTAAAATGTATATACCCCTATTAAACAGCATATATGAATGTAAGCAATGTTACTCGTACATTTATATACCACTATTAAACAGTATTTATAAATGTAAACAATAATACTCACAAAGTTTATTATTTCGGAGTCGTAAAAATATCATAAAATGCCCTCATAAATTCAACTTGTATCAAGAAAATAACATATAGTAAATTGCTCAAAAATTGTTTACTACTTAGCAAAACATACATAAATGTCTTACCATAAGCTTTTATATTTAAGCTGAATCCTTCGAAATCTTAATCTTAACAAAATATTAAGCTGATTAAGCAACACACACTTAGTAACTCTTTTACTTTATTTAAATAGTCATTCGATTTTATTCATAATTATTTTCTTTCGCTTCAAGAAATATTTTTTAAGACATGCATTCATTAAATTGAAAACAATTATATTTACCTGAAGTAGTATATTATAATCGTTTTCTCAAAATGTTCGTCGAAAGATAAATCAACATGTACAATATTTTATTTTATGTAGAATAAAACATTTAATAAGGAACAACAGCACTCAAAGGAAATAAAAATAATAAAAGATTTGACGTAAACACATCATAAATCATCGCTAGTTAAACATTTCCGCGGGGGAAAAACATCTGCTGCTGTATGTCAGAAGCGAAACTAATAAATTCTAATGAACAACGTCAATGAATATATTCAAACTTTAACATCAAAACATGTATTCAGTGAAACAATATTATTCACAAATTAATTTACTATGCGCATTAAAATTTTAAAATAACAAATTACAATTCAAGAAATAACGTTTGGTTAGCAGAAAGCAGTTTGCTTTCGTTTAATACTCTTATGTAGTATCAATAAATGAGATTTCAGTAAAGAATTTACATTTGCTTTAAGAAGCAGCTTATAATAAATAATCAGTTTAAAAGAACTTTAAACTCAGATTAAACGATAATGTAAACGAAACTTATCTTTTCCGTTGAAATTGTCCAGTTGATGATTCGATCTGCTAGCAGCACGGTATGACAATTTTAATTCCAGAATATTTGACCAGTAGTCCACACCTGAAAAGAAACTGAGCCGATCTCCAGCAACTAAAAGTTAAATTCGGGAGTAAGAGCTTGTTAAAGCCAAACAGAAATTCTAAACATTTTGTTGCGCCATTTTGGATTCAAATTTAGTTGGGCGCCAATGTGATGTAGCCGTTCCTCAATAGACACTAATGCCGGCTAGCTTTAAAAGGATTTATTAACAGAGCACACAGGAACGGTTACAAACAAAATAAATATACATAAAAATGAAACATATACCAAATGGAACATCAAACATTGAGAATAACATAACATAGTAAGCTATCATCATGGCGGCTGGAGGTCGACTGACGTTTTTTCATGTCGCCACGAGATGGCGTTTAAATAAAATAGTTCGGTTACAGTTCATGACATGAATAAAATAGTTCAATTTCACTTAAATAGGTCTGTTACAAGAGTAACTTTTTATATATATATATTGTATTTTATTGCTAGGTTTCTTCCTTATCCTTCATATTTTTTAATTTCCATAATGTATATGTAAATTTTAAAAGATGTTAATGTATTATTAGAACCTATACTTAGAGCCACATTTCAGTATTTTATTAAATACTTTAAGCAATGTATTTATTTGAATACACATCACATTTAATTTATCATAGCCATCATGCACACTAAGTAAGAGAGATTCATTTTGTAAAAATGCAAACTGCATGTCCTTCCGTCGACAGTATTTCATGTTCCTTATAAAAGAATTAAGAAGACACAGAGCATGAATGCTTGAAACCATTCCATTCAGATTAACGAGTATGCCTGAGTTTTCATTAAGATCAGAATATTCATGCATGTAATGTGCATATAGCTTTAAAGGGAGCTTTATAAATTTACACAGAATTATTCAAACGAGAATACTTTTCGGAGCGAGGAAAGAGAGAAGTGCAATTAAGTGAGACAAATCGAGTTATTTAATTGACTACATCAAAGAATTATTTACGTAAATAAGAAAGAAGAATTTTCGTGGAGAACTTTCGAAGACAAATTGTTCCTGTGCACATTACTAACGGAGAAAGCCTTATGCAACCAGTCAGTTTGCTGGCGTTGAATCACCATTATAGATTACCTGTAACTATGCGGCCACTAGTGGACGAATATAAGGAAACCGTCTTCATAAACATGGTACTCTGTTCATTTTTTCCGAAAACGTTGAATAAACCTCAAGTCTCTATATATTATGTATGCCGAAACTTTAAATGAGAAGTTTTGAAAGAAAGCGACTTGACCTTAATTTTCGCTGATAGTAGTGTATTCACTATTCGATAACGAGAATTTAATCCAATTCACACGGACTTTGGATCCTGTTTTAGTAAACTGGTAGATTTGAGCTACATTATACTAAAAAAAAAAAAGCATTCGCAATTTATTATCAAGATAATTTATTCAAGTAGTATTTTATAATTTTGGTTAATTTTCAATCCTGTGAAATTTTATTTCTAGTCAAATATTAAAATAATTACTAATTCCTTTTTTTTCAATCCCTTTTGCATGTCGCAAATACTCAATACAATTTTTTTCCTTACTTTTCAATACTGCAATCAAAATAGAAAATATATGAATATATTTCCTATAAGTCTGTATATTTGTTTATCCGCAATCATAAGCATCACACGTAATCTTATAGAGAGGCTGTTCGCACAAATTTTAGACGGTTTTGCTTTGCTATAAAAAAAAATCGCCTGCTTGGAAAAAAAAAATTCAACTGCCACTATGTTTTTTTTTTTTTTTTTTTTCCGAAAGTATAAACTACCTTCTGTTACTTGACAGTTTTGTTTTCATGCAATATAGGGCCATTAAAGAAGAAATGGATGTAAGGAAATGTTTGTGAACGTTCCGAAGAAAATTATATCTAGTTATTAAAAAAATGCCGTGAGAGCCATAGTTTTTCGATATTTAAAACTACGATAGATAATATTGTCAACAAGAAAGAAAAAAAAAGTCAGTGTTTGGCTTCAAGTGGAAAAATTGTTCCAAATGTATATCCAAGGAAGAAACAGAATGTTTCGTTGTTGCAAAGGTAAGATCTTTAATACTGAAAGAAAATTCGCCAATTCAAAGGACAATTGCAAAACCACTAAAATGCTCAGTATCAACGGTAAACAAAATTATTAATGCTGATTTGAATATTAATATTAGTATTCGTTCTCCACAACATATCGCGCTGCGGAACTCTTTGTGAGAAATATTTATCCAGAGAAAAATTGAAAAATTTTGTCACAATAGATGAATCTCGGGTGTACTTAAATGACTGCAATAAAAAAAGGTGAAAATAATATCATCACAGAAGATAAAAAAAAATCTTGAAACATGATTCAAAGATACCAAAATATTTCAGTGGAATTTACTTTTGTTGTTGGCTTCTCATATAATAGTAAATTAAAAATGAAGAGAGTAGAGAAAATGTTAAGTTTAACTCCACAAGTTATCAGGAACATATTTTACAACAATTTTCAAATACGAAATGCCTTCTCTTTATCCACAGTGTCATCCAGTAGAACTAGAACTACATCAAGACAAAGCAAGCAGCCACGCGTCGAAATCCACTGTTAACTTCCTGTAAAATATGGAATAAAGAAACTGATATCAATCCCATTATCTTCAGTTACATTCCTACTAAATCTTCTGATGATTGATTCTACTAACGACACTACTTCTGATTCTACTAAATCTTCTGACCCATTGATTTTGGGCTTTTTGACTTTTAAAAAGCGGATTGTCCAAACGTCGACCTACAATAGACTTCCTCAGACTTAACTACTTTAAATACTTCTTCCGATACTACGAAGAACTTTATTTTCTTTGAAGTTACCCTGTAGAAAGGTAGTGAAGAATAAGGACTATCAAATAGAACATTTAAAATACAAAAGTTTAGGTGAAATATTTCTGTAAATGCATTGAAAATCGTATAAAAAATGCACGAATAGCCTCTGTTTTATCTACTTTTCCTGAACAAAATTTGAGACATAAATGTTTTAAACATATTCACATTCAACGAAGTTTACGAATTTGTAATGTCATCAAGCATTCACAAAATTTCCCAAAAGTGTACTCTTCTCAAGCATTCACAAAATTTCCCAAAAGTGTACTCTTCTTATCGTTTAAGACACTAAGAAGACTTTCCTTTGATAGTGATGCAGTTTCCTTTGCTAGTGATAATTTTTTTATGCATTTATTTCTTTTCAGTTTCTATCTTCGGTGTCTAAAGAAATGCCGTTACTCATCATTTGTTTGTTAATGTGACAGATTTTCAGTGCTAATTAAGCAAAGCAACAAACCAGAACTAATTTAGCAACCAATGCTATCTCTCTATGGGAAGAGAGGAATTCGTGGAGCACTTTTTAAGGTAAACTGGCTCATATCCATCTTAAACTTGGTAAAAATCTTGAAAAACAACCTTGCATGTATCCACTCGTCGTGATTCTATCTATAAACTATAGTGCAATTCGATTATAGATGGATAACAGTATGAGAAGAAATAATGGAAAATGGCCCAGCATCTCTCGGGCTTTGTTAGCATCTACCGGAACCAATCAGAACGCAGAGTGTTGCCCTCTAGCAGCCGTAGTTGAATGTTCTCAAAGAAACGTATCATCACAGGTTGTAGTCCGATATGACGTAGGAACCTTAAATGCTAAGTGCATATGCTTATTTAGCCCTGATGGGCTTTAATAAGCTATATTTATCTAATCCTCTAAGGACATTTAGAATGGCGACTATCAGCTATCTCCCAGCCGGAAAATCGGAGCAGGTAAGGAAAAGAGGGCCCTTCGGCCATGGCAACAAAAGTTCAATCATGAAGACTAACCCGGCTTTCATCCCAGAGAGACAAGAGTAAAATTAAGTGGATGGAGCAAGTGGAGATGCAATATGAACTAAAATATACATGGTATGTACAGAGAATATAGTAAGAGATATGTTACAAAGAATTAATAATGAAATAATAAAACGCATGAAAATGTGTTATATTCATTTGTACACATGCGTGAGCTAGATAACAAAATTGTGGTCCTTCATGCGATGAGCCGTGAAAGGCCCGATATTGTAGTCTTCAGGAACACAGACGTAGTTCAGAGCAGCATTAAACTTTCCCTTGCTGCAGTTCAAATCTTTATCGAAAAAATTACTGTTAAGTCTTTGCGGATATTTCTCGATGCATTAAATCTGTAAATCATCGTGCAGGAGTTTAATTCTAATATAAAAATGTGCCCTTGTAATGGTGCGTAAAATTTTATTTTGTGTCACCTGCAGTTTATTGAGATCTGAATTGGTAGCAGTCGCCCAGACAGGGGACGCGTAAAACATAATTGGCCTTAAAATAGAAATATAGATCTGCTTTTTTCTTCCAACATTTAATTGTGAGCTGTTTCCGAGAAGCATTTGTAATTGTTGTGCAACAAGGTCTGGTCTTGTTTGCTATGCAGTTAAGATGAATGCTCCACGTGAGTGTTTGGTTTAAGTACACTCCTAAATATTTGGCATTATTCACCAAAGAGACGCGTTGACCGAATAAGTAAAGTGGCTGAAATGTGACCCTTATTTTCTTTTTTCTAATTAATAGCAGTTGCGATTTAGTCGCATTGATAGAGATTTTCCATTTGGAACACCAGTCCTCAATGTCCATAACAATATCTTGCACAACAGTAATTGCTCTATTAGGTTGTATAGATCTGACTGCTACCGCGGTGTCGTCCACGTTGCAGGCTATGTAATGGTACCAGGTAATGTATTTCTACTGAACTTTTCTCGCGGAAAATTCGCCACATAAAAGAGACAGAGGACTGGGCCAAGACAGAACCTCTGGGGGACCCCTGCAGAGATTGCCTTGAAGCCAGAATGACTTTGTTTACAGCTTACTGTGAAGAAGCGATTAATAATATACGATCTGGTAAGTAGGATTAGCTTCTTGGCTAGATGCATCATGATCATTTTATAAATAAAACCCTCATGCCAGACGCGGTCAAATACTTTGGCCACGTCCAGCATGAGCAGTGCAGTACAACTCTTATGATGTAGAGCAGATCCAAAAAATTCCATAAGCCTAGTCAGTTGTTTAGATGTGGAGAGTTCACTTCTGAATCTGTACTATTCTTCCAGAAGTAATTGTAAATACGGTTGAAAGTTGCATAAAATAATGCGCTCAAAGACTTTGCCAACATTTGAAAGCAAGCTTATGGGTCCGTGATTCTCCGTCTTAGTTATGGCTTTCTCAGGCTTCGGCAGTAAGAAGATCTTTACATACTTCCAGCACTCCGGGAAGTAGCAGAACGTAATGCAAATATTAAAAATGCGGGTAATTCTTGTAATCCCACAACGAGGTAGATTCATGATCATAAGATTGGTCACGCAATCAATGACAGGGGCCTTCTTGGGATTTAATTTAGCTATGATATCTGTAACTTGTCTTGGATTAGCTAACCCGTCAGCATTGAGCACCGTGGGGCCCCTAACCATTCTTCTACCTTCATTCTGACCTAGGAACCATGTGAGTGACGCTGCTTATTATAATCTGGAATGACGTAACAATAACTAAAGCACGTTGCTGATCCCGTAGCAACCCCTTCTGCGCACAGACCCTGAGGCTCCTTAGCGTCTCATGTCGCAGAATTTATATATTCTGTCTACTTACCTATCAATGATGAAGATGAAATATCTAAACCTTTCTGGGAATTTCTTCAAAGATATTTTATTGCTTCATATTGTAGCATTCTGTTATAAAATGAAGAGCTGTATTAAATATTTACGTATATAGGATTGTTTTTGTGAAAACATTTGTTAAATTCACCATAAAAAGTTGTTGTATTGAAAGGTATCTAAAGTGTTCGGTCAGTAGAATCAGAAATAAAGCAAGAACATAATAAAAGAAACATTATTTTCAAATATTAAGCATTAAAATAATCGTCATGCGTTACAACACACTTTTAACAACGTTGTTGAAACTCTCACCGACAACCACGTGATTTGCAAATGCGCGCAGCAAAAACTAAAACAGAACTTTTTTAACTGAACTTTGAGAACTCGTGATGGACGTTTGAGTGAAACATGTAATCCTTCTTCTGTGTTATATTTATATATTTTAGTCTAGTGATGTGATTGTAAATTAAATATCTTATTATCTTAGAAGCCTCTCTCTTTCTGTGAGTAGTGCATCGATGAATGAAATTAAACATTCCCGGATATGCCTTTGGATTAGAAAGAAGATCGTCTAAAAGGTAAGCCTTTTTTATTTTCTAAGAATTATTATAATTACACAAACGTTCATGAAGATTCTGGAAACTGTTAGGAAAAGCATGTTTAGCAATTGATTTTAGAACCACTGCTAAACGTTTTTGGATGTCCAACATGGCCTCCAAACCTCGGCTTTTCATGGAAAACGAAAAGGAAAGTCCTCAGGCACCATATCAGATGCATGGCCGACTGTAACACAGGCATGAAAGCCTTGTGAAGTGGCTGTTAGTGTGGCTGAATTTTAGTACAACGTTTTCCCCATGTAAAACGTGAATACAAGCCAGTTCCTCTGAGGAATTCCTCAGTGAAGTCATCTTTCATTTTAGGCACATAGCTCTCATGTGCATTGTCATAAACAACAAACCTAACCAGTTTCTTTCTATATATTACCAGCGGTCGAGTGGATAAAGCAATTGAACACTGGTATTTCGACCCGGATTCAACTCCCAGTGAAAGGCATGGCTAGGTAAGCATTTTCATGGTTTCACCATGTGCAACGTAAATATGAATCAGTGTCACATACAAAACACTCTACTGAGGCATAGTTTCTCTTAGAGTCTGTCCAATCGTGAATTGCCGTAATTTAAAAAATTTAATATACATTCAGTCTTTTTATGTATAAACTTAATACAAGTCAGACTTTGTTTTTGCAAATTTGAGTCAGAAAGGTAAGCAAGTGTAACAGAATAATGTTTTAATCTTTTAAAGAAGTATGAAATTTTAGTTTCAAGTTATTTATTAAAACTTATTCCATTTGGAACATTCCATTTGAAGCGTTGATACAATAATTTCTCTACATATATTTGAACCTTTTACGTTTGTGTTTGAGTATAATAGGAGATGCTTTGTTAAAATAAGTATACATTTCAGAAAATTAACAAACAGCATGTGCTAAAAAGCATTTCTTTAATTGAAACTACATTAGGGTTAGGATGCCTTCTAACGGAGGTCAAACATTTATTTCCATTTATTTTCTCAAGCCATTACATTTTGAGCAAGAGAACAAGTGGTTCTGTGTACAGCACTTTTTTGGTGTTATTTCCTCTTTTGTGTAGTTTCAAATGTTCCTTTAGAAATGATAATAATCATTAAAGTATTATTTTTACGCTCTTAAATTAATAGCTTTTCTAAATTTTGAGCATTAAACGAGCGCACATTTTCCCAACAAAAACAAGATAGCTATTTTACACACACACAAACACACATATGTATACACACACACATACATACATACATACATACATACATATATATATATATATATATATATATATATATATATATATATATATATATAAACATGTGGTTGGGGAGTTGAAGATGCTTTGCTAAGGTCAATAAACAATTCCAACGTTTTCCACACCGCAGACGACATTTAATGAAAATAACAGAAAAGGTACAGATTGAATTAAATACAAGTGCTGTTGCGCCTTCTCGCGCTTGTTAGATATAAACACCGTTCTTTATCACTTTTAGAATTTAATAGCAGCTTAGCGCCTATTCGCACTAGCCGTCATATATGCAGTTAAGTTACCACTCGTGGAAACATACAGTTCTAAATTTAACACCTTCACGTGTAGACCTACGTCTTACCACCTTCTTGTAGTGACATGTTACCACCTTTGCGTGGGATAGACGACTGTCTGTCTATATGTCACCCTCCTCTTTCAACTCGCTCTCGCTGATGGCGCATAGTTGAGGCCCTCTGGTGGCTGTGTTGCACTTACGGATACCACAGCTCGGCGATTTTGACACCGTTTTTGCCCTCGAAAACACGGATCAGCGACACTGGTTCATCAAGACAACACCTGAAAATAAATTAAAAAAACAAAAGAAAAGGAAAAAAACAAAAAGAAAGAAGTGCGGAAGAACCACAACACACTCCTAGACAGGAACAGTCCAAGGCTTCATGAGATCAGCTGCTGTAGTGGTACATTCAGGACCTTTATGGTGTCCCACTTTTTCCACCTGGTACTAGTCTTTGCCTTTCCTCGCTGTTACACGATATGGATCGAAGAACTTTGGCCTTAACTTAAGACCACCTTCATACTGCGTTCTTTGTATGGCAACTAGGTCGTTCAGATTGTATATCTGTGCCTCTTTTCTCTTCGTGTTGTATGTTTTTATATTCTCTTCCTGAATTTTTAGAATGTTTTCCCTTGCTTCCTCTCTCATATCTTCTCGATCTTTCGTCATAATATTTCTTTTTTCTTCTTCAAGAATTTCTATAATCTTTAAGTCTTCTCGATTTCTCATTTTAACACCAGTGATGAGCTCAAATGGAGAACTCTTTGTGCTTCTGCTCTTAGTGCTATTCAAGATCCGTTGTACATCTCCAACATATTTGTACCACTTGGTTGGATCATCTATGGATAATTTGGATAGGACTAAAATCGGAGTGAGATGAATTCTTTCCACTTGTCCATTTCCTCTAGGAACACCTGTAGTTGTAAATATGTGCTGGATCTTCTCTTGAGTACAGCAATCTTCTGAAGATTACTGTAGTCAAGAGAAGTCTTTAGAGGTAAACGCGGTACTTTTGTCGCTTATAATTCTCAAAGGATTACCGAAGGTTGATTGTTGCAGTTTCAGCTTCTGCAATGCCTCTTGAGCTGATGTAGACTTTACTGGATAGAGTGTATGAACTTTGTGAATGCATCAATCACGGTTAAGATATGATTGTAGTTCTTATTTGTCGAAGGTAATGGTCCTCTAAAACCGATATGAAAAGTGCTCAAAGGGATACTATCTCTTGGTATGGGATTCAGCAACTCTTCCCTCTTACCTCGTTTTCTGTCTCACAAAATACATTCTACACAATTTGAGATACCGTGTTCAATTCGTTTTCTAAGGTTAGGAATATAAAAGTCGATTTTCAGCAGATCTTTCGTTTTAGACACTGTGAAGCGTCCCTCGTTGTGGATACTACGCATGATTTCTAGCTCTAATTCTTCGGGTACCACAAGTAGCTCGCGACCAGTGTCGAACTTGTATAGTATACTCTTCTTCACTAGGAAATCTTTCTTTAGTCCTTGCTCGACTAAGGATTTTAGCAACTGAAGACGCTCATCACTTCTTTGCGCAGCTACAATTTTGGCCGTAAATTCTCCCTGAGAACAAGTAACCATCATGACAGCGTTTCTACTTAACGAATCCACATGCTTCATTTGCTGCCCATATCTGAGAATAATTCATATCTAAGAAGAATTTCATAGTCAAATTCTTCTAAAGTAACGCCCACCTCGCCATTTTAGGAGTTAAAACATTTTTTAACATAGTCTTCTGGAAAGCGTCGCAATCCGTAATTACTCTAACCTTAGATCCTAAAAAAGTAATTCCTGAATTTCTTTATAGCCTCTACTATAGCTAAAACTTCAAGCTCATGACTAGATAGCTTCTCTTGTTGGAGGCTAGTTTTTTTTATTCATGAAGTAAATGGGACGTAACTGCCCATTATCTGACTTTTGTAGCAATACAGCGCCGAAACCATGACTGCTTGCATCTGTATGCAATTCTAATGGTGCTCCTTGTTTAAAAATACGAAGAACCGGACTTGTCGATGAAACTTCTTTCATTTTATTAAATGCATCTTTTTGTTCAGGCCCAAATTTGAATTCTGCTCCACTACGAAGAAGATCATTTAGTGGTTTCGCTATTTTTGAATAGTTGGAAATAAATTTCCTAAAATACCTAGTAAGACCCAAGAAACTCTGATTCGGCTTACGGTTTTTGGGTTCCGGGAAATTTTGAACAGCTCTGGTTTTTTCAGTAAAGGGGCGAACTGTACCATCCTCAATAACATACCCGAGAAATTCTATTTTTTTTTAAGAATTGGCATTTCTTAAAATTGATCTCCAAAACGCATTCTTTGACTACTTCTAAAACGCGTTTTAATTTTTCTAAACCTTCTTTCTCGTTTCGTGCTGGAATAATAAAATCGTCTATGTAAGTAACAACAGTGTCGTCCCGAATTAAATCTCTAAATACATTATAAATAAATCTTTGGAACACACGAGTGGACGTGCACAAACTAAAAGGTGCTTTTAGAAATTCGTACAAGCCTACATGAGTAATAAATGCCAAATATTTAGTTAAGTTTTCCTCCACCAGAACATGAAAAAAACCATTTTTAAGTCTATTGTCGAAAAAACCATTGCTTCACCCAAACGATCTAAAACCTCTTCTACTTGTGCCATGGGAAAAGAATCCTTAACTATTTCTTTATTTAACTGCCTGAAGTTAACACAAATTTGTGTCTTGCCTGATTTTTTTTTACACAAAACAATTGGCAAAGCATATTCTGGACACGAAGGCTTTATAATTCCATCCTTTAACCATTCATCTATTTGGGCATCAAGAATTTTTTGGTCAGCAAAAGCAATTCTCCTCGAACGCTGAGAAACTGGAATTTCATCTTTTAATATTACTTTCATTTTTAAGTCTGTACTGGGCGACTTTTCTAGCGGTTTATACTCATTAATAAGAGTGGAAACAATATTGCGTAATCCTTTATCCTTAATGTGCGATAAATCTATTTCGCTGTCTCCTTCAATGGCTGCAGAAATAAAAGACAAAAAGTTCCTTTCCGAAGAGATAGAATCATTTTCATATTGCGTAATCATTACTTCCTCAGAGTCAGCTAGACACGAAGGCGGCATAACACATTCCGTTATCAAGTCATAAACCATTGCTGTCTCTATCTTTTTGTGTTTTGTTTTTTGCTTTCGCTTAAAGAAAAAATAAACTTAGCCGTTTTCGCTTTACCAAGTGACCAAACGAACTTTGAGTTCTATACATTTTATTCGGAAGAAGAGATTTCTTCACAACTATCAGTTCACTTCCAGAATCTATTAAACATTTTATTTTCTTACCATCAATCAACAGTTCAATAAATTCTAAATTATTTCTAGCTGCATTATCTTATAAAATCTTTAACCCAGATACCTTTTTTTGAGACAAACTCTCCCCCTTTTCTAACATCATCACATACATAACAAATACATTCTGTTTTACTACTATTATGATTTACAAGCTTCCCTGAATCCTTGAAATTGCTCTGTGTTTTTCTAAGATTGTTTTTGGAAAAATTAAGCTTTTTATTTTCTGGAATTTCGATTCGCGTGTTTCTGTTATCAGCTAAAGATTTACCCCTGGATGAATAAAATAAATCACATTCTCTCCCCAACTGATTTGGTGGGCACGAATTTTGGCCCTCCCAAACACTAATATGTTCCTTTGTTTTAGAATTCAGAGTTTCATACAACTTATCAGATACAATAAGATCACACAATCTCTTAAAATCATCTACCTCTCTTAACTTACAATAATAACCAAAAAGTTGCACTGAGTCGAGACGCGAACTGAACATGCGATTCAGATGAATGTCTGTGAGCATTTTTAAAATTGTTCAAACATTCACGCGGTCATTACATTTATCACCTAATAAATTAATCAACACCTCTGATTTTAACTCCACTCGTACGCTTTTAGTAGTAAAAGCTTTCTCAAGTGACTGAAAAAACAAATG
Organism: Stegodyphus dumicola; assembly: GCF_044657685.1. Classification (NCBI taxonomy): domain Eukaryota; kingdom Metazoa; phylum Arthropoda; class Arachnida; order Araneae; family Eresidae; genus Stegodyphus; species Stegodyphus dumicola. The sequence goes on along the minus strand of NC_140771.1, from coordinate 127,253,685 downwards.
CAGAGCTACCTGTTTCTGGGGTACAGCTATAGTTAGTGTTTTGACGCTTTTAATGATATCTTCAACACTAGTCTGCGCGTTTCTTCTATCACTCGATAATGATTGTGATTTTAAATTTTCTACCTCAGTCTGCTTCTAAATTTGAGCTAATTTAAGACGTTCGATCTCTAACAGATAGTGTTCATTACTTGATCCTCGGCGATCGATTTAACGACACCAGGAACAAATTCAACGTTCGTTTTGATGGCATCAGAATTTTGGATAATTTTTTTTAGCATTTTCTGGAACAGTCTTTCCAATTTGTTCCGCAATTACTATTAAATCACTTTTCTTTAAATTATTTAAGAAACTTATTTTAAAAAGGAACAAAAGTATCACTATCTTCAAGAAAGAAATAAAGCAAAGTTTTCACAGTACCTTCTCTGAAGTATCCAAATATCACGGACAAGGCTCCCAGATTTTCTGTTGGTTGGGGAGTTGAAGATGCTTTGCTAGGGCCAAATAAACAATTCCAACGTTTTCCACACCACAGACGACATTTAATGAAAGTGTAGTGGCCCAGTTATTGCATGAGAAATAATTATTTTTTATTTCATATATTTGTTCATGTGTTTAATTATTTTATAAAATTAACTTTAATATTTTGTTAATATTCATATTTATATTTCTTTTGTGCTGAATGGCAATAAGTAGTTCATATTTATATTTAAATTTCTTTATGCTGAATGGCAACTAGTTCTAGTTCTGATTCATGATTGCTAGGTTTTGGTTTCAAAACGTTGCTCGTAGCGGTCGCATTTCGATAGCTGGAAAATAAAGTGCAATAACTTAGCTATTTGTTTATAATTCATGCTGTTCCTAGTCATAAATTAATTTTAAACATTAGTAGCCAAGGCTACATCGTACTGACACTGATTAATTTTTGAAATGTCAACAAATGACTCTTCTGAAACTGCTATGAAAGATACGATACAGTCACCGGAGCTTCATAAGGTGAGTGTAAAAATACCTCCTTTTTGGACTGATAAACCGGAAATATGGTTTTTTTCAAGTTGAAACTCAGCTCAAAATTAGTAATATCGGGTCAGAAGAAACGAAATTTAATTATTTAGTTTCACAGCTTGAACCTAAGTTCGTCGAAAATATTTGGGACATTGTAACAAACGATAGTGCCACAAAATATTCAGATGCTAAAATTAGGTTATTGCATTTATTCAAAGAAAGTGAAAATGTACGGATTAAACGTTTGATTACTGGTATCGAACTTGGAGACATGAAACCAAGCCAACTTTTGCAGAAGTTGAGATCAGTTGCTACTACAGATGTGTCTGAAAATCTAATCAAAACTTTATGGCTGGAGAAGCTACCTGACTCAATAAAAAATATATTATTAGTTAGTGATGAAGATGTAACCAAGTTAGTGTCTATGGCAGATAAAATTTGTGATATGAATCGGAAACCAGAAGTATTTAGTGCTAATGCTCCTTCCGTTCCCGCAAATGATTTGTTGCAAAGAATTACCTTTCTTGAACAAAAAATTGATCAAATAACCATTCGCTCAAGACGCAGGGACTCGGATTTACGTAATTCCTGTTCAAGATCTCGAAGCCGATCTCGTAAACGATATGACCCTACTGGCAAATTTTGTTTTTATCACTTTCGTTTTGGAGCAAAATGCATTCCAGAGAACTGCAAGCCTCCGTGTGCTTGGGTAAAAAACGATTCCAAAAACCAGGAAAACTCGAATCTGCAGTAGGTTCAGCGGCAAACGCTGCTGCAGAAAATATGAAGGATTGTCGCAAATTTCGTTTATTTGTTCGTGACCGAAGATCAAATTTGCACTTTCTTATTGATAGCGGAGCTGACGTAAGCATAATTCCTGCTACTTCACAGAATAAATGTAAAACTGAATACAAACTGTATGCAGCTAATGGCACAGATATTTCCACTTATGGCATAAAAACGCTAACTCTTGATTTGGGATTATGTTGTGATTTTCAGTTTCCATTCATAATTGCTGATGTCACAAAAGGTATTTTAGGAGCTGACTTTCTTCACAAATATAAATTGCTTATCGATGTAAATAAGAAAAAATTAATTGATGGCGTAACACAGCTTTGTGTCCAGTGTGATGTCGCTGCTATTTCCAGTGATTACTCAGTAACCACATTAAATAAATCCATAAAAAGTTTCGATTTACTGTCGAAATATCCCGAAATTTCTAAACCTAACCTTTTTCCTACACAAATTAAACATAGTGTTACACATTTTATTACGACTGATATTCAACCCCTTTATTCAAAGGCACGACAGCTCAATCCAAAACGCTTAGCTATAGCTAAAGAGGAATTTAAATTTATGCTTGACAATGGAATAATTCGTCCATCAAACTTCCAGTGGTCAAGCCCCTTGCACCTTGTTACGAAAAAGGATGGTTCATATCGTCCTTGCGGAGACTACCGACGATTGAATGCGCAGATGATACCTGATCGATACCCAATTTCTCGCATTGAAGATTTTCATCATATTTTAAGAGGTACAAATATTTTTTCTAAAATTGATTTATTCAAAGCTTATTTTCAAATTCCCATTGCAGAAGACAAATGTAAAACGGCTATCATCACTCCTTTCGGTTTATACGAATTTAATGTAATGAGTTTCGGTTTAAAAAATGCTCCTGCAACGTTCCAAAGATTTATTCATGAAGTCTTTAGAGGATTAGAATTCGTTTTCCCCTATTTAGACGATATACTCATTGCATCCAGTACCCATGAAGAACACGAAAATCACCTTAAATTAGTTTTCGAAAGATTACATACATTTGGGTTAAGAATTAATGTTTCAAAATCTGTATTTGCTGTTCCCCAAATCGAGTTTCTAGGCTACCTAATTACACCTAAGGGTTCCCGTCCTTTGCCAGAAAGAGTTCAAGCTATTACTAACTACAAACGACCAGAAACAATTCATGAACTTAGAACTTTTCTTGGAATACTTAACATTTATCGTCGTTATATAAAGGATGCAGCGAAGAATCAAGCATTGTTACATGCGTATCTCAAGGGAGCTAAAAAGAGGGACAAACGTAAAATCGAATGGACTGGAGAAGCTGAAAAACAGTTTGAAACGTGCAAGAATGACCTAGTGAACACGGCACTGTTGTCTTTTGCCAATTCTGAACTACCTCCCGCGTTATTTACAGATGCTTCAGATACGGCGATTGGTTCAGTGTTGCAACAATATGAAAACTCCTCGTGGAAGCCAATAGCATTTTTTTCTAAAAAATTAAATGATACTCAGCAAAAATATAGCACCTATGATAGAGAACTATTAAGCATATATCTTTCAGTTAGACACTTTAAGCATTATCTAGAAGGAAGAGTATTTACAATTTATACAGATCACAAGTCCTTAATATTCGCGTCAAAAACTTGACAAAGCAGCACCTAGACAGGCTCACCAACTTCAATACATCTCCCAGTTTTCGACTGATATCAAATATGTAAAAGGTGAGAATAATATTGTGGCGGATACATTATCTAGAGTTAATGAAATTTCATCGATAGATTATGATAAAATAGCTGATGAACAAACTCAAGATGAAGAACTTAAGAGTTTGCAAACCACTACTTCCGTGAATTTCAAGCAATGTTCTCTACCTTCGGGGAAATATTTGTGGTGTGATACATCAACTAAACATGTTCGGCCATATATTCCTCAGGCTTTCAGAAAACACGTCTTTCAACGAATTCATGGTTTATCACATCCAGGAATAAAATCGACTATGAAATTAATGACATCAAAATTCATTTGGCCTAACATAAAAAAAAGATGTACAGTTGTGGACAAGAACCTGCATTCCTTGCCAAAAAGCTAAAATCAGTCGGCATACCAAAACAAAATTAGGTGAGTTTGAAGTACCACCAGGAAGATTTTCTGTTATCCATATCGATCTCATAGGACCACTTCCACCATCTAAAGGGAATAATTGTCTTACTTGCATAGATAGATTTTCGAATTGGATGGAATCAATTCCTTTAGAAAATATTTCCGCTGAGAACGTCGCAAGAGCCTTTTATAGCAACTGGATTGCGCGTTTCGGAACGCCAAGTAAACTCATTAGTGATCGTGGATCCCAATTTAAAAGTGATACATCACGAGCTTTGTCCAAAATCTGTGGCATCAATTTACAACACACTACTGCCTACCACCCCTCGTGTAATGGCAAAGTTGAGCGCCTTCATTGAACATTGAAAACAGCATTAAAAGCCCACAACAACATATCTTGGATGGGCACGTTACCAACAGTACTTTTGGGTTTGCGTACTGCTATTCAAGAAGATACCAATCATTCTATTGCGCAAGTAGTTTATGGCCAGAGTCTCAGACTTCCTGGAGAGTTTTTCAGCGAACCAAGTATCCAGACAGCATCGGAGACTTTTGCTAATAAACTCCAGAAGCAGATGGAAGCTGTTGGACCGAGACTAATTCGCAAAAATTCCTCTGAACAGATATTTGTACATAAAGACTTGAAAACTTGTTCTCATGTGTTTCAGCGAATAGATCGGGTAAAAAAACCTCTGGAACCTCCTTGTGAAGGACCATTTCCTGTTATTGATGGCAAGGACAAATATTTTACTATTAGCATAAAAGGAAAACATGTTAATGTATCCCTGGATCGCTTGAAACCAGCATATATTTTAGCTGAAGAAAATTTTCAGTTGATACAACCTTACTACACTAATTTGCAGAGACCGGACTCAAATTCGGATGTGAATCAAAAACATTCTCGCACAGGCAGAACTATACGTTTACCTGTTAGATTCAAGGACTGACTAAATTATTTTGATAGTGGTTAACACTGCAATACTAGTTACTACCTATTTCTTCATCTTCGTAACGTAACTTAATTACTGGGGGAGGAGTAGTGTAGTGGCCCAGTTATTGCATGAGAAATAATTATTTTTTATTTCATATATTTGTAAAAGTGTTTAATTATTTTATAAAATAAACTTTAATATTTTGTTAATATTCATATTTATATTTCTTTTATGCTGAATGGCAATAAGTAGTTCATATTTATATTTAAATTTCTTTATGCTGAATGGCAACTAGTTTTAGTTCTGATTCATGATTGCTAGGGTTTGGTTTCAAAACGTTGCTCGTAGCGTCGTATTTCGATAGCTGGAAAATAAAGTGCAATAACTTAGCTATTTGTTTATAATTCATGCTGTTCCTAGCCATAAATTAATTTTAAACTTTAGTAGCCAAGGCTACAAAAGTAACAGAAAAGGTAGAGATTGAATTAAATACAAGTGCTGTTGCGCCTTCTCGCGCTTGTTAGATATAAATACCGTTCTTTATCACTTTTAGAATTTAAATAGCAGCTTAGCGCCTACTCGCACTAGCTGTCATATATGTAGTCAAGTTACGACCTCCTCGTGGAAACATGCAGTTCTAAATTTAATAACTTCACGCGGTAAGACCTACGTCTTACCACGTTCTCGTGGACATGTTAACACCTTCGCGTGGGATAGACGACTGTCTGCCTATATGCCATCCTCCTCTTTCACCTCGCTCTCGCTGATGGCGCATGGGTGAGGCCATCAGCGAGATGGTTGCTGTGTTGTACTTACGGATACCACATATACGTACATACTAGCGGAAGTACCCGATGCCAGTAAAGTTAGATTGAGGGTAATGCATCTAACAACAGAAAGAACGATACCGTTGTGATTCTTCTCTAATAACTATGCAAAAAATACGATTCGTAGTCATACATTTTTCAGTCTGATGCGATACGGTAACCACGTAAAAAATTTCGATAGAAGAGCACACTAATTTACTCTCATTATATCAGCAACAATGGCACGCAGTTTTTAATGATTTTCGTCTTCCTAATCAAATGATAGAAAACACTCAAGTTCCAATCAATATTTCACCTATATTCAATTTTAGTCGATTAAATGTGGAGAGAAGAGTATCGTAATTGATCAGAAATGAGTAACGCGAACAAACACACACAAACAGACATTCTTCTTTATATATATATAGATTTTATAAAACTTACAAATTTTTGATTAATAAACTCTACGATTTGAAAGCGAGCAGTAGCAACACTTTTCGAAATAAAGCATATTTATCTCCAATGCACGAGACTGTTGCCTTTCGGAATAATTACTCCGCAAATTAGTGTTTTTAGAATTTTTAATTAATATCTCGGCAGATTAAAGTCGTACGAAGACGGAAATAGTCCAAATTGGCTTCCCACAAATTTTTTGAATCAGCAATAATGTATTTAACGTTTCGCAATGCTATTTTTTATTTCATTGTAAAGCTTAGAAATTTTTTATTAACAAACTCTACGATTTCAAAACGAGCAGTAGCAACACTTCTATAAACAAAGCAGATTTTGATCTCCAGTGTGCGAGACTGTTGCCACTCGAAAAGTCAGGGTGAAACGTTTTCAGAGTTTTTAATTAATATCGCTGATTTTATTTTATTTTATTTATTTTTTTTTTATATTTTATTTTTTTATTTTTTGGGAAAAAGTGGACGTCGAACTGTTGTATCATAAATTATAATACGTCGTTTAGCTTAAAAGCGCTTTTCCTAACGCATGCGCCGTTCGCGTTTATCCGAACGGTGACGACGTAACTGTTTATTACCGTATGTATGAGTATACTTTTCTTACTTCTTCGCCTTTCTCTGCTGTAGGAAACTATGTTTAAGTCTCATTCATTGCAATCTCATTAAAAATGTTCATTGATGTTACAATCTGTTTAGGCTCATTTATTTCTTAAATGGTTATGGGACCAGGAACGTTTCAACTATGCTTAAGTAGCAAGATACTTCTTTTATAATGAACATTTTAAGTTTTCGAGCATTGAACTCTTAAGCCTAATCCAGTGCAAGAACTGTTAAGCCTAATCAATGGTAAGAACTGATCAGCGTTCTATTTTTATATCGCTCAAAATTGTTTTTGGCTGGGAGAGACTATTACATTATGTCGCATTTGACTACTATAGAAAAACTCAGAAAAGATAACTTTGACAGCTGGAACAAAATGGTTACAAATAGACGCTGTATTGATTAAAAACGACCATTGGGATTATGTGACCGGTAAAGAGCTAAAACCTGCTGAAGGAAGCGAAGACGAAAAGAAATAGCTCCAAGCTAATCAAAAAGCTCGCGCTTAATCTTAGTGAATTGTGTCATATAAAGCATTGTGGGACATCAAATGCTGTGGAATAAACTCAAAGCCATATATGAATCGAAAGGACCTGCGAAGAAGGCTATCTTGTTAAAACAGCTTTTGTTTAGAAAATGTCGAAAGCGAAACGATATTTGAACAAGAATAAAACTAAAGACGAAGTGAAAAGTGCATTCATTAAATACAAAGCTGCAGCTGAAAATCGTCTAGGAAAGAAAATAAAAACCTTCGGACTGATAACGGTCTCGAATATCGCTGAATCCTTGAATTGTGCTGTTTATACTATTCATATTCGTTGTCCGAATCGAAACCTGGAAAAAACACCATATGAGTTATTTTTTGGCATCAAGCCAACGGTATCTCACTTCAAAGTATTCGGACAGAAATGTGTTGTACTTAATAAAAGGTCTAAAGGGAAATTCGATCCTCGATCAGAAAAAAATATCTTTGTAGGATACTCAAATGAATCGAAAGCGTACAGGCTGTGGAATAAAAATTCCAGAAAAACAGTTATAAGGCCGAGTGAATCTAACATCTCGGCCTTATAACTTATTTGTGGAATTTTTGTTCCACAGCCTGCATACTTTCGATTCACTTGAGCATCCTACAAAGATATGTTCTTTTGATCGAGGATCGAATTTCCCTTTAGACCTTTTATTAAGCACGAAACATTTCTGTCCGAATACTTTGAAGTGAGATACCATTGGCTTGATGCCAAAAAATATCTCATATGGTGTTTTTTACTCCCGGGCTTCGATTCGGACAACGATTACGAATGTGAACAGTACAATTCAAGGATTCAGCCCAAAACGATTGGGGATGATTACCTTATAGCAACAAACATCTGACCATTTCAGTTAAGTGGGATTCATGCGTTCAGAGTTTAGAAGTTTTATTTCTCGAAAATATTCCTGATAAAAATAAGGAAGAACCTTTGAATGTAAAGCAAATGTCGGCTGATGAAATAACAGAAGACCCCTCAAATATGACAAAAGCATCTGCTGAATAATCTGATAATAAAGATTCTGATTCCGAAGCAATACCTGAAATGCAGATTAATTGGGGGCCAAGTCGTCCAAAGAAAATCAAGCCTGGGAAACCAGGAAGACCAAAAAAGGAGTTCCGCAATATAAACATACAAATCCGACATTAGAAGAAGCATTAAATGGAAGTTATGCTGAAGAATGGCATAAGGCTATACAAAATGAGTACGAAGAACTTGTTAAAAATGGTGCATGGAAATTAGTAAAGCGACCACAGAACAAAAAGGTAATAGGATGTCGCTGGGTTTTTAGAACGAAATATAATGCAGATGGAACAGTTAAAAACAGAAAAGATCGATTGGTTGCTAGAGGATTTGCACAGGAACCTGGAATTTATTTCAATGAAACCTTTGCTGCAGTAGCCAGAGCAAGCTCTATAAGAACTGAGATTGGATACAGTGGTGAACAAGACCTTATTTTATATCACCTAGATTTTGTTATGGCTTATGTTAACGGAGATTTAAAAACAGAAATTTTCATGGAACAAGTTAAAGATTTCGAAGACCAAAATAATCCTGATTACCTTTATGCCTTGCAAAAGTCTCTTTATGGTTTGAAACAAAGTGCACGGCAGTGGTATCAAAAATTAGACGAAAAACCCAAAATCTTCGGATTACTACCATTACAATCAGATAAGTATGTTTACAGGAGGAAAACATCTCAAGGTGAGTTAATTCTAATTTTATATGTGGATGACTTAATGATAGCAACAAATAGCTGTGATTTATATGCTGAACTTAAAGTTTATCTTTCTAAAGAATTCCATGTTAAAGATTTAACCCCTTCGAGCCGGGTAGCGAAAACGCGCGCTTATCGCGGAGGCCGGCAGTGTCTTCCGCGAGCGTCTCTCCAGGGCCGGGAGCTTTTTTGCTACTAAGCTTAAATCCATGAAATTTCCGAAGTATCAACGCATTGTTTAATAATGCTCTATAGAGTATTTAAACGGCTTATGCTTTATAGATATTTTATTTATATACTTTAATTACCTTATTTCTTGTCTAAATGCATATTTTACACATTTTATTTTAATTACTCACCATTTTATGACTTTTAACATTATACATCTGAAAACTAAATATATTACTTAAAATTCTCTTTTCGTATGAAAAATTTTAAAACAGGGATCTACACACAGTCCTACGTTACATTCCTTGAACTCGTAATAACTCATTTGCCGTTTTGGAGGATTTTTCCGGGAATGTAAACAAACGAAGCATCGTCGTCTCATTTTCTTATCAGTCTCTTCTGAACAAAGTTTTGGAAAATGTCTTTCAGTTAATCTTTCAGAATCAGTATCAGAACATCAGAATTTCAGAATCAATATCTGAAATATTTTGCATCATTTGTGCTATTTCATGCTCTGTTAAACATTTTCGACGCTTCGACATTGAAACGGTAAAAATAGAAAGAATTCACGTCTAACAAGATCTAATTATTTTCTAAAAACTGAACTGTAAACCGAAATACTCAACGCTTTAGCGCATATAAAACTTCTACTTACAATAAACAACTACCACGTGCGAATAAAGTGCGATTTATAGAGACGTCATAAATCACGCCATTTGGAAACATTTAGTTCCCCGTTTGTTTATATAATCAAAAACACGTGTATGTGAGTCATGCTTCTCTCATTTCGAGTAGAAGCTCTAATGTACATGTATTTGAAACCATATGGGCATACAGTGCCATCTTGTGTCAGAAATTATAGTTTGAAAAACGTTCCAAGGTACTGGCACAAATACGTGACATTCGGTAGAAAACGCAACATTGCTCTGGCACGCCTGCGTGTCGGCCGGTAGATAAGTGCGTTCGTTGCTGGCACGTATACGTGACAATCGGCGCGAAGGGGTTAAGCAAACTTCATTATTGACTTCGAATGGAATTTAATCAAAATGTAAATAATAATTCTATTAGATTATCTCAGCAGAAATATGTGGATAACATTCTACGAAGGTTTAATATGCAAGATGCAAAACCAGTAGCAACTTCTTTAGATCCTAGTGTAAAATTAAGTAAAGAAATGTGTTCTTTTGAAACTGAAAAGGAAGAAATGAACAATGTATCTTATCGGCGTCGGTTGGCTGCAAAGCGCAATCTTCGATACTTAAAAGGAACTAAAAATTATTGTTTAAAATTTAGAAAGACTGGAAAAGTACTTATTGGATATGCTGATGCCGACTGGGTGTCTGATGTTAATAATAGAAAATCCTATACAGGTCAACTTATTCATGCTTGCTGCGAATCCAATAACATGGGAATCACGAAAGCAACAAACTGTTGCATTATCAAGTACTGAAGCAGAGTACATCAGTCTTTCAGAAAGACTAAAGAAGCAGTTTATTTACTTCGTTTTCTTAAAAAAATTAAATTTTAATGCTGATTATCCAGCCATTACATATTGTAATAATCAAGGTGCACAGAAGCTTATGAAAACCTCTGTTTACCACTCACGTACTAAACAGATATAAGACATAATTTCATACGTGAAATTTATGAAAGAAATGAAATAGATGTTAAATATGTGTCAACAGAAAAAATGCCTGCTGATGTACTGACAAAAACATTGACTGCTTCGAAACATTCTAAGTGCTGTAAATTAATTGGAATAACTGTAAATGATTAATGTTTATTTTTTTGAGCCGCCAAACGTCGAAAGGGGGATTGTTGCATGGCTAATATTCGATAAGCGGGGTAAGCTGGTGCCAAACTATTTTGGACTTCAAAATTTGTCGAATTTTTTTGGCTGCAATGAAAAAAAATAGTCCTATCTATGTAATTCATCGTAAAATAGTAGAATGAACAATTCTTGTAAATAATTATTGAGTGAATAAATATATACGTTTATTAGATCAGAGCACTTCGAAGTGAGTTTTAAACGTAAACAGAATAGCAAATTTTTGTTTACAGTGGTGAGCAGCGATTATTATGTGCAAACATAATAGTAAATGAAATTGATTAAATGATAAAACAACGTCGTGGAATTCAACACACTAAACAACTTTTGTTCAGTACTTAAAAACTTTTAAATACTCTTCATCTTTCGATTGCCTCATGCAAGAAACAAAACTTTTAAAATAAAAATTAAATAAATAAAATTAAATGAAAATATTCATAACTTTACGTCATCTGAAATCCAACATTCTCCCATCAACAACAGCTTAACCTTCTGCAAATATTTATATAAATATAAGATTAAACATGTATCTCTCTCTCTCTCTGTATATATAATAATAATAATAATAATATCAAACAGCAAATTTTTTTAAAAACACAGTATTTCAAAATTAAATTTAAAAAAAAATCTGGCTACACTAAATTCGCACACTCACAATTACCCAAATAAAGCTCTAGGTTTGCCACAAGAAAACATACAGCCGGAAACCACAACCAAATCAAAACCGCTCCAAATAAAAAACTCTCGCCAAGTTTGGCGCTCACCCTTTTATGGAATATTAACCTGTTGTATCATAAATTATAATACGACGTTTAGCTTAAGAGCGCTTCTTCTGACGTATGCGCCTTTCGAGTTTATCCGCGCGGTGATGACGAAACTGTTTATTACGTATGTGTGTATGTGTATACTTTTCTTACTTTGCCTTTCTCTGCTGTACGAAACTATGTTTAAGTTAATCTCTCTCATTAAAAATGTTCATTGATGTCACAATCTGTTTAGACTCATTTATTTCTTCACGAACTTTCTCAGGGCCCAGAAAAGATTTATAGAAAGCTTGATGACGATAGCTATAGTAGTGACTGAATTAATTGCGAAAAAACAAACACAAAACACACAGACATTTTTCTTTATATGTATGTACCTAAATGGGTATAGAGGGTGTCCCAAAAATACTGATCTCGGCTTTTATTCTTTAAATATGATCGTAGACATATAACATAAATTACAAGGTTACGTAAAAATAGTTACAGAATTTTATGAAATCAATTAAAATTTTCTGGAAAATAAATTTAAAGAAATACTAAATTCATATTTTTATATGACTCTCGTACAGAAAAATTTTCAATTAAGAAAATATGCCCCACGCACCGATAAGGTCATGTACATGGCAAAAAAAAAAAAAAGGGACAGTTCTAAATTTCCCGTTCTACTGGGCCAACTGACGAAATTCAAATTGCGTTTTTCATGTCTCGAAAGAGGAACTTAGGATATGTATGAGATTTATATGTAGTGCTGTTCTAGTTAATAAGTAATTTGACACAAAATCGGACTTTTTCTGAATTGACATGCCAATGTTTTTCTATATTTCGATTCAACGACTCAAATTATGCCTAAATATTAAATTTTGTAAAATTTGGAGTGAAATTTACGGAGAAATTCAAAAATTTATCTTGCTGTATTTTTTCCAACTTTCGGCAAGAATAATTTACTTTGCAAACTTCTTAATTTATAGTAACCTATTTTCCTTTTCTTTTTTTTCATTGCAGACAAGCGGAAAAAAAGTCATCTTTCATACTTTCAAATAATTTTAACAAAGTGCGTAAACCACATTTGGGGTTATTATCGCTCAAAAATAAAAGATGCCAAAATTCAAAACGCACCAATATGTAAATTCATTTATATTGTTACGAAATGTACAGGCGCGGTGAGATAGCTTACCGCAAAGCAGGGTTGCCATAAAATGACAAGGGAAGGCAGAATTGCCACATTTGGCGAGAAATCGCCCATTTGACGACAAACATTGGCGATATGCCATGGACGGATGGAGAACCTTTTGGAACGAATTCTTACCGGTTTAGCCCAGAATGTTCTCGAACACAAGCCGAAAGCTACATAAACCCTGCTGCTCCGCAGTCAGTTAGTGTGTGTGCCTCGTCTAGAGTGCGAGTGTGTCTCATCTAGTTAATTCGTGCGGAGACGATCGAGTTGACAACTGGCCAGCGAGTGCCGAGTGGGTCGTCAAGTACATCGAAGAGTCTCTTAGTGTATCGCGGTTAGTGCATCGTCGAGAGAGTGTGTTAAGCTTCGGGAACGACTGAACCGAAGAGTCGGGAGCTGTGTTATGTGTGTCGTCGAGTGCATCGCGAGTTGTAGCTGGAGAGTCTCGAGAAAACGTGGAGTTCCGAGAACGACCGAGCAGAGTCGGAAGCTGCACTCTGGTGCTTTGCAGTGAAGCTGTCTCCACCGTTATTGCCTGACAGTGGGAAGGCTGTGTCGCTGATTGTTCCAGCCTGTTTATAGTAGATCTTCGACGACTGTAAAAGTGTTTTGGAGCTGTTTTGATAAATATTGGCTAAATAAAGTGTGTTTCGATACTTCATCAAGTGTTGTCGTTATTCACTCCAAATCCCCACGAGCCCCGTTCGAACATGAAGGAAGAAAATAACGCAACAATATCTTAAAACATAGTGAATAAAAAACTAATTTTTTGCAGGTTTGCCTAGAAATACATCTACTTTAAGACGATGTTAAAAATTTTATAGTTTAGAACACAAAATTTTTTTCGAAAAATGTATAAAGAATATTTAAAAATACAAATTTTAAAAACAAATTCATAAAAAATGTGCGAATTATATTTGGATTAAGCCTAAATTTCGAATTCTGGAAGAAGGAATCAAATAAGTTTAATAAACAAAAAAGAGATTAATAAATATGCATCAAATTCATTTCACATTGAGGAGCTATTTTTTAAAAACTACTCGTGCCATTTTTACACTTATTATTACAAAACAAACACAAAATTTACTCCTGCCATTACTTTTACTCGTGCCATTTTTATTACCATTTACATTTACTCGTGCCATTTTTACACTTTACTCGTGCCATTTTTACACTACTTAGCGGTTTGGCATAAATTGAGCTGCAGAATAGAAATATATATGTATATATATATATATATATATATATACATATATATTTCTATTCAAATTATATATATATATATATATATATATATATATATATATATATAATGGCATGCCATTAAAAAAATAGACTGATTTTGAGTCAAAATACCTATATTAAAACAACACTATAATTAAATCTAATACATATCCTAAGTCGCGCTTTCTAGACATGAAGAAAGCAAGTTGAATTTTGTTAATCAACCCAGTAGAACGGGAAAGATAGAACTGTCCCAATTTTTAGTCCAAAATGGCCTTGTCCCTGAAGAACTATTGTTTTCGTTTTGCGATTTCGCGTTGGTTCGCTATAAATGTCCGTTTCACTTTTCAAATTGTTGCCACCAAAGGTTAGAGTCCTGCATTATATTTGAAGAAATTAAGTAATAAAAAATCTGCATAAATGTATGCATATTTTTCGCATTGTGATAAAACAACGGTACATAGAGCCATCGAATTTCGAGTGACGTAATCCTACTGCAGTCATGGGCATGTGCAAGCCCAAATTTCAAATTTGGAATTTGTTTTATTATAGATTTCATATTTTGTAAAACTTTAACGAATTTTTGATTAACAAACTCAAGGATTTGAAAGGGAGCAATGGCAACGTTGTACGAAAAAACATTTTTATCTCCAGTGCGCGAGACTGTGTTTTGGAAATTCTAAACAACAATTTTAAACTATTTTGTGATATTGCTCTTGAACTGAATTTTATGGTTTAAGTGCGAAGAACGTGATATTTAATAAATAAAGGTAACACACAAAATGTTAAAAAACAAAAAGCCTCTTCGGATGTAATTTAAAATCTGAAACCTTTCTTTTTTTTATTTGCAGTGTAAAAAAAATTCAGCATTTTATCATTAAAATTCTCAGAGATAAGTTTAAACAAAGTTGGTGAGGAGTTGATCATAAATTAAGATATAAATGCTTACAGCTAGATTGCAGATGATGGGATGCAGAAGTGCATCATAAGCATATAAAATATGGCTCTTATCTTTAATTTTATTTACAAAACTGTGCTTTTAAAACTTATATCCAGACACAGAAAAGTGGTTTAAGTCAGCGTTTATGTAATTTTACACCTTTGTGGCGTTTTGTGGTAAAACGCTGAAATTTTGTGCGCGATCTCATTAGTGTACGGGCCACGTTTTGCTAATTCAGAATTTTCTGTACAGGGGTCATATAAAAATGTAAATTTTTTTTATCTTTAATTCCTTGAAAATTTTAATTCATTTCATAAAATTCTGTACAATTTTTACGTAACTTTGTAATTTATATGTCTACAATCATATTTAAGGAATAAAAGCTGAGGCCAATGTTTTTGTGACACTCTGTATATATCAGTGCTCCGCAACCTTTTCTCACCTGCGACGCACAAAAAATCTTCCTGGAATTTCGTGGCACACCAAAGAGTTCCGAGTTATCAAGGAAGTGCCGAAAAAATCCAAATGCTGACACACTTACAATCACACACACAACCACACAAGAGTGAAATATATAAAAACATTTAAAATAGACATTATTAAGGAAAAAATTATCATTGTGTATTAAATACATGATAAAAAATTGCAAAATGTCAAATACATGTATTTGATTGCGGCACACCTTTGATTGCGGCGGTATATCTTACTCATGGCACACCGGTTGCGGAGCACTGGTATATATATTCAATATTAATTGCTGATAATTAAATTATACATTACTTGTTGTTAATAAATCACAATATTTTATTTATTTATTTTCTTTTATGATAATAGCAATAATTTTGTATTAATATTTGGACTTAGTAAGAGACCATTTTTAGTATCTTTGCATGTTTCTAAATGCTGTAACCAATCGATAAGATCTTGTTTTGCGTAGCGACAGTAAATCACAGTTAAATCACAAAATACATTGACTAGTTAAATGACAAAATACATTGAATAATATGAAATTAGAGTTAACTACTAACTAAAACTCTAACTAAAACTAACTTTGAATTAGTACACAAGTGCCTAGCATTAAGATTGGCCTTTATTTAACAAAGGTCAGTAAGTAGTACGCTGAGCTGCTAAAACTACTATACGTTTGAAATTATCAAGAGGACTAAACCTCTGGCCTTGAAGGCAACCAGCAACCGAGTGAAAGCTCGTAAAACGACAATGGCAAGCGGCCTGCTTCCAATAACTCCTTCCTCTATCTTGCTTGGCAAAAAACCACAACTTAAGTACTTGGCGTTAGCAAGACAAATTTGCATAAATAAGTTAAAGCTTTTAATTCTGGCCGGAAGTAGAAAATAAGAAGTGATAGTAAAGATTTAAAATAAAATAAACGTTAGTAAAACTTAGGATCCTTACATACTTCCCGCCAGAGTTAATTAGTTTGAAACTGAGGTCTAAAACGACTTTGTTAAAAACTTTTAGCTGTAGAATCAATCTAACGCGAGGCCAATCTTTTACAAACATTTCTCACTAGAAATTATCTAATCTAGAAATGAAAAAGTCCTTTTTACATTATCAACTCCATGGACAAATAATTTTCATCTGTACTGCATCTATAAACAGGAGTTTCTTAGTTGAATCTGGTTCCTTCCAGAGATCTGGAAGGAAAACTAGTTTAATGAAATGTTACACAATCAAATGGCAAGTAACAGGAATACTTATATTTCTCTTTTAAAATTCTTATTTCATTCATGACGTTATTTAATTATCTCCCCGTGCTCTCTGGCATGTGTTGTAAAGAAAAACAGCAAACACACGTGTCTATGTACAAGTGTTCAACACTACCGCCTGCAATCAAAACACTAACGTGTTAAAATTCAACATAACAAGACCTCAGAACACACCTTATATTCATCTCTGAACCCTGAGGTACAATTCTGAAAAGTGGCTAACTCTGAAGTGTAGAGCCAGAGAGTCTAACTACATTCATTCAACCTTTAACACATATTCACAATAATTTGCTCTTTTTACAGTCATACGAATAAGTTAAAATTTTTGGGCATTACTCTAATATTTTCACTCTTAACATATCACAGTATTTCTTAACTTTTGAGATAACAGTTCACATTGTACATAAGGACATATTAACATGCCGTGAATTTTACGTATTTTAAAACATACATTAGTAGTACATTGTTTGTTAACTTCTATTCTTTTCCAAGCAAGTGCCAATTCTTCTACATTGAAATACTACATTTCAAAAGTCTTTCAGATTAAAACTTCTTTCTTGCCAGAATCTTTTAAATAAAATTTTATACAATAATTTTTACAATTTTCTTAAGGTACCTTTCTCAAAGATTATCAATGCTTTTACAATATTGAAGTATATACACATTCCTATTATACATTAATTTTAGTTTTACTCGCGAGTAATTGAAAAACATAATGACAAAATAGGTAACAACTCATTTCTCGCCTTTTTGGCGATAAAGGTAGGCCTCACATGAGGTAAAACTTCTTAAATTCTGCCACTTGCAGTAAAAATGAAAAATTAACTTAAAGTTTCAAAGTAACATAAAGTTTTACTTATCTTTGTGATATTCAGACATCCTTCTTTCTACTCAGTCCTGGAAAGTGGCGAAGACTACCGTCTGGTTTATCTTCCTTCTTGTGCGGGTTCGCCCTTTGGTTCCCTCCTCCATGAGCTCTCTTTTTCTTCCAGTTCGGTCACCCTTGAAGATCTTCTTTTTAGCATTTGCTTGTGGTTTCGGCCGTTTGATGGCATCTGGTCTTGGCGGAACCGGGACAACTCTCTCTCGTTGTTGCCTGGATCTCGTTGCTGGCTGTTCAAACTTTTCTTGCTTCTTTGCATCTGCAGCTGGTTTTCCTTCATCAATTCGTCGACGTTTACTGCGTAGACTCCTATCCGATAGGTAGATCTTCCGTTTTGGAGCCGTGTTATAGTTGCTGCCATTTCTCCTGGCTCTCTTTGCATTAGTCGAACTTCTCCCTTCTTCATTCTGGGGGTGGTCGTGCCCTCTCTTTTCTGGTCGGTGGAACGGCTTCTTTTTCTTGTTACCTTCAGTTTTTCAACAGGGGAACTTTCTTTTCAACTGCTGCTGTCTAGTAATGGCTTGCCCTTGTGATTGTCGTAGTTCCACCTCAAGATATTGTGCCTGCCGTGCCGGATCCTGCAAAAGATCTTGAAATATTGGCATTTTAGTACGATTAAAAATGGTTTTATCTGGTCAATGTTTGCAGTGCAGGTTTCACCATTCCTGGCTTTTAACACCACTACAGCCTGAGTTATTTTTTCTATGACATATGGTCCTTCAAATCGTGGATAAAAATTTGGCAGTTTTATCTTCTGGTGCTGAAGAAAGTGAATGCTTAATTTTTAACACTTCATCTCCTACTTTATAAGTTACTCCCCGTCGTTTCATATCGTAATAGAGCTTCTGTTTTCTCTGTGCTACTTCAGTGTTCTTTCTTGCTTCTTCAATTAATTTTTTCTATATCGCCCATTTTAAATTCTGGGGCCCTTTGTTGAACATAAAATAATTTATCTAACGGCGTTATAATCTTTCTGCCTAAAAATAACTCAGCAGGAGTTTTGCCCGTCGTATCATGTTTTGCGGTCCTAAGGGCAAAAGATAATTCATTGACATTGTTATCCCAGCTTTTATGAAAATTTTTAACATAACTACGGATAATTTTCACTATATTTCTATTGACCCGTTCCGCTATATTTGATTGTGGCCGATATGGGACCATTTTTAAATGACGTATGCCCAGTTTTTGGCACATGTCTTCAAATATATTACTTACAAATTGAGGACCATTATCCGATGTAACTTTTAGGGGCGCCCTGTATTTTAAAATATATTTATTTAAAATAGAATCAGTAACTAATTTCGCGGAGGCTCGTTTTAAGGGAACAATTTTGGTCCACTTACTAAAATGATCAACCATAACAAGGAGATACCGACTTTAATGCTATTTAGAAACCCGGCCGGGCGGAAATTAATATAATTAACTGCTTGACATGTTGGGCAGGACTTGACATACGCCCTTGTTAACTTTTGCAGCTCAGGAAAATAAACTGCTTCGCGTACGCGTTGGATGGTTTTTCGAATACCACCATGAGAAGCTAAAGGGGAGTCGTGCAACTCCTGAAGTATATTTAATCTAAGACTAGCTTTGATAACAGGTCGAAATTCGTTGTTGGAATTCGTAGTTTTTGTATAAAATAATACACCATCTATTAGTTCGTAGTGGGCCACCCTATTTCTTATCGCCACAATATCTTGGTGGCTAAAATTTTCTGGATCTTTTAAATAATCATAAATATTTTTAAATTCCGAATCCTTACCCAGTTCGGTTATTACAGTTTCTCGGAAATGTATCGTACATGCTGTGAAATTGCCACCTTTACAGTATTACATTCTTCATCTATTTTTATTCTGGATAGGGCATCTGCTACGATATTTTCCTTTCCGGGGGTGTGCTTAATTACCAAATTATACTCTTGTAACTTGAGTGCCCATCTTATTAACCTTGGGGATAAGTTTTTCCCTGAGTACAATCTAGTTACCGCCGCATGATCAGAATACACTGTTACTGGCGCCCTTCCAAAATAGACTCGGAACTTTTGCACTGCTAACAGAACTGCAAGTGCCTCTCTCTCAGTCGCGGAATAATTTCTTTGTGTTTTATTTAAAGTTCTACTAAAAAATGCCACGGGCTGCTGATTTTGCGAAAGTACAGCTCCTACCGCATAATCCGAAGCATCCGCTGAAATTTCTAAATTCTCATCGTTCTCAGGAAATTTCAAAACAGGGGCTTGCGTTAATGCTTGCTTTAATTTTTCAAAAGCACTATTGGCTTCGGCCGTCCACGAGAATCTTGCCTTTTTCCTTTTTAATTTTAACAATGGTTCAGCAAATCTTCAAAATCTTTTATAAAGGACCTATAATATAAACAAAGTCCTAGAAGAGAAGACAGCTTCTTCGCCGTATTTGGCGGCGGATACTTTTGCACACCGATTATTTTTGATTCGTCCGTCTCGATTCCTTTCTGAGATATTTTGTTACCTAAGTATTTTAATTCAGGGGCTGCAAATTTGCACTTTTCGACATTAACTTTTAGACCGGCAGCATTTAATAATGAAAACACCTGTCCTAAATCCTGTACATGTTGGGCCAGATTATCACTAGTAATAATGATAACGTCTAAATAGATAAATGTGGTCTTTCCTAGAACAGGCCTTAGCACAATGTCCATACATCGCTGAAATGTTGCCGGTGCCCCTGAAAGGCCAAACGGCATACGCAAGAATGCATAAATGCCAGACTTGGTTATAAAAGCAGTCTTAGGCACATCTTCTAGTTTAACACCTATTTGAAAATAACCAGTCGTTAAGTCTAACGTGGTCATGTATTTCGTAGAAGTTATGTTCCTTAAAATTTCTTCAATAATAGGTAACGGATATACCGGATATTTAGTCATGGAGTTTAATTTACGATAGTCAATTGCAAAACGCCACCTTTTCGGATATGTTACTGGATAGTCATTATTTTTCTTACATAACACAACCGGGCTAGCATAACTACTTGAGATGGGGGTTATGATCTTTTTACGTAACATATCTCGAATGTGCCACTCTATAATTTTTTCTTTATTCTTATCGTACCGATACGGCTTGTGGCGAACTGGCAGTGAATCTCCTGTGTCGATACTATGTTTAGTAACTTGAGTAAATCCGGGAATATCACTAAATAACGAAGCAAATTCACTTACCACTTGGCGAATTTTTTGTTGCTCTCCCGTAGGTAGGTGGTTGAGATTTAACGTGGGTGGTTCTCTTTTTTCTTCCAGAACTGGTTTCATGGTCAGCTTAAGGGAAGCTGGGTGAAAATCCAGCGTTGCTTCTGCCTCTGAAAGAAAATCTATTCCTAGAATTACATGTGCTTGTAGATTTTTTACGATAAAAAACATGATCTTTACTTGCTCGTCCTTAATGCGAATATATAATGGTATTTTACCTATGCATTTGCATCTTTCTCCCTGCTCAGCTAACACTGTCGTATTATCCGAATTATATATTCTCTATCTACGGAAGTACTTCCTAAAAAAATCTTCTGCCACACAGAAACACTGCGCGCCTGAGTCCAGGAGTGCGGTGGCTGGGATATTGTTTACCAAAACTTCAATCTTTGGAAGAATCAGATTTTTCACAATAACTGTATTTAACTTGAAGGAAGAGGGGTTTTCTTGGGCTTTGGATTTCCGCACCCTCCCGTCAGCAGAAATCCGTTTTAGTTTAAATTTTCTTTCTTCCTTTCCATGCCTTCCTTCTTTTTCCGCTGGCCTTCAGACTTTTTTTCTGGCTTACTATTGAACTGTCGACGTTCGCCGGTTGTTTTTGGATACTCAGGTTTCCTTGCCCACTGATTCGACTTGCTTCCGTAGCCGTGTTCTTGCCTTTGCTGTGGTCTTGGCGCACCAAATTGGCTTCGTTGCACATACTGGCGTCTTCTTTCAATGTCTGCCGTTCTTCTACTTTCAAACTGGATTGCTAGCTCAAATAACTTTTCCAGTGTAGTCGGATTCCTTAATTCAATAAAGTCTTGTACTTGGGGAAGTAACCTAGGCAAAATTACTTGGATTATCTCAGGATCCGGACGGCTTCCATACAAGAGTTTAGAGACGTGAATTTTTCTTAAAATAAAGCTTGAGAGATTTTCAATTCGTTGCTGGTATATGCTGAAGAGTTCCGCTTCTAATTTTGCACGATTTCTTACGACAGGGAAGGCTTTTACTAAGGCAGTCTTGAAATTTTCGTAAGTATAGGTGGGACTTCCCGCTTGACCCAAGAGGTTTCTGCCTATACATTTGAACCAATTAAGCGCTTGGCCCCTCAAAGCGCTGGTAGCTAAGGTGACTTTCTGGAACTCATGGACTGGATACAGCATGAAGTGGTCATCCAGTTTTTCCAAAAAACTTGTTACCGGTGAGTTTCCATTAAATGTTGCTTCTGATTTCATCGATGCGCGCATGGTCTGGACGATGTACCCAAATCCTTCCAGGGCGGCAGCTGGCATTTCTGGATTCTGAGCCGCTTCTGCAGGCACCACAGGTTCTTCTTGAAACTCGGCCATAGTTATTCTTCTTCGTCGGGCGACACTATCAGGACTTGTGTTTCTCTTGACTTGCTTTGGAAACATGAACTGTCCTGACTCGGAACAGGGAGCTTACTCAAGCTATGTTCAATAAATTGTGAAGTAGACAATACACACAGGAAGGGTATACAAAACCCTTTATTTTTCTATCTTTACAGATATTTCCGGAACTTCGGAATACAGAGACCAACCACTTGTGGTCTGAACGTAAGAATATAAAACTACTAACTAAAACTCTAACTAAAACTAACTTGAATTAGTATACAAGTGCCTAGCATTAAGATTCGCCTTTATTTAACAAAGGTCCGTAAGTAGTACGCCGAGCTGCTAAAACTACTATACGTTTGAAATTATCAAGAGGACTAAACCTCTGGCCTTGAAGGCAACCAGCAACCGAGTGAAAGCTCGTAAAACGACAATGGCAAGCGGCCTGCTTCCAATAACTCCTTCCTCTATCTTGCTTGGCAAAAACCACAACTTAAGTACTTGGCATTAGCAAGACAAATTTGCATAAATAAGTTAAAGCTTTTAATTCTGGACGGAAGTAGAAAATAAGAAGTGATAGTAAAGATTTAAAATAAATTAAACGTTAGCAAAACTTAGGATCCTTACAATGTTATCGCCATTCATAAAAAAATTTCCAATCCGTAGCAAGTAAACGTGATTTATTTCGTTCGAATACCTATATACAATGTCCCTTTTTATGTTTAAATTTGAATTTATCTCAGTATGAGTTAGGAAATATTCATGACGCAGGAAATGATTTTTCTCCTTTGGTGGCAATTTCCTGAAGCTCTAGTGTTTCCGACTGCAACAGCAGAAATAATTTCCGAATTTTTACAATTATCACAGGTTAGCTAAATAAATTCCGTTTCACGATACTAAAGTTTATTCTGATTGACAATAATTTCGACTTTGGGTTTTGAACTTACGATAGAATTTCAAAGAAATTTTGATCACTGCTGTAGATAGCAATTTGCAGTTTGATTTGACAACGCTACGCGAAAATCTTTCACGGCTTTACATACTAGAAAGATACTAGTATACTTACAAATGTTCGCCATAACAATGCACAGATACTGCTTCCTATAAGTTAAACGAGCATGGCAGGTTATATGGTAATACTGAAGAGTCACATCTGGTGTTTATATTTATTGGGGTTTCTGATAATCCATTCCATATGAATACTCTGGTTTCTGAATATTATTGAGAGTTACGAGGCGTTGGGTGATATATGGATATATACAGGATGATTACAGTTAAAGTAACCTTATTTGCACCTATGTACAGCTCGTTCTAGTAAACCTATTTTGTTTAAACTCGATATATGCATTATGTGGATAATGGAGGAAAAAACAAAATGCCATAAAAATGATAGATCAAGTTTCAAACACCAGATGAGAAATGGGTGCATGAAGAATTAAAAACACAGAACTTTATTTAATCATAGCGTTTTTTTAATGTGTATTTCATTTGCGCCAATAACACGTTCAAAGCGTGGTATAGTATATTCAAAAGTCACGCGAAGCGTTTCTTGATCAATTACAGCAACGTGACATGTTATGTTTCTTTTCAATTTAGGCCAAATACGTATGCTTCTCACATAGATATTGCAGGAATCCCCATCACCAGAAATTACAAAATTACAAGCCCGGAGAACAAGGACGCCAGGCAGTCGGGAGGCAGGAAACATTTCTCAAAATGACCAGATTATCTCCAAAGTGGACTCGAAGCAGTGTCTTAACTGGTCCAGAAACGTGAGATGGTGCTCCATCTCGCATGAAGACAGTAACCTCTAAATATTCCGATTTTTCTAAAAGAAGAATGATTTGCTGAAGAAAGTTGCAGTAACAGGCATCCTTGATGGAACACGTTTAAGGCCTTGAGAAGTTTTCTTCTCAAAGAAAAATGGAGCAAGAAAGAAATCAACTGTGAAACTACATCATATACGAGTAATAATGTTACCAGGATGCACAGACCGTTTAAACGTAACATTAGGACTCCAAATGCGAGAGTTGTAACTCCTGCGTCTAGGGTAAAATGCAATTCATCCGACCACAGAACAAGGCTTTACACAACAACCCCATATATGCACACTTAATTGCTATGACGTTTCAGTTACGTCCCGATGTTACATTTTCTTCACATTACATTTGTGATCACGATACAACGTCGCAGAGGTGTCACAATGTAATTTTCTTGACTTTATCTTTCAATAAAGCTTCCGAAATAAATTCTTTTTTATCCTTATATATTCTAAGTTTAATTACTTATTTCTTATTAAAAATATTTATATAGTGTGTTTTTATTGATGTGATACTTAAAAATCGTGGAAAAATCTTCTGAAGTGAATGAATTCAATTTCTTCAAACTGCATAAATGTGTGTATGTTTGTTGCATTGTGAAAAATTGACAGTATCTAGAACCATCAAATTCTGAATAGCGCAATCCTCTACCCGAACATGAGAACCTGGAAGCTCGAATTTTGAATTTGTTTTATTATCCATTTCATATTTTTTAAAATTTTAACATATTTTTGATTAACTAACTCAACGATTTCAAAGCGAGCAGTGGCAACACTATACGGAGAAAACACCTTTTTAACTATCGCACGAGGTTGTCTATCAAAAAATTTAAGAATATGCTATTTTTAAATATTTTTAATATTGTTGTTGATTTGAATTTTAGTGGTTAAAGTGCGAAGAACATGATATTTAATAAATAATGGTAAGACACAAAACGTAAAAAAAAAAAAAAAAACCACGTTGGGCGCGATATAAAATCTGAAAGTTTTCAGACTTTTTTGGGTCGTTATTTATTTATTTATTTACATATAAATTTTTTGTATTGAGGATTTTTGCGACATGTTTTTTAGCTTTATTCCTTCTGAAGCTCTCGCCACTGTTAAATTTTCAGGAAAGGGATGTTTTTTGTACATTACTGTGAATGATATTCGTATAATTAAAGTGTAATAATAAAAACGTAATTTAAAAGTTATGAACAAAAAGAAATAATGAATTGACAATCGATTAACTTTAATTTGTATTACCAAGAGTGAGGAAGCAAGGGCATAAAAAAAGTTACACTTTTGTCTCACTACTTACAAATTTTAATTTAGGGCGTGAGTTTTATTTGGTAGATATAATTCAATTTCTCTTGTTTAAATATTCAAAAATAATGCGAAAAAGGAATTTATTTTATGCATTTTATTGCAGTATTTCACATAGCGCTCTGCTATTTTTCGAAAATAATTCCATAAATTAATTAATTATTTCCATGCGTAGTACTTTATGTCACATTACAAATGATGCCATTCTTCCGTAACCAGGCTCTAGTTATATATATAATAAGATATTTTATTATTATAATTTTACAAATGGCATATTACTTTAGAACGCTGAACTCTTTCACACAATTCCTTTTGCTAAGCTTCTGAGGTTATTTCTAAAATTTATTACATTAAAGCTTTTCTTCCAGTAATTACATTAAAACCTTTCTTCCAGCGTTTTTACATATAATGTATTTAATTTGCATTGTTAAAGTAAATCCAATTTACTTATTAAGAGATTTAAATTGAGGACAAATATTTCTTAGTTTCGTTAGGTTATTTGAATAGGGCAAAACACAAAAGGGCTGCCTATCTAAGAGGAGTGATATCTTTGTGGAGGACGTTTTAAGAGAAACTGGTTCGTATTTACGTTACGTATCGAGAAAACAATGAAAAAAACCGCTAAAAGTGTTTCTTACTTGAGAGATTAAGGGAATGTAATCATGGTATTAAATGTGCTAATAGATACATTAATTTTTTAAACAATAACAGTATAAAAATAAGGAAATTACATTACATCTATTCTGATATATGAAAGAAGTTAAAATCTAACTTGTGAAAAAAGAGCGTAAATTAATATTAATTCGTTTCCAAAAGTACAAGTCACTTCATTTTATGAAGAAATTAAATTTAAAACTGTATTTTTACAGAATTTAACCCAATGTAGAAAATTTTGTAAATGGAATGAAAATTACTTCGTAGCTACAATATTATATATTATCAAAGTATCAAAATATTACATATAATATTATTTATTGTCAAATATTATACAAAATATTATATGTAATATTATATATTATCAAATATTATACAAAATATTATAATATCAATTGATAAAAATAATATAAATATTTTGGTAAAATAATATAAATATTTTGGTATAAAAATATAAATATTTTGATAATATATATTATCAAAATTGGTATTTAATATATATTTTATTAAATATTAAATTCATTGATTTTTAGTTTAATGGCAGCGAATTATGAGCGACAGTTGCCAAATATCTGAACAACTCACTATAATTTGAAGAAGTGACGTAGGGAAGACTGTACTTTTCTTTGTCGAAAGTATAAATCGAACTATTGAAATTGAACTTTTAATATTTAAATGATGTTTTGACTGTCAATCACAAAACT
The DNA here is from genome assembly GCF_044657685.1 of Stegodyphus dumicola. NCBI lineage: Eukaryota > Metazoa > Arthropoda > Arachnida > Araneae > Eresidae > Stegodyphus > Stegodyphus dumicola. The sequence continues at coordinate 127,227,011 of NC_140771.1, read as the reverse complement.
GACAGGTTTAATTGAGTTTCGAATTCTCAGAGCTGTCGTATGGTGAGATAAATATGTTTTAGCAGATGAATCCATTTTATAATGCAATATTAAGAAATAAAAATTTAGTATAAAATAGAACTTTAGTCACCCTATTTACTTCTCCTACTGATCTGCAGTGTAAGTATGCTTTGCTGTTTCTTTCTCTTTTCGGATGTCTTCTAAAAACCAGGTTGCATAACTTATTACATTATACGAGTCACATAATACTTGTATATTGAGATTCAGATACTGAGAATAACTTGTATAATTTCGCCGAACAGTGAAAGCCAAAAATAATTAAATGGAATACACCGAGTTATTTTTAAAGAAGTAAAGACCTCTTCGCAAAGAAATGCATCGGGAAACGGCGCAGCAATAGTCTTTTAAAATACCTTTTTCCAAATAGATAAAATGAGAAAAAATGATGAGTTAACATTTGTTAAAAGCTCCACACAATGAAGATTTCTGCCAATTAATGTCACCCCCGAAATCCGTTGTTGTAAATGTTTCTAATTAAAGAGTGTTCGTAATTAATGTCTTGAAGTGTTTATAAACTAATTTCCTCTTACAAATATGTGCTGTTTCTTAAATATTCTCTGCCAACATTCCCAACAGAATATATTAACCAAGTATTTACTTAAATTGACTGTTATTCAATCTTTAAATAACATATTACTTTGAAATAATTAATTTCGTTTAATAATAATGCAATCTTTTGCAAAAAAATTAGAAGCATCATGAAGGAAATGTTTTTTTTTTGATGAAATTGATTTTGCGCATAGCTCATATACAGATAATAAAATGATTAAAAAATCAGGGTCATAATACCTGTTCACGGCTCACAGTCACCCACTGAGTGTTGAAATTAGTAGTTGGTCAAACCGTCCCTGGCGGCAATGCATGTTTAAATTCGTCGAGGAAAGGAGTAGTAGAGGTTGCTAATGTCATTCTGCAACACATTCTGCCGGGCATTCATCAGTTGTCGCTCCAGATCTGCGATATTTTGTGGTGCCCGAATCTGGCGGCTTACCATGCCCCAGACATGCTCGATTGGTGAAATGTCTGGTGACCTTGCTGGCCAAGGAAGAGTATCAACCGCAAGGAGGCAGTCCAGAGATATGCGAGCGGTTTGAGACCTGGCATTATCTTGTTGGAAAATGACCCCAGAATGACGTACCATAATGCAACCGTCAGCAGGATGGTATCAACGTATAGTTGAGTTGTTAAAGATGTACGTAGGATGACTAAATATGACCTGCTGTCATATGAAATAGAGCCCCACACCAGGGGTTATGGCAGTATACGTTTAAGAAACAAAGGCTGATTGGGACCGCTGGCCCCGTCCTCTCCACACACGAACACGGTGATCATCTGCTTCAAGAGTGAAGCGGGATTCATCGCTGAACACTATGATGATCCGATGTGAGACCACTTCAGACGACTCCGCTGATGTTGTGAGGTCAAAGGCAAACGTCTTAAAAGCTTTTGTGAGCGAAACCCCGTCGTGAGATGGGGGACGGTATAACGGGAGGTGTCCACGTGGCTGTATTGCGTTGAATAGTCTACAATGATACCGTTTTGGCGGTTCGGGCCTGGCAAACAATAATCCTATCTTGTGTCGCATTTCTTGTACTTGGCTTTCCAGAGCCTGCATTTCGTCGGCAATTTTCTAGTAGCAACCATTGCTGCCAATACCTTTGCACAGCAGTGTCTGTACGCTGCAGGTAGCGGCCTATTGCTCGATATGACCACCCTGCTTAACGTAACTCTACAATGCGACCACCTTCGAAGTCGTTTATTTGTCTGTAAGCGTCGTAATTCGATAGCGTCGTAATGACATCTTTAGTTGCTTCTTTACGGAATTACAATGGCAGCAGCAAAAAAAAAGATAAAATTTTCCGCCTCTGTTACTGGTTTTATACTTTGCGTATTGCTAATTTAAAATGCGTGCTATGATTGCAATTCCTGTTCATTTGCCTTGAAACTTCGATCATTTGCATGCTCGATCAAGATGTTTTTGCATACCAAATTTCGTCACGATCGCAAAAGTCCTTCTTGGTGCTTCGAATTTTTTTTTCTTTTTTTGTAGAAAAGTGTATTTATAATATGTTTCACAGATAAAGTGTTTGGGACTCTTTTCATTTCTTTTGAGGCTCTTGATATAAAAATAGCAGAAAACAAGAATAATTTATTAAAAATTAAAACTATTTTCTTCATAATTGCACAGGTAAGTGTTTCTTAATTTTGTGGTCCATGGATTAAAAGTGGTCCTTGAAAAGTTTGTCTCTGTGGGTCGTCCTAGATTTTGAAAAAAGATTAAAAAAATAAAACATGATTTCAATACGCTATACTGAAAATCATAATTCAGCTCGCTTTCACGTATGTGTGTGAGAAAGCGTTTTCATCACTAACTTAAGCAAACACAAGGGACCGAAATCGACTTTATTTTTGTGCCAGTCTCAGACATAAGCCTACCAGTATGCATCTAATCTACAGAACAGTTGTGCAAGAATCGGTAGGTTCATACGTACATCTCCATAATGTGATATCCAAACTCTTAATATCGTTGAATTATTAAAAGCAAATATGTGTTTTTTCTATGGTTAACTTATTATAAAATAAAACGAATTTGTAATAACTGTATTTTGACAGTTACTAGCAGAATTGCTTTCGAAGGGGGGGACGAGAGTAAAGTGTTTCGCATAACATTCTAATCTATAAAAGTAGTTCCCATGTGTAAATAAGTTTGGGAAACGCCATATAGATTATTATAAATGTGAAGCGCAACTGTATTATTTGAAAAAAAAAAACTGATTTCTTATGATGATTATACTTTTATTTTGTTACTGGATGATAGGTCAAAATAAAAAAAAAAAGATCTAGTTTTAACTGTATTCGGTTATTTGATCTGCTGTGACTGAATTTAACAACCTGATAATTTAAAAAATATTGTTCGGAGCAGTATGCTAATTTACAGAATTTTTTAGCTTTTGTAGTACAGGACGTGAGTTAAATATATATATATATATATATATATATATACTTCTAGAATTTCTAAATATTTGCACAGCTAAAGAATATTATTTGAGGAGAGAGATTTTGAGTTTACAGAGGGTTCCTTAAACTTTTTTCAGTCGCGGCCCCTTTTTATCACTGAGATTCTTTCGCGACCCCCAGTACCTCATAATATTTATGAAAATTTTGTGAGACCCCCATAAGCATTTCGTGAATCCCACACACACGTGTGTGAAACTGGCAGTTTTTTCACTTTACTGTAATATATTATTGCAGTTTTAGGTCATTAACTTTAATTTCTAATTTTAAGACATAGAACAATGTAAAAATTTTAAATAAGTGCGAAATGACAGAGTCACGTCCAAAGCAATTAAAATGAACATTTCAATTATAAAAAGAATGCTTCGAAACGTTTTCCTTTTCTCTTTATCTGTTGTAATAATTGTAAAATTATTATAATAAGATAAAGGAATATCAAAATTGCTAAATTTTCGGCGACCCCTTGCTGCAGGTCCCGCGACTTCCCTGGGGGTCCCGACACACAGTTTAAGAAACGCTGGTTTAGAGCATATTAATAAATGGTATACGCAATTTTAGCATAGACGTCCTAACTTCAATGAAAAATTCATTTTCATTCTAGATTCATTAACTTTGCAGAAAGTATATAAAAAAAATAACATAATTTAAATATTTTGCAGATAATGTTAAAATTTTTACATACTTGTATTATGGTAAAATTAAAATTTGTAAATTCGGAGATAAATATTTTAATATAAAAAGAAATGATGCAAAAAAGAACTGAATTTTAAATATTTTAGGTTATTGGTGTTTCAGATTTTAGTTTTTGGGTTTTGATTTTTTTACTTGTTTTTTCACCTAAATAAACATTTTATTTAAATTGAATTCCTTAGAAAGAAACTGCATATATTATGTTCTTTTCAGATGAATGCATTTTGGGTATTTCTAGTGGCGAGCGCTGTTGCCGTTGCTTACTCTGAAGACGATGAGCAAGACTCTGAAATTGTCATGAACATTAAGGATGTGGAAGGTATGTTCAAATAGTGTATTACCTTGGTATAATTTATTCCTATTCATTTGCTTCCATTGAGTTGTATGAGATATACAAGGTTAGCATAAATGATTCATTCGCTTTCAAAACGCTATATTTTCAAAAGCATTTTACGTACACACATGAAAGATATATGAAAAGAACCACAAACTCACCACGTTTATACATCCTCTACAAATATTCAGTATGTGACCCTTTGGTGGCACGACACACGTCTAAACGATAATCGAGCTCATTCCATACATTTTGTAGCACTGTTGTCCAGATGTTCATCTTGACAATTGGCCAGATGTTCGGAATACCACCAAAAACTGTGAGGAAACTTTTGCGATTTAATTGTAGCTCTTGCAAATATTAAAGCCGAAGGATCACGTTCGTAACTTTAACATTGGAAGGGCGAAGATTTCGCCACCAAGATGATATTCAGCGATGAAGCAACGTTTCACTTATCCTGGAAATTTGGTGAAATAGTGAAAGAAACTTGGTGAGTTTGTGGTTCTTTTCATATATTTTTGATGTGCGTACCCGCAATGCTTTTGAAAATATTACCTTTTCAAAATGACTGAATCATTTATGCTAACCTTTGTATATTAAAAACTTCTGCATGTCTTTTTCAAAATGCATTCAAAGAACTGTGCTTAAACAACACATTTCGGTACGGTTAATTCTGATAATTTGATTCCAAATGGAAACTATTGATTCTAAAAATTCTTTACGAAATACGAATGCTAGCGCACCAACCATATATGGGCATTTCCATCGCGAATTTTTGCCGTGTGTGCATTCTAATTCAAATTGAGCGTATAAATGCTTTTAGTGTAATTATCAGGATTTTACAAAGAAAATCTTAAGACCACATCTTCTGAAATAACAAAACTCTTCATAGATGAAACATGCGCAACTTTGGAGATAAGAAATATTTTATCTTTAAACAAATGATAATATTTGTATGCATTTAATATTTTAGCTACATTTTATACGTATGAGAATAGAAGGTAGACAACAAAATACAGAATTGCTATACAGATTATGAATTACTAAAGTTAAAATTTCCGACTACGCGTAATATGGGCTGTCTTTCTGTTTTTCAGCTATTCAAGAGGAGTTAAATCGGTTAGACTTTCTAGAAAAGGTACTATTCTCATTGATACCGTCGGGAGCACCAAAGACTGAGCAACGGTGAGATTTTTTTCAATAGAATTATAGATATTTAGCATTTAATAATAGCAATATATAAAATATTAAATTATGCCAGCATTTAATAACGATTATTTGTAAAAAGGGGTAACTTTCTGCGTTAAATCTTATGATCAAATACAACACTTCATTACACTTCTGCTTCGGATTATAATGCCAAAAGTCGTGTGTCTCCTTTTCCTAATTTGTACAGGTGTCTAACATGAACATCATTTGTGTGTGTTATTCTGTTAACCAAGAATAACTGCTGTTTGCGTTTGTATATTTTGCAGGATAAAGTGAATAAATATGTTACCAAAAATAATTAATCACATTTTGCCTACAATTTATATAAGAATGCGTTATGAATCTAGAAAATATAATCTCAGCCATCATGTTAACCAAATAAGCCCACCAGCGACCGAAGAATACTGGTAGCTCGTTCCGGAGATGGAATCCTAGGGAACGGACTGGCAGCATGGGCGTTTTTGTGGTTTTCGCCAAGTGTAACGTGCATAACAGTAAGTTTCTTTTAGAAAGCCTTTCACGAAGGCATTTCGTCCCTTCGAGTACTTTGCTGTAATTAAATAATCCAAATCCAGAACTGTTAGTAAATAGGAATCAAATTACTTTTAATATAATTTGAGCTTTGTATGATGCCGATTCGAATGCAGTCTATTTAGCAAGTTTTTCTTTAATGCTTCATATTTTCTACAGTGGATCCAAACAAATATTACATTTTGCAAGACGTAAATAATACCGAAACTATTGTGGCTTAAGCCACTATCTCATTAGTCTCGTTTTAAGCCACTTAACTTTCATTTTATAAATCTTTTTCAAGAAATGAAAAATTGATAAATGAGTAAGCAATTAAATTTAGCTAGATCTTTTTCTTATTTCCTTAAATTTTTATGTAATGCCAGTGATATAAGTTTTGAAATAAAAATAGCTAATTTGTACAATCATATTAAATCTAATTAATTAATTAGTAAATACAAAGTGTGTAACAATATGGGAAGAATAATTTGAGAAAATGGGTATCATAATTACTTTTTCATGATTATTTTATCAGTATTACTAATTATAGTTACTAATTTATCATAATTACTAATTTTTAATCTAGTACTAAACTGTACTGGATTAAAAATTATGTATATATATATATATATATATATATATATATACAGCGTAACGAAATGAGGAAGATTCAAAGCTTTTAAAGTCAACAGTTGCAGTCATTGCATTGAAAGATTAAAAAGTGACAATTTTGGTATGATCACTGTAAGGTCGCCAACTAAATGATATGCATTCGTTTATAAGATACTATAGCTTCTTATTGTACACAGAAAAATATACAGTAGTTAAATTAAAACATTTTTGAAATACAACTGTTCCTACAGAAAATAGAAAAAACTTCTGCTTCCGTTTCTTTCCCTTTTTTAATTCCAACCTCCCTCTCAATAGTACTACACCCACGACGGGGAAAATGTTCCGCAGAGGACGGACAGAGGTCTGTGATCCTTTCTGAAGTCTGCATAAAGTTCTTTCCAGTACACAAACTTCCGACCGACAATTTTAAAGAAAATTCCAAGCATGGTGATCTAAAGCAAGGGAATTATTATCATGCCCACCGCGTTCCCTCAGAAAAAGGAATTCGTTACACTAGACCAGATCCTGTAGTAACGGCACTTGAGATTTGCATACACAGACACAGCGTGTTGTCTGCAGACAACCGTAATTCACAAAAGCAAAAATATTGTGATAAGGAAAATCCAGAAATAAATGATTAATAATGCTGGCCAGCATTAGGCCGAAATTGCATTGTGTTCTATTTCATACTGAAATGACCGAGAATATATAATCACTAAAAGAAATAATCACTAAAAGAATATATATATTATATAATCACTAAAAGAGCAGTCACCGAGCCCCAAGCACACATACTAGACGTACCACTTCTAGTTTCGGATGTAAAGGCTATGCTGAATAAGAAAACGTGTCAATCAATAGTAACGTTTTTCTGGACACTGAAACAACACAAAGAAAGGCACAGAAATTTTTCTCCGAAGTTAGAAAACAGCTGATCAGTAGCTCTTCGTACTTTTCACGGGATTTAAACTATCATGGCTCATTTACGGATTACTTCCAACGATTCGGTCTTCCTGTTACTAACTATTGTGCTTGTGCAATAGTTGGAAACCCCAACTATTATCTTTTGAATTCCAAACACCCCAATCACCGTCTCCTCAACCTTGCGGAAGCAAATGTAATAGCATGGGTAGATAATACATTCAAAAATACTTTTGCTCTTAAATGTGTACGATATACTCAATTCCACTTTTAACGTTCTGGATTAAATGTCTCTTCGGAAACAGTATCATGTAATATCCTCGTGTTCTTCTTACTCTGTTAAGATGTTGTAACTATATCTTTACCGATTCATTAATATTAACTCATTTACTGTACAATATCTTATAAATTTTACTACTTTTAATTTTATTACTGAAGTAGGTAATACGATTCTCTTAGGCATTTAAATATTTTAATATTGTATGAGTATTTTTGTATTATCTCATTTACTGGGCATTATCTGAGATATTTTTACTACTATGGAGGACATTTTAAGAGAAACTGGCTAGTGTCCATGTTGCACATAGGGAAACTCACGAAAACGCACATACAGCCAGCCGGTTCGCTGTCACTCGAATCCCGAAGTGAACTACCATGTTCATTTGCTTTCACCACTCAGCCGCTGGTTGAGACATCGGGATTTTTTCTGCATACGTTTCTGCCTTTAATTACTAGCTATGTTACAAATGCACAAGGGTGCGTTTGTGTAACTGCGGGTTACCGTACGTGCAAATTAATGCATTTAATAAACTTTCTTTATTTCATTTGTTTGCAGTCTTCTTTTTCTCTTATTATACTTTCGCTTTTTTGTGTCCTTTCTAAGAGCTCTCTCACCATATAATATTATCTTTATTATCGCAAAGTTTAGTTTTTCTAGAGTGGCAGCAAATATAGGTAACAATAAAAAGTTTGATGCTTGGTGCTTGTAATTCTAAGCTTTTTTTCTTTACTGTTAGGAATTAAAATGTGTCTAATTCTGTGAAGTTCCTTCCCCTGATGAAAGACGAAGAACGGAAGTGACTTACCCCGGAAAAACCGGTCGTTTCAGGCTGGTGGGGGGAAGAAAGACTGGACGGAGAGGGTACTGGGAGTTGGACCGGCGAGCATGCCGTGTGAGAACGTAGAGAAAAGAAATATGTTTTATTTTTTTTTGCGCGCCTTGTATATATATATTGTATATAGTTTATTTTACAGTGTACTCGTTGTATGGTGTATCCATAGTGCAGTTTGTGTAATAAATTAGTGAAGAAAATGTCAAAGCGGACAAGTGTTATTTTCCCACTATGGTAAGCTTACACAGAAGAACCCACCTCGTGTTTGAACGAGCGCGAGGCATGACAAATGGCGCAACCCTACAGGATAGTGGGAAAAGAGAAATCACCAAAAATACGAAGGAAGTAAGATCGTAAAAAGTGATTTGAGTGAACGTGGTTTAAATGAAGGAACTAAGTCACGAAAGCAAGGAAGATGACAAAAGATGGTCATGAAAGACGGAAAGTGGCACGCGTAAGCCTACACGTGCAAATAAACGAAAGGGTGTATGAAACCTCGTCGTGTGAAAAGTGATCATCAGTATTACCGTGGTGATATTATTAATTGAAATGTTCGTGCAGTGTTGAAACAGTGGCTGGTAAAAGTGATCATCCGTATTACCGTGGTCATATTATTAATTGAAATGTTCGTGCAGTGTTGAAACAGTGGATGGTAAAAGTGATCATCAGTATTACCGTGGTGATATTATTAAGTGAAGTGTTATGCAGCGCGATGAGGAAATTGTACAGAATTGAGCACAACTCGTCATTTTCTACTATCGGGATCAAAGGTAAGTCCCTCTTAATTTCTTGGGAAGCACAATATATAAATGAAGAGAGCTCCCTCCCAATAATTACTATAGTAACGGAGACAATTAAAATTGTGTTAATGTCGGTTAATAACATGATGAGAATGCCAGGCGTTAAAGCCAGTAGACACTTAGAAAGTATATTTTATATGCAAATAAGGAATTATGATTAATTTTGTTATTAAGGAGATAATGTATGCTAAATGAATGTTAAAATAATTCAAAAATATGTCAGCAGTAATTTCGAAACATTTAATGGTGTGCTCATGTTACTAATTAAGGTAGAAATTATCTATTTTTGTTGTTGCCGTGTTTTGGCAAAATGTTTTAGTCATTAAAGTTAATAGGTTGATTAAAAATTAATTAGCTTAATGATTTGAGAACAATAAGTAAATGTTTGTTTCATTTCCAGAATATGTAAGGTATTACGGCGTAAGGCCAAAGTATTCAGAACTATTTTTTTGTACTAATTCAAAAGCTAATATAATTTTTGGTATTTATGTGTTAACAATATATGGTGAAATATATGTTAATAGAAATATATGTTAATAGTAATATGAGAAAGGTATTCATGATTGTGTTCACTAATGATAATATTTGCTAAATGAATAATGGTAGTATTCAGTAGTAGTGAAATATGTATGTTTGCCTGTAAAATTAAGTGTTATTTATGTGTTGTATGGGTAAAGCTGTGAAAAGAAATACCAGAAGTTAATATGGGTCCTAAAAGGAGAAATAGGGTGTCAGAAGAATCTGATGAAATTATTAAGAACATGCAGGCTCAAATTAAGTTAAAGGAAATGGAGCTGCAGCTAGAAAAGTGTAAGTTAGAGGCAGATGCGGCTAAAGACCGATTAAAAGAGATGGAATTTCGGGAAAGACAATTAGAGAGAGAACACGAGATAAAAATTAAAGAATTAGAAATTCAGAGTAGAAAAATAGATAAAGGAGGAAATAAATCGGGTTCAGAGGATGAAGGGGTTTCAGATGCTGAGAGCAAGGGAAATGATTTCTTGAAACATTTAAAAATAATGAAAGGAGTTATGATTGACCCGCCATCTAAAGCTGAGGAATGGCCGTTCTTTTTCCATCATGCGGAAATGATGTTTAATCTCTATAAAATTCCTGAAGAACATAAGGGGAAAATTATTTTGCAGAGTTTAAAAACTAAAGTTAAAAGTTTGATTTCAACTCTGGGTGAAAGGGATTTGGATAATTATATTAAGATTAAAGATACAGTATTAAAAGAATTCCAGATTACCCCATTGCAACATAAAAAGAATTTAGAAAAATGTGTAAAAAGATATGAGGAAACGTATACTCAGCACATAGCGAGGGTTGAGGCAGCACTTGATTTCTACTTAGAATCCAGAAAAGTTAAGACTTTTGATAAATTAAGAGAACTATTGATTGTCGATCAAGTAAAAGATCAATTACCCGCAAATGTTAAGGCGCATATACTGTTAAAAGAGGTAGAAAACTGGTTATCTCCGTCAGAGCTTGCAAATGATTTGGATAATTACGTTGCAGCAATGCCTAGAAATTACAATACGAGTGCTCAGGAAGTAAATAAAGTGGGACCAAAACAGGAACCGATAAGACAAGGGGAAAAATTAGGACGACCAAATAAGAGTAAGGGGAATTTCAGTTCTGATTACAGGGTTGATAAGGAGAAGTACAAAGGGGTAAAAACTTTAGAACCTCAAGGAATGATGCAGGCAAATAAGAAAGTTCTAAAATGTTTTCAGTGTCAGGGTGAAGGACACATAAAGCGTTTTTGTCCAGCGATAAACCTGATAGCGAAACCCAAGAGAGGAAGCGAAAAAGAGGATACGGATGAGGTGGAATCAAAGGGATTAAATAAAATATGCGTAGGGTTGAAGTTAGCTAACTATGCAGAAGAAATTCCGTTAACTAGGGCAAGTGGGGAATTACTTAGGATAGAACTACAGATAGGCAACGCTAGATTCAAAGGAGTGATTGATAGCGGAGCAGAAGTTACTGTAATCCGGAAATCGGTAGTTCCACAGAAATATTTGGAGTCTGGAGGGAAGATATGGTTACAACCCGCCGTGGGACCCCAGGTAGAAGCCCAATTAGTTACAGTACCTATCAGTATCTGGTCAGGAGAAGAGGAGGTACAGCCTTATGTAAACGTTCATGCAGCAGTAGTGCATAATTTGAACGAGGAAGCGCTGGTGACACCTCGAGATTTTAGACTTCTCAGGGAACAAGGAAATATTTATTGGGGAGAAGATAAGGAAGAAAAACTAGTATTGGGAGTTGGTCAGGTATCGAGTAACTTGGACGGAAAGGAATCGACAGAAAAAGCCAGTCACGAGGTCGAAGGTGAAGCGGAAATAGCTCGTACTACACCGTTGGTAAGGAGTAAAGATGAGGGGGAAGTAGAAGTGGGAGGCAGTGAGCAAATGTCAGCTGATAACCCACCCTTATCGCAAACTCAACGTTTTAGACAGGAGCAAGCGGAATGTATTTCGCTGAAAAGCGCGTTCATGGATGCACGTAATAACAAGAATGGGTATTGGCCGGAGTCAGGAATTTTGTACCATACGGGAAGTGTCAATGGGCAGCGATGTAGTCAGTTAGTTGTTCCTCAAAGCCGCAGGAAAGAAATTGTGAAGTTGGCTCACGAAAGCTTACAAGGGGGGCACTTCGCAGCAAAGAAGACGGCGGAAAGGATTAAAATGTCGTTTTGGTGGGAAGGATTGTCAAAGGAGGTGCGGAAGTGGTGCGAAGCTTGCAAGGAATGCCAGCTACGAAGGAAAGTTAAAGTGAAGGATAGGGCTCCAATTACAGCAGTAGGGAGGCCAGAACTTCCATTTCAAGTGGTTAATGCGGACGTTTTAGGGCCGATTGAGCCGAAATCTTCAAGAGGGCACCAGTATGTGTTATGTGTTGTTGATCAACATAGCAGATGGCCGGAGGCAATTTCACTAAAGGCGATAACAGCGAAAGCTACATGTGACGCTTTCATTGATATTTTCATGCGAACAGGAGTTCCGAGAATGATAGCCATGGATAACGGAACGAACTTTAAGGCTAAGCTAACACAAGAATTTTTAACTAGGTTAGGGGCCTCGCCAAAATTTTCTACGCCAGGGTATCCGCAGTCAAACGGGCTAGTGGAAAGATGGATAGGAACAATGAAGTCAATGTTGCATCACGCGATAAATACTCAAGGAAGAAACTGGGATAAGCAGTTACCATGTTTGTTATGGGCTTATAGGGAGATACCGAATTCAACTACCGGAGTCTCACCATTTTTGCTGATGTATGGTCGGGTGCCAGTGGGGCCACTGGCAATACTTAAATCAAGTTGGGTAGATGAGACGGTATTACCACAAGGAGTTGGGGAATCAGTTACTGAATATTTAATTTCTCTTCGAAATAGGGTACAGGAGGCAGAGAAATTCGCTAAAGAAAATTCGGAAGCTAAACAGCAGAAATATGTTCATCATCATAATTTGAGGTCTAAGGAAAATGAATTCGAGATAGGAGATGAGGTAGTAGTACTGATACCAACGTCAACAAATAAACTTTGCTCGAAATGGACAGGACCTGGAGAAATAGTTGCGAAAAAGTCTCCACATTCATATTTGGTAAAATTGCCAGATGAATCGGTTAGACATTTGCATCAAAATAAGTTACGGAAATATATACAGCCTATAAATGCAGTAGGGATAATCTATGAGGCTGACACAGAATTTGGGGAGGTGCAGCACGCGCCTATTCAAAGAAACCCTAAAGTAGATAAACTTTTAGAGAGGATCTGTGTTTCTGAGGAATGGAAACATTTAGATAGGTCACAAAGGAATCAGTTGAGCAGATTAATCAAATCTTTCCATGTAGTGTTTGACGGGGAGATTAAATGTGCGAAGGATCCCACAGTATCAGGTTAAAAACGGGAGTTGAAAGAAAGCAACCCCATGTTTATAAGGTACCTGAGGCGTTGAAGCCACAGGTGGAAAAGCAAATTGCTGATTTGTTAGAAAGAGGTTTAATTGAACCTTCCACAGCAGAGATTGCTTACCCTATTGTGTGTGTAGCGAAACGGGACGGAAGCGTACGTTTATGTTGTGATTATCGAGGGCTTAATGCGGAAAGTCAGATTGTCCCATTTCCTATGCAAAACGCAGAAGAGCTTCGATATAAGGCAGGGGCAGCACGTTATTTGTCTACGCTAGATATTCTTAAGGAGTATTGGGAAATCCCTATGGAGAAGGAAAGTAGACATCTGACGAGTTTTGTTTCTCCGAAGGGTCAGTATCAGTGGAAAGTGATGCCGTTCGGTTTGTCAGGTGCTGCCGCAACTTTCCAAAGAGTTATGAATCAAGCTCTTAGACCACATAGTGATTATGCTGAAAGTTTCATCGATGATATAATTGTCTATTCGTCAACGTGGGAAGAACATCTTAAACATTTAAGAGCCGTACTCAATACTTTACAGACATTGAACTTTACGGCTAATTTAGAGAAATGCTCTTTTGGCAAGTCGGAGGTAAAATATTTAGGTCACATAGTAGGCTCAGGCAGACATGGCCCAGATCCAGAGAAATTGCAGGTCATTAAAAATTTTAAGCCACCTAGAACCAAAAAGGCATTAAGATCAGTTTTGGGGTTATATAATTACTATCGAGAGTATGTTCCGAATTATGCAAAAGTAACTAGGCCGTTAACTGATCTCACGAGAAAATCTATACCTAATGATATACCTTGGGGGTCTGAAGCCGAGAAGGCATTCAAAGAATTAAAGGATGCTTTGTGCACGGCATCGTCTTTATATACGCCGGATATACGGAAACCTTTTGAAATTAACACAGACGCCTCACTAATAGGTATTGGAGCGTGTTTACTTCAACGAGATGAGTATGGGAAAGCTAGACCGATAACATTTGCTAGCCAGAAATTAACTAGCGCTCAGTCTAAATGGAGCACTATAGAAAGAGAGGCGTATGCAATAATTTGGGCTCTCGACAAGTTCGAAACTTGGACATACGGAAATAAAATTTTGTTGCATACAGACCATAACCCATTAAAGTACTTAACCGATGGGATACCCCGGAATGCTAGATTACAGAGATGGGCATTAGCTCTATCCCGCTTCCAAGTCACTGTAATGCATAAACCAGGAGCTAAAAACTCCGATGCAGACGCATTGTCGAGGATCCCTCACGAATGTATAAGTGACCAATAATCTGAACTAAATTGAAAAAAAAAAGAAACTAATGTTGGTATCATATATATATATATATTTTGTGTGTGTTTGTTTATTATTGTAACACTAGAAAGGATAATGTTCAATGCTAGTATGGCAAAAAGTATATAGATATTGTAATTTTCATTTATTATTTTTTTTGTATTATTGTGGTTACTCTAGAAAAGATTGTGTTATTAGGGTATATTAGTAAACGAATTATTCCTTACAGAAGTGTCAGTGAGTTGATATTGCAATGTTTTGTTTGTATCGCTATAGAAATTTGGACATGTGCAGTTTTTATGTTTATGTGTTTTAAGTGTTCTTTTTTGTGTTAGTGTTTATAACTGTAGGATGACCCTTTTTTTTTGCTCTCTGATTTTACTGTGATTCCTTGTGCTGTGTCCCGGAAAAGAGGGACTACCTGGTAAGTGCTAAAATAATATGGGTTTCAAATTTTTCGACTCAGTCGTAAATATTTACAAACCAGAGGGGAGGTGTGAAGTTCCTTCCCCTGATGAAAGACGAAGAACGGAAGTGACTTACCCCGGAAAAACCGGTCGAGGCAGGCTGGTGGGGGGAAGAAAGACTGGACGGAGAGGGTACTGGGAGTTGGACCGGCGAGCATGCCGTGTGAGAACGTAGAGAAAAGAAATAAGTTTTAATTTTTTTTGCGCGTCTTGTATATATATATATTGTATATAGTTTATTTTACAGTGTACTCGTTGTATGGTGTATCCATAGTGCAGTTTGTGTAATAAATTAGTGAAGAAAATGTCAAAGCGGACAAGTGTTATTTTCCCACTATGGTAAGCTTACACAGAAGAACCCACCTCGTGTTTGAACGAGCGCGAGGCATGACAAATTCATTTTGGAATTATCATTTAATTTATTAAATTATCCAATGTATTTACTGTTCATGCCAACAATAGCAGTGTGGGTGGTGTACCAGATTGTCAATGTCGCTATGCACAGAATAAATTATTTCTTCTAACCATCGAAATCAAGAAAACCGACAATTCTGTTCCGAATATCACTGGTAAAGAACACTAGAAAATATATGAGATGTTATCTAAAGTGAAATGGAATGATAAACATCTAGCGGCAAAAGGTAAAGTATGGGGAACACCAAGCGATGTATCACGGGTCAACTAGTAATGCCTTCCCACACTGAATCTTAAAAAAAGTGGGGGATTGCAATTTTTATAAGAATTTACATAGACTGAAGCTTTCCAAATGGTCTAGAGTTTGGATATTATATGGTATATCGTGCAATTCCACCGTACGCCCTGCATCCAGTATTTATTAAAAAAAATGATGCAGGACATAAGGATATTACAAAATAGTCTGAATACAATTTGAAATTCACAGATTAAATTGAACATCTGTTTTGTTGCAGCAAAAAGAGGAGATAAACTTAATATTAAATTGAACACCTGTTTTGTTGCAGCAAAAGAGGAGATAAACATAATTAGAAAACAGATAAACATAATGAGATAATTATAATTAGTGCTGGCAACACAATTTTATAATGAATTGTAATAAAAATGCTAATAATGTACATAGGTTATTTCAGATATAAAGGTTTATTGCACTTTATAAAGTTTACGAGTAGAGTCATTTTGTCCATAATCACAGCATGTAAAAGTTCACTGAATTTATGCATTATGTGGATTTACACTTGACAGAGATCTAGGTCGTAGGAAGAGAGTCGTTCCATAATGTTTTGAAACTTTGGATACTGCTGTTTATCTTTAATTAGAAACCTTTGGAATGCCAGGAGATCAGATCCTAGGGATTTTATGTGAATATCCTCCCTTTAAGGGGCATGCAAAAGTGTAATGATCAGGAGTTCTCTATTCCCCACATTTGCAGATATCGGAGTTCACCATATTAGTCATTGGTTATGCCCAAATTCCGGCTTCGTAATTTACCATTTTTGATATGACTGTTTTTAGACGAATCCGTGTTATATGGAGATTTACGTCCTAGTTATATCCATGCATACGTCGTAGGCAGTAAGCTATTGATGTTGTACGAAGTTTAATATTTTGTAGATGAGGAATCCAGGAGAATTTCTTGTTGATTGTTAAACCGAGGCACTTGATTATATTCACAGATTTGATCTTTTGATTATCAAATTTTAGAGCTAAAGTTTTAGGTGTATTTTTCCATGTTTTATGGATCACTAAGACTTGAGACTTAATATGTAAAATTTGCAGTTTTTGAATTTTGCAAAGTTGGTTAAATATCTGAAGTGTTTCGTTGCAATAATCCTGTAAAATATCTCTGGTACGGGCGCTTGTAATAAAAGCAATATCGTCTGCAAAAGCTACAATTTTTGAGTGATCTGGCCCTAGATCGACAATAATGTTGTTGAAACTGATATTTCAGAGATCTGCACTCATGCAAGATCCCTGGGGACATCCTACGACTTGATAACGCACAATTTCAGTATTGTAAAAAATCATACTTTTCCTGTTTCTGAAGTAATCTTGAATAATTAGTAACAAATTTTGAGGGCACTTAAAGAAACGCAGCGATTGTAATACCGTTGGACACCATAAAGAATCAAAAGCTGATTTTAAGTCGAGGCATATTATTGCAGAATGAAGTTGGTTGATTTTATTGTTTCTGACTTGTTCAAGAGCTGAATTAATTGCATGACTTGTTGAAAGTGGGCTTTGAAATCCAAACTGGTTATTGCTTATTAAGGTTTCACAATTTTAGGCGGCTGATGAGACTTCTTTCCAAACCTTTTTTCAGGGCTGCGAGAAGACTTATGAGATTAAGATTTGGAGTCATCGAAGCTTTATTCTTCTTATTGAAGAGTACTATATTACCAATTTTTAGACAATCAGGAAAGGTCGAGAGCTCCATACATCGATTACAAAAACTACAGCTTATATCAGGATGTGCTGGATTAATTAATTTTATGGGATTATCGATGCCATCTGAGCCTGGTGCCTTTTTTAAAGCTAGCCTTTTAGTTATTTGTTTGATTTCTTGTTTTGAGAATGGAATTATGTTTTCTGTTTGCGGAATGTCATTGCAATTGCAGATTGTGTTTTGAGTAAGAGAATCTTCAGCTGGATCATCTTTTAGAAAGATAGAGACAAGAATTTTATTTAGGGCTGAGAGAGTAGCATCTTGAATTTCAGCAGAATTTAAAAGCAAATTTGAGAGAAGTTGGATTTGCGACGGTTTGAATATTTTACTACTGGCGATCTTGTATAAGAAGCCATAAATTTCTTTACTGTTTGAACAATATTTGTGAAAACTTTTTAATTTAGATTAGAGAACATATTTTTGTAGCTTGCATTTTAGTTTTTGAATTTAAGCCAGGCTTGGTGTCTTAATTCATCGTCAGTAATCGATTTCATTTTCCGTTTCAATGCTCTCGTCTTATGCTTCTGAGCGCGTAACTCTTTAGTCCACCAATTTATATGAAAGTAAGGTTTTGGAGATTGTATTGGTAAGGTATCTTCACAGATTTCTTGGATTTTTGTTATAAATTCTTCTGTTGCTTTATTTAGATATTCTTTTGTTGCAATGAGTTGGAAGGAAAAAGTCATTGGAAGTACGGATTGTTGAATTTGCTTAATAATGTTCTTTTCTTTCTTTTTAGTAATTTTAAAACGTTTCATTAAAACCGATTCTGAGTTCTCTTTTGATTTCAAAAGTAATATATTTTTAGTGGGAGAGTCAGTGGGGGTATATTTAGTTGTCTTCTTCAATTTTGCGATTTGAATCGAATTAATTAGGTGATTGGAAGTAACTACGAGATCATTAATAATAATAATAATAATAACTCTTTTCTCAGACATTATTTCTAATCCTTCTCTAAGACACTGTTTCGAAAGAAGGTAAATCCGAGGCTTAATCATGAATGACAAGCTTATGTGAACTGAAGAATCCATCAAGGAACTTTCCTTTTGGACTTGTGGAGTTGGAGCCCCAAAGCTGATTGTGTGAATTGAAGTCTCCACAAATAATGTGTGGAGCTTGAAATAGGTAATGCGTGGAGTATATTTAGCGGATTTCTGTCACAGGTAATGTGGGGAGCTTGTCTAGCGGCAAAAGTATTTTTAAAGAAAGTGAGGGAAAATGTTTCATAAAATTGCTTACAGAAATTTCATTTGGCGATACGAAACCAAGTCATTTATTGCGTAAGATGAAAATCACTTGCTGAACAAATATAATGGCTAAGGGTTATCAAACCTTGTGGCTTGAGAAATTGCCAGAATCCGTTAAAAGTATGAAAACTTAGGTAACTTATCGATAATTGCGGATAAAATATTTGAAATGAACTCAACGAGAGAAATTTATTCTACTAGTGCAGACAATTTTGTAATGAATACTGACCTTGATAAAATCTCTAACTCAGAAAAACAAATTTCGGAATTAATTGTTCACAGACTGTCTAGAATTAAATATCGATACTCTAGTTTTAATCGAAGCAAGAGCCATTCAAGGAAAAAATATAATCCCAATAGATACTACTGCTACTATCACTTTAAATTGGTGATATCCTAAAAAATTTAAAAGCCCATGTAGCTGGAAGGCGTCGGAAAATTCCGATCATCAGTAGATTCGATGGCAGGTTCTGATGCACATGAATTAAAAGATTGCCGTAAATATCCATTATTCGGTCGGTTTATGCTTTCTTATGGACACTGGTGCAGATTTATCCATCACTCCGACAACATCAAACCATAAAATACGTAATTCTTTCAAATTGTATGCTGCAAATGGAACAATAAGACCCATTTTCGGTTTAAAAATTTTAACTCTAGGTTTAGGCCTGCATCCTGTCATTCCAATTTCCTTTAGTAATCGCTAAAGTGGATCGAGCTATTTTAAGCGCAGATCCTTTTAATCAAATTGAAATTAGCCGATGCTCCATTTAATTTTTAATATTGTTCCATGTACTGATAGTGCGTAGCGATAATCATAACGCTCTCAAGTGTTCTACCGCAGTTATATTTCCTGCGCGCGGTTTGTACCTCCTTCATTTTTGATAGCCGAATACAAACCGTCGTCTTTATCCGAATTTAGATGTTGTGTTTCTAGCCTTAGTTTTCCTACCTCTTATACTACAACCCAAACATCGTGATTCAAGATAGTGAAAATCCATGATTTATGGTTGCTGCAATAGAAACATTAATATACAGAAAAAATATAAATTTTTGCTTCTACTGCTATTTTTACGTCATTCGATATGGCGGCGTTTCGGGAACTTCACTTCCAAAGACCACGTGATGGCAGAACTTTTGATTCCGAGATGTCATTTGAATTGGAAGATGTAAAAAGGGACTATATGGCAAAAGTCTCATTTTGCAGAAAAAAAAAAAAAAAAAAAAAAAAAAAAAAAAAAAAAAAAAAACTATCTCGTTTTTTACAAGAATATCAGAAGACGTTTGAAAAATGGTGATTAGATTACATGGACCCTAGTTACATCGATCTCATAATTTCGTGTTGTTGACTTCTGACATTGTTGTGAAGCATTTTTGCTGCTCCTGTAGAATTTAAAGTTTGTCAAATAGCCCCTTTTTACATCTTCCAATTAATTTCCATGTGGATTATTTTTCCATGTGGATTATTATTATTAGTCTTATTTTTGCTACATAAATCTATGGATGCCTAATAATTAATTTTTAAATTTTTTCAGGGATGATAAATGCATACCTATTGGAGGCGAATGCGCATTTTGGTCAGGACCCAACTGCTGTGGATTGAGGACTCGATGCCATGTCATGGGCAAAAAAGTGAGCCCGATGTCTAAACATAAACCCGCCGTATATCGAAATATATGCGACGAATACAGGTTGGGTGTGTGGCTTGACGATGCAGGCAAATGGTTTAAAAACACTTTCGGCTAAGCACATGATAAAAGCAGGCAGTTGATGAGTTTGTTTTGCATTAAATAAAAACTTTAAAATTGTTATAAGTGCTTATTTTCTTTATTGTTGCTTCTAATTCAATCTCAAATGATGCTGTTTAGATTATGTGTAAAATAAAACATATGTAGATTGTGTGACATCTTGTTTAAAAGAATTTTTAAAATGCAAGATACAATTCAGATGCTGCTTTTAATTGATATTACTATAATAGTTAGGCTTTGATTTATTCCAAATAATAAGCAAAAAGGATGAAAATTTCATATCATATTCTGCTAGAATTTCAAAAGTATCATACATTATTTCATTTTTATCACTATTTCATTTCATCATACGAATGTTCAAAGTCTAAATGGATGGGAGCCCACCAGCGGCCGAGCGGTAAAGTCGCTGAACACTGGTAGTTCGGTCCGAGGTTCGAATCCCGCGAACGGGCTGGTTGCATGGGTGTTTTCGTGGTTTTCCCCATGTGTAACGTGTGTACGAGCCAGTTTCCCTTAGAAAGCCCTCCACGAAGGCATCCCTCCTCTTAGGCAGATAGCTTTAGTGTGCTTTGCCATAATTAAATACACTACACTACACCACTAAATGGATGGTGACGCTAAAGAGCCTAATTTTCCCCCATAAAGTCTGTCGAGACATTAGGTTATTTCTTTGAAAGCAGGCAAGAGGGAAAATGAGCAAAGCCTTCGCCGGGAATCGAACCGCGGACCTCTGGAATACACGCCCAGCGTGCAGAACACCACACAACGAAGGCATGCTAAGAAGACGGGAGATGTACCTTATACTCCCCCTTTTAAAGGGCGACTGGTGTTCTCAGGGAACCCAATCGCCAAATCCTGGGTGTGGAGAATCATCATCCACCAACCTTTTAGTTCGGGCGACACTTATTGAGACATTAAAGTATTTTTTTGGAAGCAGGCAAGATGAAAAATGAACTGGCTTACTCAATAACTGGTTCACTCTTCCGGGTAGTAATGATACTACTTAATTTTTTGTTAAAGCAGAGTTTGATGTTAGAGTCATTAACTTGGAAATCGTTGGGAAACATCCTCCTGTATTGTTTTGAGTACTTTGTTAAACTTCGTAGACTTAGGATGTATAAAATTGTTTTTACACTTTTTAATACTATTAGATTTTGTTTAGGGATTCTGTATTTAATAAGACCTTTAACTAGGTCAGTGAAATTTTATAGACAATGGAGTTGTTATTTAAAAAAATATCTAGTGCTGCAAGTGCTTAATGCGAAGGTAATTTTTTTATTTCTTTAACTAAGTTATTCCTTTTGAATTTATTAGCAATTGCACTGTAACAGTCAAAAGACGAAACAAAAGCTTTTGTAAAGTTGCCTCGAGAAATTCTGTTGGTTTTTGATAAGCGTTTTGATAGCAAATTTCTATTAGCATTCCGATTTCTTCCCGTAAGCAAGTAACATTGTTGGTAGCCACCAGTTGGCTATGTATGCTTTCGCCAGGAATCGAACCACGGACTTCTGGAATATGCGCATAGCATGCAGACCACCACATCACGAAGGCATGCAAAGAAGGCGGAAGAAATACCTTATCAGTCACTAATTATATTTCCGTAGTTAATTGAAAACATATTTTTTATGCTTCCTTTATGTTATCCA
Source organism: Stegodyphus dumicola (assembly GCF_044657685.1). Lineage (NCBI taxonomy): Eukaryota > Metazoa > Arthropoda > Arachnida > Araneae > Eresidae > Stegodyphus > Stegodyphus dumicola. The sequence continues at coordinate 127,205,015 of NC_140771.1, read as the reverse complement.
AATTTAATTTTTTAGACTAAAACTTCAAACATTAATAAAGTTAAGTAAGAAAAATTAGATTTTATGCTAGCGCAGTGAAGTGACTTGTTTTAACATCCTTGTAAAAGTATATGTTAGTAAAGTGTTGTTAATCAAAATTTATGGTGTTGATGAAATGTTATAAGCTTAGTTTAATATACATAACTTTAAGCCAATAAATAAAGCATCAACCCTTCATCAACATCATAAATTTGATATAAGCAAAATATTGAATAAATATCGAATTATATTTGCTTCATAAATATGCTTGTTAATTATAAATATTTACTTTTCCAAGGGCAAAATTTTACTTCAACAGTATCGAGGGCCTGATTTCAGCCATTTCTACAAGGAGAAACGGGCACGTGCCCGAACCTCCATTTTCTGGCGGAACTCTACCATACAGTCAAAGTGTATGTATTTTTTAAAATTCTAAGTGTTAATATTATTAAATCAGAAGCAGACATATAATGCTACATTTGATAGATATTTTGATTTTAACGCAATGCGGCTTCATCTCACATTCTTGCTGGCTAACGCTATTATTAAATAAAGTTTCAGCTCGAAAATATATTATGCTGAATTTTACAGGCAGTCAGACAGTGATATTTTATGCAAGGCGTTCTCAACCATGGTTATTATTATTATTATTACTCTCTGTTTTCAGAGGGGAAAAAATCCTGGTTTAAAAATGTGTAAGTTTATATTTTACGCAATATATATTGAACTGAAACCATGAGAGTGAAACGAACGTGAATTACAAATTTTAATTTAAATAACTTTGAATTACCCCCGAAAAAAAAACATTAATTAAAATTTTGTTACACGAAATTCTTTAAGATGAATTGCACTTTGGGAAATTTATTTTAAGTCAACTTTTTCTATTTTTTCCATTAATAGTTCGCAATCATCCACTCTGTTTAATTAGCTTTTCAGCAAAAGCCCAATTTTCAGAGCAAACTTTATAAGTATGTGCTCAACGTATGTCTCCTAGGCGGTGTTAGTCGAAAACGTCATGGTACGAAACATCGCGAGAGAAAAAAAGCAAAGAGAAAGCATCGCAGTTCTAATACATAGTGGTACAAAATATCGTCGTCGAATATAAAGCGGTTCAAAAACTTCGTAGTTTAAAAACATCGTCGTCGAAAATACCGTGGTAAAAAATAAAGTATCTAGAAATCATCGCATGACGACAACATCGCACACATGCGTTTTTTCAGGTTTTAAAAACTGTAAATTAATTCTCGCACAATGATTTGGGAACACAAGAAGGAAAGAGGGATATTTTTACTTTTATATTTCATATTTTTGAATGAACTAATAAATTTTTGATGCAAAAGTAAGAAGGAAACTTAAGCATTTAAAAATTGAAAATTAATAGAAAATTAATGCAATTTATAGCACTTAATAGAATTTAAAATTTACATAGTTAATTAACGAAGGTCATTAGTCCTTGGGGACAAAGTGAATACATGAATTATAGTATTTAAGATGACCAGCAGTTACTTTGATTTTTTTCCCTTCATCCCTCTTTTCGTAATGTATTCGCTCAATATAGAGAGTTATGCAGAAGAATAATAGCCGGTATAATGCTATATAGCCAACTAGCGGCTACTGATAATGTTACTTGCTTACGGAAAAAAATGGAAATCCCAATAGGGATTTGCTATCAAAACTCTTATAAAAAACCAACGAAATTTCTCGAGGGAACTTTACAAAAGCTTTTGTTTCGTCTTCTGACTTTTACAGTAAAACTGCTAATAAATTCAAAAGCAATAACTTAGTTAAAGAAATCAAAACATTACCTTCGCATTAAAGCACTTGCAGCACTAGATAATATTTAAAATAAAAACTCCATTGTCTATAAAATTTCACTGACCTGGTTAAAGGTCTTATTAAATACAGAATCCCTAAACAAAATCTAATAGTATTTAACAGTGTGAAACCGATTTTATACGTCCTAACTCTATGCAGTTTAACAAAATACTCAAAACAATACAAAAAATGTTTCCCAATGATTTCCAAGTTAATGACTCTAACATCAAAATCTGCTTTATATACAACAAAAAATTAAGTAGTATCATTACTATCCGCAAGAGTAAACCAGTTATATTAATAGCTAACAACTTAAGGAATTCGTGAATTTAGACATTAATTTCACAGTTAACTGCGATCCTAGTAAGAATATTTTATTTAAAAGTTTAAACACAACCTTGACCAATTTATAAATACCACCATCTACAAATACAGATATTCACTCAATTCGTTTAAAGAATGGAAACATCATGTTTACAATAGTATTGTGGCTTTCTACGGGTTCGTGGATTTGGAGTAATTGATGACAACACTTGACGAAAAATCAAAACACAATTCATTCGTCAGTATTGCACAGGACAGTTCTAAAGACACTTTTAGAGTCGTCGAAAAACTACGAGAAATACGCTGAAACAATCAGCAGCATAGCCTTCAGACTGTGATGAAGACAGCTTCATGGCAAATCACTCAAGTACAGAATCCAAGTCGGTCGATCGCTCTTAAGCTAATCTCCGAATTCTGCTTCAGAGATTAGCTTTAGCTTAGGAACATTTCATGCCTTATTTAGAAATCTTGCCTTTCCTTGCCACTTCTAAGCCCGCTCTGCGGGGTATCTTACCGCAAATGGGCATTTCGTAATAGTATTAAAAATAATAATAATAAACCGCAATTCAATAATATGAATGACATCAATTTTTAACTCCAAGGTGTTTTAAGAAAAGTACAGAACTTAAAATCCAATTTATTATTGCTACTATTGAAAAAGCTAACAACAATTTTAGTACTATTTCTGAAAGATTCTCTCAAGAAATTGTTAGCAATGAACTCAATAATAAAATTAAAAATTACAATTAACAAATTAAAATCTCTAAAGTTCAAGAAAGTCACTTATTAATAAATTAAAATTATCAGTAAACAACATTATTATAAATTTTCCGGTGTGTATGCATTTCCGAAATTTCATAAAAATCCAATCCAATTCAGATTTATAGCTAACAGAGTACATCATTACAGAAAGGAAATCGAAAATAATTTTACGGAAATTCTCAAAAATGCTTGTATTATGGCCCAGAATCAAACTAATATTAAATTACACAACAACACGATTATCAACAATAATTAGAAAGTTATTAAAACTATTAACAAACGAAAAAAGTACAGTATCAGTTACTACGATTTTGTGAATTTATACACCACCTCGCCACTTAATAAAATTTACGATAGTTTAATTGAGGTGTATCACCTATTTCCCAGCCATTAGAACAATTAAATGATTTTGACAAATGTGACTCTTATCTTGAATGTCTACTTTTCCGAAATTTTATTAAACAGCAAATTGAAATTTTTCTACTAATTAGCGGTGTTCCTATGAAAAGTAGCTATTCAATTGTAACCTGTTCTTCTTCGTAAAGGAATATAATATTGTTAACAATTACCAACAACCAGAACTTTTTCAGTTTAGCTACTGGTAAACATATGTATAGGCTACATTGATGAGACCAATGCCATTAAAAATTACAATGAAATTAAAAAATCTGGTGTGACACATGATTTCCTTTCGTCCAATCTATTATATACAATTTTTTGCTGCATTTCATTTATACTTACTTACTAGAATATCATTACAGATATATTTCCCATTCAATTCAGTTCTGACTTCTCAGCAAGGCAAAACTGCGTAAAAACTCAAGACATCTTCATTAAAAATTGTAAAATTTCGAAAAACATAAAAAAACCAAATACAGTTAAAAAGTTACAATTAAAATTAGAGTTTCGATGCAAAAGCAAGCAATTCAGCCAGCCTGCAAATGACATCATATGAATGATTTGGAACTTGGTGGTGGCGTAACAGATGCTTAGCCAAGAAACTTGACAAAACAGGCATAGTCGGATTCAGGATCATTTTGTTATTGAGTAAAGGTATTCTGCATTTGCAATATTTGGTTCACATAGGGATGGGTGTCAAATGCGATGATAGAAGTGTGTGGTCTAAAAGAAAATGTGGAATTAAGAGTAACTTACCCCCAAAGGATGACACTTCAAATAATGTGAATTACGAGAAATTTATTATATCTTGACATCGTCAAATTTTAAATTAATACTAGTATAAATCAAGAAAACATATCCAGACAGAAGACAATAGACGGCAAACTACTGAAGACAATCGACGGCAGTAAGAATTAGTCCTACCATTTTGAGACCTAGGCTTTCGTACACAAAATGCGTAAAGTTCCAATCTAAAAAATCTCAGTTCATCTTCGTTACACAAAGTTACATGATAACAAAATTCCATTTTTATAGCGAAGAACTTTGACTTGAGTTATTATTCCAGTATATTTTTGTGGAAACAGAAGGCCAATTCTAGCATCAAGACGCAACACGTGCACGGGAATTCCTTTCGAGAACGTCTCAAGTGGTAAAACATCATTCATTTATCGCAGAAGTCAGCATCTAGATCAATTTTAGTTGAATCTTCATATCACTTACTATTATTTTTTTTGACAAAATGCATTCTCTTGAAACTATATGGAGATATTCACAAGGGCGTAGCTAGAGGGGGGCATCTGTCCCCGGGCGCAGAATCCAAGGGGCGCCAAACTGATGTTACGACATTTTAGAATTAAATGTTTTCCATCCTTGGCAAACAGTAGGGGGCGCGAAATCTTCAGTTGTCCCTGTGCGCTGAAAACCCTAGCTACGACTCTGGATGTTCGTCAGAAAGGCACGAAAAAGAACAAATTGCAGACACGCATCATCCGCGGTGAGGACGGACAGAAGCCCGCCTTACATCTTCGGAGTCTAGCAGCAGAAGAGAGAGAGAGAACCGGTTGTAGTGGTCAATCTCGCTCTGTCATTGAGCGGTCGCAGTGAACAAACTTGATGTTGAATAAATGTGGAGGCTTGCCTGCACACAAGCATCTTATGCACCCTACATTTTTATTAGCTCAGCAGATATTCCTTGAAGAAAGAAGGTAGCCTCAAACCGTCTGGCCAGGAGGAAAGCTTAAATGAATTCTAGATGCATAATAGGATGATGAAACTTGAAATTATTGCTGGATAAAAATACCTCTTTTATTTCTTGTTAGTGAATTTTTTATTGTTACCGTTACATTATTAAAATATTATTTAGATTAGAGCAGAAGCTGCAGGCTCGTTAGCTGGAGGAACATAAGGAAAGCAGGAGGAACAAGAGGAAAAAAGGGGCATATATCAGGTCTAGTTCAATAGGAGCAAGGTTTTGGTTTGCAATCTTCTCACTGGCTTTTAAGAATTTCGATGAAATTAGTATTTCAATTTACACGTAAAATTTTTTTAAATTAGTATTTTACATATTTTTTTTAAAAAATCTTATATATCCCCTCTTTAAAGAGAAAAGGGATTAGCGATAGAAAATACTTTTTAGAGTAAAAGCATTGCACCATTATAAAGTAATGCAAATATAATTTGAAAAATATGATTCATGAAAATTTTGAATTGTAGCAATTTTTAAATAAGCACATTGTAAAGCTCAAATTTTGAGTTTTCTACTGAAGATTAAGCCCTGTTAAATTTTAACTATTTCAGCTATTTTAACTTTGAAAACCTGCTTATTATTTAGAGTCCATATTATCTTAATTCATCAGGTAAGGTTTTTCAAACTTTTCACAGAACATCACAAATATAAAGAAATTATGTAACCCATTATTTATTTGATTAACTATATTAAACAATAAAAATTTATATCACTAATTTTCATATTTATGAATTACATTTAAACGTTACGAATTACATAAATACTGTTAATACCTTACTGAAATTTGTATGTATTCGTTGTTATTTTTCATTTCTAATGTCCTTAATTTACATAATTTTGGAAGCCTTGGCAGTATTTCAAAGCAACATTTCCATCAACTGGACATATCCCACTTAACTGACTGATATGTTTTTTCATCAGTGTTTAAAGAGATGCTTGGCGGTTACTTGTAAAGACCTGTGTACTTTACATAACATAACTGGCTTTTGAGAACTGCACTGATGCATTCTAAAATAAATAAATAAATAAATAAAATAATATAAAGTAAAATGATAATTATGTAAAAAAGTTACACTTAATCATTAAATGTGGGCTTCCAACTTTTTCTTGTATGAGGAGGGTAAAAAGAACAATTATACAGAGGTGAAAACAGGGCTCTGTTTCTGAACCAGTACTTTCTCAAAATGCTCCACATACAATGACTAATAAACATAATATTTACCATAATTTCAAATAACTTTTCCCTGCTTATTTGACTTATACTATTTGCTTATTTGACTGCTTACTGCTTATTTGACTTTGAATTATATTGCTCATAAATATTTTTATTGCAATTATTCAATTTCTAAAATTATTATTAATTTCTATAGTCATTATAACAATATGCACAATTATAACAATTAACACTTTCAATATTTAACTCAAAACACAGTTTCATGAAATTTTCTGGAGTAATATTCAAAATTATTTCATTCATTTTTATTATTTACCTCATCCCTACATATAATAAAAGAAAGAGTCTCTGTGTGTGTGTGTGTGTGTGTGTGTGTCTTTCGTTTGCACTGCGCGTAAGCTAATAGACCCACGGTTGCGAAATTTGATACACAGGTGCATCTAGACAAGAGCTAGTGCATCTCGAAGCGAGTTTTTCGAAATTCGAATTAGAATGTTTTTTATTTTGTGTTTTGTGACGAAATCGCGTCATTTTGAGACATAATGGGCTATAGGAAAGCCAGATTTTACTCTACGCACTCCATTTTCACATCGTCATGAAATGTAGGCACTTAGCTATTTTACGAACTTAAAATAAATTTCGTGTTTCAATAAATCGATTAAATACAAATTTATTTAAAAAAGCGAGTTTAACACCTTTTCGACGGGACTTTTTCTAAAAAAGTTTATGTTTAAAAATGTACAGTTTATTTTTCTTTGATTTTTGGACAAGTTAAACTTTCATCCTTGCGACTGCTTATACAAAAAGAATTTTGGAAAAATGATAATATTTGTATTTTAAAAAAAAATTTAAATGAAGCTTCCGACTACACTTCTCACATCTCACATCTTTACAAATGCGATTTTGGCAACAATTTTCCTGTCTTATTGTTGTTGATAGATTTTTGATGAAATCGCATCATTTTGAATAGTTTCATTCTTTTAGAAATATGGGCTTGGCAACAATTTTTCATCGTATTTCTTATGTAACTGTTTTTAAGAGATTGGCATATTTCATTTTCATTTTTTATATATATAATACATTTTTGATTTTTTTGATAAAGTTGTTCTGCAGAGTAAAATTCTGCACGGAATTTTTTGTTTTTTGAGTTTCTTTCATGTTATTTTTTGCTTATTTCACTATTTGTAAGATATTGAAAAGCTCTGCATGATTTTTCTTTCTTCAACGGAAAGTTGGTTAATTTTTTTATTAAGATAATTAATATTTGTGTTAAGGGACAGAGCTTATTTTAATGTAATTTTGTTCTTTTGAAAATATAAGATAAAATATCATTAATTATACTTTGCTTTTCAGAACTTTTTTTTTTTTTTTTTTTTTTTTTGTATTCTTTTATGTTATTTATTGCTTATTTCTATTGTTTTTAAGATATTGAAAAGTTTTGAGTGATTTTTTTAAGAAACAAAGTTCTTAACCTCCTTTATACCATTTGAGGTCTTAAGATTTTGCAAAGGAAATTTGGTTAATTTATTTATTAGGATAATTAATATTTATATTAAGGGATATTGCTTATTTCATTGTATTTTTGTTATACGTAATAACTTTTTTTATGAAGTTGTTCTGCAGAGTAAAATTCTACGCAGTTTTTAAATTTAACGTTTGGTGTTCCCTTCAGCCATTTTTCCGGTACATTTAAAAGCCAGACGAAGGCTGACAGCGAAGCTGCTAGCTTTCAAAATAATTCCTAAATTCTTAATATTCATTCAAAAATTTTAACAATCATTCAGATATATTTAATCATATTAAGATTTAATAACTTTCCTAAAATGTAAGTAAAAGTCTTAATTCTCGTTTCTTAATTTATTGAACATAATCGTACGGATTTTGTATTTACTTAGCTATTTTTAGTAGAATTGTAATTAAAATTGTTTTATTTCCCCGTGCAATGCAGCGTGTGACGAGTTTTAAGAGAAAGCTAGGCCAGAAAGTAAAAATGCAGGAGCACGCGCATTTAATATATAGATAGCTCGTAATTGACATTTAATCTGAATAAATGTAATTGACTACTATGTTAGCTGTGACCGTAATTCTACTCTTTTGCTTTCGAGAAATCTCGAGGGAACGGAAACTACCAGAACATTCTCGAGCAGCACGATTGAAAAGCTTAAAAAAGCCTTAAACAAACATCTCAGTTCAGTTATTTACTTAGGTGTTGTTATTTATTGTAGCGAATTCGTGGTGAGATCGGATTAGCTTTCTCTGCGCTTTGGATTGCATTCTACTTAACGTTTTAGTAGTTTACTACTATGTGATATTGAGATATTTTTCGAACATCTTTGAGAAAAAAAACCTAGTGTTTTGTGACATTTTTTGTGATAAGAATAAATTTTATTAACTTCTTATTGGACTTTCGCATTCAATCTATAACGAAGCCGTACACACGCAACAAGGTTTGGTGTCAGAAGTGGGATTTGAATGCCAGTAACAAGAGCGATGGAGGAGCAGTTCAGATACCTCATGGCAGCCTTTGCTGCCTTTAAAGAAGAGATGAAAAAATCCGTTAAAGAAGACATGAATGGTAGCCGAGATTCCATTAAAGAGGAGATGAAATTCGCCAAGAATCTGTTAGAGAAGATATGAAATCCGTTCAAGAAAAGATGGAAGAAACAGTTAAAGAAAAAATAAAATGAGTTCAAGAAAAGATTGAAGCAGGTCACGAGAAAATGAAAAATGAAATTACCTGCATAATAGTACCCAAATTTGAGGCTATGGAAGGCAGAATAGATGCTGCTGAGAACAGAGTTGGACTCATTGAAAAAAGAGTTTTTTCTGTGAAAGAACAAATAGAAGGAAGAGTTTCTGTCGTCCAACAACAATTCGAACAACAAATTAATGGCAGGGTTTTCTGCAGTTGCCAAAGAAGTTGACGTCAGAAGTGCACAGCGACAGCAGGAAACAATTCTGAAGGTTTAAAATTTCTATCCATGCCTGCTCGCCGCAGTCTGAAGCCATGCACATATGATGGGAAGACCTCCTGGCAAGTGTATATAAGACGCAATTTTCAATAGTGGCGAATGCGAATGGATGGGATTCCCAAGCTAAGGCCTGTCATCTCGCCGCTTCTCTGAGAACAAACGCAGCGGGTATCCATCAGAGAAAAGGATAGATTTCGAAGCTCTGTCTGGCGCGTTGATGTTGCGCTTTGGGGAGAAGTGTTTAAAAGACTACAGCAGGCTTCAGTTAAAATCGCGTCAAACAGAAGCCCACGGAAATATTCCAGGAACTCGCCACGGATGTAGAAGGGCTATCTCATCTCACGTTTTCGGAATGCCCGACAGAAACAAGAGAAATTCTGTGCTTGCGATATTTTATCAACGGCATCCCCGATCCTGAACTGCAGAAAGCTCTACGAATGGCAGATGTCAAGGATTTAAAAAGCGCTCTAGTGTACGCCATGATATTCGAACAGTCCAGCTATACCAGGAAGACCACGAACGCAGCGACATGGTGCTTACAATACATGAGAGAATATTCTTGTAGAAAGAGCACTATCACGAAGCAACTGCATTAGATATCTAATTGTACTACACAGCCAAAAGGAAGGTCTACAAATTTAGTAATGCAGTTATAGATTCATTAAGTTTATTTTGGAACAGGCAACAGGAAAAATGAGAATTTAGGTCCCAGCTGGGATTCGAACTCCAGACCTTCCAGTGCTAGCAGTGATAGCCGAACGTGTTTCCAATCACACCATGAAGGCATGCTGAAAGAAGGTGAGAAAACACCTTATACAGTAAGATAAAAACGTTTTGTTTATTCAAAGGGTTACTAAAAACTATTTCAGTTTCTTTGTTAGCGCACTTCATGTGAGCAAAATGGAAAATGCGAAAATTGTAATGTATTCATATTATTTATGTCATTAGAAGCTTGTCGGTGTTTTCTTTGTTTTCTTTTTTTTCAAATTTAAACATAATCCTGTAAAATTCTGTAACAATTTTTTTTTTTTTTTTTTACATAATGCAATCAATTATCTTACCTTGTATGGTATTATAGTGAAATACTCTTTTTGTAAATGAAATTTCATGAAAGTTACTCATAAAACATTATTGCGCGTCTAATTCTTGACTACATTTATATCTAAAGAATATATTTTGTTAAAGAATAGTTTATTTTCCTCACATGAAAAATTAAAATGCCCTTAAAGAAGGTAGAACATACAGAATTATATTTTTATCATACTTTCATTTTCACCAATTTCATGAAAGCTTTTTCAACTATATGCATGAATGAGTACGTTTCAAAAACACAAAATTATCGGGCAGAAATAAATAAATAAGATAAATTAAAAAAGTTTTTAATAAATGAACTTTTATTTAAAATGGATGTCATAATTAAAGTTCTAAAAGGAAAAAAAATTATGGAAATGATAGCTTTAATATTTCTATTTATAGAATTCGTCTACAATTTTAATTCTTGAATAATAAAGGCATGGGGAGGGCATGGTAAATTAAAAAAAATAATGTCTTATACCTTTGAGAATGAAATTAAATTAATAAAAATTAAAAAACAGATTAGACAATGGAATTGAATTAATAAATTTCGTTGCTTAGGCATCCCATGCTTCTATTATTCGTGACATAAAATTTTAGATACAGTCTGAAAATAGACTTATATAATTTACTACTCTCATTAAACTATAAGATAAATTATTTTAGAGGTTCAGGTTCGCCTCCCAACGTGGTCATTGCTCATCTTTCGTGTACCCCTGCTTCAAAATAAAAAAAAATGACTCTACAGTGGCTCCTAAACTAAAAAATGGGTGAGAAGGAACAATAATTCCTCATCATCAGGATTTGGCGATTGGGTATCCTAATCACGAGTCGCCCTTTAAAAGGTGGAATATATAAAGTATTTTCTCCCTCCTTCCCTTCATTAGACAGCATTCCACACATGGAATTCTAGAATGTTGCGGAGTGTTTGCGAATAATCTGGAACGTTCGGGAACATTCCAGATCATTGTGGAACATTCCAGAACATTCTCGAATGTTGTGGAATGTTCTGGAACATCGTGGACCATTCGAAGCCTTTTTTGTATGGATAGGGCTACCCATTGGTAAGAGCATATAAAGCAAGATCCGTCGGGGTTTCAAATTTAAGTTTCTTATCAGTGAAGTGAAGTGACTGAATAAAAACAAACAGTGAAGTATGATAATCAAAGTGATACAGTGACTGTATATAAATCGAAAATAAAATGCGAAAATTATGTAAAGTGTACTTAGGGTATTTGTTAATAAAACGTTGATTTGATATATATTTTGCAGAATGCCCAAGCGTAAAAGAGGACGAGATCTTTCCAGTTTTGAAGCAATATGGCCAAAACAAATAGAACAGCGAAAAAAAAGGCGAAACAGTCGAGGAGCGCAAAGCACGTTTATGTTCCCAACGAAGGAGAATGAGCACCGTGAGAAGCACAGCAATCGAAAGACAATGAAATGAACGAATTAAAGAAGTAAAAATTGCGACACAATCTTATAATAAAAGACTGCGAACGCAAGCCACCCGTGAGAAGCGCGGACGAGGACAAGTAAACAGTACATTGTGGACTTCATTGTACTAACAAATGAAGCATTCCACTAGGACCCGACTGAAGAATATAACAAACAAACACGTCGTAATCGGAAAAAATGGATAAAATCTGCCAATTTTACAAAGCGAAAAAATTCAGGAGAGAAATTCGCCAGGAATCTGTTGCATGAATGAAAAAATTCGATTACCACCACTATAAGCACCTCAGCAGGAATTTCTACGTTACATTATCGGAGAAACTTGAGAAAAAAACTTGAGAATGGCTATCCTAAATACAGAAGACGATTACCATAGAACTGTGGCTTCACAGCAAAAGTACAAGGGTGAGAATACAAGGCTGAGATGAACAGGAAATATTTAATCAATAGGTAGTACCATATAACCCACTACTTTCCAAAATGTTCCAAGCACACATTAACATAGAATGCCGCATTTCAGTGAAATCCATTAAATATGTCTGTAAGTATATGAACAAAGGGAGTGATATGTCAGTATTTCAAATAGCCAAATAACCAAAGTATGTCAGTATTTCAAACAACAAAACAGAAACAACGAGATATTCTTGCGCCAGATGGGAAGATACATCAGCAGTAACGAAGCAGCGTGGAGGATTTTCGATTTTCCCATACACGAACACGAGCCAATTGTGCAACATCTAGCAGTATATTTGGAGAATGGACAGAGTTTACTTCGCAAAAGAGCCCTCCCGAAAAATCGCAGGCGAACCACCTAAGAACACAACATTAACAGATTTTTTTCCAATTGTGCGAAACGGATGCATTCGCGAAAACATTATTATATGTCTACGGCCCTAGCTATTATACACGGAACACATCAAGAAAAATCTTTTAACAACGAAAAACAAGGAATTCCAACAAAGGATCATCCAGGAATCATGAAAATTAATGCACTAATCCGAGTATACACCGTACATCCGAAACAACGTCGAATGTTTGCATCTCCGGATGTTACTACACAAAATATGGGGACTAACAATTTTCACAGATCTCAAGGCTGCTGACTGTTACCAATGCCAGACGTACAGAAGAGCATGCCAATGCTTAGGACTACTGGAAAACGACAACCGCTGGGGATTAACACTACAAAAGGCCTTACTCACAGCCTCAGCTGAACAAATCAGAGACTTATTCGCCATAATTGTAACAACATGCACCCCATCGAATCCAAAACAGCTATGGGACTTCTTCAAAGAGAGTATGAGTGATGTCACGCACTGTACCAAATCCGACAAGCTCATCCGATACTGGCCATCGAATTCACCGATAAAATGAAATGAAACACTCATTTACCTAGAAGATAAGTGCTTAGCAATAAGAAACCAGACTTTAGTAAAACTTGGGATGCCAGCACCACGATAAAAGGCTTTCAGGATGCTAAACTTCGAAATTACAAACAAAAAAGCTACAACATCAGCGAACTACTTCAATACATTGCTCTTAATAAACCGCTCATTAATGACAATAAAAAACATTTACAACGTTATCATGGACCGGATCAACAAGAATACACTGGTGGAATTATTTACTTGTACGCATTAGGCAGCACCGGGAAAACGTTTCTAATAAACCTTTTGCTGGCAGAAATACGTGCTAAACAAAAACCCCCTTGCACTGGCATCATCCGGCATTGCAGCCATACTTATGGAAGGAGGACGAACTGCCCATTGCTTTCTACAACTAACGTTGAATATAGCCGAAGAACAATTCCCGGTATGTAAAATTTCAAGACCAGCTGGACGGGGTCAACTTCTAGAGCAAGCTAATATTATCTTCTGGGACGAATGCACAACGGCTCATAAAAATCATTCAAAGCCATGGATAGAACATTAAAGACTTGCGAGGAAACTCTGAAGTGATGGTAGGAGCTCTGCTTATAGTATTGGAGATTTTCGACAAACGTTTCAGTTATCCCCAAGCCAACACCAATAGATGAAATCAATGCATGCTTAAAAAATCACATCTCTGGTCACACATATAACTACTGCGACTAACAAAAAGCATGGGAAATGAACTATCGAAAGAAGTTTGCTCAAACATTGTTAAAAATAGGAGAAAGCACATATCCTACGACCAAATGATCAGCCTCATTAAACTCACCAGTAATTTCCGCAATATAGCCACTACTGAAAACAAACTCCTCGACCAAATTTATCCAAACGTTGTTCACAACTATACGAATCCGGAGTGGCTATTTCAAAGAGCAATTTTAGCAACTAAAAATAATATTGCCGACGATTTAAACTTTAATTTTCAAAAGAAAATTCCCTGTGAAGAAAAATATACAAATCGATTGACACGATGGTAAACGTTGAAGAAAGTGTCAACTTCCTTACAGAATTTTTAAACTCTTTGCAAGTATCAGGAATGCCATTACACTGCTTTCGACAGAAAATTTGATCTCTGATGATACTACTCAGAAATCTCAACTCACTAAAACTATGTAATGGAACAAGGATCGTCGTCAAACTTTTATTGAATAACATTATTGAAGTCGTACTTTTGACTGGAAAGGACAAAGGACACATAGTATTTATTCCCAGAATACCACTGATATCTACAGTACTGCCATTCCAATTTAAAGGACTTCAAATTACAATTAAATTAGCCTATAGGTTTACAGTTAACAAAGCGCAAAGACAAACTTTAAAACATTGTGGCATCAGCCTCAAAGACCCCTGCTTTTTTCTCGGTCAGCTATACATAGCTTACTCTCGAGTAGGAAATTCGAAAATTTTGTGCACATATATATCCCGGATGACAAGATGAAAAATGTTTATAAACAAGTATTGCAATTAGTTAGAATGTGTTTTCAATAAAAGAAATTTACCTGTTATATTTTAGAATTCATCCTTTTATTCCAACTGCCACACAATCTGATATCAACTCCCCAAACGAAGCCGTGTACCCAGCTAGTTAGATATAGAAATGTGCTTGCTTATCATTTTTTTAAATACTTTAAGTACATTTGCCTAAATTCTGATAAAAATAGCATTGAGAGAAACTTTCAAAAGAAGTAGTAATAATTTTTGAAATAACAAAAATTTCATTTCATATTATGCTGATATTAACATAAAGAAGTGGAACTTGATCAGAACATTCAGATTTAACATTATTTGCTGCAAGGATACAATACAAAAATGTCACATTATATTGCAAACACGTATACACCTCATCCATTCAGGCCCACCAGCGGCCGAGCGGTAAAGTCGCTAAACGCGGGTAGTTCGGTCTGAGGTTCGAATCCCGCGAACGGGCTGGCTGCATGGGCGTTTTCGTGGTTTTCCCCATGTGTAACGTGTATACGAGCCAGTTTCCCTTAGAAAGTCCTCCACGAAGGCATCCCTCCCCTTAGGCAGATAGCCCTCGTGTGCTTTGCCATAACTCAACACACCACCTCATCCATTCATCCACCTGCTGATATGCTGGTGCCTTTTCATCACTGTCCTTTTTAAAATATTTTTTGAATTTCACTATAACAGTGTTATTTCCTTTTCCCCTTTAATTATAATAACTACGATTTTTCTTTTCCCCTTCTTTATAAACATCTCTGAGGGTAGCTCCTGAGAAGAAGCTCGTTTCTATGGTATGTATTGAATGCAACCAAGTATCCGCTTATTCAAAAGAAGGCTCTCGGCAATTGACACGTTTTATTTAGGTACGACCATCTCTTGAAATTTTGTAACTAACTTGTTATATACTGATTATATCTTATTCAGTTTCGGGTTGGGATATTTTCTTTCATCGAAGTCATCATTATTCAAAAAATGAATGCTGTGTTGTAAGGCTTCAAACCTATTTTGGCTCATTGAACTTAAAAAAAAGGAGTCACCAGTAGAGGATTTGTCGACCAATATTGATGTAGTTCCGGCTTTTCACAATACTTTGTAAAATAGTCAAGCGTGAAAAACCCTAATTTCTTCGTTGGTTACAGGATACCGTGTTTTCCCCCATTTTTTTTATCCGCATAGCTGTTTGTTCCCGTTAGGATGTGGTTAACTAAATCTTCGTCCATATACCACTCAAAGAAATCCACTGCCGTCCATTTAGGGATAATCGCACAATATACAGATAGTACAACTTCAAACGGAAACGATAGTGGCGCTGGAGCACTAGGCTGAAACTCATGCCAGTTACATATAAGATGTATATCGATTGATCTATTTGAGTTTGAGCGACTACTCGTAAGATTTTCGTAAGTTGTATCTGCACCGCTTTCGTCCAATTGGTCTTCCATTTCTGACTCATCTGACAGTCTATCGTAACCATCATCCATCATAATACACAATTACTAATAATATAAAACGAAACAAAAAACAATCTAGCGTATCTCAATGTTTTTAGGATAAAATGCAACAGCGTGATAATCTAGTAATCTGCATCGTCTAACAAAACAAACTGAAATTACAGTTTATTTATAATGCGGCCACGTCGCTGACTACAGCTCAGGTCATACAGGAACTAATCACAAAAGTCTCTTGGACCCCACAGCTAAGAAAACATTTGCATGGCAGAGGGACGATCGCCACGCGATATTACGGGCGATAGCATTAAATATCCGTAATATTTTGAGCGCCCGAGTTAACTCATTCATAGGAAAGTCGAAACAAAACTCATTCCAGAGATATTTCGGACGCAGTCTTTAAGCGGTTAATGAAATTCGTTCATGAACATACGTTTATATCAGAGAAATGCATATTTCAGTCAAAAGTCCTTTTATGTACACATGATTATTAGTAAAGCTCATAGTGGAGACATGTCCCAAATCCACGTTGTGATATCGAGCTGAAAATGAATCTAATATGGGGTATGGGTATATGCCCCCCTAACAGCAATAACACAAGTTACCCAGTGTGACTGCTTACTGGACAGGAACAGTTGAGGCGTCCCTGTGTCAATCAATCCCTCTCCTATAGAAATACAATTTTCAACTCAGGGATTGTTCTTGGAGAGAGAAGGGGGAGACGAAATAGCCCTCCCAAGAATGTTCCAAATATGCTCTATAGGGTGAAGAGCAGAAGATCTGGCTGCCCAATTCATGCTGCGAATATCTCACTTCCAAGATCAGTATCTACCAGCTGAGCCCTATGTGGGCAAATGTTGGCGTCCATTAATAGAAACTCAGGACGAAATGCATCTCTGAAAATTCGAGCATACGGCTCTAATATTTACTCTTCTAGCAGTCACTAAGTCTTTATTAAACACATGCAGAGGTGCCTGTAGTCTAACATAATGCCTGCCCGAGTTGTGAGAATTACATCTAACAACTAAGCATTACACCTCCACCACCATAAGGCTTCTTTTCCCTTATGAGGGAGGAATGGTATCGTGTTCTGTGCTCTCTCCAGATGCAGGTACACCAAAAATCAGTCTACAGGCTTGATCTTGATTCCAGTACTTCACTAAAGTTGACTAAGGCGCATTTTGTCTGCACCGTCCTAAACGCACTCGTTGGTATAATGTAATGAACGGGACGCAAACAGCAGGTCGTCTGACAAACAGCCCTTCTAGCAAGCCCTTCCAACCTTCCAGCAACTATAGACCTAAAACTCGATTCTAGTGGCAGCAGACAATTTATAAGGGAGCTGTGAAACTGTAGGAGTCTTTTGTCAGCCTGCCGAAAATGCCCAATAACGTCCTCATTCGTCGTTGTAGATCTTGGTCGACCTTGTACAGGTCTTCTCGTTATAAATCCAGTGTCCTGAAACTATTTCTACAAATTGTTGACAACACTAGGCGTTACATTGAGCTCTGTAGCCATCTGCGCTTGTTTTTGGCCTGCCTCCAATCTACTGATGACTCTACTGATCATAGCATTCCATTATCGATGCATTTGTGGATAGTCGTTTTACCTGATATGTTATAAAATTTATCGAATGTTTGCAAGAAACACGGCGAATGTCATGAAGAATTGTGAGCACAAGAAACGTCGAAACTCTTGCGCTTACATCCTTCCACATTTATAGCTCTGCAGACATCCACGAGTACGCTTACGTATTCGATTCTAAATATTTGCATAATTCTTCGGCGCTATAATTAGTACCTTTCGTAAAAATTAACATAATTTTAAAATTTTCGTAATTTTGCCCACGAGTGTAGTTTCAATCAGAGAAGTTTTTTAAATTCTTGGTGGGTTTTTTTTCAGTGTTTTAGCTTGTAGTATTATTTGTGTTTCGCTGCGAATAAAATTTTTACTCCCTTGTAAGAAGTACAGGAAGTATTGTAATCGCGAAAACTTTCAGATTTCAGTTTTCGGGAAATATTCATTTTGACCATTCAAGAATCCATTTGGACTATTGTTTTTTAAGTGATGCCTATAAGCACAGATAGACTACAGAATAAATCCAAAACAGATTATAAAGTTTATTCAAATTGAATTTTTTATGACATCTGTACGTACGTATGTACGCATGCATCTTGCACAACTCAAAAACGATTAGCCGTAGACTATTGAAATTTGTATGCGGGATTGTTATATAATCTTGTCATGCACCTCTCTTTTTATTGCATTATTGCAATCAGCAATACCAAAAGTAAATATAAATATATAGATGTATATCCAGCCTTCTTCTCCGGTTTAAAAGTCCCTACCCGGCCTTTTTATTCGCAATCGTCGGTCGTAGACATATACTGAAACTACAGAAGTGTTTGAAATAAAGAAAATATTCATATTTTGGCAATTTCAAATAAAAAAATTAGTTTTGGACAAATAACGATATCTAACTTTTAATGTAGTCTCCCGGTTTCTATGCTTACATTTGGGAATTTTTTTTTCTCGTTATGAAAAGTAATACACAAGTAGCTTGATACCCGTCCGAAAAAAATTGACCGGGATATTTAATTTTAAAATCTTGAATTTTTTATGTCATTTTCAACTTGCCTCGAGGAATCGGTTAATTAAGTTAGAATAATTCGAAGAAATAAGTACAGGAAAAAATTCTGTATAATTTCAATAGGCATACTAGATAATCATGTGGTGTGCACATCAGATTTTTTTTAGTTAATCAAAGGAGTAATACTTTTGATCTACGTAAAAGATGTAAAAATCATTATCGACTGACAATAAATATTTGAAACGGTAAGGTGTTCTTAGCGACAATTTGAAGAAAATCTCGTACATAGCAACAGTATATAGTGAAAAAAGAAGAAGTCCATTACTGAAATCTGTTCGACATTTTTCAGCGGATAAAAGATCTCTGGCTTCCGGTTTCATCAAGCAATAAAGGAAAGGAATGCTTCGAAAGGACAAATTTTACTCAACAGATGTCACTAAAACAAAAGCTGAATATAAATTCAATTATAAATATATTATTGTAATATATTTTAATTCTTGGTCTTTTTGATAATTTTAATGTAGAAAGTACATGAATTTGCTGAACAAAAACACTAAATTGAACAAAATCATGAACTATACATCTAGCATGTCTGCTCATGATATCAATATTGCAGCTGTATCAAATGTCAAGCAGACTTATTGAAATGTTCTCCAGAAAACAAAGTTACACAAATGTACGTAATATAGATGCACCTAATATTTTAATGTTATAACATTCTTATCCAATTGTAATTCATAATAAAACAAGACAGCGTCTTCACTTTTACATTACAGAAATCACATATTTCGACATTCTGAAGCAGTTATCAAGTTTTGTTTTTGTAATTTTTGATAGTTATAAAATTTATCTGTCAGTCAAAGAAATGGCACAGCTTATTTCAGTCTGTTTGTTATATTGTAAGCCAAAGAAAAATATCTCCTACAGATGGAATACTGCTACCTTCTGGAATTTAATTGGTTACGGAAAGTAACTTCGACTGAAATTTCTGCATATAAATTTCGTTTCACAGAAAAGCTTTACTAGTTTATCGGTACTCAGCTTCGCTTCAAAAGTAAGTATTCGACTTTTCTGCATTCCTCGTTCAACATTTATCCAGGTAAGCAAATATCAGAGTGCTTCTTGCATAGTATTTTTAAGATTATTTTTTTTAAGTTTATGCATTGGAAATAATAACTACTGTTTTGTTAGTTCAATAATTGTTCATCCATCGGAAATAACAAGAACAATTTTCTTAGTTCAAGTAAAGAAAATTTAATAATTTAGCTCTGATTAATTTCTGTGAAATGAAATTAATCTTCGAAAATAATTATGACTAGGAATTAAGTAAATTACAAATGTGCATCAAGAAGAAATATGATCTGTTTTGTTTTTCAAACCATACATAAGATATAAATATCATTATTAAATGAAGTCTTTATCTCTTTATAACTCTTTTAATTTTGATTTTTACGATTATCTTAGATTCACCATCAAAATCTTAAACGGTTTCACAGCTGTGAATTTAATGAAATTAGTTCTTATCGTATTTGTTTTCCTCGCGTAAGGTTAAATTTCAATTGTATTATTTCATGATCAGGTATACAGCATACTTAATAACAACCTCTTTATATTTAAAAATGCAACTCAAATACTTACGGCTTTTTTGTACCGACGGTAAATTAACTTGGACCCATAATACATGAAACAACATAAATAATATTACTTAGTAGCTCAAAGTTTAGCAATAATTCTCTCAGTTAAACAAATATCAATATTAGTACAGAATATAGGTGCATTCAGTTTGAACAATTTTTAACATAAACAATGAATACACATTATATTGAATTTATAGATAAAGAATAATCTCGTCTTCTTTTAGATGAACAAGTTTTGGGTATTAGCTGTAGTAAGCGCTTCAAAATACATTTCTTCTCTTGAGTGCATACTTATATTTAGTCAGAATAAAAGAAAAATGATTTGAAACAATTACTATATTACAATTTCGTCATCTGAACTTATTAAACACACAAGGGACAACTGTCAGTCAAAGAAATGACGTAGTATATTTCAATTCATTACTTAGACATTAATCAAAGAAAATTTGTTACAGATCATCATTTCTCAAATTTTATTCATGGCAAAGGGATAGTTTTTGCATCTAAATCTCGATTCATAGAAAACGTTTAATTTACATGTCAAATTTGTTTCCAATTGATGTACTGGAGGCATTTTTATTCATATATATTTTTAATACCTATACTTAGTAATAAAACTTACACAGTTGCATGTAAAAAAGTACTTTTTAGATTTTTATAAGTTTATGCATCGGAAATAAGAGCAACAGTTTTGTTAATTCAATAAAAGAAATGAAATAATTTAAATTTGATTTACGTGCATGAAAAAGAAATTTATGTTCTAAATTAATTAAAGAAAACAATGAAATAAATTATAAATCTGCAACATGAACATATATGATCCAGTATTTTGGATGAAAAAATAGAAGTAAAATTCAATTACTGATGTCAATTACTGATGTTTCACCTCCTTATAACTGATTTAAAGTTTTTACTTATTAATCCCTTAAATTAACCCGCAAAGTTTTGGAATATTTGAAGAAATTTAATTAAATGCAAATAATTCTTATCGTATTTGCCAGCGACAGCCAAACTTCATGTCAGTAACAGCCGCATGTTGGAATTCAGGTTAGTTCGAGTGACGCAACTAGGTTTTTCAAAAGCCACAAGCCTATATTTACACCATTTTAAAATTAATGAAACAGGTTTAAAATTGAAAGAAACGTCTAATAATTTTTATAAGAAAATAAATAAATTAATAAGTTTCTTTTGTATAATGATTAATTTCAGTTTACCATACTTTAATATATATTTTATTTGCATAAGAGCCGCCCCACTGGTCTGCGAGAGCCGCGCGATGGCCACCGCTAGTATATATTTTTCTGAAGGAGAGTTTAAGTTAATTTACAATCTTTCAGGATCATATGATACACGATGATAATCTCTTTATAATCGAAAAATGCATCTAAAAATATTTAAGGTTTTCGAATGCTGACAGTGAATTATGTAGGACACATGCTCCATAATTATACACAAATAAAGTTATTTAGTTGGTAAACATTTATTAATAATTTTCTCAATTAAACTAATATAAGAAGGATTCGAAAATATGCGAGCATTTGAAAACATTTAACATGAATGACAAATGCACAACAGCATTCCGAATTTACAGATGATGAATAACTTCGTTTTCTTTCAGATGAATATAGTTTGGGTGTTAGTTGTGGCAGGTGCTGTTGCTTTGGTCTCTTGTGATGATGCTCCTAAGGACCCAGAACTAGAAGGTAATTTAGCATGATATGCAGCTTTTTAATAATACTGGATGATATTTTAATATTTTTTTAAATATTTGCGCTTTAATCTAAAGCACATTCAAATGCAGAATGTTTGGAGATTTTCAGAATTTCCCAGAACTGGGGCAAATCAGATGTCGTTCAGACTTTCAACTGGTAAACTTAACGGAACGTGCGTAAAATAAATCTTGTTGAGAGTCTTTAACAATTCAATAACTTCTCTGATACTTCTCAGATTATCTTTATAATTTTCCCATTCATTTGATCAAAGCAAAGTATACCAGGATAATCTGCATACGGAGAGCGATCAGTATATCAAAAGCTTAATTATTGTAATTATGTTGTACATTTACGTTGTCGCATTGTATTTACATTATACAACACAAGTGAACAAACACGGAAACGTCATGTAACCTGTCGGTCAGGCCTTCTTTTTACCTCTACCAAGAACATATTACATGTATAAGTTTTTAAACTTATTTTCTCAGTCTTTTTGATGGTACAGCTTAGCAAATGCAGCGAAATTTACTCCTGTTGAGAATTATTATGAAATATCTTTTGTGACATATTCCACATGATTTTGAGTCAATTATAGAGCTTACAGTTATTACAAGAAATTTATTACTGCAATGCAGTGCACTAATTTGGAATGGATAAAGCAAAATAGTAGACTTAATAGAAAATTTAAAAAAAAAAAAAAAAAAAAAAAAAAAAAAAAAGAATATTTTAGTGAATTTGATATCCTAATTAATTAAGAGATCTTGCTTGATAGTCTAGCAATGTAAATTGCAATTTTCGTTCAATAAGTTCATTTGAACTATTCGCGCATACATTTTACCTTGTTAACCTAAATAAGAAGTTTCCAAATCATATGTTGGGGAAAAAAAAAAAAAAAAAAAAAAAAAAAAAAAAAAAACTGGCGGAGGAATCACTCTAAAATTAGAAATATGAGAGTAAATCCGATATAAGTCTGAACACAGAAATACAAAGTTCAATAATTAATATTAAACTTGTATAGATCGGGAAAACTGTTATAAGATCTTCTCTTGTGTACCGATCCGAAGAAGCTTCTTGTTTCTTCTAAAAGGAAAAGAAGTGCTACTTAACCTTACTTGAGAAAAATGATTTAATCAATGAAACCAAATTTTATCCTCCTGAGTATCTCAATGCTTTTGATCTGCTCATGCAAAAATGCATTTAAATAGCATTCCTTAGCTAAATTTGCATAATTACTTATTCCAGTCAAATTAAAATTGGTTGTTCTAGAGAAAAATCAATACATTTTAAAGGTAATTAAATGAAATTCTAAAGCAAACAAAAGAAAATCTATCTTTTATGTAATACTCTATGCGATGTTCATAGAATCAGTCTTTTTTCTTGATAAATATGTAAAATATATATTGAAGCTAAATACAAATGTACTGTATATGACCAGTTATTCTGGACTTCATTCTCCGTAAAATCATCTAGGCAACTTATTTATTTTCACTCACTATAATTCAAAACATTTCCATTTTCTAATGATAACAAAGAAGTATAACTTTCTTAAATGCACTATCAAATTAGTATTATTTATTAATTTAGAAATATTAATTTATATTCACTATATTTATATAGATACATAAATAAAGATATTATTTACGTACAAAAGAAGTTATCGGATGTCAGTTGAATGGATGATATCTATAACCTATTACAACCATGAGAATCGTTAAAACACAAGCAGATAAATTTCAAATCTCATAAAATAATATACGTATAAATAAATAAAATTGGGTATATATATATAAGCATAAAGTATCTAAAGTTAAAAGTAAATTGGAGTCAAAGCAAGGTAATTCCTCAATATTAATAATTGCATCCTTGTATAAGAGGTTTAACACAATATCTAAATAATTCAAAATTAAAAAAAGTATTAGTAGTACAAACTCGAAAACTAAAAATGCAAAAGGGAAAAAATATACAAGATAATAAAATACAAAAATTAATCTCCTTTGCTGAAACTCTAATTCAGAACTCATCAGAGGAAAATGAATTAAAGCTTCACAAAAGTTGATTAATATGCAGCTAGAGTGCAGGACCTGCGCATATCCTGCAGCTATAGGGCAGAACGTGGAGGACTTATAATATAATCCTGCAGTTATAGCACAGTACTGGTATAAAAATTTTTCTTTTAATTTTTGCCTCTTATTAAGTTTTTTATGTAAATTACTGTAATATAGCAATTCTAATGTTTTATGCATTAAGTCACTGTTCTATTTTAAGACTAACCAGGTGCATCGGCAACACTCTGACATTAATAGTTTGACT
Source organism: Stegodyphus dumicola (assembly GCF_044657685.1). Lineage (NCBI taxonomy): Eukaryota > Metazoa > Arthropoda > Arachnida > Araneae > Eresidae > Stegodyphus > Stegodyphus dumicola. Next base: position 127,180,684 of record NC_140771.1, on the reverse strand, counting down.
TGCATTTATTTACTGAAGAAGGGGCTGGCTGCATGGGTGTTTTCGTGTTTTGTTTCTATGTTTAAACATGAATATAGGCTAGTTCTCTTAGTAGGTCCTTCACGATGGCATTCCATCTCTTAAGCTGCGTTCAAACGGTGGCATAAAGTGCATAGAAGCTTAGTCATAAGGGCATAAAATACGGGAGTTCCGTTCACACCTGCGAGACGGGTTTAAGTTGTGGGCAATGAGAGAAGCTGAATTTGCGCATGCGTGGATGTGTCTATACCTTTCGCGCGCTGTTTTCATGCTCGACTAATTTCCCGCGTCCGCTCTGCTTGTTTTCGTTATTTTGTGTCATGGCCTTTTTCAGCTCAACACAGCGTTTTACTGGCTCAACATAATGCTTTTTATCTACCCTTCTTATTAGCCAAGAGGCAACGGAAGAAGGTAAAAAAAAAAAGAAAAAGAACGAAATGGTCTAGACATATGTTTCTGGAAAGACCAATACTGTTTGGCACATATTTCTGTGCAAAGCAGTATGGAATATTTCTGCATTGCAGTGTAGTACTCTCCATACTATAAGCATGCACATGCATATTTATATATATAAAATCTTTTTCAACTTCTATATGTAATTTCTCTTAGGAGTCTTTCTCTCTCTCTCTAATATTCTAAATATACCTAATTAAAAAATTATTGAGGATAAGCGACAGATAGCTTGTATATAATATTTTTCTATTTTGCAGGTGTGAAAGCATTTAAGAGAAAAACAGTACTTACCATACATTCATATTCTTTTTTTAAATTTTCAATCAAAAGGAACATGTTTCTGTGCTTAACACTCCTTACTGACTGTCACTGTCGATCACTACAGTAGTTAGCTGCACTATCAGTATCAATTATTACTAATACAAGTATCCCACAACCGGTCAACATAACCAGCAACCACAACGAAACCTGTACAACACTATCAAACGTTCACCCAACAATGTATTTTATGTTCAATCATTAAATACATTTTGCTGTGTTGCCACCTGTTTGTATGCATCTATTTCTAATCATTTGCATGTATAAGCCGCACCCCTGAATTTCATATGCTTTTTCTGAAAAAAAAAAAAAAGGAGGGGGTTACACGCGAGAGAATACAGTACAAAGTAAATACTAACTTTCAGGAATTTTTGTGAATAATTCTGCAAACTGGTATGTTTATATCACATGAGTGATTCAAATTAAACTCTGCTCTGCTTTGAAATGTCATAGATGTAAGTTTCCTCCACGTCTATTGTCAGAAGTAATTGCTTTTAATGATTTTTCATTTGCTGACAGATTATGACAATTCTTCGCTCACTGGTAGACATGCATATTAAAGCACCAAAAAGAGTTTAATTTCAACATATGGTGTTATTTCTATTTACGACCAGTATCTCAAATTAATTTCACATTGACAAATTTTAGGTACCCAAGTCTTCAAATACGACAAAATTATAAACATTCATACCTTATTCAGTAATTTCTACCAGAGAAATAGCATGAATTTAATGATAAAATTTCCATTCAAATGGTATTAATAAAGACTGGATAATAATAACTAATACTATTCATTAAATTATAGTCTATGTTATGAATTATGTGAGCTATTCAGTTTCATTAAAAGTCAATTCCTTTCATGGAGAACGTAATTAAAAAATAGAGATCAACAGGAGAGAAAACTGTCTAGACTGTTGACTGTTGTTTTAAGGATATTTCACTGCATTTTTTCCTTCTTGGACTTCATAAGAGCATTTTCTCAAAAGATTATTTTTTTATTACTTATACAAAGTTTACACCGTTCAATTGATTATTGTGACTATTCTTAAATAAGTGAAAATTATTTTAAGTAATATTTTTATTGTCCCCCCAAAACACAGCAAATTCTTGATATTGATTTGATGTTTTAATACAATGAATTCATGAAGCTTGTTTAGAAAGAAAATCAGCATTTGAAGCAAATAGCAATACAATATTTCTAGCTTTTTCAATAAAGTTATTCTTAAATGCAAAAATAATTAACGGGAAGAAAATGATAGTAATAATTTATAAAAATACAATAAACAGAAAGAAATTAATAATAATAATTTACACAGAAAAATATGATTTTTTGCAAGAATGCCTTTTTTAAAGAATTTTCATAATAAAATAAAAAATAATGGATGGGATGAATCATCTACAGGATCATATACAGCGGGAATGATCCTGAGCTTAACTTTTGCTTTACGAGTTTCATCCATATTTTTTAATTTATTGTGCAAATTCATTAAAAAATGCATGTCATCATCGTAGATTTCTTGTGAGATCAACTCATTATTTCATTCGGATACGATTACAACTTATTCGGATACAATGTGTTCCATATTAAAGAAAAAAAAAAAAAATCGCCTTCGATGTGACAGCGAAATCGTCCACAGAAAGCCGCTTCGTTTTAGCTTCGCTGCGATTGCTCAACGCTTATCCCAAACTCGACGTAAAGTTAAAAACTTGAAACCTTATGCCGCGAGCCCTAAACCGTCATCATCGAGATAGATAAGGCCTGCGCTCTGAATCGAAACTGGCTTGTGGTGCGTAGACTTGGGGGTAAAGCGCATAGAGGCATAGTCATAAGGGCATAAAATACGGGAGACCCGTTCACACCTGCGAGAACGAGATGTAAGCTATGGCCAATGAGAGAAGCTAAATTTGAGGATGCGTGGAATGTCTACAACTTTCCCGCGCTGTTCTCCCGCTCGATTGATTTCCCGCGTTCGCTCTGCTTTTTTTCGTTGTGCCATGGCTTTTTCAGCTCGCCACAAAGTTTTACTGGCTCAACAGAATGATCTTTTATCTACCCTTCTCATTAGCCAAGAGGCAACGGAAGAAGGTAAAAAAACAAAAATAACGAAATAGTCTAGAGATATTTTTTTTGAAAGACCAATACTTGGTTGGCACATATATTTCTGTACAAAGCAGTATGGAATATTTCTGCATTGTACTGTAGTACTCTCTATAAACATGTCCATGCATATTTATATACTATATTAAACCTTCTTCAATTTTTATACATAATTTTCTTAGGAGAAATACGATATTCTAAAGGTGCCTAATTAAAAAAATCTTGAGGATAACTAACAGATAGCCTGTATATAATATTTTTCCATTTTGCAGGTATGAAAGCAGTTAAGCTAAAAACAGTACTCACAATACATTATTATTATTATTATTTTTAATTTTCAATCAAAAGAAACATGTTTCTGTGTGACAGTGAAACATGTGTGCTTAGCACTCCTTATTCACTGTCCCTGTCGATCACTATAGTAGTTTGCTGCACTACCAGTATCAATTATCACTAGTACCAGTATCCCACAACTGATCACAATGACCAGCAAACGCAACTAGTACAATACTAGGAAACGATCACCCAAAAATGTATTTTATGCTCAATCATTAAATACATTTTGCTGTCTTTCCAGCTGTTTGTATACATCTATTTTTTAATAATTTGCATGTATAAACCGAACCCATGAATTTAATTTCAAGATATGCTGTCATTTCTATCAGAGGTGTAGCTAGGGTTTTCGGTCCCCGGGGACAACTGAAGATTTTGCGCCCCTTTCTCTGTGCCAAGAACTGAAAACATTTCATTCTAAAATTTCGTAAAATCAATTTCGTGCCCCCTGAATGCTGCGCCCGGGGAGAGATGTCCCCCCTTGCCCACCCTAGCTACGTCACTGATTTCTATTTACGACCAAATCTCAAAAGTAATTTCACATTGACAAATTTTAGGTACCCAAGTCTTCAAATACATGAAAATTATAAATATTCATACCTTATCCAGGAATTTCTACCAGAGAAATAGCATGAATTTAATGATCAAAACGCCATTCAAATGATAGTAATAAAGAGTGGATAATAATAACAAATACTATTCGTTAAATTATAGTCCATGTTATGAATTATGTGTGCTATTTAGTTTCATTAAAAGTAAATTCCTTTCGTGGAGAACGTAATTACAAAACAGAACAGAACTTAAACAGGAGACAAAACTGTCTAAACTGTTGACTGTTGTTTTAAGGATATTTCACTACATTTTTTCTTTCTTGGAATTCATAAGAGCATTTTCTCAAAAGATTAATCTTTTATTACTTATACAAATATATGTTAATATATGTTGACTGTTGTTTTAAGGATATTTCACTACATTTTTTCTTTCTTGGAATTCATAAGAGCATTTTCTCAAAAGATTAATCTTTTATTACTTATACAAAGCTTACACCATTGAATTGACTATTGTGACTATTCTTAAATAAGTGAAAATAATTTTTCTTTTTTTTTAAAGTTATATTTTTACTGTTAAAAAAGGACAGCAGATTCTTGATATTGATTTGATGTTTTAGTAAAATTTATTCATGAAGTTTGTTTGGAAAGAAAATTAGCATTTGAAGCAAATAGCAATACAATATTTCCAGCTTTTTTAATAAATTTATTCTTAAATACAAAAATAATTAAATAGGAAAAAAATATAGCAATAATTTAAAAAAAATATAGACAGAAAGAAAGTAATAATAATAATTTACACAGAAAAAATAAAATTTTTGCAAGCATGCATTTTTTAAAGAATTTTCATAATAGAATGAAAAATATCGGATGGGATCAGTCATCTACAGGATCATACACAGCGTGCATAATCATGAGCGTAACTTTCGCTTTACGAGTTTCATCCATATTTTTCAATATAAATTGAAAAACTCATTAAAAATGCATTGAAAACTCATTAAAAAATGCATGTCATCATCGTAGATTTCTTGCGAGATCAACTCTTTATTTCGTTCGGATACGATTACAACTCATTCGGATACGATGTGTTCCATATTAAAAGAAACATCGCCTTCGATGTGACAGCGAAATCGTCTAAAGAAAGCCGCTTCGTTTTAGCTTCGCTCTGATTGGTCGACGCTTATCCCAAACTCGGCGTAAAGTTGAAAACTTGGAACCCTATGCCACGAGCCCTAAACCAGATTCTGTGACGTCGCACTGACTGGTTGCCTTGGCAACGGAGCTCGGCTTTAACCACTTATGCCCTTTACGCCCTCGTCTGACCATGGACCTTATAAGAAATAGACCAACCCAAATGGGTTTTCTCCCTCGTCTGACGCGTTCCCAGCTGTCACCTTGATCACATCTGGAGGAGTAGGGACGACTTGCAGAAATTTAACAGTGGTTGCCTATTGCAGCGTGTATAATTGTCAAGAAAAAGCTGGTTGTAGCGCCCCATTTCACAAATTAGAATTTCTCCATATTTTTATTTTTGAAACTGAGATTAATTTTTAAAAATTTAGCATATTTATCAAGCATAATCAGCGTTCCAAATAATTATAAAGCTTTCAGGGCTGGCTATTTTTTTAGCTTTTCCTATGCTTTAAGGAAATTTGTAACTACTACTTTTAGAAAATAATATTTTAAATCTGAACTAATAGAAAATTTCAAGCAAGCAATTTTTTCTTGCAATTTTTATGCTTTTTATTGGTGTAAATAAGTAAAAAAACTAAAACATTTAAAAACGAATTTTTGAAAGTTTTGTTTAAAATTCTAAATTGTGCTGCTTTTTTAAAATTATAGATGAGTATTATAGCACTATTTTCATAAAGGAATTTTATTTCAATTATATTTCATAATACATCATAGTGATAAATACTTTTGACGCCTTAATTTTTATACATTTAATTCTAATATTAAAATTGTATTTAACCGTAATAATAAATTTTGCTTGTATTTTATAGTGATTATTTTTTAAATTTATTTTAGTTCTGCATAAGATTTTTTTATTTACTGTGAATTTAATTTATTAGCTCGAAGCGGCATTTTGCGCTGTTTCACTATAAATGTCCGTGTCTCCTTGCAAATTGTTGTTACCAAATACTATCGCCCTGCATTATATTTAAAGAAATTAAATAATGAAGAATCTGCATGAATACATGTATGTGTCTCGCACCGTGACAAAAACGACGATATATCTAGAGCCATCAAATTTTGAATAATGTAATCCTCCACCCGAACATGGGCATCTGGACGGCCGAATTTCGAATTTGTTTTAATCTATTTCATATTTTGTAAAACTTAACAAATTTTTGATTAACAAACTGAACGAGTTCAAAGCGAGCAATGGTAACACTGTATGGAAAATAACATTTTTATCTCCAGTGCGGAAATTATAAAAATATGCTGTTTTCAAATGTATGCGGTTTACGGGCGAAGAATATGATATTCAATAAATATAGGTAACACACATAACGTTAAAAAAAGGTTCCTTTTGGGCGTAATATAAAATCTGAGGGCTTTTAGATTTTATTTCATCTTTTTTTCCCCTTTATTACACTCAGAAAATTTTATGATCCGAATTTTATAAATTACTAAAATAAATATTCCACTTTAATGTTAATAATTTAATGATGATATAATCAAATAAATAATCGTTTTGTAATGTTATTATACTTTTGAAAATCACTGCCTGAAAATGTTCATTAAATTTTTTAAAACAAATTATCAGATCTTGTTTAATTTTACCTTATTTATTTCAAAGCATCACGTACTATCAATCTTATTTAATTTTACTTTATTTTTACGCAAAATTAAGTTTATAAATTCTGTGCTTAGAGTTTTTATCGTTTTATCAAAGTAAAGAAGAATTACGCGTAAAAAAATAAATGCACTAAAAAGTTCTTTATTGAGATGTATTAAATCCTATTAGAAAAAAGAACTGTGAATTTCATAATCTCGTTTCTATACAACGTATCAGTTTTAATAATTAAAAACAGTTATATGATACAAGCGCTATAGGTTTCAATGTTAAAGTAAACCAGATCGTCCCTACTCTTCCTTGCGGACATGTCGGTGACGCGCACCCCGCCCACTGAGTTAGTCTGACCCTCAGCAATAACTCACACAATGACACTTCATTTCAAAGATGAAGATATTGAGATGGAGACAAGTGCATATAATCCATCCTCTGGAAAAAAAATAAGTGCACCTCTTTCACGTTCTCGATTAACGAAAGAAGCAATACCATCTTTATTTCCGGGTTGCCCTGCATATTTTCCTATCAGAAACAGAATCGAGAATCTCCGTATGATAAAAAATACGATTACAAAATCAGCAACTGCATTTGGCTCTACAGGAAAGCCTGAAAACGAAATCAGAAGAAGAAGCAAAATCCATGTTTTCAACATATGCAAACATTTTAAAGTGCTTAGAGACTCAGCAAATCCCGTTATTTTGGTCTATAATCAGAAAGGAAGATGAGGCGTTATTTATTCACATTAATACTCAAGCAGCACCAGTTATTGAAGCCTTTATTGTTCTTAAATATTATTTATGTGTCTCAGCATTTATTGGTAATGCTGCAATAAAATCATGCAAAGAACGTAACTTTCCTGTGAAAGTTAGAGATATCAGAAACCTCCAAGAAATACTAGATGGTGTACAGTCTCTGTTAATACCTGTAGCTCAAAATGATTTTCAATTTTTATGCTTTCAACTCAAAATGAAGTCAATTTTGGATACAATTTTGGAATTATTGGGCTTTCTTAAACTGAATGATGACGTCTAAGAAACTGTTATTAATTTTTTGGCCGAACAAGTTTCACTTTTCTCGGTCAATAAAGTTAAACGGAGATACTCACCAGAAATGCTAATATTTTCAACTCTATTGCATTCCATATCTCCACATGCTTATAAGTTTTTACGACATTCGGGAAATGTAATTTATCCCCATCCAGCAACAGTTAGAAAAATCTGTACTCAATTTAATGCAAATCCCTTTAAAGAGCAATTTGAAGTAAACTTCCTTCATTATGCGAGAGAGAAATTTGTGGAACTTCAACCTCATGAAAGAATTGTTTCTGTAATGATGGATGAAATTCATATTAAACCATATTTAGATTTCAGAGGAAGTAATATTGTTGGCTCTTCTTTTAACACTGAGGATGCAGCAACAAGTGCTTATGTTTTTATGATCCAGAGCTTAGTCTCCCAGTATAAAGATGTTGTGCAAATTTTACCTGTGAAAACCATAACAGTGGATATATTGCACTTTATACTTAAGATTGTAATAGGATTAGAGAATATAGGATTTTTCGTGGTTTGTGAAGTAAGTGACAATAATTCACTCAATCGTAAAGCTATGTGTTATTTCTCAAATCCACCAAAACTGAGTATCGTTTATCCTCATCCAGTGAAAACAGACAGACCCTTATTTTATGTAATTGATGCAGTACATATATTAAAATGTATACGAAATAACTAGTTGAATCAGAAAAACTTAAATCAGTGTTTTCAATACCCACATTTTGAGACATTTGAAAATAATGTTATTATGAAAACTGCATCTTTTTATACTCTCAAAAAACTATATGAAGCTGAAAAGAATAATTTAGTTACATTTAATCGCTCTTTGACTTTTAAATCTCTTAACCCATCGAATTTAGAGAGGCAGAATGTCAAACTGGCACTGCAAGTTTTTAATTAACATGTAGGGAATGCTCTAGTAGAACTAGAAGAAAAAAAGAGAATCTGCAATTTGCCAAAGAAATTGAAAATTTTATTAAAATAATTCATGTTTGGTGGTGCATTATAAATGTAAAAAGTCCCCATAAAGGAATACGACTAAGAAATGAAAATATGGAACCCATTAACTAATTTGCCTGACGATGAAAACGTGAAGTTCTTAAGTAAATTTTTGAATTGGCTGGATGTTTGGAAAAGCATGGGATGCACTACAGGGAATTTCACGAAAGAAACTCATGCTCTTACTCACACAACTCATGCTTTGTTGGAAATGAAGGAGTGTTGTATCGAAGAGCTGAAAATGAAATATATTCTCTGTGGAAAAATACAAACTGATTCTTTAGAAGAGAAATTCGGAAAGTATAGATTTTTAGCCGGATCGCAATATCATGTCTCAGTGAGGCAAATATTTGAATGTGAGTCCAAACTCAGATTACAAAACTCTTTTTTCATTGAGATCTGCAACTTTTGGTCAAATTACTATTGATGAATTTAATTCTGTGTCTTCATGTGAAAAGGAAGATGAAGTAATTAATTACTTGAATATTGATGTAACTAATGAAGATATTTTAGGCATCGAAAGTGTAATACCAGTTTTGACATACCTTGCAGGATATTGTGTTTATGCCATATGCAAAAAACGGAAGTGTTCATCATGTATGTCACAGTTTTCAATTGATAAAGAACTGATATGCGAAGATTCATTTCGCTTAATTTCAAGTATGGATAGAGGAGGTTTAAAGTATCCTCACCCAGACATTGTGAATATTATTGTGCATTGCTATACAGTAGTTCAAAAACTTCTTAATAGTTAAAAAATAAAGAAAGAAATACTGAGAAATACGAAAATGAATTTTTAAAAGTTCAAAATCAACGAAATTTTGCAGTGACTCTTGCATTTTCTGTTATAAATAGGCTAGAATTATTTAATTCAATTGATATATGTGAGTTAGGTCATACTGCTGAGTATTGTGTGAAACAAATTTTGTGGGTGTGCATAAACATTTTACTTAAGAATTACTATTGTAAAAAAAAATGATAACTATAGAAAACCCTGTTTAAAAAGAAAACTACAAACACTACAGAAAGCTAATATCTAAAATAAGGTATTTATATTTTAGAAAACATTTCATTGCATTTAAAAAATATCAGTTATTTTATTGCATATTTATTTGTAAAGTTTTTGTTGGCTTTTATAAGTTGTAATTTTTTATTCATTATGATTTAAGGGATGAGTTTATGTTTACTTTTGACATCTGAAGCATCATCCCTTGTAATAATTACTAAGACTAGTAATATAAAAATTGTCAGAAAAATTTACGATTATTTATTTTAATTGGAAACTAATTTAATATGAAATAACTGTCCTAAGGGGTTAAAAGCATAACACTTATTTCATTACATAATATGTAGAATATCAAATGCTGAGTAAATTTGATTCTTGACAGAGTACTGTGCTCTTAAATTTAAATATCAATGCTTTTTGCAAATCATTAAATATCATTTTATCATGATGAAACTTAAATGCATATGTTTAGTTAATATAGCTTCTGTTCACTTTTATATATGTTATTATCATGCAATCAGTTTGTTTAAAATTTGTTATGCAATATAAATCTTTCTGAGAATGATAGAAAAGTTTCTAAAGTAATGTATGTAAGATAAGGTAATTAAATTGCGAAACTGCAAACTGAAATTTTAAAAATGTACAGTTATTAAAGAAGCAGTAGTAATTGAATTCATATGTAGACATACTTGTTTTCATTGTATTTCAATTCAGTGCAATTTTAAAAACAATTTTTTCTAATTATCTTCTGAATTACAATCTTTAAGTTGAGTACAAGGCATCACCAAAAAGATATGTAAGGTAAGTTAAAAAAAATTGCTTACATTATACAAAAAATTTTGAACATGATGTTAGGATTTATATTTCTTTTCATGTGGATATTAATAGAACAGATATTTTCAGAACAGAGGTAACGCTTATAGTTAAATAGGTATAATGTAAATATTTGCAAGAAATTTCAGTTTCTAAAAATTTTTTAAGTATTTCATATATTTAAAAAATATTTTCAAAAAATTGTGTATAAGTTTATTTAAAAAACTTTTTTCCTGTCTTATTTGGAATTTTAATATTGATAGTCTTCAGAGCTATGTAATAAACATTATCTCAATTAAACTGCAGATTTTGTTGAATAATTATATAGCATTAAAAGGAAAACATTAACTGTAATACAGATTAACATACAATATGTAAGTAAGAAATAATTTTAAAGATAGACTATTTAGTAATTTATTACATTGAGAAAAATTTTCTGACTGATATAAGGCATTTAAATGTTAGTCTAAATATTAAGTAGTCTCTTGCATTCGTTTGATGTTTTATAATCCTGCTACATTAATATGATAGATATAAATAAAAATATGCAATAATTATAGATTGAGAGATAATATGTGTTCCCACTGGCAAGCATTTTGTTAAAGTAGTGGGTGAAACAAAAAATTTGATGTGGTGGTGGGAATCAACGAGAGACACGACAGTACAGAAAAATCAAAATAAAAATTTTTGCTACTTGAATTTTAAAACTGATTTTTCCTTCAAAGAAATGATTTGCTTTTAAAAGCACCACACCATTCTCAAATAATTTTGTTTTGAAAATAAATACCAACAAAAGAAAATGAAAATATTTCATATTCGTATAAGCTTTGTAAAACAATATACTGCCAATTTTGTTTTAGACTGATTTTATAGTAAGAGATACCAATTTCATAGAATAGGTTTTGAAAAACGGGTGTTTAGCAAGGAAGGTAAACTGCACGAAGACCGGTCCCTTACATGGATCTTAAGGTCCATGGTCCCCTAGCAGTGACGTAGTAACTCAGCGCGCAGGCCTTATCTGTCTCGATGGCGACTCCTAAACCAGATTTTGTGACGTAGCACAGACCGGTTGCCTTGCCAACGGAGTTCGGCTTTAACCATTTATTCCTTTTATGCTCCCGTCTGATCGCGGCATTAGGCGCATAGAACTTACATGCTTGGCCATAATCAAAATAAACAAGTTTCGTATTTTTATTAACGGCTCATTTATTTAATATTCTTCTAGAAATTCTACTATATTTCCTATTTTATTTCATTGGTCGTATTTTTAATAGTATTGCTATTAACTATATTTCTAATCCATAATTTTGAAAATGATCATTTTCTCCTTTTCCTTAATTAGTCTATTATCAACTATCAATATTTTACCTAATTTCTATTTAGTTTCTGAATAGCAGTTTACATAGTCAAAACGCTTTAATGGTTCTTACAGTTCTTTGCTAAGTTTATTGCTTTATTCATTTACAACATCGTTCTTTTGTTTCAAGAGTATCATTTGTAAATTATTCTCATTTAAAATGCCAAAAATACTTTTGCCTTCAACATTTATTTGTGTGAAAACACTAGCCACAAAATTAACAGTCTGATGTATTTTCAGCCAATTTAATAACAACATTGTCATTTTAGTTTTCGTTTGAGCTTCATCAACTTTATTAACATCCATACAGAAAGAAAACGAAACCCAAAATTTAAGAAGGAACATTAATATAGAAAAGATCTCTCGAAGTTTTAATCGAATAAAGAAGATATCCATTCATAGAACTTTAAAATAGATAATTTATAATTTTCTTTCTAGATAATTTCATTCAGTATCAACCAACTAATCCTGCATCAAACCACCGTTAACATTAATATAGCTTTCGGAAAAAATGTAGATATCTCCTTGTTTCGTAAGTCAAGGTTGTTTGCAAAATACGGAATGCAACTAAAGCGTTAAAACATTTATTCCATATAGCTGAAATAGTGGCAGATTCTTCATCTCGAAGTGCGAAACGAAGGAAAGCAGACACCAAAAGAATTTAAACTAATGAGTATATAAACTCAAACAGTAGTTCCATGAAACAATGACAGGAATATAGAAAGAGAATATTTTACATCTGCAAATGAAATCTTTGGAAATGAAAATCAAATAAACCAATGCGAACCAGGCATATAAAATCAATAGAACGATGCATTTCTAGAAACTAGAGATCTTAATTCTGTTTAATAATCCAAAATATTCAAGGGAGAAATATGATGCGAACGTTGTCTGCTATGTATCTTTCCAAACCATTTGTTAATATACATAAATTACTCTTTTCTTCCTGAAGTCCATTTTATAATAATCAGCACAGATTCCATACGAAAAAGGTCATACAGCTCGGGATCGATCTCTTTATGTACATTACAAGTGGTTTTAAAATGATTGATATATATACGGAGATTGAATACGACAAAATAAATAAACATACGTTAGAAAATTATGTATAAATTTATCAACTTCTTCATTTCTGATCGAATTACAGTAGTAATATTTTCCTCTGGGCTGCCAAATTTCTGAATTAATATCTAAATGCATTTTACTTTTCTTCCAGAATGCAGTGTTTCAGACACCAACCTGGCATTGTTTCTAAGATACTTTTATATTTGTGCATTGAAAAGATGCATTCAAAATGTAGTGATCATCTTTTGTAAGCAAAGGGCATGCTTTATTTGCATCAACGCGAGAACTCGCACTGAGCTTCTTTAAAATGAAGGAAAAAATCTTTAATGCATTCTTTTTAAAAGAATACTGATTAAAATGTATAACAATAATATTTAAGTTAGTGAAAACTCAAGTGCATATCAGACATCTATGAAAATAATCTTAGAAACAATTTTCTACTCTCGCCATGAAAGATTTGACGCTATTGTAAGTAACCAGCATAACTTTATTGTCATCGCATTTTATCCTGTTACGAAATACCAGATTGTTCGAATTCTTCCCTAATTCAGCATTCATGTCCTTTTCTCACTTATAAATAAAATTAGTTATCCGTTTCTAAAAGATTTCGTCACTGATTTCCATTCTTGGAGAAATGCAGAAGAATATCTTGTCAATATGTTATGACATACTATATCGTTTAAATCAAAAATGAAATGAAAGTTTATATAAAAGAATACAAATCTTATCCTTGAAAAGGAGAAGTAAAACAAATCTTTGGTTGCTAATCATAGCTGATTATTTAGCCATAGTTTTGATCTCGATTCTGAAAAAGAAGTATCCACAAATCCTTTTCATTTGGTGAAGTGGATTCTTTCACATTCATACATTTTAACTATCTTTATTAAAAGAAATTAAACACTACCTAAATCTTCCTAAAGCTTTTAAATACCTTATAAGGTATTTCTCTCGCCTTCCTAGCGTGCCTTCGTGGTGTAGTGGTTCTGTACACTGGGCCGGCATTCCAGAGGTCCGCGGTTCGATTCCCGGCGAAGGCGTTGCTAATTTTTCAATCGCTCTTGCTTCTAAAAAATACTAATGACTCTACAGTGGTGCCCGAACTAAAAAAAAGAGTGTTGGGTGATGATTCTCCTCACCCAGAATTTGGCGATTGGGTCCTCTAAAAACTCCAGTCGCCCTTTAAAAGGGGGAGTATATAAGGTATTTCTCCCGTCTTCCTAGCATGCCTTCGTGGTGAAGTGGTTCTGCATGATCGGCGCGTATTCTAGAGGTCCGCGGTTCAAATCCCGGCGAAATCGTTGCTAATTTTTTAATCGCACTTGCTTCCAAAAAATCCTAATGTCTCTACAACCTAACATTAAAATTTCTCGCTTTTTTTACAATTTTTCTCGACAGATGAATCTACGTTCATTTTTTCAATGCTTCGCTCATTGATTTCATTATAAATGCAGAGCTTCTATTCCTACCTTTACAAATTTTTGTTTTTGTTTCTGAAGTAGACGGTTCTATGAATAATGGTCCTGGAAACTAATAGAGCTTTATTCAAGCTCTACGCTACCTACAGCTAACATTTTTGCCAAATTTTTAAAGAATATCAGCCATTTTAGCACATCATGTAAAATGAATAATAAAAGAAAAATTCTTATAAAATTTGTCCCCCAAAAGCGTCGGATTTAATATGCCTTGTAAAATAATTCATTTTTAGAAAATAAGAAAATATCATACTTACAACAAATTAATGTTCTGATTTAAGAATGGAATCTAATACCTTGCATATGTCTTTCACGGCTTGCTCTGAAGCACTGCACTGTAACGATGAAATTCGTAATCACTTTTCTATATGTTTAATGAGATGGATAATGACACATTCAAATTCCTTAGGTATTTGTTGTTCAAGTTATTATTTTTGGGGGGGAATTTGCAATAACACCATTACATGCACTAGCTATAGTTAGAACAAACCGGTTTAATGAAAATGTCAGTTATTTAATATCTGCTGTCGAACCTGTGTCCTCAGACTTTTATCAGCTTACGAACTGTTAATAGGTGCACCTGCCCGCCCAAAGTTAAGTTTATATGAAGCTTCGTAATATTCTGTGCATAACACTCGTCATTCTTGTAATGAATTTTCATAATAAAAACTCGCTATTCTGTTCCGTAGCGATCCTAAGCTCCAACGAACTGACAGCGATAAAATGCTACTGTTGCCAAATCAACTCCGACATGACATTGTTAAATTGAAACATTTACCTGTAGTAAGTACTTAAATATATTTTTAATTTTCTAAAAATAACGTATTTAGGGGGCTTATTAAATAATGTACTTTTGTAGGCAAATCTTATACATCAGTCAAATCTGCCTAACCAAGCCAAGCATAGTACATAAATGCATTTCTGCGAATCAGTGCTGCGTGAAAAATAAGATTAGCAATCTTAGTCATGAATCTGAAAGAAAATGCATAGGTGCCTCCGTAATAAAGTGACCGCTTCCGGCCTTAGTATTGGCCAACGCCTATAATGGCTAGTGTACGGTACTGATAAAACGTGTATATGTATTGTTTGGAGAATATAAATCCTCATTCAACTTAATGACTCAAAAGAAACAGAATTATGTAATTCTTGTTTGAATGTGATTCTGTTGCGGTCAGAACTCAAAAAGAAGGAAACAATTTTCCTTATACGGAACATATACGAAAACTGTTGAGGTTTCTAAATATAAAATCGAATTTTTAAGAAGAAAATATCTATAATCACTAGTTGCATTGTGAGTAATTTTAAGAATTTTAAGAATTATGTTTGATTACTATTACTTCTTATTAACCAGGTATTTATAATTTCTGCGTTTACTATCGCTTTTTCTGTTCTGTTTCCGCACCAGAAATGTGAATGAGTTGGAGAGACTTTGAGGGCTTTTGATTGTAAGACAGATCATGTTTTTGCCTCTCGAGGCCGCCCTACTAGATTTCGTTAGTTCTGATAAGGTTGTAATTCTTCGGCTTTGCGTTATTGTTACCGATATTTAATTCTTACGTCAATGAGCAGTTCTGAGGCAACTTAGTTTAAATTAATTTGTGTTGTCTCTGACTAACAGGCTTCGTTTAACTTTTGAATTTGAATTCTACATTAAGTTATATCGCCACCAGCGCGGTGGCTGTTTATGTAAACATGAGACGTATATTTTTTGTACAGTTTCTGATTTAATCAGAATTTAAATAAAATTTAAGTTCTGATTTAATGAAAGGGTTATTTCAACCTTCTCGTCTTTGTAGTTAACTTCAGACCAAGTGATAATTCTCTCAAAGTCTGTTAGGAGTTTGGATACCAAAGAAAATTAGTAGTTATTTAGTTTATACTACCAAAGCAAGTCTAACTCTAAAAATTTTACTTTCATTTTTTAGTATTTCAATACATATACTGCTGTCTTCAGTTCGCGTAATTTATTCATTAGAGCAAATGCTCGCGCCTGACTTTATAAAAATAAAATTTTTAAAATTGAATTTAGAATTTTCTATTTAGAATTTTCATTCAAATTTTAAAACATCAGTTTTGAAAAAAGGGTATTTTAGACACATCTAATCATAATTTAGGAAAAAAATCAAAACTCAAATTATTTATATACAAATTATAATAGATATGTAGTAAAGCCCATAAGCCTAAATAAAAAAACCTGGGTAGAAAATTAACGTTAATATAGTAAAGCTGCCTGATTAATTCAAAATATTTGAGAAAATAATTTTGAATCTGGGAGTCCTAAATACAGCCCTCTTGCTTTCTTTAAATAAATATTCTTTAATTTTTCATTCTACCTACGTTCATTTGTCAAAATTGCAAAAATTTGTTTAAAAAAGAAGTACAAAAATAAATAATCAAATAAATCAATAAAAATATTTTGTACACAGTTTTTGCAATCCTGCGATTTTGCATCAGGAATTTATACAGCTTTATCAATGAAATGTTGATTTGATAATTTAGGATACAGCAATTAAAAAATATAAAAATTTGAAACTTACTTATAAATTACATATTTAAAGCTATTTTTTAAACTGGCCAAAAGGAAAATAAATTGCTTAGAAGGAATCTTTCACAATGTAATTTATGGGTAATATTTTCAAAATAATGTTAATTTCAAAAGTGACATATTCTAAAATATTCTATTTAAACCTTTCTGTGCAATGATACCTAACAGGGGTTTCAAAAACAGCTCCGGTGCAATTATTTTTCTATATTTACAAAGCTTATATATAAAACTGCTAATTCTTATTACTAGTTAATGCCAATTTAATTATTAATGCCAATTAAATTTAACAATTTTATAATTAAAGCCAGTTATATTTAATAATTTAAGTTAGCAATTTTATTTAATAATTGAAGCTACAGTAATTATATAAAAATTACTAATTCTTATTAGTAGTAAACTGCTAATTCTTCTTATTAAGTAATAATTACTACTTTAATTATTAATGCCAATAATATAGAAAATATAGACTTAATGTGGTCTTAGAGTAGAAAAAAAAATGCAGACTTAATATAGAAAAATATACTTAATGTATAATTTGTAAAAAATATACTTAATACAGTTTGCGAAAAAATATTCAATGTATAATATGTAAAAATACACTTAATAAAATTTGTGAAAAATATACTTAATGTGTAAATATGATAAATATGATTCTTAATGTAATTTTAATTGCGAAAGAGATATACTCCAAATTGCGCCATTGACACTTTTTTATGAAAAGAAACTTGATGACAAGTTATCTTTAATTGCAAGAACATTAATTAGTGTGAACTCTATTGTGATTATAAAGGCTATATAAATGATACTTGAAACCTGAAGGCTCATAAGCATTTAATGTCACTTTTAAGGTTTCCATAATATGATTATTTACGAAATAATAAATTTAGCCAAACATTAAATGATCTTAATAATTAACATCACTATTTTCTTAATGCATATTCTTCTACTGTTTTACAGCTGTTCAACAGAAATTACGAAAATTAGAATTAATAGAAAAGTTCATAGATGCGATTCCTTCGAATAGGAAAACGGCTGAACAAAGGTAAGAAATGCTATTTGTAAAACATGATAATAATGATACAGAATAATGCATTTGGTTTTTTTAATATTATCAAAAAGTAAAATTTTCTCTGAAGGCATTTAAGTGCAACATGAGAATAAAATGCAGCATTGTTTTGTTTCCAAAATACTTTATGGAATTAAAATTTGACACCGCAAGCAACCTGGCTTGTGAATACACATCTGATCTGTATATTAAACATGAGCTTAATGCAAAAGATTTTCGCATATTTCAGTAAATTTGCCTTTTGATTATTAAAACCAAAGGAGTAGATACAAATCGAGGGGGCCCACCAGCGGCCGAGCGGTAACGTCGCTGAACACTGGTAGTTCGGTCCGAGGTTCGAATCCCGCGAACGGGCTGGCTGCATGGGTATTTTCGTGTTTTCCCCATGTGTAACGTGTATACGAGCCAGTTTCCCTTAGAAAGTCCTCCACGAAGACATCCCTCCCCCTTAGGCAGATAGCCCTAGTAAGCTTTGCCATAATTAAATACACACACACACACACACAAATCGAGAGGAGTTCGTCTTTGCAAGTGAAGTTATTATCTGATTAAAATGTAACTTACTTTAGGGGATGTAAATAAATGACAATAAAAATAATAATGAAAGGATTTGAGCACTTTACTTTTATGCAAAGCGTAAACTACTGAGGTGTAATATCTGCTCTGGTGGCATTACATGCTGAATGTTGATACACGACATCACTTGAAGGCAAACAGCTTCCTTACATTTCAGTTTGAAGCTACTGCTTCAAACTGATGATATTTCATGTGTGACACATTTGATAACCTATCTTACCTAACACAATCCATCAAGCGACGGAGAACGGAGGCAGAGTCTACCAGAGCCCACCTACCATCTACCAGAGGTAAGCAGGTGCATACCCCTCGTCCTCCATTATGCAGCGCTTATTGAATAATTTAAGGATTTAGGTGAGTAACATGGCTTTACAGCGAGTAGGTAGCTGTATAATGGCTACAGTTTTGGGAACAGCGGGTGCGAGAAACACACTGCAATGTCAGAACAATAAAATAATTATAAAAGTAATACAATAAATAAGCAGAGCAATATAATAGTATACAATTAGTAAAGACGTAATAAAATAAATGAGTAATTCAACGAAAAAGTAGTATTCTATTAAATAAGTTGTGCAATGAAAACGTAATACAGCATAAAGGTACATTTAGTAGACAGGTTTTAGTATCTTTCTTTTCTTAGCTATCATGCAAAGACAAGATCTTAGTACTAAGAGGCGTGAAGAAATAGCACACGGGGAAAGGGTTTAAATTGCTCTTTTATTTGATTAAACTCGTTAACAAAAATGCAAGCACTTTGCGCTCACAATAACACCGATTACGTACGGTGGGAACTTAAGAATAATTTAACTATGACTTTAAATATGGCAAAGATTAGTGCTGGATTACTTGAGACTAATAGGCTGACTCAACAACCTACCCGGGCGATAGACTTTAATAAGCGGCCGAAAGGCGTAGCGGCAACAAAAATTTTACAACAGAAAGGACAAAATAGCAATGTGCTATACTAGCAAAATTGCGCTCTATCTAACTTTCCCCCTTTTCGCCCGGTTAAATACTCTTTTCCATTTTAACCTTATTTGCACCCTGGCAAGAAAATATGAGGGGAATTAAGGAGTACAGAAAAGATAACAAAAATTAGACTATAAGAAAAACAAAAATTAACTAGCAAAAAATAGACTAACAAAAATTAGAACTTAGTTTGAAAATCGTTACAAAAATTGGACCTTAGTTTGAATTTGGTTATTCAAACTAAGGGTAACCCTACAATGTAATGGAGGGATATAACAGAGGAAAGCAGGTATACATCCCACATCCTCCTACGGTTGGAAGCAAAAACTTCCTGGACTATGGGAGCACCATTCGAGCAAATACGAATGTAATGAGTATGTTTAAGTTTAGGCTTCGTCGTAAAATGCGATTCGCATGATTATACTATATTTCGCTAAGTGTTCAGACTGCGCACGGAATTTGCTGCAGTTCCGAATTGCAGAAAATATGCTGTTTTGTTGAGTACGGGCAGCTTAGCGAATAAATGTCTTATATGAGCTAGCAGATATCCAATTCCAGGGCTGTAGCCATTTCAGGAGCTCAGTAGCGAAACAAGGGAGGGTATCGAAGCAACAGAAGGAACCCTAAGAGACCAGAATGGTATCTGGTTGACTGAGGTGCCGTAAGAATTCAAATCCCTATGTGGGAGAGTGTAGCCTAATATGAGTATCTGCAAAGAATTGTAATTTTTACAGGAACAACAACAAGTAAGTTATAGGATATCTCTGAGCTATCAGATTACTTAACATCACTACTAGAGGAGTCTAGGTCACATACAAGTGTCCTGTGGTGAAACCGTCATCCAGCTACGCGCACGAAGTGTAATTAAAACTAGACATAAGTTTTAAATAAAGAAATTCTTAAAGAAAACTTGATAAGTAATTCTTCATCTTAAATATAGGGAAAACTGCCTGCCTAGCTAGAATGCCTAAGTTGAAGGCATTTTCATGAAAACTAATGTTGATGCCAATTTTCGTGTTGTGTTAAATAAGACGAAACCGTGAAATTTCATATAATCAGTTACTTTATGATGAACTGAGTTCGGGACAAAATAATATGTTAATTTGATCTGACGAGACTGCAAAATTCGCAGTTATGTGTCACTCACAACTTCATCCCGTCTGGTGTATATATTAAAGCTACATTTAGCCCTGAACTCTCTAAACAATAGCAGAACTATTGGAACATGGCAATTACAGGCAAAAGATTGCACAAGATGTTTCTAATGGTGGATCAGAACTTAATAGAGGTTCACCACAATTTACACAATACCTGACAGGACTTGAGCCATATATTTCCTGCTCGCATCGTTTTGGAATCAGAAATAATGAGCTTTGCATCTGCGGTAGTGTCAGTGATGCTTATCACTGTTTGTTCGATTGCACCTAAACCAAAAATATATCATTTGAAAAGATCCTTCCGTGACCCAGGGATGAGCATAGGTCAGAAGCACTAGGAAAAATAAATGTCCTCCTCACTCGCATAAGACATTGTACGACCATTGCTAACAGTATAGCTGACAGCCTGGAATAATTCTTTGTTATTTGCTTCTATGTACATTTCTATTTTATTACGTATGTTTGCTACCCAATAATGTATAGCTTTGTTGTATGATTTATCTAAATATGCTTCTCATGCTAATGTTATAATACATTGTTCTGTTACAATAATACTTTAATTTATAGCTAATTTAATGCCTTGTTTCTAAATGCATTCATATGAAAATGTTTATATAAATGTTATCATGTCCACATTTCAACACTGTGTATTCTACTATAATTTGTATCTTTAAACAGTTTATACAATTTTCATTTTTATAATAGTTTTACTCCCTTTAAAATAGCGTATTTGTGTGTGGATTAAACATGTTTTCTTTTCGTGCATGCAAATAATGTAATGCATTAATTGACAGGAAAGTTTCCATCTTTAGATTCACATATTCGGTTTGCATCCGAAGGAAATACTTAGCGGTTATAACACATGCATATAGTTATTAAACAGTTCGGATAATGAGGCTTTTGTAAGAAAATCTAACTAAACCCTGTGAATAGCTACTCCATTATCAGTGGAAAAGAAAAAGTGCGTTGAAATACAAATTTTTATCATTATTAATCATGAGTAGGGATAATTTTATGTCTTCCATAGAATAACTGAAATTTTTACCAGTTGAAGAATTTCGTACCAATACAGTAAAAAAAAGAAACACTCAAGCACAATTTTATCCTATTGAACAGGTCAGACTGTATTCCCGTCGGTGGTCAGTGTACGCTAATTGCCGGACTGAATTGCTGTGGCTTTAGAAACTGGTGCAATTACAATGATGAATACGTGCCAGCTGACGAGTACAACCCTCCAAGATACATAAACAGGTGTCGGGAAGGCAGTATGACAGCATATGCTGAAGATATGTGGAATGAATATATCGGCTGAAGTTCTTGACTTAAAAAGAGTTTTCAAATTGCTTTTATTTGTGATTAAAATAATTTAATTTAGCGAGATAGCTTATTTTTTAATTTCTGATCTCAGCTTTTGATAATGTTTTGTCTTTAACAAACAGTATTTATTGAAACGAACATATGAAATGTTAATACTTAGACTGCAGATTTTCATTACAAGATTTTACAACCCAGTTAAAACATTAAAATAAAACAAAGTTAAAATAAGCATTAAATTAGTAAAATTGATAAGATGATTGATAAAGATAATTGAAAATATTTATATATCTTTTCATTTGCATTTATATATTTCCTAATATATTCATTCAAAGCGTTATTAAACCTTTCGACTATGTAAATTTTATTTCTGCATTTTCTGTAGTAAATCAATAAATATAAAGCACGACAATTGTTGAGTATTTTCATTGTTTAGTACCTTTAAAAAATAATGAGTATTTTTATTGTTAAACTTAGAGAGTTTGCCTTGTTTCGGGAGGATAAACTAGTTCAAAACCCCTAACCGATGCAAAGCGAATTATCGCTGGGTCTGAAGTAACTACAGAGATTAAAAAAGTTTAAATACCCATTTTATTAAAACAGAGCTATGAACGTAAACACACTTCTTGTGTAACAGAATCAATCACCATTTGCGGTGGTGTAACTGTAACAGTCACTTTCAAATTTAAAACGTATATTAGCAGTCAAAGACTACACAATTAAATTTAAATCTAACCTGTCTCAAAAACTCAGCAATAACGCTAAAAACGAATATTACAAACATATCACAGCTCGTAGCATTAACGTAACATGGAAACGAGAGGCAGAAACACGCTCTGTCTTACAATTCAAAAATCTCAGCTTAATACATTCTAACTCATTTATATTCTGGTGAGAAAACGGAAAGGAGAATTTAGGACAAAGGTTGGAATTATAAATAACTGGTTAATTTACATAATAAATCGTATATTTTTCCTCACCAGAATTTAAATAATTGCAACGAAGTTCTTTAACGACCTTGTTCTAAGATTTTAAATACTAAACCTACACATAAGCCAGCTTTTACAAGCATAAACTTACAAATGTAAAGATAATTTTTTTAACAGAGGATTTGATTTTAAAGGAAAACATGTCATCAGAACATTCATTAGTTTCTCATCCTCTTCCAGACATATGGAAAGAAGAAGAATGTATTAGAAAACATAAATTTAACATTTGATATATTTCTCTTGACATTTTCTCTTCAATAAAAATCTTTTGCTTTTTTTCAATGCTTAATTTCTTATCCCTATTCTCCAGTACTGTATTATATGCCAGTGTGCGTGAAACTATACAATGTATTCCACACCACTTCCTAACCGATAATCACTTAGACACACTAGACCTCAAAGAACACCTTATTTCAGAATTGTACCTAATATGCTAAGCTTAAATTTTTCTAAACCTTAGTGTAGGCTGGAGTTCCACATAACTTTTATTCACTTACATTCGGAAACCTAACTTTTACTTATTATCAATTATTAGCCTATAAGGTATTTTTCCCACTTCCCTAGCGTGCCTTCATGGTGTAACGGTAGCACGCTGGGCCGGTATTCCAGAGGTCCGTCGTTCGATTCCCGGCGAAGGCGCTGTTAATTTTTCAACTCTCCAGCCTAAAAAAAAAAAAAAAAAAAAAAAAAAAAAAAAAAAAAAATCCTAATAACTCTAAAAGCCTTTGCTTAAATATCTCAGACACACATATTTATTAAACATCATGTTCTTAGAACTGAAATCACCTAAAATTCAATTCAACAGCAATATCACAAAATATTTAAAAACAGCATATCTTTAGAATTTCTGATAGACAGTCTCGCGCGGAGATAATTTTTTTTTTCTCTGTAAAGTATTGGCGTTGCTCGCTTTTAGATCGTTGAGTTTATTAATGAAAACTTCATGAAAATTTTACAAAATGTGAAATAGATAATAAAATTCCAAATTCGGGCTTCCAGGTGCCTACGTTCGGGTGCAGGATTATTCAAATTTGATGTTATTCAAAATTTGATGGGTTTAAGTATCGTCATTTTTCCACAATACTAAACATACTTACTTTCATGCACATTCTCCTTTATTTATTTTTTTAAATAATAAAGGCGATAATAGTACTCTTAATTTCGTCCCGACGCGAATGTGTCAAATTCTAGTTTTGTGACAGTTGCATTTATCCTTCTTATGTATTAACTTTCGGTAGTTTTGATAGCATTATATTTATTAGCCTTCATTGAATAGCTATGAATTTATCCCCATTTAAATTAAATACTTAAAATTTACTATGAAAGTAGCTTTCAGAATCTATCTCTTTTATGTATTTCTCATCACACTATCGGAAAATAAAATACCATATTTTACATTTGCATAATATAATGCCACTTTTGACTTAATCTTCCACCATACAAATGACTTCTGGTGTTAAAAGTTCTCATAGGAATTATTTTTCAGTTTTAACCCTTTGACTACTAACGTGGCATATAGTATTTCTCAATAAAGTTTAAGAAGGAAGAGGAGAGAATCAAAATTCATTCAAGAAAAAAATACATTCAGGGGAAGGAGAGAGAGGAGAATATTTTGAATGTTGGGGATCATTTTCCAATAGTTGGCAAATCTAGACGCCGCTATGCTCGTTGTACACAAATGAACATAAAAAAAGCAACATTACTTTTACGAAATCGCTTACAGAACAATTTTACCTTTATTACAAAGCATTTCAAACATACTTCATGAAGCATTTACAATTCATTTATATTCAAAAGATTTCTCAGATTGATCATTACATCCCAAGGTACAGAATTTGATTAAATTTGCCATACAAATATACCGACACTTTCTTAAAACAGTCTCTTGGACTAAAGTCAGAGTATCACGCATGTACGAAAAACTCAAAATGTTATTTTCCTTTCCTTACAAAAAATTTATCATTTTTCTTTTCAACTTCGTTACAGAGTTTCTCCATAGGTTGCTACTGGAAAATTCTCGAAAATTCCTCAAATTCTATTTCGACCTGGAATATTTCTCTTTCGTTTAGTTACAGCTGAAAAAGGCTGATCGTTAAGTCTCTGTCTAAACTAAAAGTCTACTTCAAGCAACACTTACACTTAATTTTACTTGATTATCTTGAATTCCAGATTTTAGTTTGAGTTAGTATAGATAAAGGCTAGTTTAAACTAGTTTCAATCAGAGATTTTTATCTAAATATTTCTTGCATTTTTCATTTCAGTATTATATTTTGTAGTATGACTTGTGTTACCCTCGGCTTTGGTTTATCAAGATAAACGACATCGTACATATTAAGATTTGTGAGATTTTAAATGAATGAATGAGAAATAAAGAATTACATGTTTCAGTTAACTAAAGGTGTAATACTGTTGAGCTATATAAAATGTTTGTATATCTTTATCAATTAACTGCAGACTTTGAAGCGGTAAGATATTCTTAATAACATTGCCAAGAAAAACTCGTATATAGCATCAATATAAGGAGAAATTCGTTACTGAAATTTCATCCATATTAATCAGTGAATTAGAGATCTTAGACTTCCGGTTTCGCCAAACGCCAAAAGAAATGAATGTTTTGAAAGCACTCAATAGATCTCATCAAAACGAAAGCTGAATTGAAATTCAATTACAAAATTTACAGTGAGTTTTTATTTTTGGTCTTCTTGATAAAGTTAATCTGCTACGTGATATCAGTATCGCAGCTGCATTAAATGTCAGGCAAACTAAAATTTTTTTTCAGAAAGCATTTTTATACATGTCTAACACAATGCAACATGTATAAGCACAGATGTACTTTATAAATGTATTTAACATTTAAATGTAAGAGATTTTTATCCCATCGTAATTCAAATTAAAGCAAGAACCGTAATTTCATCTTCACATCATGGAGAATGCATATTTCCTCATTCTGAAGGATTTACAAAGTTTTATTTTTGTTATTTTTTAATGCCTGACACTTAAAAAACTTGATTGTCAATCAACGAAATGACACAGGATATTTCAATCCGTTTTTTATACTACAAATCAAAAAAGAAAATATTTTCCGCAGATGATCGTTTCTCGAATTTGATTGGTTGCGGAATGTATTTATGTGCATAATTTTGGCATATAAATTTCGTTTAATAGACGATTTTTAGTGTATTTATCCTCAAGTTTGCTTTCAAGGTAGGTATTCGAAGTTTCTGCATTCTCATGCATTTTAATAATTATATTTATTGACAAAACTCACAAGTTGCCTGTAAAGAATTTTTGAGAATTTTATAATTTTATGCGTTAGAAATATGAACAAGAGGTATGTAAGTTCAGTGAAAGAAATTAAATAATTTCGGTCTCATTTACATGTATGAAATTGGAATTGATCTTCTAAAATAATTAAAGAAAAGAATTAAGTAAATTACAAGTCTTCATCCTGAACAAATATGATCTGGTATCTCGGATCGAAAAATTAATTACTAGAATCAAACGAAGGTTTCATCTCCGTTTAACTGTTTTAAGGTTTTCATTTATTAATGCTTTAAATTTTCTTGCAAAATGTTAAAATATTTAACAAAATTAACTTTAATAATTCTTACCGTATATGAGAGAGGTGGCCAAAACTTCATGTCAGCAAGAGCAACATGTTGAAATTCAGGAAAGTTAGAGAGCCGCATTATTTCCAAAAGCAAGTCCATATTTATATCCTCTTAAAAGTAGTCAAACAGATTTTAAATTTGAAAAATGTCTGCTTAATGTCGATAAAAATGAAATAAATTAATTGCTTTCTTTTGGACACTGAGTGGTTTTGGTTTATGAGTCAACTACTGAATGGTTCATACATATATTTTATTTGCATAGGAACCGCACTCACCCGCGAGAGCCACGCGATGGTCACAGTTAGCATTTATTTTTCTGAAGGGCATTTCAATTTAATTTTCATTTTTACAAGATCATATGATACATGATGAGAATCTCTTTATAATCGAAAGATGCTTCTAAAATTATTTAAAGGTTTTGAGTGCTGATAGGATATTTATGTAAGACGCATACTCTATAAAGTTAATAAAGTTATTTTGCTACTAAAATTTTAGTCCAGAGAGGCAATTTGCCCAGAAGGACTATTAATTTCATTTTGGCATTTTGCGTCGATTAAATTTCTGCGATGTTTCTCTTTTCAAATTATTGCCACCAAATATTATCGCCCTGTAATATAATTAAAGAAATTACGTAATAAAGAATCTGCATAAATGTATGTATGTTTCTCGCACTGTGATAAAACAAAGGTACCTATACAGCCATCCAATTTTGAATAATGTACTCTTTCACCGAATATGGACATCTGGTAGCCCGAATTTGGAATTTGTTTTATAATCGATTTCATATTTCGTAAAACTTGGCGAATGTTTGATTAACATATTCAATGATTTCAAAGCGAACAATGGCAACGTTGTAGAGAAAAAACATTTTTATCTTCAGCGCGCGAGACTGTGTATCCGAAATTCCGAAGATATGCTCATTTCAAAATTATTTTGCGATATTGCCGTTAAACTGAATTTTATGGTTTAAGTGGAAGAACATGATATTTAATAAATAAAGGTAACACGCGAAACGTTAAAAAAACGCCCCTTTGTCCGCAATTTAAAATCTGAAACATTATAAGGTATTTCTCCCGCTTTCTTGGCATGCCTTCATTATGTGGTGGTCTGTACGCTGAGCGCGTATTCCAGAGGTCCGCGGTTCGATTCACGGCGAAGGCGTTGCTAATTTTTCTATCGCCCTTGCTTCCAAAAAAACCCTAATGTCTCTACAGTGGCGCCCGAACTAAAAGGGTGTTGGATAATGATTCTCCTCAACCAGGGTTTGGCGATTGTGTTCCCTAAAAAACCTCAGTCGCCACTTAAAAGGGGGAGTATATCAAGTATTTCTCACGCCTTCTTAGCATGCCTTCGTGGTGTGGTTGTCTGCACGTTGGGCGCGTATTCAAGAGTTCCGTGGTTCGATTCCCGGTGAAGTCGTTGCTAATTTTTCATTTTTACTGCTTCCAAAAGAATATCTAATGTCTCTACAACCTTTCAGATTTTTTTTATCTAATAATCTTCTCAATTAATGTAATATAGGAATGATTAGAAAATATAGACGCATTTGAAAAATATTTAACGTGCATTTCAAATAGACAGTAGTAAATCGAATTTATACATGATGAATAACTTCCCTTCCTTTCAGATGAATAAATTTTGGGTGTTCGTTGTAGCAAGTGCTCTTGTAGTGGTCTCTTGTGATGATGCTGCTAATGACCCGGAACTAGAAGGTAAAGTACCATAAGATGTAGGTTTCTAATAATACTCGAACGATATTTTAATGTTTTTAATATTTGTGATTTAAACTGAAAGCATGTTTGGAGGATTCTAAATTTTCCAGACACATGACAATTCTTCTATGCTTTAGGTCTACAACTGGTTCATATTAGTAAGTATACTTAAGAAAGCCCGCGAAGTTTAATTTTAAAGAGGGTCTTTATTAATTAACTTCTTTAAAATTTTTCAGATTATGATCTTTATAGCTTAACCGTCAACTTGGTCAGAGAAAAGTATACTAGCATAAACTGCATACGAGAAGTGATAAATATGTCAAAATTTAAATATCTGGCTTGCATTTACGCTGCCCAAGACGGCAAAAACCTCATGCCACCAGACCGCTCAGAGTCGTTTTCAAGTCTATCAAGAACGTATCATATCTACACTTTTGCAGACTTATCACATCAAGATCTTTAGGTGTTACATTTTACCAAAATGCAGTGAAATTTACTCCTGGTGGGAATTCATTGTTGTAAGATACCTTTTGAGGCTTATTCTGCGTGTTTAAATTCCTTCCGATTTGGAGTGAATTTTAGTGTTCTGGAATTTTACAGTTATTCCAAAACGGGTTTATTTGTAAAATGGAGTGCATTACTTTAGAAGAGATATTCAGGCATATATGTATGCCTGAAAGAATATTTTTTAGTGAAAATGTTATTGATTTTATTATAGGAAAGTTTCTTTGAAATCCTCAAATTATGAAATTTGAATAATTATTATTCAAGTAAAAAACATTCAGAATAAAAAAATAAAAATAAGTTTAATTAATTACATCTGTAAAATGTATTTATTTTATTTGAAATATGTTCTGAAATATAATATTCAGAAACTTACAAAAAGTCTATATGATGTCAATTATTAATCTTTCCAATTTAATGTAATTTACTTATATTTCTTAGCTACTCAAGGAATTTGCTAGTGCTCGTTTACAGCTCGTTATACAGCCTAAGGTCATTTGTCAGCCTAAGGTCATAATAACTTTTAGACTAACCTTGAGATAAAAAAGCTTCATGTCCCAACTAAGCAGGAATTCTTACTTGATATTCTATACTGAAATTTCATATTCATTTTTCTAATTTTCTTTATTCGAATCATCACTCATAGAAGCAGTAAAGCTATACTAAAATTACTCAGTTCTAGGTATCATCAAACCACACATTTTATCGAATATGATTTCTAGTTGTATACAACACAGTCTAATTTTTTCGTATAATTGAAATACATACTGTATTTACTCGCAAATTTCTCGCCTTTTCTACAAATTTAACTTCTTGGAGACATGAAGGGGGACATAGAACATATACATAGTATACTATTTTCAAAGAGACGACATTAAATGGTAGCACATTAAAAATCTTATATAAAGGAATACTGTATTATGTATTTCAAAGGCCTTATCAATTTTAATTACATTCTTTGTACTTGCACAAAAATCTTTATTTACATGCTTCCTATTTGTTTATACACTTTACAATAAATCAGATGTTTCTAAATTCAATGCTGGAAAAACTAAAAGCTCGCGAGAGGAGGAATATGAGGAGTAAATTCGGTTTATGTTGTTTATGTTCTACATATCACTTTTAACTACTTTACAGAAATGCAGAATTCATTACTTGAGTTATGAATACAGGCAGCGTAACTTTGTACAGATTCGAAAAATTGTTCTATGATTTTCTTTTGTGTCCCGATTCGAAGAAGCTTCCAGCTTTTTTATAAAAGGAAAAGATGTGTTTCTTGACCTTATTTGCAAAAATTATTTAATCAAAAAAAGCCCGTCAGCGGCCCAGCGGTAAAGACGACGCTGAACACTGGTACTTCAGTCTGGGGTTTTGAATTTCTGCGAACAAACTGACTGCAAGAGCCTTTTCAAGTTTCTTCATGTGTAACATGGGCACAAGCCAGTTTCCTTTAGAAAGTCCTCCACGAAATCATCCCTTCACTAGCCTAGTGTTTGCCGTATTTAAATAAATCAGCTAAATCAAAGAAAAGATATTTAAACCTCTGAGTGGTTCGATTTTTTTTTAAATCTGGTCATGTGGCACTGCATTAAAACAGTATTTATTAGCTAAATTTATAATATTACTCATTCTATCCAAGTTAAAACGAGTTGTTTTGGCGAAAGATTAAGACCGGAGACAACTGATTGAAGGAAATCAGCTTTCTCCAGTCCAATGACGTCCTATGATTTCGTAGTAACGGTCCAATTGTTTCTTCTATAATTATAAAGTATGTACATGAAACATGAATCTTTAGGAGTATTTAATACCACTTTGAAGGCTTTCTAGTATTGCCATCTACTAAATAATAAGACTAGTCAGACAATAAATAGCATAAATAAAAACAATACTAATAAAAGAAATAACAAAATGCATAGCTAAACGAATTTTAAGTGATATTTTCTTGTATTGTGCATAATATATACTCCTTTATTTTTTTATAGTTGTTCAAAAGAAGTTAGAAAAGTTGGATTTCATAGAAAAGATGGTTGCTGCGATTCTTGCGAGTACTAAAAAGACAGAACAAAGGTAAGAATGGCTGTTTGTAAAACTGATAAACCATTGAATCAGTGAGTAAATTTTTTTAACTTAATTAGAAAATCAGCTTTCCTCTGAAAGATTTAAGGCGAACATAACAACAATATGTAGTTCTATTTTGTTTCCACGTAATTTTTTAAACTAAAATTTGGCACCAGAAGTATAACCTAAACTTATACACCTCATTTTCTCTGTAAATACATATCACTTATCGGCTGTATGAAAAAATTCTCTATATATTTCAATAAATTTGCTTTTTGTAAATTAAATCCAAAGAGTATATATGCATTGTGTAAAAATGATGAAATGCGTCTAAGCAACTAATCTCATAAAAAAGGAGCAGCATCCTTGCATTTTATTTTGCGATTTCTGTTTCATATTCGTAACAGATTTGATAATCTAGCATGTCTTAGAAAATTTAAGCCTGAGAGAGATTTAAAAAACTTACCATCCAAATGACAGAGAATTTCGGCACACCGAAGAGAACAGAGCTGTATGTGGCTGGGTGTAGCCTAGTATGAATATCTTCAGACTCGTCATTTAAACAGAAGTTTCAATGCAATAGGTTGTAGGATGTATGACAGCTACCCTATTACAGGTACCAGATTAACTAGTCGTCCGATTCTCGTGTGAAAGGGGTAAATATGACTAAATATAAAACAAATCTAAAGCAAAAAGAAAATTTCAAAGCAAAAGTTAACAATTAATTCTTTATCACAAAACAAGTGAAGCTGTCTGTTTACGTGGAATAGCTATATGGAAGGCATTTTCAAGAAAACTGACTCGTGTTTAATTAGACAACGTGAGACCCTATACAGTCATTTCTTTTACTCTTAGCTGATTTTGATGCGAACTACTATAGTCATTGCTCTTATCTATTCAGCGTCTAAGGAGCAAGGATATTTAAAAAACCTTCTGTAACAGGTGAACAAAGCAAGCGCTGGAAAGATTAGCTTGATTAATTGATAATGCATTAAAAAAAAGCTTTTTTCTTCATTAACCATGAGTAGTAATAAATTTAGGTCTTTCAATAAAATGACTGAACTTTTTACCATTTGTAGAATTCCATACCAGTACAATAAAAAGATTATTTTTGCTTCAAAACACTTGTACATAATTTTATTTCATTGAACAGGTCAGACTGCATCCCCTTCGGTGGCGAATGTTCACTAATTGCGGGACTAAACTGCTGTGGTTTTAGAAATTGGTGCAATTACCATGACGAATATGTTCCAGCCGATAAGTACAATCCTGCAAGATACATAAACAGGTGTCGGGAAGGTAGTTTGACAGCATGGGCTGCGGATAAATGGGATGACCTTTTCGGCTGAAATTATTCAATTACAAAGCGCTTTCAAATTGTTTTCACTTTTTTGTGATTAAAATGATTAAATTGAACAAGAGTGCGGCATTTTTTAATTCCTGCTCTTAGCTTTTGATAATGTTTTGTTATATATTTAACAAATATTATTTATTATAAAAAGTGCATGAAATGTTAATGTTTAGACTCCAGATTTTCATTACCAGAGTTATTACTTCCTTGTTACAATATAAAAAAATGAAATGGAATGTTCAATAAAAAGGCTTTTGATTTGAAAGAATAAAAGCTTAATGATTTAAAACGTGTTTAATAGCATATATACAATGATTTACAGAACAGAACAGATTTACGAAGCAAATATTTCAAAAATTTCGGGAATAGATCAGATTTACAAAACACAAGATTAAAATGCCAATAAAATAGTTGTAGTAAAACATAATGACGTTAAGAAAAATTAATTTATTTTATCTTTATAGAACAAAATAAAATAACATCTGACCTGAAAGCTTTAGATTATAATCTGATGTCTCGAAACATTAAAAATTTTAAACTGTAATATTTTTTATAAATTTTGAAATACAAAATATGTAAAACAGTTAAAATCTCAAATTTCATGCATTAAATTTTAGAGATTAAATAATTTTGAATAATTCAATTAAGCAGAAAAGAAATATTTTTCCTTTCTGCTTAATTGAAAATAATATCTACGTATTTTTTCAAACCTCAATAACTAAATCTTTACAAAAACTTTAAAACTTATGAATTTCAGCATCGACTTTCGTTTCTTCTTTCATTTTTGAATATGAAATAATATAAATAAAAACACTAGAAAATGATGCTACTGTCTAACTGAAATATGTTACGAAAATATAAATATGAAATTTTAGTCTGTAGCTTACTACAATAGTTCATTATCGAAATTCTTTCTTATTTTGAATAAAGATGATAATGTAAGAAGTGAACGATAATATAAGAAGAGTCAGAAATGGCGCAATCGGTATATTATAAGTTTTCAGAATTTTATTTAATGAACAAGATTTCATTCAAGTATTATTAATTTTTTATCCAATAAGCGACGCACTTTTACAGAGTGATGAGAAATAAAAATATTTCTTATCATAGACTGGCAATAACATGATCTTATGTTTCTGAACTTTGTAATAAATAGCATTTTATGGTTAACTGAAAAAAAAAACGCCTCTCGAAGACATTATAACATTATTTTAGTGTCGATCGAACCAACAACAGTACAGCTAACATGAATTGAAAATCCTAATAACATATATATCTAATTAATACAAACATATTTTTGAAAAAAGAAAAAAAAATAGGTGACTTTTTTCATTTAAATTGTTAAAAAATTGTATGATCTAGTACGCTTAGTTATAAGAAAATGTGACTAGATTTACCTAAGCGTGATTCTTGCGAATTCTCGCACAGATTTGAAGATGAGTGCAACCTGGGAAATGTGTAAAAAACCCTTTTGTTGAACATAAAATGTTTAACAGATGGCAATGAATTACATGCTTATAAAACACCGTCCACTTGTGGTGAGAATTTAAAATATGATGCAATACTAAATTTAAAGGTAAAAGCAGAGTGAGACTACACAGTTCAATTTAAGCTAACAGGTTGACTCAGAAAACTTACATTGGCAGGATAATAACTTTGTGGCAAGAATACGCCACCAACATTTAAGTTAACACCTAGAAGAAACAAACAACATGCGCTCACACTTAAAACATACTCTGTCTGTCTTTCCACTCCAACAGTTGAAAACTCTCATTCACCTTAACTCATTTGCATCTCGGCAAGGAAACGCGAGGGGAAAAGAAAATTCAAGAAAGGTTCACAAAATAAAATAACTATGAGTAAAGATAAATAGAGCT
Source organism: Stegodyphus dumicola (assembly GCF_044657685.1). Lineage (NCBI taxonomy): Eukaryota > Metazoa > Arthropoda > Arachnida > Araneae > Eresidae > Stegodyphus > Stegodyphus dumicola. The sequence goes on along the minus strand of NC_140771.1, from coordinate 127,146,629 downwards.
CTAGATCTTTTCCCGCCAGAATTTAGCTACGGTCAAAAAGGCTTTAAATGGCCTTGATGATGATATTTAAATATTAAACCTAATCCTGAGACAACCTTCACAAATTTTTTAAGATTAATTTATTTTACAGAAGAATTTCCTCTTTCTATTACAGGCAAATCCTTCTTCTTACAATTGTGTCCTCTAGTCTCCTTCCAGACCTCTGAAAGAAAAATAGTTTACAAAAAGATCGACTACATTTAATATAATCACATTTAAAAGGCTTTACACACTCAGATAAATTTTCATTTAGTATCACATGGGGATATTTCTGCTCGTCGTATTCTTTCCATATTTTAAATCTCCCCTCTACTCTCCAGCAACGTATACTGATATTAGAACGTGTTCTAATGTAAAACGTGTTCTACACTTCCATCTAACCGACATCCTACATGTCAGACACTAGACATACGAGACCTAAGAATTACACCCTATATTCAATTATTAGCATTGAAATATTAATTCTAGTGACAAAATTAACTTAGTATTGGCTGGAGAGCCAATACTAGTTAACTTAGTATTGGCTGGGGAGCCAATACTAAGCTTAATTTTCATGCATTCTTTAGTTTTTATTCTTAACGTAAATTATCCAATTTTCTTGACTTTCATCCACTCATATTTATTTCTGTTTACCAGCATGCAAAAATTATTTTAGCTTTAATATATATTTCACAAAAACTTTTATATCTGCAATTTATTTATATCTGTTGATTATATGACTAAATGAGGAGTGACTTCAGTAAGTGGCAGGTACCTATACCTCAGTATTTTTTCTTGAATGAAAGTTAATGCATTTATATTATTTCTGATTTATTTGGGAATTTTCCAATTTTCCCTACTAAGCCATCTCTTCGATTTAATTTGGTGTTATATTTCAAGAAAAAGATGGCTTTCAGCTGATTGTTATCAAGAGCTAGCTGGGATGTCCTGCAAAGTAGAATTAAAAATGTTTAAGTTCCGTTAAAACGGCAGCCTTTCTAGAAGCAATATGCAAATTCCTTGAAATTAATTATTAAAATATACCTATATATGTTATAATATTGACTTAGACGTAATATTGAAAAATTTGATGGTGTAGGTATTTAGATGTTGATTCATAATGAACAGAAAACTTGGTAGCCAAGGCAAATTAAATATTAATTTTTATTTCAATTCGACATTGACTTGGCACTCACATGATTTTAGTTCAGCATTATATGATTAATACTGCAATAATAAATCTATTCAGAGTATTCGTAGAAAAATGATTTGGTACGTTTTGCTTCCCAGAAAATTATGCAAAATTGATTCAGTGTATATTCTGATATATTGACGCAATTTTTGATATGCCGAGAAGTGGTGTACTAATCCTGATATATTGATATTTGATGCCCTGATAACGATTCAGTAAAAAACAGATAACTGGTTAAAAAAATTCTTTTTTTAGAAATATAGTCGAAAGAAATACGGGACAGCATGGTTGAAAATATGCTAAGGAAATTCTAAGAAAGGGAATATTAATTCTCCTTTGACTGAAGATGAAACAGAATAAGAATATAAAACTAATATGTAAATAGAAATAATAATAAATAAATATTGAAAACATAAAATTAGAAAATTGTAACCCGGAGAGAAAGTGAAATTTAGAATTAGGTCCATAGTCGTATAACAGCATCGGTATGATTTTCGAAGCAAATGAAGGGTTTAGAGTTGAAAGAAGAAAGAGTTTTTAAAATATTTAAGAGTTTTTAGAAATTTTTATGTTCTTCTATCAGTAATGAAATCAGAAAAAGTTAAAATAGTTAGATCAAAATATTCTAAATAGAATATATGAGCACTTCGTTATAGGCGTATTCTAGTTTAAGTCAATTAGAATATTGGTAGTCTGCAATATTTTTAAAAAATAAGTTAATAAAATAGGTATGAAAACAATAATAAATGAAGTTCTAAAGATTTAAAGTTTCTGGGAACATACATCAATTATACACTGTACTGACAGGATTCCAGTTCCTCAGTTAACGTTTCCTTAATAACGGTCGCCGTCGTAACTAGATCATACCAAGTTTTGGTATCTAGTGTGAATATGACAACGTGAACATCATGCGAGATGATAAGTTTTCTTCATGAATTTCAAAATTGTTTTACAAAAGAAATGAATCGTCAAAAAACAAAGAATAACGAAATATACTTCTGGAGAAGAACATTTTATCCAGGATAAGCGTGTCTATGTTTGTAGATTACTTTTACTATCTTAAGTTGTTTTGGCTTTTACTTGGCCCTGATAGTCTGTTTTCCAGATTTTCTTCCTTTGCAGTAATTTAAAAATTAACATATATATATATTCCCCTAAAATGCTGTCTGTGTTCCACATTATTTCTTAATTTATTTAACTTTCGAATTCCGAATATCATTATTTTATAACATTAATAAACTGATAAACTATAGTATAAAGTTGCGTAAATTTTCTTAAGAAAGACAAAGTCTTATTATGCTTGATGTGACTAAGTCCGTAGAAAACCAAGAGTATTTAGAAATGCGGACAGACGGTATCAATGAAATATTTGTGCAATTTGGAACAGCTTCTTTCCCTTTTTGTTCAAGAATTACCCTGTTTTAAAATGATTTCTGTAGAATATACCTTATACATAAGGTACAGGACTGCAATAATGGGATTAGGCATTACAAGTTTCCTATATCTAATACAGGTATAGCTAGTGCACTGTGTAATCATATTACAAAGTATAATGGTTATCCAAAGAGGAATGCGTAGAACATATAGCCTATACTACTAGTAATCGGAACCTAGTCCTACCATAATAAACTGATAAACTATAGTATAATATCTTAAAGGGAGAGGCAAATGCATACTTATATGTATTTCAGGGTGCATTATAAGAATACATTACAGCACATAAAAATAAAGGTACATTCTTACAAGAGGTTTTGACGTGTACTGGTGTTCAGGTTTGTCACTCATTAGAATCTAATGATTACGCAATTGAGATAACATCAGATACAAAATTAATTCTTAGACAATGAAAGTTCTTGTCTCATCTGGCCACATTATAGAATTTCACAAAAGATGTTGTAAGGCATATCTCTATTATTCCACATAAACCAAATTACATCCTACAATGAACCTGGCGAACTCTCTCTCAGGTGTGAATTAATTACCAGCACAAAAGAAAGGTGAAAAATAACCCTTTGTTAATTCTAACTAATTTAACAGAAACGTACGGACTTCGTGCGTTACAAAAACACAGTCCACTTGCGGTGGAAACTAAAACGTAGATTATAATACAAGTCAAACCTGAAATAAATAGGAAGAGCGCACTTAAATTGACGCCTGGGAGGTGGACTAACAGAAATCTAACCGGCATGATACTAATATTACAACGCCAAGAGGCTTACTAGCGTGATCGCGAAATAACAACGAAACGTGCGCTTGGTTAGCGAAACACGCTCTGAAGAAACTTAGATATTCACACGTTTAAATAGAACTTCACTTAACTTTAAATTTACATCCTGGCGAGAGAATGTGAGGGGAAGTTGAGAAGTTTAGAACAGGAAACCAAACTTAAAATAAATTTGTTATGCAAAATAAGGAAAACCCTACAATGTGTATATTGATGTATGACCTAGTTATCCCTATTTTTAAAGTGGTGAATATGAGCCAAATGTCTTTAGAAAGTCCTCTATGCAGGCCTCATTTCTCTTAGGTGTAAAGCCCTTGTATGTGTACTGTATTAAAATAATCTAGTGTATGACCTGTTTTTTTTTAAATCTCATTTTGGTAAAATATCCATTGAAACTGATCCATCATCTGCCTGAAGCATTTTCCGGTATTTTTAATTTATCATAATGAAAACCCCTTCAACGTGAAGATCACTCATTAATCTCCTAATTATGGATCAATAAAAATGTTTCAGATAATTTTTTCGGGGATGTTCTTTTCATTTAGAAAAGAAAAACTGTCTGCTCTTCTATCCTTTGCTTTTATTAAGTTGTTTTTAAAACCAGATTTGGTGTAAAGAGATGATAAATATATCTTTTACGTTCTTTGTGTTTACTCTTTTATGCTTGCAATTGATGACTAATTTTTAGGCCATAGCTTTTTAACATAATAAATTCTTTCATATTAAAAAGCTGTGGTTATTAAAGATAACCAATCTACTCCTACAATAAAGCACAGAGAATAATAAACTTTTGTACATTAAAGTTGTATTAAAATGAGAAAACATGGTACTTTCAGATCTCTTGAGCCGTTTCGAGTATTTATTTTAGTTTGTAAAAAGACTATTAATGAAAGCATTTATATTTTCCTATGACTGTTGTCGTTTTCATAGTATTGTAGAGGGATTGAGTATTTACAGGAGCAGAAAATTGAGACAATCAACTTTTCCGTTGCCGATATGCGAACTTCAAACCTTTCGACTGCTAGCCAGACACCACAAAGACATGCTTTAAGGCAGGAGGAACTCCCTTGCAGTGTAAGCATTTGGCACTGACAAGTATTCATTTCCAGTATGCACAGAAGTGTTTTTAAAATTGTTTCTAAAAATTCTAAGAACAGCTTCAATTACCCTCGGTTTTAATTGTCATAAAATAATAACTCCTTATCAATCCAATACGAAAAATTACCCTATTTAAATGCTTTTAATATTGATTACAGATTTTCATTTTGACGTTGTCCCAAGTTAAAGACTGGAACAAGTTAATTTAAACTAGATAGGCAGGAGAAAATACATGTCGCAGTTTAAAAACTAACACAAACAGGCCAATAGATTTATTGGAAAATCGTAATATCACGGTTTAAATAACTGAATTCAAAGAGTGGAGGAAATTTATGCATCGAAATTAAGTAAATAATTATTTTTTTTTTAAATCGGAGTTTGAAGCGAGATCAATGCTGATAATTCTCCAGTTTTGATTGGCAAAAGTAATGAAGTATTTGGAATGTCATATGCAGTTTCCTTAGTATATAGAATAATATTATTGCAGATGTCAAGAATTTCCAAGGACAAAATGTGTTTCATGATTCAGCAAGCAAGACTTTAAAAGGTTTAAATGACGAGCATGAAATATCACAATTTGAATCCTAACACCTGTAATTACGTATACGAAGCATTATGTAAGGCACATCTGCGGGCTGGATTTGCTGATGTAATTCTCAGTGAAGAGATGTGTTTTGATGTACGTTACAGCTGGCAATCTGCATGATATCACTCAGAAAGGTTAATAAAAGAATAATATTTAATAAATATTCTTCTGACTATGTATGAATGCTTCTGACTAGATTTTAAATCTGCACTTTTTAAAAAAATTGCTTAGGAATATCTAAATTTATATTTTCCACTAATTTTGGATATTTCTGTGTGATTCTCTCTTTATATTTTTTGAATTAATTGTCAGTTTCATGAGCTATAAAAAATCTGATGTGTACACCACATGACTTCCTTGTACGGAATATTAAATTATACGCATTTTTTTCTTGTATTTTATTTAAACTTATTAGATTGAATTAAACTTACTTCGCCGACAGCGCATAAAGCACAATAGAATAAATGCATTCTTTAAAATTCCCTTTGTTTACCATAGCGACACTCTGGCGCTAGGTTTACTTAACAGTATTATATTTCATTCATATTATAACTCTGAATGCACAAAATTTATATCATTTGAAGAATTATCTAATCGTTGCCACATGTTCTATTCAAATACAATAATAAAGCTAGAACTATGTATAAAAGAAATTAAGCAAACAAAACAACAAAGAAACAGTTTTTCACAGACGATTGAATATTTCTCATTCATTTAATTCAGTTCTCACTTCGCGACAAGGCAAAAATACATAAAAACTCAAAATATCTATATTAAAAATTACGAAGTAAATCTTAAACGCTTATTTCCTCGAAAAAAAATCAAGAAAGGATTAAGCATGATTTAATTGGCAATAATAAATGAATGCGTTATCTTTGTTGTTGCGAAGCTAGGTTTCTCTAGATTGGCAACAAATACACTAGTGTCCTTTTTCAAATGTAAAAATCAATGGCCGCCATCAAATTAGGCTTAGCGGCACTTAAACAATTTTAAAATTGTTGATAATTCTAAACATATTGCATACAGATTTACTAATGGCATAAAACCCTTAACCGAAAGATAAAAACAACATAATACAATCATTTTTAAAGCAAAAACTGTACAATTTACAAACATATAAGAGTAAAGAAACTGAGATCACTGAGCCGGGTAACAGAGTGGATATATTTATAAATATATTTATACAGTGTCTCACAAAAGTGATGGGACACTTGTATTTTACAAAAGAAAACTGTAATAAAATAAATTTAAAAAAATGTAAAATTTTTTGTGGGTGTGTTTCAAACTTAAATTTAGTAACAATTATTACATAACATACATTTTCTCAAAATATTAAAATATTAATTTAATAAAAATACAATTGTTTAGAACGGAGCAAAAAATGGCTCACATGATGGGACACCATTAGATACTACTACGTACTACAATAAAAATATTTTTTGGAGTTTTTATTTTTACTCAAAAGCAATTGGCAATAATTTATAAAATCGTCTGCAGTATTTCTCTCCAGTTTGTTTTGGAATTATTGTGTTTTTTAGCTCTGTGGTGCCATGAATGCTAAACGAAAAGAAACTTTGCCTGAAATTCGAAAATTAGTTATTAATTTGTATATTGAACGTGGAAAATCTATTAGAGAAATTGCTGAAACAGTTAACTTGAGTCATTCAACAGTTTCTAATATCATTTAACGATATAAAAAGAATCATATGATTCAGGATAAAAGAAGGCCTGGCCGACCATCAAAGCTTATCCAATGGAATAGAATTACTGCTCGAAATATTTAAAAAAATCCAAGAATGAGTGCTTCTAAAGTTGCTGCTGATTTACAAGCATTATATGGAGTAATTGTTAATCCTGAGACTATTAGAAGAGTAATTCGATCTGCTGGATATCACGGTAGAGCAGCCAGGAAAAAATTCTTCGTAAGTGAAAAGAATAGAAAACTCAGACTGGCTTTCGCAAAATCCAACATAAATAAGAATTCTGATTACTGGAATGAAGTTATATTTGCTGATGAGAGTAAATTTAACATATTTGGTTCTGACGGTAGAATCTTGGTGTGGAGAAAACCCAGGGAAGAATTTCGCAAACAGAACTTGGTGCCAACAGTAAAACATGGTGGAAGAGGAGTTATGGTATGGGGGTGTATGTCGTCCGCTGGAGTTAGTAATTTTGTTTTTATTGACAGTATAATGGATCAGTACAAGTATATTGACATTTTAAATCAAAATTTGAAATCTTCAGCACGAAAATTGAACCTTCATAACGATTTTAAATTTTACCAGGACTATGACCCCAAGCACACTGCTTTGAACGTTAGACTCTGGCTGCTGTATAACTGTCCTGAAATAATAAAAACACCACCACAATCTCCAGACTTAAATCCCATAGAGAATATTTGGCAAGAATAGGAATCAAGAATTCGCAAACACACCATTTCTTCAAAACAACAATTAAAATCGGTGCTTCAAGAAGAATGGGGTAAAATCACTCCAGAAATCACAAAAAAATTAGTCGAATCCATCCCAAGAAGATTAAATCATGTTTTAAGAGTAAAAGGGAAATCCAACAAAATATTAAAACCTTTTAAAAAGTAAAATTTTTGGATAAATATTTGATGGAAAAGTAAGTGTCCCATCACTTATGTGAGCCATTTTTTGCTCCGTTCTAAACAATTGTATTTTTATTAAATTAATATTTTATATATTTTGAGAAAATGTATGTTATGTAATAATTGTTACTAAATTTAGGTATGAAACACACCCACAAAAAAATTTTTACATGTTTTTTTAAATTTATTTTACTACAGTTTCTTTTTGTAAAGCACAAGTATCCCATCACTTTTGTGAGACACTGTATACGTTTGGCGGAGCCGATTGAAACCAAAATACGAGGTGCACATCTACATGTTATAGTAGTCTTATATACAAAATTTCAACGTTCTGAGGCTACTCGTTTTTGATTTATGCGAGATACGTACGTACGCACATACGTTCGAACAGACGCCACGAAAAATTCTCTTCAGAATTCATTTTAAAGCAGTTTTTTAGTTTTTTTTTTTTGGAGTAAAAGAGTCTTTTTATTCTGTCCTTACGTACAGATATCACGCAAAAACATCGTTAAATTGCATTCGAAAGCGGTCAAAGTGGATATTTTCGTTGAAATATGCTGCCTGTAGCTTTTCGTGATTATAATACTTCCTTTTTACTTCGTACAAGGAAGTAAAAAAAAAGTCAAAGCCTTCAAAAAGCGAGACTGCATTTTGCAAGAGATTCAGGATTTTCTCAATAGCTTTGAGTCAGAAGCTTTTTTCATCTTCCACTCTGCCCTCAATTGTTTCCTCTATAACCTTATGCCTGCGCTGCTGTTCATACAAAACACAAGCATAAGCATGACTTCTAGAAACTACATGACTTCTTAGGTTTTCTGAAATAAGCTTCCAGTCCTTAACTCCAGTAGTAGAAAACTTTTGAGTTCCTTGGTCATGCTTTACTTTTTCTTAAAAAAATGTAACAAACGTAGTAGACAGTGTACATAATCAAACTCCTTTGAGTAGTATAAAAAATTTCTGCAGAGGATGTTTGCATTTTGAACTAAAGAATTAAAACGAATTAAACGTTTTTGAATAATCATTACTGGCAACAGCAATTAATTTGAATTTAGAAATATCGTTTGCCACTGTTAAACTTATTCTTCTTTGAAAATTCCGCCTGTAAACAAGCTGCCCTTTCCGAAGAGAAGTGTTCTTACTCCATATTTTAAAAAAATTATAAAATGCATGCTATTAAAATTTTTAAGTGAAAATTAAGCACACTATTAATCTTTAGTTTGGTAGCACATTTGGAGTTAACCTGCTAAATTTGGCACATTAATTGATAATACTTCCTTCTTCGAGCTACATTTTCGTCATTTTGTCTTAAACAAAATCGCTCGACAATGGTCATTATTATGAGTTATTATTATAAATTTAATTATTATTATAAGCTATAATCCATATGGGTTTGGTTATGCTTAAAGTAAATTATAATTTAAAATTAAAATGAAGAAGAATCTTTAGTTTTACTATACTGTTTCAAGCACGAAATCATTCATAAATCATGATATAAAATTCCTATATAATATGAGATTGATTAAAAGATTGTTTAAAAATAAATTTGAGATTTATTAAAAATAAATTATAGTTTAAACTTAAATTGAAGACAAGTATCATTCACATAGATTCTCTTAAAACTAAGATACAAGAATACTTTGCATAGACTGGCTAATAGGTTTTCCCAGACTGTTTGAAATTGGACTAATTGAAAAACTAAATGCATGCAAAAAATGATAATAAGTTACAAAAAAGACCTTTTTCCACAGGTTTTCTTCAAATGTCTTTAACATAAATCATTTTTCAAATGCATATTTATAGCAATTCGTGTCTGATTGTTTAAAATTTCCAATATCGATGCCTTTAGATATTTCTTTGGCCTTTCCTCTTCGGTCACTTCTCTGTCGAAGCGAACTGTATCGTTTGTCATTTGTCGAATGTAAAGCTACGTTCAGCTTTGGAATCCATTTCCATAACATATTCTGACTACGTTTCTTACCACTCCAATAATTTTTATTGTTGTTCAGCTCTTAATATTTATAATAATGAGAGTTGTTCAACTGATGTCCAGCAATGTCAAAATTCAAAAACAAAAACCTAAAGTACAGGCACAAACAGCGAGAAGAAAAACTGAAATATGCATCTTATCCCAGAACTTTAAAAACACACAAAAAGAGATTTGATTGAAAAATAAAAAATAATTTATGCATTAAAAATAATTTTGTGCACTATTTTTTTATAATTTACTTTTATTTTGGTCAAATAAAGTATAATTGTTGTTGAACAATTATATTTTATTTATTGCTGTTTTTAAAGCGATTTAGATTTGCCTCAAGTGCTTTGTGATGTGTGCGTGCAAGGATGCTAAACTTATTCTTCTTGAGTGCATTCATGATGTCCAGCAGAGGAAGATACTTCAGGCAACTTTGAAGCACCTGTCTGTATCTTGGCAACCAATTTTTTCCTGAACGTTTACAAACTAAAGAGACATTTTCTGATTTTCCACATTTAATTCTTAATTTAGATTGTTGAGTTATCATTATTTCATTATTTTTTTAATTTTATTTTTATTTCACTTATTTTCTTCATTTATTTATTATTTTAATTTATTCATTGTTTTTAACAATTTTTCCCTATTTGCAGTGCTATTGTATATTTGTTTATCTTGTTAGGGGTGTAACTTACTTGTATAAGCCTCGTGATATACTTTGTGCAATATGAGAAGTTAAAATTAGAGCTCACAAAAAATAAAATATGAATTGCTTTGAAATTTGTTTTCGAGGCTACAGCGAATACGGACTAATAGAAGCAAAACTATGCAATCGAAGCATAACTACTGCTGTACACATAATGATCTAAAGAATAAATGATAAAATTACCTTTATGACTGCAAAAAGTCAATTATTTACTTTCAAAAACGAAAAAGAAAAAATATATGAGTTTGGTTCTCTCAATGCAAAGTAAGTTTCTGTCTCAGGATTCTCCTACAGTGAGAAATTAAAAATAAGAAGAATGGAAAAAATATTAAAATGAACTCAATAGACTATCAAGAGAAAGTTTTGTTATGTAGAGAAATTACCGGATAGCGTTATAAAAATTAGGTGAATGATTTTATGATTTATGGAAATTTAAATTTTATTTTGATTCTGAATTATTTAATTTAAGGCTTTAATTTTGGGGAAAAACAGATGCTTCTGGAAATATTATTTAGTTTAAAAGAGTATTATTTATTTTCCTCTATTTGTAAATCTTGTACAAACTTTTATTCATTGTGAAAGAAGCAGGGAAAGGGAGGCAATTTTCGCCAAGTCATGATTTCGCGCGCTTTAGAATGTTCGAGAAAGAATTTTCATTGTTAGTTGACCTTAAGAGAGGAAAGTACGTGACGGAAAGGTCAAAGGTTGCTACTTGTCTTTCAATGTAAGTCATTCAGGTTTTTGGCGATTGAGGGTCCGGTTGTTGGCTAAGTGAAGAAGGGCGCGCATGCGCGATCACCCTTATTTCCGCATTCTGGAGTTGAAAACGAAGATTTTGCCATAATTAAGGGGGCGATAAGTGAAGCCATAGTGGGAGCCCGTTTTGGGAAGGAGACGAAGGAAATTCGAGTTGGAGACACACTTACTTTTTTGGCTGACTCTCTGACTGACTCGCTGATTTTCGGGCTTGCTGGACAAAATGTAAGTACGAAGAAAAATGTTTTCCCGGCGGGGAGCGGCAAATATGCTCCCCGGCCGCGTTTGGTTAAGAGGCGAGACAGACTTACTCTGGACTCGCTTAGGCACTCTCTGACTGACTCGCTGATTTTCGGGCTTGCTGGACAAAATGTAATTACGAAGCGGGATGTTTTCCGGCGGGGAGCGGCAAATATGCTCCCCGGCCGCGTTTGGTTAAGAGGCGAGACACACTTACTCTTGACTCGCTTAGGCACTCACTGCTTGGATTCGCTGACTTTCGGGCTTGACGGACTTGTTGACGGAGACTGAGAAAAAACTTGTGGGTGTTGCGAAGGAGAAAGGAAAAGATTTAGTCGGCATCGAGCAGTTCTTCCGGCGGGGAGTGGCAATTATGCTCCCCGGCCGCGGGTTTTCTCAAAAATGCGAAGAAAAAAAAAACTGTTGAGCGAATAACAAAAAAATTAACAGAGACTTGGGTCTCTATCTGTATCGGCAAAAGTCAGGACGATGTCCTCTGAACTCCGACTTGAAAACAGAAGGAATTATGTCACCTTAGTCAACTGGAAGCCTGCGTTAGCCGTTCTCTAAAATGCCTAGCTTAATTGTCTACGTTTTCCTTGGTGGAGCTGAGAGTCTTAGGCAGACAGCCGTGCGGTGTAAGCTGTACTCTTGCTTCCAGTGGGAATAATTTTCTTCTATGGAAACCAGTAGCAGGCGTAAGATTTGACGGTATAGCTGATGTAATTTATTGTCGTGCCGTTCGAGTCTCTGTCTTGCGGATTTGCCAAGTGACGTAAGGATAGAGCTAAGATATGAGCTCTCCTCCACTTCAAGATGTCCACTCAAGATAAGTATTATTTTTTTTGGTGTGTTGGAACTTTAGGCAAGTTTTTTCAAAAAACGTCCTTAGCAGTAAAAACAACGTCGAATCTAAAATTTAACTCTCAGGCCATAAATTGTTTCCCTTTCCTTTCTTTTAAATCACCAGACAAACCTTAAGTTTTTTTTATGAATTTAAATGAACAGACTCTCAGATGAGGTTAAGATTTTTCTTATTGTGTTGTAATTGAATAAACTGATATTTAATCTGGAACCTCTTACAGTATGTTTTCTTTATATATTTAATATGAACTTTTCCTTTATATCTTGTATATGTTTTATGTTTTCGATCCTCTCACGGCGCGGTCCCGGAATGCATTTTTTTTCACAACGCAAAAATGCTGTACACGTTTCACTATACGATAACTCCCTTTAACGGCAAGTAGTTTCATATTTAACATTTAACAATATAGGAATTTCAGATATAACTGGTACCTAGAAGTAAACTATTTAACCTTGGTGTCGAAATTCTTCGTCATAACAGTTTTATATCCTATATACTATGCAGATGAAATTCCATTCCTTTGTAGCAGTGACCTTCAAAGAGTGAAACTTCATCAAGGCAAAGCAACAAATCATACTTGAGAGAAAATATGACTGCATTCCTTTAAAACCTGAAGACTGATACATGCATGTAAATCTTTTAAACATATTCTAAAAACTCCCCTGACCTATGGATTATTGTTCCTCTGTTGTTTCGAAAAGAGTTCTTTGTAAGTGCAAATCCACCACGATTGATGGATTCTGGAAAGAAGCAGAAGAGGAATGGAATTCAGTATGCCTGGAAATCTTATGAAAAGCCTATCTGTCATAGAAATTACTATGCAAACTTAGAGTTCACAAAATATCAGATCTAATATCTAAAAAATCTTTTTACATTTTAAACAAAAATAAATAGTAATTAATTTAAGATATACCACACCCTTCAAATCTCTATACTAATTTTTAAATTAAGATTTTTTTATCATGTTAATTGTTGCTAATTTTTAAGTTTGCCTTTTAGTTTTCAAACGATGGTATGCAATACTTTTATTAATATGACCCATAAAACTCAGTTTTAAAATGTAATGCTCAATAATTTATTCTTTTTCGTTCAAATGTTTACAAAATACTATGAATAAAGCAATGACTGCCATATTATGTGGCAGCAGCTACAGTATAAAAAACCCTCAATAAATTTATAAATGTTAAATTTAACTACTTTGTCATCTTTCGCGTGGACTGAATTCGGGATTGAGATTTATTTGACTTAAAAGATATGTCAACGAACTTTTAACTTCTTTCTGCTAAAAAGCTTCTTTACTTTCTTTCTACTAAAAGTTAAGAACTTTTAACAGAAAGTTAAGAACAGAATTTACTTAACTTTAAGAACAGAACTTTGAGCAGAAAGTTTTATTTCTCTTCCTTTCTGTACATTACTAAAGTATGAAAGTTTCATGTTTATCCATGTTATAATAAAATCGGTCTATTGGCTTGACGTTCATTAGCTTGTTTTGTTCTGGTGGATCTAAAAAATTCGGAAATTTCGCAGAGGAAGACTTCTAGGACGGTTTATTTAATTCGTTTCACGAAGAATGCTCCACAAGAATGCAAAACAGACACTGTAGACCACACAGATATGTAGACGGCGATCTATAATTCGTTGGAAACTAATCAGAAGAAATAATCTCTAGTCTTCCTTGATGTGACAACACATTGACTTTGATTCACGTTTAAGTCTAATTTTTAATAAATGGGCAGAATAATTTTAAATAAATGCTTAATAAACTATTTCAGTTTCTTAGCTCTGGACATATTTCACACTGCACTATATTCATACTTGCACATACACACACATCGAAGTACTCTTTTTATTATTCAATAATCCCACCAAAAGTGAGAAATGGTACAAAAATTCATAATTACCAATCGATGAGTATTATAAAGTAAATAAATAAATAAAATAATGATAAAAAATAATTAATTGGACATTTTCTACATTTTCCCATCTAACATGCAGTGAAACCATTTCGACATCAAATCAACATTTGGAAAAAGTTGGATTTTTTTTCCACTCTTTCACCATAGAAACGCATGTGACCTATGCACATGTGACAAAAAATAAAACCGAGAGGCATTATTATAAAAAAAAATATTGGGACATTTTCATAACTAAGCGACATAAAATTTAGTGAATAGTAGGAGTGATAACAGAAAAATGACATACTGCGTGATCCACAAGTAACAAAAATTCGAAATTACAGATGCATGACTTTCCCAGGAAAGCCCACAAAGACATAATATTTTTAATAACGCCAGAATTGCCAGATTATTTACACTTTTACATTATTTTATATGCAGACAGGTTGACAGACGATATTGGCCGAAAAATGTTCTTTCCTACTAGTGAGAGAAATTACAGCTGAACTTTCTCTGATGATCTGCAGAGCATCGTGTTTGGTTTGCCCACCTAACGGCAATTGCATTGAACACTTGCAATTTTAGCTATTCGCCAGCTGTGCTACGCCGTTGTATGAATTTCTAACACAAAGGAAATATCAACTATCGGGGAAAATTGGGACTATCTGGAGAATAAAATATTTATTATTTAAAAAAAATTCTCCGTCTTTTTGTGAAAACGTGCTATTTTCAATATTTTTCGGATTATTAAAATCTTTCTTTAGATATAACATATAAAAGTCCTACATATAAAAGTGATCGCACTTAATTCATTTATAAGATAACTCTTTTAAATTAATTAAATAGTTTTTTTTGATAATTTCGCATTTAAAAACAGTCCGCTGTTTAGTGAAATATAATCAGAAAATAAAAAATAAATAAAAGATTAAAAAAAAAAAAACTTTAAATGCATTTTACTAAAACGGTTGTAAAGTTTATATATTATATATTTCGCTTTTAATTCAAAGAGGGAAAGGCATTATGTAGAGTTAGCTCTTTGACATTATAAGTCTATTAGAAAACTAATTTTAAAAAGAAGATGATTAATTTACAACGTTTTAAATCACATTATATCAAAAATAATGAAACATGTTGCTCGGCACTCATTAATCGTCCCGGTTTAATGTCTTAAACCCCTTGAAAAGTTCCGTTTGAAGCATTAAACAAAGGGTGATTAGTATATAAGGTATTTCTCCAGCCTTCCCAGCTTTTACTCACGCTTGGCGCGTATTCCAGAGATCCATGGTTCGATTCCAGTGGAAAGCGTTGTTTATTTTTCATCTTGCCTGCTTCCAAAAATACCTAATATCTCTACAGTGGCGCCCGAACTAAAAGGGTGTTGGATGATGATTCTCCACACCTAGGATTTGGCTATTGGGTCCCCTAAAACGCAAGTCAGCCTTTGAAAGGGGAATATATAAGGTATTTTCCCAGCCTTCTTGGCATGCCTTCGTGGTGTGGTGGTCTGTACGATGGGCGCGTATTCGAGAGGTCCGCGGTTCGATTCCCGGTGAAGGCGTTGCTCATTCTTCACTTCTCTTGCTTCCAAAAAAATCCTAATGTCTCTACAAGTATTTTTTTGTATGTTTTCATTCTTTAATTTAATTGTTTACATCACATCTTAATTTTTTTTCAGCTCTCCTAACAAAAGTTTGGTTTAGATTTTAGGCTTAAAATAATTTTCACTTTTAATTGATAGACACCATTTATTGAGCAACAGATAGTTTTCTTCACATAAGATAATCTTTTAAAAAATAATTTTTTAACTTAAATTCATATATATATTACTAGTTAATAATTTTAAAAGTAATTAAATGACATATAGAATTTATAAAATAATTCTAATTCCGTATCCAAAATTTATCAGATGTAGTATATATTTCCTGAACACTATTTGCATTTAATTTCTCTTTTGTTTTATTACTTATTTCCAAAGCATGATATTCTTGCGTATCATAATGTATTTAAAGCAGTTTTATTTTTTAAAAATTTGATGGCTGATCTTCGAGCTAAAAGGTATTTCTACTAACCACTCACTCTTAAACAGTATTGTAGCGACGAGATCGCACTTTGTTAAAACTGATTGTGAAAGCAAGAGACACATAAAATGTAAAAACTTAATTACTTTTTTCACAACTTGTGAATTAATTTAAAATAGCACAAATACAAAATTTAAGTCTCCTCGACTTAAACTGTGTGCTGAAATTTAAAATAATTAACTGGCTACAGCATCACTGCTCCCAGGAAGGTATAGACTTTAACTGAATTGGACTAACTAACTAAATTCACATTTACCAAAATTGTGCCAAATTTCTGGCGATCATGTTTAATCTAACACAGCCTTCTGCGACAAGGCAAGACAAACCGCTTGGCCTACAATCTGAGAATCCTCTAGATGAGAAAGCAAAGAGGGAATGCATAACGAAGAGACGGAAAACACGAATCGTAACTGTTAAACGAAATGCCAAAGATTAGTGAAAACTGCAATTTTTCCCGCCCCTCCTGCCATATTAAGAAGCTAAGTTTAGAAAAAGTATAAGGCAATTCTCCCGCCTTCTTAGCATGCCTTCGTGTTGCAGTGGTCAGCACGCTCGACGCGAATTCGAGAGGTCCGTAGTTCGAGTCCCGGCGAGG
Organism: Stegodyphus dumicola; assembly: GCF_044657685.1. NCBI lineage: Eukaryota > Metazoa > Arthropoda > Arachnida > Araneae > Eresidae > Stegodyphus > Stegodyphus dumicola. The sequence continues at coordinate 127,129,796 of NC_140771.1, read as the reverse complement.
GCATTGCTCATTTTTCATCTCTCCTGCATCGAAATCGCCTAACGTCTTTACAATGGCGCCCGAACTAAAACATGGTGAATGATGATTTTTCACCACCAAGATTTGGCAACTGAGTCCCTTAAAACCCCAGTCGCCCTTTAAAAGTGGGAGTATATAAGGTATTTCTCCAGCCTTCTTAGCATGTCTTCCTGGTGTAGTAGTCAGCACACTCGACGCGTATTGGAGAGGTCCGTGGTTTGAATCCCGACAATGGCATTGTTCATTTTTCATCTCTCCTGCTTCAAAATAATCCAATGTCGCTACAGAAGTTAACTTAATATTCGGATTTTCTAGTATATTATATATCTTATCTTGTATTTTATGTGTTTTCAGTATTCCAAAATTTTTTTCAGTAATTTTCAGTAAATTAATTGTAAAATAACTTTTTACAAGACTGTTTTTCAGGTAGCATTTGTTCTTATTCTATTAATCTTATTCTTGCATCTTTCATACATATACATTTTTTTTTTTTTACCTTCAGACCTACACCTTTCTCCTAATTGTAAGTTTAATTTTCCCTTGACAACACTTCATCTGATAAAATTTGCATGAAGAAAGCATAAAGAAAGAAATTTTTCTTGATCTGGTTTTAATTTTAGTCTTCTTTTCAGTTTCGTTCTTTTTTTTTTTTTTTTTTTTTTTAGCTAGATTTATTTTAATAATTGATTGATTTTTTTTTCTTTATTTTTAGCCTAAAAGGGTATTAACACGTATGAGCTACTGTTTCCGAATTGGGATTTTGCATCATACACCATAAACTGCTGTCTCATTTTAAATTGTTGCCACCAAATATTATCTCTGTGTATTATATTTGAAGAAATTAAATAATGAAGAATCTGCATGTATGTATGCATAATCCTCGCATTATGAGAAAATGAGGGTACTTAGAGCCATCAAATTTTTGAATAACACAGTATTTCACGCGCACATATGCACCTGGAAGCTCGAATTTTGAATTTCGAATTTAAAATTTCATATTTTATAAAACGTTAATGAATTTTTGATTAACAAACTTAACGATTTTAAAGCGAGGAGTGCCAACATAGAACAGCGGAATAAAATATTTTTATGTTTTTTGTTTTTTGGAGTTTGTATATCGGAATTCTAAATATATGTTGTGATTTTGCTGTTGAATTGAATTTTATGTGACTAAGTGCTAATGAATTAAGTTAACACACAAAATGTTCATAATAAAATGAGAAAAAAGAGTTTTGCAAGCCATGTTACTAAGAAATCTGAACATTGATACGGTAAACTGAGAAATGACTGAAAAAAATTCAAAAAGGCTTTATGTCGACACTTAACACTGCGATGCGACTAAACATATGCTACTAAAATCTTTGTAATTTTGCTGTTGAAATGCATGCGGCGTAAGTGAGAAAAAAATTATGCTTAACGATAAAGCTAAAAATACAAAAAGAAATGGGGTAGCAGGAGCGAGTGCAACATCAGACTGGTAGACTGTGAGCTCAGCAAAAGTGTAAACAATTTTAACAAATACTTTTGGACGATCTTTTAAAAATCTGAGCCTTTCCAGAATTTTTTCATTAATATATACTTTTAATGATATAGGATGTATTAATCATCAGTTACACGAATTTTCATTTTAATGTATAGTTGTTCATTAAGTTATTAAGTTGTTCATTAAGTTGTTCACTAAGTTCATTAAGTTCATTAAGTTAAGAGAACATTCAAATTTGATCGATTATCTTCAGAAATGATTTACAGCTTTTAATGAGACTTGGCATAGAATTAATCTGATATAGCACATTATTATGCCATACAGCATGTGGACGTTGTGTTTCATAAAAATGTACTAAGATCCAGCTGTACCCCTGAAAAAGCGAAAATAAGCCTTTATTATCTCGCCTATTCCAATGAGACTTGCTGATTGTGAACAGCTCAATTCTGACCACAGGAAAGCTCGCTTAATAAGCTGCAAAGAACAGAGACTTTGGACCAAGTACCAGTAGAGATTCACTGCATTATTTTTGTTACTTAAACCCAGATTTTTAAATCGAAATCATCGGCCTGGGTTGACCGGGGGGATTATGTCTCCACGGATGTCCTATAGGGGGTTGGGAGCGTTTAACTGTGTTAAGGCAGCCATTTGAGATTTCCAGGTCTGGGTGCTCCCTTCCACCTGGTGAACTGTCCTCTTACATCCGAGAAGTAAACAAGTATAAAAACGAAGATTTCAGGAATTAGGTAGGTTACATGCTGAACATGCATGCGGAATTTCCTGAATTTGACCTGAGCTCTGTGACTACTTCGAGATATAAGAAAATAATTTTAGAGCCTGTGTTCGCCTTTTTAGGAGTGCAGTTGATACTAATTTCATTTGAACGCCAAAACTCGTCCACACATTGCTAATCTAGTGGATGATTTTCTGGACAACAAAGATATTAACCGGATGAATTGCCAAACTGATCTCTAGATCTAACCCTACAGAACATGTCAAGAATGCTTGTCAGACTCTAGTATCTAAGAACTATCTAGCGTTAAACATTACATACTATGAAATTTGACATATTCTTTTGTTATTTTATTCTATAAGTCATTTTATTTAATTATATATTATTCTATAAGTTATCTTCCTTTTCAATATGGACTTTACCTATGCTTCGTGTTTCTTCTAAAAGTGGTTTTCGAAACTTTAGAATTATTTACAATAAAAATTAACATTGTTACGTTCCCGTTCAGTATACTTATTTTTCTCAACTGCATTTATTATTAAACACAACATTAAATTCGGTTTTAGGATGTATTTCACATTCAGCATTCATTTCTTTTGATTAACCGTGCTTTTTTTTCAAACATTTCTTCATTCAGGTTTAGTCTCCAATAGAGATATCAGAAATTAGTATTTAAGTTTGGTTTGGTTTGATTTAGTTGATTATGGCAAAGCACACTACGGCTATCTGACTAAGGGAAAAGATACCTTCGTTGAGGATTCTCTGAAGAAGAATATTTCGCATGCACGTTACATATGGGGAAAATCACAAAACGCTCATGCAGCCAACTTCTTCTCCTGGAATAGAATCCAGGTTGGAACTACCGATGTTCATCGATTTTACCGTCCTGCCGCTAGTGGGAATTTGTATAAGGAATACAGTCATCTTGCTCCAAGACACAATTCCTGTTTTCAGAAGATTTTCGTCTTTCAAAGTGATTGTGGTAAAGAGGTGATATTCAAAACTGTTAATTTATCTTCTAGAAATATCGTTCAGTTTCAAAGATAGTTGTTTGAGGACATTTTCGCTCAGCGAGGATTCATTGTAATTAATTGAGAAATTTGCTATTTTTTTCACAAGTCTAGCTCATTCAGTGGGTGTTTATATAATTTTAAAACGATATTGGGGCTATTTAGTTAACGCTTAAACTGTAAAGAGTATTTTTTTAAATATTCCATCTGATAGCCTTTGTTCTGGATTATACGACTGTATAGTAGAAGGGCTTTTCGTAAAATTTCCAAGGATATTGCCTCTTTTCCAGATTCCAACAATCATGGTGGTTTGGCGATGAGAAAGAGCTCTTTTCAGGAGACCAGAAGTACTGTGGTCCATTGGGTGAAACATCAGAGGACTTCGCAAGAATACGTTGAAAAGTTATATAGCCCTTATTTTCGCGGGCCGTAATTTTCGCGAAAATGAATATATCGGTGATTTCGCGAGCTGAAAATTTCGCGAATTTTATATGTACAGAACCGAAAGTTGAAAAATTTCAAAAGTACCTAAGTAAAGTTGAGAAAGTTGAAAAAAAAAAAAGTATTTCCCGAGGTTTAAATTTTCGCGATTATGACAGGCTCGCGAAAATTAAAGTCTCGCGAAAATAAGGGCCGTTACAGTATTTAAAATTCCAACTTTTACTTTCAGTTAGTAGATATATGCTAGTTAAACTAGTTTCAATGAGATTTGCATCTAAATCTTTCCTGGAGTTTTCAATATTTTTTGTTTGTAGCGGTTATTTGTGTTGCTTTTGTATTTTGGTTTATCAAGATAAATGAGATCCCAAGTACAGAGAATCGTGACATGTTGCGTAAATTAATAAATAATATAATATAAAAAAATAAAATTCTGAAACGTTTGAGATTTTAAATTACGTCCAAAGGGGCATTTTTAAACATTTTATGCGTTACCTTTATTTATTAAATATCATGTTCTTCTCACTTAAACCATAAAATTCAGTTCAAGAGCAATATCGCAAAATAATTTTAAATTGAACATATCTTTAGTATTTCCGATACACAGTCTCACGCACTGGAGATAAAAATATTTTTTCTGTACAACGTTGCCAGTACTCGCTTTGAAATCCCTGAGTTTGTTAATCAAAGTTCGTTAAAGTTTTACAAAATATGAAATCGATAATAAAACAAATTCCAAATTTCAAATTTGGGCTTCCAGATGCCCATATTCTCAATCGCAGTAGGATTACGTCATTCAAAATTTGATGGCTCTAGGTATCGTTGTTTTATCACAATGCGAGAAACATACATGCAGATTCTTCATTATTCAATTTCTTTAAATATCTTAGCAATAGCAATAGCAATAGATCTTAGCAATTAAAAACTACCCTCCCCCAAACACGGCTAAGAAAATATCTTCCCTTTTGGGCATGTGTTCCTATTACCGGATATTCATAAAAGATTTTGCGAACATAGTTGAACTTTTATTTGTTCTTTAAAGAGAGAAAACGAGATTCACTTGGACAACAAGGCTTTTGAACAACTGAAAACCGCTCTAATTAATGTCCCAGTTCTTAAATTCCCAGAAGGAGTATAAAATCTAGAGATTGCTGCGGATGCATCTGATTATGCAATTGGCGCGGTCCTCTCCTAAAAGGGGCAGCCAATACCCGTTTTTAGCAAAAAACGCTTATGTCAACGCAAAGGAATTAGTCAACCGCTTGTATTCGGGGAAGAATCTTCCATCCCGCGTGATAAGATGGACATTAAAACTGCAAGAGTTTAATTTTATTATAAAACACACGCCAGGAAAAGAAAATGTAGTAGCCTTTCAAGAATTAAGATTGATGAGGAGGGGAATACAGTCAAGCGTGTTATGCTAACCTCGAAAGTTATTGAGTCCCGTGAAACAATTATTGAGGAATTAACAAAGGACCCTGAATTCAAAGATATACCATATCTTGAAGACCCTGAACGTTTTGAACATGTGATCGTAACCGCTATTCGCAATAGAGAGACTCATTATGAAATAATTGATAAATTACTGTTTTACACAAAGTTAACTAATGAGAATCAAGAATACCGGCCAGTGATCCCAGCGAGTCTCCGTTTAAATATTTTAGATGAACACCATGATTCCCCGATGGTAGGACACCGTGGAATCCGAAAAACCGTACGGAGGGTCCGCGAAGCGGTTATGTTCCGCAGTTACAGAGGGTGGTTATGGCGTATGTCAGGTCGTGCCACTTGTGCCAATTTATAAATGATGTTAATTACAGCCCGGGGTAAAAAAGGGGTATTTAAAAAAACATAAAGACGACTTTTCCAAATGAGATTGTTGACATTGATTTGCTTGGACCTTACCCTAGAACAAAAATAAATAAAAATAGATATTTGTTAACTATAGTAGATCATTTTTCGAAATGGGTGGAAATAGTCCCCCTTAATAGCTTCGCAGTCGCGTTAGGGGCTTAATGCTTTAAAGGGCCAACTCCGTTATAGGCTTAACGCTTAATGCGTTAAGGGGCCAACTCCGTTAGAATCTTGATAACTTCGGCTATATCTTTTTAGTTAAGGTTAGTTAAGTTTTAATTCTTAGTTCCGAAGTTCAAACCCGAGTGTCGGCTTCATTGTGAAACTCCAAGACAGAGTTCTGTTAATCCTCCGAAGGTTTTGAAAGCGATCAGGTATTGTTGTGTAAAGCGTCAGCAGCTTTGTCAGCGAAGCTTTTGGAAAGCGTGGAACGTTTTATTTACTGAATCCACCGAAAGCGTTAGGGATAGTATGTGTTCGTGGTAACACAACATGATTACCCTAAATACATTCAGAACAATTTCCGGAGAGCATTGGAGAAAGAAAAGTTTAAGTATTAATGGGTGAAAATTGTGTGAGGGCCAAATGATGTCCGTAAAAGAGTATTTTCAAGGAAAATGGAAAATTTTTTGTAAAAGAAAACTAATACTGTTTCCTTCCAGATAATTTGGAAGGACCAAGGCATATAATGTACGGAAATCCAAGACTGAAGCAGGTGATTGTACCAAATGTGATTGTAAATTTGAAAAAAAAATATTTTTTAGCTTCAGATTTTTGTGTAAAGTTGGCCCTAAACAAAAAAGTTTAAAGGAAAGCAATGTAATGCAAAGTTTAGGAAGTATTACATTTAACTTTGAGAAGTTTTTAGATTTTAAAATCTGAAACAATCTGAAACATTTTAAAATCTGATCATTTTGAGACTTTATTTTGCGAGTATTTAAGTTCTGGTCGGGAAAATTGTAATTTTTATCCTACGTTTTAACAGTTAATTTTGAGTTAAAGCCACTTTCCTTTTCCTTAATTTCAGCTTACAGCTTCCGGCCAGAAAGTTTTTTCAGAATCGCGGTTAAATGCAAATGAATGAAGTGCAAGTATTTAAAGTTGAAGTTCTACTGATTTCGTTAGAGAGCCAGAGATTCTGAGCGCGCGTTCGCCATTTTGGCTATACTTTCTCTAATGCTATTTTTACGCTCGACCGTATTTTAGGCCCTTGATAACTTCGCTGTTTAATTGGCGTTAAGAGGCCAACTCTTATAGAATCTTGATAGCTTCGGTTATCAAGTTCTTTAGGCTCTTTAGTTAAGTTTTATTCTTAGCATTCCTGAGTTCAACCCCAAGTGGAGGCTTTGCTCTAAACTCAAGAACTGTTAAATTTATATTCCAAGAAGTCAACTGTTAAATTTATATTGAATAATAAAGGGTAATTAACCTTAATAATAAAGGATAATTTTCCTTTCATTATGCAAAGCCGAAAAACGTGCATCATTTATCTTTCAAATACTTTATGTTATATTTTTTAATTATGGTTATTATTTTTTGGTAAAATATTCCTTTTCAGGACTTCTTATTAATTATTTGAGTTGCATGGTCTTAAAATGATTATTTACAGATTTTCCTTTCCTTCATTTGACTGTGTACTTTAAGCATATTTATTAACATAAATCTTCAAGAATTTGATTTTGCTTATTTAAATAACATTTCTTTCGAGAGAATATTTTTCTACCTAAACTACAGTGCATTTGAAAACTGCATAAGTTGAAAGTACAGAAAAGAACAGTTAACACGTTCTTTCAATGGGCCGTTCAGAAAAGATATATAAATGAGAAATATATATAACCAAAATTTTAAGTTAGAGTGATATGCATAAATTGCTCCCCGCCAGGGGTTCACAACAAGGTCGACATATGCCCCTAGGTGTAAATGAAATTTTAAAGGGCTTCAATGATGATAAAGGGAGTGATTTGGGATGAGTAGCTGAATAAGTACCGCCAACTGCTAGGTATAATCAAAATTTTATTCACGGCAAATAAATTATTAGCAAAATTGATAAGTAATTTTTCATTAATATAATTTAATTCTATAAATTCAAGTTTTAATGAAAACACCTCGTCAAGCTAGGTTTTCGAATTCAAGAAAAAAAAAATTCCTAAAGAAATATCCTAAAATAAAAGCTGTTATAGGAACAATGTTATTGATTTTCCAGTCATCTTAGCCGGTGGAAACACGCTATAATCAAGTTACTATATCATTACGGAAAAAAAGAAGGAGGTTGAATATTTTTGAACGAGACGATTTAAGGAATAAGTTAACTAATTTTATGCCAAATATTAAAAAAAAAAAATAAAAAATAAAAAAACCTGCATCAGTACATCAGCCGTAGTCAATCCCATCAACTAGCGTCGAAGTTTTGTGCATTTAGAATATTTTGTATCTAAAAACCTAATTATACTGGTAAAATTAAAATAATAATAATACCAAAATAATAAAACAGAAAAGTAAGAAGCTATTCTGTTCACTTTCTTGGCCTAATAATTATCTTTTATTAATTCATATCAAATTATTTGTATTATGTGCACGTTATATGCTACATCTTATGATGAGTGGTCGAGGAGGAAAATAATTCTTTTTGTAGTGATCGATGAAAGAAAATTTTCGGGATCCTTTATTTACATAGATGTTTCATTATACCACTACTTTACACAATTTTATAATGTTATTTTTTCTTTCTTAAAATATTACTCTAATTTCCCAAAATGTTGAATGTTTCATATTTTACACCGGAAGAATCAAACACATAAAATAAAAGACTAAATTTTACGTAAATAAATAACTAAATAAAATAAATAAAAATTATAATAATTGAATAAGTTTAAATAAGTAGAAATAAATAAAACTTTTAACATTTCAATACATTGATTTTTTTCTTTTAATGGTTATTGGCCCAAGAAAACCATAATTGTTTTTGTGAGGCATTCTACGAATATATTCCCAATAATTTTCCCTTATTCATTCGCTACATGCAACAGTAAAATATTCACTTTAGGAACAGCTTGTTTTTTGTGGCATTTTGTGCAGACGTATCGATTTCCACTTCATCAGCATTTCATCAGACTAAATAGTGAAGCGATTTTGTCCATGATACTGAAATTTTTTAGAGGTTAGGCATTTTGGAGGCAAAAGATAGAATAAAGACCGGTTTTATCAACACTTATTTTTAGCTGATATCCATCTTCTTCGGATAAATTCTTGAATCTTCAGCAAATTCTGAGACATCATTAGATTTCCATTTATAATATGATATAATATTTTACGAAATAATTTAAATTTATACCCAATGAAAAACCTAGGCCTTTCGTAATGTTAAATTTTCGTGTCTTATTCGCTAATTTAGGCGAATTATCTATAAAATGTGAAGCACGGAACTAAGTGAAAACTTCAGCAAAGTATGGTTTGATCCCTCAGATATTTCACCTTGAAAACCAAATTTCTTTGGTTTCGGAAAACGTTGCTATTTCTTCTAATTACCTTCTTTCAGAAACTTTTGTTTTCAGTTTTAACACAAAAAGTTCTTGAGTTGTATCTTTTAGGAGACTAATTCTTTATTTTCTAGACATTTTAGCTGCAAATTGAGCTTAAAGTAAAACCGAGAAGACAATCAGTCGAGTTAAAATGGGCTTACAAAATCGTAGATGAGAACCCAAACTGAGGGGACTGACAAATTTTAGTAAATTACCAGCAGTTAGGCGCAATGCTTTCTATAACGAAATACATTTTGAGTTTTCCTTTAATTATTTCGTTATTTTCATTTTACCCTTACAAAAAATTTTAATTTTTCTTTTAGCTTTTGTTATAGAGTGTTCCCTGAAAGGCTACTATGAAATCTCACAAATGTGTCTAGCTCTCTTCCTGTTTGGAGCATTCCTCTTTCATTTAGTTACTGTTGTAAAATAATGTTGCATGCGTATGCGTTCGTAATAAATTGAATGCACAACTCCGATCAAAAGTGAATAAAATTTATTCTTATCACAACAAATAAAACAAAATTCTGAAATATTTTCTTTATATTTTCTTTCTTATAATTGTGAGACATTGAGATATTCGTATAATATCGCAATGTCTCACAGTAGTTGTATCTTAAACTACTGAAACGTTTTACAGAACACAATTCAAAATAGAGAAAGCTAATCCGATCTCACCTCGAATTAGCTACAGTCAACCAACTAGAACTAAGTAAACAACTACTAAACAACTGAATTTGAACTGTTTTCCAGCGGCTTTTATAAGCTTTTTAAACGCACTAGAGAACATTCTCGTATTTTCTCGATTTTTCTGGATAGAAAAAGTAGATATCATTTATTAAAATACCAGATATCTATTTATTAAAATGTTAAATGCGCGTGCTCCTGTATTTTAATATTTCCGGTGTAGCTTTCTCTTCAGATAAGTCTCGTGCTGCATTGCACGGGAATATAAAACAATTTTAATTACAAACTCTACTAAAAATAGCTAAATACATAAACCGTAAGAATACGATAGCGTTGAGTGGTAGATGCGCTGCTATAATTTTAAATTTAAGTCAAACAAAGTTTGATTTAAATTTTAATAGCTATAATAGCTATAATTTAAAACTTTAGCTATAATTTAAAAGAATTTAAGTTATATCTTCCACTGCATTTAGTTATTTACATTACCAAGTTCTATTTTTAGTCAGACATTAGGAACTACTTTAATTTAGTTTCAGTTTGAAATTTTCAAATAAATTTCTCAAATATTTTTTATTTAAATATTGTAATTCGTAGAATTGCATTGTCATGAACACATTTCGGCTATTTAAGGTATAACTTTTCTTTTAATATAATGATTTGTGGGATTTTAAGTGAATCTATGCGTAATAAAAATTAACTTTTCATTTAATGAAAAATATAACATCTTTCGAGCTACATACGAGATGAGATGTAGATATCGTTCATCGTATCATCTACACTTCAGACGTATGATGCAGAATAGTACTCACAATGATAGTACAATAAAAAACCTCACAGATTCAACTAGCAAAAGAGCTGAGATTCATTACAAAAATTTGTTCAACAATTATCAATGAATTAGCGATCTTACTTTTTGTGTTTATCAGGCAGTCCTTTATTAAATAAATCGTGCACTGACAAGCAAAATACATATCCAAAAGACCACCAAGACTAGAGATAGGACTGTGACTTAACTTAGCTTTTAGAGTTAATGAACAGAAAGACAGGGTCGAGATACTTACATGGCATTTTTCTGAATGCATTCTGTCAAAAATGGCATAATGCTCGAAATTAACCTTCATGAAAAATTTTTGAATTGAATACTCCATTGTTTTACTTTGAATCTTTAGGCGGTAAACTTAAAATCATTAAGACAAAACCTGAATAAAAATTCAATTATAAAATTTTGAGTAAGTGTTAAATTTTGGTAATAATAAAGAATTCTCTTCCCATAAAAGAAAAGAATGTTAATTAAATATGGAATACTCCATCTAACTGCATAAATATGGATGCTGCATCTGCTCCGTTAAATTAATATTGCACCTGCGCCACATGTCAAGCAGGCTTTTCTAAAATTCTAAATCCACAGATGCAGTTAACATTGATATACTTAATCTTTGAACTTTATAAACTCCTAATGTAATATAATATATATTACAACAAGAAAAATAATTACATTTCCTTCGTCATTGCATTCATCATTCTGAAGAATTTTCCAGCTTTGAATTTTATTTAAAAATTTTTTGATAGTTGTAGAAATTTGGCTGTCATTCAAAGAAATGGCAACACATATTTCAAATAGCTTACTATACCATAAACCAAAGCAAAAATTCGGATACAGATGATGTGTTCCCGAATTTGATTGGCTACAGAACGTAATTATATGTGAAAGATATGCTTATAAATTTCGCTTCAAGGGGAATTTTTACTAGTTTATCTATTCTCAGCTTTGTTCGCAAGGTAATTATTACATGTTTCTAGATTTCTATAAATTTTAACACTTATATCGTTTAGAAAATATTACATGCTTACTTGTAAAGTACTTAGAGATTATTTTAAGTTAGTTTGTTCATTTATAAAAAAAATAATTTAGGTCTAATTAATTTACTAGAATTTGGAATTTATCTTCGAAAATAATTAAGATATTTAAAAAATTACAATTCTGTATCACAAACAATTACGATCGGCTATTTTGGGTAACAACGCATAGATGAAATATATATTACCTTGTGAACAGAACTATATTTTATATTAGTTTTAATATTTTAATGAATCCCTTAAATGCTCCTGCGAAGGCATGGCAATAGAATTTGTTTTTCTCAAATGGGATTAAATTTCAACCACATAATTTTCATGAAAAAACATACCACATACGTAATAAGAACATTTTACATTCAAAGGTACATTCAAAGAAATATTTAAGGTTTTCGCATATCGTTACCAAATCTAGTTTATAACGTGTTTCAAGAGTCTTAATTAGTATTATTTAGTAACTCAAAATTTCACATTAATTCCCTCAATTTTAGAAAACATTCTTGACTCTTTAGAACCTTTCATTTTAGCAATTTTTATCATGAATGATGTTTCCACAACATATTGATTTTATAGATAGTGAATACCCCATTCTTCTTCTCCCCCCAGATGAATACGTTTTGGGTGTTTGTTGTGGTTAGCGCTCTTGCTGTTGTTTCCTGTGATGATGGTGCTAAAGACCCTGAACTAGCAGGTAAGTTCAGCATCATATACAGCTCTCTGTAATAATGTTTGATGACATGTAACTGCTTTTTAAAGTATTATGATTTAACTTGAAAATAATTGAAATTTAATACAGTTGCATGTTTTTCATATGAATCAGCATCATATCATATCCGTCAGTCTCCAAAAATATGATTTTTTTTGTTTAGAATAATCGGCTTAAACACAAAATTTAGTTCATTGAAGATTGCTGAGGATTAATTTCCTTTTTTGATGCTTTGCGAATTATTGTATCTGTACCTCATTATTTAACTTTGCACAGCACGCAAGAAAGATCTGGCTAGGTAGCTTAAATACCGATTTCAGAATTAAAGGAGTCTAAGAGTTTAGATCTCTGCAGCGTACTACACTTAATGAAATTTACTTTTGATAATAATTTAGTACGACTTTATATCTTCTGCAGAATATTCCAGGTACTCAAATTTCTACAGCTTTTAAGAAATGTTTAGTTCTAATCTTTCGTTCTAAGGAAGATAGATTAGGGAATGGTAAAGCTGCATTTTGATAAATATGAATATGAATATATATGCGAAAGTCGCTGGTATTGTCTATAAAGGTTTTAAAAACTCAAAAATTCAACATTTGGGGCAATTTATAGTTAAGCATTGAAATTTTTAGGACTGTTTATCAAGGAATTTTAATGAATAATTTTTGGCAAATGATTTATTTAATTTGAAACTTATTTTGAATTAATAAAATATATTGAAATGGTCATTAATTCTTATAAATCTACATGAACCCTTATATATTAATATAATTGATTCATACTCATCCTTTGTTCAAGAAATTCGAAAATTATCTTTCGTGTTACGTCAAATAAATCATTTTTTCCATTTGGAGGCATCGTCTAAATCCTTCATCAAGTCACCTGTGATACTCTGTACAGAAATGTCAGCAAATCTGTTTGTCCGTTGCGTTTAGGAAAGGAACTCGGAAAAATTTAATGAAACTACTTATGGAAAGGTCGCCTATTTGCATTAACTTCATTTTCAGTTTTAGTAATTATTTTCCTATCACATTTTTAATTCACAGTGCATTCTTTGCATAAAATTTCATATTGCATAAAATTACTTTCCAGATAAATTATGATTCTTTTTCTCCTTTATTAAATTTCATTAAGCTTTAATTTTTATTTTCACTTTTGCATTTCTATTCAATTACGTTGAATACATAGTCATAAAAATACACTATCATACTCTTTACTGTCTTACGTATTCACGCTTTTATCTGCTTCCACAGTATACTCTGCACTACTCAACAATTGTGCTTAGAGTTTTCATAGAGTCTTATATAAGAATATTTATAAATCCCTAGGTAGAATATTGCATTTTTCTTACAGTAGAAATTTGTCACAATTTTCAAATCAGGCTCAATTAAAACACTAAAAATATATTTGCTTTAAAGCTTGCGTATCTTTTTTAAATTATTGATTATAAAATTCCATATATGGAATATTATTCATTGAATTGGTACAACGGTAGTTTTTTTAATTTTCATTCTCGCTGGAATTGCTTGAATAACATACTTGTTCCTATACGTATAATTTACTTTGGCTTCATCACTTCCATTGAAATTCAAATAACAAAAGAAGTGACATCCAAGCCTTGAGAAGGTGCAATAATCGGGTAAATATCAGCGTTAAACGATCGCCGAAAGAACTAGGTCGAATAAAGGAAGTATTTCTAAGGAAACTATTTCGAAATAGCTGAAAATAAGAAAGTTTTAGTTATTTTCAAATCTGAAACAGAATATAAAAGAATAGAATAAAAGCTTCATTTTTGAAATAGATATAAGTTAGAGGGCCATAATAGTGAGCTAGAAAGTTCAGGATAACCTTGATTTAGAAGTCAAAGTTGCTCGAAGAGTACGAAATGCAACCAAAATTCTAAACAATTAAAGCCATAAACCGGGAACATTAACCCTTTCTTAATCTCTTCCTAGGTGATAGAAGACGTAACGAAAAGCTAAAAACAAATTTAATGTTTATTAAGACATAATGTGCCCACACAAGAATTAATCTTATAAAAAGTGTGGGATGAAAGAAAATAATTTAATAATCGCAATATATCTAAACTTTTAGAGCATAAAGAAGCTTTCTACCCTCCCAAAGAAAATGTTCATATTAAAGTAATCAGCAGCGATTACATGCAAAAAATCCTAAATATTGATATTGAGTTATATAATTTTAATACCTGTATTAAAACAATTGATAGACATCTAGTGAATAAATGCAAAAAAGAAATAATCCGGCGCACTCTAAATATGTGGGAAAAGAAACATAATTTTTTATTTTATTTTAGACTGAATTAACGTTATCATTGACGGTTTTCTTATTTAAGCCCGTAACGCTTGCGCGAGAGATGGCTTCTAATTACCTAAGTTTATTTGTGGAAATATATCAAATTATGTATAAATTGGATAAAAGGAAGTATCAAAAACGTCCAATAAATTAACAAAAGTGGTGTGTACAGAAGATTTGCTGCAGTAGGATTACATTTTCAGTAGATTTCTGATGGTGTAAATGTGCTTTGAATATGGTTAATATTCAAAGTACATTTCTAAAAATGGAATCTTGATACTTCTTCACGCATCTGCCCAGCATATATAAATGAAATGTTGATTTAATAGTTTAGAGAAAACTGAGGGATTTTTAAAAAGTTGCATTATTACAGCTTTTTTATAATCACATATTTATATTTCGAATTATATATGTTTAAAATGCTTTAAAGGAAAATATTATAATATAGTTTATGAAAAGACGTTACTATTGCATAAACTGAAAATTCAGTTATTCCAGATTCTGGAGTCTAAACGTTTCATGTAAATAAATCGGATGAAGTTTACTTTAATAGCTACGAAAAACCTAATTAGAGTGAACGTGATTCTGCTCTGATTATAAACGAAATACATGAAGTCTTTATACCCTTCAAGTTTTTAATACCACTTTTAAAGCTTCCACTTTGACTATTCACGAATTAATAAATGCATCCAAACACTAAGTAATCTCAATATATACATAAATACATCAATATATAAATTTTAAGGTATATTTGAAGTTTGCTAAAAATACATTCTTTCTTTGTTTTATAGCTGTTCAGCAGAAGTTACGAAAGTTAGAACTCATAGAAAAGTTCATAGCTGCGATTCCTATGAATACCAGAAAAGCGGAACAAAGGTAAGAAATGCTATTTGTAAAATATGGTACTGAATAAATAGCTTTTTTCTCCTTAGTATTACTGAAAACTTATATTTTATCTGAAGGCTTTTAGATGCAACATAAGAACGATATATGATGTAATTCGTTTTCCGAAATTCCTTGTGGAATGAAAGTTTCACATCACAGGTAATCAGACTTGTAAATATACATCTGCTTCTCTGTATAACAATGATCAGTTAAATTAGAAATATTTTCTAATAGTTAAGTAAACTGTTTTTAGTTTATTAAAGGAAAGATATATAATACATGCATTGTGCAAAAACGTGGAGATGGGTTTACGTAACTTAAGCTAGTTTCTGATCTTAGCAAATTTGGCGTGTGAGATGTAAATTTAGTCATAATACATGATAATGTTGTGAAATCCACAGAGCTCTATACCTTTGTGGGAATCGTAACGCTAATTAATTGTCATGATGTAAAGCATTCTCTGATGGCGAAGCATTCCGATATGGGACACCGAATGAAGAAAATCAATTTCTATATACTCTATTTTGCATTTTCTACTTCACAGTGGTGATATTCCATGGATCTCGTATTTGTTGACGTATTATGCTTTCAGCTCGAGAGACATTTAAGAGAATCACTAGCTAGATTAGAGAAGATATTGACATGGGCAGGGTTATGAAGAACCGAACCTAATACGGCTGTGCCTGCTTTGCCTGAGTATTTACAGTGTCATGTGACATAAAGAGAAATATGAGTCTATCTTTCACCTATCAGATTACTTAGTATCACTACTGAACGTATCTGAGTGTCGTGAAACAAAACCTTCTACTTGCGGTATTGCCTCCCGAACTGAATGTAAAAAATTTTAACACCAAAACATGGTACAAAAAGGTTAGAATAAAAAATACTGAAAGCAAACTTTGATAGGTAATTTTTTATTGGAAAACAAGAAAAGGCTGTCTGTCCAGGTGGAATGCCTAAATGGATATTAAATAAAGCAAAACCACCAACCCATATGGCAGGTTCCTTCGCTATGAACTGATCTCGGGGTGAACTACTGTATTCAACCGTATTTTCTACTTGGATACTAGTAAATACGCATATTTAAAACCTCCTCTCTAACAGGTAGCCAGAATTATTCTACCAAAGTAATAGTATATTAAATGATAAATCTTTTCTTTGGTAAACTTATAGAGAGATAAATTTATGTTTATATTATTCCCGAATTTATCTCTGCATTTATCCTTAAAATTTGACCATCTGAAGAAATGTGTATCAAAACAATGCAAAAAGTCAGTTTTACTTCAAACAATACTCATGCATTATTTTTTATTTTATTTAAAAGGGACGATTGCCTCGGCTACGGTGAAGAATGCTTCATGATTTCCGGACCTAACTGCTGTGGATTTTCAAATTGGTGCAATTACCATGATGAATACATTCCAGGTGACGCTAACAACCCTCCAAGATATGTAAACAGATGTCGGGCTGGTAGTTTGACTGTAATGGCTGAAGAACTCTATAACAACACTATCGGCAGAAGGTAGTTTTGATACCATCAAATAAGGATGCTTGGAACGAACGGCAAATCTTGAATTACCAAAACATTTCATTTTGTTTGCTCTTTTTGTGATTAAAGCGATTTAATTTAGCTAAATTTGCTGTCTTTTTTCATTTTCTGCTCTCAGATTTTGATACTGTTTCGATACATTTAGCAATAACTGTTATACTGTAAAGGTATTATGAAATGTTAACGCTTTAGATTTTTATTACAAGAGTTATAGTTTTCTGAAGAAATAGTAATGAGAAAAAAATAGAATGTTTATTAATTTGATTGGAAGAATGAATTTTTAATTACTGGTGAAATTTTCTCTAAAATCTGTGTAAGGTAGAAATAATTAAGCATTCGAAGCTAGTAAAAATTCCTTTTTATATTTGTCAGCAGAAAATAATAGATTTCGACCTTGAAACTTCCATTTATAGCCTGTCTATTGAATCTAAGGAAGTAAATTTTAAACTTAAGATAAAAAAATAATATAAACGTTAAATGTACAAACAAAATAATATTTACAAATTTTCTTTAAAATAGTTTTAAAAGTTTGCTGATAGTTTAAACACTATCCACAGTTTTTTCATAATAATAATATCTACTCCTGCCAATTTCTTAAATTGAAATTTTACAGTTTAAAAACATTTAATCACATGAATTTCAGGTTCTACATAACACTCTTCCTCAATTTTTGAATGCAAAATATAACAAACACAAAAAGTAAAACTGTTGATGGTGTTTAACTGAAATACGTTATGAAAAGATAAATCGGAGATTTCAGCATGTATCTTGATAGAAAATCTCATCATAAGTTTTTTTTGTTGAATAACCGGATATTGTAAGAAAAATTCAATATTAGAAATCGAGCAAATTACAGGGTTTGAGATTTACCGCATCAGATTTGATTCAGAATTTACTTATTTCTGGTGCTGTTGAGTGAAGTTCTTAAGTTTAAAAATACAGAAAATAATGATTTGAAGAGACATTTTTAATTTACCCTAGCCGGCAAGACAAATACCTGGTTAATGTATCTTGATAGAAAATTTCATCTTTTTTTTTTTTTTTTTTTTTTTTTTTTGAATAACCGGATATTGTAAGAAAAATTCAATATTAGAAATCGAGCAAATTACAGGGTTTGAGATTTATCGCATCAGATTTGATTCAGAATTTACTTATTTCTGGTGCTGTTGAGTGAAGTTCTTTTACAGTATTTAAGGGAAAGAAAAATTTTACGCATCCTAGAATTGGATTTTATCATTTATTGGAAGAGAGAATAGCTTTACTCGAGAAGGTAAAAACATTTTGTGTGATTCGAGCCACCAGCAGAAAAGGTAGCAGGGACTTAATGAGAAAATAAAAGTACCCAAAGTAGCGTAAAACATATTCTAAAAGGGAAAATAATTAAAGTAAATAAATGATTGATTTTGCAAATTTTTAATTTTCTATTTTTCATTATCAAAAGGCAAGGGGATTTTATGCATTGAAATTAGAATTATACAACTAGATAAGCATCTAATCTACGAGAATAGGGGAAAGTAGGTATATTTTAATGCAGCAATCCAATTCGGAATTTCTTACACCAGCACCTTATTCTAGTACATATTTGCACAAAACTTTACATTTGTTTGGTGAAAATAATTACAGACTAGTTCAACTGTTTTGTGTGTCTCACAAAACCAAGACACTGGATTTTGTAATACTGCTTTATTTTTCTTATTCAAATCAAAATGTGTAGTGTATCTAGAAAATTGGAGATTAAGTTCATGCGAAATCTCGTGCTGTAGAAATTAACTTTCTTACTGATTATCATTCGTTATAGATATATTTTATTCCTGTACAACATTCTATTTCAAACGAACATGTGCAGCAAAGAACTGCTTAAGTTCTTCTCAGATGTCATCATTTGGAACACGGATGAAGGCTTTAGTTATGATTTTTGAGATTCTTCTATAATTATTAAAAGAGTGAACCTTTTAGGTTAAAAGGTGAATTTTTGAGGCTCAATGCTTTTTAAAATATTGGAAATTGGGGGTTAAACGAAGAGAAATTAGTCTGAAGGTCATAAGTATGATGAATAATAGATGTAGTTGAAGGTTGTTCTCCTTTACTAGAAAGTGCTTAAGAAGACTGGAATTATGGATTATACATTGTCCTTCAAGAAAAACCTATTTATTCAGGTGAAACTTTTCATGATCAATTCTCTAAGTTCACTTCAAAAACTCGACTAATACATCTATTTAAAATAAGTATTTCAACGTAAAGCCGGAGGAATGTACCTTTTGAAAATTTACCATTTCCAAATAAAATAGTGCATCAACATGATCCCTACTCGAAATCGAAGTTACTGTGGCCGCGCTGATACTTTTCTAAAACAAATATTGGATTGCTGCATTATCTCAAGATTTTATGCAGAGCACCATGTTTCATTGCGAGTTAGAGGTTATTTTAAAAAAATCAGGATAAATGTCAAAATCTGGATCAGAGCATGGCACGCATGTGTTCTATCTTCTTTCCATTGTATACCTAATGCATGGGAGGAAATGAAGAAATTATTTTCTTCTTCCTAGAAGCTTCTATCATAGCTTCATAGAAGTTTTATAAGCAGTTATTTTTTGATACTACGCTCATCGACTATCATTTGAAGAAACAACTGAGATTTTGCAATAGCATCTGTATGACATTTTCGATAATCTTCTTACACTGAGTATGACTATGAAGCCGGTCGTTATATGGTAAAATAAAAAAGTGAAAAATTTTAAATAATTGAATAACCGTTATATTCAGTTAATCCAAAGAATATCTACATTTGTTATTTGCTTTGTGATATAAAGAGCAAGATTTTCATTCATCTTAAAAAACATCTGATGAAAAGTTATATATTGTTAAATAACCGCATTTTAAAGAAAGTTGATTATAAACTAAGGCAAATAAGAACGACAGATTAGTGACTAAAGGATAGTCGAAAATAAACACAATATTTAAACGTCAATAAATTGTCAGTTTATAAATTTAAGTTTAAAAATACAGAAAATAATGATTTGAAGAGACGTTTTTAATTTACCCTAGCCGGCAAGACAAATACCTGGTTAATGCCTGCACTGATAAACTTAAAAAGGTTAGAAGATCCTTAATTATATATGCATAACCTGAAATAAGAAATAATTCTAAATTCTAGAATATGAACACCTTAAGCATTCAGTGTTTACAAAAAAAAAAAAAAAAAAAAAGAATTGCATACCTTAAAAATAAATAAGAAAGAGAAATTTATTTACATCGAGTATGTTTATAAACCCCCTCTTTTTGCACCAGTAAGGGCACATATGGATGAAATGCACCTTTAGCGGTCTTGATAAAACAATCCGTAGGGGTCTCTTGTAGTCGATCGGAGTTCGGTCTCTAGCAGCTCCGATTATAGGCACAGGGAGGTACGTATGTTCTCGGAACCATTCATGCACATACTGAAGAAAAACGTAGATTTGTCATTTGTACATTTCAAAGGGTCTATCGATGTTCCGAGGAATACATTCTCATCACCAATGAAGAAGCTCTTATCTTGCACTGACTGTTCTCCTGACAATCCTGAAGCCAACAAAATAAAAAATGACCGTTTCTACTTTTACTCTCGTAGCATCGTAGCAAAACAACCTTAAGCGGGGATATGGGAATCCCCATTCCCGTTTACGCTTTTCTGTGTGTGGGAAGAAAGGGGGTTATAATGCAGGAAACGTAGGTATTTCTTGTTAACTTAAAACCTTTCATTTCTTGTTTGTCAACATCTGCTGAAGTTACCTCGGGGCGTTTGAGCGCATTTTTGGAGATGAGTGATACAGAAGACAGACGGCTGATTCGATATGTTACTCGGCTCTGATGTTAAGTTAATCTAGAATCTTTTTCAAATTTTTAACATATCAAGTTGAAAAGTTTCGATTCACTCTCTAGGCAATTCTGGAGTTCAGACCTCTTGATTCGTCGACTGATTGGTTAAACACAAAATTAAACTCCTTGCTGTATACCCTTTACGGTCAATGTCTTTTTGCCTTCTATTGTTCCAGGTCAAGTCACTGGCAAGTTCTTTTGCGTTTACTAAGTAAAACAGACGAAGTTTGCAAAATAGAAAATGAGAACTTATAATCCATTGCTCCAACGAGAAAGCTTAACTAGCTATTTCTAAAATGATCTTTGATCAGCTCTTGCACTGGTGTTTTTAGAGAACAGTAAAATTCAAATTTAGCTCAACAAAATGCATAAAACCAAATCATTGTTTAAAATTAGCAAAGCAACAACTTTCTGTTTGGCCCACATTTTAGCGAAGAGTCTATGGATTTAAAGGGCAAATAGCTCTAGATACAGCTTTTTCTTCATAAGATGCCAAGACATCTGTAACCAAGGTTAAGTTTCTGTTGTATTTATATCCATAAGGAGTAAACCGAACTAGAAAGTAGTGCCATTTGCCAGTAGAAATAGTTACAAAAATTGAAAAATTAAATTAATAGAAATTTAAAGACTTTAGGAAGAACTGGATTGGAGTTAAAGGCATTAACTAAGCATGATAAATCTTTATAAAATGCTTCAAAAAATCCAATTTACAAATGGGAGAAGATTTTAGGATAATTTTTGAAGATCCAAATTCGAAATTATGATTGTGTGATTAGCTATGGAAGAATTGTTATTTTCTCCTTTTCGGACATACGATTCGTGTTTTTTTAATGCGGAACGTTAGGGCTTTTTTAGTTTGTCCATATATCGCAAAACACACTGACAGAGAATCAAGAATGTAGTTATGAATCGGACCATGGATTTTATTGATAGGAGAGAAAATGACTTCAAAATTGAACTTCTAGAGTCCATGGAATTTAGAAACTGACAGAAGGATGAAATGGAAGATTAGTAGGAGCGAAATCTCTTAAAGGTTTTATGACTACGGTAGGAAATCCGTGGTCAGTGGTAACTAATCTCAAATAATTGAGATTATTAGCGAGCAATGGCTCTGAGGAGCAAATTTTGAGAGAGCGAAATGCATATTAGTAAAAACGAAGTCGTGTTTTGCTTTGCCGAGTTATATGACTCAGCATGGGAGGAAAGCACACTGAAAAGAATTTACGGTAAACGGTAATACTGAAATCACATTCATTGCGGGTCATAAAAATATCCAAAAAAGGGAAGCGTATTGTCAGGTTCATTTTTAAAAGTAAACTGGATGGTTGTATCAAACGAATTTATAAGGGGTAAAATATGAGATAGCTCTTCTTTATTACTATCAAAAAGATCTAAAATGTCATCTGTGTGACGAATCCAGAAGCGAAACGATAGTTTCTAGGATAATTTGATCTCAAAATAGTGCGTGTAAATGTCTGCAAGTACAGGACGGAGAGGATTACAAACAGCTAATTACTTATATTTATCGATAATATTCATTTCGAAAAACAAAGTAGGTTTTACTCAAAGACGCTTTAGGAAGAAAATTTAATTCTTCAACTTCAGTACGTGTGAAATGAAATTCTCGAAGCCTAATTTCAAAATATTTTTCATCTCGTTTGACTGGAGCATTAGTAAACAGCGACTGACAGTCAAAAGAAGCCATGTAGCGTAGGGGAGAAATAATATATTTAAATTTGCTTACGACTTCAAAAGCTATTTTACAGAAGGAATATTTTTAGAAAGTAAAGGAGAAAATATTAAAACTAAATATTTGACCAAAGAACATGATATCATTCCTTAGTTGGAAGTATAGTTCGAAAAGAAATTCCAATTTTGTGTACTTTTGAGAGAGCATAAAACTTAGGACAATTAGCAATATGTTGATTGAGTGATTTGAGGAGTATATGAGAAGATTTATCATCTTTTTAAGCTTTCAATAGGTCAAATTTTGAAAGAACTTTAAGAATCATATGTATTGGCCTTTATTTATCAGTTTCGTGACTTCATCCATGAATGTATGTGTGTATGTGTTTATGGTCAAACACTTACTTTGCAAATTAAGAACGCCATCATATGCTTTGGTAAAATATTTAGTTTCTATATTTTCTCCTTTACTTTTTACCAATACTCACACCGTAAAAAATTCTTTTTGAAGTTGTAGATTAACTTAAAGATATTTTCTCCCTAGCACTCCATAACGGTTCTTTCAAATTTAAATCATTATTTACTAATGTTCCACTCGAAGGAACACTGAAATGTCTTGAAACTTGGCTTCAAGAATTCTATTTAACATGTATACTGATATTGAAGAATTAATTCCTCTTACTCAAATCTCTTTGAATCAAACTTCTTTCGTTCGCCAAAATGAATATTATCACCAAATTTAAGGATTCGTTACGGGTAATCCTCTCAGTCCTGTTCTTTTTGACATTCGCTTGGACTATTTTGAGGTCAAATTGTTTGGGAGACAACATTTTTGTCTCTGGATTCGCTACCTAGATAACACTTTGGTGCTTTTTGATTATAATAAAGAAATTTTATCCCATATCTTATCTGTTATAAATTCAACTGAATCAGCCATCCGGTTTTTTGAAACTGAATCTGACAGTACCATTCCCTTCCATAATATTCTTATACTAGTTCACAATGTATCTGATTCCAACAATACCGTTTACTATAGGCAATTTATGTTTGATTCCCTCAGCATGCTAATATATGTCACCGGTTAAGCAGAAACTGGCTTCATTTTAGTATTATGAATTCTACGCTCTCAGAGTTCGTTCCTCGGAAACTTTGCCTGCTAATGAACTCAATTATTTTAAACCAGTTAACACTGACTGAGAATTTTCTGTCGCGGTCATTGATAAACCTTTAAAAACTTTCATTGTGCTATTAAAGAAAGCATTATATTCTTAGAAATAATATTATTAACGTCGTCATGCTTTCTAATCCTACTGTCAGTTATAAAACTATACGGATTCCCGACTATAAAACTATACGGACCACGCTGGGCCGGTATTCCAGAGGTCAGTAGTTCGATTCCCGGCGAAGACGTTATTAATTTTTCATCTTTCCTGCTTCCTAAAAATAACTAATGTCTCTACAGTGGTGCCCGAACTAAAAGCGTGTTAGATGACGATTCTCCCCGCCCAGGATTTGCCGATTGTGTCCCCTAAAAATCCCAGTCGCCCTTTAAAAGGGGGAGTATATAAGGTATTTCTCCCGCCTTCCTAGCGTGCCTTAGTGGTATAGTGGTTCTGCACGCTGGGCCGGTATTCCAGAGGTCCGTGGTTCGATTCCCGGCGGAGGCGATTGCTCATTTTTCACCTTTCCTGCTTCCAAAAAATACCTAATGTCTCTACATGTTTTTATAGTAATAAAGAAAGAATCCCAATCTCACATAATGGAAAATTTTTAATTAGATAATGAGTATTGCATCTATGATGTTTCTCGGTAATATTAATATTGCAGCTGCGTCAGTTAACAGGCAGACTTATTCTTATCATCTCTAGAAATTTAAATGCGTAGATCAATTAACATCGATATACTTAGCCTTTTAATGTTATAGGCTCCTAACACATTGAGATGTACACTACAAAAAGAAAACGTAAATTCCTTTTCTTCGTTTCTGTATTCCTCATTTGTAAGAATTTTCCAAATTTTTCTTTTACGTTTTTAACTTTCCATAGTTTTAAGTTTTGCTGTCACTCAACGAAATGGCATAACATATTTCAAACCTTTTACAATAACATAAAGCAAAGATAAAAATCGGATACAAATGATGTATTCTCGGATTTCATTGCGTATGAAAAGTAACTGTGAGTGAAATTTCTGCATAGACTGCATAGATGTGAAATTTCTGCATAGAAATTTCTCTTCACAGAAAATCTTAACCAATTTACCTATTCTCAGCTTTGCTCGCAAGGTAAGTATTAAGCGTTTCTGTATTTATATATTTTTCAACACACATACTGTTTAGCGAATATTACACTTTTGCTTGTAAAGTACTTTAATATTTTTTAGTTTGTTTGTTATATTAAAAAAAATTCTCAGAAACTTAAGCCTGATTAAATTGTAAGAAATGAGACCTTATGTTCAAAAATAGTAATTATAATTAAAAATTTAAAAAATTATAAATTTGCATCACGAAGAAATACAATCTGGTATATTTGGTGAAAAACACATACATGAAATATACATTGTGTCCTCAGTTGAAGGTTTTATATTTTTAAATCTGATTTAATTTTCTAATGAATCTCATAAATATTCCAGACAAATCTGAAAAGTCATAACAACATTACATTTAATGCAATTTGTTATGTCGCTTTTGTTTTCATCAAATGCGGTTAAATTCCAATCATAGTTTTCCATGAGTAAGTATGCAGGATAAGTAAGGAGAATTTTTCTTTATGTTCAAAACTGATATTTTAAGGAACCTATTAAAAAATATTATTAATTAACTCAAAATTTCACAATAATTCCCTCAATTACACAAATGTAATAATTATTAAAAGAACTTGTGATTCTTTAGAACATTTAATTTAACAATTTTTATCATAAGTTATGTGTGTAAAACATATTAAATTTATAGATAGTGAGTGAATAGCCCATTCTTCTTTCAGATGAATATGTTTTGGGTGTTTATCATGATAGGCACTCTTGCTGTTGTTTCCTGTGATGATGGTGCTAAAGACCCGGAACTAGAAGGTAAGTTAAGCACCACATACAGCTCTCTGTAATAACGTTTGATGACATGTGCCTGCTCTTTAAAGTATAAGGATTTAACTTGAAAATAATTCAAATTTAATACAGTTGCACATTTTTCTTATGAATCAGCAACATGTCACGTCCGCTAGTCTCAAAATTACGATTTTTTGGGTTTAGAGTAATACATATAAACACAAAAATAATACAAAATTTTAAATACAAAACTTAGTCCCGCGGAAGATTGCTGACGATTCATTTCCTTTTTTCATACTTCGCGAATTTTTCAATTGTACAGTTTTGATAATTGTACAGCATTATTTTACTTTGGCACAGCATATAGGGACAATCTGGTTATGTAACGCAGCTACGGACTTCAGATTTATGAGACTGAGATTTCAGATCGCTGAAGATTGCTACAGGGAATGAAATATACATTTAACGAGAATTTATTATGATTTGATGCCTTCTACAGGAATTCCAGATTCTCAAATTTCTACAGCTTTCAAGCAAGTTTTAGTGCTCATC
The DNA here is from genome assembly GCF_044657685.1 of Stegodyphus dumicola. Lineage (NCBI taxonomy): Eukaryota > Metazoa > Arthropoda > Arachnida > Araneae > Eresidae > Stegodyphus > Stegodyphus dumicola. The sequence continues at coordinate 127,103,619 of NC_140771.1, read as the reverse complement.
TTTCATTCTAAGAAAGAGAGTTTAGGGAATGGTAAAGCTGAATTTAAGATAAATATTGAAACAATTATGTATGCGAAAGTCGCTGGTATTCCGTATAAACGTTTTAAAAACTCAAAAGTTTGACAATTTGAGAATTTTAAATTTATTTGCTTAATACGTATTTTTTTACTCTTTCACAGCTGTTCAGCAGAAATTGCGAAAATTAGAATTTATAGAAAAGCTCATGGATGCGATACCTGTGAATGGCAGAAAGACCGAACAAAGGTAAGGAAGCTATTTTTGAAACATGGTAATAATGGCATGGAATCATTCCTTTCCTGTTTTCCTTGATGTGGTATATCGGGCACTATCGATGTGGTATATCGGGCACTATCGATGTGGTATATCATAATCGGACTTAAAGCTGGCACCGCGCCAAGCATCGAAGCGCGCGCAGTAATAAGAAAAGTACTGGGATGCGAGTAGCTGTAGTTATGGAGAGTTGTAGATATAAGTGTGTATGCGAGTGATGATATATTTTGTATGTATAATAAAAGTAGCATGCAGTTTAAAAGAGTGGATCTTGTGAAATAATTACCCACTAAAGGATACGCGACAGCTGGCGACGAGGATGGGATGATTTTTAAAAAAATGTGCCTAATGCGATCTCAATAAGGATTTAGGGGATTCCCCGAAGACGACTTAAGGTAAGCCTCAAGGTAAAAGCTTTTATAATCATTTTTCTTTCGGATAACTCATCATGGAGCAGCTTGTAACTGAGTTAATAGCGCAGAATAGAGCTCTAATGGAGAGACTTACTTCAGTTATTACTCCACAAATGGACAATTCGAAACTTTCGGTTCAGTTTGAAAAATAAAATGAACACGAAGAACAGTTTGATTCATTTCTAGAGAGATTCGAAAGTTATTTAGATATACAAAATGTTCCACAGGATAAGCGTGGAAAAGTATTGATTTCTAGTTTGTCCGAAAAAATGTATAGTCTCTTAAAAAACTTTCTAGCTCCAGATAATCCTTCCGATAAAGATCATGAAATGTTAAAAACAACATTAAGAAATCATTTAAATCCTAAGCCACTTATAATTGTAGATTCCCCGAAGACGACTGTATTTGTAAATCGATGTATTTCTAAATCGAAAGTAGCACGTGGGGGAAACAATTAATATGTATATGTCAGAATTAACGTCACTTGCCACACCGTGTGCTTAAGATCAAAATATGTTAAATACGATGTTGCGGGATGTGTTTGTTAGTGGGCTAAGAGATAGGGCTATTCTGGATAGAATTTTTGAGCAGGATAATATCAGTTTAGATGACACTTTAAAAATAGCTTTGGCAATGGAAAAAGCTTTAAAAGGATACATGACACTTAATGTTATTGAAAATACAGATTTTATCTGAAAGATTTTAAATGCAACGTAAGAAGGACATGTGATGCATTTTTGCATCCAAAATACTATGTGGAATTGAATTTAACACCAGAAATAACCTCTCTTGTAAATACAAATCTGATTTTCTGTATAAGAAACATTAGGTGAGAAAGGTTTCATATAATGTACTTTTGTTTGGCTAAAATAAAGGAGTATAAATGTATTGTGTGTGGATGCGTTTTAGCAACTGAAGCTATTATGAGGTGTAAAACATCCTCTGGCCACGATATATGCCAATATGCAATATCGAATGAAGATAATCAGTTGTCTAACATTGTTTTTTCAGTTTCTGCTTCAGAGTCGTGAAATTTCATGAATAGCATATTTAATGACATAATTTGTCTTATACACTTTCAGCCTCAGGGACATTTGAGGCACTCAGTAGCTAAACAATGGAGGGTTAGGACACGAAGGAGGATTGTAGAGATAACAGCCTCATACGATCGAGACACGTAATGTGCACAGGAATAATAATGCAGTAGATTACAGGCTACCTTTCATCTATTCAGATTACCTAGCATCATTGCTGAACGATTCTGATTGCAGTGCAAGAAATAAGTCTACCTGCCAGATTGTCTTCCGAATAAGATGGACGAAATTTTATCAAAAATTACAAAACGTTAAGAATAAAAAATATTCAAAGTAAAGCTTAATAGGCAAGTCTTTATTAAAGAAAATGTTCTGTATCCAGATGGTGGTGGTGGTGGTGTTTTTAATTATGGCAAAGCACACTAGGGCTATCTGCCTAAGGGGAGGGATGCCTTAGTGGAGGACTTTCTAAGGGAAACTGGCTCGTATACACGTTACACATGGGGAAACCCACGAAAACGCCCATGCAGCCAGCCCGTTCGCGGGATTCGAACCTCAGACCGAAGTGTCAGTGCTCAGCGACTTTACCGCTCAGCCGCTGGTGGGCCTCTGTATCCAGATGGACTATCTAAATTGATATTACATAAAACAAAACCATCTATTCGTTTATTCGGTATAGCAAGTCCCTTTGCCATCAGCTGATCTCGGGTCGAACTACTACATTCAATCATGTTATCTGTTTGGCTACTACAAAACACGTATATTTAAAAATTCTTCTATAATATGTAGATAGAACGGAGGAGCCAGAATAACTCATCCGTAAGTAATAATATATTAGATACTAAACCTCTCCTTCGGTTATCTTACAGAGAGATAAATTTATCCCTGTATTACCCCTGCATTTATCTTGGCATTTATCCTTAAATTTGTACCCTCCTAAGAATTTCGTATCAACACAATATTGTTGCGTGTGTAGGGTTCTTACTAGATTGAATGCACAAGTCTGATGAAATGTTAATAAAATTTATTCTTATCACAAGAAATAAAACAAAATGCTAAAATTTTCCCCCGCAGATATTCGCACAATATCACGTAGTAGTCACATTTTAAACTACTAAAACGTTAAAGAGAACACAATTAGCACAGAGAAAGATAATGCGATCTCACCGGGAATTCACTACAATCGACAACAAAACCGTAGTAATTAGCTGAACAGAGATGTTTTTCTCCGGCTTTTTATAAGAATTTCAATCAATCATGAGTTTCTCCTAATTTCTCGAGGTTTCTGGAAAGCAAAAGAGCAGAATCTCAACCACAGCCAACACACAATTGCATTGTTTTAATTTAAATATAAATTACGAGATATCTATTTATTAAATGCGCGTGCTCCTGTATTTTTACTTTTTTTGTCGTAGCTTTCTCACTCATGTAAAATTTTGTCTCATTCAACAGGGACGACTGTCTCGACTACGGTGAAGAATGTTATTTTCTTTCCGGACCGAACTGCTGTGGATCTGCAACTTGGTGCAGTTACCAAGACGAATACATTCCAGGCGACGCTAACTACCCTCCAAGATATGTAAATAGATGTAGGGTTGGTATGTTCACCAAATGAGATGAAGAAACATATGTCTGTCGGTAGAAGATAGTTTGATACCTTAGGTTAAGGGTACTTGTAACGAACGTTTCGGCAAATCTAGCATTATAAAAACGTTTCACTTTGTTTTTCTCTTTTCGGAATTAAAGTGATTTAATTTAGCAAAATTTTTTGTCTTTTTTCATTTTCCGTTCTCAGATTTTATTACTGTTTTGCATATATTTAATAAATGCTGTTATACTGGAAAAGTAGTATGAAATGTTAATTCTTTAGCTTTTCAATGCAAGAAATATAGAATAGAATGATGCTAGCGAATGATTACTGAAGACCAAATAGAATGATTACTAGAGCCATGTTTTGTATTGAAGGAATGAACTTTTAATGGCTTGTGAGGTATTCTTTAAACATACCAGCAATATAACAATAATTAAGCATAATGAAGCTAGTAAAAATTCCTTTTTAGTATCTTAGACGACGAAAATTATAAAAAAATCCAGTTCATGACGGTAAAGATAAAAATCCAGTTCATTACAAGTCAACTTCCTACCATTGAATATCAACTTCCTACCTCTGAACTTCAGTTTATTGACTGGTAGCCTACCGAAACCTCTAAGAATAGCATAGCGACACGAAAGAATTAAAATTTAAAAATTAAATTTAATAAATTTACAACGTTAAAAATATAAAAGAGTTAAATTTCGTAAAGCTTCTTACAAATGCTCTTGTTTTCTTAAATGAAAATAATATCTATTCTTGCCAACTTCTAATATTAAAATTTTACTTTTAAAGAAATTCAATTTCATGAATAGAAGTTTTACATTATTTTATCCTTCAATTTTTAATATATAATATAGCAAACAAATATACTAAAAATGGTGCAGTGTGTAATCGAAATACGCTATGAAAATATAAATCAATTTCAGTACCTGCCTTGCTAGAAAATTTCGTCATCAGAGTTCTTTATTTTGGATGAAGCGATTTCTTTAAGAAAAAGCACAATTAGAAACCGTGAAAATTATTCGGTTTCAGAAAATCATTTCTCGCATCAGATTTGATTCACAAATTTATCATTTTCTGATGCTGATGAGTGACGTACATTTACAACGTTGAGAGTAAAGAAAGTTCTTGCCCATCATATAGATTGGCAATAATGTGTTCTTATTTTCCTGAATTTTGTTTGTAATGAACAGGATTTTTATCTTTACCATCATGATATAATAGCTCTTTGACATGATAAAAACTTGTTCCATGTTTCGATTCAAAATCAGAAGAGCCAGCAAAGATTTAATAATAAAATAACACACCTAAAATAAAACAAACACATTTTCAAAGAGGGAAAATATTAAAATGAATAAGGGATTAAATTCGTAAATTTTTAGTTTTCTGTTTTTGGTTATAAAAAAGTAAATTACTTTTATGCATTTGAGAACAAAATTACACATATCGATAGGCATTTATTGTAAGAGAATAGAGAAAAAAAGTAAAGTTTATTTAATGCAGTAATCCAACCTCGAACTTCTTTCCCTTAATACGCTTATATTTTTTTTTCTTTCTTTGTTCTTCACAGAACTCCATTGCCATTTTTTTTTTTTGGTTAAAATAATTACAGACTAGTTTAGCTACTTTGTATCTCTCACAAAGCGAAGAAACCGTATTTTATAATACTGCTTAATTTTTCTTATTGCAATTTGGTATATGTAGCGCATCTGCAAAATCAAAGATTTTAGCTATTAAGTTCGTGCGAAATCCCATGTATAATAACTTTCTTATTTATTAACTTTCAATACAGAATTGTCTTCGTCCTGTATAACAGCTTGTTTCAAACGAGCTTATAAAACGAAGAACTGCTTGATTTCTTCGCAGAAGATGTAAACAGATATTAAAATAGTGAATATCTAAGATTAGATTTAAAGGAAAAGAAATTAATCTACAGGTGACGAGTCTGATGAATAATGGATGTAGCTAAGAGTTGTACTGTGTTCTTCGCTAAATGTGCTTGACAAGATTGGAACTCTGGACTACACATTGTCCTTCAAGAAAAATCTAGTTATTTAATTGAAACTTTCCACGATTATCTCAAGTTATCTTGAAAAGCCTAGCTGTTACAACTTTTTAAAGCAAGAACTTTAAAAGAAAATTATTTGCAAGAATATACCTTTTGAAAATTTCCAAATAAAACAGTTCACCAACATGATCCCTACTCGAAACTACCGATATCAAATTTATATGAAATATTCCTTTTGAGTTTGAAGCACTAGTTAACTTGAACAGAGTTTGACTTGCTTGAAGATCGACGAGCAAAGAAAATTTTTGTAAAAAGTGAGCGCCAATAATAGGACTTGAAACAGTAGCAATAATGAATGGCCATTGGAAGTTGCGGCGCAATCCTAAATCAACAGATATCAGACGTTCACCAAAAGTTTGAATAGGAGTTCCATTTGCTACATAAAGTTGGAAATACTTGGGAAGGCGCTTTTGTTCGTGAAAATGTGGTGGAACGACAGAAACATCAGGCCCGGTTTCAGCAAGAAACCTTAAGAACGAATTCTTATCAATGACGAAAAGGCGTGCAAAATTCCGGCCGCTGTCGTTCACGACTTCGAGCGACGACCCTTCTAGTTTCCGTTATCGTATAATGACACGGTGGGCGGCATTTGTTTGCCTTGCTTCCAAATTTGTGGTGTTAAAAACAAATACCCGGAGGAAGGCTGTCATAACGTTTCCTCAGTTGGCTACGACGTGTATTTCGATCACGTGATGTGGAGCGGTTGCACTAAAAGGGTTCAGCTTGGATGGCTACTAACTGAGCGACCTGTTTGGACAAATCATCAATTTGAGCCTGTAACTCACCAATACCTGGACCAGGAGCCTGCACTGCATGTATTTGCGCTGGAACGGCAAGCTCGCGAATTTTATCAGCGATTTCGGGTAGCTTTTTAAGTGGCTCACTACTGGCCGCTAAAGTGGCTTACATGTTAAATGGGAGTCTATTCATCCATAATGTTTTAAGAATGTTATCCGTTAGGTTACTGGCGGCTATGTCTGACATTTTAGACAGCAATTGAGAAGGCTTCATATCGAACTGTAAATCTTGCAACAGATGCCTGATTTGAACTGTCTCGGATTCTTCATAAACTGAAATTAATTTTTTTTTTTTTTAAATTTGTATTTCTTCGACGCCGATGGACTGAAAATTATTTCACGAGCTGATTGCAGTATCTCTGATTCTAACGCGGCGATCGCTGCATAAAATTGAGTTTCGTCGGCAGTAATGTGTCTCAATTTAAACTGCACATCCAGTTGAATGAACCATAACGATGGGGGCTCAGCGACAAAAAGGCGGTGGCTGAACTGCCACTCGCGCCAATTGTGAAGCAGCATCATTGTCAATCAAATACGCACAACGCAGAAAAATAATCATTATGTATAGAGTGACACAGTTTCTTGGTACATTATATCAGAGAAATTGGCGGCTTAAAGTCAACAGACGATACATATATCCGCTAAAATTATGACAGAAATATGTTGACTCGCCAGAATGCGGCACAACGCTTGAAATCACAGGTGAAATGTCTTATTTGCATCTCATCACACTGGATAACTTATTGTTGCTCAGAATTTTGACATACAATAATAAGAACAATAATTGCAGTGAAAATAGAATAATAATAAAAAAAAATTTAAAAGTATATTCTTTCCTAAAATACAAGACTGCAGGAGTTTATAAATATACTGTGATAACTGGTAAACTGTACAGAGTTCTGCTTGCAAGAGAATAAAAATAGTGATTCAAGAATTAATTAATTAAAAGATAAGCACATGGTATCAAACTGATAATGTGATAATCTGTAAAGATGCAGTATTTGAGCCCGTTTCATTCAGTGCTTTTATCCTTTTAGAACTTTGGTTAAAGATTTAAAACACAATTGTTGTTGAAACTGGGCAAAAATGCTCCGCCGATGAAACTGAGAAAGCCGTGTGCAATGAAAGGCCGCTGTTCTTATTAGAGCTGTAACAATAGAGCACGGTCGTGGGCATACAGATACAGTACAAGGTCGCCTCCCAACTGGTTTCGGGGGCAACTATGTGGGAGGAAAATCTCTTTATAGAAGAGGACGGGGGAAATGGAATACACTTATACGTTAAATGATGCAAAATAATTAGAATAAACGCCTCAGAAGAAGGAACGGGGAAGAAATTTTCAACGAAGATAAAGTATTTAAGAGCCTACCTCATGAGTACGATTTCAGCGTTGATAGTCTTGTAAATAAGTTGTAATCCAGGAAAAACTTGAATTAATTGAACTGAATATGGCACTATTTTAATGAGCTGTACTTCCTTAATTGCTTGAAATAATAACATCAAATAGTATCCATAGGTATCCTGGGAATGAATCAAAAAGTTCAATTAATTTTATGGACGGTAGTACTATTACACAGAAAGAGTTTTATAAATAACTTTTGATCCTTGGCACTTCGCTTAACCACTTTCACAAACAAAGGAATATCTGCCGCGTTTCACAAGAACAATAAAAGCTAAATATTTGCTGAAATAATGGTCGTGGGAACTAAAGCTTTGCAGCACTGTGTTCGCGGTATGTTGCTGAAACTTGTGCTATACAATTGAAATCGAATTGTGAAATTTAAACGACACTTACAACAAAACAAACGGGAGCACATGAAACTGCAACCTATACAGCGCCGTTGCACGAACGGCAGTAATGCATGAGATATACATTATGCTGTAGAGATGTACAATATAACATTTAACATACATTAGGCTGAATATTAGTACTTCTGAAAATATACAAGACATGTAGCGGCCCTAAGTGTGGTTACCGACGGTGTGCACCCTTCTGTTGGCGTGCCACTCCCTATACATTATGAGACACTCGTCTATTGCAGCCTTGATCTTTAGATGATCTTACTTGAGTTTTTTAGTGGTCTTTAGCCAGTAGGGCCAGTAGCTGTCGTCATTCGGCCTTTTTAGCCTGTACTGTTCTCTGAGGCTGCATGAGAATAGGAGGTGGTCTGGGTTGCCAACTTCACCACATTCGCAGGTGTCATTGTCTACGAAGCCGGAGCGATATTTGTATGGGAGGAATGGACCATATCCCGTAAGAAATTGTGTCATATAATAAGAGGTAGACTGGGCCTCTGTCCTCACCTTCAGTATGAACTTGTAAGCTCGACGACCCTTGGTGCCCTGGTCCCATCTCCTTTGCCACTCTGTTATTAACAGCTCTAGCGAGTACCGCTTCATAAATGCGATCGGCTTTAACGTGGCATCCTCATCTGTGTCGGCCGATTTGGCTGCCTCCTTTGCCGCCGCGTCTGCCAGCTCATTACCTAGGATGCCAGTATGTCACGAAGAAGGTAACGGTCAATATTTAGTCAAATGATATTACGGTTAAAATGCGAAAACCATCATATTGTAAAAATTAATGATAAATCTTAATTTTCTCTCTTAACAGGAAGTAAAACGAAATGTATAATTTATTATGGAAACTTAGTAAAACCAAGTGTGATAAAAGCAATGGTTACTGAAGCGCACAATTTGGAAGAAACACGTTAAGTAGTTTAACATTATCTCCTTATTCAAATGTAATTAACTAACAGATAAGTACCATAATAAAGGAAAAAGCTAACGCATTTCAAAGAATTTTCTAGTAGCTAGACAATGGCATTCTATGTAACGAAGGACATTTTCTTTTCATTAACCTTGTCGTTTTCCTTTACCCTTCCTGACATAAAATTTATATATTTTTTTTCAATATTGAGTATAGAAACTGCCACAGTTAGTTACAGGGAAGAACTGAAAAAACTCGTCAAACTCACTTTCCCTTTGGAGTATGTCTGTTTCATTCAGTTATGACTTAAAAACGTGATGGAGTTCAGTACCTGAAGCTGTTCCATAAATTAAAATCTAAGTCATAGAATTTCTTTATCTTGCACTCGATTAAACTTATAAGGTATTTTTCCCGCCTTCTTGGCATGCCATGTGGTGGTCCGCAGGCTCAGCGCATAACTGGGAGGTCCGTGGTTCGATTCCCGGCGAGGGCGTTGCATATTTTTCCTCTTGCCTGCTTCCAAAAAAATACCTAATGTCTCTACAAACTGATTATCAAAATTTCTAGCTTTTATTTTCACTTAGACATTAAATGCTAGTTTAAATTACTTTCTGTCTGAGTCTTCTACTGAAATGTTTTGTGCATTTACCTCTTTCGCACTGTAATTTTCGGTATAAGTTGTGTTACGCTCGATTTTGATTTATTAATATAAATTTATCGCTCATATGAAAATTTTTGAGACTTTAAGTGAATAAAAATTTTTTTGCGTGTTTTTAAAATATATAAAACTACTTAAAGATGTAGGAATCGTTAACGGTTGATTACAGATATATGAAACAGAATGGTATTTCCAGCGGTACTGTGGAAAAAACTCCTCAAAGCATCACTTCTGGTGTAAAAGAAGAAATTCATTACTGAAATGTGTTGGACATTTTTACGTTTGAAATAAGGATCTCAGGCTTTCTATTTCATCAATCATTCCTTCATTAAAAAAATATCCGTTGAAAATCCTAGTATTTATTCGAATGATCTCCAAAAAAGACTTATATTGAGATAACCTGGAGATAAAAATGCATCGTATCAAAATTATCGTCTAAAGTTTATAATATGGGCGAGAGGTCCGCGATCCTTGCATTCTTTTTCATTGGGTGCTTTCATTAAGAAATGCATTGAGACGAGGAAGCTATTCGTCGTGAATATTCTCTACACTAAATAATCCATTTATTTCCTTTTTATATTTTGTTGAATTAAAAACTAAGTCATAAAATGAAAGGTCGAATACAAATTCAATTACAAAATTTATACCACTAATTTTTGGTCTTCTTTGCAGCTTTAATAATAATAAAGAATATGCACTAAGTAATACTGAATACTACCAAAATATTATTAACTAAATAATGAAATCATCATTTATCACGTACGCTGGGTAATTTTAAATTGCAGCTGCATCAAATGTCATGCAGTCTTCTTCATATCTTTTCCAAAAATTTCAGGCTGCAGATGTTATAGACCTTTGAATGTTATAACCTTTGAATGTTATAGACCCTGTCGCATTATAAAACAGATTGCAGCAAGAAAACGAAATTTCTTTTGGAATTATGATGAATGGATCTTTCCTTATTCTGAAGCATTTTTCAGATTTAACTTTAGTTTTTTATTCAATTTTTGATAGTTATAAAATTTGACTGTCAATCAATGAAATGAACAGCGTATTTCAATTCGTTTGTTATACTGCAAATCGAAGAAAATCTGTTACAGATGTTGTCTTCTGGAATTTTATCGGTTACAGAAAATAATTATATGTGAAACTACTGCATATAAATTTCGCTTCATCGACAAGCTTTACTAGTTTATCTCTCCTCAGCATTGCTTCGAAGGTAAGTATTCAACATTTCTTCATTCCTTTCTTCTAATTCTGAATACTTAAGCAAACACAATGCAGTTTCTTGCGAAGTACTTTAAAGCTTATACATCAGAAATAATAGCAACTCTTTTGTTAGTTCAATAAAGGAAAGTTCAATATATCAGAAATAATAGAAGAGTTTTGCTGTTTCAGTTAAAAAAAATTCAGAAATTTACCTCTGATTAAATTGTATGAAACGGAAACAAATCTTCTAAGATAACTAAATTGGGAATTAAGTAAACAACAAAATCTGCATGACATACAAATAAGATCTGTCATCTTGCATGAAAAACACAGATAAAAATAGAAAAAGAGATAAACATAGGTAAAACTATCATTATCAAAAGAAGATTTTATTCTTTGATAACTATTTTAATTTTTATTATTTATGAATACCTTAAACTGTTCTGTAGAATCTTGAAAGGTTTCACAGCATTAAATTTAATGTAATTAGTTCTTATCGAATTTGTTTTTGTTAAAGTGCGTTCAATTTCAGTCATGTTTTTCCACCATCAAATATAAGAATTACATAATGATAATCACTTTATATTCAAAAATGTAGTAAAAACGTTTACAGCTTTTACGTACCGATAGTAAATAACGTTGGCCATAATTCATCACAACGTATAAATAATATTATTTAGTACGGGGTTTCATACGCAGCGGAATATTCCTCCCTAGAGGGAAATTTCATGGTTTCAGGGGAAAATGATGTCAGCCCTTTATTAACTTGTGAAGTATTTAATTTCAGAATATGAATATAGAAATCTGTTTTTATTCAAGTTTGGGTAATTATCAATATTTTTTACTCTCTTTCATTTTTAATTTAAAAAATAAAATCTAATCTAAATTTAGTAAATATGTATGCGTTTTTCGAGTTTGGAAGGAAGCTATAGCGAATGACAGTCTAGCAATGGTGAAACGGCTGTATCGGGCAAGAAAGGTTGAGTGCCTCTGATTCAGTAGCTCAAAACCATAATTCTCTCTACTAATCAAATATAAGAATTAAAAGAAAATACTCGTGATTCTTTAAAGCATTTCACTTGAACAATTTTTATCTTAAGTGATAAATATATTGAATGTATATATTAAATAACCCCGTCTTCTTTCAGATGAATACGTTTTGGGTGTTAGTTGTTGTAAGCGCTCTTGCTGTTGTTTCATGTGACGATGGTGCTAAAGATCCGGAACTAGAAGGTAAGACAAGCGCTACATACATATCTAAAATAAAGTTTGATGACATGTAAATTTTTCAAAAATTACGATTTAGTCCGAGAATAATTCAAATTAAGTACATTTGTACAGTTTACATATCTGTCAGGAACACGGCATATTTTCCATATTCAAAACTTATGATTTTTTGTATTTCCAATTACAGCTTAAGTGAAAACACAAAATTTACTCCCGCTAAAGATCGCTCATTTCCTCCTTTGTTGTTTCACGAAATATTATACCTGTAGAATTTTGTTAAATGTACTGCAATATTTATTTTTGGCAAAGCAGACCTGGACGATCTGACTATGGGGCACATGTACAGACTTTCACATTTACTACATTACGATCGCTACATATTAGTATTTTATTTTTGAAATTTACTTCTGGTGAGAATTAGTATACCTTGATGTCTTCCGGCGCATATTACGGATATTTAATTTTCTGCATTTTTCAAACAAATTTTAATGCTCATCTTTAATTTCAAGAAGCGAGATCAGGTAAGCTTAATTTAGCGTAAATATTAAAACAAATACGTAAGCCTTAAAATTTGTTTGCCGATGTAAAATATGATATTCTTTACGAAGCTTTTAAAAATGTATAACGTGGGAAATTTGAGTAATTTACATTTATCAGACGAAATTTTTAAAAAATGTTAAGCAAACAAGAAATTTAATAAATATGCATTGTTAACTGATTCATTTAATTTGAAAATTGATTTGAATAATGTACAAAAATTAAGTACAACAGTGTACTGAAATACACATAATTTCTCAGTAAATCCACATGAACCTTATAATTTAATATAATTAATTCATACTTGTTCAGTGTCTAAGGGGTTCGTTCTCTGTCCAAGGGATAAGTGGATAAGCTCAAAATTAAACGCTTCATAATTCTTAATAATTGTGCTGTGAGTTTCATGTAGTTTATATAAGCATATTTACTGCATTATATTTATTGTCGCATCCTCAAAATTGGTCAATTAGGCTGAATTTTGCCAAAAATATCTTTGTTTTATAGCTTACTTACCTGTATACAATTATTCATTATGAAATTCACGAGGTGAAATATTATTTGCAGATTTTGGTCGCACAATCTCTGGTTCAATTTTTCATTCTCATCGGTTTTGCTTGAAAGGCCGTACATTTTTTCAAAGGAACGAATAAACTTCAGCTGCACGATTTCCATTGATATGCAGATAAAAGGAGAAATGAAGTTTAAGACATTAGAAGATGGAGTTACCGAGAAAATATCAAAGCAGATAGATCGCGCAAGAAATAAGCCGAATGAAGGAAAATTTAATAATAGATTTATTTCGAAATAGCAGAAAATGAAAGTGGGTAGATTGTTTAAAAAAAAAAACTCTAAAATAATACATTAAAGAGTTCATTTTGCAAAACCAGCGAGAAATGTTCATCTTAAGAAGATGTATCTAAAAGTTCCAAATTCGTGAGCATTGAAGCTAGGATAACGTTTACTTAGTAATTATGTTTGCTTCAGAGCTAGATCGCAATTCACAGATCAAACTACTCATGTCTTAAATTATTTAAAGGAAAATAAATAGTTTAGAATGAAAGTTTTAAAATGTAATTTGGGGGAAAGAAGGTTGAGATCCATTCCTCAGGTTGCTTCTTCAAAATTGTATCGAAACTGAGCAAAATCGGATGGTCATCTCTATGGTGCTAAGGCTCTTCCTAACGACAGATGCAGCCCCGTACTCCGTACCATGATAAAATTCGTGGAATTGTTCGGATTAGGTCAGACAACTGAGATTAGTCACAACAACACAATGTGCCATTTTAACTTTTTATGAAAAGAATCCTGACAGTGCGCTATCTTTAACAGCGATAAATAAATTAATTAGGTAATCAAAATTACAGTATAATTATAAAAATGTACTTGAAGTCTGAATTATCATATGTTGTTAATCTCACTTTTAAGCCTTCTATAACATGATTATCCACAAAATATTTAAACTAGCCAAACATGAAATTATCTAATGTCATACATTACTAAAATTTCAAGTAACATTTGCTTATATTTTTCTTAAAACATATTTGTTTATTTTTTTACAGCTGTGCAGAAGAAGTTACAAAAGTTAGATATGATAGAAAAGATGTTTGCTATAGTTTCTGCGCTCGGGAAGAAAACCGAACAAAGGTAAAAATTGTTGTTTGTCCAAAATGAAAATAATGGCACAGAATATTATCTAGGTTTCCTACCTTTCTTTAATAGTATTATAGAAAAGTCAGAATTTCTCTGAGAGTTTTTAATGCAGCATAGTAACGAAATGCAGTAGTGTTTCGTTTCCAGAAAAACTAGTGGAATTAAAATTCGATACCAAACGTAATCTGGCTTTTGAAAATTCATCTGATTCTCTGTTTAAGAAACACCACTTAAATAAAATTTATTTTTCCTTTATTTCAATAAATGGCCCACCAGCGGCCGAGCGGTAAAGTCGCTGAACACTGGTAGTTCGGTCCGAGGTTCGAATCCCGCGAAAGGGCTGGCTGCATAGGTGTTTTCGTGGTTTTTCCCATGTGTAACGTGTATACGAGCCAGTTTAGAAAGTCCTCCACGAAAGGCACCCCTCCCCTTAGGCAGATAGCCCTAGTGTGCTTTGCCATAATTAAATACACCAACACACCATTTAATTAAATACACGTATTTCAATAAATGTGCTTTGCATTTATAAAACAAAATTAATTATCTATGCATTTTGTAAAAATGTAGCGATAAGTTTCAGCAAATGGAGCTGTTTTCAGATCTTAGTAAACATGCCATGTGATATGAAAAATTAGTTATAAAAATTATACTTTTGTGAAATGCGCAGAGCTGTACATTTTTGTACAAATCGTAAAAGCCCTTAACTAATCAAGTGTAAATTACATTATGTTCGCAACATATGTCGATATACGAAATCGTATGAAGCCTATCAATTTTCTTACAATTTTTCACTTTTTGGTGACATTTCATGAATGGCACATTTGACGAAATAACATGTCTCATATACTTTCAGTTAGAGAGGTATTTCAGAACTGACGAGCTAAACCAGGGAAGATATCGACACGGCGTAGGATGCTAGAGATCCGAGCTCCCTGTGACCGAGTGTAGCTTGTTCTGTGTGTCTGCAGAGATACGTATACTTATTTTGAACACTTTGATACGTACTGTGAACGCGCTTTGATACATACTTTGAACAGGAATAACAATATACTACGCTTTTCTAAGTATCACCACAGTAGGAATCTCATTGTCATGCAACAAGAAGGTCTAGCTGTGGTATTGTTCCCAGAATATGGTGCGAAAAGTTTTAGCAAAACAAGATACAAAAGTTTTAAAATTATTTAAAGCAAACTTTAATAGGTTAAAAAAACATTGTTAAAAAAACAAGAAAGGCTATCAGTTAAGGTGGAATGCTTAAATGGATATAAATAAAGCGAAACCATCAATGTCATATAGCGAGTTCATTTGGCATCAATTGATCTCCGTTTGAACTTACTGTATTCAATCCTTTTTTCTCTATGCCTTTTACTCGTCATGGATATTTAAAAACCTCTTCTGTAAAAGGTACATAAGGTAAAAGAGCCAGTTTTATTCTTAATAACTTAAGTCCAGGATGCAACAGAAACAATCTACAATTTTATTATACGTCCTACAGTAACACTACATAGGTAACATATAGAACGAGAAAGATAATTGATAAATTACATAATGGTACTTTATGTTTTGTTTATTTTTTGAAATCTCATCTGTGAGATAGCTACCGTTATTTCCGATACACTGAGGGAATCGATGAATGAAACTGTCCAATACGTTGGCGATACCTGGTGGTCCCTAGTCTGAGATTCTAAAGCGTTGCATCAGTGAAAGTGTCAACGTCATTCTTCTGAAATGTTGATGAATGTAATGGATCGGTGCATCGCAAAACGCTGACTATCTTACAGATGTGGTTTTCAAATAATAAACAAAGCATAAAATAGCCATTATGTTATTTATCAGTTACCACGCTCGTCCTCTACTTTCCCTACGTAGTCTTACTGTAAGGACCTACAATAAAATGCTAGATTTTTTCTACCCGGGCAGCGAATATTAAATGCGAAATCCTTCCTTTGTTAACCTGACAGAGATATAAATTTTAAGTCGCGTTTTCACGCAAATTTGAACCATTTGAAGATTCGTATCAATGCAATATAAATAGCATTTTTACTTCCAAGAAAACTCATGCATAATTTTATATCATTCAGCAGGGACGACTGCCTTGGCTACGGTGAAGAATGTTACATGATTTCCGGACCGAACTGCTGTGGATTTTCAAATTGGTGCAATTAC
The DNA here is from genome assembly GCF_044657685.1 of Stegodyphus dumicola. Taxonomy (NCBI): domain Eukaryota; kingdom Metazoa; phylum Arthropoda; class Arachnida; order Araneae; family Eresidae; genus Stegodyphus; species Stegodyphus dumicola. The sequence goes on along the minus strand of NC_140771.1, from coordinate 127,087,268 downwards.
CGTGATGAATACATCCCAGGCGATGCTAACAACCCTCCAAGATATGTAAACAGATGTCGGGCTGGTAGTTTGACCGTATGGGCTGAAGAAACCTATAACAACACTATTGGCAGAAGGTAATTTGATGCCGCCGCTTAAGAATACTCGGAAGGGACATTTCGACAAACCATGAATTACAAAGAAGTTTCACTTTGCTTTCTATTTTTGTGATTAAACAGATTTAACTTCATGAGATCTCCTGTCTTTTATCATTTCCTCTTTTTAGCCTTCGTTGCTGTTTTGGCATGTATTTAACAAATACTATTATACCGGAAAGCTATTATGAAATGATAAAGCTTTATATTTTTCATTACAAAAATTAGAATTCTTAAGAAATAATTGTGATTAAAGAGGCTTTATTTTGATCTTCTCTATTTTATCATTTCTCCTACTTTTTATCATCAATGTGTACGTTGCTAGAAAATTTTCCCTTCAAAATTCTATTTTATTTTGGATGAAAACCATAATCTAAGAAGAAACAGAAGTAGAAATCTTGCAATTCTTGCATTATTGGATTTACGAAAATTATTTATCCGTCAGGCTTGATTCAGAGTTTATTTATTCTCCAGTGCTGATGAACGATCTACTTTTACAATAAATATTTAAGAAAAAGAGTCTTAAACATCACAGTTTAGCAATAAAGTGTTCTCCCGTTTGCTTTGATTAATCACTTAACTACTTTGGATCTCTCACAAAACTCAGACACTGTATTTTATAATATTGCTTTATTTTTTTTTTTTTTATTTTTTATTTATGCGAAATCTGGGAGTGAGTTTATGCAGTATAGCGGGTTGAAGAAAACAACATTCTTACGAATTAAGCTTTGATATACAATCCTTTTACCGCTGTACAACATTTGGTTACAAACAACGTTATACGAAATAGAATTGCTTAATTCTTTCGCAGAAGTCATCATTTAGAATACAAATGAGGGCTTTGGTTATAATTTTCGAAGTAACTTCAAAACAATGAAAAAAAATGGACTATTGAGGGAGATAATTTAAGTAATTAATTAATAATTAAAGGAAGAGAAACTAGTCTGTAGGTGCCAATGCTCGTGAGTAAGAAGAGTCTGATGACTGTAATATATTTGTTTCGCTGGAAAGTGTTTGACGAGTTTGTAAGTCTAGGCTATGCATCATTATGCAAGAAAAATTTTATTTAAAATAAATATTTCATGATTAACTCGTTGAATCCTATTCAGAAGACTGAAGATTACGTGTTTTTATAGTAAAGATATTAGCATACATCCCGCAGAACATTTATTCGTGCGGGAGACATGCTCGGGTAGTTTCACAGTATCTACTTCAGCATGTCTCTCTCACGAATAAATATTTTTCGAGTTTTCGAAAAAAATCCCTACTCGAAACTACAGATTATTATTTATTTGAAAATATTAGGATCAATGTGTACTATTTGGATTACACCATGACATACAGAAGCACAAGCTTTTCTGTTTTTAATGAGTGAAGAATAATTATGGATATATATTTCTGTTTTTAACATCTCAACGCAACTTTGCAGAAACTGACTTAATTCACTATTTTGCTAAGTTTCAAATGTAAACAACTATAGCTACTGGAGTTACAAAAATAGGATTAGCCTCACTTAAAGAGCTTTTAAACTTTTGATAATTCTACAACTATTGCATACTGATTAACTATAGGCATAAAAACCTTAACCGGAAGATAATGACAACATAATTCAATCATTTTTAAAGTAAAACATGCACAATTTACCAATATATAAGAATAAAAAACTGAGTTCACGGAGCCAAGTAACGGATTGGATATATATATGTATATTTATTTATTTATTCACTTTTAGTGCTGCCGTTTGCACCCAAAAAAGAGAGGTGCACAATTAAATGTTATAGCAGTTCTGCAAACAAAATTTCAACGTTCTGAGACTGCTCGTTTTTGAATTATGTGAGTACATACCTATATACAAACGTGACAAAAAATCTTTTCTGCATCCATTTTAAATCAATTTTATAATCCGGGTTGGAGAAGAACAGTCCTTTATTCTGTCCTTACGTACAGATGTCGCGCGAAAACATCCTTAAATTACATTCGATAGCAGCTAAAATAAATATTTTCGTTGAAATATGATACCCAAAGTTTTTCGTGATTACAATTCTTCCTTTACTTCGTACAAGGAAGCAAAACAAAAGTGAAAAGGATTGCGCAGCTAAAATGATGGTGATATTGTTTCCCAGGCTAATACCCTGTTAAGGTCATAAGTCGGGGAACAACTGCGGCTCCCGCCTCCTTAACTTTCCATAAGGAGAAAACAATCGTTTTTGTTTCAGTGATTGAAAGAAAGTGAAAATCCTCCTGCCTCTCGTCCAGCAACTTTTAAAACCTCGGCTTCTGAAAATTAAGGACTGCTTCTAAATTTATCAAATTAACTATAAATTAATATCTACTGATTGAAATCATTTTCTTGAACTCTCCCCAGACTAAAAGGAAGGGGTAATAACTTACATCCAAGTTTCTGGGAAAGTTCTAACCCCCTTTTAACAGTAACATACCCTGTTCTCATGCAAAACTTCAAAGAATGTTTTTAACCGTATTTCAGTCATAGCTGTGACAGTGGCAGAAATTAAAATATCAGAACATTTTTCCGCTTCAGACGAAGCCGTATTTCTCTCTACTCCCACGAGCGAAACACGTATAGTGTTCCGAGAGTTAAAAGAGGCGAACTCTGAAGCTGTCCGCCGACCTATGGCCGGTACTAGCCTGGGAAAGAAAATCACCCGCTTTTTTAGCCGTACACAGATTTTTGCCAGCTTTTTAAGAAATATACGGCATTCAATAGAAAATTGTGTTTGAATAATAACATATTAAAATTCATTAAAAATTTATATACAAATACCAAATTCACAACACCGTTGGCGAATTAAATTCTAGGATTCCTAGCTATGAAAGAGTTGGAAAACAACATATAATGTTATGTTAGACAAGTTAGGGCGGGAAGTTTCTGAGCTTAAAAGTTTCTGAGCTTCTGAGCTTAAAAGTATTAAAGCAGCGAAATCATTACCTGCAAATTCTCGTATTCTTACTGCGTACTCTTTTCTAGAAACTGATGTTGTTTTGAGAGTTAGTGGTAGGTTATATAATGCAAACTTAAAATTTTGCTAGAAGCATCCATGGTATAAGTAAAAATTACTATGGTATTAGTAAAACTATTACGGTATTAAAAGAGGGAAAAAATGGTAAAACACTGCGTAGGAAGGCTGTGTACGAATGTATTTCACGTTTCAAAGTCCAATCCATTGACACAAATAAACATTTAAGTAACTTTCTTCGAGATCGAGTAAATATCAAAAATTATGCGTTCAACTGTACAGTGTTTGATGTTTTCGATCCTTTCATTATCAGATACAAAGATCAGAAAAAACATTGTATAGCAAAATATGGGTTTATATTTTCATTTGTTTCGTAACTCGTGCAATGCATTTACAATAAGATGCAGATCTTACATCTGAGTCGTTTATTTCTACCTTAAAAGTATTCCTTTCTAGACGTTGTAAAAGTAACAACTTGTTCAGTGACAACGCTGAAACGTTCATTGGAGCTCACAATGAAATAAAGAGGCTTTACCGTGTTATTAAAAAGCCATATGAGATATTAACGGGATATCTAGGTACGGAAGGTATTGAATGGAATTTGGAATTTCATTCCTCCCCGATTCCTACTTTTGGAGGACTGTAGGAAACGAGGATGAAGGCCTTCAAGTACCATTTAAAGTGTTGTACGGGTAATGCAAAATTAACTTTAGAAGAGTTTTTCTAACAGTAACAAATCAGATTGAAGGAATACTCAACAGCAGTCCTATTTCTCCTCGTGAGCAGATGCAGATGATTGAAGGAATACTCAACAGCCCTATTTCTCCTCGTGAGCAGATGCAGATGATCTCGAAGGGATAACAGCTGCGCATTTTTTGGCAGGTCGTTCAATAACAGACACCCCAGACTTTTGCAGAATGTAACAGAATTGACTTAGCTCATTCGGAAAAAGAGGTCACATACTTACTTAAACTATTTACAACAAAGGATTAAGTAGACGTTCGTTAAGAAAAATGTGAAAATATGCATATTAATTACAATTAATACAGTTTGTAGCTGGTTATTGGGCAGAGTGGTAAATGATCTGCAAGGAGGTGACAACAAAATACGAGTACTAAACGCAAAGCCAAAACAAGGCATATTTGAGAGGTGTTTCAAAGATACGCATTTTGCTGTTTGATCATAATGTTGGAATATTTCAGCTATAATTTTCATCTTAACGTGAAGTTTTAACTGTGCTAGGATTTGCAGAACTAATTGACTTTCTTTACTTTTTATTGAACCTAGTAAGTTTAAAGTAGTAACATGTTGCGTCACAAGGAGTGATGTCAGGAGATTTTTTGTTATATGCGGTTACAAAGATGATTAAGGTATGTGACGGGCAAAGCTTACAGTGAAGGCAAAGGAGGAGAGAGAGGCAGCCAAAATGCACCTCTGTTTGGAACATTGAGTGAGCTGCATTTCTCTCTGTAGTAAGTAGTTATAACAAGAAATCTAGAGCTAGGGGAAAAGAGCTTGTGTAACCTAGAGTCTTGTAGCAAAAACAAAAAGACTGATGAAATGAAATGACATCAGGTTAGTTCATCTCAACCTGATGCAATTTCATTTTTTTCGAACCAGTACCTACAAAGAAAGGCCAAAGATCATTATTTCCCATTCAAAGAGAGAGGTGACAAATTTTCGTCAAAAATGATCCGATGTCTTCGACGTCCTCGTTATTCCCCTTCATCCCTGTTGTTCCGTGGTTCCATAGTCTAGGATGTTGTTTAAGGCTTCTGTCGTGACGTTGGCACTGTTGTGCGTATGGATACTATTTTTGAAGCAGGATTGGAATACTTTTGATTAGATTTAATCTGAAGGAAATTGGGGATCAATTTTTTATGCTTACACTTTTGTAAAAAGTCAAGGTGATTCAGAAATTTGTGTCTTTACAGGCGTCCTTTTGTAAAACGATTAATGGATGAAGGCATGATAAAAGTGAAGAAAATCAAACTAACTCAAATAACCAATAAATAAATCATAAACGCTGGAGTAATTTCACACTAACGGTGGATGCAAAAAACATATTAGCAGTGAGCAAGCGTCAAATCAAATAAGCAAAGCACAAAAATCCAATAAAAAAATTAAAAGGTGGAAACCATAAATCAGACTTAAAAAAATGGAAAATACTTACCGAAACTCATACAATCACAAAATATCGAACATACCACCTGGAAAACTGTAGCAAAAAATAAGCTTGTTTGGAGCTCCTATTATTTAGGTTGAAATAATACACCGAATAATGTTTATAGGATAAATTAAATAACAAGATTCAAGTAGTATTGGTAAATGCTGCAGGACTAGTTTAGATAGTTTAAACACAGAACCATTTTCTTCAGCTACCTAACTAAAAATGAACGAGACAGAATATCGCGATAGGATAAGAATGATTGTAAAGATACCATATTAACGTAGAGCTGACATTTGCTTGTTGCATGATGCATTTCATTCCATATCGCAGTTTTGAAAAAGCATCATTATTCACGGATGAGGAATATTTTCCTTGAAGTTTCTCGTGATATTATCTTCAACTGATGTTCCGAGTTCTTGAATTAGTTTTCAAAATGTTATACAATGCTAGGAAAAAGATAAATTAACTTATCAAAACTTACGAAATATTTTCCCCTCATTAGCTACCTGAGACGGAGTATACGCCCACAACTTCTCAATACCCTATACAGTACGGGCATTAACTGTGCTTACGTAATAGGACACTTCAAAAGAATCATGTTCAGTCAAAACTCTGATTAAAATTTTTAAAAACCCTCGCATAGGTTTACTTTTTATCTCTGTTACAACTAGCCCCTTTTATAGGTTATTTTAAGTTTCTAATAGTTATTTTAATTTTTTTAACATGCTTTACTCTCTATTCTCTTTTTCCACCTACTATTCCATACAAGAATAAATTTTTAGTATCGCGTTGCATGTAAATGAGGCAGAAAAAGTATTTAAAGGAAGGTTTCGCTTACTGCAGCAGAAGAGCTTAGGAGTCCTTAATGGCACGTGTTTGCCGTCAGGCTACTTCGTTGCATAAAGCTAATTACGCTCGGCCGTACTGAACGTGCCTGCTGATATTCGCCGGTTAATTTAATTAAGGGTGAACTACGTTAGATAATTGTGTGCAGCTTCGGCTAAGTTCAGTTCAGTTTAGTTTAACATTAGATTAGTTTCTTATTTTCTTACCTTGAGTTAAAGCTGAAGTGAAGGCTTTTCTGTAATCGCGATGAAAGGACCATCTATGTTCTTAGTTCGAGATAATAAAGGGCAATATTTACACACTTGGATTCAGGGATAAGTCGCTACATAGTTCAACAAGATTTTTACTAAGTTAAGCACAGACAAAGTAGTTAGAAACAATACACCCTATACCTTATATTGTTATATTGACATACTATTCAGAAAATAAAGTACACTTAGAATTATGACTTAATTTCTTTATTCTTTGTTTAAGAAGCAACGAACATATCTTTTTTGGAAAAGAAGAAAACTACATCACTGGAATATTTAGGTATTTTGTTTTGACACTGTAGTTGACAAGAGGCACATGTGCATGTCAATCAGATTTTATAAAATAAATCTGAAAATTTAATTGTCGTTGTCTCCTACAAAAGCTTAAAGTTAAACCATATGTCTTGACAACTAACTGTACATCATTTATTTTTCTTCTCCAAAAATTTTATTATTTATGTGCCATAATCTTTATTTAGTAATTCTTTCGAGCTGATACTCTGTGAAAAGGTCAGGAAATATTACAAAATTGATACATGCATATAAAAGCACTTTTATCTTTCCTGTAACTGCAGCAGGCTGGTTTCCTGAATACCGAATGTCGAATGTGATAAATAGAGAATAAATCCCCAAATCGGGAGAGAGGTCACTTAGTAATGAATTCATGGCTAAGCAGTAGTCAGACGTCACAGACAAGCTCTGTCCAGTATCAACATCAACTTCACTTGGTATAAGCATTGTTTACAGCATTTACTCGGAAATCTTGAAATAAGTTTATGTCGATATTTGTGAATAGGGCCGAACGAGACTGTATGATTGAACAATTTGGAGGGTTCCATAACTGAATGGTTTGGCTATATTTCTCCATATCATAAAGCAAAAGAATAATTTGTGATAATTTTGAAAATTGGTCAAATATAGAAAATATAGTTTACGTAAAATGTACTTTAGAAAAATATTCTAGTATCAGATATTTTCAATAAAACTGATTCATTTACACTGGCTTATATTTACATTATACCCGAAAATAACACTAGAGAGATCCAGGTTTCCAATTGCAGTTGAAACATTAATATTCAATAGTTTTATGCACTTTGCGCACATAAGCTTTAAAAAAAATCTATTTTGCAGATTTCGTATTTTTAAATGGTACAATTTCTTCGTCAACTTCACTGAATATCGGCCTTTGCAGTCGAAAATTAGCCTATCAATTATCGCTTTCACATTTTGTGTTTGAATAAAGTCATATTAACAATAAATAAGTAAGCAGTTTTATCAATTATTTTGTAATCGGACCTAAAAGGTACATTCTAAGATTTTTGAAAAGGCCAACCAATTCATTTCGATATATTTGCTGTTTTCCCCCATACGACAACATTTATCATCATATGCAAACTTTCGAATAAAATTTACTTAGTTGCTAGTTAAACATTTGTGCCTTTATTGCATTTATGATACTTGAATGATAACGAGTACTTCTCGTGGCACCACTGACACAAATCTGCCAGTAAATATCTGTTTGTTATAGCTGTTTATAATGATATCAACACCATCAGAAACTATTTTTTTTTTTTTTGTCCTGGCAAAGAGGGATCTGTGTTTGATCGTCCTCAAAATCAATATTTTATGCAAAATAGAGGCCTTTTTTAGCCAAATTTTACTTCAGTTTCTTTGCGAGTATATTATAAAGTTGAAAAAGTGTACACAAAATAAATAAATAAAATAAAACCCCGTTTTCTGACTTGGTAAATCCAACAGATGCATAATTCAGAATATAAAAAAATTGCAGTTTTTTATTGCAAGCAGCTATTAGGTGTATTTGAATAAAACTTTTATTGTTTGATGCGCAGAAAAAATAAAATGAGCAAACTTTTAAACAAACATCTCGTAAATGTAAATACTATTTGCATTACTATCATATTTGTCAAACAAGATGCTAAATGTTAAAAAAAATCAAGCTCAATGTTGATATTAAAAATTTTTATGCTTCTACTTTTCCCTAATAGGTATCTTTTGCTTTAAAATGTTGATGTATTTTTATCAAGTATCTTAATAATATGAGTTCAATTGAAGCAATTAATAACTATCAGAATTTATATGCTGCCAACACACTTTTGTTTGGCAGCATTTCCTCTGTTATATATTTATGGAACACAGCAGTTCTAATATTCATAAGAATGTAATCAATTCCATAGGCTGTATTTTTATGAGAGACAAATTAAATGTAGGTAATGCCAAACTGTGAAATAATATTTGACATTCAACTTACTTTCTGTAATTTCTGCATTTGTTTATAGTATTACCACGTGCATTTTTATCACTGAGTTTGATTTAATATTTAGTTGTTTTGATATTCAAGTACGCATAGATGAAATTAGTTTTCTTTAATTGAAAACATTACGAGAAAGTAAGATGCTTGCAGTGGTATGTTGCTAAAGATATTTAAGCAAGCACAGAAAATTGTATAAAAGAACATGAACTATATCTTGATAGACATACCCATTATTGAATAACTAATCGATAATCTGTATGACTATGTTCAGCAACAATTCAGCTTTCTTGCCTTTTCTTTCTTACTTTTCAGAGCCATAAAACAGAAAATAAATCTATGACTGTTTCCAAATTTAAATACAATACATTCAAAGAATATGGAGGACAAAATGTCATTTTAAACACGGATATTTACGCGGAATAATGTTAAACTTTTATGAGAATGGTTCAAATAAGCTATCACTAACAACAATATGTACATTACAATGACAATGAGATAAATGGCATATAGTTTGAAAAATGTTTGGCACATCATGCACTTCTGCAGCAGTTATGCTTATATGGTGCCAAGGTAAGGCTGAGGTTTCTAAATGTTATACTTAAATAACTAATTCTGCAAAAAAGTGCATTTAAGTACATAGAGAATCACTTCAAAAGTTTTATACGTCATATAGATATTATATCCATTTTTGTGATCTCTTCTTGGCCAGTCTATGTAAAACAATATATCAAAACATTTTACATCACACTGGAAATCCATCTCTACAGCTTTTATTTAACTATGCTTGAATTATCTTGCCTATAAATAGTTTATTTGATATTTCGTAATAAATCTCCATACCTAACTCATATTTTGTTAATTCTAAAGTATGAAGAACATTGTACTGCGAACTAACAACTAAGTACATACAATTATGTGATAGAGCCTATTGCGAGTATAAACTTGGAAAGAGGCTTTATGTACCGCTATGAACCTTTTGCTGCATTTAACATAACTATTGTACTATAATCTCTGGAAGTAAAATCACTCAAGTTTTAAAGAAATTATTCTGCACTTTGGTATTTAACGTAATTGATATGGTCTATAAAAAAGCTATTCTTATTTCGATAATTACAATTTTAAGTTTCTTTAATTACTGAACATAGTTCTGTTTAGATTATAATTATATTTACAAGTTATGATTGCATTACTTATATTATAACAAAGAACTGAAGCGATGTTCGTCTAAGAGGAGATATGCCTTTGTGGAAAGCATTTTATGAGAAAAATTCCTCACTTCCATATTTCATTTAGGAAGAACCTGACTTGCGTCGAATGGAAAGAGAGTGACAGCGCGCTTTTACTCTGCATCAGATAAAAGAATGTCTGGAATAACAAAAGGATGATAAGAAGAATCGACATGGTAGAATGGGATATTTCCCTTAGCCGCCATCAGTCGGCGAAGAAAGATGTAATAAATGAAAATAGATAAGCAATGTGAAAAAAAGTTGGATCAGTAAGGTAGTAAGTACTTCAAATAATTAACAAAATGTTAGGTAAGAATATCCGAAAGATGTTTGTGTTTTTTTTTTTCTAGGAAAAGGTGAGCATCGCAAAGAACTGATACAGCTTTTTGGATGTAATAATACAGAAAGGAAAAAATTTGTTGCATGTTTTTTGATATAATTTCGTATAGTATCAATTTGAAGATCTCTGTGAATATATGAATTTGGGATGAACCAGGGTGCATTAATAATTTCACGAAGAGTTCTATTTTGGATAACTTGGATCTTTTTTATGTGGGTTTTAACGGCGTGTCCCCATACCGGACTGGTCTAAACTAAAGTAGGTCTAGGGATGGACTTGTATAAAATAAGTTTATTGTTGATAGTCAGATTGCTATGTCTGCCGAGGAGAGGAAGCATAGTAGCTATTGAGATATTGAATTTCCTGGTAGTTTCGTGTAAATGTTGCCGAAAAGTAAGTTTTTTATCAAGTGTGACTCCCAGATACTTCACTTGATCCGTCCACTGAATATCGTCATCAAAGAAGATGAGATTAGGCGAAAGGAAGTTTGTATGTCCTTTTCCTGAAAATAATGGCTTTGGTTTTGTCAGTGTTAACGGCAGTTCTCCACAGCGTCATCCAGTTTTCAAGAAGCTCCAAATAGTTTTGTAGAAAAATTTGAACAGTATTGATGGTTGAAGCTTGAATTAGGATAGAGTTATCGTCGCCAAATAAGGCGATAGTAATGTGAGATTCTTTTGGAATGTCTTGAGTATAAATAATGTAAAGAAAAGGAGAGAGAACGGAGCCTTGAGGGACACCTGCAGTAATATTTTTTGTAGTTGAGAGGGTGTTTCCACTTTTGACAGCGAAAGTACGATTTCTGAGGTAAGAGGCAATAAGTCGAATAAAAGGGGGAGTATATAAGGTATTTCTCCCGCCTTTCTAGCGTGCCTTCGTGGTGTAGTGGTTCTGCATACTGGCTCGATTCCCGGCGAAGACGTTTGCTAATTTTTCATCTCCCCGGCTTTTCCAATTAACCTAATGTCTCTACAACCTTAATAATAAAGGTATTAATGTCATCATTTCTCAGATACGTAACCAAACTGCAATCTAGGAAATGACTAAATGGTTTTCAAGACAAACTACAAATCTTCAAGATAATACTCCAATGTTGCTGTATAATTCATTCTTCAAGAAGCAAAGTTGGGATGAAACACTTATCAAGTGGAATGAATTATACATAAATTCTTCTATTGCCTCTTTCACTAAATTATAACTCTGTTCCTCACATACTAAATAATAAACACCTTTTCTGTAATTTTCAAATTAATAAATTTTTAACTGGGCATAGTAATTTCAACTCATATCTAAAGAGATTTGGACTATCTAATACAGATATGTGTTCCTGTAGCGTCGGAGGCGTGCAAAATGTAAAACATTTGTTATTCTGCTGTTTAAAGCTTACAGAAGGATGTTTAAAGCTTAGAAAGGAAGAAAAGAACTCATTTCTCAGTTAAACTCTATAAATAATAAGCTTCTTTCCCGTCTCCATGTGTTTATACAAGACAGAATGGCATTATCTTCCTTCAGTATACCCATTTCTTACTTTTGATCTGTGAATTTGTAACTTTATTTTATTTTGTTTTGTGTTGCTGCATATAATTTTTTTTTGCTTTGTTCTTACTGACATCTGTAAATCTTACGTAATGCTATGTCGTACACGAGGAGTTAACTATTCTTAAAATTAAAAAAATAAGTAAAAGGTTAAGAAAAATTTTGGAAAAAATGTGAAAGCTTTCAGATTTTATAATACGCGAAAAGGGGTATTTTTAACGATTTGAGTGTTACCTTATTTATCATGTTCTTTGCACATAAGTCATAAAATTCAATTCAACAGCAATATCACAAAATAATTTAAAAAGAGCATATCTTTAGAATTTCCGATAGACAGTCTCGCGCGCTGGAGATAATTTTTTCCCCATACAGTGCCATTGCTCGCTTTGAACTCGTTGAGTTTGTTAAAGGTCGACAAAATATGAAATAGATAAAACAAATTCCAAATTTGGGCTTTCAAATGTCCATATTCGAGTGGAAGACTATGTTATTCAAAATTTGATATTTCTACATATCGTTGATTTTTCACACTGGGAGAAACATACATACATCCATGCAGATTCTTCACTATTTAATTTCTTTAAATATATAATGCAAGGCTCTAGTATTTTCTGGCAAAAATTTGAAAATTTAAACGTCGTTTATAGTGACCAACGCAAAATGCTAAAGCGAAATAATAGCCCTTCTGAGCAGATTGTCCCTTTGGGCTAAAACGTGTTACTGATTTCAGCTGGTAAAATTTCATACAATTATTAAATGATTTTAGTAATAAATAAAAAGTACCGTAATTTAGGGTAGATAAGCCGCGGCTTATACGTGTTTAAAAGTTGAAAATTTAGGTCGGCGGCGTATTTGAAGGAATTCTATTTTTCCTCTCTCCTTAAAACTTTGCTAGTTCAGATTGCAAGTTACTCACAAGCGAAACGGTAATCGCTGCAACATTCTAACCTCAGATTGCGCTAAGTGCAATGAGTTCAAACTCGCCTAAGGTAAGTGGCGCTGTTTGTAAAGACACCGTAATGCGTGTAGTTTCTGCTTAATTCCATTGGTTTTGCCCGCGTTTTCCTATGAATGGAAACAGCTACGTTTACTTTTCAAGTGCTGTGTTCACTTTTACACGATTTTAGTGCTTTGTAGCGTGCTTTTTGCTTGCCTTATCATTCGCGCTTTAAAAATACTATTATTACGGTTTCTACTGGAAGAAAAAGTTATACAGTTGCTTTTAAGCTTTTGGCAGTGAAGAAAGCGATCGAAATTGGAAGTCGCGCTGCGGCTAAAGAATTTCAAGTTCACGAGCGATGCTATCGGCGGTGGAAGTCCGAACAAGAAGAATTCAAGAAAATGCCTAAGAATAAAAGATCTCGTCGAAATGGTGCCTAGCCTATCCTGTTTTCCAAGCCAGTTTAAAGAAATGGAATATAGAGCAGATAGAAAGTGGATTTTCAGTGGATTATCAGTATTAACAGTTAGAATTCGCCTTCAATCAAAGGTAATTGCTCTACAAATGGGCATTAAAAATTTTGTTAGAGGATCTAATTGGTGTTTCAGGTTCATGAAGCGAAAGAAATTATCTGTCAGGACCAACACAACAGTTGGACAAAAGCTTGCCGTGGACTGGCTCGAAAAAGGTATAGCGTTTTTGGAGTACACATCTAAGAAAATTAAAGAACAAAATTTGAAAAGACGGCAAATAATTAATATGGACGAAGTGCCCGTTACATTTGACTGTCCTCCGAACAGAACTGTTCATTCAATAGGTGAAAACACTATTTCAGTGTTAACAATCGGGAATGAAAATGCTTCTTTTACTTGTGTTTTGTGTTGTGCCGCCAATGGAGAGAAGTTAATCCCTTTGATAATTTTCAAAAGAAAAACAATCCCGAAAGGAAACTTCCCTAAAGTTATTATTTGCGCCAACGGAAAAGGACGGATGTGCGAAGAAGTGATGTTTGGCTGAGAGAAATTTGTCTAAAAAGGAAAGATGCTTTTTTCCAACCCCGGAGGACTTATTGTTCTGGATTCAATGCGATCCCATTTAGGGGATACGGTAAAATCTGAAGGAAAAAAAAAAATTAGTACTGATGTCTCAGTGATACCAGGCGGCTTACAAAAATTTTATAGCTGCTAGATCTCACGCTCAATAGAATTTTGAAGCATGAACTAGCAAAGCAGTGGGAGGAATGGACGCAAAGCGGACTCCATTTCTCTACAAATTCCGGACGAATGAGAAAAGCTTCATATGAGGAGGTAGCCTTACGGGTCGATAAAGCATGGCAATCAGTCCGAACTGATAGATCAGCTTTCCTTAAATCGGAAATCATCATCATCGAAAGAGAAAATGAAAGGGAAGATAGTGATGTTGAAAGAAGTGATTTAGAATAGAAATGATGAAATTTATTTTGATGGTCATTTGTTAAATTTATTTAATTCTGATATCAATGAGTGGGATTTTGAAGGTTTTGTATAGCTTATGCTTCCAGGCATAAAAGCATATTTTGCTTAAAAATTAACCCTCAAATCTTTTTAATGTGATTATATTATTTTTGATATGCTATTCTATAACTAAGACACAATAACACGCCGAATAAATACTAATTCAGAATTCAAACAACAAAAATCAGCGTTATATTTACAAAATTTTTTTTCACAGGACTAGTTTCGATGGTTTTACCGAACCACCATCCCCAGCTGCAAAACCGCAAAACGACTTCTGAATGCTATTCTATTTTTCAATATATGTTAGCAGTACTAATATTAGCTTAATTATTTGTTTAATGTCATTTTCACTGTGTGTGATTGAAGAATTACATGATAGGGAACACAACTGACGTTTTGTAAATATCATCATACATATTTTTATGTTTTTTTTCTCTTTACATACGCAACGAAGCCTGGGGAGGGTATACCATAGGGTACACATAGGGTATATCATGAAAATTTCATGTAGCAAGTTCGTCCTTTCGAGTTTGACTTCAAGCAAAACTACGAACATCCAGTTCTCTTACACACTCGACCATCAAGCGAGTGAAAACTCTCAAGATGCTAAATTATGATATCAAATTTTGTCTACAACGGACAGAGAATTTGAAGAAATCGCAATGAAATTTCAATAGCTTTTTGCCATGCTTTCCTTTTTCCCTCCAAAAATGTTAATTAAATGGAAATCATGGTGACATATTCACTAAGGGAGAAATACTTCAGTTTCATTTCAGTCATATTTCTTTTTCTGATTAGGAAAACGAAACAGACAAAATTAAGTACACTCAGTTTGAAATTTATTTATTCTACAATACGAACTTTATTCTACAATGCAGTCTTAATTTCTAATTCCGAGAGCGATTGTCTTCTTAATATCAATTAAGAAGCACCTTCAGATCTACAAATGTGTACCTTGCGCTTAAGCTACTGCAGTGTTTACACAATAGCAAATGGAGCAATGAAACAAACTGTCTAGAATGTCATCAGCAGTCTTGCTTACTGAAAAAAATAAAAGAGAATTTGAAAATGTTGTATGTTTATTTCGAAAAGTAAATGAAGATTTTATTTATATTTCTATATATCATTCTGATGTTTTAGAGTGCATTAAAAAGGGAGGCAAACGGATAGCCCCTAGTTGTAAAACATCTGGCTGGCCACTGCCTCCTAGTAAATATACTACAATATCTCTACATTTTGAGATATTCCACTTTTCATACCTCACGTACAAATTCCGAATTCTACCGAAAAAGATAAATTATCCCCTGATATGATACAAGATGCAAAACTAAATATCGATGGAATCGATGAAAATAAGGGTAAAAAAAACGTGTAAAGCATTCATAGCATGTAGAGAGTCATTAGGTATTTTTTGAAAGCAGGATAGATGAAAAATGAGCAACGACTTCTCTGAGAATATACCTTATATACCTTATATACATTTTAAAGGACGATTCGGGTTTTTAGGGGACCTATTCGCCTAATCCTGGGCTTAGAGAATCATCATTCACCGCTCTTTTAGTTCGGGCGCATCTGTAGAGATATTCGGTATATTTTTGGAAGCAGGAGTCATGAAAAATGAGCAACGCCTTCTCCGGGAATCAAACCACGGACCTCTGGAATACGCGACCAGCGTGCAGACCACCACGCCACGAAGGCATATTAGGAAGGCAGGAGAAATACCTTACAAGCATTCAGAGCAAAATGGTGTACAACGTAGTCACTTATGGTTAATAGATCGTTTACTTATATTCGGTTAAGTTTCAAAACATGAAGGCCAGCCATATTTCCCAACTCGTGGTTTCACGCTACTTTGAGCGAATTCTGTAATCATGCAAACTTTAAATCTCCGTCGCCTGTATGTTTGACACTCAGTTGTTCACAGTGCACATCGAAATGATACGACTTTGCTTAAACATTCTAATTTTCAACTAAATTTTTGAGATGAGGTTAAAAATTCTGTTTCAGAATTATCAGTGATTAATTAAATATAACTAAAAATCTTTCTCTCTTTTTACATATAAAATGGTAAAGAAATTCAATTACATTCAATTCGCTAACATAAAGCTTGAAATATAATAATTTTTTCTTTTTGTAAAGGAAACTTATAACAGGAAAGTTTTATTTTCGTTAAATGTGTTATTTTAGTACCGCATTCTTTAAAGAAGTCATGTTTGATGGATGAACCAGCTTTTGTAAGTTAAACTAAAAGTACACTAGCTTTACAGAAAACAAATGTTAAATGATGACATGTAAAATAATTACTTGATGTTTATACAGTTTGTAGAAAAATTTGAATTCATATGTCAAGATAACCAAATTCGTGCCAGATGTATCTACGCAAAATGTATAAATATTAAAAACATCTACCTTAAGCATATAAAAGAGATTATTTTACAATAATATTCACAGCAGAATCTTCACTACACGTCGTAAGGTAAGTCATGCATTTGCAGATCTTTTTGTTTCACTAATGAATTTCTATATACGTAATGCAAAATTATAAGAATTTGTCTGTATTTTTGTTCTTCAACAGGAATATTAAAGTGATTTCAAAAATTTAGTTAGAAAACAATAAATAATGGCTCAAATTGCGATATTCCATATAGTAGCAATTTCTACTTTCATTAAATTAAAAGTCACTTCATCTCGCGCACCCACCGTCGGCCGAGCGATAAAGTCACGGAACGCTGGTAGTTCTGCCAGAGGTTCGAAACCCGCGAACACGTTGGCTGCATGGGGGTTTTAGTGACTTTTCCCCATGCGCAACTTGTATACGAGCCAGTTTACAGAAGAAAGTTCTCCACGAAGGTATCCCACCCATTAGGCGAGATAGCCGTCGAGACTTTGCCGTAATCACGTAAAGCCAACGCAAATTTTCACCTCGCATTACATATCTTTCGAACAACTCTGGTTCCAACCGAGCCCTCTCTCTAACTTCGAGGAACTTTTTTACAATCGTGGAATTCAGTAATCAAACTTACAAGTTTTGCTTCCTAGAATTTGACTTTAAAAACCAGACGATGCTATAGTAGCCTTCCATTTAGATCAAAACTGATTTTCTTTTTCCATCAGAGCTAATGGTTGCCCTCATAGAGGCTCGAATTATTTCTAATGCGCAACAGAAAACTTGTATGAAGTTTGTCGGCGATGTTCCACTTCATGAAGTCTTGAAGAAGCCAAACTAAATGTGGCACTGCCTGTATGGATTTTGTGTTAAGTGGGGTTTTTCTCCTCTGTTATATTACACTGCTGGCCATGAAATCTGCAACACCAGGAAGAAATGATCTGACGAATGTCAAAATCACATGAAAAGAAGAAGAAGTTGGGATATGTAGATGATTAGTATTTCAGCGCATTTAGACGACGCAGGAGGGAGAAACGACATCTAAAGCACTGCATAAAAGAAAAGTTGGATAGTGGATTTCTCATTCTGAAAGAGCTTTGTAAGGTTGGAGTTTGCTCAGAATAACGTGTTATGACTTGGATAAGAAGAGGAAATGAATGCTTACCATCAAGTGTCGGAATACGATAGAGGCAGGATCGTTGCCTATCGAGATTGTGGATTATCGTTCCGTGATATCGTCCGTCGCGCTAGTCGACATCCAACCACTGTCATGCGAATATGGAAACAATGGGTTGCTGAGGGTCATAATTACGGCATGCAAGGATTTCAACGCCTTTCTCTGTCTAAAGCCCGAGAGGACAGATATATTGTGAGGTCAGCCCTTCAAAAACCGAACAACCACATCATGGACCGTTAGTCAGGAAATCAGCATGTTTGTAGCACGCCCAGTGTTCTCTCGTACGATGCGTCGACGTTTGCAGCAGCATGGACTATCAGCACGATGGCCATTACTTTGGCTTCCCTTGACAATGCAGCATAGAGACGGTGACTCTGGTGCATCAAGCGACAAAGTTGGATACAGGAGTGGCACAATGTTGTCTTTTCAGACGAATCCCGGCTAATTGTGTAGTATTCTGGTGGCCGTATACGTGTCTATAGGATTCAAAGAGACCGCACCTCGCTTGCTTGCATTAGATATCGGCATAGGGACCCTGCACATGGTGTGATGGAATGGGTAGCCATTGGGTAAACGACACAGACATCTCTAGCTCGGATCAATGATAATTTGAACGGAGATCGGTGCATTTCTGACATCTTACGTGCAGTGGCTGTGCGCTATCTTCGAGGCCAGCCAAACGCCATCTTTCAGCAAGATAATGCAAGACCACATATTGCAAGTCGTGTTCTTTTCTTCCTCGATACACAGGGTACTCGACTGCTGCCCTGGCTTGCACGGTCTCTAGATCTGTCACCCACTGAAAACATCTGGTCATGGGTTGCTGAGAGACTGGAACCCACCGCTCTCCAGCTAATACGGTCAATGTGATGTGGGATAGACTGGAAGCAGCATGGAATGAATTGCCCTTTTCTGTCATCCAAGCCCAGTTCGATTCCTTGCCTAACGGTAAGGGGCGTTTTAGTTGCCAGGGCTGGCAAATGTTTCTACTAATTTCTCACGCTTGTAAACCTGCAAAATGCTTACAAATTTAATCATTTTGTCTTCATGCATACTGTTTACGTGCAATAAATATATTTTTTGTATTTGTTTTTATTCATGGTGTCGCAATTTTAATGACCAGCAGATTAATTTCTTAAACCGTACTAAGACAGGTCAGGCGATTTGTCGCCCCATGTGTGAAAATAACTAAGGATTCAAAATGTTTAATCAAACTCTGTATTTAAACTCTAAAGTTGTAATGCAGGGCTTCTGCTAACAATTTAAATCTCCGCTTTCTCATAGAATTTCAGATAACGCAGAATGGAAATTAAATTTTTAAGTAAAATTAACGTTGGAGATACAAAGTGCATAACGTAAATCAGAGAGCTTCGCGAGTAGGTATCACAACGGTCGAAGTTCATGCTAACATTTCCTGGATCTGTGTGGTATAGTATGTATCGACTCTAGGTATCGTACCTATGGAATCTCGCTTGAATCCCACAGGATGTTTGTAAGTGTATAGTGTCTATGCGTCATGTGTCTGCATGTCCAAAATTAATGGCAATCTGGATGTCTGCTTGAGTGGGTTTCTGATAAAGGAAAAGGGATTTGAAATCCGTGGACTGTCCCTTGGAGTGATCTTTATCAAAATTGAGGCGGAGATGCACGTTTAGTGCAGAGGGTTTATAAATGTATCACCAATGGTAAAATTCTGGTGCCCGGCTGACTTTCATATATACCTGCCAAATTTTTTTGTTTAAGTTAGAATTTCTTTACGTCTGTAACCACCTGCTGTTTTTACCTGAATCTTTGGTAATAGTCTCTGAGAGAGATGCTCATAAATATAAAATAATGCACGAAGCGCCATTTGTTAGTGCTACTTAATGTTGTCTCCTAATTTTGACTATCAGTAATTTAATTTTGATTAATGTTAATTTTTATTAACCGTTCATTTTGAAGTGGTTGCTTTAAGTTGATTTTTGAGTGATTGTGTACCTTAAATTGAGTTTAGTAAAGTAGTCTTACTATCCTTAAAAATGAAGTTTGGTTTTAAATTTTTAATTTTTGCATTTTTACTTGAAAAACTTCATTTAGGTTGAATTGGCTTTTATTATTGTGTTTTGTTTCTGGTTGTTTTAGTTTGACCTTTAAGGTTATTTAAATTTTAAAATTTTAAAGAATTCTCATTTTGTTACTCCAGTAAACTTTATTAGTTTTTATTATTTCTGTTTAATTTTTACTCCTCTTTCTTGTAAAGTTATGAATCCAAGTTATGAATTTCTGACTCTGGTATAATTTCGATTGATATAATGTAACAAACTTAATTATTAGAACTGAATACCTTTACTGAGTATCTTTGTAACTATACTGTTTAATTTGTAATACACAACGCAAACGTTTTTTCCATTTTATGTTGCACAATGTTACTGCTTTAGTAGTTACATATAGAGAGAGATGTATACTCATAGACCTATATTTTCCATGTTAACACCATAATTTTGTTCAGTGAGTAAATTATTACGTTTATTGGCTTTTTTATAGAACTAATAACATTGTTATACAACATTATTACGAATTCATACTATAGAACGGGGGACACAATTGAGGATAGGAAACACTGAAATGTCCCTGGAATTACGTATTTGCATTCCTAATCCAAATATGATCAATTATAGAGGTACACGAGGCACGGAATTAATGTAATACACGCAAATCTTTAAAGAAAACCACTCTGATCCCTGGACACAAACGATATCCAGACACAACGAAATGATAAAATATATGAAAACTGAAAATTTGAAAAGTTTTCAAAACAATCATTTGTTTACTGTTGTCAGCTTTTAATTTTTTTAGTATTTTATGATCGAGTTCTGTATGAGTGCAGTAACTACAGAAACCTCTCAAGTTTAAGTCTTACTAATGACTGTTGGCAAATTATTAAATATAGCCATCTAAATAAACTATATTTAGGTCATTAGAAATAATACTGTTACACACAGGCCATGCCGCACTGAGTATGTTTCTTAGCAGTTTGTGCTGGGAACAATATAATTTTTTTCTTTGTTTTTGAGAGCGACGAGGGTAAGCTGGTTTGGTGTACTTAAGTACTGATCTCATCAAGAAGATACAAAGAGCTCCTTGGTCCCCGTGGATAAGTTTTGATTGCGAAGGTCAAATAACTTTTATGCAATTTAGGTCTGTCCAATTCAATAACGCCATCCATTACCATTGATATAGTAGAGTTCTTAAGGCTTTGCATGTAAATCCTCAACAATGTTAACGGGTTTGTTCGTTTGAGTTAGAGTTGAAAGATGATGGGCGCTGATAATATTTCACAGAGACTGCAAACTAAAATAAAGACAGTGGGATTTTACCCTCCTAGAAAAATATTGGCAACTATTGCTTCAATGGCGATAAAATCCAACCTACGACAATAAGCTAATGTAACATGTTTTTGATGGCAAAAGAGCAATCGCCGCCTTCACTGCCTCTGTTACTCCTTCTGTTATCTCTGAGAATTTAAAAGCATTGAATCTGAAATTTATCTCAATTTTTCAGTTTCTCTCTGCCTTATTTTCATCAATGACTGGCTGCAAGTTTTAACAGACCTACCTATATTCACTTTCTAGACTTCTTCGTACGTTAAAATTACTGAAGCCTCAGTTTGGTTTACTTGGGCTGCAATAATACGTTGCTCGTGAAATTTAATTTTTTCGTCAATTCGAGCATTCAGTGGTTCATATAAACTTTTTGTTTTTTAGCATCAGGGTGCTGTTGGCAAAAAATATGCCATTGCTACTCAGTCGAGTTTGTAGGTGATTCGGAAAAACACTGTAGCAGAGTTTAATCAAGAAACTATAGTGCCATTCTGAAGATTGCACCGCACGGTGTCCTTTCTGACGAAGTGCGCACTGCTATTGAAATCCAAACCTTCCTTTCAGAACCAAATGCTGTTGAGAAGGAAAGCTGCTATTTACTGAAAAACAACTACAAGTACACCTTCCGCGAAAAGGAGGAGCTCGAAGGCTCAGTCTCCCTCTTTCTGAAAAAAATACCACTGCGCCCTGCCTAATCTTCAAGAACTTGGACTTTTCCTTATATACATGTATCTCATTTACAACCTAAAAAGTGATAACAAAAAGCATAAAGGATAATGTATATCTATAATAATAAAAGCAAGTGTAATGTGTCTGTTTGTCTGTCTGACCGAGCTCTCCAGCCAAATCTATCGCACGCAGGGACCTGGAATTTTTTATACGGAAGCACAAAGGGGCTGGCCACCAGACCTCGAAGCCCGATTTTCGATTTTTGAATTAGAAAAATTTTAAAAAAATTATTTATAATTAATTAATCACGGTTTTTTTGACTCACTGATATTATTATTTGTTTTCAAATAACGTTCGATTGTAACAATTGATTTCTTTATTCTAGCGTTAGTTTGCTGTTTTGACGATACATTAAATCGATTAATTACAATTCATTTCTTTTTTGTAGCTTGTGGGGGGGGGAAGAGAGAGAGACAGTCTACATGTCCTACACTACTATTCCTGCGCTATTCACTTATCTGCATTTTCTAAATGCACGGGCAACGCCGGACGGGTACACCTAGTTGTATATATAATGTATATGTAATGAAAATGTATAGTTTAAATAAAAATAGAATGGATACATAGTCTACAGCGGTAATTTTCCCCCCTTTACAAGGTATTTTCTCCTTCCATCTAGCATGCCTCCGTGGTGTAACGGTAGCACACTCGGAGCGGATTCGAGAAGTCTAGGTTCGAGTTCTAGAGAGGGCACTGAACATTTTTCACGTCTCCTGGTTCATAATAACAGAATGACTCTATACTGGCGCCTGAACTAAAAGGTGGTGGAAAATAATTCTTCACCATTGGGATTTGGCAACTGAGTCCCCAGTCGTCTTTTAAAAGAGGATTATTTCTCCCTTCTTCCAGCATGCCTTCATATTTTAACGGTAGCACACTCGACGCGTATTCGAGAGGTTCAGGTTTGAGTCCCGGCGAGGGCACTGCATATTTTTCTCATCTTCTGCTTCATAATAGCCTTATGACTCTTCAATTTCAATCTATTTCTTAGGTTTTTCCTAGGTTTATATATTTTGATTTTCAACTTTATCTTGCGTTAAAATATATCATGAACATGTAATACTAATTAGAATTACAATAGTCAAAGAAAATTGAATAAAATCTTGTCTTTTTTATTCTGTCCCACGCGTTTAATATTTGGGATCAAAACGGTAGCGACTTTGTCTGTACCAAAATATTTTCTACCAGTCTCTCATAAATACATTTTTCTGATCTTTTCTTCTCCCAAAAATGTAATAGGAAAGGTTCCATTGTCCACAGTTTATAGCTTATCCCATCTGACACATTCACCTTCAAAAATAAGTAGCCACAGTCGCCTTATCTTATATAATGGCTCATATTTAAAAAATCATTGTTTAGTACATTTAAGTAAAATAATATTTTCTAGGTTAAATATTTTCTTTTTTAAAGAATTTTTTACACTTTAATGAAATACTGTAAGTGAAAGATTTTTCTGACATAAGACATTTGAATTTAGTAAGTCGAGTTACGAATGATTCTAAAAACGCATAATCATTATTGGCAGTTAAACTGCAGACAAAGGGAGACAAACATTTATAATAGATTGACTATTATAAGCTTATCCTAATCGCATGTGGCTATGCGTTCTAAGCGTTATTCTTCCCCAGAATTAACTAATGTCACGATTGCCGATAATTGAAATTTTAGAGCTTTAAATATGTATATATACATAATTTTTTAAGTTAAAAAAGAAGACTTTGACATTTTAAAGTTATTCTGTTTTTCTGATTCATATGGAAAAAAATCTGTTATCTTATCCCTTGTTTAAACAATAATAGGAACAGATTTGTTTCTAGGGGGCAATGGTTAATTACAGTTTCACCTCATTTCTTTTCTTCAGGAATTATTCCATTTAATTACAAAGCAAATTAAATCGATACAGTAAAACTTTCTCTACCTGGAGACTTTTTTTTTGGAAATTTTAGTTGAAATAATTAGTGATTTAGGAAAGTAATGTTTCAGTTTTGGTTCACTTTGCAATAGTAATATAATTTATTTGTTTCATTGCCTACCTGAATCGTAAAGCCCATGGTAGAAAATATATTTTATTAATTACCTTACTAGGTTGCATGCTGTCTTAAGTCGAGACGTTTACACTAGGTTTTCTCAAACAATTATTTTAACGGCAGTAAGCATGATATTTAAATGTAATCGCATTGCTAAGTGTCTCCATGTGATAGGAAGTGAAACTGTAATGACAAAAGCTTCGTGATTTCGAACACTGCTAATCAATTTTTGCTATTTTTAGATGAATTTATTATGGGGACTGTTAGTGTTGACTGCCTTTGTCATAGCTGTGACCGATGGTACTCCACTTGAATCTGGAGGTAATAGCCCATTATTTTCTTTCCAAATATGCTCTGCATTCTTATACATACCTAAAGTGTATTTTTGTTAAATATGATTTTAAATGTCATTTATAAAGGCATTCTATGTACATAGATACAAAGAACAGAGTCCGCTTTTTTTTTCTTTTCTTTTTGTAATTCATGCAAATCTGCATCTTAAAAGAGAATGGCATACACGACTTTCAAAATATGAAAAAGGTTACTGTCTACATAAGATTTCGAAAAACCATCCCACTGGTTCAGCACTTAGGGCGTTCATATTAAATCACACAATCTTTAAAAGCAGCATGTTTATAAATTTTCCAATAGAGTTTTAAGTGTTGCGATGCATTTTTATATTCGCTATATTATTCATATTTGCTATACTATTTCTTTAAAAATAATACATAGTGATAATAATTTGTAGCAGCATCTTTTTATTTGAAAAGTAATTCGACACAAAAATGAAGCAGATACAAAACTGAAAATTAAAAATAATAGGTCCTTTGAGTTAATAAAAGCATGGAATTGTCTAATTAGATATTAAATTAAAACCTATTAAAATGCCATGGAAGAAAATAACATGTCAGGAAAAAACTTGCTCATAAACAGTACGCTATCTGAGAGCCGAAAATACCTGACAAACGGAAAATTCGTCTATTGTATGAGAGCTTCTAAGTCTAATGTAAGGGAAACTTCTGAGGAAAGATAGCGATATGTAACTACCAGATAGACATAGAAAAGAAGAATCGAGATTGGTATTTCGACTTCCAAACTTAAAATTAGGAGCATTTAATTAAAATTCAGATTACGATTTCCATAATCGCACTAAATTCATAAAAGCTACATTATTTATTAGAACAGCAGATTTAAGGGATTTTCTGAAATATATATGGGCATATAACTTATAAAGTATTTCTCCCGCCTTCCTAGCATGCCTTCGTGGTGTGGTGATCTGCACGCTAGGCGCGTATTCCAGAGGTCCGTGGTTCGATTCCCGACGAAGGCGTTGCTTATTTTACATCTCTTCTGCTTCCAAAAAAATACCTAATGTCTCTACAAACTCAAGTTTTCAAATAGCATCCTTTAGCGTATTATGTGCAGCTCAATAATGTGGTATAATACCTACCTTTAATGTGCAGGTCCAAATTCACAATTCCAAACCCTTCTTCCTCTTCCAGATGAAATTTAATAAATTCTACGTGTTTTATTCAAGGGCAAAGAAATATTAAGAGTTCATCAATAATGTAATATATCCGTCGAGTGAGAAGATATTGTTTTAAATCTGCAAAGACCAGTTTGTCAGAATCGAAATTCAGTTTGTCTCAGTTGCAAAACCAGTTTATCAGAATGTTTAAGCCAGTATTAGAGAGGGTGCCTAGTAAGGAATATAAAGTTACCTAGAAGCAGATAACATGCCATTCAGTGAGCATAAACAGCGTTTTAACTCCCCAGTCATTAACGATATAGCCATAGTCGTTGTTGATTACGAACAACACAATCACCGTGGCATAATTACTTTGAAATGAAACAAAATATTGATGAGGATTACAGAAACACATCGCATATATGCAGTACCTTTTAATCTTCTGAAAAGGTGAGAACGGTTATCATTTTAACATCAAAGACACCAATCCTAGCACAGGAAACTAAACACACACACACACAAAAATGTATACTTTATGCCCTTTTTTGAACACCGCATCATGTTGAAAGAGGGATCATCAAGCCCCATCTTGCGATTTCGCCATATGTTTCATTAATAAATACATTGTAGATATGTACTTGAAGATCGAAAGCAAGCGGCTTCTTTATGTAAGGCTAAATCACCAAAAATTACATTTTAATGACAATATTCATTTACGGGATGTTGCGGTCAAGATTAGAATGTTGCCCGATATAGGAAGTATGATAATATTGGCCTCTACTCTCACTTGCAGTAAGAGACATCACGAATATTCTCAAGGCGCTATGTCCTTTGCTCGCAACCGTGACCATCTGGATTCATTTGTACCCTTTTTGTGCAACCCTAAAGGGCCAAAGATTACTACTGAACTTACAAAAGATCAGGCACCAACTAATCGCCGTGGTCTAATACAAAGGATATTGAAACAATAACTTATTAAATTCTTTAAAGTTATTGCGAAAAGCTACATATTTGGAGAGATTTGTTGTTAGATGTATTCGGTTGAATGGTAAAAACCAGGTCTTCTACATATATGCACAAATGCAATGGCTTAAACAAAACATCCGACAAACTGGAACAGAGAAAGACTGAGTTGCAACATAATAATATAATTTCTATAAAGGTTTCGTATCTCCACACTGCTATTCCTATCAAAGAATATGACTCATGGGTCGTGTGGAGCTTTAAACTAGAGAGCACATTGCATGCATGATGGCAAATGTACTAAGAATTATCATTTCTGTTCACTGATGATACATAATCAGGAAACTAAGATTAACCCTTGTTCAGGAGGTGGAAGTAGATAAATGGAGGCTTCACCGTTACATTTAAAAAGTAAAGCAGAACGTCACATTTGATACCAGACAGATTGTGCCTGTGTATTCTCTCCTTTCAAAACGTTTCACTGTCACATACTATGAATTTGCTACCGCCAATATTTTAAACCGATTAAGGTCAATTGCAAATAAGTCACCAAAGGCAGTGACAGAGAAGTTTCCAGGTTACGCAATTGATTTTATCGTTAGTAAACCAGTAGCGCAACTGACGGTATTGTTTTATTAACGCACGGGAACATACTAAGAATTTGCTACTGCCAATATTTTAGGCAGGGACATTAGTTTTATCGCTAATAAACCAGTAGCGCATCTGACGGCATTGTTTTATTAACGGTAAAGATTTCTTAGAGATTCTAAAGATTTCCTCAGCACCTCATTGAAATTATCACAGGGAGTGCCATAGATCAGGATATATTCACTCCGCGCATTCGATTGATACCCCTTGTTTCGAATTCCTTTGATACCCTTCGATTTCAAACAACTGCTATTTCTCATCTTGCTTGCATTCACTATGCGTATCAATGAGGCATAGGAGCAGTCACCTTGTATGGGAGATATTAACTTGGAAATGCCATGTTTCTCATATGATCATCTATCCATATTCAATCAAAATAAGAGAAAAATTACTGTCTATCTCAGAGTTGGATATAACTACCTCTATCACTTTAAACGAACGCTTGCATAAAATCTGAAATACGTCGGGTATGTCATCTAGTATTAAAATAAAGAGCAATTAAACTTTTATAAGTTATACATTAATAAGGGAAATATATTAATAAATTAAGATTTAATAGTGTAATGCTAATAATATATAATGGTATAATGTTAATAATATATAATAGTATAGTATTAATAATAGTATATAATTAGTATAATGCTATTAGTGGAGTAATGTATAATGATAATAATGTAGTAACGTCCAATAGTTTAATGCTAATAATGTAGTAATGTGATAATAATATATACTTTATTGTACTAATGTGTTCATAGAAAGATTAGAACTTAATTAAATGATGAAATGTGAAAGACATAAAATAATAATAAAGCTCTAAAGGTTTTCATAGAATTTTAATAGACTTTCATGGTGGGAATAGAAACTTCCAGGGTAATTCCTCATGTTTCATCAACATGTTTAATTAATTCAGAAATGAGATAACAGATTTGATCAAAAATTGAGATATCCTCCGGGAACTATTGGATAAAGGAATATACGACATCCAGTCAAATTAATGTGACCACCTGTCAAAAGCCAGAATAGCCAACTTTCGTGGAGCGCGACATGCAGGAAGAGAGTCAATTAGGTTCCTGAAGGTATTTACTGGCACGTTGAGCCATGCTGACTCCAATGCAGTGGCCAGTTGCGCTAGGTTCGCGGAGGAGGATCCATGGTGAGAACAACCCGAACGTGGTAGTCTCACAGATTCTCGGTTGGGTTTATGTCCGGGGAGTTTGCTGGCCAGGACAGTACGGGAAACTCATCCTGGTACTCTTGGAACCATTTCGATTTTTATTAGCAGAAAAGCGCATCGAAATATTAGTAGCGATAGTTATTTGGTACAATCACCAGAAATCCGCAGAGTGTATCTTTGCAAAATACATAATACATATTAAGTTTAGAGAGCTAGTATGCAAAAATCTAAATACATAATTTTAGAATACTGCTTATCCTTGCAATAGTCTATGCATTTGTTCATGCTTGCATTTTTTGTATCGTACCAAGCGCAAGCGCCAAAATACATCTTCTCTTTATTTTTCAAGATGTGCAGGAGGCCGTTGCAAAATACTTACCTATAGAAGAACCTGAAAAGAGGGAAGACAAGTAAGGCCTTTATGTTACAATATTTTAAATTAGAAGCTAGCTGCTAAATTAACTGGATTCATTTCTTTTAAACTGAAAAGCATTTTTCTTATGAAAATTTAAATATTATTTTACTCTAATTTTTTTAAAAGGCGTTTTATAGTTGTTAAATGATTCATGATAACGTAATTACACGCTTTAACGTAATTACGCGCATTCATTTATATGTATATATACGTATATATTCATGCAGAAAGTGACACGCACATCTATACACATGCTATAAAAGCATCCTCTGTTTAGTGAAAATCTATATCATATTGAACCTGGTGACTGTTAATATTTCTTGGACCATGTCTGGTCTTGATAACACCTGTATTTCTCTGCTAGAAAATTAAATTTGCAGTCTATTCATAGGATATTTCATGCATTCAAACCTGAATAACTGCTTCCAGTAGCTGCTATAATATGTTAAGTATCTGCGTCAACACCTCTGGACACAACGTTTTCCAAAGATTTTCTAAAGCATATAAATCTGATTGTTACTGGCCTCTGTCAGCTTACAGATGCTCTTCTCCTGTAGTCGTTTTTTGACTGATTACTGATTTTAACTGATATAACTTTTAATGATATGTAAACGTAAGAATTAAAAACTTAATTATACTTTAAACTAAAAATAACACTCTGAATAGCAATTATTAGAAATTCAGCCTCAGCAATGAGCTTTAATTTTTAATTTATGAATATTTATGCAGATTGCCATTGTTTAAGCTTCAATAATTAATGGATATATATCGTGCCCACAAATGTCCTTATACAATTGTTATTTCCGCAGCACTTGGAAGTAAACATATCTAACCATGTGCAAAATCCATTTTAAATGACGCAAATATTCATATTATGTAATTTTTTAATTATAAAAATGTAAAAACTACAAAATAAGTTTTTAAACGGTCTTCCAGTTCCTATAGTCACATTTTGTAAGCGTTCTCTTTTATGAGGAATTACACGTTGAATTGTTTGATTCGTATAACAAAAATTGACCGAGATATTTAATTTCAAAATTTGGGATTTTTGATGTCATTTAGAGCTAGCCTTGATCAGTTACTTAAAATAAATTTAGACAATTTAATTATGATTTTTCTTTTAAATGTCATAAGTTGTATTCTTTTGTAATTTTCGACTACGTAACGTTTATTAATTTATAATTTTGCTATTGAAACTAATATCACATGAGTAATTTATGTTTGCAAACGCAAATAATTTATGTATTAATATTAACACGAAGTTTCATTACTTTAAAATCATAAAATAATACCAATACAAATTATTTATTGAACTGGAAAACATGTTTCATTTTTAATTTACTCAGATATTGGCTATGTGCCAATACCGAAGTCTCTCACGGCACACTAAACATAAATGCTGTCTGATTTCGTGGCTAAGAGCTTCCATAAAATAATTTGATATCAGTACTTAAATATACTTCTCAGTACTTTTCACGATAGTTTTCATAGCAACTCCCATCACTTCTATTAATATCAGAATCATTTTTCTAAATTGATGCTTCACTTTTAGTTACGGAAAATTGCAAAGATTTTGCTTTTCAATTTGCATACAATCCGGGAACAAGTTATCATATTTTAAAAATAAATATACCTGTCAATGTTTTTCGTATGGGAGCAAAATTTTTTATGTTTTGTTTCGTAGACTGAGTATCATCATTTATTAAATATAACCCTTGTATAGAAAAGTAAATATGGTAAATTTTATAAAATTTATCGGTTAAATTTAATATGTCAAAATATTAATATTTGCATAATTTAAAATATATATCTAAGACCAACTTAATCGACTTTTTCTTTCCCTGTTGTATCCTCATCAGTTTTTATTCAGTTGAGCTTTACCCGAGTGGGTGTTTTGTTCTCCTGGATTTGTTTTGACAGCATTCAAGGGTATCTATTGTGCTTCTATCCGGGGGGGGGTATTCGAACTGTTTTGTATTGAGAATTTTATTACTCACTAGAAAATATGTTACTCTTTTCGGTAATAGTTTGTCCAAAATTTTACGCATGCGGAAAGCAGGCTTATGGGCCTATAAACTCCTGGAGATGACCTGTCCTTTCCTCCTTTTGAAAGAGTACTAAATTACCTAATTTCCAGGATTTGGGGAAATACCCTATTCCCAGAGAGTCATTTAAAATTTTTATAAAATAGTCATCATCTGCTAGGAAACGTTCTTCAACTGTTTCACTTGAGAGTTCATCGTCCCCTGAGGACTTTCCCTTTCTCTATTAATGTAATAATGTCTTCAACCTCTTACTATGTGAATCTTGGATCATGTGTTATGTTTGGGATTTGATTAGCCCTGTTTTTAATTTCCGTATGTTTATCTGTGTCGTCGTTCCTGCCATCTTGAGGGAAGTCATAACTTATGATGCATTGAACAGTTTCTTCCATTCTGCTAGTCCAGGTGTTAGTTCCATTATTTATACGCCATAGCTTAAGAGCTAAAGTCAGCTTTCCTTTTAGCTATATGGAAATATGTCCCAAAAGAAGAAATAATCTTTAAGTTATTCCAAAACTTTTTCCACGATTCTAGGTTTGCTTTAAACACATTTTGCCTGCATTTAGCAGCCATTTTGTTAAATTCTTGTCTTTTCCACTTTCTTTTTTTACCTTCTTCAGTGCTAGAAGGCTTACCTGAATTTTCTTAATGTCTTTCTTAGATTAGTTAGTTTTGGAGTCTACCACGTTTCACTATTCCCTTCTTTAGTCTGCTTTAAATTTATTTATTTATTTTTTTTTTTTTTCTGTATAAGCTAATTTGAGATTGTTTGAGATCTCCTTTATGTTTTTATTGTTATCCTCATTTATAACTACTTTAGCTATTTCTATGAAGAGTTTAGTAACTGATTTTTTTTTCAAATTAATCTAATTTGTACCTACTTTCATCATTCTTAAAGCTTTATTGCTTTTCTTTGGTTTAGAATGTAAAACAAATTAGTTACCTTGTGGTCAATTAAAGTCTCCCTTTCGTCTACGATCCATTCATCTATTTGAAGGGTGCTTACATTGCGTGTAAGTATTATGTTTATCCGGTAATTACCTCGAGCACTGGAAAAATTGGGAGGCTGTCTGAGTCATTTCCTACTGTTGAGTGGATGGATCCTAACATTTCTCCAACCCCATGTCCTCTTGCCTCTCTGGGTCTTGGGCTCCAAAGTGTTCTTTTGGAGTTAAGATCCTTGTATAGTATTGCAGGAATTTAAACGTTTCTCTGCATTATATCCTCAGCAATACATAACATAGGAACGATGTCATCATGCAGCGGGCAGTAAATTGATAATAGGATAAATGGGGCTCGAAATTTTGGCCAAACTAAGAAAGCCTTAAAATTTCGCTTCAAGGAACACGAGGCATACGTTAGAAAAAAGGAAACATAGAAGTCTTCTGTTGCTCAACATTGTTGGTCCGAAAATCACACTTTCAATATTTCTGCAGCCAAAATTATTCAAAAAACATCTTCCATTGGTGAACTGAATTTTCTAGAGGCATTTGACATTCAAAAATTCTTTCTGTTCTAGTTAAGGACCCTAATTCCAATACATCTTTGCCTTCAGACTTTAAAGAAATTATGTTTTAGTTCTGGTTTCATCAACAGATGGCGCCAGAAGCTTATCTCCTGTCCAGGCTTTCTTATCTTATATAATCATTATATCTTATCTCGTTCATTTGAGCTTTTGCAGCTGAGGAATATGGTTCGGTAAAACCATCGAAACTAGTCCTGTGAAAATTTTAAAATGTAATGCTGATTTTTGTTGTTTGACTTCTAAATTTATATTTGTTCGGCGTGTTATTGTATCTTAATACGTGATACTTATTTAGTTCTATACATAACGCTAATTATAATTATATTATTTTAATCTATATCTCCTTGTCCTAATTAGTTTCAGTACATATATCGTTGTACGTCAACGAACGCGTGTGTATAATAATTATATAATATGTGTCTTTAGTAGTATACAGAATTTTAAAATTAATGATATATTAAGAATTTTAAATCGTATGACACTAAAGTACCTTCTATTTCACTAAATGATGCTATGAAAAACCATTTCCCTCCTTAAAGTTTTTTAAATTTTAATAAAACTTTTAATTTTGCGTACTTTTTAACAAACCACCATGCAACCAAAATTATTGCATACTTTTACACGATTCATTTCTTCGACCATCGATATACGACCAATCGTTCAAGAAAGAATTATTGTTATAATATCTTTGGAAATGTTACATATGTTCATTTTGCTGTGATAAATAATACTTCATTTTTATTAAAAATTAATTTGTTCATGTCTGCTTTGTTTTGTTTCGCAGACCAGACTGCATTCCAGAAGGAGGTGAATGTGAAATGTTAACGGGGCCCAACTGCTGTGGCATAAGGTTGCGTTGCCACTATAAGGACACCCAGATACCAGGCAGTATGAATCCTTATCATTATCGCCCCACAATATGGATAAACAAATGCCGTGAATATAGGATAGGAATATGGTTTGACGAGATTGGAAATTGGTTCAGCAACTTGGGCTAAATATACATAGCATCCCAATTTGATTGTGAATAAAGTACTTTATATTAACAAAGCTTTTGTAATTTTAATTTGTCTATTCATTATTTACGGAACTATTTTGTACACGAATATTGTACAGCCGGTTCATCTCTATTTGGTTTTATTCGAAGAATCTATTTCATATAATTCGTAATCAGATTCATTTTATTAAAAATGAAAATGCTTTATTTTTTAACATGTGATTTTCGATAGAAATCCAATTTTTTAAAGATGTTGTGAATAAAATAAGTTTCAGAACCCACATTTTATTTTCAAGTAACGTATATGTACTAAGGAAATAACACCCAACTATATTAAAAAATGTTTTTAATAATTTTTATGTATTTATTTCATTTTAACGTCTATCAACATAGTTATTTTAAGTTAATGTTGTATCAAATGAAAGGGAAAAAATGCATGATGGAAATTAATTATTCCTGAATTTAAATTCAGAAATGCTTATAAGATGTATCAGCATAACAAAATACTAAATTAAAATGATTTAATTTAGTGTCTTGTTACGTTGATATGCTTTATAAGTACAGACAACAATAAATATCTAATATCAGAAATCCCTTTCCAAACTAAAACTGTCAACATCTAATGAATATTAAGTTAGAATAACAAAATTTACATGGAATGCAATGAAAGTTCATATTTTTTACTCAGATTTTTCCTGTCTGACATAAATGAACTTACGTATATAGAAGTCATATCAAAGATTTCACAATCCACTGTTTTTGCGTACGTTGTAGTGTGATCATTTATTTCCAATACAAAGTGAGTTACATACCTAGTAAACGATTTGCAAAACATGAAAACAAGAATAAAATTCATTTCAAAAGTTTAGGAAATGACTAAATTTCGAATTTATTATTCAAATATAGTTTCTTATCCCATTATGATTCAATGAGACTGCCTTTAAACAAAATTTGGTTAAGCGTAATTCAGTATTACGAGCACCCACAATACGTATATATCAATACAAACATTATTATCGTCTAAATAAATTTATCCGTTACTACAACTAGTTTCAGGAAGTAGACAAAACTAAGGCTTGACATGAGTAAAATATGTATTTAGCTTCTAAAATCATAAAACGACCTTAGTTTGAGATATTTAAATTTAATAACCGAAGCATTCAGCAATATTGCATTGTTAACACTTCAAGTACTATGTAACTAATATTGTCAGGTATAACATTATCACTGGATAGATCAGGTTTAAAAACTATAATTATTTGCATAATTTAAACAGGAAGCGAAAATAAAGTATTCAAAACAGAGAAAAGAATAATTGCTTTAATAAAAACTGCCACAGCTGCTGCTGAAAATTGGCAAGAAAAATGTGAAATACAATGTTTTCAATTTATTGAAGCTACTGCCATAGACTCAGTCTTTAATTCTCTTCTTTAAGCCAAATTTTCCAAGGTAGTCTTAAACTAGTATCATGTTTATAGGCGAAGATGTTTCATCTATAAGCCAAAAAAACATTTCCCACGATTTTTGTTTTCTGGATATATGATTGGTTGATTTAGTTTATTAAATTACGGCAAAGCACTCGAGGGCTAACTGCCTTAAGGAAGGGATGCCTTCGTGGAGGACTTTTTAAGGGAAACTGGCTCATATACACGTTACACATGGGGAAAACACCCATGCAGCCAGCCCGTTCGCGGGATTCGAACCTCAGACCGAACTACCAGTGTTCAGCGACGTTAACCGCTCGGCCGCTGGTGGGCATCTCATTGGTTGACTTATACGAATTTCTTAGGAGACCATACGAGGGAGAAGTTTCAAGCGTAACGCTTCCAGCTTAACTTCAAAAAGGTCCCACGTAGTAGGCGGGACGCAGATTCGAACAAAATATGTGTCGGCTAGAAACCTTCTAAAAGTAGTAACATTTTCGTGATAACACACAACAAAATTGTACTAATTGGAACCATTATTCATTTTTATTGTGCAGTTGTTTTGTAAGGATCCTAAGTTTTACTAACGTTTATTTTATTTTAAAACTGTACTATGACTTCTTATTTTCTACTTCCGACCAGAAGTAAATGCTTTAACTTGTTTATGCGAATTGTCTTGCTAACGCCCAAGTATTTAAGTTGTGGGTTTTTGCCAAGAGTGAGAGAAGGAGATTTAGGAAGTGAGCCGCTTGCCTCTATAGTCTTACGAGTTTTCACTCGGTTGTTGTTTGCCTTTTAAGGCCAGAGGTTTAGCCCTCTTGATATTTGACAAACGTATTGTAGTTTCAGCAGTTCGGCGTACTACATACGTACCCTTTTAAATAAAGGCCAGTTTTAGTGCTAGGCATTTGTATACAAATTCAAAGTTAGCTTTTAGTTAGAGTTTTACTTCGTAGTTTTATATTTTTACATTCAGACCACAAGTGGTTGGTCTCTGTATCCCGAAGTACGGGAGTACCTGTTATAAGGTATCTCTCCCACTTCCCTAGCGTGCCTTCGTGGTGTAGTAGTTCTGCACACTGGGCCGGTATTCCAGAGGTCCGTGATTCGATTCCCGAAGATGGCGTTTGCTATTTTTCATCTTTTCTGCCTCTAAAAAAATCCTAATGACTCTACAAGTGGCGCAAGAACTAAAAGGGTTGTGGATGATGATTCTCCGCACCCAGGATTTGGCGACTAGGTCCTCTAAATCCCTAGTCGCCCTTTAAAAAGGGGAATATATAAGGTATTTCTCCCACTTCCTTAGCATGCCTTTGTGGTGTAGAGGTTCAGCACACTGGGCCGGTATTCCAGAGGTCCGTGGTTCGATTCCCGGCGAAGGCGGTTGCATATTTTTCATCTTTCCTGCTTCCAATTAACCCAATGACTCTACACTGTAAAGTAATAGAGAATAAAGGGTTTAGTATACCCTTCCTGCTTGTGTCGTCTATTCTACATAATCTGGAACAGAACTTTAGTAAGTTCCAAGTTCTTATTCAGGATACAGTATGTTCCTGACAATTTATATTACCGATATTTTGCTTCCTTCGACAAGCCGGATTTCATTCTGGTGGGTGGATAAAGTGAAATGTTTCGGTTTCTGTTTATAAAAAGAATCCAATTAGATCTTACAAAATCTACTCTGATTGACTGATTGAATTTCATTTTGTCGAGTTTTAAGAAATCATGCTTTATACGTAATTATAATTTTCGGAAATTAATTCAAAAGTAAAACAGCATTTTGCTTTTAATCAAATTCTGTTTAGAGGGCTAATGTAGAATAATGATATCTGAAATAAATTGCGTTAAACCTAAATTTATATTATTTTTATATTTTTCTGTCAAGATTATAAATTAAACTTTATGTCAGAAGGATGTTTCAACTAGAACATTTATATAAACATAGCTATAACCTTATAAAACGATACTTATAAATTTCTTTTCATTGAGATCCTTCAAAAACAATTTCAGGATAATTTATTTTCAGACTTCAATGCCTGATACTCTCCTTCCCTATCATACTTAATAGGATTGGATTGGATTATTCAGTTATGGCAAAGCACACGAGGGCTATCTGCCTAAAGGGGGGGATGCCTTTCGTGGAGGACTTTCTAAGGGAAACTGGCTCGTATACACGTTACACATGGGGAAAACCACGAAAACGCCCATGCAGCCAGCCCGTTCGCGGGATTCGAACCTCAGACCGAACTACCAGTGTTCAGCGTTTTACCGCTCGGCCACTGGTGGGCCATACTTAATAGGAAAAACGTTAGTAGTTTTCTCTGGCCATAGCTACACTGCATAGGAGAAGTGTGCCTTGTTCCTTCAAAGCACATCAATATTAACTGTAAATATATGTTTGTAAATGATAATCTCATATATGTTTGTAAATAATAATTATATATTCATATCGCTTATGTGAAAAATAAATTTAATATATGGTGGAAATCTTTAAACTGACTTCTCCCGTCGGGGACTAAAAAGGAACAAAGAAAGCAAACCAAAGTGGTTACTACAGAATTATTCCTTGGAATGTTTTGCATATTGGAATTTTCTGAATCTTACTGCTGGTTTCACTCCCAAAGTAAATTTAATAACCGCGAAAATAAAAATAACAACAGCAAAAACTATTAAGTTGTAATGTACATAGATTCATTCAAAAATTCATTACAGATGATAAAATCTGTAATTACAGATAGCAGAAATTATTCTCTAGCAATCGATTTAGTTTACAGCAGCGTTTCTTAAACTGTTGGTCGCAACCCTAAATAGGGTCTCAAAGCAAAATGTTGGGTTCGAGAAAATTTAATTCTCATACATGAATTTAAAGAAGCATTAGTTGTTGCAATGCCTTTACCATCGTCAGTTTAATATATTACACTTTATGAAATCGTAACTGTTGTGCATTAATTTTCAGTGCATAGTGAATGTATCAATTTTCAGTGAATAGGGAATTTATAATGTTAATATTTGAGAATTTTAATACATTATTATGTAAACTCTTTTCTCTTTTGAATGCGCTACTTTCTTAAAAAGCTAGCGGAAAGTTTTATACACCCAAAAAGCGCGTGATTATCGTTCCCACGTCCCACATTGCGGTCAAGGGTCGGAGGACTACTGCGCTCGCACTCACAACCCCTTTACTTCCAAGCATGGAGGTAGGAACATGCTTCCAAACATGGAGGTAGGAACATGCTTCCAAACATGGAGGTAGGAAGTAACCTCCTCCTCTTAACTCCTACCTCCATGCTTCCAAACATGGAGGTAAGAAGGGACTTCCTACCTCCCATGCTTCCAAAATGAACACGTGTTTTGCTCGTTTGGAGGCGAGAAATTCTTCGGCTTCTCTGAAGTGGAGAAATTTGTAATGTGTAAACTGGCGTCGCATTTTCGATAGAATTACGGTTGAAAACCTTCCTTGAAGTTTTCCTCCAAAACGGGGTAGGTGATTTTAAAAGAAGGTTAGACTTTTCTTGGAAATTTGGAGGTAAATTCCCCCCCCCCCCAGAGAGTTCCAGATAAGCACAGGATTGGATAATTATTAATTTATTGTTAATTTGGTCCAATAGTGAATTTAGACGTACTGTAGTTCAACGGTACATAGGTTTTTGAAAATTGTTGCACGAGAAACAGGATTTGATTTTTCCACCGAAAAGAAATGAAATAAAATATAAAAAGAGGTAAATTAATCCTTCCATTTAGCTTAGGCTCTGAGCTGTGGGAACTGTAATAATAATGATGTGTTGACGCTAACTTTTTAAGCAAGTAGCGCATTCAAAAGAGAAAAAGAGTTCACATAATAATATATTAAAAATTAATTCTCAAATATTATTATTATAAGTTCACTAGTCACTGAAATTTAATACTCAGTATGCATTGTAATTTAATACACAGCATAGCACTAGTAAAGTTGTGCTATAAATTATATTTGCATACTGAAAAATACCTTGAAACATATCATAATAGACGTGTCTCATTGCAGTTTCAACATATAAAATTAGTTCAGAAACAAAATATACTGCAAATGTACAGTTCGTAGCATCCTGCGACATCCAGCAAGCCGCAAATAAGGTCACTGCCGCTGCGACTAGTGTAGTAATAATGCTTTTGCAGCACAGTCAGTTGCTTTTGCAAAAAGTGTATGCATCGTAAGAACAACACGTTATTAAATTTTACTGTTTTACTTCTTTTGCTATGATTCATAATTACATGAAATATTAAGCCCTTTCAAGGAAGCTCAATTTGAATAGCGATTTTGAATGCTATTATATATGTTATGATAAAGCATACGACAGCTATGTACCTAAGCTGATGGACATCTTCATGGGGCTATTCCCTTACGAAAACTGACTCGTATGTTCATTACACATGAAAATCCACGAAACACTGTCATGCAACAAGCCCATTCGGAAGGGTTTGAGTTCAAGGCGAATTACCTATTATCAGATCTTTTATCGTTAAATTGTTGATATTCGTCAATTAAAAGTTAATTTCGCATATGTTTTTAATGATTCTAAGTAAATATTTTTAATTCTTAATTAAGTGAATTACATTTGGAAAACAAAATAGGCTTTTTTCCCCTCAGTAAGTAATTTAATTTTTTAAATTACAAAATATATACAAGTAACCCTCGTATACACGATAGATGGGTTCCTAGAAAATGCTGTGTTGTGTGAAACCGTTTTGTATGAGACCCAGAGCCAGTATAAAAAGGGGGGATTACGTTCCGAAAACTTATTAAAAACAAATATTTTTTAATTATACATAAACAGCATAATTTTTATTAAAAATATATATATGTATATACAACATAAAAAGAAAAATATTACATATTTTAATTTAACGCAACTTTAGTTTAATAAATTTCTTCGTTGTCGTTACTCAGTATAATCAAATCAATTACAAAAAATTAAAAGCATCATAGTAGCATATGTTTAGAATTCCCGTGGCAGTGTTAAGTGTTGACATAACGTTTTTCTGCTTTTTTTTAGTCTGATGTTCTGCTCCTCATATAAATGTTCAGTTTCCTTAGTAAGAGTGATTATAGAGCTTTTATTGTGTATTTTTATTATTAATGTTTTATGTGTTGACTTTATTTATTAGCTATCACGTTCTTCGCACTTATGTGACACTAACTTCAATTAAACAGCAAAATCACAAAGTATATAAAAACAGGATATCTTTAAAATTTCGAAAGATAGTCTCACGCGCTGAAGATAAAAGTATTTTATTCTGTACAGTGTTGCATTACTCGCTTTGAAAGTTTTACAGAATATGAAATCTGAAATTTGAAATTCAAAATTCGGTCTTCCAGGTGAACAACGTCATTCAAAATTTAATGGCTGTACGTACCGTCATTTTTTCATTATGCGAGGAACATACATGCACACATGCAGATTCTTCATTATTTAATTTCTTTAAAGGTAATGAAAGGCGATAGTATTTCGTGGCAATAGTTTGAAAAGTGATTCACGTTTTATAATCGACGATGCAAAACCCCGTTTCGAGACTAATAGCACATGAATTTCACATGAATCTGAACACACACACATGAATTTGTTGGGAGGCTGGAAAGCAATATTTAAAAAATTAATAAGGCTTATCTACTGAAAATAATGTAGAACGGTTTTAAAGAACAAATAGTGACTCAAGTGGGGGGCGCCCAGAGTACTCCCCCGGCTATGCGCCTGCGAATGTATGGCACAACTTTGGCAGGATTTCTCCCGAATTTCATGGTTCTGTAGTTGTCAATTTTCAGGCTCGACTAGATAATGAGTAAATATCGACGTATATGTATGTTTGTTTCTCCTGTTATGGCCTCTGCAGCCACCAGATTTTGAACACGCATCTCCACCCAAAAATGTGCACCTCCGATACCCGCCTTTTTAATTTGGAATATTTTTTTGAAATATATATTTCATATTTTGTGCGAATTTAACGAATTTTTGTTCAACACGCTCAGCAGTTTATAAGGAATATGTTGCCATTCCTTGAAATAAAATATTTTTGTCTTCCTTGTGTCTGTGCATTATCATTTACCATAGCAAAACGTATTTAACTGAAATTTCAAATTTAGTCTGTCTATTATTGTTTAACAAACTAAGCAAACTAAAAAGTAAGAAAACGTAATTCTTAATACCTTTTTGCCGTTTCAGTAATGTATGTAAATGACTGAAATAAAAATATTTAAAAAAATAATTTTAAAAATTAGCTTTTATTTAAGACTCAAAAAATAATTAATGATCTAAGAGGAGAAAATTAAAGGCACTAATTAAAAGAGAAGTTAATAGAGAAATACAACTTACAGAAACACAGCAACAAATAGTGATAACTATTTGCCGCCCTTTTTCGTAATTAATGTCTCTGCATTACATATATCTGTGTAGACAACTTCATATCGCATTATATTAGAACTGAGACTAACTCCATTTTTAAATCTAAAAAGATTAAAAAATGGACTGTTCGGTAGAAAAAGTATTTCTCTATCTAATAGAAATCTGCTTTCAAAACTGCAATACGTTTTTACTTTAGAAAATCATAGCTTCGAATTCATAATTTCATTAATAATAAAAATTATTGGTCTATACGAGTTACCGGAATTGCCATACAAAATAAAATCTTATAAATGAACGTTAAGAGATTATTGCAAAATAATCCCACCTGTTAAGAATTCAGAGGCACTTTTCCCACACTGCTAATATATTTGCTATAAGTGCCTTTTATATTTGCTATAAGTGCCTTTTATAAATTTTAATATTCTGCTACTTTTCAATAATTTGTAATCTTCTGTGCTTGCTTTTCAATCCTAGAACTCTCTTCGGCATTTTTGTATTAACGATCTCCAAATGCGAGCCAAAGCGCCAGGTATCGTAGCCTACTTATATAGTCTGATGAAATAGCTGTGCAATGATAATAAATGTGCTGTTTAATGTGCTCAAACGCAAAAGGGTCAGCGATGCCAAATCTGCTTGATTCTATGGTATTTTTTTAAGGAAAACAGATTGCTATATCTATGGGAATAACAACAGTTTTGCTTTCGCAGTGTATATTAGCGATCTCTTTTCGTTAAAAGCATCAGAGAATTACATGAATTTAGGATTGCGTGCAGCCTTGTCATGGCGCTCATTAAACATTATATGACATATTAATTATGTATAAAGAGTTATTATTTTCATAACGATTTATGTATGGTTAGGGTTACTATGCCATCTAATTAGACTTTACGAGAACGTTTATGTTTGGCGCTGCTAAGTGGCGTCTCGTTAATATAAAAGAACTCTCGGTTGATCTTTGGATTATGGTAACTTGGCGATTTTTTGGCGAAAACTGGCTACCAACTCTGCTACAGCAACCCTCTATTTTTTTTTTTCGCCGCCATTTTGTCTTCACGA
Source organism: Stegodyphus dumicola (assembly GCF_044657685.1). Classification (NCBI taxonomy): domain Eukaryota; kingdom Metazoa; phylum Arthropoda; class Arachnida; order Araneae; family Eresidae; genus Stegodyphus; species Stegodyphus dumicola. The sequence goes on along the minus strand of NC_140771.1, from coordinate 127,045,318 downwards.
AGTAAAGACATGTTTCTTTTCTTTTTATTTACTGAACACTTTTTCTAACAATCTACTAGCCGAATTACACTTATGCTAGAAATTTTATGTAACAAAACTGCTTAATCATGACAAATATTAACTGCAAAATTGGGAAAAAGTGCACAATCGCAAACTCCTTGCGCGTTTTTCAGAATAGCACATACACATAAACCATTTACACGTCAACTTATTTTTACTTAAAAAAACATCCCAGAATTGCACAAAAATGGCATTGCACACACTCTTAACTTTATCCATCTACACTGCTATTTTCTCATATATTACAAAAATTTGCACGAAAATGCAAAAAATTCTGTGAATCTTTAAACTCGGTAAAAAGCACATATATGAAATTACCTGATCGCGAAAAAGTATATACCCTTTCCAAGGATGAACATTTCCACGTATAAAATAAATAAAATATCCAAAAATTTTTACCTCTAAATTATCTATTATATTATAAACGTCACCAACGAATTCATACCGCAAACATTACAAATGGTTACAAATACTTAGTGTCAAATATTTAAATTATTTCCATGCACGTTTACTTCAACTGAAACGTATACCAAATTCCTACAAACATAAAATTCACAAAATAACTATCATTTAATTAAAATATCACTAAACCATGTACACGTCGAGTTATTTTTACTTAAAAAAAATCCCAGAATTGCACAAAAATGGCATTGCGCACACTCTTCACTATATCCATGTACACTGCTTTTTTCTCATAAATTAGAAAAATTTCACGAAAATGCATGAAAATTTTGTGAATCTTTAAATCCGGTAAAAAGAACATATATGAAATTACCTGATCGTGAAAAAGTATATACCCTTTCCAAAGATAAACATTTCTACGTATAAAATAAATAAAATATCCAAAAACTTTTACCTCTAAATTATCTATTATATTATAAACGTCACCAACGAATTCATACCGCAAACATTACAAATGGTTACAAATATTTAAATTATTTCCATGCACGTTTACTTCCACTGAAAGGTATACCAAATTCCTGCAAACATATAATTCACAAAATAACTATCATTTAATTAAAATATAATTAAATTCAAAAACACTACTTAAAATATAAATAAGCACATACATTAAATTAATAAAAATTAGATTACAATCCTAATTACTTTAAACTAAATCATTGCTAATAACAATTTTCCAATAATACCATATTACTTTATTAACTCCTTACATTTAGAACAATGCATAAAAATAATATCCTCAAATAATTAAAAATACTAACTTACTTAATCTTCTTCAGAATCTTGATTACGTGGCAGATACACTTTTCTAATTCATTCAATAAAATTATTGAAAGATTTTTTCTGCTAATTTTTTCTCCATACTTCCTCCGCTAAATAAAAAGCAAAATTCTCTTTATCACAATGCCTAAATACCCATTTCGAATTCACTTTAGTTAGGGCCATGGGATCCAAAAATTAACCAACACTGTTTCACACAACACAGAATAAAGCTAAATACAAAATTTCCAGATTTTTTCCAGATTTCCCCCCTTTTCCGATTAAAGAACTGTAATTCGTCCATTAATGTCACATGACATATATGACATATCTTATGATATCTCATTTCCCTCACACAAAATAATGCGTAATCGGAACTGAGTACTTCTCACATTATTACAAAGTCCTAGGTAGTAACCTTTATCGCCTCCAAAATGTCGAAATACTACCAGTTACCATTGTAGTGTCGCTTCAGTTCCGTCAAGTTTCTAATTAAATTTACTTAAAGCGGAATGGCAACACCTTCTAGTCTCCGCGAAGAACGAAGTAAACAAACTCTGTGTAGTGTCGCTTCAGTTCCGTCAAGTTTCTCAGCTGACAGTCTCCTGGCTTTCGCGAAAACTGGTGGACCTCTGGTTTCGATATAATGTTCGATGTTATGATTTTTAACTTTATTATTAACTACATTCAGTTTTAACAAATCCGGAAAATCGTTAATGATACGTTTATATGGATCATTTACGGCATTTAAAATCGGAATATTATTATTGTTATTTTGAAAGCAAGGAGTTCCATTGGTTGTTAAGAATGTAGTACCATCAATCAACTTGCGATTTTTAGAATCTACCAAAAGGTTAAAATTTGCAAGGAAATCCATGCCTATTATCGGTTTGTTTACGTCCGCAATTACAAAAGGCCATGTGAATGATCGTCTGAGTCCAAGATCAAGCTTGAGTAATTTTTGGCCATATGTTTTAATTTTCGTACCATTTGCAGCAAATAGTTCTAATTTTTAAATTTTTTTTTATTTGCAGGCAAGGGAGGAATGACAGAAATTTCTGCCCCGGTATCTATTAAAAATTGTGTAGCCGTTTCTTTGTCGCTGATGAAAAGACGACTCAACTGCACCCCTTGTCCCTCCGTCGTCAATGAGAGACGGGGAGCTGGTTTTCCGGACTATTTGTCTGTGACGTTGATGAGTAGTTGCAGGATTCTTTACACTTAAATGACTTATCACCGAATTTTTTATGATAGTAACAAATATCACTAGATCTGTTACCACTGTAACTCCTATCTCGTGATTTGGATCGGTTACGACAATAGGGACGACTGTGGCGTTGCTTGTTTAAAGCAGAAACTTGTAAGCTAAGTTCACTAACCTGTTTTTGTAAACTTTCAATCACTTCCGTTTTTACCGTTATGGATGATGCAGTAGCTATTTGGGAAGTAACAGGGTTTAATTCCCAAATCTTATCGGCCATTGCAGCCACTTTTGACAAATCTTCACTACTAACAGATATAATGCTACGCATATTAACGGGTAAACGTTGTAGCCACAATCTTTTTAGGAAAGTATCTGTTACTTTATCGCCAGTCAAATTACGCATCTCACACAGTAATTGAGATGGCTTTTTGTCACCCAGTTCTATCTCACTCAGTAATTTTTGGGTTTTTTGAGTCTCTGAATCAGCATATAATGAAATTAGTCTATTTTTAATTGCCCCATATTTATTATCTTGTGGTGGACTTAGCAAAATATCAGATACCTGTGACAAAATATCAGGTTCAATGGAACTTATAACATAATCATATTTTTTTTGATCTGCACTAATTTTTGCATTTCTAAATTGTGCTTCTAGTTGAATAAACCATATTTTAGGATCTGGCTTCCAAAAAGGAGAAACTTAAAGCTGCTAAAAAGGAGTTTGAATTTATGCTCCAAATGGGTTTATGCAGGCCATCCAAAAGTAACTGGTCGAGCCCACTACATCTCGCTATGAAGAAATCAGGTGATTGGAGACCTTGTGGAGACTATCGAGCGTTAAACAACGTCACGATTCCTGATAGATACCCTCTCCCATTTTTAACAGATTGCAGTTCCATTTTAGCTGGAAAAAGAGTTTTCTCATCCATTGACCTCATTAGAGCGTATCAACAAATTCCAGTTCGCGAAGAAGATATACCGAAAACGGCCATTCTCACTCCCTCTGGCTTATTCGAGTTCCCATTCATGACGTTCGGCCTACGAAATGCGGCCCAAACGTTCCAACGTTTCATGAACAGTGTGTTGAATGGACTAGAATTCGTGTTTTGCTATTTGGATGACATTCTAATAGCCTCTCCAGATGAAGAAACTCATCGAAAACATATACGAGCAGTCCTCGAGAGACTAAACGAATATGGCCTGTGTATTAATGCGGCAAAGTGTAAATTTGGTCAAACAAAACTTGCATTCCAGGGATACGAAGTGTCAGCTGAAGAACTTAAACCTCTCTCAACGAAAGTTGATGCCATCAAAAATTTCCCAGAACCAAAGTCATTTACTAGTTTAAGACGATTTTTAGGTATGGTGAATTTTTATCACAGATTCATACCAAATTGTGCAAAACTGCAACAACCTCTAACAACAATGCTCAGTGGTATTAAAAATAACTGCAGAAAAGAAATAACCTGGACGGCAGAAACAAGAAACGCCTTCCAGATCTTAAAAGATGCACTTATTCATGCCACAAACTTAACTCACCCATCCGAAAAGGCTGAAATATCGCTAACAACTGATGCTTCCGATACTGCCAATGGAGCCGTTTTACATCAGATTGTGAATAATGCAAAACAACCCTTAAGTTTCTTTTCCCGAAATTTGACATCAGCACAACAAAAATATAGTGCCTACGACAGAGAACTCTTAGCCATCTATACATCAGTAAAACATTTCAAATACATCTTTGAAGGGCGAACTTTTGAAATATACACGGATCACAAACCACTAACATTTGCCTTCCAACAAAATTTGGAAAAAGCTTCGCCACGACAAGCTAGACAACTGTCATATATTGGCCAGTTCTCAAACGATATCCGATTCATACAAGGGCATGAAAATACCGTCGCTGACGCTCTCTCTCGCATAGACACCATTTCTGTACCATCTTCAATAGACTTACAAACTATAGTAGACTGTCAAGAAGATGACGACTTGGAGATACCAAAAAACAACCCAAACTTAAAAATCCTACAGATCCCTATACCGGACAGCGACAAGAAAATTTACTGTGATACTTCTACAAATTATAATCGACCATACATCCCTGCAAAGTTTCGGCAGAAAATATTTTCTTCAATCCATAATTTATCTCATCCTGGAATAAGATCCACGATAAAATTGATAACACGACGTTTCATATGGTCCAATATGAATAAAGACTGCCAACTATGGACTAGAGCATGTTTATCTTGCCAAAGATCTAAAGTTCACAGACATACACAGTCATCTTTGGGAGAATTCAAAGTATCTCCCCACAGATTCCAGCATTTAAACATAGATCTGGCGGGTCCGCTACCTCCTTGCAAAGGATTCAAATACCTTCTAACCATCATCGATCGTTATACACGATGGATCGAAGCGGTACCGTTAGAAGATCAATCAGCAGAATCTATTGCTTAAGCTTTGATTTATACTTGGTTTTCACTCTTTGGAATTGCGAATCGCATAACATCTGACCAAGGTCGGCAATTTGATAGCCAACTTTTTCAAGCTTTAGGAAAATATCTTGGTTTTCATACAAACACTACAACTGCGTACCATCCACAGGCAAATGGCCTGATCGAAAGACAACACCGAACTTTAAAAGTAAGTCTCAAATGTCATCTACTCGAATCAAAATCATGGCTGGAAGCATTGCCTTTCGTTCTTTTAGGCATAAGATCTGCCATCAAGGAAGACCTAGGTTGCTCATCCGCAGAACTTGTATACGGAACCCCTTTAGCATTACCTGGTGAATTCTTTTCAACGGTACCTCATATAAAACAGTCTGAATTTTCTCAAAACCTTCAGAAAATAATAAGAGCTATGAAGCCAAGTTCTACCACCACCCATGGAAATAGAACAGTCTTTGTTTCTGAACATCTTTCCAACTGTTCTCACGTATTCCTATACAACAACATTAATAATTCGTCGCTACAGCCTGTCTATCTTGGACCGTATCCTGTAAGAGCAAGAAAGAATAAGCACTTCGATATTGAAATCCAAGGAAAAGTTAAAAGAGTTTCAATAGACAGACTAAAGCCATGTTTCCTAGTGCAAGATTCTGATATTCCTTTTCAAAACTCCCATTCCAAGAAAGCGGAACTTGGGGAAACACCTGCACTCAAGAACACTGAAGAAAATTCAGAAACTCATCATAAAACCATGACTACTAAAACCGGCAGACATGTGAGGTTTCCCAGTCACCTTAAAGACTATCTTCCATAATCGCTGTCACTAGGAAGGGGGTGTGTAGTGTCGCTTCAGTTCCGTCAAGTTTCTAATTAAATTTAGTTAAAGCGGAATGGCAACACCTTCTAGTCTCCGCGAAGAACGAAGTAAACAAATTTCGAGTTTTTGTCACGCGATGCTACGTGCATGTAAAATGTAAATAAATCTTATGAATAAGAATCTATAACATCGTAAGGAATAAAATATTGGTTCCATTGGAGTCAGAGAAGTGTTATTTTTCTATATTTGCACACCAGACACTTCAACAATATTCCAAAGATCAGCCGAACTCTCTCTCCTTACCAAGTAATAATCCAGTCATTTTATACACTCGGCTATTACTGAAGTGAAGAATCATGAGATACTAAATCATGATTTGAAACTGAAAGGAAGAAAAATTATGTTTACAGTGGGCATAGTCTATAGATACATTGCAACAAGATCTAATTGCTTCTTGCTATGCTTTCCTTTCTCCGTCCAAAAATATTAATTAAATTATGATCACAGTAATATAAATAAAGAATTCTTCTCTGAGGGAGAAATACTTCAGTTTCATTTCAGTCGTATCTTTTTTCTGATTAGGGAACTGAAATAGAGAAAAGGAAAGGCAGTTGCTTTGAACGACCACATTTTATTCTGCAGTGTGTTACTTGTAAGAGGAGTTTTCCTGAATACATATCGATTCAGAAGCACTTGAAATCTAAAATTGGTACACTGCTCGGAAAAAAAAAAAAAAAAAAAGGACAGTTCTATATCTGCCGTTCTACTGGGCCGATTGACAAAATTCAAACTGCGTTTTTCATGTCTCGAACGCGCGACTTAGGATATATATTAGATTTATATATAGCACTATTCTAACATAGGTATTTTGACACAAAATCGGGCTTTTTCTGAAATAATATACCAATTTTTTTTTCATACTTCGATTCTACGACTCAAATTATGCCAGAATACCAAGTTTAGTAAAAATCGTATGAGTAGTTTTTAAAATATTAGCTCTCAAAATTTTAGCTCCTCAATGTTAATTGAATTTGGCAAATATTTATTAATATCTCTTTTTTTATTAAACTTTTATTATTTTTCTTTTCACATTTCGAAATTTAGGTTCATTCCAAATAAAATTTACCCATTTTTTGTGTTTTATTTTTTAAATTTCTATTTTTAAATAGTTTTTATAAATTTTTCGAAAAAAAGTTTGAATTATAACCTATAAAATTTTTACCATCATCTTAAAGAAGGTGTGTTTCTAAGCATACCTGCAAAAAATTAGACTTTTCTATTCAATATTTTCTAAGATATACCCGAATTTACATATTTTCGCGTTTTTAAATTTGGTATCTTTTTTTTGAGCGATAATAACGCCAAATGTGGTTTATGGATTTTTGTTACAGTGAATTGCAGCTATTTTTAACTTTAAATTTCGAGTAAAATTTTAGGGAGAATTCATTATATGAAATTTCTTTCCTCAATGATGCGTAATAAATATTTATTAATACTATGTAAAAAAGCTATTTTTTAAAATTATAGATGATGTTATCCAAATTTTTAACTATTTTTTTTTAATTTCTCTCTTTGTTCCTTTCTAAAAAAAATGTTTGTAAGACTAATTTTTTATCTTCGGCGTTTTATCGTCTGCTAACTTTACTTTAACTTTGTTTAAATGGAATTGTCTAAAACTGAGAACTTTCGTTTAAAGTGTGTTCGGTGTCTGAAAGAGTATTGCTTGGCAGCATTGTTTTACGCCAAGCAGAGTTTGGCTTTAGTGTAACCCTAAAGTTGTTTCGTTTTTGCCTTATTAGTATGTATGATTTTTTGACTTGATGTAAGGGCATATGGTTGCTCGCTTTTAGATAAGTTACATAGGTAACTATAAGCATATGCGTGTGCTAGTATTCAATAATGTTGTTTTTGTTAAAATAAATTTTTTATTGTTAATATTACAGTCCACTTACTGAAGATAAGTTTCATTAAATAAGTTGGAGCTATCTTCGGCAAGAACAGTTTGGTCACTTTAGCCGGAGAAGAATATGGGACTAATCTTTGGAATATGGTAACAGGTAGTTTGGCGACATTTTGGTAAGGCGATAAAGGATACTAGCTAGGACTTTAGCACTGTACATGGATAAAGTCAAGAGTGTGCGCAATGCCTTTTTTGTGCAATTCTGGGATGTTTTTTTAAGTGAAAATAGGTCGACGTGTACATGGATACCGTGTATGTGCAATTCTTAAAAACGCGGCAAGCAGTGGGCGATTCTGCACTTTCTCCCAATTTCGCACCTAATCTTCCTCATGATTAAGCACTTTTGTTCCATAAAAGTTTTAGCATAAGAGTAATTCGGTTAGCAGATTGTTGGAAAAAAAAAATTGAGTAAAAATTAAAAAAAAAAAAAAAAGCCTTTACTTCGTGAAAACAAAATGGCGTCCAAAAAAAAAAAAAAAGAACTATCAGGTTGCTGTAACAGGGTTGGTCTCCAAGTTTTCGCCAAAAAATCGCCAAGTTACCATAATCTGAAGATTAACCGAATATGGCTACTAATATTGTTTCATTGAATCGCCAACGCGACGTAGTGAAAACGAAACTCGGAGCTTTGATAAAATTCCTTGATGAGTATAAAATGGAGGAGAATAAACTTAACCATGATGTTATTATGAAGACTAAATTGTATTCTTTGTTGGAATTAAAATCTTGGGTTAAACAACTCATAGTGGAATACACCAAGTTACCAGAAGAAATTGACTTGAAAGATAATCTAAGCATTACACAAGAATTGGAAGAAAGAATCGAAGAGTTCGAAGTAAGATTTAGAATTTTTCTATCTAATTGTGAAGCAAGTAATAAAGATAAATTTGAAAACAAAACTGTTTCTAAATCAAATTTTAAACTGCCTGATTTACCTCTTCCTCAATTTTATGGTAAATATGAAGATTTTAAAAATTTTTAAAGTGCAATTTGTGTCTATGATTGGTAATAATAATGATTTAAACGATACTGAGAAACTGTTTTATTTGAAACCATCACTTAAAGGTTAAGCAAAAATGTTGGAAACATGTCAGGATACATTTGAGTTGCTATTTTCAAACAACTCAAATGTAAATAATGTTAAAAGGTGTTTGAGATCTTTAAGTGTATTAGAATTTGATAGAAATAATTTATCTGATGTTTTGATATTAAATATTTTATTGCATAAATTAGATAGAGAATCTAGAAAAGCATTTGAACTAAACGTAAAATCAAATGAAATTCCCAAACTTGATGAATTTTTAGAATTTCTCGAAGAAAGAATTCGCATTCTTGAAGAAATAAACAAAGTTAGTTTTCCTAAGCAGAGCTATGCTAGTAAAGTATGAAATCAATTAAGTCGCACTAGAAATACAAAATCCTTGGTATCTAAAACAAGCCCTTTCCGAAAGTGTATTAGTATGTATAAAGAACGACACCCAATTTATCATTGTTCGAAATTTAAGAGCATTTCTGTTTCTGAGCGGTATGATTTTGTTAAGGTATATAAATTATGCATTAAATGCCTTTCTCCATCACACGTATTATCACAGTGTAAAGCTAAATTCAGTTGTTATATCTGTAAGAAAGACACACATCATACGCTGTTGCATAAAAGTGATGAAAAACAAAATGAATCATCGAAAGAAAAAGAATTGACCTTGAACCTTTCGTCAGTGAATGAGATAGAGGACTGCCCCTCTTCTCCCCACACAACTTTGATGGCAGCTGCAAATAAATCTAAATTTGTGTTAATAAATACAGCGATTGTTTATCTTCGCGAACTCATTAGGAATAAAAAAAAGAACGAGCATTTATTCTAATTAGTGGAATAGACAAGACTACTTTAAATGTTAAATCGCAAATAAAGATGCGTTTATCGAACTTAGAAAAGGAAAATGAATGGGAAATAGAGTTATTAGTTGTTTCCAAAATATGACATGACACCATCGAAATCTATTGATATTTCGAAATTAAATATTCCAAAAGGAATAAAGTTAGCTGAAGACGAATTTTTCAAAGCAAAAAAGGTAGATTTATTATTAGGAGAGGAATTATTTTTTGAATTTTTAAAAACAGATAAAATACATTTAGAAGATAATGAGTTCCTTCTTCAAAACAGCTGCTGCGGCTTTTTAGTTTCTGGAAGCATTAGAATTCCAAATTTAAAAAAATTATGACTGAAATTATTGCTTTTAGTCAACAGAGATTAATTCGTTAAATAACTTAGTAAAATCATTCTGGGAAGTTGAAGAAGTAAATGAAACTAAACCTACAGTTAATGCTGAATTAAATTACTGCACTGAACTTTTGAAAGCTCATTTTACTAACATGCGGATGGAAGATATGTGGTTAAAATGCCGTTCAAGCCAGATATTGGTGAAAACATACAATTAGGGGATTCAAAAGGAAATCGCTGAAAAAAGACTGAATCAATTGTTGAAACGTTTGTCAAGTAATTCTGTAATGAAAGAAGTTTATGTTTCATTTTTAAGGGAATATGAATCATTAAAGCATATGGAAAAGATGGAAGACTATTCTGAAACTGAAGGAAAGTATTTTCTTCCTCATCATGGCGTGCTGAAACCTCATAGTAAAACAACAAAGTTACGTGTCGTGCTCGACGCGAGTGCCATAACTACTAACGATTGTTTATTGAACGACATATTATGTAAAGGTGGAATCATTCAAGAGGAACGTTTTTCCAAGTGGTGTACTAGTTTTGATTCGCAGAACTCTGATTTACAGAATTTTTCATTTGATCGTAATAGTAATACAACTGTGAAAACATTAGTTATGTTGTGGAATAATAAGAAGGATACATTGCACTATAAAGTAACTGTTAATGAAAAGCCTGATCTTACGAAAAGAGATGTTTTATCTCAAATAGCGAGATTATATGATCCTTTAGGCCTACTCGGTCCTATTATTAGCAAGGGAAAGATATTCATATAAGCACTTTGGTTGCTTAAGCTAGACTGGGCGGTACAGTTACCACCACCTCTTACCAATGAATGGAATTTGTTCGTTAAAACTCTTCATAGTATAGAAAATATACAAGTACCTCGTTGCATCTTAAAAGAGACTTTTTCAATGCTCATTTTACAAGGATTAGAGGATGCCTCCGAGAAGGCAAATGGGGCAGTGATATATCTTCAAAGCATTACAAGTCCTGGTGAATATTGTAGTAAACTTCTTTGTAGAAAATCTCGTGTAACGCCAATCAAGACCATGACTATTCCTAGATTAGAACTATCAGGATGTCTACTCCTGTCCAAATTTATGCAAAAGGTTTTAGAAGCTTTGAAACTCAAAATTGATGACGTTAAGCTCTGGTCAGATTCAAGCATTGCTTTAGCCTGGATCAATACATCACCACATCTTTTGAAAACCTTTGTGAGTAATAGAGTTTCACAAATTCAACAACTTACTTCTAACTATCAGTGGGGACATGTGCCTTCAGAAATGAACCCAGCCGACTTCATTTCCAGAGGATCAGATGCTACAACTCTTGGATCTAACAAGCTGTGGTGGAAAGGTTCTGATTTTTTAAACAAGGACAATTTTCAAGATAAAAATGGACTTAGTGATGAGCTTTATTCTTCAGAACTGAAACCAGTTACGACTTCCTTGTTGACTTTAAAAACTGATTCATTCTTTGATGACTGCCTAAAAATAACTAATGATTTCTTGAAACTAATACGAATTCTTAGTTTACTTTTCAGATTTATCTACAACTGTAGGAACACAAGTGAGAAACGAACAGGTAGTGCTAGTATAGATGAAATGGAGCTCTCAAGGAATACACTCCTTAAATATATCCAAGGCAGGTATTTTGCAGAAGAAATTTCTTTGTTGCAGAAAGGTCTACAGATAACATCAAGGAGTAAGTTAAAATATTTTGATCCCCTTCTTAGATGAAAAAGGTCTGATAAGGGTAGGTGGTAGGATAAAGAATTCAAATTTAAGTTATAGTCAAAGACATCCCATTATTTTGCCTGCCAAGAATAAGTTAACTGAACTTATATTTATTTATTTTCATGAAAAGGATTTTCATAATGGTCCACAATCACTATTAAATTCTATTAGACAAATTTATTGGCCTATTAATGGCAGGAATATAGCTAGAACAATAGTCCAAAACTGCATAATTTGCTTTAAGGCAAAACCAATAATTTCTCAACAACTAATGGAAGAATTACCTAAAGAGAGAATTAATATTAACTTTACATTTAATTGTTGTGCTATTGATTATTGCGGCCCATTTTTGATAAAGTACAAAGGGCAACGCAAGGGGAACTCTGATAAGATATATGTTTATATTTTTGTTTGTATGGTGACAAAAGCAATCCATCTAGAGATTGTCAATGACTTAACCGCAGAAGCATTCATTGCTTGTCTGAAGAGGTTTTTTGCCCGACGAGGTAAGCCAGAAAAAATATTTAGTGACAATGTAAAAAACTTTGTTAGTGCAAATACAGAAATTAAAAAATTAATGAGTATTTTTCTAAAGCAGAATGGAACTTTAGCTAATTTTCTAGCCGAGGAAGGTGTACAATGGAAATTTATACCCCCAAGAGCACCAAATTTTAATGGTCTATCTGAAGCAGGAGTAAAATCCTTTAAATTGTATTTTAAACAAACAGTAGGAAATTCAGTATTAACCCAGGAAGAATTTTTGACAGTAACAGTTCAAGTAGGAGAAATCTTAAATTCTCGTTACACCGTTAACTTCTAATATTGATGATTTAAATATTTTGACCCCTGGTCATTTCCTTATAGGCCGACCGATGAATTCAATAATTGAACCCAATTTAACAGAAGTAGATAACAACAGACTTAGTTTATAGCAAAAAACTACAAAAATGGTACAAAATATATGGAAGAACTGGACTAATAATTACTTGAGCACTTTGATTCAAAGAAATAAATGGATGATTGCTAAACAAAATATTAAAATAGGGGTAGTGATCAAGGAAGAAAATCTTCCTACCTGCAAATGGTTGTTAGGGAGAATTGTAGATGTGTTTTATGGGAAGGATAAACTTGTGCGAGTTGTCTCTGTCAAAACCAAAAATGGTATTTTTAAACGAGCAGTTACTAAAATTGCTGTATTGCCAATTGAGAAATAATGTACGAATTTTTTATGTTTATTTGAAGGTTTGAATTCTAATCCATCCTATTTGTTCTTTTCACATTGTAATTACATGTATTATAATTTGTGCATTAATTTACATTGTATCATTTTGTATTGTATGAACATTTATTACTTTTTTAAATTTTACTTATTGTATTGAAATTAATATTTCAACGCCGGGCGGGATGTTCGGTGTCTGAAAGAGTATTTCTTGGCAGCATTGTTTTACGCCAATCAGAGTTTGGCTTTAGTGTAACCCTAAAGTTATTTCGTTTTTGCCTTATTAGTATGTATGATTTTTTGACTTGATGTAACAGCATATGGTTGTTAGCTTTTAGCTATGTTACATAGGTAACTATAAGCACATGCGTGTGCTAGTATTCAATAATGTTGTTTTTGTTAAAATAAATTTGTTATTGTTAATATTACAGTCTACTTACTGAAGTTAAGTTTCATTAAATAAGTTGGAGCTATCTTCGGCAAGAACAATGTGTATTTGAATTTTACGAAAATATTTTATGACATTAACTGCATAATTTATTTCTAAACAAGCTGTTGCTTATGAAGTGGCTAAAAGAGCGGCTGATAGTATCATTCATATTTTTAAAGCACAGTATATTTTTATAGAAACATAAGATTTGGAATATTCATTTTTATAAATTCATTATAACTTTATTATTCATTTATAAATTCAAATTATGATATAAACATACAACCCTATAGAGACCGAATTGTTTTTAAACATAAAAAATCAACTCATTTTTTATCCTAAAATGTATATTTATGCGTCGCGTATTTTCATTATATGCTTAAAATTCTAATTTAGAATGTAATTGTCAAGAACTGAATTCTAATCATCAGTAATATAATAAGTAATTATTACGATTATTAATAAATCCTTCTTATAAAGTAATTGCAAATATTTCAAAAAACTTTCTGTCTGAATGCAAATATTTCTAATTTTATATTAATCAAGATTGCGCACGATATTATTTATATGCACTTCAATTCTTACCATCAGTTCTAGTAGAAGTTACAAATCAATTATATTTAATTAAGGAATGACCATCTAAGTTTAGAAACTGCCTACCATAACAGCAATTCAATTATTCGAGCAGTATCTTTCATACTACTCCCGATTGGCAAGCTACATGATTTTTAATGAGTATTCGGGTTTTGCTAGTAACTTCACTTGGAAATCACGGTTAAACTAGGTTTGTTGGTTATTTGAACATAGAAAGAACATCGGAGCTATTTGGTTAAGATGCTTCCATAGAGAACCTTTGTAAAGAGAACCTAGAAAACTACGGAAACCAACCATGCAGCCTGGGTTAGACTTCGCAACAAACACTTGGTCTTTAACATTCTTCAAATGCTAGGCAACTGGTGAGGCTTCAATTAAATTTCCAATTTAATATTTTATTTGTAAATATTTAAGATATTGTTGTATTCTTAGACACAAAAAGCAGAATTTAAGTTTTGTTAACTCGTTAGTAAACTACCAAGCCGTAGTCCAAATGAATCTACAATTTCTTTTGCAACAATTGTATTCACTGAATATGAGCTAAAGAAGGAAACTTGTAATATGAGCTAAGGAATGAATGTTCTCGGAAGATTAAAGAAATGTTTAAATCCAGTGATATTAGGTTTGTCTTACAAGCTCAAAATCAAAACGATTCTGCAATTACCCGAGTAGTTGACTTGTAAATGGCTGTAAATTAAGCAGATGACTTTTAATCTTACGTTATTCAGTCAGAAAACGTATTCCAAATGTTTTGTATTGCATGACGATGTATCTTTTCATAATTCAATAACCAATCGGAGAACCGCTTGTATTCCGAAAATAAGTATGTGTACTCAATCGTCTTGCATGTTCTTCAAATTTGTCTTCTTGTGATTTTTTTTCTTTCCCAAAAACTAAAGTTGCCTCTCAAAGGAAGGTTTCTTCACATTGAAGAGACAAAAGGAGCATTACATCTACTTTTAGAGGCATGTCAAAAACAGATCTCTACAAGCCTTCTCTTCCGTTACATGTTGGCCCACCAGCGGCCCAGCGGTAAAGTCGCTGAACGCTGGTAGTTCGGTCCGAGGTTCGAATCCCGCGAACGGGCTGGCTGCATGGTAGTTTTTGTGGTTTTCCCCATGTGTAACGTGTATACAACCCAGTTTCCCTTAGAAAGTCCTCCACGAAGGCAACCCTCCCCTTGAGGCAGAGAGCCCTAGTGTGCTTTGCCATAATTAAATACACCAACACCATTACATGTTGTGCATTCAGACAAAAAGTTGGACCAGCGTAAATTCTATGATGTATTTTTATTACACTCTGATTACTTTATTAACATACAGTGAATATATACTAAACCGTTTACTTCAGCTTCAGTAATTTGGAATTTTTGACTGAATTGTTGTCGGAACTAGGACTTAGATGATACGTCAAATTGAATATCTCGATAATCCAATAAATTCAAGTTTCAATATTTTATTTTTGGAGGGAGGGGAAATTTTTTCAGTTTTGGTTCCATTATCCTAAGTATATTTGCTTGGATTCTTTATTTTTTCCATAAAAGCAAAAATCTTACGCATGGTACACATACAACGCATAGCTTCAATTAAAATTTAATAATACACAGGGTGGTTGTAATTAAAGTTCCGCTTTGAAACGGTCATAAAAGGAAAACTATTGGATCAAATGTTATTAAACTTGGTAGCCGCGTAAAGGAGGTCATAAGAATTTATTTTCCGCAAAAATAAGAAAGTTCGAAACCTCACCACCGGGGAGGGAATGGCGCTGTATGCAATATTGTTAAACGAAATATGGGTCGAAATCTAACTTAACCTTTTTTTACGCGGGTTTAATATGTTGTATACACTTAAGAAACTTTGAAGTAAGCAAATTACCATTTAAAGGCTTTAAATTCGATAAAAATCGAGTGCGCCATCCGTGTAAGGAAGAAATTCGACCGTGAAAACAACGAATTAGCGATTAGAAAATGTGAGATCGCAAATCACTCGCACAAGTGCGTACAATCTGGAAATCGTTTTCTTACAGATCGCTAATTTGTAGTTTTTGAAGTCTTAATTCGGCACTAAAGCATGAAGATACTGATTCAAAACGCTTTTAATCGATTTGGGCCAAAGAAATCTCTCATGTTATCTACCTAGTTCCATTGAATTCTCCTACTGCATTCGATTGCATAGCAGTCCTTCCCCACCGTTTGGTGTGGAATGACAGCATTTCGTGATACATGAACTGCAGTAACGTGACATTTTAGATACTACGATTTTTATGCAGGGCTAGGCCTCACCTCACATGTGTCGCGCAGTTACTTAGGCAACATTTCACGAATGAACGTCTTATAGGCCGACACTTCCCGTCTTCCCACCAGACCTCAACCTCTGTGACTTTTAGCTATGGGGTTATCTCAAAAGCACTGTTTATGGTGATAATCTAAACAATTTGGCAGAAATAAAAAATGTGATACACCAATATGTCCGTAACATTCCTCCTGATATGCTAAGAGCTGCTGTTGAGAATGCAGTAACAGGATTTAACTTGCTTTCGGAAAATACTGGACGCTACATTGAACATGCTTTGTAACACGTTTCGGAAACGATTAAACACATTTTAAACCGACGTTTTCATGTCTTATTTCATTTAACAATATTGCATACAGCGCCATGTTTTCCCTGGTGGCGAGTTTTTGAACTCTTTTTTTTTCCCGCGGAAAATAAATTCCCATAACCTCCTTTATACGATTACATTTGGTCCGGTAGTTTTCCTTTTATGACCATTTCAAAGTGGAACTTTAATTATAACTAGTACCATGTAAATTAAACTTTAAAAGTTTGACAGTCTGGTTCAAGTCCCAGCATTAAAAATATATATTTAAATATAAATTTTTGTATTAATCCTCTTAGAAAGAATGTTTTAAGAAGCTAATTTTTCTCTCGCGTTATAGATTGTACAAAAAACATGATCTTTAATATGATTTAGATTGTTTCAGGCGACATAAGAATCGGGTTACTCGGTGATACAGAATAAACACTGCTGAACTGTTTTATTTCTGTGTCATTTAGCAAAAAATCTTTTAATTCAAATATTTATCCTTTGGACTTCGCTTTAAGCTTTGTTTATAGTTAAAATGACTAGAAAATAAAAAGCTGTCTTCAGCTGAAACGCAATTCATGTAATTGATATTTTAAAAAAATTGACAAGAATGCAAAATTTATGGAAATCTAGCAATCGAAAAATCTTAATTTTCTTGTGTGAGCACTAAAAATAACTAGAAGGAAAGAAGAAAATTAGGGAGAAAAGTAAGCAAAAATTTGCTGGGAAATTTGGCTGTCAGACATACCAAGATGCTTAAAAAAGTTGGACGCTTTTGAAGATACTTTCAGGATACTTCAAAGAATTTAGGTGTTCAAAGAGGTGATACTTGGACGTGTGTATTTGCTGGTGTACACTTGGATGCGTACACCAGCAAATGCCATCAATTGAGCTTGTGTTAACAGAAATGACAAAAACGATATCATTGCAGTGAAGAGCAACTGGCTTTAGACTATATGGTTGTATAAATTTAAATTACGTTATAGAACATTATATCGTATCATAAACGGAGAATCCCATGATTTCTCAGTCGAATTATTTGAAGATTAGGAGTTTATCCAGTGATGTATGTGGATGTCACCTAAAGACCTTTTTTCTCTCCTGATGAAACAGCGGCCTAGCGGTAAAGTCGCTAAACACTGGTAGTTCGGACCGAGGTTCGAATCTCACGAACGGGCTGCATATAAGCAAAATGTACACTGCTAGGACAGCAGCTTAAGTTTGGCCAATTACAATCCAGGTAAAGATCACCATTAACTCCGCCCACATGAGTGATGTCACATTCCTGACGTTTGTTTACATTCTGCTATTCGGCGTTAGGAAGTGCGTTCTTTGAATGAAAAACATTTTTACTTTGCAACGTAAATTTGTTCTAGTGATACTATTTTTTAAATTTTCCTTTAAAGTATTATTTCCTTACTGTTCCAGAAGGAATATAAATTTATGTCTCAAACATTACAAAATTTCTCACTATATGCGTGAGTGTGTATACACACGCATGCTCACATACATATATTTTCAATATATAATTAATCATATGTGAATTATCTCTATCAATATGTGTGTGTTTTATGCATATAAATATGAATGAGTGTGTGTGTATGCGTGTATTCATTTTTCAGAATGCCAGATTTCTAGCAAATAATCTACAAAGCTTTTTTCTCTTAATTTTTCTCATCTTCACATTCAGTTTTTTTAAATAATTAAGATGAATGTATTCATATTTAATATTTCTGCACAACTTGATTTATCACTTAAAAATGCATTTATTTAAATTTGGATAAAGTGGGATGTTAATTCCAGTAGTATATGATTTTTAATAGTAGAATAATTTCTCTAAAGAAGCTTTTGTTTGTTTTTATTTTTTAATTCCTTTATAAGAAAATTACGTAATAATATTAGAAATAATTAATCTGTTACTAATTGCACATGTCTGAAACAGGTTAACAGAAAATTTTCATTCAATAGCTTTATAAATTTATTTTAAGCAACATTTTAATTTAATAAGAACTAGTGTTGATAAGTGAATTTCCATTGCTTTCTTTATACATTTAGTTTAGAATTCAGTTTTCAGTGCATGTAATTATTTTCCCTCATGGCCCTCGAGCCCACCAGCGGCCGAGCGGTAAAGTCGCTGAAAATTGGCAGTTCGGTCCGAGGTTCGAATCCTGCGAATGGGCTGGTTGCATGAGTGTTTTCGTGCTTTTCCCCATGTGTAACATGTATACGAGCCAGTTTCCCTTAGAAAGATCTCCACGAAGGCATCCCTCCCCTTAGGCAGATAGCCCTCGAGGCTTTGCCGTAATTAAATAACCTAACCTTCATGGCCTTCCCCACACAGCCCAACAGCGGCTGAGTGGTAAAGTGACTGGAACACTGATAGTTCGATTTGAGTTTGATTTCAGTTGGACAAGCTGGCTGCATGAGCACTTACCTGGTTTTCCACATGCGTAACATGGATATGAGAGTTTTTCCCTTATAAAATCCTCCACAAAGACATACCTCCCACATAGACCTTGTATGCTTTCCATAATCAAACAAACCAAACCAACCCTCCAAGCAAAACTGCTCCTCAAAAGAAATTCTTCATATCTGTCAAGCAAATGACATTCGTTAATGTAATAAACTGTAATCATACATACGAGTACTAAATCAAACTCGGAAGATGTTATTAATTATGCTTACAGAAACAAAGTACAGATTTTGTTGATTAATTTGCATTTTTAGAAATAGTTGAATAAATTTCTGACCTTTAATAAATACAGTGAACTCTCTCTAAGATGACCGCCAGTAGTTCTACATGATTTTAATTTTGTGTAAAGCTTGTCATTTCAAAAAGATGTTCAGTACCAAAATTTGTGTATTGAGGAGAAGTAGTCAGTTTCAGAAGTGATCACAAAGAAAAAGTTTACTGTGTTAAAATGATAATCTGTTCCTAACTTTTTTGCAGGGTTTGATTTGGTTTATGTGATTTATAGCAATTTATAGCTCGGGCGCTATCTGCCTAAGCAGAGGGATGCCTTCATGGAGGACTTTCTAAGGGAAACTGGTTTGTATACACATTACACATGGGGAAAACCATGAAAACGTCCATGCAGCCAGCCTGTTTGCTCGATTCGAATCTCAGACCGAACTACCAGTGTTCAGCGACTTAACCGCTTGACGCTGGTGGGCTCCTTTTTTTTTTGCAGGGAAGGAAGTGTAGGACATAATATATCTAAATAGTTCATGTTAAGATTTAATCTAAGGAATGAATAATGTTGAAGCTGAAATTAAAATTATATAAATTTGAATATCATGTAATGTTAATCTCAAATTTCGTTTCCTGTGATGTGATTTTTTTTTAATGTAAACATCAGGCTCTGGTATATTAATATATATATAAACTTAAATGTAGTATGAAGTCTTATATTTGAGTATAATACTGAAAAAGGTTCGACATATGACAAAATAAATATATGTTTTCTTCACACGTTATGGAATATTCATCCTTGACTTAAGGGAACGTGAAGTTACACAGTTTTAAATTTAAAGTTTACAGAAAAATTTACGATAGTCACAAGTTTGACAAAAGATCCTTTGCTCAAATGATAAAAGGCTTTGGAGAACATAGATGCTAATTAGAAATGTGTGCTAAATACGAGGCAATTGGCATCCACAAATATGCAGTGTATTAATTTTAATACTGTTTTAAGTTCTTACATATTATCCCTTTGACCGGCCCAGTAGCATGATTTAGTGCCCTTGGTTTAGTGATTTTTTTTGCCCTCGGTTTGATTTGGTTTATTTAATTATGCAAAGCACTTGAGTGCTATCTGCTTAACAGGAGGGATGCTTTTATGGAAGACTTTCAAAGGGAAACTGGCTCTTAAACACATTACACTTGAAGAAAACCATGAAAGCGCCCATGCAGCCAGCGCATTCGGCAAAATTGCAACCCTGGGCTAAATATCTAGTATTCAGTGACTTTACCACTCAGGTGCTGGTGGTCTGGCCCTCGGTCCTATTAAACTAAAATTAATCTATATTTATAAACGGCCTATCAAAAAAATGCGCACACTTTAATAATAAAAGAAAATTCGGTTAATCTTCGGATTATGGTAACTTAACGATTTTGGGGCGAAAATTTGGCGACCAACCCTGCTACAGCAACCTGCTAGTTTTTTTTTTTTTTTTTTTTTTTTGGACGCCATTTTGTTTTCACGAAGTAAAGGCATTTTTTTTTAACTCAACATTTTTTTCCAACAATCTGCTAGCCGAATTACACTTATGCTAGAACTTTTCTGGAACAAAAGTGCTTAATCATGACGAAGATTAGGTGCGAAATTGGGAGAAAGTGCAGAATCGCCCACTGCTTGCCGCGTTTTTAAGAATTGTACATACATGGTATAATATATAATTGTACATACATGTATGTACACATCGACCTATTTTCACTTAAAAAAACATCCCAGAATTGCACAAAAATGGTATTGCGCACACTCTTGACATTATCCATGTACACTGCTAAAGTCCTAGCTAGTAACCTTTATCGCCTTACCAAAATGTCGCCAAACTACCTGTTACCATATTCCAAACATTAGCCGAAAATTCTTGTACTTTAGTATTGAACTTAATTATAATTAAATCATACATATCAGAGGCTATGCTAGGAATAATAATAATATTTATGAATATGTACCTGTACAGTAACTTAAATTGCTCAGTCACAGCGGTAGCCATTAACAGCTAGAGTTATAGCACAATACTGAGCAGTAATTTGAACAATAGTTATTTGAACACAATTAGTCGATGTGTCTGAGGAGACTGCTGCACATTCTACCATAATTTTTTTATGAAGGACCTCTAGCCTAACCTATTTCTTGTACTACACAACATCGCTCAGAGTCCTCCAAATCCATTTTGGTTCACTGTCATGTGTTACAAATATGCGAGAGTACGAACATGTTAAGGAAATATCATACTAGATATTATAAAGATAATTCAACTTAGAAACTAATATATAGATATCATCTATTAAAGTTTCTATGTATTTTCTGACAGATCCTGTATGTGAAGTTGTATTTTTCATTAGTCCCACCTATGAATTAACTTAGGGGTTTTATTGTACGGAATATCTATGAAACTGAACTGATAAATTTTCATATCTGTTCATTTGTTTGCTTTTCATATATTTTTTAATAGTTTTATTTTTTATGTTGCTTTACATGATGTCAATTTAAACATAAGAAAGCAGAGAACAAAAGAAATTCACACTGAAACTAAATTTTAAATTAGTCTGAAGATTACTGATGTAAAATAAATAGTGTCTAATTTATCAAAATCACATAAGAGGGCAAATAAATAATTAGCATGTTCAGATATTTATTATAAGCACAAATTTTATATTCTTAACAGTAAAAATGCACATGTTACAATGCAATTAATTTATTACTTGCAAACCTCAGTAGAACTCGTCAAATTTTTAAAATGTGCCAAACTCAAAACAATGCTCATAACAATCCTTTAATAGGACAATGTCACCGTTTTCGTATACATTCTTTGTGTTGTATTTCAAGTTTCAACATTTTTATGAACAAATTGTGATATTTTTTGCCTTAATTTTAAAATATGCTCTTTGGAATTTATCAACAATGGAAAAAACTACAGTGGAAACTCTACAGGAATACAAAATTTCTAAAAGAAAGAAAAAGGAAATGCATTTGGTAGATAGCCGATGCTGCTGAAGTTTGTGTGATGCCGAGTCTCTGAAATTATTTAATTTTTTTCCAAGCAAAAACAAACCGCTTGGGGAACAAAATAGGACAAAACAATTACAGAAAGATTTCGAGATGAACATGCTTTATTTCCTTATTTAATAATTAAAATTTATATTTCAAATTCTAAAGTATGTTTTCTTTTCATAATTTGATAATGTTAGCCAACTTATGATAGATATCAATAATTTGGGTATCTATTTAAGAAAAGTTGTGCAAACCATCAACTTGCACCCAATGAATAATTTTTACCTTTTCATGTGTTAAATCCAAATTGAGCTAAGATGGTTGTGTTAATATGTAAGTATCATTAATTTTACAGGCAATACACTGTATTCTTTTATATACTGTAATATTTAGTTTGTGCTGAAATTATGTAGTGGCAATTTTACTTAAGAGAGAAATTTTTCAATATTACATGTTTACATTTTGGTTAATTTTTTTATGTGATAAAAAGCAGCATGTTAAATGTTGGAGTTCTTAAATTTTGTAATAGTACTAAGTATTATATTTTAAATTACTCGATGTCTAATCCAGAAATAAATAATTTAATTCTGTATACTCGAAGAAAATCAATTCTGACTGGCATAAAAATCAGAATTTTGAAACAGTAGTATAAAAATCATTAAAAATACTTAGTTTTAAAACTCGAATGCAATAAAAACAGGTTAGCATGAAATGTCTGAGTAAAAGATAACTTGTGATCATTATGTATATACAGTCATTCTTATGTAAAATAAATGTTACACGATTTCTTAGACCTCTGCTTTTCAAACTCTATCTATTAATCTGAGAATTTGATTATTTCTGTGTAGTAAATAAATAAGTTTTAATAAATGTATTACAGACGTCAATATGTTCGTTTTTTGTAAAATATACTTTGAACATTTTAATTAAATAATTTTTCTTCAATAATGTGTGCATATATTTTACTTATGATGAAGAGAAATTAACATTTAAAAAAGGAATTATAGACTGAAAGTATTTTGTAAAAGAAGATAATGGAAAAGGAAATTATTGCAATTCATAGAACGGCTGATCTTTGGAATATGGTAACAGGTAGTTTGGCAACATTTTGGAGGCGATAAAGGTTACTACCTAGGACTTAGTGATAGGAATAATGTGAAAAGTACTCAGTTCCGATTACGCATTATTTTGTGTGAGGGAAATGAGAGATCATGAGATATGTCATGTGACATTAATGGACGAATCACTGTTCTTTAATCGGAAAAGGGGATATATTTGTAAAACTATCTGCTGTACTTTATAGCAGTAGTTTCATTCTATGTTCTGTGAAACACTGTTGTTTAATATTTGGATTCCATGGCCGTATATAAAGTAAATTCGAAATTTTTATTGCGTTTATGTGTAATTGAAAAGAATTGCTTAATTGCGGATAAGTATGAATGTCCAATATGTGGGAATGAAATGAGATTATGTGAAAGGAAGGATATTACAGATAGTTTGAATGGCGGTGCAAGAAACCTGGTGAAAATGGACATTTTGTGATCCGCCATGCACTCAAGATTCTGTAGAAGATTAGGTAAGTTAGTATTTTTAATTATTTGAGGATATTATTTTTATGCATTGTTCTAAATGTAAGGAGTAAATAAATAATAATTATTGGAAAATTGTTATTAGCAATGATTTAGTTTAAAGTAATTAGGATTGTAAGCTAGTTTTTATTAATTTAATGTATGTGCTTATTTATATTTTAAGTAGCGTTTTTTAATTTAATTATATTTTAATTTAATGATCGTGATTTTGAGAGTTATATGTTTGTAGTATTTTGGAATACGTTTGAGTAGAAGTAAATGTGCATGGAAAGAATTTAAGTATTTGACACTAAGTATTTGTAATCATTTTTAACGTTTTGTTATAAATTCGTTGGTGACGTTTATAATAGATAATTTAGAGGTAAAAGTTTTTGGATATTTTATACGTGCAAATATCCATCCTTGGAAAGGGTATATACTTTTTCACGATCAGGTAATTTCATATATGTCCTTTTTACCGAATTTAAAGATTCACAAAATTTTCCTGCATTTTCGTGAAATTTTTCTAATTTATGAGAAAAAAGCAGTGTACATGGATATAGTGAAGAGTGTGCGCAATGCCATTTTTGTGCAATTCTGGGATGTTTTTTTAAGTGAAAATTAGTCGACGTGTACATGGTTTAATTATATTTTAATTAAATGATAGTTATTTTCTGAATTATATGTGTGCAGCAATTTGGTATACGTTTGAGTGGAAGTAAACGTTCACGGAAATAATTTAAATATTTGACACTAAGTATTTTTAACCATTTTTAATGTTTTGTTATGAATTCGTTGGTGACGTTTATAATAGATAATTTAGAGGTAAAAGTTTTTGGCTATTTTATTTATATTATACGTGGAAATGTTCATCCTTGGATAGGGTATATACTTTTTCGCGATCAGGTAATTTCATATATGTGCTTTTTACCGAGTTTAAAGATTCACAAAATTTTCCTGCATTTTCGTGCAAATTTTTGTAATTTATGAGAAAATAGCAGTGTAGATGGATAAAGTCAAGAGTGTGCGCAATGCCATTTTTGTGCAATTCTGGGATGTTTTTTTAAGTAAAAATAAGTCGACGTGTACATGGTTACTGTGTATGTGCGATTTTGAAAAACGCGGCAAGGAGTTTGCGATTCTGCACTTTTCCCCAATTTTGCAGTTAATATTTGTCATGATTAAGCAGTTTTGTACCATAAAATTTCTAGCATAGTGTAATTCGGCTAGCAGATTGTTGGAAAAAGTGTTGAGTAAATAAAAAGAAACGAAACATGTCTTTACTCCGTGAAGACAAAATGGCGGCGAAAAAAAAAAAATAGGGGGTTGCTGTAACAGAGTTGGTCGCCAAATTTTCGCCAAAAAATCGCCAAATTACTATAATCCAAAGATCAACCCATAGAACTTGTAAATAAATAAATGTAATAATTAGTATCATATTGTTCTTATTTATTAAGAATGGATATTAAATTGTTGATAATAGAATGGACTTCTAAATGTGAAGCACGTATGCGAACAATAATACTAATTCATAACATTCTGATCTTGATTTTAGTACTTAATGTAAAGCATTATTGACAGCTTAGTGGAACTCATATTAAATAGTTACAGTGCAATCTTAAGTCCAATGTATTTATTACAAGATAATGAAATTATAGTCTGGATTTTAATTCAAAACTCTTTTCACATATCTTTAAAAGCCCAATTTTAACCGGTACTTTTCTGTTATCGGGACAGGATTCAGACATGTAATGTATGTATCCACGAGTGGTTTGGGTTTCATTTTAGTTTAGTATGGCAAAGTACACTAGGTCTATCTGCCTGTGGTAAGGGATGCCTTCGTGGAGGACTTTCGAAAGGAAACTGGCTGGTATACATTTTACAAATGGGGAAAACTACGAAAACGCCCATGAAGCCAAAGAATTTGCCTGGATTCGAATCCAGTGTTCAAAGATTTTACCACTCTGCCACTGGTGGGCCTATGCACGTGTGTATAAGTGTGTGTGCATACACACACGTAACATGAATACATCCATCCATCCATACAAAATCTGGTTCCGAAAATAGAATAATACCTTTTAACTGTATTTCTTACAGTTTTGATTAATTTTATGTACTCTCATCAATAATACATCTTATTAGATACATCAATGCA
The DNA here is from genome assembly GCF_044657685.1 of Stegodyphus dumicola. Lineage (NCBI taxonomy): Eukaryota > Metazoa > Arthropoda > Arachnida > Araneae > Eresidae > Stegodyphus > Stegodyphus dumicola. The sequence continues at coordinate 127,019,377 of NC_140771.1, read as the reverse complement.
TCTTATTATCATTAATTTCTTACTAACAATTCAATTTCAATTGCCATGAGTTGATGCATGACTCATACATATATAATATATAAGTTGTTTCAATATAAAGATCACAATATAAGTTATATAGCATATTTACAATAATTATTTATTACTCATACATATAATGTATAAAATAATACTTTTAATGAAATTGGAAATAAATGAAAATATGATAATCTGAATGTCATTACAATTTTTAAATGCACAAACTTCACAGTTAAAAATACATACTAATGTAAGAAAATCAATATTAAATGCTTTTTCTCAAAAAAAAATTGCCTGTTCAAGACATATTTTATCAAGTCCAACCATCAGTGGAAACCCAGGTAATCAGTCTTTAATACGAGAAAATGTAAAATTTGAAATGCAACTTTAAGTTTTTTTTTTTAATCCATTCAGTTTTGGCTTATGTAAGTTTCACTGTATTTAACTAGATGTAAAGAACTATAAACACACATTCACACAATTCACTTGAAGATATGTTTCCAGGAAATAAAAGTATACTTATTGGATTCAATCCAACATTACACCTTATAACATGTAATGATACCTCATTGTTAGGCATTTTCGATAGTCTTGAGATAGCATAACTGGTAACATATCTTTCTAAATTCAGTTCTTGTTAAATTATGTTCAGCATCATTTAGAATTTGCAGTTTTATAACTAAATTAGATTTTAGTAGGAGGTCTATTACTCTAAGCACTTACAGTTATTCACTATTATTTTCTTAACATTTTAACAAAACAATCAGCTTCCTTTCTAAGAATGCATACTGAACAATGAAAATTCCAAATATTGTAGTATATGCTTTACCAGAACTATAATGTCAGTGAATAGTGATTTTTTAAAATTGAATTTGATTAATTCAAGTAATTCACTTAAAGGTATGTTTCCTGGAAATAAAAGTATACTTATTCAATTCAGCGTTACACCTTAGAACAGGTAATGATACCTCATTGTTAGGCATTTTCGATAGTCATTACTGGTAGCATATCATACTAAATTCAGTTCTTGCTAAATTTTGTTCAGCATCATTTAGCAATTGCAGTTTTATAGCTAAATTAGATTTCAGTAGGTCTATTACACTAAGCACTTACAATTATTCAGTATTATTTTCTTTACATTTCAGAAAAATAATGAACTTCCTTTCTACGATTCCAAATATGATATATGCTTTACCAGAACCATAATTTGTCAGTTAATAGTGATTTAATCTTCATAGATAAGCATATCCAACAGTCTTGAAATATCAGAGCTGGTAGCATATCTTAAATATATTCAGTTCTTATTAAATAACATGTTCATCATTCAACTTCAGTAGTTTCACAGCTAAATTATATTTCAATATTCGAATCCCGCGAACGGGCTGGCTGCATGGGTGTTTTCGTGGTTTTACCCATGTGTAACGTGTATACAAGCCAGTTTCCCTTAGAAAGTCCTCCACGAAGGCATCCCTCCTCTTAGATAGCCCTCGAGGCTTTGCCATAATCACACACACACACACACACACACACACACACACACATACACACACACACACACATTTCAATATGTTCATTAGAGTGGACAAACTTTTTCATCTTTTATACTCTTTACGTTCTAATAATGAAATGAAGTTTATTTCTAAGAAAGCATATTGAATCCTGTAAAGCATATTGATTTCTTAATCAAAGCACAATTAATGTTGTAAATATTCAGATAGATATATATGAAATGTATTTTAAGGATTTCTTGACACACATTATGTCAATAGTTACTGGTGGCATTTTGATTCAAAATATTTACTGCATTAATTACTGACACAAAATAGCACATGGATTCACTAACTTAACATTAACTTCACTTGGTTTAATTCCCGCAGGTACATTTTATATAGTAGATGATTTAAGTCATTGTCACTTAAAAGTTTCTGATTATCAATATGCAGAATAATTTGTAAACCACACTTTACATGTATCTTCCAGCCATCAGTAACTTCCATCTGACTAGACCTAATTTTGTATTGGAACAGAAGAATAATCCTTAATATTCCGAAACAAACATTAAATCGTTATATACAGATATATACGCATATATATACACTTTTATTCCGAAAAACTAAATGTACATTCAAAAAACGCACTTCGTAACTCCGAACAGTAGAATGTAAACAAACGTCAAAAATATGACGTCACTCATGTAGGCGGAGTTAATGGGACCCTCATCTGGACGGTCATTGGCCAAATTCAAGCCGTTGTCCTAGCAGTGTACATTTTGCTTATATGCGAACGGGCTGGCTGCATGAGCATTTTCGTGGTTTTCCCCATGTGTAACCAGTTTCCCTTAGAAAGTCCTCCACGAAGGCATCCCTTCCCTTAGGCAGATAGCCCTAGTATGCTTTGTCATAATTAAATAAACCAAAACCTCTTGATGAAACCAGTCTTTCCTTTTATCTCATACCTTCAAATGCACTCTGATAAAATGGACTGAATTGAATTATTAAATTATGGCAAAGCAGGGCTATCTTCCTAAAAGGAAGCATGCCTTCGTGAAAAATTTCTAAGGGAAATCAGCTGGCAAACACGTTACACATGAGAAAATCCACGAAAACGCCCATGCAACCAGCCCGTTTACCGGGATTCGAACACGGAGTCAACTACCAGTGTTCAGCGACTTTACGGCTCGGCCGTTTGTGAGCCTTTATGAAATGGAAGGCGATAACTTTATTTAAAATGACTGTCAGAAATACCAAGATGTTTCGAAAAGTTGGATGCTTTTTAAAATACTTGCAGAATGCCTAAAGAAAAAGTGCAAGAATGAAGCAGAATGCCTGAAGAAAAAGAGAAGAAAAAATATTTTTTTTTGCTTAAAATTTAGCATTTGTACTTTTTTTTTAATTTAAAACTTTTTAATCTTATGATATTTGATTCTTGCGATTTAAAACAGAAAATATTTGACTAAAATATGAATAATATTTTAAGAAACCAAATGTAGGATAAAATTAGGTAAAGCAATGGGCACAATAATAAAACTATTTAAAGCAGTGTATGCAAGTCATCCTAAGTTAAAATGTCCGTTATACTTCTCTCTTATTTATATATATCTTTTCTGAACGGAACATTGAAAGGTTTGTTAACTGTGCTTTACTGTATTTTCTCTTTTAATATATGCAGTTTTCACATGCATCGTAGTCTGGGTTACAAAGTATTCTTCCGAAAGAAACGCAATTCAAATAAATAAAATCAAATTCTGGAAAATTTATATTAATAAATATATTTAAAATGCTCAGTTCGAATGAATAAATAGAAAATTTTAAAATAATTATCTGAAGAGACAATACAACACTAACAATTAAAATAAAAATCTAAAAATTAAAAAATTACCTAAAATAGTAACTATGACTAAAAATATTGTATAAAGAAAACTATTTGAAAAAAAAAAAAAATAAAAAAATAAAATAAACAATGCGCCTTTGATTTAAACTACACAGTTCGAATGAGAAAATAGAAATTTTTAAAACTGTTATTCGAAAGAAACTATGCAACCTAAACAATTAAAATAAATTCGAAAAAGAAAAAAATTGCTTAAAATTAATAACAATTATAATTAAAAATATAAGATAAAGAACATTATTTGAAAGAAGGAACGATCGCGTCTTTTTTTTTCCATTCACGCACTATGTAAAAATGGAAATGAAAATAGGTTGCCACATATTATGAAGTTCGCCAAATGAACTAATTTTGGCGCAAACTGAATAAACAGCGCGAACATAAATTGTTCAATTTCTCCTTAAATTTCGCACCAAATTTTACAAAATTTACTATTTAGGCACAATTTGAGTCGTAGAACCGAAATATGTAAAAAAAATTAATATGTTATTTCAGAAAAAGTCTGATTTTGTGTCAAAATACCTATGTTAGAATAGTGCTATATATAAATCTAATATATATCCTAAGTCTCGCTTTTGAGACATGAAAAACGCAGTCTGAATTTTGTCAATCGGCCCAGTAGAACGGCAGATATAGCACTGTCCCATTTTCTTTTTTGAGCAGTGTTACCTTACATTTAAGATAATGCAGTAGTTACATAATAGCAAATGGAGCAATTAATCAAACTTCTAGAATCTCATCTACAATTTTGCTAACTAAAAACAATAATAATAATAAAATAGAACTTTAGAATTTTGGAATTAAAGTTCACTTTAAAAAATAAAAAAATTCTTTACTTTTCCATATGTCGTTCTGATATTTTATAAATAGAGTTCATTAAAAAGAGATGCAAACTAATATCCCCTAGTTGTAAAAGATCTGACTATGCTACTGCTTCCATCTATTAATCAGATTTAAACCTCTGTACAATCTGAAATATCCCACCTTTTATATCTCAATAGCAGCTTCGCTGCCAGCCTTCGTCTGGCTTTTAAATGTACCGTAAAAATGGCTGAAGGGAACACCAAACATTAAATTTAAAAACTGCGTAGAATTTTACTCTGCAGAACAACTTCATAAAAAAAGTTATTATGTATAACAAAATTACAATGAAATAAGCAATATTCCTTAATACAAATATTAAATATCCTAATAAATAAATTAACCAACTTCCCCTTGCAAAATCTTAAGAGCTCAAATGGTAATAAAGAGATTAAGAATTTTGTTTCCTAAAAAAATCACTCAAAACTTTTCAATATTTTAAAAATCGTGAAATGAGCAATAAATAACATAAAAAAATGCAAAAAATAAAAAATTCTAAAAAGAGAAGTATAATTAATGATATTTTATCTTATATTTTCAATAGAAAAAAATTACATAAGCTATATCCCTTAATACAAATATTAATTATCCTAATAAAAAAAAACTAACTTTCCGTTGAAGAAAAAAATCATGCAAAACTTTTCAACATTTTACAGACAGTGAAATAAGCAAAAAATAACATGAAATAAACTCAAAAAACAAAAAATTCCGCGCAGAATTTTTCTCTGCAGAACAACATTATCAAAAAAAAAATCAATAAAAATGTATTATATATAAAAAAATGACAGTGAAATATGCCAGTCTCTTAAAAACACTGACATAAGAAATACGATGAAAAATTGTTGCCAAACCCATATTTCTAAAAGAATGAAACTATTCAAAATGATGCGATTTCATCAAAAATCTATCAACAACAATAAGAAAGGAAAATTGTTGCCAAAATCAAATTTTTAAAGATGTGAGAAGTGTACTCGGAAGCTTCATTTAAAAACATTTTTAAAAATACAAAATATTATCATTTTTCCAAAATTCGTTTTGTATAAGCAGTCGCAAGGATGAAAGTTTAACGTGTCCAAAAATCAAAGAAAAATAAACTGTACATTTTTAAAAATAAACTTTTTCAGAAAAAATCCCGTTGAAAAGGTGTTAAGCTCACTTTGTTAAATAAATTCGTATTTAATCGATTTATTGAAACGCGAAATTTATTTTAAGTTTGTAAAATAGCTAAATACCTACATTTCATGACGATGTGAAAATGGAGTGCGTAGAGTAAAATCTTGCTTTCCTATATCCCATTATGTCTAGAAATGACGCGATTTCGTCACAAAAAAAAAAAAAAAAAAAAAAAAAAAAAAAAAAAAAAATTCGAATTCGAATTTCGAAAAAATCGCTTGGAGGTGGACTGGCTCTTGTCTAGATGCACCTATGTTCCAAATTTCGTAGCCGTGGGTCTATTAGCTTACGCGCTGCGCGAACGAAAGACACCACACACACAGGCAGATTCTTTCTTTTATTATATGTAGAGATGTACAAGTTCTAAATTCTACCGAAAAACGTTATTTCCTTAGATATGTTGTAAGATGCAAAAATAAATGTCGATGGAGTAGACAAAAGAACGAGAGCAAAAATGACGTGCAACACATTCGTTGTTATACATATTTTTGGTTGATGGATCCAATTATTTGTGGTTCTAGGGAAAAAAACCCACAGGAAAAAAGCCCAGAGGAAAAATGCTCACAGAATAGTGCTCACAGGTATAAATGCTCACAGGAAAAAAAGCCCACACAGAAATATGCTCACATAGAAAAAAGTTCACATGGAAAAATGCTCACTTAAAAATATGCTCACGCGGAAAAAAGCTCACATGGAAATAAGCCCACTGATAAATAAAATACGTAGAAATATCCTTACATTAATCAATCTTGAACACCGTACATATACTTGAATTGTTTAAAGAAAAATTATTTTATCATTTGAAAAAAATATTGGACAAATACTCACATAAACATTTTCAGAGGCGGTATATAAAAGAATGAAAATTATAGTAAAATTTTGCATTATAATATTTTATACTACTGCTCCTGTACGACATTTTTATTCCTTTAACAGCCAACAGTTAATTTTTGTTTTTTTACTCTATTTTTGCGTACTTTTGATATAATATTTATAGAAATTGGTGTTTGAATGTAGTTATTTAATTTTGGAGCCAAAAAAAGAAGACTACATCGACTCTAGAAGACTGCAGTTTCCAATTGAAGTGTGGAATCATTATGATGCAGCCTTCGAAAAACCTCCTAAAACCCAAAATTGTTACGAAAGCGTTCATAAGGTACTAAATTCATTATTTAATTGTATCCATCCCAAATTGTGGTTTTTATTTGATGAACTCATAAAAGATTAAGCCAGTCAACGTTTATTATTAGCTATTGTAAATACATGCCAAACTGAAGAAAAAATATATATATAATTACATATTTACATATATTAGCTAGTATTCAGCACGTTTATGTGTTCATAACTTTTTGAAATATATATTTGTGATTTATATATAATAAGGTACTTTACATAATTTAAATAAAATAATTATTTATGTTTGCTTATTCTTCTGAATGTTTATATTATAAACTGTGTAACTTATATTTACTATTATTTTATTTTTTTAAGAATTAAAATTGTAATAATTTTTTACTGTATATTCTGTTTCATTTTTCTTCCTTCTTTCTCTCCTTTACCTAATTCAAAACGGCCCATTTGTTAATCTTATATAGCAACTGAATATACTCATAAGTTATACAGTTTTTGATATGTATATATACCTTAGATGGTTTGGTAATTTAAATATTTTTTCTATGAAAAATTCACGTAGATATACGATATTCAAATCTATTATTTATTGATTGATTAATCTAAGGATATTTCTACGTATTTCATTTATCAGTGTGCTTATTTCCGTGTGAGCATATATCTGTGTGAGCTTTTTTCCTTGTGAATATATTTCTAAGTGAGCATTTTTACAGGTGAGCTTTTTCCTATGTGGGCATATTTCTGTGTGGGCTTTTTTCCTGTGAGCATTTATATCTGTGAGCATTTTTCCTGTGGGCATTTTTCCGGTCACCATTATTTGTATTTGGTATATTTTTAACACATAAAGGCCAATCACATTTCCAAAACTTGTGCATTCTTTCTAAAACTTTTGCATTATTGTGATTCAATGCTATAATCATATAAATTTTAAATTTCGGTCTCCTATATGTTTCAAACACTCAGTAGTTTTAAGTGAACATTATCATGACAAGATTTTTCATAAATATTCTAACTTTACATTAAATTGCTTAAGTTTAAAACAAAAATGTTAGTGTTGAAGAATTGCATCATATCTACAATATTGTAAAAATTAAATTTCCGAATTATCAGTCATTAATTAAGCAAGTTATAATTTTAGCTCCCTTAACCACGAAAATGATAAGAAAATTCAATCACATTCATTTTGTTAACATAAAGCTTGTAATATGACAATATTTTTATTTTCTAACGGATGCATTATAAATACGAAGTTTTATTTTGGTTAAATGTGTTATTTTTGTATCGCATTCTTTGAAGCAGTCATGTTTGTCATTTGTTTGACGGATGAACCAGATTGTGTAAGGGAAATTAAAGTATATTGGTTTCCGTCAAATTACAGAGGACAAATGTGAAATGATGACATGCAAAATAGTTGCTTGATGTTAATATAATTTAAAAAAAATTGAATTCATATGTTAAGATAATCAAATTCATGCCAGATGTATCTACGAAAAGGAATAATTTTTTTAAGATGTCTGCCTAAGCATATAAAAGATGTTTTCAGAACAATATTCGCTGCTGTAAAGGTAAGTCAGGTATTTTCGAATCATTTTGCTCTAACAGTGAGTTACTATATATGTTAATGCAAAATTATCAAAATTCCTTTCTAATTTTATTTTTCAACTGAAATGTTAAAATGATTGCGAAAATTTAGTTTGAAAAAGATAAATAGAGGCTTAAATTGCAGCAGCAACTTCAATTAAGTTGTTAGTTCAATTAAGCTGCCTTCAATTAAGTTGTTAGTTCTTCATCTCGTATTAGGTATCTTCCGAACAACTCTGATTCCGGTCGGGCCCTTTCTTTAACTTCAAGAAATTTTTTCACAAGTGCAGCCTTCAAAACATCAAGTATACAAATTTCAGTTCCTAGAACTTGACTTTAAGGAACGGACGACACTATAGCAGTTTTCCATTTAGATCGATTACAACCGAAACCATCGCGGACGAAAACGTCGCGAAGAAAACAACGCTAGGCGAAAACGTCGTGATACAAAACATCGCAAAGAGAAAACATCGCAGTTCTAAAACATCGTGATACAAAATATCATTGTTCAAAATAAAGCGGTTCAAAAATTTCGCATCGTCGCCGAAAATATGGTGGTAAAAAATAAAGTATCTACAAATCATCGCATGACGATAACATCGCAGACATGCTTTTTTCAGGCTTTAATAATTGTACATGGATATTTCCATAATGATTTGTGAGCGCAAAATGGAAAGAAAGATAATCTTTACTTTCATATTTTTTTATTAAGTAATAAATTTTTGCTGAAAAAGTAAGGAAATTTAAGCATAGAAAATTAAGGCAACTTATAGCACTTAATAGAATTTTAAACTGACATAGTTAACTAACAAAGGTCATTAAAAAATCATTTTTTATAAAGTTTTTACTGGTAATTTTTCATTAAAAGTATAATCTAAAAATGTTTAGAAAAAGGAAGATACGTAACTGCATGACGTTATCTATAACAAATTGCTAATTATGAGATTATTTTCTTCACTTTTGTCAATCTAATACTCTTATAATGAAAATTATTTCTTGTTCTGCTTCAGTTTATTTTTAAGTATTAAGTTTCCGTCTTACTTTTTCACCAAAATTTATTAGTTAATAAAAAATATGAAAGTAAAAATTATCTTTTTCTCCATCTCGCGCTCACAAATCATTATGGGAATATCTATTTACAATTATTAAAGCCTGAAAAAAAAAAAAAAAAAAAAAAACAGGTCTGCGATGTTATCGTTCTGCGATGATTTGTCGGTACTTTATTTTTTACCGCGATATTTTCGACGACGATGTTTTTAAATTGCGAAGTTTTTGAACCGCTTTATTTTCGACGACGATATTTTGTACCACGATGTTTTAGAACTGCGATGTTTTCTCCCACGATGTTTTGTAGCACGACGTTTTCGCCTTGCGTTGTTTTCTCTGCGACGTTTTCGCCCGTGATGATTTTGCCGCGATGTTATCGGCGAACACCATTTAGATCACAATTGAATTTCTTCCATCAAAGTTGATGAGTGGTTTCATAGATGCTCGCATAGTATCTAACATATAACAAAAACCTTTCCAGGTGACTTTTCGGCGGTTTTTCACCCATTCAAAGTCTTGAAGGAGCCAAGCTGAATGTAGCACTATCTACAGTTATCTTGTGTTAAATTGGTCTCCAGATGGAAAGATTTTCTCCTAAGTTGTAGTAATTTCTTGAACTGTGCTAAGAAAGGTCACGCGATTTGTCGCACCGTCAGTTGCTATTGTTTTTGTCTTGTGCATATTACATGGAACAATGTTTGCCAGAGCCTACTCCGAAGAGAGGTTGGACTTCTATTTTCCGCCCCCAATTTTGAGGTAGAGCACCCCGGAGGGGGATCCAGGGGTCTTCCATCCCTGTCCTCACTTACCAATCTACACGAGAGGACTTTCGGCTCGCCGCATATTTAGAGTGACGCCATGCCGCACCGACACTATGCATTTACAAACATCCATTCATGACTTATCCGGGATTCGAACCCGGGCCCTTCGGTACTGTAGTAGGCTTCCCTAATCACTATACCGTCTGGGCGACTCGTATCGTCAATGAAAATAACAATAGATTTTTAAGGTTTAAGCAAACGTTTAATCTAAACTTTAAACTAGCAATGCACGGCTTATGCTTACAATTTAAATTTTCACACTTGTGAAATTTAAGGTAACACACAATGTAAATTACATTTTAAAGTAAAATTAATGTTGAAGATAAAAAAGTAAAAAAGCCTAAGAAACATTGGCTCAACTCTCTCTAAGTAAATGCTGAAGTGGTTCAGCTGAAAAAAATGGATAACGCCGTATACCGTAAGTCTCAGGGGCTGGGGAGGAAGAATCCCAACGGTCAATGTAACTGCCAAAGATTTCTCGACTTGACTGGTATAGTGGTTACCGATGCTGGCTAGCGCACCGATGTGCATGTTTGTAAGTGTAAACTGTCTGTGCGTCATTCTGTGTCTGTATGTCTTAAGATACTAGCAAGTCAAATGTCCTCTCATGTGGTGTGATAAGCGAAAAGGGGTAAGAAACCTTGGAACTGTTTCCTGGGGTGTTTTCCGTCAAAATTGGGCCGCAGCTGCACTGCTAATGCGTTAGGACTATAGCTGTATGGATCAGTGATAAAATTATGGTTCCTCACTCACTTGCATATGTACCTTCAAAGTCTTTCTGTCTAACCTGAAACTTCTTTACATCCATAACCACCTGTGGCTCCTACCTGAATCTCTAGTGATGTTCTCTGACAGAGAGGGCCATAAATATAACGTAACGCGCAAAGCGCCACGCTGCTAGCGTAAAATTATATTATCGGACTGAAGACATGATACAAGATAGAAAACAATGAAATATTCCAGGAATTATTTATATCTGACAATGATGATTGACAGATATTCTCAAAATACGGAATATATTAAATATATGTAAACCACTAAATGAATTAGTCCAATCACTGAAGATATGAAAACACAAAGAATGATAAAATATTAGAAAGTTTTAAAAGTTGAAAAGTTTTAAAAATAATCACTTGATTACTGTTGGTCAACTTCTCCAATGTATTATTCTGATGTAATCTTCTTAGTCTTTTAAAATTACGAAACGCTGTAGGATAGAGCTCCGTGAGTGCTGCAACTGCAGAAACCTTTCAGATTACTCCAGACAGTTGGAAAATTGTTAAACATAGCCATGCAAGTGAATTATTAGATCGTTTGAAGTAATACCGTTACGCTAAAACCATGCCGCACTAAGCATGTTTCTCAGCAATTTGTTCCGTTAAGAATATAATCTTTTTCTTTGGGTTTTAAAACCTTGACCCCAAGCCGCTCTGGTGTATTGACCTTATCTAAAGACATACAGATTTATCCCCGCGGATAAGTTTTAATTGCGAAAGTCATATAACATTTATACAATTTAGGTTGGCCAAATTTAATACCGTTACTCCATTACTGTTTACATACCCAGCGTTCTATGCCCAGTGCTTCGCATGTAAACCCTCTGCAAAGGTGTGTGTCTGATTGTAGCAAAGCCTCGAGGGCTATCTGCCTAAGGGGAGGAATGCCTTCGTGGAGGACTTTCTAAGAGAAACTGGCTCGTATACACGTTACACATGGGGAAAACCACGAAAACGCTCATGCAGCCAGCCCGTTCGCGGGATTCGAACCTCGCACCGAACTACCAGTATTCAGCGACTTTACCGCTCGGCCGCTGGTGGGCCAAACCCCCCTGCAAAGGAAATGCGTTTTTTTGTTCGAGTCAGCGTTGAAATAGCATGATCGCGAATAATATTTCATAGAGGCTAGAAATTAAAATAAAGACTATGGGATTTTGCCCTTCTAGAAAAATCTAGGCAACTGTTGCTTCACTGGTGATAGAAATCAACCGACGATAGTATGTTAATTTAAAACATGCTTTGAAAGTTAATACGATATCACCGCCTCTGTTATCACTTCTATTATATCTGAGAATTTATAACCATTGAATTGGAAATTTATCATTTGATTGAATGTGTGTTTCAATAACCAGTTTTAGTCAAAGTAAAATTTCGAAGACTTGCTTTTTGACATTATTTGTATTTAGGAAGGTTATGTAAGTTGTTTTGGTTTAGTTGGATAGTTATTTGGTTACAGTTCAAAGCCATAAAAATTGCAAAATGAATGAATGCCTTAAGTTATACTTCAGGTTTATTTTTTTTTTTTAAATTGGTATTTTGAAATTTCTGAAAAACCTTCTGAAACGTTCTTACGTTAAACTAGCCAATTATTATGATTTTCAGCTTTACTTCATATTCCTCACGAGAATGCAGATTAGTTTTAAGATAATTTAAGCTGAATGCTTTTGGATCTTACAGAGAAAGAAAAGTTTCTGGCACTAGTGTAGGGCGGTTAGAATTCTGCCAGCTGTAGCTAAATGTAATTATGTCAGCTTTGTACGCTCTCTCAGGCTTACGCAAACCTTACTGTAAACTTAACGTTCGTAAATTGTTTGAACTAGCTTCTACCTTAGCTATTTCTCGGCGTAGTGTTCAACAACTGATGAGCATTTACATTGATTTGACTCTTATTCTTAAATTTGCATCGTCATAAGTGGTAGTTATCTGTAGCACGAGTCGCGCCTATTTTGGCAAGAGTTCAGGCTATTCAAAAGTTTTTTTTAAAAATTTTTCTTTCTGTTATTCTATTTCAGACATAGCGATAACTCGCTACTTATCTAGTAAGATTGTAGGCCTAAATATCCAGTATCAGACCTATTAAAAACTTATAATTTCGTATCTTGAAGATTACTTTGCAGGTTCGAAAGATATTTCTGTCTTCTGACTTGCCCCTTCTGAAAGAATCTGTTTCTAGCTTAGATATGGTTTCAGTTCCCTTTTTGGTGTCTGAGATGTTCTTATTTGATAGAAGTTTGTTAAAATTTTTTAAGTTAACCTACAAGTTAGCCTCCTTTGCTCCAAGGCCTTGGAAATTAGAATCCCTGCTGATAAATGACTTACGGTAGAGTTGCTACTTCTGGACGGCTTCGACACTGTGCTATTTTCATTTGATTCAGTGTATTCGGTCTTATCTTCTCTAGTATAATGAGATTTTTAGGATTCTTAGAGCAACCTGTCCGGCTGAAATATGTGGATCTCTACAGTTGCACAGTTAGTGCTTCCATCTTCCTTTTTATGGGCTTATGTATGAGTTGCATGTGATCTAGCAAATGTCTCATATCTGTTATTAATTTTGCAAAGTGCTTGACCATGACTGTAACGCTCGCATGGATGGCCCGGAAAGCATCTTATGTGTTTCGGTTATAACTAGTAGCTCTAGAATATGTGTTATCTTGTGGATCTTCTTGCCTTTGGCATAATTCACAAATACACGTCAGTATCGCCATCGAGGGAGGGGTTTCAAAAATCGACCAATGAGCTTCTGTTGCTCTTGTGTCGCTGAATCTTTGAAACTGTAGATATGACAGCATATTGTTGTTTACGTTTTATTTTGTATTTGTTTCACAGTTATATATGGCATATCAATGCTGCTAATCTCATACCGCTTTCATTTTACAAGTTTATTTAATTGTCAACATTTCACTTTCATGGAACTTATCATGCACTGATATTGGGATTAATGTTCGTCGCATATTAACGCTCTTTATATCGAGAAAATGACTCAAGATACAATTAGCCTAGAATATTATGCGTTTACTGACGCCTCTGGATTAAAAGAATTCAATTTTTTAATTGAGCTGAAAATAAATGGAAGTATTGCAATTAATCTAGTATTTTCTTATCTCAGTGCTTGCATTCCTTTGATTTTGAAAGTGCAAGATTCAAAATATACAAGTACATTGTGAATGATCTGATTATACCTATCGTTGACATAAAAAGCTACATATCAATAAATTAAAAATATTCGTTGGGAAAATAAGACAATTCATTCTGTTTGAAGGTATTTCTTATGCAGGTTATTTAAGAGTTAACAGTTCTTAATGTAAAATTTAACACACTAAATGTGTAAAAATGCAAATTAGGAAAGTTCACTTTGAATAAAGCTATGCATTGGTTATTATTACAGACCATATTTTTCATATAGGGTGCAATAAAAATTGCTAAGACTTCTACTATTTACATATGTAATTATGCTTATATTTGATCTAACTTCGGACTGGAAATTTTCACAAGAATTCCACCATGCTTTAAGCATTTTGTACAGGAAATTACGTGGTAAAACGTTTTCGAACCTCATGCTTAAAGCGCGGCAAAGGTCATGCGAAATGAAAGAAGTATTATTGGAAGCACATTGGTTGATTCTAGAAACCACTCCCTCGGTCGTTATGCAGATGTGCACTTACGAAATATGCTTACCATTGTCGTTTCACCTGCAAGGTGCAAAATACGTCGGAATAGCTCATATTTCACCGTCTGTGATTTTAATCATAACTTTCACCTTTGTAGCTAGAATATTTTGTGAAACTGAATTTCCTTCGATAGCTTATATGGATGTTATTTTCAGGTAACGTCTTCGTAACTTCCTTTATCGGCTAATCAGAACTTCTAAGCTTTGTATGATACTGTATTTTTTCTTCATTCAAACATATGGATGATGTTCTTATAGCCTTTGGGATTGTACATTTGAATGTGCACAGAAGGTCGCCTTTAAAATTCCCTTGGATTTTTTTAACGCCTACTTCCTTAATGAGGGCTTGGAGTTTACTTCATATTTAATTTCAAAATTATAATTGGTAGAATGCGACCAGCAACTTTGCTACCCAAGATGAGACCCTTATTGGAATTCACGATTGTTTTCATCAAGTTATCATCTGATAGTGAATAAAGTTTATTGTTCTCAATTACGTCATCTGGACATGAATTACATAGCGTGATAGTTTTGGTTGTTTCCATGAGGTTTTTCTCAGTTTCTATCTGCGTTATTTTCATCAATGACTGGCAATGAGTTTTCTAATAGGCTTACTTGTTTTCCCTACTCAGATTGCTTCATATGTCGCAATTATTGAAGCCTCAGTTTGGTTTCCTTTTTCGCACCAATATTTGTCCCTGAAATTTAATTTGCCTTCAGTTCGGGCATTCAGTTTCATCGCTCAAATACACTTCCAGTTGTTTCGCATATTGCTATTGCTAAGGCATTGTTAATCAGTTGAGTTCATAAATGCTTCGCAAAAATACTATAGCAAAATTTAAGCAAAAACACATAGTGCCATGTTAATGGACGCACCACTCGGTGCCCTTTACAGGAAAGCGCATATTACTACTGATATCAAAATCTTCCTCTCATATCAAAATACCGTTCAGAGGGAAAACTGTTAGTTGCTGAAACAAAACCACTAGTTATATGTCTTCTGCGCCAAGGAAAACTGGAAGGCAGCGGTTCTCTATCTCTCTGGAAAGAATATCACTCCACCCTGTCTAACTTTCAAGAACTTGATTTTTTTCTTTTAAACACGTAGCTCATTTACAAACTGAAAAAATATAGCGACTTCAATAGACTTCGAATAAAAATATAATAGGTTAATTAACATAGATACTTCACAGGCGTAATTTTTTTTTGTCTCTTTTACTTCTGTATTTCATTTCGTAGGTTTATACACTTCTTAAAATGAAATTTTACTTTATATTTATAGGCCGTAAGTTCTTTTATAAGTAGAACGAGACAGAAACACTAGAAATTTTTTCTACCCTAACCTTATTTCACTATTTCAAAATTTCATTTTCAGCTCTGTCTTTGATTAAAATATACCATGAACATATAATACTAATTAGAAATACAACAGTCACCGAAAAGTAAAGAAATTTTTTTCCGATTTCTTATTCTTTTTTACAAATTTAATATTTCCTATCACAGTTGTAGTATATAGCTGTATAGCACAGCTGTATAGAGTTACGAATGATTCAAAGATCGTATATTCAATATCAGCAGTTAAACTGCAGACAAAGAACGCGAAATGCCAAGTGACTATTATAAATGTATCCTAATCCCAGATTGCTATACATTCTCCTGTAAAGTTGCATTCTCCCTCAAATGTATCTAATGTCAAGATTTCTTATAATTGCATTTTTATAGATTTAAATACATTTTTAACGTTAAGTGAAAAAAGAAGCTTTTGGCATTTTAAAGCATTTTTGTTTTCTAATTCGCATGAAAAAAATTGTGTACCTATCGTTTGTTTAAGCAGTGATAAGAACGGATTGTTTTTGATCATTTGGCGTAATGGTTAAACACAATTTCAAACTAATTCCTTTTCTTCAGGTAACATTGCATTTAATTGGGGAACAAATTAATTTAATACAGTACAACTTTATTTGCTTAAAGACTTTCTTCTTAGATTTTTAGTTCAAATATTAGTAATATAAGGAGATTAAATTTTAATTTTAATTCATATTAGATTAGAATTATATTTAATTTTTTACACTACCTACCTGAATCATAAGCCTATGGAAGAAAATGCTAGAAGATATACTTTATAGTTACCTTATCAGTTTTCGTATTGCCTTACGTCGAAGAGTTAACACCAGTTTTTCTCTAACAATTATTTTAACGGCATTAAGCATGATACTGAAACGTAGTCGCATTGCTAACGTTATGTGTCGTTCAAAATTTTCATGTTATAGGAAGTAAAATTATAATGATGAAAGACTTCTGATTTGGATCACTTCTAATAATTTTTACTACATTTAGATGAATTTACTCTGGGAATTATTAGTGCTAACTGCCTTTGTCCTAGCTGTGAGTTATGGGACTCCACTTGAATCCGAAGGTAATAGCTCATTCCTTTGTTTCCAAATTTGTGTTCTTATGTTCTAATGCCTTTTTAGTTAAATATGATTATAAATATCCTTAACAAAGTCAATCTATATATATAACGAAAAGTGACTGTTTGTTTGTAATTTAAACAGCTGAACTTCGATCTTGATGAAATTTGGCATACATAACCTTCAAAAATTAGCGAGGTCATTATCTTCATATGGTTTGGAAAAAAAAACCACAACACAACACGGGGTCAAAACTCGGCGTTTATATTAAATCGCAAAATTTTTAAAGGCAGCATATCTATAGAATTACCAGTACAGTGTTAAGTGTTGTTATGCTTTTTTATGTTAGCAATATTACTTATATTTGCTATATCATTTCTTTAAAAATAACGCATTGCGATAACAATACATAAAAGCTTCGTTTTATTTGAAAAGTGATTCGACAGAAAGTGAAACGGATACGAAATTAAAATTTGCAACTAATAGCTCCTTTGGGTTCATAAAAGTGTGGAACTGACTAATTTGATATCAATTTTAAATGAATTCATATCGATCAAAATGCCACTGATACCTGACAAACGAAAGCTTCGTCTAGAGCAAAAGCGTTTTAAGTCTAGAACAAAGTAAACTTCGAAGGAAAGAGAGCATTATGTGCAACAACAAGATTGACGTAGAAGCGAAGCATCGAGAATAGTGTATCGATATTAAGACTTAAATTTGGAGCATGTAAAATAAAACTCAGATTACTGTTTCTGTAATCACTCAGCATTTAATTAAAACTTTGATTACAGTTTCTGTAATCGCACAGCATTTAATTAAAGCATTTAACTCAGCATAACTCAGTATTTAATTGAATAGCGGTATGCAAAGATTGGGGGGGGGGAAGCAGAAAGAATTTAACAAGGAGTGGGATCGCTGGAATCGACTCAACCAAACCGCAACCCCCTGGACTTATTTCTTTCAAATGTACTTTTCAGATTACCGAAAAAAAAAACCTTTCTACATAGAACAGCAATAAAATTCTCGAATAAAAAACGTGCTAAAAGTTAAAAAATAATAAAAACTTTTGTTAAAAACTACATTATTTTATTGCTATAATTGATATTGTGTTGCTGCTACAAAACACAGAGTAGAAATAAATTTTTAGATTGGAGGCAGATCCCAAAGACAGGAAATTACCTGTTGGCAATACCGCCATTTTCCTTTTTCTTATTTAATTTGACAAAATGATACCAAATATAGCCCGAGGTTCTTCTATTCGGTAGGATCCACATTTTGTTCTGCAACTATGAAACAATACATTAGATGGAAAATGTATGCTTATAAATATATATTAATTCTAAAGAAGATTAAAGTGAAATTCACAGCTCTTGATTACAAATTATTTTACATAAATATTACAATAATATTGCACAGAAAAGGCAATTCCTAATATACATAACTATCTATGAAACACTATTCGAAGAATCGAAATGAAACAAGTTCCGAGGAAGCGAAAAATGCAAATGGTCCAGACTCCGCAGGAGCCAGATTTGAAAGAGCGATTGGAATTAGATCCGCTGCTAGAGCAAGACAGATGAAAAGTGCGAAAATTCACGACTCCGAGACACAGATCTGCCACTAGTGTCGGATCGCTGGAGCACAAGACAGCTGGGAATCCGAGGAACTCAAAACCTTAACCTGTGTTATATACATACATAACACAGATACACACATAAACAAAATAGGTCACAGATGTTTCTGGTAAATAATAAAAGAAAGACTGCTAGTGTTTATATTAAAAGGAATAAAATTTTTGTCACGCTTTCGGACATCTATCGGTGAACTGTTAATAAAGCACTGCCGTTCCGTTTTAGCCGAAACGTTGATCATTCGTTCAGTAAAGTGAATCGGTTTCTTGAATCGATTCAGGAACGGATCATCCATTTCTACAATGGACTATGATATGGGGGTTGTTAAAAAAATAGAAAAGCGCTGACAAACATTTCAGCAGTCATTGATTAAAACTGAGGCTAGCGCTGGCATACATACAAAAATACGTATGCAACGCATATATAACAACGATCTGACAGACTCGCAAAAGACGCTAATGAGGAAAAATGGCATTACAAATTGCATATTAAAAATGACAATTAAAAATATAAAAATAAACAACATTAGACGCATATGGATTGTGTTTGTATGCGGGACTGCTAATGAATGAAAATGAAATAGAATGGATAGATTTACGATGTCAGTCAAGTGAAAAATTGATAGACTTTTAATGCTTGCATGCGAGGATGTATAATTAGGCTAAAGTGGGACTTCGGTACAATTAAAAGTAGAAAAGTAAAAGAAAGCTAGTAGAAATTTACCTCCTTCTTCTGCTTCAATGGCTCGACAGCCCTGGGTTGGACCTGGCATTCTCCAGGCATCTCTACTTTTTGCAACTGTTTTTCAGTTTTTAGTCTTTAAAACCTTTAAATATTGATCTTTTTCGACATAATCAATCCATCTTAGTGGGGATCTTCCGAGGTCTATTTCCCCCGGGCTTTGATAGAAAGATTTTCATGCAGCAACGATCTTCATTTGTATTTATATTCTGTTGTGTCCTTTTTTTTTTCCCTAAGGAGTGGGTACTTTTACTTTGCTTGAGTCAGTCGCTATTTGGTTGAAAATTAACAAGTCTACTAAAACGGCCCGATTGAGCGATGAGTATTTACAATCTGGAATGAAGATAGTTTCCAGTTAACTTTTCTCCAAGGCTACAAACGTTATCAAAGTTGAAACGACAAGCTATAGTAAAAATTAGAGAAATGTTTACTTATTTACATGCAATCATATGCATTTTTCCTCATATGTCGGTAAAACATTTAATATGTAAAGAAAAGAGAATAGATTGCTGGTATTTATTCTGAAGTTTTGTTCCACTGGAAACAATTTCTGCGAAAATGTAGTAAGTTTTCTTAATTTTTTATTTTCAAAGTCAGCTAAAATTAAATTATTAAATGATTAATACAAAGTATTAGAATTATTTGAAATAAATACTAGTCCCAAAATTTGATATTTAGCTGCTAGTAAATACGCATTACGAAATATACACAATAGAAACTTAGAGATCGAAATTAAGCACGATAAATTTGAAGTTTTTCCTTTGCATTATAATTATTATTTCTTTATGCATATTTTATTAAATAATTATTAAGTGAAATAAAGTTAAAATTTAGTTAGTTATTTCAAATTTTGTAAACATATATACCCTTCAACTGGTTTTAGCTCATATATGCGGTCCGCCAGTAGCTTTCGTGTCGACCGAACGGTCTGCATGGCATTTGAGTTTGAGACCACTGTGTTAGGACATGTAAATTCTACACGTAGGACAGATGGAATAGTAATTCGAAAGATGATAAAACGATATATAACTTTAATATCGATAACGGAATATTTTAATCGTGATATATTATTATAATAACTCACCACATTCTTAATTAGTTAAACTATATATAATTCAGATTAGAAAAGATTACTGTTTAATTAATTACTTTGGTGTGTTTTTTTTAACAGAAAAACATATCTAAATACTTAGTGGAAACACAATAGTTACTTGGTACAATCGCCATAGATCCCCAGAGTGTTTTTTTACAAAATGCTTAATACATATTAAGTTTAGAGTACTACTACGCAAAAATCTAAACGTACAGTTTTAGAAAAATATTATCCTTGCAATAGTTTCCGTGCATTTGTTCATGCTTGCATATTTTGGGCTGTACCAATAACCAAAATACATTTTGCCTTTGTTTTTTAAGATGTGCAGATGGCCGTTGCAAAATACTTATCTATAGAAGAACCTGAAAAGAGGGAAGACAAGTAAGACCTATATATTTTCATATTTAAATTAGAAGCTCAGTACTAAATTCGTTGGATTCCCTTCTTTTAAACCAAAACCATTTTTCTTATGAAAATTTAAATATTATTTTACTTTCTATAGAATACACTGATGTGCAAAACGTAAGCAAAAGGTGTTCTTTTTTGCACAACTCCACAAGAAATCATCTGAGAGACATGAAATTCAGAATTAAGAGACAGCATTTTGCATTTATACGATGACGAAAGCATAATTGCCCTAAAATTGAATACAATGCATACAGTATGAAATCAAACAAAAATAGGCTTTATTGAACTCACAGTATTGTTATACATGATTGTCTGTACAAGAGGAAGAGCAACAAGCAGATGTTCCTTACTATGGGATATGCCCTCCTCTTACTGCAATGGTTGCTTCGAACGGTCTCTCCATACTCAGCACCAGATTGTCCAACAGATCTTGACGTAAGAGTGCCCATTCCTCAATCAGCATCTGTTTCAGTTGCTGGGTGTTCCCCAGAGGATGTAATCGTGCCACAAGGCATCTCCCCAAAGCATCCAGCACATGTTCTATGGGATTTAAATCAGGGCAGCATGCTGGCCAATCCATTCGATTAATATCTTCACTTTTCAGTAGCTTCTGAACAGCAGGAGTCTGGTGTTGCCGTTTATTGTTATCCATAAAAACGAAATGTGCTCCAATGGCACCTCGGAACAGACGCACATGGGGAAGGATCACCTCCTGACAATAGAGATCTCCGGTTACAGAATTTCTGTCGAAAACGTGGAGCTCTGTCCTACCGTTCAGCATAATGCCTCTCCAGACGAGATCTTCAGGACACCGTAATGGTCTCTTTGCGTGATGTTACTGAGATTAAACCGTATCCCGACCTCTCTCCAAATTAATTTGTGTTGAGAATTGCTTGTGGCACAAAAACGACTATCATTTGTACGGAGATTAAGACTCCATTGATGAGATGCCCAGTTTTTGCGCTTCTTTCACCACTGTAAACGGTGACGCCGATGGCCAGCTTTCAAAGGGATGCAGCGTTCAGAACGGCAGGCGAATAAGCCACCTTTGTGAAAATGTCTCGACACAGTAAACCGCGACACTTGTCGCCCCGTTGCTGTACACAGTTGTTGAACTATGGAGTGCGGTGACTGGTTTCGGGCTCTTTTCGCCTGCAGGACAATATATCGGTCATCCACTGCAGTTGGTTTCCTTGGGCGGCCATCACCAACCTTTCTAACCAGTCGTACCTATGGTTTGTAAGGCTTTTCAAGCGTGCGCGCGAAACGACACTTTTGTTGATTCCGAACTCTTCAGCTATACTGGCAACACTTCGCCCCTACTCCAGATTTTCGATCATTCTTCCACGTGTGAAGTCATCCAGATCATTTCTTCTAGCCATATTTCACGAAAGAACTCCTTGTACTAGCAGCGAATGTCTTTAATTGCGTCTCCATCCTTCCTTTTATGGTAGTCTCTAGTTGAGCTCGCCGACCGCACGAGTTTTGCGTTACGCTCACGTCGCCTGTGACGTTTTTTTCTTGACATTTGCATACACATGACCTTTCTACTGAATTGCGTGTTCATCGTACTGAACGCAACAACACCTTTTCTACAATTTAATGGCTATCTGATTAAAATTTACATTGTTGCACACCAGTGTAGAATGTGTGTAGAATGTGTTTTGCACACCAGTGTAGAATTGCTACAGATGTCATTTCCCTGCATACGTTTCTTAATTTAGAATTGATAATTGAACACAAGAAATAAAAAATTAAGTACTTATGCATTAAAGCAAAACATGCTGAATAACATTAGAAGTTCAGCAATAACTTTTAATTTATAGAAATTAACATAGAATGGTGTTTGGACTTCTAACAATTGTGCAACGATATGGGCTTATCTGGTGTCCACAAATCTTATCTGGTTCTTACAGTTTTTTTTTTATTTTCACGATAGTTGATAGTAGATATAGACTAGTAATTACAAAATCAGTTTTAAATGATGCAAATACTTATATTGTGTCACTTTTAAATTTTAAAAAAGTAGTAAAAAGTATGTTTACTTTTCTAAGTCAATTTTATACGATCCTCCAATCCTTATATTTATGTTTTGTAAACATTATTATGAGAAATTACACATTGAATATTTGATTCGTGCGACAAAAATTGACGGAGATATTTAATTTCAAAATTTTTAATTTTTGACGTCATTTACAGCTTACCTTGAGGAGTCACTTAAAAATAAGTTAAGATTTTTCATGGTTAAATTTTTCCCTTAAATGCAATAAATATGATATTCTTTTGTAACTTCGCTGCCGAAATAAATTTCAGAGTAATTTATGTTTGCAAACGGTGAAAATAGGTTATTAATATTAACATGTAGTTTTATTACTTTAAAATCCCATACAAGAAACTCATTGAACTGGAAAAATTTTCTTAAAAATTTTATGCAGAAATTTGCTATGTACCAAATCCGATGTCTCCACTGCTTTCTAGAACACATATACTGTAAGATTTTGAGCTCTTTTTTCAAACAAAAATTGATGGTGTGGTGTATTTAATTTTGGCAAAGCACACTAGGGCTATCTGCCTAAGGAAGAGATGCTTTCGTGGAGGACTTTCTAAGGGAAACTGGCTCGTATACACGTTACACATGGGAAAAACCACGAAAACGCCCATGCAGCCAGCCCGTTCTCGGGATTCGAACCTCGGACCGAACTACCAGTGTTCAGCGACTTTACCGCTCGGCCGCTGGTGGGCCCTAACAAAAATTGATATTAGTACTTGTTGTTGTTGTGTTGTGACTAAGCACAGTTAACATCAGAACAAGCACACGAAATTTATCGTGGCAAGGAGTGCAAAATTGCCCCTTTCGTCGCTAGAGCCTTGAGCACCTTTCAGTTGACATTGCGACTTTGCTCAGTTCTGCCCCCCCCCAGTTTTGATGGGAAGCACCCCGCGGGGTTGGTTCGGAGAGTCTTCTACCTCTCTTTCCTTACCATCAACTTCTCGAGAGGACTTTCGGTTCGTTCCATATTTAGAGTATCCCCATACCACACAGACACTATACATTTATAAACATCCATGTCTTCTCCAGAATTCGAACCCACGCCCATAGTTATGGTAGTCAGCTTCGCTAACCACTATCCTGGCTTGGCGGTTGATATCAGTACTTAAATATATTTGATAATACTTTCCATGACTGTGTTCATAACAACACTTGTCACTTCTATTAACATCAGAAACGTTTTTCTAAATTGATGTTTCAAATTTAGTTACGGAAAATTGCAAAAATTTCCCTTATCATTTTGCATACAATCCTAAAATTAAATACGCATGTCAATGTTTTACGTGTGGGATAATTTTTTCTTTTATGTTTTGTTTCCGAATGAGTATAATCTTTTATGAAATATAACTGAAGGAAACGGGGCACTGCGCAAAACAAGCAAAAATTGTAAAAATTACTAAATAATGGTAATTTTTGCAAAACTTATCATTTACTATGTCAAGGCATCAATATTTAAATCATTTAAAATACTTTAATAAGTATATGGCTACGATCAACAGGCGCAAAATAAAGACCCTGTAAAGAGCTTATAAGCACACTGTACAGTGACCGAATCGTTTATTTTTGGATTTGGTTTGGTGGCAAAGAGCAGAAAGTGCAATACAATACATGTTCAAATTTCTTTTGAATAGTAGGCAGCAATTAATGGTATACAATAGCTATATTGACTTGATCACTGACATTTCCACTGGCAAAGTTAAGTTACTAACTTTTGAGCATGAAACTCGATACCAAACCAATACAGGCACCGAAGGCTTCATTGTAAACATGGCACAGTTGAGACTAAATTATTCAATATATCCTCATCTTAACCATTTGTTGCTCATCTATACGTTTATGTAGGCTCCCCAACGGCCGAGCGGTAAAGTCCCTGAACACTGGTATTTCGGTCCGAGGTTCGTATTCCGGGAACGGGCTGGCGACATGAGCGCTCTCGTGGTTTTCTCGGTATGTAAAGTGTACACTAGTCAGCTTCCCTTAGAAAGTCCTCCCCGAAGGCATCCCTCCCTTCTGTGTAGTGTTTTAGGGCGGAATACGTAAGTAATAATAATATACCTACCTTTCTAAGGGAAACTGGCTCGTATACACGTTACACATGGGAAAAACCACGAAAACGCCCATGCAGCCAGCCCGTTCTCGGGATTCGAACCTCGGACCGAACTACCAGTGTTCAGCGACTTTACCGCTCGGCCGCTGGTGGGCCCTAACAAAAATTGATATTAGTACTTGTTGTTGTTGTGTTGTGACTAAGCACAGTTAACATCAGAACAAGCACACGAAATTTATCGTGGCAAGGAGTGCAAAATTGCCCCTTTCGTCGCTAGAGCCTTGAGCACCTTTCAGTTGACATTGCGACTTTGCTCAGTTCTGCCCCCCCCCCAGTTTTGATGGGAAGCACCCCGCGGGGTTGGTTCGGAGAGTCTTCTACCTCTCTTTCCTTACCATCAACTTCTCGAGAGGACTTTCGGTTCGTTCCATATTTAGAGTATCCCCATACCACACAGACACTATACATTTATAAACATCCATGTCTTCTCCAGAATTCGAACCCACGCCCATAGTTATGGTAGTCAGCTTCGCTAACCACTATCCTGGCTTGGCGGTTGATATCAGTACTTAAATATATTTGATAATACTTTTCATGACTGTGTTCATAACAACACTTGTCACTTCTATTAACATCAGAAACGTTTTTCTAAATTGATGTTTCAAATTTAGTTACGGAAAATTGCAAAAATTTCCCTTATCATTTTGCATACAATCCTAAAATTAAATACGCATGTCAATGTTTTACGTGTGGGATAATTTTTTCTTTTATGTTTTGTTTCCGAATGAGTATAATCTTTTATGAAATATAACTGAAGGAAACGGGGCACTGCGCAAAACAAGCAAAAATTGTAAAAATTACTAAATAATGGTAATTTTTGCAAAACTTATCATTTACTATGTCAAGGCATCAATATTTAAATCATTTAAAATACTTTAATAAGTATATGGCTACGATCAACAGGCGCAAAATAAAGACCCTGTAAAGAGCTTATAAGCACACTGTACAGTGACCGAATCGTTTATTTTTGGATTTGGTTTGGTGGCAAAGAGCAGAAAGTGCAATACAATACATGTTCAAATTTCTTTTGAATAGTAGGCAGCAATTGATGGTGTACAATAGCTATATTGACTTGATCACTGACATTTCCACTGGCAAAGTTAAGTTACTAACTTTTGAGCATGAAACTCGATACCAAACCAATACAGGCACCGAAGGCTTCATTGTAAACATGGCACAGTTGAGACTAAATTATTCAATATATCCTCATCTTAACCATTTGTTGCTCATCTATACGTTTATGTAGGCTCCCCAACGGCCGAGCGGTAAAGTCCCTGAACACTGGTATTTCGGTCCGAGGTTCGTATTCCGGGAACGGGCTGGCGACATGAGCGCTCTCGTGGTTTTCTCGGTATGTAAAGTGTACACTAGTCAGCTTCCCTTAGAAAGTCCTCCCCGAAGGCATCCCTCCCTTCTGTGTAGTGTTTTAGGGCGGAATACGTAAGTAATAATAATATACCTACCTTTCTAAGGGAAACTGGCTCGTATACACGTTACACATGGGAAAAACCACGAAAACGCCCATGCAGCCAGCCCGTTCTCGGGATTCGAACCTCGGACCGAACTACCAGTGTTCAGCGACTTTACCGCTCGGCCGCTGGTGGGCCCTAACAAAAATTGATATTAGTACTTGTTGTTGTTGTGTTGTGACTAAGCACAGTTAACATCAGAACAAGCACACGAAATTTATCGTGGCAAGGAGTGCAAAATTGCCCCTTTCGTCGCTAGAGCCTTGAGCACCTTTCAGTTGACATTGCGACTTTGCTCAGTTCTGCCCCCCCCCCAGTTTTGATGGGAAGCACCCCGCGGGGTTGGTTCGGAGAGTCTTCTACCTCTCTTTCCTTACCATCAACTTCTCGAGAGGACTTTCGGTTCGTTCCATATTTAGAGTATCCCCATACCACACAGACACTATACATTTATAAACATCCATGTCTTCTCCAGAATTCGAACCCACGCCCATAGTTATGGTAGTCAGCTTCGCTAACCACTATCCTGGCTTGGCGGTTGATATCAGTACTTAAATATATTTGATAATACTTTTCATGACTGTGTTCATAACAACACTTGTCACTTCTATTAACATCAGAAACGTTTTTCTAAATTGATGTTTCAAATTTAGTTACGGAAAATTGCAAAAATTTCCCTTATCATTTTGCATACAATCCTAAAATTAAATACGCATGTCAATGTTTTACGTGTGGGATAATTTTTTCTTTTATGTTTTGTTTCCGAATGAGTATAATCTTTTATGAAATATAACTGAAGGAAACGGGGCACTGCGCAAAACAAGCAAAAATTGTAAAAATTACTAAATAATGGTAATTTTTGCAAAACTTATCATTTACTATGTCAAGGCATCAATATTTAAATCATTTAAAATACTTTAATAAGTATATGGCTACGATCAACAGGCGCAAAATAAAGACCCTGTAAAGAGCTTATAAGCACACTGTACAGTGACCGAATCGTTTATTTTTGGATTTGGTTTGGTGGCAAAGAGCAGAAAGTGCAATACAATACATGTTCAAATTTCTTTTGAATAGTAGGCAGCAATTGATGGTGTACAATAGCTATATTGACTTGATCACTGACATTTCCACTGGCAAAGTTAAGTTACTAACTTTTGAGCATGAAACTCGATACCAAACCAATACAGGCACCGAAGGCTTCATTGTAAACATGGCACAGTTGAGACTAAATTATTCAATATATCCTCATCTTAACCATTTGTTGCTCATCTATACGTTTATGTAGGCTCCCCAACGGCCGAGCGGTAAAGTCCCTGAACACTGGTATTTCGGTCCGAGGTTCGTATTCCGGGAACGGGCTGGCGACATGAGCGCTCTCGTGGTTTTCTCGGTATGTAAAGTGTACACTAGTCAGCTTCCCTTAGAAAGTCCTCCCCGAAGGCATCCCTCCCTTCTGTGTAGTGTTTTAGGGCGGAATACGTAAGTAATAATAATATACCTACCTTTCTAAGGGAAACTGGCTCGTATACACGTTACACATGGGAAAAACCACGAAAACGCCCATGCAGCCAGCCCGTTCTCGGGATTCGAACCTCGGACCGAACTACCAGTGTTCAGCGACTTTACCGCTCGGCCGCTGGTGGGCCCTAACAAAAATTGATATTAGTACTTGTTGTTGTTGTGTTGTGACTAAGCACAGTTAACATCAGAACAAGCACACGAAATTTATCGTGGCAAGGAGTGCAAAATTGCCCCTTTCGTCGCTAGAGCCTTGAGCACCTTTCAGTTGACATTGCGACTTTGCTCAGTTCTGCCCCCCCCCCAGTTTTGATGGGAAGCACCCCGCGGGGTTGGTTCGGAGAGTCTTCTACCTCTCTTTCCTTACCATCAACTTCTCGAGAGGACTTTCGGTTCGTTCCATATTTAGAGTATCCCCATACCACACAGACACTATACATTTATAAACATCCATGTCTTCTCCAGAATTCGAACCCACGCCCATAGTTATGGTAGTCAGCTTCGCTAACCACTATCCTGGCTTGGCGGTTGATATCAGTACTTAAATATATTTGATAATACTTTTCATGACTGTGTTCATAACAACACTTGTCACTTCTATTAACATCAGAAACGTTTTTCTAAATTGATGTTTCAAATTTAGTTACGGAAAATTGCAAAAATTTCCCTTATCATTTTGCATACAATCCTAAAATTAAATACGCATGTCAATGTTTTACGTGTGGGATAATTTTTTCTTTTATGTTTTGTTTCCGAATGAGTATAATCTTTTATGAAATATAACTGAAGGAAACGGGGCACTGCGCAAAACAAGCAAAAATTGTAAAAATTACTAAATAATGGTAATTTTTGCAAAACTTATCATTTACTATGTCAAGGCATCAATATTTAAATCATTTAAAATACTTTAATAAGTATATGGCTACGATCAACAGGCGCAAAATAAAGACCCTGTAAAGAGCTTATAAGCACACTGTACAGTGACCGAATCGTTTATTTTTGGATTTGGTTTGGTGGCAAAGAGCAGAAAGTGCAATACAATACATGTTCAAATTTCTTTTGAATAGTAGGCAGCAATTGATGGTGTACAATAGCTATATTGACTTGATCACTGACATTTCCACTGGCAAAGTTAAGTTACTAACTTTTGAGCATGAAACTCGATACCAAACCAATACAGGCACCGAAGGCTTCATTGTAAACATGGCACAGTTGAGACTAAATTATTCAATATATCCTCATCTTAACCATTTGTTGCTCATCTATACGTTTATGTAGGCTCCCCAACGGCCGAGCGGTAAAGTCCCTGAACACTGGTATTTCGGTCCGAGGTTCGTATTCCGGGAACGGGCTGGCGACATGAGCGCTCTCGTGGTTTTCTCGGTATGTAAAGTGTACACTAGTCAGCTTCCCTTAGAAAGTCCTCCCCGAAGGCATCCCTCCCTTCTGTGTAGTGTTTTAGGGCGGAATACGTAAGTAATAATAATATACCTACCTTTCTAAGGGAAACTGGCTCGTATACACGTTACACATGGGAAAAACCACGAAAACGCCCATGCAGCCAGCCCGTTCTCGGGATTCGAACCTCGGACCGAACTACCAGTGTTCAGCGACTTTACCGCTCGGCCGCTGGTGGGCCCTAACAAAAATTGATATTAGTACTTGTTGTTGTTGTGTTGTGACTAAGCACAGTTAACATCAGAACAAGCACACGAAATTTATCGTGGCAAGGAGTGCAAAATTGCCCCTTTCGTCGCTAGAGCCTTGAGCACCTTTCAGTTGACATTGCGACTTTGCTCAGTTCTGCCCCCCCCCCAGTTTTGATGGGAAGCACCCCGCGGGGTTGGTTCGGAGAGTCTTCTACCTCTCTTTCCTTACCATCAACTTCTCGAGAGGACTTTCGGTTCGTTCCATATTTAGAGTATCCCCATACCACACAGACACTATACATTTATAAACATCCATGTCTTCTCCAGAATTCGAACCCACGCCCATAGTTATGGTAGTCAGCTTCGCTAACCACTATCCTGGCTTGGCGGTTGATATCAGTACTTAAATATATTTGATAATACTTTTCATGACTGTGTTCATAACAACACTTGTCACTTCTATTAACATCAGAAACGTTTTTCTAAATTGATGTTTCAAATTTAGTTACGGAAAATTGCAAAAATTTCCCTTATCATTTTGCATACAATCCTAAAATTAAATACGCATGTCAATGTTTTACGTGTGGGATAATTTTTTCTTTTATGTTTTGTTTCCGAATGAGTATAATCTTTTATGAAATATAACTGAAGGAAACGGGGCACTGCGCAAAACAAGCAAAAATTGTAAAAATTACTAAATAATGGTAATTTTTGCAAAACTTATCATTTACTATGTCAAGGCATCAATATTTAAATCATTTAAAATACTTTAATAAGTATATGGCTACGATCAACAGGCGCAAAATAAAGACCCTGTAAAGAGCTTATAAGCACACTGTACAGTGACCGAATCGTTTATTTTTGGATTTGGTTTGGTGGCAAAGAGCAGAAAGTGCAATACAATACATGTTCAAATTTCTTTTGAATAGTAGGCAGCAATTGATGGTGTACAATAGCTATATTGACTTGATCACTGACATTTCCACTGGCAAAGTTAAGTTACTAACTTTTGAGCATGAAACTCGATACCAAACCAATACAGGCACCGAAGGCTTCATTGTAAACATGGCACAGTTGAGACTAAATTATTCAATATATCCTCATCTTAACCATTTGTTGCTCATCTATACGTTTATGTAGGCTCCCCAACGGCCGAGCGGTAAAGTCCCTGAACACTGGTATTTCGGTCCGAGGTTCGTATTCCGGGAACGGGCTGGCGACATGAGCGCTCTCGTGGTTTTCTCGGTATGTAAAGTGTACACTAGTCAGCTTCCCTTAGAAAGTCCTCCCCGAAGGCATCCCTCCCTTCTGTGTAGTGTTTTAGGGCGGAATACGTAAGTAATAATAATATACCTACCTTTCTAAGGGAAACTGGCTCGTATACACGTTACACATGGGAAAAACCACGAAAACGCCCATGCAGCCAGCCCGTTCTCGGGATTCGAACCTCGGACCGAACTACCAGTGTTCAGCGACTTTACCGCTCGGCCGCTGGTGGGCCCTAACAAAAATTGATATTAGTACTTGTTGTTGTTGTGTTGTGACTAAGCACAGTTAACATCAGAACAAGCACACGAAATTTATCGTGGCAAGGAGTGCAAAATTGCCCCTTTCGTCGCTAGAGCCTTGAGCACCTTTCAGTTGACATTGCGACTTTGCTCAGTTCTGCCTCCCCCCCCCAGTTTTGATGGGAAGCACCCCGCGGGGTTGGTTCGGAGAGTCTTCTACCTCTCTTTCCTTACCATCAACTTCTCGAGAGGACTTTCGGTTCGTTCCATATTTAGAGTATCCCCATACCACACAGACACTATACATTTATAAACATCCATGTCTTCTCCAGAATTCGAACCCACGCCCATAGTTATGGTAGTCAGCTTCGCTAACCACTATCCTGGCTTGGCGGTTGATATCAGTACTTAAATATATTTGATAATACTTTTCATGACTGTGTTCATAACAACACTTGTCACTTCTATTAACATCAGAAACGTTTTTCTAAATTGATGTTTCAAATTTAGTTACGGAAAATTGCAAAAATTTCCCTTATCATTTTGCATACAATCCTAAAATTAAATACGCATGTCAATGTTTTACGTGTGGGATAATTTTTTCTTTTATGTTTTGTTTCCGAATGAGTATAATCTTTTATGAAATATAACTGAAGGAAACGGGGCACTGCGCAAAACAAGCAAAAATTGTAAAAATTACTAAATAATGGTAATTTTTGCAAAACTTATCATTTACTATGTCAAGGCATCAATATTTAAATCATTTAAAATACTTTAATAAGTATATGGCTACGATCAACAGGCGCAAAATAAAGACCCTGTAAAGAGCTTATAAGCACACTGTACAGTGACCGAATCGTTTATTTTTGGATTTGGTTTGGTGGCAAAGAGCAGAAAGTGCAATACAATACATGTTCAAATTTCTTTTGAATAGTAGGCAGCAATTGATGGTGTACAATAGCTATATTGACTTGATCACTGACATTTCCACTGGCAAAGTTAAGTTACTAACTTTTGAGCATGAAACTCGATACCAAACCAATACAGGCACCGAAGGCTTCATTGTAAACATGGCACAGTTGAGACTAAATTATTCAATATAT
This sequence comes from Stegodyphus dumicola, assembly GCF_044657685.1. NCBI lineage: Eukaryota > Metazoa > Arthropoda > Arachnida > Araneae > Eresidae > Stegodyphus > Stegodyphus dumicola. Next base: position 126,987,227 of record NC_140771.1, on the reverse strand, counting down.
CCTCATCTTAACCATTTGTTGCTCATCTATACGTTTATGTAGGCTCCCCAACGGCCGAGCGGTAAAGTCCCTGAACACTGGTATTTCGGTCCGAGGTTCGTATTCCGGGAACGGGCTGGCGACATGAGCGCTCTCGTGGTTTTCTCGGTATGTAAAGTGTACACTAGTCAGCTTCCCTTAGAAAGTCCTCCCCGAAGGCATCCCTCCCTTCTGTGTAGTGTTTTAGGGCGGAATACGTAAGTAATAATAATATACCTACCTTTCTAAGGGAAACTGGCTCGTATACACGTTACACATGGGAAAAACCACGAAAACGCCCATGCAGCCAGCCCGTTCTCGGGATTCGAACCTCGGACCGAACTACCAGTGTTCAGCGACTTTACCGCTCGGCCGCTGGTGGGCCCTAACAAAAATTGATATTAGTACTTGTTGTTGTTGTGTTGTGACTAAGCACAGTTAACATCAGAACAAGCACACGAAATTTATCGTGGCAAGGAGTGCAAAATTGCCCCTTTCGTCGCTAGAGCCTTGAGCACCTTTCAGTTGACATTGCGACTTTGCTCAGTTCTGCCTCCCCCCCCCCAGTTTTGATGGGAAGCACCCCGCGGGGTTGGTTCGGAGAGTCTTCTACCTCTCTTTCCTTACCATCAACTTCTCGAGAGGACTTTCGGTTCGTTCCATATTTAGAGTATCCCCATACCACACAGACACTATACATTTATAAACATCCATGTCTTCTCCAGAATTCGAACCCACGCCCATAGTTATGGTAGTCAGCTTCGCTAACCACTATCCTGGCTTGGCGGTTGATATCAGTACTTAAATATATTTGATAATACTTTTCATGACTGTGTTCATAACAACACTTGTCACTTCTATTAACATCAGAAACGTTTTTCTAAATTGATGTTTCAAATTTAGTTACGGAAAATTGCAAAAATTTCCCTTATCATTTTGCATACAATCCTAAAATTAAATACGCATGTCAATGTTTTACGTGTGGGATAATTTTTTCTTTTATGTTTTGTTTCCGAATGAGTATAATCTTTTATGAAATATAACTGAAGGAAACGGGGCACTGCGCAAAACAAGCAAAAATTGTAAAAATTACTAAATAATGGTAATTTTTGCAAAACTTATCATTTACTATGTCAAGGCATCAATATTTAAATCATTTAAAATACTTTAATAAGTATATGGCTACGATCAACAGGCGCAAAATAAAGACCCTGTAAAGAGCTTATAAGCACACTGTACAGTGACCGAATCGTTTATTTTTGGATTTGGTTTGGTGGCAAAGAGCAGAAAGTGCAATACAATACATGTTCAAATTTCTTTTGAATAGTAGGCAGCAATTGATGGTGTACAATAGCTATATTGACTTGATCACTGACATTTCCACTGGCAAAGTTAAGTTACTAACTTTTGAGCATGAAACTCGATACCAAACCAATACAGGCACCGAAGGCTTCATTGTAAACATGGCACAGTTGAGACTAAATTATTCAATATATCCTCATCTTAACCATTTGTTGCTCATCTATACGTTTATGTAGGCTCCCCAACGGCCGAGCGGTAAAGTCCCTGAACACTGGTATTTCGGTCCGAGGTTCGTATTCCGGGAACGGGCTGGCGACATGAGCGCTCTCGTGGTTTTCTCGGTATGTAAAGTGTACACTAGTCAGCTTCCCTTAGAAAGTCCTCCCCGAAGGCATCCCTCCCTTCTGTGTAGTGTTTTAGGGCGGAATACGTAAGTAATAATAATATACCTACCTTTCTAAGGGAAACTGGCTCGTATACACGTTACACATGGGAAAAACCACGAAAACGCCCATGCAGCCAGCCCGTTCTCGAAACGACCAATCGTTCAAAAAAGAATTATTGTTGTAATATCTTTGAGTCGCATATGTTCATTTTACTATGATAACTATCTTTGCGTTTTATTGCAAGACGTTTCATGGCTACTTTGTTTTATTTCGCAGACCAGACTGCATTCCACTAGGAGGAGAATGTGAAATGTTAACAGGGCCCAACTGCTGTGGCATAAGGACGCGATGCCACTATAAGGACACCCAGATTATGGGCAATATGAATCCTTATCATTATCGCCCCACAGTATGGATTAACAAATGCCGTGAATATAAACTGGGAGTATGGCTTGACGAGATTGGAAACTGGTTCAGCAGCTGGGGCTAAATATACATAATATGTCATTTTGATTGTGAATAAACTGCTTTATATAAACAAAGATTTTCTCATTTTAAGTTCTCTATTCATTATTTATAAAACTATTTTGTATACGAATATTCTAAACCCGGTTCATTTGCATTTAATAGGAAGAATATATTTCAAATAATTCATAATCAGACTTATTTTCATAAAAATGAAAATGGTTTATTTTTAAACATATAATTTTTGGTAAAAATCTGACTTTTTAAAGATATTTTGAATACAATAAGTTTTGAAGCATATATTTTATTTTCAGGTGACTAACACATACAAAGGCAATAACACCCAATTATATTTTTGCAAAAATGCTTTAATTGCTTTAGTTTTTATATTTACTTATTTTTAACAACATAATTGTTTTAAATTTGTTAAAAAATATCTTATCGACGAAAGAGGAAAAACACAAGTTGGAAATTAATCATAATTTAAATTCAGAAATACTTATAAAATGTATTGTTGCGTGTGTAAGGGTTCGTAATGGGTTGAATGCACAAGTCCGATGATAGGTTTAATATAGCCTATTTTTATCAAAAGAGATGTTTCAGGACTCTCATAAATATGCGTAGAGATGTTCCCAGGATTACACAGTATAATCAGTAGTTACACTTCAAACTACTAAGAATGTTAAACACAACGCAATGCAAAGCGCATCTAAAGAGAAAGCTAATACGATGACCTGCAGAACCAGTACCTCCTACATACAAAGCCACGGCACGGCTGACACTATGTCACTAAAGTCGTCCTTATCTACAGACAGCATGGTTGCCACATGAAGCCACTTATCGCTGTTATTCCCTTAAGACGAGAATGCCCCCTTGCAGAAGGTTTACATCATTTGGTTTTAAATAAATAAATATGTATATCCGATTTGCCCTTCATCAACTGCATTTCCTAATTTCAAATACGTATCTTAACTTTTCTTAAATAATTTTACACTTAAAATAATAGAACAGAAATTGATTTAACATAATTCAGATGGTGGTAATAAAATACATGTTTAAGATCTGGCTGTCGCTGGTTTGTTTTTTGAATATATGTTTTACTAAATATCCTCTTCCTTAATAAAAAGGCAACAATAATGCATAATTACAAGTTAACAGTTGATTAAAACTAAAAACCGCTAATCCTAAATTTATTAATCATGTTTTATTTTTGCAATACCAGTTTTTAACAACATTTGCAACATAAACACATATTTGTTTAGTAATTTTCCGGTTTTGATCTTATTCACTTCCCTGTAGGATTGAATTTCGTAACATATAATAAACCTGGAGTATGATTTGAATATTATTTTTGAGCAATATAAAAAATACTGTTTTTGAGCATATATTAGTATTTATTCAGTGTTAATTTTCAATACAGGCGCAAAAAATTCCATACATTTACGCTTTTCAATTAGATTCCTATTTTTGAAGAATATGTAATTGCATCTTTCTCAATAACAAAAAAGGAAAATTGCAAAAATTCAACAAACTTTACACTTATTTGGAATCCAAAATTCTCAAGTTTCATTCTTATCATTTCTTGTTTAATATGTACATATATAATTTTCTTGTAACTAGTAAATTTTTGTTCCTAAAAATCATTTAATTGTAACTTATCTAAGAATTTTTTAGCAAATGATAAATATGAAGCTGTATAATTGATATGCACTTACTGGAATTTTTTTATCAGGATAAACAGCAGAAACTTTTGAAACATCTAAATAGATCAAATGCCCTCAATTTTTAGAATTGTAAGGAATGAGGAGTTTAGTGTTAAGGTAAGATTTAAAATTTCAGAATAATTTCCGATCTTTATTAAGGAAGTAGCACAACTAGGGTGCAAAACGCATTAAAAAAAGACTTATTTTTTACCTGAAATTTTTCTACCAGTACAATTATAACTAGAAATAATAGGAAATGACACCATGTATAATAGTGAGAAAAAGGGGAGTATATGTTTATTTAGGAAACTTCATGCTACTTACTTTTTATTACAGTAAATCCCTTTGAGAAAAAATAACTTAGTACAAATGTATGAGGCCTTACAGCTGGGAAGAAATGAAAGTACTTTTTCATTTGAGTTTATTTTTTATAGAGTTATCAGATGCACTTTCCCCTGTATACGTACAACTATATTTCTAGAAATTTTATTTCTTTGACAGAATTAAACATAGAATAAAATGAAAATAATATATTAGTAAATGTCTATAAAAATTAGTCATCTGGAATTGTATTTGACTACAAATTGTACATACTTCCTTCTTACAGTTTAAAATTAATGTAACAAACACGTCTGTTTCAATTAAAATAAGATTAGAAAATTTCAAGATATTGATTTTAAAATATAAACGAAAGTAATATTAATTGACAAAGTATTTTATCTTCAAAAATGAATATTTCTTTAATTCATGATGAAAAAGCTTAGTATATTACATAACAAACCTTAGAGCTTTTGCACTTTTCTATGATAATTGCAAATATTTCCCTTTTTGTGTGTGTGTATGCATGCATGCATTTTGGAATAGGTGGCAAAGATTTCACAACACAAATAGAAACAGCACTTTTTTATTCAACATATTATACACATTCTGCAGAAAATAGTCATTTAAAAAATGAATTACAAGTCTGAAAATATTAAGAAAAAATAGATTAGTTTCACTCTCTTATTTTGTACCTTAAACACATAACATATTTCGTGTCTGCTACATACATAAACTATTTTTTTAATGTTTTCAATTTCAGTTTCTTAGTTAAATTATTGCTTAAAAGATTATCATTTAACTTTTTGCAGTAATTATTTAGAAAAATTTTTAGTATTTTGCCAAGTAAAAGGTATTCAAAACCCAGTTCATTTATACAATAACTTGACATCTCAATTAAAGCATATGTTGTGTGAGATAGTGCAAACTGAGTTTCTTTGGTTAGGGAACCAGATGCTAAATTCAAATTTTTCCAACTATCTAACCAATTCCAAAATTTGTTCATAAAAATATTTTTTTCATCATTGTCTGCCACAGTGAATAGTGTTTCAAATATATTATTTTTATGAACCCCTTTAAAAATATATTTTACATTTACAATTAACCCCCAGGTGTTTATTATTTTAATAAATTTTCCAGTTTCTTGAAAGTTTATTATTTCTTTCTGCTGCCCAAAAGAAAACAATGCTTCAACAACATTATCATTAAAAATCTGCAATGCAAGCTTTACACTTTGTTTTTCTAAGTTAGTTGAATAGAGAGCTTTTATTGTCAGACCATAAGCATACTTTAATAATTTACCAGTTTCAAATTCATGTATTTTTTAATACAAGAAAAAGATGCAGTTTCAATATGTGAAGCATCATCAAAACTTGGAAAAAACATACTCTGATTATTACTTTTTTGATTTACCCAGTTATTTCTTATACATTTTAAAATATGCACTGTATCAATAATAAAAAACAATGGCCTAGATTTGTCAACAGGATTTGAATAAACGATACTAACTTTAGGTGGTTCTGAAAACAGAGACATAGCCTTTTTATTAATTGAATTATTTTCGGTGACAACAGCAATAATTGTAAACCCAATATTTTCTAATCCCACTACAATTTTTTTAATGTAAATATGCAAGTTATCTGAACTAAGTGTTTTTACTGGCAAAATATGTACAACATCCTTATAAACAGATAAACAGGCTACGAATCATGAAAACATATGCACTAGATGCAGCATTTTTACAATTATATGCCATTCCACACAAATTACCACCTTTATAATCGAAAGCTTGATTTAGGTGGATTTCATCAATCATTAAAATAAAAAGCAGATATTTTTTTGATAATTCTTGAAATTTAAATTTTATGTAACTTAGGAATTTTTGGTTGAATTGTTCATTTATTGGATGTTTATTAAAATCTGAAAAAATTTTCTGTATGGTCCGTGGATGTGGCATAATAATATTTTCCGAATTTCGAATAAAATTATATGCGTGTCGTGAAATCATGTGAAGTAAAGTAGAAAATATTAAAAAACCTGCGAAATACCTATATTGTTGTTTTTCAAAGTTAAAGTTTGATATTTGCTCAAGGAGAAAATTTATTTCATAGCTCTTATGTGGAATTCTCTCTTTTAAGGTCGTCATCAATTCACTTACAATTTGTAAGTAATGTTGAATATTGTCTTCAGATGAAGCATTAAAACAAATAAGTCTACGCTCTCTAAAATACTTAAAAGATCTTTAAGTTTATTAATTTTTGATGGGATTAGGTCTTGCTTCAAAGATTTAATTGGTACATTTCTAATGGCTACAGATATATTCAAATTACAATTTCTATAATACTCGTCCAACCTAAAACCATACGAAATTATTTGAATTTTTTATTATAAAGATTTTACTATAACGATTAGACATATTCGGTTACTTTAGCTACTATCTCATGTTTTAAAACTGCACGTTTATATTAAATTTATCACAATACTAAGGTAGCAGATTCGTCTATTTATATGCAAGATAATAGTAAGAACGGCTCATACCTGTGTAGTACATGAAGGCAATCACAAGAAAGAGTTTGGAATAATCTTTCATGATTATGGGGTGAGACAAAAAAAAATCCATTAAATATAAAGTTCAATATTTCCTTTACTGAGCCAAAATAATTTTTTACCTGGCATTTCAACGTAACTTCTTTATTTTCTCTCATAAACTTTACGTTTTCAGCTATTCATGGTTTTATTTGCTTTAATTTTTATACAATTTTAAAAGAACAAACTGTTTTCATTACGGCAAGCAAGTTTTTTAGCTCAAAAGGTACGTTAGCCCAGATGGATTATTAGTCTCGAATTTTGCGTTGAATCACTATAAATGGTTTTCAAGGTGTTGCTACCAAATATTACTGCCCTGTATTATTTTTAAAGGGTAATGAATAACCTGCATTAATGTATGCATGTTTCTCGCATTGTGAAAAAACGCTGGTACCTACAGTTATAAAATTTTGAATAATGTAGTCTTCCACCTAAACATGTGCACTTGGAAACTCGAATTGAATTTCAGATACTTTTATTAACTCTTTCATATTTTGTAAAACTTTAATGTATGTTTGATTAACAAATAAAGCTCTCAGCGATTTTAAAGCGAGCAGAGCAACATTGTACGGAATAAAACATTTTTGTCTCCACCTCGCAAGGCTGTATACGAGAAATTCTAAAGATATGCTGTTTTTAAATGTTCTGTGATTTTGCTTTTGAGTTTAATTTCATGTGCAAGTGTGAAGAACGTTATATTTAATAAATCAAGTTACATAAAACGTTCACATATGATAGACTGAGAAAAGACTGAAAACAAATAGAAAAATGTATGCCAACACTTAATACTGCATCCAGAATTCTAAACATATGCTACTAGGCTACTTTTAATATTTTGTAATTTTGCTCCTGAATTGTATATAGAGTAATTGCGAAGAAAATGATTCTTAGCAATAAAATTCAAACGACAAAAATATTGGTTAGCAGTAATGAGTGCAGCAACAGACTGGTAGACTGTGAACTCAGCAACAGCGTAAAAAACTCACAAACCCTCTTTGGCGACTTTTAAAATCTGAAACCTTTCATAATTTTTTTTTTAATCTCTAAATTTATTCCTTGGTTGTTTCCTAGCTTTTATTCTTATTTTTATCCTAAAATTATTAATATAATAAATTTCAAAAGTCTTGTAATTAAATTGCGATTTAATAATTACCATACATATGATGGAATATGGTTACAGAAGTCATCTATTACAACAGAGTTTTTGGTATTTTACCTAAGCAGCGACACTTCCTAAAGGACATACAAAGAATTTTCAACTTTGTCATCCAATTCTTTCATGCTATTGCTGGAAACGCGTCAAATTGGTAATCGGATGCCCGGAGTTCGAATCACAGTTAGGGCATCACTGATTCTTAATGTTTTCTGGCTTTGAAAAATACCTGACTGATCTACAGACTTTCTGTGGAAACCTACTAATATTACTTTATAAGGAAACATTCATTCATATTGGATAATCCCGGCACCATTGACAATCAGATATAAGACCAGTCTTTAACCCTTTGTGGCACAGTGTGCCGGTTACTATAGGTTACTCTGAACCTTCTTTATTTATAATAGATGGCAGATCAACACAAACCAGTCCATATATTTCAGCCATGTTTAGTTTTTCAAGACCCTCATTTTTCAAAGAAATCTTTCACATTCTTTTAGGATATAAAAGCAATTGTTTGAAAAGAAATTTCTATGTTTTTTTGGCTGTATGCTAATCTCCTTATTCTATATTATTTTTAATATTTTACCTTGAAATCGTGCCTAAAATCGAACGGCGAACCCGAGGTGTGCCCAGATCAGGCGCACCAAGACACTAGGATAACTGTATTCTTTGTTTCTCCGCATCTCATCGGTCAGTTCGTTGACAACAGAAAGGCGTGTCCACACATGTGTTTCATTTCCTGTTCTTCTCTTTCTCTCTCTCTCTCTCTCTCTTTTTTTTTTTTTTTTTTTTTTTTTTTTTTTTTGAGAGGACGTTTGGTTATTAACTAACAAATTGTTGGGGTGATTTTCTAAAGGTCAAGAGTAATTTTATCAGTTAGCTGTTTTCTTTTTCCCTAGAGCATAGAGCAGTTCTCTTTTTCTCTATCGCTTTCGTTCAAAGTTTAGCTCTACGTTTAGTAGTTTTGAGTTTTAGATGTTTATTTAATTTTATTTTTACAGTTTATAATTTATTTAATTGTAGATATAATATTAGTTTATTTTTTCGGATTTTTGATTATTTTCCAAACGGATCGTAGAGGGCTGACCATTTCTGAAGCACTGAAAGTGCTACACGAATTGCTTCAGATAGTGAATCTGATACAGATCCCGGTACATGTGCAAAACATACAATATTGGGTTGTGCTTTTTCAAAGGTGGTGTCACTTTCTTCGAAAAGTACCACCATGGACAAAATAGACTAGTGTAAATATGAAATGTAAATAATGTAAATATCATATACCCAAGTTACGTTTTTTTTTTCATTCATACGCATGTAATCATCATATAACCAATAAAGAGCCTTTTAGGGGGCTGTAGAGTAGCAGGTATTCCCGTGGCACAGCCTAGGTAATGCTAAATCTGCTACGGTATTCAGAATCTAGTGTTTTTTAATTGTAGGCAAAATCTCTTACTCTTTTACATGCTTCCCAGCAATGCTAGTTTCAGCACTCTTTCGAAGCTCTATTCAACCAGTGTGCCCGCTTCGGGCGCACTCATAGACTCAAAACGATAAGTGCTATCTTCACAAAATTTTACTTTTGTACTTCTCCAGGCCTAATTAGACTGCCTACCTTTTTTTTATCGAAATTCCAACTTTAAAAGGTAGCGTGCTGGAAAGGGTTAACCATTCAACGAATGACTGGCTTCGAAAGGTGAAGTGTAGAATAAGTGTCATCGAATGTTTAATACAGAAACGAAACGAGCTTGCAATCAAAAATAAAGATTAAGCAAATTTTGATCCCTTCATCGTCAGGACTGCAATAAAATCTTCTAAATGTGGAATATATTATATTAAATGATCATTCAAAACCAAAATAATATTAATAAATAAAGGAAGAAAATAATAATAAAGATCACAGTAGCTAAAATAAAGAATTACGATTCTCTAGAAAATAACAATGCGATCCAGAACACAAAAATTTGATGGTTAAAAAATCTTCAATGCCATGTATTGATACATGTAGTAGCTACGCACTGATACGTGTAGTAGAGGAGCATCTAGACATACTCACATAAAACTACGAACATTTTTCTTTCGGTTTGATGTACCACTCTTGCGCTATTATTGTCCAATACCTTAGAAGAGTTAAGTGATATAAATCATATCTTCAAAGAATCTTTGCATGCTCATCGAAGAACTAACATCTGAAAGCATCTGATATCTTTATATTCCACGTATTCTTCCGCTTCAAAGTTTCCATAAGAGCGTGCGTCTTTCATTCGTGAATAGAATGTTTGTCCACATTTTAACCTTTTAATGACATATTGCTGTGAAATGAAATAATGATTTCTCTTGAGGTTTTACGGCTTTACATTTTTACGCTTAGAAGTATATATGTATACATATATGTGTGTGTGTGAAACCCTCTTTATGTCAGCCGACAGTAGATTATCATCCCTTCCGAAACGTTTCTATTCAAGGATATTTGACTCCCTTATAGTCCTCAGAAGCTGACACATTTTAAAAATTCTGCAAATGAAATTTATATACATCAGTAAGCAAAATATATTAATTCACTAATAAAATCACAGTTACTGTGGCTTTCAGTGAAGATTCGTTGCGATGCTATACGTCTAGCATTCGATATTAATACATATATAGCAATTGCGACATACAAAGATAGTTTTCGGTGTTATAATTTGTTGTCGTCTTATGCTGAATGGTTTATTAAGGTATTTAAGAACATCGTCCAGTATGGCAGTCCCAACTGAAAAGACATGTGTATATTTTTAATTCGTGTCGGCGTCATATACTTAAAATGCCACAGTATGAGACACAAGCTTCTACTAGACTACCATATGTATATAATCAGTTTTCATTTGGCTGTTTGCTCAGTGACTCTGCTCAGAACAACGCTATTTATAAGGCGTTCTCTGAGCTTTATCTATGAGAAGTGCAGCACTGTTTACCCGAAAAAACGCAAAACTTGTGCTCTTCTTTTAAGCACTGTTCTCTTCTGGAACCCAGCGTTTACTGCTTTTTCTCCCCTCCTTCTTATAACCTATAATATGCTGTGGAGTATATGTCGTATACATAAAAACCACCATTAGTCAGCTAAACCAATAGTGGTTTGGTTTAGCTGACTAATGGTGTTTATGGTCCAACAATGGTCAAACAATGGTCCTGGTACATTTTAATAGAGATATCGAAGATTTCAGGATAAATCGCATTCTGTGAAGTAGCTTTCGACCATTAATTGTTAGATATTTATCACAATCTTGTTCAATCGTTTAATTTATCTTTGACAGAAGTATATATGTATTTGTCAAATATTCTGCTTCTCAGGCCTGGTGTTACAGATAATTAAAACAGTGGGGCTTTTCGGCCGTTATGCTAACACCCATTGGAACGACCGCCTTCCTGTTGGCGAAAAGAAAAAAAAAATGTGATACACAGTTATTCCCAGTTTTTCAACACGAGTACAACGGCCACTAGATGCTTCTGAAGTAAAATGTTTGGTTCGAATAATAATAAACTTTACATTCTCAAACGAAATCCGTTGAAATAAGCATAAAAACTCAAGATCCCAATCTATTTCACCTCCAAAAATTAGATCAGTAGTGCCCAACCTTTGGCCTATCGCGAACACATTTCCAAAACATCAACATTTTTGTTAAACATGTTTCCAAACTTATGTGATAGATCTGAAATGTTAATTTCGGCAAATGGGTTTGAGATGAATAATAATATTAGTTGAACTTTATGGAAATCAGAGAAGCACAGTTCAAAATTATTTTTCAATGCATTTAGGTTTTCCGAGTATTTCTCTGTTTCAATTGCCTTGTGGTTATTAATATGGCTTGATAAATTCTAAAAATGTGTGAAATTTGTTTCTTTCATCTGATTTATCCACAAATTTAACTTTATCTGAAAAGAAGTTACAGTCCCAGTCAATTGAAAAAGTTTTTTCTTTCTTCCCTGGAGATCTTCGTTCAGTTTGTTCAGTTTAACTGTTACATCCGTGAGAAAATACAGATCGGATAACCAATTATTATCGTTCAATTCTTTATAATTTTTGTTTCCGGATTCCAAAAACTGCTTTATAGGCGAAAGAAGTTCTACAAATAGTTGAGGTACTTTTCCCCTGCTGAGCCATCTAACATCGGAATGAAGCAATAAGATTCCATGTTCCCTATCAAGTTCATCAGTCAGCAATCAATTATTTTATAACGTCTTGCAAGATATCTCTTATGACTATAAATGCTTACCATATTTTAACAATTAAAAAATATAAATGAATGTTATATATATATATACATATATTTGTTCATAGTACCTAATCAGGCTGGCGAGCACACACAAAACGAGCACACTTGGGCTCGCGAGTACAAGGTTGAGCACTGCTGAATTAGGTATTGGAAATGCCTATCAAAACGTTACTTCTAAAATTTCTGTCATTAGTAGAAAAGAATCCTGAAAAGTTCTAGAAAAATTCTGCTGTTTACGCTTCGATTCCCATTTAAAGACAAATTGTTATTTGCATTAAATGATTTCCTAATAAAGTTTCTGACTATTTATTATTAACAACAGCTAACAAAATTAAAACATTTTAATTGGGTTTTATGTATTGGTGTACTCAATTATTTCGATTTTTGCCTTTGTTACTCGAGGCTGTTTCTCATTCATAACGAAAACTCATGTATGTGAAGTGAAATCAAATATTTCGATGGCTAATCTTTGGAATATGGTAACAGGTAGTTTGGCGACATTTTGGTAAGGCGATAAAGGTTACTAGCTAGGACTTTAGCAGTGTATATGGATAAAGTCAAGAGTGTGCGCAATGTCATTTTTGTGCAATTCTGGGATTTTTTTTAATTGAAAATAGGTCGACGTGTACATGGATGATACCGTGTATGTGCAATCCTTAAAAACGCGGCAAACAGTGGGCGATTCTGCACTTTGTCCCAATTTCGCACCTAATCTTCGTCATGATTAAGCACTTTTGTTCCATAAAAGTTTTAATCAAATATATCTCTAATTCCCTGAATTGATATACCCGTAGTAAATTTGTTCCCTGTATTTAGAAGACATGGATAAGAACGAATCCCTAATCCGCCAAGTCATGAAAACACTACCACTGATGCAATAGAACAGATATTATTATTTGTGAAAACTACAAATGTGCCTATTTTATGGCAATTTTTTCCATTTAAATTTTCTCGTCAGCATTTTGAGATTAAGATTTGACATTTCCAATGTAATCATCTGCAACTGTTTTGTTTTGATTAGAAAGCAAAATAAGAAATGATTCATTTTAGAAATGGCTCCTAAAATTCATATATGTCTCGAAGGTTACATAAATGCACTTTCCGAGGGAAAATATTCGTATCAACGAACTGTAAAACAACGTAAAACATGAGGTTATTGTATTTAAAAAAAGGTATGTTTAATATATTAAATTTGAAAGCAGAAAAGGTTGAAGCTGAAAATAAAAACGAAACAAATGGCCGAAAAAGCACAGTTTAAAACTGTTCGATCCCTGGTAAGTTTCAAGAAAGGGAAATCTCTAATTTTTAAAGAAAATCCACCGACTCAAAAATCCATTGCATAGGAAATGGGAATGTCTTTTATCATTGTAAGTAAAATAAAAAATTAAACCTAAAGTTCATCTGCTTTTGCCAAAGCCTATTGCGGAAAAAAATCAAATTGTAGGAAATTGCATGAAAAATATCTAGCTGCTGATAAAAGAAAATTTCCGTAACACTTGATGGAGTATGGGTATGTTTAAGTGACTATAATAAAAAATAAATTTTTCTATTACTTACCTGATGAAAATGAAGATACGAAATAATTTCGTCAATGTATTAAGCTCTCATCAGGGCTTACAATAGTTGCAGGATTTTGTTGCAACGATAAATTAAAACTTAAAAAGTCTCAGACAAGTCTAAAATTAATTCATTATAATATCAGCAAATATTTAAGAACCAGGTTTTGAAGACAAAATTCCAGCATGGAAGCGACATCAAAAAGATTTGAGCTTCATATGGACAAAGCCTCTAGTTACACGCCTAAGTGAACTGTCGCTTATTTTGGGGGGGGAATGTAAAAAAGAAATAAAATGTATCTCATTTGACGAAATACCTGTAAAATAATTTGATACATCTCCTATGGTGTTTTGCGTTTTAGATTTGTTAAAACGAGTTTTGGGAAAACTGCATCCAAGAACAATAAACAGGCTTTGGAAAAGACCTAAGAGACGTGGGCTAAATTGCCAAGACGGTACTAACGGAAAGTTTACTTTCACAGAAAATTCGAACAAGAACAATATCCAAGGCTATCAGATAATACATGCGAAGCAAATCGCTGCAACAAGTATTCCGCATATGCATGAAATCCAATTATCAAAATTGTTTCGAGCAAGAGCGATAGCCAAAGCTATCGGATAATACATGCGAAGCAAATCGCCGCAAGAAGTACTCCGTATACGTATGAAATCCAATAATCAAAATTGTTTCCTTACAATGCGAACGGCATTTAGCACAGTTACTTTACACTTTTATGGCAGAATGTAAAAGTTGATGGAAGTAGAGAGTAAAAACATCACGTTCAGTTTGCTAAAATTAACCGTGAATTTCACTTTTGGGGAATATGTTTAAATTCGCTTACAACGCAAATGATAAGAATCTAAGTGGTTTTCGTTAAACATCTCGATGACAAAGTATGCGAATAGTTCAAGTGAGCGGATTTCGTATCGTTTCAAAGTAAAACGTATTGCAAGCTGAGAGAAGTGGTTTCTGCAAGTCTCAAGCACAAGTGATTTAGTGAAATAAATTCACATGTGTGTCTAGAATGAATAAGTGAAAAAATCTCTATGAAGCATTAATTTAAAAAGAAATAGCATCACAATCTTTAGTCATACCACTTGGCTCAGCCATTTTCAAAAATGGTTTCAAACACAAAATTTTATTTTCTTTATCTGTAGTTTCTGTGAGACTAAATCTGAAATTTTAACAATTAAGCTGAAAATTGTTTCATGCAAAACTGAAATCCATATACATACCAGTATCATGCTGCAATTCCTTTTTAATCTCATGACTTTTATGTTTTTTAGTTTTGTGACATTAATACTAAAGTATTCGAAATTTCCCTTCAAAACTATAATCTTAAATTTTCTGATTTCATTCTTTCTAAATTATTTTTTTCTTTCAACAAGGTACTGTGATATTTTTTCTTTGTACCCCTTTTTAAGAACGTCTTTCAGATTTATTGTGTCTGCACATTTGAAGTGCAGTTTTTAGTTTTGCATAGGAATTTATTGTTGAAATCGGCTACTATGTTTTTAAATAGGGTACTATTCATTCTGCTTTCAATGATTTTGTATTAGTGCATGTATTTTAAAAAATACAGTTTTCTGACAATTAATTAATAATGTATTCTAAACAGTGTCTCTTTATATTAGCTTAAACTACACATTAACTTCTGTGTAAAATTTCGTGTATTTAACATGTGACATAGAAAGTTTATAAAACTTTAGTTAATACGTTATACAACAAATAGAATTTTATTTATGTCGCTGAAGTTTACTTCATATAGCAGTCATTATTTACTATATAGTTTCACGTTCATCAAAACCACGTATCAAAAACAGATTTTCTTGTTCTATTTAAGCCTTATTTTCTAAGGAAAAAGAAACAAGCTTCCCTCTAAAACAGCTGTTGATGACAGTGTGTTACTGCATATTCCACCACAAAATTCTAGAATTCTCCATTTTTTTTAGAAAACAGAATATTTTTATCTTGAAGGAATAAAGATAGATTCACGTGACATTTGAATAATGTCAGAAGAGAAGCTGTATTGTTAAACTGACAAAATAATGTCATATTTCGCTTCATTCAGTAAGTGGCAACATTTCTGAAGAAGTTTTCTAGGAACAGTTGAGAAGTAATAATAAATATTTATAAAATTGAAAAGAGATTTTCCTCCATTTTTGTAATGTATGTCTTCTGAAGTTCCGTAATAGTACACAATAGAGTCATATTTATCCTAATTTTAATTGTACTGGGGTCACATTCGATAACCCGTAGATTCGATGTCGTAAAAACTAGAAATAGCTTAGTGTTTTTGGTCATGTATATATTTTTATATACACAGGGCTATTATAGTTAAAAGTTCCACTTTTAAACGGCTGTAAAAAAGAGAACCCCTGGTCCTAATAACCTGAAATTTGACTTGAATAATAGAAGTAATGGTAATTTTTTTATGAAAGAAAAAAAAGTGGTTCAAACTTTAAACAATAGTGGCATTTAACGTATCATAATACGTTAATTAAAAGATATGACCTGCGCACTACATATTAGACTTAATAAAAACATGGAGTATATGGAATTCCCATTACAATAAGACCCCGCTTAACGCGGGGGATACGTTCCATCAAAGTAGAGCGTAATGCGAAACAGCGCTAAACGAGGCTATCTTTACATGTAAATATTGGGGTTAGGGGAAGATGGCTAGGAAATTGGTTAGGTATTAAATTTAAAAAGTATGTTTTATTTAATAAAAATAAAACCAAACATTTATTTCTTAAAGCCCAAATTAATACCACATTATTATTTCTTGCAAAAATAAAAACAAAATATAAATAACAAAACGAATATTCTTAAAAAAAAAACAAATAAAATTCTCAGTCAGTCATATTTAGTTAGCCTTCCGCGTTTTCAGTGTTCTGCCTTTTTGTGACAAAAGCATCTAATGTTGTTTGCCTTTTTCTTTTGCGTTGTTCTCTTAAAAGTTCTTCATAAACGGATAGAGCATCTCTAACACCGCGCCTTGCTTTTGAGCTCCTGTCAAAATTCGGATCATTTTCAATGAATTGATCCATTATTTCAGTTATGGTAGACAAACTCCTTTTTACAAACGCCATCGAAAGTTCTTTTTGCTCTTCTTCTGAATCACTGCTGTCAACATTTTTGTTTTCTTCTTGTTCAGTTAATTCCTTGAGCTCATCGTTAGAAAGACTAGCCGCTGCTTCTTGAATTATTTCTTCGACATCTTCCACATTTACCCCTTCAAAATATGTCTGTACAATACCGCACCAAACAAGAAATACAAGTACACTCTTTCGGATATGTATTTGAAACCTATCGCTGCATAATATTTCGGGGAATCCCCGTATGCTGCGAGCGATTTCGTGGAATCCCCGGGTTGAAATAAAAGAGCGCTAAACCGAAACAGCGCTAAACGAAACAGCGTTAAGCGGGGTCTTACTGTATTCTGAATCTGAGAACTCGTCATGACTCTGTTAATGAAGGATCGGTCTGTGCTTCTGAAGCTTTTTTCAGAAGAAGCTAACTGCAGCAACCCTGAAAACGTTCGAGACATTATTGAGTTTTTTTATTTTTCCAGACAAATTCCCATTGCTTCATGTATTATTCGGGTCAAATTTCAGATCCTACTTGCCAGTGGTTCTTTTTTTACAGCATTCGTGAAACTTTAATGGCAATCATCTTGTATATATAATAGTACGCGGCTGAATAGATAAGGCATGTAATTTTTAGGTATTTAGGTTAATTAACCGATTTATCTTACGAGTTTACACTTTACTTTACTTACAATCTACACTATCTCTTTCACCTTTCGAATAGAGTTCTTGAAAGTTAACGAAAGAGCTTTGGCAGTTAAGTTGACAATTGTGACATCTTTTCGCCCAACTTTGATTACTTTATCCGGCGTTAGCCTTTCGCCAGCGGAGTTACTTCAATAGATTAAATTAAGTTGGACCAACTTAATAGACTTTTGATTGTGAATCTCCATACTTAGATTATTTTGAGTTTTAATTCACCTTTTGTGCGATCTGAAAACCCGCAAGGAGTGGAGATTTATATGTGAGCACAATTCATACACTTTCTAAGTTCAAAGTTTCAAATGAAGAGTTTTGTTTTTACGGTTTTCCTCGTGTGTAACGTGAACGGTTACAACCAAAAACATCGCGGACGAAAACGTCGCGGAGAAAACAACGCAAGGAGAAAACGTCGTGCTACAAAACATCGTGGGAGAAAATTAATGAAAATAGAAAATTAATGCAACTTATAGCACTCAAAAGAATTTTAAACCGACATAGTTCACCAACAAAGGCCATTAATAAATCATTTTTATAAAGTTTTTACTGGTAATTTATCATGAAAAGTATAATCTATAAGTTGCATTTAATTAATTAATGCAATAATTTAACTTTTTTAGCAAAAATTTATCAGTCAATAAAAAACTGTGAAAGTAAAAATTATCCTTCTTTACATCTTGCGCTCACAAATCCTTATGAGAACCATATTTCCATTTACAGTTATTAAAGCCTGAAAAAAGCATGTTTGCGATGTTATCGTCATGCGATGATTTGTAGATGCTTTATTTTTTAGCACTATATTTTCGACGACGATGTTTTTAAACTGCGAAGTTTTTGAACCGCTTTGTTTTCGACGACGATGTTTTGTACCACGATGTTTTAGGGCTGCGATGTTTTCTCTTTGCGATTTTTTCTCCCACGATGTTTTGTAGCACGACGTTTTCGCCTTGCGTTTTTTCTCCGCGACGTTTTCGTTCGCGATGTATTTGCCGCGATGTTATCGGCAGACACCAACGTGAACAGGATGCAATTTCTATTAATACGTCCTCCCAAATGATGTCCATTTCCTTAGGCAAGATAGCCTTTGCGTGCTTTTCCATAATCAAGCAAATAAATGGCGATGAAACTTGATAAAATAGCAAAATTTTCATTAACAAATCGAGGGTTCATACCCTCTTCAGGTTAACTGCTGGATTATGTGGAAGCCTGCTACATTTCAACACCCCATGAGTATTATTTTAAGGCCGGGACAAGCGAAATCTACTATATAAATATTTCGATTATATAATTATTCCTGGCGAAGGGAAAAACCAGTGACAATACTCAGAGATCTAACCGTATGAATTTGTTTTACCCTGGAAAACGTTTATTATCTAGAATGATTAGAAGGGCGTTAAATCTCAAGAATTCAATCGGAAGCTTCAACATAAGCCAGGAGGTGAAATGTTTTCGTTGATGCATTCATTACAAACAAATATAAAAATATGATTGTTGATGCGAAACAAACAAATAAAAATGCTGACAATATTCTTTTGAATTATTGAGTAAAAGAACTTTCAAACTACCATTTTTAATTTATTTTTTATTTTAATCACATTAAAGAAACAATATGCAATGATAATTGCAAAAGTAAAATTTTTAAGGCAGAGCTCAGATAAGTCCATTTCGCTACTTTTCTCCTGCTATCTTAAACGGCGAAAAACTTCATTCCCTAAAGGAATACTAAAAATTTTCTTGGGATTTGTTTTGCAAGACTCTTTATAATTTATTGAAAATTTTGATACTTCCATTATTGGTAATTTATTCTTTTACACTCAGATTCTCATTTTATCTCGTAAAAATCCTTTAAGCACAATGAAAATTGGCATAATCCATTAATGAACGTTCATTTTAAAATACTTCTTCAATCCAAATACCTCACAGCTCATTAATTTTGCATATAAATATACTGAAATCACCTGTTCATATTATAAATTACATATTGTTTTTAATGATAAGAAAGGGGAAAAGAGGTTCAATTAAAAGAAACTGGAGTGTTTTTCCAAGTTACTGATTCAGACATAATGTAATAGACCAGCGGTCGCCAACCGGTGGTCCACGAAATTGTTTTGATGTTCCGCTGAAAAATTGCGACATTAGTTATATGTTTATGAAGATTCAGTTTAAAAAATGACGAGTAATAAAACTTATTATAGAATATGGATTATACTTTTTTTTAAATTTTAGCTGCTACTTTTAGCAAAATTCCTTCTGAATTTAGCGACGTTTTAGCTGCTTTTGCAAGTGTATCTAGTGACATTTGAAAGTGAGAGTTGGTATCCATGGATATGCTGCTATTATCAATAACAACCCGAACTGGAATTCTCTTTTCTTTTGAATTAAAACATATGCTATTGTAGTTTTTACGCAGTTTTTCTCCGTGTCAGTTTTTCTCCTTACTAACGCAGTTTTTCTCCGTGTCAATAGGCAACTTAATGGATTTTTTTAGAACCATCTGAAATCTTGTTTATAATTGCATCACTGGAAGTTTATGTTTTTGTTTTGTCTAATGTTGAACCATTGCTGAGTAAGCGATGATTATTATGCTTACAATAACTAAAAATTGGTGGCATAACAATATCAGTTTATTGATATTGCTTTGCGTTTGCCGGTTTGTTCTTGCTTTTCGTGAAGCTCCTTTTCATTAATATGGAAATGTGAAGATTTCTGTACAAGAAGTTTAGATTTTTATACCTTAATGTAATTTTTCAATGTGATCGAAATATGTGTAGTTCACTGATTATTATTGAATAAATGTATTTACTTTTTCTTCTTGTTTTTAATTCATATTAGTGGTTCGCCAAATATAAAATTATATATGTAGTGGTCCATGAAGCTATATGATATATATATATATTACATTTAAGTATGAAATTCGGCATTCTATACAATGCCTAGGAATTGTATAGAATGCCTAAAACTAGCCGGCAATGTAGGAAACGATTCATATTTCACACAT
Source organism: Stegodyphus dumicola (assembly GCF_044657685.1). Lineage (NCBI taxonomy): Eukaryota > Metazoa > Arthropoda > Arachnida > Araneae > Eresidae > Stegodyphus > Stegodyphus dumicola. Next base: position 126,966,697 of record NC_140771.1, on the reverse strand, counting down.
TTCTCAGGCATTCTATAGAATGCCAAATGACAAACCGGCAAAGTATGAAATACATTTCTGATTCGTTTCGAAAAGTCATCCTACTTTAATTTTTTAGGCTGTTATAATTTAGCTTGTCGGCGCAAGCTTTTGCTAGCCGCGAGTCAGAAGTGAGTAAAGGTATACATTTCCCCCTATATTTGATTCAGTTTGAACGTGTATTTATTTACCCCCAAGCTGGTGGACCGCTGTTCATGTTTAGCATTTAATTTGTGTAACTGTCAAGTTAACGTGTTAATAAACAGTTTCTGGATTTAAAGTTCTTTGTGGTCATTCCAGCTAAACAAACAGACGGATCCAAAAGTCGTTTGGCAGTGTTCTACAATTAGTCAAAGGTAAATTGTTACTTTAAGTGAACAGAGTAGCGGTATAGTGGCGTCCAACGTGCATACAGTGTTTTGCTTAGAGATAACAGTGCATTTAGTCTAATCCCGACCAGATAGCAAGCGGGTTGTATGTCAGAAAGTTCCCTTGAAGGTTTCGAATATCTGGAATAAATGTCAAACATCTGTGCTAACAATGTTACTTTCAACGAAATTCGGTACTGTGTTTCGTGGAAAAGCTTCAGACTCATTTTCTCCTGTAGCTATTCGATAAACAGAATAAGATTACTATAACAGAGTCGGCATTTAAAGGGCAAGCTGTGATCTGATTTGAATGTAACGTGAAGAGTTTATGTTCACCTGCAGTGAGCATCAAAATTGACGGTATTTAATTAAATCTTTTTCTGGAGTAAGAGACATAGCTCGATAATATTTTGCCTTGTATGAAAAGTATCAGATGCTAGGGACAGATTTAACATGATTTTTTTCAGAAAGTTCTAAGGTATTTCTCCCGCCTTCTTAACATACCTTCGTAGTGCGGTGGTCTGCACGCTGGGCGCGTATTGCAGAGGTCCGTGTTCCCGGGAATGCTGGTGCTCATTTTTCATCTCTCCTGCTTCAAAATAACTTAATGTTTCTACAGTGGCGCCCAAACTAAAAGGGTGGTGGATGATGATTCTCCACACCCAGAATTTGGCGACTGGCTTCCCTAAAACCCCAGTTGTCCTTTAAAAAGAGAAGTATATAAGGTATTCGTAGTGTGGTGGTCTGCACGCCGGGCACGTATTCCAGAGGTCCGTGGTTCGATTCCCGGCGAAGGCATTGCTCATTTTTCATCTCTCCTGCTTCGAAATAGCCTAATGCCTCTACAAGTTGAGTTCATAAAATTGTTATTCGAAACGAAACCGGACATGGAAGTGATACAAGATGTTGTGTTGTTATGTAAGCTGAATAGTTTGGAGGAACATTTGAGCTGGTAGTAAAGTACGAAAGGCATAGTATGCCGAAAGTAGTTATATTTCTAGATAAAGGGATAATTACGGAGGTGAAATTAGCAACATATTTGGCAATAGACATAATCCTTTTTGCTCAAACCGGGACAGTCTTGAGAAAATGCCCACAACAGAGAATAAAATCAACTAGGATAAGTACCTATGTTTGAAAAATTTAAAAAAAGAAGTTGTTAATATAAAAGGCAGTGAATTAAAAGAAATTTTTAATAACTCAACATATTTTATTATTAAGAAGTTATTATAGCATTTATCACTAGTGGTTAACTAGTGATAAATACTATATAACTAGTGTAGTGTGATAATTATTAGAACTAACTAGTGTGATAATGACTATAACTAACTGATGTGATAAGTGCTATATTTACTTTAGTGTAAAACTTTCTTTAAAAATTTTTGTTTCTTTTAATGGCATCGAAAAATTCACAATGATTTATTCTCTATTAATTTTGTAGCTTTGTAAAGTTTTTACTATTGATTCAGTTATTCTACTTCTTGCTTCAGACCATATGATATTTATCAGTGAGAATAATCTTGTTCCTAGGGAGCTAAAAAAGTATTCCATTATTTGAGCAAGGCTCAAAAATGATTTTTTTTTTCATTTAAGTGATTGAAAAGCTATATTCATTTTTCTTCACAATTTTCATTTTTCCAAATTTCATAATTAGATAACCAACAAAACATTCACACTCACTAATTTATCGAAAAGTTGATCTATGTATTGTATTGTTTGTGGCAGTTAAATTAATTTTTTCACCTGATGCTCCAATTTCAGACCATGTTAATTCACTGTTGTTTATCCAAATAAAAGACTGCTCAATCAAAACCGGCTTTCCTATAGGGCAGTGTAAGAAAGACATTTGTCATCATTTTGGGGGAAAAGATATTATAAGAAGATATTAGAAGTACTCAGATACCAAATGTTTAGATTCGCAACAATAAGTGTAACAGAGGGAATTTTTTTATTTGCTAAATCGTCTTTTTACCTGAGGTTGTACTATTTTCACTTCTTGTATATTGTGCATTTTTAAAACTGCACCGAATAATCTAATGATAAATTAAGCGGAAGGAATGATGGAAAGTTTAGAGGTAGAACTATGAATGTTTAGCCGTGGGATAGTTAGTCAGATGAGCGAGATGGTGCCAAAAGGGCATTAAATTTAAACCAGGAGCATTTTAACATTTAAAGCAGGAGAGCCATTAAGACATATTTTTTCTAATTATTTGCATTTTCATATCAGCTATTATGATATTTTATTTTAATTAATCCATTTTCCTTGTTTGCGCTTTATAACTTCTATCTGCTTCCGTCAACTTCAGTCCAAATGCAGATTAGCTGTATGTCTAAATAAGCTTCTGAACTATCCTTTCAGAGAGTTTTTGTGATCCTAGGCTGATCTTCATGCTGCTTTAAATTTTCTGCTGCTACGCAGGCACAAGTCTCTGACAGCCGCGATTTCTTGCGATCGTGTCTGTTTCTCGATTCTAATCAATCTGAGATAAGATTTAGGCTACACTTATTACTTTTGTACTCTACATTTGATTCAATTTGAAAGGGTTTTTGTTTATCTTAAAGCTATCCGAGGTTTGTGTCTGTTACTCTTTCAGTTTGTGTAATTGTCAGGTCAATGTGTTAATAAACAGTTTTGGGATTTTCATTTGGTTGGGATTTTCATTTGGTTGGGATCATTCCAGGTCAGACGGCAAAAAAAAAAAAAAAGTCATCTAGCAGTTATCTTTAGTTACTCTTAGGTGAACTGGCTCTCATAACTAGTGGCGTTCCTGTATAGCGTAGTGTAGAATAGACGCCTGCATATAATCATAGGTAGACATAAACATTAAGTAGACATAGAAAAGTCGTATAATTAACAACGAAAGGATTTTAATTATAAGAAGGAACGAATTTGATTAAATTATTATTTTTAAGTTACAAACATAGAATTGACACCGCCGTAGAATGGATGTCGACAAAGAATCCATTTCGGCTGGGTATCAAATAATTTTTTTAGTGGTCGTGTTAATCATGCGCTGGCAAATCAATGTTGGTTTTGCGTAGTATCGGTTCTGCGCTTCAGTTGTAATTCATTTGACACTAGATTGTACCATGGTACATACTAGAAAAAATAGCAAATTGAATTTAGAACAATATTTTGCTTTTTTACCATATTTTTGTAGTGATTGGGTATATTTAAATGTTTATATGGAATGTTTCAGGCTTGGGAAACTATCTATTTAAACGCACCAATATCAGGTGGCTCATATTCATAATGCAGACTTAACAAGACTTCCATTTTCACAGCTAAGATTATCAGGTTCAATGTTCCGTCTTACTTTCTTTGGGAACATGCAAAGACCCTGACTCGGAACAGGCAGCTTACTAAAGCTATGTTCAATAAATGTGGGAAGGAGACAGGATACACAGGAAAGGTATACAAAACCCTTTATTTTTCACTCTTTACAATAATTTCCGTACTTCGGAATACAGAGACCAACTACTTGTGGTGTGAACGTAAGAATATAAAAATATAACTAAACTCTAACTTAAATTTGGAATAATAAACGTGGAAGATTGGCCTTAATTAACAAGGAAGCCGTATGTAGTACAGAGAACTGTTAACACTACAACACGTTTAAAATTATCAAGAGGGTTAAACCTCTGGCCTGGAAGGAAACCAGCAACTGAGTAAAACTTCTAAGGTAAGCGGCCTGCTTCGACTAACACCTTCCTCTCTCTCGCTTGGCAAAAAGCCACAACTTAAGTACTTGGCGTTCGCCAGACAAATTTTGCATAAATAAGTTAAAGCTTTTAATTCTGGCCGGAAATAAAAAATAAGAAGTGATAGTAAGGATTTAAAATAAAATAAACGTTAGTAAAACTTAAGATCCTTACATACTTCCCGCCAGAGTTAATTAGTTTGAAACTGAGGTCTAAAACGACCTTGTTGAAAACTTTTAGCTCTAGAATCTAACGCGAGGCCAATCTTTTACAAACATTTCTCACTAGAAACTAGAAATTTAAAAAAAAAATTGTTTTTACAATAGCAACTCCATGGACACCCAATTTTTCATCTGCACTGCATCTAAACAGGAGCTTTTATTCAAATCTGGTTCCTTCCAGAGCTCTGGAAGGAAAACTAGTTTAATGAAATATTACACAATGAAATGGCAAGTAACATGCATATTTATATTTCTCTTAACATTCTTATTTCATTCATGACTATTTTAATTATCTCTCCCCGTGCTCTCTGACATGTGTTGTGAAAGAACACCAAACACGAATGTGTTTATGTATACGTGTTCAACACTGCCTCCTTCAATCAAAACACTAACGTGTTAAAATTCAACATAACCAGACCTCGTAACACACCCTATCTTCAACTGTAAATCCTGAGGTACTATTCTGAAAGTGGCTAACTCTGAAGTGTAGCGTCAGAGAGCCTAAGTACATTCATTCAACCTTTAACACATATTCACCATAATTTTTTCCTTTTTCAGTCACACGAATAAGTTTTAAAATTTTTTTGCATTACTTTCACTTTTACCATATCATAGTATTTCTTAACATTTAAAATAACAGTTCACATTGTATATAAGAACATATTAACATGCCGTTAATTTTGCGCATTTTAAAACATACGTTAGTAGTACATTGTTAACTTCTATTCTTTTCAAAGCAAGTGCCAATTCTTCTACATTGAAATACTACATTTCAAAAAGTCTTTCAGACTAAAACTTCTTTCTTGCCAGAATTTTTTTAAATAAAATTTATACAATAACTTTTACAATATTTAAGTATTTACACATTCCTATTCTACATCAACTTTAGTTTTACGCGCGAGTAATTGAAAAACATAATACCAAAATCGGTAACAACTCATTTCTCGCCTTTTTGGCGATAAAGGTAGACCTCACATGAGGTAAAACTTCTTGAAATCTGCCACTTGCAGAAAGAATGAAAGATTAACTTAAGTTTGCAAAGTAACATAAAATTTTACTTATCTTTGTGATATTCGGACATTCTTTTCTGAGCCCAGTCCTGGAAGGTAGCGCAGATTCTGGTTTGATTTATCCTCCTTCTTGTGCGGGCTCGCCCTTCAGTGCCTTCCTCTAGAAGCTTTCTTTTTCCTCCAGTTCGGTCACCCTTGAATACCTTCTTTTTCGCCTCTGCCTGTGGTCTTGGCCGTTTGATGGCAGCTGGTCTTGGCGGAACCGGGACACTTCTTTCGTGTTCCTGCTTGGACCTCGTTGCTGGCCGTTCAAATTTTCCTTGTAACTTTTCCTCCGCCGCTGGTGGCCCTTCCGCAGGTCGGCGACATTTGCTGCGGAGAGTCCTGTCCGATCTTCCGCTTGGGAGCCGGGTTATAGTTGCCGTTATTTCTCCTGGCCTTCTTTGCATTCGTCTTACTTCTCCCTTCTTCATTCTGGGGTGTTCGTGAGCTCTCTTTTCTGGACGGTGGAACGGCTTCTTTTCCTTGTTACCTTCAGTTTTCCAACGGGGAAACTTTCTTTTCAATTGCTCCTGCCTCCTAATGGCTTGTCCTTGTGCTTGACGTTGTTCCACCACTGGAGCTTGTGCCTGCCGTGTCTGCCGTGCCGGATCCTGCAAAAGATCTTTGAAAATTTGCATTTTATTACGATCATAGTAGGGTTTTATTTGATCAATGTTTGCGGAGCATGTTTCACCATTTCTGGCTTTTAACACCACTACAGCCTGAGTTATTTTTTCTATGACATATGGTCCTTCAAATCGTGGAAAAAAAATTGGCAGTTTTATCTTCTGGTGCTGAAGAAAGTGAATGCTTAATTTTTAACACTTCATCCCCTACTTTATAAGTTACTCCCTGTCGTTTCATATCATAATAAAGCTTCTGTTTTCTCTGTGCTACTTCAGTATTCTTTTTTGCTTCTTTAATTAATTTTTCTATATCACCCATTTTAAATTCTGGGGCTCTTTGTTGCACATAAAATAATTTATCTAACGGCGTTATAATCTTTCTGCCTAAAAATAACTCAGCAGGAGTTTTGCCCGTTGTATCCTGTTTTGCGGTCCTAAGGGCGAAAGCAAATTCATTGACATTGTTATCCCAGCTTTTATGAAATTTTTTAACATAACTACAAATAATTTTCACTATATTTCTATTGACCCGTTCCGCTATATTTGATTGCGGCCGATATGGGACCATTTTTAAATGACGTATGCCCAATTTTTGGCACATGTCTTCAAATACATTACTTACAAATTGAGGACCATTATCCGATATAACTTTTAGGGGCGCCCCGTATTTTAAAATATATTTATTTGAAATAGAATCAGTAACTAATTTCGCGGAGGCTCGTTTTAAGGGAACAATTTCGGTCCACTTACTAAAATGATCAACCATAACAAGGAGATAGCGACTTTTATTTAACTGACTTTTTGGGAAAGGGCCCAATAAATCGATGCCGATTATTTCATTTGGAAATTCGGATTTAATACTATTTAGAAACCCGGCAGGGCAGAAATTAATATAATTAACTGCTTGAAATGTTGGGCAGGACTGGACATACGCCCTTGTTAACTTTTGCAGTTCAGGAAAATAGACTGCCTCGCGTACGCGTTGTATAGTTTTTCGAATACCAGCATGAGAAGCTAAAGGGCTGTCATGCAACTCCTGCAGGATATTTAATCTAAGACTAGCTGGGATAACAGGTCGAAATTCGTTGTTGGAGTTCGTAGTTTTTGTATAAAATAATAGACCATCTATTAGTTCGTAATGGGCCGCCCTATTTCTTATCGCCACAATATCTTGGTGGCTAAAATTTTCAGGATCCTTTAAATACTCATAAATGCTTCCAAACTCAGGATCCTTACCCAGTTCGGTTATTACAGTTTCTCGGGAATTTATTGTACATGCTGTGAGCATTGCCACCTTTACAGTATTACCTTCTTCATCTATTTTAATTCTGGATAGGGCATCTGCTACGATATTTTCCTTTCCGGGGGTATGCTTGATTACCAGATTATATTCTTGTAGCTTGAGTGCCCATCTTATTAACCTTGGGAATAAGTTTTTCCCTGAGTACAATCTAGTTACCGCCGCATGATCAGAGTACACTGTTGTTGGCGCCTTTCCAAAATAGACTCGGAACTTTTGCACTGCTAACAGAACTGCAAGTGCCTCTCTCTCGGTCGCGGAATAGTTTCTTTGTGTTTGATTTAAAGTTCGGCTAAAAAATGCCACGGGCTGTTGATTTTGTATATGTACCGCTCCTACCGCATAATCCAAAGCATCCGCTGAAATTTCTAAATTCTCATCCTTTTCAGGAAATTTCAACACAGGGGCTTGCGTTAATGCTTGCATTAATTTTTCGAACGCACTATTGGCTTCGGCCGTCCACGAGAATCTTGCCTTTTTCCTTTTTAATTTTAACAATGGTTCAGCAATAGCTGCAAAATCTTTTATAAAGGACCTATAATTTGAACAAAGTCCTAGAAAAGAAGAGAGCTTCTTCGCGGTGTTTGGAGTCGGATACTTTTGTACAGCGATTATTTTTGATTCGTCTGTCTCGATTCCTTTCTGAGATATTTTGTAACCTAAATATTTTAATTCAGGGGCTGCAAATTTGCACTTTTCGACATTAACTTTTAGACCGGCCTCATTTAATAAAGAAAACACCTGTCTTAAATCCTGTACATGTTGGTCGAGATTATCACTAGTAATAATGATATCATCTAAATAGATAAATGTGGACTTTCCAAGAACAGGCCTTAACACAATGTCCATACATCGCTGAAATGTTGCCGGTGCTCCTGAAAGGCCAAACGGCATACGCAGAAATGCATAAGTGCCAGACTTGGTTATAAAAGCAGTCTTAGGCACGTCCTCAGGCCTAACCCCTATTTGAAAATAACCAGTCGTTAAGTCTAAAGTCGTCATATATCTGGTCGATGTTATGTTCCTTAGAATTTCTTCAATAATAGGTAACGGATATACCGGATATTTAGTTATGGAGTTTAATTTACGGTAGTCAATAGCGAATCGCCACCTTTTTGGATGTGTCAATGGATAGTCATTATTTTTCTTACATAAAACCACCGGGCTAGCATAACTACTTGAGATGGACGTTATGATCTTTTTACGTAGCATATCGGTGATATGCCATTCTATAATTTTTTCCTTATTCTTATCATACCGGTATGCTTTGTGGCGAACTGGCATTGAATCTCCGGTGTCAATACTATGGTTAGTAACCTGAGTAAATCCTGGAATATCACTAAATAACGAAGCAAATTCACTTACCACTTGTCGGATTCTTCGTTGCTCTTCATTAGGCAGGTGGTCAAGGTTTAACATCGGCGGTTCAGCCTTTTCTTCTCGAACTGGTTTCATCGTCAGCTTAAGGGACGCTTCATTAAAATCCAGCGTTGCTTGTGCCTCTGAATGAAAATCTATTCCTAAGATAATATGTGCTTGCAGATTCTTTACTATGAAAAACATAACCTTTACTTGTTCGTCCTTGATACGGATGTATAGTGGTAATTTACCTATGCACTTACATCTTTCTCCTTGCGCAGCTAACACTGTCGTATTATCCGAATTATATATGCGGTATTTCCGAAAATACTTCCTAAAAAAATCTTCTGCCACACAGGAACACTGCGCGCCTGTATCCAGGAGTGCGGTGGCTGGGATATTATTCACCAACACTTCAATCTTCGGAAGAGTCAAATTTTTCACCATTACTGTATTTAACTTGAAGGAAGAGGGATTTTCTTGGCCTTCGTATTTCCGCACCCTCCCGTCAGCAGAAATCCGTTTTAGTTTAAATCATTTTTTGTTTCAATGCTTTCCTTCTTTTTCCACTGGCCTTGAGACTTTTTTCCTGGGTTGCTATTGAACTGTCAACGTTCGCCGGCTGTTTTTGAATGCTCAGGTTTCCTTGCCCACTGATTTGCTTTGCTTCCGTAACCATGTGCTTGACTTTGCTGTGCTCTTGGCGCACCAAATTGGTTTCGTTGTTGATATTGGCATCTTCTTTCAATGTCCGCCGTTCTTCTACTTTCAAACTGGATTGCTAGCTCAAATAATTTTTCCAGTGTAGTCGGATTCCTTAATTCAATAAAGTCTTGCACTTGGGGAAAGAACCTCGGCAAAATCACTTGAATTATCTCAAAATCCGGACGGTTTCCATACAAGAGTTTGAAGACGTGAATTTTTCTTAAAATAAAGCTTGAGAGATTTTCGATTCTTTGCTGATATATGCTGAAAAGTTCCGTTTCTAATTTCGCACGATCCCTTACGACAGGGAAGGCTTTTACTAGGGCAGTCTTGAAATTCTCGTAAGTATAGGTGGGACTTCCTGCTTGACCCAAGAGACTTCTGCCTATACATTTGAACCAGTTAAGCGCTTGGCCCCTCAAAGCGCTGGTAGCTAAGGCAACTTTTTGAAACTCGTGCACGGGGTAGAGCATGAAGTGGTCATCCAATTTTTCCAAAAACCTGGTTACCGGTGAGTTTCCATTAAATGTTGCTTCTGGTTTCATCGAAGCGCGCATGGTCTGGACGATGTAACCAAATCCTTCCAGGGCGGCAGCTGGCATTTCTGGATTCTGAGCCGCTTCTGCAGGCAGCACAGGTTCTTCTTGAAACTCGGCCATGGTTATTCTTCTTCGTTGGGCGCCACTATCAGGTTCAATGTTCCGTCTTACTTTCTTTGGGAACATGCAAAGACCCTGACTCGGAACAGGGACCTTACTAAAGCTATGTTCAATAAATGTGGGAAGTAGACAGGATACACAGGAAGGGTATACAAAACCCTTTATTTTTCACTCTTTACAATAATTTCCTACTTCGGAATACAGAGACCAACTACTTGTGGTCTGAACGTAAGAATATAAAAATATAACTAAACTCTAACTTAAATTTGGAATAATAAACGTGGAAGATTGGCCTTAATTAACAGGGAAGCCGTATGTAGTACAGAGAACTGTTAACACTACAATACGTTTAAAATTATCAAGAGGGTTAAACCACTGGCCTGGAAGGCAACCAGCAACTGAGTAAAACTTCTAAGGTAAGCGGCCTGCTTCGACTAACTCCTTCCTCTCTCTTGCTTGGCAAAAAGCCACAACTTAAGTACTTGGCGTTCGCCAGACAAATTTTGCATAAATAAGTTAACGCTTTTAATTCTGGCCGGAAGTAGAAAATAAGAAATGATAGTAAAGATTTAAAATAAAATAAACGTTAGTAAAACTTAAGATCCTTACAAGATAACAGAAAAAATGTTAAGTTTACCAACTACATTTCATCATTCTTAAATACAAAACAAGATCTACGAAATGACGGGACAAAACATAGCGAAGAAAAATAGTTAACCATCCAGTACAGCCTTTGAGTTCCAAAAAGTGATGCTGTGTAAGCAAATTTTTTAACGGAAATGGCTCGTCTATAACCCTTTAAACTTGCGCAGAGAATTCTGTATCCCCCTCCCATCAAAATGAATGAAGATTGTTGAAAAACGTTTGCTTCTGCGTTAGATTACATATTCTATGAAAACAAAATGACTTCTAAAAACAAGATATATAAGCAGTACTGTCATTTTATCGCATCAATTATAACTTTCTTTGACTGTTCTTAAATATAAGATATGAATTCTCTCTCTCATGATTTAACTTAATAATTTAGATTAAGTTTATCTTTCCCAAATAAAATAATGTTTTAGAAACCTGATTTTCAGGACAATTATTAATGATATTTAACCATCAATCAAGGGCGGATCTTGAAGCAACTGAACTCATAGTCAAATGATATTTTTTATTTCAAAAAAATGTTTCTGAAACAATGATTTGCTGTCTGTCAGATATTGTAAAATTTCTTGCTTACGTAAATCAGAGTACAGGAGTATTTCCTTGTGACCGATGGACCTAATTCAATAGCAATAACAGGAAAAAGAAAAGACATGTTCTTAATATATAAAAGAAAGTATTCACCTTTTTCTTATTTTACGGAAGCACAGATTTTACAGTAAGGAATTTCTTTTTATTCCTTAATGATTTGTTTTAAGAATGAATGTTTACTTTGCTTAGTGTATCTGCCTCATCATTAACATAGAACTTCTCGTATTCTTTAAATCTGAATTAGTTTTTCTTGCTTGAGAACGGATAGAAATAGTACTGAAATAAATGCAATGCTCTTATTCGTAAAGCTGTGATTCGTAAAATCTCGGATCTAAAGCAATATCTTATATCTTATAACTAATATCAGTTTGAGAAATTTTTTTTTCTCAAATTAAAATGCTTATGTCTGTTGATGAGTTCCTTTAAATATGCCATCAATCATTGTGAGAACTATGTTTATACAAAGTTTATAGCTGTAGTTAAGAATATCTGGTTTAAAAGAACTTTCAGAAATGCTAATAATTTTGAGAAGAAATTTTATATATATATATATATATTTGTTGAAGGTTTATCGCATTCTTCAATGCGTGCTGTCGTGATGTAAGTGATAGCACATCCAGGTGGCAGCTAGAGGGTCCATGTTTCGAATCCTGGGTCGAGTACAGCTTATTTTGTTAAGAAACCTGCTGTGTAAAAAAAAACTAGTTTGTTTACTGTTGTACTCGAATTAAAATGTGGTAGACGATAATTCATCATAATGTCAATATGGTTTCGAGCTTCTCCCAAGTCGCCCTTTAAGTGGGGCAGAATGTAAGAATTATAGCATTCTCCCTCCCAAACTCACAGAAGTAGTATGTCCAGCTGGCAGTTGGAAAGTCCGTAATCTCGAATACCAACAAGGACATAGTTGATGTTTTGTGTTACCTGCTCCGATAAATGGCATAGTTTTTTGTACCAAGTGACCTTCAAATAATCAGAAACGCACTTAAAAATTGTCCCAGTACTTAAGAGATGAACAAATAACGATTATTCATAACGATAATTAAATATAATATTCGATATAAATAATGATAATTCAAAACGATTATCTAAGGATAACTAACAAATTAAAATAACTTAAAGTTTGTGTAACTTAAAAATTTGTGCATGCAATCAGTGGTCAGTAAGAAATAGAAAGGTAATATTTAAAAGAATGAAGGAAAAAATTGCACCTTAGAATAGAAGAAATGTTATAGATGTTAGAATTTTTCCTTTTTAGTTAGTTGTCAGTCAATGGAAAAAAGTGGTTGTAAGAAATATATTATGAGAAGCATTTGAATTTTTAAACAGCAGAGAGGGATTAAATTTCTTTATGGGAAAGAATTAAAAATGAGTCCAATTTAATATAATGATTCTAGAATTCCTTTAAATAAATTATTCTTTATCTTCACGTCCAGAGTCATTTAAATAAACGCTCAAATCTCCTGAACTCATTTGCAAATTTATTTAATTAAAAATTTACTTAAACAGCTACGTACATGATTATAGTAAGTATGAAATATCTGAGATTTTAAATGTATTATGATAAATGAGTTACGGATTGTCTTGTTAAAAAAACAGATAACCGTAGTAACTAGCGAAGTTTACAAAGAAAAAAAAACCGATAAAAAAGAACATAGTACAATTATAAGAAGAAGTAGTATAAATATAGAGTGAAGACTGGTATAGTTTAAGATTGATTAAAAAAAATGGGAAAAAAATTAAATACTCATTTGTATGCATCGTTACCCTCCAAGAAGGTTTAAATAGCAAAATATACATGTCACTAAAAATGGAGTTATTAGGAAACCATAAAATCTAATTTAGATGATCATTATACACTTAACAATTAAATATTTATTTAATGACAACGCTTGTGAAAATCCTCATCAAAATTATTAGTATGCTCTTTAATTATAATGGTGTGATTATTATTTGTATTAGCTAACATTTCTTTGATGACACAGAATTCCACTGTTTTTTTTAAATGATAAAATGCTGCAATGTCAAAAAGTTTTAATCTGTAAGGCTATTTTATGATCTCTAAATAAAAACGTTTTCAGAAATTGTGTTTAAAATGAATAATATTAAAGTATTTATAAAAAATATTTTAACTTTAAAAATGTTTGGATTAAAATTTATTTTGAATATCTAAAACTCTTGAATTAAAGATGTTCATCCATGCTTTCTGGCAATGCGACGGTTATTTGTATATTCTATGTTTGACTCCAAACGAAGATGAAGTTTTTAAAGATTTCTCACTCCAAAAGCAACCTTTCGATGTGTGAATATCTCTGTTACTTTGCATTGGGTACATTTTTTCCAGCTCCCTAAACCCAAGCAGTATGATTTCATTTATCGTTTTCTTGAAATGTTAAACCCCCTACGAACCTGTCCAGAGTAGCAAAATTAAAAGAAGCGAAACATAAGAATCTGAAACCGTTGTAAAAAGAATACGATAGTACCGCGGTATACTTCATTAATTCGTTCCACATCCATGGACTTGTAACAAACTGGAAGAAACTAAACGAAACGAACTTTTCAAATGAGAAATAAAGGGTAGCTAATTAATTCGCTCTTATAAAAAAATCCTGTTGTTATTGTTATAACATAATTTAACGCTGAAATTCGAATACATTTGGCAAAATATGTATTGTACATACAATCATATATACACTTTTTTCTATTATCTAGATCAAACTCAATTTCTCAACATACTCTTATGTCTCTTTTTGGTAATCGATTAAAACCCTTCCGCCATGTTAGCCGATTTGATAGAGTCTTTGTATTTCAATATGATAGGTACCGTCGTTCTCAGCGTACAGTATGCAATATCGGAATCCCGGATAAGCATGCCATCTTAATACTTTTCAAAAAATCTTTTTTTTTTCCATTTCTATGGTGATCCTAACCATTTCCTTCGTTGTTTCACGCATCTCTTTAACTTTTCTGAAATTTATTGTCAACGATACTACGCAAAAAAAGCATAAAATCAAGTAAAATTTCAGAGTAATAGCGCGGACTGTTTACTAAATTGTAGCAACAAATATATTGAGGCTCACGGGCAATCATAGTATTGTCTCGAAAGAGGTGAACTAAGGTAGTGCGCGCAGTGGAGACTCATCGAACTCGACTTGTATTCCAAACAAATATCGTATACCAGACGAAACAAACAGGACACAAAACAGGGCGTATATCAAGTAGGAATTACATCAAAAAGGACATATGACAGGGTAGTCCCGTAGAATTGTTAGTAAATTTTAAAAATATTAACAACTATTTTATCTTTCAATGTATTTACAGCTTGCCACTTTACTATCATTCGTCAAAAAGTTTTTAAAAGTTTATTTCCAAACTTAAAAAGATCTTTATTTCTTATAATAGATGGAAATGATTTGGGGATTCCTTCTAGTAAGTGCACTTGTCACAGTCACATGTAATAGCTTTAGAATTGGTTCCAAAGACATGGAAGGTAAGTTAAATTTTATCCTTAATATTCGTGCCATAGAGAACCGTAAAGTTGTAAATTATTTAATTTGGTCATAAGCTTGAAGGAGATGTATTAAGGAAAAAATCATCGTCTTAGGCAAGTTTACATTTCATTTGAAAAATTTTAGTGACATTAATTTATTTATATAATAAAAAGACGTTTTTACAAAACATTTCATTCTAGAAAAATCTCTTAAATATTAGATTACAGTTCTTACTGTAAAACAAAACTACAGTACTTTTTAAAAAATTGTATTTCAACTATTAAAAAAAACTAAATAAAAATCATGGAAAACTTCATGACAGACGCACATCATAACTCTAGAAAGGATACTTATGATTTTCGTCATAACTCTCTAGCTATTACATATACTCTAAGAGTTTGCATTGCATTAGATTTTTCGGTGAAAGCGAAGCATACGAGGGCTGTAAAACACCTAGACACACTGTATTGCAACAAAGAGCACTTCGGGCAACGGAACTCGCGTTCTATTTTATCTTTTCCGTTTCCTGCCGCACGCTTATCGAGAGGATTTTCGGATCGAGGTCTTTAAATTCCCTTGCACATTCCGCAAAGACACTAGACTTTTAAACGCCATTCCTTATCTGAGAAGCGAACGCAAACTCAGGAGAATGCTTTCATTTGCCCTGACTCAAACCTTGCTATTTGGCAATTAGCAACCAAAAACCATGTGGCATCAAGCTGCCTTGAGAAATCATAAGTTATCGCAGAAAGGTTCTTAATATATTGTGTCGAAGGGTGTCTAATGTTCCACAGTACAAAATAAAAATTCGAAACATTCATGTGAGCAAGAACTGAAAATTCAAGTGCTAAAATTTGGAAATTTTGCAATAAAAGCAGAGTTTTGTTACTTATATATTAATTACTGAGGGTGTTTACATATTTTAGAACAAATTTGAGGCCTCTTTATTAATGTTTAAAATGGAAAGGGTATGTTTTTAAAAGTTTAATTTGACAGCCTTTTCTCGGCACTATACGTTTGCATCATGATTTCCATGACAAAAGTACTTTTCTCAAAATTTCCAGGGGTATTGCTTCCCATTCCTCATCCACTACATTAAAGAGGTCATTAATCGT
Organism: Stegodyphus dumicola; assembly: GCF_044657685.1. Classification (NCBI taxonomy): domain Eukaryota; kingdom Metazoa; phylum Arthropoda; class Arachnida; order Araneae; family Eresidae; genus Stegodyphus; species Stegodyphus dumicola. The sequence continues at coordinate 126,950,842 of NC_140771.1, read as the reverse complement.
GATGAGTTTGCGCTTAGAAAGAGTTCGTTTCAAGAGACCAAAAGCACAATAATTGAATCCGTTGGTGAAATGTCAGATTGCGTTGAAAAGCATATAATGAAATACTTGTATCAGTGTAAACCTTTACAAGGAAAGCAATAATACTTTTCGAACTATGGATTGTTGCTCTGTCTTGATGAAGTTTTGCTCTCTGATAGTCACTGGGGTAAAGAAATGGAATACCGGACGTAAATCTTTCTCTTGATAGTACATGTTGTGTTGATTTTAACATGTTTTCCTCTCTTCTCATTTTTAGTTTCCCACTGTCAGAGAATTCTGCGACAATTATAAACCCCTTACTGAAACTTTCTTTGCATTGACGGAAACAAGGCTGCACATTTTTTTCCTCTTGATTTTTGGTAATAAATAAATCATTTTTTTTTTCTTGCGGTCGTTTAGGTAAACCCATGCTTCATCACGGGTCGCCATATATTTCCGTATATCTCCTGTTAAGTAACTCTCATACAGGGTTCTACATATTGTTCTGCGATGATCCTCATGCCTGGGTAAAATCTGGCGAACATTTTTATTTTTCAGCTTTTTTAAATTGTAAATCTTGATTTGTTGTTTTATTTATTGTTGCTGCAGGTGTGTTTATAGACTCTGCAATTGATTTCTGGGTCGGCGGACTTTCTCTTGTCAGCAAAGATTTAACTTAATCATTAGAAACAGTACGCACCTTCATGCAAATGTAATGACTGATAGTTTTATTCCTTTCTTATTAACAATTTTGTTTAACTTGCGCTTATAAATTTCAATGCCATGTATTTCATAACGTTTTTGAATTATGGAACAGAAATATTTCTCTTCAGAAAGTAAAAGAACATATACTTCTATCCACAGCGTATAACTTGTGACATTTTAAAAGAAAAACAAATTTAAAAGGAGCAGTCGATATATGTCATTTTAAGTTGTTGCCGAAGTTTTTATTCAAAAACATTTGCTATTTTAAAATTATTTATCAAATCGTTCTAAAAATGCATAAATATGTTCTGTATTTCCAGAAGATTTTGATAGTTTGTTTTTAGACAACCAGACATTTACGTTCATGTTTTTTTTTTTTTTTTTTTCTCTATAATTGTCAGAATTCTGCCTTCTTCTCTTTCCAAACTCCTGGAAAATAGATTGTAAAACAAATCGAGGAGAAGAGAAAACCGAGCTTTCGCAAAAAAAAAAAAAAAAAAAAAAAAAAAAAAAAGTAGCATCCAAGTATTTTCAATAGTGCTGCATGAAACAGGAAAACGTTAATATTCCAGATGTAGAATTCCACATATTATTCGAGCTGAAACTCTTGAAAGTTATAACACGTTTTTATACATACATATATATATACAAGGTGATTATAATTAAAGTTTTTAAGTTTCAAAACGCTATAAAAAAAGAACCAGTGATGAAAAAGACGTCAAATTTGAAAGGAATGTTTCTGAAGAAGGCGGAAAGCGTATGGCAGAAGAAAAAATTTAGTTTCAAATTTTAGCAACAGATGGCGCTGTAAGCGACAGAATCACGACGAGAAATGAGAAATGATTCGTAAAACAACGGCTAAGGTGTAAGTTACACATTAAAACGCATTGACAAATTAGAATTGTTAAGTAATTTTATTTTGCATGACTGTACATATCACATCGAAAGGGACAAATCGGTTTCAAGAGTTTTGCGGCGACATACCGCATAAGAACCATTCATCAAAGAAATTCAGAACTGTCGCGAGACTGGCGCAAAACATGTTCAATATGATGTCCACCGTAGTGTGCAACAAGTTGAAAGCGACAAACAGCATGTTCCACAATGGATCGCAGTGTCTCTGGGGTGTTGGTCAGAATGTGTTGAAAAATGCATGCCTTTAATTCCATTAAATTTGCAATTGGAGCACAGAACACAACATTCGTCAGATATCCTCACAGCCAGACGTCACACGGAGTAAGATCAGGCGATTGGGACAGCCAGGCTGTAGGGAAATGACGGCTGATAATTCGAGAATTTCCGAAATGGCGCCTCAGCAACTGCTTCACGGGATGTGCAATGTGCGGAGGAGCGCCATCTTGCATAAAAATGAGTTCATCCACACATCCACGCTGTTGCAGATCTGGAATCACGTGGTTGTGCAAAAGAGACGCATAGCTCTGACCAGTGACGGTTGCGGTAACAGGACCGGAAGCACCCGTCTGCTCGAAAAAATATGGCTGTAGGATGAATGCGTTGCCAGTGGATTTTCTGTTGCCCATATTCGATAATTCTGGGTATTGACGTACCCTGTCAGATGGAAATGGGCTTCATCTGTCCCCAAAATTTTCCACGGCCATTCATTACCCACTTCCATGCGAATTCTAACGCAAACATTTCCCTTGCTGCCAGGTCAGACGGAAGCAACTCCTGCACATGGCCAATTTTGTACGGATAGCATTGCGAGATGTTTCGTACAATTTTCAGCACCGTGCTCGTAGGCCTGTCCAATTTTCGGGCAATTCCTCGTGCACTGCACGGTTGCACACCACCGACCGACCCCTCCTGTAATGCTCCGGTCACTTCAACTACCGCCGAATGCACTCGTTTTCTCCCTCTACCAGATTGCACATCAAACGAACCTGTCGTTTCGAATTTTTGCATCGTTTTCTTTAGACCCACGACACTCATTGGACCAACGCCTTCTTTTATATCCTTCAGTGTCCTGAATTTTTGCAGAGCTACTCTTGCACAATCATCATTCTTGTAATACAGCTTTACCAGCAGAGCGCGGTCCTGCAGTGAAACACCCATGGCGAACGTCTGAGACGCGAAATGAGAAACAGCCTTGTACCTGGCGGTTTTGTAACACTGAAATTTAACTAACATTTTAATTTACATCTTCTTCCGCTAACAGCGCTATCTGTCATACGCTTTTCGCCTTCTTCGATCACATTCCTTTCAAATTTGACGTCATTTTCATCAGGGGTTCTTTTTTTATAGCGTTTTGAAACTTAAACTTTAATTATAATCACCTTGTATATAAAAATTTAAAGCATCTAAATTATTTAATAAATTGGAATACAAGCAAGGCAATTCCTCTATAATATAATAATTGCAACCGTTTATAAGAGGTTTAAAACAATATAAAAATTAATCCAATTAATGAAAGAATTCATAGTAGAACAATCTCGAAAAATAAAAATGCGAAGGGGAAAATATATAAAATTATACAAATAAAAATTAATCTCCTTTTATTGAAACTCCAATTTATAACTCATCAGGCGAAAATGAATTAAAGCTTCACAAAAGTCGATTAATTTATTTCGAAAATATATTTCGTTCTCCTTGTCCAGTTGAAACCAAAAACCGTAAAAGGATTTCATCCAATTTTTGTTAAAGGCTTTAAAAAATTCATATAAAACGGAAAACTCGAATCTCAAGTGTACCAGAATTTTTCCTACATATTTTCGAAACACTGGGAAAAAAAATAAAACATTACATAGTGCCAAAATTACAACTATAAAAACAATAGATCTTTACATTATGTACATTGCGCAAAAAATTTAAAAACAAGGGGGCACAGTTTATATCTCCCGTTTTACTGGGCCGATTGACAAAATTCAAATTACGTTTTTCATGTCTCGAAAGCGCGTTCCATTATGCTGGAGCGGAAAAAAAGGCACCTTGTTCCTACCTTTTTACATTGTTCATGAGCGGAAAAAAAGTTACTTGGTTTCTACTTCCAAATAATTTTAGCAATGTTTTATAGCTTTCAACAAATATGCCAAATTTTAAAACGTGCCAATATATAAATTCACGTATGTCTTCGTAAATTTTGGATAAAAAACTGTAATTTTTTGCAGGTATGCTTAGAAATACGTCTGCTTCCATCTAAAATTTTTCCATCATTTTAGATGGAAAAAATTGTATAGATTATAATTCAAAAATATTTTTGGAAAATTTAGAAAAATTATTTAAAAATACAAATTTTAAAAATAAATCGTGAAAAATGGGTATAATATGTCTATAAATGGGTCTATAAACGTGATAAATGGGTAAAATACGTCTGCTTTAAAATGATGGAAAAAATTTTATAGATTATAATTCAAAATATTTTTGGAAAATTTATAAAAATTATTTAAAAATACAAATTTTAAAAATAAATCGTGAAAAATTTTATTAGGAATGAACCTAAATTTCGAAATGTGAAAGGAAGAATCAAACAAGTTTAATAAAAAAAGAGAGATTAATACCAAACTCAATTAATATTGAGAAGCTAAAATTTTGAGAGCTAATTTGTTAAAAACTACTCGTATGATTTTTACAAAACTTGATAGTTTGGCGTAATTTGAGTCATAGAATCCAAATATGGAAAAAAATTGTTATGTTATTTCAGAAAAAGTCCGATTTTGTGTCCAAATACCTATTATATATAAATCTAATACATATCCTAAGTTGAGTTTTCGAGACATGCAAGTTGAATTTCGTCAATCGGCCCAGTAGAGCAGGTGATATAGAACTGCCTCCCCCCCCTCCTTTTTTTTCCGCAGTGTACATTGAAATTCAAAAAACCAAATTGGTCTAAAACCAATATATGCTTATCCGAAATTCAAAAGCAAGTATAAATAAAGAGCAAAACTAATAGTCATTTAAACAAACTAAAAAATTGGGTGGTCCCCGATTATGCTAAACTAAACTTTTAATATCAAGAAAACAAAAAACTGTACTTAGAGATTTCTATAAATAAAAGGGTTAAATCTGAGCTTGAAACAGCTAAAAACTGAAAACCTACTTGAAAAAATAATTGAAAAAATTGTAAAACGCAAACTTACTGAAATCTTAACACGACCTTCTGTGCGTGATCTAACTGAATTCTAAAGATGCCCAAACGGTGTTCTCGCTAAAGATAGTAGAATTGAAATTGCTCTGGAGAAGCCGAAATTTTGTAGTTCTGGGAAAAGTATGCGATAAGGTTCAAACTGTCCAATAGCAGAACAAAGTATTTTAACATGTGTTCAAAATGTCCTACCTTGTTATATTTTGTGTGCGAGGGTGTCAATGGTTGGGTGTGGTCTGTAAAATTATTACCGACGAGGAGGGGTGATCAAAATGGGGGCATACGAAACTTCTAAAAGAAGCTGCTCTCCGTAAAATCTTAAAGCGCGAAAACAACAGAACAGCAGAACAACAGAACAGGCTCAAAGTTTCGGAAAAGGAAAAATGTATATGTTATAAAAGATAAAAGGGCTTGGAAGCTATAAACCCAATTTTTTTATTAACAGCCAGATTTTCAAGTTATTAAATTTACAAAATAGTAGAAAGAGAGTATATAAAAATAGTAAAATTAATTAAAATGGGAAAATACAAAATCTTTGTACATATTTAAAATTTCTTATCGTAGTCATCCAACTATTACCTCCAATTATTGTTCAAGTAATAATTACTATATCACTTTAGATGTGAAATTTAAAAAAATAATTAATACCAGTACTAGTTTGAAAGTATAGAAATTTTGAATCGAGGTGTTTTATTTTCTAAGAATATATTGACTAAGTTAGTGATTTCTTCTTGTAAGTATTGAGTTTTGTTGCAAATATTTTTATTCTAATTAGTTGAGTATGTATCAAGTATTACGCTTTTGGAAATATTGGATTGCCAAAGGATGAGTTTTATAGTAGGGAAATCAAAATCTCTTCTTTTGTCGTAGATTTTAATATCTTTAAAACTGATAATTCGAAAATCTAGGTAATTTATATTTTCTTGTGGGAAGTTAGTTTTATTTAGTTTCAAACATGAAGGATAAATGCAGTCGTAGATTTTTCTTTCTGCATTGTTGCAATTAACCTTCGTGCGTTTGATTACTGCAGAATGAAGTTATTTGCCTCGACCAGGGATGTAGTACATTTTTTTATTTAGGGATAAATAGTAAATTTTTGCAGGAAATAATATTTCTTTGAAGGTTCAAGTAAATAATATATATAATGTAGTTAATTAATATTTAAATTAATATTTAAATGATTAAAGTACTGTGCTAAATTTTTTTGAGTTTCTATGATGGTTTCAATTTTTGGCCTGATTTCCACTATTTAACCTACTTTCCAGCCTTTCAAGGGAACAAACTAGCAGCAGATTTATATAATGAATTCCTCTTAAAAATTTTTGGCATTCATGAAGAAAGGTAAACTAATATTTTTTTTTTCTCAAACTCATTCTAATTGAAAAATTAATGATGAATCTGTCTGCTTTTTTTTATTTCAGTCTTAAATAGTTGATAAGAATAAACTCTAAATTCTCCTTTTCACATCTTCTATAAGCATTACTAAGCGCAGTATAAAAGCCCTTATTTCTAAATGTAGTTGTATTTATATGGATTTCAATTTTTTTTCTTGTATTATCTGTGACTTTTAATGGGTTTTTCTTAAAAGCAAAAAGGGTTTAAAAAACGTACATAGCACATACCATTGCAAACATGTATAACTGATTACACTACTGCTGCAAATTTAAACTAAACTTTTTGCTATTAAAATATTGCTAAGATAAGCTTATGTTGCCTGTAATCGCTCAGTTTATTACATCAGTAAGTAATGTATTATTGCAATTTCAAAATTAAATATAAAACATCTTATTCTACGTGGAATAACATCACCTATAATGAAAATTATCAATGCTCTTAAAGTATCAATAGTAAGGCGCATCGCTTGGCTAAGTGAATGGGGTTTTGAGAGCGTCGTGTAACTTAACATAAAATAACACGACAACCTGGAGAAGAATAACGGTAACTTTATGCCAAATCCTAAAATCCCAACGGAATAACATTTGATGGTTCTTGAAATTTACTTGAATACAACATGCTGCTAAATTACCACTAGAGAGAAATTTCCTTCCTAACATTTACATTTAGATTCTTCCGTGTTGCTGACTGTCACATCTATCATCTAAAATCAGTAATAAAAGTTTCAAAACAATTAACTAAGTTATTATAAATTTCCTACGCTTTGTACATAAAATAATATCCAAATTTTCCGCAGAAAAGTATCTGTTATATTTTAATAATTACCTGTTTTAAATATATATTAATCTATTACCTATGCAAACGTATCAAAAGAGAAAAATTAAAGTTACTATAAATTCCTCCCGCTTTGCACATAAAATAACCTCCAATCAAAGTATGAAACCAAACTTTAAATAAATAACCACATGAAATAACCTCCAACCAAAGTAAAGTATCCAATCAAAGTATGAAATCACCGTTTCTTAAAAGACATCTTGAATCTGAGCGTGTCAATTTAAACGATAAATCTAAAGAATATTTTAAGAGAAAATTATCGAAGTTCAAAATAGTAAACAAGTAATGATTTTTTTTTTTTTTTTTTTTTTTTTTTTTTTTTGTTCAAGTGAAAAGGCTTTGATAGCTAGTTACCTAGTAAGCCTAAGAATTGCCAAGATTGGGCAGGCTCAAATTATTGGAGAAAACCTTATATTACTAGCAGCTAAAGATATCGTTTTAACATTATTCAACGAAAAAGCGGCTCATGAACTTCATAATATTCCGTTATCCGTATAAATCTGTGAAAATTGTTAATTTTATTAAAAGCAGAGCTTTAAATTCAAAAATATATACGATTTTATGCCAAGGGATGTGCAGTAAACAGGAACGCTTTTGTTTACATTCCGAAGTATGGTGGTTATCCATAGGCAAAGTTTAAAATCGTCTTTTTGAACTTCAATCAAAAATTCAAATTTTCCTGTGAATCAAAATTTAAATTGCAAAATTATTTATTGGTTGGTGGTTGGCGCGTTTTAAATGTAATAATAAAAATGTATTTTAATTAATGGTTGGTACGTTTAACATATTTAGCTGTAATTTTTGGAAAGTTAAATGAATTATTGGGTCAGTCCATAAGTTCGTGCGCATTAAGAGTATGCGAGAAATTCACTAAGACGCATTTACTAAAACAATACAATTTTGAACCTATAGAAACTTGTAATCGTTTGGCTGACATATTATTCAGTTCATCACCAACTTTCGTAAATATAGAACGCATTTTAGTACCTATAGAAGATGAATATAGATAATCAGTACAAACGTGCTGTGCTACAATTTTTTTTTTTTTCCGTGGGGTCAATCTGCCAGGTTTGCAGCGATAAAAATAAATAGTGTACATGGTGAACACACTATTAGTGTAAGGACAGCCCAAAAATGGTTTAAAAAATTTAAAGTTGCAAAAAGCAGCATTGATGATGAATCCCGTTCAGGCCGTTTTAAACAGTTAGAACCAAATCAAACGATTAATTCAGAAGTTTATAGGGAACAACTTTGGCGTCTAAGCTCAGCATTGATCAAAAACACCCACGATTGGCGAATATCAAGAAAGTGCTGTTTCATCATGATAACACTAAAAAAAGGCTATGCATACGGCTCGAACAACGCTGCAAAAAATTAGTCAATTTAATTGGGAGCTTTTGCCACATCCTGCTTACTGCCCAGATATTGCCTCAAGTGATTTTCACTTATTTCGTGGGTTACAAAATTTTTTACAGTGAAAAAAAAATTAAATTCTAAACAAGATGTACACAATGAGCTTTCAAGTTTTTTTTGCATCAAAACCAGAGTCTTTCTATAGCAATGGCATAAAAAAGCTGCCTGTAAGATGGCGAGACATCTATATATATATACAAGTGGCTTAAGTATTTTTCGCCGATAGTTTATTGGTTGCTTGCGTAACTGTAAATTGTTTTATTCCCCGTGCAGTGCAGTGCGTGACGAATATTAGGAGAAAGCTAAGCCGGAAAAATTTAAAATACAACAGCACGTTCATTTAACATTTAATGAATAAATTTAACATCTATATATAATAGAATTCAGAAATATGCAACCGGCAAAAACCGGCAACGATGAAAAAACAAATAAAATGAAATAAATATATTTATTATATGCGGCTTAAGTATCTGTTTGTCGCCGATAGTTTATTGGTTGCTTGTGTAACTGTACTAGCCAATGGGTTGAAGTTGCCACGGCACAGGATTGCCGTTCAATTGAAACGTAGACAATTTCCTGTAAAACTTGCCTTTGTTATGACCATCAATAAATCTCAGGGCGAAACGCTTAAGCGTATTGCCAATTTTTTACCTGAGCCTGCATTTGGTCAACTTAATCACCGGTAGGATATTTAGTGCTAAATGACGCTTCTAAGGTGTCTCCCTAAATTTGACTTCTTGTTATGAGCGAATTTCTCCTTACAAATAAGACATGTCGGAAGTCCATTCAAGTTTTGAATAAACGCACAATTCTCGGTCCACTCAACTTTAAATTCGCAATTTTCATCTTCCGTTTTTCTTTGCTTTTTTTTTTTTTTTTTTTTTTTTTTTTTTTTGGTAGCCATGTTAATTGGGGTGCCTATAAAAATATTCCAAATATATGTTTTTCTAAAGCCACCAGAGCAAAATTATTATAATTATTAAATTGGTAAAAATAAAAATTTAAAAAAATCTTTTTAAATAATACAATTTTATTAATATATGTAGCGCACTAAAAAGAAAAAAATAATTTTTTCCATCATCAGAATAACAAAACTTTTAATATGACCAAAAATGGAAGAAAACTTCCAACATTTGGTCAAATAGAAGCTATCGAAAAATCGATTGCAAATTTTGTACCGAGACCACAAACATACATAGCAGGTGTAATAAAATCGTATAAAAATACCTGTAAGATGCGCAGCTAGATTAAAAAATACAACAACATTTTAATAAGACAGGACAACGGCAGACACGGTAGATAAGACAAAACTGTTCACACTGCAACTGCTGCTCTGCGATGCCAATTTTTATCTTCACTACTTTATAAAAAGCATGCACGCGCATGCCGGTAGCTTGTACACTGCTCAAAAAAAAAAAAAAAAAAAAAAAAAATTGTGACAGTGCTATATATCCCGTTCCACTGGGCCGATTGACAAAATTCAAATTGCGTTTTTCATGTCTTGAAAGCATGACTTAGGATATATATTAGATTTATATATAGCACTATTCTAACATAGGTATTTTGACACAAAATAGGACATTTTCTGAAATAACATACCAATTGTTTTCCATATTTCGATTCTACGTCTCAAATTATGACAGAATACCAAGTTTTGTAAAAATCGTCCGAGTAGTTTTTCAAATATTAGTTCTCAAACTTTTAGCTCCTCAATGTTAATTGAATTTGGCAAATATTTATTAACATCTCTTTTTTTATTAAACTTTTTTGATTTTTTCTCTCACATTTCGAAATTTATGTTCATTCCAAATAAAATTTACCCATTTTTTCTGTTTTATTTTTTAAATTTCTATTTTTAAATAATTTTTATAAATTTTTCGAAACAAATTTTGAATTATAACCTATAAAATTTTTACCATCATCTTAAAGTAGGTGTATTTTTAAGCATATCTCCAAAAAATTAGACTTATTTTATTCAAAAGTTTCTAAGATATACACGAATTTACATATTTTCGAGTTTTGAAATTTGGCATCGTTTTTTTTGAGCGATAATAACGCCAAATGTGGCCTATGGATTTTTGTTACAGTGAATGGCCACAGCTATTTTTAACCTTAAATTTCAAGTAAAATTTTACGAAGAATTAATATGACATTTTTTCCCTCAATGATGCGTAATAAATATTTATTAATACTATATGAAAAGCTATTTTTTTAATTATAGATGATATTATTCAAATTTTTTACTATTTTTTTAAAATTTCTCTCTATCTTCCTTTTTTTTAAAAAAAATAAGAGTAAATTTTTGTAAGAGTAAATTTTTACCTTCGGCGTTTTATCGTCTGCTACTTTACTTCGTTTAAATCGAATTGTCTAAAACTGAGAATTTTCGTTTGATATTTATTTGAATTTTATGACATTAACTGCATAATTTATTTTTAAACAAACTGTTGCTTTTGAAGTGGCTGAAAGAGCGGCTGATACTATCATCCACATTTTTAAAGCACAGTATATTTTTATAGAAACATAATATTTAGAATAATCATTTTTAGAAAAGTCAAATTATGATATAAACATACAGCCCTCTAGAGACTGAATTAATGGAAGTTCAATGGTTATGTAGAAATGATCTGCAGCTACTTATGGGCTGGATAAGTCAGCTGATTCTGTGGACAAGTAAGAAAAATTATATAAACGCCACCCAACATTCTGGATTCAATTCACAACGAGGATACGATGTTTATTAAATGAATTTAAGAAGTTTTAAAACATAAAAAATCAACTCATTTTTATCCTAAAATGTATTTTTGTGTGTAGCGTATTTTCATTATATCCTTAAAATTCTAATTTAGAATGTAATTGTCAAGAACTGAATCCTAATCATCAGTAATATAATAAGTAATTATTAAGGTTATTAATAAATCCTTCTATAAAATAATTGAAAATATTTCAAAAAACTTTCTGTCTGAATGCAAATATTTTTCTATGCAAATATTTTTAATTTTATATTAATCAAGACTGCACACGATATTATTTATCTGCACTTCAATTCTTACCGTCAGTTCTAGTAGAAGTTACAAATCAATTATATTTAATTAAGGATTGGATTGGATTATTTAATTATCGCAAAGCACACGAGGGCTATCTGCCTAAAGGGAGGGATGCCTTCGTGGAGGACGTTCTAAGGTAAACTGGCTGGTATACACGTTACACATGGGGAAAACCACGAAAACGCCAATGCGGCCAGCCCGTTCGCGAGATTCGAACCTCGGACCGAAATACCAGTGATCAGCGTCTTTACCGCTCGGCCGCTTGTGGGCTATTTAATTAACGGATGACCATCTAAATTTAGACACAGCATACCGTAACAGCAATTCAATTATTGGCGCAGGATCTTTCATGTTACTCCCGATTGGCAAGCTACATGATTTTTAATGAGTATTCGGGTTTTGCTAGTAACTTCCCTTGGAAATCGGGCTTAAACTAGGTTAGTTGGTTATTTGAACATAGAAAGAACATGGGAGCTATTTGATTAAGATGCTTTCATAGAGAACCTTTGTAAAGAGAACCTAGAAAACTACGAAAACCAACCATGCAGCCTGGGTCAGACTTCGCAACAAACAATTAGTATTTAACAATCTTCAAATGCTAGGCAACTGGTGAGGCTCCAGTTAAATCTCCAATTTAATATTTTAGACACAAAAGCAGAATTTAAGTTTTGTTAACTCGTTAGTAAACTACCAAGCCGTAGTGCAAATGAATATTCAATTTCTTTTGCAATAATTGTATTCACTTAATATTCTTGGAATATGAACTAAAGAAGGAACGTTCTCGGAAGATTAAAGAAATGTTTAAATCCAGTGATATTAGGTTTGTCTTACAAGCTTAGGGTTGGGTTATGGGTTATTCAATTATGGCAAAGCACACGAGGGCTATCTGCCTAAAGGTAGGAATGCCTTCGTGGAGGGCGTTCTAAGGGAAACTGACTCGTATACACGTTACACATGGGGAAAACCACGAAAACGCCCATGCAGCCAGCCCGTTCGCGGGATTCGAACCTCGGACCGAACTACCAGTGTTCAGCGTCTTTACCGCTCGGCCAATGGTGGACCTTACAAGCTTAGGATCAAAACGATTCTGCAATTGCCCGAGTAGTTGACTTGTAAATGGCTGTGGATTAAGCAGATGACTTTTAATCTTACGTTTTCAGTCAGAAAACGTATTCCAAATGTTTTGTATTGAATGGCAATGCATCTTTTCGTTATTCAATAACCAATCGGAGAACCGCTTGTGCTCCGAAAATAAGTATGTGTACTCAATTGTCCTGCATGTTCTTTCAATTTGTCTTCTTATGATTTTTTCCTCCCAAAACTAAAGGCCTCTCAAAGGAAAGTTTTTTGACATTGAAGAGACAAAAGGAGTATGGCATCTACTTTTAGAGGCATGTCAAAAACAGGTTACTACAAGCCTTCTCTTCCATTACATGTTGTGCTTTCAAACAAATAGTTGCATCAGCGTAAATTCTATAATCTATCTTTTGTTATACTCTTATTACTTTATTAACATACAGTGAATATATACTAAACCTTTTACTTCAGCTTCAGTAATTCGGAATTTTTGACGGAATTGTTGTCGGAACATCGGAATTGTTGTCGGAACAAGCCTTCTCTTCCATTACATGTTGTGCTTTCAAACAAATAGTTGCATCAGCGTAAATTCTATAATCTATCTTTTGTTACACTCTTTATTAACATACAGTGAATATATACTAAACCTTTTATTTCAGCTTAAGTAATTCGGAATTTTTGACGGAATTGTTGTCGGAATTGGGACTTAGAAGATAAGTCAAATTGAATATTTCGATAATTCAATAAATTCATGGTCGAAGTTTCAATATTTTATTTTCGGAGGGAGGGGAAATTTTTTCAGTTTTGGCCTAATATCCTAAGTATTAATTCAGAAGTCAAACAACAAAAATCAGCGTTATATTTACAAAATTTTCACAGGACTAGTTTCGATGGTTTTACCGAACCACCATCTTCAGCTGCAAAACCGCAAATGAACAAGATAGGAAGTAATGATTAGATAAGATAAGAAAGCCTGGAGAAGAATAAGCAAGTGGCGCCATCTGTTGGTGAAACCAGAACTAAAACATAATTTCTTTAAAGGCCGAAGGCATTTCACATTCATAAAAATCTTTCTGTTCTAGTTAACGATCCTAATTCCAATCCAAATTTGCCTTCGGCCTTTAAAGAAATTATGTTTTAGTTCTGGTTTCACCAACAAATGTCGCCACTTGCTTATTCTTGTCCAGGCTTTCTTATCTTATCTAATCATTATTTCCTATCTTGTTCATTTGCGGTTTTGAGTTGAAGATGGTGGTTCGGTAAAACCATCGAAACTAGTCCTGTGAAAATTTTGTAAATATAACGCTGATTTTTGTTGTTTGACTTCTGAATTAGTATTTATTCGGCGTGTTATTGTGTCTTAATCCTAAGTATATTTGCTTCGATTCTTTATTTTTTCCATAAAAGCGAAAATCTTACGCATGGTATACATATAACGCATAGCTTCAAATTAAAATTTAATAATATACAGGGTGGTTATAATTAAAGTTTCACTTTGAAACGGTCATAAAAGGAAAACTACTGGATCAGTTGTAAAGGATGTCATGGGAATTTATTTTCCGCGAAAAAAAGAAAGTTGGAAACCTCACCAACAGGGGAAAATGGCGCTGTATGCAATATTGTTAAACGAAATATTGGTCGGAATCTAACTTAATCTTTTGTTACACGGGTTAAATATGTTGTATACACTTAAGAAACTCTGAAGTAGGCAAATTACCATTTAAAGGCGTTAAATTCTATAAAAGTCGAGTGCGGCATCCGTGTAAGTGAGAAATTCGTCCGTGAAAACCACGAATTAGCGATTAGAAATTGTGAGATCGCAAATCAAATTATGGCGCCACTTAAGTTATTAAGTGCGTACAATCTGGAAATCGTTTTCTTACAGATCGCTAATTTGTAATTTTTGAAGCCTGAATTCGGCACTAAAAAATGAAGATACTGATTCAAAACGCTTTTAATCGATTTGCGCCAAAGAAATCCCTCATGTTATCTATTTAGTTCCATTGCATTCTCCTACTGCATTCGATTGCATAGCAGTCATTGCACCCCGTTTAGTGTTGAATGACAGCTAGTATTATAACTGACCCATTTTTCTCTGAAGAGCAGTCGACAGCTGGACCACTGTGATTGCAGCTCACTTAAAGTCAATGTTAAAATGTTTCGTGATACATGAACTGCAGTAACGTGGCATTTCAGATACTACGATTTTTATGCAGGGCTGGGCCCCACCTCACGTGTGTCGCACAGTTACTCAGGCAACATTTCATGAATGAAAGTCTTATAGGCCAACACTTCCCCTCTTCCCACCAGACATCAACCTCTGTGACTTTTGGATATGAGGTTATCTCAAAAGCACTGTTTATGGTGATAATCTAAACGATTTGGCAGAAATGAAAAATGTTTCACTGACATGTCCGTAACATTCCTCCTGATATGCTAAGAGCTGCTGTTCAGAATGCAGTAACAGGATTTAACTTACTTTCGGAAAATGCTGGACGCTACATTGAACATGCTTTGTAACACGTTTCGGAAAATATTAAACTCATTTTAAACAGATGTCTTCGTGTCTTATTTCATTTAACAATATTGTATACAGCGCCGATATTCCCCTGGTGGTGAGTTTTTGAACTCTTTTTTTTTTTTTTTTTTTTTCCGCGGAAAATAAATTCTCATAACCTCCTTTACACGATTCCCAAGTTTTGATAACATTTGGTCCGGTAGTTCTCCTTTTATGACCATTTCAAATTGGAACTTTAATTATAACCACCATGTAAATTAAACTTTAAAAGTTTGACATTTTGGTTCAAGTCCCAGCTTTAAAAACATATATATAAATATAATCTTTTATATTAATCCTCTTAGAAAGAATGTTTTAAGAAACTAATTTTTCTCTCGCGTTATAGATTGTATAAAAAAACATGATCTTTAATATGATTTAGATTGTTTCAGCCGATATAAGAATCGGGTTACTCGGTGGTGAAGATTAAACACTGCTGGATTGTTTTATTTCTTTGTCATTTAGCAAAAAATGATAAAAAATATTTCTTTTAATTAAAATATTTATCCTTTGGACTTTGCTCTATACTTTGTTTATAGTTAAAATGTCTAGAAAATGGAAAGCTGTCTTCAGCTGAAACACAGTTGACGCAATTGATATTTTAAAAAAATTGACAAGAATGCAAAATTTATGGAAATCTAGCAATCGAAAAAATCTTAATTTTCTTGTGTGAGCACTTAAAATAACCGTTGAAGGAAAGAAGAAAATTAGGGAGAAAAGTAAACAAAAATTTGCAAGGAAAATTTGGCTCTCAGACATAAAGATGTTTCAAAAAGTTGGACGCTTTTGAATATACTTTCAGGTTACTTCAAAGAATTTAGGCATTCAAAGAGAAAAGACTTAGACGTGTACACCAGCAAATACCATCAATTGAGCATGTGTTATCAGAAAAGACAAAAACGATATCATTGCAGATTAAAGTGAAGAGCGATTGGTTTTAGACTGTATGGTTGTATAAATTTAAATTACGTTATACAACATCATATCGTACCATAAATGGAGAATCCCATGATTTTCTCAGTCGAATTATTTGAAGATTCAGGAGTTTATCCAGTATTGTATGTGGATGTCACCTAAAGGCGTTTTTTTAGTCTCCTGATGAAACAGCGGCCGAGAGGTAAAGTCGCTGTACACTGGTAGTTCAGTCCGAGGTTCAAATCCCGTGAACGGCCTGGCTGCATGGGCGTTTTCGTGGTTTTCCCCATGTGTAACGTGTATGCGAGCCAGTTTTCCTTAGAAAGTCCTCCACGAATGCATCCCTCCCCTTAGGCAGATAGCCCTAGTGTGCTTTGTCATAATTAAATAAACCAAAACCTCTTGATGAAACCAGTCTTTCCTTTCATCTCATACCTTCAAAATGTTTAGTCTCTAAAGACTGATAAAGGCTCTGACCAAATATTGATGAAATGGATTGAATTGGATTATTAAGTTACGTCAAAGCAGGGAGGGCTATCTGCCTAAAAGGTGTGGTGGTGTGGTGTATTTAATTATGGCAAAGCACACTAGGGCTATCTGCCTAAGAGGAGGGATGTTTTTCGTGGAGTTTTCATGTTTCTAAGGGAAACTGGCTCGTATACACGTTACACATGGGGAAAACCACGAAAACATCCATGCAGACAGCCTGTTCGCGGGATTCGAACCTCGGACATAACTACCAGTGTTCAGCGACTTTACCGCTCGGCCGCTAGTGGGCCCTGCCTAAAAGGAAGGATGCCTTTGTGAAGAAATTTCTAAGGGAAACCAGCTGGCATACACGGTACACTTGAGAAAATCCACGAAAACGCCCATGCAACCAGCCCGTTTACCGGGATTCGAACCCCGGAGTGAACTACCAGTGTTCAGCGACTTTACCGCTCGGCCGTTTGTGGGCCTTTTTGAAATGGAAGGCGATAACTTTATTTAAAATGATTGTGAGAAATATCAAGATATTTCGAAAAGTTGGATGTTTTTAATATACTTACGGAATGCCTAAAGAAAAAGAGCAAGAATAAAGTAGAATGCCTGAAGAAAAAGAGAAGAAAAAATAAATTTTTGGGTAAAATTTAGTATTTGTATTTTTTTTTTTAATTTAAAACTTTTTAATCTTATGATATTTGATTCTTACGATTTCAAAAATAAAATATTTGACTAAAATATGAATAACATTTAAGAAACCAAATGTAGGATAAAATTGTGTAAAGCAATGGGCACAATGATAAAACTGTTTAAAGCAGTGTATGCAAGTTATCCTAAGTTAAAATGTTGGTTATACATCTCTCTTATTTATATATATCTTTTCTGAACGGAACATTGAAAGGCGTGTTAACTGTGCTTTACTGTATTTGCTCTTTTAATATATGCAGTTTTCAAACGCATCTATTCTGGGTTACAAAGTATTCCTCCGAAAGAAACGCAATTCAAATAAATAAAATAAAATTCTTTAAAATTTATATTAATAAATATATTTAAAATGCTCAGTTCGAAGGAATAAATAGAAAATTTTAAAAGAATTATCTGAAAAGACAATGCAACACAAACAATTAAAATAAAAGTATAAGAATTTAAAAATTACCTAAAATAATAACTATGACAAAAAATATATATAAAGAAAACTATTTGAAAAAAAATAAATGCTGCACCTTTATTTACGCAGTTCGAGTAGGTAAATAGAAATTTTTAAAACAGTTATTCGAAAAAAAAAAAAAACAATGCAACTTAAACAATTAAAATGAAATTGGAAAAAGAAAAAATTACTTAAAATAATAAGTTATAATTAAAAATACAATATAAAGAATATTATTTGGAAAAAAGGAACGATGGTGACTTTTTTTCCTCTCACGGGAAAGGAAACTAGGTTGCCATATATTAAGAAGTTCGCCAAGTGAACTATTCTTGGCGCAAACTGACAAAAACGTGCCAACATAAATTTGTGAATTTCTCCGTAAATTTCGCTCCAAATTTTACAAAATTTCATATTTAGGCGTAATTTGAGTCGTAGAATCGAAATATGTAAAAAAATTGGTATGTTATTTCAGAAAAAGTACGATTTTGTGTCAAAATACCTATGTTAGAATAGTGCTATATATAAATCTAATATATATCCTAAGTCGCGCTTTCGAGACATGAAGAACACAATTTGAATTTTGTCAATCAGCCCAGTAGATCGGGAGATATAGGACTGTCCCATTTTTTTTTTTTTTTTTTTTTTTTTTTTTTTTTTTTTTTTTTTTTGAGTAGTGTACCGCCAGTGGTTTACTTCATTGCTCTCTACTTTAAGCAATTAAGCAAGTAGAAGGGGAAACCCCATGGGGCAGTAAGGAAAGGAGCGTCCTTGCCGCATGCCCTGGGTAATTCAGTTTGAATTAGCAGACACCTTTGTACAAATCATTTTAATTACAATTTATAATATCTAGAACAGCGGTCATTTCGTATGATCGCCGGGCTTTCTAGTTGTAGATAATGGAGGAAAATATATAATTGATTAAAATGTTAAATTGTGTTTTTTTATATTATTTAAAAAATTAGCAAAAAATGCGCACGAATTTATGGACTGACCCGATGAATTTAGGACTACAAGGACAAAGTGTTAATTTATTTACCAATAATGAAATGATAAAAAATAAAATAAATGAATTAAATGATTAATGAGTGAATTGAATGATTAGTGGGATAAATGAAATGATAAAAAAATTCGAGCTGATAATCAAAGAATTGGATAATAATATTTTAAGCTTTTTACTACGTTTAGAAAGTTTCCGAACCCAAAATAATTTGAAAATAAAAGAAGAATTAGCATCCGACATTAAAAATCACTGTTTTCCTTTGATAAATAATTTCAACATGTATTTTCTCGAAGACTATAAAAAAAGAAATTGGATTAGAAATGCATTTTGTTCAAATGTAGCTGAAATTTTACCTCGTTAAAAGAACAACTGCTAAAATTTTCCTGTGATACAATTCTAACTGAAGATTTAAAAAATAACACACCTATTAACTCTTAGTTGAACCGAAAAAAAAATTTTTTCAAGGCGTTTCAAAGAAAGCTATTAAATTTTCTTTGCCTTTCTGCGCAACCTATTTGTGTGAACAAGGATTTTCTTTCATGTTATATTTGAAAATAAGTAAGGAACAAAATTAAAAGGGAAATTAAAGGCTAATTAACGGTTAAAACTAAGTGAAATATGACCAAACATAAGGAAATTGATCTCTCTTAAACAGGCCCAAATTTCGCAAAAAATGTTAGAATCAAATAAATGGTAAAAGAGTTAGAATGGTAACACCAAATTTTAATCTAATATCTTTTTTATATGTGCATATTTAATTCAAATAGCCGATAGGTAGCACAAATGGAAATATATATATATATATAGTATATATATAATGTTTCTATTGAGAAACTGAAAAATAATCATTGTAAAATGTAGTGGTAGTACTAAAAATTTTAAATTTTTGTTTAGACTATACGCGTTAGTCAAAAGGTTGAGAACCGTTGACTGGCGTAAGTATTTAAATGTTGTCACTATAATGCAAAGTTGAAGAATAAAATTGTCTCTGAGTCAGCAAATACCTAATAACGTAGCCTCGAGAGGCAGAACATGCTCTGTCTTGGAATCTGACAACTTCAGCTTAAATACCCTAAACTATTTTACATTCTGGTAGGGAAACGGAAGGAAGAAGTGATAGTAAAGAGCTAAATATTAATGACTGGTTAAATTAACATGAAGGAGCGTTATAAATTTCATATTTTTGTAATACAGAAATGTCTAGCACTGCATTTATGAGAAATAATGTTTGCTGTCTTCATATTATGTAAGCAAAACAGGAAAAATATTTTACAGATAGGGTCTTAAATACTTGAGTCTATTACTCTTTAAGACAGTGGGGAAAATCTTCATGTGAAATTAATTTAGGATTAATATCAGAGCGGATCCCACGACGCTATTTTGAAGGATTAATTTTTTTATATGATTTTATTACCTGTATTTTGAATTTTTGGCATTCATTTTTAAACTGATGGGCACGTTGCAGCGATTTAGCTTAAAACTATTTTAATGTTAACCCTTTGTTGCATACAAATAATCTAGAGAAGTTAAAGGAGAATGTTTGTATTTTTTCTACTTAAAATAACCTTAGTAATAATAAAAAAAATTATTCAAATTTCGTTTTAAGTAATTGCTACAGTTTGTTCACTACAGTGGACAGCATGCATATACGTACATGCATACAAATCTCTTCCCAACGATTTACGGTCATTGCATTTGAAATCACTTTCTGCCTTGTTTGCAGTGATTATTACCATTTTCTAAATGGTAAATCTACGACTGACATGTACATACAGATCCCCCAAAATACCTTCATTTCGTCGATTGTGATTGAATTCATTTTGATATGATTTTATAACCTGTACCTATTGGATTCAAATGTCAAAGTCCTAGAAATTCTTTGCCAAATATAAACATTTCCAGTGGTGTTTGGGCTTGAAAGGCAGTATATTTCGGTCTCAATTCACACTTCTCAGTAGATCTTTATCTACCCACTCCAGAATTTTCTCAAACTGACATTTAAAATAAAATGTCCAAAATAACTAATTATGAATCAAAAGTAAGTATAACAAAATGTAAGCAATATTATATAATGTTTATTATGAGAAACTGTACTAACTTGGAAACAGAAGTAGAAGCCATTTTCCAAATAGCAATGCTTTACTTAGTGATGCTATACAGCCATCTATGATCGATAGTTGAAAGTTCTAATAATATAGAATGAATAAACTCAGGAATGGAATCTGTTAAGGCATTTACAGAAGAATAAACAAATTTAAACTTTTGTCTACTAGTGTGGACATGATGCAACAAAGGTATTCGATTAAATAGGTATTCGATAAATGCTTACTAAACTGCACCTTTGAATGTCAAATGACAAATTTTCTCGTCTAGTCTTAAAATGCATGCTACGCCTCGCCTGAAAGCTCACACAAAAAATGCTGTAAATTCTAAATATTACTTTGTTATACTCTACTCTAAATTATCTGTTTAATCGGTAGTAGTACGTAGCACAATAAATTTTATTAACTTATATTATAACGTGTATAATATTAAGCAATATTTGAAATTTCAGTAGAGAAAAAGAGATTTAATGTAATTCATCGTGGGAATTCTACACAAGTACTATCAGAAATAAATCATATTTTCTCAAAAATTTTATCCTTTGGTATTTTATTTATTTAAAAAGTCATTTTTTTCCTATTAAAATTTGCGCGAAGGATGATAATCATCTATTGGCAAAAATACGAAAATCAAATTTTTTGTTTTCTTTATTGTTATTACGAAACGAAAATCTAAATTCATGTCATTAATTCTAATACAAACTGCATCCTCTTAAGACCTCTAGTTCATTTTTTCATCAATTTTTAAAATGCCTGCTGATTTTGATTTCTCCTCTATATTGTTCCACTAATAGAATATTATATCAAAAAATCCACTTTTTTACTCTTTTTGGTTCAATAATGAAATAATTTCTTTCATTTTTCATTTATAATATAGCAATTCTATTTATATTCAAGCCTTTCATTAAAATTCCATCAGCTGTATTCTTTCACATCAAAATCCCATCAGTTATGTTTTATATACATTACATGGATTCAAATCTATATTACAAGTTTCATTGCAAATTAAAGTTTCTGTAATCTTATAACAAAATCAAAGCGATTATTGGACAATGTGGTAAATAATGCATTTTTTATACTTCTTTTATTTTGCAAAAAGATGAGCATAGTTATTTTCTAGCCTAAAATACACTCTCCTTCGTCCTCTGTTAGTTCATCAATAATTACAATGGGATTTGGTTCACTTGGGTTTGTAAAACGTCCTCGTCGAGCTCTGCAGATCTTGAAGAACGAGGCTCGTCTTCTAGACTGCAGTTTCCGGTTCAGAATGTCTAGAACCACCGTTGATACTGGCCTTACGCTCATTGTCCGATCCCCATATACTGCATGAATATTCGTACTGATAATTATTTAAATAAACTCGTGAAACAAAATATGTCAAATATGCACCTTTATTACTTTGATTACAGATTCGAAAGATAGTTGTTAAAATCAAACTACGCTCTTCAAACTTGCACTGATAAAGAACAATGTGAAATTATTACCCGCTTTTATAGCAAGTTAATGCAGGTAGTGTATTCCATTCCTTTTCTATGCAAATAAAGAAATATCATCATTTATGGGATGATCCAATAAATATTTATAACAAGAAATTTGTTCATTGAAGTACTTGATCTGAGGATCATGTATCCCTTGAAGAGTGAAATCAAATACACTTACTTTGTGTTTTAAGAAAATCTCATTTTGGGTAGTAAATAAAGCAAAGCTAATTTACAACAGAAAATATATCAGTGCAAAAATATTTTATACTTTAAAATAATACACAATTAAATTGCTTAATCTGGAAACTATGAATAAATTATGCTATCAATATACTTATTTTTAATAAATTTGAGTTAAACACATACAGAGAATCTCTTCTGATGTTAAAACATACACTGAATATGATTATTTGCTGCCAGTTGTTGCGGATAAATATATCATTAAATATATTACCAGAATTTAAAATTCTATCAATTGAAGTTCGTGCATTTTTTGCTCAATGATCGTGTATCTCCGCTCTGCCATACAGTTTTTTCTATACAACCGACATCACTTCAAAACCGAATTCTGTCTAAATTTGAATCATTTCTGTAGATTAAATTAAGGAATTCGAATGTCTCTGCGTATTCTGTTCTCGTATGATGACATATTATCTCATTGCATTCATACAATTATTTTTATTGCTGTTAGGAAAGAAAATTGCATTCCTATTGGAGGAGAGCGTCATGTATTTTCGGGACCCAATTGTTGTGGAATAAGAACACGCTGCAACGCCATGGACACGCAGACAACGACTAAACGTCGAAGTGAAGCGCCTAAATGGCTTTCTATATGCCGCGAATGTAGACTTGGAATATGGATGGATGATATAGGAAATTTCTTTAAAAATTTGGGATAAGAAAACAAAAATTCAAATAAAGATCCAGAAGTTTTTCTTTTCTCTTATTTTCTTAGAAAGAATAAATTTATACATTAAACTTTTTGTGATATTCTCCATACATACTTTTAATTTCTACAGGACAGGTCAAATCAGTTTTTAAATTATAAAATGTTAAATACATCAAACTTCTCCTCTGACGGTAGACTCCCTTCATAATCGATCTGTCATCAGTTCAGACCTTTAACCAACTTTGAGACAAAGCAATTGATGAAACCAAATGACATTTATGAAAGAAAGCTATTGAAAACGGATGATCAGCTTACAATACATATAAGTACAGAATAATTTGCCTTTTACAAGAAAAGTTGGAAATGTATGTTAAGGATGTTTCAGAAGTATTGTAATATTTAGCTATTTTTTTAATTATGTGTCTTGTTCTTAAGGAAATTAACATGAATGTTCTTTTCCATGTTTAAACAATCCACGAAGTACAGTCGTAAACCTATCGCTTTATAGTTGATTAAATGAATTACCAAATAAAATAGGCTTGCAAAGAGTTGCAATATTGCTTGCAGGATACATCTTAAAAAAAATATGCTCATTTAAATTTTTATACAGTTTTTGCAAAAAGTATATTTCGAAGAGGAAAAATATTTCTCAAAACCTAAATAGCGAAATAAAGCCTGTTACGATTAGCACTATTCAGGATGTTATCAATCAGAATTTGGGTTTAGATGCAAATATAACTAAAAATACCTAAACAAATAAGTTTTTAAAAGCAAATTTCTGAAAGAGAGAACGAATACGAATGTGTATGTTATAAAAGGATTAAATTTCCATTTTGTAGAAATGCTAAATTTTTAAAATGATTATTTACTATTAATTCCCTAGGAGAGACGACCTACAACATTTCTCTCTATCTGGGGAAGAAACGTTATTTGTATGAATTCATCTGGCGTTTTTGCATGAATTACATCATTCATATAGTGATACAGTCGCGTAGCTGGAGGGGGAGTGGAGAGTGCTGTCTGTCCCGAACGAACCATTTTAGGGGACATTTTTTCATGGGAAACATATTATAGGATTTAGTTTTATGGATTTTCGGGGCAGAAAGGCTAATTGAGATCGATTGCATTATTGCAAAGTTCACTACGGTTATCTGTCTAAGGCAATGGTCGGCAAAGTGCGGCTCCAGAGCCGCATGTGGCTCTTTGGCTCCTTAAGTGCAGCTCTAGTACAAATATCCACGGAAGGCGCAAAAATATTTTCATTAAAAAAAACTTGGTAGGAAAAAAATTAGATCTTATTATGATATAAATTAAAATTCTTCTATAAATCGAGAACATGTATAATTTTTTGTTTGAGTAACAAGATAGATAGGTAATTAAAATTTTATATTGTAAAAATACGTAACGAACATCGAGTTTAATTTTATTAGTTTTCGTAAACGTAAACATAAACCATGTACACTGCTTAAAAAAAAAAAAAAATGGGACAGTCCTATACTCCCGATCTACTGGGCCGATTGACAAAATTCAAATTGCGTTCTTCATGTCTCGAAAGCGTGACTTAGGATATATATTAGATTTATATATAGCACTATTCTAACATAGGTATTTTGACACAAAATCGGACTTTTTCTGAAACAACATACCAATTGTTTTACATATTTCGATTCTACGACTCAAATTACGCCTAAACATGAAATTTTGTAAAATTTGGAGCAAAATTTACGGAGAAATTCACAAATTTATGTTGGCACTTTTTTGTCAGTTTGCCCCAAGAATAGTTCACTTGGCGAACTTCTTAATATATGGCAACATAGTTTCCTTTCCCGTGAGAGGAAAGAAAGTCACCATCGTTCCTTTTTTCCAAATAATATTCTTTATATTGTATTTTTAATTATAACTTATTATTTTAAGTAATTTTTTCTTTTTCCAATTTCATTTTAATTGTTTAAGTTGCATTCTTTTTTTTTTTTTTTTCCAATAACTGTTTTAAAAATTTCTATTTACCTATTCGAACTGCGTAAATAAAGGTGCAGCATTTATTTTTTTTCAAATAGTTTTCTTTATATATATTTTTTGTCATAGTTATTATTTTAGGTAATTTTTAAATTCTTATACTTTTATTTTAATTGTTTGTGTTGCATTGTCTTTTCAGATAATTCTTTTAAAATTTTCTATTTATTCTTTCGAACTGAGCATTTTAAATATATTTATTAATATAAATTTTAAAGAATTTTATTTTATTTATTTGAATTGCGTTTCTTTCGGAGGAATACTTTGTAACCCAGAATACGATGCGTTTGAAAACTGCATATATTAAAAGAGCAAATACAGTAAAGCACAGTTAACACGCCTTTCAATGTTCCGTTCAGAAAAGATATATATAAATAAGAGAGATGTATAACCAACATTTTAACTTAGGATAACTTGCATACACTGCTTTAAACAGTTTTATCATTGTGCCCATTGCTTTACACAATTTTATCCTACATTTGGTTTCTTAAATGTTATTCATATTTTAGTCAAATATTTTATTTTTGAAATCGTAAGAATCAAATATCATAAGATTAAAAAGTTTTAAATTTAAAAAAAATACAAATACTAAATTTTACCCAAAAATTTATTTTTTCTTCTCTTTTTCTTCAGGCATTCTACTTTATTCTTGCTCTTTTTCTTTACGCATTCCGTAAGTATATTAAAAACATCCAACTTTTCGAAATATCTTGATATTTCTCACAATCATTTTAAATAAAGTTATCGCCTTCCATTTCATAAAGGCCCACAAACGGCCGAGCGGTAAAGTCGCTGAACACTGGTAGTTCACTCCGGGGTTCGAATCCCGGTAAACGGGCTGGTTGCATGGGCGTTTTCGTGGATTTTCTCAAGTGTACCGTGTATGCCAGCTGGTTTCCCTTAGAAATTTCTTCACAAAGGCATCCTTCCTTTTAGGCAGATAGCCTGCGTTGACGTAACTTAATAATCCAATTCAATCCATTTCATCAATATTTGGTCAGAGCCTTTATCAGTCTTTAGAGGCTAAACATTTTGAAGGTATGAGATGAAAGGAAAGACTGGTTTCATCAAGAGGTTTTGGTTTATTTAATTATGACAAAGCACACTAGGACTATCTGCTTAAGGGGAGGGATGCATTCGTGGAGGACTTTCTAAGGAAAACTGGCTCGCATACACGTTACACATGGGGAAAACCACGAAAACGCCCATGCAGCCAGCCCGTTCGCGGGATTTCAACCTCGGACTGAACTACCAGTGTTCAGCGACTTTACCGCTCGGCCGCTGTTTCATCAGGAGGAAAAAAACGCCTTTAGGTGACATCCACATACAATACTGGATAAACTCCTGAATCTTCAAATAATTCGACTGAGAAAATCATGGGATTCTTCATTTATGGTACGATATGATGTTCTATAACGTAATTTAAATTCATAAAACCATATAGTCTAAAACCAGTCGCTCTTCACTTTAATCTGCAATGATATCGTTTTTGTCTTTTCTGATAACACATGCTCAATTGATGGTATTTGCTGGTGTACACGTCTAAGTCTTTTCTCTTTGAATGCCTAAATTCTTTGAAGTAACCTGAAAGTATATTCAAAAGCGTCCAACTTTTTGAAACATCTTGGTATGTCTGAGAGCCAAATTTTCCCTGCAAATTTTTGTTTACTTTTCGCCCTAATTTTCTTCTTTCCTTCTACAGTTATTTTAAGTGCTCACACAAGAAAATTAAGATTTTTTTCGATTGCTAGATTTCCATAAATTTTGCATTCTTGTCAATTTTTTAAAATATCAATTGCGTCAACTGTGTTTCAGCTGAAGACAGCTTTTCATTTTCTAGACATTTTAATTATAAACAAAGTATAGAGCCAAGTCCAAAGGATAAATATTTTAATTAAAAGATTTTTTGCTAAATAACAAAGAAATAAAACAATCCAGCAGTGTTTAATCTTCACCACCGAGTAACCCGATTCTTATATCGGCTGAAACAATCTAAATCATATTAAAGATCATGTTTTTTTATACAATCTATAAAGCGAGAGAAAAATTAACTTCTTAAAACATTCTTTCTAAGAATATTAGTATAAAAGATTATATTTATATATATATATATTTTTTAAGCTGGGACTTGAACCAACCTGTCAAACTTTTAAAGTTTAATTTACATGGCGGTTATAATTAAAGTTCCAATTTGAAATGTCATAAAAGGAAAACTACCGGACCAAATGTTATCAAACTTGGGAATCGTGTAAAGGAGGTTATGGGAATTTATTTTCCGCGGAAATAAAAGAGTTCAAAAACTAACCACCAGGGGAAAATCGGCGCTGTAAACAATATTGTTAAATGAAATAAGACACGAAAACATCTGTTTAAAATGCGTTTAATATTTTCCGAAACGTGTTACAAAGCAGGTTCAATGTAGCGTTCAGCATTTTCCGAAAGTAAGTGAAATCCTGTTACTGCATTCTCGACAGCAGCTCTTAGCATATCAGGAGGAATGTTACGGACATGTTAGTGTATCACATTTTTCATTTCTGCCAAATTGTTTAGATTATCACCATAAACAGTGCTTTTGAGATAACCCCATAGCCAAGAGTCACAGAGGTTGAGGTCTGGTGGGAAGAGGGGAAGTGTTGGCTTATAAGACTTTCATTCGTGAAATGTTGCCTAAGTAACTGTGCGACACACGTGAGGTGGGGCCCAGCCCTGCATAAAAATCGTAGTATCTGAAATGCCACTTTACTGCAGTTCATGTATCACGAAACATTTTAACATTGACTCTAAGTGAGCTGCAATCACAGTGGTTCAGCTGTCGACTGCTCTTCAGAGAAAAATGGTTCAGTTATAATACTAGCTGTCATTCAACACTAAACGGTGTGGAATGACTGCTATGCAATCGAATGCAGTAAGAGAATGCAATGGAACTAGATAGATAACATGAGGGATTTATTTGGCCCAAATCGATTAAAAGCGTTTTGAATCAGTATCTTCATGCTTTAGTGCCGAATTAAGACTTCAAAAATTACAAATTAGCGATCTGTAAGAAAACGATTTCCAGATTGTACGCACTTGTGCGAGTGATTTGCGATTTCACATTTTCTAATTGCTAATTCGTGGTTTTCAAGGACGAATTTCTCACTTACACGGATGGCGCACTCGACTTTTATCGAATTTAACGCCTTTACATGGTAATTTGCCTACTTCAGAGTTTCTTAAGGGTATACAACATATTAAACCCGTGTAACAAAAGGTTAGGTTAGATTCCGACCCACATTTCGTTTAACAGTATTGCATACAGCGCCATTTCGCCCTGGTGGTGAGGTTTCCAACTTTCTTTTTTTCGCGGAAAATAAATTCCCATGACATCTTTTACACGGTTACAAAGTTTGATAACATTTGATCCAGTAGTTTTCCTTTTATGACCGTTTCAAAGTGAAACTTTAATTATAACCACCCTGTATATTATTAAATTTTAATTAAGCTATGCCTTATATGTATACCATGCGTAAGATTTTCGCTTTTATGGAAAAAATAAAGAATCGAAGCAAATATACTTAGGATATTAGACCAAAACTAAAAAAATTTCCCCTCCCTCCGAAAATAAAATATTGAAACTTCAACCATGAATTTATTGAATTATCGCAATATTCAATTTGACTTATCTTCTAAGTCCTAGTTCCGACAACAATTCCGTCAAAATTCGGAATTACTGAAGCTGAAGTAAAAGGTTTAGTATATATTCACTGTATGTTAATAAAGTAATAAAAGTGTAACAAAAAATAGATTATAGAATTTACGCTGATGCAACTATTTGTCTGAATGCACAACATGTAATGGAAGAGAAGGCTTGTAGAGATCTGTTTTTGACGTGCCTCTAAAAGTAGATGTCATACTCCTTTTGTCTCTTCAATGTCAAAAAACGTTCCTTTGAGAGGCCTTTAGTTTTGGGAAGGAAAAAATCATAAGAAGACAAATTTGAAGAACATGCAGGACAATTGAGTACACATACTTATTTTCGGAGCACAAGCCGTTCTCCGATTGGTTATTGAATAATGAAAAGATGCATTGTCATGCAATACAAAACATTTCGAATATGTTTTCTGACTGAAAACGTAAGATTAAAAGTCATCTGCTTAATTCACAGCCATTTACAAGTCAATACTCGGGCAATTGCAGAATCGTTTTGATACCTGAGCTTGTAAGACAAACCTAATATCACTGGATTTAAACACTTCTTTAATCTTCCGAGAAAGTTCCTTCTTTAGCTCATATTCCAAGAATATTAAGTGAATACAATTATTGCAAAAGAAATTGTATATTCATTTGCACTACGGCTTGGTAGTTTACTAACGAGGTAATAAAACTTAAATTCTGCTTTTGTGTCTAAGAATACAACAATATTTTAAATATTTACAAATGAAATATTAAATTGGAGATTTAATTGGAGCCTCACCAGTTGCCTAGCATTTGAAGATTGTTAAATACTAATTGTTTGTTGCGAACTCTAACCCAGGCTGCATGGTTGATTTTCGTAGTTTTCTAGGTTCTCTTTACAAAGGTTCTCTATGAAAGCATCTTAATCAAATAGCTCCCATGTTCTTTCTATGTTCAAATAACCAACTAACCTAGTTTAAGCGCGATTTCCAAGGGAAGTTGCTAGCAAAACCCGAATACTCATTAAAAATCATGTAGCTTGCCAATCGGGAGTAACATGAAAGATCCTGCGCCAATAACTGAATTGCTGTTACGGTATGCTGTGTCTAAATTTAGATAGTCTTTCCTTAAATAAATAGCCCACCAGCGGCCGAGCGGTAAAGATGCTGATCACTGGTAGTGTGGTCCGAGGTTCTAATCCCGCGAACGGGCTGGCCGCATGGTCGTTTTCGTGGTTTTCCCCATGTGTAACGTGTCTACGAGCCAGTTTACCTTAGAAAGTCCTCCACGAAGACATCCCTCCCTTTAGGCAGATATCCCTCGTGTGCTTTGCCATAAATAAATAATCCAATCCAATCCTTAATTAAATATAATTGATTTATAACTTCTACTAGAACTGACAGTAAGAATTGAAGTGCAAATAAATAATATCGTGTGCAATCTTGATTAATATAAAATTAAAAATATTTGCATTCAGACAGAAAGTTTTTTGAAATATTTGCAATTAGAATTTTAAGGATATAATGAAAATACGCTACACACAAAAATACATTTTAGGATAAAAATGAGTTGATTTTTTATGTTTTAAAACTTCTTAAATTCATTTAATATACATCGTATCCTCGTTGTTAATTGAATTCAGAATGCTGGGTGGCGTTTATATAATTATTCTTACTTGTCTACAGAATCTGCTGCCCTTAAGTAGCTGCAGATCATTTCTACATAACCATTGAACTTCCATTAATTCAGTCTCTAGAGGGCTGTATGTTTATATCATAATTTGACTTTTCTAAAAATGATTATTCTAAATATTATGTTTCTATAAAAATATACTGTGCTTTAAAAATGTGGATGATAGTATCAGCCGCTCTTTTAGCCACTTCAAAAGCAACAGTTTGTTTAAAAATAAATTATGCAGTTAATGTCATAAAATTCAAATAAATATCAAACGAAAATTCTCAGTTTTAGACAATTCGATTTAAACGAAGTAAAGTAGCAGACGATAAAACGCCGAAGGTAAAAATTTACTCTTACAAAAATTTACTCTTATTTTTTTTTAAAAAAAGGAAGATAGAGAGAAATTTTAAAAAAATAGTAAAAAATTTGAATAATATCATCTATAATTAAAAAAATAGCTTTTCATATAGTATTAATAAATATTTATTACGCATCATTGAGGGAAAAAATGTCATATTAATTCTTCGTAAAATTTTACTTGAAATTTAAGGTTAAAAATAGCTGTGGCCATTCACTGTAACAAAAATCCATAGGCCACATTTGGCGTTATTATCGCTCAAAAAAAACGATGCCAAATTTCAAAACTCGAAAATATGTAAATTCGTGTATATCTTAGAAACTTTTGAATAAAATAAGTCTAATTTTTTGCAGATATGCTTAAAAATACACCTACTTTAAGATGATGGTAAAAATTTTATAGGTTATAATTCAAAATTTGTTTCGAAAAATTTATAAAAATTATTTAAAAATAGAAATTTAAAAAATAAAACAGAAAAAATGGGTAAATTTTATTTGGAATGAACATAAATTTCGAAATGTGAGAGAAAAAATCAAAAAAGTTTAATAAAAAAAGAGATGTTAATAAATATTTGCCAAATTCAATTAACATTGAGGAGCTAAAAGTTTGAGAACTAATATTTGAAAAACTACTCGGACGATTTTTACAAAACTTGGTATTCTGTCATAATTTGAGACGTAGAATCGAAATATGGAAAACAATTGGTATGTTATTTCAGAAAATGTCCTATTTTGTGTCAAAATACCTATGTTAGAATAGTGCTATATATAAATCTAATATATATCCTAAGTCACGCTTTCAAGACATGAAAAACGCAATTTGAATTTTGTCAATCGGCCCAGTGGAACGGGATATATAGCACTGTCCCAATTTTTTTTTTTTTTTTTTTTTTTTTTTGAGCAGTGTACAAGCTACCGGCATGCGCGTGCATGCTTTTTATAAAGTAGTGAAGATAAAAATTGGCATCGCAGAGCAGCAGTTGCAGTGTGAACAGTTTTGTCTTATCTACCGTGTCTGCCGTTGTCCTGTCTTATTAAAATGTTGTTGTATTTTTTAATCTAGCTGCGCATCTTACAGGTATTTTTATACGATTTTATTACACCTGCTATGTATGTTTGTGGTCTCGGTACAAAATTTGCAATCGATTTTTCGATAGCTTCTATTTGACCAAATGTTGGAAGTTTTCTTCCATTTTTGGTCATATTAAAAGTTTTGTTATTCTGATGATGGAAAAAATTATTTTTTTCTTTTTAGTGCGCTACATATATTAATAAAATTGTATTATTTAAAAAGATTTTTTTAAATTTTTATTTTTACCAATTTAATAATGATAATAATTTTGCTCTGGTGGCTTTAGAAAAACATATATTTGGAATATTTTCATAGGCACCCCAATTAACATGGCTACCAAAAAAAAAAAAAAAAAAGCAAAGAAAAACGGAAGATGAAAACCGCGAATTTAAAGTTGAGTGGACCGAGAATTGTGCGTTTATTCAAAACTTGAATGGACTTCCGACATGTCTTATTTGTAAGGAGAAATTCGCTCATAACAAGAAGTCAAATTTAGGGAGACACCTTAGAAGCGTCATTTAGCACTAAATATCCTACCGGTGATGCAAGGAAGAAAGCAGTTGAGGAACTTCAAAAGAGTCAAGAGTCGTCAATTTCTGTGTTTAATAACTGGATGCAATCTTCCAGTAATATTAATATGTCAAGTTTTGTTTGTAGCCAAGAGATTGCTAAGAGAAGAAAACCGTACAGAGACGGAGAATACATAAAAAATTGTTTATAAATGCATTCGAAGAGCTATTTTGGGATTTTAAGTACAAAGCAGATATTCTGAAAAGAATTAAAGAGTTATCACTGTCTGCTAAAACCATTAAAGATACAATAATTAAAATGTGTTCGAATATAACCACCCAGCATAGCAAAAATTTGAAATTGGTTACGGCTTTATCAATGACGAGTCTTGTGTCATAAATGATACCGCGCAAGTTTCACTTTTTGTAAGATTTATGTCTCATTCAGGACCTAAAGAAGAACTTTTAAGGATTACTGCCACTCAAAGGTCAGACGCGTGGAGAAGATATCGCCAATGCTGTAACTGAGTGTATGGATAAACATCATATTCCCCTCAATAAAATTGTGTCGATTTCATCATATGAGGGTTGTTGCTATTTTGAAAGAAAAAATTAATCACGAGATACTTGTTTACCATTGTATCATTCACCAAGAAGCGCTTTGTGCGCAAACATTTCCGGAAGAAATTTGTAAAGTTATGGAATTAGTAATTACCATTATCAACTCCATTTTAGCTAAAGCTCTTAATCATCGCCAATTCAAAGAATTTTTATTTGAAATGGAGAGTGAGTACGCTGATCTTCTGCTTCATAACAAGGTACGTTGGTTATTAAGAGGGAACGTTTTTAAACGTTTTGCAACCCTTTTTCGGGAAATTAAAGCATTTCTCCTTGAGAATGGCGTTCACTATCCAGAACTTACAGACGATCAGTGGATCCAAAACTTTTATTTCATGGTAGACGTTACGTCTCATCTAAATCAGCTTAATCGTAAACTACAAGGGAAAGTAAACTTAATTTTTTCGATGTTAGAAGAAGTAATAACATTCGAAAACAAATTATCCATTTTTGCACAGGATTTTGAAAGGGAAACATTGTTTCATTTTCCGAGCCTGCTGAAGCATCGCCAAGAAAATAATTCCTCTATTGATAAACACCATTTTAGAACAATGATTTTAAATATGAGAGAAGCATTTCTCAGCAGGTTTCAAGAATTTAAAAACAGCAGAGCAACTTTAGCATTTGTCAAAAATCCTCTTGATGCTGCGAAAACAGAGTTGAAATTTTCTCCTTTTGAAATTGACATTGGTAGCTTTGAAATACAATTGCTGGATTTAAAAAACAAGGAGATATGGCGCTCTAAATTCGAACGTCTTTGTGTTGAATTGGAAATATTGGAGACGAAAAAATTTGATCTTAGTTCACAACACAAGTGGTCTGCTTTGAATGACCTGGAGAAGGATCACATGATCATTTTCAACGCCTGGAATAGTATTCCTGACTCTTACGCTCAGCTGAAAAAGCTCGCGTTTGCTGTTCTTTCCCTTTTAGGTTCTACATATATATATATGCGAACAATCTTTTTCAAGCATGAACATTATCAAGAGTAAAGAGTAAACTGATAAGTCGTCTTATTGATGAGAACTTGGAATCATGCCTAAAATTAAAAACAACAACATATAAACCTGACTTACTCAAACTTTCCAAGGAGACGCAAGCACATTGTTCGCATTAATAAATATTTATTAAGTATTAAATTTAGCTTTATTTAAAGTAATAAAAGTTTACTAAAGAAGCAGATTTGGCTCTCAATTTTTTTTTTTTTTAAATTGTTGTAATTTTCATATTTGGCTCTTTGGCTAATACGTTTGCCGACCACTGGTCTAAGGGACAGGCTATATTTGTGGAAAACCAAAATTCTCCAAGAAGGACTTAAAAAGTAGAACCTGGCTCCTTATTCACATCATACATGCGTGAATACATCGTCACGTATATTACGTTACACGTAAGGTAAACTTCATGAGGTAGCCAGCCCGTTGTTTGGGATTTAACCCCAGGTCATTTTTCCACTCAGTCATTGGTGAGGTAACGAATTATGAGATGTCGAACTGTGATACGAAACTGAATTGAGAAGAGAATTGTTTTTACACTGGACAGTATATTCAAAGAAATTAAGAAGAGACCTTCAATAGCTTAATTTTTTATTATGCCTTCCTTACCCCCAATAAAAATTTTCAGTGGAAATACAAAAGACAGTTAAATTATGATTTTAATCACATAAATAAAGAAGAGTTTGGCACTGACAGAGAATCACTTCAGAGTTTTATTTCTGTTACTGCTTGGGAAGACAAAACCGAGAGGAGAAAATGCACTTTGAAGTTTTACAGTTTATTCTAAAATGCAGTCTCTGAAACGAAATCTCAAATACTGTAATACTGCTTCGAATTTTCCTCACAATTGCTGTAAATATTATTAATATATAGATTATATGCTGTGATAAGAATTTTTTAGTTAAAAATCGATTAAGAAACACCTAAGATATAAAAATGAGTACATTGTATTAATAAATATTGTACTGTCTACAGAAGAGCAACTGGAGTAATAAAATAAATTTCTAGAATGTCATCGACAATTTTGCTAACAGAAAACAAGCAAAATGGAATTTTAAAATGATAGAATTAACGTTTTATTTAAAATATTAACACAGAGGGTTTATTTATTCCCCTGTATGTCGTTTTGGCATTTTAGTAGTTTGGTTTTTTTGGCGTACATTGAGACAGGCGGCAAATGGATCGCCCCCTGAGAGGCAAAAACTATGCCACTCCATTCATACGAATAAAAAGACTGGTTTGAATTCCTGTCTTATAGGATCGAACCACATAATACTTATTTTCCGATTATAATGAAATACAATTCTAAATTATGTAATACAAGTATCATTTCTTTAATTAGATATACATAATAAGCATATTCTGTATCAGAATTATGGAAATAGCTATAACTCAGGGTGTCGCAGGAAACATCGCAACAAAAACATTGCGAAAGAAAACGCCGCGGAGAAAATAGCGCAAGGCGAAAACATCGGCTTTCAAAACACTATAGAAAGGCAAGAAAAAAAAAAACATCGCAGTTCTGAAACATCGTAGTATAAAACATCGTCGTCAAAAATAAAGCAGGTCATAAACATTGCAGTTTTTGAACATCATCCGTAGAAAACACTGCAGTAAAAAATAAAGTATGTCATCGCATGACGCTAGAATCGCATGCATGTATTTTCCAGGCTATTAAAGTTGTAAATGTGTATTTTTATAATGATTTATGAGGGCAAGAAGGAATGAGGAGATTTACATTTTTAATTAATTATTAATTTTATTATTTCATACGTTTTCATTAATTATTAATTTTTGCTAAAAACGCAAGAAGAAAATTTAAGCATTAAAAAACTGGAAATGAACTAATTAATTAAATAATTTTAATTAAACTGAACTAATTAGTTAAATAATTTTGATTAAACTGAAGTAACTAATTAAATAATTTTAAAGTAGGTAATTTTATTTATTCAATTACTCATTTTCTTTTCCTAGTTTTTTATAGACTATAATTTTTTGAAAAACTACCAATTCAAATTTATAAAAGTGGTTGATAAAGTAATTACCTTTAATATATGTTTAAAATTCTAATAATTGCTATGCGTAACATTACTTTTCTATTCATTTTCAGTTTTTGAATATTCAAGTTTCCTTCTTGCTTACTTAGCAAGAAAATTATTAATTAATTCAAAAAGATAAATATAGAGATAAAAATATTCCCCATTTCTTCTTGTGTTCACAAATCATTATTTCAATATAGTATATTTACTACTTTTAAAGCTTGAAAAATATATGTCTACAATGTTATCATCATGCGATAATTTATAGATGCTTTACTTTTTACCAGGATATTTAAAAATTGCGATATTTTATAACCTCTTTATTTTCGACAACAATGTTGTGTACCACGATGATTTAAAGACCTGCGATGTTTTTTTTTTTTTTTTTGTGTGCTTTCTTTTCTTCCACGATGTTTAGTACAACGATGTTTACGCTTTGCGTTGTTTTCTTCGCAACAGTTTCCTCTGCGATATCTTTGCCGCGATGTTTTCGCCTGTAATCATAATAACAGTAGTAAGACTTCTGTCGATACGCTCATGATAAACAGTAATATATTGCTAACTCATAAGTTTATATATTACACATGTCACATACTACTTATATAATCTTAATTACATTCTGATTATGGAGTAATTATTAAATTTTGTTTATCATATCACATTGTGAGGTGCAATGCCTAGTTTTTTAGCTTTCCGACCTGAGGCAGTCGATTTCTTTGGATTTCTTTGGACCTGAGGCAGTCGATCGATTCCGTATTATAAAATTTTACAATACGTTTAAGTAGGTTTTCAAGTCTTTAAGCATACAAAGGAGAGATATTACAAAAGGGGGGGGGAAAGGATAATTGTTTGTGAGATCACAAATGTTCCACAGATTTAAACATTACATTTATCTATAATATTAGCTACAGATAAACAGAATGATTGTATAAAACGAATTTCTCATTTTTCAATTGAATTATGATAATAACATTATAAAGTACCCTAACACTGATTTATAGATTTAAAAAAGAAGTATCTGTTCGCAGTTGATATGATCACTATAAAACAGGGGTTCTCAACCTGTGATACGCAAGAGAAAAATAGGTGGTACGCAAAGAAGCAAAGTATTTTTAACTATTAAATTCAAAAATTAAAACCCCAACGTCCTAATTTTTTTTCCCTCTAAAAACTCGTAAATTTAGGCGATCTGGGCTTTGTTCTTGAACTTGTTATTTGTTCAAGGTTCTTGAGCTTGTTGTTTGTTCAAATTATTGTTTGTTCAAGGTCAGTAGCGGCTTATAGACTTTAGCAAGAAGCGAACGATCTATCTGCATGATAGTTTTTGTGGTTCTTCCATGTTGTACGCTTAACAAATATTCTTTTAGTCGTAGACATAACAAAATTTGCCATAAATGATGTTTTTAAAAGGCGTGATAGAGATGGATGCTGTATTTAACAGGAAATAAAAATAAGTTCCTACAAAAAAGATAATAGTACCTCATTAATTCTCCAGAAGGCATTTCTCGTTTCGGCATTTTGCGTTGAAAACTTTAAACGTCGGTTCACTTTTCAATTTGTTGCCACCAAATATTATCGCCATGTGTTATATTTAAAGAAATTAAATAATGAAAAATCTGAATAAATGTTTGTATGGTTCTCAACATTGTGATAAAACAACGGTTCCTAGAGCCATCAAATTCTGAGTAACGCAATCTTCCGCCGAATATGGGCTGGAAGCGCTAATTTGGAAACTGAAATTTGTTTTATTATCAATTTCATATTTTGCAATACTTCAACAAATTGTTGATTAACAAACTCAACGATTTTAAAGCTAGCAATGACAAAACTGCACGAAAAACAAACATTTTTATCTCCAGTGCGCCAAACTGTGTATCGGAAATTCTAAAGATATGCTCATTTTAAAATTATTTTGCGATATTGCTGTTATTTAATAAATAAAAGTAACACACAAAAGCTTAAAAAAAGCATAATGTAAAATCTGAAATGCTTTCAAATTTTATTGTTATTATTATTTAGTATTTCTATTCAGAAATTAAAAAATAATCATTGTAAAATGTAGTGGTGGTACTAAAGGTTTTCAATTTTTGCTTAGATGGTTTGTTAGATGGCGTTGTTTGTTCAAAAGGTTGAGAACCGCTGCTATAAAACATACAAGAGAAGAGTCTCTGATTTTGTTCACGAGATGGCGCCACTAAATCATTTTTTATAGGTTATGTCCATATTCTGCCCGAAAATTATTTCAGTTGTATTAATGTTGGTTATTCTAAGGCCCTATTCCAGCATTTTCGGTGTCCTATGTGCTCACTATAGATGGCAATCGGTATCAATTAAATATATTAATAACTTAAGGAAAAATAAAGAAAAAAGGGATTAGTGTAGTACAGAATATATTCATGTAGCACAGAGGTTATCAACCGAGAAAAATTTCTGGGCAGGGGAGGGGGGAAGTATTTAATTTTATTTTATGAATATAAAAAAAGTAATTTTATTCATGTTTTAGTATTATTCTACACTTTTTCTTGTTTAATTTATAAATCACATTAAAAAATAATCTCTACATAAATAAATGTGTATATTTTCAGTTTTGGAAAGGAAGGGGGCATGACCATCTGGCAATGGTGATAGGGGTGCATGGAGCAAAAAAGGCTAAGAATCACTAATGTAGTATTTACTTATTATGTGTGATACTTTATTCTGCGTTTAGTCCCCGTTGTAAGAAGGCAGTGGATGCTGAAGATATACCGTATCAGTCGACGAGAACGAGTAAACTCGTTTTATCTCTTTCCCTCCTACAATGCGATTCCTTGATCGCAAAATTCATACTATCGCATTACAGCTATAAGAAAGAAAAGCATTTATTATTTACCAATGAATCTGATGTACTCTGTAATGGAAATATTGTAAAACTATAATACAACCAAGCAGAAACACTAAAAGTCTGATTCTTACAATAAGCTTGAATTCAGAGCTTACTGAATGAAGAGAAATGTTCTTTGTCTATTTTTCTTTCAAGTGTAAATTTTTCCAAAATTTTATTTGATAAAATTTAGAGAAAACTGATTAAAAATTTGATAAAATATAAATAATTTTGGACTTTAAATTCTAACAATCTAAACTAATTTTTTAATTGTATAAAGATTACCGCCTAAACTTCAAAACTGGTGAATTTTAAACTTTTCTCATGTGCATAATATTATTTTATATGCTAATCAGTATGTAACAAAGTTAATATGCAGCCAGTTTTAAAATACGTTTAATGTTAATTCCAATTTATTTACATAATTTAATATAAATTTGTGTTAAGCAATATGCCCTTTGTGTAAATTCAGGATTATTCCCTTCAATAAAATTTCATTTAGATATCGTTTACAGCTTTGTTGGCACTATTAGCGGCTGCTTATGCTGCCTATACTTGGAATCGGTCCTGTTCTTCCTTCTCACATAAACATAATTGTATCTGACTTATGCTAAATAATTGTTTGAAAAAGAATTCCGGTTACTCTGAAACAGAGTCAAAAATCCAGGAGACCATTTTCTGAATTATTTTAATTCAACTAACTGATTAAACAAATGCAATCAAATTTCTAATTTAATTCCGCTAATCTCCGTTATATTAATTTTTACTTGCAAATATTTATTGATAAAACTGCTATTAATTTCATATAAAATCACTAACTAACAATTAATTCAATACAATTTTCTATAAGCCACCAAAAATAACACTACTGTTTATTAAAACGCTTCAATAGTTTTCAAAATACTTCGACTGCTAGGGTTTTGCCACGACAACGAAAAGTGCAATGACCTTATGACCTTTGTAGGGGATAAATATCAAAGCGTACAGAAAAGGAAAATCAAATACAATAGTCTCACCTTATCAGGTGCCTGTTAAAAACATAAGATAACTTTGAATTCCCTAGATAAAACTGTAAAAGATTCTAGACTAAAACGCTCACTACAAAAATAACCGTACTAAACAGGATAATATATAAGATTCGTAACAAAGTCACTAGCAAAATTTATTGCCCGAATTAGTTTGCATGTTTGTATACACAAGCCAGTCATTCAATGTCTTCCTTAATATTCTTTGTTTTAATTCCTAAAAATAATCAAGCAAGAAGACCTTATGAAAGTATTTGGGTTTCGTCAAAAAATGTAATGTTGACTGTTTATGAACAATATCAGAATTTAATAAATATCAGAACAATATCAGAATTTAATATTTAACTGAACAGAGAATAACAGATACTTACTTATTTTTCCAGAAGTCAAATATTAGTGTCAAAATAATTTTTGCAGTAATATAGTATTTATCGCCTTATGCTGTTACTTAATGTAAATGGTTTAAAGTTTATTTTAATCTTCATTGTTCTAATTTTATTCCCTTTACTTAAATGCTATTTGCTGAACTGCGTTGAAAAATGTTTTCTCTTAAATCTCCAGGTAACAGGCCATTTTTTTTTTTTTTTTTTTTTTTTTTTTTTTTTTGTAGTAGACCCAAATAGAGATTTGATTGTATAATGTGAATGCGAGCTAGTTTCTTTAGAATGTGTTCTAGGAAGACATACCTCATAAGATAGCCTTTGAATGCTATTATATATATATATTGATGAACTACTCGACTGATCTTGAAATAATGTTGGGCTGAAAAGCTAAAGCGTTAAATCTCATACATTTTCAGTAATAATTAACAGAAGAAATATTTATTACTTCTAAAATCAAACTCAACAAATAATAGAATTTACTTTAATTGAATTTATTCTAAATGCAGTATTAAAAAAAAATTTCTTATGAATAAACCTATATTAATGTTTAAAAAAAGATTTAGCTTGGAGCACACTTCTCAAATTATAAAGGAAAATCGTCTGCGTTAGTAAGATACGAGCTCGAAATTCCGAATTTCACCCTTAAGTTATTCTAAACCACTTGAATGACTCAGTATAAGATCATTATGATCTTGAAAAACAGAAAATTCTTGTTTCAGATCCAGTAAATGCAATGCTAATTCACCACTCATTGTAAGTATATATTAAACGAGTACACATACTATAACGCTATTTAATAAAAGATATTTAAATACTTTGAGTATACTTTGAGTTCCAGTTTTAGTTTAAATAAGTTTAAAAGGAAAAATGAATTAAAATTTTAACTTTTGTTGATTTCCTATCCAGTCTATGAAAGGGCTTAAGAATAAACATGGAAACTATCGTTGGTTATATATAGAGAGAATCAACGGTGGAAGCCAGATGTTGATCAATCCCTTCCCCTTGAATCTAACTCCACTGCCGTTAATGTCTCGAGAGCACTTTCATATCGGCGAATTTTAAATGCCTTTGTGCAATAACGATGTTCTACTGGATTTCAAACCAAGCTCATCAGCGTGATAGTCAGCCTTACTTGGTTATCTTACGGTAAAAATCATCGTGAAAATAATCTTGGGATTTATACTGCTAGTTCAAATAGTAACACTTATCATGTTATTCAGCTACAACAGGTCTAGGAATGTTTAAATTTTGTCCGGAATTTTGATAAAAGCACATATTTTTCTTCCAAAGGACGAAATTACTTTTAAAATATTAGAAAGAAAACGACTTATATTTAAGTAATGTAATTGATAGCTAAGTCGAATAGGTAAAATGCAACGATATAACTTGGGGCAAAATTTGAATTTTTATGTGAATTGATAGCTGGAATCTTCTTAGTAGTTAGATGCGCAGGCATAAGAATATTGTCACTTCTGTTTGACACCAGTTCATTTCGTATAGGTGCAATATAATAATACTCCGGGTTCAGTTTTAAAAACTGACAAAACTAGAACTGGAATTTGAACAGAAAAAATCTGCTCCTCGTATAGAGCGACCGCATCGTTTGATTTTCAGAATGTATTCAATCTTTTATTTGAAATCAACACCAAACAAGATTTAATTTTTTATATTTATTATAATCAATTGAGAATCGCAGATTTTTCATTACTAAAAACCTACTACAAAACAATCTGGTACATTTAATCTATTTAATGTTTACGAACAGATTTGTTAATTCTAACTTATTCATATTAAAAGAAGAATTAAAGGAAAATAGAAAGAAATAAGGAAAAAAGTCAAAGAGTTAAAGGAAAATGGATGCTAGTTTCATAATGTTTTTTCATTCCAAATTCCAGTTTTAGTTTTTGAAATCCGAAATAAATCTTCTCGAAAAGTTACTCTGAGTTTATGATATTAACTGATATTGATTCGCTGGCATTTGGTGCAGATGGTTATTTTTATTATTACATAAAATTTCATTAGCATCGCGTCAGATTTTAGTTTAGACGCTTTACATTATAGACGCAAAGAAGTAAATTAAGAATTAGACTAAATCTCATTTTCTTCTTTTTTATTTACTGTTAAACATTTAAATGTCATTTGTAGCTTGTATGTTACAAAGACTAATTAGCGACCTTAATTATGTAACAGAATTCTTTTGTGAACATAATGAAGTATAAGATGCTTTCGACGATTTTCATTAGTTTAAAAAATATTATTCACAGAAAATATATACAGATCTCTAAAGTATATCTTTAATGTTTTAAATAAACTAAGAGAAAGTTA
This sequence comes from Stegodyphus dumicola, assembly GCF_044657685.1. Classification (NCBI taxonomy): domain Eukaryota; kingdom Metazoa; phylum Arthropoda; class Arachnida; order Araneae; family Eresidae; genus Stegodyphus; species Stegodyphus dumicola. Next base: position 126,908,159 of record NC_140771.1, on the reverse strand, counting down.
AGTAAAATTATTTCGAAATCGCTACGTCAGAAATGCTTAAAAATATTTCTAGCTTAACTATTAGAAATGGAATGCTGGCAATAAATACATATCTTCTCAACATCGCTCTAAATAACGTAAATGAATTATTTACACAGCAAATATTAACCAAAAAACTGAAGGTTTTTTTTTTTGTTTTTGTTTTGTTTTTTGTTTTGTTTTGTTTTTTGTTTTGTTTTGTTTTACTAGATCTTACAGTTTGAATTAAAGCTAAGGGTTATGTGTAGAAACTCTTTTATACTCAAATGACATTTTAGAAATTCAGTTGAATGAAATATATCTATCCGTTCACATATTGCATTTTTTCTTTTTAAAAATACAGTTATGTAAGTTTCATATCTTTAAGTCATTATCGGCCAAGGGAAAGCTAACGAATAAAATTTCACTCCTTCGAAGACGCACTTTGAGCTAATGTAACTGAATAAATGCACTTTCATTTTAATATTGGAAGGTGAAGTTATTCTAAGCCTTAAATATAATTTTAATTATAAATAAACTTTACCCACTTCTTCTTCTTACAGTTTTTTTTATTTTATGTAGCTTGTATAAAAAGTTTTAGACCAGGCAGCATGACTACTTATACTAAGTACAATGTTTATGTAATTTTCGAAATGACTGCGTAGTAGCGTAATATAATTGTATCAAAATACCGCAAAAATTGATTTTTAACGCGTCTGAGCATATACATACGTGAATTTAAAGCTTACAGAAGCAGATGTTAATTCATTGTTAAAAAAGAAATAAACATCTGCACAAGCATTTCGGTGTAAAGAAAAAATGAAGAACGTAATTTAGAGTACCATATTAACAACAGGTTTTTATGTGAAACCCAGAAAATGACACAGTTGATAACATTAGAACCGTTTACAGCGTAATAAGGAAAACATCATGAAATGGTCAAGTGTGTTTGAGTGGTTTAAAGAGTTCAAAGAGGTGAGACAAGACCTAACGGATGACTTTTTTTAGAATCACAGAATAAAAAACAACAAAGGGCCATAATATTAAGAATCGAGATGAGATATGGTCCAACAAGTGATAGCTAAAGAGTTACAAATTAATCAAGAAACAATCAGAACAATTTTAACGAAATAGCTGGGTATGAGAAACATTTTTATAAAGTTTCTGTTCATAATCTGTCACACTCTCTGACCAAAAGAGCAATTACCGAATTAGATTCTTCAAGTTTATTCAGCTTATTTGTCGTATCCTTTTTTGAACTGGATCGACTTTTTAAGATATGAAAATGTAGTCTAAATGACATCTTTTAAGATATGAAAATGTAGTCTAAATGACATCTTTTAAGATATGAAAATGCAGTCTAAATCTGAGTCCACACGCATGCATAAACAATGCTTTGAAGACAATAGTTTCCACAGATATACAAATCAAAACATATGATTTATGAATTATTCATAATTTCAGATTTAAAACTTTCCAGATTTTCATAATTATTTTGTATATATATGTATACACACCCTGCTTACTTAATCATGGCGAATTTTGTTTCACTGTATGCTATTATCTTTTTTTACCGCTGAAATCTGATTACTGTTTACCAATTCATTGAGCCTTTATATAGATAGATTCAGTCCTAAAGTCATAATTAAAATAGTTTGTCCTAAACTTATAATAAAAATTGTAATACTTGCAACAATGGCTCATCATATATTCAGAAAGATAAAAATATGAAGATTAGGGAAAATCTAAATAATAATAAGCAAATAAGCTTGCGCCATCTGCGTAAAGCAGAACGGAAGGACAAGTTCCGTGAATATTTCATAGAATTCTACAAGTAGAGCAATACAAGGTCGTTTATAGAATTAAAACGCAAGCAAAACTATCTAATTACTCTGTTGACCCATATTTAACATATGATGCTTTGATTGAGATCTTCAAAAACGTAATTAAGGCTTCTTTTCTATTCTTATTCTCAGAACTGTTGATGACTTATCTTTTTTTTTTTTTTTTTCCCGCGCTCTAGTACCACCAAACAGCGCCGTTTGTACATAACACTTCGTTATCATCGAAACTGTTCTGTGAATATATACAAGTTCTCTCCCCAATGGTAAACCGCACATACTGACCATTTATTCAAACTTTATTTCAGAAATTTATATTTCATTACATATTGCATATTTCAGAAATTTACGTTTCCTCCTTCGTGTTAAAAAAAAATTACGACACTTTATCATTCTATTCAACGTGAAATAGATTTATAATACTTTTTTAATATTAGTAATGTGATATGAATATTTTTACTTTATGAAGTTTATGATGAAATTTCTGCGACTGCTGGTTGGATCAGTTGCGCAATGTATTTGGATGTTTAGTAAAAGAACAAAAGAATATAATTTGTAAGACACGAAATGAGCACCAGCCTTTTGGGAATAATAATTTGTTGCGTAAGATAGACAAAAAGAAATGTTGAGAACAAATGCTTCGCAATTTCTTCTTTCTGTTTGAATTTTGTTACTATTTCACAATTCTCTCTTTCTTCCAGGAAATTCCTAATATTTCAAGGACTATACTAATTGACACTGAGAGAAACATACGGGTTACTAGCAAATATGGACTCACTGTGGACTTCTCACAGAACCAAAGCTTAAAAAAAGTGCGATTCTTTTGTGTGCTTTGATATATCTGATGTTTTTTTCCAGGAAAACGCTAAAATGTTGAACCATTGCGGTGGGAGATTTCACACTGCTGTCTCATATCACGCAGGAAGTAAAATAGCGCTTTTTATACTTTGCTACAAATATTCGTAGTTAGTCTTTGGATTAAATATAAAAGTATAATTGGTCATTCACAGCTACATTATCACATTTTCATATGTTCAAGCATTTATAGTTCATTCGCTGTGATGGCAGATGACTGCTAATATCTGCTTCCTTTCTGAGGCTCCGAAAGTCATGATAATCAGTAGTACTGATAATGGTAATTATTTTCATGAAACGTCAAAACTCCTAATTTTTATTAAAGCCACCATTATGTCTTAAAAGCTTCTCTTGTTTCAACTACACATTTCCTTTAGAAGTTCTGTCGGTGATATATTTCTACCACTTTTGACATAATTAGTGCATTGCTACATTGTGTACCAGTTTAGTTATATTAAAAGTTTTGACATCAGATCTATAATTATACCTGAAAGTAGCTTTAGCAATATAAAGCTTGGTTACATTTTTATTTATTAAAAATAAACACTTCACAGAGTTTCTGTTTCTAATGTATTTATATGCGCCTGCAAAGAAATAGCATTCATTTCGTTATGAATCTTACTGAAAATACAATTAAATACCATTATATTTCACTAACCCGTAAAGGAAGATAAGAACTCATCAAAAGCATTGCTATGGTGGCAGACAAATATTAGAAACATGACTGATGAACGTTTAAAAAATCAGTGCTGAGCAACTCTTCTGGCAAATTTTCAGTTTTCGAATAAAACTTTAAAACACTAACTTTTAAATTTTGGCTTTCCATTTTAGAGTAACATTCTCAATTTCTTTCAGTATCAGTTGCTTTTCCCTGCTTATTCCTGGTACATACTGAAGATATGCATCTAAATCTAGTATTCACTGTACATGCCGCCCCCAAGATATTTCTATCTAGATTAGATTTATATAATGAACGTGATAAAACGTGAAGTCCGAACGAATACAATGGTAAAATTTGGTTATTCCTCTAATAGATTTAAAAAGCCTTAGTATCTGTTTGTTACTCAGTTTTAATATAAGTAAATTAAATTAAATCAACACTGAAAATAACTCCAGCATAAAAAATGCTATAGATTTATGCAAGCAAATATAATAAACTACTTATAATTATTTTACACACGGAAAAAGAAGGTAGGAATGTCCATAAAATTTACGTTTTCTAATTATGCGTTTTAACAATTTTGTTCTCCCAAAAAGCAGTTAAAAGAATTTCATGCTTCACATGATCACTCGCAGACTCTTTTATGACTGTAGACATATTGCTTACGCTTTAATAAAATTATAGTATTTTTGTTAATAAAGAATAATTTTAGAATGATAGCAGAACAAACGTTTTAATAATTCATTTTAAACATCTGTTTTAAAATTATTTGTTCATGTATTATTTACTATCTGTTTTTAGTTAGTTTATAAATATACATGACACATATGAAAATTGTTTATTTCAAAATAAATATATTCAATTAACTTTATAACGATTGATAAAAGTATATGAACATATGTTTCGCAGAACAGCACACTGTAGCTGTTTTACACATTTTTAAAATGTTGATGAGTTGATTGCCCTTGCAGCTAAGTTTTCTTAAAGAAATAAAATAGCAAATAATTAATTAACCATTCAAATTTTAAACTAATGAGATATTACAACTCTGCCTAATGATTTGCTCATACTAATAAGTAAAAATATATTATTTTAAAATAAAATACTTCCACAGTTAAAAGAGAACTGCCGAATAAGATCAAACAAAATTCTATATATTCTTCACCACGTTGTGTTTTGGCCTACACTCCAACGAAATTCAGCATATATACGTACTTTGCTATGAAATTAATTTGTACATCTTTATTACAGTTTTATTATGAAGATTTCCCATTCTTTTGCCCACCAGACAACTGTCTGTGATTAGGTTGTATAATCTGACATATGAGTATATCTAGCAGCTGAGTGGGTAACAAGGACATGAACCATAGTCGGATTTTGTCCGCAGGTCCAGAGCACCGATAACTAATTTTCGGCCACACGCTAACTACGGCTACCTCCATGCAGTCGACTACTTCGTCCAGATACGGTCGGGCATGCAAAGCCATCTTTTGCATGCGAACCTTAAAATCTTGATAGTAAGGAAATCCATAAGCTTCTTTTATGGCTTCTGGTGTTTTTTCCCAAGAGTTATCCAAAGCACCCGTAAGAACATCAGATTGTGAAATTTTCGTTCTGTCATTAAAAAAAAGTGTTATTTAGGAAAATTGAAAATTATTACATATTTAAAATACATAAATAGTAAATATAAATTTAAGTTTTGTATCTTAATCTTCTATCATTAAAAATGGTAATTAAGCAAAATAAATAGAACTTTTAAGTTCTGTATACTAAAATAAATCGATAACAAGAGCACTATATCGCAGATGCAAATATGTTAACTCTGTTATATTGTGATATTTTCTTGGAATGTACACTTTATTTTCCATTTTCGTAGAATTTCCATTACGTTCTCATTCGTATCGAAGTATTTTAGCTATAGAATTAGCTCTGTGTTTAAAACGTTTTCAAAAATGCTTCGTTCATAGCATGAAAGACGTGGTAGTAGAATTTAATAAACCTGCACAGAACTGCGATTTTAAATTTAACAATCTAAAAGGATGCATAATAAAATATTAAGCATGCGATTTTTAACAATATTATTATGTAATGAGTTCACTAAATTTTGAAAATCAGTTTTTCAATCCTGTGAATCTAAGGCTATCTTCGGGTTAAATTAATTGATTTGGATCTCGAATGTTTAGTCTTTAGCTACCTTTCGAGATGAAATTGAATCAAATCAAATTAAACAAAGATATGAAAGAAAGGTTGTGATCTGGTTACAATAAACGGATCTGGTTAATAAGCAAAGAAATCTTTTTGCTGAATTTCATGAACTACTTTTAATGTTAAGGTTTTTTTCCCTCTTTTGGGTAACCTATCAGCCTGCCTTTATAAATTTCAAAATAAAAACTATTGAAATCGGAAGAAGTTTAAATAACCTTGCACAGTTAAAAATCAACTAATTATAACAATTGTAGTTAAAAACAAAGTTAAGTTTAACGGTAATAACCAACAATACGTTAGCTAAAGTGTAGACTGAATCTCAAGTGTACGTTTCTTATTGTATTTCGTGTACTGTCTTACGTTTCTTACATCTTGAGATTTCTTTTTAAATTCCTACTATTAGCTCCCACTCTCTCTATATCTTGTTCAAGTTTTCAGTCGTTAATAAAATACTTTTTATTCATCCACTCAAGTTCAAATACACTTTTTTAAACTTGTAGTGGATGACACTTCATGTTAATACAGGTTTTTCACATATTATTTTCCTACTTATTTATTCCTGTTTATCGGAACTATTCTGTTTTTATATACATTATATGACTTACAAATAATGACTGTTTATTAGAAATTATCACGGGCTTGAAAAATTAATTTTATAACAACGTATAAATAATAGTACATGACTGTGATAAATGGGATTGTAATATTTAACAAAAATAAGTGGCAACAGTAAGACAGAGTTCTAAAGATTTTTAAAGAAAGTGTATGGAATTAAAGAATAGTAGTTTTATAGAGTTGGATGAAGCGGATGTAATGTCCCATTACTTCGAAAAGTAAGTTGCGAAGCACTGTAGATTATGCACTAAGCACTATAGCCACTGTAGCACAGTAGATTGTGCAGTAATATATCTAGGACGATTTATATTCATCAAAGGCATTGATATGGGGACAAACAAACATTAGAAACATAACTGATGAACGTTTAAAAAATCAGTGTTGAGCAACTGTCCTCGAAAATTTTCGGTTTTCGAATAAAACTTTAAAAATAAACTCTTCGCAGCAGGTCAAACATATGTCGCCTTGAGTCTTGTGAAATCATTAGATGGAATATTAATTGAAGAACTGAACTGCTCGCAACTCACTGGAAAGGTTCCTTGCAATAATGAAGCATTTTAAGAGATGGATAGAATGTGAAATTATAGACCAATCAGCTTCATAAATTAGAAATGAAAAAATGTTAATAATGTTAATAAAAAGTAACTAAAATAAAAATTTTCTTTTTTGACCTAATTAGGAATTGACTTTAAAATGTCTTTTATTTTACTTGTTACTTTTACTTTAAGTGCTGTCCTATCTTCCCTCTCATTCGCGGCACATATTCGCTGAGACCAGAAGATTATAAAAATTAAATCGCGTGCAAAATAGTTTAATAGCTAGAGAATGTTAACTGCAATTTCATGCCTCGTAAAATAGCATCCTTTCCTTTGTTCCTAAGAATTAGTGCCGATTTGTTTGGAAAGAATTAATATTGATAGAAGGCTGCATCGATTTCCATTGCCTTCTAAGGTGGTTGGTATGTGCCCCCCCCCCTTCTACAGCCGGGGATAAAAATTAGGTGTCTTCTTTCAGAAGATTTGATTTTGATAGTTATAACTTTCAAGACTTAGTGGCCTTAAGCATTAACAGTCAGTATCTTGCAAACTCGGATATTCAGTTGTTCCAGTTCCTGATATTCAGCTTCAAAAACAGCGTAGCTTTTCTAGTTATTTGATTATTATCCCACACAGGGCCTAGCAAGCAGAATAGTTAAACTCCCAGGGAGAAATCTGCACAGAAGAAAAGAAAGTCATTATCGATAAGTAATCGAACCTTTTTCTAACTACTCACATGTGAACTAATAAAGTTTATTGAATTTTAAATATGTTTTTGTGTAAGTTGATTGTAGTCAAGGCAATAAATCGCTCATAGTTAGGAAATAACTCTAAGTGAAATACCGTTAGGTGGACAGGGTATAAGCACAGAATTACATACTGAGTACAGTGTAGTAATTTTCATTTCTATATCACCGTATGCAATTTTAAAACATATACCCCTGGAATTATTAAAATGAAATAAAAATAATCATTGTCGAAATTCGCCTTCCTAGGATTTTAAATTCTTATTTTCTTGAATAAAATAATTGCTCTAAACTACCGTAATGAATGTTTCGTGATGCTAAATATTCTTATTTATCATTCCAAATATTTGTAAATAGCGATTGACAGCTTTAAAATGACACAGTGCATATTCTTATGTATAGAATGATGTGAAATGCAGATTTTTATGAACAGAAGAAAATCTAAAATCTGCTTGGCTATAATCTTAACAAACAATTCAAATAAATTCACACTTACTTATACATAGATGGCTCAATAGAAACTACACTAACGCCCCACTTTAACATTTCTCTACGCAAGCCATCAGCGAATGAAACTAAGGCATGCTTAGTCATAGAATATGATAAGAAACCTGGATACGTCAAATGACCTGCAAAAAATAACTAGATTTTAAACAGATTACTAGATCAAAAAGAAATATGCAGGGTACTTAATACAAATAGTTGCGTGCATTACTTCTTTAAATATTGGTATTTTCAATTACGATGTTTCTCAAAATAATACCCAGTAGTATTTTATGAAATCAATTTCGGTATTGAGAGTTGATTACTAACTTTGATGAGCAGGCATAAAGTTTACGTTTTTATAAGAATTATGTGCAGCAAAATGCTTATATTTTTATAAGAATTATGTGCAGCAAAATGCCCAAATAATAAAATTATAATTTAATAAATTAAATGGAAAATGTGCTACATATTTAAGTGCAGGATTCGACATTATCGGTTCTGAACAGATTGAAATAGTGTCCTTATTAACTGAATGAATTTTTTTTAAGTAATTCAAAGTTGTATGAAGTTATCTAATAAAGTTAATAATGAGAGTGTTACTTTACTCAACGATTATTCATTAACTGTCCAAATGAATATTTTTAATTTTTTGGCTTTACTGTTGCTGCCTAAATCTGGTCAAAGCCTCATCGAAATAACTTAGACATTAAAATGATGAAGTCAACAGACTCACTCTTGAAAATATCTATAAATTTTGAAAGTAAAGTTACGGGATGTTTTGTATTTAATGAAACATGCTGAACATTTTCTTGGCAGAGCTTTCGGCTCGCCAAATAAAAGGTTGTACTTTGTAATTACAGACACCTCCTACATTTAATACTTTAACAATTCTCCAATGTAAGCATAAAAACTGAATATGAGGATTTCTGGATTTTTCATTAAAATATACGCAACAATTGTATTAAACACGCCAAAGAATTACGTAAATAAATGTTCACGACGGAGTTCAATAAAGACTGCCTGGAACAGATCATTTACTTGAAATTAAAGTCCTCTTATTGCACTCAGCATTAAATATGCAATGGAATAATTTCAATTCTATTTGTTTAAAATTCATTCATAATTTTCTTTCATATCCATATAAAATTAAACTTCACAGAAATTTATAAAACATTCTCAATTGATCTGTCAGCTTTACAAAGAAATCTGCTTGAACATAACTTCAAATTTTATAACTTAAGTAGCGAATTTATGACAACTTTTGCCTAATTTAATATATTCGTCTTTCAGCTTTAAAATTACATAACCCATAAAATGCAAAATTTTATTAGCAAATTAATACCTGCAACGCTAGCGACAATAACTACCCTTCCCTTTGAGCGTCTGAGAAGCGGCAAGAAAGCTTTAGTTACACGAACAGCTCCTAGCACGTTCACATCGAACATATGCTCAATAACGGACATACTGCACCATTCTAGCTCTGAGAAAATTGCTACGCCAGCATTGTTGACTACACACCACAGATCTGAAAAAAAAAAAGAAAAATTGGGGCAATACATTTTTAATTAAATTATAACTGTGTTATTAAATTAAGGTGCTAGAACTAAATTATAATAGACAATAATATTTTCTAATCACTACCAAATTAAATTAAGCAATAAATAAATTAAGTGAAAGATTTGGCATTAAATAACAGAATCTACTAGCTTAACTATTCCTGCCAATAAGCAATATTTATGTAATTACAAAAATAAGACCCATCTATCATTCTGTGAATATAATCTGTTGGTCTGTGCAGATGACAGATTCTCAGTTTTCCCAAAGAGGTCCATCTCATCAAAAAACTGATCTTAAAATCAAGAAGAAAGTCCAAGAGGAAATTCAATTACACTCTTAGACGAAAAACGAACGACGCACCGAGAAGATATAAAGCAAATTGGACACAAATTGATTTGCATGCAGTTTTCGACGGAAAATGTAAAATTTTACATTTTGGCTGCCAATGAATGAACGATTGTCGCTACAGCGCATCTGATGTGCGCAACTGGCAGGATATTTAAGAGGAGAAATTACGATTCAAGGTCATAATTTCTTCGCGAATTTCATTCCGTGTACTCTGGTAGACAGTAGCTATGCTTCGCATACAGGTGCACGAACGATATGCGCAGATGTCAAAATTTGTCATAAAAACTGAATATGAGGATGTCAAACAAAGAAGCCGGTTGGTCTTATCGGAGAATAGCTCGACATTTGAGCAGGAGCGATGCCACTATTAGACGATGTTGGCACGAATGGGTGAACCATGGCCGCACACAGCGTCAAGAAGGAAGCGGTAGGCCTAGAGAAACAACAGAACGTGAAGACCGAGCAATCGTCAGAACGGCACTAACAGCGCCAGATGCATCATTATCATCGATTGTACGTGCAACTAGTGCTTCAATGACCACAAGGACCATTCATAGACGGCTCACAGAAAGGGAGCCGAGGTCACGGCGCCCCTTGCGCCGACTACCATTGGCCTCTGTACAACATCAAGCCCGTTTGCAGTGGTGTCGGCTCATTCGCACTGGAATGTCACTGACTGGAGTAGAATAGTCTTCAGTGATGAGTCCCGCTTTGGACTGAGCCCAAATGACCAGCGAAGGCGAGTCTGGAGACGCCCCGGGCAGCGGTGTGATACCAACCTATCTTCTGGCAGACGGGCCGACAACCAGGAGTGATGGTCTGGAGTAACATTTCATTTCATAGTAGAATCTCTTTGGTTGTCATCCGTCGCAACCTTACAGCACAGCGGTACGTCGACGAAGTTCTAAGGCTCGTTGTGTTGTCCTTCATGTCCCGCCACCCTGGGGTTACATTTCGGCAAGATAATGCCCGCCCCCACACTTCACATGTTTCTACTGCTTGCCTAGTGCTTGCCGAACATTACCTTGGCTAGCAAGGTCGCCGGATCTCTCTCCTATTGAGCACGTTCGGAGCATTATGGGCAGGGCCCTCCAACCAGCTCGGGATGTTGACGATCTAACGCGCCAGTTGGTCAGAATTTGGCACGATATCCCTCAGAAGGACATCCGCAACCTCTGTCAATCGATGCCAAGCCGAATAACTGCTTACATAAGGGCCAGAGGTGGATAAACGCGTTACTGACTTTTTCACTTTGTGAAGCTCTGTCACTTCAATAAATCATCCAATTTTTCTCAAACTGTAATCATTTGTTTTCCTGTACATGTACATCACTTCTACCGATTTTCGTCCCATTCGGATAACTCCTTCTTGGTGCGTCGTTTCTTTTGTCTAAGAGTGTATGATGCAGCAAAGAAGCACCCCCCTCCTCTGCCTATGAGTGACTTTAAATTCAAAACTGAATATTGCATCATGAAAAACCCACTGAAATGATATTGATATCGATGAAATGTTGTATGTCGTGTACCTTAGTCTGAAGAACACTATGATTGTTGTTGCTTCTCTCTGTAGTCTGAGGCTAAGGTAGACATAAACTAAGCCGTCACATTATCAATTCAAATCTAGATTTTTTCCCTGTAACTTAAATTTTAGGCGTCCAGAAAAACCATACATAGCATACGCCGAAGGACATATGCTTCATTGCAATGAGTTTCTCAATTAACGCGTCCTTGAGTTACCTTCTCAAAAGTAACGATTCTTTAAAGCAGCTAATTAATTATGACCCATGCTAACTCAGTCGAGGCTACAGGAAAAATAAATTATTCATTAATTCATGTGCTTACTTAAGAAAAATTAACTGAAGTACTGCAAAATTAAATCAACGCATATTTGGTAAAAGGGTATAAATTTTATGTTCAGCTTTTTGATAAAGAAATAATGCAGTTCATGATAAGAACGCAAGGAGCAAACACAAAAACGCTAAGAAATAGAAATTTTGGTTTATTGATTTATTTTTTATTCGGTTTATTATAATATCGGATATCAGAAATTGTAATATCGGATCTATCGTGTCTAATTATATTTTATTGCTACATTATATTTCGGTTCACAACTTTCTTTTAACTAATTAACTCGCAAGCATTCTTGATTTCAGTCATGAATATTTTTTACTGAAGAGGAATGTCTTGAACGTGTATTTGAAGTATTTAGATTTACTAAATGAGTTTGTAAAGAATTATCATGTTTCTCCATGTGTGCTGTCGTGGTTTAAATGGTAAACACATTCAGCTAGCAAATTGGAAGATCCCACATACACAGCCTTCCTAATGTGAAACATGTGGTAATATATTCAAAATAAAGCAAAATTATGTTTTGATTGATTAATTTTTCTTAAGGAAGTATTCAACTGATTTATGTATTCATGCAAACAAGGTATTCGAAAGCAAAACGTTTCACAAAGTTCACAAACAAATAATATTTATTATGGTATTGGATATGTCACCCCTTAAATTTGACTGAAGTTTTACAACAGCATTTCATCTTTTTAATCAGGTGGTCTAGTGTAGAAGGTAATATACGTTACTTCTAACTAAGGGCAGCTTGTAATGCTGAGAGAATAGTTAGAAGAAGCTGGAGAGCAAAGACAGCTTCCAAAGATTTTCTGTAATTATCCCAAAATTATTCTAAAATTTTCTGTTGAAATGTGATGCCTTGAAGACGCCAACCGCTGCATATAAAACCACTAGAAAAATTCGCGTCAAAGAATAAAGCTATCAGCCGTACTATGTGCACATTGTTAGACGACGCGTAGAGGAGAAGGAGAAACTTTCTGAAAAGCTAGCTTCAAGAACTTTCGCGTAACTCAGAAAATCAAATAACTCGAAAACCAAATTTTGGAGAAATGATTTTTTCGGCGAGCTGTTGAGGATAGTTTGTAGATGTGATACTGGTTTTAAATGTACATTTCCTGCCTCTAAAACAAATATTGATTCATCCATGAAGAGTAAATCTAACTATTGCCCTTCTGTTTACTGTGCATACCAATGTCATCATTTTAATCGTATTTCGATGGCTTTAGCTCTGAAAGAAGCATGTGCTAATGGTTCCTGGGCAGGAATTCTTTCCCCTCACCATACTGGCAGATAACGACCTTCCTAATCATTGGTACTGTTGTTCGGCACCGTACCAATCTGTGGTAATCATTGCTCGAGATTAAGTACGGTTGTTCGGCGATTACATTAGGCAGTAATGCGTATTTTGGTCACTAGAGGATGCTGCCTTGTGAAAACTTAGCTGGAATCTCTACATAAAAGTATTATTTGTTTAGAATCGTTTCCTCAAATGAGAATTGATAGAAAAGAAATTGAAAGTTTTCTTAATGGGCTCTCTCTCCTTCCAGGCTTCAACGGCACGGCAGTGTTTATAATCTACTTTACGTATTCTATGTGTAATAACCAATCTTTATAGAGTCATTAGGCGTTTTTGAAGTAAAACGCTTAAAAAATGTGCAATGCCCTAGCCGCAATTCAAAGAGCGATCTCTCAACTGTCCACCGGATACGCTTCCAATTACCCCTCAAAGGAAAGCGAGAAGGAGAGAGAAAATACCTTACACACTCGCCCTTTTAAAAAGCAACTGGGAAGGAAGAAAAACAATCGCTAAATCGTCGGGGTGATAAATTAGTGTCCACCACCATTTTTAGTTCGGGCGCCAATTGTAGAGTCTATTGGGTATATTTTTGAGAGTCAGATATGAAAAATGTGCAGTGCTCTCCCCAGGATACGACTTCCACACCTTCATACTGTAAAGCCTGACGTGTTTTCCAATTATACCAGGAAGGCACGTGGTAAGAAGGGATAATAACCTTGCATCTTAACAAAAACCAATGCAAGCATTTTTCAAAAATTTATTTCAGCTTTGAATTTTCCAGATAAAATAAATGTATTTTTCACCACCATGATTAATTCAGACGTTTTTCATTCAACAAGAAGCTTTCTTAACATTAATTTAATATTTGAATATCCCAAACAGTTTAGTACGATAAATAATTTGCAAACATTACTGCAAGTCTTTACGTTCTGGAAAGCAAGGTGGTTAGCCAAAATTTTATATGAAAATTTTAAACCCGTTTATAGCAATGTACAACAGCGTTATAATGACATGCAAGTATGTAAAGTTTCTATTGAGCTAAAATTGCTTAGTTCTTTAAGCAAACCTTTATCTCCTAGCTCTTCTTCTACTTTACGAACAAGAGAATGCACCTGGTCGTATTGAGTAACGTCCAAAGGTAAAACCTTCACAGACATCTGCTCTAGCTCCTTCGCCCCATCACTATCTAACGATAAACAACAAGCATAAACAGTAAATCCAGCAGCATGCAGACGCTTAGCGAGATCCAATCCAAACCCTGTATCACAACCTGCAAAAAAAGAATTTAAATTAAATACATCTTATATATTTATTAACAGTGAGTTATCTAGAAGTCAAAATGAATGCCGTGTTATAATTACAATGCATAAAATTCGGTTATAAAAAGGGTTCATGGCCTTTTCCATTTTCTGTATATTGAAGCAAATATAGGAAAAAGGCTTTACTATCAAGCAAATAAACTACATCAAATTTAGCCAATTCATATACTTTCGAAAGCCAATTTATGTTCTGTGTTGGGGACGCAGACAGGGTTCTATGTTAAATAAACATTTAGGAATATTTCCTAAAATAATAAATACAGGTTATTTCAAGATTCTTATGGACAGTCTTAATGGTTAGAAGTATGAAAGTGTCCGGAAATTTGAATTAAAATAATAATTCTGTTAATTTAGACGCAGGCTATCACTTGGCTATCACTGAATTAATAATCATCATTCTTAAATAACTAACTAGGACTGTCAAAATCGTAAAAAACAACCTTATATTTAGCGTAGGTATAATGAAACACTCAATCGATTTCGAGGGCAGCTAAAGGTCCCTCCTCATCAGGAGAAAGACATACATAGAAAGAAGAAAATAGGAATCACAGAAACACGTGGTGCTTATCAGCACTGCACGTGGTTATAACTAGATTTTTAATCAGAGTTGCACTGGCCGCCTACTTTTATTGAGCCAGGCTGTCTGATCAAGCATAAAGAAATATTAGCGAAGTTAAAATAGGGAGCGAGGAGCAAATGCACATTACGCTCAAAATCTGAACTTCAAATAATGGAAAGCAACCACTGAACGGATTTTTATACCCTCTAATAGTACCAAGTGCGAGGAGGTAACGCCATCTATCGGCAAAAATAATTGAATTAAGAAAGTAGAATTTTAAAGGCATTAGGAAGGACTGGATTGGACTTCAAATCATTAACTAAACTTTCTAAATCTTTGTGAATGTGAAAAGCCTCAAGAAAATCCAATTCGCCTATCGAAGAAGCCTTCTGGATGATTTTTGCAGACCCAAAATCAAAATTATGGTTAAAAGTCCAGCTATGATACGTTATTGAAGACTTGTTAATTTCCCCTTTTTTGACATAAGATTCATGTTCCTTGATACGAAACTTCAACGCTCTTTTTGTTTGGCCAATATATCTTAAACCACACTGACATGATATACTATAAATTCCCCAAGAATTCAGGACAGAAACGCAATCTTTTAGAATCGAAGGGTGAATTTTATTAATAGGGCAGAAACCGACTTGAAAATTGAATTTCTGGAGAATCCGTGCAATTTTATAGCTAACAGAAGGATAAAATGGAAGCACGACAAGGTCATTGATATTATTTCTAACAGTGGAATGTCTTCTTTGATGGGAATCTGAAAATTTTTTGACGGCTTTATCAATAATCACGGGAGAAAATCCACGGTCAATCGCAACTGCTCTCAAATAATTAAGTTCATTGGTAAGCAAAGATTCAGAGGAACAAACTTTTAGCGCGCGGAAAACATAATAGTAAAAAGAAGCAATTTTTTGCTTAACAGGGTGGCATGACTTGGCATGGGGTGGTAAACAAACTGCAAAGGGTTTACGGTACACAGTGGTGCTAAAATGGTACACAGTGGTGCTTACAGTACACAGTGGTGTACCGTAAACCCTTTGCAGTTTGTTTACCACCCCATGCCAAGTCATGCCACCCTGTTAAGCAGAAAATGGCTTCTTTTTACTATTATGTTTTCCGCGCGCTAAAAGTTTGTTCCTCTGAATCTTTGCTTACCAATGAACTTAATTATTTGAGAGCAGTTGCGATTGACCGTGGATTTTCTCCCGTGATTATTGATAAAGCCGTCAAAAAATTTTCAGATTCCCATCAAAGAAGACATTCCACTGTTAGAAATAATATCAATGACCTTGTCGTGCTTCCATTTCATCCTTCTGTTAGCTATAAAATTGCACGGATTCTCCAGAAATTCAATTTTCAAGTCGGTTTCTGCCCTATTAATAAAATTCACCCTTCGATTCTAAAAGATTGCGTTTCTGTCTTGAATTCTTGGGGAATTTATAGTATATCATGTCAGTGTAGTTTAAAATATATTGGCCAAACAAAAAGAGCGTTGAAGTTTCGTATCAAGGAACATGAATCTTATGTCAAAAAAGGGGAAATTAACAAGTCTTCAATAGCGTATCATAGCTGGACTTTTAACCATAATTTTGATTTTGGGTCTGCAAAAATCATCCAAAAGGCTTCTTCCATAGGCGAATTGGATTTTCTTGAGGCTTTTCACATTCACAAAGATTTAGAAAGTTTAGTTAATGATTTGAAGTCCAATCCAGTCCTTCCTAATGCCTTTAAAATTCTACTATCTTAATTCAATTATTTTTGCCGATAGATGGCGTTACCTCCTCGCACTTGGTACTATTAGAGGGTATAAAAATCCGTTCAGTGGTTGCTTTCCATTATTTGAAGTTCAGATTTTGAGCGTAATGTGCATTTGCCCCTCGCTCCCTATTTTAACTTCGCTAATATTTCTTTATGCTTCATCAGACAGCCTGGCTCAGTAAAAGTAGGCGGCCAGTGCAACTCTGATTAAAAATCTAGTTATAACCACGTGCAGTGATGATAAGCACCACGTGTTTCTGTGATTCCTATTTTCTTCTTTCTATGTATGTCTTTCTCCTGATGAGGAGGGACCTTTAGCTGCCCTCGAAATCGATTGAGTGTTTCATTATACCTACGCTAAATATAAGGTTGTTTTTTACGATTTTGATTGTCACATTAGCGTGTTTCTCTTCTAGTCTAACTAGGACTGCCTTGAACCACAAAACTGTGACAGCAGGGTGATGTTAATAACCTTAACATTTGATACTGAAATTTTCTTCTTAATATTTTCATATAAGTGCAAAGCTTTGTATAATTCGCATATTTTTTCAGTCATTCTGGCTGATTATATGACCAGTTCCTGAAGCTTTGCTGACAAGATTCATGAAATATCGAAGTCAAACAAATTTTTCCCTTTCGTTTTCAATACCTAGGAAGAAAGATTAGAACTAGAAGACTTTTCGTCTGATAGGCATGTTGTATACCGCACCGATGAAAAGAGAAATTAATAAGGAAAGATTTCACATCGTAAGAAACTAACAATGCAAATGATATATGGATGTGTGCGTAAATCAGTTATAACACTGTTAAGTTTTAACTAAATATACAAGTATAGTTCAAATACACACAAATAAAGTTTAACGGTTCAGGAGGTCATCATTATCTGCTATAAATTTTGCAATTGCAAATCCTTAAATAAATTAAACTAATTAACGAAAATCAGATACAGTTCCCTACTTATCAAAACTTTTAAAGCTAAAATTTGAAGAATAAATATAGATAATTGGAAAAAGATTTTTTTAAATTCTATTGCAGAAATTCAACAAACTGCAAACATTTTGCTTTACGCTGTATCTTTTATTTTTGAAAACAATTATAAAATAGTTTTTAAAGTAAATGCTATTAAATTGTTACATAATGCATTTCAAGTATTCAACTGATTTATGTATTCATTAATTAATTAAGTTAATTCCGTATAATTAATAATTAAGTTAATTCCGCATTTATTAAACTTGTGCTTTAACAGCCATTCTTAGAGGCAATTTAATTTTAAAAAGTTGTTCTTACTCTTGCCATATGATAGATGACAGAATTTAAACATATTTTCCTTTCATCATTTGCAATTGTAGGTACATACCTAATTAATTCATGTAAACTTTCTAACAACTGCAATGAAAAGCAAAGAAATGTAATTAAAATGTTGGCGTAACAGGTCATAATTTATGTAGCATGTTCATTATCAGTTTCAGTAACAAAAGCTGCTTTATTCTTTCTGATGATTAATAACTATGGCAAAAGGAAGAAAAAAGATCCCTCTGCAAGAAAAGAGGCAGAACTTGGTTATTTATGGGATCATTAATGTTCACAGGAAGGAACCGGACTACGCTAAATATCTTCAGTAATCACAAACGGTAGCTACCTCTTTTTAAACGAGTACAAAAGCAGAGCTGTTATGTTGGAACTTGATTATGTATTAAAACAACAACAAAAATTATTTCCGATTTGACAAAAATAATTTACATTTACAATAGTATCCTTAAGACTATGTACTTATAAAGTTTTTTCGACATAACTAGTGCCTTTATGGTCAATCACTGGTTGAGCAAACGTTTGGTTTTATACGGTCCGCCCATATAAAACCAAAGGTGAAACGTAGGAAATGAGAAAGGTAGCAAATTATTTTCTAAACAAAGGGCGTAAGAGCTCTCCAGTTAGTTGAACAACCGTATGCCGACAGTGAAAGAAAATACGAACGTATTATTGATCATAGACAAAAAATAACTAGACTAGTTTCATAAGGAAGAATGGATCTCAGATTCAGCGCGGTAGATGTCGAATAGCAAGTTAAAAATGAGAATTTCTGTCTTAGTGTCAAGCTCTTGATTTTTTTTTCCCCCAAATTTTGAGGGTGTTCTGAATACGCTCTATGCTCGTCATAATTGATAAACGGAACTCAGTTTCGACCTCGTTTGAGGAATTCATCTTTTTGGGATAATTTCTCTTTTTACACTTTAAAAAGTCTTGGAATGTCATGCCCACATTTAGAAAACGGAACATCCCTATTGGTGCAGCACAGCTCTGCTATCCAATTGGAGGAATAGAGACGTTAGAGACTGTAGTTTTATTTCAGAATTGTCCAGAACTTTTTCAAGTTCTGAGGTGAACACAGGATGTGAAACTTCTTTAATACAGAACTCTCACGTCCGCAGAAAATAATTGTTGAAATGACTCTTCTAATCAAGCTTCCACTTCTGACCATTATGGTCGGGATCGAGGAAAGCACCTCTTTGGTTAGAGAGACACAAATTACCTTAAATATAAATTCTCTAAATAAGTGGATCAGGGAAGCACACAAAAATTTCAGTCACAAAAACAGCTGAATAAATTACAAATCAAATAATGCAAATAAAAAATTAGCTACTATCTTAAATTACTCTTAGCAGTTATGAATTTAATTTTAACAGCTGCGGTATAAAAAAAAAGGAAAAGAGTATGTATTTAGCTGGGAAAAAAAGCAGAAGAAAACTTGAAAAAGCAGACTTGGGAAAAAAACGAAAAATTTCTTGATTAAATACTGTTATAAGTGATTCAAAAAGATTTTTAAAAATTTTCTTTAAATACCCATGAATTTCATTAAATGCATGTATACAAATTGTCTGACACAAACTTTTGCTACGTAATTTTTGTATTATATTTAATTTAAACGCAATATTGATTACTTATAGGTATTTGAAGATAAGTTGTAAAATAAAATTTCAGTACCTGAAAAATGAGTTTAAAAAAAAATTTAACCACTTTCAGAGAAATTTCTATGTGATTGAGTTTTTCAGTCACATCTGAGTCTTGATAGCCGAAAATGCGTGCTTTGTTTTAAGCTTTTATACAATGGTATTTTTCATATTAAAAATCGCATTTTTAATTTCCCCATCCCAAAGAATAAACTTACTTGCGCCGAGTTAATGTGAAACTGAATATTTATTTAGTCTGTGACAAAACTCTGCAACTGTATGTTATTATAGTAAATATATAAAATTGACAATGACGTCAACATTTAACAATCGGTTTATTAATAACGCAGATTATGGTTTCCATATCCTATTTCAAAAATATTTTAAACTATATCGAATTTAAAAAAAAAACTAAATTAGATTAATTATCTTAATTTAAGTATTATTAAAAATCAAGGCACATACATTTTCAAGAAATTAATTAAAAAGTCTGACCTTTTTACTTACAAATCACAAATTAACTCTGAACTTAATTTGTAACATGTTGACCTCTCGTAAAAGCTAATTTCCGCCAATTATAAGGCAGTTTTTATTTTCCTTTGAGAACATACAGACTCCCCGTGCACCACATATGTACAACACGGGGCAATTATAAGGCAGTTTATGAAAGAAACTTGAGTAGAAAAAAATATATCAAGATGTCTGATTTTAAGATTATTTTTAGCCTGCGTAAGGACCCAGTCTGCTTCCAAGTGGTTCAAGATTAATCCAAAAGAGCTCTGTAAGAAAGGAACTTTAGTTATCACCATGTAAACCGCTCGATAGGTTTCTGCCGTTAAAATGTTATTTCTAAAATTCCATTATTAGTCCAAAGGGGCGCTTTGTCCCTGAAGGACTATTGTTTTCGTTTTGCGATTTTGCGTTGAATCACTATAAACGGCGAATCACTTTTCCAACTGTTGCCACCAAATGCTAGAGTTCTGCATTATATTTGAATAAATTAAATAATTAAAAATCTGCATAAATGTATGTATATTTCTCGCATTGTGATAAAACAACGGTACATAGAGCCATGGAATTTTGAATGGCGTAATCCTCCTATGAATATGGAGATATGGAACACCAAATTTGAAATTTGGAATTTGTTTTATTATTGATTTCATATTTTGTAAAACGTTAGCGAATTTTTGAGTAATAAATTCAACGATTTAAAAACGAGCAATGGCAACACTCTACGTGTTAAAAAAAAGCTTTTTATCTCTAGCACGCGGAACTGTGTATTGGAAATTCTAAAGATATACTCATTTTTAAATTATTTTGCACAATTGCTATTGAACTGAATTTTATGGTTTAAGTGCAAAGAACATGATAAATAAAGGTAACACACAAAACGTTAAAAAAACGCCCCTTTGGACGTAATTTTAAATCTAAAACCTTTCATATTTTTTTTAAAGTTTATTTTCGATGTTCACTTTCAGTCAACAAAAAAATACTTCTAATTCAGCAACAAACAAAAAAATCAACAAAAAATACTTCAGTCTTTAACTTTTTCGTGTTATACAGAGTAAAATGGGAGGAGGGATAAATAAAATATCAAATATTTATTTCCTTTAAAAAAGGCTCGAGTACTACTAAAATTAACATAGACGTGATTGATCACAGACCATATTTTCTTATTTATTTCGCTTGATTGTGTATGCCTTGTTTTCTGACTAAAAGTTGAATATTTTAACAACAGTGCTCCACATCTTTTGCCTCGAACCCTGGTTTAACGTAGCGTTTGCGCTTAGCATATCGTTTCTGCTTATTTCTTTTCAGACAGTTACGTCATAGATTCATCTATATTCAATAGGTGGACTATGATTTTGGTAGTTAGAATGTTGCTACCTCTCTTTAACTATTGATGATGCTTCAAAGGCTGAGAGGCTAAAGCCATGGAACCCTCGTAGTCCGCTCTAGGTTCTGTTCTTGAGGATTGCTGCATAAAGTAAGAGCACTTTCCCCTTAAAAAAGTTCCTCCACGAAGGCATCCATCCCGTGAAATAGCTAGCTTTTCATGATTTTAAATATTCACTTGATTATTTAACCAAACTTAAAGCTTTTACGCAAATTTAGCGTTTAATTTAGCATAGCAGTTTTACTGTAAATGTACCCTTCGCTAATTAAATACCTGATAATTTACAAGCCACTATAAGACAACGAATAAATTCACTATTAAATATCAGATAATAGGAAAAAACATTCTTTCAGTTGCAACACCTGCTGTTGATTTCAAGTAACTGAGCTAATAATTCAACTACAAGAATAGTAAGTTACTGCGTTTCTTCTGTGAGGTCAAGGGCAAATTTACCAGCCAACCTGAACCTGGTTTAAAAGTCAAAGCTTCCTTTCACAATGGGTACAAATTTAACTATTATAATCTTATTTGACTAGAGACTACAACTTTTCGTTCCAATAAAGGACCAGCTCCATGGTATCAATGGAGATCGACTAACAACTAAAATCATAATCAGGCTTAAAAACCGGCTATCACAGAGGATTGAAAACCGACAAAGAAAGTAGGAAAACCTACAGAAACTATGATCTGCCCGGATACAGAATTGACAACTGCACACATTTTTTACTGTCCGCCCATCCTTGCTGAATTATTAAAAATTCGAATCGTGTTTACGAGACTGAACTTCTACTGCCAGGATTGTGATCTTTCGCTCATGACACTATTTGAATAGGCTTCATTATAGACACGACAGCAATAACAACAGCTACAAATTTTGCCTAAACCGCGACAGAAATTTAAACACAACACTTGACAGTGTGGGATCTGACCTTAATATACACAGTATTCACAGAAAGACCAGTACTGGACTCGCCAGTAGACTTTGCTATAATCGGCCAGGCAGCGGATCGCAGGACACACTACTATTCATAATTCTTTAAACTTTGTAGCTAAACTGCTTGCCTTGAATCTACATAAATTCTGGAATGATCGAACCTCGTGACGAAAAGAGGCAGAAAGAAAGAAGTAAATCAAAAAATATTTCCTTAGCAAATTTTAAACATAAATCCCATGCAGTTAAAACAAAAAGACTCGGTGTTTCAAGACAGCCTACAGTTTTTCCTAACTGACGGAAAAAAATTAATTCATTAATTAAATTAAGTTATAATTATTCGTATAAACGTTCTTAAGTACTAAATTTCACTTTTATAAAATTAATTGGGGGGGCGAGAACTACAGAGAGTTTTTCTATCTATCAAAATTTATGTTATGTTAGCTACTTTTTTTGGTTGAGAAAATCTTAACCTTTAACAACGCTAGCTCATAGTTTCCGTTTTTTTCATATTGTTACCTAAACTTGCCTGGATCTATTCCACTTCAGATAAGCTTAATTTCGAATAAATATGCACGTACAGTAGAATTTATTCATGATCTACTCTACTCAGTCTTATGGGCTGACACTTAGCCCCATCCATTACTTCAAAGACCTAATAATTTTTATAAAAGTTGGAGGATTAAGTAATTATATTTTTTATTACAAATAAAAACGTAAAATCATTTCTGATTCAAAGAAGAATTCACTCACAGGACGCCATATCATAAATCCCTTACAAAACATATCTTTCTATCGCTTTCTACAAATCCTAACCGTTTTTTAAAGGTTTCAATATTTGATAGACATGGATTATTATTATAATAACTGCATCCTTTTCAAACATCTTGCTCTGATTTTCAGTTTTAATCTTGAAATTCGATATTCGGATAATTAAACACCCGGATAAATGGAGTTCTGATAACTCATGTTCTATTATATTTCTATAAATCTCATATACTTAATAAGTAGCTTGTTATTATCTCAACATTTAAATTTTTTCATTCATAACTGAAATTTGAACAATAAATAATTACATAATAGGCTAGAAAGTATACAATACGTAGAGTTATTATGTTTATTAGGAGCCGAAACCATGAAAAAGGAAAAATTCCTTGCCGGGATTTGAACTCTGGACCAACTCATTGCTAGCGGGACGTGCTTCCAACTACACCGTGAAAGCACGGAAAAAGTAAGGACAAATTCTTTACGAGGAGAAATACAAAATCACACGTAATCAAAAACGGAAAAGATTAATTTTTTTTAAACTCACTCTGAGCTGAAAGCTATGTCTGTAGAACAAAATGCACTGGAAGAAAATTAAAAATGCTATACTCAGATGAATACTGGATCGGTAATAAGATGAAATATTCTTCTTGCTCTTAAGTTCTATTCGCGGCCTAGACGAGACCATGTCGTCACAACATTCCTTTCACTCAAAGCCTAATTCCGCTACCTAACTCTCACCATTAATATAATGTAGACTTGAAAGAAGCGAGGTAGCTGTAGAAAGCAAATACAAAATTAGAAAAGTTAGTTCCTAAGGTTAAAGGAAAAGAAGCCACCTGCATAACATAATAATGGCGAACCACGCTAATTTTCCGGTAAAAACCATGCTGATCAATCAGCGTCAGTAGCACTGAGACGAAACTCCGCCAGCAAAACGATTACGTCGGGCTCAAAAATCAGATGATGAACAGCAATTTTGAAACACCAAATCGTTTTTAGCTCAGGCAGTAAGTATTTTTAGATCTTATATTTTCACGCATTTCATAAGCGGCAGATAGCGTACGTATAACTTTAACTGGTGAAACAGAAAATAGCTCAACTGGTAAAACAAAAGATCTTGTGTGAATCGCTTTATCTTGTGATCTAGAACTTGGAAAAGAAAACAGCCTAAAATCAAATCTGTAGTATTTTCAAGTATGCATTCCCGTAATAATTCTAAAAATATTCTGTTTTATATTTCGATAGTTTCTGAGATTATAGTGATTTGAAATGAATACCTGCATGCTGTTGCATTTACTTAATTTATTTTACATTTTTTTATCTCTAATGTATGGCATTTAAAATTTTTTAAAAATTTAAGCCAAAGATAACTTTTTATTTGAGATCTGTGTGAATAAATTAAATACACTGGTTATCATATATTAAGGAAAAATCACAAAAATCACGATTACTGAAAATGTTACATGTAGAATTTAATGAAACTTACCCACAATATAAAACACATAGTAGTGTATCAAATAACATAAAAAGAAATTACCAGACAAATATCGTAGTATAGAAATTAGCACATGTATAAAATGAACAAATCGAAGGTGTCAGTTTGCTATAGGAAAAGTACCTTCAATACGGAATATGATACAATACAGCACATACAGCGCAATAGAAGCAATACAGCACATACAGCGATGCGTGATGCTTTCAATTATGCGGTCTATCAGTTACATAGGAAGAGAGAGCCATTGCTCTTGCAAAGCAGTTGCAAGCGCGACAAGCGTTTGAGGGAGCGGATTGAGAGCAGGTAGACGTCTCCCTAAATCATCCAAAACGCGCTCGATAGGATTCAAGTCCGGGGATCGAGCTGGCCGCTCCATGCGCATAATTGTTTCCTGTTGAAGATAATCATCTATGATGCGAGTCCTGTGTGGTCTTGCGTTGTCGTCCTGTAACAGGAAAGCATCACCTATTGCTCCAGCATATGGGCGCACATAAACATCAAGGATGTCATCTCTACAAATCTGAGCATTCACGGATCCCCTTGTAAAGACATGGAGATCTGTGCGTCCACCCAAAGAGATGCCACCCCAAACACAGACACTGCCTCTTCCGTATGCATTTCTTTCACGGATGATAGCGGGTTTTTGGTTCTCTCCATATCAAATAACGTCTACTATCGCTTTCTAGACTAAACCTGGACTCATCCGTAAAGAGAACCGCCCTTCATTGATCAGGCGTCCAGTGGACATGTAGTCTTGCCCACTGAAAACGGTCCCTCCTATGGCGTGACGTAAGCGGCACACAAATGGCTGGTCGCTTCGCATACAGACCACCTTCGTGAAGCCTTCTACGGACAGTTGACGTTGACACAAATCTTCCGGTGGCTGCAGCAAGGGAGGATCTAAGAAGCGTCGGAGTAGCGGTTCTATTCCTGCGTGCACATAATGTCAAATATCGGTCACCGGCGCTCGTCGTAGCAGTTGGCCGTCCTTGGCTGAACCTCCTAGATGACAAATCTGTGGTTTGAACTTGCCTCCAAAGTCTATGAACCACAAATGGACTCACATTTAGCCATCTGTCCACTTCTGTTTGACTTTGTCCTGCCTCTAGTCTCCCAAGGCGCTCCATCGCAGTTCTGCGGGCAAATGATTCCTGGAGATCATTGTTACGAATTGGTTATCTCAGATTTCTGATGTCACTGTCACAGTGAAATATGTGGGCTTGCTCTCAAACATGGACTTTTATGCTCCTCGCAGATGTCGTATTGCGAAAGCAGCGCCACTAATTTGCATATCGCAGTTTTACTCAGTTACTCTTACTTGGCAACATATTCAAATTTTACACGGTTTGGCTAATTTTTGAGGGAGTTATCGCTATTTTTTTATTATTATTATTATTATTATTTTTCCTTAATTTATGATAACCAGTGTAAAAGTACTCCCAAGTCGGAAGAATATTTAATTTTAGAGAGAGAAAAAAATAACCCCAAAAATAACAAATTTTATTGAATTAAATCAAAAGACTTTTCCTTACTTTATTACCATCAGTAATTCAGTGCGTTAAATATAGAGTGTCCAGAAGTCCCTGAACAAATTTATCTTATTATTTTCAGCATTTTGTAGAGGTAGCGCTGTAAATTTACATTATATTACATTTTTATATATATGTAATGTGAGGGTATGGGAATCCGAAATTCTTCGTATTATAGAATTGAAGAGGGACAGCCCGAAAGTGAAGGTTTGGTGTTGGGATGCTGAAATCATTTTTCAACCGGATGGCGCGCCAACGGGAACTTGACACAAGCTTTTCAGCCTTGTTTGTGAAAGTGTGACCAGTATCAAAGGTATAAATTTTTCCATTCCCAAACAGAAAACTGTTAAAGTTGTTCTGGGACTTTGTGGACACTCTGAATTATGGACTGTGCAGTTGTCTTAAATTAGTATCTAACTGCAATTCTATAATTCCATGTTGCAGATCACTCAATGTAATATCAAATTCTATTTAAAATGGATCGCAAACTCTCAACAAATTTGTTTCAATTTTTCGAAACTCGCCAAATTTTGCTAATAAAGGATTGTCTACGATATCTAAAATTCTACCTTGATTTTGGAAAAAAAAATCTAGAAGTTATAAAACAGTTAACAAAGTTAACATTTTAAATGAATTAAAAATTCAAATCTATTTTACTGATAGAGGCATTGAAAGCAGAGAAATTAAACAATGCAATGCTATTACCTTAAACCTGTATCGCACTACAAATCTATAATTTCACGTTGCAGATCACTCAACATGATCATTCAATGCATTATTAAGTTCTCTTGAAAATGAACAATGAACTATTAAAAAACTAGTTTCTATTTTTTAAATCATCAGATTTTGCTAATGAAGCATAATTTACGATCTACGAAATACTATCTTGATTTGTTTGATTTGATTTTTAGAAAAGCTTTAAATTCTGAAATAGTTCAAAAACTGGAAAATTCAAAATGTTATTGAAAGCAGCATCAAAAGACAGAGAAAGATTAAGCTATTAAGCAATCAAAAATGCCTTGCATCGTAAGGAATTATAGCATCCCCCCTAATCGTGCTCTCATGGTGTATGTGCTTAGCATGTCCACCTAGCAAATGAAAGATCGAATCCTGGGCAAATTCGATTTCTCCAAGCTCCAAAAAAATTAGTACGAAAACAACCTCTATTGGAATGCCAGAATTAAAACGTGGGGCAAGCTATTTGTCACCACGCAGACTTGATAATTTATTCTTACGCGTTCCTTCAGTCCCCTTTAAGTGGAAAAAATATAACAAATTATCGCATTTGAGTGAGCGTTTTCTCATGGTGTACGCGGTTAGCAGAAAATCTATGGTTCTATGGAAGATCTGTGCTAGCATTCAGATTGATCTGGTTCGAATCTCAAGCAGGGCGGTATTGATTTCCTACGTTCCCTGCCTTCGAAAATCACTGGTACCCGAAATAAATTGTGATGTACTGTAATTCCAACCGAAGCCGATTTGGTTCACTGGGGCTTGTGCCTCTCTTCTGTCGCCCTTTAAAGGGGGAGGGAATGTAAGGAATAATCTCCACTGAGGGTAATGCAGTGTAAGAAGTTCTATGTTCAACAAGCAAGTTGAAGATGTAGAGCTCAAATCCTGGTGAACTCACACTTGAGTTTTCATGTTCATATTCCTAAAATTCCAGTAGTGATTACAGCAAGATACAATAGATAAAAGCACGACCTAAAACGACTTACGAACAGTACCTATAGAAAAAAGGCGGGGAATTTATGACTGAAAGTTTCTGCTGAAATCCGTAGAGCAAGCGATGTGTTATTTAGTTACAAAATCTCATCAAAATGTATAGGAATGTATTATAGGGACTTTTCCCCTTGGTCAGATAACGCGCTGTTCGATGTTATGCAAATTGTATTTCTTTCTTTGTACCGAGGAGCGGCGCAGACGCAAATTTGTTAGGTTTTTAAAGCTCGCGTTTAGAGCTTTGAGGTTGCTGTGAATTACTGGAGTTTCAACTAAGCGGAGGTTCTTCTGAGTTTGTGTTGGTAAGCCGCCACTGAAGTCGAAGTTTGTGTGGTCTTCGCCGTTCCTCAACTAACTTACTATTTGAAAGTCAATAAAGAAGTTTCGGTCAACGTTAGGGGTCTGAGGTTTTTTGAGTTCTATACTGAAGTAATATCAAGTTAATTTACAGTCCACTATTTTTAAACAACGAAACGTACATGTTTTATGGTCCGTCGGCTACGGAGTCGCAGTAAATTTGGTGAGTCAGTGTGTTTTTTTATCTTTCTTATTAGATAATGGAATTTACAACGCTTAGGACTAAAAAGCGTGTAGCTAAAGCTAAGTTAAGTAAACTGAAAGAGAAAATTGCAGTGACTTACGATTCTGCTGATGTTGATCAGTTGGAACTTTTTAAATCTAGATTAAATGACTTAATGATCGAACTTTCGGATATTTTTAGTAACATATTTGTAGTGTGTGAAGAAAAAGATATTGATGTATTTATAGAAGAACAACAGGTCATACAAGATACTGTTGATGAGTTAATTTTAATGCTAACCAGAGTTAAGAATGTTAAAGACATTAGTGTGGAAACTAAATCTTGTGAAATAGCGAGTATACGCTTACCTAAGCTAACTCTTCCTGTATTTAGTGGCAGTACTGAAGAATGGTTATCATTTTTTGATTTATTTAAAACGGCGATGGTGGATAATGACCGTTTATCAGGTGCACAAAAGCTACCATATTTAAAGGGTTCTTTAAAAGGAGATGCTTTGCGGATTGTTCAAGCTTTAACTATTTGTGACAGGAATTTCGAAATAGCGTGGCATTTATTGTGTCAAAGATTTTCACATAAGAGAGAATTACTTTCATCGTTATTAAAGAAAATCTTGTATTTATCAAATTTACAATCTGAAATTCCTAGTCAGATATTAGCGTTAGTAGACACTGTAAGAGAGTGTGTATGTTCGTTTGAAAATCTAGGATTCAAAGTGGAGCAATTCGCGGATACTATTTTAATGTTAATAGTACAGTTTAAATTGGATTCTTCGACGAGAGGATGGTGGGAAAGAACATTAAAGAGTGAGGAAATACCAACACTTAATAATCTGCTAGAGTTCTTGAAATCTCATGCCAGAACCTTGCAAGCAGGTAAAACGCAAGGTGTTAAAAAACAAGTTACAAAAGACAAATTAACTTCATTGGCTTCAGAGATTCGCGCGTAGTGTACGTATTGTAAAGCCGGTCATTCAGTTTTTAAATGTAATAAGTTTTTAAATTTGAATGTTCAGGAGCGCGTTAATTTTGTCAAGAGAAATAATGTTTGTTTTAATTGTTTGGTTTCAAACCATAAAGCTTTCGAGTGTAGAAGTACACATAAATGTAAAAAGTGCTTTAAAAATCATCACACACTACTGCATTTAGAAAGAGTTCAAAATGAGCCAAAGGCACGTAAAGGAGTTACGAACAGTTCGAATGAATTATCAGTGACGGCTAAGCCATTTTTCCCTGGGCCAGAACCTCGCGCTCAATCGGCTGGGTCAGGGAAGAATATCGCAAGTTCTAGTCCAGTAATTAAATCTTGTGTTTCAGACTTTAATTTTCAGAGTGAAGTTTTATTATGTACGGCTCTTATTAAAGTGTTAGATTCATCGGGTGAATACCAATTGTGTAGAGCCCTCCTTGACCCTGGCAGTCAAGCAAGCCCGATTTCTGAAGATTGTGTACAAAGGCTAGGGTTAGCAAGAAGAAATGCCAAAGTTTTTATTTCATGTTTAGGGTCTTTGGATACGAAAACTAATGGGATTACGGAAATAAACTTCGTTCCGCATTTTCCGGCGAAAGTGTCATTTAAAACACCAGTATTTATCATCAATAGAATTATTGGAACTTTGCCGCATTTTACATTGGATAAGAAGTACGTTGAGGAATATAAGGATTTAATGTTAGCAGATCCAACATTTTACAAAAGTGGGCCTGTTGATATACTTTTAGGCGTAGATATTGCCTTACCTCTTTTAAAGGGAGAAATAATTAAATGCGAAGAAGGTAAACCGGTAGCTTCTCGTTCTGAACCAGGATGGATTATTTCAGGTAGTGTGAATAATTCAACAGAAACTAATCCTACTATCTATGTTAATAATATACAAGTGGAAACTGATCAGATGCTGTCTGACTTTTGGAAATTGGATGCTGTACCTACGTTTGACATGCTTACTAAATCGGAGAGAGCATGTGAAGATTATTTCAAATCTACATATACGAGAGAGGAAAGTGGGGTATATACTGTGAAATTGCCGTTTCACTCTCCGCCTTCTCAGCTGGGAGATTCCAGACAATTAGCTATGCGTAGATTCCAATCTTTAGAAAATTCACTTCTAAAAAGGTCTCGGATATATGAACAGCATAAGGATTTCATGAGGGAATACCTTGAGCTGAACATATGGAGGGAGCGCCTGAGGGAGAGATTCTTATTGACTCTACGTATTACATGCCTCATCATGCCGTATTAAAGGAATCAAGTACTACGACTAAACTGAGAGTTATTTTCGATGCTTCAGCTAAAACGACATCGGGTCTTTCATTGAATGATATTTTGATGGTTGGGCCAAGAGTTCAGCAAGAGCTGTTTCCAATTCTTCTACGGTTTAGAACTCACAAAATTGCAGTATGTGCCGATGTAGAGAAGATGTTCAGACAAATTCGTGTCCACCCAGAAGATGCAAATTGGCAACGAATGCTTTGGAGGGATAGTCCTAGTGAGCCCTTGAGTACATTTAGATTAGTGACAGTTACATATGGGACTGCCTGTGCGCCATATTTGTCTACTAGAGTAATGAAACAACTTGCATTAGATGAACTGAGATTTCCTTTAGCATCAAAAATTGCCCTTCGTGATTTTTATCTTGATGATTTGCTTTCAGGGGCAAGAAGTGAAGAGGAAGCGAATGTTCTAGTTCAGCAGTTGAATGAAATGATGAAAATGGGTGGATTTCGCTTAAGGAAGTGGATTTCAAACAGTTCAGCTATTTTAGAGAATATTCCCGAGTGCTTACGAGAATCCAATATTTCTCTTGAAATAAACAGTGACAAGAAAGTAAAAGTATTGGGAATTAATTGGAACAACTCTAGTGATACGTTTCATTTTTCGGTATGCGTAAGTGATAAAGAGTTTACTAAGAGGACTATTTTATCAGAAGTAGCCAAAATTTTTGATCCAATGGGATGGTTAGCGCCAACAATAATATACGCGAAAATATTATTACAAGAGTTATAGAACTTACAGCTGGGTTGGGATGAACTCGTTGATAAGAGAATAAGTAGAAAATGGAAGCGTTTCTATCTAGAATTGCCCTTACTTTCAAGCTTACAATTTCCGAGGTATGTCTTGAGTCCGAAGGCAGTAGTGATTGATATCCATGCTTTCTGCGACGCTTCAGAAAAGGCTTATTGTGCAGTCATTTATCTCCGAACAATCAACCTTGATTCGTCAGTCAAAGTCAGCCTTCTGACATCGAAAACCAGAGTAGCGCCCTTAAAAACCCAGTCTCTTCCGAGACTAGAGTTGTGTGCTGCGTTACTTTTAGCAAACCTCTTACATGCAGTATTATCATGCATAGAACTGCCTATTAACAATATTTACGCATGGACCGACTCGCGGGTTACATTGGCATGGGTTTCGTCCGAACCTCGCCGTTGGCTACCTTTTGTGGCAAATCGAGTTGCAAAAATCCAGGAAGCTGTTCCAGGTATTCAATGGAATTATGTTGCTGGGAAAGAAAATCCTGCAGACTGTGGGACCAGAGGTTTTATTCCATCAGAATTCCTACAATGTGAGTTATGGATGAAGAGACCGCAGTGGTTAAACGAATCCGTAATTCATGTACAGCAAAATTCAAGTGTAGAATTAGAGAGTGAAGTTATGTTGAAGGAATTGAAAAAGAGTTTCAGTTCAAATGCTTCCAAATTTGAAGAGCCTAGTGTGTTTTCAAGATTTTCATTATGGTTAGTTATGTCGAGTGTTAGCGTGGTGTTTAAGATTTAGAAATAATTGTAGTAAGTTACCTACAGAGCGTATAAAGGGTTATTTATCTACTGAAGAATTCTGTGAAGTTACTTCTATGATTGTTAGGATTGTGCAAAGAGCCGAATTTCCAGAATAATTATTCTGTTTAGAATCTGGTAAACCCTTGAAGACATCAAGTAAATTACTGTCTTTAAGTCCTTTCTTGGATTCCGCGGGAGTAATGCGTGTAGGCGGAAGGCTCAGAAACTCCACAGTTTCAAATAATCAGAAACATCCTATGATTTTACCTAAGAATCACAATATTACGCGTTTAATTATTAAGCATTATCATGACACGTATCTTCACGCAGGTACGCAGCTACTCACTTCTGTCATACGACATAGATTTTGGATTGTGAATGCTAGAGATATAAGAAAGTGTATAAACCAATGTGTTATCTGCCGTAGAGTTAGAGCGCAAACTGCAACTCAGCTAATGGCAGATTTACCCGCTTCAAGAGTTACTCAAAGTAGAGCTTTTTCTCGTGTAGGGATTGATTTAGCAGGACCATTTAACGTAAAATATCGTCCGGGTAGAGGAGTCAAAATCTTTAAGTGTTACGTATGTCTATTTATTTGTTTTACTACAAGAGCAATACACTTAGAATTAGTTGGAGATCTTTCAACAAAATCATTCCTCGCGACACTTAAGCGGTTTATAGCTCGTAGAGGCAAACCGTGTGAAATTCACAGTGATTGTGCAACGAATTTTATAGGAGCTAATAAAGAATTAAGGAAAGCCTTTTCTATTCAACGTGATGAACAGCTACAGGGTTATATTTCTTCAGAAAATATTAAATGGTTATTTAATCCTCCCTCTGCCCCTCATTTTGGAGGGCTTTGGGAAGCGGGTATCAAGTCTATGAAACATCACTTAAAAAGATGTTTAGGAACACTTAACATACGAAGAATTTTTGACATTAATAACCCAAATTGAATCCTGTCTTAATTCTAGGCCTTTAGTACCAGCTTCAAGTGATTGTAGCGACTTGGAGGCGATAACACCAGGACACTTTTTAACCGGAGCGGCTTTAAGCGCTATTCCAGAATCTAACCAATTTCAAGAAACCATGAGCTGCAGTGACCGTTGGAGGAACGTGCAAAGATTATTTCAACATTTCTGGAATCGTTGGAGCAGTGAGTATTTATCTAGATTGCAGCAGAGACCCAAGTGGTGCAAGTTACAACAAGATCTGAAGATTGGTGATATGGTTCTTATTAAGAACGAAAATCTACCTCCGCTACGTTGGAAATTAGGTAGAATTATTAACGTGCATGCTGGTCTGGATGAGAAAGTTCGAGTGGTGAGTTTACGCACGTCTAATGGTGAAATAAAACGACCTATAGCAAAGCTATGCGCTTTGCCATTTAATTCTTGATTTAGAGACTTTAATTTTTATTTTTCAGGTTTATGCAGTTCAACAGTTTAAATTTATTGTTTGAATCCCCTTGGGACTTCAAGGCTGGGGGTATGTTCGATGTTATGCAAATTGTATTTCTTTCTTTGTACCGAGGAGCGGCGCAGACGCAAATTTGTTAGGTTTTTAAAGCTCGCGTTTAGAGCTTTGAGGTTGCTGTGAATTACTGGAGTTTCAACTAAGCGGAGGTTCTTCTGAGTTTGTGTTGGTAAGCCGCCACTGAAGTCGAAGTTTGTGTGGTCTTCGCCGTTCCTCAACTAACTTACTATTTGAAAGTCAATAAAGAAGTTTCGGTCAACGTTAGGGGTCTGAGGTTTTTTGAGTTCTATACTGAAGTAATATCAAGTTAATTTACAGTCCACTATTTTTAAACAACGGAACGTACACGCGCCATTATAATAATTTTAAATAAACTTAAAATTTCCTTTAGCTTCATGGAAAAGCATTTGAAATGTATGTAACTATAATATTGTTATTTAAAAATATGAGGGGAAAAACTGATTAAACGTTAATTATTTTCAACTGTCTTATCATCCTTAAAAGTATCAGTATATTGTTAAAAAGCATATTGTTTCGCTTTATTGCAATGATAAGCATTATAATAGCATAGTTTGAAGATGCATCAAAAGTATCGTAGGAACACAATAATGTATCGAAGCCACGGTCTCCTCTCACATTAACGTTTCATAAACAAAGAAAATATTATGAAGTGTTAAACTCAGTATTTTATATGGAACAAACTGATAAGGAGTTAATGAGCCTTCGAATAAGAATGATATGATTTTTAAAACTATTTCAGATACAGTAAACATAAAGTTTACAAAGGCTTCGATTAAGACCTTTGTAAACTTTATGTTTGGCACTTGAAATCTTCTAAAGTTTCAAATTAAAATAACTTGTTAATTAAACTAAAACTAAAATTTTCATAAAAAGTGATAAAAATAATAACATTTACTTATTTTTTAAGTTGCTAAATGTTTTTCTAGTTTATATTTATTTTCGTCATTTTCTCACTTAGCGTGTCCTTCTGGCTCCTAACAGCAGTTTATCTAAAGAAAAGCAGCAGACCTTTACGGGGAAAAAAAATATTACTTCTTTTTCTTCTATACGTTTGAAAGCAATGCTTCTTGCTCAAATTATAGTCCAGAAAAAGTTGTTTTTAAAGGAAGAAAACGTATTACTTTATAATTTCTAAACACAAGCGTGTTCTCCACTTTTGTGCTGCTCTTTTACTGAATTTGTTTGGATATTTCATCTCGAAACAGTATTTTTAGATTCAGTTTATAATCTGCATTTCCAATTGTTTTTTAAAACATGCTTTTTTTATTTTATTGTATACATTTAAGTGTATGAAAGATGTTTAGTTAATTACTTTCATTTGTAAGTTATATATTGGTTATTTTTTCTCAGTAACCAAAACAAATTTATGAACTAAAAAGGAACTGAGTGCTCATTTCGACCATGTCCAGTTTGGGCCAGAACGGGTTTTCATCGGCTGAGTAAAGCTAAGTACTATTTAACGTATTACAAAACTTGATATTCATGAAACAAAATAGTAAATGTAGTTTAAACGTTTTTATTAAATACTTCTCTTATTTAGAAGTAAATTTAATTGACTCTTGAGATATTAGATTAAATTTTTATTGTCTGCAGTATTACTAGTAGTACCTGTTAATCTAATGTGAAATATGTTTAGTCATGAATATTTTTATTGATATTATAATGGGTATTCAAACTATCATTATCATTAATTTTTAGTACGCTCTTGTTTAGCAGTATTCTTGTTTAGTTAGTGTTTAGTACGCTCTGATAATTCATCATGGCCCAATACACGTTTCAAGAAAGTTTCGTTACAATCCAAAACTTTTGGGCAAACCATTATCTTCTCAGATGAAGCCCATTTCTGCTTGAGCGGATATGTTAATAAAGAAACCTGTCGGATTCGTTGTAAAACAATCCCCAAGAGATGCATATGAAAAACTTTTGCATTCTCAAACTGTTAATGTATGGTGTGGTTTATCGCATAGTGACATCAACGTATCATTTTTTTTTTTTTTTTTCAAAATGAGAGAAGAGATGTAGTTATAATGACTGGTAAGCGATATTAATTGATACTAATATTTTTTATTATTTATTTATTTATTTATTTATTTTTGGTGGCCAGATTTGGAGGCTATTGATTTGGCTACAAGTGGTTTCAATAAGACAGCGCCTCACGTCACACTGCTAATGCCGCTATCGACGGATAGCAAAAACAAGTTCGTCAAAGAATAATGTCACGACATGCGACTATTTGTTGCCTCCCAGAAGTTGTGATTTAACTCTTTTAGATTACTTTTTGTGGGGTAATTTGAAATTAATGGTCTATACGAACAAACCGCGAACGCTTGAAGCATTAAGAATAAATACTGAAAGCTGCATTTAGGATATTAGGCCCGAGATATTGCATACAATAGTCGACAACTGAGTTTATCGAATTCGGTCGTGTGCACTAAGTCGAGGTGGGAGACTTAAATGATGTTTTATTGTGTTTCAAAACAATAAAAAAAAAGTTTGATCCGAGCGAAAAAGAGCCGCGCTCTGAGTATGAAAATAGCTATAACGCGAACGTCTGATGAACTTGCTTTTAAACACGTTATTATCCGCCAAAAATCTGAGTCTCTTATTAAATTAAGCTTAATTGTCAACTTCAGCTTAACTTTTATTCTACAGAAGGTTGTATTACACATGTTTAGAACGATTACACATGAATTATGAATGTTTAGAACGATTTCTGGGCCGTTTAATTACAGTATTTAAAACGTAAAGAGAATTTCTTCAGATGTTCGATCTAGCAGCCTTTTCTCGGACTATAGGTCTGCCTCGTGATTTCAATTACAGAAAGGACTTTTGTAAAATTTCCAAGAGTATAAATTTCTATTTCTCTTTCACTCCAATCCAAAATCCATCAGTCATGGTGGGTTTTCACTCAGGAAGAGCGCTTTTCGTGAGACCACAGACACAATAGTCCATAGGTGAAACCTCCGAGGACTTTGCAGGATTGCGTTCAAAAGATATATTTTCAATACAAAGTCACTGAGATAAAGAAATGGAATTTCTTCTGTAAATATCGGACGTATAACTTTTTCTTGATAACCCAGTTTTTAACATTTCTTTCCACTCTTCTTATTTTTAATTTCTCGGTGTAAGAGATTCCTGAGGGAATAATAAACCGCTTACTAAAAATTTCTTTTGCATTGATTGAAGCAGCTTCGCACTTTTTTTTCGTTTCCGATAAGAAATATACACTGCTGGGCATTAAAATTGCAACTCCATGAAGAAAAGCAAATATAAAAGATATTTGTTGTACGTAAACAGTATGACTTGACAATAAAATGACTAAATTTGTAAGCAGTTTGGGGGTTTACAGGGATGCGAAATTAGTAGAAACAGCTGCCAACCTCTGGCAGCTAAAACGACCCCTACCGCGTTAGGCATGAAATCGACCTGGGCTTGCATGATAGAAACGGGCAACTCATTCCATGCTGTTTCAAGTCTATGCCCCACTTCTTCAACTGTGTTAGCTGGAGAGGGGTGGGGCCAGTCTCTCAGCAGCCTATGACCAGATGTTTTCATTGTGTGATAGATCTGGAGACCGTGCAGGCCAAGGCAGCAGTCGAATATCCTGTGTATCGAGGAAGGTCAGAACATGACGTGCAACATGCGGTCTTGCATTATCTTGTTGGAAAATGGTATTTGGCAGGCCTCGAAGATAGGACACAACCACTGGATGTCAGAAATGAACAAAATTACCGTCGATTCGAGGTAGAGATGTGCGTGTCGTGCACCCAATGATTGCCCACAACATCACACCGGGTACAGAGCCCCTATGCTGATATCGAATGCAAATAGGCAACGCGCGGTCTCCTCGCTATCTCTAGAGACATATATGGGCATCAGAATACTGCACTCAGAACCGATACTCGTCTGAAAAGGCCTCATTATGCCACTCCTGTATCCAACTTTGTCATTCGGTTCAATAGAGTCGCCACCTCTCTCTATGATGCAATGTCGAGGGAAGCCGAAGTAATGGTCGCCGTGCTGATAGTTCACGCTGCTGCAAATGTCGATGTACAGCACGAGCAGATACTGGGCTTGCTCCAAACATGCCCATTTCCTAATTAATGGTCCGTGATATGGTTTTGCAGGTCTAATCTCACAATATGTCTGTACTCTCGGGCGTTAGTAATGGGAGAGCATTCAGATCCTGCATGCCGTTCAGTATGACCCGCTGCAATCCATTGCTTCCATATTCACACGGTAGTGGTTGGATGTTGACCAGTGCGACGAGCGATATCACAGAACGGTAATTAACACTCTCGATAGGCAACGATCTTGCCTCTATCGAATTTCGACACTTGCTGGCATGCATTCTTCTCATTCGAGGCATATCACAATATTCTGAGCAAACTCCGAACTTACAAACTGCTTTCCGAATGAAAAATCCGCTTCACAACTTTCCTTTTATTCAGTGATTCAGATGTCGTTTCTCCCTCCTGCGTCGTCTAAATGCAATGAAATATTAATTATTTGCATATCCCAACCTCTTCGTCCTTCCATGTGATTCTAACGTAGTCAGATCCTTCCTTCCTAGTGTTGCAATTTTAATGGCCAGCAGTGTATACTTTTCTGTTGCAGTCATTTAGATAAAACAGCACCATCTGGATACACCAGCATATCATGCATTTCACAACGTTTTTGAATTATGGAATTGAAATATTTCTCTTAACGAAGCACAAAAACATACCCTTCAATCCATAGCTTGTTCACGTGCGAATTTTGAAAGAAGAATAAATTCAAAGGTAGCAGGCGATTTCTCATTTGTGATATGTTGTTGCCAGAAATATTTTTCTCAAAACATTTCCTTTTCTTTTTTTAATTCTTTACAGAAATCGTTCTAAAAATATGCAAACGCCCTTTGTACATTCATGAATAGCCAAGTGAAGTGTAACAAAGTAATCTTAAGACCTGAAGTAGAGGTTTATTAAAACTAATTTGATGGCATTCAGTCATTCTATCTGAATGAACTTCGCCCTTCATTCTGCTCACGAAAACTCGTGATGTGGGATATATTGACACCTGTTAGAACTCACGAGTAGAAATGCAAGGTGATTTTGCTATACACATGTACTTCAAATTTAATACAAGCGTCATGAAGTTAACTTATTAATTTTTTTGGAAATGTTTCCTGAGTTCTCTCAATGTTTACTTTTTAATGTTAGTTTATTTTGTGTTAGAAATGGTCTCAGATTCTAATTTCTAAACTTGAAATAGAGTACTTAATTTAACAGTATCTCCTTTTAAGACTGGAACAGATTCTAAATAAAAGTGAATTTATAGAAATAATACCAAATTTAAATTTAAAATTATGAGATATAACCTTTAATTCAAACTTACAAGTTTCCATCCAAATGAAACAGAATGAAAAGGGAACAGTAAAAGAAATTAAAAAGATTCATCACTAGAAGCATTTATTAATAACGAATAATAAAAATTCTACTAATCAAATTCTAATCAACGATAATTAGCAAACTGTATTTTTTATTTCATATGCAAAACTTCAAAAGAAAATCATCATCTCTGCAAGAATATATAATATCTAAAATAAAAATAAAAATCAAATCTCTAAAATAAAAATCACTTCGTTTTAGTGTAATAAATATTAGAACAATCCCTATTTATTTTACAATGTTTAAGCAGTCCCACTTTCCTCAGCGATTCTTCCAAAGTATCAGTTTTAGTTCTTAAACCGAACTTCCGATAGTCGATGCTGAACTTTTCTTTCGTCTCATGGATCACCCGTTCTATAGAAACTATCTATATCCAAACACTGGCCAAAATAATAATTTATAAAAAATTTAAAATTTTATACTGTAGAGGGTAGCTCTGAAATATGTGTTAAAAATGTAGATTAGGTAGCAGGATCTAACTAAACGTATTTTGTAATGGAATGTGTTTCAGGATATGGCGCAAGTAAGTGCTGATACCAAAGAAAGGTACATTAAACAGGTAAATAAGAAGCAAAGATAAAGTCACAAATGTTTGATTCAGGTTTGAAAATAGGTGCTCGAAAATGCGACTATCAATATCAATACAAGGCTCACAGCAGCGACATATTAATAAAGATCTCAGGTACTTCAGGCGCATTTCCAGCAATTACTGACAATGTTGCGACTAAATTTTCATTGGACTCAATGGATCTTCCGCAGATCATGTTCATAATGTAGCCCCAAATGAAAACAGTTATGCATTTGAAATCCGGGAACCGTGGTGAATAAACATGCGTCTTCCCTGCCGAATGGGTAACGTCAAGATAATTTCTGACGTTAATATTGAAATGAGGTAGCGCTCCATCATAGTGGAACCACATTCGTATGTGAACAGCTGAAGTATAAAAAGGTAAGTTCCGGGAAAGTATTTTGTAGAAACGTGCCGCATGTACTACCGTTCGAGCGATTAGGAAGAATGTATGGCCTTGCTGGGTAATTATTCACCATACCAGAACAAACACTAATGCAGAAGTGTTCCGGCTAAGCATATGATCTCGTACCATGTGGTGCAAACCTAGCCTCATGTGAATAAGAGTGCAAGTCAAAATTCGCTGCAAACTACTCTAGATACTAATGGTTAAAATTAACCCGTAGACGATAATCGCCCAGTTTCAACGTCTGTAATCTCTGGATATAATATGGATGAATTTCTTCCTTATTTAAGGTCTTCCAAATGGTGAGTTGGCTCACACCTAACACATGTCCAACAACTCTCATTCTTGCACCAAGATTTATCTTCATATGTGCATATTACAGCTTTTGCTTGCTGCAGGAATTCTGCGATATCTTCTCCTGATCATAAAACACCTATAAGCACGCAAGTTTCCATATTCGCAAAATCGCCTGTTAAGTTGGGAATGGTATGTACAATCTTTAAACATCAACTTCACTTCCGTCTATAGCCTCATAGATACTCTACCTTAAGTATATACCTATATACTTGCCTTTCCTACTTATCTCGTTAACCACTACCTTCACGTAGCGATACATACTCTAGAAACCGCACGGGAAATGATGATTTTGCGCAACTGCTGGTTTAGCACGCCGATCTGAACAGCGCTCTCTAACACCTCTACGAGCCATTTCTAATTACAAAATTTGCTTACTTTATTCCTCCCTACCTGCCTGTACATTTCTGATAGATATTTGAAAATCACCCTGTATGTAATATTCACTAGCATCCATGAAATAAGTGGTTAGGAAAGAGGAATCTTTCAAAAAATGCAGCTCTTCTTAAGCGCTATGTGCCGTGGCATCTCATTAATCACTGCTTCTAATAAAATATTATTTTAAAGTTCCTCTAAGCTCTCTATCACTAATCCAGATTAAAAACCACGGCCATAAGCTTACTGCACGCTATGAGGAAGATTCTGTTTTTCTGCACGCTATGAGGAAGTCGTTAAATTCAGATTTTACTATTAAATAGTTACAAGGTAAAATCAACGAAACAGAGATTTTATGTACAAAATTAGAGAACGTGCATCAATGCTAACAAATTACAGCATCTGTTTATTCACAAGCATAAAAGCGAAAAATAAATGCTAAGATTATTTCGGGAAAAAATCCTAGTAGTTAACAAAACATCTTGGAGTCAGATTTAATTCGAGCCTTAATTGGAAGAAGCATGCAGCAAATCATATTCTGTTCGTAAAACTACTGATGGGATTTCTAGAATAAAATGACTTTACGATTTTTTTACCACTAGAAACCTCTTAAATAGTGCAGAATATATATATGATTATTACAAAAATTTACTCTCACCTATACGTCTCGGTTTGGCACTCAGAACTAGTAATTCCTTAATATTAATTACAAACATTCCAAAACAGCATACAAAAAACAATTACAGCAGCTCCTTGGTTTTTTGTGCACAATATCTTCATAAGGACTGAAAACATGAAGAAGCATATTCATACGTTGAACTAGAAATTTGTTAACAAGGCAATGAAAGTGAAGATTGCCAGTTATGCAGACAATTTCAAGTATAATCGATTGACGTAGCTTTTAAAATCAGATCAAACAACATCCACCTACATCATGATTAGTTACTAGACTGTTAACTGTACATCGCTGTTAATTTTTTACATTTATGTATTTTCTTCATCTTAAACATGTTTTGCATTTGTATTTTTGTATTTTTCACACATGTTTTAGTAAGAATTTTCATTATTTCAATTTCTATTTCGACATCATTTGATTAATTACAATTGAGTGTTGCTAGGTTTGAATTTTCTCAGCTCAGGTTTATTCTGCTTATCTTCACAGGGACTCTGGACTTGACAAGTAACATTCGGAAATTTCGATTCATTTGCTGATGCATGATATAACACTTTATATTGAAAGCCTTTACTCATGCAATTAAATAAAGTATCCTAAGTATACAACAACGAGGTGACGCAAAGATGAAGCGAACTATAAGGAAAAAAATCTTCTTAGATTGTTATATCAAGAGGAAATATTAATGAGATTTTTTAGAAAACTTGCGATTAGTGACCCAGTGAAGTTCATTGTTAAGATTTGGAGTGAAACGTTTGATACTACTTTAAAGCCCTACATATAATAAGGAAAATTTTGGAGAATAAGAAGTAAGAAAATCAATCCCATTGTTGAAATCGTTTCCAGTATCTTTCCTTGATAAATGACTTTAAAAGGATAAACAAAAACAGAGAAAAAAAAAAAAAAAAAAAAAAAAAACCATTGCAAAGTTACTACTGAAAGACGAGAACGATGAAAATTATAAGATTTTCAGCGTGTTAGCTTAAATTACAACACGAGCCAATAGAATGGATGGAAAAAGTAAGTGAAAATGAAGGTAAAACTGCAGAAGTTGGCCAGGATGAAACATTCGAGTGTGCAATGAGTTATTACATTATAAAGGTCAGTGAATTGAGTTCGAATTTAAGGACGTTATGGATTAGCGCAGGGTTATTTAAACTGCAGAAACGAATGACGAATTATATAGTAGAGCTCTGCAAACTTTTTCAAAAGCAAAATCATTCTTTGTAAGTTTTATTATTATTATAATTTAACTCTATTTTAAATACTATGCTAAATCTATTTTACGCGGGTTTTTTTTATCTTGTATAGGATTTTTTGTCAATTATTTGCATTTCCCTATTTTCTGTGCTCAATTCTTCAATAATTAACGGAGATAACAGGAAATTAAGTATATGTTACAGCCTAAGTCTTTTCTTCCATAGCGATTAATTTGATAGAGAAAAATAAATAGCTGAGCTAATAGTAACA
The DNA here is from genome assembly GCF_044657685.1 of Stegodyphus dumicola. NCBI lineage: Eukaryota > Metazoa > Arthropoda > Arachnida > Araneae > Eresidae > Stegodyphus > Stegodyphus dumicola. Next base: position 126,865,150 of record NC_140771.1, on the reverse strand, counting down.
ATATTTTCAAAAATTTTGACTAAACCATTATTTACATTTTTTTTAACAGTTACAAATACTTTCAAAAAATACGCAAAAAACATAATTTTAAAATCTTCAGATCGTACTGCCTAATTCCAGATATAAAGTTGTAATCTGTGCTATTGAATAAATATTTCTTTAGGGTATTTGTAATATTTAAAAAGCGATTATTGATAAAAAAAGTCTTCCAAGCTAAGAATTTTCGATATTGTTTAAGTTACTCAACTAACTAAATCCATGAGCAGACTGCGTATATTCCTTTGTTTGTTGTAAATATGCCCACTAGCGGCAGAGCGGTAAAACCGCTGAATACTGGTAGTTCGACCAAGGCTCCAATCCGAGCAAACGAGATTAGGCTGCATGTAAGTTTTCGTGGTTTTCTCCAATGTAACTTTATTACTAAAAGATAAAAGTATAACTTCAAGGATTATGCTTTTATCTATATCCAATGAAAGCTTTTCTTTAAGTTTTAGTATATTTTTATGTTCAACAAATGCTTTGAATACAATGAGTTTTATCTATATCCAATGAAAGCTTTTCTTTAAGTTTTAGTATATTTTTATGTTCAACAAATGCTTTGAATACAATGAGTTTTATCTATATCCAATGAAAGCTTTTCTTTAAGTTTTAGTATATTTTTATGTTCAACAAATGCTTTGAATACAATGAGTTTTATCTATATCCAATGAAAGCTTTTCTTTAAGTTTTAGTATATTTTTATGTTCAACAAATGCTTTGAATACAATGAGTTTTAAATTTGAAACTTTCTTATGTTTAGTAAGACTCGAACTTCTCTCTCTCTCTCTCTCTCTATATATATATATATATATATATTTATATATATAATTCTCGGTAAAATTAGTAAAATTTTAAGAGCTTTTTTTTTTTTTTTTTTTCCGATCAATGAATTCATTTCTTTATTTTTATTTCAATAAATGTCAGAAAATGTTTTTAATACGCAAAGAATTGTCATCAATACAACATAAATAACTCAGTATAGTGAGGCTAAAATATTTAGATTTAACTTATGCATATTATGAATCGAAAATTAGTCTCATTATTCACGCAGTTTCAATGAAATGACTCACGTAAATGACTATTATAGTATTCTCTAACAGATCTGTAATGAATATATTTCGCTTATGCTCATAATCACAATTCATAGTCAATAAAGCTTACTTTACTTAATTCATTTCTTAATTTGAAAGGTTTGGATTACGAGAAATCATTCAAGAGGTGTAAACTAGTGCAACCTTTTTAAAACCCTTTGTATACCTGTAGATAACGTTGCGATTAAATAAATATCTGATTTTTTTAGATTTAGAAAAGGCAAAAAAAAAAAAATGCTGACTTATAACTCACTCACTGATTTAGCTATATGTTGCAAAATCGTAACATTCTATCGTAGAAATTCTATTTGGAAAAGGTAAAAAAATGCGGACTTTTAACTCGCTCACTGATTTAGCTATATGTTCCAAAAACGTAGCATTATCGTAGAAATCCTATCAATATGATAAAAAAAGTCATGATAAAAAAAAAGGGTGTGAAAATGAAGAGCTACTTAAATATAAAGAGAAAAATGCAGACAGTTATATCAGTATTTGTTCTTAAAAAAATTTACGCTTCCTGTCAATCACTACGTTAACTTTTTCTCTAGATAGTAATTATCAGCATGAGATACCGAAACGCGAAGCCCCATTATACAGATATATGCCACTGCATGGTATCAATGTCGCATTGTAGAAGACTTTCTTTTTTTCTCTTCTGCCCTACCCTCTTTATTTTAGTTTTCATTATCTCTTGGTATTAAGTTTGTTGTCTTGCTCATATTTATAATTTAACGAATACTCGAGCCCTTACGTAGAAGCTCGAATTCCGTTTGCTTTTCGTAAAAGAAATTATGATTAACATAATAAAACAAAATTATGAAACAAAAAAGAATTTAATAGACAGAGTCCGTAAACACTGCATTCATTAATCAGTCTTGTTTTATAGTCTCGGTATCAAATGGGATGTGTATCTGTTATTTATTTGCACTACTTGTACTTTCCGCGTGTTCAAAATTTGCATAATTTATTTTTATTTAGGGGTATAAATTTACAAACAAAAAGAAAAACATCTTTTACTCTGAATATTTTTAAAACTTTTATTTTAGATAAAGAACTTGCAATTTTATGCAAAATGAATAACAATATCACACAAAAAAGGCAATAAATTTTTATCTAACAACTTTTTATTAATTTATTAAAATTCAAATTCTGATTACGGAAAATGACTAACAGAAGCAGTTTAAAATAGCATGCAGAAAAGCGTAATGATTAGCAAATTCTTATTTTCGTAAAAAAAAGCATACCTAAGATTTAGAATCTTGATTTATGATTTAAAAACTTATTTTACGCTAACCTTTTTCATTTAATATTTTTTTCTAATTAAAATATGTTTTTATAATTAAAATAACATTTTAAATTAAAAAAAATATTTTCAATTATAAATCGAACACAACCAATGCAATTAATTGTAACACAGTATTAAATGTTCTTTAAGTCTGAAAAGTTAATTAAGAAAAAATTGTTAAGAAAAAAAAAGCTTTTCATGACTATTTCAAATTTAGCTTAAACAGCTTTAAATTTTAATGTGCATTCTCGCGATCGGGCTGGCTTCACAGTTTTAATAATTTACCCATGCATGCGTAACAGTTATGAAAGGGACTTTCTTAGAAAACATGTTCACGAAGGCATCTCTCCAGTTAGACAGATAGCCTTTGCGTGCTTTCTTATAAGCATTTAACCAAGCTAAATTTTCAAATGGGTAAATTTTATCACTCGTATTTACGTCAGTCAGTCCAAACTTTTTTTTTTTTTTCATTAATTTCGTCAATATAAAGTGCACATTTTTATCAACTTAGTTATTTAATTGATATATCATCATATCTCATGCAACGAGACTGAACTAATTTAAATAGCACAATAATTAGCAATGTGTTATTTTTTATATATTTCCTACATATAAAAATTTCTTATACATAAGATACCCTTTAAATGATTTAGAAGAGAACTTACCAGTGATGAGGACTGCTTTCTCAGCTGGACAGACTTTCAACTTCGGAATAATTGATAATACCCATCGAGTCAATACGTTAGCTGTGTATACTACCACTATAACCCATCCTATTACACCAAACATAGCATTGACACTATTCCACATCGAAGCAATGGAAATTAATCCTCCCAAAATAAGAAGAAACAAAATTCCCGCCACAAACATAGTTCCCATCTTGAAATCCTGAAGGTGAGAGCGTACCGTTTTGCTTAACTTAAGAAAAGCAAAGCAAAGACAATGCGATTCGGTTTTGCCTCGGTACACGCAAACGAAAGCCTTTTCCTCTTCTTTTTATTGGCAGCTCTTCACGGGAGCGGTTCTGACGAATGGCATCTATCTGATAGGATAGGAGGCGCCAAACACCTCAAGCATTTCCTGATTGTTTATATTCCCAGGCACACGGGCACAACAGCGGAATTAATTTGACTTGTGCACCAACACATTAACAGCCGTTCTTCTGTTCAGATCGTACAGTATATAGCAGTTGTTCTCAATCTTTTTTTATCTCATACACTCCTATAACTACTGCTGGAAAATTACTCTCTTCCTCTCCTTTCCAAAACTTGGAACATATAATTTTATACATATTATATATATATATATAGATAGATAGATAGATAGATTATCTTTTAACGTGTTTTATAAATTAAACAATGAGAAGTATAGAAAATTTTGCATAAATACCACAACATGAATAAAAGTTTAACTTTTATAAACTAAAATTAAATACGTAGATAAATAAGGGTCTGACCGCATTTCCCGATTGCAACTGTGTTTCCCGATTGCAACCCTCCTGGTTGAGAACCCTGGTATATAATGTAATAGAATAACAGAAGTGACCTTTAACATACTCATTAGACTAGCGTATATGAGTTTCTTTTTATTAATTACTCGTGCATGTATACCGTAAAATTCCACTTCTTCGGACTAAAACCTTTGCCTGTACCAGTGATCTCAAATTGATAAGGCCAAATGCACGATCTGAAAGCAGCTGACGGTCCGAAATTTTTTAACAAAATGAAAAGATTTTTATCAACAAAATTAATTTTTAAGCTAAAATTTAAATATGATACACTAAATATTTATCAAAACATAAATAAACAGTAATAAAAATGACGCAGAAGAAAAAATTTTAATTTATTTTTATTTTCAGTCTGAATCTAAAAGTTGGTATCCTCAAGAAATTTCTGTTGGTTACGCTTTGTAACCGAAGTCTACTGATAGCTAAATATTACACTTTTAGAGTGGCATTTGTTTCAAATAATTCTAATGTGTTGAATTAACCACTAAATAACTTATTTTTAACTGAGACAAAAAATAAAGAAATTACGAAAACTTTACAACCGTAATAAAACTTGGGAATAAATAATGACAGCCGATTATCTTTCTGGAACTTGTTAAGATTTTCTTTGCATATACAGAAAAAAATACATGTCTTTATAAGTAAATAATATTAAACTTTATTATTTTTTACTTCAACTTTCAGCTAAAAACGATTATTCTTACTGAAAATTTTCATAACCGAAAGTATTTATCTTTTGACAAGTACAAACAAAACTGAATCAAATTGATGTCTGTAAAGCTTTGAATAAGATTTTGTTTATATAATTGCGGCAAAGCCTCGAGGACTATCTGCCTAAGGAGAGGGAGGACTTCGTGGAGAACTCTATAAAAGAAACTGGCTCGTATACATATTACACATGGGAAAAACCACGAAAGCGCCCATGCAGCCAGCCCGCTCGCGAGATTCAAGCCTCGGAACGAAACGCGCACTATTCAGCGGCGTTACCGCTCGGCCGCTAGTGGGCCTGAATAGCATTTACATCAGAATATAAGTAATTAAGGGTGTACTCCAACTGCGCTAATGAAAATCCCCCCCGGGTCGAGATATAGTCCAACTGCGCCAATCAAAACTTCTTTCCCCTGCTGCCTACAGGGTTACAATTTAACTTTTCGAAGCCAATTGTAGCCAAGAGGAAAATTAAAAATAAATAAATAGAATTACATATCTCAAGAACCAGTAAAAAATATCTAACGAGCAGGCAAATTACTTGAATAACCGTAATAAATGCGAGAGCTAACAAAGAAAATAAAAGGTATTGGTAAACGTACATATTAGCATTACAAACATCTTTCATTTACGATATTATTATCATAAGTTAAATAATTATAAAGCATACAAATTATATTTTTAATAAATTACATCAGTAATAGTCAAGATGTTTGAACTAGACTGAAAAATTTAATAGAGTGCAAAAAATTATTCCATATCAAAGTGTGTTAAAGAGTGGTAGAAATATTTTTTGTTAATTAAAGCAATCATGTAAATGTTTGCAGAAATTAATAGTTAAATTCAAAAAAAAAAAAGCTTAGCATGAAATCTATTATAACAACATTACTATGCGTTTGGATCACTGACGCATAAATTGTAAATAAATTTAAATTATTATGCTAAGAAATTTTTCTAAAATTTATCTAGAAGAAAAGAATTAGATAAACTGTACTGCAAATTAATATAATCAGTCAGGCCTCTCAATAAATAAAAGCTTATTTTTTTAACCAAAAATTAAAAATTAGGATGCAAAAGTTTGTGTAGTATACTTGGAAATATCTGAACATATAATTAGTTAGAAACATACAATTAAATTAATAACAAGCTAATTAACAGTAACATTAAGCTTAATTCCATTCAATCTAAAACAAGCAATCGATCAGGAGCTCCGCATAACTGAAGTTTTAATGGTATTTTACGTAGATTTGCGTATAAAATAAAAGTTGCACTTCTGAAACAAGTGAATAATATACTGATAGTCAACAGGAATTAAAATACAGTGGTTAAAAATATAACTACTTGTCAGAAGGTATGCAAAGTTGCCATGGCTAGAGAAATTGAATGATTATAGAAAACTCATAAAGTTAAGCGCTACAGTGTGTAAAGAAAATTCTGGAATAAACATCTTAAGTAAATTAGATGGAGAAATAATCCTTAATTTATTGATATCCATATAAACTCTAGGCTTTTGGAAAAATGTTACATATAATTTGCACCGAGGTATCAATCACCGAAACTGAGTTAATTTCTTTCCTTATTTTTTCTTATTAGAGGGATTTGTAAAAAGGTATGCTAAGATAAAGGTGAAAATTTTTGCATTATTTTTAAAGAATAAATTAAAAAAGTATTTTTACTTCAAAAACTGAAATTTTTACGCTACATTTTTATACAGTAAATAAGTACAAAAAAAAGAAAGAACTGGGGGATCACTGGGACTAGAAACTCGGGTCGAAGTACCAATGTTTAGGGACTTTTCCACAAGACCTTTTGAAATTAGGCTGAACAATATATTAAAGAAAATAGAAGATACAGCACACGTAAGAACAAAAGTGGGCTGAATTAGAGATTTACACGTTTGGTGAATGAGTTAAACTTACCTGTATGGCATTATGAAATATTAGGAATGTAGCATAAAAGCGTGAGTGAAGAAGGCAATGGCAATCTAAATCATTGTAATCTAAATGTATATCATTATCAGTATCCGCTATTTATTTCAATACTGCTGAAAAATTATAAATGAATTATATTATAAATCTCATGAACTCGTTGCATTATAAATTACAACAGTTAAAAATATTATTAGCGTGATTTAGCGACCATCTTTGTTAACAAATAATTTCAGTAATTAATTTTACAAATTATTCAGCCTAAAACTAGGATGGAAAACAAGCTACATGCTGAAGATTAAGCTTTTCCAAGGTGTTAGAAACATCTTCTGTTAACTAGAGTTGTGATGCAAGAATTTGTAAAAATTATCATTTAAATATAAATTAGCATAAATACAATACAAAGTATATAAATTCTACATACATGAAAACTTGAGTACAGTGCAACAATATGTGAAAAAGGAATGGATTAAAAGGGAACTGAAAATCCCAAGATATGAATATAAGGAAGTTTATTATTTTTTTTAATTAATTAATTTATTTATTTTATTATTATGAAAATTCTGCTGACGCTCATAATTATTAATTTATTAATTAAATGTGTATTAGAAATTAAATGTATGCCAAAGTACATAAGGTATAAAAGAGAATAAATATTTAAACGTTTCTAGTATTAAAATATTTAATTTGTAACAAAGTTAAATAACCTTAAAATAACTTCAATGATTAAAAATGGAAAGCTTAATACGGGAATATATTGCAATAATATTAGTGCGAATTTAGAACTACTTAAGGAGTCCAATTTTTAGATTTAATAAAGATAATCTTTATAATTAAATTAGAACTGTTTACCTAAAATGGTAAATTTGAAAGTTAAAACCATTCTGCTATCTAAGAAGATTTGTTAATATTTATCTAGACAAGAAATTTATTTAAGGTGAGGTACAAATCCGATATTTGATACGTTGATTATGTATCAGTTTTGTGTATGTCATTAATCTATCAATTTTACTATTCAAAACTGATATATATATATATATATATATATATATATATATCAGCGACTAAAATCTACAACTTGGAAAGTTTTTAATTCTTACAGAGAATAAAAAAGATCTGGCTCATCATTCCTTTAAGCATCATAAAACATTAAAATGAGTGTAAAAGAAATTTATTTTTTAGCACACGCCAAGCTTTAAATTAATATTTGTTTTACATGCACAATTTTTACAATATTGATAAACGAAAATACAGGCTTGCAGTCTCAATAAAATGTCCCGTTAATGGCGATAAACGACTTTTTGTAGCACCCAATCTTCTTGGTAAAAAATGGGGTTAGGAAATGTCGCGCAGTTCGTGGATTAGAAAAGAGGTGGACGGGGATTTTCGATCAAATTTGCCGCAGTTCTTACCCTACCGTAATTAACACTATTTTTGTATTTTCTGAGGCTTTACTCACTTTCGTCTTTACTGCTAATGAAAATAACGTTAAATTAGACTCCAAGTCAATAAAAATTTAAACATTTTCTTTAAATATTCTTGTCATAATTGCACCAATTAATTTACCGAAAATGTATTAGCGAGCCACGTCAAATTCCTATGGGAAACTTAAGTGGCTCGCGGATCACCAGTTTGAGAAACATTAGCCCATGCCAATAAACTGAAAATTTGTCTGTGTTCTGTTTTTTATAATACAGATCGAATATTTGAAGTACGAAAATATATATTTTCTCGTGCGCTAAATATATTTATTTACTTCCGATGTAAGAAAAATAACGTTGATTAACCCCGAAGAGGTAGACGAAGTTGCTTTTCTTGTATTGAGTTTTATTAGGTGCGTCATATTTTTTTTTTTTTTTTTTTTTTTAAATGTACTTATAAGGTATTTCTCCCGCCTTCCTAGCGTGCCTTCGTGGTGTATTGGTTCTGCACGCTGGGCCGGTATTCCAGAAGTCCGTGATTCGATTCCCGGAGAAGGAGTTGCTAATTTTTTATCTCTCTTGCTTCAAAATACGTAATGTCTCTACATACTTAGTACATAACGTAAATGAGAGAATTTATTTTTTTCGCTTATCGTCTACTTTTTAATAAAAATTATAGTTATAAGTAATAAAATATTTACTTTTAGTAAACAAAATATGAAACTTTTATTTAGATTTTAGATAAGATCGAATAATGAAATTTTTTATCTATTGATATTACACAACAAGTTATATTTTAATTATTGTAAAATAATGGACTTAATTTTTCTTTACACAGGTTCCAAAGTGACCACTGTTAGCATTTTCATACTATATCTAGTATTTGTTTTTAAAAAGATTTTAGTGTTTTAATATAGTAGCTTCAAAATCAAACTATACGTGGACGAAATGCATGAATCTGAAAGTGACTGAAAGGTAAAATTTGAAAAAAGAACGTAAGAAAAGAAAAACAATTTTTTTAACAAAACAAATTTTCTAATTAAGTTTAAAAATTTTTGCTAATATTAGCAATATATTTATCAGTATACAAAAATGAAAAAAAGAAAAAATTAAAATTTATGATTATTTTCTGTCTAAACTCTAAAGGCTGGTATCTATAAGAAATTTTTTCTGAAATTTTGAAATTCCCACTTCGTAATCCTTCCGTACTGATGCCTAAATATTAAAATTTTCTGACTGAACGTGTATTCAAATAGTAATTCTAATTCACTGAAGTAATCACAAAAATAACTTACTTAGATTAAAAAGAAATAGAGCTAAATTTCAGAAGAGGGACAAAACTTGAGAATAAATAATGTTTATTTTCTTTACTACATTTTCCTGTGGCGCATTCAGAAAAAATGCATGTTTGTAAGTAAATGATTTTAAACTTCTTTGTTTGTTACTACACCTTTCAAGCACAACACCTCTAGGCATTTCGATTTTCATAAAGTAGAGAGAGCGGAGGAAAATTACTAATATTTTCATCACAAATTATAGTTGATCATCGGAATTCTGGTTCATTTCATAGACTTATTAATTTTGAACTTCAGGATTAAAAAATTGTTCACACATTATGTACTCCCAAACAAAGCTATTATTCTTATTGCAAAAACTGTTAACTTTGATTATTTGTCTTTGACAAGTACTACTAAAAACTACCTTCAAATCTTTTAATTAAGATTTATATCACATTAAAAATTAACTGCGTTTCTAGAAATTCCAAGGCGTTTTTTAGTAATTAAAATATAAAACAGGACTTCAGACCATTATAATATTAAATTTTTTATACATTATAATATTATTTTTTATGTCATAATAATGTTATTTAATTTGTTAACCATGTATTCGCCGGCCACATAAAATTACTTCGGGTGCCGTATGTACCCCGCGGGCCGACAGTTTGAAACCACTGTTCTAATACATTTACTATCGGATTTAGCATTTTCTTCCTTCCGAGTCATGACAATAAAAATAACGTGAGAGGAAACAGACATATGAATTTGTATCTGACCTTGAGTGCAACAAAAAATGACAACAACAAGCAACTTTGGGAGCAGTTTAACTGCTCCTAAAATCTCTTAAACTAGAGTACATTTTTTGTTCTTAACATTCATTTTACGAAAAGTAAGTACCTTATATTCCGGTGTACAACGCACACATTTAATACAAAGATCCAAATTTACGGGTGCGCGTTATACGCCGGATATAAAAATGGTGGATTAAAAGTAAGGAAAAAAAATCAGTATACAAAAATTAGATTTTTTACAGCTCTCTAAATGCTTTTTATTTAAAAGAAATCCCATACCTTATGAACTTTAAAAATTTCCTTTATCGGATAACGCGACGTCTTGTCCATCTATCGTTATATCTTCAGGCACATCATCTAATTCTGTTTCATTTTCTATATCATTGTCACTGATCCATAAGTAAATAGTCATGATCCGTTCCATCTTTCTCAACACTAAATACCCTTGCTGCAGCACGATTTCCATTTTCTTTCGAAAACTAAATAACTTTGAAACCAGCACTGTGTTGTTTAGTTTGGCAAAAGCCATATTTAACACTAAAAGGAACACTAAATCAACTATATTTCAAATAAAGCGAATGTGATTTATTAAAAACTTTAACGTTCATTTCAAAATCACGGCTTCATACACGGCTACAGAAAGAGGAAACAGTTGACTCCTTTAATTTCGCGAATTCATACGGGTTGGAAGAGCATTCTCATCCCAAATTCTATCTCCCTTTCCTCCAAAACTAGAACAATATTCTTACGTCCTTCTGCACTGAATACAACCCACTCTCTTTGCAGAATTATTTACTCCTTCAAGCATTTTACCCGCACATACGTATTCTTCCCCTTATCGCTTGCCATTTCGGTGAACCATTGTTCAAACGCCTGGAAAAATTCTTCGAATGAATAACTTCGACAAATAAAGGTATCTTCTCAAAAATAAGGGTGCGCGTTATACAGCGAATATACCTAAAAAGTAATGCATACAGTTTGAAATCATATGTGCGTGGTTATAAACCGGTGCGCTTTATACGCCGGAATGGTCAATTTAAATTCGGATTTCTACTTTCGGCTGACTATTACCTTCGTTTTCTAATTTCATCAGGAGGAAATAAAATGAAAATTATCATGGAATATATTCATGAAACTTTTTCATGTTCAATTTTTAGGTTAGATTTGGGGACTGATGTTCAATTCTTAGGCATTAAAATATATATTTAGGGATGAGAGGGGAAACGCTTTTGAAATGACTTGAATGTATTGCAAGCGAGATAATGACACATTAAAACACTTTAAAGTGAAATAATTCTCTACTACACTGAATTCCTTTCCAAGTAGATAAATTTCAGAGATACTGTATTAGAATGTTTAACGTTGCTGAAATGTGAAATGAGTAAACTCATGTTGTTTTTACATTATAATGTTACTCCTTTTGAATTTTCCAAATCTTGCTTAAAACAATAGTATGCAAATCTTGATAGAGAATGAAATCAATCGAAGACCATAAAATTAGTGGAATGAATGATTTTGAAGAATTCATGGTTTTGAAGGAATCTGCTATAGCAGAACAAACGCTTCCTAATTCTATAAGGTATTTCTCCCGCCTTCTTGGCATGCTTCGTGGTGTGGTGGTCTGCACCCTGGACGCGTGTTCCAGAGGTCCGTGGTTCGATTTTTGGCGAAGACGTTGCTAAATTTTCAATCTCTCTTTCTTCCAAAAATTACCTAATGTCTCTACAATTCAACAATATTAGTTCAAGTTGCACTGTGCTTTCTTCATTTGCCCATAGCAACTGAAAGAATATTTCTTGCTGTGATAATTAAAAGAACAAAATAAAAATTCATCTACAACTTTCTTGAAGAGTGACATCTTTTGACAAACAGAAAATACGAGCATTCACTAACACAGATTTTATTGATCTTTTAAAATTAATTCATTTAATAAAATGGCTGTAGTGTAGAATTGAGTGTTCCTTCGATTAGCGACTTTTTTTTTTTTTTTTTTTTTTTAAGTTTTAGCGATGAAACCTCACTTCTCTTTACCATGATAGTTTTAACTTTGTTTTAGCTTCCTGATTTTATTTAAATGAAAATAGATTGATGTGTACATGGACATATTTAAGGCAGTGCGCAATGCCTAGTTTGTGCAATTCTAGGATTTTTTTTTTTTTTTTCAAGTGATAACAGATCGATGTGTACATACATGGACACAGAGTTTGTGCAATTCTTTGACTTAATTTCAATTTTGATTCTTATTGTGCTTTTGTGTAGCGACCATATTTAAATTCTGCCTTCCTGGCGCCGATCTTGGCGTCAAAAAAAAATCACCAAAAAATAAGGGGTACTCAATTGTAAACTTTTACCAATAAAATTTGCAAAAAGTTATATTAATTTTTTCTGTGCTGTTTGTTGAAAGTGAACATGTATACGGTAAACATATTGTTGCGTGCATACAGGTTCGTTTTGAATTGAATGCACAAGTCCGATGAAAAATGAACAAAATTTATTATTATCACAACCAACAAAACAAAATGACTAAATTTCCTTAGATATTCGTACAGAATCACAATATCTCACAGTAGTTACCTTTTAACTACTCAAACGTTCAACGTAATATTGCCTAAATTTCCTTAGATATTCGTACAGAATCACAATATCTCACAGTAGTTACCTTTTAACTACTCAAACGTTCAACGTAATATTGAACTCATATTGTTGAATTGTAGAGACATTACGTAATTTTTGGAAGCAAGAAAGATTGAAAAACTAGCAACGTCTTCGCCAGGAATCGAACCACGGACAGCGTGCATACCACCACACCACGAAGCTATGGAATATGTTTCCAAATACACTAAGAAGACATGCGAAAAGGAGGGAGAAAATACCTTATAAATATAGAACTGTAAAGTATTTTTTTGAATCAAACTCTCAGGCATGCTGCTTCTGTAAATAGGTACCTGCAAACACTGTAAAAGTTCTGGCATACAAACTTTTTAAAAAATCAATTTCTTAGTCATGTTGTCAGTTCTTCCGGCGTTGCAGTACTTATTACTTTTGAAATCATTTTTATATTTTAAATATAAAATTTCTTTGATCACTAAATAAGATTTTATTATATCACTAAATAAGAGTATGTTATATAAATACTCTACGGCAATGGAAAATTATACAGAATTTTATATACATAAAGAGTTGATGTTTTTCTCGCTTTTATACAAAGTTCACCATACAGATTGACATTTACAAATAAATTTTCGTAACCATGGTAGCAATACAGATTATGTTACATATCACCGCTCAGTTACTGAAATTTTGAATTTTATGAACCGTGTAAATTATGAAACGTCCCTTTCTGCTACTAACATTTGTCTTTTAAAAGAAGAAAAATCTTCCTGCTACTCTCGACTTCAACGCCTTTTGTCCCTCTTCTCTTTATTTATCACACTATGGAGGTAAAAATAGATGATGTTTTTAATAGGCGATGAATTTCCTTAACCTCACAAAATCCGCTCCTTCTTTGAGGGACACGAATAAACTCAGAGAAAACATCAAATCAATTTCTGTCTTTCATTTACAGACTTTTACACTTATGAGCAGTATCTAGCCCATTCTTTCTCAACTTTTTTCAATGAATTAGTGTTTGAAAACTGAATATCAAAAGCTCACCTTTATTACGAAACAGTGTTGTAAGTTATAGTATTGGTCGCATTTCTTGTTGTTAAAAACAGTATAAAAGATAAACGTTTCAAGAACGCTTTTCGCCAGAATCAACGGGAAATACCCAAGGATTGGGGAAGTTGAATCACCTAGCGGAATTCCTAGATGAGCGGTGTTCCTAGTCTGTGTAAATAGGTAGCAGGTAATATACTTGCAAAAAAAAAAAAAAAAAAAGAAACACAATAATATGATATGAATGTTGTATTTCAAGGCTGCATAAGAATAATGTAATTTAAATACCTCTGCAGCTTTCTAAGAACATTAAAATGTTAACGGTATTAAATAATACTGCACTGCTGACTGCGCAACGTTTGTAAAATTTCAAAAAACACTCGAAAGACTGCATAGAAAATCACGCAGCCGTTTTTCTAATTCCAGTCTCGGCAAAATACTATTTAGCAAAAACCGGCAAAGTTTTGGTAAAAGTCTGAAACTTGTGAGTCATGAGCATGATAAATACCTATTATCCCAACTTTTTACTTTCTTATTCGAAGTAAAGGAAGTATTGTAATCGCTAAAAATTTCGGGCATCATATTTCGACAGAAATATCTATTTTGACCGTTTCCGAATCCATCCGGACGATTTTTTTTCGTTTGACGTCTGTACGTAGGAACAGAACAAAGAACTGTTTTTTTCCAAAACGGATTTAAAATGGATTCTAAAAGGATTTTTTTCGTAACGTACACATGTGCGTTTCGGGACGTCTGTACGTACGTACGTACAGACGTACGCATGTATGTAGGTATGTATCTCGCAAAACCCCAAACCGATCAAACGTGAAACGTTGAAATTCTCTATATGTGACCGTTATAACCTATAACATCTAGCTGTGCATCTACTTTTTTGTTAGAATTAGCAGTACCAAATATATATAGTACATTCTTTTGCAAAATAATCGAAGCACGATAAAGGAAGTTATTATTTTTAATGAAACTGAATATGTGTCTAGCTCAGACACAGATAATAACATGAAAAATCAAGGTCATATTACCTGTTCACGGCTCACAATCGCCCATTGAGTGTTTATTAAATTAGTAGTTGGTCGAACCGCCCATGGAGGCAAGGAGTGCTTGAATTCGTCGAGGCAAGGAGTGGTAGAGGTTCCTAATGTCATCCTACGACAAATTCTGCCACGCATTCATCAGTTGTCGCTTCAGATCTGCGATATTTTGTGGTTCCCGAATCTGGCGGCCTACCATGTCCCAGACATACTATGTGAGCGGTATGTGGCCTGGCATTAACTTGTTGGAAAATGGCACCAGTATGACGTGCCGTGAAGGGTAATGCAACCAAAGAATCTATAGTGAGATTCTTTGATGCAACCGGCCGCAGGATGGTATCAACATATCGTTGAGCTGTTAAAGATGTACGGAGAATGACGAAAGACCACCTGCTTCATAAAAAATAGCGCTCCCCACCATCACACCAGGGGTTATGGCTGTATGCCTTTGTAAAAGAAAGGCTGATTGGAACCGCTAGCCCCGTCCTCTCCAGACACGAACTGAATGGTTATTTTCT
The DNA here is from genome assembly GCF_044657685.1 of Stegodyphus dumicola. Lineage (NCBI taxonomy): Eukaryota > Metazoa > Arthropoda > Arachnida > Araneae > Eresidae > Stegodyphus > Stegodyphus dumicola. The sequence goes on along the minus strand of NC_140771.1, from coordinate 126,849,879 downwards.
TCAAGAGTGAAGCGGGATTCATCGCTGAACACTATACTACGCCAGTCTGACGGAAGCCATGATGATTATGCCATCTTCACGTATGATCATACCAGCGCCAAATTAGAAACTGCATTTGATCGAAAATCGCTCAGTTAGATATACTAGGGTAGCGCTCACGCGCGGGCACCTGAATGCAATGTACTGACGTACTGTCGCTTGATCCGAAGCCATGATGATCGACTGCGACACCACTCCAGACGATTCCGCCGATATTTGGAGTCAAAGGCCTTAAAGGTCTTAAAGGCCAATGTGAGCGTAACCCCGCCTCAGACAAGCGCCGTGAGATGGTGGACGATACCACAGGAGGTATAGATGTGGATGTAGTCCGTTGAATAGTCGACAATGATACCGTTGGGGCGGTTCGGACCTGACGAACAATCATCCTATCTTGCCTGGCATTTGTGCTCCTTGGCCTTCTAGAGCCTTCATTTCGTCGGCCATTTCCTTGTAGCAACTATTGCTACCAACATCTTCGCACAGCAGGTGTACGCTGCAGGTGGCGGCCTATTGTACGGTATGACCACCCAGCTTCACGCAACCCTACAATGCGACCACGTTTAAAGTCGTTTAGTAGTCTGTGAGGTCTTCGATATCGTCGTAATGCCATCTTTAGTTGCTTCTTTACGGAATTGCAATGGCAGCAACAAAAAAGATAAATTTTCCGCCTCTGTTACTGATTTTATTCTTTGCGAATTGCGCACTAGAAATGCGCGCTATGATCGCAATTCCTGTTCATTTGCCTTGAAACTTCGATCATTTGCATGTTCGATCAAGATGTTTTTGCATACCAAATTTCGTCACGATCGCAAAAGTCCTTCTTGGTGCTTCAGTTTTGTTGCAAAAGAGTGTATATATATCCAGCCCCCTTACCCGGAGTAAACGTCCTTACGCGGCCTTTTCACAATCATTGATCATAGACTTATACTTCCAGTTACAGAAGCGTTTTAAATGACGTCATATTTCGGCAATTTCAAATTTCCCATACGACAAAAATTGAACGGGATATTTAATTTAAAAATTTACAATTTTGATGTCATTTTCAACTTGCCTTGCGGTTAGTTAAGTTAGAATAATTCAAGGAAATACGTTTAAATGAAGTGCAGCAAAAAATCTGTAAAATTTAATAGACCGTACAAGGAATTCATGTGGTATCCACATCCGTTTTTTTTTTTTTTTTTTTTTTTTTTTTTTTTTTTTTTTGTCAACGAATATAGTATGACGTATTGCTGAAACTGAGTATTTATTATCTTATTTTCAGAAATTTGTACAAACAACTTTAAAATTAGCATTTGGATAGATTCAATATTTCTGGAATAAGCATGACTGTCAGTCGATTCCAAGGTATTCAATCCAAGTAAAGTGTCCAAGACGAATCGAGTGCAAGACATATACCAAATCTGAATACGAGTACTAAAGTCACAATATTTGGTAGTAAAATTTATTGAATTTATTAATAAATGTTTCCTTTATATTTATATTTTTTATGTAAGAATCGAATTTTTAATTTACAGTATCTGCTTAGCATGATTTCAAAAGAAGTATATTTATAAGTAAATGCTTTCATTTGAAAAGCAAAGGTTCTCATTTCTTAATCACTTTTAATTTCTTTACCTCACTTTCAAAACACATTTTTTAATTAATTAAATATAAGCAGAATACTTTATTTGTCCAAAGAGGCAATTTGCTCAGAAGGACTATTGATTTCGTTTTGGCATTTAGCGTTGGTACCTATAAATATCTATAAAAATCTGTTCACTTTTCAAATTGTTGCCACCAAATATTATATTTAAAGAAATTAAATAATGAAGAATCTGCATGTATGTATGTATGTTTCTCGCACTGTGTTAAAACAACGGTACCTAGAGCCGTCCAATTTTGAATAACGTAATCCTCCTCAATATGAGCATCTGGAAGCCCAAATTTAGAATTTATTTTATAATCTATTTCATATTTTGTAAAACTTTTGTAAAACGAACTTTTATTAAGAAAAACCAATGGCAACAGTGTACGGGGGGCCAAAAGAATTATCTCCAGAGCGCGAGATTGTGTAACGGAAATTCTATACCTATGTTCATTTTAAAATTATTTTGCGATATTTCTGTTGAGCTGAATTCTATAGTTTGAGTACGTAGAACATGATGTTTAATAAATAAAGATAACACATAAAACGCCCCTTTTGGACTTTTGTGTGTTAAAAAACGCCCCTTTTGAACGTAATTTAAAATCTGAAACCTTTCAGCTTTTTTTTTTTTTTCCTTTGTCAAAAAATTGGTGCAAACAAAAATTGGTGCATTTGAATTGCAGCAAACTTTATATATATCTGCATTAATCTTAAGTAATTCCAAAAGTGAAGTTTTATTTTTAATGGAGTTATCGCTTAAGACAAAACCAGTATCTAAAAGCCAATTGCGAATAAGTTTTAGAAGATGACGAACAAATTAACGAATTTTTGATTAACAAACTCAATAATTTCAAAGCGAGCAATGGGAATACTGTACAGGGAAAACTAATTATAAACAGAACACTAGCAAAAGCATAAAAAATTTTTAAATAAAAAAATCTGAAAGTTTTCAGATTTTACAGTACGCCCAAACGGGCTTTTTTTTAACGTTTCGTGTGGATCTTTTATTTATCAAATATCATGTTCTTCGCACTTAAACCATAAAATTCAATTCAGCAGCAGTATCTCAAAATAATTTTAAAATAAGCATAGAATTTTTTAGAATTTTCGATACGCAGTCTCGATACGCAGTTTTCGATACTCAGTTTCGCGCCCTGGAGAATTTTTTTTCCCCTACAGTGTTGCCATTTCTCGCATTGAAATCCTTGAGCTTTTTAATCAAAAATTCGTTAAAGTTTTACAAAATATGAAATCGATAATAAAAAAAATTCTAGGGCTTCCAGATGCCCATGCTCGCTGGAGGATTACGTTATTCAAAATTTGATGGCTCTAGGTACCATTGTTTTATCACAATGCGAGAAACATACATACATTTATGTAAATTTTTCATTATTTAATTTCTTTAAATGTAATACAGGGTTGTAATAATTGGTGGCAAGAGTATGAAAATTGAATCAACGCAGAAAGTGAATCGACGCAAAATGCCAAAAGAAAATTAATAGCCCTTCTGAGTTGACGTCTTTTGAGTTTAAAAAAAAAAAAAAAATCTCCAGTGCACGAGACAGTGTATCGGAAATTCTAAAGATATGTTCTTTTTAAATTTTTGTGGTATTGCTGTTGAATTGAATTTTATGGTTTAAGTGGAGAACATGATATTTAATAAATATGTTTTTGTAAATTTGAAGAGGTAACTTTACATGTGAACTTTCTCTTATTGAAAATTATCTTCGTAAATAAGCAACAACAATCAAGGAAACTGCACAATTGCTATTATAACGAACTATTACTATTACGCGTGTTTTTTTAAAGTTTATTAGCTATATGTCTTTTAAAAACATAAAATGAATCACTGGCAAAAGCAGAAAAATTATCAGTAATATCAGTAAAATAGGAAATAAAAAAATAATAGAAAAAAGAACTCCTTCCATTGCATTTATTAGAGATAATCCATTAAAGGGAACTGGAATGAAAAGCACGGAAGGACTTACTTCCTGTCGATTTTGTAATATAATCCTCAGAAATTTTCAGAAATAAGGGGAACAAGAGAATAATTAATGCCAGAAAGGGCAAAACTACAATAACTGAAGCGTATAGCATTCCGTCTTGCATTTGAACTTCTGTATACACTTGTGCACGTAAAATTTTCAGCACAAATTTTCCAGTGCGAACATTATACGGGTCTTCTCTTCTAAGCTCGCGCTAGTTTACACATATTCTTCCTCTGAAGCCCGTAATAACGCTTAAAGGCCCGAACCTATGGAAAAAAAAGAACGTATGAAGGCAACGATAATTAAATGTGTTATGCAAAGAATTAAAAATTCTAACATATACAACTCTGGGCTGTTTTTTATGACGTGGACAAAAAACACACTTTTACAACTAGTTTTTTTTTTTTTTTTTTTAGTCCAAAGGGATTTGAATCCCGAAGGACTATTAGTTTCGTTTTGGCATTTTGCGTCGGACGGATAAATGTCGGTTCACTGTTGCCATAAAATGTTAGAGTCCTGCATTATATTTGAAGAAATTAAATAATGAAAATCTGCGTAAATGTATGTATATTTCTCACATTGTCATAAAATAACGGTACATAGAGTCATCGAATTTTGAATAACGTAATCCTCCAACGAATATGAGCATGTGGAAGACCAAATTTGAAATTTGAAATTTGTTTTATGATCGATTTCCTATTTTTTAAAACTCTGACGAATTTTTGATTAACAAACTCAAGGATTTCAAAGCGAGCAATGGCAACGTTGTACAGAAAAAACATTTTTATCTCCAGCGCGTGAGTCTCTGTATCGGAAATTCTAAAGATATGCTCGTTTTAAAACTATTTTGCGATATTGCTGTTGCACTGGATCTTATGGTTTAAGTGCGAGGAACATGATATTTAATAAAGAAAGGTAACACACAAAATGTTAAAAAACGCCCCTTTGGACGTAATTTAAAATCTGAAACATTTCAGATTTTTTTTTTTTTTTTTTTTTTTTTTTTAATAATTGTGCTTATAAACATATTATCTAAAGCAGATTCTACCGTTTTCATCATGACAAAAGCAAAATGCATCATATACGGAATGAAATTTTCATGCGGCTTAACACGGAAATTAAAAAATAAAAATGCTGATGGGAAGATTACGCGCGTCAATATTCTTTGTTTATAATTTATCCTCAAAAGCAAGTTGCTAGCATTACGAGTATACATGGTACACACAGTATTATTATCATTCTATATACGAGGGTTGGAACTTTAATTGTGGCAACTATTCATTTACAAGGAATACAAAAGTGATTCATGTCACCATGTTTTACAGTCCTTCAATATAGTCGCCAGCATTGTGTACAACCCGTTTCCAACGATGTGGAAGTCGCAGAATACCTGTAGCAGCGCCTGTTTGTTTGATTGCCTCAGTCCCATCCTGGCTGATATCTACATGCATTATTATGAATCAAAATTGTTTGAAACTTTAAACTTCCCGGCATGGTTCCGCTACGTAGACGATACTTTTAGCCTGTTTGAAGGTAATAAAGATGATTTAAATAAAGTTCTTTCAACAATGAATTCTATTGATCCTGCTATTCAGTTCACTTTTGAACTTGAGACTTGCAATTCTCTTCCGTTTCTCGACATTCTGGTCACACGTAACACATCCAACTTCAGTACTACAGTTTACCGTAAACCTTCATCGGTTTGCCTTCCACCACACTTTAAATCATGTCATCCGACTAAACAAAAGTTAGCTTCATTTTATTCCTATGTTTTCCGTGCTCTTCAAGTTTGCTCCTCCAAACTAGCCCTTGATGAAGAACTAAATTATTTAAATGGAATAGCTATTGACAGAGGCTTTTCACCCAACATTATTAATCAAGCAATTAAAAAATTCTCATCTCAACACACCAAAAGGCACACTCTTGTTTTAGGAAATTATAAAAACTCTGTTGTCATTCCTTTCTTTCCATCAATTAGCTATAAAGTGGCACATATTTTGCAGAAATTTAACTTTCGGGTTGTTTATTCATCCATCAATAAAATTCTGAGTTCCATACTCAAGGACCCCATTCCGGATATGAATTCCTGGGGTATTTATAGGATTCCTTGCCAGTGTGGTTTAATTTACATTGGCCAAACTAAGAGAGCCTTAAAATTTTGCGTCAAGGAACATGAGGCATATGTTAGAAAAAAGGAAACACAGAAGTCTTCTGTTGCTCAACATTGTTGGCCCGAAAATCACACTTTCAAATTTTCTGCTGCCAAATTTATTCAAAAAACATCTTCCATTGGAGAACTGGATTTTCTAGAGGCATTTCACATTCATAAAAATCTTTCTGTTCTAGTTAACGATCCTAATTCCGATCCAATTTTGCCTTCGGCCTTTAACCCTCTGAGCGTTATGACCGGGCTTAGGCGGTCAAGACGGCCTACCTCGAAAGCGTTACGGACGCTTCTAGGCGGTCACTGGAAAAGTGTTCGAAAGCGTTAATGACGGTTCTTGGCGGTCAGTGGTGAAGACCTCGAAAGCGTTATGACCGCCTTAAATGCAGCCGTGCAGATGTCTCCTGCCCCCTTTATTTCTGGAACCCTGGAGATCTCTAAATGACAGTTCTCAGTAGGAGGCAAAGAGGGTTGCTCTTTTTCGTTTTAGACCGCTATGTTTAATCGCCAAGAAAACGCTTGGACATGTAGTTGTTTATAAACAACAAACAAGCGCGGACATTCTTCGCGAAATAAAAAAGTAGCATGTAAGCATGTTTTTTTCAATACTCTCTTTAAACAGATAACATTTTCATAAAATATCCTTTAGTTTTTAAATTGAATGTTCAGAAATATGCGAAATGCTCGTGAATTCAATTAAAAAAGAGCATTAGGAAATATTTAAACAAATTCACTTATGGATATATAGATACATAATTAAAACCGACAAGTTATAAGTTTTAATTAATTCGAGCGAAACGAGTAGAGCATTTAATTACTGCATTTAATTTAATACTGCATTTAATATGAGTTATATATAATTACATGTAAAGAATAACATAATTCAAATAAAAATTAGCCATCAACAGTAATTTATAATAAGCGTATTTTGAACGGATTTATGAAGCATAATCTAATTTGATAGTAAAAATAATAATGGCGAATTATTTATTCATTTTGAAACAATATTCGTCGCTTATACTGGTTTGATGAAGTTCTGTTCAAATTCATTTCAAATATTCCAAATCTGTTTATGTACATTGATTTCAATGCGATTTTTATTAGAAAAAAATTCAATGAGTTTGATTTTCTTACATAATTGAAATTACATTGTTCAACGCAAAATAACTACAAGCAGAAAGGCAAAGGTGTGTTAAAATTTCTGTATTTTGCTATATAAATTATTAAAATAACCAATCTACAGCCTAACAACTGAATGCCCGAAATATAACCCGCAACTTTTTAAATTTCAGTTAAAAAAAACCGCAGTAAATAAATAAAACGAAAGACTATTAAGAAAAGAAGCACGAAAATTTACTTTTTTATGTTTGCTTACTTTATTTTTAGTTCAAAGGGACAATTTGCCCTGAAGGACTTTTAATTTCGCTTTGGCATTTTTCATTGAAAACTATAAACGGCGAATCACTTTTCAAATTGTTGCCACTAAATATTATCGCTCTGTATTATACTTAAAGAAATTAAATAATGAAGAATCTGCATGAATGTACGTATGTTTCTCGCATTGTAATAAAACAACGGTAGCTAGAGCTATCAAAATTTAAATAACGTAATCCTCCATACAATATGGGCATGTGGAAGCCCTAATTTGAATTTGAAATTTATTTTATTATCGATTTCAGATTTTATAACACTTCAACGAAATTTTGATTAAAAAACTAAACGATTTCAAAGCGAGTAATGTCAACACCGTACGAAAAAAATCCCATTTTTATCTCAAGCGCGAGAGACTCTAAGATACGCTCATTTCAAAATAATTTTGAGATATTGCTGTAGAACTGAACTTTATGGTTTCAGTACGTAGAACATGATATTTAATGAGGTAACACACAAAACGTTAAAAACGCTCCTTTGGATGTAGTTTAAAATCTGAAACCTTTCATATTTTTATTTATTAGTCCAAAGGTATTTAAAACAATAGTCCTTGAGAGACTATTGTTTTAAATACGTATACTAATACTGTTTTCGTTTTTGCCATTTTGCGTTAAATCACTATAAACGGCGAATCCCTTTTCAGACTGTCGCCACCAAATTTTAGAGTCCCGCATTACATTTGAAGAAATTAAATAATGAAAATCTGCGTAAATGTGTGTATATATCTCGCATTGTGATAAAAAAAAGGTTTGAAAAAAGGCCGTCCAAGTTTGCATGACGTAATCCTCCTACCAATATGGGCATGTGGAAGATCAAATTTGAAATTTGGAATTTGTTTTATTATCTATTTCATATTTTGTGAAACTTTAACCAATTTTTGAGTAACAAACTCAACGATTTCAAAGCAAGCAAAAGCAACACTCTACGGGAGTGGAAACCTTTTATCTCCAGCGCGCGGAATTGTCTACCGACAATTCTAAATATATGCTCATTTTAAAATTAATTATCGACATTGCATTTGAACTGAATTTTATGGTTTAAGTGCAAAGAACATGATATTTGATAAATAAAGGTACCACACAAAAGGTTAAAGAAATGTCCTTTTAGACGTAATGTAAAATCTGAAACCTGTCAGATTTTTTTAAAAATTTTTTATTGTTTTTTGAATGTGTGTTCTTGGCGAATGACGCAGTAGTCGTGTATAATCTGAATATATAATAATTATTTGTGCTATTTTTTTATTTGAAATGCATAGAATTCTCTAAAATAGTAGCATTCTTAGATTGAATATTGTCTAAGCAGGTGCAATGATATTTTAACTTCATTACCATATCAAATTTAGTTTCTTTTTAATTTAAAAACTTCGTCAGCGATCCGAAGCACCTTTTTGAATCATAGGATGAGTTTTAATAAAATTTGTAGTAGTCTGAATTTTTATAAGTATTCAGAATTACTGAAATAAAAAAAGCTAAACTTTTTAGAATTTCTTTATCAAAGTATTACATCTTAGGCCAGCAAGACCTGATTAGTAAAATCTGGGAAAGAATCTATGATTGTCTAGTAAGAAGTTAAAAAAAAAAAGTACTTTAGGTCTAAGCAGTAAAAAAAGCTTGTCCCTCTATCGAAAATTGTCACGTATGTTAGAAAAGATTTTGCAAGACATTAATATTTTGGTTCAAACATGATTTTTTTTAATTTAGTCTCTTGTTTTGGAGATGGTGTTCAAGCATTTTACCATAATTTTATTTTCACATGTGCAGAATTTTTATATTTTTTATTGATCGCTGTATTTTTAACTTCCATAGCATAAATTAAAGAACTACACATAGCAACTTCAGCCATAAACAGATGACTTAAGAGAAATTTGTTTTGACATATTATGCGAAAGATTAAATAAATATTAAATGCTTTTGCATTTATGTTACATGACAGTAATTAGAAAACAATAACTGTAGATGTGCAAAAAACCTGTACTTATAAACCTTCTGTATTTTTAAAGAAAGTACAAAATAGTTCAGAAAGCAGATGGCTTTGAGATCATTCAGTAATGTCATCGTAAGTATATTCTCTTCAGATTTGTCCTAAAAGAGTAATTACACCCCTGGGGATTGGCGTACTTACGGAACGGAAAAACAAGCTTTGAAACATACTCATACAAAAGTCCTACCTTCTCTTCGACAGATAAATGACAGATGTGATAATTTGAACACATGCTTTCAATCAGTTGTTTCCTTCTAACAAAGCGTCTTGCGCGGCTAGCAGGATCCTAGCAAAGTCTTGGTAATAGCCTCTTGTGTTAAATATGCTGTGTTCGAACTCAAATTCAAAGACAGGCATTTAAAGATTTTATTAATGTTTTTTTTTTTTTTACATTCGACGATTCAATATTTGTTTAAAAAATAACCACATAAATAAACTTGCATAGAAGACCAAAATTATGTTGCTGTGGAAATGTTTCATCAACAGTTATTAGTAGTTATAACAGCATAACTAAATAAGCCCATTTCGAAATATGGATGATATTGCATTCATTATTTTTAATCTGAAACAATATCAAGTTGTTATTACTAGATAAAATGGCTTAAAATAAGCTGACACATTATAAGAAATTTTTTTTTAATGAAAATTGGATTCACTTTCTTTCACATAATTTCCAGGGGCGTAGCTAGAGTTTCCAGCGCCCGGGGACAATTGAAGAATTTGCGCCCCTTTCTGTGTGCCAAGAATATAAAACGTTTCATTAAAAAATTTTGTAGCATGAATTTGGCGCCCTTGGACGCTGCGCCCGGGGACAGATGTCATCCCTTGCCCCACTCTAGCTACGCCACTGATAATTTCTGACCAGTTCTTCCAAAATATTTTAAAGCTTACTTTATTACATAATAGAAATGTCTCCACGTTCGTTATTTTTAGTTAGTAATTTTAATTAGGGCTGTTATATAAGAAGGCTATGTATAGTTGTTGTTGTGTTATAGTACTTATTTTATTGTATAATGCAAATTTTGATCAATTGGTTAATTTTATAATGTATAGAGGAATTTCAAAAAGAACAAAAGTAATTTCCATCGTTATAATATGTCCTTAAATGGTTCCCAATAAAAACATAGTTAACTAAGTAGTATACTACATTATATTGATTAATTTACTAACCAAATAGCAAAAACATTTCAAATTCGAAATCCATCTTTTTGCTAAGTACTTTTTGCAAAGTAACAAAAATTCTAATCCCTTTGTTGTTTAAATTAAAGATAAACAAAAAAAAATTTTTTTTTTTCTTTTTTTTTTTTTTTTTTCCCTGAAATGCTAATTTTATGTTATTTGATAAAAACTGGGAAGTGCAAAATCAAAATCCTGGCGAAATACATATACTTATGAATGAACACAGCACACAAACATTTCTTCAACCTAAGCACGAACACAAATAATATTTTAAACAGCTTAAAATGAATCCACTTTCAAAGTATTTAATTTGTGATAGATAATGACAGTAGAAAACATTTTCCAATATTTCAAGATAAAATGAGGTTATTTCTCAGGAAGTTTCACAAATAAACTCACAAAATAAAGAACGCTTTTTTAAATTTTTAATTTGCAATATGTTAGATGCTTTATTGAAGAATTTGCTATAATATCATTCTGATTTTCATTTTATCCAAGATTACCATTATGTTTCACTGATGAGCAACTTGCTAATTATTAGTCCAATGTTGAGTCCTCCTTCTGTTTTCTCATAAAATCGCCTTTGTAAATTTAAAGTTTAATTTAGCAAAACATTTTCCACCTAAGTGGTAAAATGTCTTCGTAAAGGATTCCCTAAAGAAATCTGCTTTGTATTTATGTTGCATTTAGGGATATTTTCAAAAACACACGCTGCTGATTGCTATTTTTAATAGGTGAACAAAAGAAATATTTTTTTAAGAAAGAATAAAACTTAACTTACAAACTCAATTTTTAAAATACATTTAATTATCTTTATGCTTTAAAAATGCCTTGTCTGGTAACTGTAAATGCATAAATCACTTGTTTTTTAAGACTAAGTGATCCACTCTAAGTTGAATAATTACAAATAGCGTAATGTGAACGATTAATGAAGCTAGAACGGCCAGTTTATTCTTATGTAATTAATAAAAATTTCATTGTTTCAGCATCCTAGTATCTTTCTTCTTCCATACTAAAGCTCACATTTAAGCTTTAGAAAATAATCATATTTCTTTCAATTACCATCCCTCACTCGAAGCTGATGAATAAGAGTTTTTATGCATAACAAAGGTGTTTTACTGGGTATTCGGATAGAAAAAAAAAATTCTCGAAAAATTTGAGTTGTTAATATATTTTTGAATAACATTCTGAGAGGAATTCATTAATAATAGTAATATGTAAAACCATGAAACAGGTAAACTCAAAACGTCCTTGGAAGGATCAAAATCATGATCGATTCAGTTATTAAATAACGCAAAGCTGCGAGGGCTACCTGCCTATGAGTAAGGATGCCTTCGTGGAGGACATTCTGAGGGAAACTAGCATATTATACAGGGGGATCAACCATACAGCCGGTCAGTTCGTTTGTGATCGAACCCAAACCAGGTCGAACTGCCAGTATTCAGAGGTGTATCTTAACCACTGATGAGGCTTGGATCACAATCATGAATCTTCAAACTTATTCATCTAGACGGGCTGTCAATTTACCTTACAAGGGCACCAAAAAAAAAAAAAAAAAAAAAAAAGATCATTCCTTATATTCTCTACTACTTGCACCACCACAGGACGCAAGGTAAACCAGTAAGTCTTTATAAATATACTAGCACGACAGCATTATATGAATTGTTGAGCATTTTAACTTCGAAAATTAGAATAGTATTTGAAAATGAATATTATGTTCAATTATTTTTAAGTTTGTTTGCAAACTGATCGTTGCCTTTCCAATTCAAAAAAATTTCGAATCATATGCTAGATATATCATTAAAACATTTACTTGATTTGGCCACCCACTTAACTTACACGTTGACTATTTAAATAGCGCACTACCAAATGGCACATTGAAAATGATCATATCATCTCAGTGAGATGGATATGATTTGCATCTCTTTTCTGTTTAGCATCTCTTTCTCGGAAACAAATCTACCCCTGTAGTAGATTAATGTATAGGTAGCAGACATTCTGTCACTGTCAGCCGAGCGGTAAAGTCGCTGAATAGTCGCAGAATATTTTCTGCGACTATTCAGCGCAGAAAATATTCTGCGACTAGTTCGATTCTAGGAGAACGGGCTGGGTGCATGGGCGTTTTCATAGTTTTTCGCATATATATATATATGAGCAGTTTCTTTAAAAAGTCCTGGGGCCCACCAACGGCCGAGCGGTAAAGTCGCTGAACAATGGTAGTCCGGTCCGAGGTTCGAATCCCGCGAACGGGCTGGCTGCATGGGTGTTTTCGTGGTTTTCACCATGTGTAACGTGTATACGAGCCAGTTTCCCTTGGAAAGTCCTCCACGAAGCCATCCCTCCCCTTAGGCAGATAGCCCTCGAGGCTTTGCCGTAATTAAATAACCTAACTTTTAAAACGTCCTCCACGAAGAGACCCTCCTCTTAGGCAGACAGCTCTAGTATGCTTTAATGTACTAAAATAAGCCAAAACATTCTGTTGGCGAAAAAGCAAGATTGCATTTATCGTGAATAATTTCTAATGCAAAAGTTATACTTGTTACTAATGAAAGAATTTATTTTTGTATAAAATTCAGATCACTTGAATTTTAATAATTCTCAGAAACGAAACACAAATAACAAGAAACTAGACAAATAGTCATAATTAATTAGATATATAAACGATGTAATCATTAAGCATATTTTTAGTAAGAAAGAATATTTTGTAATAAATAAATGAAAAATATATTTAATATTAAAGAATCCTCTATATATCTCTACAAAGTATAAAAATTACAAATATTTTTCAAGGTGCATGTGTATATGTACCTGATAAAAATATTTACATTGTTTATTATTCTAGGGATATTTTTAACCAGGTGCATATTTTCCGTGAGGCATTTTCTGGAGATTTTTTTTCCGATACACATTTTCAGGATATTTTCTTGGCATTCGTTTTACTCAAGTGGTTAGATTAAAGTGTTATTTTGTATGCTGTGAAACCTAACTAGAATTTATTTTCATTCCATAGTTGCTTCACATAAATTTTCGATTTCATGTAATATTCAGTTTCATAATTGCACTATCATTTTGAGATTTACTATACTTTTCAGTTTTTTTTTTTTTTTTTTATTATTATTAAATGTCGTCTACAACTACTTTCAATAAAATACTGATATATAATAGGGAAATATAACATACACGCGCACACATGCTCACAAACATACATCACCATATGTATACACAGTGTTTTGTATGTGTGTTTACATATATATATATATATATAGTTTACATACAAAACAATTTTAATAATTCCTACGAAAAATGTGATAAATTTTCACGAAATAAACTGCTTAAATTTATATATATATATATATATATTGCGCTTTCCATAGTTTAACATAGATGAAGTTTTTAAAGTCTGAATTTAAATAATGATATTGTGTTTATATGTACTGTAATTACTGATGAAAGGATGTTTCTGAATTTAAGGCCAGGGTAGTTTAAATTACTAACAGACGGCAAATACACAACTTGAAATCAGAGTCTTTGGAAGAAGCAATAAATTTAGAATTTACGGCAGCTCCATTTCTCGTCATAGTTAACAAAATGAAAGAACTGAGAAAGATCAGAGTTATAGATAGCGGATGCTTTTTTGTCCTTGCGCAAAGGTAATGGTCTCCCATATAAAGTAGAAAATGTACAAAGGTGGTAAGCTTTTAGTTCAGTACCCCCTGGAGGTATATTTACGTTGAAGTCAACGTGGAGATTCCGCTATTAGGTGTTTTTTTTTTTTTTTTTTGAAAAGGGTAATATCTTTTTCAGCACATAACCAGAAATAAGAGTTTATGTTTTCATTACTTAATCTTCAAAGCTGTATAATTTGGAGCATCTGCTCGGAAAACTGTTAACTTATTTTTCATCATTCATGAAAAGAATACACACCTGTGTAAATGTCTTGGAGAAATAACATCGTTAACAATTTTGCTACAAAGAATTTTTTTTTTTTTTTTGTTTTGGTTTCTATTAACATCTCAATAATGCACGTAGTATATAAATACTTGCATTGTAACTCATATATAGCTAATTACAAGGAAAATGCATTGTAACTCGAAAATACATTTATTTTCTCAAGAAGCTCCTTTGACCAAGCTATTTACTTGTTTTACACCCCCCAAAGTGATTTTACTCTATAAAAGCCGAAATGCCACTTCATTTATTTTGCTGTTGAGTTATGCGATATACATGCATACATACGTACAGACATACGTCGCGCTAAAACTAGTCATAAGTCCCAAATATAAAATTTCAACATTTTATGTTAAGTTATGCGACATACTTACGTGTAAACGTCATGATGGAACTATTCAAAATGGAAATTTCCTTTGAAATAGGAAAATCGAAATGTTTCGTGATTACAATACTTTATTTATATCTCACAAGTCAAAACGGTGTCATAAATAACTAATTACTAATAAATTTATGATGCAATCTAAAGAATTAATTAAATCTAACACATTAAACTGATAATATTTGAAAATTAAATATAAACATAACACTAAAATAAGTTGCGAATAATTTGTATTCGAAAAATTGGAACACGAGAGAAAAAAACTCTCACAAATTCCCTTTGTATATTAAAAAGTATTTCCTCAGAAAATAAGAATAAAAAAATGCAAGATTAATTTTTACCATTATCGAAGCAATTCCTTAAAGAAACTGGAAATTTAAAGCATTTTACCTAGTTTCTCTTACTGATGTATATTGACTAACTTTCTGTATTCGGCACATATCTTGATTTAAGGTACGAGTAATATACAGCATATGTGTTAGTGTGCAAATTATAAAGTAGCCAAATAGGAGATAAAATACTATTTTAGCAACCAGTCTCGTGACGAAGAGAAAAATTAATTTCACTCGCTAAATTCAACGGAGGGGAGAATTAGCTTAATTATATCCACATGGTAAGGGGGGCCCACTTTTGAAATAGATTGAGTAAAAATGCTTGCCGTTTTTGGGTAAGAAAACACGATTATTTTTACGTCGTTTCCTGAAAAAACCCGTAACGCTCGGGTGGGGGGGTTAAAGAAATTATGTTTTAGTTCTGGTTTCACCAACAGATGGCGCCACTTGCTTATTCTTGTCCAGGCTTTCTTATCTAATCATTATTTCCTATCTTGTTCATTTGCGGTTTTGCAGCTGAGGATGCTGGTTTGGTAAAACCATCGAAACTAGTCCTGTGAAAATTTTGTAAATATAACGCTGATTTTTGTTGTTTGACTTCTGAATTAGTAATTCCTGATTAGTTTAGGTGAGATCCACTTTAAATATATAATTTAATGTTAGCGGATAATTATGAGAATCTTTTATTATATTAATTTGGATATTTGATCTTGATAAATGAATCTTTGAATTGATACATAATGTTGAATATTAATAACGGTTTGGTCAGCTATCTGAAATTGGATATTCGAGAAAATAATAAATGTGTTTGATTTATATTTTATGTTTCATTTGTTTAATTTTGTGTGTAATTTACTGTGGTCTGTCATGTTCCTCCATTTGCTTGAGCCGGGAGACTTTTAAGAAACATGGATCTTTAGTGAATTTGCATTATTGTTTTTCCCTAGTGGGCTTCACAACGCGTCCCATTGTACTAATCCATTTCGAATAACGATTTGAAAGTGTTTTGGTTTTAGGATAATTGATACTTAGGTGCTAGGAATGAAATTAAACTTTTGATTGATTTTTCCTTAGGGACTGTTTGGTGTTTATGAATGATTCTTGGCTGGTGCTTTGAGGTTCTGGTTTAATGAAAATGAACATGATTCTCTCAATTTAATTAGTGAAATGATTTGATTATGTAGTTAAGTGGATTTCGGATATTTAGAATATGAGAGTTAATATATTTTTGCTCGAGCACTAGGGAAGATTTATTCCTCTATTCTTTTATTTGAGGTTAAGTTTAATATTAAAGGTATGTGAAGTTGCATTGATGGACTTGATAAACTTAATAAATTATTAAGATATGTTTTGTTAAACGTTTTTGAGTTAGATAACCAAACGGTCCACCTCTCCCGCCACTACACATTTCAGGTTTATTACGTTAATTTTTTTTTGTTAGTTTTGTCCAGCACCAGTCAGTTAATTTTAAAGCCCATAATTTTCAGATATTCAACACTTGGTAAAAGCTTAGGCAGGCAACCCTCGTAGGTTTCGCCTTAAAAATTCAGTCTAACAATTTCAGTAATTAATTATTATGGTAACTTGCTTGATGCAGTTTCATTCTTTACGAGTATATCTTTGCAGCAGATTCCTATCATGCAAGATTGATTTTAGCGAGACTTAGATTGATCATCTTTATTAGACTTCGCTTCTGTAAATGGGTTCGTTGGCTAATTGGTTAAACCAATGAATACGTGTTCCACAGCACATATTTATATATGTAAGTATTCTGCAAAGCCCCTGCATTTAGATAAATTAGATACCCCCTGCATCATAGATAAATATCTATCTATTCAGAAAAATATTGCCTTCAATTTAATTGTTGTTAAGTGATTTCAGTAGTGCTAGTTCTGCATTTAGAGTGAAACCGATGATTTTCAAGATTCAAAAGAAAAAATAGGAAAGAAAAGGAAGGAACGTTTTCCAAAATACGAGACGTATTAGTGATGAATACTTGCCATATGACTTTTCATGGCATGGCGATGAACATAACAGAATCCTGATTACCTATTGTGAGGAAATAATATTTAGTGGACTCATTCGGCAATACATAAAACTTAAAAGGATCTTAAACAGCAACCATTCTCATGTTGTTCAAAATCGACAAAAGTTTTTAAGTGGCTTTTAAAATAGCAAAATAAATCTCGTGTTTAAAAAAAGTATTTTTCGGTTATTTTGATTACCCATTAGGTACTTCATTTGAAGTAACGTTCAGCAGAGGGGGGGGGGACCTCTAAAGTAAGAAAGACGTTCATTTTATCAAAAAAAAAAAAAAAAAAAACAGTGAAGTGCTGTGGTGAAAGAAAGGCGTTTTCGGTTGCAATCAAAAACGCGTTGGGTAACACTTAAGTAAAGTAAAGATTATCTCCCATTAAATATAATGGAGAACAAAATGTTTACTCTACAGCAGGGGTTCTCAACGGAATGCCCTCAGCCTTTTATAAACTAATTTTATTCGAGTTTTGGTATTCATCAACGTTTTCTATGCTTTTTTATTATTTAATTTCCAAAGCACGTTAAAAATTATCTAAATCAAAAATGTATTTCTAGCTTTGAAAAAGAGGGAAATGGTCTAGAGTAATATTGAAAGGGGCGGATGGGGTAAAATAGGATAAGATCCACGGCTCTACAGTTAAACGAAAGACGTTAAAGGGGAAACTATCAATTAGTACATTTCATTAACTTTACTTATTTAGATACCCTTGAATCACTTTTATTTTGCAACTATCATTATAACTATTATTAGTATCATTGCTTGAGCAAAAGTATTTTTTGTTGAATATAATATACCCTGAGAAAATGACATTTCTTTACACTGACGAAGCTATGTCATTAACAGCACAAAATAAAGGATTAATGCTTTTATGACAGGAAGTTATTTATGACAGACTTGTAGTTGTATTAGTAAATCTTGGTATTTCCACAGAAAGGCATTATTGAGGAGACGCATATATATTTACCAGGGCCGTACTTACGTATAAGCTACGCAAGCTATAGCTTAGAGCCCCCGTTTCTTGGCCCCCCCACGAAAAAAATATATATTATAAATATATTATAACAGACTTATAAAGTGCCCCATATCTCAAATAGCTTAGGCCCTTATCAAGTCTAAATCTTGCTGTGGTATTGATGGGGAAATTTTAGAACAGGTATTTAAGACGACTACTGCCGATAATCGTGAGTAAAAAAAAAAAATAAAAAAAAATAAAAAAAAATTAACAATATAGCTAATAAGCAAGCCTAATTAAGTCGAAAGTATTTCTAAAGCTGTATGAATGTTTGGAAGGGGATGGTTTATCTGGTTTAATTATGGCAAAGCACTGTAAGGCTGTTCACCTAAGGGGTAGGACGGCTTCGTAGAGGAATTTCAAAGGAAACTGACTTGTATACATGTTACACATAGGGAATGAAACGCCCATGCAACCAGCCCGTTCTCCTGAATTCAAACCCGGACAGAACTACCAGTGTTTAGCGACTTACCGCTCTGCCGTTGGTGGGTCCTGTTTGGGATTGACTATGCCATTTTGCTGCTGAATTCTGAAACGGTTTTCAGGTAGGCCAAATATTGATTACAATCAGTACAGTTTCAAGACTAACGTTTTGGAGCTTTGAGGATAAAAACTTTTTAATGACAAATTTCAGTGTTTAAACTAAAATACCTTGACAAAATGTATGACAGATTAAATTCTTTAAATGCACTTCAGTTAACCAGAAATAAAGTTAACATAATATTATGTCATTTATAATTTTAAGTCACAAAACATAGAATTTATACAACAAAACTGAATGATTTTGCAAAAATTCCTGCTTCGGCGCACTTAGTCGCAAAGGGTAAATGCTCACACTTTTGAAAATAAATTTAATCGTATTCAAAAAAAAAAAAAAAAAAAAAAAAGGAATGTCATAACGATACAGTAAGTATACATTTTGGAACTTTTAAAGTCCAAACATAAACTTAGCGCTAAATATAACCGTTGGAGCGACCAACATTCGCCATTTAACACCAGACATAAACAGTGGAACGAAATCGGTGCTACTTTGGTAGACGCACGGATTTTGGCGAGTAATACAACTTATGGTAAACCCATTGCTGGATAAGTTATTTATGGTAACCTATACTTTGTTGTCATTTTATTTTAAAAATAGTGCGTTTTATTGTGCATAAATTCCGTGTTTAAAATATTATTTATGGCTTTTAAATATTAAAAATCAATTTAATTTTGCATTTTTATGTGAAATAAAAATTTTATTGTTTATCATATTTTATGAAATTTTATGTTGTGGATGATGTAATCAATGACGTCACCTTACTTTAAAAGTAATTCGTTTTAATATGTATAAATTTAATCTAATGTTTTAAACATTATTTATGGCTCTTAAATATTAAAATACAATTTAATTTTGCATATTTTTTTAAAATGATTTTATTATGTATGAATTTTTAAATAATTTTAATTCTAGCCGTGATGTAATAAGCTCTCTGATTGGTTATAGAATATTTGTGCATTAACGAGCTGTAATCAGCTCCCTGATTGGTTACTGACAATTTGTGCATTTCCGCGCCGTTTTAAAATTTAATTTATATCTTCGAATTCCTTCAAAGATGTCTTCAAAGATGTTATCTAAATTATGATTCTGATTTTTTATTGTGGTACTTTGGTACTTATCAATAAACAACAGGTTAAACACTCAAAAAAATGTAAGTACATATTTTTCTTTTATTATATAATTGTATACTTCAATTTTTGTTAAAAAAATTAATACACTATTTTCAGAAATTGCTGAGATAATTATTGTCCATATGTTTTAATGTTAATTATATTCTATATAACGTATTTTAAAGTATTTTAATTTAATAATATTCTAATTCTTTTAAATGTTGGTATGATGGTTTTTAATTCGATATTCAATTTCAGTAATATTT
Organism: Stegodyphus dumicola; assembly: GCF_044657685.1. Classification (NCBI taxonomy): domain Eukaryota; kingdom Metazoa; phylum Arthropoda; class Arachnida; order Araneae; family Eresidae; genus Stegodyphus; species Stegodyphus dumicola. Next base: position 126,829,846 of record NC_140771.1, on the reverse strand, counting down.
TAATCTAATTAAACGTTGGCCCAATGTTTTTATAGCGGTGTTTTTATTCTCTTCTTTGATATGAAAGTAATAATAACCTTACTTTAGTATTTTATACTCGTAGTAAATGTATTTATTTACACTTGCCTGCCATCTTAAAAAATGACATTTTCAACAAAAAATTAATCCATTACTTTTAACGATATTTATTTATTTATTTTTTAAATTTCGAATACTTTACTATGCGTAAAAACAGCGTTTTTCAAGATGGCTGACGTTTGTAAAAATCGCGCCAACAATTCGGCCAACGTAAATCGCCAAAAATCCGTGCAACCGTCTACCAAAGTAGCACCGCGAAATCTAACAATAGCAGCAATGGTAAAGATACTTAAAGCTACATGAAAACAAAAATAAACTTGCAGTACAGTGAAGTATCATACAAGTATAATATGTATAATTTATAATATGTACAGTGTCGAAGCTGTGCGGGATGTCGAATTCGGGCAATTCTCTCACGTTTCTTAAGCGAAAATAGATTCGAAGAAAGATCAATATTTTTCAAGCGAAAACAGATAGTGTGCAAAGGTGATAGAAGTGGGCACATTATTGCATACTTATTCACCGCTTAGCTATCATGACACGATATAAACAAGATACCACATTTTGCTGTTCGGCGTACATTTGGCGACTGGCGCTCCGGTAACTGAAAAGTATTTGTATTTTAACCAATCGCTTATAAAGATTCTCCTTCCATCTCCGTCTCCCTGATGGAACAACTATTTTCTTCTTTTGGCTCATCTGGTGAAAACAATGTCCAAAATATCACCGAAATAACTTTCACACACACACACCAAAAAAGTAAGATGGGTCTTTACCATGGAAGCAAAACTTCTACATACTTCAGTGTCGTCCTTTTGAATTTATGCGCTATGTTAATGTCTTACAATTTAAAATGGTGCAGAAAAAAATATTACTAAAATTTTCAAATTCACTCTTGTATGAAGCAGTAATCTCTACACATGAAAATGGTGAAATCTAAGCACAAAAAGAAGCTTGTTCATCTTGAAGATTTGTCGGTAATTGTACATTAACCGATACGCGCCTTTGCGCTGCCAAAAATATTGGCTCATTTTGGCCATTAGATATATTTTGCACTTCAGCAGATCAATATAGACGAAACAGCTCTGTCAAGTGTTTGTAATTACATTCATTATAACTTCCTGCAGCTCGTTCCTGCTTTCGTATCATCCTTGAACGAAGCGTTCATTGCAATGGGCGCCTGGACTGGAGTCCAATCCCAATCAATGTTATATCACTTTTCAATTATTATTTCCATATGGTGCGTGAAGGCATATCGTAGTGAAAAGCAATAATTAAGGCAATAGTCTTTGATAAGAAATAGACTGTAGAGATGACACAAGCAATTGTAAGTCCGCAACCGAAGGGTCGAAACGTAGCATCAGGAATACTGGCAGACAATGCGTGAAGAGAGAAGTAACATCTAACACTGAAGGCATCGTTGCTTGAACTGGGCGGAGAAGAGGCTGAACTATCTAAAGTTGAGGCAGGTCATGTGACACTGGAGCGTCCAATGTCAGATTTAAGAAGTTACATTTGGGAGGCTGAGGGAGGTTACATGCAAGCTGTGATTTTTTTTAATTTTAAGATGTATTAATTAACTTAAGAATATTTTCAACAATTTTTTTAACTAGTATTAATTAAAGATGTTTGCTTCTTCACACATATTGAAGAGTAGAAATAGCTTTTCCATGGGAGTTTCTGCTTTTCTGAGCTGATCCATACTGGATCTTAATAGATTGAATAATTTTGAAACATTACTATTTCCAAAAACAGTATACAATTCTTTCAAAGTAGAAAATATGTGAGAGAAATTATCCTGGTTACTGTTGTTCTGGTTTTTAGCTGTTTGCATGTGCTTTGATGTGGCTTGGGCGTAACGTTTTCCTTCAGTGAATGTAGCTGAGTGAAGAGTTGTGTTCTTTAAGTTAGAAATTAAATTTGGTGTGCTATTATTATTTCTGGGTGGATTTTTTTGGGAATTTCTAGCAACCGCGATATGATGCTGGGTGATTTTTTTAAGCAATTTGCACAGATTGGTTTTTCCTGGTGTAGGGCATTCTGAATTTTTATGATTCTGTGCACATTTAACACATCTGGGCAAAAAGAAGCAATTGTCTGATGAGTGGTGGAATCGCTGACAATTGAGACATTGTGGAACTATGCTTTTGTTGATGTATCTTTCAATAGTGATCATGAAAAGTCCTAGGTGTGTTTCATTATAAATATTTTCAATATTGACTGTTTGCATGAGTTGAACCTGGAATAAAGGCATAGGTTGTTTAGTTTTAAAACGACGAACTGTGCTAAATAAGAAAGGGACTTCATTCGAGCATGCTCTTCGGCTTGAATCACTTCCCAGTTCTTATTCTAACACATTAACGGCTGTTGTCGACATTACATATCCATCGTATATCTTCCATCATGTACAATTTTATTGCGTAAGAACTAGTACCGGTGATACTTTAGCGAAATACCATACACCTAGAAATAATGGATTAGTTCTGCTTCATTTCTCGGAAGACGCATAATGCAAAATTACTAAAAATTAATACGAGACGAACAAAAAGACGTTGCATCGAGAATTCTCCGGAGATTGCCAAATAATGACACAGTGAATATACGTGTTTAGGAACGTGCACGAACTCAGTTAATACATAATAATTTAATATGTTCATTATAATGTAGATTTTTTGTGGCAACAGTGATGTTTTTTATATATTGCTTTGAGCGTGATAACGCATGGAATTTTATTCTTTTTGTAATGTTTAGAGAATGCTAAATAAAATGGTTCGTTGTTAATTAAAAAGGTTTTCTCTGCTAAATATATTACCATTCGTCCGAAGTTATTAAATAAGTCAAGAACTTGATTAATTTCAAACAACTGGCGTCCTTCGACAGGACGGAATGACTATTTGAAGAAAACGAAACTACGGTTTGAAAACGAAACATCGATTTCGTATTGGAATTTATCAAGTGAGTTTATTTGATTATATCCTTTATTATTTGAATATATTGGACATATTGAATTTAAAATCAGGGAATTTTTATTACGAAAGCGTAAGCCTCTAAGGCAATCGTTTACGATTACTTCCAGTGCTTTAGATGCTGAAATTCTAAAGCCTGACGTGGAGGTTAATCAACTCCAAGTATTGAGCTCACAGTTGGAAAGAAAATTTAAGCGATTAGATGAAGTTCAATCACAAATTTTCGAACTTTTGTTGAAAAGTGAAAACGAAAGTGAATATTTAGCTGATTTTGACACGAATGAAACATATCGTGATAAATATATCAGTTTAAAAACAAAAGTAGAAAACAAAATGGTGAATTCCACTCCTGTAATTACACCTGGAATTTTAGAAAATTCCACGAAAAGGAACTTTAAATTACCAAAGTTGGAGCTTCAAAAATGCAATGGGGAGACCCGAAATTGGTTAGGATTTTGGAGGCAGTTTAAGAAGATTGACGAAGATGTAAATATAGATGACGATGACAAATTTCATTACCTATTACAAGCAACGGTCGTTGGATCCCCAGCGAGAGAGCTCATAGATAGTTATCCTCCCTCTGGCGCGAATTATAAAGAAGCTATCAAGCAGCTAAAATCTCGATTTGAACGAGACGAATTACTGGTAGAAATCTGTGTTCGCGAATTATTAAAGTTGGTTTTGGCTCAAGCTAGCAAAAAAGGAAATATGATTCTATCCAACTTATATGATAAGTTAGAAACGCAACTCAGAGCTTTGGAGACGTTGGGGGTAAAAAGTGAGATTTATGCAGCTATGCTGTATCCCCTTGTAGAGTCTTCACTACCTGAAGAAATCCTGAGGGCATGGGAGCGATCTCGCCAGCGTAGGAAAAGTGTTGCACACACTGAAAATTTAGAAAATTTATTGCATTTTCTCCGAATTGAAGTTGAAAGTGAAGAGCGTCTTCAGTTGGCCCGTACAAGTTTTTCTGCTCCAGACAAATATGACTCTATTCCAGCCACAGCAGCTTGTATTTATGCAGGAGATTCAAAGAAGAAACAGCTTAATTTTTGTGCTTGGTGTGACAAGGAAACACATAATTCTTATGAGTGCTTTAAGCTGCACAGCCTTTCATTGGAAGATAAGAAAAATTTACTAAGAAAGAAAAAAAGCTTGTTTTAACTGCCAAAAAATTGGGTATGCTGCCGAAAAGTGTAAAAGTTCTGTGAAATGCCTATTCTGCAACAAACATCATGTAACGGTGATGTGCAGAGAACTAAAAGGTTCTAAAAGTTCAAAAAACGAAGCACCTAAAGTAGCTAACGAAACGAGTGAAACTTTATTGTCTAACCACAAACTGCAAACGACTCTTCTCCAAACTATTATGGTGAAGATTGTCCATAATGGAAAAAAGGAACTTGTGAGAACGCTTTTTGACTGTGGGTCCCAAAGATCTTACTTACGGAAATACATAATAAAGAGACTAGATTTAGTCCCATTAGATCAAGAGATTTTGAGCCACAATTTGTTTGGTGGAGTTGAAACTGAATCTCAGGTCCATGGTATTTTTGATATCGAAATGCAAGGAACGGAAAATAAATTCAAATACGAGTTATCGGTTTTAGATAAAGACAAAATTTGTGGATACATTCCTAGAGTGACACTCAAATATATATGTTCCTCACTTCGAGAACATAAAATCAAAATCAATGATTCTGGCAGAGATACACCGGATATCGGATTGTTAATAGGAGCCGACTATTCCGGACTGTTGATGACGAATAATATCATTCCAATCGACAAAAACCTTATTGCGCTTGAAACAAAATTGGGCTGGACCCTACAAGGCCCAGTGCAAAGTCATAATACTTTGCTTGATACCGTCGGACTTTGTTATTTGGATCTCACAAAACTATGGAATTTAGAGACAATTGGCATAAAAGATCCAGCGGAAGTGAAGATTAAGGAGAATTTAGACACTGACACGATCAAATGTTTCCTAGAGAACATTGTAATATCGTAGTGTATGTAAAGTAATCGAGGGCAATAGGGATGAAGTCTGCTTGCCTTGGAAGGATAGTCATCGGATTCTTGAAGATAATAAAGATAAAGTGGAAAAAAGACTTTTCTCCAATACATGAAGACTGCAGAAGATGGGATTTTTCGAAAAATGTGATGGTATTATTAAAGGCTGGTACTAGGAAGGTATAATTAAAATAGCTCCGAATAATAGTGATACTGCTCACTATTTATCTCATCAAGCAGTAATCAAGGATTCCAGTCTGACTAGGAAAGTGCGACCTGAATTCGATGCATCATTGAAGGCTGAAAATGGGAATTCCTTGAATGCTTGCCTCGAAAAGGGGCCGAATTTAATAAAATTGCTTCCAAAACTTTTGATACAATTCCAGCAACATGCAATTGGTGTTACTGCCGGTATAAGGAAAGCATTCTTCCAAATCAATTTGTGTGCCAGAGACAGATACTTTTTGAAATTTCTGTGGTGGAAAGATTCAAACAAAACCGACATTGTTACCTACAGACACTGTCGTGTCGTGTTCGGCATTTCCTAGAGTCCCTTTCTGTTGGGAGCAAGGATTTCTTACCATTTGAATAATGCTCCACGAGATTTGAAAGGAACGGCACTTAGATTGTAGAAATCCTTTTATGTCGACTATTGTATAGCTAGTTTCGAAACCGAAGAAGTAGTCAAGTTCAAAGAAGAGTCCCAAACTCTAATGTTTTCAGGAGGTTTTGACCTTAGAGGGTGTACTGCTGCACCATTCAAAGATAGAAGCATGACTTCCTATCAGAAGATCATTCCAATTCTGGGACTCTCATGGGACACCGAGAATGATGAAATTTATTGCAATTTAATCCCTTTGACATTTTTGGAGAGTGCCCACACGAAACGATCTCTTCTGTCAGTCTCACAGAGGATATTCGACCCCATCGGATTTACAAGTCCAACTACGTTAATTCCAAAACTCCTTCTGCAAGAAACATGGAAGATGAAACTTTCCTGGGATGAAAACCTTCCACAAGGTATAGAAAGAGAATTTCAGGCTTGGCTCAAAAGACTACACTTCTTGAATTATTGTAAAATTTCAAGAAGACTTGTGATTGGACCCTTCGATGACTGCTCCATCTCTCTACATTGTTTTAGTGATGCTAGTAAGGTATCTTATGCAGCATGCATTTTATTGGGTGCATATTTTGAGGGCAAAACTTCAGTACAATTGGTATTATGTAAATCAAAATAACCCCTGCCAGTTAAGTAACTATTCCCATATTAGAGTTGCTTGGAGCACTTATAGCTACTCGGCTGTACCGTCAAGTCATTGACGCTGTTAAATTGACAAAGTGCCAAGTGTACTTTTGGAGTGACTCGTCTGTAGTTCTGACATGGATCAAAAAAGACTCCCACTGGAGCGTTTTTGTGGCAAATTTGTAGCTGAAATAAGGAGATGCACAAATCCGGAAGACTGGCATTATGTACCAAGCTCAAGCAATCCAACTGATCTTTCCTCTAGAGTGTGCGATGCCAATATATTGCTACAGAGCAGATAGTGGGAGTGGCCGGATTGGCTTAAACAAGAGCCGGATAAATGGCCTCTCTCTGAAGAATCAGAACTATGAACAGTAGAGAATATGTTGCAATTTCCTAAAATTGCAAGGTGGGAGGATGTTCAGGAACGTGCACGAACTCAGTTAATACACAATAATTTAATATGTTCATTATAATGTAGATTTTTTGTGGCAACAGTGATTTTTTTATACAGTCAAAAGTCGTTAATTCGGACACCCATAATCAGTAATGATCTATAATCCGGACCTCAAAGCTACAAACTTTCTGCGCATGCTTCGCATTCATAGGCGTTTACACGTGCGCGTAAGACCTTTACGGCTGCGCATATGCGTGTGCGCAAGCGCATAATACGTTTACGTATGCGCGTTTAATGTTTAACGGACGGTATAAGCTAAGCTAAAATTATCTAATTCAGTTAATGTTATAGATTGCGTTGTTCCTTAATCTTCGAATTGGATTCGGCTTATTATTTTTTGCAGACTGTTAGAGCAATTTTATAAAATTAAGCTGGAACTTTCGATTATGTCAAATAGAATTTCCGATATATATTTACTAATATGTAAAGGATCTACAAAGCGAAAGTATGTTTTGAAATCCGAAATCTGTTTATCAATTTCACGCTGCTCTGCGGCAGGGGAGGGGCAGAAAAGCCGCGGCGCGCAATGAATTGGAAGTTGATCTGTCATCACTATCCTTATCTTTAGGGCAGATGTTTTTATTTTATTTGGCTTATAATTCCTTACTAAATGTAGTATTTCATCTCGATGTACTCCGTCTTTGATATGATTTAAATCAAGTTCCTCGTCATTATAATTCGCTTCTGATAGTGAAGAAAGTGACAGAGAGGTTATTGAAAACGAAAACATTTCGATTGACAAATTAGTCGGTATTCTCGACACAGCAATTATAGGACTTGAGCAGCGGAACTTTGAAACTAAACAAAAAATTATGTCTGTTTAATAGAATTAAAGAGAAATTATTGTCACATGAAATGAAGCAACTTAAACAACTTACATTGAAAGAAATGTTGAATAAAGTAAACAAATAAATATTAAGCTCTTTCTTTTTGTAAATTTTGATACCCTTTAGATCATAATTGTTCTTTATTTCATAAATTACGATTTCATATTTTTAATTTTGTAATTTCTGCATGCCATCTTACCAGATTTAAACTGATGATCTATAACCCGGAAAAATCGATAATCCGGAATCGCCGAAGTCCCGACGAGTCCGGATTAACGACTTTTGACTGTATATTGCTTTGAGCGTGATAACGCATGGAATGTTATTCTTTTTGTAATGTTTAGAGAATGCTAAATAAAATGCTTCGTTGTTAATTAAAAAGGTTTTCTCTGCTAAATATATTATCATTCGTCCGAAGTTATTAAATAAGTCAAGAAATTGATTAATTTCAAACAACACGCTCTTGCTCTAATTCGTCTGAATTTGACTTTATATATTAGAAAAGAAGTTATCCCCGTCTCTCCTCACTCCTTCTAAATAAACTATATCCGCACCCCCTCTCGAAAATTCTCCATCTCAATGGCAACTTAATAAATTGGCGAAAAACTAAGTTTGCTGTCTTTAGGGTTCAGTGAAATATTTTTCTTCCTAAATAACAATAAAAAGAATTATTTAAGGAAAAAAAAAAAGACATTTTCTGGGAAAATTAAAAGTCACCGAAATAACATTAGCCAATATTTTTCAATTTATCGTATGGGGAATGAGTTTAAATAAATATCCGATCCGATCCGAATAGGTTATTGCGAAGCGCGCTGTTTCCAGCTCCTGAGTTCTGCCCATAGGGCAGTGGAGTAGCGAGCATAACTGACGCCCAGGGCAAAATACCTTTTTAACGCCTGCCCTTCCCCGAAAAAAAAAAAAAAAAAAAAAAAAAAAAAACAGTGATATGATGAAAATCTTGTTTGGAGACCATTTGGCGCCCCTCTGCGAGCGGCGCCCAAGGCATCATCCCTTGCCCCCCCTCGCTACGCCACTGCCATAGGGCACATGGCATTGAATGTTGAGGACGTAGTAAATCCAGCGGAAAGAATCTTAAGGTTGGAGAGAAGAGCCTAGACATCATAGGCAATAAGAAGAAAGTTCATCATAGGCAATAAGAAGAAAGTTCATCATAACAGCTACAGTAAGTGCGAATCCCACAGAACTACATCATACAGGAAAGTGAACAAATCTATAAGTTCACTTTGATCCTCTCTTCAATGATTCCCAAAGCGAGAAAAACTTTTAAATAAATATAAAGTGTGAAAATCTATATATACCCAAATGCGTGTCTGGTACGCGTATGAGTGTGTTGCTGTTGTGTTTTTATTTAAAATTATGCCCAAAACACAGCCATTTTACTGACTGTTGAAACCAGTGGTGCAGATAATCAGAAGGTACCAAAACATTTAGTAAGGAAACTAACTAAGCTCCTTGCTCGCAGCACTCTTTCATGTTCCATTTTATTACTACGCGGCTGTTAGCTGACCAGCCCTTGTACCCTGGAAGCTCTCTAAAAAATTCCCTTTTTGAGGGATATTTCCTCTGAGTAATAGGGAAAGAGGATATTGATTAGCTGTGAAGGTTTTTAATGCAATAGACCGAAATGTTATAGCAATTATGGAAGTAGACTTGCCATATATAACGTGTGTGTGTGGATGAGAAATAAACTGAAATACGTAATGTTGAGAAAGAATTTGTGAAACGCAAGTTAGAGGGATCTAACACAGAAATCAATGTGATTTCGTTAAGTAAATTAATAGCATATAAAATGCTTCCAGAATTAGATCATTTGAATTTCAGTGTTTTAGAGCATTATATTTTAACGCTGATTTTAAGTGTAATTATTGTGGTAATTACTGTTATTGTATCTAAAATATATGCTACAAAAATCGATTTTGGAAAGAAGGACACGAAACGTTCAGAAGTAATATATGTTAGTTTCAAAATTTTTCTAATAAAGCTTATCGGACTAATCGGAGAAAAAAGTTAATAGTACTTACTTATTGTTAAATTTATTAATTTTATTTTTTGTTTTCGTGACTGTGCGTTTCTGCAAAACATGTTTTATTTTAATTGATTAATATAATTGACAATTAATTATCTTCAGCCTTTAGAATTAAAAAAAATTAATTTTAATTTAGAATTGTATAGTTGTTTCAAAGTTTAAAAAAAAAATTGTTTTTAACTTTTAATTTTATTTTGTTGAAAATTTCGTAATTAATTTAGTTTCTTGCTTGAAAAGACTTTCCTCTTCTATTAAAATAAAATGAAATAAAAAAAAATGAAATGAAAATAATTTTTCTCATTAAATTTAAGGGAAAAAAATTATAGTTGAGCAGTAATCAGATTGTATGCGTATTAAATGAAATGATACTGATGATTCTCTTTAATATTATACTGAAGCAATCTGGCTAATGTCCTGTTAGTTAAATGAACTGTCATTGACTTCAGTAGTATACCTAGTTACACAAATATTTTTCATTTTCCATTGTAACAGTGAAGATAATTATTCCAGTCTTTGTTTGTTTAAATATTATATTCATAGCTAGGGTCTTCAGCACCCAGGGACAAATAAAGATTTCACACATCCACCTCTTTGCTGAGAAGGGAAAACATTTCATTAAAAATTTTTCAGTTTACCACCTCCTGGATGCTGCACCCCCAGGGACAGATATCTACCATTGCTTATACCTTAGCTATGCCACTGTTGAAGATAATTATTGCAGTCTGTTTCAGTGTAATCTATTATATTCAGCTCTTGACAAAATTTGATTCATTTTAATTCCTTATTCCTGAGGTAAATAAATCATACACAGTTATCCTAAATATGATCTAGATTCCTTTAACCTAAATTCCTACTTATGAATTTTTTAGTTAGTTAGTTAGTTAATTAGTTATGAATTTTTGTATATGTATCACTTTCACAGTAATCTTTCTAAGTATATAAACATTAACTGATATGTGAAAAAAAGAGTATATTGTATATATATTTATGCACAAATCTTAAATACCATAGTGAATCAAATATAAGAGGGTGATCCTTATTTGTAACATTTCCTTTGGAAAGCTATATCCATTTTATATGTGTGGCCTAACATTTAAAAAACTATGTTAAGGTCATATATTTTTTAACTTTTGCTTTGAGAAAGAACATACTTATTTTGTTTTCCTTCACGGTGCATTATGCAGAGCATTTATCTTTTTAATCAAAAGTTTTGTCCGTGCTCTTTTTTTTATTGGGACTGTATTCAGAAATGTATGTATGGATGTATATGTTCATGCATGCATGTATGTTTGAACGTAAGAATATATATATGCACACATATAGCCAAATATATACATACATAAATTTCTAAATCCAGTCCTAATAATAGAGGAGCCTGTTTCAACATATCACATATTAATTTATACTTGTATGTAAGGTATCTTATGTAGAAACCCATTTCTTTTCCTGTAAAATTCCTTAAAAATTATATGATTATTGAATAAGTGAGCTTGTCCTACATTTGGTCTGATATTTTATATAGAGACTTACATTGCTGTCCATAATGTATGAGCATTATATGTATCAGTATTATATGAGCAGTTTTCAAGTGTATTTTAAGACAAAATGCATTAAAAATGAGAACATTGCTTAGCACTTTTTCTATTTTAATGAGGATTTTATATTTAGTTGCAAACCTTTAGATTGTGCATTAATAAGTTTAATGTACTTTTTACACTCATATAATTTGATTATAATTATTCATATATTCATTATTAATTTTTCATTTTCGCTTTTGCAGATTAATAAACCTGATGACAAACAGTTCAGTACAATTAATTCTAAGATGAAGAGGCCATTAGCTGCATTTGCTGAAAGCATGATACATGCAGATATGACAGAAGAGCAATTATTATGTGAGAAAGAGTAAGTTGACTGTAGTTTAAAGCATAATTAAAAATTAATGTATGGTTCTTTAGTTATAATAGTGCTCTCTTTTCTGAGAGGGATGCTGAAAAGAAACCAACAGCATTATTAGCAAATTTCAAATTTAATTTATTTTAATGCTAATTGATATTATTTAACAATATAATTGATACTAATTCAGAAGTCAAACAACAAAAATCAGTGTTATATTTTCAAATTTTCACAGGACTAGTTTCGATGGTTTTACCGAACCATCATCCTCAGCTGCAAAAGCGCAATGCAATCCATTTGTTTCTTCAATCCATTTACGCTTTTGCAGCTGAGGATGATGGTTGGTAAAACCATCGAAACTAGTCCTGTGAAAATTTGAAAATATAACGTTGATTTTTGTTGTTCGATTTTCGAATTGGCATTTGTTCGGCATGTTATTGTGTCTTAATAATATAATTGATATTATTATTATTATTATCTATTAGTTAATTGATATTTCATCAGCAAAGAATTTTACCAGCTGTTTTTGGCAAAATATGAATCCATTGCCGAGTTAATCTTATCTGTTTTTGCAAATGTCTTTTAGTAAGTGCTACAATAATCAGAAAAGTCTGCTAGCACAATATCTTCAGTATAAACCAGACAAGTCAGCATTTCAATTCCTAATCCATGGATCTTTTATTGAATAAATGTTGAAGAGTCATGTTGGTGTTATTTTGAAACAGGATTGCACCTTTTCTACTAAATTATTCCTGGTAGTTTCATTTTAGTTTTTTGACTAGTCAGTTCAGTTATTGAAATCAAATCTGTAAACATCTATAATGAAAAACTTATCTGTTGCACAATATCTTTCCAATCCAATCATCAGAGCCAGTTTATCAAGTGGCCCCCATAAATCTGCCTTTGTCCACTAGAGAAGCCTTTTTTTTTTTTCCATACATAAAAAGATTTTAGTAATTTATTCATTAGATCATAACTTCTAATGAATAAATTATGGGGAACCCATATTCAGTATAGCTTCTCAGTGGTTTATAAATAGTCACAAATGATTCTCACTTATGATGTCCCATGTCATTTAATTCTTAATACAGTTTTAATTCTACCAGTACAATGAAATGTAATAAAAATAAAATGTCAAGGAAGTTATCAAAGAGGAGAGAAATTATTAAACAGTGAAATGCTGTATCCTTGATTATTAAGCAATGAGCTGTTTATATGTATTAAAAATCAAATAACATATTTGCGATACATATATTATTGAAGCAAACACTTCTGCAACAATAATAATAGTAATAGTTTGCAACTGGGCTCAAACTATCATCTTACTCTGTTTATTTTATTTACACATACACTGCAGAGAACTTAGCTATTTTGTGATTGGAGTAAGTAATTGTGCAATAACTTACTTTACTTTAATCTCTCACAGAAATAAGAGTTTGGGATGCATACTATTGCTTTGTTTTATGCTTTAAAACTCAGTGTTAAATTATTAAAACTCTAAATATCAAAAGCCGAATGCTTTGCTACTCTTGAAATAATTTCTGAGAATCTCACAAATCAGTTCAGCATTTAGCAGTTCATTTAAAACATAAATATAAGCAACATATGCTGTGAATATCACATCAGAGAGCAATGTTACCAGCTTGGAAATTTAACATCTTTGATGAAATGCAACCTTGTGAATTCTGGATAAATGTAGAATCTCAAGGCAGAGGAAAGCAAGACCATTTATGATAAATAAAGCACCAAATTGAAAAACACAATTTTTAAAAATTCCTGTTTCATGTATGCTTACTAATTTTTTATCCGACTCACTAAATTACTTGCAAAAGGTTGAAGGCATACAACTTGTCATGCACTGATGTTTCTAGCCTCCATGAAAGCTTAATATTATACTTCCTGAATAATAAAATATTTAAGTTTAAAGTATATGTAAAAAGAAAACCTTTTTAAGTTGTATGGTTTTATTTAATTTTATTTGTAAGACTGTTAATAAGAACATACTGTAAATCAAAATGCTTAAAGAAGATACTGATTGATTATCATACTCAATAGAATCAGACACTCAGTAGAATCAGGCATATTTTCTTATATACACGTGACAGTAGCTAACTCATGTATGCCTGTACCACACATGTGTGTACATAAGAATTTACATGCATTATATTTAGTAAGTGTTTTACTGATCAGTGTTTTCAAGAGCACTTTTTGGGTCAGAACTAATTGTAATGGGGCTGTGAACTTTATAAAATGCTTCTTTTTAGCATTATTTATGAACAGAATAGTACGTATTAGCTATAAAAATATCTAAACATATATTTGTCATAAAGTCAGCAATGATTTGCTGACTTTTTATAGGGATGCAGATACTCAGAAAATACTAAGAAAAATGTAACTGAACAGAATACAATTATTCTTGAACATGCTTTTTCTTTGAAATTCTTGTTATTATTGCAATATACTTAACTGTTGTCCATATAGGAATATTGGAAAATTATTTTGTTAATATCCCAAAATTCTTATATGAGTATTTATGATTTTATATAGTTTCTAAGAATGTTTCAATAATTAAGAAAAGTTTTTGTTATATTTTAGTACATTTAACAAACTGCCAAAATTCAGTAACTTATATTAAACATTCTAAATGACTTAAATTAAATTAATTAACTTTATTTGAAACATTATTTTCCAGTCTATTTGATGTTTTTAAGTTTAGAATAGTATTGGGATGATCATTAAGCAAGGATATGTAGGAAAAATTCAATACTTATTTTAAAAAGACCTGTACCAGAATTTAAAACAGTCATTGTGGAATGTTGTTTTGTGATGGTAAATAAATGCATATGTGTACAAAAAGAAAATCAGCATGTTGAAAAGGTGTCAAAAATTGATATCATTGATGTGTGTAAATAAATTAATCAGCAGGTAAAAAGACAAATCAAACTGAATAAAGCCTGTAATAACAACAAACTATTTACATCAAATATAACTATTTTTCTGGAGGCCTTCTACAGTATTTAATAGAAGCACTTGTAAAATTTCAGTGTGTAGGTAAAGAAAAAAAAAAAAAAAAAAAAAAAAAGAGAGATTTTAGTCCAATGGATGATGATTGAGAAATAAAAAGAAAAATTAATATTAAATACCTAGGTATAATTTAAATAGAAAGTAAGTTAAGAATGAATTCAAAGTTAATGAAAAAGGATCTTGCTTTAAAAAATTAATAATTGGTGCTACCATAAACAAAATTCTAAATAGTACTCATAGTATTTATATCATGCAAGAATCAAAATTTAATATCCATGATTGTTACAAAATGATTATTGTTTCTTATGCTAGAATATATTGGAAGCTATATTATATTATTAATTCTTAAACAAAATTAAAATATATTTAATTAATTATTAAACAATAAGATGTTTTCTGTGATATAATTAATATTAATAAGTGATTGATGCAAAACCTTTCTAATGATATTATTTTCTTCAGGTTCCTTTTCATAGAAAAAATGAGATTTTGTTATAGATTAATCATATTATCATTATGATATGGTTGTGTCATATTGCTCTATATGCTCTTCATTTGAACATAATGTGATAAAGATTATGATTTCTTAATATGCAGTGAATGTTTTTTGAAAATTTTTTATGCCATTCAATGTGTGAAAAGCAGCTCAAGTATATTTTGTTGCTGGTAGAACTTCTGTTTTAACTTGATCCTTTAGATTTTTAAATTGTCAACACTTTTTGATTATGCAGGATATCCACCCCAGAAGAGTATTCATAAGGCAATGCACTGTATTGCCAAACCTTCAGATTTTAAAATTTTCTTTAAAAGTTTTTAAAATTATATTAATTAAAATTTTAATTATATATGCTGAATTTCTTCTTATACATGAAAAAATGAATAATAGTTTTATAGAAGGTGCTACAATATTTTATGATTAAAACTTAAGGCCTGTATGTAAATAATGTCTATACCCAATAGTGAAGTGATCAACATAATAGCTACTACTTCATTAGAAGCTAGATTCTAGAGTCCTGATGACAGAATGTTTCCACTGGTTCAGAATATATTTTAAGCAATAGATGTCATTTCATTAACCATATTGTGTAAAAAAATATAATGTAAACCAAAAAACTAAGATTGATGCAGTGTACAAAGTCCGAAATCCGGACATCCATTAGCCGGAATGATCTAAAATCCGGACCTCAAAGCCACAAACATTTTTTTATTAATGCTTTATGCATGCACATTTGATTTTTCCTTCCATAATAAAACATGTGGAGATTTTCACTTTTTTTTTTTTATATTAGTAAAAATTCCTATTCTTAATTTCACTTAGGCACTAAATAAAATACCTCGTTATGGAAAAAAGTCATGTAAGCACATAAATTTGTGAGATTAATAATTTGGTTCCATAGCTGAGTATCTTCATGGCATACATCTCAAACCAAAACATTAACTTATTTTATATCCCTGACGCCGACCTCGAGAGTCATTATTTATTATATTTTGCTTCAGTACCGCATGTTTATCAATAGCTTCAATAATAACTCATGCCGTGATGTTTAAACTTTTTTTTATATTAGTAATTGAATAACAAGAGTATGGCAACCTTTTATTTTAACATTATGCTGGGCGATGATTATAGATTTTTCAATGCTCTAAGAAATATTGACGAGGAAAAATTCAGGAAAAATTTCTTTTCATATGCTAAAAATGCCAAAACATTACATTCAGTGCTATTTTAATTAAGAATAACTGATATGTTATTCACCATAAACCTAGAATTTAGGGAAGACAAAATTTTTGGAATTTGGGGAAGCACCAAGCGGCAAAATTTAGGGATGAGAAGTTTTTATGATTTAGGGAAAGCACTGGGATCCAAAGTTTAGGCGTGGTGAAAATTTAGAACTTAAGAAAGTGCTTTGTAGCAGAATTTAGGACCCGTAGAGACTGCAGCAGGCAGTATCTCGCGCCAGCTCTAGATAAAGCCTTAATATATGTGGGATTTTATTTATTTAGGACTCAGATTAGTTTGAAGCATGTGCAAGAAATAAACATATGTATAGTGATTAACTAAACTAATACAATTCAGGCTTAATTCAGTACGCAATAGGAGCAAGACAAAATTTAGTGAAACAACTTGGCTTTAGTCATCAATCTTGTGATACATAGCCAATAATGTATAAGGGACTCTATTAAGCTAGGCTAAAATTATCTTTACTGATTCGAAGGCATTTCAATTAACCCGTTTATGCCTAAATTTTTTTGGCAATTTTATTCATTATTAATGAACTTATATCACTTAATATGAAAGATATAAATACACTTTCGACGTCAAAGTGATTACGATTGCCATATTTGCTGAGTTAATTAATGTCCTGTTTATGGGACACTGGGCATATGTGTAAGCAAAATACGCCTGTACTCGTATTTGAAACATTCACTATTGCAAATCATTAATAATAAGTAAAGGTTAATATAAATAAATTTTAAGAACATTTTATGATTTTACATATTATAAACAATGGACATGTAAAAAAAAAAAAAAAAAAAAAAAAAAAAAAATAAATAAATAAAAGCAATTATTTTTCATGAAATTGTTGAAAGCATTTATCATGCAGTCCAACGTTATATTTTTCACATTTTCTTGTGGTCATACCTGAACACTGAGCACATTGCAGTTGTGTTTTACTTACATAGTTGTGTTTACAATTTTGTAGCCAATTTGGTTAAATAAAATTTCATTGTCACACGCTTACTCATCTTTGTTGAAGTGATTGTTCTTCCAGGTTTGGGAAGCACTCCAAATTGTTTGAGATAGTTCTGTGAAATGCTGCTGCAAAATTCTAGTTGATTCATTGTGACCTGTTTCTTGCAAAATGTTCGATAGATGATCCATGAATTTTGAATTGAATACACCTGTATTCAAAATTTTAACATTGATAAAAAAACACGGCATTAAACATGGTATTAAAAACAATCATCATGGCAATTAAAAAGCATGTCAAGTGGAAACCACCACTTCTTTCCACGGAATCAAATGCGATAATTTGAAATATTATCATCTATTCGATCGATTTCTCCCATAAACAGGTTGTATGTAATAATTACCATCTTCTGTGTCTCAGAAGTTGACCAGCGTTTGGTTGAACCTAATGGATTCACTCCAGTACAGTTTGAAACTCTTCTAACAACACTTATTTTTCAAAAGTACATTTATTACACCAGATGACATTCTTTCTTGTAATCGATAGCACCTCTTTCTTTTTTCTCTCAGATTTTTAACGGTTTCAACCAGATAGTTTCCTGTTTTCTCTGGGTGTATCTACAACCGCAAATCTAGAATTTGACAACTCCTCAATGAGCTTTTTGGACGAAAAGTAATTGTCTATTGCTATCGTAAATGGATATTTCCTTCATTTAAGATTAATTATCTGAAATAATTGATCGAATTTTCCAGTAAATAACAATTAGAATTTTTTTTTTGTATGCACAAAATAACCTAAATCATATTTTCGTTTCAATAATATACGTAATCTGAAAAAAAAGTTTCAAGAAAAAATAAAAAATTGATTTTCACAATTTTAGCGAATATATTTTCTGTACAAACAAATATATTTTAGCAAATCTTGTAGAATTTAAGTATTTTGTATACAATAATAGTAATAAGAGAGTAGATTTTGAAGTTTTTTGCATAAAACATGCATATTTCGAATACAAATGTGTTTAGGTTATTGATAAGACAATAAAATCTTTTAGGCTTAGTGCACTCACAAATGCCCAGTGTCTCATAAACAGGACGCCAAAGATTAAACGTAATTATACAAAAATGATATTGTTATTTTTGCAAAATAACTTTGCAGAAGTTTTTTGTGATCTATTTTAAGAAAATCATTTTAATGTTTTTTTAGTTTTATGAATAAGAAGTTTGCAAAAAATACTTCATGTGGCTACCCATCATTTGTCAATGCTCGAATGTTTCTTATAAAAATAACTTAATCTAAAATAATTTTAATGTCTATCTAGTGGTTCCACCTTTTGATAACAGTAAGAACAATCCTCAGGTGCATTGAAAAATTGCTTCGGTCAAGTGATATATGCACTACAATGTTTCCTACACAGTAATTTCTAAGCATCCCATATTTTAGCCATTGGGCATAAATGGGTTAATGTAGCAGACTGCACTGCTTCCTGATCTTCTAATTTGATCCAGCTTATTAATTTTGCAGACTGTTATTATTATGGCAGTTTTATAAAAACTAAGCTTGAACTTTCGATTATGTCGAAAAGAGTTTCCAATTCTGGAGTTGTCAAATGATCTACAAAGCGAAACCATGTTTTGATGTCCATTAAACAAAAAGTGGAAATGCTGCAAAAAGTGGATAAAGGCATATCTGTCTCAAAATTATGCGAGGAGTATGGCATTGTCCATTGTATATGACACAAGAAAAAGGAACTTTTTGAATTTTTTGTGGAAGCATCTTAAACAACTTACATTGACAGAAATGTTTAATAAAGTAAACAAATAAATATTAAGCTTTTTTTTGTAACTTTTGATACCCTTTAGATCATAATTGTTCTTTATTTCATAAATTACGATTTCATATTTTTAATTGTATAATTTCTGCATACCATCTTACCAGATTTAAATTGATGATCTATTATCCAGAAAAATCCCAAATCTGGAATCACCAAAGTCCCGACCAGTCTGGATTTCGGACTTTGTACTGTAGTATTTTATTGATATCACAGGTGAAAATATTTTTAAAAGACAACTTATATATAGAACTTAAGTCAAAACAAAAATGTAAATATTTCAAAGTTCCACTAGTCACCTGTAAATTGATTTAAAGATGAATTTTCTGCATTTCTAAGCACATTAGAAGTACAAGACATTTTCGAATATTCTGCTTTTATTTTAGTTTATTTAAAGAAATGTGTAAATTAGTTTAAAATAGAGAAATATTAATGAAATGTTTCTAAATAATACAAATAGAGCAAGTAAAAATAATCTTCACTCCATTTTTCTAGATGCTACTACATGAGATATAAAGTCAAATGCCAAATTGTGATTTTCTGATCTTTTATTTTTTCAAAACTTAGTTTTTCAGCTGAAGCATGAACTGCATTAGAAACAGCTATTGTGACAAACCCAAATGCAATCAAAGATTATATATTTTTCTAACTGTTATTTTCTGATATTTTGCTTTGATTTTTATTCTTCATATGAGGCAAGCAAGAGTTGTACAAGTTCCTTTTTGCATTGAGACGATTTCCATAAAATTTTGCTGCTGTAATTTGTAAATATGGTGAAGCAAAGTGTTATAAATTAAGTTTAATAAGATAATTTTCATTTCTGGAAAATGTCTTAAATTAATATATTCTGCATAATCATTCTTTTTCTAAAAGTATCACTGTTGAGAAAAACAATTTAAATTTGCATATTGCTAATCATACAAGAATAATTGTTGATATAAGTTTAATATTTCTAGTGTATGATATAGCTGCCAAATCTCCATGTTTTACTGGGATACTCCTAGGTTTTTATTCATTATTCCTGTCCCCAGGTAGATCAGGATTAAGTTTTTTGGAATCGATTTTTGGTCCTTAAAGTCCTTAATTTCGGCTAAAATCAAAAGAAGGTCCTTAATTTTAATAATCTGTAATTTCTGTATGTTTTTACAACTGCCATTTTGAGTGTGAATTAGCATTTTGCAGCAATATTTTTGGTGATTCACTGTCAAATATGGTTATTTTTTGAATGGGTGAATGGGTTATAATTTGTTCCTATTTGTAATATAAATGGTGGGATGCTCGAGGTTCTGAGCAAGAAGTGAAACATAAGCATTTCGAAATTATTTCATATTTTGTAATGAAGAGCTCTCAAACAACTTTCTGCTTTTGGGGATGTGAATTCTTTTATTAAATGGTTCTAAATTTGGCAAATTACCAACATTTTGGCGATTTTAAAATTGGTTTCTAGGAAAATTTTTAATTCTGAGATTGGGAAATTTTAACAACTTTTTTAGAACATTTTAACATTGATAAATTTTATTAAAATAATGGTAATATATTAGAATTATATTTAAAAATAACATTAAAATAAAGCATTTTTATTTTTCACTGTTATATTATAAAGTTTCATTTTGGCCACATATTATACAATGTTTTGAATCTGGAAAAGAAACAGCATATAATGCTATAAAGAACACTTTACAAAACTGTTTTTAGCAAAAGCAAAATAGCTATGTATTTAATTAAAAACGTCTTTTTAATTTTTTCATGATAAGAGTTTTTCCTTTTTCTCAGAATGTTCAGAATTCTCAGAATATGCATCAGTTTTTTCTTTCTCTTTTTTTCACTAGACTCAAGTATGGAAAATATCAAAAATGCTTCTAATCTTATCATATGGACAGGCATTATAGATAGAAAGGAATTTTTTTATTAATAAAGAAATTGAAAACTGACAATTCAAAAGATTCATCATATGTCTTTAATGCATCATACATAGGGCTGGTGCTAGGCATTTGGCTACCTGACACAGTCTCTGTGGATCCTAAATTCTGCTGCCTTTCTGAATTGTGCCTCCAGTGCCTGCTGTGAATTCTAAAAGTTTTGCCATTTCTAGATTTTGTTGCTTGGTGTGTCACTAAATTCTAATAATTATGCCATACCAGCTCTGTGACCGGACCTTACCATATGTATTTCATATTTCTTCTGAATGTTCGTATTACTAAAGAAATAAAATTAGCAGCTTTTTCCATACATTCTAAATGCATTTTGTCTTTTAGAATAACAGAAATCTTTAATTAAATTCAAAAATTCTAAAGTGGAAAGGAAATGTGTTGAAGAAAGGAACTAAATATATAAAGGGAAAGAAAATTATTCTTCTGAGATATTATAAGTTATTATTATGTAAATCACCCAGTTGTTAACAATTTCAGCCTTTACTATAATTTCCCATTTCTATTTACTCACCAGAATGAAAATCACCGAGACAGTTTTTATACTGAGGTGTTTAGAGTGTAAGACAAGAGTGTCTTTCTGATCTCCACTTGATCTCTGTATTAGTTCCTACCAGCTCTGATAATTTGTAATTACAGTCAAAAGTCGTTAATCCGGACTCGTCAGGCGATTCCGGATTATAGATCATCAGTTTAAATCTAGTTAGATGGCATGCAGAAATTATAAAATTAAAAATATGAAACCATAATTTATGAAATAAAGAACAATTATGATCTAAAGGGTATCAAAATTTACAAAAAAAAAAAAAAAAAAAAAAAAAGCTTAATATTTATTTGTTTACTTTATTAAACATTTCTTTCAATGTAAGTTGTTTAAGTAGCTTCATTTTGTATGTGATAATACATTCTCTTTAATTCTATAAACAGACATAATTTCTTGTTCAGTTACAAATTTCCACTGTTCAGGTCCTATAATTGCTGTGTCGAGAATACCGACTAATTTGTCAATCGAAATTTTTTCGTTTTCAATAACCTCCGTCACTTTCTTCGCTATCGGAAGCGAATTATAATGACGAGGAATTTCATTTAAATCATATCAAAGATGGAATACATCAAGATGAAATACTACATTTAGTAAGGAATTATAAGCCAAATAAAATAAAAACATTTGCCCTGAAGATAAGGATAGTGCTGACAGATCAACTTCCAATTCATTGCGCGCCACGGCGTTAAAGATAAACAAAGGATATGCCTTTACCATTTTTTGCAGCAATTCCACTTTTTGTTTAATGGACTTCGAAACATACTTTCGCTTTGTAGATCCTTTACATATTAGTAAATATATATCAGAAATTCTATTTGACATAATCGAAAGTTCAAACTTACTTTCATAAAATTGCTCTGACAGTCTGCAAAAAATAATAAGCCGAATCCAATTTGAAGATTAAGGAACAACGCAATCTGCAACATTAACTGAATTAGATAATTTTAGCTTAGTTTATACCATCTATTATACATTAAATGCGCATTCGTAAACATATTTTGCGCACGCACATTCGCATCCGTAAAGGTCTTCTGCACATGCGTCGTGGTTGTGTTGACGCATGCGCAGAAAGTTTGTAGCTTTGAGGTCCGGATTATAGATCATTCCGGATTATGGGTGTCCGAATTAACAACTTTTGACTGTATTAGTCTTTCCATTACCGCTGCTGACATTTGAGTTTATTATGACGATGGAGTTACTGAACCAAATTATATTGTCTATATTTTTAGTTTAATTACATTAATTTAATTACCAAGAGCACCAATTACATCATCTTCTTCTTGTTTAATGACATCACCAAGAACTGTAATTGATTTTGTTTGCATAAGAACATGCCTTTATGTTCTGAGTTCTTTTTAAATAAGAAGCTTATTTAAACCTCTGATTTATAGTTACTTTCAGGCATAGTGGTAATTTGTTTCATGACTGTCTGGGGGTGGGTGGACTATTTAACTTTTATCAGATCAAGTAAAGCCTCATAGGTAGTACATTGTGGAGAGATTGAAATTTAGGAGATAAAACACACAGAAACTAATGAGAACATTGTTTTGCGTATTGAGACAAATTTCTAATTGTTAGAAAAGATGCTTAAGGAGAAGGAAATTGCTATAAATTAGCCAAAATGTAAGGGTAGACATTCAAATTAAAAAAGATGCACAATTATTTTGTTTTCTTGCCTAATATTGTTTAATGTGTAATTATCCTAATATTGTTTAAAAATCAATGTCATAAATTGCATGTATTTTAAACTGTGAATTTGATTAGATTGTGATATTAATAGGGTTTTTTTTTAGCAAATATTACAAAAATTAATTTAATTTGATAGTGGCTATGTAAATCCATAATGACTAAGATTTTCTAATACCTAATTAATTACTTCTAAGTAAGTGCTTACCCTTAAAAATTATCTTTGCATATTAAAGCGAGTTATTGCTTTTCATTAACCTTTACTGTGGTCACAAGGTAAAACACAAAAATATAAAAATTCATGTAAAACTTATTCTTTGCATCTAGTGAAACTTAAAATAATGCAAAACAACTTATCACCTCTAGTGCTTTGGCTTAATAGAACCTTAATGTATATTAACTGAGTTATAATCCCTACAACTCTACACGAAGCTACGACATTAACTGCATCAGACAGATTTCAGCTAACTTTCAAAACTTCTAACTGTGGCTACATCAGGCCTTTCAGGTTTGTTCTGATCAGCAGGTCTCTCTCTAGGCAAGCAGTCTTTTGTTATGAATCATGCTGATTATGATTTTAATGCTCATTTTAACCTATGCTTCTTGACATAAAATCTACTTACTATTTACTAAACCTCTAGACTGAGCAAGTATGTGACAAAATGAAACATAAAAAAAAAAAAAAAAAAAAAAAAAAAAAAAAGAGCCAACTGTTAGTATATTTAATGCTACTTGATAAATTTCATAATATTTATTTTATTCTCAAACATAAATTTGTTAATTAAGCTATATTTAATAATAATTCATCTACTTACAGATCTCTTTTATTTTTAGGTTGGTATTAAAAAGTGAAGTTCAGGCATACATATAATATTTTTAATTGAATTTATTCAGTTCCCATTTGCTCATAGGTCCTTAATTTTGTTTCATTAATGGTCCTTAAAAGTACTTAATTTCCGTGTGCAGAAATGTGTATGAATCCTGTAGATCACAGAATTTCCTAGATTTTGATAACATTTACTAAAAAAATATTTTCTTGCAGTAGATGAAATTTGCTGAATTAGTTAATTCTCCCACCCTTAATGATTTTCAGAAATTGTATTTAATCTGAATTTTCCTAATTTACTGCAGACATTTGTAAGAATTGTTTTGAAGATTAAACTCGTGTTTAATCAAGTAATATTTGTATTTCATTTTCTTTTACATAAATGTATGGTATATTATTAAGTTTATCCATACAATAAATTAATTTTATTTTCATTTTATGTTAAGTAATTTGACAAATAAACATCTACATTCAATTTTCCCAGTACAAAAGTGTAAGATAATTAGAAAATGAAATTAACCAAAGAGTATGGATTTTAATACAACTGATCAAATATTGGGTATAAACAAAAGTTTCCCATTACCACAAATATCGTCTGCACAAACAGTTCGCATTGGCATGTTTAATTATATTTTATCAAACGATATTTGGCATTTGAAAGAGACTTGCTTTAGAACACTGTGTTGCAAAATTTGTAAAAAGTATTGCTGTCATTAAGTACAAGGTATCTGAAATGGATATGGTTATTATGCTACCAGATTAGAACCATCATTTACTTGCAGTTCTGTTGCAAAAAGTCAGTTAAAACGTCATGAAGTCATGTATACAGCTTTAGGTACTAATGTTATATCATATGACACTCTGAAGATTTGGTATTGAAATTTCAAAAAGGACTATGACATTCAAAAAGCAGAGCATTTTGGCCGGCATACTGGCGCTGATGAGGACCGCCTGTGAGAACTTGTGAAAGAAGATCAGTATGCAACCATTCGAGAGCTTGCTAAGGAGTTAGACATTACAAATTTCTGGAGCGGATTGTCACATGTGATCAAAGTGGATTTACTTCACAGGATGAAAAGTGGGTTGGTCTGCACCCGGTGAGCTCGTCAGCAGCGTCTCAGAGCACAATTTGACTAACAAAAATCATGCTTTGTATCTGGTGGGATTGTCACGGTATTATCCACAAAGAGTACCTGGAAAAAAGTAAAATCCTTGACAGTAAGATGTACAGCGAGATGCTAGTCTGTATTGACACTGCTATCAAGGAAATACATCAAACCGAGTTCTACATGTGTCTGCATTCACCAGCTGGACTCTGTACAGACTTGAATGGGATCTGTTGCCACAACCATCATATAGCTCCAACATTGCTCTTTTAGACTTCTATCTTTTATCACACCTGCAGCTACACCTTGCTGGTGCTATTTTCCGTTCTGCTTAGGATGTCCGAAATGAAATTGATGTGTTTATGGACTCACGGCCGCCAAGTTTCTGAGCCGAAGGCTTTGAAATTCTATCAAAACATTGGAAGAAAATCATATATTTGGGTGGTGATTACTACCCGCACTAAAGGTATCCGGAAAAACGTGGTTTTTTTTTTTCTAACTTTATTAAGGATGTTTTTTCGAGGAAAACTTTCGTTACAACCAAGTATTAATACATTTTACAGGTATGGATAGATATAGGGAAAAGTGGGTGGAATATCAGAATTTCACCATTGATCACACAGATATAGCCCCATGGCACTAACAGCTAATAATTTTGTAAATAGTTCAGTTGTTTCAACCACATATTATAAAGTGAATAATAATAAGTCAATTTGTAGTTTTTGGTTTAAGTAGCATTACCACAAAGAATGAAAACTTCTTTTTCTTATGTCAAAGTTGGCAGCATGTGAAGCATTTAAAAAAATAAAGCATGATATTTTTATTTGTATCTCATTTTATACCAATAGTTAGTCATGCATGAAAATTATAAAAAAGATATTTGATAATATTCTTGCCTTTCTACAAGTAGTAAATATTCCTCTTTTTCTCAACAGAGTTCGACAGCAGCAGTTAATTCAAATATATGAACTTATGAAACAACAGAGCAATAAATTTGGGGAAATCAGTTTATCAGATGTAGAGGAACAAATGAAGTTGTATCAATGATATTTTAAGGTATATGTTTATTGTATGTGAAGTGCTTAACTCTCTGCATTCATGTTAAACTATTTAATTTATGCTTTTTCTTAGAAACTGCACAATTTAAAACAATTTTGTAAATGTATGCTTAATATCGTATATTACAGAATAAAACAAAACATAAAATGCTATGCATTTTTTGCAACATTTCTTCACCTTTAGCAAATATAAAAATGCTTTAATACAGTCAAAAGTCGTTAATCCAGACTAGTCGGGACTTTGGCGATTCCGGATTTTAGATTATCAGTTTAAATCTGGTAAGATGGCATGCAGAAATTATAAAATTAAAAATATGAAACCATAATTTATGAAATAAAGAACAATTATGATCTAAAGGATATCAAAATTTACAAAAAAAAAAAAAAAAGCTTAATATTTATTTGTTTACTTTATTAAACATTTCTTTCAATGTAAGTTGTTTAAGTTGCTTCCTTTTTTATGTGATAATACATTCTCTTTAATTCTATAAACAGACATAATTTCTTGTTCAGTTACAAAGTTCCGCTGTTCAGGTCCTATAATTGTTGTGTCGAGAATACCGACTAATTTGTCAATTGAAATTTTTTCGTTTTCAATAACCTCCGTCACTTTCTTCGCTATCGGAAGCGAATTATAATGACGAGGAATTTTTTCATTTAAATCATATCAAAGATGGAATACATCAAGTTACGCATTTGTAAACGTATTTTGCGCACACGCATATTCGCAGCCGTGAAGGTCTTACGCACATGCGTCCTGACGCATGCGCAGAAAGTTTGTAGCTTTGAGGTCCGGATTATGGGTGTCCGAATTAACGACTTTTGACTGTATATACCAATTAGATGAATTAATAAAAAATGTGATTTTTTCTTTTTTTGGAAAATGGAGCTTTTTTTATCTGTTATTTATTTTAGCAATATTATAATAATTGTTCTATAAAAATTGAAAGTATTTTTTTTTTGGAGTCAATGATAATGCACAATGGGCCAAACTGATGATTAACATAATAAACAAAGTACACGTAGTAAACATCAGTAGATATGGAGGATAATTCTATTTTCATAGATTCATAGTCTTTTAAATTTGATCTGTATTTTGGCATATAAACTGTGGATGTGAGTGAATCAGAATTAAAAAATAAAATTTGTTATATAATAAATCTTTTCTAGCGTTTCAATAAAAATAGGCCTAGACATTATTAGTTTAATGAAAAAGACCTATAAGACAAATGTTTTGGCAAGTCAACCACTTTTAGATGAAATCATGATTTCAGAAAAAGATTCTTTGCCAGATAAATTTTCTCAAAAGCCTAGCTGACTTGGAAAGTTTTTTTTTTACAGAGTAACCTTGCAGAAAGACTGACAGATGATATGTGAAGACATTATACAATCTGTTAATAATCTGAAAACATCTGCATTTTGCTTCATAAATTACTGCTGTATATACCATTTATGTTCCAAGTAATTATCTCATCAATGAATGGAAGAATAGTTTTTAGCCATTTGAGATGTGTAGTGAAGGAAAATAAATTGTTGTAAAGAACTCAGGTGTCTAATGTGTAGTAAGAAGTTGAATATCATCCCACATTAAAGCAAGAAGTGGTTGCCTGGAAACATAGTAACTTCATTTCTCTCCAAAAAATATTTGCTAACAGTCAATTGGAAAGGTAGTAATAATAAAGTTTCAGGTATGGAAATCTGGTGAACTGGAACATCATTCTTCATCTTGTTATTGTTAGTCATGACTATTTTAATTTTGAAATATCTGCATCAATATCTATCAAAGATGTATAATATGTGGTTAGGCATCATTATAATGCCCTTTTGCATCTGTTTTCTAGAGTTTCTAAAGAATTATTGTATTAAAATCCTACCAGAGCCTGCCCTTATCATAATCTTCCTCAAATGATTGATTTCTGGTTGTTTTGCATGGTTGTCTGAAGAGAAAACTGTAGCATAAAATTCAGTGCTGAAGCTGACATCATTCAAGATTCTGTTCAGAATTCACCAAAAAGGCTTCTGTAAAATGCCTTCCTGACATGCTTTGAAAAGTAGACCAAGTTATGGGACCATTGCATGTCATTTGAAGGCAGACAGATTTGAGTAAGGACGATATATATTAATTACCTCATTTTTCTACAGTTTACTCTGTTTTTATGGAATGGCTTTTGTATGAAAAATTCAGATATTTGAATTTGCGTGATTAATTGCTGTTCTGTTTACTAGTCACTAAAATTCTATTGAATTTTGTTAAAAATATTATTGTTTTGCAGTGTTAAGATTTAGGAGGGGTAGAGAATAAAATCATAGTATAATACCTCATAAGGTAATGCATTGAAAATAAATAATTAAATGTACAGTTCCTTATTAGATGCTGAATTTGAAACTTGTTATAAATACATACACTATGTTAAGAAATATAAGTATGGCACATATGACAGAGAAAAATATTTTTGTCTCCAAATGACTTTTTGCATGGAATAAAGTGATGTTACACATATTAACCATATTAAGAAATTGAAATGCAATTAATATTAGCAAAATGAATTCATTTTTTTTGTGATATCTAATAGTTAGGTAAAGAGTTGTCTATAAAAGATATGTACTGAAATTAAAGTCTTCAAACAGCATCATATTGAAATTTTAAGATTCTTTTATATTTGTAAACATGACAGCTTCCAGCTTGTATAATATTTGTTTATATTTATGTACATTTATAAATAAAATATTTACATTTTGAGAATTTATATAGTTTTGTTTTTATCAAACATAATAAATTATTTTACAAAAACTTGTGTATAATTTGCTTATTTAAGTATTCACTTGAAAGGAACAGGTCAGCCACATGATATTGCCATGCAGGAAGGGATAAAAGGGTTTCTCCTGTTCAACTGTCTTGAAGTTCCCCCCTTCTTTTTTTTATCAAAACATTCTGTGATTTGTTAAGACATTTGTGATAAGTTTTAACATGTTCCGGGGTAAACATTCTGCAATTACAGAATGAATATAAGTATAAATGTATATATTTACTTTTCCTATATTCGAAAGATTACTTCTTTAATATTTCATTCTCAATGGAGTGAAAGGCTATTACTTTTACCGTGCTTCAAACATTTTTAATTTGAATGAAATGTTTTTACACATTTTTGCTAATTACATTAGAAAGAAATTTTTATTTGGGTAACGATGGTAAGGCTAATATAAAGTCATGCATCATTTTTCTGTTTACAGAGTTTCTTTATAAAATATTTTCTCAGATAGATGATACTTTGTTTTTCTGAAGTGCTGTTTAAATCATCAAAAGTGAAAAAAAAGTCATAGTCTTCAAGACTTGTCATTGAATTACTATGAAATAAAGAAATAATTTTAATATTATGAATTCTGTACATAGATAGATAATTTTAGTCAAGTTATATGTGAAATTGCTATTTTTCTGTATAATGCAACATAAGAAGGTAAGATAATAATAATTTGGCGAAATATCGCGAAGCTGGCAGTGGTTTTGGCTGCTAATTTTTGTCACCAAATTTGGCGAGTAAAGTCCCAAAACTTGGCCACCATATGGCGATATTTTGGTTCGATTCCTTTATAACTGTAGTGAATACTGTAATTGATTCCTATATTATCTGCTACTGTTTCTGGCCCTCACATGCCTTCCAGTAATTGTGAGAAGCGGAAAGTACTAGAGAATTTCTCTGTAGCCGGGAGAAAACTATATAAGACCGTCGAAAACATCAGTTTCTTAGCTTTTAGTTTTGGTTTATTAAATTACGGCAAAGCCTCGAGGGCTATCTGTCTAAGGGGAGGGATGCCTTCGTGGAGGACTTTCTAAGGGAAACTGGCTCGTATACACGTTACACATGAGGAAAACCACGAAAACGCCCATGCAGCCAACCCGTTCGCGGGATTCGAACCTCGGACCGAACTACCAGTGTTCAGCGACGTTACCGCTCGGCCGCTGGTGGGCTTCTTAGCTTTTAGTTCAGAGCGACTTTGGAGTGAGAGTTATGTTTTGCATTCTGTTGTGTTTAACGTTACTAGTATTCTGAAGTGTAAGTACTGATTGTGTTCTGTGATGTGCTGTACGACTATTCTGTGGAATGGTCCAGAACTATGAAGTCTCTTTTCATAAAATAAATTTTATCAAGCTATCATCGGTTCTGCGTGCATTCAATCTATTGCAAACCCATACGCATGCAACAATTTTTCATATCAGCAGTGGGATTGAATGCCAGTGACAAGAGTGATGGAAGAGCACTTAAGACAACTGGTTGCAGCTTTTCTGCTTTCAAAGAAGAGATGAAAGCTCGCCAAGATCCTGTTAAAGAAGAGATGAAATCTTTTCAAGGTGAATTTGAAACAGATCAAGAGGAAATGAAAAGAGAAATTACGTGCATATTAGAAAACAAATTTGAGGTTATGAAAGACAGAACAGATATGATTGAAAATAGGGTTGCAGAAATTGAAGAAAGAGTTTCTTCTGTTAATAAACCAAAGAGAGAATTTCTCCCACCAGCAAATACCTTAAAGAAATGCATAACGATTCTCATGGATTTAATTTTTTATCTATTCTTTCTCTAAAGCTTTCCACATATGATGATAGTAAGACCTCCTGGCAAGCATATAAGACACAATTTCTGTAGTGGTGGATGCAAATGGATGGGATTCCCAAGCTAAGGCCTGTCATCTCGCCGCTCTTCTGATAGCAGGTGAAGCAAATATCCTTCAAGCTTTCTGAAAACCCAAAGGCTAGTGTTCAAAGCCGTATCTGGCACTTTGGAACTGTGCTTTTGGGAGATGTGTTTAAAAGACTGTAGCAGGCTTCAATTAAAAATCCTTCAACAGAATCACATGGAAACACTCCAGGAGCTTGCCATAGATGTTGAACGGCTGTATCATCTTGCCTTTTCGGAATGCTCAACAGAAACAAGGGAAATCCTTTCTCTGCAGTACTTCATCGATGGTTAACAATCGAAATTAACAATAGATTTTGATGCTGTGGCTGCATGCTTTGTCTTGATGCAATTCTACTGATTGATCGCACTATATGTATAAAGAGTAGGTATTTCATATTTGAAAATTGGGTATAAAATAAGTTTATGATAATATGTGGACTCTTATTTTTAATTTGCCGTTATGTGAAAAACCAGAAACAATCATAAATCACTTAGAAAAACTTTCTTTAGATTCCTTGAACCATGCTTTAAGATTTTTTTTTTTCTTTTCTTTTATGATAATAAATGGATCTTTTTTTTTTTTTTTTTTTTTTTTTTTTATATTACAGTCATTTAAGTACACCCAAGATTCATCTGTAGTGACAACATTTTCCGATTTTTGTCCAGATAAGTGTTTCACATAAAGAATTCTGCGGTGCATTCTACATTCAGTGATATGTAGTGGAGAAAGACGATTCATATAAGTTTTCTTGCCTTTTTAAGATTCAAATCAGCATTAATTGCTTTGTTCATAATTAACACTGAGTATTTTATTGATTATGAAACTGTCCTTTGACTTAGCAGATTTTCTTTTAACGTTAGAAACATTCCGTTTTTCCGTTGGATATGTATTTGGAAAAACTTTTCCACTTGAAGCTAAATTTCCCCCCTTTGTTGGCAACATTACCTATTGTAGCTTTAAGATAAACCATGGCTTTCAAAACCTTTTTTACTAACTAAATGCGAATAATTTTCTTCAGAAAGAACACAAACATAGCTTTCCATCCATAGTTTTTTTTAAAAGTGACATTTTGCATAAAAACAAAACTGTGAAGTAATGGATTATAATTTATACTTTCAAAAATATAGTTGCAGTTAAAAAAAATTCCAAGCAGAAGATTTTTTTAAAGCAACATCTAAAAAATGTATGAACAGCCTCTGTATGTTTTTAAAAGCAGTGTTTTATGATGAGTTTTAAACCGGAAAATTGACAACCATAATTTTTTAAAATTGAACTTCTAAAACCCCTTCTGATGATACTAGTGATTTTTAATTATACTCGAATGATAAAACAATTTGAAACATTACACAATCAGGAATGATGCAATATTTGCGAGTTGAAGTATCAGAAGAGAAACTATTTGTTGCTTCATAAAAATCCATGTAGAACAGAATTTGTTTAACAAAATATAAAATATAATAAGAGAGAGTAAAAAAAAAAAAAAAAAAAAAAAAACTTAGATTGCAAGTTCTTTTTTGCTTACTTTTCCCCTGAAATCAGAGCAGCATATTGTTTCCAAAATTCTTCTGAGTTTTCAAAAGTTTACTTATTTATTATTGTTATAAAACAGGGTCGTCATTGCCAATACTTGGATCAAGACTACACGGCAAATCAGTTGGCTGTAAGGTTTTGTGTTAAGAGTGAACAGTTGAAAATTCTAGACTTATGGCATCTGGTTTGAAAAAAAAAAGGAAATGAACATACTATGAATATACAAGCTTAGTTAAAAACAATGTAACAGCAGAATTAGAAATCATGTTAACAGATATGAAGGGAAAAGATTTCAAGTATTATAAATTAATTTATTATATTTATACTTTATAAGAATAATATTAATAATAATATATACATATAATTATTCACACTAATACATCTTTTAACGTTCCAAACACATGTGACGTGTTTTCAATACCCAGTGCTTCTTCAATACACATTGTAGAAGACAGAATTGGCTAGCATTTATGCAAATGTGTATGACTTCATTTATTCACCAATAATTCTTCAATCTAGAAAACAAAATTTCTGAAATGAAACTTCAAGATTTTTGTAAGAAAATATTCAGCAATTATTAATGCACTTAAAACACATCAATTGTATCAGGTATAAAATACAAAAACTTACTTGAGCTTTATACATAGATTTCACATCAGCCAAGTCTAATTGTAATTCTTCAGTTTCTTCAACTTTTTCTCCATACATTTGTAGTAAAGTATTATATTTTTGATTGAGGTCCTGAAGGGAAATATAATAAATATGTATCCTTTACATATACAAAAATTTATATTCCATTTTGGGCAATTAAATATATAAAAGACATCTGACCTTAACGTTTATGCATAATATGTGCCCAAAGTCTGGTAAATCCTAGGTTTTACTGGTAAAACATAGCTTTTACCATGGCTTTTAAAAAACAAAATTGGTTACAAGTGGCTTGGTAAAAGTCCGCAATATGCTTTAACATGATTCCAGTTCACCCTTTTACCAAGCCTTTACAGTAAAACCTAGGAATTACAAACACCTTTCGGTAAAAGCCCGAAACGAGGGATTTAAATTGACTCTGAATAAACCCACGCATGCAAATTTCCTTCCTTATTTGCGCCATTTGCAGTCTAGCTCCAAGCAAAGTAAACAAGTGGCTATGATCTAAAATGGAAGCAGTTTGTTTACATTTCAACATATTTTGTGTTTTTTATTTTGCTGAAGGAAATGAGTGATGTTATGCAGAAAACATTTTATGACATTTACCTGAATCTGTAAAAAATAAACACAATAACAGCTTTTATTTAATAAATGAAGTGAAAGAAGCAAAATGTGTGAAGAAAAAACAAATGGTTCATTGCAGAAGTTTGAAACGCTACGATATTCGAAAATTTGGAGGACAGGACAAACTTACAGCACCACTATCTTCAGAAAAAGCAGAAATCCTGTATTATGTTACAAGTGATGAAATCCTCAATGTCATACATGACGCTCATATCGCAGTTGGCCATGGGGAAGAATCCATATGATTAAGCACCTGAATCCCAAGTACAAGAATGTAATAGTAGAATCTATCACCATGCATTTGAAACCATTTCAGAAAAAACAAAGAAACTGAAAAAGGGGATTGTAATCAAACCAGTTGTGCATAGCGAAATGAATTTTCGATGCCAAATAGACCTAAGAGATATGCAGTTCAATCCTGATCGTGATGTAAAATTTATTTTGGTGTATCAAGATCATCTTACCAAATTCGTTTTACTCCATTTTTAAAACACACACACACACACACACACACAGCACATTAAATCACTATTACTTGTCTCCCATTATGATATGATAATAAAACTGGTTCTGTTTGCATATGGAAAATCTTTGCAGTTATTCTTATCACTGAGCATATGGGATATCCATTCACTACCAAGCCAATACATTTTAAGGGATGCTAAAACTGTTGACCAAGAAATGGTCATCTTTTTTGAAATTTCCTCAGTTGCTTGATGAGGACCTTCTTCCTCAATAACCAGAAAACATTTGCATCAAAGGTGTGAAAAGCCACTTTTTCAAGCATCTTCAAGGTCAAAACTGCCAATATGAAATACGTTGAGACATTGTTGACATTTGCAAATATCTAAATAATTTACATAAAGTGGGCTGACATTCACTGTTAGAGTAACTGTATTATGACCACAAGCCTAATCAGAGCTCCTTGAAGCACCATTATTCATTTTGTAAAGGGTATTAAATGTTCTATTAAAATCTCAGTTGAAAGAACAACATATGTGCACTTTAACAACCTGAATTGGAATGAGATCAATGCTACAGCAAACCTAACAAAAATACCAAAATTCTATGCCTCTAAAAATAACATTATTTATGTGCCCTTATTAAAAATGTAATACAAGTATGATTTAAAGAGAAAGCTGCATTTATGATGAATACATTTCTTAAGAAAGACTTGTATAATAACACCCACATTAATGAAATTAATAATATCATTTTGAGCTATAATTAAAGTCAAAAAGAAAAAAAAAAATGGTTTAAAGGTTCACATGAAATAGCAAGCAAGAGGCTCAAAGTACTCTCAGTTGCAGGTATTCTTTTCCTAAAACACACATTTACACAGGGTGTTTAAACAAAGATAGGATAAATTTAAAGAGGTTGAAGAAAACTTCAGAGCAATTTTTTTTATTAAGTTAAAAATAAAATGTAAAAATTCTTGACGTGAAGACAAGCAGCGAAGGCACAACCACAGTGACACAAAAAATGGGGGGAGGGGGGGATTAAAAAATAAAAATTGAAAGATTTCAGATTTTATATTACACTCAAAGAGGCCTTTTTTAAATGTTATGTGTATTACTTTTATTTATTAAATATAATGTTCTTCACACTTAAACCACATAAAATTCAATTCAACAGCAATTTCAAAAATATTTAAAAACGGCATATCTTTAGAATTTCCGATACACATTCTTGCACACTGGAGATAAAAGTCTTTTTTTATGTACAGTGTTCCACTCCTAACTTTGAAATCACCGAGTTTGTTAATCAAAAATTTGTTCCAAGTTTTATAAAATATGAAATACACTGGTGTGCAAAAATTAAGGACGAAATCGAAAAATTAGCATATCAACTGAACGAAGAGGCAGAGCGGACAGAAAGACCAATCAGGAGATTAAGTATGGTGATGTACAGTAGCACATGCGCAGATATGCAGGTAGACGTAATGGGAGAGTGTCTGAGTAGTATAAAGCATGTTGTCGGTGTAAGATCAGTATTTCTGGCAAAGAGATTGCACGCCGTATAGCAGTTAAAATTACACCGAGTTGCTGCCTCAGCGAGAAATGGCGAATAATCAATCTGTTAGACGACATCTGAATGCTTTTACCCGAGGTCAAATCATTGGGAAGTTGGAGGAAGGCCGCAGTGTGACAAGTGTGGTTGCAGAGTTCGGAATTGCGCACAGCACCGTTTCACAACTTTGGAGACAATTTCAAACTACAGGAACAGCTATCTGGGGGTTTAGTAGTGGTCGTCCACGAGGAACCACACTCGCAGATCACCGGTATATAACCTTACAGGCCAGAAGAAACAGGCGGCAGACAGCGGGAGAAATCGCTAGACACACGACACAGGCAACTGGACGACCGACATCGCGTTTTACCGTGGCCAGAAGACTGCACGGTGGTGGTCTGTTTGCACAACGACCTGTACGGTGTGTACCTCTAACGCCTGCCCATTGGAGAAGGCGTTCTCTGTTGGTGCCGGGAACACCGGAATTGGAGAGACAATGAATGGGGACGAGTACTCTTTACAGATGAGAGCAGATTCAGTCTGAGTAGCGCATACTCATCTGGAGAGAGCGGGGAAGCCACAACCATCCCTCGAACATCATTGAAAGGGACAGGTATGGAGGTGGCGGTGTTCTCGTTTGGGGAGGCATCATGCTTGGTAGTTGTACAGATCTTCACATCTTTGATGCAGGTTCAGTCAACGGGACCCGTTATTGTAATGAGATTCTTCTTCCATATGTGCGTTTTTTTAGAGGCGCTATGGGTCCGCAGTTCCTTTTCATGGACGACAATGCACCATATCATCGCACAGTAGCTGCCGAACAGCTCTTAGAGAGTGAGGATATTGAACGTATGGATTGGCCGGCACGATCTCCGGATCTCAATCCCATCGAGCATGTATGGGATTTTCTAGGCAGACGCTTGGCAGCTCGTACCTTACCACCAGTAACGATTCTGGAGCTTCGATTGGCGCTGCAAGACGAATGGGCAGCAATGCCTCAACAACTCATTGACACCCTCATTCTCAGCATGGGCAGACGCTGTGAAACCTGCCTAGCAGTCAGGGGAGATCATATCCCCTATTAAAGACTGGATGTTTCTTGCTGGACACCCATCACAGGGATGTTTCGGCCTTCAGTCGCATTGCACTCCATGCTACTTTTTCAATAAAGCTTCTTTTTATCCCTCTGATTTCTCTTTGAGTAAGTGTTGCTTACATTACTCATGTCCTTACGTATTGGGGATCTTACGGTATTAAATGTGTTGATTTGGAAAGCTTTTGTACAAAGTTATATTGAAAAAACCGTCTCGTCCTTAATTTTTGCACACCAGTGTTGTTGACGTCAAAGGCACCATCTGTGAAAAATATGTAATATTTGTGTTCTAAAACCATGCGCTGATGTTTTTATAGTGCCACCTTGCGCCCACTTGTATTGAGTTTTGAGTGTGTTCTGAGACGCCGCCGAGAGATGTGAACTAACTATGCGGCTTTTTGAGTAATTAATAAATTTTAGTATATAGTCCATTTTTGAGTTTTTGTGTAAAGTGATTTATTTAATTATGAGTTTTACTGAGCTATTGACGGGCCCATTATTGGTCCGTCGAGCCGGAGCTCGAAAACTTGTGGATTACTCTTAAATAGAAGGCATGTGGCCTTAATTGTAATAACTGTGTAATTGAAAAAGTAGATTGAAAATGTTTAAAAGTGCAAAAAAAGATGATTATCAGCGTATTGCTGTAGAGCTGAATTTAGACATTTCAGAAGCGAAAACTACATCAGATTTAACTGATATAATAAAAAACAGTGAAAGCTATAAGAAGGATCCTGTATTAGTTGAAGGTATAACTAATAATATCATCGATGAAAGGAAAAGTGACGAGAGCCGTTTGCTCGAACTTGAGAAATTGAAAACGGAACGAGCGAAATTGGAACTAGAACTTGCGAAGTTGCGAGCAGAATCAAAGAGTGAAAACCTCATAGAATATGAGAAAAGAGAAAATGTAGAATCTCTTGACTCTCTTATTAAAAGTATACGCACATTAACAACTAAAATTCCAATTAGACTGGAAGGTTGGGGTTATTTCTTTTCATCGTTAGAAAGGGCATTCATTTCAAAAAGTGTTCCAGAGAAATTTAAATCGGAAATTCTTCTAAATTTGTTGGGAGATAAAGCCACAAATGTTATTACATACATTAAAGACGACGAATTAGGAGATTATTTGAATGTTAATGAAATAGTACTAAGAGAGTTCGAACCATTTCCCCAAATTTGTTTAGAAAATTTTAGGAAGACACTACGAATGACGAATGAAACTTATGTGGAGTTCGCGTCTAGATTAACCACGAGTTGGGATTATTATTTGAAACAGAAAGGTAAATAAATGACTTTGAAACATTAAAACAATTAATGATTTCTGATAAAATATGTCAAACACTTGATAAAGAGGTTATGTGTTTTATAAATGTAAGGCAAGAAAATTCTTGGTTTAAACCTGTAGAATTGGCGAAGGAGATAGATTTATATTATACATCAAAACCTGTAGTGGATAATTCTAGGTTGAGTAATAAAAACAGTTATCCTAAAAATATGTCAAAGGTATTTCTAACTGATATAAAAAATTCGAAATGTATTTTATCATGCAATGAAATTCATCCTTTGTCCAAATGCCCTGTTTATAAAAACATGACAGTTAGGGATAGAGCTGGGCTAGTGAAATCGAAACAGCTGTGTTTCAACTGTTTAGGAAATCATAAAGTGATTAATTGCAGCAATAAATTCTCTTGCAGTATTTGCAAAAAGAAACATCACATGACACTCCATTTCCCTCCGGAACGAAAAATAAACATAGTTGTGCAGGCATCATTTGAACCTCTGCAAGCTAAAACGAGTACCGATCAAAATTTATTATCAACAACGTGCAATCTTGCAAATGAAATAAAAGCTGTCTTACTCAGCACTTTTGTTTTTTTAATTAAAGATGTATCGGGTAACTTTTTTAGGGTTACAGGTTTGTTAGATGTGCTAATTCAAATTTTATGAGCAAAAGGTTAGCAGATTTGCTTCAATTAAAGGGAGAAAAGACTAACATTTCTGTTTCAGGATTAAATAATTTGTCTTTGCATATAAAATCTAGAGTTAGTGCAACTATTTTAAATAGAGACAAGAGTTTCGATTTAAGTTTAAATTTTTTGGTGGTTCCTAAAATAACAGAATATACGCCCTCTAGGCCTCTTGAAATTAATGTTTCATCTTTAGATAATATCAATTTAGCAGATGACAAAGTTTTTGAGCCAGGCCCAATTGAATTTCTGATAGGTGCAGAACATTTCTATGAGCTTTTAAAACCAGGTCAAATTTCCCTTCAGGATTCAAATTTAAGATTACAAAATAGTGTTTTCGGCTATGTTGTAAGTGGGACTCTTCCTGCTAAAGGGGAAAGTAAATTACATTGTGGGGTTATTACAGATAATTTTGAGTTAGAAAGAGCAGTAAGAAAGTTTTGGGAAATCGAAAACGTAGAAAGAGAGTCTGAGATTTCTAAGAGTAAAGAAGCAGAAATTTGTGAACAGCATTTTCTCAAAAACTATTCTAGGGCTGAAACCAGAAAATATGTAGTCAAGATACCGTTTAAGGAAGATCTAATGTGTTTAGGGAATTCGAAACAAATCGTGCTTGAGAGGTTGAACTCGTTGTGGACACGTTTAAGTAAGGATGAAAATTACTCATTATTGTACTCTGATTTTCTACATGAATACAGTGAACTAGGTCACATGACTGAAGTGAAAGATGAAGATGAGCAAGAGGGGAAGTATTATATTCCACACCTTGGCATTTATCGCCCTGAGAAAAGTTCGACACCTTTGAGAGTAGCGTTCAATGCTTCAACTTCAATGTCAAAAAGTAACTCATTGAATTCAATTCAGTATAATGGTGGTGTAATTCAAGAGGGCTTGTTTTCAATTATGGTACGTTTCTGAAAACATATTTATGCTTTTACAGCGGATATCAAAAAGATGTACCAAATGATATCAATTCATCCTACTCAAAGGCAGCTACAGAGAATTTTGTGGAAAGAGTCAATTAATGGTCCAGTTAAAACTTTAGAGTTGAACACAGTCACCTATGGCACAGTAAGTGCACCTTTTTTTGCCATGAGAACATTACGTCAGCTTGCTATAGATGAGTTCACAAATTTTCCATTAGCAGCTGCAGTTCTACAGAGTGATTTTTACAAGGATGATGTTCTAACAGGGTCCAGTTCATTGAGTTTGGCAAAAGAGCAGCGTGAATTAATTGAGATTTTAAAAAGTGCAACTATGACTCTGTACAAATGGTGTAGCAACAATCCGGAGCTTGCAGTTAACATTGATGATGAATACACATTTCAGTGCACAAATGAAGTTTCAGCCCTTGGTGTTTCCTGGAAAGCAGATAAAGATTGTTTTAATTTTAAAGTGAAACTAGAAAATGAGTCTAAAATTACTAAAAGCAAGTTTTGTCAACAATAGCAAGAATCTTTGACCCACTTGGTTTATTGGGTCCCGTGATAGCTAAAGCTAAAATATTTCTTCAGAGACTATGGGTTTTGAAGCTCAATTGGGACGATCATCTACCTAATAAAGAAGCCAAAGAATGGCAACAGGTTTTCTCTGAACTACCACAAATATGTAAATTAGAAATTAACAGATGCATTCTTGTCGCAGAAGCAATTGTTATTGAGTTACATGGATTTTGTGATGCCTCCGAGTTAGCTTATGGAGCTGTAGTTTATTGTAAATCCATCTCCCAATACGATGAAGTGGTGATAAGGCTGGTAACAAGTAAATCAAAAGTTTCTCCTATAAAGCAAGTTACTATACCAAGATTAGTTATGCGCAACTGTATTGCTTGCGAAGTTAATGACTCGAGTAATATCTGCTCCGAAACTTAATGTGAATAATGTATTTTTCTGGAGTGACTCTTCGATAGTTTTGGCTTGGCTGAAAAAGGAGCCCTGTTGTATGAAAACTTTTGTGCTAATCGAGTTGCGGTGGTTCAAGAAATGACGGAGGTGCAACAGTGGCATCACGTCCCATCTAAACAGAACCCTGCGGATCTCATATCAAGAGGTGCTGATCCGGTCAAACTTCAACTGTGTGAACTGTGGTGGAGTGGTCCCCCATTTCTTCTTCAACCTGTGATGACTAAGTGCCAAGATGATATCCCTAAGGAGTCCGAAGAACTGTATCTTCGTGAATTAAAACCACCAGCAGTAAGTGAAATATGTGCACTTATTAACACTTATGAGCCATTAGATGTCATCAATAATTGTTCATCTTACAACAAATTGCTAAGAGTGGTGGCTTGGTGCAAGAGATTCTTGCATAACACCAGGCATCCATTGCATGCTACACGCGGAACGTTGACAACCAGTGAACTTTCTAGTGCGTTATTGTGTATTGTGAAAAACATTCAAAGGACTTCATTTGTGACAGAAATCCAGTGCTTAGAAAAGGGTTCTCCTATTCCTAATAGTAGTAAACTATTGAATTTGTGTCCATTTTTAGATCATGATGGAGTACTCAGAGTGGGTGACAGACTAAAAAACAGTGACTTAAGTGAAATGAGAAAACATCGTACGATTCTGTGAACTAAACATAATTTTACTATAATTGTGATTAATCATTTTCATGTTCTTTATTTTCATGCAGGTGCTGAAACAACCCTATCACTTACAAGGAGTAAATTTTGGATTGTTTCTGCAAGAAATTTAATTAGAAAAATTATATTTAATTGTATGATTTGTAAAAAGGTAAATTCTAGGTCTGTGCAGCAACAGATGGCTGACTTACCAGCTGCGAGAGTTTTTGCGAAAACAGGTCTCGATTTCTGTGGTCCATTTCTGGTAAAAAATTTCGTAGGTAGAAGTAAACAGGTAAGAAAAGTATTTGTATGTATTTTTGTATGTTTCACTACAAAGGCCTTGCACTTTGAAATTGTTAATGGTTTAACAAGTGCAGCATTTATAGCAGCACTTAAAACGCTTTATTGCCAGGCGAGGTAAACCCTCAGATATTTTCAGTGATAATGGCAGAAATTTTGTGGGTGCTCATAGAGAATTAAGAGCGATTTTAAAATCTTTATTTAAGGATAAAAAGTGAGGAAGAAATCAAAGGTTATTTGGCTACTGAAGGCATAAATTGGCATTTTAATCCTCCCTCTACTCCCCACTTTGGAGGTTTATGGGAAGCTAGTGTAAAATCCCTTAAATATCACTTGAAACGTGTGGTGGGAAAAACAATTCTAACTTATGAATAATTTTTTACTCTGATTGTTCAAATTGAATCTGTACTTAATTCTCGTCCTCTTCGTCCCAAATCAATTTATCAAATGATCCAAATGATGTAGAGGCATTGACACCTCACTTTCTTATTGGTTCATCTTTAATTGCATTGCCTGAACCTAATTTTACAGAGATTCCTATAAATCGGATAACTAGATGGCAAATGGTTCAAAAATTAAATCAAAATTTTTGGAAAAAATGGTCGTTTGAATATTTAAACAAACTTTTAAATAGACCTAAATGGTATAAAGGAAAAGTAGAAATGAAGGAAGGAGATTTAGTTTTAGTAAAAGATTCGGATAATTACTCTCCTTTAAAGTGGCATTTAGCACGAATTATTAAAACCCATCCAGGTCAAGATAATATTATTCGAGTTGTGACACTTAAAGATAAAAATGGAACCTATAAAAGGCCAATCACAAAAATTGTACCTTTGCCTTTTGTTAATGAAAAAGTTTCAGTTACTTAAATTGTATTTCTAGTTAATTATCAAGTTTGAGTTTGTATAATTGTATAACCATCATTATTATTATCTTGGAGTGTTGTGTTTGTATTTTATAACTTGTGTTCGAAATTTATTGTTGAATGTAACATTCAAGGCCGGGCTGGATGTTGATGCCAAAGATGCCATCTGTGAAAAATATGTAATATTTGTGTTCTAAAACCATTATGCTGATGTTTTTATAGCACCACCTTGCGGCCACTTGTATTGAGTTTTGAGTGTGTTCTGAGACGCCGCCGAGAGATGTGAACTAACTATGCGGCTTTTTGAGTAATTAATAAATTTTAGTATACAGTCCATTTTTGAGTTTTTGTGTAAAGTGATTTATTTAATTATGAGTTTTACTGAGCTATTGACGGGCCCAAGTGTAGATAATAAAAATAAATATTTGGGCTTCCAGGTGCCCATGTTCAGGTGGACAATCATGCTATTCAGAATTTGATGGCTCTAGGTCCCATAATTTTTTTCACAATGTGAGAACATACATACATTCATGCAGATTCTTCATTTAATTTCTTCAAAATACAATACAAGGCGATAATATTTGGTGGCAACAATTTAACAAGTGATATGCCATTTGCATTAGTGAACCAATGCAAATGTCGTTTTGAGACTAATAGCCTTTCTGAGCTAACGCTCCTTTGGGCTAAAAGTAACTTTTACCATTAATAATTACAGTAACTGCTTGAAAGGGTAACCACCATCATATATAACAATGAAGGAGAAAGACTGAGAGACTTTCTTGTATACACCAAACATCCTGTATGCAACTGCAACACCAACCCATATTCTGGCAGAGTTCCTCATCAAACTCAATAAAGTCTCACAGATGAGGCTCATGAGATGTACCACAAAAAAAAAAAAAAAAAAAAAAAAAAAAAAAAGGATTCAGCAGATCAGCGATTAAAGAAAAATCTTACATTTTTTGTATTTGCAAAACTGCTACTTGTAGGTAATTAAGTCTTCTTTGAACCTTTACATTTAATTCTTAAATGTGTATTCTACGGGAAAAAATATTTCAGTATATTCTGCCACCTTTTTTAAGATTGTTCTATTTTTTTAATATATCCTGTATTTTATTTCAAAGCATAATAATTAAAAAAAAAGCTTGCACAAAACATGTAATATTGACATTATTTCATATGTCAGTTTAATTTACAGCTGTTATCAAAATTAAAGGATAATGACAGAAATAAAATGTAACTGATACTTAATGATTGTTTGCAAAATTGTGAAATTAAAATCAAACTTATGAAAATTGAAATGATGGAAAAATTAAATCACTTATTGTGGAAAATGTTTTTAATTAATATAGTGTACGATCATCTCAGACAGATACGCATACCTCACATCTTGATTTCATCGACTTTACGAAAACATTGATCAAGTCAATTGATGAGGCTGACCACTATCATACATTAGCAAACATTCTGGGCCAACAGCATCCCTAAACAGTCTAACTTAAAGTTCTAATACGTCATCTACATGTCTCTGAGTGGTTACAGATCCTCCTTGAAAAGATATGCAGCTCAGTGCGGCCATTTGTCATGATTTCTTCCCAAACCATTAAACCATGATTGCAGTAATGAGATATTCCATGGACAAGAGAAGGCGAGTTGCATGTTTCTTCCTCTTTCCAGATTAGAATATGTCTAAAATCGCTGTTCAGACTATATCTGGATTTGTCAGTAAACAATACTTGGGCCCAGTCATCTTAACTGCATTGAACATGATGACGCCACCAGTTTAAATGGGCCCCTCTGGAAGATGGAATGAGTGGAACTCAAAACATTGGTTTTCTTACATACAGTCCAAGCTCGTTAAGCCTCTGCACAGCAGTAGAAAGGCTAATTTGAGTTCCTGTGGCAGTCTGAAGGTCTAAAACCAAATTTCTTGTAGTTGCTTCATGGTTTCTTCGAGCCAACAATGACAGAAAACAAGTTTCTGACACAGTTGTTGCTTTTGATCACCCTTGATCAAGTTGTCTATCAACTGATCCAGTGCTTTAAAAATAGGCACCAGACTCTTGACATGACACTTTGAGGGATATTCAAATCTTGGGCGACCCCCATTTGTGTTTTATCTACCTCGATTCTACCAATTATCTGCCACTTTTGACCTTCACTTAAATGAGGCTTTTGAGCTATAACTACTGAATACTGATCATTCTCAGTAACCACATTCACTTTAAACAACACTACAGACCGGAATTCCAACATGCATCCATTGTGCATCACACTGTCAAACACCAA
This sequence comes from Stegodyphus dumicola, assembly GCF_044657685.1. Taxonomy (NCBI): domain Eukaryota; kingdom Metazoa; phylum Arthropoda; class Arachnida; order Araneae; family Eresidae; genus Stegodyphus; species Stegodyphus dumicola. The sequence continues at coordinate 126,785,069 of NC_140771.1, read as the reverse complement.
ATTTGCATATTTATGATGCTAATATATGCACAAAAGTGCAAATTTGTATTCAATTGAATTTAATTAACATAACTAATTACAGCTCTGGGCATTGGTTGCAACATTAACCTAGTGAGCATATTTTTTCTCACTATCCTTTAATTTTGATAACCAGTGTATATATTGATATGAAGCAAAAAACAAAAACTAACACAAAGTTTTTTAATTTCATTTTATAAAACACTAAATGAAAGAAACTGATTAATTACCTTGTAGTCTTCTTCAAAAGATTTTAAATTCATGACTTGCTTTTCAAGCTCTTCAATTTTTCCAGATAACTGAACTAATTCTTCAGCCATTGATTCTTTTAATTTTTCTAATTTGGAAATTTCACACTGCAACAAAAATAATTTAAATGCATTTCTTGAAGCTAATCTAACAGCATTAAATTTCATGAAAGGTCTAATTTATAGAATTATATAAAAAATTTGCACAGCTAGAAAAATATTTTTAATCTTCACACATATATAACAAAATACAAATATAGTTTGAAGATCATATTTAATAACAGATATGCCCTTAAAGTGATGAAATTGTATTTTGAGATTTATTTACAGAATCACTTGAATGAAACAAAATGTGAAGAAATAACATTTTTTACTGAAACATAAAAACTCCTTCAAGTTAATGTGACAGATTAACTTGTCCTCATAATTTCAAAATCGTTATGGAATAATAAAATCAAAGCTGTTAAATGTAATTAACAGTAATTTCAGCCTTTAAGAAAATAATACTAAGAGATAATGAAACTACTGCAGTCAAGTGTCAGCAACATAAGTAGTTGCCAAGGACACAATCAAGAATCTCCCACCTCCAAGAAAGTGAAAATAATAAATACAAATTTTTCTCAGTCTGATATTTTTAATACTTTTCTGTCTGAGTGTCACTTGGGTTCAGCTTCTGACATTCTTGAGTTACAGCACTTTTTATCACTTTTTTTTTTTTTCTTTTCTCCTCAGATACCGACCGTTTAATTAAAGAAATATATAGATGACAACACTCAACCAAAGTTGAGCTAGAATCAGCATTTTACTGTTTGTTTCTGACACTGTGTTCTGACAGCAATTGTGTTTGACTGATCAAGATAAAAGTGTACGGAAAGTAGTAAAAGTAAGGAATGCCTGCTGAGGTAATTAGAGTGAATTACTGATACTGCTGTTGTTCATGAAATGAGCGACTGCATTTTAAAAATTTACTCATGTTTCATGCACATTTTCAGTGGTATATATTAAAACAGCATCATCCTACTTGCAACTTTTGAAACTATTTCTTAAGGAATCTTTTTTTCCTATATTGTCATTAGTCCCCCTACCTAATTTGGTGGCATTCCAGCTAATAGATCAAGCTACAGATGCCTCCAAAACGAGTCAGTTAAAAAAAAAAAAAATAAATAAATAAAAATAAAAAAAAAAAAACAGGCCACCTCTCTTTTTTAGCTTAAGAGCCACTGGTGTTTAATGAATAGATTTCTAAAGGCAGTGTGAGGATGTTATCGAACATATAAAACAAACAAAAAAGATAGATTCACCTCAATTAGATTCTTCATTTTCAGCAGAAACCGAGAAATGCAGGAGGTGCACAACTCCCTAATTAACTTAGAAGGCCTTTTAACCAAAGAAGATATAGGCCAGAAGCTAGGTAAAAAAAAATTCACAATCAATTCTTAGGGCTTCCTAATATTGTTACTAAGGAAAATTCTAGGATAGCTCACTTAGCAAGACAGGTTGAACAGACACAGAATTTAGAGGATTTAGTACAGGGTTTGTTAGTTAAAGAAAGTAGGACTTGCAAAAACATAGAGAGAACAAGATCGGTAGCAGACAGAGATCCAGATTGAGATGACCACAGTCAAGAGGAAAGGAAGTGGTTCAAGAATATGTCCTATTGGTTTATCCCAAGAGCTCAAGGAGAAACTGGTCAAATAAATCCAATAGTCCAAATTAAAGATAAGGGTAAAAAATGTTAAAAAGATTAGCAAAGGAGGACTTCTGATCGAGATAACGAAGAAAGATTAATTAGCAATCCTGGAAAAGGTGATCAAAGAGAGAGTAAGAAACTAAAAGGACACCAAATATTCCCAAAAGTGCAGTCCGAGAATGATACTGTACAATGTCAACAAAGATATAAACCAAAATAATCTCAAACATCTGCTAGACTTAAAACAAAAAGGGCTAGAAGATGCAGAAATGGAAATGCACTTTATCATCAATGCATGCTATGGTCAGCAGTGGACCCAGCCATCTTTAAGTACTTAAATCTAAGAAAGTCAACATCCAATGTACAAAAATCAACATCAAGGAATTTCTAAAAATCGCACAATGTGTCAAGTGCCTGGGATTTAACCACAGAGGCAAAAATTACAGACAATAGCAGAAATCATTAGCTACCACTTCCTGCAGGATAATCCCTCAGAAGTTGGTGCAGTGTATGTGCAAACTAGAATAGAAGCAGAATTCCCACCAGAAACTGAAGATGGCATCCTTTTTACGATCCAGGAAGTGAGAAATGAAACAGCCTCAGCTAAAAAAGGGAAGGCCTCCGGCCTAGACACCCTCACGATCGAGACAGTAGGTGAACTTCGCTTAGCCAACGAGGATAAATTCTTAACTCTCTTATACAGCTGTCTTAACACGTTGACACTGGCCTGACCCATCAGTGGGTCATACTTGTCTGTTCCGTAGTGTGGCCTGACTCACCGGTACGTCATACTTTCTCTGTTCTGTGGGATGGCATGACCCACCGGTGGGTCATGTTTGATTGTTCCACGGGCCAGCATGACTCACCGATGGGTCACGCTTGTATATAAAAAAAATACTAAAATAAACTTGTATATCCGAAATTCAATTATTATATTATAAAATATATAATTTTACAATATAATAAATTAATTTAATAATTTTAACGTTATAATTCTTTAATTTTATAATTTGGCACTGCGCCACCGAACAAATTCCCCGCTAATTCAAGCGTTATTGCACGAAACGAACAATTATAAGGAATTATCCACACCGCATTATCAGTGTATTAAATATAGTTACTTCCCGACAGCATGGAAGAATGTAGAGTTAGTGCTGTTCCACAAAAAAGAGAAGGATGATAAGTCAAAACCCAGCTCATACTGCCCTTTTGCTTACTATTGACTTGACAGAAACTACTAAATAAACTCGTGATGCAAACCTAACACACCACCTGGAAAAGAATGGTCTTTAAAGTAACAGCCAATATAGCTTCAGGAAAGGATGAAGTACAATAGACACCCTTAATAGTCTGCAATACATAAAACTCAAAAATAAAGAATAGAAACTGCATATGTGTGTCATATCTTTAGATATAGCATCTGTGTTTAATCAGTTTCAGTGGCCAGTTGTTACCATATGGGTCACAAAGTTACCTACAGAAGAAACAGTGTCAACATCATGAAGACATACTTCAAAGGAGCACCTCAGAGGTTTAACATCAGCCCAGTGCTATGGAACATTATTGTCGACACAGCTTTACATTTGGATTTTCAGGGTATGGCACGAAATCAGGCTTACACTGATGACTTCATTCTAATTATAAAAGGAGGCAACAGAAGCATAATAGAAAGACAGGGGGCTCACACCTTAGAGATCCTTATGAAGCAGAGTGAAGATTGTAAGTTAAAGTTTAGAATACAGAAAATGAAAATTGTATGTTCTCAAAAGGGACCAAAATAGGTTCGAACACCCCAAGGATTAAGTGGCAAAACATCCCACTCATGAAGCAAGATATGCTAAGATACCTCGACAAAAAGCTCACCTGGATACCCCACCTCTCTGAAATAAGAGACAAATAAAATAATTAATAGCTTAAATTGAATGGTCAATGCCCAATGGGACGATTAACCAAGGAACTTTACCTGAGGGCTATAGAAAGAATAGTACTTGATAGCAGCACAGTCTGGATGACAGATATGGCAAGAGCTTGTGAAAAACTTTTACAAATCCAAAGGATAGCACTTTCGACAGCTTTTACGACCAAGTCTACAGCTACCCTGCAAATATTAGCAGGAACAATACTACTAGACTTGAAAGCACTTTTATGACAAACTATAGATTCTTCCATTATAAGCAACATGCAAGGATCAGAGGATGTACCATCATAAATAGTGACAATATTGAGATCAAGGCCAAAGAAACAAACTGCCACTTGTCACTAGTGATCAATGTTAAATGGACAAACAAAGACATGAAGAGACAGATTACAACATATACACAGATGAGTCAAAGATGAAAGAGAAGGTAGGAGCTGCTTTCATAACTTCTAAAGACAATGTAGAAGTCTACCACGAAAATTATCATCTGAGCAACCATGCCACATTTTTTCAAGCTGAGTCATATGCTCTAAGAGCAGCAGCCCTAAAACCTCAATTAGCTCTCACACAGGGAGCATCAGTGTACTGCAGGCTTTAAAAGAGCAAAAAGGACAATACACCGCAAAATGCTCTAGCTGATACACTTCTACCTCCTGATAATACTCCCACGATGTTAGCAGGGGACTTCAACGCGAAAAGTACAGCGTTGAACTGCCGGAGGGAAAACCCCAATGGCAATATTCTTCAAAATTATCTCATCAATCATCCGGTTGCGTTATACGCACCTGATGAATATACTTATCGACCGGCTAACATAACAAAATTGGATATTCTTGACTTAGCTATTACAACTACTTCCATCCCCATTACTCTAGATGTCGCACATGAATTGTCTTCAGATCACCTCCTGGTGATAGCAACACTTAGAGTTATCAAAAAAGACTCTTCATGCACTTGCAAAATTACGAACTGGATTACTCATGAAAATATCATGCAAGAAACAAAAATTGAGATGCAATATTTAAATAGCACGAATAACATTGACTGCACTGTCTCCTCCCTTACTGAAATTATTCAGAATGCGGTTGAGCAAGCGAGCAATACAATTCAGAAATTAGATAAAATCTTTCAATTTCCAAGTGAAATTCGACGGATAATGTGAGAGCGCAACCACCTCTGCAAAGCTTATCATCTCTCGTGGGATTCTGTTGCCAAACGAGAGATAAACCGCCTAAACAAGAGCATCAGAAAAGCAGTAAAATAACACAGCAATGACTTGTGGAGTGATAAAATCTCCCAAATTAACATCCAAGCCGGGTCGCTTTGGACTCTTATTAAAAATCTTCAGTCGAACTATGTTTCCAATCGCCCATTATTTTATAACGATGTTGTTGCTACCGCAAATCAAGAAAAAGCAGATATCTTTGCAACTCACTTGGCGACACAATTCGCACCAAATGAATGGCCGGTTAATAATGATTTCGAGATCTCGACTCTGTTAAGCTTAAGAGCTTAGACTGGTTTAATGCACCCACTGTAAGAAACCTGCCGAAATTTGCTACCCCTGCAGAAATAACAACATAAGAAAATAAATAACAACATAAGAAAACGCAAGACACGTAAAGCACTTAAAAATGATGGAATTACCAATACTGCAATGAAGAAACTCTTATCATCTGTCATCAGCAAACTCACGAGCATTTTTAATCCATGTTTATCTCTATCCTACTTCCCAAAACAGTGGAAAAGGCCAATGCACTGCAAATGGCTAAAGTGATTTTAATTCCTAAACCCTTCAAAAACCACATGAAACCAGACGGATATTATCTGATCAGTTTGCTCCCTATACTAGGGAAAATATATGAGAGGATTATCTTAAAATGCATGCAACCCCACTTGGCACGTTTGCCGCCGGAGCAGTTTGGCTTCCGTGCAAAATTATCGACTACGAAACAACTGGTTAGAATATCAGAATTTGTAGGTGCTGCCTTGCATAATAAACAGTGCACTGCTGTCCTCATGCAGGATGTGGTGAAAGCTTTCAACCGCGTCTGGCATGAGGGGCTTATCTTCTGTCATTTTGAAAGAGAACTTATTCTTACAATCCATTCCTTTATTTCCGATCGCACTTTTTATGCTTGTGTGAATGGTGCAAACTCTAAGGAACAACGTATTCTCAGTGGATTTCCACAAGGGTATATTGTCGGACCAATTTTGTACCTGTTCTATGCTTCAGACTTTCCGAAGATTAATCAAAACAACTCCATCCTTGCTTGTTATGCGGATGATACTGCTCTGGCGGTTAAATCTGCTAATTTCAATCATGCTGTGAAAACATTCAAAAAATTTATTCCCAATATTAAAGACTGGTGTGCGAACTAGAAGGTTAAAATTAACGCCACAAAATCACAGCTCATGATTATCCGCAGGAAAAAGCGTAATGCTGTAATCAAGAAAAATCTCACGCTAATCAATGAAGTAGTGGCGGTGGTTTCTACTGCAAAATACCTGGGAATAATCTTCAATGACCGTTTTACATGGACGCATCACATTAATAATGTGCATGACAGGGCGACCTGTGTTATGAAATGCTTACTTCCGATTATTGGTAAGTACTCGAAACAGGATCTTGACAAGAAAAAGTTAATCTACATATCTGTCATCTGACCAATAATGACTTACGCCTCCCCGGCGTGGACTACTGCTACTAAATCTGATCTCGATAAACTACAGAAGGTACAGAATAGATACCTTAGAATCATCACTAATGCTCACTTCTTCGTGAGGAATAAATGCCTACATGATGATTTGAAAATTGACACTATTACTAAACATCTTGGCAAGCTTAACAGGCAATTTTACCAGGCTGCGAAAGATTGCAATGTTATGAATTATTTTAATGTATTCACCTATGAAATTCTCAATGAGGACCGTTATTTATGACCTTTTAGTGCTTTCACGTTATGGGAAAACGAAGACTTCCCAACTTAGCGGTTTTACACACTCTCAAGCAGTGTTTGTTTTGGTCACAACCTGGGAGGATGACCCCCATGTGACTAGTCGCTGACGCTTGACAAGCTTACTGTAAATACTGTAGTGCTTCCTTTGCATTTCTTCTATTTTATCACATGAATTTTGTATCCTAGTAGTCGAGGAAAACTTGATTCTCACTGTATTATTACTTATTTATTTTTACTTTTATGTTTTCTGTGTTTATCGGACTCTGTGGACAGTAACCAATCGGACTTTTCGATGGGCATAACCCATGTGACTCTAACAGTGAGGACTTTTTTTTTATCTGATATGGACTGAATTTTGCTTTTTATTGTACCAATCCTCATTTTTATTATTATATACCTCTTCCTATGCTGGGAAAAATATGATTACTATGCTTTTTCACTATTTTATTTTATTTAATGCAAGTTACTCTGTAACGTGGACTCTGCGGCCAAACACCAATTAGATGCAGCCATGAAGATCACCCCCTTCTTACTATGTAGTCAGGATATATCTTATTATTTACCATATTTTCACTATTACGCCTGTTTTGTAAGCAAAAAATCATTTTATATTTTATTTTGCATATTTTGCTGCATCCTCTATACTTTAGGATGCTGGAATTTCCTCCTGAACTACCATTCCTCCTGTCTCCATGCCTACGTGACCTGGCATCACACCCCTCTCGTCTCCTACTACATTTGAGCACCTGCTAGCAACTACATTTCATGACAGCTGCCAAAAGCTAGACTTTCTAGCTAAGCCCGACGAACAGCGGTAAATGGAATGTACACAGAGACTGTGAGAGAACTTAACCTAGAAAGAGAAAAAAAGACGTGAAACTCCAGTCTCAGAGGAGGCAGCAAAAGGTAGAATTAAGAAAGCCCTTCTCGAGTAGTAGCAATTAAGATGGTCAAACGAAGACACAGGAAGATTCACTCATGATATTTTTCCAGCGTCGGCCCAATGAGAATCAAGTATAACCAATACTATGTTCACGCCGGTACTAATTATGGAAAATTCCCAGCATACTATGTCGATATGAATATCAAATGCATCTTCGGCACAGCAGGTCCAAGTGCTGACAACATCCACTACCTTAAAGATTGCTCAAGTACAAGCCAGCTAAGAGCTTCTTATTTTCCACTGAAGTTCAATTGTCAGCAATCTTTAAAGACTACTACTGTTTTAAAGGCACCATCATCATTATCTCTTCATCAATAAAAAACCTGCATATTACAGTAGAAAAATAAATGTAACAGGTCAAAGAAATTAAAAATGAAGTTTGATATATAAAATGTGAGACTCTGTTAAAAGTATATTGCTGGAATCATTTCCTAACTTAATTGCATACTTTTGCTCCAGTGTGCAACTTTTATTGCATAAATTTTATGAATTATATTATTATTCTAATACCAAATTTCATAAATTTAGCCTAAGCTAAGCTCTAAACTAGCCTACATTCTATTTTCTCTAATGTGTCATTTCTAACAATGCCATACAAAATATTATGAAATAATTACAGAAAATAATACATTCATACAGGCATTGTTTACTTACATTGTCTAATTTGTAACAGCACTGGATTAAGAGTTTACTACCAACACTAATGAATGCATTATGGTTTAAATAATTTCCAGAAATCAGATAGTAAATTTTTCTTAAAATATTTTCTAACTATAATGATATTATTTAGTGGGTACACTTATGATAACATACGGAAAGTAAATTAATTTTCTTCTCACTGAAAAGACAAAAAAATAAATAAAAAAGTAAGTGAATAATAAATAAACATTTTCAAGAATATATTAAAAAGGGCACATATTATATAATTTTTATTTTAAATTAAAAAAAATCAATTATATTTCATGATTATTCCATAATATATATAATATACAAAAAGACAGGTTATACATTTTTCATTTATACACCTTTTTATTCCTGTCCCAATTAACTTCTATTCATATTGATAAAAAATACTTTCTTTGCATGAAACATAACGTTGATTAAATATCCCTACTTTTTTTTTTATAGTTTATTCATCAGTATTTCTTTTCGCAGCTCCAGCTTCTCTGAAACTAAATTTTCTTTTTGGTAACTTTTAGAAGCTTTATTTTGGTAACAAGGCATGAAAGAAAGATGTGGAATATCTCAGATTGGGCAAGGTTTTAAATCTGGATCGCTGATAGAAAAAAATTTGTTTGGATTTTAGTCTTTTAACTAAGGAAGTTTGTTGATGGGACATACTTCATTCTTGTGCTACATAATAAGAAAGTTTAAATTCTGTAAGTGAACTACTGTTCCTTATTTTCATTGTTAGTGTCTTGCTTAAGCCTCAAAATTCCAATTGTCGACAAGATCCCACTTCAAAATGTTTTCTTTAAAAACATTAAAATCCAGATCTATGCTAACGCTTAGAAGACAGGTGACCTATTTATAGGCCAGAGTTTCAGAGTCTCAAAAAGACAGCTGTGGCCAAAGTTTCGGCCAGAGAAATTCTCCCCTCCCAATTAGGGTGCGGAGATAGTCACTGTTCGAAAACCTTCCCCTGCCACTTGTTTGATGACCTCTGCACCTCACAACTATGGCGTTTCATAAATTACCTTTCATTTTCCCTCAACAGTGCAATGTTACCTTTAGGCAAAAACTTTCAGTTGTGTTTATTATGATTAACTTCCTGTCTAGAATTTTACATAAGTAACCTAACCATACTAATATGCATATGAGTATGGTATATATGTATGCAGATGAGGTGATGTGTGCATATGCAACACAAACGTGAATGTGCAACATGCATGTAAGCTAATTGCACATGTGTATGTAAAAAGATATACGTACATGCGAATAAAAGCATACACATGCACATATGTGTAAGTACCTTGTATATATGATAACTTCGTATATGTATAGATGTACCCATACAACTATGTGTCACAGAAATCAATGAAAATCACAGATTTAAATTCAAATATTAAATTAATTTATGTTATTATGCACGATGAAATGCAATAATATTCCAATTATTGATGATATTATGGAAAGAGACTAATTCCTCTTATAAAGTCAGAACTTTCTATGAGATCAACAAGTAATTACTCATGCGTTTGCTTTCTATATTTAATATTATTTCTATATTTATTATATTCTACATTTAATATATATTTCTATATTATATTCTATATTTAATATATATTTCTATATTTATTATTATTTTCTATATATAAATATTTGCAAATCCAAAATGTGGCAAGAGAGCAAAATGTGCAAATTTTGCTTCCTACAGTTTTACAGCATTTACTAAGATTTTACTTTAAAAAAAATCTTTCACTGAATTAGCATTTACTCTTCATTTCTTAAGAGATAATTAAAATGAATATTAATAATTAAAATATAAATACATATGTATCCTTGTATCCTTTTGCTTCAACCTTTTTCTTATAAGAAATTGTACCTGTATTGATAACAATCAGGTCATACCTTCGGTCAATTGAGTATTACCTAATGGCATATCAGTGAAGTTGATATACCCTGGTGGTTCTCGAAGGTTCTATTCTCTGCTGCAGCTAAATAAAACTTCTGTTTTTTTCTTCACACACATACAATGAACATATGGGCCAGTTACATTCAGAAAGTCCTTAACAAATGACCACAAGCGGCCGAGCAATAAAAATACCTGGACATTGTTAGTTCAGTCTGGGATTCGAATCCTGGCCAACGGGCTGGCTGCATGGCCGTTTTTGAGGTTTTTCCCATGTGCAACGTACATGCGAGCCAGTTTCTCTGAAAACATCTTCCATGAAGCATCCCTCCTTTTCTGTATAGTGCCTAATGGCAAATCACATAATAAATAAATAATAATAAATATAGTCCTTGAAGATGTTATTTTCCCATATAGGCAAACAGCAGTAGCATAATTTTGCGTATTCATACAATCTAATTCATTTGTACTACGTAATTTTATCTGTATTATCTTATTCCCTATTTTACCAAGAGAATGAATTACTTTTCTGCATAAGCCTTTTTTTAAAATTAAGAATGAAATTATCATCGTCATAAAGTAATAATGAGAAATCCTATTTTAATAAAATTTGTAATTTCAGTATTCCTCACATTCTTGTGCTTAATGAAACTGTGAGCTAAATTCTTGTGAAGTGACATGCATAATAGCATCTATATTTTAACAAGATAATTATCTGTTTATGAATATCCCAATCTTTATACACGTATAAAAAATTTTTTCAGAATATTTGGATTACGACCATGGCACAATGGGCTATCTGCCGAAGAGAGAAAGGGCTTCCTGGAGGACTTTTTAAGAAAAATTGGTTGATACTCATGTTACACATGACGCCACAGACAGCCAGCTTAGTTTAATGAAATGTGAACCAAACCTAGCTATCAGTGTTCATGGATTTCATAACTGGACTTCTGGTGGGTATATGTAAATAAGAAAACAAAGTTAATAAATCCACTTGACATTTTATGATATTAGCATTAATTTCAGCAATTTTTCAGTGTCATCAAAATGTATTCCCGCCTTTTTATTGTAATTTTTTTATTTAATATTGCTGTTTGAATCATGCAAAATACAATGCAATGCATTAAAATATAATCAATAAAATCCCTTTTTTTATAGGAAAGGAGCATATATATATATATATTTATTTAAACAAATTTAAATTTTAACAAACATGTATATACGTAAAAAAGCAAATTTAAAGTTAAAATAATTAAAAAATGTGCAAACATATAAAAGATTTAATTTTCGAACTAATCTACAATATCATTTAAATTCAGACAGCATAAGTAAATCAAGTGCAAAACCAAACCATGAAAATAAATTCACCAATTTAGCAAATTAAAATTAATCTAATTTTTTTTTTTTTTTAATGCATAAGTGAATGAATGTTGAGCAGGCAGGAGACAGACTTATCAAGGGGAAGTTGCCTTCAAACCTAACTCTCCAATCATTCAATTCGTGTTTCGTCATTCATGTAGGCAAGGGTAAAAGTCAAAACCAAAAGCAAAGAGTGAAGAATGTCCAAAAAGAAATACCAATAAAGTGGTACCTTTAGAAATTAGCAATTAAAAATTAAAGTTCTAAAAGGAAAATACCAATGAAGTTTTTTGAGAAATAAGCAATGTAAAATCAAGTATTAAATTAAACTTTAAAAAAAATTAATTTAGAAACCAATGCATTTTAGAAACCTTTGTCTACAGAAACCTCCTCGAAACGAATATGCATATCAATAAAAAGGGAACTAGACATAATTTATATAAACCAATAAGAAACAAAAAGAACTAATTCATAATTTAAAAAATATATATTTATACTTAAAAATATAATTTCATATCTAGAAAATACTTAAATACCACATAAAAAATATTAAAAAAATACTTAAAGCAAGTAAATAGTAAGTTTTAATTCAAACTTACCTACTATATTAGCCTTGGGGTCTGCAAAAGTATTTCCAAAGTGATGTAAGTGTGTTCTTCAAATTATATAGATGGCGCTTATGTAAGTAAAGTTGAGTGCCAAGCTGCTATCTTTGTTTTATTAAATTTTTTTTGCAAACTTTAATATTAAAATATTTAAATATAAATCTAGAAAAAATTAAATTAAATTAAATATCCTAAAAGTATGTAATTCAAGTTTTAATTTTAACTGATCAACTATTTATGGTAGGGAGTTAAGTAGCTGAGCCAATTAAGAGATGTAAGTTTGCTTTGCAAATATCATAAAAAGAGTACTAATTGAAGTAAAGTAGAGTTAAGTGGTTATTATGAATTAATAAATGTAAACTGTTTGTAATGTGAAATGTGTGTTCTGTTGCAAAATTGTGTAAATATTCCAAATAATAACGTTAAGTGAAAAATTTTTTGTGAAAATTGCAAATAATTAAAAAGTAATTAAGTAAAACTGAAATGTTTTACATTTTTTTTAAAAAAAAGTTTTAAAGTAAAATTTAAAAAGTCTTAAAATGTCTAAAAAATTCTTAAAAAAATTTCCCCCCAATTTATTTTTTTTGAAGTAAAAATTTTTTGAAATGAATTCTTTAAAAAACCTCTGAAAAATTCCCAGAAATTTCCCAAAAATTCCTTAAAAAAGTTAATTAAAAGTTATATTTAATGAAAGAAAATATTGAAAGTTTAATGAACTTGATTTCAACTGGTATATCAAAACTTAACTAAATACTGGCTAATGTATGGAAAATTAGAAGAACACTCAATTCGAGCTATAATTGAGACTTTTGAAAAGAGTTGGCCCTTTATTAGTAAAAGGAAAGAATCCAGTATTGATTAAATATGCATATTTACAAATTTATTTACAGTAAAAATTTACAAGATAATTCCTTTACTCTTCTATATCCTCCATTACCCTCCAGCTAAGGTTTAAGGTAATGTTATCATACCAAAAAGAGCCAAAAAATTATAAAGTAAAGTTAATGCCTGCCTTTTTAATACATAAATTAATAAATTTTGGTGATACTTGGTTATCAACTTGAACATTAATTAGCTTTATTATTTCTTCCTTAAAATCTTCTATTTCAGTACATATATTTTTTATTCTGATTATTTAGCTATGAAACGTGTTTTCTATTACTTTTCTAGAGATATTACAGTTCCAATTAATTAGCTTAATAATATGAAAATGGAAATTCTTTTTTTTATCATATAATTTAATTTTGCTGTGTTTAATAATTAGCAAGTCTAGGTATTCAATAGTATCTTGATTCGTATTCGTTTTATTCAGCATTTGAGTCCTCATACAAGAAATTGTCCTCTGTACCATCCAGTGCATTACTAATGCCACACTTCTTAAGTGATTTAACCATTTTCTGTGTTCTCACAGCATGTCATGAAACTTTGACCCATTCACAAATGATGTATTCGACGCAGTATCAGCATATAAGACGGACTCCGTTTTTCAGAACTATTTTCACAGGAAAAAGGTGCGTCTTATATGGCAACAAATATGGTACTTAGCTATGAAATCTCACCATCATATGTTTTCTTAGTTGAGGGAGAAGAGTTACAGAAAAGTGAAAAAAATTCCTTTGTATTATTCCCTAGTCACTTATCTGAAAATCAACAAAGGTGACCCCCAAAGGCAACCGAAAGGAAAAGGTTTCAAAATAGCAGTCGTTTCCCTTTACAATGGCAGCTAAAAGGTGGCAGAAATGCATTTGGATTGCCCATCTTTTTAAGTGTAAACCTTTCTAAGCTTCCCATCTTTTAAAGACTAAAATATTCTCAGAAAAAAATTATTCACTCAAATGTGAAAAAATAAAGATATGGCCTTTTTTTATTTTGTTATTAACCATTCAGGACTATGATCACATATATGTGATCATGCGGTTTCTCCCTTCATGGCTCATGGTATCGTGTATGAGCCAGCCTTTCCAAGTATTGAGGCCCATCATCACACTGATGTAATTTAAAATCAAAATATTTTACTCATGTTTTAAATGACATCAGATGGTGTTTGAGGTCCATCATATTTTTGAATAATGTTCCGCAGAGTGTCGATCTTCGGTATATGCCTTCAGTTCTCAGAATATTTTGTTTTTTTTTTGTATTTTTGTTAGATTAGGGGAATTTGAACATATAAACAACTGCACACATTCAAATCTTTCTAGAGTACAGCTGCTAATACAACTTTATACATGTAAATAGTTAGTTCATTTTGTTATATGTATGAAAATTGTTCTAACATACCATGTAGTTTTACTAGTAATTTGTTAAAATTTTTAAAGTGTCCATTCCCCCCCCCCTCCACACACATACACATTGTATTAAGAGATGACTTTTTTTAATAAAATGAAACTAATTTCTTAAATTTACAATTATTTTTTTTTAAATATGACGAAAATTTTATTACAGTATATTCAGATATTATCAATGATAATAAACTGTAAATTTCAGCAATGATTTTAAATGAAATTAAGCTTAACAGGGAAAAATGCCTGGCCCTGTGTGCACATATACTTTTATAAAGCATGGAACTTGGAGAACACTTCTTTCTCTTTTCCCCCCGTCTTGAATAGGTTAAATTTTATATAATTCGAATTTGTACAATTTTAAACAATCAAATAAACTTCTTTTTAAAATACAAATAGTATTTTAACTAAAATCAGGATAATAAAATTAAATTTATATAGCAGCAGTAACATTAAAACTCTTCAGCTAAAACCTGAAAGTTACATTCTTAAACTAAAATCTTGATTACACATGTTTCTCATTTATGTGAATTTTTTAATGGTCTCTTGAAAGACATACAAATGGTGTTTTACTGTTTTCAGATAGAGAGTTTTACTGTTTTCAGTTAATTTTCATAGACAATGAATATTATAAAATCTTTGCCTATAAAAATTAACTGATAAATAATCTAAATTAATTAAGAAAATCATATATTATATTTACCTGTAGTTGAAAGTTTTCACCTTCTCTCTGTTTTAGCTGTGATTGGAGATTTTCAAGCAAAGAAGAGCCACTTCCTAATCGTAATGATTCATACACAGACAATCTGTACATATTCACAGGAGTGTGCATTCCTTGATCATGGACTTCATCCTATTCACATTTAATGAAATAAGATTAATATAAATTCAATACACTACTCTACATTTTTCAGAGTAATATAAGACAGGCAGGGAGCAAAATTATTCAAACTAAGCTGTTTTTTTAATTTCTCACTTCATTATTCCATTTTAAATGAAAATATGTAAAATTACTAGTTGGTACGATAAGAACAAGCAAATTTTTGACTTTTTCAAATACTTTTTTTTTTCCTCCTATCTGTAACCAGTGATGTTTTCATAATTATTGCATTTATATTCATGTTAGCAAAACAATAACTCATTTATTCAGTTTCCTAAAAAACAAACACTGTTTCATTAAAAAAAAATATCTGTGTTTTAGATATGCTTTGAAAAATACACATTTGTCTGTGTAATGAATCTGATGTAGCTTATTTTCCATTAGCCACTTAGAAAAAAAACATCTTTTCTCTAGTTATCAGGGAACTGTGATCTACATTTTGCTTGATGCTATTTCTCTCTTCCCATGTTGTAAAAGTCATCCATCAGTTAGAACAATACTCTCTTCCAACATTTTAAAAATCCACAGCCTTTTGTGTTCAAAAGAGTTTTAGATATACAGACATTTATTTTTTAGTTGTGCAGACTGAAAGAACTGTGAAATAGCAATTTCAATATCTTTTGATTTTACATCCCCTTTTATACTTCCTTGACACATCTGCCATTTATGTTCTTCATCACATTTAGTCCTTTGCTTAAGTAAATTGCACAGTGCAATTTAGGGAAATTTTAGGGAGCTCAAATGCAGTTTCTCTTTGGCTGCACTTAATGAGAGCATCATCACTTTTTTAAAATTTATCCTTCTCTTTCAGTCTTAAAAGACATTTTCAATACGTTAAAATTATGCACATAGCAAATTAAGAAATACTTCCTCCAGTAATTTTACATTCTTGTTCCACATCAGCAGAAAGACTGCATTTTCTCTCTCAAGTGATGTGAGCTCCCACTTCATGATAACAGGCTACAGGTATGACCAATGCTTTCTCTTCTCCCTTTTTATTCAAAATCAATTAATAAGCATTTAAGATAACTTTCTTCTTAACTTTAATAAGCATTTAAGTTAAGCATTTAAGAAAGCTAAAGAGGTTTTTGAGAACTTCTAGGGTGTAATTTTCTTTACTTGGATAAACTAAAAACAGTGTTGATAGAAACAGGATATTCTGGAAGGTGGTATTGGTATAAATAGGTCATTCATGAATCAATCTATTGGCAACCTCAGTTTTATAAGTGCAAAAGATGAATTTAATAAAAAGCAATTATTCTACTTATTCTAATACATTTGTTTTGATTCCTGTAATAAATGACTATTTTTATTTACCAATGAGTTTAATAAGCAGCAGCTACTGTACCATCACCACTGAAAGAACAAGGTCCCTCTTCTGCTGCAAGTGATGTCACCAGCTGCAAAACTAGTAGGCATAACAAACCTTTCTCATGGTACTGTGTGCCCGTGATTGAGGTGCGAGATTTGTATTTTGTATGTATATTTAAAAAGGACTAACAAATATTTTATTTGGTGATTACCAATAATCTACTGAAGAATGGTTTATATCTGTTGTGTACCTACCCACAGAGGAAATTAGTAAAATGCTTAAAAAATGCACTTGTTTCCATTTTATATGCAAGAAGTGGTTATGTGCCATTCATTGGCAGAATTACAATCCATCAAAACATTAGATACATACCTTTAAAAAAAAAACTAAATATGTAATTTTTTACTCTATATAATTTTTAACTGAAAAAGAAAACCCTAACTAATATGTTTTAAAAAATTATGTATTTTTTGATAATCCAACAGTTAAGCTTTATTTCATATTTGATACTAATTAACCCTCTGGCTGCTCATCCCACGATTTCCACAGGCAACTCAAATGTAGCAAAATCTGCTAATCCCGCGATTTCCGCAGGCATGCGTTTTTCTTTCTTTATTTAGGAGCACATTCCGTTTTTGCCCCATTTAACCACTGAAATAAATTATATACAGCATTATACGTTTAGTTTACATTTTGGCCAACAGATGTAGTTAGTTGTCCACTAAATTGCGGCATTTGAAGGCACGTGGTATCACCGCTCAAACTCCACTTTTTGCGCCTTTTTCTTAGAGAAATGGCTGCTGGAAAACATTCAGCGATTATTTTGATTATTTAATTAAATTGTTGAATTATTAATTAGATTTATTGATTAGATTAATAATTAGATTTATTGAATCTGGTGTGAAGACTGTGAAGTTGGACATTGCCTTGAACCCTGTTTTGAACTCTATCATACTAAACTGCATTTCTAAGGTATTTTTTCCTCAGTGCTTTATATTTTCTTAAATTTTATATATTTTACTATTTTACATCATGCAATAAATAGAAATTGACTGAAATTAATTTAAAAAAAATTTTGGGGGGTGATAACATTTGAAATTGGTTTTTCTGGCAACTTAGTTTTTCATGATAAAAATCTATATATACAAAGAATATTTTCTAGAAAGGAAAAATGCACTTTTCATTTCTCCAATATATATATAGAGAGAGATTTAAAGCATGAAAAAAAATTTTTTTTGAAGCGATTTTGGTCTACAAATTGAGCAGTCAGAGGGTTAAACTTCTAATAATGTTATTTTGAAAATAATAAAACTTGAAATTAATTAGACTGATATTAATTAAGACACAATAACACGCCGAATAAATACTAATTCAGAAGTCAAACAACAAAAATCAGCGTTATATTTAAAAATTTTCACAGGACTAGTTTCGATGGTTTTACCAAACCACCATCCTCAGCTGCAAAACCACAAATGAACAAGATAGGAAATAATGATTAGATAAGATAAGAAAGCCTGGACAAGAATAAGCAAGTGGCGCCATCTGTTGGTGAAACCAGAACTAAAACATAATATCCCTAAAAGCCCTAAAAGCCTAAAATCTGTGAAAATTTTGTGAATATAACGCTGATTTTTGTTGTTTGACTTCTGAATTAGACTGATATTAGTTAACAAACAGCACATTAACACAAAAGCATTTAAGTAAATTTGTAATGAAATATGCTGGCATATTAATAAAAGTATTATATTTTAGTTAGTAATAGATAAAACATGACTTCATAAATCTTTTCAGAGGATCAGGAATAAGTATATATACTAGAATTCAGAAAGATAGCATTTTTCAGTTCTGTAATTTAATTCTGAATGAAAATCTAATGCCTTGTAGGAAAACTGCATTTTCATTTTACATTGGAACTATTCGTAAGACTTTCTTATGAATCTATAGCGGAAGTAGATTATGAATTTAATTATCATTCTTAGGTTTCTAAAAACATTTCCTTGAATCAGACATTGAGAGAGTAATCAAGCATTTTGATAATGAAAAAGGAACTTCAGTAAAACTAATTTGTTTCATTCAAGAATGCTACACCTTCACAAATGGACTGCCCACAATACTTATCAGCTTAATCTTCAGCTTCTAAGGTGTGCTTTGCCATAATTAAATACACCACCACACCACTTCAGCTTCTATCGAAAGTGCTGATGACAGCAGAGATATTTGAGAAAAACAATTTACAGCTTGCACTTTTTGCAAATCTTAGTAATGAACTTTATTTTATGATAAGAAAAAATGTTTTCAGACATTTTTAATTTCTGTCAAACATAAAAATCTGAGAAAGTTCTTAATACCTGGACAACTATTTTCAAAGAAAATAAAGTGCTATTATTATGATAAAAAATGTGTGATATTAAAGTTCTATCTTTTTGCTATTTTTAATACTCATTCTGTTTCTGAAGTAATAAATAATATTTTTTTTGAAAGTTTAGATGCTTTATTAAATATTTATACACCATAAAAAGAAAATTTGTTTTCACTTTTATAAAAATACCTATTTCTACATTAAAAACAGTTAATAATGAGAATTATGGTAAGCAGAAAAATGCAGCATTCATTACGGACTTTGTACTGTACATGGATTCTGCATTATTTAATAACAGAAACGACATAAGAAAAGCAACATAGTTCTTTTTTTGTCATTGTTTACAATGAAATAATGCATTTATGATATTTTTATCTATATTATAGATATCTCTTTTATAAGCTAAAATCATACATATTAACTTTTTATACATAGAATCTACAGTGCTTTAAACTTTTTCTTTGTTTCATTAAATTATTGAAATATAATCAAAACTTTACCTGTGACCAGTTGTGAAT
Source organism: Stegodyphus dumicola (assembly GCF_044657685.1). Classification (NCBI taxonomy): domain Eukaryota; kingdom Metazoa; phylum Arthropoda; class Arachnida; order Araneae; family Eresidae; genus Stegodyphus; species Stegodyphus dumicola. The sequence continues at coordinate 126,765,408 of NC_140771.1, read as the reverse complement.
ACTACTCACAGAGCTTCTAACAGAACCAGTTGGTGAAGGACATGGTGAGCTGCCTGACATGATTGCTGCTCTCACATCCTAACAAAAAATTTCTTTAATTTAATATGCTGATATTGTGATAAGAAACATTGGGAATAATTCTATAAAACACAATCTTTCAATTTGCAGGTAAAAGTTTATAGAAAGTCTTTTCTTTTGGCTGCATTGCACTTTTGCTAACATTTCCTCAAAACATAAAATAGTGACACGAAGGGACAATTTTATCACGAGAATAGAAAAAACTAACACGTGCTACATTGTACTTATGACAACATTTTTTTTTTTTTTTTTTTCAAATGCTCAAAGCATGTTTTTTCATAAAACCTCTTCAAGATTTGCAGAGAATATTTTTATTACGTCAAAAGATTCAAAATGGTGAATAGAAAGGGGCAATTTTAAACAAGAAAATAGGAAAAAGAAACAGTTATCATATCAGGTGAACATAAAGCATGAGAACCAGAATTTTTGAACTTTTGCCCAAAATTTAGCCACAAGACATTGTAAATGGCGCATTAATCTAACGCAAAATCTATTACTCATCTCAACACTCCAAGTTGTTTTCTATGAATTACTTCATGCAAATGCTGCAACAACACTTTTTGATAACAGTTTGGACAATTATTCAAAATTCATGATGCACAACACTATGATAACCAAAGAAAACAAAACACAATTTTTTGATTTTTGATTGTTTTTTATGCAATTTTTTGGTCTTACTTCATCTTTTCAATACCATTCATTTGATACTTATGCTGTTCTTACAGCAAAAACATGTTCTACCACTGTTAATAATGCAATTTTAGGAGGACTCCTTAGAAAGCATCTCCTGGGTCACTTGAACACACTCTTTTCCCTTTAACATTAATATTTTCCCCCAAACAAGTGATACATTACAAATGACATTTCAACATTGCTTGCAGAATCAATATGGGAAAATATTAATGAACATCCTTCAATACTTAATGATAGTTTTTAAATTCCAAATCTCTGACTTGATCAATGTGGTGCTCATTAAATGAAGTGCAAGGTCTACTAGAGCAAAGTCCTCTTTAACATATTCTTTGCCTGTTTTAAACATCTTACCAGGGCTGATCCTGGTGGGAGGCAAGATGTTGCACAACACGTGAGCAGCCAATTTCAGGGCGGCGAAATGATTATCAAATATATCATACTTTTGTAAAAAAGGGTGGCCAGTTTTAATTTGCATGTGGGTGGATAATAGTCTACAATCGGTACTGCATTTTACAACACTAAACAATTTTCTTTATTTGCTAATGTGTTAGGGGTTACCCTCAAATGCTTTTGCAACATTTCAAATGTTTTAGCAGCAGAAATTTCACTGTGAAAACAAAATTTAATGCATACTCTTTCCTTGATTACTTTCAGCATTTTGTAAAAATACCAAAGCAAAAATTTTTTATTCATTAAAAATAATTATTTGCAAATAAGGAAATCAATGAAGGTCATAATAATTTCTGGGGGGGGGAGGACACAGCAAACGAGTTCTTGCATGTATGTATCTTATATGAATCATTTCCAATATTTTCTGATTACAACAGTAAGTCATAATCAAAATGTCTTATTAAATTACTTAGACACTGACAGAAGCCCTTCAATTATATATAATTTTATAAACTTTTGAAATCAAAGCTATTTAAAAAAAGTTAAAAAAATTTTCGTTTTTAGACACATACCCTCAATTTCAACTCTTCTTCTAATTTCTGAACTTTTCTTTTTTCAGTATCTAGTTGCTCTAAACAATTTGCCATTGTATTGTGTAAATTTTCCTATTAAACAGAATACATAATAACAATCTACATACTAGGAAAATAAAAAAATCTGTTATAATAATGCCAATAAGGTTGTCATTCTATGTTCAGAATCTAAATAAAAATTAATGCTAATTTGCATAAATTATACAGATTAAGCATAAAGTATTCACAATGAATTAATGAATAAAAAGTCATCTTTACATCGATAGTTTCTTTTTATCTAACATGGCTTCATTCGGTACTATTCCGTTTTGAGGATCGTAAAAAAACTGCAGCGAAAATGTATGCGCAAAAGTGACAAATCTAGTAAATGCGCCCATTTAACAGCGCGCCAAATCTAGTGTATGTGCTGATTTCAGATTGCGTAAGTTTATATAGTTCTATATTTCTTAAGATGCTATTGAAATACTAGTTTAATTTTTAAATCCTTTTTTGATTTTAAATTCTTTTTTGATATCCTATGGATTTAACAATTTGGGAATTGCCCATGACGAAAAGTGTGCAATAGAATTTTGGGTTAAGTGCAGAATCACCCACTTATTTATTTGCCACTTTTTACAGGGGTAAAAACAATTAGATTTTTGTAAATTTACATTACTTTGTAAATTTACCTACTGCTTGACGCATTTTTAAGAATTGCCCACACTTGGTATCCATGTACACATCGACCTATTTTCACTTAAAAAGTAAAAGAAAATTTACAAAAATCTAATTGTTTTTACCCCTGTAAAAAGTGGCAAATAAATAAGTGGGTGATTCTGCACTTTACCGAGAATTTTTTCAAAGAAAAGCATCATTCATTATAGAACATTATGTTCGAACAACCAAGGAGATGAAAGTATGCTTTAGTGATAACTCGGTAGCGAAATAGCGATGCAGGCATCCATTCAGTTATGTTTAGCAATTTTTATATAAATTACAATAACGATCTGAAATAGTTATTTACTCTTATGCTTCCATTCAGTCTCACGCTCAGCCTTTTTTATATAAATTATAATAATGAAAAAGTATTATATGAAATTAACCTTTCATCTAAATTAAAACATCAATCTTAATTATTTACTATTATACTTCCTTTCTTCCATTAGGGTTGCCGCAATTATTTTTGGCAGCACTGGCATCAACAATAGTTTGGCAATTTTTTATGGCCCACAAAACTGAATAGTACCCTTCAACTCCTTCACCTATATCATAAAAATACCTTCTTTTGACCACCAATTAATATATATATATTTGAATTTAACAAACATTCTCTATTCATAAAAAGCAAATTTAAAGTTAATTTAAATGAAATTTAATGCAAACAAATGAATGATTTATTATTGTTGCGAACTAATCTACAATATCATTTAAATTCTAAGAGCATATGTAAATCAAGTGCAAGTATCAAAATCCATGTATAAATATAAAATTAAAATTCCAAAAATTATTTAATCCTAAAATTTTTTTTTAGAAAAATGCAGATGTGAATTATTATTGAGCAGGCAGGAGACAGACTTATCAAGGGAAAGTTACCTCCAAACCTAACTTTTCAATCATTCTATTCGTGTTTTGTCATTCATGTAGGCAAGGGTAAAAGTAAAAACCAAAAGTAATACCAAATGTCTCAATTATAGCCCGAATTAAGTGAATTACCAAAAAGAAATTTAAACAGATGGAATTTTGAGAAATTAGCAATTAAAAGACAAGTATTAAAATTAAAAAAATTAAATTATAAAAAATAAGAGTAGAAAACAAATGTAATCTAGGAACTCTTGCCCACAAAAACTTTCTCTACACAAATTATGAATATAAATTACATATTATCTATCAAAAACAATACATAAATTATACCTAAATAATACTAAAAAAGTAAATAGTAAGTTTTAATTTAACTTACCAACTAGTTTGTTTTGGGGGGTGAGAAGTATTGCCAAACTAAGTGATGTAAGTGTGTTCTGCAAACTTTAAATAGAGGGTGTTAACGTAAGGTTGAGTGTAAAGTTGCTATCTGTGATCAATTTAAAAAGCCTATTCTGTAAACTTTTATGTAATGTAAAATGTGTGTTCTGTTGTAAAATTGTGTAAAAAAATCGTAAAATGTAAACTGAAATGTTATGCGAAAAAATGTAGCAAAATATTATGAAATGTAAGATTTAAAGGATGTAAAAATTGAAAAGTTTTTGAAAAAAAGTACTGATAAAATTTTGAAGTAAAATTTAATTTTAATTCAGATTTTGAAAATTTTTTTATAAAACTTTTTTAAATGCTATTTAAAGAAAGAATTTATTGTAATATTCTAAATTTATTAAAATTGCATTTCAAGTGGTTTAATTAAAACTTTACTAAATACTGGCTAAAAAGTAAGGAAAACTAGAAAAAGATAAAAATCTTCACTTAATTCGGGCTATAATTGAGACTTTTGAAAAGAGTTAGTAAAAGGAAAGTATCTGGTATTGATTACATATACATATTTACAAATTAATTTTTACATTATTTACAAGATAATCCCTTAACTTTTCAAAATCCTCCATTACCCTCCAGTTAAGGTTTAAGGTAATGTTATCATACCATAAAGAGTCAAAAAATTATAAAGAAAAGTTAATGCCTTTCTAATATATAAATTAATAAATTGTGTTGGGATTTGGTGATTAACTTGAACATTAATTAGCTTTATTATTTCTTCCTTTAAATCTTCTATTTCAGTACATATTTTTATTCTGATTATTTGGCTATAAAATATGTTTCCTATTACTGTTCTAGAGATATTAGAGTTCCAATTAATTAGTTTAATAGTATTAAACTGGAAATTCCTCCTTTTATCATATAATTTAATTTTGCTGTGTTTAATTATGAGCAGGTCTAGGTATTCAATAGTATCTTGATTCGTATTAGTTTTATTAAATTTTAAACTATTTGGGTAAATTTTGCATTGCTCAAAAGCAGAATTATTATTGAAAGTTATAATATCATCTATGTATCTAAATGTATTTGTAAATAACTTTAATTCATACTTATTTAAACTTAGTTGGAATGAAAGAAAATAATACATTTTCACACCTTTAATTAATATTTATTGAATAAATTAATTTCCGTATGACCTCTTCTTGTTACTTATGGCCATCATGATGGTGATTTGTAGATACCATTTTTGAAATGTCTTACCCTTAGAGGCGAAGAACTCAAGTAGTGTTTGGCTGACATCTGCTTCAGTTTTCAATTTTTCACCCTTCAAAAATTTTGCAATGAGAAATTTGACTGATAACTGGAGGATGCTAAGTCTGGAAAGTATGGTGGATGCAGCAGAATTTCCAGCCTAGCTCCACGATCTTCTGATAAGTGACCAAAGCAGCATGTGGTCTAGCATTTTCATGATGCAGAATGATATGCTTTCTGCTGAACATTGGCAGACTCTTTTATTTGGCTGTTTTGTTTAAATCATCCATTTGCTGACAGTATCTCTTCATATTGAAATTTCTTAAGTTTTCAAAACCCCAGTGTATTGGTCCTTGGATGTCCCACCCTATACACAGCATTCTCTTATTCAGGATCAAACTCAGTTTAGAGGTGGTTGGGCATACAATATGCTCTTTTCCTGATGAGATTTCATAGGTAATCCACTTCTTATCATAGTTACTATCCAGTCTAAAACAGGCTTGTTTTTCGGCCTGAACAAGCCAAGATGTGCATATGATGACTCAATCATGCAAATTTTTCTCACTTAACTCATAAGGAACCCATCCGGAATATTCATAGACCAATCTTAGTTTCCAAATATGGTGCGAAATGGTTTGTTGAGCTGAACTAAGCTTTTCTGCATTCTCCAATGTTGTCAAAAATGGATCTTGTTTGTTTTACCATCTTGTCTTGACAATATTGTTGCTGATCAAAGGTTGCCCAGGGCATTGGCATATCATTAAGGTTGAAATCATCTCCAAATTTTTCAAATCCTTTCCTGCACATTCTATCCAAAATTGCATCTGCACCAAAAAGTGTCATTAAATTTTGACATGCTTCTGTAGCATTTCTTCTTTGTTGAATTCATACAAAACACAATGTTGTAAATGAACTTATTGGCAAGCATGTTTATACGATCATGTCTCACTTAATAAATAATGATATCAGACATTTTTTTTTCAGTTAATTTAGAAGAGTAGATGTCTATAAATGCAGTGATAAAGAGGGACAGCCATACAAGTCTCAAATGAATATCAGCATGTGTGCTGAAACTTGAAATACATTTTTGGACAGAACTTTCCAGTAAACTTTACATATTATTTAACTGTGGACATGATAATTTTTATAAATTTTAAATTTAATTGCTATATAAAAATGCTTATGTTTAATACTTTATTTAAAATGTTAATACTTTATTGACTTTAAAAGGGGGAAAAGTCCAGAACTAATTATTTATTTCTCTTTATTTTATTCATATACAGTCAAAAGTCGTTAATTCGGACACCCATAATCCGGAAAGATCTATAATCTGGACCTCAAAGCTACAAACTTTCTGCGCATGCGTCGGGGGGGGGGGGAAGGACACAGCGGCACACAATGAATTGGAAGTCAAGCTGTCAACACTATTCTTATCATCAGGGCAGATGTTTTTATTTTATTTGGCTTATAATTTCTTACTAAATGTAGTATTTCATCTCAATGTATTCCATCTTTGATATGATTTAAATCAAATTCCTTGTCATTATAATTCGCTTCCGATATTGAAGAAAGTGACACAGAAGTTATTGAAAACGAAAAAATTTCGATTGACAAATTAGTCAGTATTCTCGACACAGCAACTATAGCACTTAAAGAGCGGAACTTTGTAACTGAACAAGAAATTATGTCTGTTTATAGAATTAAAGAGAAAGTATTATCACATAAAAAACGAAGTAACTTAAACAACTTACATTGAAAGAAATGTTTAATAAAGTAAACAAATAAATATTAAGCCTTTTTTTTTTGTAAATTTTGATACCCTTTAGATCATAATTGTTCTTTATTTCATAAATTATGGTTTCATATTTTTAACTTTATAATTTCTGCATCCCATCTTACCAGATTTAAACTGATGATCTATAATCCGGAATTGCCGAAGTCCCAACGAGTCCAGATTAACGACTTTTGACTGTATTAGAAGCACATGATAATTCTCATTTTAATAATCATTAGATATCAGAATTTTCCCACCCCCATGTTAAATTCTGTCCTATTATTAAGTAAACATATGTGATTAGGGAAGGCCTTTTTTTGAATTATGGTTTTTCACACAAATTAGATCTACAAAAGTAGACATGAATATGTAAAGCAATGACATGAATCAATAACTCAGAGTTAATTGAAAAACATGTATAGTACTGTCATTCAAATAAAAATTTGTTTTAAATTCTTTGGATTAATGAGTCTTCTTTTATTTAGTTATTCATTTATTTTACTGTGTTTTTACAGCAATTTTATAGATATTCATTGTTTGTTTTGAGCGAGCCTAATTTGTGACCACTATTTTATTTGCACTTAATTAATTCCCTTACTATTTTACATGTAATTCTTATAAATTGTGAAAATAACTTAAACATAACCTGAGGCTGTTGATGTTTATTCATTCTTGGCAACAGATTTTGATCACCAAGCCGGCTTTTCATGTATTCTTGCCTACATGATAATATTTGCAAAACTTCCAGAACACACATTTTTAACTCTCTAAATTGATACTTTTATATCATTCAATACTACTTTCTTCCTTTGATAAAGATATAAATAGCTGGCTAATATGGGTCTCTTTATTTTGCATTGGCATGCTTATGAATTTTTTATTCAGCGAATATAGCTTTTGCTATACATGCAATTTGCAATATTTAATGTTAAAAAGAATTTCAGCAATATTTTTATTTGTTTTCTTTCAGACGTTTCTCTATTTAAACCATTATCCCCTTAAACTGAAATAAAGGTTTATGTTTACCTCTTCATCCAGCATAGTTACTTGACAAACTTTTAATTTATATCTATATAGTACAGTAGAAAGACTCTAAGGCATTAAAAGGCTTTCCCCTTCACTTCTTATTGCCCCATACACAATTTTAAAAACTCAATCAGCATTGGTAGTTTTTGTTGTTGATAAAAAAATGAGATATACTCAACATTATCTTTTATCTTATTTTATGAAACGTAAGATACTACTTACAAAGGATGTAAAAATTTCTATATGATTCACATATCATTAACTTCTTTCTACACCACTCTTTGACCACACTCTACTTAATTTCAACCAAACAATTTTTTTTCATTGATTATTGTTCGGTGTCTGAAAGAGTATTGCTTGGCAGCATGGTTTTACGCCAAGCAGAGTTTGGCTTTAGTGTAACCCTAAAGTTATTTCGTTTTTGCTTTATTAGTATGAATGATTTCTGACTTGATGTAAGAGCATATGGTTGCTCGCTTTTTAGCTAACTTACATAGGTAACTATAAGCACATGCGTGTGCTAGTATTCAATAATGTTGTTTTTGTTAAAATAAAATTGTTATTGTTAATATTACAGTCCACTTACTGAAGTTAAGTATCATTAAATAAGTTCGAGCTATCTTCGGCAGGAACAATTATCTAAGAGTGGCATAGCACTTCCTAGAACTTTCTCTACATGTGTAGTAAAATTGCAAAGCTGTAATTCATGCCTTTTATTATCTTATTAATTTAGAAAAGAGATTTTTTAAATGAAGTTTTAATAAATTAAACATAGCTAATAGGCAGTTATGTTTCAACTCTTGAAAAGTTACAGCAGGTTTATCTGAAACTACTGTGTTTCTGAAAAATTAAACATAACAAAACTTATAAATGAAGCTTTGCACATCACAAAATATATACTTAAACTGCATTTTGAACACATATAACTATCAACAAACTACAAATATGTAAAATAATAACTGAATAAAAAGTGTATAAAATAAGATGAATACAAGTTACAGGAATTATGTGGTCAATACATTATACATAGAAAATAAAATTACCTTTTCTTTTTTTAGCTTTGATAATTCTAAATTTAAATTCTGCTTTGCTGTTTCCACTGTGCATGTTTTCCTGCCCAGAGAAAGAAAATTGATTTTTTAAAGTTTTATCCAATACTGTATTTATCACATACATAAATTAAAAGGAAAAGAAAGGCTGAAACAACAAACTAACAAAATTTGACATAATTTTAAAAACTATTAGAAAGGATCAGATTTGAATTATAAACATATTTTAGTTTTTATGAAATAATCACTCTTTTATACATCCTACTTGTCCCTACATCAAATAAACAAAGAAATACACAAAACAACAATTATTTTGACATTTCAATCTTTTAAGAATTTATATAGATAACAAAACATCTAAAGAATGGATATTTATTATTTAAAGTACTTCTTAAAACTGCAGAGATAAATTTGTTCTCATACAATAATTAATATCTGACATTCATGAACTAAATAATACACTGTCACAGAAAAGAACAAATTATTAGACTTGAAAAATTAAAAGTAAAGAGGCTAAATGTCCTAGAATTTTAGAAGCAGGGATTCTAAAGGCCTATCTACATGGAGACAATCTCCAAATAAGTATCTCTGCATGTCTGTGGCGCTTATGCCAATTCATTTTACATAAGAAAACATATCTCCGGAACATCAGATAAATGTCTGCACAATGCCTGTACCACAAGTCCTGATGATTGCACATGACAGCACATGTTGTCACCAGAGAAATATTTGCCAATAGCCAATGAAACTGCATATGGAAATGACATGTCCAAAAAGGAATGGCGGTTACTCTCAACATTTAGCTTACAGAACATATGGTGGGAATCATTGAGTTTTTCCTATTATTTTAAAAAACATAATTTATGATGCAGTATTTCTTTCAGATCATAATTCCCAATGATTTCCTTATAAACAGAATATTTTTTTCACTTTGGTACAAGCTATACAATGATGTATCTTCTTTTACCTCATTTGTTAGCATTAATTAAATATACTAGAATATTCATCCCTGGGGATTATTACTACATTCTTATGTTCTGAGAAGTCTGACAAAAAAGAAAAGTTTACTATCGTTTGCTATTTGCATTTGATTGTATTTCCACTGGGCACATTTACCATTGTATTTAAATTTTCTGTGAACCAGTAAATTGTGACTTCAAGTTCAGCCAAGCTATTTTCTGGTTTTTTCCTACTGAAAATAAATATTTTATTGTTTCTGAAATTTGGTAATTGACAGTTTAATAATACACGAATTATTACAATTTTTACATATCACGTACTAGCAGCTTCGCTGCCAGCCTTCGTCTGGCTTTTAAATGTACCGGAAAAATGGCTGAAGGGAACACCAAACGTTAAATTTAAAAACTGTGTAGAATTTTACTCTGCAGAACAACTTCATAAAAAAGTTATTACGTATAACAAAATTACAATGAAATAAGCAATATTCCTTAATACAAATATTAATTATCCTAATAAATAAATTAACCAACTTCCCTTTGCAAAATCTTAAGAACTCAAATGGTATAAAGGAGGTTAAAAACTTCGTTTCCTAAAAAAATCACTCAAAACTTCTCAGTATCTTAAAAACAGTGAAATGAGCAATAAATAACATAAAACAATACAAAAAAAACAAAAAATTCTGAAAAGCGAAGTATAATTAATGATATTTTATCTTATATTTTCAAGAGAAAAAAATTACAATGAAATAAGCTATATCCCTTTATACAAATATTAATTATCCTAATAAAAAAATTAATCAACTTTCCGTTAAAAGAAAAAAATCATGCAAAACTTTTCAATATCTTACAAACAGTGAAATAAGAAAAAAATAACATGAAAGAAACTCAAAAAACATAAAATTCGCGCAGAATTTTACTCTGCAGACTAACTTTATAAAAAAAATCAATAAAAACGTATTATATATATATAAAAAAATGACAAAGAAATATGCCAATCTCTTAAAAACAGTGACATAAGAAATACGATGAAAAATTGTTGCCAAACCCATATTTCTAAAAGAATGAAACTATTCAAAACCATGCGATTTCATCAAAAATCTATTATTTTTCTATCATAAAATTTTTTTTAAAAATACAAAATATTATCATTTTTTCAAAATTCTTTTTGTAAAAGCAGTCGCAAGGATAAAAGTTTAACGTGTCCAAAAATCAAAGAAAAATAAACTGTACATTTTTAAAAATAAACTTTTTAAGAAAAAATCCCGTCGAAAAGGTGTTAAGCTCCCTTTTTTAAATAAATTCGTATTGAATCGATTTATTGAAACACGAAATTTATTTTAAGTTCGTAAAATAGCTAAGTGCCTACGTTTCATGACGATGTGAAAATGGAGTGAATAGAGTAAAATCTCGATTTCCTATAGACCATTATGTCTCAAAATGACGCAATTTCGTCACAAAACAAAATATAAAAAACAAAAAATTTTAATTTCAATTTCAAAAAAATCGCTTCGAGGTGCACTGGCTCTTGTTTAGATGCACCTATGGACCAAATTTCGCAGCCGTGGGTCTATTAGCTTACGCGCAGCGTAAATGAAAGACACACACAGACAGACAGACTCTTTTATTATATGTAGAGATAATAACTTTATGCTATTTTATTATTATATATGAAATTTTATATCGATTATTTGCATAATAATTTCATATTAATTATATAAACATTAGATTTTTACATTACTTATAATGGGATAATTTTTTTTCTTTCATACACTTAAAATGATAGCTTATTATGAATCTAACTATCAGCAATGTGTGTTAGATTTTATGCTATGTATGAAGTAATTGATTTATTTTCTTCTATGTAATGAATGTATATACATATATATTAAAAGCAATTAGTATAAAAGGAATTTTTTTTTGCAACTTAAGTGCAGGAATTTTTCAATTAAGCTTTTCTCAGTTTCTTTTCATGCTTTTGTTTCTCATGAGTTATACACACATATTATATGTATATTATATTTCACAATGAATTGCTTTTCTTTATCACTTCATTAATCTTACTTTATTTTTAAATTTATAATTATTTATTTTTCATATTTTGCATATTTATTGGCTTTTTTTAAGTTATGATACTTTCTGTCTGCTTTTAAGCCTTCTGTTAATTACTACTACTATTATTATTACAACTTGTTGAAAAAATAAAGGCACTGAAAACTTTGCAAATTATTACTCTTGTTGTAAGATCAATGGAGGTCTCCAATTGGATACAAATTACATCATTTGCTTTGACTGCTCTGACTGGCTTTGTAGCTAAGCTCGGAGCAACTTAAACACAAAATCTCCCTCTGCAGAAAAAATTCTGTCAGGTGATACGTCTGCGAGGGAGACTTGCTTGAAGATAGTATGTCTCCTTGTGACCATTTCAAAGTGGAACTTTAATGATAACCACCCAACATTTTATTATTTATAATATTTATAAAAAATAGGATAGCCCCACTAAAACCCCTTACTTTACTGAGGTTAGAATTAATGGGGGCATTGTTATCAGTTAAGTTAGTCAGGAATATTCTGAAAGCATTGAAATTGAAAATTACGTGCTATTTTTGGACAGACTCAACAATTACTTATTTTTGGATCCAAAAACAACCTGAAGCCTTCAAACTTTTTGTCAAGAATCGTGTCTAAGAAATACAAAAATTGAGAGCTCACCTCAAGATTGGCATTATTGCCCAGGTGTCGATAAACGTACAGATCTTGTATCTCGAGGAACGAAGATTTCCAAGTTAACGAGACCATTTGGATGCAAGGTCCCCAGTGGCTTCAACTCCCTCACAAGCTTTGGCCAAGATTAGATATTAAAGAAACAATAGATGAAAACAAACTGGAATACCGAAAGGGATCCGGTGATATACATCAACTTGAATGTACAATCGAAAAAAGTACAAATTTAATCGAAAAGATTATCTTTTCGACATATCAAAATATAGCAAATTAGAGAAGGTGTTGAGAGTCAATGCTTGAGCAACACATTTCATTAGAAAATTAAGAAAAACTAGCGACATTTTAGGAACTCTCACAGCTGAAGAGTTACAAAAAGCAGAAAATTTCTGGATAAGGTCAGAGCAAAAGAAGTTTTTTGCCAAAGAATACAAATCCCTCAAAGAAGGTAATTCGGTTGGAAAAAATTCTCCTTTGTACAATTTTCTTCCTTACATTGATGAAAAGGAAATCATGAGGTTGAGAGGAAAATTGGAACTTTCTGACTTCTCACTAGGTAATAAATATCCAATAATCCTACCTAAAAATTCCCGACTGACGATACTAATTGTATGCAAAGAACATGAGAAGATAATGCATAGGGGAATTGCTGCAACTTTAGCTAAAGTCAAATCATGTTTCTGGATTCCTAAAGGACACCAGTTAGTCAAAAAAGCATTAAAAGGTTATATGATCTGCCAAAAATATTTAGCTAAACCAGCAGACCAGATGACAGACCCCTTACCAAAGGATAAAATCCAAGAATCACCTCCATTTCCAGTCTGTGGAATCGATTTCGCCGGACCAGTTTACGTAATGAATTCTAAAGACACTCGAAAATTCTATATTGTTTTGCTCGTTTGTGCAGTAAACCGAGCTGTACACTTAGAACTTATATCAGATATGTTAACAAAATCCTTTTTACTTGCATTTCGTAGATTTTTGGGCAGAAGAGGAAACTGTGTAATCATCTACTCTGGCAATGCCAAAACTTTTAAGAGGACAAAGAAAGAACTTAAGAATTTTTCAAAAGTTTTAAAAGATGACAAATTCAAGAATTTCATTCCCAAAGAAAGAATCCATTGGAAATTTATAATCGAGCGAGTCCCATAGTGGGGAGGGTTTTATGAGAGACTTGTTAGATCTGTTAAAGAATGTTTAAGAAAAATCGTAGATTGTTGACTTTTGAAGAAATGTCTACACTACTTGTCAAAGTGGGGTCAGTTCTTCATTCTCTAAGTTATGTTTACAACGACAATGACGAGCCACAACCCTTGACTCCAATGCATTTCCTAAACATTGGCCAAACTGATTTGAAGTACCTTTGACTTTTGCTAGAAATATCGGTAGCGAAACGACAAGAGAAATGCTGTTAAAAAGAAAGTATTACCAAGAATTGCTATTAAAACTGTTGCAATGCAAATAGAAGCAAGAATATTTATTAGATCTTAGAACTGCCCATTTCTTGAATAATTCGCAACTTCAACCGGAACTAAAGGTAGGAGATGTTGTTTTCATTGAAGGAGATAATAAAAACACACTATTATGGAAACTTGGCAGAATCAGAAAAACTATTCCTGGACGTGATGGTAAAGTCCGATCATTCGAATTAAAAACTGGTAATGGGACTTTAAATGTACTGTTCAACATCTATATCCTCTCGAACTAAAAAAAAAAAAAAAAAAAAAAAAAAAAAAAAAAAAAAAATTAACGATTTGTTGTGCATTTTTCTTTTTTTTTCTCCTATTAATGATTAAATTGAATATTGTTAGTTAAGTTGAAAATATTTTAAAAAGTTTAGTTCATTTATTAGTTATAACATTTATTAATTGATACCTGTTGTGTATAACCCGTTTTGTAATTGAAGTGCTTGACTAATTATAATTTTTTGTATTTTTATAGAATAGTGATATATGTACTTGATTGTACGTATAACTTAGAAGAACTCTTGTCAGAGTTCATGTGGGGAGTGTGTTAAGGACTATTCTTTGATATCACCAAGAGATGGTGTTAGAAAACCATCTATTGGCTTCCTTAACCCTTCCCCTTCTGAACACGTGACTTGAAATTTTATTCTTACTACACAATATAATTCGATTTAGATTCTTTGATGGAACTATTCAGTTCTTGCTTTTTGAGCCTTAACATTCGATTCAGGCATTTTAGCCTACATTGTATATATGTAAATATTAAGTTTAATTAAAATTTATGTAAAACCCTTCAGGCCATGTTTCTTATTTTGGATTATGAATTATTCGAATTTGATCTAGAATTTTGTTACACCCTTAATAGTAAGGTGTATAGCAAGATGCTGGGCCATGTTTATGCTGCTATCAAGAAAAAACTTTTAACTTAGTTCCGGGGAAAAAGGCAATGTTCCATCAAGATAATGCAAACCATATGTGTCTACTTTCACCGGATGGATTCTGTATGGACTTGAATGGGACCTTTTCCGCACCCACCCTATAGCCCTGATATCATTCCTTTAGATTCCTACCTTTTTTCACACCTGCAGCTACATTTTGTTGGTGCTGTCTTCCATTCTCTACAGAATGTCCAAATAAGGTAATCTGTTTTTGGATTCGCGGTCACCAATTTTCTGGCCTGAAGGCTTTGAAAAACTATTAAAACATGGCAAAAAAAACATAGATTTGGGTGGTGATTATTACCTGCACTAAAGGTGCTGCTTTCATTTTTTTCCTTCTAACTTTATTAAGAGAACGATTTTTGGCGGCAAACTTTCGTTACAACCAGATATTTATTTCATGTAATCATAAAATCTATAAAACAATTGACATCGAGGAAATACTACAAATACATTCATCTGAAATTTCAATTCAGTTATTAGAGATTTCCTTTTTAACAGAAGGCAAGATATATTTAACAAGTTATATGTGTAAATAACACATAATAACTCTTTGAAATTTAAATTCAATTTTTAAGCATGTTCTTTTGAATATTTTTTATCATAATAACTTGATACTCACATACCTATGTTTCTATAATCATCATTTGTGATAGTGGAAAAACTTAATTTTTATTTAAAAATATTTTTTATTCAAACAATTCAAAAGAATAGTTTATTTTAATAGCTAAACATAAACAACAACAAATAATTTTGCTAAATACATGATTGAGTATTTCAGCTTTCGAAATTAATGAATTAAACAAATTAACGATATTAAAAACTTAATTTTGATTTTTTGAACTTAATGAATAAAATTATTATATACAGTCAAAAGTCGTTAATCCGGACTCATCAGGACTTCGGCGATTCTGGATTATCGATTTTTCTGGATTATAGATCATCAGTTTAAATCTGGTATGATGGCATGCAGAAATTATAAATTTAAAAATAGGAAACCATAATTTATGAAATAAAGAACAATTATGA
Organism: Stegodyphus dumicola; assembly: GCF_044657685.1. Classification (NCBI taxonomy): domain Eukaryota; kingdom Metazoa; phylum Arthropoda; class Arachnida; order Araneae; family Eresidae; genus Stegodyphus; species Stegodyphus dumicola. Next base: position 126,749,503 of record NC_140771.1, on the reverse strand, counting down.
TCTAAAGGGTACCAAAATTTACAAAAAAAAAAAAAAAAAACTTAATATTTATTTGTTTACGTTATTAAACATTTCTTTTAATGTAAGTTGTTCAAGTTGCTTCGTTTTATGTGATAATACTTTCTCTTTAATTCTATAAACAGACATAATTTCTTCTTCAAAGTTCCGCTGTTCAAGTCCTATAATTGTTGTGTCGAGAATACCGACTAATTTGTCAATCGAAATTTTTTCGTTTTCAATAACCTTTGTGTCACTTTCTTCACTATCAGAAGCGAATTATAATGACGAGGAATTGGATTTAAATCATATCAAAGACATAGTACATCGAGATGAAATACTACATTTAGTAATGGAATTTACAACTAAATGTACCATTACTACATTAGTAATGGTACATTTAGTTGGAATTATAAGCCAAATAAAATAAAAACATCTGCCCTGAATATAAGGATAGTGCTGACAGATCAACTTCCAATTCAATGCACGCTGCAGCGTCCCCCCCTCCTGTCACAGAGCAGCGTGAAATTGATAAACAGATTTCGAAATGGTTAGAGAAAAAAAGGATATGCCTTTATCCATTTTTTGCAGCAATTCCACTTTTTTGTTTAATGGACTTTGAAACATACTTTCGCTTTGTACATCCTTTACATATTAGTAAATATATATCGGAAATTCTATTTGACATAATCGAAACTTCAAGCTTACTTTTATAAAATTGCTCTAACAGTCTGCAAAAAATAATAAGCCTGGATCCGGCTTATTATTCGAAGATTAAGGAACAACGCAATCTACAACATTAACTGCGTTAGTTAATTTTAGCTTAGCTTAAAATTTATGCACGTTATACATTAATCGTGCATGCGTAAACATATTATGCGCATGCGCACATGCATATTCGCGGCCGTAAAGGTCTTATGCACATGCGTAAACGCCTATGTGCATGCGTCAACACGCCTATGCGCATGCGTCAACGTGACGCATACGCAGAAAGTTTGTGGCTTTGAGGTCCGGATTATAGATCATTCCGGATTATGGGTGTCCGAATTAACAACTTTTGACTGTACCACTTTCAGATATGATGCAGCAAGAAATATAAAACATTACTTGTTCAGTTTTTCTTCCAGTACTACTATTTTGGATTTTAGTGATTCAAATTCTGTTGACAACTGCAACTTTTCTTGTCTCAAAGCACTATTTTGAGCATCAAGAGCAGTAACCTTGGTTTGGCATTCTAAATATTTTTCAGAAAGACTATGCTCTTTTTCAGACAAGACTGCAAGCTGATTTTGAGCATTTCCTATAAAAATATGAACATACAAATATATGTTACTAAAAACAAAATATTTCACTATAAAATGAATTAGTAGTATATACAGAGAATAAAGTATCATTTAATATTTAAAAATATTACTATTAACATAGACTAGCTAGTATGAATTATGATCATTCATAACACTGTCAAATTTATAAGCTTTTACACATATTTAAAATTCAAAATAAAGAACTGTGCATGAAGATATCCTACTTAATCTATCAGTGAGATTTGCTTCTGTTTTCTCCCATGAAATTATATGTGCATTATATGTAGCTTGAAGATTCTCAATTTGTCGAACTAAAGGCCTTGTTGCTGAAAAATGAAATAAAGTAAGTTAAAGATTGATTTTGAATGAAACACATACAATATATGTATATATATAACCTTACCTGATGATACATTTTTTGTTAAGTCTTCATTTCGCTCTTCAGCCTCTTGCAATCTCTGAACATAAAAAACAATAAAAAATACAAAACGCAAGTATAACCCAAGAAATTTAATATTAAATAAGTACAGCACATTTTGCTGCTTCCTTAAATCAGAGAAACATGAGTGTAGAGGCAAATAAAATCTACTTTACTGCAAGCAGGAAAGCTAAAGAATCAAACTCTATCATAATTAATTTTATGGATGTCCTACATTTCGACTAAAATACATACGAGTTTTTAAAGAACTTTTACAGATTAATAATCATTGGCTTTATGATTAATAATCATAGGCTGAAACTAAAATGAAGTCATTTGCGGATTTAAGGCCCTGAACTCATTTTGCTCACATTAATTGTCCTCACCATATTCTGATTCTCACGTCAAAATTACAGAAGCAGAATTCTGATTCATTTTAGTAATCAAAATAATTTTAAGACAATATCATTAACTGATTTCATAACAATAATTATTTCAGTAAAAAATAAAAAGATATAATAATAGAAATGAAATAAAAAGAAAATATTTTTTATTCTCTTGATTCCACCAAAAGGAATAACTTTCTTCTCAAAAAATAATTGCTGCAGCATTTTTATGAATGAGAATTAAAAATATGAGACAAATTGGAAATTAATATTTTGGATGCTCTATCCACACTTTTTTTTCAGATAAAACATAAAAACATTAATGAGAAACTGAATGAAATCATCTTTGATTAACAACAACTAGCCATAAAGATGAACAATTAGTCATAAAGATGGCATTTTTTAACCATTTGTTATTATTATTATTACCATTATTAAATCACGCCTCCATTCCCCATTTTTTCATATTTCATAGCAAATGTAGTTAATTTATATTAAAAAATAGATTATGAATGTAAAATTTATTTTAAGTAAGAATCAGTAATCAGTGAATCAAAGTGAGTGAGGCAGAGAATCAGTGATGGAATATGAGTGAGTTATTTATAGATGCTTAATTAATAAATGTTCTAAAATATTACATCTAATTTTACTTAAAAAAATCAACACAACAATCATAAATAATTTTAAAATATAATACTCTCTGCTTTCAATTCAGTGATCATCAAATAGTTGTATTATCCTCCTTAACATTAAAGTTATCCACCTTTCTGCAGCTTTTTGTATAATTCCTATACCTTTTACAATTATAAATAATTAAGCAATAATTGAATAGATAAATCACTTCTGAACAAAGAAACAATGTCAGTTAAAGAGAAGTCAAGTAAAATAAGTTAAGTACATTAAGGATAAGTATTTAAATTTTTTAAGGAAATATTTCATTAAATTAATTTTATACTCAATGAAAAATTACTTTTTAAACAATTCAAATTAATCAGGGAAAGTTCAAGTCAAAATATTAGGATTTTATTCAAGAAATTTAATGTCAACAAAATAAGATTCTGAAAAATTCTTACATTTTGCAATGCTGCAATTTCAGCTTTAAGCATTTTTTCTCTTAAGCTCGCCTCTTCTTCATTATTAGAAACAGTATTTCTCAATTCAGTTATTTGAAGAAGCAAAATTTCTTTTTCCCTAGCAGCTTCCTTATTGGCATTTTGCAACATCAGCATTAAATTTTCTCTGGCTTCAACCTCTAGTTCAGATTTCAATGACTGAAGAAATACAAGCAATATTTTCTGCATTTAATTACACAAAATCCCTTAACAATTTATTTTTAGAAATTTTACTATTAAATACACTAAACAAATATGAAACACAAAAGCCTGGATGCACAACAACAAACAGCAGGAATAAAAAGATGAAAATAGTAATAAAGGATTAAATATACTTATATTAGAGAAATTTTAAAATTAAAATCAATTACATGAAAATAAAAATAATTTTTTTTAACAAATGTGCATGCGTGTGATTATATATATATATATAAACACATATACAGGGTGTCTCAAAAGGTCGTTACCAAACTTAATTACTGGTCTGTCATACCATGACAAACATGATTTACATGGGAACTTGAGTCTGAAAATGCGTACGGTTACCACTAGAGGGCAAAATTTTTATGGAAGAGTGGGAAGTGTGATTATTTCAGGTAAAGAGGTTGCAACAGAAGGAAGATTTGGTTTACTAATTCAGCTCTTTATGGACATTTTGTAGAAAGAGTATTGCGTATCTGATGGTTGATGTTCTAGCAGCTACAAGTGAAAGCATCTGGTTTAAGCATGATGAAGAGTCTGCACATTTTATTAGCAAACAGAATCATATTTCTGCTAAAACTGCAGTCTGCACATTTCAGCATCAGGAATATCTTGACTAGACATATCCTGATCACTGGTTTGGCCCAGACAGAGCAGTCGCATGGCCCTGCAACCCCGACCTGACTCCCCTAGATTTCTACCTATGGGGCTACATGAAGTCCATGGTGTACGATACAACTATAACATCGGACGTGGATCTTGTAGCCAGGATCGTAGGGGCAGCAGCACATGTCCGTGACACACTTGCCCAATTAGAACGGGTCTATGAAGTCATGCATCGATGTTCTGAAGCATGCATTGTGGCGAATGGAAGACATTTCTAACAATTTGATTTATTGTTAGAAATGTCTTCCATTTATTGTTAGAAATAAATGGAAGATCTAACAAATCTAACAATTTGATTTATTGTTAGAAATGTTTCTAACAATTTGATTTATTGTTAGAAATGTCTTCCAATTTGATTCTTAACAATTGTGATTTAACCATGTTCTTTAATAAAAGTTATATTAATACCTCTTTCAACGCCCTTTCTTTTTTCCCCTCTACACTTGCGAACACTGCCCTCTAGCAGTCGAAGTTCACATTTTCAGATGCAAGGTCTTATGTAAATCTTGTTTAAGTTTGGCAACGACTTTTTGAGATACCCTGTGTACGTATATATATATTATATATAATAAAAGCAAGGAAAAAGTCAGAACACTGTTGATGCACAGTTATCCTATATTGAAGAGGAAGTATTCTGGTTGCGTTGTAAGCTAATGTGTTGACTTCGTAAATAAAACTTGTGAGTCGAGGCAATTTTAATTCCATTTTTATTTCCAATTGACATTATGTGGCCACAGATAACTTGGCACCCTAGTCGTGCCTGTTCAAGAACATTTAGATTATTGATATTTTTGCAATAGGAAGCAGCATAGCGAAATTGCGTCCAAGCACAGCCCAGACAGAAGCTGAAGTGTGTAGTTATGAAAGATGGAAGCACGTGAAGAGAAAAGTTTTGGTTTACAAAGGTAGTTTCAGTTCCCAATTAATAATTTTTTAAAAAATATAATGGAGTTCAGCGCTGCGCAGGCCATGCAAAAAAGAAAGGAAAGATCTAGAAGTGACACAATGCAGAGAAGTTATTACGATATTTAGAATAGAGAGGGAGAATTAATGTTTTACCGTTAGTTTAAATTATAATTTTGATTCACATATTTTATATATATATAATGATACACATACATATATATGCAGTTTTTGCAGAAGACAACACCAATTCACTCTTTATTCATGGATGAGATGACTATGAGGAATCTCATAGATCTAGAAATGAAGTGGAATTAAATTTGAGGATGACTGCTGTGAACATCACAACTGGCTTGATGGTTGAAACATCTATCCAGTGATACATTTATGCTGAAATTGGTACAACACTAGGAATGCTAAACAAGCTCTACAATTACCATATCAGATAATAAAGAAAGAAGACGAAGCAAGAAATGTTAATTCAAGCAGCAGCAGGAAAGGAAAAGCAATGCATACTAGTTTCGGTCATATTTATAGCCAGAAAGTCTTTGAATTAATCCAGAGCAGAGATTAGGCAAAAGATGTCTCACTGTAGAGAAATTGCAGGGAAAGAGTGACGTAAAATGGTGCAAAGCGAATCTTTGAAGTGGGGATGTGTTTAGTTAAAATTTATAAATTTGAAGTTCTTTTGAAAATTGTTTTCAGTTAAGTTTAATAATTTTATTTCATATTTTATATTTTGCACACACACACACATATATATATAATATGATTATGAGACTTGAAAAAGTCAAAGAAGAAAAAGGAAGAAATTTATCAAAAAATGAATGTGCTATGTTTATTATTCCATACAAAGGCTCCAACAGCATTAATTTTCACTGGTTTCTAAAAATGGATTACAAAATATTGATCGATCTGGTTTATAAAATTTATTAGTATAATTAATTTTTAATTATTATGATTAATTAATTAATTATAATAATTAATACAATTATGGGTTGCAAAAGATTATCAAAATGGATAGACTTTAACATTTCCTTCTTTCCTTTCATAAAACTATGAATCTGAGCCGATGTAAGCAGCATCTAAATATTCTATAAACAACACAAACTCAAGCAATACATCAAGAAATAAGACATGAAATAAACAATAAAGCAGTTAAAAAAATAATTTAAAAGGCTAGACTTTTTAAGTAAAACATTAATCAGCACTAATTTTCTTTGGCTTCTAAAGTGGGTTACAAAAGATTATCTTGAGCTATAAAATTAATTATTATGAATAATTAATTATTATAATTTTTAGTACGGTTATAGGTTACAAAATATTATCAAAATGGATCAGTTTAACATTCTTTTATATAACTATGAATTTGAGTCAAGGGAAGTAGCATCTAAATATTCTACAAAAAACATTAACTCAAGCAATAGATTAGAGACATGAAATAAACAATAAAGTAGTTAAAAAATTATTAGGCTAGCTTCTTAAATAAAACTTGCATGATGCATTTCACTTTTTCCATTATGAAATTTTAAATGAAGATCGTAATCTGCGACCTTATGCTGCATTCCTCCTTAGAGACAATCAGGATTTTCCTACTTAATTTTTGTGTTTATTTTAAACTTGCAAAGTTAAGCAGCTCTGCAGTTGCATGACATGACAGATGAAGATTACCTCCACTCAAAATTAATTATTTTATTTAATTATTCATGAAATTTTGTGTCATTCATCTAATTTTAATAGATAAGGTCCCAGCCAATCCGATGTCACCATCTACTCATGTGACCATGGTCACTTTCTCTTCTACACTTTCGACAGTTCATCTTGGATTCAGCTTAGGTATCAGTCTCCAGGCTCACAGTAAAACACCAGTTGTGCATTACTTGCACAACAACCGCGGCATATCAGCGGTAGTTGGAGTTGGATAAAATACCTATAGAATATTAAGTATTAATCATACTTTAATATACTGTTATTTCCTATTAAATGTTTTTTGAATCTTAATATGGGCAATATCTTTATATGTGACCTACCGTAGCAAACACCATGGCATATTATTAAGGTAAAAGAGAGGGATTTATCAATTGATATGTGAGCAGATGTGAGATTTGTCTCCACAGAGATACACTGTCACATTAGTACCACTTAATATTAGAAGATTTCTGATTTTAAAAATGTTGGACAGAAGTTCAAAATTCTTTATTTGCACTTATACAACTCTGCATTTATAATGACCATTGTTTAAAGGGGGGAGGGAACCTTTCAAACACTTGAATATTTTCCGAAATATAGAAGACTAATTAAAAAAATTAAATTAATATTAAAGAATTACATTTAAATATGATTTACATTAAATGTGTGAATGTTAATGTTTTTGATATGGCAATTGTTGAATAAATTTTCATAGGCAAACATATTAAAAAGAACTGAGCAAGCTATTAAAATTCAGACAAAACTATTATCATTTAAAAAGCATCTTAAGTACTCAATGTAATTAACAATAACATTTCTGTCATAATTTAAAATTTAACAATTGCAAGAATATTATATTAATTACTAGCAATGTTTTCAGTTTTCCATATTCTTTGCATAAATCAAATATTTTTAAGACAGCAAATATATCATATATATTTGATTACATATCATATAGTCTACTCATAACTAATTATTTAAGCAAGTTATACCTCTACTTCATTCTCTTTATCTGCGTAAGATTTCCTTAACTCAGTAAGATCCCTAATTTAAAAAAAAAAAAAAAAAAAAAAAAAAAAGAATATTATTAAAAGTGACAACATTCAAACAAAATCACAACAGTTAGAATCACATACTTGTATGTACTATCCAGTGACTTCTTTAAACTTAATTCTCTTTCTGAGCTATCTTCCAGGTTACTCTAAAAATTATTAAAAAATTGTATATATATATATATATATATATATATATATATATATATATATATACATAATAAAGAAATTTAAAGAGCATGTATTTCAACACTCTCAGAAGCAAAAGGTTAAATAAATATGTGAAATGTTTAGATATACTAAAAACTAAGCCTTGCTTTCATTTACTATTCTGAATAATCAATGCAAATGCAACTGCCCAACGTCGCAAGTTCTGACAGTTTCGTTGGGAGAATCTTAAGTATTTTACAACAGCTGTGCTGGAGAATCATCCGAAATCCCAATATCAGTGATTCCCCAGCTAATTTCTTTACTGATCACTACATATGAGGAATCTCATAGATCTAGAAATGAAGTGGAATTCCTCATACTTGAATATAAAAAGGTGTTTAGAGTAGTCAGGCATAATAGTAACAAGTTGATGTTTGTTTTATAAATTGATTTTTTTTATTTATTTTATTATTATTTTTTTATTGATAACTTTATTGATTCTAATACCATCACATCACACAGACTCTTCGGAAATTTAAGAGGAAAAAACAATTTTCGGAGCCATAATGTAAATTATAAGGAAACTCAAACAGGATAACAGACATTTATTTTTCAATCATTACATACACATATTTAAAAAAAAAAATAGGGGAATCAAAATTATGAGTACATTCTTCCTACTAAAATACTATCCTATCACGTGATTCATGGCAGGCATTAAAATTCGCTGGTCTCTTCTGCCTCAGAATACTTACTTACTCTTTTGTTAAAGATAATGATAATAATAATGAGAGTGATACAAATGAAATTGTCCCTAAAGAACTTAGGCCAGTTAATGCTGTTGTAAATAATTAACTTAGAGCAGTTACAAGAAACTTCGGGCAATGTAATGAATGTTACATGTCTTTAGAATACACGAACAATAATGGTAATATTTAGTATGTTATATGCAGCAAAAATATACCAAATAGCCCTATGGCTCCAGCTAAAATAGAAAAGCTCTCCATTTGGAATCTGTTCATGGTGAGTTGAAGGGAAAAAATATTGAATTCAGTCGAATGTGTAACAAATTCTTAAAATTAAAAAGGTTTATGTTTCAAACCAAAAAAAGATACTACACATTTTTGGGCTAAGAAATGAGGAGAAGGGTTTTTAAAACAAAATTTCAAACTAAAAATTTGGTTATTTCATAGAAATCAACTGCTTAAAATTGCCTATTTAAGCAACATTTTTGACAAAGATAAATGAACTTAACTCTTCAGGGCAAAAACGTAAATGTATTTACTGCTCATGATAGAATGCTACCTTCCAGGAAAAGGCAAAATTTTTTATAATTTGTGCATGCTGCAACCATGTCGATTGCTTTCCAACAATAAACAGCTTTTCAGAACAGGAAGGCGTTGAAATAGGGTAGACATTTAGTGTAGAAACTAAGCAAAGTTTCTTTGAAATATTTTAATTGGTATTTTCTAAATGAATAGCATATTAAATTTCAGAATGAACTGTGGATTTAAAACCCACTTATTGTCAATGCACAACCTTTGACCAAGTTAGCAAACTATGAAACTTGCATTGAAATAACATATTTATCACTGGAAAAGAAATGACATTAATGTTGTAAGTGGAATTCTGGTATAGTTTAAGAGAAAAAAACACCCTCAGTTGTCACAAAAGGCTCTGTTTGCACTAAAAAAATTTTCATCGACATGTATGTGCAAAATGGTATTCCCAGATTATGTGTCAACAAAAAGTAAACATGACAACAGATTAGATGCAAAACCTAATAACTTTTAATCCATAAAGCTTAATATTAAATAAATCTGCTGTAATAAAAAGCAGTACCACTCATCTCATTGAAATTTATAAGTGTTGTTTCAATATGTTATTTTAAGAAATTTTTAGTTAATTTTGAAATTACACTTTGAGGCAAATAAGTATTATTTGACATAATTGTCATTTTTGTTGCAAATAACAAAATTACAGAATGCTGCAGTAAATCATATTACTGAAGCAAACAAGGAGTTTCATGATAAAAGTGGACATTTGAAAGAGTTCTACACATAAAAAAGATTAAGAAACACTGATCTAGAAGTAAAATGTATGAATTCACTTCCACTATTACATAGAATGTATTGTTAAGTGCCTATGGGCTCATAATAGATTGAATGCCCACATAGCTGATGATAGCTCAATAAAATTAATTTTACCAGAAGAAACAATTCACAGTTCTAGAACTTTCCACAAAAACAGTCATACAACTCTTCCCTGTATCACAGAGTACAATCAGTAGTAACTCTTCAAACTACTATGAACATTAAACACAATGCTACACTTCAAACTAATAAGAACATTAAACACAATGCAATGCAAAGCACATCTAAAGAGTGAAGCTAACCTAGAGGTATCTCAGTACTGCAAACTCACACTAAACCAACAACTATGACAACAACTCAGAAATTGATGCTATCTCTTGTCTTATACAGTTTATATCTGGCAACTAAGATATTTTTAGTAATTTCTGCTTCTCAAAATTACTGAAAGACATATGAGGGACAAATACGGTTACAGTTACACAGACCATTAATTACAATACTTATTAAGGCAATACAAGGACTGGACCAAAATGTCGGCAAATGTGGCGACTTATCGCGAGAAAAGTTAGTCGCAAACTCATCACGAGTTTAATGATATCTGGGCAGTTTAGTGAGATAGCCATTTACTCATTGTTAAACAAAATACCACCATTTCATATATAATTTCACTAAAATCATCTGTCTATGTATAAAATTCATAACATTGCCCCCCTTTCCCAAGGACTGCATGTCCCAAGCAGTACAGCAAGCAGGACAGGAAACCATACTCACCACTAAGGCAAATCAATGCAATACTTAATCATGATAAATGACATAACACAATTAAAATGCTAAATCAACATATAAATGCATAAATTTATAAATTTATATACAAATATGACCATAGTCTTCGTAAGCTATTCACATTAATACACTAAAAGAACCATGTACCATAGCCATAGTAAGGGGATAGCCTGTCATAATGGAAGTCTTCAGGCTTAGAATTTGATGACTTGAGGATTCGAACTATGACATCATTCTGCCTGTTTAGGACTATGTAAGATATGTACTTTGGTGACTTTAGTTTCCGTGAGAATCCCTTCCATTGAACCAGATTCCATAATCACATATTGTTCTTGAATTGATGTTCCATAGCTCTTGTGTCATATCGGATTTTATTCTTCTGTCACCAAGATGACTCATTCTCATGCAGCTTACATAGATGTTAATGCCTCCAGAATATCATCAATTCTAGGAAGAAGATAGCTGCCTTTTTTTGTAACTTCATTAAACGAATGATAGTCAATGCAAAATTTCGTTGCACTATCTTTCTTTCTGATCAGGATGATGGGAGAGGCCCAAGGACTTGTGGAAGGTTCAATAGCGTTGCTTTCTTGTATGTCCTTTAGAAGTTTTTGTACCCTTCCCTGTTTAGCAATCAGGAAACATATTGGATGTTGCTTGATTGGAAGATGATCCTCAGAATCAATTCTATGCTGTGTGAGACTGGTTCAACCTACATCTGAAGATGAACAAGAGAAAACTTCTTAAAATAATTCTTGAATGACACTTTAAGCAGCACTCCTCTCTTCATTACTTAGTAGTGCATTCTGTAGTTACTCCAACATTAGGATCTCCAAAAGACACAGAGACTGGCAGACTATTGAGTTGTTTAACATGGCTGGTCACTGAAGTACATGCTGCAACTACTTTGCTTTCCCTACAGATTTTCGCTTTATCATTCACGCTGGCAACTCTCACCAGGATGACAGTCCTTGATAAGTCAACGAGCATTAAAGCTGTTAGTACTCCTTGCAAGACGTTACAGGGATATTCTATTATACTGTACCAGAAATTTCTATTTTTGGCTATGGAACCAGGAAGGAAAAATTCTGTTCTTGCTGGCACTATATCATCATTTTGAGTTATAATTTGGTGGACAGATTCAACTACTTCATCAATAATTTCAAATAAAATTATGTCCTCAGAAGCAGAATGCAGTTCATTATTTTTAAAATACAAAATAAAATTGTATTTCCATAGAAAGTCTTGTCCGAGTATGCAAAAGTCTATAATATTTGCTACATATGCCATGTGATGGTAGGCGTCACTTCCAAATGTGATGTTAACGTTTAATTTTCTTCAATGTAAATTTTATTCCCTGACTCAGTCTGAAGGGTAATACACGGTGGTGTCCAGATGAGTCTAACTTCCAACTGTTGAGCCAAAATGTTTTGGATGATGGTAACATTGGCTCCAGTACCTATGGTCTTACTGCAAAGAACTCCATTGATACGTCTTATGATGAAGAGTTCCTTACTGCTGCCACTTATTGCAGAAATCTGAAGCAATTTAAGATGGGGTTCCTATTATCTGGCACCCTCTGCTCTGCGAGATGGCTACTTATTTGTTTTATACGTCCTTGCTGAAGAACGGTCTTATTTTCCATGCGTTGGGATGTTCTGCAGTTTCTTTGTATATGGCTTTCACCACCGCATTCCAGCACTTCAGGGTTGGTCTCTTGTGACTCCTATTTCTTCTCAAGGCATTGACCTATCTGGTTAAATTGTCTAGACGAGTAGTCACTTGATCCACTGGCTCTTGGACTTGAGCAGTTCTGATTGGGTGGCAAGTTGCATGCTGGGCTGCCTTGAATTTCATGGCATACACTAAAGCTCTTTTTTAATCCTTGACATTCACCATTCTCAGGCCTTTGTGTATCTCTGGATCCTGGATGCCACCAATGAAGTACTGCAGGAATAGCATTTCCCTTGTTAGGCAGTCCAAAAAAGCAAGATGATATAACTTTTCAACATCCACGAAGAGCTCCTCGAATGTCTCCGTAGGTTTCTGTTGGTGAGATTTCAACTGAAGACTGCTATAATCTTTTAAACATTTTTCCTCAAACTGCAGCTCCAAGGTGCCAGACACAGCTTCAAAGCCTAGCCTCTGGCTTCTTGGAAACGTTTGAAGAATATCTCCTATCTCTGCTCTCAAGGAAACAACAAGATGGCAGGCTTAAGCTTAATCCCATTCATTTGCCACTACAGAGAACAGCATCTTGTACACTTGCCAGGTGGATAGCGTTTGGATATGGCCAGTAGGACATATATTTGAATTTAAAGGCATTAGAATTGGGACTAGCTGTCGTTAAACTACCTTGGCAACAGTAGCAGAAACTCTGTCATCAATTTATTGTCGATTTTTTGTCAGATGGAAGAAACTTTTTTTTTCAGTTTGTTGTTCCAGAGAAGAAACTCTTTCTTGAATTTCTCCAAGTTTGTCTTCAACAATGTCTATTTTGCTTTCCACAGAACCAAATTTGTTTTCTATTATGGCAGTAATTTCTCTTTTCGTTTCCTCTTGAACAGCTGTAATCACTTCTTGGCCCAATTAATCTCTTCTTTAACAGATTCTTGTCCTGCCCTCACCTCATCTTTGAAGGCAGCAAAGGCTGCCAATAGCTGTCTTAATTGCTCATACATCGCTCTTATCCCTAGCATTCAATCCCATTGTTGACATAAAAAACTGCTGTGTGCATACGAGTTTGTAACAGATTGAATGCACAAAGAACTGATGATATCTTGATAAAATTTGTTTTACCAGAAGAAACACTTCACAGTTCTGAAACTTTGCACAAAAATAGGAATAAATCTTCTTGCCTGTACCACAGCGTACAAACAGTAATTTCACTACAAACTACTAAACAAGCTAACATGGACATACCTGAGTACTTTAAAACTCAGGCTGAACTTACAACTACTACAACAACTCAGAAACTGATACTCTCTCTCGTCTTACATAGTTTTCAACCGGCCCTGAGATATGAGTGTTTTCTGTTTCTCGAAATTAATAGAGAGCCCAATACGGTTACAGTTACACAGAGCATCAATTATAGTTATTCAATTACAATACTTATTATGGTAAAACAGGAACCAAACCAAAATGTTGCCAAGTTTTTGATAAAAATTAGTTGTCAAAACCATCACCAACTTGCCAACATCTCGCCAATTTAGCGAGATAGCCATTTGCTCAAACAAACTAGATTTAAATTGAATGCCAAATTAAATATATTCAGACATTTTAAAATAGCTTACATGCAGAAAAAAATGAATGTGCAATTTGTGCTTGGAAACAGATTTTGAATATATATTAATTAAAATAGAAATTGCATTACCTGTAAAATAGAAACTTCCTTTTCAAGCTTCTTCACCGTATTTGTTAGCTGTCGGATAGCATCTAGAATTAAAATTAATCTATTACATAATGTATTATTAACAAGAAATATTTACATGCAACAGCTTCTTGTTTTAAATTAATTACCAAATATTTAATATTGCTTACTACAGGTAACAATGCATAGTACTTACATATCAGCACAACACAAATAACAATTCTATAGTTTGAAAAATCAATGTTTTGAGTTTGTCCAATGAGTTGTGTTTGCTGTATTCCAAGTACCAATGGCTTCTACACACAAATTTCATATCTTTCATTTTTAACTCAATTTTAAAACATATACTTGTGAGATTTGTCTGTGGTGAAAGTATAATGCAATAAAAGGTTTGCAGGAATGATGCCACAAAATCACTAAAGGGAACAATTGTTTTAAATCTTTTCTAAAAGCAATAATCACAAATTTTATCAAAAAGTTTGCTCAACGACAGGGATCTTAATATCAGCAGCAATTCTGTGTAAACTGACACCATCTATTAGACGATACAGTCCACAAACCAAAACTTTTTACTCACAACTTAAATTCTTCTTATTCTAAATGTTATTTTGGGATACTTTTATTTTAAATTCCATCATACTTTTGCAATTTTATTGTTTTATGTATCATATTTCTTTTCACCTGTGAGCACAGGAATTGAGATAAAAACTAGTTCAGATGGAAAAAATTTCAAATAATTTAATAAATATATAATCTAATACCTCTAATTATTAGAGTGACTCTCACGGTCATTAAAAAGGTGGTGCAAATAAAAAAAATTTTTTTTCAAGATCACTTTCTTATTTGAGAGGATGATTTATTGCTGTGAGTGCAATTTTCCCATGCTCCATATTTTTCAATATAAAGCATAACCACTAATATTTTTTAAAACATTCTGTATGCAAAAAAATAAATATTTATGATCACATGTATTTACTTCTAGGCAATAGAAATGTCCCAAAAGAATGTGAATAAAAATTACAGAAAAAGTTAAATGTAATAAAATAGATACAAATGTGCCACTTGATAGAAAATCACTAATCCTTTTAAATTTAAATATTAAAACAGATTTTTCTAATACCTAAAAATTTCTTTTTCATGTAATTTTTATGAATATTTAACTTCCGATAAAACATATACTCTTCCTATATACAAGAATTTAACAAAGGCATGTATGTGCATACGATTTAAAAATTAAGGCTATTTCCATTATTTGATAATTGGTCTGACATCAGCAAAATAGAGTAAATACAGAAAATACAGTTAAAAAGTTATCAGCTAAATTCAGATATATTGATCACACAGATTCTGTACATAATATTCAAAAACTGATTGGGAAAACTAAATGTGGATAGTAAATTTTTTTTCCCATCTCTTCATTTCAGCAATTTAATTTCCTACCTTTTAATGCAAGTATCAGAAATTACAATTTTTGTGGATTATTACATTACTAGAAGTATAAGAAAATACATAATCTGCAAATCAAAAATTAAAAAAAAATACACTTGTCATGATAAGTTTGTAGTTATAAACAATTACAAAAAAATTAACAATTTTACTCACTGTCAAGTTTCAGTTGAAAGTAAACTGACACACTTGCAACATGAAATGCCAAAATAAATTTTAAAAACTGCTCTTTTATTAAGGAGAAATACCTCTTCATACATATACATAAGATTAAAAAAAATGTAAAGCAAAATTCTAACTTTAATCTGTAATAGTCTGTGGGATTTCCAATTTAATTTGTATATCCCTTTCTGCCCTAAAAATAGAAATTGCTTAAAATAAATCACTCTAAAATGCATCACTTCAAAATTAACCCATCCATATGATTATTGCATAATGCTAATGAGGCAGGGACTTACATAAATGCTTCAGCAGATAATATTTCAAATTTGGGAACTGATACTTTTTGTTAGCCAACAGGGATTAAATGTGAACCATATCATTTTGAACCAAGCTTTTATCTTAGACATGTAGTATTTACTCCCTGCTTTTCTAGTTAGCCAGATGACTGTCACTGCTTCTCTTCTTATTGCAACGTCTTAAGAGCTGTAAACTTCATTCAAGTATGGGTTGCTTAGAACAAATTTAACAGTGATGCATCACAAGTATTTCTCAATGAGAATAAATACATATTAAAATCAGCCATGGCTACAACTATTTCTTTATGCATAAACTTCTAAAGCACTACATAGATGTATATAATATTTAAATCAAAACTATGAAACATCAAATATAAATCAAAAATATGATACTCATGCAGTGTAAACTATACTAGAATTACATCAAAAGATCAAAATTTACTGAACTGCAAATTGATGGGAAATTACATAAATATTCTGTTTGTTTCCTCAAATAAAAATAATATTTATCGTTGCTATTAGATGAAATGAAGCAGAATCCCCCCCCCAAAAAAAACTGTTTCTTCAAATGCTCAAAATACAGATACTCTGACAATCTGATTACATCTTCAGTAACTGTAATAGACAGTGAACTAGAAATCCGGCTGCCATCAGGGTTCGTACACATTTCTGAACACGGAAATTAAGTACTTTTAAGGACCATTAATGAAAAAAATTAAGGACCTATGAGCAAATGGGAACTGAATAAATTCAATTAAAAATATGATCTATGCCCGAATTTCACTTTTGTAATACAATCCTAAAAATAAAATAGATTCCTAAGTAGTATGCATTATTACTAAACATGAATTAATTAACATCATACATATTAAAATCAGCCATGGCTGCAACTATTTCTTTATGCATCAACTTCTAAAGCACTACATAGATGTATATAATATTTAAATCAAAACTATGAAACATCAAATATAAATCATCAATTATTAATAAGTTTGAGAATAAAATAAACTTTAAGTCATTATCAAATAGCATTAAATATTTTACACTTATAATAGTTGAACATATTTGAAAGAAGGTAAGTGACATTTATGTTTTACTAACTGTTAGCTTTATGTTCATTTTTTTTTTTTTTTTTTTTTTGTGTGTGTGTGTGTGTCTTATTTTGTCACATACTTGGCCAGTCTAGAGGTAAACAGCCCGTAGATTTTATGTCAAACGGCACAGGTTAAAATGAGAAGTAAGATCAAAATCAGCATGATTCATAACAAAAGACTGAATGTTTTCACCGCTACTGCTTGCCTAAAGAGAGACCTGCTAATTAGAACAAACCTGAAAGGCCTGATCTAGGCACGGTTGGCAAGTGTTGAAAGTTAGTCAGGCTCTGTTTGATGCAATTAGTGTCGTAGGTTCGTGTAGAGTTCCAGGGATTAAAACCTAGTTAATATACTTTAAGGTTTCAATAAGCCATTAAAGCACCAGAGGTGATAAGTTGTTTTGTATTATTTTAAGTCTCACTAGATAAAAAAAAAATATGTTTCACTTGAATTTTTACATTTTTGTATTTTATCTTGCGACCACAGTGAGTATTAATGAAAGGCAATAACTCACTTTAATATGTAGAGGTAATTTTTAAGAATAAGCAGTTAGTTATATATAATTAAATTAGGTAGTTTGATAACCTTAGTCATTTTGGATTATGGCCACTATTAAATTTTTTTTTAACAGTATTTGTTAAAAAAGGTTTTTTGCCCTTTTAAAATCAAAATCTAATAAATTTTCACAGTTTAAAACACATGTAATTTATGACATTGATTCTTAAACAATATTAGGATAATTACACATTAAACGCTACAAAACATTTATGTTTTGTAACAACAACACTCAGCAAAATATTTATCCGTCATTTTAATTTGAAGCTTTCCCAAACATTTTGGCTAATTTATATCGATTTCCTTCTCTTTAAGCTTTTTCTCTAACAATTAGAGATTTGTCTCAATATGCAAACCAATGCTCTCGCTAATTCCCACATTCTTTATCTCCTAATTTGTCAACCTCTCCACAATGTACTACCTACGAGGCTTTACTTGATCTGATAAAAGTTAAATAGTCCACCCACCCCCTGACAGTCATGAAACAAATTACCGCTATGCCTGAAAGTAACTATAAATCAGAGGTTTAAATAAGCTTCTTATTTAAAAAGAACTTAGAATATAAAGCCATGTTCTTATGCTAACAAAATTAATTACAGCTCACAGTGATGTAATTAAACAAGAACAGTCAAACTAAAAATGTGGACTAGTGGTAAAAGATTATACAATTTAGTTTTAATTTAATCTGGTTCAGTAACTCTATCATATGAGGAAATAGAAATGGCAAATTATAGTAAAGGCTGAAATTGTAAACAATTGGGTAATTTACATAACAATAACTGCACATATCTTTGAAGAATAATTTTCTTTATGTAACCAGTTTCTTTCTTCAACACGTTTCCTTTTCATTTTAGAATTTTGAGATTTAATTAAGGATTTCTGTTATTCTAAAAAACACTAAATGCATTTAGATTGTATAGAAAAAGCGGCTAATTTTATTTTTTTTAGTAATATGAACGTTTAGAAGAAATATGAAATATATATGGTAAAGGACAGTTACAAAGCTGATGTGGCAGAATTTCTAGAATTTAGTGACACACTGAACAACAAAATCTAGAAATGGCAAAACTTTTAGAATTTAGAGCAGGGATTGGAAGCAGAATTTAGAAAGGCACTAGCCAGCAGAATTTAGGATCCACAGAGATTGCATCAGGTGGGAAAATGCCTAATGCCAGATATGAATATTAAGACATATTAGATGAGTCTTTTAAATTGTAAGTTTTCAATTTATTTATCAATTAAAAAAATCCCTTTCGATAATGCCTGCCCACGTGATAAGATTAGAAGCATTTTTGATATTTTCCATGCTTGAGTCTAGTGAAAAGTAGATAAAATAAAGGGAAAATAAACATGTTAAGCTTCTAGTATCAGAAGTAAAACATTCAAATATTATGCTTTCATTAGTCTTCCAGACATTCTCCAAAAAGTAAGAAATTTATTGCAAACTTTCTGTAAAATACATCCATTATGTGTTGATACCATGGAGATATTCTTCATTTTGTCACATATTTCTCGAATCTTCTAGAACCGTGGGTTTATAAATCTTGCCTTCAAATACCTCTAAACCTTTGAAGCTGCAATGTCTAAAATCCAAAAGAAAAATTATCTCTACCAATTCTGTAACAGCAAAAAGCCAGAAATATTTTTGAAAAAAAAGGGGGAGGGATAAAGGGTAAAATTAGTTTTATAGAGAAAACTGATGCATATTATGAGAATTTTGAATATTCTGATATATTTACATGGGATATGAAAAAATTAAAAAGAAGACATTTTTAATTAATTACATAGCTAATTTTGGTTTTGTTAAGAGCTGTTTCGTAAATTGTGCTTTAGAGCATTACACCTTGTTTATTTTTCAAATTCAAAATATTGTATAATAAGTTGCCAAAATGAAACTTTATAATATGACAGCAAGAAATAAAAATGTTTTATTTTAATATTATTTTTAAAATATAATTTCAATATATTACCATAATTTTAATGAAATTTGTGAATGTTACGACGTTTAAAAAAAATTGTCGAACATATCTCAAATCTCGGAATTAAAAATTTTCTATAGATATTAAAATCGCCGAAATGTTGATACATCACCAAATTTAGAACCGCTTAATAAAAGAATTTACATCCCTAAAAGTGAAAAGTTGTTTAAAAGCTCTTTATTAGAAAAAATTAATTTCTAAATGCTTATGTTTCACTTCTTGCTTAGAAACTCGAGTATCCCATCATTTATATTAGAAATAGAAACAAATTATAACCCATGAACCCATTCAAAAGATAACCATATATGTCAGTGAATTGTCCAAAATATTCCTCCAAAATGCTAATTCACACTCAAAATGGCAGTTGTAAAAACAGACAGAAATTTCAAATGATTAAAATTAAGGACCTTCTGCGGAGTTTGGCCAAAATTAAGGACTTTTAAGGGCCAAAAATTGATTCCAAAAATCTAAGCACTTTTAAGGACTGTACGCACACTGTGCCATGATATGACTAAGAGCATATGCTTGTACTGATGATAATTTAATGTAGCTGAAATATGTATATTTAAATGTTATTACTCTTATATGCAGTACATATTGTTATGGAATATTTGTTTGTGTTCAATGGAATATATTGTTATGTTTAAATTCAGCATGCAGTTACATTCCATTTGACTACACCAACTATATATAGTGTAGTCTTGGTTATCTGAGCTAATGCAGGGAAAGCAGGTCATGGATAATTGAAAAATAAGGATAATCCAAACTATCAATTTTCATGCATATTTTATGGATTTATATCTTTAAAAAAAATAATAATTTTACTTTTTATTGAGAATATTTTAAATATTTGGCAAATTTCACTGTGTATTTTTCAAAGTGCTATTTTATCATTGTTATCAAATCCCCTTTGTCAACAAAGTCCAATAAGAGTTTCAACAGAAGTCCTTGCTGTCTCAGGACTAATGTAATTGTCAGTATTTTCTTTGCTTGTTTCTTCAGTATCACTTTCTACCTCTTCAGTTCTTGTGACAATACTATGAAAAGTTTTCATGCCAATTCCATATTCTTTGGCAAGTTTTGTTGTCGATTTGCCATGTTCAAACCTTTTGATTATGGTACAACTTTCTAACACTTAGTACTGTAGCATGTTCATTATTCATTTTTTAGTTCAAAAATATTAAATCAATTTTTAAAAGAATATAAGAAAATATTCATGAAAATACATAGCAAGCAGGGGGAAAAATAAAACAGTGATCAAATCAAATTATGCCTTCAACTATGCAGAAGCAGAGCAAAATGTATGAGATAATCATTGAAACTAAAAGACGCAACTAAACAGTCACACTTTTGTACACAAAGTTGAGTGTGAGTGCATGTGCACTGATATGCATGGGTAATCCTCACTTGAATAATTGAGAGTACATTGTATATGCACATATATAAAACAGCCGGTCATTAAAAGAGAATAAACTTAACAGACAGAAGCAGAAAATCTGCAAAAGAGCAGTATTTTACAATTTACAAATCATCCTTTAAAAATAGCCGTAAAGGAAGTATTACAGTCAAAAGTCAATAATCCGGACACCCATAATCCGGAATGATCTATAATCCGGACCTCAAAGCTACAAACTTTCTGCGCATGCGTCAACGCATGCGCATAATACGTTTACACATGCACGTTTAATGTATAATGGATGGTATAAGCTAAGCTAAAATTATCTAATTATCTATTTCAGTTAATGTTGCAGATTGCGTTGTTCCTTAATCTTCAAATTGGATCAGGCTTATTATTTTTTGCAGACTGTTAGAGCAATTTTATAAAAGTAAGCTTGAACTTTCAATTATGTCAAATAGAATTTCCAATGCTGGAGCTGCCAAAGGATCTACAAAGAGAAAGCATGTTTCAATATCCATCAAACAAAAAGTGGAATTGCTGCAAAAAATGGATAAAGGCTCCTTTGTTTCTCTAACCAGTCCGAAATCTGTTTATCAATTTCCCGCTGCTCTGCGTGGGGGGGGGGGACGTCGCGGTGCACAATGAACTGGAAGTTGATCTGTCAGCTCTATCCTTATCTTCAGGGCAGATGTTTTTATTTTATTCGGCTTATAATTCCTTACTAAATGTAACATTTCATCTCGATGTACTCTGTGTTTGATATGATTTAAATCAAACTCCTCGTCATTATAAATATCACGAATACACATCA
Source organism: Stegodyphus dumicola (assembly GCF_044657685.1). Taxonomy (NCBI): domain Eukaryota; kingdom Metazoa; phylum Arthropoda; class Arachnida; order Araneae; family Eresidae; genus Stegodyphus; species Stegodyphus dumicola. Next base: position 126,727,637 of record NC_140771.1, on the reverse strand, counting down.
AATAGTTTTCTGGTTGCAATTTTCTAATTTCGACTATGCGTAATGTATGCTTTACGCGTGCGCGCGTAGAAAGAAATGTTTAATAAAGTAAACAAATAAATATTAAGCTTTTTTTTTTTGTAAATTTTAATACCCTTTAGATCATAATTGCTCTTTATTTCATAAATTATGGTTTCATAGTTTTAATTTTATAATTTCTGCATGCCATCTTACCAGATTTAAACTGATGATCTATAATACGGAAAAATCGATAATCCGGAATTGCCGAAGTCCCGACGAGTCCGGATTAAAGACTTTTGACTGTATTATCATGTAAAAGAAGAATAGAAATCCTTTAAGCACAACAATATTCCCCACAACCTTTTCCAAACTACATGGCTCACTTATAGCACAGAAAAAGCTTTTTATTCTCACTATCAGCATCTCTTTTATGATGGGGTTTTGATATTCCATCATAAAACTGTTTGCTAATTATCATTATTCAATAAAATAGGCATTTGCATCATGAAATTAACATTAGAAGTATTAACAGAATATTCTGTTAAGTTGGCCAACAGTAGCATGAATGCCTGAATGAAAGGTTATGCAAAAATGCTCAGGCTTGGAAATGGCAATTTATGCAATAAATAAAAGTCTGGTAAAAATTAATTTGTCATCAATTCTTGCAAATAGCCTATAATAATTGAGAAATTTAATTACAACATAATACTAAATAAAATTTATAAACATCTTTAAAAAGGATTTTTTTTAATATACTAAAGCAAATTAATATAACTATGCCTCAATTTTAAGAAATCGCCTTCAGTGATATTACCAATGTGCTTTTTTTCTTGTTCTTCTTTTGCACCAATGGATTTTCTTAGCCTTTCAACTTCTTTTGTATTTTCTTCAACCTTTTCACTGGTGAAAACATTTTCATTAATACATAAGTTAATAAATAGATTTAAATCTCAACATCAGTAGTGGAAGAATTTCTACATACGCTTGTGACTTAATTGTCTTTTCCATTTCTTCCTCTTTAGCCCTCAGTTTTTTTATTAGAGTGGACTGTTGAAGCTCCTTTTTTGATAATTTTTTCCCTATAAATAAATTTAAAACATTTATACACAGCTCAGCCTTAAAAGTATTTACATTAGCAAAAACAATGCATAATATACAATACTGTATAAAATTCTGACATAATTACATAACTGAAAATGCATGACAACTTAAAAAACTTCAATCTAAAATCAGCAAATTAAATTAATTCTTGCAAATATTTTTACCTTCTTCTGTAAGTTCCATTATTTGTTGGTCTTTTTCTTTTATTACTTCTTCAATATCTGCAGCTGAAATTCTTTAAAAGAAAAAATCAAATTACTTTAGAAATTAATGTTGATTACCACTAACATTATAATAACATAAAAATACAAAACCTTCTAGCAATTTCAATTTTAGCTTCTTCAAGTTGAATGTGAAGACTGTCTCTCTCCTGCAAAACAAATATGCCATAACAAACAAGCCATCATATTTAGTTTGAGGAATCTACCAAAAAATTAACTAAAAGTAAGCTCTTTAAGAGATATATTCAATAGGCAACAAATATAAGAATAGCTTATATATCAAAAACACATTAAAGGATTTCTTTTAAATACATTCATCCAACAACTGGTTCTTTCTGCATTTGAATGTGTATACATGATAAGTCCAGTGTAGTTTAAACATGGGAAAATATGAAACATTACCTCCCTAAAATTTTCCTACATATACAAAAACCTTTTTAAGAAACTAATAGATTTCCAAAGATACCACACAACAATCTCCAATAATAAAATTTTAATTATGGCTAATTAAATTTTAGTAGGATGACTCAGAATCAGAAGGTTTCATTAAAGCATTTAAAATGTAATACAACTGAAAGCAGTTTATTCATAACAAAAACAAAACGAAAATATTAACATACAGCATTCAAATATAATAGTTATGGTCTCTGTATAAATTTACACATTCTACAATTTATCAAGGTTTCCAACAAGGCTCCTATGATTTATCACGGTTATCAAGGTTTCCAAGATGATACATAAGCAAGTGGCCTGTCTGCTTGTTACTAGCATCCACTATTGTGATTCTTTGTTAAAGAAAATATATCTTACTGAGATCCTTCACATAGTTTTTATATCTGCATCTTCATGGCTTTTGTACTGATAATGAAATATTTTATAAGTCATAATAACGAAGCAAGCATGGCCAGCTAACACCTGTCTGTACTTGCATATATGCTGTATTTTCATTATATGCTCTTCTTAAATTCCTTTCATATTCAGTCTTCTCTTACTGTTACAAAAACAACAATTGTGTATAGTTCCATGAATGTATTACATGATCTGGTTACAGCCGAAAATGTCGCCAAGAAAACATCGCAAGGTGAAAACATAATGGTACAAAACATCGTCGGAGAATATAAAGCAAAGAGAAAATACCGCAGTTCTAAAACATTACGGTACAAAATATCGGCATAAAAAATAAAGCAGTTAAAAAACTTCACAGTTTAAAAATATCGTGGTAAAAAATATAGTACCTACAAATCATTACATGACGATAACATCGCTGACATGTGTTTTTAAGGCTTTAATAATTGTAAATGGATATTCACATAAGGATTTGTGAGCAAGATGGAAAGAAGGATAATTTTTCACATTCATATTTTTTATTAACTAATAATTTGAATAAAAGAAGAAATAATTTTCACTATAAGAGTATCAGATTAACAAAAGTGAAGACAATAATCTCATAATTAGCAATTTTTTTATAGATAAAGTCATGCAGTTACTTAAAGTTGCAAGTTTTTAAAATGCTTTATTTTCAACGACGATGTTTTGTGCTGTCAACATTTTGTCTTTGCTTTCTTTCTCCCACGATGTTTTGTACCACAACATTTTTGCCTTGCATTGTTTTCTCCACGACGTATTCATCCGTGATGTTTTCGGCAGACACCCATGATCTAGTAATTAATAGTCTTAAGAATTAAGAGTACTCTTTGCACACCAGTTTCAAAAAAACAAAAACTGATTTTACACCAATTTATCATTCAACAATAATCCTACCTTATTAGCATCTTGTAGCTGTTTTTCAACTAATGCAAGCCTTAGTGTAAATTCTTTTGTTAAAGCAGCTATATCTTTAGACTCTTTGGTTTGCTCTATTCTCATCTTTTGTACTAAACTAAAGGGGAAAAATGTGCCCATTATTAAACTTTTCTAAAAACAAAAATAAAATTAAAAAAAATATATCCAAGTCCTAAATTAAAGACAAAAATTCAGTTCCTAAATTACAGTAAGAACCTGACTATCTGTAAAGCTCGGGAAATGCCAAATTCTGGATATGTGAAAATTCCAGATAGTTGAGTATACAGAAACTGGGATTCATGTTAGAAAAGCCAAAACAATGCAGAAAATTTCCACTTTAAAATTATTAAAACAATCATCTTATTTGTTATCAACTTGAACATCAAAAGCCTCTTAAAACTATATAAGAATTTGAAAAAATAAAATCAGTTATAAAAGATGACATATTTCCATTAATATTAAATCCTACCAAACATGAAAGGTGTGGCAGATGTCACCAATAATTCTGGTAGAAATTTAAATGAACAAAATATGGAACTGCCATTGTTTATCCATTTTCAAAGTCACATACCCTGGTCTTTTTTGATGCCCAAATTCTGTACCTTTGAAAAAAAAAAAAAAAAAAAAAACTGCACACCATGCAGTCCCAAATACTATACATATTTTCAAAATATAAGGAAAAAATAAAACTTATATCCTTCTTTACTAAAATTAAACCAGCTTATTAAGAACTAATACAATTTACATTAAACCAAAATTAATTTCTTATGACTGCTGTGATGTCACCCTTATCACTTATTGGCACTAAACCACACTATCTGGCAACATTGTATACATCTTAATAGTAATATAAGCTCGATAACAGCATTACAAATCCCTTATTTACAAAATTTTTGGGCAAGAAAATTTTTTCCGAAATTCTAAAATATTCCAGTTAATTGAGCTTTCTGGTTAGTTGAATACCGAATAGTCAAGTTCTTAATCTAATTATAAATTAAATCTTATTTTAAATTGGTTCAAATTGTGTAGTTATGCACTTTTAGCATTCTTGTAGTTTATGCACTTTTAGAATGAATTCACAGCTTTATACCAGCTAACCAACAAGTACCCAAACATTCATCACCTGCTCATATGGTAAAATTTTCCTGAATGTATGATATGCACATCTATACATCTGTATAACGTCTCCATTATTTAAATAATATCACAAGGTAACTAACTATACTCAGAATTTATCTCGTGATAGGTGCACTATTATTAACTGTGGTTATGACTGCTGGATATTTGGCAATGGTTTCCAAAAGATCTGGATTACAGTTAATTGTTAAAGGTTTCTGTTTTTTAAAAGTCTATTAACAAGAAGATTTTTGCTGTTGTTTAAATAAAGGTGGTCAAAATAATAAGGAAGTACCAGTATATCTCTTAACATTGTTATTTTAATAAACAAAACAACATATTTAAAAAATTTTTACTGATGACATTTACTTTAAAAGCATGAATATTATTATAAAAACAAAGAAAAATACATTTAATTTAATGATGGCCAATAGGGTCACTTAATGTTAACAATTAAACACTAGCCCACTTAAATATTTTTTTAAAAAAAAGATGCATGTTATTCTATAATAGAAAATATCTAGAAAAGATCTGATAAGTCTACTTAGTTTTTAATTAGAAATGATAATACCACAGTTTCATAATGCTCTTAAATCACAGAATAAGAAAATTTCAGTTCAGAAAAGTAAAACTATAAACCTTGGATTTAAAACTGCTTACAAGTGCCTTTTTTAACAAATTATTAAATTTATTTTCCAGTTAAAAGAGAGAAATTACAGCCAAATAATTCTTTTGGACCAATTTAGACTCTTTGCATCAAAATCATTCTGAAAACAGATTCTGTAAAAACAAATTATTAGTCTCCATATAAATATATGAAAAATTCAACCCTAAAAAAATTATACTTTTTAAGCCTTTGTTCATTTTCTTGCAGTTCAATAATTTCTTTGTTTAATTCATCTATTTTCTTTTCCTTTTCCTGCAATACCTGTTGAAGCCTCTAAAATAAATTTAAAGAAAATTCAATAAAATTCCTTTCCAGATAGTAACTTAATTGACACAACAACATAAAACAAAATTATACAAAAGAACTTTAATTTGTTTTACACATTTTTAAGATGAAATGAAAAAAGTATATTACAAAATACAAAAATCATACTTTGACAGGAGTTTTTAATGTGACATATGCAGAAATGAAAGATAAGGTTAGGGAACCCACTGTTTTGCTTAACCTGTTTTTACAAAAAGTACAATAAAAAGATTTCATAAGGTTACACTCTCCCTTATCACAAAAGTTTAGACTTACAATGTTAAGTTCCTTTTTAACTTTTAGACAGAGGTGATTGCAATCCCATTTCAGAAATCTTGAAAAATATTGTGTGATAAAAAGTCCAGAAAAACACACTTGCATACTTACATATTTTCAAACTACTTCACTAACAAAGCAAAAAGTAAACTTTTTCCCCCTTTTATTAAAACTATGTTTCACCACACTAATTCACAAAGTTACCTATCTATTTGAATTCTCAACATTTCTAAAAAGTAACTGCTAAGCTAAGCTTGCTTTTCCTGAAGGGTGATTACTTTCTGGGTTTATATTTTTCTTTACTAACAACTGAAAATTCAGTATGATCTGAACAGCATTTTGATGCCTTTCTGGGTTTATATTTTTCTTTGCTAGCAACTGGAAATTCAGTATGATCTGAACAGCATTTTGATGCAAACAATGGCTTTATCAGAAGCTGCTAGAAAGAGCTGAATGGTTTGAGTAATATAAAGAATAAACTGTCCAGGTATGCAATAAATTATCCCTAAATTTTTATTAATAGTTATCATATGGATTCTGAACCAAAAATTTTACATGCAGTTTTGTATAATGAGAATAGATAACATTTCAGTTTGTACAGCATCTAAGCTATTATTGTTCAAATTGTGAATACTGGATATTTCTGTTTTCCATTTTTCAGTCTAAATACTTCATCCCAATTTTACAATATATCAGTTTTTTATCTTTTTCTGTATACGACAAATAGCAAAATAAGTCTTTTGTATAAGACATACTTAGTTTGCTTTAGCAAGTTTGACCTCTCATTGAACTTTACACAATCTAAAAGTTTTTGAATCTGAAATGATATATTTGTTCTGAAACAAAATATGAAAAATTCTGATTTTGAGATTTGAGAACTGATTGTAGAGTATATATTTCTCAAATCTAAAAAGTCCAGTTTTGAGAAAACAAAAAATCTGGGATTCCGTCTATATCTGCTCATAATCATCACTGCTATAAAGACATCTTCTGCCCACATCTGGTTTCTTACATTAATAGAAAGAAGACAAAATATTTCTGACCTAACTAAATGATCTTTAGTTTTTTTTTTAAAGTTAAAATCATGTGACATAGTCATCTCACTAGCATTGTGATAGATCATAGTAATCATATCACACTAACAATGAACTCAATCTTTATTTTGTGACGTGTCTATTTATGATGTAGTTCTTAATAATAAAAACTACCATATTAGAATTTAAAATTGATGAGTATATGTGTAAATACCTGACATTTTTTATACTGATCATCTTCACCGTAACTTCTGTGGCCCAAACTCTTTTGCCCTATATACATTAGAGAAAAAAAATAATTAGTTACATTAAGAAAAAAAAAAAAAACTAAATATTACATAAAATATAAAAATATCAAAAATTGTATATGTTAATCCCAACTTATGTCAAGATAATTATTTAAAACATTATCATCATTATAGATTATTTATAAAAATAATTCATTTTTAATTCTAAATCAGAAGCTAATATTAATAAAGAATATTGGTTACTTACTTATAGAGAAATGCGACAAAACAAATGAGGCATTTGCCTCAAGTAAAAATTGAGAGATTTATATTAAATATTAATGTCAAAGAGACAAAAATATTCAAGGTTTCAATTTTGCAACCAAATTACTTAAATCTGTCCGCACAGCTCTGTCTCATATTGGACATAATTTATATCATTCAAAATTTATATAATAATAATAAAATAAATAAATAAAATAAAATAATAACACATATATTAGAACATTTCTTTCTTGGTAATTTTACAAAGCACTTCTCAGAGAAACCAAAAATGAGCCATAGCATAAGTTACATAAAGCAAAATAACTTACATATTTCAAATGCTCTGAAAGTAAAATATAATTTTTTAATACTATATTTAAAAAAAAGAAAAAGGAAGACTTATGACAACTTAATATGTTTTGCATACTTTTATAGAATGTGCATTCAGAGAAAATAGAGACTTTTCCTAAAATTTTTAAGCCCACAGAAAAGATAATACGAGAGTAAGTTGAAAAATAAGATTCCCTGCCGACTGTGGTCATAGTTGTGTATGAAAGTCAAAAAATAGAATGACACATTAAAGATATGACATACCTTTATTTTTCTACATAGGTACCAAGTACATTGAGACATTTGTCATATCGCTTGATAAGCTTCAAAAAGCCCTCCAGGAAAAAATCAGGGCTTTGCATATGGAAGAAGCATTGAACGGCTTGTTTCACTTCAGTATTGCTTCCAAAGCGCCTTCCCCCGAGATTTTTCTTCAAAGCCGGAAACAGATGGAAGTCGCTTGGTGCGAGATCAGGACTGTATGGCGGATGGTGTAGACGCTCCCAACCAAGAGTTGCAATATGGTTTTGCGTTGCTGTCGCCAAATGTGGTCTGGCATTGTCATCCAACAGCAGAACGCCAGATGTGAGAAGGCCAGGCCGCTTTTTCCGAATCGCCTCTTTCAATTTCGACAGGGTGTCACAGTAGCGTGTAGCATTGATGGTTCCAACCTCAAAAAAGTCCAGCAACAAAACTCCTTGGGTGTCCCAGAAAACTGTGAGGAGCACTTTACCTGCAGAGGGAGTTGTCTTGAACTTCTTTCGGACAGGTGATGACAGATGTTTCCACTCCATAGATGCAGCCTTCGATTCTGGCGTGAAATGGTGGACCCACGTTTAATCCCCCGTCACAATCCGAAACAGAAAGTCATTGCCATCTTCATGGTAACGCACGAGATGTTCCAGGCTGACCCCCATGCGTTGTTCCTTGTGTGTCAAGGTCAGTTGTCGGGGCACCCATCGTGCTGACACTTTTCTGTATCGAAGAATGTCGTGGATGATATTTTGAGCTCGCTCATGTGAGATTCCAAGTTCTTCCACTACTTCATCGATGGTGATGCGCCGGTTCGCTCTAATCATGTCATCCACCTTCCTGACATTTGCATCCGTAGTGGCCGTACGCGTCCGTCCAGCTTTCGGTACGTCCTCCACTTGCTGACGCCCATCACTGAATGTGCGACACCATCTCCGCACCATTTGCTTCAACATCACACCTGGCCCATAGACTTCCACGAGGCGGTTATGAATTTCTGTTCCTGATACTTCACGTGCCCATTCATAGCGGATAACCGCTCTCACTTCCTCCTTTGACCACGAATTCAAAACACACCTTCTCTCCATACCTAACGGGGCTCAAATGAGAGGCTGGTCTCCGCTTTGCGCAGGCACTGCAACAGCGCCATCTGCTTGATTTGCAGCGACCTCTACCCAATGGTGTATCGGTGACTTGCGCATTTTCCTGCTATGTCGCCTTTCGCCCATAGCCGTTCAACGCTTCTTCCATATGCAAAGCGTAAATTTTTCTTGGAGGACTTTTTGAAGCTTATCAAGCGATATGACAAATGTCTCAACGTACTCGTACGAGAATAATAAAATAAAGGTATGTCATATCTTTAATGTCTCATTCTATTTTTTGACTTTCATACAGAACTCTGACCACAGTCGACAGGGGAAACTTATTTTTCAACTTACCCTCGTAATTTTATACAATTAATTACAAACATAATTCCTTATATGTAATGTATCCTTTCTAAACAGTCAGTTATGCACCTCAATGGGAAGCAAAATTCGTGTACCTTTCATCTTTTGTTCTGACACATTTAGACCCCAATCAAAGGCTGAGTGGTTAAGACTGCAGAATACTGGTGATTTGACCTGGGTTTAAATCCAATTGAACGAGCTAACTGACGATTCACTTTTTTCCCACGATTTTCCTGGTTTTCTCTATATGTAATTTAAGCCAGTTTTTCATAGGAATACCTTTACAAAGGCAGCTGTCCTCAAAGGCTGATAGCCAATGTGTGCTTTGCCATATTCAAATAAACTTGCCTGAATGGAATCGAGTAAAAAATATGTTTTTGTACTGATGCATGGTACAGCACATGTACAAAAGAGGTGTTTTTGTACTTTTAATATACTTTTGAATCCCATAAATTAAATTATTAAAATAAAATTTTCTTGATGTCATTATGTATCTTGAACCATCATGTTGCCAAAAACTATTTATGTTGCAACCAGGTAAGTGCATAGCACATATGTGCTTGAGTACACATGGATTTGCATTTTAGAAATTCAATGGTAATTTAATAGTATTTCCTTTTGCATCAAGTATATTTGTTTTTGTTGCAAAGAATCATAATGGAGCTGTGGAGTTAGTTAATATTATGCTTGGTGATGATTACAGATTCAAGTTAAAAACACTAAGCAATGTTGACGAGGAAAATTTTAACAAAAATTTCTTTCCATATGTTAAAAATTTATTTTCTTAGTGATACTCATATGCCAAAAGATTACACTTAGTGCTATTTGAATTAATAATAACTGATTTGTCATTCATATAAACCCAGAACCAGCGCCAGGACTCATATGGCTGCAATGGGCGGCAGAATTTAGGGAACACAAGGGAGGTGCTTGGTAGCAGAATTTGGGATCCACAGAGACTGCACCAGGCGGTAAGATATCTAGCACCAGCCCTCAATAAGCCTTAAGTATATGTGGGACTTTATTTATTCACGACTCAGATAAGCCTTAAGCATGTGCAAGAAACAGACACAAGTATAATAAATAACTAAACTAATACAATTCAGGCTTAATTGTCTCAGAGCACGATAGAAGCAAGATAATATTTAGTGGAAAAACTCATCTTTAGTTGCCAATGTCATGATACATAGCCAAATAAGTATAGTGATTGATAGCTAAATTTTATAATGATAGGCGAGAATTTTAAAGGTTTTCGGATATTGCAAACCAAAGGTGAAATTTTCCAATTAAAGGACTTTATAAAGAAATGTGGAGAAGCGATAATAAATGAAGATGATATTTAAAAGAAGATTTTCATTGTGATGACAATGTTCCTTAATCACTAATTAATTAATGAATGGCAAAATCTGTAGTATGGTTCTAGATCAAGAAAATACTGCACCGATAGTGAAGAAAGTGAGAGAATTTACAGAAAATAAAAAAATTTCGATTGACAAGTTAGTCAGAATTCTCGACACAGCAATTACAGGACTTCAACAATGTAACTAAAAAAGAAATTATGTCTGTTTAGAAAATTAAAGTACCAGGTGCGTCATAAATTCATGCAAAGTTCAAAAATTCGTAATAAAAGAAGGAATGAACGGAAAAATTTTCTGTTTGTGCCAATATGGTCAGAAAGACCATGGATTTTTTTCCATGTAAAAAAAAAAAAAAAAAGTTTCCAAAAGTAACCAACAGAGGGCGCTCACATGTCATACTAAGACATTTTATTCAAATCACGCAAACAGAAACAGATAATCAAACAGATCACAATAACATAACATTATGCATTTATTTTATAGTAATAGATGTTCAACATTACCACCACCACAAGGGGTAATAGGTAAGTGAGGAGTGTCACTACGCCCATTACAGCAGAGTGTAGCATGTTGCCATCGATGGCAGCAACAGTCAATCGAATGGCATTTTTCAGTTCCACCAGTGTGGTTGGGAAGTCCCGGTGCACACGAGACTTTAAGTATCCCCACAACCAAAAATCTGCCAGGGTCAAGTCTGGTGATCTTGAGGGCCACTGAATCTTACAACCGCAACTTATCACTCAGTCTTCGGTGAAAGATTTTAACAAGAATGCCTTGATGTTGTGTGCAATGTGGGGTGGGGCACCATCCTGCATGAGGATGACAACAGGTAACACATGTCTTTCCTGCAATGCAGGCACAACATGGTCAAGCAAAAGCATAAGATACCATGCTGCAGTGACTGTACAGGTTGTCATGCTGGATACAGGACAGGGTTCTTCAAAAAAGAAAGAGCACAGAATAAAAGACGTGGTGAAACCACACCAAACATTCACATGAGGAGAATGCAGTGGCTGGCTCTGGTACTCACAAGGGTTTGCCGTTGCCCAAATATGACTGTTCTGCGTATTGATATCACCATGCAATGAAAAGTGGGGCTCATCCATCCACATGACATTCAGCAACCATTGTGAATAATGTTCCATTTGTGCCAGCAACCATGTAGCAAACTTTTGTCTTGCAACTGTATCTGCCAGTAATAACTGGTGAAGTCGCTGGATTTTGTACGGATACAGGTCCAACATTCTGTGCAGAATATTACGTCAAATTGACACTTCTGGAAACCCTGTTCTCTCAGTTTCCCGAGCACTGCTACTCCCTATTGACGTCTCTGCTGCCATATCTTTCATGACACGCTGTACCACATGGACACGGTCTCCTCTCAAGGGTGGTCTGCCACTTTGTTGACTATAATCCAAACTCCTCCAGAATGTCATACGAAATTCCGTATCCCATTCAATGAAATAGGGCTTTTTCTCCATGCAAAACTTTTGCAATGTAACAGTTGTGAATTCACCATTCTTGTAGAATAAGTTAACCACCTACGCCCAATCTGGTAAAGAAAGTATGCTGCCGGCTTCGAATAACAGATCCGTTTCCAGCCAAGTGTTTTATTGATAGGCTGATTTGCATAAAACATCTCAGTATGCCAAATGAGCACCCTCTGTCAGTTACTTTTGTAAACAATCTTTTTTTTTTTTTTTTTTTTTTTTTTTTTTTTTTTTTTTACATGGGAAAAAATCCAATGTCTTTCAGACCATCTTGGCACAAACAGAAAATTTTTCCGTGCATTCCTTCTTTTATTACGAATATTTGAACTTTGCATGAATTTATGGCGCCCTGGTATTAGCACTAAAAACGAAGCAACTTAAACAACTTACATTGAAAGAAATGTTTAATAAAGTTAACAAATAAATATTAAGCTTTTCTTAAAATTTTGAAGCATTTATGATTTTGATTATAAATGCATAGTTATTTCATAAATCATGATTTCATATTTTTAATTTTATAATTTCTACATGCCATCTTACCAGATTTAAACTGATGATCTAATATCCCCAAAAAATCCCAAATCCAGAATCGCGGAAGTTCCGACGAGTCTGAATCTCGGACTTTGTACTGTATATAAAATTGTTATTCTTTCCATGAAGCTTTATGTATGACTACAGATGACTATGTAGCTCTGTGTATTACTTTATGTATCAGGTCACATCTAGTTAGATTAAACATTACAGTACATTAGATCTATCAAACATTAGATCATATCTAGTTAGATTTTGATCTAATACTTATGTTGGTGCTAAATTGTGCCCTGTTAACAGAAAAGTACCAAAACATTCTATGCATTTCAAGGATGAATGGGGCCCACCAGCAGACAAGCGGTAAAGACGCTGAACACTGGTAGTTCGGTCCGAGGTTTGAATCCCGCAAACGGGCTGGCTGCATGGGCGTTTTTGTGGTTTTCCCCATGTGTAACATGTATACGAGACAGTTTTCCTTAGAAAGTCCTCCACAAAGGCACCCACCCTTTAGGCAGATAGCCCTCGTGTGCTTTGCCATAATTAAATACTCCAATCAAGGATGAATGACAGAGGATTCTGCTCTTTTGAGAAGCATAAATATCCTGTGCCATAGGAACTTACAAAGTTTAAATAAAATATGCAAAGAATATTAAAGAAAAAGAAAGCAACAATTGTAGCTCCATTTGTCAAATAAAACAGAATATATTCTGATGCAAAATATATTCATATTTAATTAAATATTCTAAATTTTATGTTTCTTCGGCAATTTAATTTTGTAATTATCTTAAACTTTCTTATTGAGATAATCCTAAAAGAAAAGTTATTCTTTAATCTTCGGATTATGGTAACTTGGCAATTTTTTGGCAAAAATTTGGCGACCAACCCTGGCTACAGCAGCTTGCTAGTTTTTGTTTGGATGCCATTTTGTTTTCACAAAGAAAAGGCTTTTTTTTCCCCCCAACAATCTGCTAGCCGAATTACGCTTATGCTAGAACTTTTATGGAACAAAAGTGCTTAATCATGATGAAGATTAGGTGCGAAATTGGGAGAAAGTGCAGAATCGCAAACTGCTTGCCGCGTTTTTAAGAATTGCACATACACGGTATCCATGTACACGTTGACCTATTTTCACTTTAAAAAAAAATTCCAGAATTGCACAAAAATGGCATTGCGCACACTCCTGACTTTAGCCATGTATACTGCTAAAGTCCTAGCTAGTAACCTTTATCATCTTACCAAAATGTCGCCAAACTACCTGTTACCATATTCCAAAGATTAGTGAAGTTGGTATTTTAAAGACCTTTTAAATATGATTAAAATAAAATTAGTAGTTAATATACATATTATTATGTGAATCAACACATATTAATATAAAACAAAAGTAAACAGAAATATTTACAGCAGATTAACCGAATTCAGAAAAAATGATATTCAGTGAGAAAAATTATGCTGAAAATTATTCGGAGTGAGAGGATTTTGCACAATAAGCAGTTTCATTAATACAATAAATTTCATTCACTGCAATTTTTTATAGTCCCTAAAAAAGAATGGCTAATCTTTGGAATATGGTAACAGATAGTTTGGCGACATTTTGGTAAGGCGATAAAGGTTACTAGGTAGGACTTTAGCAATAATCTGAGAAGTACACAGTTCGAATTGCAGATTATTTTGTCTCAAGAAATGAGAGATCATCAGACATGTGTGATATTTTCTAGAAAATTCCGATCGTGATTTTAGCTAATAAGCACTTGGAAACAATTTTACTGCTAAAGTGCAGAATCACCCACTTATTTGTTTGGCGCTTTTTACAAGGGTAAGAAGAATTGGATTTTTGTCAATTTTCTTTGACTTATTAAGTATAAATAGGTCAATGTGTACATGGATAAAGTCAAGCGTTTGCGCAATGCCATTTTTGTGCAATTCTGGGATTTTTTTTAAAGTGAAGATAAGTCGACGTGTACATGGATACCGCATATGTGCAATTCTTAAAAACGCGAGAAGCAGTGGGCTATTCTGCACTTTCTCCCAATTTTGCACCTAATCTTCAGCATGATTAAGCACTTTTGTTCCATAAAAGTTCTAGCATAAGCGTAATTCGGCTAGCAGATTGTTGGAAAAAATGTTGAGCAAAAAAAAAAAAAAAAACATGCCTTTACTTCATGAAAACAAAATGGCGTCCACCAAAAAAAAACTAGCAGATTGCTGTAGCAGGGTTGGTCGCCAAAAAATTGCCAAGTTACCATAATCCAAAGATTCACCAAAAGAACTGTACTGATAAAAATTAAAAACCAAAAGATTTTATGCTTAGAAGATACTATGATAAAAGGAGATACTATGAAAAATTGAGAGTTTCACATTAAAACTGTAAGAGATGACAAATACATAAAAACTTCCAAAAATTTCACACATTCTGAAAAAAAAAAAAAAAAAAAAAAGAAAAGGGGGAGGAAGAGGTACTTTTGATATAAAAAAACAAAAATTTTCTGAATTACGTATACCTACTAATAATAAATGAGTTAATTTCTAAGAAAAGAGTTAGAACATTAAACTTAAATTTTCACCAAGATATGAATTAAAAAATTTAGTTCACATTTTGATGATCAAAATAGCAAAATCATATATCTTAAATATAAATGCAAAATTCTACTAACCATTATTACTATGAAATGCATCAGGTAAAATATTTTCAACTCCACTATTAGCCTCTTCCATTTCCCGCACAACAGGCATTAAACTTTCTTTACTGCTATCTGATGGTGGACTTTCAGATCTACGTACCCTGAAGGGACGAGAAAGCCATATATGCTTTAAAGGAGAAGCATTACGGTCATCGTTTTCTCCATTAGGTGGAGACAGAATTTCAATATCAGAAGATGTGGCAGTTTCATTTTCATCTCCTGACGTATTCTGCTCCGATTCATGCTTTGTGATATCAGATCTCTCAGATGTAGTTACAGATACAGGCGACTGGCCACGATGCATAATGTTATCATTACCCTCAACAGCAAATTTAACAAATGAACAAGATGATGTAGTATGAGAACTGCTGCTGCTTGAAGATTTGGCATCATATTCTTTAACTTCTGTAGTATCAGTATCATCAAAATCTTTGCTACTGTTACTACTACCATCACTATGTGAAATTTGCTCCTCGTTTGTAGTACTTTGTGGTACAGTAATAAATGATTTTCCCTTTTTAACCCAAATATCACTCTCAGGAAATGAATTTATTTCATCTGTGTTAAAAGAAGTATTTGAATTTTCAAGTTTACATGCTTCATGGAGATTTAAATCATCCTCACCTCTTGCATAAGAATTCTCTGCAAGAGCATACATATCTGATGATACGTGATCCCACTCCCAGTTGACATTAATATCAGCATTACAATGAGAGAAATCATTTCTTGAAGAAAAATTATTATTATCATATAGAAAATTCTGTGATGAAGTCATTATGTTAGATGCTGAGGACTGAATTGATTCAGAAGTAGGTTCTGCTGAATCAGAAAAATATTTATCTGAACTTCCTTCATGCTCACTGGTTTTCTCAGAAAAAATACATGATTCTTCAAGAAGAGATTTAGATGTTTCTGTACATTCATTTTTACAACTCTCAGAAAACAATTCATCTTCAGGAACTCTAATTAAATCACTAGCAACAGAACTATTCACAGTTTTACTGGTTTCAGAAGGTTGATTATCACAGACAAATTCATCACTTTCTTTTAGTTTATTATCAAATTTTTCAGACATTTCATTTCCATTCCCTACAGAACAAGGATAATTCGACTGGAAATCTGTAGTAACTAGTGATGACTGTTGTTCATTACTATTTTCTTTTATGTTACTATCTACTGCTTTTGTATCTCTTTCAATATTTGTAACTGAACTACTAGCTTCTTCATGTGCAGATAATGTTTCCCTTGATGTTTCAATATTTTCAAGTTCATGACTTACATTTGTAACAACTTGAGAATCACCTGGAAATAGACTAGCTCTAAGAGGTTGAGATAATACTGCTCCACCTTTCTTACTACTGCTATCTGTTAAGTCACAATCTTTGCTAGAAAGTTCTTTCTTGGAATCAAGTTTTAATGTATTCTGCCCTTTTAGTTCAAAAAATGATCCCCAAGTGTCAGTCCAAAAATCCAATCCCTCAACTGGAAAAGTATCCAACTGGGATTCGTGTTCACAGACAGCATCTTTGTCTTCAGTTGACTTTGCAGCAGAAAAAGTATGACTGCTGATGAATTCTTTGGAAGGACCAACCGCATCTAAAACATATAATACTAAGTTACACACATAGAACTTCACTAAAATTCATTACATACTGAATATTACAGTACATTACGGCTAATCTTTGGAATATGGTAACAGGTAGTTTGGCAACATTTTGGTAGGTAATAAAGGTTACTACCTAGGACTTTGGGAATAATGTGAGAAGTACTCAGTTCCGATTACGCATTATTTTGTGTGAGGGAAATGAGAGATCATGAGATATGTCATGTGACATTAATGGATGAATTACAGTTCTTTAATCGGAAAAGGGGGGAAATCTGGAAAAAAATCTGCAGTACTTTATAGCATTTTGTATTTAGCTTCATTCTGTGTTGTGTGAAACAGGGTTGGTTAATTTTTGGATCCCATGGCCCTATCTAAAGTGAATTGGAAATGGGTATTTAGTGGGATTGAAAGGGGTAGTAATAAGTGTTTTTTTACGGTTATGCGAGATAGAAGTAAAGATTGCATATTAAGTTTTATTAAGCAGTATATTCTACCTGGTACAATAATAATATCCGATTGCTGGAAATCATATGTCTGTTTGGAGGATGAAGGTTTTCAACATCTTGCTGTGAACCATAAGTATGATTTTAAAGATCCTGAAACAAGCGCACATACCAGTATAATAGAAGGCACGTGGAGTGCTATAAAAAGCGCCATTCTGAAGCATTATGATAAAGAGAATTTTGCTTTTTATTTAGCGGAGGAAATAAGAAAAGTTTATCCGCCACGTAATCAAGATTCTGAAGAAGATTAGGTAAGTTAGTATTTTTAATTATTTGAGGATATTATTTTTATGCATTGTTCTAAATGTAAGGAGTAAATAAATTAATATGGTATTATTGGAAAATTTTTATTAGCAATGATTTAGTTTAAAGTAATTAGGATTGTAAGCTAATTTTTATTAATTTAATGTATGTGCTTATTTATATTTTAAGTAGTGTTTTTTTAATTTAATTATGTTTTAATTAAATGATAGTTATTTTGTGAATTATATGTTTGTAGCAATTTGGTACACATTTCAGTGGAAGTAAACGTGCATGGAAATAATTTAAATATTTGACACTAAGTATTTGCAACCATTTTTAATGTTTGCATTATAAATTCGTTGGTGACGTTTATAACAGATAATTTAAAGGTAAAAGTTTTTGGATATTTTATTTATATTATACGTGGAAATGTTCATTCTTGGAAAGGGTATATACTTTTTCGCGATCAGGTAATTTCATATATGTGCTTTTTACCGAGTTTAAAGATTCACAAAATTTTCCTGCATTTTCGTGCAAATGTTTGTAATTTATGAGAAAATAGCAGTGTAGATGGATAAAGTCAAGAGTGTGCGCAATGCCATTTTTGTGCAATTCTGGGATGTTTTTTTAAGTAAAAATAAGTCGCCGTGTACATGGTTACTGTGTATGTGCGATTCTGAAAAACGCGGCAAGGAGTCTGCACTTTTTCCCAATTTTGCAGTTAATATTTGTCATGATTAAGCAGTTTTGTTCCATAAAATTTCTAGCATAAGTGTAATTCGGCTAGCAGATTGTTGGAAAAAGTGTTGAGTAAATAAAAAGAAAAGAAACATGTCTTTATTTCGTGAAGACAAAATGGCGGCGAAAAAAAAATAGAGGGTTGCTGTAGCAGAGTTTGTCGCCAAATTTTCACTAAAAAATCGCCAAGTTACCATAATCCAAAGATTAACCTACATTACTGTACCAAATGAAAGTAAAACACAATTTATAAATAAATAAACTGTAATTAACAAGAAAAATATTTAATTTTTCAAACTTCCACATTCTGAAACCATGCTTAACATACACACTACTAACAACAATTAAATAACTTAAATACTTATTTAATTAAATTATGTGTTAAAGATAATAAAACAAAATATATAATTTTAAGAATCTTATATGTGTCGGTAGTTTTAGCAATCTTTCTATAACATTTGGCTTACAATATCAAACTTTTATCTAAAACCAATGGTTGTAATTTCACTGACCAAACTTTTCAAAAACTGAGGTTAATAAATGCCACTATTTCATTAATTTAAGACTAGTGGGGCTGCCATTTGAAAAAATTTAACTAAAAATACAACAGTGCAACTAAATTAAAATGTTAAAAGTTATTCTAAGATGCATTATGAAAATATATTGTTACAAAACGTAAAGGCGCGGTACGATGGCTTCCCCACAAAGCAGTATTAGGGTTGCCATAAAATGGCAAAGGAGGGCAGGGTTGCCATATTTGGCGATATACCATGGACAGTTGGAGAATCTTCTGGAACGAATTCTTACTGGTTTAGCCCAGAATGTTCCCGAACACAATCCGAAAGCTATATAAACCCTGCTGGTCTGCAGTCATTTAGTGTGTCTCTCATCGAGTGTGTGTGTGTGTGCCTCGTCTAGCGAGCTGATAGTCAGTCACTAAGTGAGTGTCTCAAAGTCTAACGCCGAGGTAGTCGTCGAGTGCATCGAGAGAGTCTTTTAGTGCATCGTTAAGTTTCGTCATAGATTGTGCTGAGTCGAGAGCTATACTCTTCTGTATCGTCGAGTGCATCATGTGGAGAGCCTCGAGAGTACGTGGAGTTCTGAGAGCAACCAAGCAGAGTTGGAACTGTACTTTGGTGCTTTGCGGTGAAGCTGTCTCCACCGTTATTGCCTGACAGTGTAAAGGCTGTGTCGCTGTTTGTTCCAGCGCATTTATAGTAGACCTTCGACGACTGTAAAAAGTGATTTTGGAGCTGTCCTGAGACTATTGGTAAATAAAGTGTGTTTTGATACTTCATCAAGTGTCATCGTTATTCACTCAAAATCTACAAACCCCGTACGAACGTGAAGGAAGAAAATAACGTAACAACTGGTGTCAGAAGAATAGAAAAGAGAAAAACGTAACATTTGGTGTCAGAAGTATGATTTGAGGGTGAATGCCATGACAAGAGCGATGGAAGAACAATTAAAACAGCTCATGACTGCCTTTGCTGCATTCCAAGAAAAGATGGAAGCTGGACAGAAAAAGATGGAAGCCGGACAGGAAGAGATGAAAGCTGAAATGAAAGAGATGAAAGCTGAAATGAAAAAGATGAAAGAGATGAAAGCCGGACAGGAAGAGATGAAAGCTGAAGTGAAAGAGATGAAAGCCAGACAGGAAGAGATGAAAGTCGAACAGGAGGAGATAAAGGCTGAGATCAAGAGCGAAATAAAAGCCATATTCAAGAAAAGATGGAAGAGAAATTCGAACAGATGGAAGTGGAACAAGAAAAGATTAAAAGTGAGATCGTGGAGCTTAGAGAGGATACTGGAGCGAAAATAGCAGCTGTGAAAGAATGATTTGAAGAAAAATTGAGAGAATTCCGAAAAGTAGATATTTCGAAAGAAAACCGGACTGGGCCCAAGAATGAAGAAGATTTCAATGTTCCCCCAATGTACTCTCATACGGTAATCAAACCTAGCACATACAATGGAAAATCATCATGAAGTGTATATAAAACCCAGTTTTCCATCGTGGCCGAAAATAACAAGTGGGGCTCCCAAAAGAAGGCTTCGCAGTTGGCTGCTTCACTCTGAGGAGATGCTGCAGACATCTTAGGGGTCCTCTCCGAAGACCATATTTTGAATGTCCTCTCGAATGCACTGGAAATAAGATTCGGGGAAAAGTGCGCAAAGGACTGTAGCCATCTGCAGTTGAAATCTCGCCAGCAGAAAATCACGGAAAGCCTTCAGGAACCGGCGACTGACATCGAGAGGTTGGCGCATCAAGCATATCCGGACTGTCCACCTGATGTCCAAGAAATTCTGGCTTTGATGCATTTCATCGATGCCGTTAAGGATGCGGAAATTCAGAAAGCTCTCAGACTGGCGGATCTGAAAGACCTGAAATCTGCCTTGGTTTACTCTATGAAGTTCGAGTCGGCTCAACAAGCGACTCGAAGAGATCGCCATCCTATTAGAGAGGCTCAAATAGAAGATCCAAATTTTGATATTTCAAAACTAAAAAATGAAATAAGAGAAATTCAGGAGGCATTAAGAAGACCTAATAAACACAATACTGGGAAGAAAATTGTCAAGTGCTGGAACTGTGGGTTGGAAGGACATCTCAGCAGGAACTGTCATGTGAATCAAGACTGGAAGAGAGCTCCCGTGAAACAAAACGAGGGAAACTAAAATGTGGCAATCTCACGGGGTGGAGGTTACCAGGCAAAGATGCAGCCCCTCTGAAAGTTCTTCAAATCTCTTCAATGAGCGGCGGAGATAATGGACTGTTCGTCGAAGGATACATGAATAAGCATCTTTGTAAAATGATCATAAATATGGGAGCAAATGTAACCATCGTAAGAACAGATGTAGCTTGAGAATTGAGTTGAAACGTTGCGCTGGACTCTGCCCTGTGTGACTTTGCAAACAGTGACAGGTGATAAGATTCCAATTGAAGGTAAAATTAACATCATCATTACCTTCGGAAATGAGACCTATCAGCACTTAGCTTTTGTCACTAACATCGCCGACAAATTAATACTCGGATTGGACTTTTTGCGGAAGTACGACTTTACGTTGGACTTTAAACGTAACAAAATGCGCTCTGCAAAAGAAGATATAACTGTGTTTGAAATGAAGAGCGACATTCCCTCAGCTCACCAAGTAACAACAAAAACAGATGTCACCATTCCTCCGATGACAGAATTATTAATAGCCGGATCCATAGAAAAAAAATAGCTTCAGATTTGGACTAATTGAATACCCTGAAAATAGCTTAAGAGAGGTATTAATGGCCTCCTCATTAGTAGATCTTTCAAAAGATTTCATCCCTGTGAGAGTGGCGAATGTTAGCCACAGAACGAGAAACATCCAAAGGGGTGAAGTGCACTCCAGTTACTTGTGTTTATAAAGCCCCACTTGAAATTCCGACTGAGGCAACTAGGAAATTAATGGAATAACTTCTGCAGAGTGCAAATTTAATCTATGAACAAAGACATGCGGCAGAGAAAACAATTAAAAAATTTGAAGATCTATTTTCTAGGTCATCCGGAGATGTTGGCCGCACAAAACTGACGCAACATCGAATTGATACGGGGGATCACTCTCCGATAAAACAACATCCCAGACGTTTACCATTCACAAAACAGGAAGAGGTTGGAAATCTTCTGAAGGAGATGCAAGAAAATGATATCATCGAACCATCCACAAGTCCATGGGCATCTCCTATAGTTCTCGTCCGGAAGAAAGATGGCTCGACAAAATTTGGTGTCGGAGACTAAATAATGTCACTAAGAAAGACAGTTACCCTCTTCCCAGGATTGATCAAGGATTGACCTCAAGAATGGATACTGGCAAGTGGAAATTCATCCCGGCGATAGAGAGAAAACTGCGTTCGCTACCGGTCAAGGACTCTGGCAGTTTAAAGTTATGCCTTTCGGACTCTGTAATGCGCCTGCAACATTTGAACGCCTAATGGAGACAGTGCTTCATGGTCTATCTTACGAATCCTGTCTGGTCTACCTAGATGACATCATTATAGTGGGCTGTACTTTCGACGAACATCTAGAAAATATCAGGTAAGTGTTCCAGAAATTGAGAGATGCCAACCTTAAAATTAAGTCCTTCGAAATGCAAATTGTTCCGCAGAGAAGTTACCTATCTCTGGCACGTCATCTCTGCCGAAGGTGTCCGCACAGATCCAGAAAAGGTGTCGGCAGTTAAGGACTGGGAACGTCCTGTGGATATTCATCAACTACGGAGCTTCCTGGAACTCTGTACTTATTACAGAAGATTCGTGAAGGGGTTCTCCAGCATCGCAAGGCCTCTGCATAAATTAACAGAAAGTAAACGAAAATTCGTGTGGACTGAAGAAATCCTTTAATCAGTTGAAGACGGCATTAACATACATCTACGCCCATGCTCGCATATCACCAGACAGACAAAGAATTTATATTGGACACAGATGCAAGCAACGAAAGTGTGGGAACTGTCCTTTCTCAAATGATTAATGATCAAGAGCGAGTAATAGCCTATTGGAGTAAATGCTTGTCCAAACCGGAAAGGAATTATTGCTTCACCCGTAAAGAATTGCTAGCTATCGTAACGGCCATAGAACATTTCCATCATTATCTCTATGGCAGAAAATTCTTATTGCGGACTGACCATGCTTCTCTAACTTGGCTACTGAATTTCAAAAATCCTGAAGGACAAATAGCCAGATGGATTCAAAAACTACAGGAATATGACTTTGAGATAAAACATCATAAAGGCTCCTCCCATGGAAATGTGGATGCTTTATCCAGGAAACTTTGTCCTGCACACTGCAGCCATTGTTCAAGAGCTGAGGCTAAGTGTGGGTTGGAGAATCTGAGTATCCGGCAAGTAACATCTTCAACATCAACTGATCCAGATCCGTGGAGTGATGAAAAAGTTAGAGAAGACCAATCAGCGGATACTGACATTAGGCCAATAATAGAACTGAAGGAATCATCCAGTACAAAACCCAAGTGGCAGGACATTTCCATTTTCAGTCCTGGAACTAAAAGGTACTGGGCTCTCTGGGATTCACTCCACTTCCGAAATGGAGTCTTATATCGATTATGGGAAAGTGATGATGGAACTAATAAGAGATGGCAGCTGCTGCTTCCTCGAAATCAAATACCTGATGTTCTGAAGGAAATACACAGCAGCTCAACAGGAGGGCATTTCGGCTGTATGAAGACACTAAACAAGGTCTGAGAGCGCTTCTTCTGGAGTTCGGTGAGAAACGATGTTGAGAAGTGGTGCCGATCTTGTGATGCCTGCGTAGCCAGGATAGGACCAAAGAGACATAGCCGAGGAAGGCTGCAGCGATACCATGTAGGAGCGCCTTTCGAGCGAATTTCCCTCCACATACTTGGACCTTTTCCTCGGACCACAGATGGCAACAAATACATCCTTGTTGTCATGGATTACTTTATGAAGTGGCCCGAAGCTTAGCCAGTTCCAGATCAAGAGGCTGTCACGACAGCTGAAGTTCTGTTACAGAATTGGGTGTCAAGATTTGGGACCTCCCTCCAGATTCATTCCGACCAAGGCAGGAACTTCACTTCGGCTGTGTTCAAGGGACTCTGCGACTTGCTGGAAATCAAGAAAATGCAGACAACCCCATGCCCTGATGGCATGGAGAGGTTTAACCGTACAATCCTGAACCACCTCTCACTCATGGTTTCCCAAAACCAAGAAGACTGGGATTGCAAGCTACCCCTGTTCCCGCTTGCTTACCGTAGTGCCGTCCACGAAAGCACCGGCTATTCTCCATCACAGATGCTCTTCAGTCGCGATCTCCGTCTGCCAAGCGACCTGCTCTTCAGCCGCCCTCCGGATGTACATTCCTCGCTTGACGAGTACATGCAAGACCTCCAGGCCCAGTTGGAAACAGTACACAGGTTTGCTCGAGAGCGGATCAACATCTTGACGGACAGGATGAAGAAGAGATACGACTCAAGAGCCACCGAGCATCAATTCCAGGAAAACGACAAGGTTTGGCTCTGGAATCCAAGGCGTTTCTTCCAAACTGCAGTCACATTGGGAGGGACCCTATACAGTCCTCAACAGATTGAACGACGTTGTGATACGGATCCATAAATCCCCCAATTCAAAACCCAAGGTAGTTCATTATGGCAGATTAGCCTCATACTATAAATGACAAAACGGAAAAAATGCAAAAAAATACATTTCCGTTTTAATTTCTTATTTGCCAACACAGATCATCATGTTTTGACATCTGGCATACAAGGCAAATAAAGTGAGAAAGAGATTCATCTCATGATCTTAAATCCTCTTACTAGCATAAATGATGATGAGATGAGGAAAAAGAAAAATTTCATAATAAAATAACATTCATGCGCAAAAAAACTTATAGAAAATAAATGACAAAGAACACCATGCAATTAGTAAACTCTGGGATATAGTTAATTAATTAACTATCGATAAATTATGGAATTTATTAAGAAGAAATATTCTGCAAAACTTTGGCTATTACAGAACTGAGATGTTTATTTCGTATAGCATGGGGCCATAGTACTTAGTGTTTCTCATTCCGTAGGGTACATACTTGCGAAGCACGTAATAAATAAATGTGGTAGTTCAGGTCTTTTACATTTATTTCACTATATGTAATTTTTTTTTTTTTTTTTTTGGTACTTAATTTTTATAATGCTTTGCAATCCTGGGTACCCATAACTCTTGTGCACGAGTTTTTTTTTTTTAACCTAATTTCTGTACATAACTTGTATATAGTGTAAAAATTTGCTTCTTTAGTTATATTATTTGTTTGATTTAGAACCTTTTGTTTGTATCGAATTATGCTTCTGACCAAGGGTTGTACTACCCGGGACGTACAATCCTTGGGAGGGGGCAGTGTTACGAAATGTAAAGGCGCGGTAAGATGGCTTCCCTGCAAAGCAGTTTTAGGGTTGCCATAAAATGGCAAAAGAGGGCAGGGTAGCATTATTTGGCGAGAAATCGTCCATTTAGCGACAAAATTGGCGATATACCATGGACAGTTGGAGAACCTTCTGGAACAAATTCTTACCGGTTTAGCCCAGAATGTTTCCGAACACAATCCGAAAGCTATATAAACCCTGCTGGTCTGCAGTCAGTTATTGTGTCTCTCATCGAGTGTGGGTGTGCCTCGCCTAGCGAGCTGATAGTAAGTCATTGAGAGAGTGTCTCAAAGTATAACGCCGAGGTAGTCGTCAAGTGCATCGAGAGAGTCTTTTAGTGCATCATTGAGTTTTGTCATAGATTGTGCGGAGTCGAGAGCTATACTCTTCTGTATCTTCGAGTGCATTGTGTAGAGAGTCTCGAGAGTACGTGGAGTTTCGAGAGCAACCAAGCAGAGTTGGAACTGTACTTTGGTGCTTTGTGGTGAAGCTGTCTCCACCGTTATTGCCTGACAGTGTGAAGGCTGTGTTGCTGTTTGTTCCAGCGTATTTATAGTAGACCTTCGACGACTGTAAAAAGTGATTTTGGAGCTGTCCTGAGACTATTGGTAAATAAAGTGTGTTTCAATACTTCATCAAGTGTCATTGTTATTCACTCCAAATCTACAAACCCCGTACGAACGGGAAGGAAGAAAATAACGTAACAACTGGTGTCAGAAGAATAGAAAAGAGAAAAACGTAACAATATAATGCTTATTTTCAATATTTCAGATCTTTTGGGAAGAGGAGAGGCTAATGGGAAAAAAGTACTGGTATAATTAGTTACAGGGTCATAAGACGCAACAGTAGTGAAATAAACTTTTTGTACTTATGTATTATTACAACCATCTTATATTAGAAAATCACCAAAATTTCAGAATGTGTCAAACTCTGACAACCACATGCATGACCGCTCCTCAGGCAAACATGTGTATGGTAATTATTTAGTTTTTAATAACCAATGGCACACATTTTTCATACATTCTGGTATACAATTTTTTGAATTTCAAATGCCAATGGTTTTTATGAACAATTCGTAATTATTTTTTTCCTTAAACTCAATTTTAAAATATGTGCTTGAGGAATTTGCCTGCACTGGAAGAAAGTTGGGTAAAATTATTGTAGCAATGCAGTATTCTGTGGCAAAACTGCTAAATGAACACTGCTTCGAATCTCCTAAGATGATCGCCACAAAATTTCCACCACACAAAAAAAACAAAATCATGTTTATAAAAAGTTTATCAATTGTTTTCTGGAGTAAATACATAGTTGAAACATATGTACGTAATAAATTTTTTATGAGAAAAAGTCATTGTTTTTCACCTGCTGTAAAAATATACATAAATATAATAATATACAGTCAAAAGTCGTTAATCCGGACTCGTCGGGACTTCGGCGATTCCGGATTATAGATCATCAGTTTAAATCTGGTAAGATGGCATGCAGAAATTATAAAATTAAAAATATGAAACCGTAATTTATGAAATAAAGAACAATTATGATCTAAAGGGTATCAAAATTTACAAAAAAAAAAAAAAAAAAGCTTAATATTTATTTGTTTACTTTATTAAACATTTCTTTCAATGTAAGTTGTTCAAGTTGCTTCATTTTTTATGTGATAATACATTCTCTTTAATTCTTTAAACAGACATAATTTCTTGTTCAGTTACAAAGTTCCGCTGTTCAAGTCCTATAATTGCTGTGTCGAGAATACCGACTAATTTGTCAATTGAAATTTTTTCCTTTTCAATAACCTCTGTCACTTTCTTCGCTATCGAAAGCGAATTATAATGACGAGGAATTTGATTTAAATCATATCAAAGATGGAGTACACCGAGATGAAATGAACTTCGAAACATACTTTCGCTTTGTAGATCATTTACATATTAATAAATATATATCAAAAATTCTATTTGACATAATCGAAAGTTCAAGCTTACTTTTATAAAATTGCTCTAACAGTCTGCAAAAAATAATAAGCCGGATTCAATCCGAAGATTAAGGAACAACGCAATCTGCAACGTTAACTGAAATAGATAATTAAGTAATTTTAGCTTAACTTATACCGTCCATTATACATTAAATGCGCACTCGTAAACGTATTTTGCGCACGTGCACAAGCATATTCTCAGCCGTAAAGACCTTGCGTCGATGCGACGCATGCGCAGAAAGTTTGAAGCTTTGAGGTCCGGATTATAGATCATTCCGGATTATGGATGTCCGAATTAACGACTTTTGACTGTATAATAGTATTTCCCCAAACTGCACCAAGGTGGTTGTGTTAATACGTTAACAACCAAACTTTTCCAGATCTCTTTAAAAATCTATTTTAATTGGAATGCAATATCTCATAATTTTGCTTTTATAAATACAACCATAGAATGGCAAAAAAATACATTTCCGTTTTAATTTCTTATTTGCCAACACAGATCATCATGTTTTGACATCTGGCATACAAGGCAAATAAAGTGAGAGAGAGATTCATCTCATGATCTTAAATCCTCTTACTAGCATAAATGATGATGAGATGAGGAAAAAGAAAAATTTCATAATAAAATAACATTCATGCACAAAAAAAACTTATAGAAAATAAATGACAAAGAACACCATGCAATTAGTAAACTCTGGGATATAGTTAATTAATTAACTATCGATAAATTATGGAATTTATTAAGAAGAAACATTCTGCAAAACTTTGGCTATTACAGAACTGAGATGTTTATTTCATACAAATTTTTATTACACTTTTGACATATTCAATAAATTTAAACTGTATGTTGAAATACATATTAACAAAACGATAATATGAAGTTATACTTTGTAAACTTTATAGAAAAGTAATAACACAAGTACATTATGTTTCTTCATTGAAACCTAGCATTTTAAAAGAAGCAGCAAGGATTATTACAACATATTACGATATAAGCACTATCCTTGTCTTGAAATGAACCCAAATTATACCAATATTTATCTATCGAGCTGACTAAACTTTCATTGGTGCTGTTTGAATTACCTATGCGATCTTCTATATTATTCTCAATCACATAGAGAATAAAAATTCCATACAGTTGGTTACTATGATATTGCGTCTTACGTATCTGAATTGAGTAACATACCTCGTTTCTGCTCGACTTGCTTCTCCGACTTTGGAACTTCTTCACTCTGTATATCTAAAGCTTTGTCTATAGTTTTCTGAGCCGTTGTAAGAGCAGATTTAGCTAAGCTGGCCAGTCCGGCTGTATCAAACCAGCTCATTGCAAATACCGAGAACGACTGGAATTTTTTTTTACAAAACAACAGAATTCATGACATCTAATACAACGAAGTTACTACTTAAAGACTGCAGCGAAAGCACTGAAGCAGCATTAAATCATTATCTCCGGATTTAGAATATTTTAGGAAAATAACAACAGATATTTTATTAAACTGAAATAATTTGTTCTTCATAGCTAATCTCTACACTTCAGAAATTATCTTAAAATTATGAAATCTATATTGCGGGTATATCAGAAAGAAATTTTTCATAGACATAATAGCTAAAAGTAAAAATAAACTTCAAATTAGAAAAGAAAATATAATAATTAATATAAAACTTTTGACAAATAACTACTGTAAAAAGGTATAAATGCTACACGTAAATACACATCACGAAACACGAAGTACATGTAAACAAAGGGCAGTTGCCATATTTTTATTAAAAGAAATTAGATCTAGCATGGAATTTCAGAGAAAATAAAATTTTTTCATCAGTGGTTTTCCACCATACAATAACACTGTCCTAACTAAAAGAAAACAAACAGAGACAGGAACAAAGAATATGTGTAAAAAAAATCTTCTATGTCGATAAGATTGCAACCAATGCAGGAATTTTCAAAATTAGAATATAGAAGAGATGAGAAAAAATAAAATTTCATCACATAATAAAATAACATTCATGCACAAAAAAACTGATAGAAAATAAATGACAAAGAACACCGTGCAATTAGTATACGCTGGGATATAGTTAATTAATTAACTATCGATAAATTACATTTTGTTATCTCATCAAAATACTTACCAGCTTTAATTTTTTATTTTATTATTGCATAAATATAGATTGATTAAGTAAAGTAGGTTGAGTGCACTGCATATAGCAATTATTGATCTGGCTAAATGATTTAAAAATCCTTTGCAGGGGTTATTTGTTCGTAACCGCTTTACCATTGAAAACAGCGTGTTGTCTAAGGATGGCGGTAAAATTTGAGGAATGTATTTCGTTTTATAAAATATTGGTGAAATTTGTGTTACTTTTCTTATTATGCATTCATTCTGGGAGAGCGGCAAAATTGACAGTGCCTCGAATACTTCTGCCGTACAATACAGGTGTTCCTACAAATTATACTCTTGAAGTAAAAGAAGGAGGTTGCTACAAATGGTATATGTTGCTACAAATCTTTTGCTTTGGAGGTTACTACAAATGTTTAAGATAGAGTGAATGTATTTTAAATATGCTATTTTAAAAAATACTATTTAGATTTTTATAACCATGCTTATGTATGTTATAAAAAAGAAGAAGGGTTCATATCAGCGCTGTTTGTAAATATAAATAATGTTCGTGTTTAAGTGCTGCATATGTATGTATCGATTTTGTTAATACACTATGTAATTTCTTGGTATGATATCTTATATGAGGATCAAGTTAAACAAGATTCAGATTTCTCCTTGAACAGCAGTAATTGATATAATTATCTGGTACACGAAAGATCTGACCTGTGTAAGCTTTAAAGTGACTGTCAAAAATAGCGAAACTGCTTTTAAAAATCATATAACATACTTAGGAAACAGTTAACAGGTATTTTTCCTAAAGGAGATTGATTGAATTTCAATTGATGATGAGCATCATTAATCAAAATTTCTTCCTAGAAATAATTTTCTAGGAACCGTTTACTACTCATCGTATATGTCCCGTTTTTACTGCTCATCATAAAAGTAGCCAAATCCCGTGTGCACCGGATACTAGGATGAAACGCTAATTTATTTTCTGTTGAAATATTTTTGTTAAAAGCTGTAATAAATTTATTTTGTGCACCATAGCTAGATAGGATTTCTGCATTCTATCCAGATGAAAATAAATATTTGAAATAGATCTTTTAAAATTATTTGTGTTTAAATACAACACAATTTATTTCATCCATATAGCACTAGTAGAAATGTATTGAAACCCTAGTGGATATTTATTTATTTTTATGCAGTTTGATGTTCTTTATTATGTAATTTTAGAACAATATTGATTCATATTTTGTCATGCACATTTTTTTTCTTTTTATCAACTATTTCTCTAATTTTTTCTTCTAACTCTTTAAACTTTTGATATTTTGAACATTTATATCAAATTTACCTTGTGCTTAGTTATAAATTATGGTAAAAATTTACAGTATCCCTTGGCGAATTGTTTCTTTTTTGACGCGATCCGCAGCAATTTCAAGATGGCTGCTACACAAAACCAAAATAAAAAGTCAAAGACTTGCACAAACTCAGTGTCCATGTACACATTGACCTATTTTAACTTAAAATCAGAGAATTGCACAAACTAGCCATTGCGCTCTGCCTTAACTTTGACCATGTACACATTGATATGTTTTCACTTAGCCCATTAACCGCCAAAACTACAAGGAATGTTTCTTTTCTCTTGAAAATAATAACAAATATTAAATTAAGCATTTATAACATAAATTTACATTGAAAATTAAAAAAATGCTCCGCTAATCTTTGGAATATGGTAACAGGTACTTTGGCGACATTTTGGCAAGGCGATAAAGGTTACTAGCTAGCACTTTAGCAGTGTACATGGATAAAGTCAAAAGTGTGCGCAATGCCATTTTTCTGCAATTCTGGGAGGTTTTTTTTTAAGTGAAAATAGGTCGACGTGTACATTGATGACACTGTGTATGTGCAATTCTTAAAAACGCGGCAAGCAGTGGGTGATTCTGCACTTTCTCCCAATTTCGCACCTAATCTTCGTCATGATTAAGCACTTTTGTTCCATAAAAGTTCTAGCATAAGCGTAATTCGGCTAGCAAATTGTTGGAAAAAAGTGTTGAGTAAACAAACCAAAAAAAAAAAATGCCTTTACTTCATGAAAACAAAATGGCGTCCAAACAAAAACTAGCAGGTTGCTGTAGCAGGGTTGGTAGCCAAATTTTTGCCAAAATTTGCCAAGGTACCATAATCCAAAGATTAACCAAATGCTCTTACCTGTGGAAAAAGTGAGTGTTGCATTCGCGCAGTGTCAGCGGAATAAGACTACAGATGTTTAGTGAGTAGGATTGTACTCGTGTGATGTTT
The DNA here is from genome assembly GCF_044657685.1 of Stegodyphus dumicola. Taxonomy (NCBI): domain Eukaryota; kingdom Metazoa; phylum Arthropoda; class Arachnida; order Araneae; family Eresidae; genus Stegodyphus; species Stegodyphus dumicola. Next base: position 126,696,195 of record NC_140771.1, on the reverse strand, counting down.
CTTTTGAGTGGAGCACAGGATTACTTTTTATCTGTATAACGTTTTATAAATCTGCAAATCACTTTACTTGTAATTAATTTAATATTAAAATATACATTGTATTTCTTTTACAAATATAGATTATTTCAGTTGAAAGATTCAAGCATGAAAAGCTTGGTTACAGTCATGATGTAAAGCTACATTACATAATTTGCATCTATAAACAGTCTGGCTATGGTACTCTTTACAACGAAGTCTTTTGTTATCAACGGACTTTACAATAAAATGTCTACCATCTCCATGCAATGGTTTTTGAATGCTGAATTTACTAGGTCTTCCTGTTGCTGATCTATTTCTGGCTAATTCTACACTCTCAATAGGAGTTTGCAAAAGGAATAATGCATTCTCGTGTCTGAAATCTAAAATAGACTTTATATTTCCAGTAGTAAAAAGTGGGGATATTTAGTAAGTTTAGATATGGTCTCACCTCATATAATTTATCAGTATTGTCAAATGCAAATTCTGCTTCATATTCCTGTACTGCAAACGTGATATCGATTCTCGTACAACAGGAACAGAAATGTCCTTATCACAAGACCAATACATTTTTTCTTGAGGTAAAGAATTATATCCTGTAAGCAATAATATTCCAATAAATCTTCTCATATAGGCTTCAGATGCAATAAATTCTGGGCTTTTTTTTTTTCTTTGCTGAGCACATATATTTGTCTGTTCAACAAGAAGAGAGTAAATGTTTAAACCAAAAAGAAAATTGAAAATCTGTGCACTAGTTTTACCTTGTAATTTGTCTTTTATAATTTCTCTTCTATCTCTTTCTTCATGTTTTTCCTGAGACATAACTAACAGTTCTTTTTTTATCCACTTCAAGATTTCAGTCTTCTGCTATTTAAACTTTTTAGTATGACTATAACTGCTTTTAGAACGCTGAAACTTACTTCTTACGTGAATTTCAACTTCCCCAGCAGTATCATTTGGTAAAATATCATTATCATTATTTAAAACATTGCCATTCCTTTCTTCTTTGTCATTAGCTTCTGCAATTTCTGGGGGAACAACAACAATTATCAGTTTCATTCTGGTCATTATAACCATTATCATCATCTGTTTCTTCATCAAAAAATCTTTGAAGGCCTTCTTCTAATGTAAGATACCTCATTCTTGGCATTTTTAAGGAAAGAAAGGAATGAGTGAAAAAGGAGATTGACTACCCGTTTCCTGCTGACGTTTCGTCAGCACAATGCCTGTTTTCCCTTCCTTCCCAACACAAATATAAACATCTGACTGATGTAATGTTCTGATAAATGGTGACCTTGACTAAAAATAGATCACTCATAAAGACTGCGATTCTTTTGTTAAATATTTTCAGCAAAAATACCCAGTCGAAAATTTTGCTTAAAGTATGAGATTAATTATTATAAACAAAATGATTGTTGAAGGCAAATATTTTTTTACAGAAATAATCTTCATAATGTTCCCTACACAAAATCATCTGCTGGTATAAAATATCTTAGACAGTTATATTTATATACGCATTTATTTTGACCGTTGTGTCAACACAAGATGAGCGGCTAATGAGTTAAACAAAATCAGGAAGTTATAACAAAGTTAAAACTATCATGATAACCAGAAAAAGTTTGCTGCTGTAGAGATACAAATAGCCAAATATACACAAACAGAGGAATAAATAACCAAAAATACATATTTCCTAACCTAAAAACATTAAACAATAAATCTTTTAACAAAAATTAACACAGACAAATAAATGAATGAAACATCAGTTTTTTAACATACATTTTTTTCACATGTATAGTCTTCCCATCAACATCACCATTGTCCTCCAGTTAAGCAATTCAATTAAATTTTTCATTCCTTTGCCTCATATCTATCAGCAATTAAACCAGCTTTCATGCAAAAATCAAACATCTTTCGTCCATCATCCATCCCATGCAAAAACCTCAAATTCACAATTCCATTATAATCCAATCCATCAAGAGTCTTTCTCTTAGTCACCTCCGACATACTCATTATGGTACCCACAGCAAAATAATGGCAAGTTCAAAATAAAAGATAATAACCATGCATGTGCAACCAAATACTACAATTGAAAAGAATGATAAGAACCAAAAAACCCAAATCCATACGAAAGGGTTACTATTACAAAAAATAGCCCAAATCTAAATTTATCACAACACGTTTGGCGATATTGGCAGATATAACCCCTTTTGGCTCTAGTGTAGCATTGGGTGCCCCTTCAATTAGCGACAATTTTTTTTTTAAATTTTGCCTATGAAACCTCACTTCTGGTTACCATGATAGTTTTAACTTTGTTTTAGTTTCCCAATTTTATCTAAATGAAAATAGATTGATGTGTACGTCGACAAATTTAAGGCACTGCACATTGCCTAGTTTGTGTAATTCTAGGATTTTTTTTTAAAGTGAAAATAGATCGATGTGTACATGAACACAAAGTTTGTGCAATTCTTTGATTTCTTATTTTGGATTTGTGTAGCGGCCATCTTGAAATTGTGCCTTCCTGGTGCCAAAAAAGAATCGTCAAAAAACAAGGGGCACCCAATTGTAAACTTTTACAACCCTTTTTTTAATGACAACTAAAAAAAAAAAAAGCCAAATTTTCCACAATTCTAGTTTAGCCAACATTACAGGGTTCGTACAGTCCTTAAAAGTCAGTAATTTTTTCAAAAATGATTTTTGGCCCTTAAAAGTCCTTAATTTTGGCCAAAATGAATAAATGGTCCTTAATTTTGCTCATTTGACATTTCTTATCATTTCTAATGATTGCCATTCTAAGTGTGAATTACGATTTCTCATGAATATGGAATTAAAATTACACGGCTCTTAACCAATCTGTTGGTGAATTTGCGTTGCAAATGATAAAAAAAATTTAAAAAAAGCTACCCGAACGAAAGTATCGGTGTCTGATTGGCTATCACTCAATCTTTCGAAACAGGTGTTATCCATAAATTTAGGCAGATTGTGACGAAAGTGTGAAGCCGGGAGTTCTTTAAGATGCGAAAGTGATGATGAAGGTGCTCGAAAAAAAAAGGGGGGTATTTGAAAATATTTGCCAAAATTATAACATTTCCAACCTGGAAGGCCACAACCCCTCTGCCAATAGGAACGAGATGCCTGGAAAGTGCATTTTCAATAACTGTGGCTTCATCAAGCTGACTACAAAGACTGGATATTGATGGATGACAATCCTTATAAAGCTAAATGTGGTCTTTGTCTGAAACAAATTGAAATTTCTAGAATGGGAGAGTCAGCGCTGAAAATTCACATGAAAATTAAGTTTCGTTTTATCATTTCAATTTGTTTTTACATGATTTTGCTTAGCTTAATTTCTGTGTTTGTTTCAATTAAGCCATAAATTAATATTTTATCACCTTCTACGAAGTTTATTCTCTTTTGCACATACTACATGTATGGGATATCGGGATTATGAGTTTATTTCTGCAGAGGGTCTGTTATCGATTTCGCGGGAAATCTGTTGGCTCCATTTCGATTTTAGGTCGCCAAGGGCAAATTCGGTAACGCTAGCCGAAAAGAAGTGAAGTTCGGAAATACGTTTTGAAGCTTCAATAGACAATTAAGTATTTGGTTTAAACCTATGTTGTTGATAGTAATGCATAATTTTTGCTAATGGCGATACAATTATTAGTTGAAAATAACTAATTAAAATTTTTTTAAGATTTTTAAAGCTGAAAACAACTAATTGAAACTAATTTTCCTGAATTAACTAGACGCAAAATTAACTTTCATGAATTACTAAAGTTATTGGGTAGAAGTTTAACTGAAAATATACATTCCGTATTATATATATATATATACAGTACAAAGTCCGAGGTCGGGACTTCGGCGATCCCAGATTTGAGATTTTTCCGGATATTAGATCATTTTAAATCTACTAAGATGGCACGTAGAAATTAGAAAATTGAAAATATGAAATCGTGATTTATGAAATAATGAAGCATTTATGATTTAAAGGGTATCAAAATTTACAAAAGAAAAGAGCTTAATATTTATATGTTTACTTTATTAAATATTTCTTTCAATGTGAATTGTTTGATTTATTTTCTCTACTAATACTATAGACATATAATTTCTTGTTCAGTTATTAAGTTTCATTGTTCAAGTCCTGTAATTGCTGTGTCGAGAATTCCGAATAACTTGTCAATCAAAATTTTTTTTCGTTCAATAACCTCTCTGTTACTTTCTTCACTATCTGTAACTGTATTTTCTGGATTTAGAACCATACTACGGATTTCGCCCTCCGTTAATTGATTGATGATTGGGCATTGTCATCACAATGAAAAACTTCTGTTTAACTTCGCTAAATTCTGCCGCCTGGTGCGGCCATGCGAGCTCTGGTGCTGGTTCTGGCTTTATGTGAATAACAAATCAGTTATTCTTAATTCAAATAGCACTAAATATAATCGTTTGTCCTATGAGTAGTATCATTAACAAAATCTATTTTTAGCACAAGGAAAGAAATTTCTGCTAAATCTCCCCTTGTCAACATTTTAGCGCATTAAAGCAACATTTTAGCGCATTAAAGCAAACATTTTAGCGCAGCGGACTTTGTACTGTATATATATATATATATATATAATGTTGTATGAACTTAAATCCATTTAGTGCGAATACAAGTTATTATTACTTGCGCAATTGCTGCAAAGTTAGTTAATAATAATTTATTTCCTAAACAGTATTGATTAATTGAATATATTATCTAAGTTTAATTAAAGTAGAATTATTTTAAAGGTGTGCATCCATACTGGTAAGTTATATTTTGAAAGATGTTTTGAAGTAATTTGAAAGCAAAATGTTAATAATGTTTTAACTGGGACTGGAGTTAAATCATCACGAAGAATAATATTACAATTGTAAAAGTAAAAATTAAAACATGTAATTATTGTCATTGATCGGAAATTAGTTGACTTTTCAAGGGGAACAAACCAACTCCCGTTCAATGATCAATAATTGATAGAAATACGTAAATATGAAAGTGTTTCGTCTTTACTCGAGTTATAAGTTAAAGCCAAACCGGCAATTCTAGTCAGGCCAAATATTTCCGCGAATAGTTGTTACTCAAAGAACTGATTCTCATGAAGCATTTTAGTCAATTCAATTTGGAGTAAAAATCAATTACTGTAGAGAAATCTTGTAAAACTCGAGTAATCGTCCCCGACACTATCATCTTTATGTATTTGAGTACTATATTATTTGTAGAAATTAAATATTGGAAATTGTCATTATGAAATCGAAATCAAAGTAAAGTTGAAATAAACATAGAAGATTATAAAAAAGATAAATAATGCAAACTTTGCAAAAACAAATCAAAGAGAACATAAAAATAATATAAAAATAAAATAGAAAATAATATAAATAAGATCAGTGAATGTACATGAAGATATAAAGGCCAGAAAGGTATTAAGTAACTTACATTCTTTCTAGTGGGAGAGTTGGCAGTGTGTTCTCTTCGTGTCTGACTCAGAAGTGTAGGGTGTCCGAAAATTCTTAGCGGCAGTAGGGGCTTTGAATTATATCAGTCGATAAGACTTGGGTGAAGAAATTTATGGTAGTGGGTGGGACTTGGAATTCTTGAGGGATGTATTTTGTGGAGTTCTTATCTGAGAGAGACCGTCTGTTAAGATTTTTTTAAAAATACTAGTGAATGGAAATTAATTAATTTCTGGCTAATTGTCGTGTCGCAATGATTAAGAATTTAAGAAAGGAAAAAGGCATTTTCGCTATCCAAGAGCTAGTAGACAGTCTAAAGGCAGGAAATAGGCCCATTTTTTTTAGTAACAGTATAGTAACAGTATATGTCTGAAGACAATTAGCTTTTTACAATATATACAATTGAGTAATTACACTATATACAAATCTTTCAACTGACAGTCATCCAACTTATACCGCCTTCTCAGGTTTAGGAATAAATTATCATATCCCTATCAGTTAAATGATTTAGAGTGAGTATTTAACGCCTGCTCTTTTAAGGCAATGGTTGATAAATTGAAAGGGAATTAGATTATTTTTGAGAATTTTGATAAGGATCAAAATTTTGCGTTGTAAATCTATTGTATCTGTGCATATAGTTTTAATTCGTTGTATTTGATTAATTATAGTATTGTTAATTACTTTTTTGGATATGTTGGAGTTCCAATTTATTAATTTGTTAGTATTGAAATTGAAGTTTCTTGTTTTGTCAAAAAGTAAAATTTTTTTGTAGTTAATGATTTGAAGATCTAGAAAGTCTATGCTATTTTGTGAATTATTAGTTTTATTAAGTTTAAGACAATTCGGATAAATGTCGGAGTTTTCAATTTTACCAAAATTATTAATTGTAATAAGGTCATCAATAAATCTGTAGGTGTGTTTGTAGTAATTTAACTCTTGTGGTTGTAGATTTTTTTGGAAGTTAAATTCTTTGACAAATAAAAAGATATTACAGATCGAGGTGCTGGAATGTAAGCCCATTGGCAATCCTCTGACTTGTTTAAAAAGTTGATTTTGAAACTTGATGTAGTTATGAAAAAGTGTGCATTTTAGGTAGGTTTTCCATTTGTCAAGAGTCATGATATTGAGTATATTAGGGAAAAGTTTTGGTAGATCAAGTAGACTGGTATAGATTTCTTCTAGAGGAAGTGAGGTATATAAGTTTTCAAAATCATAGCAGTTAATGTTTTGGATGTTAATGGTATTAATGACAGGAGTGTTATTATGAATGATCCAGCAATAGTTATGATTAGTGTTACAATCATTGAAAATAAATTTACAGATTTTATTAAGTTGAATTAAAAAATAATAGTCTATATTTTTCTTGTAATTATTAGTTCCATTAGCTATAAATCTAAATTTTAATGGTGTTTTATGGAATTTGGGAATCGCATAAAGATTAGTAAATCTGTTGTAGTTTGCATTGAAAGTAATATTGAGTTTCTTATGAAAAGTTTTAATCCTGTTTATTATAGATGTTTCTGTAAGGTGGTTGGCTGATTGATAAGTAGTTGCGTTGAGAAGTTCTTTATGAATAATCTCAGTGTAGAATTGTTTTCATATAATGCTAAAGTTATTAGTTGCTTTATCTATTTTTGTAATAGTAAAAAGCTGTTTTAATTTACTAATATCAGATGTAAGTTGCGACCAGTTCAGTGTACTTTTAAATTTGAGGTGACTGATTTCTGTGGATATGCGTTGAAGAATTTTAGCTTTCCATTTTAAGAAGGTATCTATGGGAAAATTCAGTTGATAGCTTGCTTTAACTATAAATTCATTGATGTTGTTTTCGAAAGTCTTGTAACAGTAATTTGTAGTCATGTTTCTGACTGGTCTAAATTTTGTACCATAACTCATTAGTGTTTTTAGTTGATGGTTTTGTATGATATTCAGGTTGCCAGTAATTATGTGCTGGTGATGAGAATCTACGTAATTGCTGTAAATTGGTGTCTTACAATGTCATTCTGCAGTTTCATCTATTTCATGGTGGTTAGTAAGCAAGTTGCTTAAGGTCCTTTGATATTTAAATGCAATCATTGGTATAGTGTCAACTGCGGGGAAGTAATCTTTACAATCTCTGATGATTCTTGAGAAATGAATATTGTCAAACTGCGGATGCAGAAAATTGACTTTAAAATAAATTTTGCGTTGAGTGAGACTATTAGAGAGTCTGAAAAGACTAAAATCAAGAATCATGTCTTTAATGATTTGTATGTCGTCGTAGCTTTCTTGAATGAATTTTTTTAGTTTGATAAGGAATTTATTAGTACAGGAGTGTAACCAGTTGAGAAGTTTCTTGGGAAAACAGTCTGAGTCAAAAAAACATTTCAATTGTTTTTTCAATGCAAGTGTATCCAAAGTGGATAAAAATCTCGCATTATTTTTTATTTTGCTTCCTCTTTTTCCTCTCTGCATTTTGATGCTGTAGAGTTTAAATTGGCTGAAAATAGACTTCTTAGAAGTATCTCTATGACTATGTATATAAGTGTTAAGTCCATATGGATAAAGTGAACGTTGTTTTAGTATATAGAGAGATTCCTGAAAAATTCGTGTTTTGTGATTGGGTATTATATCTAGTATCTGAAGTTGAATAGAGTTGAAGTCATGGTGTTTAAAGTGTTCTAATTCTGCTGTATTAAGTTGTGATGGTGTACTTATTTTAATGTTATTTTTTTGTGCGTTGAATTTTTTGATTTGAGCTCTATGGTTATTGATTCGAAAGTTAAGATTGTTTTTAGTCTGTCCTATATATTTAATATGTCAAGTACCGCATGTAATCATGTAAATACAGTTAAATGTTTTTCATAGAAATTGTTTTTTGGGTTTACCTGTAGCAGGCATGGCGTTAAATTTTCAAGTTTGTCATCTAGTGGAATGACCACATGAACAGGCCTCTGTGGAAAGGGGCTTTTCTGTAAATAAAGCAATTGAAATTGAAAATTTAAGTGACTCATCATTTTTCACAGTATTTGATTCCATAAAATTTTCTGGAGGTGTTGTTCTTAATATCGAAATTAATAAAGAAATGAGATCAGCAGCAGCTTCTGCAAGAAGTGGAATTCGTTATTTAGAAGAACAAAAATCTTTAACTAAATCTGAAAATTCAAAGAGGAAAAGAAATATTTTGAGGAAGAAATTGATTATATGAAGCAGAAGAAATTTCTTCAAAGGGACATTAAAGATGTTAATGAAGAAGTAGATGCTTTAGCAGATGAAGCTGAGACCAGCAGGAACATTGATTTGTTTATCAAAGCAAATGAACTTAGAAGAATAGTTAAAGAAAAGGAAATAGACATAAATAAATTAGATGTTAAAATAGCTGAAAAGATTTCAGGTTTAAAAAAAGCTTAAATGTTTTGTATCTTTTATTGTACAGTTTATTATTCTAGTATCTTTCAAAAAACCAAGGAAATAAGTTGTATGTTTACAAATCAGTTATTTTAATCTGCAAAATATTCTTACATTGTGATTATAATAGTAGTTGACTGTGTTTAAATAAATATCAAATAAGTTAAATAATAATCATGTAAGTCTCTAAAATAGTGACTGTTATTAGTATAAAATACACTTATACATGTTTTTCAAGAAATTATGTCCCTAATTTAATGTTATCTACTTCATAACTTGTAGGGAGTTAGTTTAATTTTCAAAATTGTTTTATGGTAAGTATTAAATTGAATTTAATAATAGTGCATAATACACACTTCTGTTAGTTTCTTAAAGTGAAATTACAAGCATGAAGTCGGTTGTATGGATAATTGCTTTATTCTATTCATTTTTTTTTGTTTGCTTATAGGTCCTTAATTTTTTCTTTGATGGTCGTTAAAAGTCCTTAATTTTCATGTAGGGAAGTGTGTACGAACCCTGCATTAAGGGTTACTGTAAAACCTATTTCATGCAGCGGGCTTCTACATTTCATGAGCAACCACTTAGCGATACCACTTAGCGATTTTTTCAGGCAAACACCAAGGGGTACTGTACAATAAAGATTACCTTAAATTATTTTTCATATTGTAAGCTTCTATTTCTAGTTTTTTATGCTGAGAATAATATAAATGGGAAGTCTGTTATTAAGTAATGATAAAGAAAGAATTCCATCTTAGAATCTTGGATATTTTCTGGAATTAAAAATACATGAACTTTGCAATTTTCTTACATTCATTTTTTAAAATACTGGTATGATTCAGATTACATACAATTTAGTAAATAAGCTTTTAATATAGATATAATTATCTCCTTAGAAAAAATCATGAAGAAAATGGAAAGGAGAAAAAATTATGGAAACCCATTTTTTAAATTAAATGATGGCGAAAATATTTTCTATATAAAAAGATAAAAAGATTGGCATAAAGTATGCAAAATAGGTGTACAACTTATAAAGGTCTTAATCATACGCTGCCATTTGGTTATAATTCTTGTTGCTTATTTTCATCCTTTTCCTTACGATCCTTCATTTGGCATATCTTTATTTAGCATAGTCTAATTTTGACTTAAAAAGCTCACTGAGGTAGTTTAATTGATATCATTAATAACTGCTAATGTATTAAATGCTGTTAATTGAAATATTTAACTAATGAAGAATATGTCATTTTTTACGTAATCATATTTATTCTCCTGACAGTATGAATTCATGTAAAAACCTTGCAAGCAAATGCAGCTTTTTACTGCTGTAGAAATTTCTTTTCTCGATATTTTCTTTCTAATAATTTAGTAAATAAAATTACTTAATAAAATGAAAATTTTATAAGACACATAAGAAACTGCTATATTTAGTGTCATTTATTGTAAATGTAAAAAATATTTGAATAATGCAACGGATCTCAATTTTCTATCATTATCAAACAAGGAATCAGCATTTTACTATGCAAAAAGGAGATATAGATTAAAATTTTCATCAAAGTCAGGAAGTTTTTTTAGTCCTATTCGAATATTATACAAGACAATTGCTCAATCCAGAGGTTTCTAAACTTTTCCAGTGTGCGGCACACTTATAATTTTATTTTGTGCAGTGTCCCGGATACAGTATTTCTACTATAATCAGGCACAAAAATAAAAGCACTTTAATGACAAATTATAATTTTAATCAATAAGAAAACATGCAAATCAAAAAACAAGTAAACGAAGCCTTCGGTGGCAAAATTAGAAAGTCAGTGTTGCAATTGAGCTTTTTGATTCCCACATAATTTTTCAGATCGCAGAAGAAGGCTTGATACAGCTATTTCTTGCTCCACACTGAATTTTGAACAATATATAATCTTTATAACAGTGACAGCTGAAAAATCTATTTTCTCATATATAGGATATTGCAGAGGGAATGACCATCTTTGGAAGTTAATTGATACTCAGTTTTGATTGAAATCTAAAACTTCATTAAATCTGAACAAGCAAGTTTTGTTTTCTGGATGTTGTCACAAGAACATTCAATTAAACTCCCTTTGTTTTGTGAAGTAAAGTCCTGGGAAGCTTAAGAATGAAAAGGATCTTCGAGCAATGTAAGTTTCTCTACATCAATTTCCACAATTATTTATTAACACCAGTAGGCCAACTTTGGAAGGTATTCCATGAAAAAAGAGAGCAGTTCCTGTAGAACAATGATTTTAGCAGAAGCTGTGTACTGGTATGAGTAGAAAAATAATGTTGAGCACCTTCATCATTAAGTTTTCTTATTCACAACTGCAGATTTTTCCTAAACACTGAAATTTTTTGTACAAGTTTCAAGTTGTGCATGTATTGCCCTGCAGAGACTGTTTTAAGATATTTAGTTTGGCGAATAGGTTGCATTAATATGCTAGTTTGAGTAAAATACATAGCAATCCCATGGCCTTCCTCTTGCAGAAAATGTGAATTTCTTGATTCAGCTCAAACACAGAATATAGGATGTTCCTACTTGAAAGCCATCAGGAACATCCATAGTATTGCAGGGCCATGTGTTCAGCTTCCATGTCTTTTTCAAAGCTTTTTGAAAAATCTTACCTTCAGCAGTTTAGTTTTTAGGTAGTTTACTATGTCTGTGACACATTTTAATTCCAAACTGAAGACAAAACGAATTTGGTGCATGTGCTTCCTTGTAGATAATGCAATGGGTCCACACAGCACATGGTGTTTTGCTGTAAATAAAGCCTCATTCACATGCAATGCTCTTTTGCACAACCACCATTTGTATTAGGGAGAAAAGGGGATATGAAGCAGTTTCGCCTTCAGGACGGATCAGATGCACATAGTCTTCCATCCCTCAACCCTTAAACCATTGCGAGTAATGACATCACAAATGTGAATCTGATTGGCAAATTTCAAACGTACATTTAGCTCTTTTACGACATTGTTTACTACTGCTGTAGAATGCTATTGAAATTTTCGTCATGGCATCTCTGGATCCTAAAATTCTGTCCATTTGGTAATAAAACCTGAAAGTAATTTTACCACCGGCTCCAGATATTCTTAAAGGGCACTTTAAACCCCAAAATTGATATAATTACTGATTTTTAGTTTTTGTGCTAAAAAATTACCTTAATATCCTTACTGCTCTGAAGAGAAATTTTGAAAGGATCTGACAATAATAAATGGTATAAAAAACCTTGTAAAAATTTTGACAGCCCTTTAATTGCCACACTTCCTCAGTGTTAATTTTTTTTTTTTCTTACTTATGTCAGTAACTTACTAAAAATCGGTCTAAAAGAAGAAGAATGTAAATGAACAGCAAACTCTGTTTATATGTATCAACTGATTCATTTAAATATTAACTAAAGTTGTTAGAAAACATTTTTTTCCCATTTTTAAACTAACAGGTATATATATATATATATATATATATATATATATATATATTCAGCAAATATTTCTATGTTATATTATCAATTTTGTTATTCTTCTACAAAATTGAAATTAATTGTGATAAGACATGAACAGAAAGAGGTGGCATAATGAAAGTAATTCAAAGTTGCTGACTGTAGCATTATTGAAAATCCTGCTGGAACAAACATTAAACTCTAATTAAAAGACACCTAAATTAATTTAAAATTAAATTTATATACGAGACCAAAAGGTTAAAGAAGAGAAGAAATGGCATATGCTTCTGAACCGTTTTAAATAAAATTTGCTTTTTGAAAAAATGAATAAAACAACAAATTAATATTAGTTATAAATGTTTTAGAAAATATATTATAATTAATTCATGTATTAAAATTGTTTTGAACATGTTTTACAAAACGAAAACAGGTAAAGAAAAATTCTTGCATTTTATAATTTTTTTTGCTATCTTTCTGGCCAAATAAAGTTTTAAATAAAAGCTTGTAATTTATGTTTATATTAACCAAGGTCATATTAGGTTTTATTATAAATATATATATTTGTAATTGGCAAGTATATATATGGTCTCCTAGTTGTTGGTGCCTTGACACTCGACCTTGAACTGTCATTACTATTGGTTTGCTTGCTTAATAAAAAATCTTTTCATTTTGTGAAATATCAATAAAGACATGTTGATTTGTTGCAGTATTTCGTTTGAGATCAAGTTTTTTTTTTTTTTTTTTTTTTTTGGGGGGGGGTAGATGTACAAGATTGAAGGACCTTCCATCATGTTTATGAGCTTGGTACTTAGGGTAGTGAAAGGAAAAAGAAGCCAAACAGCGATCTTATAGTAGTAGTAGGAAGTAACAGGTGCAAAAAATGTACAGAATAATCCAGTATGACATAGTTACTCAAACTGAAAGAAAAAATAGAATGAAATGGTGCCTTAGAAAACAAAATTAAGAACTAGAATTATTTTAGACTAAAAGAGGAAATAAAAGTGTTAAAAATATAATTCTATTGAATTCAATGAAACATTGAAATTAAAATATTTAGAAAAACTTAAGGATCTATTATTTTAAGAAATAGCATAAAAATTAAGGAAAAATGTTATGAACATATAATTAATGTAAAATATGGTCAAGTGTTCAACGCAAGTGCAAGTCTTGTCTCTTTGTGAAGCAATGTCATGTGGCACCTTGTTCTTACTTCATATTGCCCAAAGGCCCTGTGGTGCACACCTCAACCCCTGTTCGATCCATGCATTTTTTTATATTGAAAAATAAATGTGCACTTTTTCTCTTTAAAATCAATTGTTATCTAACTGAAAACAGTTATGGAAAATACCTGAATATTTTTAAATGTAGAGTTGTACTGAGTTTTATTGAATGCCTTTATGGACAAAAGTCATAATTTTATGAGCATATTTAATCTTTTATATTTTAACATGCGTGTACTGAAAAGTGAAGTTTTTCTTAATTTATAGCACATTTATAGTCTATTTTTCCTTGAAAACATTACTTTAAAACTGAAAACCCAAACTGTGAATAGCTAATTCTGCACACCTATATAAACTGAATATAAATAATTAAATGGGAGGATTAAATCTGCTCATTATATTAAATATATTAACAGTTTTTTAATTTTATTCTGTTGCATCACTTTTTCTGTTTTATGGAGCATATTCATTGACATTTTTATTTTCAGCATTTTTCCAAATTACATCTTAATCAGAATAATTGTTACTGTTGAAAATGCTAGTTTTTTTAAACTCTTTTCAGTTAATGGTGGTGGAATTAGTCTCCATACCTTCAAGATCCATTTACGTTTCAAATTCTGCTGTTGCATTTTACTTTTAGGATTCCATTATGGTTACCCAAGTCATCCACTCTGTGTTGATTCTTGAAATTCTGTATATAAAAGCTGTGTTAACTGTAACTTTATGAGGAATTTTTTGCCGTTCCTATGCTTGCTTTTATGGTGCAATTCCTCACAGGTTTGGCTAGCATCAAAAGATGCAGAATTTGAATCTGGGTGAGGACATAGCTGACTTTTCACATCTTATACTATGAATACTTCAATAGCTGTACAGTGATGGCTGGTTAAAACACTGTGGAAGATTATTTGTTATTGCCTGCATTTGCCTGCCTGAATCTTTTTCCTCTCACCAGATCAGAATATAAGCAATTTTTGCCCTTCCTTCTGTGTAATGTTATAATATATTTGATAGTATGTCTAGTTGGTGATCAGAAGATTGGAAATTTGAATCCTAATAAACGCATAGCTGATTTTCACATTTCCTGCTTGTAGAAAATCTAAAACTGTCATCAGATACTCTTCAACTGCATGTCAAAGAAATATTTCTGAAAATCTTCACTCGCGGGTTATCTGATTAGTGGATTTTCGTAAAAACTAGTTTGGCAAAGACTTATATAAACTAACTGAAAGTGAAACATTTTCCCTGATTTCGTAAAATAACATGTCTGTGTTCTTGCTGTCAATTGCAACTGCTTAACTTAGGAACCTTCCATTTAAACTAGTGCTGAGATATCTCATTTTTTAAAAGAGTTATAGTACCATTCCTTGATATGTGTCTTAAACCCATAATAGCTTTATAACTTGAAGTGTAATTCTGTAGGACCAAAGTTCAGTCTTCATTAATTAAAACCGTAGTTAGTTGTTGGGTTGTTTTTTGCTTCTTCTCTTAGATTGGCTCATCCAACAATCTAGTTTTGTTACTATAGTCAGATATTATTTTTTAAAAAGAATATAAAAATAATGGTGCAAGAAGTATGCTAAGAAACATAATATGTTACAACCAGATTTAGTGTGATACAAAACTTGATTTTACAAGAATTTTATTTTGTCTAGGCATTTGGAAAAAAGAGTGTCCAACATTATGTATTTGGGTGTTCATTAAAAGTGATTCAATTATACAGTACAAAGTCTGTAATCCGGACATCAAAACTACAAACCTTATGTGTTTACGCATGCGTGTTTAATGTATAACAGACGACATAAGCTAGGCTAAAATTATCTAAGGCATTTCATTTGATGTTGCAGATTGTGCTGTTCCTTAATCTTAATTTTATCCGGCTTATTATTTTTTGCAGACTGTTAGAACAATTTTATAAAAATTAAGCTTGAACTTTCGATTATGTCAAAAAAAATTTCCAATTCTGGAGCTGCCAAAGGATCTACAAAGACTGTTAGAACAATTTTATAAAAATTAAGCTTGAACTTTTGATTATGTCAAAAAGAGTTTCCAATTCTGGAGCTGCCAAAGGATCTACAAAGCGGAAGCATGTTTCTGCAAAAAATTAATAAAGGCCTATACGTCTCAAAATTATGGGAAAAGTATGGCATTGGAAAGTCCACTATATATGACACAAGAAAAAGGAACGGATAGAGTAGACTTTAAGGTACCCCTTGTATTATGGCGAAGTTGTTGTTTGGTTTATCACCAAGTTGTTGTTTCATTTATGGTAGCCTGAGTAGTTGAATGTTATGGAAACCCTATTGTGACATAATCGGGTGCATGATTCCAGGAAATTTTGAATCATGGGATGTTTTGTAAGCATTTTTGTAGTGTGTGTTAAAACCGTTTAGATGGATTTGAATGGGTTTGTAGGAAGAAAGGTTCAGATGGTCACTATGTGAAGCGTTCGATCAGAAAGAGTACCTGGTTTGAAAAAAGTCATTTGAGTATGATTGATATTTTGATTTTTACATGGCTCTGGGTGTACAAAGCGAACTCGAAAATCATGGTAAGTGAATATTTGCTTTTAATAGTGTTTAAATGTATAACATGTTTTTATTTTTTTATGTTATTTTACGAGGGCCATCCAGGAAGTAGATTACGTTTCCGTCTGTGTCCGCTAGCGGCGGGGCTAGCGCGGCCATCTTGGGGTCAGAGCGTTGCGCAGCTCAGTCTGCATCTAGCCGTGCTAGTGAGAGGTTCGTGCTGTGCTCCGTTCAGATACTGTGACGGTTTGAAATGTCTGCGTTAATTGAAAATCCCGCGAGGTGCGCTCAGTAATAAGGTTTCTGACTGCAAAAAACTGTAAACCGATAGAAATCTATCGGCAGCTTCGTGAAGTGTATGGGGACAACATTATCACTGAAGGTGGAGTGCGTCAGTGGGTCATAAGATTTCAAAATGGCCGAACCAATGTTCACGACGAAGATCGAAGTGGGAGACCCAGCATAGTGACCGCCGAACTTCTCGAAAAAGTCGATGCTAAAGTCCGTGAAAATCGAAATTTCACAATAACGGAACTTTCTTTGAGTTTTCCACAAATTTCGCGAAGTTTGTTGCACGAAATCATCAGCGAAAAGCTTGGTTACCACAAGTTTTGTGCAAGATGGATTCCAAAAATCTTGACAGAGGACCACAAAAATCAGCGAATGGCTGCAGCGTTGAACTTTTTGGACGCTTACCATAAGGATGGTGACTCTTTACTCGATCGCATCGTTACTGGTGACGAAACATGGGTGAAACATGTGAACTGTGAAACGAAATTGCAATCAATGCAGTGGGGGCACACAAGTTCTCCCCAAAAACCCAAGAAATGCATGCAAACAATGTCGGCAAGGAAGATGATGGCGACTGTTTTTTGGGACAGAAAAGGTGTAATTTTGGTGGACTTCCTGGAAAGAGGCACTACAATAAACTCTCAAAGGTATTGCCAAACTCTCCAAAAACTCAGAAGAGCAATTCAAAACAAGCGCAGAGGAATGTTGAGCTCTAAGATCTTGTTGATTCACGACAACGCCCGGCCCCACACGGCAAATGTCACTCGTAAAGTTCTTGAATCTTTTAAGTGGGAGTTGTTTCCTCATCCGCCGTACAGTCCCGACCTGGCACCGAGCGACTTCCACCTATTCCCAGCAATGAAGAAGTGGCTGGCTATGCAGCGTTTTGATGACGACGCACAGCTGCAAGAAGAGGTAACGAAGTGGTTGAAGGTGCAGGTGGCCGAATTTTTCGACGAAGGAATTTCCAAGCTCGTTCATCGCTACGATAAATGCCTTAATTTGTATGGTGACTATGTAGAAAAGTAGTATTTGAGTGTGGCTTTCATCTGTATATAATAAAATTTGTTTCCTATACTTTGTTTATTTTTTTATTCCAAAACGTAATCTACTTTCTGGATAGCCCTCGTATTATTTGGTTTAAAATGTATTTTACTGAGATTATGTATTTTTTGCTTGCCTATATTGTAGACTTTGGTGCTCCTTTGACTTTTTAAGTGCAAATATATCGATGTGTACATGGACAAAGTAAAGGGAGTGCGCAATGCAAGTTTGTGCAATTCGAAGATTTTTTTTTTAAGTGAAAATAGGAACACGTGTACATGGATAAAGTCAAAGGAGTGCGCAATGCCATTTTTGTGAAATTCGGGCTTTTTTTTTTCAAGTGAAAATAAGTGGATGTGTACATGGATCCGAGTTTGTGCAATTGTTTGTCTTGGTATTTTGGCTTTGTAAAAATCGCCGCTTTGCAAGCCAAAATAAGGAGCCAAAGAATTGCACAAAATCGGTATCCATGTACCGCCAAAAATTGCCAAGTTTCGCCAAGGGTTACCCTAAACTATACTTTTACCAAAGGAACTTTTTGAATTTTTTGTGGAAGCATCTTGAACAACTTACATTGAAAGAAATGTTTAATAAAGTAAACAAATAAATATTAAGCTTTTTTTGTAAATTTTGATACCCTTTAGATCATAATTGTTCTTTATTTCATAAATTACGGTTTCATATTTTTAATTATATAATTTCTGCATGCCATCTTACCAGATTTAAATTGATGATGTATAATCCAGAAAAAACCCTAATACGGAATCGCCGAAGTCCCAACGAGTCCGGATTACAGACTCTGTGCTGTACTTTAGTATTATAAATAGCTCTTCTTCAAATGTTATGTGTATCATACATTAGAAAAACTAGTGTTGATAAAAGTAATCAGTATTTCATATTCTTGAAATTAGTCATTCTAAAATATATAAAAAATATAATTTTTTAAAAATTCAAGTATTTAATTTTTAAACGAAACTGCTTGATATTTATATAATTTTTTAAAATTTATTTAGTTGTCAACCAAAACTGTAATATCTTTTTCCTTTCTGTTAACAGTCCAGTTTTTATGAACCAACATTCCTGGAATTCCAGGAATTTACAAAACTTTTTTATAAATTATATATTGTAAAAACACCAATGTTGTGGGAAGTACTTCCAACAATCTCGAGTTCCAGCAATATATAGCATCTGTAAACATTTTTTAATTATGTTTATTGCATTTTAAAAAAAAATTCTTAATATTAATAGCAAGTAAACTTTATAAAATTCCAAGTAAAGATTTAGCTCATAATATTAAAATGATCTGAATAATTGCATTGTTCTTCCATTATACTGATATCCTAATAATTACTGTTATTAGTACTGAGTTATTTCTCCATCCTATGCATTATTATTTGATATCATTTATTTGCGAAGCAAATGTTTTATTATCAACAGTTATGTGTAAGTCATGTTTAATCTATTTCATATTAACCTCTTCTAAATTAAACATTAGATAAACATATCTCTTAATGGAAATAGTTTTGGTTGTTATGTTTTCAGTAATCTTATGAAACAAAAGAGACTAAGAAATGTCTAAATGAGTTTTAAAATATGTGTGATATCTATAGAACATTATAAGCTGCATTTCTATTTTATAAATTTTGTAATTTTTAAAATTAAATTATTTTTATTATTATATGGTAATGTATTTGGGTGTATAAAAATATATTGCCTAGTTAACAATATTACTGTTTTTTGTAAAAATTTGTACTTTTCCTTTTAGAATATATTTCTAATTTTATATTAAGATGTAATTTAAAAATGTTTAAAATTTGTTTAAAATATTTTGTTTTATTTTGAGATTTTCTGCTTTATCCATTTTAATGATACTTTTCATTCTATTTAAATAGGAGTTCAAGTAGATATGATTTAGTTTCAGTTATTCCTCTGCCATCTGAAAGTGGGAAAGAAAGTTGTTCCACAAAAGCACTAGTTTCAGCTGTTTCACGATATCCTGAACATGGGAATGCTATTATTCTAGCAGAAGATGAAAGTAAATTAAAGCTTTAAATTTTTTAACATTACTAATTCAGTCTGCAAATTAAAAGTATTTGTATGAAGGTGTGGTATAAACCCTTTTAGTGACTTTTTTGATTGATTATTAAAAAAATGTCACAAAGATCCATATTGCACTAAAAATTGTTTATTGGAAATGTGAGAAAGTTTACAGAGGTGTGCTAGATAGATGAGGCTAACATCCAAAAGAGCAGAAAACAGGAAATTAATTAGAATAAAAAATGGCTTCCCCCCCCTTTCCCAGGGCTGTGGTCTCGGTAGGGAAAATGACCCTCTCCGATTCCTGGAATTTTAGATTCCGACTCCCTCGTATATATGTAAACATATACACATGGGTTACAGCTTTATTTTTTTAATATAAAAGAAGTAGTAGATGCTATAGGAAAAAACATTATGGCATAGCAAATTATTTATAGTAATTAGCACTTAGTATGTGTGTGTATGTGTGTGTGATTATGGCAAAGCCTCGAGGGCTATCTGCCTAAGGGAAGGAATGCCTTCGTGGAGGACTTTCTAAGGGAAACTGCCTCGTATACACGTTACACATGGGGAAAACCATGAAAACGCCCATGCAGCCAGCCCGTTCGCGGGATTCGAACCTCGGACCGAACTAACAGTGTTTAGTGACTTTACGTTTCAGGCGCTGGTAGGCTAGCACTTATTATGAAATGGAAAAACTGGCATTAGTACTTTCTAAGAAACAGTATAGCTTTGGGAAGATCTTTGTTAGAGGACTATAGAATCGGATTTGATAAACTTCAGAGCTAAGAGAAGTCTTTCTAGGAGGAAGAGCTGTTACTGTTAGGGCTACTTCTTTTAACTTTTCAGGATAGATTTTTATAAGTTCTAAAAGAGGTGTCTTGCAAAAGCAATCATATTTCTGTATTTCTTCAAAGGCCGTGTAGAAACCTTGTTCCTCCCCCCATTTTTATATCTAAAGGCTCTTGGTTCTTTATTTTCATTCACTTTCCCTTAGCCTTTTGAATATTATCCAAATATTTTTCAAAATCTAATTCATCCCTGGAAGAGGATGCTAGAGACTCACTTGCAATGTCTGCAGTTTGACTGTCCTGATTTGAATACTCCAATTGTTCTGAGAATAATTTCCTTCTTAATGAAAGTTCATAGATGGCTTTCTTTGCCTTTTTAATTTATTCGTCATCTAACAAAATCCGGTGGTTTGGATCTACATATATTGAATCTAACAAGATCTCATTGTCTAGCAAACTAGTTTCTCTTTTCTTGATTGAAGAAATGATTCCTCTGTAATAAATCTTTCATTTCAGAAAGAACAAACATCACATTCTTCCATTTTCACCTCCTATTAATTCTTCAGATTGTAGCTTTTTTGTGGCTATATACAACATAGAAAGAAGAGTTTTCCAATTCTGCAAGATCATTCCACAGTCTTTCTGTTAGTGAAACATTACGGTTATCTAAATCTAGAAATGTTCCTAATTTTAACAACCTCTATATCATCAAATATTGGGTACCCCACTGCATTGTTTGATCAATAATTTCTCCTTTTCCTGATTGCTTCCTAAGAATGGCATCAATTTTGGGAGTTTATGCTGCTATTACTGTGTACCTAAATTTACCAATGAGATTTCTTACTAAATGAATCAATTTAATCAATAATGGAAAATATCACGTCCATCCTCCTCCCTTATATTTATTTCTTAATATGTGAATAAAATAAAAAAATAAATATTTATTAATGTATATAGTCCATAAAAATAATAACTCAGTTTGTCATTAATTTTTTTTTTTTTTTTTTTTTTTTTTTTTTTTTTTTTCAGCTCGCCTTAATTTTATTTCAAATTCAAACTGTCCAACAAAAACTGGAGTCGGAGTCGGCATGTTTTTAGGCAACTTGAGCTCCGACTCCTTTTACCCACAAATCTGCCGAACTCCGATTCAGACTCCACAGTCTTGGTTATTTTACAATGAACTTTTGGTCATCTCACACATTAGAACAGTTGATTAAATGTGGTGGCTAAAAAAATTGCTTTTAAAATTAATGGGGAGAAAACTAACTGAGAAAAAGAATAGTTGATTGGAATTATTAAAATATTACATCTAATTTGAAATAGCACATTTTTGTAAGGAAACAAGTTAGCTCAGAATGAAAATGAGCACTATATTGTCAAAACATAAAAACAAATTTTTACATTATTATTCTTTTTTTTTTTTAGTATACTTAATGGTTCTTTTCAATGAAATAAATAAAAAAGAAAAATAGTCTTTAGAGTCCCATCTAATTGCAAAGAAGCAAGAGTCTTGGATTAAATAATGGTTTAGCCATTATGTCAGCAGTTTGCTCCTCTATAGGTATCTGCTGCAGAATTATTTGCTTTTACAGAACTTCCTTTCTAATGAAAAAGTGTTTGATATTCGTGTATTTCATATGTCAACAAAACTTTGAGTTTTTTGACAGTCTGACAGGTGTTATCTAGTTTTTTTGAACATTGCATAACTTGGTAACATCACCATATAGTAATTTTGACCAAATGACTAATGCATTTACTAGCTGAAATCATCTCTGATTCAGTTTTCAAAGCTGCAGTAAATAATTTGCCTTTGAATAATACATATAGCACACCACTATATTATAAAACTTCACCACTTGTAGATTTTGCTCTCTGTATTAAATTCTCCCGACATCCTCCAAAATCAGCATCACAATAGCACTTCAGTATTCCTGGTTTGTATATGTTTTTGTATATGATGCTTTTAATAAAAGAACCTGCCATATATTTGAATACATGCTTCATTTTGATCCATTCATCTTTTGAAGGATTTTAAAGGCAACATGAAAAAAATGCCACTCTCTTTCACTCTTTCACTTGGCCAAAAGTGGAAAAATACTGATCTTTGGCCTTCATTTCTTTTGGATGCTTTTAGTCATCCCTCTTGAAGATAGATCTGATCTGCCGAAACTTTCCATAAATTGCTGATAACATTATAGCAACCTGATAAGATTATAGTGAATTTCTCTTCCATCCTGAGTTTTGGATTATCCTGCATTCAGTCTGCCAATGATTCTGCACTTCATTCCATCATCTAAGCATTGGTGACTATTTATTCTACTAGTTTGCTTATAAAATTAATACTTGCTTAATAAAATTTTACAAACACTGTTATTATCTCCAGTATGAGCAAGTAAGATGAGAGTGAAACAATAATGCTGTCGTAACGTCTACACATGTATGAATATAATTATCTGTTTGATACCAGTATTACATTATTATTTTACTACCTACTTTTCAGGTTTGGCTCAGTATTTCATACTAATTCAAATAAAGTTTGTTTACTTAATTTGTGATACCAATGTATTAATGATGTAATTAAAACTTTCTTTGTTTCCACATTTTGCTTTCTAAAACAATAAGATTCTCTTTCTAAAAGTATAATATGTGATTTCAAGTATCTGTATTTATGTATGGTTGTTTCAGATTATCCACATTCCTACCGTAAAGCTGCAAAATAGTATTGAGGCAACACACCATATCATTAACAGTATTTATGTGGCAATCCATGATGTCTTCCAAAAATATTTCTATGTTGTCCCAAGTATGCATGTGGCATACCCGCAGACAGCTTTCCACTTACCTAGACATTTTTGCTAGTGTGACTGCAGATTATGATCCCTCCTATGGAAATTTTAGTATTGTGGTAGACTGCATACCACAGTTTTTGCCATCTTAGTGGGGCATTCTAGGTGGCATTAGCTACGTGGGGCTTTCTGTGCATGTAGAACGTAATATAGCTCAGTTAAAGGCATCATGTGGCGCTTTCTTCTTTCTCATTTTGGATTTTTGCTGCCAAAGCTGTGCGTGATGCTGTGTTTGTGCTTTTTTCCCCTCTCTCTCTCTCCATTGAAAACAAATTGCTGTGTGCATGGGAAGAACAACAATTCTCCTTAAAAGAAAGGTATGCATGTCTTAGAATGGAAAAAAAAAAAAAAAAAAAGAAGCACTTTATACATTGTTGAAATAATGTAAAAGATACCCAAATAAACATTTCTCCGAAATTGCCAGTGAGTTCGGGATTTTTTGGTAGGGAACTCAGAAGATCAGAAAGTACCTTGCTCACACCCAAAAATTTTCATTTCTTTCTGTCATTCAGAATCTCAAGATTTTTTCGGATGAAAACATTTTGCTATTTTATCTTATAAGATGCTAATATTGCGTGTTTATATTTGAGAGTTATTAAAGATTTACTATTTGTCGATGTCATCAACAATATTCTGTAATTTTGCTCTTATAAAAGTTTTTATTTTGATTATGGAATTTGAATAAAAGTTAACAACAGTCTAAATAATATGAATAAAAAAATATAATTTTATGTTTTTCTTTTCATTGTTTCTTAATTATTTACACATAAAGCATGCCATGCACATCTATATGGTTAAAGTCAGTAATCAAACCTGGTTAAGAGATAGTTTAAATTTACCTGTCTAACTTTGTGTGTAAAAATATCTTTAAATTATTCAGAATTATGTATTTCAATATATGAAATTCTAATGTCCATCACTTTTTTAAATGTTTCAGAAGGTGGTCAAATTCTTCGATGTGATATTGTCATTGATTCGTTACATTCTATTGAAATAGTCACAACAACACGAGTTTTATTCCTTGAAGATGCTCCTGAAGTTTTTGAAGTTATGGCTAAAAATGACCAAGGTTGGAGTAATCGTTTTTGTCATATTCTGTCAGTTTAGTTTTTTTTAAGTATATTGTTCCATTACAAAATGAAAAATACTAAGCTAACCCATCCATCTAAATTAAAATATGTTGTTTTTATATTATTATTTATTATATATTTTATATTTTCCTGAGAGGGATTTGCATTGACATATTTTTTTTCATAAATTGTTGTGCAATCTTTAATGTGGTCAATGCTAAGGTTGTGCTGATTAAACATTGTATAATTTATATTATACATTGTTGTTAGGATTGCCACCATGCAGTTTGATTTCATGCCAGTGGTTATGTTTGATGCTAAGTAATGCATCGTTAACAGAAAAGTACTGAAAATAATTTATGTATCATATATAAAAAATATTATTCCCATGTTTAAACTAATACTATAAATCAATTACAGGGGATACATTTTCGAGTTTGGGAGGCGTTGCTTTTCAGTGGTCATTGGAAAGTGATTCTTCTGCCAGTGATGCGTATGGTGTCTTACGGTATGTGTGTGTGTGTGTGTGTGTGTATATATATATAAGCTTAATATGATATAAAATTTGCACTACATTCGCTTTATTGTAAAATTTTATTTGTCACTCATTTAATATAATATCTTATATACGAGGGCTGTTCAGAAAGTATCGAGACTGAATTTATTCTATTTATTCCAGAAAACTCCTAGCGATGGGACAGTGCGCATGATGCACGCATATGTTTCACCTCGTTTCACAAAAAACGGCAGGTCTGTACAGCGTGCTGTTCAGTCATGCTGACTTCTTTCATGTATCATGTATCATATATTATTGCATGCGTTCATCGAAAATAGAAAATGTCTGAAAACACGGAGCAGCAAATCTGTATCAATTTTTGCTTTAAGCTCGGTAAAACAGGCACTGAAACCTACGAGATGATGAAAACAGCATTTGGAAATAAGGCGATGAGTCTTGCTTGGATTTTCGAGTGGTTCCGGCAAGGAGGGTCGGAAATGAGTGGACAGTGATCCCAGTTCTGGACGCCCATCCACCTCTCTCGCAATGAGGACAAGATTGCACAAGTGCAGGCTGTGGTGCGCTCTGATCGTCGTTTAACAGTCCGAGAAATTGCACAGGAGTGTGTCATTTCCATAGGATCATGGGATGAAATTTTGAGAAAGGACTTGAACATGCACCGAGTATCTGCAAAGCTTGTGCCGCGTCTCCTCACTGAGGATCAGTAATTCCAATGACTGGCAATCTTATCTAATTTGTTTTGAAGTGCAAGCGATAATCTGGAGTTCATGAAGCGCATCATCACTGGGGATGAGTCATGGATTTACGGATATGATCCCGAAACAAAGCAGCAGTCTTCACAATGGAAAAGCCTCGGGTCTCCTTGGCCAAAGAAAGCACGGCAGTTGCGAAGCCAGATCAAAGTCATGTTGCTTGTGTGTTTCGATGCAGATGGAATTGTTCATCATGAGTACGCTCCCCAGGACCAGATAGTTAACAAGGAATTCTACTTGGATGTCATGAGATTAAGAGAGGCTGTTCGCAGAAAACGACCTGTGTTGTGGCCATCCTCTCACTGGATGCTTCATCATAATAGGGCCCCAGCACACAACAGCAATCTTATGCAGCAGTTCCTGGCAAAACACGAACCAATCTAAGTAGCACATCCTTCCTACTCGCCGGACGTGTCACCTCCAAATTTCTTCCTCTTTCCCAAGATCAAGAACATCTTAAAAGGATACCGGTTTCAGGACATTGAGACCATAAAACAGAATTTCATGCAGCAGCTTCAGGCCATCCCAAAGTCGGAGTTCCAGAAATATTTCGAGGACTGGAAACATCGTTGGGCCAAATGTGTTACTGCCAATGGAGCATATTTTGAAGGAGATTGACTCAAAACCTGTTTTGCATAATAAATTCAGTATCGATACTTTCTGAACAGCCCTCGTATTCTGGCTAGTATTTACTTCCTTATAAGTTGTTTATTGTAACTATGTTTATTTGTTAGAGTAAAGAGGAGTAAAATGTTTATAATTCTGAATAGCTTTAATTTAATATTGAGCACTGCCTGTTTAATATGTAATTGCTTATAAATAAATAAACTGTTTGTTATCTGTTACATTTGTTAGTGTGCCTTGTATGTAAAGTTTAAATTATATGTATAATTTGGCTGTTGAAGACATGAAGGTGTATAACGTTGTTGCAATCATGTCCAGTATTGGTTTTATGCATGGATATTTTTAATGGAACATTGACAAAATGTTCCTGTGCTTCAAGAAATGTTTGTTTATATCCAAAGAAAATGCAGCAGTAGGTGGCAAATAAGTTGGAGAAGGAATATGACAGGTCTTAGACAAAAGCGCAGTCAGAGTAATTTAATTACTTTGTTCTATAAAGTTTTAATTCTCAAATTTGAAATCATTATTGGCTGAAGCCTTATGTAAATATCTGCATCATCAGTGCTTTACTAGAATTATGACAGATTAATTTTGAAGTGTAATGCAGAGCAATTTATTAAAAGCAATTACTGTTTTTATGATGAAAAGGGGAAATAATCAAATCAAAGGAGAAAGTTGAGGGATTACTGCAAATCCACACTGTAATGTTTATTTAGACATTTTTTGTCTTACGTATTCCCCTCCCCACCCCCTTTCAAAGAGGAAAAAATTCTGATGTGGACACCACATGACTTTCTTGTACGGCCTATTAAATTATGTATATTTTTGGCTGCATTTCATTTAAAGTTATTTCTAGAATTTTATTAGAGGTATAGTTCTCGTTCAATTAATTCAGTTCTCACTTCACGAGAAGGCAAAAATACATAAAAACGCAAAACATCTTTTTTAAAAACTGTAAAATACAGAAATATATAAAACACAAAATACTGTTAAAAATAGTTTAAAAAAAGAAACATTTTTTGCAATTAAATTTAGAGTTTCTGCCAACACATGCACACACAAAAGCAATTTGGCCAGTGAGATTTTTTAATGCACAAAACTGAAAGTTACCTTTTGATTCCACTTGGCAAAAAGACACTGAAAGTGCAGAAAATAACTTAATTCACTATTCGCCCAAGTTTCAAATGTAAACAAATTTCAGCTCTGTTAGGCTTTTTAACACTCAACAACTTTTAAATTTTTTATAATTCTACAACTGCTATATGCATATTAACTAAAGGCATAAAAACTTTAATTGGAACATAAGAGCAACATAATTTGATCACTTTTAAAGCAAAAAAGGGCACAATTTACCAACATATAAGAATAAAAACTGAGCTCATCGAGCCTGGTAACAGAGTGGGTATATATGTATATTTATATACTTTTCATGCGGCCGATTCCACCTAAAAAGGGAGATTCAAAACTACATATTATAGATATTCATGTCATGGATGGATCATGCCATGGAGATTCAAAACCATATACAAAATTTCAACTTTCTGAGGCTACTCATTTTTGAGTTATGTGAGATACCTACATACGTAAGTACAGACATCACAAAAAACTCTTGAATCCGTTTTACAATCATTTTGGAGAAAAAGAGTTCTTTATTCTGTCCTTATGTTCAAATATTGTGCAAAATCATCGTTAAATTGCATTGGATAGCGGACAAAATGAATATTTTCGTTGAAATGCGATACCCGAAATTTTTTATGATTGCAGTACTTCCTTTTTTTTGTACAAGGAAGTAAAAAGGGCTTAGCAACAAAAAGCCTTTCAGAGAAAAAGGGCTACAGCAGTAAAAAATTAGGAGAAATATTATATGCAAACATAAATCACGAAATTTTGAGCTAAAAATAATTTGTTAATAATTGTAGAATATATTCAGCATTGCATTTAAAAAAATTAGCACAAATTTTTAGAGAGTACCTGCGTGTGAATTACAAACACTAGTCAATGTGGCAAACTTTGGCAACCATTTTTGTATGCATTCTTTTTGTTGTATTCCAAATTCCAATGATTTTTATAAACAAATTGCAATATTTTTTCTCCTGAACTTAATTTTAAAATATGCACTTATGCAATTTATCGGCAGTGGTAGAAAGTGCATTAAAATTTCCGCAGAAATACAGAATTTTACCCCCGGAAGGCAACGTTGAGGATGTGGGTTGAGCAGATAGCTGGTTTTTTCCAGGTTTATACGATGCTGAGTCTATGCAATTCTCTGATATTTTTTTTTAAAGCAAAAATAGATCGCTTTATACTTGAGAAG
The DNA here is from genome assembly GCF_044657685.1 of Stegodyphus dumicola. Classification (NCBI taxonomy): domain Eukaryota; kingdom Metazoa; phylum Arthropoda; class Arachnida; order Araneae; family Eresidae; genus Stegodyphus; species Stegodyphus dumicola. The sequence continues at coordinate 126,667,859 of NC_140771.1, read as the reverse complement.
AGTAATGCAAAAAAATTATTGAAAGATTTGGAGATGAACTCAAGTGTTTTATTTTTTTAATGTATCATGTATTCCTTTTTTTAATAATTTAAATTTCTAAATTGTGTTTAATTTTGATATGTTCATAATGTTTAATATAAGATAAATATTGATAAATTGGGAAATTTTTTTAAATAAGTCACGATAGCTACCAACTTGCCTCCAATAATTAACTTAATTTTGTAAAAAATCTCCAAATTTCACCAGAGTGTTTTCATTAATACATAAGTACCTCTTGGGGTCCTATTGAAATTTCTATTGTTTAAAAATGTCTTTGTTTCTTAAAAGTTTAAGGTATAACCATGCTTCTTCAAGGAAGGCTTTAGCTTCTCAAAGAAACAAAACGTTTTTGTATAGCCATCAACATTTTGATACATTGCAACAAATCAAAAAAATTGTTAATATTTTTCAAAATTATAATTTAATTTTTAATGTTATAAATATTGTAATAGTTTATTAATTTTTTCACTTTCATTTCTGGGTCTTGAACAAATTGAAGGCTCCACAATTATCTCAAAGCAAACCGTTTCCGTTTAAAACACGGTATATCCTTGCTGACTACTAAGTTACTGCAACAGTTGTTAATGGTTCTTTAGCAGTTGCTTGAAAAGGTCTGTGTTCTTTGCATAAGGTTAATGGCCTTTGAGAATTATTTAAAAGAAAATCTCTCACCAATATATATCATTTTCATTCTTAAAAAATGGTAGTAAAATAAATTCCTGTAATTCTGAGCCGCTATTCCCTATGATATTCTCTTCTTTAAATCGGGAGTTGGCAAACTATGGCCCACAGGCCAAATTTAGCCCATGGGATGGTATTGTTTTTTACATGAAAAATAAATTAAATTTTGCACTATTATGCATATTCTCATGTTTTGTTATTATTTTTAAAATCACTCCCGAACAAGTGAATATCTGTGTGTTGACGATTTTGTTATAGCATTGTACGTTTTATCATCTGTTGAGGTACTCTGTGCGATATTTTTATTCTTTTTATTATGTTTTGTTCATTATCTACCATTACTATGTCATGTATCAAATAAGAAGAGAAAAGTAGACTTCGTATGTCATTCATTTAAAGCAGAATGGAGTGCCAAGCATTTTGTCATAAATGACGGAGTTTTACGTTTAATATGCAATGATATAATAGCTGTATGAAAAGAGTACAATGTATGTTGTCATTACCAAACACACACTAAGCACGTAACACAGTATTCAAACCTCACAAAAAATTAACAGACATTAAAATTGGAAAGTTTGAAACAGAGTGCATCATCACAAATGCAGTTTATTCATAAAAAAAAAAATAAATAAAAAATTATAATGAAGAAGTAACTCGGCTTAGGTGTAGCTCATTTATTAGGCACGGAAGGAAAACCATTTACTGATGGTGAATTAATTAAATCATTTTACTTGTGGTAGCCGAAGAAATATGTCTAAAATGGATATGTTTCGATCTGTCAGTCTTTTGGTGGGAACAACCGTTTGAAAATTTGAGGACATTGGGAGCCATACCAAAAGTTAATTAAAAGGCAAGGAAGAAAGTTCCAAATGGTTTTTGTTGGCTCTTAATGAGTCAGTAGATATTACTGATACTGCCCAGTCACTGGTATTTATTCGAAGGGTCAATGCTGAATTTATGGTTAATGAAGAATTAACTTCTATCAATAGTCCGCATGGAATGACTATAGTCCAAAAAGGTTAGGACAATACAATTTGCAATGGAATCAGTTAAAATGTCTCACAACTGATGGTGGAAAAAATATTTGTGGAATGAGGAAAAGATTAGTTGGACAGGTTTTTAAGGCCTATAAAGAAGCTAAATGTTTAAAACCTGTGGTAATTTATTGTATTACAGGGTTCGTACGGTTCTTAAAGTCCTTAATTTAACACACACGTGTTATTGAACCATCTGTATCAGTAGTAAACTTCATTAACTTTCACCAATTTTATGAATTTTTATTGGAGATGGAAGTTGAATACTTGCCTCATTATACAGCTGTTCGATAACTTAGCATGGAAAAGTTTTGTTGAGATTCTTTAAACTGAGAGAAGTGGTAGGTATTTTTTAAAATTGAAAAAATTGCTGCAACATTTATTATCAAACAGTAAATGGCTATGGAAATTAGTATTTGACACAGATATGTGGGCTATCTCTACAAAATCGTTTTAAATTTATAGGGGAAAATTGTACTCATATGTGAAATGTATTTTATGTATATATCACTGAAAATTTGCAGTAATCCATTTACATAATTAAAAAATTATTCATCGTAATTTCGGATGTTACTCTTGTACATTTAACTTTTGAAGTACATTAACCCATAATAAATTTTCTTATAATTATTGAATTTCATAAAAATATGAAAAGCACTAATATTTTATATAGTTATTATAAAATATTTAATGTTATCTATATGAATATTCAGTACTCAAAATTATTTTATTATTATTAACATACCGTATTTGTCTTTTTCTGAAAACAAACACAATTTTTTAAATTATTCAGAATTACAGTATTTATTGCATTAAATTTTTATAACTTTCCTAAAATAAAATGCTTCAAATATTTTAAGGTTCATTACTTAATTTATTTAGCATAGTTGTAGGAATTGAAATTTGTAATACAGTACAAAGTCCGAGATCCGAACTCGTAGGGACTTCGGGAATTCCAAACTTAGGATTTTTTCCGGATAATTAGATCATTGATTTAAATCTAGTAAGATGGCATGTAGAAATTGAAATCATGATTTATGAAATAATGAAGCATTTCTGATCTAAACAGTATCAAAATTTACAACAATAACCCTCCTCACCTAAAAAAGAAGGAAAAAAGCTTAATTATTTATTTGTTTACTTTAATAAACATTTCTGTCAATGCAAGTTGTTTTGTTTTTTGTGCAAATGTTTTCTCTTAATTCTATAGACAGACATAATTCCCTGTTCAGTTACAAAGTTCCATTGTTTAAGTCCTGCAATTGTTGTGTCAAGAAATCCGACTAAGGGGTCAATCTAAATTTTTTGGTTTTCAATGACCTCTCTGGCACTTTCTTCACCATCGGTAGCAGTATTTTCTGGATCTAGAACCACACTACAGATTTCGCCGTCTGTTAATTAATTGATTGCGGTGTCATTGCAATAAAAAATTTCTGTTATGTAATCTTCTTTTATACCTGCTTCTCCACATTTCTTTACAAAATCCATTAATTGTGAAATTTCACATTTGGTTTGTAATATCCGAAACTTTCAAATTTGAAGCTATCGTGTTCATCGTGCTACCGTGAAATATGGTAGCTAGCCATAAATTATGCCAAGCATTTTTTATGTAGGGGGATGTATCTAGAGACACATCCCCCTGCAGTTTTATGATGCTCCATGCAGCAGATTTTATGCTAAAATATTTCAAAAATTCTTGAATAGTCTTGCCATTATTCAAGAAATTTAACATGGATTTTTAAAATGCTACTTTATATTTGCATTTCAGTGCACACACTATTCCAATATCCATAGGCTGAATGATGGATATATAAATTGGAGAAAATAATAATACGGATACAATATCTTTCACTAAAACTTAACTGAAGTGTGAGGCAGTTATCTACATTCAGGGTAATTTTTGTATCATTAGGTAAACCAACCGATTTCAAATGTTGCCGAGCCTTGGGTATGAAATGATTTTCCAACAAATCACTCATTAACCCTTGTGTCATCCATGCTGTTTTATTTGCATGATATATAATGGGAAAATCTTTACTCCTTTAAACGCTCGAGGATGTGCATGTTTTCCGATTACGAATGTTGCCGAACCTTGGGTATGAAATGATTTTCCAACAAATCACTCATTAACCCTTGTGTCATCCATGCTGTTTTATTTGCATGATATATAATGGGAAAATCTTTACTCTTCTAAACGCTCGAGGATGTGCATGTTTTCCGATTACAAAAAGTTTGCACTTGTGCAGTCCTACAGCATTTGCACATGCTAAAATTGTTAGTCTTACTTTGGGATCATTGACACGAGTTGGAGCCTTTTCTGTAGATGTTGCCAAGGTATTTCATGGCTAGAAAAGACCAGTTTAGTCAAAATTGTAAATTTGTTCTGGTGACAACTTTTCACTACTAATATGTTCATTTTTCACATAAAATTTTTAATTGCTTTATCACGGTATTTTTTAAAATTTGGTTTACCTACTTGTTGAATATGTGCATTCACTTTTTAAGTTAATTTCTTCATGACATATTTTGGCTTGAGCTATTAACATTGGAACCATCAATAACATGCCCTCACTGCGACTCTGTCTGACCCATTCAGTCTTTTAGCAGAATGAATACTTTTTCAATTTAATTTATTAAATTTTTTCTGTTTTGATTGCGAGTGGGGTGTTGGAATCTACCAAACATTCAAAAAATTCTTTTTTCTTTTTCCTTATGTCATATACCGTTGATTTTCCCATGCCATACTCCTCGTGATTTTGAGACGGACATACCGTTATCCATTTTTTTGCAGCAATTCCACTTTTTGTTTTATGGACATCAAAACATGCTTTCACTTTGTAGATCCTGCAGGGTTCGTACGGTCCTTAAAAGTCCTTAAATTTTTCAAAAATGATTTTTGGTCCTTAAAAGTCCTTAATTTTGGTCAAAATGAATAAACGGTCCTTAATTTTGCTCATTTGACATTTCTTGTCATTTCTAATGATTGCCATTATAAGTGTGAAATGCGATTTCTCATGAATATGGAATTAAAATTACACAGCTCTTCACCAATCTGTTAGCGGATTTGCGTTGCAAACGAGAAAAAAAAACAATTAGCTACCCTAGGACGAAAGTATCGGGTGTCTGATCGGCTATTCACCCAATCTTTCGAAACAGGTGTTATCCATAAATTTATGCAGATTGTGATGAAAGCGTGAAGCCAGAAGTTCTTTAAGAGGCGAAAGTGATGATGAAGGTGCTTGAGGAAAAAAAAAAAGGGGGGGTATTCTGAAAATATTTGCAAAAATTAGAACATTTCCAACCTGGAAGGCCACAACCCCTCTGCCAATAGGAACGAGATGCCTGGAAAGTGCATTTTCAATAACTGTGGCTTCATCAAGCTGACTACAAAGACTGGATATTGATGGATGACAATCCTTATAAAGCTAAATGTGGTCTTTGTCTAAAACAAATTGAAATTTCTAGAATGGGATAGTCAGCGCTGAAAATTCACATGAAAGCTAACTTTCGTTTTATCATTTCAATTTGTTTTTACACGGTTTTGCTTATCTTAATTTCTGTGTTTGTTTGAATTAAGCCATAAATTAATTTTTAATCACCTTCTATGGAGTTTATTCTTTTTTGCACATATGTGTATGGGATATCGGGATTATTAGTTTATTTCTGCAGAGGGTCTGTTATCAATTTCGCGAGAAATCTATTGGCTCCATTTCGATTTTAGGTTGCCAAGGGCAAATTCGGTAATGCTAGCCGAAAAGAAGTGAAGTTCAGAAATACGTTTTGAAGCTTCAATAGACAATTAAGTATTTGGTTTAATCCTATTCACAAGGTATCCGTTGCATAAGGGATTTGGCTACTTTTGGCAACTTTATGATGAGCAGTAAACAGGACATACACGATGAGTAGTTAAACGGGTCATTTTGGTGTCGGCGATAATTTTCAAAATTGCACCAAGACTGCACCGTATACTAGAATTTTATTAAGTATTTTATATTATTATTTATATTTAAAAGGAATACTGCTTTCAGAAGAATGTTATTCAATTTTAATATCACATCAGTTATCCAAATAGTTGGTCGATATAAAATTTCATTGTGATAATGATTGAAATTATCTTTTGTTATTAAGCTAATTTCACCTATTTATAACTAGAAATTAAAATACAAATAAAAGCTAAATCGTGAATAAAAAGTCAGTGTTGAAATGGTAAGGAAAAAATAAAAGAAACGGAAGATTAATAAATTAAAAGAAAATTTAAAAGTAATTTTCTTCAGGGCATTACACATTGCAACTTGAAGAAGGATGCAACTTGGAAAGTTTAGAAGGATTTGAAGGGAAGATTTATAGACTCACGATTCCATAAGATTTAGAAAAATATGGCAAAATGAAAAATTTCGCTATGGTATTAACACTTAATGGATGTATTTTACAAAAAGTTTGCAATGAATTTCTTACTTTTTGGATAACATCTGGAAGAAAATAAAAACATAATATTTGAATGTTTTACTTCTGATAGTAGAATCTTTTTCTTAACATGCTTATCTTCCCTTTATTTTCTCTACTTTTCACTAGATACAAGCTTGGAAAATATTAAAAATGCTTCTAATCTTATTACATGGACAGGCATCATAGAAAGGAATTTTTTGATTAATAAAGAAATTGAAAACTGGCAATTTAAAACATTCGTCTAATATGTCTTAATGCATCATACGCTGGTCTGACGCTAGGCATTTTCCCACATAGTGCAATCATGTGGAATGTTAAACTTCTCTGTGTAGATCCTACATTTTGGTGACTAGTCCGTTTCTAAATTCTGCTTCTAGTGCCTGCTCTAAATTCTAAAAGTTTTGCCATTTCTACATTTTGTTGCTGGGTGTGTCACTAAATTCTAAAAATTCCGCCACACCAGCTCTGTAACTGGCCCTTACCACATATATTTCATATCTCTTGTGAATAACTAATATTACTAAAGAAATAAAATTAGCAGCTTTTTCTATACATTTTAAATGCATTTAGTTTTTTTAGAATAACAGAAATATTTAATTAAATTCTAAAATGAAAAGAAAATGTAGACAAAAGAAACTGAATATATAAAATTATTCTTCAAAGATATGTACAGTGTTATTATTATGTAAATTACCCAGTTGTTGACAATTTCAGCTTTTACTGTAATTTCCCATTTGTATTTTTTCCCCAAAATGGAAATCACCAACACATTTTTTAAACTGAGGTGTTTGGAGTGTAAGACGAAGTGTGTTTCTGACCTCCACTTGCTCCTTGCATTAGTTCCTGCTGGCTCTGTTAATTTGTAATTATTTGTCTTTGTATTACTGCTGCTGACATTTGAATTTGTTATGACAGTAGGGTTACTGAGCCAGCTTAAAATTAAATTGTATAGTCTTTGACCACTAGTCCACATTTTTTTTTGTTTGAATTTGATTGTTCTTGTTTAATTACATCACCCCAAATTTTAATCAGGGTTCGTAGCGGTCCTTATAAGTGCTTATAAATCCTTATATTTGAAAATAAAATATAAAGGCCCTTATAAATGTTTACTTTTTCTTTAAAGCCCTTATTTTTTGTTTTTAGTGCTTATTTTTTGCTTTTAGTGCTTTTTTTAATGAACGTGCTATTTTTCCCCGTACCAAAGCCGAAACTAAATAAACAACTTTTCTTCCTAATATGAAATGTCAGATGGTGAATCATACTCTCGGAAATAGCTTTCCCCCTTTCTCTGCATTAACATAACCTTTGGTATGCACGAAGAGTACAGACAGGTGCCCGTCGTTCTATTGGTCAAAGAATTCTGAAAGCAGTAGAAAATTCCGGTACGTTCGGCATTCTTTTCCTCCCACCCAAACACTACACACGTTTGAATTTCTATCAAGACCTTAATAATTTACATTCTCGTTCTGCTTGGTCAGTTCATATTTGTGTTTATTATGATCATTATGCTTATGTTATGAGCATATGTATGAATGTTTATAATAACATAGTTGCAATAACTGCTGAAGTATAGTAAACTTCCAAAAATAATTGTGTTTTAACACAAATTAGCTTTCTAAGGAATAATATTCGGAAAAAGGGAAAGGAAAGTAATCGAATAGTCAAACTAATTTCATTTTTTTGGCCAATACATTATACAGTACGAAGATTGGGAGGTGTTCCCCTTTCTCCACAAAATCTCAAATATTGAAACTGTTTCAGTTCACTTTTCAATCTGGATTGAATAGGACTAAAAGTTCTGCGGTCTAACAACCCAAGCGAAGAATGATTCTATTCCGGAAATTTAACGCCGTCTCTTGAAAATTAGAACCCCAGTTATTTAGTTCTTTATTCTCCCAATACAGGCAGCTGTTGATTCCGATTGCATAATATCACGTAGGGAAGAATTACGGCACATGTTTTGCACAATAACATTTGCGATATTTTGCAGAGATAATTGATTTTGATGTTTTGTCCGAGATTTGTTTATGAACACTTAAAAGAGTTTTACTATGCTTGCTAAGCAGAATATTTTTCAGTTCCATTGGTTTATTTTTATATGATGCACATATTGAAATGTCAAAATCATTTATTTAGCGGAAAAATCTAAAGAGCGGCTACAATCTACCCGCTCCTCTTTTTCAAGTTACGCTCGACTGTCCGAATATTCGCCAATTTCCAGGTATGTGGGTTAGTTAAGCTTTTACTGTTAAAGGATGACTGCATGAAGCAAATTTCTGTCTTCTGATTTCAGAAATGTTCATCTTTTTTACTTAAATTACTTTGCTTGCAATATCTGTTAAGGAAAAACTGATATACAATGAAAATTTAGAAAATGTTCAGAATTTAGATTTAAATTATTTAAATATCATTATGAGTGGAAAAATAAATTGTATTTATTATTAGGTTCCAAGCGAATACAATATATCCAAGCGAATACAAGCCTTATTATTATTTATTTTCTCTATTTTGAACTGAAATTTCATCATTAAATCTTGTAATATAGTTTAGTTCTGCATAGTTTTTTTTTTTTTTTTTTCCCTCTCTTTGTAAACTAGTTCTGTAAATTGAACTGTAATTTAAAATTTAAAAAAAAAAAAAAAAAAAAGGGGGGGTACTTTTCCGATTTGCCGGCGCAAATCTCGCCAAGCAAACTTTATTGGTGACAACACACACTATACACATAAAATATGTTAACAAATGTTTGTTCTAAGGGTTTTTTATTTTGAAGGGATAAACACTTTAATATCGTTTAAAATTTTGTAAAATGAAATTAATTTAAGAATTTACTATACTTTCATGGTACAGAATCCTGATTCGCCGGTTCATGTCACTTGACCTCGAGTGATCTCATCTCACGTTAACTACGCTACAAAAATCTAATTCTCTCATTAATTTCAAGTTATCCAGTTATTAGTTCATTCTACATTAATTTCAAGTTAAATCTTAATATGGAATAGAAGTTTAAATGCAAGAATCATTTTAATTCGTAGGAATAGCTTGCTCAAAAATTCTGTAAAACCACAGTGGTTTACTTCGCTAGTGCATTCTCATTAGAATTGATGAATTTAGCCCTTTACTTTGCCTTTTCCGTATTTTTGCCTTCGGATGAGCAGTGTGATTGCATCCTAACTGACTTAACTACCGCAAATGGCCTTACGGCATAAAATTGAACTATCTGGTAAAAGTTCTATGCAATTTTATGCCAGTATTGAAAGAAACAATTAATCTGATAAGAAATCGCTGCGACTTGCTTTGTAAATGAGGCGTAAAAGGCTACCAGCAAGGATATTCCGTTTGGAATCGGTTATACCATTTTTGGCGACTTTATCGCCTGCGCCGGCAAAACGGAAAAGTACCAAAAAAAGTAATTATTTTCCATGGTTGAGGTAATGCTTATTCTCTCTTAATAAATAATACATTTCTCATATTTTAAATTACAAGTCTAATTTTTAAGGTTATGCAGTTGTGTATAATGTAATTAGACAGCTGCTTATTTTTTTTCTTAAAATGTGCTTGGAAAGTGCTTATAGGTGCTTATTTTTTTAATTAAAATGTGGCTATGAACCCTGTTAATTGATTTGATTAGCATAAGAACATACCTTTAAGTTCTTTTTTAATAAGAGGCTTATTTAAACCTTTGTCTGACTTTGAGTTACTTTGAGACATAGCTATAATTTGCTTCATGTCTGTCGGGAGTTTTTGAACTATTTAACTTTTACCAGATCAAGTAAACCCTCATAGGTACATTGTGGAGAGGTTGACAATTTAGGAGATAAAGCATGCAGACACTAATAGAACATTGGTTTGCATATTGAGAGAAATTTCTAATTCTTAGTAAACATGCTTAAAGAGAAGGAAATCTGTATAAATTAGCCAAAATGTCTGGCCAGGCTTCAAATTAAAAAGAAGCATAAATATTTTGTGGAGTGTTGTTGCTATAAAACATAAATGTTTTGTAGCTTTTAATGTATAATTATCCTAATATTGTTGAAGAATCAATGACATAAATTGCATGTATTTTAAAGTGTGAAATTTTATTAGATTGTGATTTTAATAGGGACTTTGAACAGTATTGTTAAGAAATAGGTAAAGTTTAATAGTGGTCATGTAAATCCATAATGACTAAGATTATCTAACTATCTAATTTAGTTTAAAACTAACTGCTTACACTTAAAAATTGTCTGTGCATATTAAAGTTATTGCCTTTCATTATTTTTTAGCGTGGTAAAACACAAAAATGTAAAAATTCATGTAAAACTTAGTCTTCATATCTAGTGAGACCTAAAATAATACAAAGCAGCTTAGTGTCACCTCTGGTGCTTTAGTGGCGTATTGGAACTTTAAAGTATATTAACTGGATTACATCTCCTGTAAATCTACATGGAGCTACGACACCTTATATTATTAAGTATATTAACTAGGTTTTAATCCTTGGAACTCTGCATGGAGCTATGACACTAACTGCAACAGACAGAGCCCAACTAACTTTAAAAACTAGCTAACCGTGTCCACATCAGGCCTTTCAGTTTTGTTCTGGTCTGCAGGTCTCTTTTTAGGCAAGGAGCAGCGGTGACAACAGCCAGTCTTTTGTTATAAATCATTCTTATTATGATTTTACTTCTCATTTTAACCTATGATGCTTGACATAAAATCTACCTGGCTATTTACTAAACCTCTAGATTGAGCAAGTAACGAGACATAAAAAGAAAAAAAAAAAAAAAAAAAAAAAAAATCCAACATGAAACTATAACTATTTGTAAAACATAAATAAAAAGGCACTTATCTTTCAAATATGCTGAACTGTTATAAGTGTAAAATATTTAATGCTGTTTGATAAATTTCATAAATTATATTTTATACTCAAACTTACTAATAATTATGTTATGTTTAATAATAATGCATCCTACTTAGGGATCTATTTTATTTTTTGGATGGTATTACAAAAGTAAAGTTCAGGCATAGATAATATTTTTAATTGAATTTATTAATTTGCTTATTGCTCATAGGTCCTTAATTTTTTCATTAATGGTCTTTAAAAGTACTTAATTTCCATGTGCAGAAATGTGCACAAGCCCTGAACTAACATATACTGATTAATGCATTTCCTTTTGCTATATTTTATTTTATAAAGTAGTCATTTATTATTAAATTGAATTTGCTTTTATAATATTAAGTTATTTGTGTGAATAATAGACCTCATACTTGTATATAAATTACTTTAGATTTTTGAAGTTTGCTGATTCTGTTTATAAGACACCACCTTCAGTTGAGTATTGGGAAAAACAAAATTTGCATGGTTCTATGATTCTCATGGAAGGGTCTAAAACTGGTTCAGCAAAGGTGACAGTAAAGCCTCTTAATCCAGCTTATAAGGTATTTAAACAGATGATACATTCTGTAATTTATTTATCACTTTAATCTGATATCTTTCTTTGTTTAAGAATAGTAAGATACTGATACATATCTGACTAAAATTACTAGAAAATTTATTTTGACCATGTAGCAAATTAAGAAAAATTTCTAGAAAGATATGGTCTTTATGTTGTAATACTGTTGAAGAAATCAAAATATGATTTCGTAGGGAATTTATCATTAGGTTCTTTTAATACAATAAAGTTTTACTTGGTTGTTGTAGTTTTTAAGTTTAAATAACATCACTGATATTTGGGTGTTAGAACCTTGAAATGTAAATAAAATTTTTATGTTGTGGATTGTTGAAATAGATTCATTTCTTTCAGTGGAAGTCTTCTACATACGAGGAAATACAAAATTAAGTAGTAAGTTACCTATAATAAAATACAGACTGTTATTAAAAAAAAATTACAAAATTTATTTCATTATGCCATCCACAAGTAAGAAAATTTGTCACATTTAGTCCACTGGTAAGAAAATTTGTCATGGGTGTCAACACAGTACATTTATGATTTATCACAATGCCATATATACCTTTTTTTTTTTTTTTTTGGTCATGAATAGTTTTAAATGTAATTAAAGGTATCATAGATAAGCCAACACACTTAGCATTGCTGAAATTCCAATGTTTTTTTAGGGATGAAAGTACAACATTTGTCCATTTTCTAATATTGATTCAAATTATAGGATACAGCAACGTCAAGTTTACATAGAACCAAATTTTTAGGATGTTGTTGCCTAGCCATTGGTTAGAAGGATATATGTATATGTGAGGCCTAGAGAGGGAAAATTTCAATTTGTTGGAAATGTGCTCTAAAGATCGTATTACACATTGAAAACATTTCATGAGAATAACACATTAGTACTGTTTTTCTGCTTTGTGGCTTATAAAACAGCAGACGGTTTGCTGTGGATCACTTTGGGGTTACAAATAAAGGAGAAACTAGTTCTCCATCACAAATGATGGGTGATATCTAATTGGTTGTTGAAAACAAAATACTTACGATTTGTTTGAAAGTAGCATATCTTTCTCTCAGTAGTAAAGCAGGTAAGAAAATTTTAGACAATTGTTCTTCTGAAATAAATGGATATGTGGTACCAGTCTATGAGATAATTGCATACTTATCATCATTGCTTAGAACAGAAATGAGGATGTAGGCGTAAGTTCTGAATAAGAACTTCGTAAAGCATGAGTTTCAGCCTTTTACGTAGTTGATGGGTATAAGAAACAGTTTTAAGTAGATACATAAGATCTGCTTATTGAATTGTTTTCTCGAAATATAATCTAAGGATTATGATATGTTTACTAAATCACTTGATGTTTGTTGAATCATTTTCTACAGTGTTGAAGCAGTAGTATTTAACCTGCTCTATTGTTCATTATCACTTTTTGTGTTTCTGCATTTAAACAAAACAAAATAGATAATAATTTTTATTATGAAACTTTTTTACATTTAAGTTGTTATGCTAAATATATAAAATGTGTATATCATTACAACATTTTATTTATTTATTTTTTTATTTTATTTATTTATTATTATTATTATTATTATTTTTTTTTTTTTCAGAACGTTGCACCATATGATGTCAGTCTGGTTGTAGTGGCAAATCTAAATCTAAAGCCATCTCATATTTATTTATTGCCTGGTACAAAGGTTAAGTACCATTTAGAATTAATCAAGCAAGGCAAAGCTTTTCGTAAGCATTTTACTTTTTAAGTATTTAGCTCAAATATATCTTCATTGGCTTTCACCATATTAATTATAGTGAACTATACTACAGCTATCAGCAAGAAGAGGTAGATTTACTGAGTGAAACTGTCTCATATTTTTATTATGCATTAAAAATGTATGAAATCTGTGTGCAACATTCAGCTTTTGTGAACCAAAAATGTGTTCCACTTTTAATTACTTCACTTATTTCATTAACCTGTACAACAGTGGTTTTATGACTTTGTGTAATATTTCAGCCAATCTTATTTTACCTTTTGAATTTATGAAGTGCTTGATGATGTTTTGTAATCCAATTTCAGCAAAGGATTGCAGAATTCAGTGCATCTGTGCTTTTATTGGAAGCAGTCCAAAATAACTTTATTTTAAAGTGGGAAGGTTTTTGTTCTAAACATTTATAGTTTCGTCTCATTTTTCACATTTTCCATCAAAGCCTCTGCTTAAAAGTGATTAGTTAAACATTAATTGTAGATTTGGAAAAATTTAAGTTGAAATAAATAATCCCTCTCCCTTGTGAAATCAAATAAAAACTTTATACCCAAAAGGTTTTAGTTTCATTCACAAAATAATATCCATCTGACATATTTTTTGTTAACTAATGTAAATACTGTATATTCTCATGATACACTCTTTTTAAATTATTTTGTGATATTGCTGTTGAACTGAATTTTATGGTTTAAGTGTGAAGAACATGCAAAACATTAAAAAACGGTCCCTAAAAACTAATTCTAGCAGTATGATGACATGCCATCCCGAAATTTAATGCACATATTTTTGCTTATGTATGCTGCTAAATAAATATAAAATACCTGAATTTATTTAGAAATATCATTAAATAGATTTCTTTAAGATAGATAAGTTCTCTTTGCTGTTATAAAATTTACTGTATTTTATTATTTCAAATTTGCTTTCAATTCTTTGGATTGAGTACTCTTTGTTTGAAAATAGAATTATGTTTAGAATTTACTTTGTTTTTTACCTTGCTTTGGGGACGGGCGAGAATTTTCAGGTGAACTGTTATAATTAAAATACAGTCAAAAGTCTTTAATCCGGACTCGTCGGGACTTCGGCGATTCCGGATTATAGATCATCAGTTTAAATCTGGTAAGATGGCATGCAGAAATTATAAAATTAAAAATATGAAACCATAATTTATAAAATAATGAGCAATTATGATCTAAAGGGTATCAAAATTTACAAAAGAAGAAGCTTAATATTTATTTGTTTACTTTATTAAACATTTCTTTCAAAGCGCGCATGCATAAAGCATACCTTACGCATATCCAAAATTAGAAAATTGCAACCAGAAAGTATTTGATTTGTATTCGTGATATTTATAATGACGAGGAATTTGATTTAAATCATATCAAAGACAGAGTACATCAAGATTAAATACTACATTTAGTAAGGAATTATAAGCCGAATAAAATAAAAACATCTGCCCTGAAGATAACGATAGTGCTGACAGATCAACTTCCAGTTCATTGCGTGCCACGACCCCCCTCCCTTCCCCGCAGAGCAGCGTGAAATTGATAAACAGATTTCCGAACGATTAGATAAACAAAGGATATGCCTTTATCCAATTTTTGTAGCAATTCGTTTTTTTGTTTGATGGACATCGAAACATACTTTCGTGTTCTAGATCCTTTGGGAGCTCCAGCATCGGAACTTCTATTTGACATAATCGAAAGTTCAAGCTTACTTTTATAAAATTGCTGTTACAGTCTGCAAAAAAATAATAAGCCGGATCCAATTCGAAGATTAAGGAACAATGCAATCATCAACATTAACTGAAATAGATAATTTTAGCTTACCGTCCATTATACATTAAACGCGCAGTCGTAAATGTCTTGCGCGCACGTGTAAAACGCCCATGCGCATGCGTCAACGTGGTGCATGGGCAGAAAGATTTTAGCTTTGAGGTCCGAATTAACGACTTTTGACTGTACATTGGAATGGTTCATCGGCTAATTCTGGATACAGAAAAGATTTTTTTTTACAAGAGAGATTTCAGTTGATTTCAGTATTCCTCCTCCTGACGAAGTAGCATTGAAGTTGATTGAATTCCTCTCCTGTTATGTTTTTTTCTTTAAATTTCATTGATTTTTTAAAATTAGGTATTACATGTTTAAATTTTTTTAGTTTTAACATTAATTTTTGTTATTAGTATTATTGAATGGATTTTATGAAATTTATTACTTGTGAATTTCAATTTTTGTCTTTGTAAAATTGGTTCTAAATTTCTTAATGTCTTTCCTGATATTTTTCAGCAGCTTGGTGCATGGAAAATACTAGATATAAATTTTATTAGATTTAAAAGAATTTTATTGTATAGATATAAGAAAATATGATAGCTGCTACCTCAAAATTAACATTTCTAAATTTGATGCCCTCTTCCTAAATTCATCTGTTCTCCCAAATTCGAGATCTTTCTACGTTTTGTAACATTATTGGGAAAGGGCAACTAAAACTAATCTTAGCCAATCATAGCTTATTTCTAGAACCATAGCTACTGTGTTATAAATACCTCTGGTGAGCTAATTAACGTCATTCTTCTACATTGCTAATATCTCCCGACTTCGCTTTTCTAAAATGCCTGCATCTTAATTTTAAGAAACCAATGTACCTAGCAATTTATTTAATCATAGAAATATATCGAATTTTGTTATGATTGAATAAATATCTACGGAGAGGATTTTATATATGCGTAGAAATAAAAGACTGGAAATTCTTCAAGTTTATATTTTGTTATCTTCATCTGTGAGCCTTCACCATAAGCCACAACGACTGCAATCTGATTCCTCTTCTATGCTTAAAAAATATTGCATATATAGCTGGATTAACCAAATGACTTTAAATGTGGTTTATGTGTTTTGAGTTTTGGGTACATTTTTGCAACAAAATTTTATCTACTGGTGTAGATTTGGAAACATATGATAATTTGATATTTTTTTGCAGTGCATTAAGGTTTTTTAATATAACTTACTATTATTTTTTTCTTAGCTATAACCCTGCCATCTGACCAATATTATTTAGAAGTGGGAGACAAGACAATTGCAGATCTAGAAAATACATCCTCAGTAGTTACAGCATTGAAATATGGTACTACAAATATTGTTGTCAAAGATAAATGTATCCTTTTCCTGTATTTTGAAATATATAGAACAAAAATGTTTTATTTTGTCTTTTAAATGACGAGTGGTGTATTATCTTTACATGTCTGAAAATAAAGATTTAAATTCTATCATTACTTATCTTTCATTATTAAACAGGAAATATTTTGCTAAAAGTACGAAATTTATTATTAGTTCTATGCTGCATATAATTTATTAGAATGAATTAGAAGTGCTTTTTAACATAATATGGTACAGTTAAATTCAGAGTAAAGAAAGGGAATTAAAATATATGTTTTATTCTAAAAACTGAACAACTACAGTACAAAGTCCTAAATCCAGACTCGTCGGGACTTTGGCAATTCCAAATATTAGATCATCAGTTTAAATCTAGTAAAATGTCATGTAGAAATTATAAAATTAAAAACATAAAGTCGTGATTTATGAAATAATGGAAGTATTTATTATCTAAAGGGTATCAAAATTTACAGAAAAAAGCTTAATATTTATTTACCTTATTAAACATTTCTTTCAATGTAAGTTGTTTAAGTAGCTTAATTTTTTATGCTAAGACTTTCTCATTAATTCTGTAGACAAGCATAATCTCTTGTTTAATTACATTGTTTAAGTCCTGTAACTACTGTTTTGAGAATTCTGACTAACTAGTCAATCGAAATTTTCTCGTTTTTAGTAACTTCTCTGTCACTTTCTTCACTATCGGTAGCGGTATTTTCTGGATTTAGAACCATATTGCAGATTTCGCCATTCATTAATTGATTGATGATTGAGATGCATAGTCATCACAATAAAAAACTTAGTTTAGGCTTTCATATTAACTTCATTTATTACCACTTCTCCACCTTTCTTTACAAATTCCTTTATTTGGGAACCTTTGTTTTGCGATATCCGAAAACCTTCAAAATTCGCGGCTATCATCATCAAATTTAGCTATCCTTCACTATACATATTTGGCTATGCATCATGAGCTTGGCTACTAGACAAGTTTTTCAACTAAATTTTGTCTTGCTTCTATCGCGAATTCAGACGAACCCTTTGTGGCCCAGTGTTCCACTACATGGAACACCCAAATTGAATTGCTTCTGAAACCTTTAAATTCAACCGTAAGTAGATAAAAATGCCTTTATAATATACTTTGAACTTTTGTTTTTAAACAGTATGTATTTCTGAGTGTCTCAAATTAACATTATAAACAGCATATCACAAGGAGACACAGAATTTTCATTTATTATGTGTTATTAAAATCCCTTTTTTTTTCAAGTAATTTTCTCTATTTTTTTAATGATATAAAAAATTTTATTTGGAAAAAAAATTAGGCATAATTTTGCTTGCTGTACTCCAAATTATTTGTTCTATATTTTTTTAAGTCTTTCATACAAAAACCATACACAGAATCATTGAATGAAGCCAGGTGTTCCATTAGCAGGAACACTGTGCCTTTAGCGCTCTCATGCTGTTACGAGTCAGAACATCTGTGCTTAGAACATCCCTTGTTTACATTTTCTGTTTCTGTTGTTTTGGAGGGGAATGAATTCAAACAAAGCAGTATTGAGGGCTGAGGTGTGTTTTGTGTTATGAAAGCCTTAATATTGGCATCTCAAAATTTTTGGAGTAGTTTTTAGGCGGAATTTTATTAGTAGCTTGACTCATCTTTATATAGACTTGCACGATTTTTTTGCTGTCGCTTTTTAGCTTCATTCCCGTTTATTTTTCTTTATTGTTAATATTAATCGTAGTTAATTTTTTTAATAATAATTTTCCATAAATGGCGCGGAGAGGTCTAACTCTTTACGAAAATTTGTAAATATTTTTGTACATATGACTTGTGTATATAGATATTTATCTCATTTATCCATATATATTCAAGAATATTGTGTATATCCAGGAAACCATGTATACAGCCATAATACAGAGCTTTTTCATTCTTATACAAACGCTTCTACTCATTTTCGTGCTTCACTGTAATGCTTGCTTAGTCACACTTTTAAAAGCTCTGGCGGCGCAGTGTTCCACCTCATGGAACACCCACAGAATTAAAACGGTAAGTTCATCTTTTACAAAATTTTACCTTTATACTCCTTTAGAACTAAATAGACTGCATACAGCTTTTTTTTGTTGAAATTCCGACGTTAGCGTATAGTGCGCCACAAAGGGTTAAGCCTGAATTGTATTAGTTTAGTTATTTATTATACTTATGTTAATTTCTTGCACATGTTTAAGGATTATCTTGCACATTCTTGCACATGTTTAAGGAGTTCTGAATAAATAAATTTCCACATATACTTAAACCTTATTGAGGGCCTGCACTAGATAACATACTGCCTGATGCAGTGTCTGTGGGTCCTAAATTCTGCGATCCTGTGGGGCCATATGCTCCCTGGTGCTGGTTCTGGGTTTATGTGAATAACAACTCAGTTATTCTTAATTCAAATAGCCCTAAATGTAATCTTTGGGTCTATGAGTATGATCAACAAAATCTATTTTTAGCGTATAGAAAGAAATTTTTGGTAAACTTTCCTCGTCAACAATTTTTAGCGCATTTAAATTAAATCTGTAATCATTGCCAAGCGTAATGTCAACATAAAAGATTACCATACTCCTTTATTATTTAATTGCTAACATAAAAAAATTGTTTAGGCATCACTGCATGAGTCACTACTCAAGTTTTTCATGTTTTAATAAACGTGCGGGGATGAAAGGAAAGTATAATAAATAATGATTCCCCAGGTTGGTGTCAGATCAACGATGTATCTATGTGGAATGTTTCGGTTTGAGATGTGTACCAAGTAGATTCACAGCAACGGAGACAAATTACCGATCATACAAATTTATGCATTTTTTATGCTTAAATTGTTTCTTCAATAACAAGGTATTTTATTTAGTGTTGAAGTGAAATTAAGAATCGGGACTCTGCAGATGTTTTATATGTACAGAAAGGAGAAATCAAATGTGCATGCATAAAGCCTATGAGAAAAACTTTGTTGGTGGTTTGAGGTCTGGATTTTAGATCATTCCGGATAATGGACGTCCAGATTTCGGACTTTGTACTGTACTTTAAAAGCAAAAAGATATCATTTTAGTAGTAAACAAAAAGTTTCTTTGTGTTTATAACGTGCAGGAATGACAGGGCCTACAAGTACAAATTTTGGCTTAGATTCTCCAATCCATGTGAAATTTGAATTTTTTTTAATTCTCTTTTTATTTTTTGCAACATTAAAATAACTTTAATGACATTTATACTTAACTATTTAATTAATAATAAAAAATTTCTTATTTTTGCACAGTCTGATAATATTGAAAAAAAATCTTCTAAATGTAACTTATTCTAAATTTCTGGCTTAAATTACTAATTTTTGGCAATTATTTTTGATTGACTTTTTTCCTATAATTCCAATCGTTAATATCTAAACCAAACTCCTGTACTGTCTCAAAATTTTCCCATTTAACACCTTATTTTAAAGTTAGAATTTTCAAGTAATATTAATTTGGCTATTTTGTATAGTGTCTTAAAAATGCATTGTGTAATGTTCCGTAGCTGAATATTGCATTATTCTGCCCCTTTGGCCAATCACTTGTCTCTTGGAAAAAACATGACATCATATACTTTGTTTCTATAATTTTTATATTGAATTATATTTCATTTAAATGCAGTGGCTTTCTTTTCAATTATTAATTCTCCTACTTCTATGGCTTTCCAATAATTTATGGGTGTTACGGGGGTAATTTTATTTTTGACCCATTCAAAAACATGTATTATATTAATTAGAATAATAAAATAAACATTTTAAAGAGCAGATAGGTTATGTAGATAGATTATATTTTCATTAGTACACAATTATATTTAAGTATATCCATTTCTTAAAAAAGAAGGTTCCTAAATTCTTGTAGATATCACTGGTCGTGAGCTTACTTATTTGCCATCAGGTTCAATTCATGTTACGGTTCCATCTTATTTGAGTGAGTGTTTATTCTTTATTTCTGAATTATATTGCGATGCTATATAGCTTATTTTGAAAAAAAAAAAAAAAAAAAAAAATTCCCTTCCCTTGCAGCTCTTTCTGTGTCACCTGGGGATAAATGGATGTTACAAGAAAAAAGAACCTATTTGGTATTTGTTAATGTTTATGATAGGAATAGTCAACCAATTCATATTACTCAGGTTAGTATTTTTAATTAAATATGCATTTTCTAGTGTTATCAGAAATAAGTATTAAAGGAAGAATTTTGTTTTTTAATTGGGTTTGTCTTTCATAGAGATTCAGCAACATTTTTTAATGTGGTTCTTGATTTCCTTACAAAAGTATAAGAATTGTATTTGCCTTTATTATTGTGCTTTCTGCCATATAAGTGCAAAGTTTTAATTTTTATGTTAGTTTTTGAACTTTTGGTATTTTTGTTTTAACAGACTTTTTTTATGTTGATTATCTGTGTATATTTGTTTTTTTGGTAAGACTGAAATAGTTACCTATGGATCTTGTATGAATTCTATAATTTTTTATTGCAGCTAGCAATAATTACATATTTTAATACTAATTACAGCATAGCTTTTTTAGAAAGCTAATATTATACTAAAACTTGACAGTACTTTAAAATAAATACGTTATTCCTTTCGATGAAATTACTAGCTATTTAAGAAACCTCTGAAAGGGTTATGTGAAGTGAATAAAATATAAGTTGCATATTTTGGAAAGTAATGATATATCAATAATTAAAATATATAACTAAACAGATGGTAAGATTAGTGTTACAATGAAAATTGTTTTGGCTATATCTTTCATGATATTATAAGTAACACTGATCAACAATGGTTTTGTTACCAAAAAAAGTTCTGCTACTTTCACTGCTAATGCATGTTGTATTGCTAATTTCGAATCTAAAGTAACAAAATGTTCTCATCAGACTCCTTCTCCCTTTTTTTGATGACAGATCATTTGATCGATTTTGTTGTTCGTACTGAATTTAAGTTTGAATATTTTACCAAATCCTTATGTGTATTGTATGCAATTTAACTTGAATGATATTGTTTATGAGCTTCAATTTGTCAAAATTAAAGGAGTGGAATTTCTTAGAAAATCTGCCAAAGTAGGAAATTTTTATCAGAGATTGCATGAATGTTAATTTGAAATAATTATTTTTCAAAATTTTTATATAATGCACTATAGACTCATTTTGAAGCTTCAAAGTATCAACACAATCTTGAATAATTGAGAAGATTTCTGGATTTCCCAAAACCAAATCTAAAAGCAGCTCTGTTTTGTAATGGAAGTGGGGAACTATCACTATCTTTCAACTCTATTATGAAGAATGTCTAAGATCTGAAAGTAAAAGCTGTGCTCTTTGAACTGTTACTTGAATATGTTAAGTATTATATTATGCTAATTCAGAAGTCAAACAACAAAAATCAGCGTTATACCTACAAAATTTTCATAGGACTAGTTTCGATGGTTTTACCGAACCATCATCTTCAGCTGCAAAACCGCACATTTGCGGTTTTGCAGCTGAAGATGATGGTTCGGTAAAACCATCGAAACTAGTCCTATGAAAATTTTGTAGGTATAACGCTGATTTTTGTTGTTTGACTTCTGAATTAGTATTTATTCGGCATGTTATTGTGTCTTAATTATATTATGTTGAGTAGAAGAAATATATTAAAAAAAATTGATCTGGAAAAAAAAGGGGGGAAGATTTTATTCTGAAACTTCATTGTAAATGTGTGTGTTGCCTTCTACACCTTCAGAAAGTATACTTGCTACCTGTTTCACATCAGACTACAAACTAGGTAAAATGAAAATTTTAATAAAGCAGTGGGGATAAAAGGTGAGGACATTTTCTAATAATGAAGTTTTCTGTATAAATGAAAGTTATTTGCACATTAATGTAATAAAGAAATAGGCATGTGTATTTAAATGTACATCAGAGAACTAATTGGTAAGCTTCCAGATTCTTAAAAAGAATTGTAACAGACCTCCTAGGATGCATTTTTTGGATTCCAAACTTTCCAGCTGTAAATGACAAGTTTGTAGAAATATTAGGTTAATTTGGAAGCAGGCGAGATGAAAAATTAGCAACATCTTCACCGGGAATTGAACCGCGGACCTCTCAATTATGCACTGAGTATGCTGTCCACTACACTAAGAAGGTGGGAGAAGCACCTTTTAAGTTCAGAAAATGTTTCCATCAGGATATGCACAGTGTGTAAATAGAAAGATGGATCCGTGGGATGACGATTGCTTATTGTTAGACTGTTAAAAATATATGAACTAGAGGTTGATGACATTGGTTTGGTCTCCAAAGTAATTATTATTGTTTGCAGTTGCTTATGTATGTAAAATAATATTTTTTGTAAAAAGTAAGAGGTAAAAATTGATTTAAAGAGGAAAGGAAATCATAATTGTTTACTTCATATTTTGGAGGGAAAATATTCTGAAGTTTTTGGGATTAAAATAAATAATGCCAGAAATTTGGCTACTTTCAGAGATTTTCATTTGTAGAAATTTTGATATGATTATAGCATAAAATTTTTAAATCAAAGGAAATTATTTACTTTTTACTGATCTTTGCATGAGGTAAGAATAAAAGGAAGTACCAACCCCACACTACTACTGATGCACTACTTCCAAGCTCTAATCTCTAGAGTGGATGTTTTTTGTTTATGTTCAGAACGTATTTGACAGCACTTTGATAATATTTCCACATATGATAGTTCTACACAAATCGAAAAGCAGGGACACTTCCACATAAATGAAACATTTATTATTCGATGGATAATAGCAATTTGTATAGCTTAGTGGCGTTTATGCAAAAATCGCATCTTGGTTATTTTTTGATAACTTGCAACAGTGATTTTCAATTTGTTTTATAAAATTCTAAGCTCTTGGACTAGAAAAATTCAGATTTTAGTGAAATGTTTATGTTATGCATAAAGAATGAAAAATACCTAAAGATACCTTTAAAGTGTCAAAATATCACAAAAAATATAATACACTTTAAGCCTGAATTTCCTTATAACTAAGTGGTAGAAGCATGAAAATTTGTATAATTTATATATTTCTATCTTTTTGATTATTTCTATAATGTATGTATTTGTGAATTTAGATGAATTAATTGTTTTAACTGTTTTAGAAAAATTAAGCAATGTTATGCAGAGTAAGGCAATCTGATAATAATATGGATAATTGTTATTTAATATATTATCAGAAAATTATTAAACTGGGTAAAATTGCTGAAAGAGGTATTGAATGCTCTGCCAAAATATATTTACTAGAAAATCTAAATTTGATAATGAATATATCCAAAAATGTGTTTTCAATCAAAGGTTTGAAATGATAGCTAAATGTAAATATTAAATTATGCATGTTAAAATATTTGTAATTAGGCACTTAGGTCAGGTTAAGTTTTTTAAAGAGGATAAAGCATGCAAGGTCTGTCAGCCTAAAGAGAGAGCTGCCTTCGTGGAGGAATTTCGAAGGAAAACTGACCTTTGAATCTGAATGCATGTAATTTTCATTCAATTTGTACATATTTCTTATGTAAAAAATTCTGATATATGCTATATTATTGTAAATTACTTGAAAAATATAGTGAATGCACAGTAATAAAGAAATAAAAGATTTGCACATGCTGAAAATAAAAAATATTAAATGTGTATGGGTCTTTATGCATATCCTTGTAAAAAGCATGCATGTGCCTTTAACAAAATATGTAAATTTGTATTCGTCAAATGCCTAGCCATTGACCATCAGGTCACTATCGATCAGAGAAGGCAGTTTGAATCATCACTCTTCAATGCACTAACCAAGCTCCTGGGTACAGCTCGACACTGCACATCTCCATACCAGCAGAAATTTTGTACGGAACTCCAATTCGCCTCCCAGGAGAATTCCTGTGCCCTACTCCTGAAACCCCAGACCCAGTGACTTTTGTTGCAAAGCTTCACGAATCTATGCAACGCCTCCTACCTTCTACAAATCAGCCTCACGGTGAGCAAGCGGTATTCGTCAGCAAAGACTTAACCACATGCCGTCATGTTTTTCTTCAAACGGATGTAGTGAAAAGAATTAAATTAAAGAAAGTGAAAAGAATTAAATTAAATTAAAGAAAAGAATTAAAGAAATCTTAAACAATTTTTCGCTTTTGGGAATGTGAATTCTTTTATTAAACGGTTCTAAATTTGGCAACTTGTCAACATTTTGGTGATTTTAGTTTCTATAGAAAATTTTTAATTCCAAGGTCTGAGAATTTTTAGACGATTTTTTTTTAAAACATCACAGCATTGATAAATTTCATTAAAATAATGGTAATATATTGAAATTATATTTAAAAAATAACATAAAAAAAAAACATCTCTATTTTCTCTGTCATATTATAAAGTTTCATTTTGGCAACTTATACAATATTATGAATCTGAAAAGTAAGGTATAATGCTATAAAGCGTAATTTACGAAACAGCTCTTAACAAGAGCAAAATTAGCTATGTAATTAATTAAAAATGTCTTCTTTTTAATTTTTTTCATAGTAAGCATTTTAGCCATCTCAGAATATTCAAATTATCAGAATATGCATCAATTTTCTCTATAAAATTAATTTTACACTTTTTCGCTCCTTTTTTTTTTTCCCCAAAAAATATTTCTGCCTTTTTGCTGTTACAGAATTGGTAGGGATAATTTTTCTGTAGTATTTTAGACATTGCAGCTTGGAAAGTTTAGAAGGATTTGAAGGCAAGATTTATAGACCCACGATTCTACAAGATTCGAGAAATATGTGACAAAATGAAAAATGTCTCCATGGTATCAACATGTAATGATGTATTTTACAGAAAGTTTGCGATGAACTTCTTACCTTTTGGAAAACGTCTGGAAGAATCTTTTTCCTAACATACTAGAATCTTCCTAACATGTTTATCTTCCCTTTATTTTCTCTACTTCTCACTAGACACAAGTATGGAAAATATCAAAACTACTTCTAATCTTATCACATGGCCAGACATTATAGAAAGGGATTTTTTTTATTAATAATGAAATTGAAAATTTTCAATTTAAAAGACTCATCTAATATGTCTTAATATTCATATCTGGCATTAGGCATTTTCCCACCTGATGCAATCTCTGTGGATCCTAAATTCTGCTGGCTAGTGCCTTTCTAAATTCTGCTTCCAATCCCTGCTCTAAATTCTAAAAGTTTTGCTATTTCTAGATTTTGTTGTTCAATGTGTCACTAAGTTCTAAAAATTCTGCCACATCAGCTTTGTAACCGGGCTTTACCATATATACTTCATATTTCTTCTGAATGTTCATATTACTAAAGAAATAAAATTAGCTACTTTTTCTATACATTCTAAATGCATTTAGTGTTTTTTAGAATAACCGAAATCCTTAGTTAGACTCAAAAATTCTAAAATGAAAAAGAAACATGTTGAAGAAAGAAACTGAGTACATAAAGAAAATTACTCTTCAAAGATATGTGCAGTTGTTATTATGTAACTTACCTGTTGTTTATGATTTCAGCCTTTCAGTTTATGATTCAGTCGAGGGTTTGGGGCTATTTAACTTTTACCAGATCAAGTAAACCCTCATAGGTACTTTGTGGAGAGGTTGGCATGTTAGAAGATAAATAAGCAGAAACTAGCGAGAGCATTGGTTTGCATATTGAGACAAATCTCTAACTTTTAGAAAAGATGCTTAAAGAGAAGGAAATTGATATAAACTAGCCAAAATGTTTGGTAAAGCTTCCAATTAAAATGAAGGATAAATATTTTGTTGAGTGTTGTTGTTACAAAACATAAATGCTTTGTAGCATTTAATGTGTATCCTAATATCATTTAAGAATCAATTTCATAAATTATATATATTTTAAACTGTGAAAATTTATTAGCTTTTGATTTTAATAGGCTTTTTTAACAAATATTGTTAAACAATATTTGTTAACAATATTAACAAATATTGTTTAACAATATTTGTTAAACAATATTTTAACAATATTGTTAAAACAATATTTGTTAAACAATATATAGTTTAACAAATATTGTTAAAACAATATTTGTTAAACAATATATAGTTTAACAATATTTATTATATCCTTAAACAAATATTGTTAATATTTAACAATATTTGTTTAACAATATAATAATATTAAACAAATATTGTTAATATTTAACAATATTTGTTTAACAATATAATAATATTAAACAAATATTGTTAATATTTATTATATATATATATTGTTTAACAAACAATATTTGTTAAACAATATATAGTTTAACAATTATTGTTAAAAAATAAAATTTAATAGTGGCCATGTAAATCCATTATAACTAAGGTTATCTAATTACCTAATTTAATTTTTTATAACTAACTGCATACCCTTAAAAATTATTCTACAGATTAAAGCGAGTTATTGCCTTTCATTAACACTCACTGTGGTCACAAGATAAAACACAAAAATGTAAAAATTCAAGTAAAACTTATTCTTTGCATCTAGTGAAACTTAAAAATAATACAAAACAACCTATCATGTCTGGTACTTTAATCGCTTATTGGAACATTAAAGTGTATTAACTGGGATACAACCCCTTCGAACTCTAAACAAAGCTATGACACTAACTGCATCAAACAGAGCCTAACTTTCAACACTTCCCAACTGTGTCTACATCAGGTCTTTCAGGTTTGTTCTTATGAGTCATGCTGATTATGATCTTACTTCTCATTTTAACGTATGCCTTTTGACATAAAAAATCTACCTGCTATTTACTAAACTTCTAGACTAAGTGACAAAATGAGACATTAAAAAAAAAAAAAAAAAATCGACATAAAGGTAACTATTAGTAAAACGTAAATGTCACTTAGCTTCTTTCAAATATGTCCAGCTATTGTAAGGGTAAAATAGTTAATGCTACTTGATAAATTTCATGCATTTTATTTTATTCTCAAACTTATTAATAATTATGTTAATTATTTCATGTTTAGTAATAATGCATACTACTCAGGGATCTATTTTATTTTTAGAATGGTATTACAAAAATGAAAATCAGGCATAGAATAATATTTTTAATTGAATTTATTCAGTTCCCATTTGCTCATAGGTCCTTAATTTTTTCATTAATGGTCCTTAAAAGTACTTAATTTCCGTGTGCAGAAATGTGTACGAACTCTGTTATCACAAAAAACTCATTTCAGTAAATATTAGGAAACGTAATAAATAAGTCATAAAAATTTTAGGTGAGCAGCAGTTCCTATGAAAAGGTACATCAAGTATAAAAAAATCACGTTTGGAGAAAAACGCGTTTTTATGTAAAAATCCTCATTGATTAACCCCTTCGCGCCGACTGTCACGTATACGTGCCAGCAACGAACACACTTATCTACCGGCCGACACGCAGGCGTGCCAGAGCATTGTTGCGTTTACTACCGACTGTCACGTATTTGTGCCAGTACCTTGGAACGTTTTTCAAACTATAATTTCTGCCACAAGATGGCACTGTATGTCCATATGGTTTCAGATACATGTACATTAGACCTTCTACTCGAAATGAGAGAAGCATGACTCACATACACGTGTTTTTAATTATATAAACAAACGGGGAACTAAATGTTTCCGAATGGCGTGATTTATGACGTCTCTTTAAATCGCACTTTATTCGCACGTGGTAGTTGTTTATTGTAAGTAGAAGTTTTATATGCGCTAAAGCGTTGATTATTTCAGTTTACAGTTCAGTTTTTAGAAAATAATTAGATCTTGTTAGACGTGAATTCTTTCTGTTTTTACCGTTTCAATATCGAAGTGTCGAAAATGTTTAACAGAGCATGAAATAGCAGAAATGATGCAAAATATTTCAGATATTGATTCTGATATTCTGATATTGATTCTGAAAGATTAACTGAAAGACATTTTCCAAAACTTTGTTCAGAAGAGACTGATAAGAAAATGAGACGACGATGCTTCGTTTGTTCACATTCCCGGAAAAATCCTACAAAACAGCAAATGAGTTATTATGAGTTCAAGGAATGTAACGTAGGACTGTGTGTAGATCCCTGTTTTAAAGTTCTTCATACGAAAAAGAATTTTAAGTAATATATTTAGTTTTCAGATGTATAATGTTAAAAGTCATAAAATGGTGATAAATTAAAATAAAATGTGTAAAATATGCATTTAAACAAGAAATAAGGTAATTAAAGTATATATATAAAAATATCTATAAAGCATAAGCTGTTTAAATACTGTATAGAGCATTATTAAACAATGCGTTGATACTTCGGAAATTTCATGGACTTAGTAGCAGCAAAAAAGCCCCCGGCCCTAGAGAGACGCTCGCGGAAGACACTGCCAGTCTCCGCGATAAGCGCGCGTTTTCGCTACCCGGCTCGAAGGGGTTAAAGCATTCAATGACAAATTAAAACTAGATTTTTTACACTTCTAATTTTCATAGAGATTAAAAAATGGTATTTTTAGAAGGGTAAAAGTGTAGAGAATTTGAAAATGCAAAAATCTGAAATCATCATTTTTTGAAGATTTTTGGGTTTCTTAAACAGTTCTGAAAAAAGTATAACATGTAATTTGTTTAGAATGAAATGTTGTTAAAAAAGGTTAAATGTTGTTTTTTGCATACTTAGGACTCTGAAATTTTGGTGAAAAAGAAAATATATACATTTATATGTACACTGCTCAAAAAAAAAAATGGGACAGTCCTATATCTCCCGATCTACTGGGCCGATTGACAAAATTCAAATTGCGTTCATCATGTCTCGAAAGCGCGACTTAGGATATATATTAGATTTATATATAGCACTATTCTAACATAGGTATTTTGACACAAAATCGGACTTTTTCTGAAGTAACATACCAATTTTTTTACATATTTCGATTCTACGACTCAAATTACGCCTAAATATGAAATTTTGTAAAATTTGGAGCGAAATTTACGGAGAAATTCACAAATTTATGTTGGCACTTTTTTGTCAGTTTGCGCCAAGAATACTTCACTTGGCGAACTTCTTAATATATGGCAACCTAGTTTCCTTAGGAAAAAAAGTCACCATCGTTCCTTTTTTCCAAATAATATTCTTTATATTATATTTTTAATTATTATTTTAAGTAATTTTTTCTTTTTCGAATTTCATTTTAATTGTTTAAGTTGCACGTTTTTTTTTTTTTTTTTTCGAATAACTGTTTTAAAAATTTCTATTTACCTATTCGAACTGCGTAAATAAAGGTGGAGCGTTTATTTATTTTTTTTTTTTCAAATAGTTTTCTTTATATATATTTTTCGTCATAGCTATTATTTTAGGTCATTTTTAAATTTTTATACTTTTATTTTAATTGTTTGTGTTGCATTGTCTCTTCAGATAATTGTTTTAAAATTTTCTATTTATTCCTTCGAACTGAGCATTTTAAATATATTTATTAATATCAATTTTCCAGAATTTGATTTTATTTATTTGAACTGCGTTTTTTTCGGAAGAATACTTTGTAACCCAGACTACGATGCGTTTGAAAACTGCATACTATATTAAAAGAGAAAATACAGTAAAGCACAGTTTTACACGCCTTTCAATGTTCCGTTCAGAAAAAAATATATATAAATAAGAGAGATGTATAACCGATATTTTAACTTAGGATGACTTGCATACACTGCTTTAAACAGTTTTATCATTGTGCCCATTGCTTTACACAATTTTATCCTACATTTGGTTTCTTAAAATGTTATTCATATTTTAGTCAAATATTTTATTTTTGAAATCGCAAGAATCAAATATCATAAGATTGAAAAGTTTTAAATTCAAAAAAATACGAATACTAAATTTTACGAAAAAATTTATTTTTCTTCTCTGTTTCTTTAAGCATTCTGAAAGTATATTGAAAAGTATCCAACTTTTCGAAACATTTTGGTATTTCTGACAATCATTTTAAATAAAGTTATCACCTTCCATTTCATAAAGGCCCACAAACGGCCGAGCGGTAAAGTTGCTGAACACTGGTAGTTCACTCCGGGGTTCGAACCCCGGTAAACGGGCTGGTTGCATGGGCGTTTTCGTGGATTTTCTCATCTGTACCGCGTATGACAGCTGGTTTCTCTTAGAAAGTTCTTCACGAAGTATTTCGTCAGAGCCTTTATCAGTCTTTAGAGGCTGAACATTTTGAAGCTGTGAGATGAAAGGAAAGACTGGTTTCATCAAAAGGTTTTGGTTTATTTTATTATGACAAAGCACATTACGGCTATCTGCCTAAGGGGAGGGATGCCTTCCTGGAGGACTTTCTAAGGGAAACTGGCTCGCATACACGTTACACATGGGGAAAACCACGAAAACGCCCATACAGCCAGCCCGTTCGCGGGATTCGAACCTCGGACCGAACTACCAGAGTTCAGCGACTTTACCGCTCGGCCGCTGTTTCATCAGGAAGGGGGAAAAAAAAAAAAAACATCTTTAAGTGACATCCACGTACATCACTGGATAAACTCCTGAATCTTCAAATAATTCGACTGAGGAAATCATGGGATTCGCCATTTATGATATGATATGATGTTCTATAACGTAATTTACACAACCATATAGTTTAAAACCAGTCGCTCTTCACTTTAATCTGCAATGATATCGTTTTGTCTTTTCTGTTAACACAAGCTCAATTGATGGTATTTGCTGGTGTACTCGTCCAAGTGTTTTCTCTTTGAACACCTAAATTCTTTGAAGTATCTTGAAAGTATATTCGAAAGCGTCCAACTTTTTGAACATCTTGGTACGTCTGACAGCCAAATTTCCCTGCAAATTTTTGCTTACTTTTCTCCCTAATTTTCTTCTTTCCTTCTACAGTTATTTTCAGTGCTCACACAAGAAAATTAAGATTTTTCGACTGCTAGACTTCCATACATTTTGCATTCTTGTCAATTTTTTAAAATATCAATTATATGAATTGCGTTTCAGCTAAAGACAGCTTTTCATTTTCTAGTCATTTTAGCTATAAATAAAGTTTAAAGCGAAGTCCAAAGGATAAATATTTTAATTAAAAGATTTTTGCTAAATGACAAAGAAATAAAACAGTCCAGCAGGGTTTATTCTGTACCACAGAGTAATCCGATTCTTATATCGGCTGAAACAATCTAAATCATATTAAAGATCATGTTTTTTTATACAATCTATAACGCGAGAGAAAAATTAGCTTCTTAAAACATGCTTTCTAAGAGAATTAATATAAAAATTTATATTTATATATATATTTGTTAAAGTTGGGACTTGAACCAAACTGGAACCAAACTGTCAGACTTTTAAAGCTTATTTTACATGGTGGTTATTATTAAAGTTCCACTTTGAAATGGTCATAAAAGGAAAACTACTGGACCAAATGTTATCAAACTTGGGAATCGTGTAAACGAGGTTATGAGAATTTATTTTCGTCGGAAAAAAAAGAGTTCAAAAACTCACCATCAGGGGAAAAATGGCGCTGTATACAATATTGTTAAATGAAATAAGACACGAAAACATCTGTTTAAAATGTGTTTAATATTTTCCGAAACGTGTTACAAAGCATGTTCAATGTAGCGTCCAGCATTTTCCGAAAGCAAGTTAAATCATGTTACTGCATTCTCAACAGCAGCTCTTAGCATATCAGGTTTGGTTCATTAGATTACGGCAAAGCACTCGAGGGCTATCTGCCTTAAGGGAGGGATGCCTTCGTGGAGGACATTTTAAGGGAAACTGGCTCATATACACGTCACACATAGCATATCAGGAGGAATGTTATCAGTGTATCACATTTTTCATTTCTGCCAAATTGTTTAGATTATCACCATAAACAGTGTTTTTGAGATAACCTCATAGACAAAAGTCACAGTGGTTGAGGTCTGGTGGGAAGAGGGGAATTGTTGGCCTATAAGACGTTCATTCGTGAAATGTTGCCTAAGTAACTATGCTACACTCTTGAGGTGGTGCCCAGCCCTGCATAAAAATCATAGTATCTAAAATGCCACGTTACTGCAGTTCATGTATCACGAAACATTTTAATATTGGCTCTAAGTGAGCTGCAATCGCAGTGGTCCAGCTGTCGACTGCTCTTCAGAAAAAAATGGTTCAGTTATAAAACTAGCTGTCATTCAACAGTAAACGGTGTGAAATGACTGTTATGCAATCGAATGCAGTAGGAGAATGCAATGGAACTAGATAGATAACGAGAGATTTCTTTGGCCCAAATCGATTAAAAGCGTTTTGAATCCGTATCTTCATGTTTTAGTGCCGAATTCAGGCTTAAAAATTTACAAATTAGCGATCTGTAAGAAAACGATTTCCAGATTGTACGCACTTGTGAGAGTGATTTGCGATCTCACATTTTCTAATCGCTAATTCGTGGTTTTCACGGATGAAATTCTCACTTACAGGGATGGCGCACTCGACATTTATCGAATTTAACGTCTTTAAATGGTAATTTGCCTACTTCAAAGTTTCTTAAGGGTATACAACATATTAAACCCATTTAACAAAAGGTTAAGTTAGATTCCGACCCATATTTCGTTTAACAATATTGCATAACGCGCCATTCCCCCCCCCCTGGTGGTGAGGTTTCGAACTTTCTTTTTTTCGCGGAAAATAAATTCCCATGACCTCCTTTACACGATTTCCAAGTTTGATAACATTTGAGTTTTCCTTTTATGACAGTTTCAATGTGGAACTTTAATTATAACCACTCTGTATATTATTAAATTTTAATTTGAAGCTATGCGTTATATGTATACCATGCGTAAAATTTTCGCTTTTATGGAAAAATAAAAAATCGAAGCAAATATACTTAGTATAATGGACCAAAACTGAAAACATTTCCCCTCCCTCCGAAAATAAAATATTGAAATTTCGAACTTGAATTTACTGAGTTATCGAAATATTTAGTTTGACTTATCTTCTAAGTCCTAGTTCCGACAACAATTCTGTCAAAAATTCCGAAGTATTTAAGCTAAAGTAAAAGATTTAGTATATATTCACTGTATGTTATTAAAGTAATCAGAGTGTAATAAAAATAGATTATAGAATTTACGCTAATGTAACTTTTTGTCTGACTGCACAACATGTAATGGAAGAGAAGGTTTGTAGAGATCTGTTTTTGACATGCCTCTAAAAGTAGATGTCATATTAATTTTGTCCCTTCAATGTCAAAAAACTTTGCTTTGAGAGGCAACTTTAGTTTTTGAGAAAGAAAAAAAAATCACAAGAAGACAATTTTGTAGAACATGCAGGACGATTGAATATACATACTTATTTTCCGAACACAAGCGGTTCTCAGACTGGTTATTGAATAATGAAAAGATGCATTGTCATGCAATACAAAACATTTGGAATACGTTTTCTGGCTGAATAACGTAAGATTAAAAGTCATCTGCTTAATTCACATCCATTTACAAGTCAACTACTCGGGCAATTGCAGAATCGTTTTGATCCTGAGCTTGTAAGACAAACCTAATATCACTGGATTTAAACACTTCTTTAATCTTCCGAGAACGTTCCTTCTTTAGCTCATATTCCAAGAATATTAAGTGAATACAATTTTTGCAAAAGAAATTGAATATTCATTTGCACTACGGCTTGGTAGTTTACTAACGAGTTAACAAAACTTAAATTCTGCTTTTTGTGTCTAAGTATACAACAATATTTTAAATATTTACAAATAAAATATTTAATTGGAGCCTCATCAGTTGCCTAGCATTTGAAAAAGAAAAGATTGTTAAATACTAATTGTTTGCTGCTCAGTCTAACCCAGGCTGCATGGTTGGTTTTCGTAGTTTTTATGTTCTCTTTACAAAGATTCTCTATGAAAGCATCTTAATCAAATTGCTCCCATGTTCTTTCTATGTTCAAATAACCAACTAACCTAGTTTAAGCGCGATTTCCAAGTGAAGTTACTAGTAAAATCCGAATACTCATTAAAAAATCATGTAGCTAGCCAATCGGGAGTAACATGAAAGATAGGGAACCAATAATTGAAATGTTGTTACGGTACGCTGTTTCTTAACTTAGATGGTCATTCCTTAATTAAATAGCCCACCAACGGCCGAGCGGTAAAGACGCTGAATACTGGTAGTTCAGTTCGAGTTTCGAATCCCGCGAACGGGCTGGCCGCATGGGCGGTTTCGTGGTTTTCCCCATGTGTAACGTGTATACGAGCCAGTTTCCCTTAGAAAGTCCTCCACCAAGGCATCCCTCCCTTTAGGCAGATGTTTAAGGTAATTAAATAATCCAATCCAATCCTTAATTAAATATAATTGATTTGTAAATTCTACTATAACTGACGGTAAAAATTGAAGTGGAAATAGGTAATATGGTGTGCAATCTTGATTAATATAAAATTAAAAATATTTGCATAGAAAAATGTTTGCATTCAGACAGAAAGTTTTTTGAAATATTTGCAATTACTTTATGAGAAGGATTTATTAATAACCGTAATAATTACTTATTATATTACTGATGATTAGGATTCAGTTCTTGACAATTACATTCTAAATTAGAATTTTAAGGATATAATGAAAATACGCTACGCACAAAAATACATTTTAGGAAAAAAAATGAGTTGATTTTTTATGTTTTAAAACTTCTTAAATTCATTTAGTAAACATCGTATCCTCGTTGTTTATTGAATCCAGAATGTTGGTGTCGTTTATATAATTATTCTTACTTGTCCACAGAATCTGCTGACTTATCCAGCCATTAAGTAGCTGCAGATCATTTCTACATAACCATTGAACTTCCATTAATTCAGTCTCTAGAGGGTTGTATGTTTATATCCTAATTTGACTTTTATAAAAAATGATTATTCTAAATATTATGTTTCTATAAAAATATATTGTGCTTTAAAAATATGGATAATAGTATCAGCCGCTCTTTCAGCCACTTCAAAAGCAACAGTTTGTTTAGAAATAAATTATGCAGTTAATGTCATAAAATTCAAATAAATATCAAACGAAAATTCTCAGTTTTAGACAATTCGATTTAAACGAAGTAAAGTAGCAGACGATAAAACGCCGAAGGTAAAAATTTACTCTTACAAAAACTTACTCTTAAATTTTTTAAAAAAAGAAAAGATACGAGAGAAATTTAAAAAAAAAAATAATTAAAAATTTGAATAATATCATCTATAATTTAAAAAATAGCCTTTCATATTGTATTAATAAACATTTATTACGCGTCATTGAGGGGAAAAATGTCATATAATTAATTCTCCGTAAAATTTTACTTGATGTTTAAGGTTAAAAATAACTGTGGCAATTCAGTGTAACAAAAATCCATAGACCACATTTGGCGTTATTATCGCTCAAAAAAAAGGTGCCAAATTTCAAAACGCGAAATTATGTAAATTCGTGTATATCTTAGAAAATTTTGA
Organism: Stegodyphus dumicola; assembly: GCF_044657685.1. Taxonomy (NCBI): domain Eukaryota; kingdom Metazoa; phylum Arthropoda; class Arachnida; order Araneae; family Eresidae; genus Stegodyphus; species Stegodyphus dumicola. Next base: position 126,631,997 of record NC_140771.1, on the reverse strand, counting down.
ATAAAAAAGTCTAATTTTTTGCAGATGTGCTTAAAAATACACCTACTTTAAGATGATGGTAAAAGTTTTATAGGTTATAATTCAAAATTTTTTTCGAAAAATCTATAAAAATTATTTAAAAATAGAAATTTAAAAAATAAAACGCAAAAAATGGGTAAATTTTATTTGGAATGAACCAAAATTCCGAAATGTGAGAGAAAAAATCAAAAAAGTTTAATAAAAAAAGAGATATTAATAAATATTTGCCAAATTCAATTAACATTGAGGAGCTAAAATTTTGAGAGCTAATATTTTAAAAACTATTCGTACGATGTTTACAAAACTTGGTATTCTGGCATAATTTGAGTCGTAGAATCGAAATATGTAAAAAAATTGGTATGTTATTTCAGAAAAAGCCCGATTTTGTGTCAAAATACCTATGTTAGAATAGTACTATATATAAATCTAATATATATCCTAAGTCGCGCTTTCGAGACATGAAAAACGTAGTTTGAATTTTGTCAATCGGCCCAGTAGAACGGGAGATATAGCACTGTCCCATTTTTTTTTTTGAGCAGTGTACATTTATAGCATAATTACAAAATGTTTACCTCCGGTTTTGCCTTTGGTCTCCATTAGGGGTGTGCCTGCTTCAAGGCAGTTCATGGGGAAAACCAATTAGGGCCTCTCGTCTTTTTTCCTCCCTCCATGGATCTTTGTTATCCAAATCTGTCTCTCTCTCTCTCTCTCTCTCTGTTTTTTTTTTTTTTTTTTTTTTTGTGTGTGTGTGTGTGTGCTATTTTAATTTCTATGGTGTATACATAATGTTCATATTACATAATATATTTTTTCATTTTAAAATAATCTTTTTGTTTGTCACTTAATTAATAATAATGAATTGCATTTCACTTAGGAAGTTAGAGTTTCTGTTCAGTTTCCTGCAAAATATTTTCAAGCTGAGAAACTTTCCACTAATGGTACATATTATGAAGTAAAGACACTTGCTGCAGGTTCATGCCAAATTTCAGCTGTCCTGTTGGGTATTGCCAGCAAGGTATATTAGTATAATATATAATTCTTTGAATAAGGGTACTTTTTGATCGTTAAAGTATCACATAGAGCAGTGTTTTAAAATTATTTTTACTTTCCCATATTTGATCTATTTCTTATAATAATAATCCTCCTTTTTGTTTTTTCCCTTTTTCTCCGTTTCTTTTTTTTTTTATGTATGTGTGTGTCTATATATAAACACATAGATATGTAAACACATACATCTATAAATGTAGGTCAAAAATTAAGTAAAAATATGTAAATATAATAGTTCATACTGTGGTTGTTGGGGTTGACAGTCAAATAACCATCAATAATACAGAGCAAATAAAATAAATTGGTGCTCTTCTGTTATCAGAACCAGATTCAGAAATTATATATATATATATGCATGTTTGTATAGATGAAAGTGTTCATATATACATATGGTATGTGTGTGTGTACATACACACATGTATGCACACGCACATGCATACATACATACATTTCTGAATATGGTCCCGATAACAGAAGAGTACCAAAAAATCTGATAAAGCAAGAGGAAATGCAAAATGAGAATTTTTTTTTTTTTTTTTAAATGGAGGAAAAAATCTATTTATTATGGAAACTGTCTATCATGCACCCTTTCATACAAAGGGGAGCGGCAACATATAATATGCTCATAATCAGTTATGTTTCTGAGCTTACTTTCAAAATCTCATTTAGTATGAACTACTATGTTTATAGACTTTTATACCATTTGTTCTCTACATTAAACATTTTTTCCCCCTATCTTGCTTAGCATGTATCATTTTCTTGATTCATTCAGTGTTATATATGTATGTATGTTTAATCAATTTTATATATGTTTAAAATCCTTTCTTATTAAGATTCTAAAAACAATTTGTTGTTATAGATTAATGAAATGTTAAACTTACAAATATGAATAATATGTTTGCCTGAAAATAAAAATGAGAAAGAGCTGTTAAGTAGTAAAGCATAATCCTGGATATATTCCCTAATCCTAAAATTGTAAAATATTTTAGCAGAATTTATAATTTTAAAAGAGTTTTGAAAGTGAAATGATTTAAAAATATTCTTAGTGTAAAATAATAAAGAACTAAGTAACCGTATAAATCCCAAATAGAAGCCCAATTTTATGTAAATAATGGAAAATAATCATTAAATGATAAAAAAGGGAACAGAGAAATTTAGTCTCGAGGCAGTTAAAAATTCTGGTATATATAGTGAGTTTAAATGGGATATAACCATCTTTACATTCCCCGAATTCACATAGTCCAGCAATTTGTCTCAGTCCTGTAAATTTTGCTGTATTCACAATGCTTTAGTCCCTGCTTTTACGTTAATGGAATTTTGAATTCCCTGCCATTTGCATTCTAAACCAGCAGAAAAAAGGGAAGATAGTGATTTAAATCAATGAACAGTAATTTTTTTAAAAAAGCACAGTAAATGCATGGTATAAATGAAATAATGTGCCAAGTGAGTAATAACAGACAAAAAGGAGTGAAACTGTATTGAAAGCAGTTGCAGGACCAAGCCACACAATGACCTGGGTTTTCTTAGGTTCACTTATCAGTTACTTGGACCTTTACTGCTTGATTGCTCTTGGAATCTGTTGTGCTGCATCACAAAGAAAGTTATTTTCTTATTTTTAATAAAAGTAAGGAGCAATTTACTTGTCCAGAAATATAACAAAAGGAGGAGAACGTATGGAGAAATTGCAAATCCTCAAACAAGTAATCATTGAAGAGCATTTTGGACTTGCAAAAAACATAGTCATCAACTCTGGACATAATCGTAAAACATACAATAATACAATAATGGCAGTAGTAAATGAAAGTGGACCAAATAATAAGAAAAGTAAATAAGCAAATATGTAGAGTTGGAGGAAATATTAAAGAACTGGTTCTAGACTATATGGGCTTCCAACATTTCAGTCAGTAGCATGCTGTTGAAAAAAAAAAAAAAAAAATGCATGTATAGTGGCTGATAGAACTTCTTGGTGTCAACGGGGATGTACTGATAAATTAAAAAAGTGTTATAATGTGGTTATACAAAACTGTGTGGCGAGACCAGTGCTGTTAGCAGTGAAAGTGTAAATGATTAGCAATAGGTTAGGTTGAAAGAACTAATAAAGCTATAACCCAAGCACATTTTTAACATTGATGACATTGGCCTTTTTTCCAATGTCTTTACCAGCAAATCCTTAGCTTTCAAAAAGAAAAAGTGATATAGTGGTAAACATAATAAATTATGCTGTTGAGTGCAAAATCTGATGGTTTGAAAGACTTTGTTAATCAGTAACACACTGCTTTAAAAACATTAAAATGATAAACAAAAAGCATGAACAAAAAAGTATGTACGATATCTTAACTTTTTTGAGAGACATGCTCAGTAATGGGAGCACAGAATAGGATGATTCTTCTGTTTGTTGACTGCTGTCCTACACATCCAAAAAAATCTAAGGAATGTGCAGCTTGAATTCATACTGGCAAACTGCACAAGCATACAAAGTTAAATTGGCATCTCTGATTTACCTATTACAGTGAACACAGTAAACAAGGTCTTTCAAAGCCATTAGATTTTTTGTCCAAAATCATATAGCCTTCGAACCTGAGAAAAATCCATGCCTTCAAATTCTATTATAAGAAAGGCTATAATGTAGTGGGTAATGTGCTTAATAATGGTAAGAAAGAAGTCAACCTTTTTTGGAGTATCTATACCTGATGCTGTACACCAGAGGTTCTCAATCATTTTACTAACGCGTACCATTAAAACAAAATTCTAAAAACTTTAGTACCACTACATTTTACAATATTAATATATATAGCCATTTGCACAACCTATTAACTATTTATATTAAATATACACATGTAAAAAATTAGATTAAAAATTTGTTACCATTTTAATTATCAAAATGTACCGTATTTATGCGAATCTAATGCGCATCGATGATATGAGGAATTTATTGAATCTTATTTTATACAACAATGGATTTGTATATAAACTATCAATTAATGGTATGATAATTTTATTTAAATTTAGATACCATATTTTATACAACAATGGATTTATACATAAAGTAACAGAACATAGAATTAACCTATTAGTGGGCTATTGTCATGTGAAACAATCATTGTTAATTAGCACTACCTTATATACGGTACCTATAGTAAAATATGAACATGAAATAAATCGTAACATTTCTATCTAGCTAACAGTTTCTACAATCAGTGATTAATAGTAAACGTCTTTATTCACTAATGTTTTCATCACTGGAATCCTCGCCGCTCTCTTCGTCAGAAGCAGATTCATTTCTTCTTTCCTCATCCTCGGCGCTCCAGAGCACGTCATCGTCACTGCCATTTAATGAATTTGAAATGCAGCATTTCTTGAAAGATTTCACAATCATTGGTGCTTCGATGCTTTTCCAGGCAGCAGAAACCCAGTGTGCAACAATGTGCGGTGCAGCACGCTTAATTTTTCCTGTCGGGGTCAATACACGGTTTGGCTCACAAAACCATTTTTCGTAATCCGCCTGAACGTACCCCTTAAAAGGTTTATTTATACTAACGTCCAGGGGTTGTAACACAGACGTCATCCCTCCAGGAATGATAACAAGACCACTGCCTAGGCTGTGCATCTTCTTTTTTACATCGTCGGTGAGATGACCGCGAAATGCGTCCAGACAAAGCATTGATGGTGGATTAGAGAGCCCACTGGGACGGCGTTTCCACACATTTCGGAGCCAATCCGAGCATTAATAATTCCGTCATCCACCCCTTCTCTTGGTTTCGAATCAGGACATCATCTGGGAACAGCTTTTCATTCTTAGGGGTTTTAGGGCATGTTTTCCGTTTGAAGATTAAGAAAGGGGGAAGTTTGCACCCGTCTGCTGTTATTGCCAGCATCACTGTTACGCGTTATTTTTCACATCCCCAAGTTTTGATGATAACTTCCTTAGTCCCCTTCTCCATAATGGTGTAGTTACGAGGCATATCAAACCAAATTGCCGTCTTGTCAGCGTTGCCAATTTGCCCCATTGAAAAATTCTTTTCCTTCCGAAGTGTGATGACATACCGCTGAAATGTTAGTAGTTTTCCCTCATAATCTGCAGGAAGCTTTTGGCATATTGTTGTACGGCGTCTTAGAGATAAACCCATACGCTTCATAAACCGATCCACCCATCTACGGCTAGCCTTAAACTCTTGTTTCGGTATTCCAAGAACTTCAGCCTCCTCTTTTGCTTTATTTCTTATGGTGTCACTAGTCACAGGTTGTCGATTCTTCCTCCTTTCACGTACAAATTCCAAAACTTTTTCTTCAATTTTAGGGTGTCTTCCTTTGCGAGGGCCAGTGAATTTCTTTCTACTAGCTTTAGTTGCAAACAGTGCCAATTTCTGTTGCCGCCACAAGCAAACATTGCTCTCCGCTACGTTTAACTCTCTCCCTGCCTTTCTATTGCCATTTTTTTCAGCATAAAGAATTACTTTACGTTTGAAAGTAGCGTCATATGACATTCTTCTCTGTTTGCCCTCAATTTCGTGACTACGTACTCTGCAGTTTGTATCCTCTATGCAATAATGTGTCAACGATAAATGTAACGGTAAATGTAGTCGAGAAATTTGGTTGACGTCATCGGTGAACTTTGCACTCGAATCTAATGCGCACCCCAATTTTGAATACTACATTTGGCCAAAAACGATGCGCATTAGATTCGCGTAAATGCGGTAAGTTATAATACTTTAATTCTAAAATTTAGTGTGAAATTTGGGCCTGTTTAAGAGAGATGAATTTCTTTATGTCTGGTCTTATTTCACTTAGTTTTAGTCGTAAATTAGGATCCACTTTTAATTTTGTTCTGTATTTATTTTTTCAAATATAACATGGAAGAAAATAATTCTACACCCAAATAGGTTGTGCAAAAAGGAAATAAACATTTCATAGCTTTATTTGAAAGGTCTTTAAATTCTCTTTTATTTTTGGTTCAACCAAAAATTAACAAGTGTGTTATTTTAGAAATCTTCACTTTCACAGGAGTTTCGATCATAGAAATTTTCTATCAATTGTTTTTTTTTTTCTTCTTCACAAGGTAAAATTTCAGGTATATTTGCACAAAATGGGTTTCTAATCCAATTTTCTTTTTCATAGTCCTTGGGAAAATAAATGTTGAAATGATTTATCAATGAAATACAATGATTTTTAATATTGGTTGCTAATTCCTCTTTTATTTTCAGCTAGAAAACTTTCTAAAAGTGGTAAAAAGCTTAAAATAATATTATTATCCAATTTTTGATTATTAGCTTGAGTTTTTTTATCATTGCATTTATTTTATCTCTAATGGTCAATTTGTCAACATATTTACACTTTGTTTTTGTAATCATAAGTTTAATTCATTTAACTTTCCAAAAACATCAGCTAAATGTGCCATCAATAATTCACTAAATAAAGAATTTTGCAATTTAAATTTTGAATCTCAAAGGACAATTTGAATTTCTGATAGATGTTCAAAAAGACTATTTAAAACTTTGCCTCTGGATAACCACCTTCCTTTGGAATGTAACAAAAACATTTCATGTTCACTACCCATCTCTTAGCATAAAATCAATAAATATTCTTGAATTTAAATCTTTAATAAAAATTGCTAATTTTCACAACTTGATTCAAAACGTTTTTTAGATTATGGCTACTAAAGCTTCACGATGACTGGAGAAGTGAGTAACTTTCTTTATCTGATAAATAACACCAGGATGTTTTCCTGTTAAAGCCCAAATTATGTCACTGCATACAACAATGTGCTTATTCCAAGGAATATCATTCAGACATAAAATTGTCAATTACTTTGAAGTTTTCATTTGCAGTTGCTCTATCACAGTGATGGTGAACCTATGGCATGTGTGCCACATTCAACGTGCAGAGCCTTATCAGCCAGTATATGACTAAAATATTGCTTCCTTAACCAATGATCGCAATAAAATTATACTATGTAATTTAAATAATCATTTTATTATGTTCTTGAATGTTCCACTTATTGCATAATGCCACTGGCATAGAGCCTAAGACCAGATATAAGATTTTCATATATCACCATAGAAATGACATACAGTGGTGGCCAAAATTGTGGACAGTTTTGGAAATTTTTATGTTTTTGAACTTTGTATGCTTATAGAAAACATTAAGTTTCACAAAATGCAAACTTGTATTTATCATTTTAAAGAGAATTTATTACTGAATTCAATACAAAACACAAAATTCAATTATTTGCAATACAAAAAAAGTTAAACGAGAATAGTTATTGATATACATTAGATAGTGATGATTGCAGTGAGTTATCAGTACTTAGTAGGGTACACTTTATTTCTGATTACAGCTTCACATCAACGTTTCATCGAGCTGACAAGAGTTTTAAGCTCTTCTTTCGTTATTACATGATGCCAGGAAACAATTATGGCCGCAATTAGTTCCCTTTTATTTGATGGGCGTCTCATTCGGACAAGAGTTTTGAAACTGAAACGGTGCCACAAATTTTCGATAGGATTGCGGTCAGGACTGTTTCCTGGCCATGACAACAATTTAATGTTCTTTGCACGAAACCACTCTTTCGATATTTTGGCCGTGTGGCAAGGAGCAGAATCCCGCTGAAAAATAAACGAAGCATTCTTGGGAAAGACTCTGATGGAAGGTAAAAGTTTCGGTTCTAGAATGGTGTCAATGTATTTTTTGGCGTTCAGTGACCCATCGATGACATGAAGGCGACCATTACCATCTGCTGACATGCATGACCAAATCATTACACTAACTGGGTTCTTCACAGTAGCTTGAATGCAGTCAGGATGTAGCTCTTCTCCTATTCTACATCTTACATATTTTCGCCCATCACTACTGAATAACGATATCTTAGTTTCATCACTCCATATAACTTGTGACCACTGATCATCTGTCCAATTAATGTGTTCCTTTGCCCACTGTAGTCTTAATTTCGTTGCTGAAAATTAAGATAAGGCTTTTTTCGTGGAATTCTACTTCTCAGTACAACATCTGTTAATCTTCTCATGATTGTTCTTGAACTGACAGAAACACCAGCATCATTCAGATCACTTCTGATGGCTGCTAATGACATTTTTGTATCTTGGATACATAGTCTTTTTATTCTTCTGTCATCAATAGATGTGGTGCACCTTTTTCGGCCTTTTCCTTCTTTGTTTTTTATTGAATTAGTCTCCTGATATCGTAAACAAAACTTTCAGACTCCAGATGTAGTCACTGAACCACCCACCTGTCTTGCAATTTCAGCATAGGAAAGACCACTTTCTCGTAACACAATAATATTACATCTCTTTCTAGATGTCCAGTCTACTCTTTTATTTGATGGAATTGCTTCTTGACTAAATATTAAAAATTTTTACAAAAATTCCTACTTGTAATTGCAGTGTATAAGAAACAGGTCCTCCTTCTACAGAACAAAGCAAAATAATGAATTATTTCAAGTGTAAACATGATGTCAGCTTCTGCTGGCAGTTACTAACATTTGATTGGTTCTCAGAACAAGAACAGTGATTGGCCAGGAAAGCTAGACATTACAAACCACTTCATAACTGTGTTTTTTATTTATATTAAAGTACATATAACTTTTTTTGTATTGCAAATAATCGAATTTTGTGTTTTGTATTGAATTCAGCAATAAATTCTCTTTAAAATGATATATACAAGTTTGCATTTTGCGAAACGTAACATTTTCTGTAAGCATACAGAGTTCAAAAATGTAAAAAGTTCCAAAAGTGTCCACAATTTTGGCCACCACTGTATATATTTATTGAACCAATTTATGATGTTTAAATTGTGTGGCTCAATCATATTACAGTACACAGTTCGTAATCGGGACTCGTCAGGACTTCGGCGATTCCGGACTAGGTGTTTTTCTGAATTATAGATCATTAATTTAAATCTGGTAAGATGGCATGCAGAAATTATACAGTTAAAAATATGAAACCGTAATTTATAAAATAAAGAGCAATTATGATCTAAAGGATATCAAATTTTACAAAAAAAAAAGCTTAATATTTATTTGTTTACTTTATTAAACATTTCTTTCAATGCATGCATGCGTAAAGCATACATTACACATAATCAAAATTAAGTTTTCTGGTTGCAATTTTTGTGATATTTATATTTAAATCATATCTCCGTCTTTGATATGTAGGAGTGGTTGTGTATTCTTGATATTTATATTTAAATCATATCAAAGATAGAGTACAGCGAGATGAAATACTACATTTAGTAAGGAATTATAAGCCGAATAAAATAAAAACATCTGCACTGAAGATGAGAATAGTGCTGACAAATCAACTTCCAGTTCATTGCACGTTGCGCCGCTTTCTCCCCGCAGAGCAGCGCGAAATTGATAAACAGATTTTCGGAATGGTTAGAGAAACAAATTGTTAAGCCAAGCTGTTCTGATTATGCAAGTAATATCGTGCTAAGTAGAAAAAAATGTGGTTCATTTAGACTATATCTAGACTTAACGACACTTAAAACCTGGTGAATTCCTTTCCGAATATTTAATTGCCATGATTGCTATGCGTGAAATAGCCATTCGTGGTTCTGTTGATGATTCACCAATTCTTGATTATGTAATCATTGGGATACCGGATCAGACTAGTAACAAAATTATTTTGTATGGGTGTAAAATTATTTCTGAATTCAAAGAGAAATTAAAAATTTATGAGAAAATCCGTGTTCCAGATACAAAGAATAAGGGTTATTCAAGTACTAACACAAAATAAAGAACGCACTATACCTAATAAGAGTAAAGAACCAAGGTGTTATGACTGTGGAAATATAGGGTAAAAAAAGTTTGTGGCTTTGAGGTCCGGATTATAGATCATTCCCGATAATGGACGTCCAGATTACGGACTTCGTAATGTGCTTGTTACATGGCAAAAGAACAAAGTTGAAGCAGCTATTGTTTATTAAACGAATTCAAATTTATAGCCGACTGCCGGTGAGTTTTAATACTTTCATTGTTAAATAGATTCCAGTTTTCAGATCTAAGCACTTTAAGGTAATTTATGAATAATTCTAATTTAATATCTTAAACGAATGGCATGTGGCCATTCCATTTTGGGCACACAACTCCAAAAAGGTTCGCCACCACTGCTTTATCATGAAGAGATTCAGAAAATAAATACTCTTCAGCAATTCGATTATCATCTTTAAAACATATGTAAACTGTTGAACAAAGTTCGTTATATCACTATTTTTTCATTCAATTGCAATGCAAAGTACTCACTGTGTTTTATTTTTTGAATAAGTGTCTCTTTTTTGGAATTTGTATTTCATGAATTCGTTGACTTATCATTTGATTATGGAATATTATTGAATTTATTAGCCATTTTTGTTGTTGAATAATGTTAAAACAATATCTTTAGCTGCTGATAATATAAAGTTTCCTCCTGCCTAGTCTTGGCAAATCTTAGGCTTACTAGGTAACTAGCTTCCAAAGCTTTTTCACTTGAAGTAACAAAATCTTTCCTTACTTGTTTATTACTTCTGAATTCTATTCATGGGCAAGACAACTGTCACACAGGAAGGCTTCTTCAATATGGTATCAGTCAGGTATGGGTAACTTATAATCCACACTTTCACATACATTCTAAATCCGCTTCTCTGCGAATGTGTGAGTGGGTAATGTTAATGACTACCCCATAGATCCATACCTCCTACCTGCACGTCTCAGTGGCTCACGTCATCGTATTTTTCTGCAAGAGGTTTTACCAGTATTGCTTCAGAATGTTCCAGCTGTTGTTTCTGATCGCATGTAGTTCCAGTATGATGGTATGCCATCCCGTTATAACCTGATGGTCCACAATGACTTGGATGGAAATTTTGCAAGGCAATGGATTGGACATTGTTGATTAGTTGCCCTGTTTTCCAGATTCATCCAGCATAAATTTCTTTTTATGAAGGCATCATTTACGAAACTCCCGTTGACTCACTGGAGGACCTCATTGCATGACTATACATTGTGGCTGCAATCATCTGTGAAATGCCTGTAATTTTTCAAGTGTTTGCTAATCTCTTCTATGATGCTACCAAGCATGTGTTACTATAGTGGTCACAATTTTGAACAGGTCTTTGTGAAATCTGTATTGCTTCAAAGAAGCACTTTGCGCTGAGTTTTTTAAATAATATTTTTCTTCTCGTATCATTTTATGTGTTCGTGCCTTAATACGTCACTTTCGATCCTACATGTTTTAGTACGCTCAACCATTTATTTCCAAGTTTGTCCCATGGTCGCAGAATCACTCTGTATGTTTTATGGCTAATTTATATTATTTTAACAGGATTGATATATGCTGTTAGAGAACTTTGGTCTGGTTTCTGCAGTAGATTTTATGATTATATATTGTAGTTTGGCCTGAGGTTTATAAGGAATATTAATTATAAATATGTAGGTTATTTGGAAAGTAAGATCTGATTTCTTATAAAACAAACAATCCGAGACTTCCCCCCCCCCAGAAAAATTTTTATTTAATTTCCTTACACATTTCTCTATTTTTCTACATAGTTTCTGTGTTTAGTTTAACATTTGTCATAAAGTTCTACGAGCTTTTGTTTGATTTATAAAGCCTAAACTAAAATTGTGAACTAAATAAAAATAAAAATTCAAATGGGACTCCATCCATTGTTCACTTATAATAAGGTTTAAGTAATTCTAATAATAAATTTTTTAAAGGATGAGTTTAGATAATTATATGAAAAATTAACATTTTTAGGTAAATGATAAATAATATAGTTAAAAGGTGTCAAATAATAAAAAAAAACTTAATATTTATGTTTACCTTATTAAACATTTCTTTGTATGCAAGTTGCTTGTTTTTTTGTGCTAATACTTTCTCTTTAATTCTGTAGACAGACAGAATCTCTTGTTTAGTTACATTGTTGAAGTCCTGTAACTGCTGTTTTGAGAATTCCGACTAACTTGTCAATCAAAATTTTCTCCTTTTCAATAACTTCTCTGTCACTTTCTTCACTATCGGTAGCAGTATTTTCTGGATCTAGAACCATACTACAGATTTCGCCATTCATTAATTGAATGATGATTGAAAAGCATTGTTATCACAATGAAAAATTTCTTTTATATCATCTTCATTTATTACCGCTTCTCTACATTTCTTTACAAAATATGTTTTATATTTCATGTGGCCACTAATGAAAGTGCATTAAAGATTGAACATTTTCATGTTAGTTTTTATGATCTAATTTTGTATTTTATTGTAGATTAAATTGTGCTGTTTCTATAGAAAATATTGAATCTTCATGTTAATATTTTTGAGTATTTGTTCTTAAAACTTCAAATTTCTAAAATATTTTAGCCTTGGCATTAAATATTTATACTTAATGCTATATTTTTATAATGAACGGTTACCAATTTACACATTTGGGAGAAAGAAAACAATTACCAATCTGTGCAAACAATCTAACTGGTGTTTTGTAATTGCATTATTTTAATGTAGTAGATTCTGTTGAAAATACTCATTATGCTTACTATATTCAATCTTCCATCAATGGAAAAAGAAGCTGTGGTTGATGTCTGAGGTATTATTATTAACAGCAATTCTGAACTGTGGCCACCAGGAAGTTTTAAAAAAAATTCCAGTATGTTTCTATGATTTTTAATAAATGACTAATAAACTTTTATTTAATAAAATAATAAATAGAATTTTCTGTCATGTTTACATGTTATTATTTTAAATAAATTGCTTATGTACTGTATTAAGTATGATAATTAATGTATATATTAAATAAATTTTGTTGAAATGTATTGTTATTTTAAATAAATTGTTGACAAAATTGTATTAAATACTAAAATAATTCTTATATGTATAAGATTTTACCATAAATTTGTATTAAATTCCTGTGTATATATATATATTAAATAAAACGTAAAAATATATTCAATTGCCAATTTATCATTTACTGTAGCCAGTTTAGTTATCATGGTTATTTGTAACATTTGGCAATAAATTGCAATTTCTTAAGCCCAAATTATGCCAATGCCATTTTCTCTCACCAAGGGTGCTATAAAGCTCCATTTTCATTTTTCCAATAAATAACCAAATCTTGTAGCTTTTATTGGTGACTGGGCAGTTATACTTAATCCATAAACAGAATCAGGTAGCACAAAAGAAAGGTTTTAAAAACCATAAAGGTCTATACAGTTAAAAAAAAAAAAAAAAAAGCCTAGATGCTGTATAAGAAATGTAGTCTTCTTTTCTGATTATATATTTAATTGTTCCTTTGCAAAAAACTGAATATACACTTTTGATGTTTTCAATCTGTAAATATTTCTGAGCATAATTTTTCAAAATATTATTTTATGCTGCAAATGATTTCTGCATATATGTAACATCATTAACTAAAAATAGTGATTCGTTTTTAGACTGGTGGTATTGATAAAATCCATCCTGTAGTTTCTGCATTCCAAGATGTGGTTATATATGAACGCATCAAAATTCTTCCTGAATATACTTTATTACCTTGGGATGACATTACTAAACCTGTATATACAATTTATTTGAAGGTAAATTTATGTTAATATTGTTCAGTGTTGTTATAATAAACTAGATTTTGAAGTTTTCATTTAGAATACAACTACTGTTACTGAAAAAATAATTATTTGCTTTTGTGATGTAGAAAATTTGGAAGTACCTCAAATTTTTTATTTCTTCTTTTGAATTTTTAAGTATGTTTTATTTGCTTCAAATGGTCTTAAATTTGCTGTGTTTCAATCACTCAAATCCGAATATCTTTTCTTCTTTTTAGGCATCTGGGGGCACAGGAACATTTAACTGGTTAAGTAAAAGTCCATCTGTAGGATCTGTTATTCCTGTTTCAGAACAGGGCGAGCAAGTAGCAAGAGTGAGAGCTTTCGGTTTGGGCACATTTGAAGTGCAAGCATCTGATGCCCACATTCCTACATTTGTTGGCTTTGCTGAGGTAAGTAACTTTTTTCCCCCTGATAAGTGAAGTAATAAAAGTGACATTTTCCTTTGTATGATAATTTGTTTTATATTCTTTTCTACCTGTTGTATGATAGTGGATCTAAGGTTGTAAAATCATGAATGTCTTTCTGGAATTGTTTATAATGTGTAGAAAACATTAATTTAACAAAATACTGTAACTATAAAATACATATACACATATTTCAATCAAAACAAAAACACAGTTTTTATCTCAGTTTTTTAACTAAAATTTATATTAACATGGACTTAATAAATTTGTACCAGCTCTGAAGAGAACATTTTTTTTTAATATCCATGTAATAAATACTTTTGTACAGTTTAATATTTTAAATTGAGATGACTGTATAATGCCTTGTATAATTGTTTGGTGTAGTCAATATCTGAAATAATACATTTAGTCAAACAGTAGCATGGGTTCTTCATGCTTTTTTGAATATATTAAAAAAAGGTTTAAAAGAAGGGTATTGGGGGGAAAAAAAGAATGTTTTTAAAAGTTTTATACTATTCAGGTATAACCAAGAGTTTTGTTTCTATGTTTGGGTTAAACATAGTGAATCAAAACAGTGTGCATACAAATTTATGACCGAAGGAATTATCATAAGATTAGTAAATTCTAGTGTTTGTGGCAATTCTTAAAGTGTTTGTGGCAAAGCTGACTGAAAGTGGTTTTCAGTCAGCTTTGCCACATGCACTCCTTTCACCACTGCTAGAAAATTCACCCTTCTACAAAACTTAAAAAATATATACACACATGTATTTAGATTATATTAATTGTTTTTATAAATTAAACAACAGAAAGTATAGAAAATGTTGATAAATCCTAAAATTTAAATAAGTGTTTTTTTAATATTTTAATCTAAGAACTTAGCCACTGAATAAAAGGGTGGCTACTTTTCCTCTCTCTCTCTCTGAAACTGTGGAAGTTCCATCTGGTTTAGGCCCCTGTGCTGTAATTTTTTTATTCTTTTGACTGTTACAGATTAAATGATGCTATAGTAGCTAATAAAATTCCAAGAAACATTAACCATATAATGAATAGGTCTTTTTTTTTTTTTTTAATAATAATATTTTAGGCGCTTTGCTTTAACAAAAGCTGAAAATTCAAAGCGTTCACGTAAATAAATCAACAGCATGTTTAATTTCACTTGACATAAATTGGGAAGGGAGAAAGAAACAATCCGGTTAACTAGAATTCTGGATATTTGGTATATGATTTGGTATCCGATTTTACGAAATGAGATTAGAATTGAAACAGCTCTGAATGAAAATGTTAGCGATCGCTTTCTTTTCTGGGTGCAGTTTCAACGGGTGGGAAAACTCATTCAGACGGATATTCATTGAGCAATTTCTAAATCATGTCACACTCGTGATCTGATGACGTCACTTTGCACGCTCGAAAACACACGGTGCTCATTAAATGGAGAAGATGGAAAGCGTGTGCAAGGAACCCAGTGTGGGACTGAGATGTTTTTTAGTGCTTGCTTGACGCCTTCTCTTGTCCAGTCTCTTAGGGGGGTATCGTCTGAGAGGTGGGCACCCCACGTTGCAATGTCAAGCTCTTATGAGTTACTTCTACAGTCTCTCGTAAGACAAATAAAAGAGTTAAAACATGAGTACCTTTTCCTTTTTTTTTTTTTTTTTTTTTTTTTTTAACTCATCGTTATTTTGCTTTTAACAACCCAAACTTACAATAATCATTTCAAATATTTGTGTGTAACTTTTTTTCAGTTACTTTTGAATACATTTTAATTTATCTATAATATAGTAATCTGAAATGAAAATGACAGAGGCAAGTGAATGTGAAAATGTCCATATTTCATTAAACCTTTTATTTAAAAGTCCCATTGGTGACAAACCAAACTGATTTATCAATATGCATGAATTTAAAAAAATATTTATATATTATTTGTGGGGATGCAGCTTCATTAAATTAAAATTCTATTTTATAAATATATGTAAAATAAAGCTACATATTCTACATAGGTGCTAACTATTCTCAGTTTTTGTTGCATCTCCTGGTTAATAACCAAATCTCACAGTTTTTGTTACCCTCTTCTATAAAAAAAAAAAAAAGTTTTTCAGTAGTAAACCAGATTTATTGAATCATGAAACTTAAATTGTGCAAATTTTATTTCCTTTTGCCTCATGATTCTCATTGTAATTTTCCTTATTAAATTATACTTGATCTGAAATGTCTTAATCTATTATAGAACTTTAATCAAGATTGAACCAATATTTATTCAGTTAATAATTGTATTTTATTTTATATCAATATATGGTACATCACCAAGTTTATCCATACAGTACTAGGTATATTAATTATTATTTTCATTGTTTAAAATTACTTAAAACTTTCTGTCCATACTTGGGGGTTCCTCAGTATCAAGGTATAAAAAAATTACAAAATGAAGCTATATGAGAATCATATTAATTGGACATTATAAAGAAAATTGAAGTTAAATTTGGAGTTCTTTTGAGTGTCATATTCAGCGCTGCACAGCACGAAAATATTCTCCTGGTTTTTGCCTTGTTCCTTCCCAGTTTTTCATATTTCAAGGTTGGTCATGCAGCTGTGCCTTTACATGTAGTTTATATTTTTGAATGGTATGCCATGCAACGCCATGACAGTCTTCTAATCTTATCTTTTTATTTTTTAATGTTAAATCTGCATATGAGGCAGAGTTGTAGAGATCACTTTGTATAGTTTTAGATATGGAAGTATTTTTTGTTTTCAACCGTTTATGTGAATGCTGCTTGTTTAAAAGAATCTTCATGTAAAATCCAAAATTTAAACTGAAATTAACATGTCTTGTTACTACATATTTGCTATTGCCTGCTGAACATTGTTTTAATAAAATTTTTTATGAAAAAGGTGTTGTTTCCTTCATTTGTTAGGTTGAAAATAAAATATTGATATTTATGTATTTTAACAAAGAACATAATTAAAAAAATTAAGACAAACGAGAAATGAATTAAAAGTTAGCGTTAGATTTGGTGCTTTAAAAAAAAGAGGACAAATTCCTTTTTTAAAACTGATTTTAATTTGGGGGGGTATATGTGTTGTGTTGCAAAAAGCCATCATTGTTACATATAAATTTTTTATGCCAATTAAATTCTAATGATAATTCTATTGTTTTTTAAACATAGGTATTAAAAAAGGTGCCTTAATAGTCTTGGAAAGTAAAGATTAAGCATTATGATATTCGATTCATTTATTTGAAAATTTGATTTTTAATACTTTTTTATAGATATCTGTTCAGCCAGTGATGGATATGCAGATTTTACCTTATGAAGTTGAAACTGAACTAAATGGTAGTTTAATTTTGCCTTTGGCCATGTATGGCTTTCTACCAGGTAGACTGAATTTTCTTGTTTTTACTAGCTGACATACATACATACATAAAGTAAAAAATGCATTAATATTGGTTTCTGCTCTTTCAACAGATAAGATGAAAAAAATTTTTAGTAATTGTTCTGAAGTCCCTGTTTCTGTAGATATTGATGAGATGGCAAAGTTTGTCCATGTAGATGGTATGAATAAATTTTGTAATATATGTGTAACATTTATAGAAAAGAAGATTTTATTACGGTGGCTTTTTGTTATATTAAATAAAATTACGTAAATGTAGTAATAGTAGTTAAGTGTGCATGCGAAATCCAGTAGAATAAGTGAAAGCGTAAATGCAAATTGTCTTATCTTCGCACAATGTCCTGTAACTAGCCAAAAGGAAAGTTCTTTGTTGGTTATTAACATAAGTATATGTAACTAAGACAATGAGTTCATGTATATTTTTCTTGTAAAATCAAGGGGTAATGAATGACCAATGCCCCAGTGCAGTGAGAGAGCAGCTATGTAGACTTTAAATCGAGATGGATTAGTTTCTAATCGGCAGGCACCAGGACTGCCTATCTAGCCCCTGAACTAGATGCACTGGTACATCATGGACACACTGAATAAATGGCAGATTATTCCATTAGAGAATGCCACCTTAGGTCTGGATCTTTTCCTACTGAGTGAACAGTTACTAACTGCTACTGAGTAAGCTCCTGCTGTTAAGCTACCCAGGTTTGCAGTTGAACTGTGAAACAGATCTTCATGATATCATTTCATCTTGCACAGCTTCAATGAAATGCAAATTTTTGAAAATAATATATAATAAAAATTAAATTATTTGAAAATTAAGTACAAGAACAATGAGATATTAACAAGATTGAAAGCAAGTTTTTGTAATAAATGCGAGAGTTGAAAATGTAAGCTGAAAATAAAAGTTTGAAATAATTGTTATTTTTTTCACAAATCCAGGAAACCCTTTAAAAAAATCTCCGTTTTCTTAAAAAGGTGATCATAAAGGCTGAGTGAAATTTAATCTTTTTAAGGGGGAAAATATTGAATATATAATTATTCATTTTTACAGAAATTCTTTCTGCCCATTATTAATTGGATTTAATTTTTTGTTACTTGCTTTGTATATAATGTATACATGTGCTGTTTCATGTTATTATGCTTATTTTTTAATTTTTCATCATTTTTATTTTTAAATGCAAAAGCACTGTGTAGAAATAATTTTTGCATTAATTAATGATTCCTATCTCTCTCTTTTTTTTTTTTTTTTTTTTTTTTTTTGTATGATCCTTTTTCTCTCAACAAAATTAGTTTTAAATATAATTTATTAAATTTTTTGTTTTATCATTACTGACTGTAATTTTACAGATCACAACTCACCAGTAAGAAGCTCTGCTTGCCGGAATATTCATTTAAGATGTTTTGCCAAGGGTTTTAATAGAATACGTGTGAAGTATGAAAGGGAAGACGTGTCTCTGAAAAAAGCTGTAGTTGTTGCGTGCTACAAAAAACTGAAAGTAAATATTTTGTAAAGTAATATTTAGAGGAATTTTATATATATTTTTCTATACAAATCTACATTTTCTTCTGTATGCTTTTATTTTAATTTTATTTAAGAAGTGATTGGTGTTTTAACGATGTGCTTTCCATTTTTCTAATAAAATATGTAATATTATTTAATATCCATATCAAGAAATAAAATTAGCATTTTTATGCTGATCATTAAGATTTCCTCCTATACTGTAAGAATGTGCTCACCAGATTGAGTAAATGGCACATACAAGTTAGGATCATGTTGTCATCAGTTAGGAAAAGGCATCATTTCAGCAGCTACCTGTGCATGTAAAGGCTGCTGATTTGCAACCTTAATAAATGCAGGGTTGTATGATCTTTAAAAGTCCTCAGGTTATTTGGAATCAATTTTTGGTCCTTAATTTTAATCATCTGAAATACCTCTTTTATGACTGCCATTTTGAGTGTGAATTAGCATTTTGGAGGAATATTTTTTGGCAATTCACTGACAAATATGTTTTTCTTTTGAATTGGTTCATTTGTTCCTATTTACTCGAATTTCTGGACAGGAATCGAAACATAAGCATTTTGAAATTATTTCATTTTCCTGATGAAGAGTTCTGAATTTTCACTTTTAGTAAAATGAATTCTTTTATTAAACGCCTAAAAATTTGCCTATTTTAAGATAAGTTTCTACAAAAAATTGTTATTCAGAGATCTGGGAGATTTTCATTGATTTTTTTTTAAAACATAACATTGATAAATTTCATTAAAACAAAGTATTTTAATTTTTCGCTGTCATGATATAAATTGACAGTACTTTCCATTTTGTCAGCTTATTATGCAATGTGTTTAATTTGTAGGTAATAAATGCTATAAAGCACAATTTACAAAATAATTGGTAGTAAAATTAAAATAGCTATTTAATTAAATAAAAATTATCTTTTTAATATATTCATTGTAAGAGTTTTTTTCCATGTAATTGTCGCAGAATTTGCATCAGTTTTCTCTGTAAAATGAATTTTACACTTTCTGTCTTCCCCCCCCCCCATCCCAAGCGAAATATTTGTGACTTTTCCAGTTACACAATTTGTAAGAGTAATTTTTCATTACAATTTTAGACATTGTAACTTGGAAAGTGTAGAAAGATTTGAAGGCAAGATTTATAGACTCGTAATTGTAGACGATTCCAGAAAAATTTCTTCTTGGTATTAACTAATAATAGATGTTACTTTTTGGAAGAACAATGAAAACATAATATTTGAATGTTTTACTTCTGATACTAGAAGTCTTTTTCTTAACATTTCTTAACATTCTAGTGTTTCAACACTAGATGTGTCAGACAGAAAGAGCACAGCTAACTTTCAAAACTGCCAACCGTGCCTACATCAGGTTTTTAGGTTTAATCTGATCTGAAGGTTTCTCTCTAGGCAAGCAGCAGGGGTTGTAAAAACCAGTCTTCTGTTACGAATCATGCTGATTATGATTTAATTCTCATTTTAACCTAGGCCATTTGAAATAAAATTTACCTCTAGATTGAACAAATAACGGGATCGTAATGAAACAAGACAAAGAAAAAATCAACACAAAGCTTAATTAGTAAAATGTAAATGAAATATCACTTATCTTTTTTAAAATACGTGCAACTATTATAATTGTAAAATATTTAATGTTTCTTGATAATTAAAGTCGATTTTATTTTCAGATTTGTTTTATAATTATGTTTAATAATAGTGCATTCTGCTTATTGATCAGTTTATTCTTAGGAAGATATTACAAAAATGAAGTTCAGGCATAGAAAATATCTTTAATTGAATTTATTCAGTTCCCTTTTGCTGTTAGGTCCTTAATTTTTGTTCATTAATGATCCCTAAATGTCTTTTAAAAGTACTTTATTTCCATGTGTGGGAATGTATACAAATTCTGTAAGCGCCACATTGTGATACCCTGAAGGCTGAAATGAATATCTATGAAATGGTATTTTTTGTTCTGTGTTTCTGTGCCATTATTATTAACCCTTAGTGCTCCGCTACGAAGCCGTCCATCATTTGTTCCGTAACTCCGTAAGCTCCGCTGCAGAGCCCAATGTTTTTAGCATTAGGCTTGGAATCGTCGGCATTGGCAATTGTTATCTGTAGTTAAAACATGTTCAGTCTCGCTACTGTTACAATTAAAACATTATTTGACCCATTTTATGGTTAGCAACATGGAGAAAAATAATTATTGTGATGAGAATATAGAGTTGAGTGATAGTGAAAATGTGTTTGATTTTTTATTGCTAGAAGATATTGTGGAAGACAATGTTGATTATAATTCTGACACTTCTCAAGTAGTGGTTTCAAAATTATACTACCAAAGAGACGACGAATGGTAGTTATTGAAAGTGAAAGTGAAAAGTCGCCGTAAGGCTTAGATGAATGGCGCGATGTCATGGAAGAATTACATATTCCAGATAGAATACATTTTAGTGTATCGCCAAAGGTCATTGGACAACAAATTCCTACAAATATTGTACAGCTGACACAATATTTCAAATTATTTTTCACAAACGAACTGGTAAATGAAATTATAAAAGAAACCAACAATTACGCAGAAAATGTTTTAAAGAATAAAGAAATATCTAGTAATTCTATTTGGAAAACACGGAGTGCGGTGGAAGAGGATGAGTTTTGGGCTTTTATTGGAGTTATTATCAATATGGGCACGATACCCCTGACAAATATGCAAGATTATTGCTCAGTTAAAGAGAATAGTCACATCCCTTTCTTTGGTAAAAGATTTACAAGAAAGATTTATACAGATATTCTGGATGCTGCTTTCCGCTGCAAAAATGTGCCGAAGTTACTGGTAGGCAGTGGGACAAAAACGTGTAGAGCGCTAAGGGTTAATGTCTGTGAAAAAGGCAGTGCTCATTCTAGATGGTGTTGATGGTGAAACTGATTGTGGTTCCCAAGCTGTACAATCATAGTAGGTGTGAAGGCCTGAGCAGTGGTTGTTGGAGAGGGCCCTGTTTGGTGAAGGAAATAAGGGGCTGCCAAATACTTCATCTATCTGCTGAATACAGTGTAAGGCCAAGCACAAGTATATCTGAGGATACAATTTATTGGACTCTATTCAGTATAGAACTCTGCTGTAGATTTTCGTCATATGAGCCTCTTTAAATCATCATCAGCAGCATTTATAACTGTCACAAGCTCATGAACATTGTGATTGAACCATGCTTCAGTGGAAAAGATTTGCCTAATTAGATGAATCGCAATTTCCTTTGTGCTGTGTTGATTCATATGTCAAGGTATGCCATCTTCATGCGAACAGTTAATTGATACTTATGTGTACAGTTAATTGATACTTGTATACAAACAAAGAAAGCAGATAATCAAAATCAAGTAAGCAGATAATCAAAATGTATGCACCTCTCCTGCAATCAGTTACACAACTGAGAGAACTGTTTTCCTTCTGAGAAACCTCCATATTATACAAGGGGTATGTCACAGCTAGATGAGTCACAAACTCTTTTTCAGCTGGAATACTGGGCGACAAACTCCAAAACTTAGCTTCAGCCCATTGAACGTAATTCCACTTAGGAGGTGTAAAAGAAATCATTTATGTCTGGAGATCCGGGTCTCACACCGACTCTTAACCTCAGACGAGAAAAACTCCACAAAAAACCCCACCTACATAGCCAGGCCTGAGGGGTCACCCACTCTGTTCTCAGCTTTCAGTGAAGGTGTGACCTGAAAACCTGAAGGACTGATTGGTTGTTTAAATGCTCCCGCCAGTACTACTCGGGCAGCGCGTCACATCAGGACATTACCTAACAAACTCGGTGCCATCCCACAACAAGCCACAGAAACATCTGTTCTACGTCTTATGCCCCCCCCCCCCCCAGATTAGATCGTAGAGACGATCCAACACCGAGTTCTGGAATCTCCAGGTTCATGATTTTATCCCCATAATATTCGAACTAAAAGAGCAAAATAAATGAGTCGTATTAGATACATTTAATTAAATTATTACATGCATTATTGCAATAATTTATTATATGCATTAAATTATTATTACATATATAAATTGATTATATTATTCAATGTATTATATGTACACAGCATCGAGATTTGCCGATTTTGCCTCATGCAAAGATTTCCGGTGTTAGAATCACTGTTGCTGTAAAATTAACAGCTTTTCTTTATTTTTCTGTATATCATACACAATCATGTCTCAACTCCATATTATTCTGCTATAAATCAAGGAGTAGCACCTGCCACCATCTTTTCAGAATTTGTGCTACCGTCAATGCAACGTGTTTACGTTTTTCTACGTTGCAAGGAGTAAAATCATGAGTGCGTTTCTTATCTGTCATTGTATTAGAAGGGGCTGAAATTTAAAATATTCTTAATTGATCCACAAAATATCCGGATTTAAAAAAAAAAAAAAAAAAAAAAAAAAAAAAAAAAAAAAAAAAACAGTACTAAGCAATCTCGGGAAGTAACAAAGCTCAGAAAATACAATAACTTGAACGAAGAGTTGAGTGAATCGTCTGCTTTTTTACCTCAATGCAGATTAGTGGGGGGAAAAACTTCTATCTTATTTTTTTAAACTTTTTTATGTCAATTATTTGGTATTTCTGTTATGACTTATTATTATTCGGTAATTTTTTTTTCTTCGTTATTTCGTACTCAATGTTGTGGTTTCCGGAACCTATAAACTGAATGTTTATATTTTGAGAGGCAACGCGGATTTTCGGTATTTGACTGTATTACTTTATGAATATTGTTTCTGAGAATAACAGCATCTTTGAAAGATTTTATTATTCTGTGAAACAGTAAGCCATATGCAGAAAGCTGCAGCTAAATGTTTTCGTTTCAAAGAAAAGCAATAACTTTCATGCTTCCATGTCACTCATGCGCATCATTCAACGAAAACAAAACCTTAAGAATCCCACCTAAATGTCTTTACGCCAAGAGAAAATGGTGTCATCTGAAAATATGTCAATGACAAGTATGGAATTTTTCCCATGCGCGCGGCACGGTACAGAATGCTTATATGCATCTGGGGCACTACTTGTAGGTCACCAACCATCTTAATGCAATCTATGGGAAATGCATGGCTTCTGCATCTAAATCTAATGCAGCCTTCCTCTGAACACTTACCGTAATATTTTAATTATAACAAGGAAATTATTGAATTATTTTATTTTAAAAATGGTTAAAATGTTAGAAAAATACATTTTTTTGAAAGAAAATTTCCTTTAAATTTTTATATATTTACAAATTTATTACTTAGGATCATTTGGCATATGAAAGATGATGAATTTGAATTTAACTAATCTTTAATATTACTAATTGCAACATAAAATGATCAGAGTTATGAAAAAACAGTTCACTTGCATAAGAATGTTATAATTTTTTTACATTCAGTGCTAATAAATTAATCTGAAAAGAAAATCAAATCTGAACTGCTTTATAATTAATTAAAAAGAGATAAACAATGAAAAGAATTAACATAAATAAAAATAATAAAGCATTTGTTAAAATTCTATGTTTTTTAATTATAGACATACATAATTATATGTACTTAAGGTAATATGCAGTAAATTTTCTTTAGGTTCTAAGTGCGACATTATGATAATTGTGCTAAAAGTTTTACTTTGTGTATTAATTATTCTATCAATCAAAATGTTGATGCAGAATGTGATGAGTTTTTAGTGCCAATCTGGCAGTTAGAAATTCATAAAAGTACTTGATCTGTAACATGAAATAATCTTTTCTGAAAAACATGGAAAAGCAGAATATAATTACAAATAATTTAAGAGGGAAAAACTGGAGATGAATATAATTTATCATAATTAAAATTTTTTAGAAATTATTTTCATTGATAGATTGCATGTACTTATCTTTGAATAATTGAACATACATAGCATCTAGTAGAAGCTGGCTTTAAAAATAAAAATATTTGTATCATCAAATAGAAACTGTCAATTTCCTCTTCAGTCACTTTTTTTCTCCAGACTGGGTCATTTTAAAGTTTCCTGAGTTTCTTTTTTAAAGTGTTCAAACTATTTCATAACTAAGTACAAATTGGTGCTGCAAAATCTTGGCACTATGTGATTTAAGCATACAGTATTTGGCATAAAATCATTAGTAATTGAAATAATTAATTCTCAAAATTTTTATTGCAAATATAATATACAAAAATTTAAAAAAATTTTTTTTTGAATAAATCATCAAAATTACATTTTGATGTTCTTCAATGTTATTAATAAACTGTACTGAAAGTAATAGTCACCACTAAAATAAGTTCCCAGTTTCTTATGATTCATGTTATCATGTTATACTCTCCGTTAATTGTGTGTTACTTAACAGTTAATATATCCACTCAAAGAAGCTGTGATAGGTATTGGATCCTCTTTGGATGTAATTTTTGAAGGTGGACCAAGCCCTTGGCCCAGATGTCAAACACATTATATTGAAAGTAAGCATTTAATTCAAATACTTTTTGTTTTTCATATTTGTTTATTATGTACATATAGAAAAAGTAAACTTTCTGAGCTCTTCATTTACAATATCTTGTATTATTCTGATGTAAATTCTAAAGTGTGTTGATAAATTTTGAGCAGTACAGTACAGTCTTTAATCCGGACTCGTTTGGACTTCAGCAATTCTGGATTAGGAGTTTTTCCGGATTATAGATCATCAGTTTAAATCTGGTAAGATGGCATGCAGAAATTATAAAATTAAAAATATGAAACCGTAATTTATGAAATAAAGAGCAATTATCATCTAAAGGGTATCAAAATTTACAGGGGGAAAAAAAAAAAAAGAAGAAGAAGAAGCTTAATATTTATTTGTTTACTTTATCAAACATTAAGTTGTTTAAGTTGCTTCATTTTTTGTACTAATACTTTCTCTTTAATTCTATAAACAGACATAATTTCTTGTTCAGTTACAAAGTTCCACTGTTCAAGTCCTGTAATTGCTGTGTCGAGAATACCGACTGACTTGTCAATCGAAATTTTTTTGTTTTCGATAACCTCTCTATCACTTTCTTCACTATCAGAAGCGTATGTCATATACTTTTGACTTTCCAGTGTCGTACTCCTCGCAAAAATTTGAGACGGATATGCCTTTATCCATTTTTTGCAGCAATTCCACTTTTTGTTTGATGAACATCGAAACATGCTTTCGTTTTGTAGATCCTTTGGCAGCTCCAGAATCAGAAACTCTTTTTGACATAATTGAAAGTTCAAGCTTACTTTTTATAAAATTGCTCTACAGTCTGCAAAAAATAATAAGCCGGTTTCAATTAGAAGGTTAAGGAACAGCGCAATGTCCAACATTAACTAATAAAGATAATTAGATAATTTTAGCCTAGCTTATACCATCCGTTATACATTAAATGCGCATGCGTAAACATATTATGCGCATTTGTAAACGTATTATGCGCACGCGCAAAAAGTTTTTAGCTTTGAGGTCCGGATTATGGACATCCGGATTAAAGACTGTACTGTATTAAGTTTTAGGCCTTTGATCATTGTACATGAAACTTGCAGCTGAGTATTATCAAAATTAACACTCATTTTTTTTTAAATAAGAAATTTTCCGATTTATGTTTTTTTGTGTGTTTGTTGTGTATCTAAACTTGATACTGACTTCTCTTAGGTTATTTGTTTTGTAACGATTATTGAAATTATTTGATCAGCGTAAAATGTAAACAAGAAAATATTTTCTATTTTACCATAAAATATGTTATTTATTATGACCGAGGAGTCAAAGAGTACTAAGGAAAGAGAATGCCTTCATAGAGGACCTTTTTAAGAAACATTAGAAAGTCCTCTATGAATGCAATGTATTCATATTGCATATCACGCACTTTGCATAAAATTATGAATCATCTTATGTATATATATATTTTTTCTTGTTTATCTCAAAATGCTGTATTTATGAGTTGAACATTTTTTGCCATGTAAGGCAAATTTTTTTTTTTTTCCCCCCATTTTTTATGTAATTTTTTTTATTTGTAGTTGGTCCTGATTCGGAATATATTGATGTTACAGTATTAAAAAACGAATCTGAAGTTTCAGGCAAGTAAAATATTTTGTTAAAATAAACTGATACGTGGAATTGTTATTTCTATTTGTAATTAATTTTTCCCATTATATTTGTTTTAGGTATTCATAAAGTCAAAGCATTTTGCAATGGATATGGCACAGAAGTGAGTTAAGTTTTTAATAATTTTGTAATGATAATGAATGAAACATATCTCAACATTTAAGTTTGAAATGATGTGAATTAGATTACATTAATTTTCTTTTTCAGATGTTTACACTTAAAGTTGGAAATTCTCCTTGTGAAACAAATTTACATCCAGCTGTAAATGAAGCATCTGTTGGGTATGCAGACAACTTAATATGTATTAAAAATCCATGAAATTTAGAAATTTGTCTTTCTTTGCCTAATTAAGAAAGTATCAGTTTATGCTTTACTATGTATGAAATATTGTTTGTCCTGTGTACTTATTTTTTTAAATAGCAATATTTGCATATCTTTTTAAAATATTACACTTGCATTTAAGAAGGGTCTTGTAAGTCTTCTTTTATTGCAACTAACCTGAAGTTTATATTGCTTTCCGCTTAGTGCAGTCTATAGCTAAAACAGGGTGTTCAGCTTATAGCTGTAAAAAAGGAAGAGCTCCCAGTATCAGTTGGGCCAAGAATTTTTTGGATATGAAATTGTGTCCTGATGCAAAATACTTTGTTGTTATACATCACAAAATAAGAGGCATTGGCTCCCTCACTGTCACGAAGAACTTTAAAATACTTTTAAATGACCGTCCATAGTTAATGTGACATATATCCAACCTGTACTTCAGCTTTGTCCAAGTTTTAGACTGCAGGGTAGGCATGATGCTGTGAATTCTATGTTGACTTCTCCTTTTTAGGTTGTTCAGGTTGTGCAAAGGTGTGAAATATGCAGAATTCTTAAGGTAACCTGAAGGGAAAAAAAATGTGGTGGGGAAAGCCAAGTTGAATGTGGAGGCATGTCAAGAAATACTGAATTTCATCCGATCCGTTATCCTGGTAAATGTGTATGCGGAAAAACATATAAATAGAACATATAAACAGGTTTGTAGAATATAGTGGGGTGCTGTCCTCTGAAAAAATAGTACCTAGAAGAAGTTGATGCATGACCAAAACATTTCAGAATACCACGACATACATTCACTTTTTAATGAGTTATTCTCGCTCTTGTGAACCACATAGATTTTCTCTATCCAGATCTGACAACTGTGTCTGCTCATATGTCTACTAACATGTGAAATTTCATTGGGAAAACATGCAACTGCTAGGAATTCTTTGTTCTCTTCAATTTTCAGTAGGATTCTTTAATAAATTTGGCAAATAATTTTCTATTTTGTTTATGATTGGGATAGATACAGTGGTATATCTAAATCTGGTAAGCTCACAATTGGAGGCATTTGTCCAGGAATAGGGAGTTCATGGATAATGCATCTTTTCCAATGGATATCCTTGAACTTCTCTGGAAAATCATGGAAATTCTCTCCACATTGTCCACATTCCTCTTTGATTGCTTTTCATGCATCGCTACAAAATTTGCTAGGGTTGTCCTAAAAAAAGTACATTGCCTTAGGATCGCAGACCTCAACTCAGCAAATGATAACGTGCAGAATACCTTTTGTTTTGGAATCCATTCAGCCATGTTTTTATTACTCTGCTATGTGTATGCATGCATAGCCTTTTAGTATTTTATGTAAATGGCAACAAATAGTATTATCATGCATATTTAGTTTTCGTTTGTGCCATTTATTCATATTTTATCATGCTTGTTTTTTACTTCCTTGTACCAAGTAAAGGAAGTATTGCAGTTGTGAAAATTTTTGGGTTTCAAATTTCAACAGAAATATTCATTTTTGACTCTCTTTCCCTCCCATCTTATGACATCTGTATGTACAGACAGAATAAAGGAGCCTTTATTCTAAAATGGATTTTTTTTTTTTTTGCGACATCTGTACGTATGCATGTATCTTGCATAACTCAAAAACAATTAGCTACAGCAAGTTCGAA
Source organism: Stegodyphus dumicola (assembly GCF_044657685.1). Classification (NCBI taxonomy): domain Eukaryota; kingdom Metazoa; phylum Arthropoda; class Arachnida; order Araneae; family Eresidae; genus Stegodyphus; species Stegodyphus dumicola. The sequence goes on along the minus strand of NC_140771.1, from coordinate 126,603,007 downwards.
TTTTGCAAATGAGACTGCTATAACATAAAGCAGTTTTTTTGAAAAAACACAATATAATCATGGCTAGTATTTCCGTGCCTAAAGCTGCTGAATAATTCTCGGTAAAGACATAAAGTACGAAATTTAGAACCAATTTTTCACAAAGGAGGGGGCCTTCTCTCATGACATCTGTATGTACAGACAGAATAAAGGGGCCCTTTATTCCAAAATGGATATTTTTTACGACATCTGTAAGTATGCATAACTCAAAAACAATTAGCTGTAGAAAGTTGGAATTTTGTAAATGAGACTGCTATAACATGAAGCAATTTTTTTGGAAAAACACAATATAATCATACCTAAAGCTGCTGAATAATTCTCAGTAAAGACATAAAGTACGAAATTTAGAACCAAATTTTCACAAAGACCAAAAATTGAAATTCATAAGTAATAAATTTCATAAAACCCTATAAATGTTAAAACTAAAATACTTAAAACATGTAATACCCTAATTAAAAAAATCAATGAAATTTAGAGAATAAGAAAGAAGAGGTATTCAATCAACTTCAATGCCACTTTGTCAGGAGTAGGAACAGTGAAATCTCTCTGCCATAAAGAAATCCTTGCTTTTCTGCATTCAGAACTAGCCTATGAACCAATTCAACACATTTTAATTATATTAGTTCACCCGAAAATTCTGGTCCCTTCCCAAAGCAAGGAAAAAATGTAAATTCTAATCAGAATTTTATCTTTAAGCAAAGGGAACTCGTATCCAAAGAATAGAAAACATAAGTGAGTCCATAAAATATTTTAATGAAAATTTCAAATCAAAATTTTACCTTTAAATAAAGAGAACTTATCCAAGGAATTGAAAACTTAAGTAGTAAAGTTATAAAACTTTAGTGTTAAACTTAATCCAAATGGAATTAAAATATAGACTCGCAAGAAATAATTAAAAACTTTGAGTACTTTCAATTAGAACAGATCCCAAACTATGGAAAAGATCTTTACAATTAGTGACATTTAGGTCAGCCAGTTTGGCGTCATTTGCAAAACTAAAATTCAGTGGCAAGAGAGTAATCTCTCAAAAGGCAGAATTTTGAAACGAAAAGAAAAATCTTTTAAAAATTAGATCATTTAAAGTGATCAATGCAGTCAGTCTTCTGTAATAATGTGCATTTTCCCAAAAAATTGTTTGCTCTTTTTTTTTTTTTTTTTTAAATAGTTTTAATAACAAAATAATTTGTTTTTACTTATTATAATACTATACAATAATATATTGCTATATTTATTAATTTCATGTCTCGCATGTTTAAATTGCCAATTCTGAATTATAGCTAATTTTCTTTTGTAGAATTGTATGCGAGATTCCAGAATCAATTACTTTACGTCCAGTACTACCATTTATTCAAGGAAAAAAATGCCCTGCTATAGGAGAAAATTTGGTTGGTAAATATTTAAAAAAATATTTTGCTTCTGATTGTTATTTGCTTAATCATTTGTTATTGTTATGTCTAAAATATTTTAAATACATTAAAGCACAGAATTTCCTTTTAAATGAATTGAAAATTCATAACTCTTTTAATTGTTTCAATGAATTTAAAAGAGAGAAACGTCATCCCTCCACACATACATATACGCACAAAGGAAGTCAATAGGTGCTTTTTCTACACAAGTGAAAAGAATGCTATGGTAAGGGAAGTCTCAAAATGTATTAAATTATTTCGTGTCTTGCTAGATAATTTGAGTAATTACTTGGCTTATGTTTTATTTAACTGGTTTCTTATAGAGTACTTTGTAAAGAAAGTGTCTTATTTATGTTGGAAAGAAAATTACAAAATCCCTATACAACCAAGGAAACTGAAAGCATAACAAACTAGCAGTGTTTCCTAAATTTAGCCATAATGTACTATGTAAGATTGTGCAGTACTAGTGGAATAATATTACAGAATAATATTCATGCTTGTCATTGAAGATGGGAATTATTTATAATTATATTACTTATAATTATATAATTTGGTTTATTATTATATAATTTGGTTAAATGGCCAGGGTGGACTTCAGTGCATCTTTGATTGAGTTAATACTAATCTTCAGCACATTCCAATATTTTAGTTATTACTCTGCAATTTTTTATTTTAATTGTAAAAAAGCTTTTGCATGTGTGTAAATCTACTGAAATTATTTATTGATCTTACAGAGGCTACAAACCAAAAACCTGCTTGAAGGTTATCATGAGAAAAGAGATTATTCTGATGCATTATGATCTTGCAAACAAAAGTAGAACATAAACATAAGTTAGAATACTGAAACTTTGTTTTTTTTTTTTTTTTTTTTTTTTTTTTTTTTTTTTTTTTTTTTTAAGGTATTTGGAATTTTATGGGAAATTTAAAGAACAATATTCAGAATGTAGATATTGAGAAAGGACTATAAAAATGGACTATTTTAAGGTTCAAAATATGCTATATGGTCTCCTGTTTATGACCAAATAAATTGAATGTATTAAAAAATGAAAAGGAATTTTACATTGTAGTATAAAAGATTAGATATTTGGGTAGGGAGTATAATCTAGCTTTTTATTTGTGATTTTGCATCAGATTTACTTTAAACACTGAGTTTGAGTAATCATTCAGGTGTATGCTCAAATTAATCTCTTTAGAATCTGGAAATATTTTAAAAGAGAGAGGAGTATCTGTTTGCCAACATTAAAGTTATAAAATAAACCAGATTCACATCAGAGGATAATTTCATGGTTTTTAACAGGTTGCTCATGAGTTTGCTGCATCTTCAGAGATATGTATTCTGTTATATACTACCATGATAAAAAGTATAGGGAATGATTCATTTAAAATATACTACCTGCAAGAAATTTTTCGCAAAACTTTTTCAGAAATTGATAGAAAATTCAGGGATATTGAGCAATCTATACTTCATCGTTTGTAATAAATTCATTTACAGTGAAAGAAGAAATTCTCGCTATATAGCTTTCCCTAAGTGACAAATGTTAATTGAATAAGGATTGTACATTAAATTTTCTTTTGCAACAAGCACTATCAAAAAATAAGAATTTTTTAATGGTATAGAATCTTTAAAGAAGTCAGAGAATGTGTTGCAAATGAACTATGTTCCATCTGTTTCTACTAATAAGCAGTATGCCAATCAAATCAGAGATTTTGTACTCAGTAGCTGTTATTTAAAAATTAGGGATGTCAATGATAAAGTATCCATGTTCCAAAAATGCTGAATTTTCCCCAAAAAATAAATGCATTCTATTTTAAGGTCGGTCTAATGGTTAAAAAATGAAATTGAATGTATTTATGTATATGCATATATTTGAAAAGGGTGTCAAAGGTATCTGTCTGCTTATTTTACATCACTTATGCTTCAATATATTGTGTGACACAGTCTAAGAAATCATTTTAAGGCATGCAAAAGTTAGGCTTTGCATGCCTTAAAATGATCTTGTCCCAAGACTTAGAAGTTACAGCCCTATAGATATCTTTTACATTGTCAGAAAAAGCCTTTTCAGTTGTAATTTCACTTATGAGAACAACATAGTTGTAGGAGAATTTATTTGAGAAATATGATAGATAAGTAAGCAAACACGTTTTGGCCCAAAATTCTTGTACTTGTTTGCCGAGTCTAGTGCATTATCGTCAGAAATTGCTTAATATAGAGATTGGACTCAATAAATCCTTCTTCCCTCTAAATTTTAAAAAACTGCATGAGCAATTTGTCCCTTAGACAAAAACGAAATGCAGTTTCCCTTGCTTTCATAGAAACGTACCAAGGTTATTTTCACTTTTGACTTTTGAAAATGAAATTTTTTCCTTTAATTAATGATGAACATTTGGTTTTCTTTTGTGCAATCAGAGCTGGAGTATCCTGTTTCTTCCTCAGCAGTAGTCAATTTTAATATATTTTAATTCCTATAACTTCAAAAAGTCAGTTTGCATACTGAACATGATCATGTTTTTGATTATTAAAGAAAGAAGTGGCACAAACTGGAAAGGGAATTTTCTCTTGCTTAACTTTTTCTTGAACATTTACTTTTCTCTTTGATAGCACTAGATTGATGTTCCATCATTTTCACATTCAAGCAATAATCTTCTTTCAATAATTTTTCAAGCAATAATCTCTGGCTTTTGCAGTAAGCACCTTGTTATGAGAGAAATAAGGTCCAGACTTAATTTTCATCTTCATTCATTTTCTGCACCATTTTGAAATCTTGCATAGCACCTGAATATTTGTGTGAGGGATGAACAAATTATCATTATACACTTGTTTCAAAATTCAGCTACATTACTTGTGCTTTTTCTGAATTTAAAACAAAATTTAATATCTGCTTCATGTTGTTTATGTAATAATGTTATCTCAATAAAAAAAAATGTCGTCACGGAGCATGATGAATAATCACATCATGGTTTGTGAATTTCACTGGAATATTCCTGAATCATAAAAAAAGGCTGGTGGGTGACAAGTGTTGCTTCATAGATGACATTTCTAGGCTGGTGTGATGAAATTACTCTCATCATTTAATTTCCAGGTTATGTATATAGAGGTATAGAAATGCTACCTTGAATCTGTGTATAAAATATTTAGAAAAAAAATAATAATGCAGTATTCATTAGCACATTGAGTTATCTTCGGATAATATAAATAAAAGGGGGAACAAATCCAAGGAAGAAACTGACCTATTCATTTCCCATATTTAAACTCTATTCAAATTCTTTGGAATGTTTAAATTACTAGATTATATAATACTATTTACTTGCTAAAACTTTTGATGAAATGGTAAATGCATTTAAGGAATGATGCAATTTCTGCAAAATCTTTTTAAAACTCATATAATTCTTAATTTTTTTATATCGTGCAACAATTATTAAATATTTTTCCTTTTAAGAATTTTTATGCACTGAAAAGACAAATTATTATACAGACATACGATATGACATGTAATTGAGCATACAGTGGTACCAATGACCTGCAAGCTGCTAGTTATCATCAGTACTACAGAGTGTAAATAACGGATCCTCAATGAGTGCACCAGTGATTCTTATCATGGCTAAATAATGATCTAAATTAATTTGAATTGTAGCTAAATTGTCAGTGCTTACAAGGCTAGATGCTCTATTGATTCAGCAACTACCGAATTATTGGCTATATTGTGGAGTGTTGTGGAAACACACCAACAGTACCTCAAAAGTGGGAAAATCAGTATGAATCGTGCAAAATGTGGTTGTGAACCAGTGATCAATGCACAAGGTGCTAGGATTGCATGTTATATCGACAGAAAGAAGTGCAATCAGGTTGTGAGAGATTATAATGCTGGTGCTTCATTCATTGTTTGCACAAGAACTCTATGTTATGAACTGTTGTAACTCAGCTGTAACAATTGAGGGCCATCTCAGGTTCCACTGCTAATGTTACTGGTTGCTGCTGCTGCGTTTTTATCAATTTGCAGATCATCTGAATGGTAGAAGATTTGAAATGTATCATCTGAAATTCCAGCTGCCGAGACAGGTGGCAAAGCTTGCGTGTAATGCAAACAGAACCTAGCAGTGCATTTCTTGTGTTGGATATGCATTGTGCAAGCCTTTAAGTTTTTAATTAATGGTCTCAAGCTGCATTTTCCAAATACCTAGTCATACCTAGTGCTGGTTCATGAAAGCAAAATACCATGTTGCAGATAAACTTAGCACGTAACCTTTCAGGTACTTCAACATCGTGAAAAAATACTATATCATTAAAGAAATAAATTAGATTCTCATATGAAAACCATCTTGTTCAAGTTTTTCAAATGTTAATTCATAATACATCTCATGCTTAAACATATTAGACTGAATTATAAACCAAGTATAGTTAATCAGGTAATCTGAGAAAAAAACTAAACCTAGTAAGCAAAAAAATATATACGCTACATTCAGAACTCTAAAGATTTTAACATAAACATTTATCGCAAGGCCTGCCGAGAGGAAAAATATCAAAATATCACGGCTGCAGGTGCACGATTGCCAGAGATCACGTAGTCATTTTATTTTCAACCAGCAATGTCCAATCCAGCATTGGTAAGAACACAATTAGGAGCTTTTGTACATTCTTATGGAAATGGAGTGAAGCACTGTCCAGTTAAAAAATGCTGTCATCATAATTGAGGTTCAGCTAGGATAACAACCAGGTTTCCAACATGTCTAGAAATGAGTCACTGATCACAGCTCCTTCTTCAAAGGAAAACGGGCCATGCACTTTCTCGTAGGACACCACCCAGAAAACATGCACGAAACTGATACTGCACTGAAATCACAGAACTGGATACCTAAAAATGGAGCTCACAGAAAGCCTTTTCCTGTTGTGTCATCATCTTGGAAACTGACGCTGCATAGATTTATTATTAAATTTTTAAAACCACACCATTCATTTGTAAACACTTTGTAGTATAATTTGTCAATAGAAGATGTCAAAATTTAGTAATCTAATGTCTTCATAGAGGACACTTGATACCAAAACTTATCACTGATTAATTTATTTTAGCTTCTTTTTTAATGTTATGTGTAACGCCACCAAAAGCTGATTAGGCTTGACTAGAGTTTGACAGCAGACTCGGCCATTGTTTTTGTATGAGAGTGACAACACCGAGTCTGGACTAAAGTGGGAAAACATTGCTAATGTCTACTGTGATATTGCAATTAACCTTTAGTGACGACAGAACGTTATTCACACTCTCAGTGATTATTTGTTAGTTATGAGTTCAGATACTGTATGAATTTTTTGTACTTATTTATTATTAATTATAATATTTTATCACATCTAATTATCAATGGGTAAATGGTTAGTAAAACAACAAGAAAAAATTGCTAGTTTATAACTGATAAATAATCAAATGATGTCCAAACAGGAACAAAAGACCTTCAAAGTGTCACTTGGAATTAAAATGTTTGAACTACAACAACAAGCCAATAGATTTCCTTATAAATGAAGAGGAAAAAATTAATACAGTGGGTACCGCTTAATACGATCATGTCCGTTCCAAACTTATTTGATTTTATAAAGTGGTTAGATTTTATATGCGGTGCTGGGCTACAAGCAGAATTTTGTTTCAGTTAAGGATACATGGTTGGATATTTTCAGGGGTGGGGGATATAAAAATAAAACAGACTTATTTTATATAAGGTTTCAATAAATTTTTATGAATAAAATGTGCACATACCTGAACCCTCTCTTTCCTTGTATAGGCCCCTGCTGTTGAGATTAATTCTGCATTTCTATATTTATTCTGTTTAATATATAAATTACATACATTTTTGTAAGAAAACTTTCATTACTTTTTTCCATAGATGGTAAAAGCAGTCTTCATTCAGAAAAATTAATTATATCAACATGTTATACATGCCAGTACAGTATGTAAGCATGTCATACATTATTTAAAAATTTCTCTCATTCGAGTTTGCTGCATATTTCTTCTTAGTAGCTTTCCAACAGCTGTTTCCAAGAGATGGCATTGCTTGTAACTTCCTGCATCTCCACCTTTAAGTTTGAGCATTCTCAAAATTTTTATGCTTGTCGAAACTCTGGTGCTGTTGGTATAGGATCCCAGGGTTTGTAGCGGTCCTTACAAGTGCTAATAAGTCCTTATATTTGAAAATAAAATATAAAGGCCCTTATAGGTGCTTACTTTTTCTTTAAAGCCCTTATTTTTTGTTTTTTGCTTTTAGTGCTTTTTTTTATAAACGTGCATTTTTTTCCCGTACCAAAGCCGAAACTAAATAAACAACTTTTCTTCTTTATATGCAGCGTCAGATGGTGAATCATACTCCCGGAAATTTATTTTCCCCCCTTTCTCCTCTGCATTAACGTAACCTATGGTGCACGCGAGAGTACAGACAGGTGCATGTCGTTCTATTGGTTAAAGAATTGCGAAAACGGTAGAAAACTCCGGTACATTCGGTATTCTTTTCCTTCCACCCAAATACTACACACGTTTGAATTTCTATCAAGATTTTAATAATTTGCATTCTTGTTCCGCGTGGTCAGTTCACATTTGTGTTTATTATGATCATTATGCTTTTATTATGAATATATGCATGAATATTTATAATAATATAGTTGCAGTAACTGCTGAAGTATAGATAAACTTCCAAAAATGGGTGTGTTTTTACACAGATTAGCTTTCTAAGGAATAATATTTGGAATGGCTTAAATTAAAGGAAAGTAATCTAATAGTCAAAAAAATTTCATTTTTTATTTATTTATTTTTTTATTGTGCCAATACATTATACAGTACGGAGGTTGGAAGGTTCTCCCCTTTCTCCGCAAAACCTCTAATATTGAAGTAGCAGACTTTTTTTTTGTCACTGTCCAATCTGGATTGAATAGGACTAAAATTTTTGTGGTCTACCCATCCGAAGCGAAGATTGATTCTATTCCGGAAATTTAACGCAGTCTGTTGAAAATTAGAATCAGAAACACCCCAGATTAGTAAGTCTCTTTTCCTTTATTTAGTTCTTTATTCTCCGAATACCGGCAGCTGTTGATTCCGATTGTGTAATATCACATGTGGAAGAATTTCGCCGCACGTATTGCACAATAACGTTTGCGGTATTTTGCAGAGATAATTAATTTTGATGTTCAGTCTGATATTTGTTTATGAACACTTAAAAGAGTTTTACTGTGCTTTCTAAGAATATTTCTCAGTTCCGTTGGTCTATTTTTATATGATGCACATATTGAAATGTCAAAATCATTTATTTAGTCGAGAAATCTAAAGAACGGCTACAATCTCTCCCCACTCCTCTTTTTCCAGTTACTATCTGGAATATTCGGCAATTTCTGAGTGTGCGGGTTAGTTGAGCTTTTACAGTTAAAAGATGACTGCATGAAACAATTTCCTGTCTTCTGATTTCAGAAATGTGCTTCTTTTTTACTTAAATTACTTTCCTTGGAATATATGTTAAGGGAAAACTGTTATGCAATGAAAATTTAGAAAATGTTCAGAATTTTGATTCAAGTTAAATTATTTAAATATTAATATGAGTGGAAAAATAAATTGTATTTATTATTAGGTGCCAAACGAATACAATTAATATGGCTTATTTTCTATATTTTGAACTGAAATTTCATCATTAAATCTTGTAATATAGTTTAGTTCTACAGAGTTTTTTTCCCTCTCATTGTAAACTAATTTTGTAAATTGAACTGTCATTTATTTTTTTTTTTTTTTTTTTTTTTTTTTTTTTTAAGTGGTACTATTCTGTTTTGAGGGCCTTAACAAAATTGCAGCGAAAATGTATGCACAAAAGCGCCAAATCTAGCAAACGTGCCCCCACTCAATCATGTTTAGCCTTTTTCATATAAATTATAATAATAAAAAAGTATTATATGAAATTAATCTTTCATCTAAATTAAAACGTCAATCTTAGATAGTTATTTACCATTATACTTCCTTTCTTGCCGCAATTATTTTTGGCAGCATTCGCATCAACAATAGTTTGGCGATTTTTTACGGCTCTCGAAACCTAATAGTACCAAAAAGGTTAATTGTTTTCCATGGTTGAGGTTATGCTCATTCTCTTAATAAATATTGCATTGCTCATATTTTAAATTACAAGTCTAATATTTCTTTTAAGGTTATGCAGTTGTGTATAATGTAATTAGACAGGTGCTTATTTTTTCCTTAAAATGTGCTTGAAAAGTGCTTATAGGTGCTTATTTTTTTAATTAAAATGTGGCTACGAACCCTGAATCCGGATTTTCGTCTTTGGACTGACTTTCATCTTCACTAATCTCTTTGTTTTCTCTGATAACTTAAGTGATTTTTGTATCGCTCTTTTCATAGGAAGTCTGGATATTTTCATTGATTCCCAAATATTTGAGGAAAGTTTCATCGTGCATCTTTTGATGGAGGATTTCTCGCAACATAGTAGCATGCCTCTTCCTGCCATTTCAAAACCACTCCAAGAGGGCAGTTTTTACATCAGTACACTTTTCGCTTCGCTTCTGCTTACGTGAGACATTTGCACTTGCCATCAGTTCATCCAAAATTGCCTTCCTTCTTTTCAACCATGTACATAATGCAGATTTTGGAACTTCGAGCTGTACAGAAGCTTCACATTAACTGCATTTTTTGGTAAAGCATCATATTGCCTCAACAGCTCTTTATATTTTAAGCTTAAGTCTTTCTGTTTAGACATTGAGGTATGACCAAACAACAACAGCACGATGTGGATGTGCAAAGTGTGTGAACAAAAAAGGGACTGTTTTCTATACAAATTCTCCCTCACACCTTTTTTAAATGTTTCCCCTTTCCCCCAATTGGTCTAAGCCAGTTCTGACAAATCTCTTGTGACCTATCCCTTCCCGTGATTGGTCCGGATAAGGAAATTCTAGCATTTGCACCTGCACTTGTAAAATTGAATCGCTTGAAACACAGACTTGGGGTAACAATTATAGATAAAAAAAACTGTATCATTTGCAGTTCCATGTGCAAAAGTGAATCGACTTTGAAAAAAATCACTAAACTTGAAACACAAACTTGGGGGTTTGACTTTACAATTTTAAAAGCGATTTGATGTTATTAAGCAGTTATTTTATAATGAAACTGTATTCATATGATTCCCTTTGCAGAACATTTTGATATCCTTTAGATCATAATTGCTCTTTATTTTATAAATTACAGTTTCATATTTTTAATTTGATAATTTCTGCATGCCATCTCATCAGATTTAAATTGTTGATCTATAATCTGGAATTGCCGAAGTCCCGACGATTCCGGATTAAAGACTTTTGACTGTATTGTATTATAATATATATACTATATATAGTCTGTAATCATTTTAAATCAAATTGTATGCATGCTTTTTCTGTATTCCACTGCATATTATTTTCAAAAGCATTATCTTCAGTTAGTAGTTGTTATGTGTAAAATTGTTAACGAGGGTATAACACATAGATTTCTTCATTTGGTAATAGCTAAAATAAAAGGACTTTCCCCCTGCTATTACTTCTGATTTGTATGTATTTTACTTTTAGATTGCTATACTCGGTACAGAAGATTTGGAAGTGGAAGTTATTGTGAAAGATAGTCTGGGTCGAGAATTCCATAACATATCTTCGTTTGATATAAAATGGTATCTGTCTGATTATACATTGGCTTATTTTTCTAGTAATGAAGGTGTCAAGACAAGATTAATGAGTGTTCAAAATACTCATTTCAAAGCAAAATGTGAGTTCTAAATATTTACTGTCATGCTATTTCTTACTGCAATGGATTAAATTTTAATGAGCATTTTTTTGTGTATAGTATATTCTGTATAAATTTGTGATGTCTGCTTCTTTTTCCTGTAAGAGACTGGCATTTGTTCTGCATATAATTCTGTACAGAGTATTTATTCTTATTACCTTAAATGCATCACTTAGAGTCATTAAAAACAAGTTAAATTTCAAAATTTTTCGTAGTTGTAGTGCCCTATACTTTATTGTGTAAAATATGTTGTAGGGTTGAAAAGTATATTGCCTTCAAGTAAGGCAAATAATTATTCATTTATTCTTTAATTTAAAATAGTTAAAAATGTATCTTATTCTAACCAAAATACCAGGGATATTCAGTAAATAAGCTTCCTTTTATCTGTCTACAGAGAGTAAACATAATTTTATGGGAAGATTTGTTACAAAAGGTAGAGCAATTGTTTAATTATTTTTCAGCATAATCACCCATCAATTTAATACATTTTTAACGTCATGAGATTAATGTTTGAACCCTACACCATAGAATTATGCTGCTTAACATTGGAATTAATATGTGACAGCTGTCTGCACTCCTTCATTCCTTTGATAATGTTGTTTGGACTACAGTATCTTAAGACATAAGAAAAGATGGAAATTATGAGAGGTAAGATTGGAATTATGTAGTGGTTGTTCAAATACTTCTCATCAGAATTTCTCTGGGAGATCTGTTGTATAAGAAGCTGTATTGGTTCTGGGTGTTATCAAATAACAAAACAGTATTGGTGCTGAACACCATTGCGTGTTTCTGAATAGCCTGGCAATGTTCACCAAGTTTCACAGTAACAGTATGTGTTATCATTCTCAGTTCTAAATCAGAAAGCAGTTGTAAAAGTGTTTTCTGGCCCAAAACACTGTGCTGTGTTATAGGTACTGAGTGTTATCAAATAACAGAACAGTATTGATGCTGAGCACAATGTATTGTTTGTTTCTGAATAGCCTGTAGCAATTTTCACCATGTTTCACAGTAACAATATGTGTTGACATTCTGAGCTCTAAATCAGAAACCAGTGAGCAAAAATGGGTTTTTTCCCAAAACACTGTGATAGCATAATCTGCTTGAATTTAAACTTTATGAGATTTACTATGATGCCAACGCACTAATTGTTCCCAAACTTGGGCAAAGTATTCATCACCTTGGATAACATGGTCCAGGAATTTGTCATTCTCATCATGGTACTGCTGCCGAAATGTTGATGTGCTTTATTTTGTATTCAGACATTAGCTGTTTTAACAATCATCTTGACCAAAATTACAGATAAACAAATGCCTCCTGACTATTTCATGCAAAAAGATAAAGGAAATCTGAGGGAAATGCTCCATAAACCTTAAGCAAATCTTTAAAATTCACTGCTACACTTCTTCAAGGTTACTTCTAAGAGACAATACCTTCCCACTGTACCCTTCATCATGCACATTTTGTTACTGAACATTTACTGTACTAGCGACATAACATGTGCTTGCTTGTAACATTTTACTCATACACCAAATTTTTTGTTATACGATGTTTTGATCATTTGCGACATACAATCAATTGATCTGAAACTTTGATTGTGGTTTATGGTGTGGAAAGCAAATAGCCCTTCAGCTAATGCTAGCTGTTCCTCCGTTAATAATACATATTCGCTGACGAAACGTAACGTTAATGATAGAACACCGCCGAGTAAATCTAACTCGTTAAATTGCCTAATTTAGTTTACTCTGCATACATTTTATGTGTTTTTTTAATTATGTATTTTTTATTTCTTTATATTTACTATAATAATTAATAAATAATGGGTAATATATTTTTACACTACATTTAAAATAAGAAATGCGGATGTTTTCTAAAAAGCGGGACATTTTAAAAAATCGGTGGGACGCGGGACAGCCCTCCAAAAAGCGGGACTGTCCGACCAACATCGGGACGTGTGGTCACTTTTACACTAGTGGGCAATTTAAGCTTTAATGGTGGCAGTAGAGGCTTTTGTCCATCTGATGATGAAGGTCCATTCTCCTGCATGCAGCTCTCCTCTTTCCTTATATTTATACGAGTTTGCTACTTCTCTTAGATATTGTTCTGTGAATATAGCTCACATATTGTGATTGTCACATCTTTAAAAAGTGTGAGGCTAGAAGAAATTTTTTGGGAAACAAATTTCTCTTTTTCTACTGCTGAAGTATTTTTGCCGAAACAGTTTCCTTGGAACCGGTGTCCTGGCTAGCTAAGCAGGATATAAATTTTCTATCTCTTATAAATATAAGTAAATGGATAAATTCAACTATATATATTTTTTACTAAACCTCCACCACAGTCGTAGCTAGGGTTTTCAGCGCCCAGGGACAACTGAAGATTTTGCGCCCCCTACTGCGTGCCAAGGATGGAAAACATTTAATTCTAAAATGTCGTAACATCAGTTTGGCACCTCTTGGATTCAGTGCCCCCCCCTTGCACCCCCTCTAGCTACGCCCCTGGCCTCCACTCAGAAAATAACTTTGCATTTAAGCTAAATTATGTTACTGCGAAACCAGTGGGCGGTAAGGAAATTTTACTATCACCGAAGTGGTTGGTAGGTATATATAGGTTGACTATCTCTGGTCTAAAACTTTTGAAAATCAAGAATTTTACTAAATTCTGTAACTACAGTAGGTTTTCTTTGATCTTAATGAATTTAAGAAATGCTTCTAATCAGGAAATCTGGTGTTGTTCTAAAACTTTTGTGACAACTGATGTTGCTAGAAAGATGCTAAGATAAACTTCTGACCTTTTTTTTCCAAAACTATCCGCTTACATAGCCAGCTACCTAAAATAGTTATATATATGAGGGCTATCCAGAAAGTAGATTACGTTTTGGAATAAAAAATTAACAAAGTATAGGAAACAAATTTTATTATATACAGATGAAAGCCACACTCAAATACTACTTTTCTACATAGTCACCATACAAATTAAGGCATTTATCGTAGCGATGTACGAGCTTGGAAATTCCTTCGTCGAAAAATTCGGCCGCCTGCGCCTTCAACCACTTCGTTACCTCTTCTTCTTTTCGCTGATGATTTCGTGCAACAAACTTCACGAAATTTGTGGAAAACTCAAAGAAAGTTCCGTTATTGTGAAATTTCGATTTTCACGGACTTTAGCATCGACTTTTTCGAGAAGTTCGGCGGTCACTATGCTGGGTCTCCCACTTCGATCTTCGTCGTGAACATTGGTTCGGCCATTTTGAAATCTTATGACCCACTGACGCACTCCACCTTCAGTGATAATGTTGTCCCCATACACTTCACGAAGCTGCCGATAGATTTCTATCGGTTTACAGTTTTTTGCAGTCAGAAACCTTATTACTGAGCGCAGCTCGCGGGATTTTCAATTAACGCAGACATTTCAAACCGTCACAGTATCTGAACGGAGCACAGCACGAACCTCTCACTAGCACGGCTAGATGCAGACTAAGCTGCGCAACGCTCTGACCCCAAGATGGCCGCGCTAGCCCCGCCCCTAGCGGACACAGACGGAAACGTAATCTACTTCCTGGATGGCCCTCGTATATTGAGAGAGAGCCCAGTTAGTGTAATTTCACAACTCCAGCTAATAATTAATAGTGACAGGTATAGAACTGTGCTTATTGTTTTTATCACTTTGTGGATCAGTCACTGACAGATTGAAAAATCACATATCTTTTGTTTTTCCAAATGGCAACACCCTGGTTTGTGGAAGATGAAAATATTTTATTTTAGGCAGTAGTAACACATTTCTTTTAAATCACTGAGCGTGTTGATTTAAGTCAAAACACAAATATCTTTGCTGAGATATTTCTTTTAAATTGCTGAATTTTTTATTATTTTAATTGAAACACAAATATCTTCTGCTTTGTGGCAACACATTGCTTTTAAATTGTGGAGTTTGTTAATCTAATTTTCATATTAAGTTCACTCAAAATGTGAAATAAATGAAAAGCAATTTCAAAATTTGTGTGTTGATGGGCTCATATTCAAATGGATTTGTGTTCAAAATTTTTTAGCTTTACGGGTCACTGATTTTCACATAACATATATATGCATACATACATACAGATTCTTCAGAAATAATCCACGAATTTGCATACTTAATGGTATTTTCTTCATAATACCAGAAGGATGACCAATAAGACTACTGTGAAATTCTGGGCAAATGCTGGGGTGTTAATATCCCAGATAAGATGAGTTCCCTCTTGAAATGTTTTCAATTTTAAGCTTCCCATCTTGCTGCTATAATGAATCCAGCGGAGACTTTTATCTTTTATCGTTGTACTAGTTGTTGCTTTAACTGAGCTATTCCTTTCATTTTTGTCATCCTTATCCAGAATAAAATTATTTTTGGATTAAACATAAGGCAATTTCAGAGCAGATGTCATGGTATCCTTTAATTCTTAAACTGATTCATCATTTCAAGAAAACTTTGATTCTGTTAACTGCCAAAGAGAGTGTTGACTCTTAGAAAACTGTTCAAGAACTCTGAGTTCAAAGACTAAGAAATATATCAAGTATTATATCAGTCATGAACTTAGGTGTTCATTAGATCTGCTTGCTCATTTGGGGAAATATGTTCACAGTAGCTAATTTCATAGTGAAACAATTTGCAGTTCAGAGGGTTTAGAATCTCATTGTTTCTGCTGTATCAAAATAATGAATAAATTTTAAAAATGTAAAAAGATATATATATACACATATGCACAGAAAATTACACCATGTTGATAGAAAAGTGGGGACATTATTAGTTACAGTGGTCAATTCAGAAGTGCCACAAATTGTAATATATATGGACCTTGTTGCTTAAAATATTTATCTAAGTGACATTTTGTGTGTAATTTAAGCACTTAAATAGTGATTGTTTGATTGTTTCTAATTGCCATTGTACTTAAAGCTGGAGCTGAGAATAGTGGTTTTTTTTTTTTTTTTTTTACTTTATTTTTACAAACTTAAAATGAATTTCTTGAGTACGATAAAAACTTCTTCAGACATGAAATTTTCTTTTTTTTTTCTGTTAAGATTATCAAGTTTTGCATCCATATGGTTCTGAAGGAAATCTGAGAATTATAGCAAGCATAACAGGATATAAGTCATCCTTCCTTAAGGGCATGGATATGCCCAATGTGAGTAAAAACATAATCTTTTGAATCATAATACATGCCTTACAGCAATTTGTATAATTATTGCCCTACAGTCTTAGTATCAGAAATAAAATTTGCAAATAGCTGCCAGACTTTTCTGTCATTGAACCTTTCTCTCTCTCTCTCTTTTTTTAATAGAATGCTTACATTATTTTCCTCTTAATTATGGTGAACAATTCTGTTATATATGTATTTTCAGGACAAAGTGTTCCCCTCTATTAATAGTTCATTAAATTTCATTCTTGTGGAAGAAGCTGAAGTTAGTCCGAAAACGATATCAGTTTATAACAGCCCCTCCAACAAGGTAAATATTTCTAAATGAAATTTGTACTAATAGCTATATATTTATAATAATTCCAAGATACGTCCAAATAACTTCTGCAATACTTTTTAAGACTATGATTGAGAAAGTAAGAGTGGAAAAAATATCCTTTTTTAATGTATATCTTTTTGAATATTTCATATTAACCCACATTTGTAGGAAAATCAGACTATTTATACTTGATTTATTGATATAAAATTAATAATTATTGTGAAAGATTGTAATTTCTTAAAGGTATTATTTTTTAAACATTCTCCAAGATACTCTTCAAATTGACATTTGCAGATCTCAAAATAAAAAAAATATTAGTTAAATTAATTAGAGAATTTTTTTCTTTTAGAAAGTTGATGTTTTATATGAATTTTACTATTTAAATACTTCTTCCCTGAGATAAAATAAATGCTCTTAAATTAAATTATATAGAGTATATGGGAAAATACAGGGTGACCCAAAAGTCCATTAACATTTGAAAATCCAGTAATTCACAGATAATGTAGATATAGAGGTAAAAGTTGACACATATGCTTGAAATGACATGTTGTTGTATTGAGTGGAGGGGGAAATATGACATATGCAGGGGTGTTTGTGCTCCGGGGAAATCCCGGAATTCCGGGGATCGTCGTTCAAAAGGAAGTAGGAATAATAATGAATTATTTATTTTGATCTGGGTAATTTTGTTTGCTTTGAAAGCAGAAAACGCAAGGTCAGTGTGTGTGGTGAAAACTTTTCCTTTCTTTCTCCAAAGGCAGTGATAATGCGTGAAAAGAGGGAAAAAAACTTCTTTTTTCTTCTTTCCTTATTGCGAGTTATGACTCATTCCCCCGGTTCTCGGACATTCTCTTCTGGATTCTTTTCCGCAAGTAGGCGCGGCAGAGAAAAAAAGGGAGAGACTTCGTTCGACCAGATGTGCGATCACGTGACTCTGGGTTCAAAGGTCTTATCTCTCCTGGCGTGGCACCAATAAGTAGAGAAGGGGGATTTTTCGCCCTATTAGCTATTTGTCATTGATCGCTTCTCAACTTTTTTTCTCCGATGTGTAAAATTTTCGTTTCGTTTATTGATGCACGTGTAAATTTTTCGTTTCATTTATTGAAATATTTTTTTATTTATGTACGCAAGAGAATTTCACTATGAAATTTCTCGATACAAATAGTGATATTATACAATTAGAAGAAGGTGTCCGGAATGCATTTAGGTGGAATTGGATTGAACGGAGAGATGGTAATGGGGATACCATCAGCACATGGTGCAAGAAAATAAATGTTGCTGGACAAGCATATTGTGTTTTTTGTAACTCACTGCTGAAGTATGGTGGGGAAGGATTCAAGGCTTTCACAAATCATTCTAAAACTGTGATGCACATAAAATATTCAAAGTGCATTAGACATTCAATGACTTTAAGTAATTATGCTAATTCAAAAAATACTGATGACTTACTGGAGACTGATGCTCGGCCATTGGATATAGTGACAAGAAAAGCACGCCAAGAGGTATTAATAACTTCGTTTATCGCCGAGAATTCTCTTTCTTTCAATGTAGCTCCCAATTTAATTGAACTCTGCAAACAGTTGAGCCGTGATCAGACGGCACTAAACTCGTTGGAAATGTCCAGGACTACTGCATGTTATAAGATGAAATATGGGCTCGCAAAAACTATTAAAGAAAATAGCATTAAAACTTTAAAGGAGACTCCATTTTCTCTAAATTTGGATGAAAGTACTAGCAATGCTCAAGAAAGTATACTGGCAATATTGGTGCAGTTTTATGACAACAATCAAAATGAAGTTGTAGTTCATCATTTTGCATCTCTAAAGATGGAATCTTGCAATTCAGAAGCTGTTTTTAAAGCAGTTGTTAATACTATTGAAGATAATAATATTCCATGGGCAAACTTAATTAGTTTATTAATGGACTCATGTAACACCATGCGAGGAAAAAAAAAAGGATGTTGAAACCAGACTACGATCAAATAAAGCACCCCACTTATTAGATATTTGTGGTGACACATGTCACACAGCTAATAACTGTGCAAAAAAATTTGCTTCATGTTTTGATAGATACTTAGAAGATTTGTTTGATGACATCTATTTTGATATGAAAAGCTGCAGGAAAAGAGAAAATTTTTTCAAAATCTGTGAATCCCTTGCCATTAAAAAACTTAAGCCCTTGAAGAGACCCAGACCATAGGTGGGTGTACATTTTATGTGTTTTAGAAAGAATCAAAGATCTGTGGGATGCTCTTATTGCATTTTATTTTCACTACTTGGATAAAACTGATAAAGGGGATTATTTTATGTTGAAACTGTATACAATAAAAGAAATATTTCTGCAGCCCAGAAAAAGTTGTTGAAGGAGTGTATTCTTGCTTGCATTCCCAACAACTCACAAAGAATGCTTTAGCTCGGGAAAAAAGAATACTAAATGGGTTATTTGTTATGCAAAACAAAACTTTATTGCATGTGGCATTATATTCAGCAGTATTACCAGAGTTCAACATTTATATTAAATTATTTGAAACAAAAAAACCAATGCTTCATTTAATGCATTCCAGTATTTATAAATTGATGGCAAAATTTTTCTCTTATTTTATGAAGCCAGAAAATATAGAGTGCCCATCTTATAATGATTTATTAAAGGTTAATGTCACAAATCCGGAATTCCATCTACCTAGCAAAGTAATATTTACTGGGGCAGAAGCTTCCACTCTCCTAAAGAAATTATCAAAAAATCATCCAATAGCAAAAGAATTCCAAATTTCTTTGATGAAAGCTTATACTAATACAGCACAGCATATGAAACAGAAATTACCCCTTAAAAATTCATATCTAATTAGTTTTACAGCATTCGATCCAGGTAAAGATCCAGGTAAGAGGTAAAACCAGTACAGTATTAGCTTTTGAAAAATTATCATCTTTTATGTCCCATATTTTTAGTGATAATGAAAAGTCAAAAGTAGAAGCTGAAATAAGGTTATACCAGAGTGATATTGATATCACCAAAGAAATGCTCTACACATCTGATGAAAGTGGAATTCAAGTCAAGTGTACAATTGATAAATATTGGTCTAAAGTTTTTAATTTAAAAGATGATTTCACAAATGATTATAAGTATCCTACATTGGCTAAATTGGTCAAAGCCTGCCTTAGCTGCTTCCATGGCCCATTAGTGGAAAGTGCATTCAACTTAATGGATACACTTGTCACTGACTATAGAACCTTTCTTAAGATTGATTCCCTACATGCAGTGCAGACTATTAAATATGATTTAATGGCTTCTAAAGAAACCTCATGTGAAAAATATGGCTCAAAAAATTCAATGACTGATCCAATTCACAAAGATCTCTTACTGAATATGAATAGAAGTTGGAAAACATATCAAGAGGACTTAAAAACATGTATTTCAGATGAGTCACCTATAAAAATCTCTGAAAAACCTTCTACATTCGCAGAAAAGCAAACTGCTTCTACCTCTGCATGTGCAGTTCTTGAGGAAATTTCTTCAACTGTAAATGAGGAAAATAAAAGTCAACCTTCCTGTAATTATGAAGTTCACCACAAAAGAAAGACAAGCCTACAAACATCAGAAAATAAAATTTAAAAAAAAAAAAAAAAAAAAAAAAAAAAAAAAAAAAAAAGGCAACAGAAATTAGATAATTTTTTTAAAAAAAAAATTAATTCAGTTAATTTAAAATATTTACATAAAATGTAGTAGTTTATATGTTTGAAAATTTATGGTTATTAATTTTGCAAATAAAAGTAATTAATTGAACTTCATTCAATACTTCATAATTGTAATTATTCATTTCTCTTCCCCCCTTTTTGAAACTCCAAAATGTCGGTAAGTAAGTCCGTAAAAGTTTCAAGGGATTTTTTGGGGTCCCACAAACACCCCTGCGTATGGTAGTAGGCAGCAAAATGTTGACTCAGGCAAACCTGAGTGGTTCGTTGTGATGGGTGCCCACATGTAATCACTAACCCGGAGTAGTGCAGTGTCAATTTTCGATTCTGTTATGGTTCTTAACCCTTTGACACTCGGTGGTCGTGCCCTGAAACCACCAATTTTCTAATTTTTTTCTCCTCTTCCTTCCGAAATTTTTGAGTGAAAATCAACTGATTACTGATCTTTTACCTCTAAATAACACAAAATGACTACAGAATCATACATGTTTTAGGTCTTAGTACTTGAAAAATTATCATCTTTTATGTCCCATATTTTTATTGATAATGAAAAGTCAAAAGTAGAAGCTGAAATAAGGTTATACCAGAGTGATATTGATATCACCAAAGAAATGCTCTACACATCTGATGAAAGTGGAAATCAAGTCAAGTGTACAATTGATAAATATTGGTCTAAAGTTTTTAATTTAAAAGATGATTTCACAAATGATTATAAGTATCCTACATTGGCTAAATTGGTCAAAGCCTGCCTTAGCTGCTTCCATGGCCCCTTAGTGGAAAGTGCATTCAACTTAATGGATACACTTGTCACTGACTATAGAACCTCTCTTAAGATTGATTCCCTAC
Organism: Stegodyphus dumicola; assembly: GCF_044657685.1. Lineage (NCBI taxonomy): Eukaryota > Metazoa > Arthropoda > Arachnida > Araneae > Eresidae > Stegodyphus > Stegodyphus dumicola. Next base: position 126,581,777 of record NC_140771.1, on the reverse strand, counting down.
ATGCAGTGCAGACTATTAAATATGATTTAATGGCTTCTAAAGAAACCTCATGTGAAAAATATGGCTCAAAAAATTCAATGACTGATCCAATTCACAAAGATCTCTTACTGAATATGAATAGAAGTTGGAAAACATATCAAGAGGACTTAAAAACATGTATTTCAGATGAGTCACCTATAAAAATCTCTGAAAAACCTTCTACATTCGCAGAAAAGCAAACTGCTTCTACCTCTGCATGTACAGTTCTCGAGGAAATTTCTTCAACTGTAAATGAGGAAAATAAAAGTCAACCTTCCTGCAATTATGAAGTTCACCACAAAAAAAAAAGACAAGAGCCTACAAACATCAGAAAATAAAATTAAAAAAAAAAATATTTAAAAAAAAAAAAAAAAAAAAAAGCAACAGAAATTAGATAATTTTTTTAAAAAAAAATTAATTCAGTTAATTTAAAATATTTACATAAAATGTAGTAGTTTATATGTTTGAAAATTTATGGTTATTAATTTTGCAAAAAAAAAAGTAATTAATTGAACTTCATTCAATACTTCATAATTGTAATTATTCATTTCTCTCCCCCCCTTCTCGAAACTCCAAAATGTCGGTAAGTAAGTCCGTAAAAGTTTCAGGGGATTTTTTGGGGTCCCACAAACACCCCTGCATATGGTAGTAGGCAGCAAAATGTTGACTCAGGCAAACCTGAGTGGTTCGTTGTGATGGGTGCCCACATGTAATCACTAACCCGGAGTAGTGCAGTGTCAATTTTCGATTCTGTTATGGTTCTTAACCCTTTGACACTCGGTGGTCGTGCCCTGAAACCACCAATTTTCTAATTTTTTTCTCCTCTTCCTTCCGAAATTTTTGAGTGAAAATCAACTGATTACTGATCTTTTACCTCTAAATAACACAAAATGACTACAGAATCATACATGTTTTAGGTCTTAGTACTTCAAATCAGATGTCTTTTAAAATTCGTTTTCAGTGAGACAAAATAACTTCCTTTTATTAATATAAACAACTTTAAATTTCAAAAGTTATTCATCGCACATCATGATTTCTATCATAAACAATAAAAAATAGCAAAAATTAAACTGCATATATAAAAAAAAAAACCTCTATATGTATGGCATTTGCTTTGTGGTTTCAGGGCGCGACCACTGCCCCACTAGAGCATTGTGTCACAATGCTCTAGAGGCACGGTGGTCGCACCTTGAAACCACTGTTCTTCACAATGGCGTTTGCTTGCTTCTCAAATAGGAATTTTTATTTTTACCCGGATATAGATAAGGGGTTTTGAAATCACAGAGTTATTTTATTACTAAACAATAGATGCATCTGCCCAGTAAAAAGGTCTTTCTTTTCCAGAGACTTTTCTCTGACCTCAACACACTTGCTTCCCAAGCTAATATTGTGATTTTATAAATTATTTCCTGTGTATTAAATTTAAAGTAAATATACTTTGCTGTAATTAAAAATAGAAATCGTATAAAGTTTTATTTAAATTAAAAATATTTTCTGAATATTTTGAGATGAAATACGAATAAAATAAGTATGAACGGGAAACGAAGAATCCGTACCAAAGCCAAAAAGACCAAGCCCCTCCCCCCCATTAACACCAAAAAACCACAAATTCCATGTACCAGATGAAAAGAAACTAAATAATGCTGGACATATACCAGTGAAATTTAGATCCAATCAGTAGCACAAGGAAGAAACATCATTGAAGAAGACACGCATGCGAAACGTACAATGTGGGTCTATGCATGTACCAAAAAGACAAAAGATGCTTTCAACGGTGTCACAAAAAATATTTGTTCTTTGAAATTAAAAAAAAAAAAAAAAAAAAAAAAAAAGTTTTTTTATCCTTAATTTACTGAGTTTTTTAATCCATGTAGGCAAACGTCCTTATTGTGTAGGTACTTATACTTTCACTGCGATAGAAAAATTACATAAACGTTTATTTTTTAATTTTTTCTGACGATTTAGTTTGTAAAATAATGTAAAAATATATATATATTATTCAATTCTTACATGCATTTTTTTTAATTCGTAAATTTCGTCATTTATTGGAAACGTGCATGGAAAAAGGCAAGTTTTTTTTTTTTTCCTACTACCTAGGTACGTTTCAAAGTCCTAGACGCGCGGTGGTTTCACAGTGCGACAACCACCCACAAAACAATGGGCAAGAGTAGATTTTTTTAAATTCCTATATTATTTGTCTCTAGGATCATAATATTCAATTGCTAGAGTTTTTAGTTAGAAAAATTATAAAAATAAATATTGCGCACGTCAAAGGGTTAATAGGTCTTAGATGAGTGAATCACAGTTTTTAACTACATTTGCAGCATGGGTAACATAGTTGAGGTAATCAAAGCACATAGAGAATCCGAACAAGACTAACACCTGGAACTCTGCAATTTTAGAGCCATAATTAAATAGCAATTATTGAGAGGATTAAAAAAATTCCACTATTTGCCAAAAACAGTTTCTGAAGGATCATGTGAGTGTTGTTAAGTGTACAGTAATAGTACATAACAAATTAAATACAAAGCAAAATGGCAACATGAACAGAAATATGTACGAATCAGTTATACTAAGATATATCATAACATTATCGATTTAGGTGGCAAAGAACTGCAAGCGGCCTTCTATGATTATCGTGACTTTCATAATCATAGCTTAATACAGGGATAGTTCTGTTTTCCTTATCTGGGATTTTCATAAAAACATTTTCAGCAATCTTAGCAATATACATCTGAATTTCAGGAATTTTAAGCTCCCTGTGAATTGCCATGTTCAGCAAAATGTCAGTGATATGAGAATCGTGTATTAAATGAGCAGCTGTGTTGAGAAAGGGAAACACTTTTCTAACTTCACCTCCAAGTGTTAGTCATGATGTGATAAGAATTTATAACATCAATCGTGATCAAATCCTTTTTCTCTGAGGAAATGCATGATTTTGCTATTCAAACTGTCAGTGTGACGGATGTGAGGTAGGCTGATATGTTACAGAATGGCATAATCCCTAGTCTGGTTGATAACCACTGTTGGAAGATTGTTGATGAATGGCGGTCAGTGAACATTTGTTATAAAGAGCATAGTCTTTGTTAAAACTCAATTACTGTATGGTAATTACTGGCAGATCAGTGCAGTGCCAGAAACAGTTTTACGGTATGTTGCTTGTAATTGGCATTACCTAAACATCAGTTTAAGTAATCCATATCTTAATGATACATACACTTACTGTTAGTGTCTGTTATTTATATTGTGCCTTTGAAAAATAGTAATAATGAAATTTATTTTAGGTCTATTTGAATGTCACAAAAGGATCAGGATATTTTCATGTTGAAGCCAGTGATGCCAAAAAAGCAGAAGTAACATATTTGAGTAATACTCGACAAATTGAGGTAACTAACTAATCTTTTAGTATATTAATAATTCAGTTATATGTATATTTTCTATTTAAATAAGTGCTTTGAATTGAAACAGCCATAAACTTATTTTTTTATTTGATTTGATTGTTGGAGAAAATTTGCAGACATTATAAATTTTAAGATTAATTTTTCATAATTTTATAAGCTGCCTTATTTTTGGTATTTAAACTGCTTACTTTTTCTAGTTTATATATTTTTTTCTACGTTGCATTTTGATATATTTTTTATGTAGACTTGTAGAAGACTTAATAATTTCAGAAGATATATTAAAGCAATATATCATATAAAAATATGACATAATAATGTCACAGCAAGTTTGATCCGTATATCTTTATATTTTCTATATTATATTATGATTCTGTATTTCTTAAATTGTTTGGTTTATTTCAAATTGAATATGCTTCAAAGGTTGAGATTGTTAATTATTAATATTTTATTTTATGTGTAATTTTCTGTTATGCATGATTTTATTACTACTCTTCTAGATCATACCATTAGAGACTGGTATTTTTACAGTCACTCTTACTGATTTATGTCTTGGAATAAAATATGAAAGAGTCGCTCAAATTCAAGTATATGGCATATCTGCTATAGTTGTGAATGTACTAGATAAGGTATTGGGTTTCTAATAGTTTTATAGTTAGATATTTTTATTTTAAACTTTATTCAGAGAAAAATATTAGTGTGAAAAATGCAGCATGTTATATACTCTTTTACAATGTATTTTTGTCAGGTTCAATTGGGTAAATCAATAACAGCCTCTGTTGAAGTATTAAATGAAGATGAAGAACGGATTCCAGCATCACTATTTAGTTTGATGAATTTGCAGCCTATCTCATTCTCGAATATAGTTTCTGTTAGGTATGGTATATAACTTTTTACATTGTTAGGTGATAAATTTATTTTTTTCTTAAATTAGTGGGAGCTTTCTTATATTTTATACGATGGTTGGAACTTTAATAGTGGCAACACAGCTGAAAAAAAGGCTTCGCAACAAAACCAAAGAATATCGCGTATACCACACGTGAATTACATACGTACCTTACCTCTCAGCAAAAAGACTTGTCCTGCCTACGTCACGTGCATGCGTAGTGACGCGAAGAACGGATCCTTGTATTAGCTCGCGGTCTAAAGCAAATGTTGTCAGGATGTTTTCAAAACAAGAACAACGATGTTAGATAAAAATTGAATGTGCCAGAGGTCCTACAGCACGACAGTGTCATCAAGGGCTTCAAGAGGCTTGCGGGGAATCTGCATTGCCTTACAGAACCGTAGCAAGATGGGTGAAAGCATTCAATGAAGGACGCCAAAATGTGGCAGACATGCTGCAGCCAGGTCGTCCGAGTGTCAGCGTTGCAGACATGCAAGCTGTTGCTGCACTAATCGACAGTGATCGCCGCCAAACGATTTGTCAGCTGGCCGGACAAACAGGATTAGCGCATACGACTGTGCTGCACATTCTGAAGGAACACCTGTCCATGAGAAAAATTGCTTCACGATGGGTTCCACATCAATTGATGGAAATGCAGAAATGGCTACGATACGATGCTGCCTGAACCCACCTAGAGTGCCGTGATCGCGAAGAAGATGCTTTTTTATGCCGTGTGATTACGCTGGATGAGACTTGGGCCCGATCATACCAGCCGGAACTGAAACGAAAATCAAACTAATGGCGTCATCACGGGTCACCACGACGTTTGAAATTTCGTCAGAACCCCAGCGATGTGAAAGTTATGGTGATTCTCGTGTACGACTGTGATGGTGTCATCCTAATGCATACCGTTCTCCCACAGCAGACCATCACTGTGCAGTATCACTGTTCATTTTTTTAGCTCAATCTCCGACCAGCTTTGAGAAAAAAACGGCGACACTTTCTGCAGAACGCTCCTCTCATTTTGCATGACAATGCTCGGCTGCATGCAGCGCAAGCTGTGACTGATTTGTTCAAGAGATGGGGCTGGGAAGTGCTTTACCAGCCACCATACTCCCCAGATCTAAGCCCTTGTGACTATGACTTAATTCCTAAGATGAAGGAACCACTTTGTGGCACTCACTTCCAAACTGTTCCTGAGATTCTTGCGGCAGTAGACCGGTCCATTCAAACTATTGACAAAACAGGCGCTGCTTCAGGTATTCTGCGACTTCCACATCATTGGAAACAGGTTGTACACAATGCTGGCGACTATAATTGAAGGACTGTAAAACATTGTGACATGAATCACTTTTGTATTCCTTGTAAATATATAGTTGCCACTATTAAAGTTCCAATTCTTGTATAAATGATTTGATACTCAGTTGCTCTCCTTTTGTGATGGCTAATTGACCTCACTATAAAACGCCTTTTAAATTACATATCTGTAGATGTTTATATAACTTTAATGTATTATTAAAATTACTTGTAATTTATTGGAGAAAAATATGTCTAATTTAAAGGTATTTCAAATGTGAAATTATTTTTAAAAATCCTATTTTTATTGTCTTTTATTGATAATCCTTCTGATAAAATAAAATAAGGAACACGATTTTAATGTAAAATATCTATAGAGTGGTTTTAAAAATCTTCTTCAGAAATTCTTTTAAAAATGAAGAACAAAAAATGAACTCAAGCGTTCCTAATTTTGAATGAGATATTATAAAATAAATCCTCAACAGCATTAAATGAGAAGGAGGCATTGTAGCTTGGCATAGTTTTCTGATGTTTATTTGTCACTTGAAATTGTGAAGTGAAATCCAGCTGCAAATTTAGTCAAATGAGATACATATTTTTATAATACCTTGTGAATGAAAAATCCCGTAATTAGATACTGAAAGGTATTAGCAACGTAATGGCACAATCTGTGACATAAGGAAACTTCTCCAGTCTCTTCATTCAGTACCATAGATTTTTCTCCAAACAAGATTTAATTGTTTCTTTATAGTATACTTGTAAATTCTTTATTTCTCTTACTGGAGGGAGAAAGTCTGATAGAATTGTTTTTTTGATTGGGAGTTGTTATTCATCACTTCTTCATATAGATGGGAATAGGGCTATTTTAATAGAACCATGAAGTGCTATTTCATTTCTCTGCAAAATTTTCTGAAAGTTTACTTATTTAGATCATAAGATATCGGTCAAAAGATATATCTTTCCACACTTAACTACTGATATAAAAATGACAGTAAATGTGTAGAGTGAAAAACTTGAACAAATGAGCAACAGTCTCTTCTTGTGAAAGCAACTTTACTTTTTTGTGGGAAGTTTATGCTTCCTACGAAGAAAATATAATTTTTAAAAGTAATATGGGATTATCTTCACTGTTTCTTTTATTTCATATCCTTATGATTTTTAGTAGCAAATAAAGTTGCTCTCAAAAGTTGCAATGAAGGAATTTTTGTTTGTGCTAACAAACTTCTTCAACGGATAAACTACAGCACATTGTGCTTGCGAAGTAGACTTCCCTATCAACATAAACTCTAATGCTTTCTATGTATGCAATACTGAGTTAATGAAATTGTTAACAGTATCTGATATCTTGTTCCATTGTTTATTAAAAAATATCTGGGATAATAAAGTGTCTGCTATTACAGAGAAGATAGAAGCAATATATATAATCGCTCTTGTCATTTAAGCAAAATTGAACAATGTGTACAGTGTATTTTCTGTTTACTGATTAGCTCCTATAAGTCAATATTTATATTTGAAATCCAGTTAGGCAGTGTAACGGCACAATCCTCCCCTTCATTTCACTAATAAATCTCTCTCCCCCTTTTTTGTAGTTGTTGGCCAGAGGAAGTGTTTTTGGATTTAGTTTCTAAATAAATCATTGTTAAAAACTCAACTTAGCTGTAGACTCGTAGTAGTAACTGTAATTACTGAATCATAATTAGTCAGTGTCTTTTAATTAAACACTTAAGTATTGCCTACATATAAATAAAATTTTTTTAAGTTCTATGATTTTTAAAGGGAATAATGAAAATTATAAACCAGTTCTATGTAAATCTTTATTCTTAGCATGTTAGACTTATAAAAGTAATGCATAACCAGTCATTAATCAAAAGAGAAATAGAACATGATCATATGCATAAAACTGTTGTAGTTAGCTTATTTACTTTAGGGGGGGACATTGTTAGGATTGTTGTTATAAAATTTTAAGTGGACAATTCCTACCTAAAACATTAAAATATAACCCCCCACCCCCAAAAAAGTAAGATAGAAGTCTGATATACCAGTGCAAAAGTTCATTAGTTAATCTGTTCGCTGCTTTTATTATCTTGCCATGTTTCCTTAGGAGTTGCCCGCATAACCTATGATATTCATTTACATATTCAGGGGTGAATGAGTATATCACAATTTAAGAACTATTGTGTCCAATAATCTCCCCTTTTTTCCCTTATCTGAAGTTTACGATTTAGAATTTTGCATGTACTTGCTTGCTTGGTATAATAGTTACATATTTCTCTATTTTTTTGTTTCCTATTATTCGGAATGGTATGCTTGCTAATGTCAAATCTTAAACATTACCAATTACTCGTAATGCTAAATGGAAATGGTAATGCAGTTTTATATAATGTTTAGATATGCATTATGCATTGCACTTAAATATACATTTTTGAAAAATGTTTGCTTTATAAAAAAAAGTTATATGAAATAATTATATTTTAGGTTAGCATCAGTTCCTGAGCCTAATCAATTTGAAGCATTCTATGTAATTAGTGGACTGTCTGTTGGGCAAACAAATTTTAAAATTGTCACTAAAGCAAATGTATTCAAAGGGATACAGTATTCAAGTGATAATTATCCTATTCAGGTTAGTATTGAGATTTTGCAGGTTTACTGTTATGCTGAGTTGCTGTTTTATGACTTTAATGTTCATTTAATTTGAATGCACACACATAACCGCCCCCCCCCAAAAAAAAGAGTTGTGAATATATGTTTCTATAAGTTTATATTTATAACTACATTGTATGGATATATTCTGTACTACATGCATGCACTTTTATTATTTTACCACAGTTTTATATGAATTTAACATTTCTATGTCATAAATTTGTAAATCATTGCTGTTATTGTATCAATATATATGCACATAATTGCCTACAAAAAGGAACTGTTTTCTGGTTGTTAATATTTGTGCACCGTTTTATACTGAAAATTTGCTCTTCAAAAATAGTGTACACTTTTCTGTTTTTGTAAATCATTGCTGTTATTTTATCAATCATATATGTGCACATAATTGTCTGCAAAAAGGAATTCATTTCTGGTAGTTAATATTTGTGCACAGTTTTATAACATGTTATACTGAAAATTTGTTTTTCAAAAATAGTGTACACTTTTCTGTTATTTTGTAATTATTCTTACAAAAAATTGCGGGTGGGCAAGGTATTAAAAAGTATATATTATCTGTAGATAATAATTTTATTTTATTGAAATAATTTATTATTTTTATTAAAATATGTAATTTTTTTCTATATGAATGGTAAAATTTTTGCACTGCAGTGTAACATTATAAAGATTTCATTACATTTTTGTACATGTTATAGTTATCTGAAAAATCTAATTACATTCAACAGGTGTTTGCTCCTCTTAAACTGAATCCTGATCAAGTAGTATTGGTGAAAGGAGGTACATTTCAGGTATCCCTTATGTAACTTTCAATATATGTATTTTTATATTAATTTTTGCTATCTCCTTTTTTCAAGGTGTTATTGATGTAAATAATTCATGAAACGTCTTGTGTTAGGTGTTATGCTCTGGTGGCCCTCAGCCCCAACTGAATATAGAGTATATTATTGATGATAAAGACATTGCAGTTATATCTGTAGCTGGCATTGTGGAGGCAAAGAAAGTGGGCAAAACATCTTTAACTGCAAGATCTGTGGGTCAGGATAGAAGTGGAAACACTATTGTCTTTTCTGAGGTAATATTTATTATTATTATTACTTTACTGCAGTATTTACTTTTTTCTTTTGAAATGTTAAAATGTCATTTATTTATTTTTTATATGAATTGCCAGAGTTTCTTCTCCTTTTCTTTTTTTTTTAATGTTTAATTTTTAAATTAGTGCTAACATGAATTATTCTATTATGAACATAAATAAATCAGAATTAGCCTGCATGATGAAATTAATTCACAGCATATATGCTGTGAATTAATTTTGAGAACTATAAAGAAGTAGATTTGTTTGAACCATTATAACCAAGATGCTTTAATTGAATATTGCATTAGTTTAGTAAAAAAGAAAATTATCAGGGGGATTTAATTTTAAACTTACATTCTTTTGGCTCCTCTATATCACAAAACTGGCACACCAACATAAGAGGAAGCATGACATAGTTTTACCAAGCTAACCCTCCCCGGAAAATATTATATTAATATTGTTGAAGAGGATTATATTAATATTGTTGAATTAAATATTAAATATTAATATTTAATTTCCTCTTCAACAATATTAAATGACTAATTACCAAACAGATATTAGGTGCCAGTTACTTATAAACAGACAACAAACAAGTATCTACTTCTTAGTTTCTTTACAGATCTGAAAATTATCAAACTTTTAAAAAAATGTATTAAAGATTTTCTATTAACAGCATAAACTGCATTGTACTGTTTATGTATTTTATGTGTACTAAGGAGTAATATGCTATCTATTATTCCTATGCAATTCATTTGTCTAAATTTTTAATGATGGTTTTGTGTGGTATTTGTAGGATAGCATTGTGGTTAGCTGCACATCCTTAGCAGGAGTAAAAATTTATTCACCCTTGTCAAGGATACGTACTGGTTCAGAGGTAAGTATGATTTATATTTATTATTTTGTTTCACTTACTGATGTAGGGTTTATATATATGAAAATTATGTACAGGATACTTGAGACCTGGACCTCATTAGTAGTGCAAAGGACACAGAATAGCATACTCTCTGTTACCATTCATAGCATTTCATTAGAAATTGCTGAATTGAGGTTGGTATGATATCAGTAGGACATTCTGTCATTTTGTCATCTTAACTTTCCTTTGAGGAAGATTTTCCTCTAAATAACCCATACATTTGCAGATATTACCCCCTTCCAATTCCTCCTGTAGATTCCTTTCACATGATATAAAGTTCTTGGTGATTAGGTCTGGCTGTCAGGTGATGCTTTAACTTATCCCAGAAATGTTTAGTTGGTTTGAGATCAGGACTTTGGGCTGGCCCTTTGAGTTCATTCTCTTCTATTTTCTGTAACCACTGAGTGGTGGCTTTTGCTCTATGAAACAATAAACTGTTATGTTGAAAATGATAAATGTTAATTCCAAATAGTTGCCACAGGGTCGGTATTACAGAATAATTTCGCATAAGGCACAGAAAACAAATGGATCTGAAACTAGGAAAGTAATCCTATTTCATTAATTTTTACTCCTTCCGTGAACATTCATCAGGTCTGTATGCATCTATTTAAATGCCACAACATCTAATGTGAATCATCACTCTACATGATCTGTTGTTGCGTCCACAGACAATAGTTAGTTTATTGATCATTAACTTATGTTCTGCAGCTTGCCCTTGGAATTCAAATGCAGACACGTCTGTAAAATGGTGCAAGTACTGGCATCACTTGCAGATGCCAATCAAAAGTCTTTGCCACAATTTCTATTAAAAATTGTTGATATGACTTCACTGCAAGCTGGATGTAAAGGTGATCTCTCAATTTTTTAGCTTTCTTGGCTTGAGCTTGGGTTCTAAGATTATCTCACATTTCCATTTCTGTACTTCATCGTTCATCATTGCACATGATGTGTAGAACTTTCCAGGTATCTCGTAAATGAAATAACTGAATTGGTAGGCACAGAAAATCGTCCCTTCTCAGCCTCATACAGCTGTCATCATGTGACTATTTTCGATAGCTATAGCTAGTATACATCCTTACTAAACACTGATGGTCTTTTTATATGCTCACAACATGATTTAGTATCGATGATCATACTTACCTCTCAGAGAGTTCCAACCAATAATGCAAGATTAGATAGGCTCATCAGTGTTTGGTTAGATAAACATGTAATCGAAATAATTTTATTGTTTCTGATGTTTTATGTGTAGATGAAAATTTTGATTCATAAATCTTCCTTATTAATTTTAATAAGTGAAGTGTCAGAGTTTGTGTGATTCTCAAACATGAAAAGCATTGTAAGCATTTTACATGCTGAATACATCACATAGGTTTATCTCTTATTGCATGACATCTAGCAATAAATCAGCTGATATTTTTAATTGTACCAAAAAGTTTAGCAACATATTTGTTTCTAATTACTCTTTTGTAGATATTTGTCTCTTTTTGGGTGTAGACTTATATTTCATTCCATGGTCAATGAAAAAGTGGCTATTTATGTGTTAATGATTTTGTTTTATCATTACATAATTTCATAATTTATACAGCTTAAAAAATTTGAATTCCATTTGAAGTATTCACTTCCCCCCCCTTTATTTTTTGAAATGTGAAAAGAAAATATGAAAAACAAGCAACATCCATATGCTGAAACACTGAGCAAAAACTAATGCTGCAGAATGGTTACATCAACCATGTGCTTGTGTTTTGAGCAAAAAAGAAAACTTCCTTTTCTTCTTGATTTCAATCAACATATCCGAGTGATTGATACCATTTATGCAAATTTATTTGCAGGTTGTTATTGGCCAGTTATTAATTACTTGTAAAATGCATGTAAAAAGGAAGTAAATTAGATTTAAAAATGTAACAGTTGCAGTAAAATTGTGTTGTCCTTAAAAGAAAAGGAAGAATGTGTGGTTTCATACCCAGAGTTTCATTAACACGTCACATTACCATCTCCCATTTAAACAGTTATATTACTAATATCTCAGACATGGACGTCAGGATCTTTCAACTTAATTTTACTTTAATTAGTATCATATTATGTATTATTCTCTAAAATTACATTTTTAGGTAGAAAACATGTTTAACTTCAGTAACATGAAACTTTATTATGTACTTGTTAAAAAAAATCATCTCTAATTTATCACTTGTGTACTCTCAGCCTTGTCCAGCCATGTCAAAATTATTTTTGTTGCAATTAACTCCAGATGTAAGGGCGGAGACAATTCCTGCTAGCCATTTGTAATCACCAGGTGTCTCTGCTCTCTGTCACTTGTCCATTTAAAATTGAACTGCATAGTCAGCTTAGAACAGAAGACATCATAATATGCTCAGCTGGTAAATTTGAACTTTAAAATTATTATGCAAACTAAACAGGTTAAAGTAATGAACAATTCCAAAATGTATATTAGAAATCTGTAATAATTTTAATGTGATGAAAAGTAGCATCTAGGAAACTATTAATGATTCAGCACTCTATCTAAATATTTTTATTTAAGCATATTAACTGAATGTAGTCTTTCTGATTTTCTGTTAGATGCCTATGTATGCAATGGGTTTGAGTGAGCAAGAAAATCCTTTTGCATTTGGTACTGTTTTGCCCACTGCGAAGTTCAAGTGGAGTGTTAGCAATGATAAAGTTGCTACTTTGTATAACTTGTACAGCTCTGTAAGTTTATTTTAGATATTTGGCAATATTAAAATACCAGTATTTTTACAACGTTTGATATTTTCTGATGATGATTATGGCAGTTTGTTTTTTATATTAAGATGCAATATTACTTAATAACTTCTAATTATTGTATTAATAATATGTTACATAATGACATTTATAAGAGCCAATGCCTCGTAAAGCAATTTTCAAAACTTGGGCCAATTGTCTGCTGCTAATAATAATACAAATGACTTTACCAAAGTTTGTCTAAAGATTACTTTTACGAAAGTTCTTGACTAAGTATTTATTTGTACATAAAATGTTGCTGTTTATTTTTGTATAATTTAAAATTTTATTTCATAGATGGGGCTGCAGGAAACATCTGAAAATAATTTCCGTGTTGGTATAAAGGCTCAACAAGATGGTTTAGTCACTGTGCATCTGGAAGTTACCTTACCAAAAGAAATATCTTTTAAACCTTTTGGCTCTTCCTCAGTTCTTACAAGTGAAATTCAGATTCAAGTAAGTTAATATTTCCTTGTTAGTGTTAAAATGTTATTTTTTTAAACAAAAATATTTTATGTTTGCTAACTTTTGATTAAAAGGAATTTTTTCTTTGATATGCATCAGTTAACTGTGTACCCACTGTTATGGACTGTAGCTACGAAATAGACGAAACTAAATTTCTTTTAAATCCATCTTTTATTCTATTCAAAAATTAACCGCTCAATTAGCAGCCATTAAAAAATCCAAGCAACAAATTTCTCATCGAACAAGCTAATAAAAAATAATTTAAAAAAAAAAAATTGATGCATGTGCGTTACAAGATTCGTTGCTAGGCAACTAAGTAAGAGGCGAAAGGTTTTGCATAGCACAGAAGATCAGGTGCCAACATCCTGCCCGACGTTGAAATACTAATTTCAAAGCTAATATAAATTATTTAAGAAATTCAAAGTTTGATACATATATCAGTTAGAAACAATTAAATGCAATATTAATATAAGTAATTATAAGATAAATTTTCTTTTTTCGAAAACTTTAAATGTTCAATAATAAAAGTGAATTTCATTCATGGAATTTGCTTTCATTTTCGTAGTTCTAACATATATTTTATTGCATTGTTCTGATTCTTTGATACATTTATTTGTGCTGAGAATTGTTAACATGAGAAACATGTAAATAGTTTTCTTTAGTTTAATGAATATAAAATATTAATTACATTTTTATTTTCTTATCATAAAATTTTTCTTGTAATAAATTACAAGAAGTGGCAGATGATGTTGATGTTGTCGTTGCCACTGGTTTTGGAATCTTGTTGGTCTTGTGGCACCATCTATAAGGCTTCTATCACACGTCGGTTTGTTTCGGAAGACAAATATTTAGAGCAATTTTTCTGCTTTGTCTCAACAGCCAATCACCATAGATCGCCTTGGGGTTAACACAGGGGAAACTGGTTCTCCATTACAAACAAGCTGATTGGTTGAAAACAAACAACTTACAATGTTTTTGGAAAGGAAGGAAAAAGTCACTTTCTTTCAGTAGTAAACCAGGCCGGAAAATTTTCCAATAACATTTGTTCGTGTGTGAAGTGTCTGGTGTGCAAATATAGAATAATAACACTTCTCTGACTCCAATGGAACCAATATTTTATTCCTTACGATGTTATATATTCTTATTCATAAGATTTATTTACATTTTACACGCACGTAGCATCGCATGACAAAAACTCGAAGTTTGTTTACTTCGTTCTTCGTGGAGACTAGAAGGTGTTGCCATTCTGCTTTAACTAAATTTAATGAGAAACTTAACGGAACTGAAGCGACACTACACACCCCCTTCCTAGTGACAGCGATTATGGAAGATAATCTTTAAAGTGACTGGGAAACCTCACATGTCTGCGGGTTCTAGTAGTCTTGGTTTTATGATGAGTTTCTGAATTTTCTTCAGTGTTCTTGAGTGCAGGTGTTTCCCCAAGTTCCGCTTTCTTGGAATGGGAGTTTTGAAAAGGAATATCAGAATCTTGCACTAGGAAACATGGCTTTAGTCTGTCTATTGAAACTCTTTTAACTTTTCCTTGGATTTCAATATCGAAGTGCTTATTCTTTCTTGCTCTTACAGGATACAGTCCAAGATAGACAGGCTGTAGCGACGAATTATTAATGTTGTTGTATAGGAATACGTGAGAACAGTTGGAAAGATGTTTAGAAACAAAGACTGTTCTATTTCCATGGGTGGTGCTAGAACTTGGCTTCATAGAGCTCTTATTATTTTCTGAAGGTTTTGAGAAAATTCAGACTGTTTCATATGAGGTACCGTTGAAAAGAATTCACCAGGTAATGCTAAAGGGGTTCCGTATACAAGTTCTGCGGATGAGCAACCTAGGTCTTCCTTGATGGCAGATCTTATGCCTAAAAGAACGAAAGGCAATGCTTCCAGCCATGATTTTGATTCGAGTAGATGACATTTGAGACTTACTTTTAAAGTTCGGTGTTGTCTTTCGATCAGGCCATTTGCCTGTGAATGGTACGCAGTTGTAGTGTTTGTATGAAAACCAAGATATTTTCCTAAAGCTTGAAAAAGTTGGCTATCAAATTGCCGACCTTGGTCAGATGTTATGCGATTCAGAATTCCAAAGCGTGAAAACCAAGTATAAATCAAAGCTTTAGCAATAGATTTTACTGATTGATCTTCTAACGGTATCGCTTCGATCCATCGTGTATAACGATCGATTATGGTTAGAAGGTATTTGAATCCTTTGCAAGGAGGTAGCGGACCCACCAGATCTATGTTTAAATGCTGAAATCTGTGGGGAGGTACTTTGAATTCTCCCAAAGATGACTGTGTATGTCTGTGAACTTTAGATCTTTGGCAAGATAAACATGCTCTAGTCCATAGTTGGCAGTCTTTATTCATATTGGACCATATGAAACGTCGTGTTATCAATTTTATCGTGGATCTTATTCCAGGATGAGATAAATTATGGATTGAAGAAAATATTTTCTGCCGAAACTTTGCAGGGATGTATGGTTGATTATAATTTGTAGAAGTATCACAGTAAATTTTCTTGTCGCTGTCCGGTATAGGGATCTGTAGGATTTTTAAGTTTGGGTTGTTTTTTAGTATCTCCAAGTCGTCATCTTCTTGACAGTCTACTATAGTTTCTAAGTCTATTGCAGATGGTACAGAAATGGTGTCTATGCGAGAGAGAGCGTCAGCGACGGTATTTTCATGCCCTTGTATGAATCGGATATCGTTTGAGAACTGGCCAATATATGACAGTTGTCTAGCTTGTCGTGGCGAAGCTTTTTCCAAATTTTGTTGATAGGCAAATGTTAGTGGTTTGTGATCCGTGTATATTGCAAAAGTTCGCCCTTCTAAGATGTATTTGAAATGTTTTACTGCTGTATAGATGGCTAAGAGTTCTCTGTTATAGGCACTATATTTTTGTTGTGCTGATGTCAAATTTCGGGAAAAGAAACTTAAGGGTTGTTTTGCATTATTCACAATCTGATGTAAAACGGCTCCAATGGCAGTATCGGAAGCATCAGTTGTTAGCGATATTTCAGCCTTTTCGGATGGGTGAGTTAAGTTTGTGGCATGAATAAGTGCATCTTTTAAGATCTGGAAGGCGTTTCTTGTTTCTGCCGTCCAGGTTATTTCTTTTCTGCAGTTATTTTTAATACCACTGAGCAATGTTGTTAAAGGTTGTTGCAGTTTTGCACAATTTGGTATGAATCTGTGATAAAAATCGTCTTAAACTAGTAAATGTGGTTCTGGGAAATTTTTAATGGCATCAACTTTCATTGAGAGAGGTTTAAGTTCTTCAGCTGACACTTCGTATCCCAGGAATGCAAGTTTTGTTTGACCAAATTTACACTTTGCCGCATTAATACACAGGCCATATTCGTTTAGTCTCTCGAGGACTGCTCGTATATGTTTTCGATGAGTTTCTTCATCTGGAGAGGCTATTAGAATGTCATCCAAATAGCAAAACACGAATTCTAGTCCATTCAACACACTGTTCATGAAACGTTGGAACGTTTGGGCCGCATTTCGTAGGCCGAACGTCATGAATGGTAACTCGAATAAACCAAAGGGAGAGAGAATGGCCGTTTTCGGTATATCTTCTTCGCGAACTGGAATTTGTTGGTACGCTCTAATGAGGTCAATGGATGAGAAAATTTTTTTCCAGCTAAAATGGAACTGCAATCTGTTAAAAATGGGAGAGGGTATCTATCAGGAATCATGACGTTGTTTAACGCTCGATAGTCTCCACAAGGTCTCCAATCACCTGATTTCTTCATAGCGAGATGTAGTGGGCTCGACCAGTTACTTTTGGATGGCCTGCATAAACCCATTTGGAGCATAAATTCAAAAACTCCTTTTTAGTCGCTTTGAGTTTCTCAGCTGATAGTCTCCTGGCTTTAGCGAAAACTGGTGGACCTCTGGTTTCGATATAATGTTCAATGTTATGATTTTTAACTTTATTATTAACTACATTCAGTTTTAACAAATCCGGAAAATCGTTAATGATACGTTTATATGGATCATTTATGGCATTTAAAATTGGAATATTATTACTGTTATTTTGAAAACGAGGAGTTCCATTGGTTGTTAAGAATGTAGTACCATCAATCAACTTGCGATTTTTAGAATCTACCAAAAGGTTAAAATTTGCAAGAAAATCCATGCCTATTACCGGTTTGTTTACCTCCACAATTACAAAAGGCCATGTGAATGATTGTCCGAGTCCAAGATCAAGCTTGAGTAATTTTTGGCCATATGTTTTAATTTTTGTACCATTTGCAACAAAGAGTTCTAATTTTGAGATTTTTTTTTTTATTTGCTGGCAAGGGAGGAATGACAGAAATTTCTGCCCCGGTATCTATTAAAAATTGGGTAGCCGATTCTTTGTCGCTGATGAAAAGATGACTCAGCTGCACCCCTTGTCCCTCCGTCGTCAATGAGAGACGGGGAGCTGGTTTTCCGGACTATTTTTCTGTGATGTTGATGAGTAGTTGCAGGGTTGTTTACACTTAAATGACTTATCACCGAATTTTTTATGTTAGTAACAAATATCACTAGATCTGTTACCACTGTAACTCCTATCTCGTGATTTGGATAGGTTACGAAAATAGGGACGACTGTCGTTGCTTGTTTAAAGCAGAAACTTGTAAGCTAAGTTCACTAACCTGTTTTTGTAAATTTTCAATCACTTCCTTTTTTTCCCTTATGGATGATGCAGCAGCTATTTGGGAAGTAACAGGGTTTAATTCCCAAATCTTATCGGCCATTGTAGCCACTTTTGAGAAATCTTCACTACTAACAGATATAATGCTATGCATATTAACGGGTAAACGTTGTAGCCACAATGTTTTTAGGAAAGTATCTGTTACTTTATCGCCAGCCAAATTACGCATCTCACACAGTAATTGAGATGGCTTTTTGTCACCCAGTTCTAACTCACTCAGTAATTTTTGGGTTTTTTGAGTCTCTGAATCAGCATATAATGAAATTAGTCTATTTTTAATTGCCTCATATTTATTATCTTGTGGTGGACTTAGCAAAATATCAGATACCTGTGACAAAATATCAGGTTCAATGGAACTTATAACATAATCATATTTTGTTTGATCTGCACTAATTTTTGTATTTCTAAATTGTGCTTCTAGTTGAATAAACCATATTTTAGGATCTGGCTTCCAAAAAGGAGGAACTTTAACGCTTACCTTGGCGACAGATGCAGTTGTTGCTTTAATTTCAGTTTCGTCTTCATCAACCATTGTAGAATTCGATCATGCCGGGATACACCAGTGAACTGTCTGGTGTGCAAATATAGAATAATAACACTTCTCTGACTCCAATGGAACCAATATTTTATTCCTTACGATGTTATAGATTCTTATTCATAAGATTTATTTACATTTTACATGCACATAGCATCGCGTGATAAAAACTCGAAGTTTGTTTACTTCGTTCTTCGCGGAGACTAGAAGGTGTTGCCATTCCGCTTTAACTAAATTTAATTAGAAACTTAACGGAACTGAAGCGACACTACAGTGTGAAACAAACGCTGTGTGATATGCTCCTTTTATTGGTACTGTAAAACCAGTTGCAACTCTGCTTCTTTGACTTACGGAGATCACAAAAAAACTGTGAAGCCATGACACTCCTGTTGCACCTTGCTAAAATGGAAAAGTATTGAATTTCATTTACTCTTGCAGCTCTGTGGCAACCTTGTCCAGACATTCTCTATACAGATTCCATATTCTTAATATATATATATATATATATTATTCCTATATTCACGATGCAGTGCATTCTCTAGAAAGTCTGTAGAAATCTGCACTTGAGACTGTCCAGCTTCCAGTCTCCTGATGATTTTTCACCTCATTCCGTCATTCAAATGTTGATGTGAACTTGGTGTCTAGGGGATCTGAGCTGACGATACATATCTAGGTGACTAAAGTATTTTATATAACTATCAGTGGAGATACATTTAGTGGAAAAAAAAATAAAAGTGTGATAATTAAGAGGTTTTATCTTTGTTGTCTATTCATTACATCTTAGTCGAAAGCACGACTGCTCCCCTTATCTTCCATCATTCATCTCACTGCGATACAGTTAGTTGTGTTGCGTAGTTGCAGTTTTGCTACTTACACTCGGGCATCCTGATGGAATGCGGTCTTTCATTTTGGTAGCACGACCATCGGCATTTGGAGATCTTTGCTGAGTTTTGCCCCAGTCGTCATCATGGCCGTCTTAGAACATCGTAGCCGGTGATTCCCTTCTTCAGTGCCATCTGGAACAATCTGTCTGGATTCATCTATGTACATATGTCTCCTCAAACATGGTCTGGATATGTCTTCTTAACCCTTTGTTGCTCAGAACTTGAATCACTTCCAACACTCTTAAATTAAAACATAAATGGATGAAAATGCCTTTATAATATACTTTGAACTTTTCTTTTTAAACAGTAGATGCGAGCATATCACAAGGAGACCCAGAATTTTCACCTATGATGTGTTATTAAAATCCACGTACAGTAAGACCCCGCTTAACGCTGTTTCGGTTTAGGGCTCTTTTATTTCAACCCGGGGATTCTCCGAAATTGTACGCAGCGCTAGGTTTCCAACTAACATATCCGAAACAGTGTAGTTGTGTTTCTTGCTTGGTGGACGCATTTTTATCATTTGAAACATTTGTTGACATTATTGTAAGTTTAAATTTGTATAATACTATAACGATTAATACAGTGACAAATATTTTGATCTTTAGTTTTTATCATGGGTGATAATAAAAAACAAGAAAAGAAAGCAACCAGAAAAAGCATTTCACTGGAAACTCAAATGCAAGTGATTAGAAGATTAGATTCTGGTGAACGTCAATCTCAAATTAGTGCTGCATTGATTTTGGCAACTTCAACAATAAGGACAATTCTTAAGAATAAAGAAAAAATATTGTCATCGGCAACTGCAAGTACGTCGAGCTCTGCAACTAGAATTACCCGTTCTAGAAATAATATTATAGAGGAAATGGAAAAACGACTGTCTATATGGATTGACGACGAAATTGAACGCAATATGCCATTAAGCCAATCTATCATAATGCCTTCTTAACAAAAAGGCAGAAAATTGGAAACCCAGAATAGACTGAATGATCTGACTGAGAATTTTATTTGTTTTTAAAAGTATATGCGTTTATATTGTTTTTATTTTTGTAAGAAATAAATGTTTGATTTTATTTTTATTAAAAAAAACATTATTAAATTTAATGCCTAACCATTTTTTATCCATCTTCCCCTAACCCCATTATTTACATGTTAAGATAGCCTCGCTTAGCACTGTTTCGCATTACGCTCTACTTCGATGGAACGTATCCCCCGCATTAAGTGGGGTCTTACTGTATTTTCATGTAATTTTCTCTACAAAAAAATTTGTTTGAAAAAAAATTTCTGTTTTTGAATTTGATGACCGTACTCTATATTATTATTTGTTTTATATATATTTTTTTAATTTATCATACAAAAAGCATGCGCAGAATCATTTAATAAAACGGGATGTTCCACCAGCGGAAACACTTCGCCTTTTGCCATCTCATGCTATTATGCATCAGAACATCCATTCTTAAGAGAAAACATCTGTTGTATACCTTTTCTGTTTCCCTTATTTTGAGGGTATAATAAAATTCAAACAAAGCAATATTGAGGGGTGAGGTGTGGTTTGTGCTATTAAAGCCCTTGAAATTTTTGTGAGTAGTTTTCAGGCGGGAATTTTATCAGTAGCTCGAGTTATCCTTACTTAGAGCTGCACAAATTTTTTGCTGTCGCATTCCCATTTATTTTCAGTAATTGTGTAGATATTTTTTATGTATGTATATCTTATAGCTTATTTTTCTTTATTGTTAATATTAATTGTAGTTAATTTTTTATTATTAATTTTCCATAAATGGCGTGGAGATATCTAAACTCTTTCCGAAGAGCTAAAAGTGCTTCATAAATTACCCTCGGATTCTGAATCAGAGCATTAGGATAGCAGTGATACTGAGATATACACTCCTGAACCACTTGTGCAATCTAATTATGATATGTCAGATTAAACTTATTTATCGGATGAGGAGGTTGATGATCCATCTCAGCCAGGCCCTTCTACGCAGCTTCAAGTTACTACTTGGAATTCTAAACATATTGTACCACGGAACAGAAGCCACACAAAGCAAGTTTTGTGTCAAAACTTGAAAAGTTGGTTTGTGCTTCTCTCTGAACGGTGTGACATGCTTTGAGCAACTTCACGAAGCTAAGAAATTGAAAAATTTGTAAAAAATTTTGTATATAGTACATATATTTATCTCATTTATCCATATATATTAAAAAATATTGTGTATATCCAGAAAACCATGTATACACCCATAATACAGTGTTTATTCATTACTATACAAAAGCTTCTACTCATTTTCGTGCTTCACTGCTATGCTCGCTTAGTCGCTATTTTAAGAGCTCTGGCAGCGTGGTGTTCCACCTCATTGAACACCCACAAAATTAAAACAGTAACTGCAATTTTTACCAAATTTTACACGTATACTCCTTTAAGCCTAAATAGACTGCGTACAACTTTTTTTGTTGAAATTCCGACTTTAAAATGTAGTACGCCACAAAGGGTTAAATATTATATAAATGCGTCTTTGATATCCTCAAGATCCGTCTTTCGAATTTGTCTTTAAGCCGTCTTTCTTAATACATTTCATCCTTAGTCATCATCTTCATTCCTCTTAAAATAGTTTATCTTTAAACAGTGGTCTGTTAGTAAATTCGGGAAAAAGTCTAAATCAAGAATCATCAGAATCGGTATTTCCTTATCAAAACTTACACAGTTTTCTTCCTTGATCCTCTGAATCTGCTTTTCCGCTTCTTTTTTCTCACCTTTATTTACTTTTGTTCCGTATTTGCTTTTTGTATTAGTGTCTTTGTAATCGGGTTTTCTGGTTTTCAACCTTCTCCTCTTCGCCGGTGGTCTCTGTAGTTTGTACGACTTCAGTGGTTTCTTTTGGTTATATGTTGCAAAGTATGTTACTGAAGTTTTTCTAGTGGAATTAGCATTTAGTTTATCATAAACTATGAGCTGAGACTTTCCATTGGGAAAATACTTTTTTTCAGAATCTCCTTCTGCGTTGGCATTTTTCCTCAATGGCTTCAAATCTGCATCTGTTGTACTTGAGATTCCTTTTGCATTAATTCATCATTGACAGCATCATTTTCATTTACAGCAGTATCTGTATCACACGAGACGTCAGAATCCACAATCAGGGAATCATTGCCATTTGCTTTGATTGTAGATGAAGTGTCCAGTTTGATCACATCATGTACTGTAACTGGAACTATATTAACAAGATCAGTTTCTGGTTTTGGAAGTGAAAAACAAGAATTCACAACTTTTCTAGCTCCTTTCTCAGAACCACTTCCATTGCAATAAGCACTTTTGTGCCCTTCAGAATCACTTTCAGAGTTCTTGTTTTCTGTGGTAATGCAAATAGTTGATCTAAATAAAGAACCATCTGTTTTGAATTCACCTTTAAATCTCTCTAAAGGTTCATTACCAAATCCCATTAACTGTAAATCTCCCTGGGATTCTAGTTATACTACTTTCAATTGCTATCTGGGTATATAAATCACTTGCACAACAAGAGCATGCATTAATATTGATTCTTGAAGGGTGACTGGGAGAGGTATGAGATGAAATTTAGTTGGGAATGAGTTATCTGCCACCTTTTAATTTGGGTGCAATTCTAGAAACTGTGTAGATTTTTGGAATGAATAATGTGAAAAATCTACTGCACTCATTCCAGAAATCAAACCATGGCTCTTCCAGTAATTAACTGAATGTGCCACTTATACAATGAGAGCATCTATCGAAAGTACAATAATTCCTTCATCTAAAATATTATATCAAAATAACAGGGTATAAGAAGAAACGTTAGTTTTTATCTTTTTTTCTCAAGCATTTGTCCATATGTTATACCAGGTAGCTGCTTTGATGTCAGTATTTAGACTTTTTTATATGTAATAGAATGAATGCATATTTTAATTTCAGGTGTTTAAAAGATTGGAATTAACAAATCCTGAAGTGGTGCAAGATATGATATTACTGTCTCCAAATTCTCATCTAAAGCTAAAGAGCAACAGGTAATATTTTTTGGCATTGACTTATACATTATGTATTGGTTTTCATCTTTAATTTGATGCTAAACGATTTTGTAATTCACATGATCCAGAAAAGAACGTCAAAGAAATTCACGTGTCAAAGAAAAAACATTCTTTGACAAAAAGTTTCTTCTTTGATTAGGTGCAGTGGGTATGGAGATCTGTAGCTGTGTACGCTGCACCGAAGTGTTTATATTACTGTTAATTTCTTATATTAAGGCATGTTGTACTGAGACTATGGCATTATTTCCAAGAATAAGTACACAAGTTCAGACATGGAATTTCTGTTATTAATATTTGCTGTGAATGATGTAGGAAAGAATAGTGGATAATAGTGTTTTTCTTGAATGATTTAAAAGTAGCTTCTTGCATGAAGCTACAATAGAGTATTAATCGATAGAGCTTGGTGCAGAATATATTTAATTTTAGATATTTTTTTTTTTTTTTTTAATCTTCCAAAAGCAGAATATTTTGTAAAAGACAGTTTTTGTCTATGTCTTTTTTGTGTTATTTCTGTTATGTGACTTAAGATATTACAGATACTGAAATCTAAATACAGATCTTAGCTGATGCACTATTTTCTTGCCACACTAAATAATGGGAAGCTTCCTGCAGATTTCATAAAGGAATTAAACTTAGAAATGAAATTGCTAAGCAAATTACTGTACAAATATTAAGCAAAGTGCTGCTACAATGTATGGCTAAGATTAACATTTCAGAAAAAGAATAAACTTGCCTTGTTTCTGTGTAGAGTTTTGTGAAAAGATATTCATTCCTGAACTTATCGAATATGCTAGGAGTGTATCTGACTGCAATTATGACAGAGATTACAGGAGAAAACCTAGAGGAATGGTGATATTGATGATGTTATGTCTTCTGTTTATCAAAAACTAAGCAATAAATTTTATCGATGGTTTTGTGAGAGGAGCCAGGAAGAAAAATGAAGTGGAGAATATTATTTCTGTAGGTAAATGTATATACTGAAGCTAAGCAAACTTAGCTTACCTTTCACACATCCCGCAGTGCTGTTAATTCTCCAAAACAAAACTTATGAGGACTATATCCATTAATAATAGGACGCATATTTAAACACAAATCATATTTATTCATCTGTAACTAAAATGATAAAGCGACACATGCATTAATGCTGCATACAAGCATATACGAAAGCTTAATAATAAAAAGGAACATGCGATATAATAATTGAGCGTGATTGGCACACACACGCCTTTGCATTTCCAGGATTACCAGGAGTGAGTTGGAAAAAACACTTTTTTTGTGTTTGCCTGATTAATTTACAACATATAGGTAATGAGAAATTTAGACATTGCCAGGGACTGCATCATTCTAGAAAATAAACTTCCCTTCATATCTTGTTCTCAAGGGCAAATACCATGCTTTTTTAGTATAGATATCTTGATGAACCTTTATGTCAGGGTTTGTAAAATGCTTAAAAGTCTAGTTTTTTTTTTTTTTTTTTTTTTTTGTGTGTGTGTGTGTGTGTGTGTGTGTGTGTGTCCGTCCATCAAAAGTCCTTAATTTTACTCATTTGACATTTCTGGCTGTTTTTTATGACTGCCATTTTGAGTGTGAATTAACATTTTGGAGGAATATTTTTTTTCCAGAGCATTGACAAATATGTATTTGATAGATCGTTTCAAACCTTTCCCACTTCTTCCTAAAAAATGGTAGATACTTGAGTTTTAGAAGCACGTGGCCCTGCTTCAGTTGAAATATTAACATTTTGAAGTAACTCTTTCTTTGCGAATGAAGAATTCATAAAACTGGCTTTGAATTTGGCAACTTTTCAGCTTTGATGATTTCAAAATTAGTTTGTATTAAAAATTTTTATTTAGGGATTCATGAAATTTTGACATTTTTTGAAATAAATTTAATAACACTGATAAATATAAAAATAGTGATAATATATTAAAAAATGATATTACTTTCCGTTTTGGTGTCATAAGTTTTGAACCCTCCCTCTCCCCCCTTCCCCCTGAAAAAAAAGGGGGATAATAAATGTTATAAAGCCCAGTTTCACAGTTTCCGAAACACTTCTTCGAAAAAACAGAAATACTATTGTAAATATTTAATAACTAATTTTAATTGTCCTTTTTTTAGATATTTTTTCATGTGTAATTGTTTCAGAATATTTAAATATGCATCAGTTTTCTTTTGAAAATTCACTTTACCTCTTTCTTTTCCTCTTTTCTGAATTTTTTTTTTCCTAAAATTTTAACTGCATTGCAATACCAACTATTCCCATACAGATGCACAATCTCGCTATATAATTAATTGCCTCACCTCATAATACAACTTTGCAAGTGATCTAAGCAGTCATATTCTTGCTCCTAAATAATGAGTCCGGTGTCTGTATTATTCTCTGAAGCAGAATCACAACATTTGTTTTGAAATTATGTGAAGTACTTTTATTGTGTTTTGTTCAATATTTTGGTATATTTTCCCTTTTAAATGTGGATCACAGGGATACATCTCCCCAAAAAAAGGTTCAAATTCTATTAAAGTTATAGATTGCTGTGGTGCAGGCTGCAGTTTACAACCTTTTATAGGCATATTTTAGAACATGGAGGTGGCATCATTCTGAAATGTTTCTATATCTACTAGCAGGTATTACTGTGACATTTGGAAAAAAAATTTTTGGAACTAAAGTCATTGTAGAATTTAAATGAATGTAATTGTATTTTATCAGATTTTTTATAGGTTATTAATTTGTGTTCTGTTTTTCTTTCTTATATTTTTATTAATATATATATAATGAAATATACACACACATATATGTATGTTTTAAATAGGTTTGGTCCTACTAAAGTCACCTATAAAATTATAGTTCCTGAAAATAGATCTTCTCACGCTGCAGTTGTAAGTGTAGATGATGAAGGGAATCTTTTATCATCATCACAAACTGGCTCTGCTATTCTGTTAGTTACAGCAATTGAAGAGTTTGGTATAATCCAGCAATTGTCTGTTATTGTAAAGGTAATAAAATATAATGCATTTAGTTTTAGCATTTAAGGCAAAATGTAAGAGATTTTAAATATTTTCATAAAACAGTTTCTTTATAATTTTTTTAAATAAATTCAAATTGCTAAAATCTTATAGTTATTTTTTTATAGTTTTGGCTTTTAAATTTTAAATTGTTTAAAAATATTTATTTGATATCAACTTTTGAGTTGCAAATTGCTTTTGGTATCTTTCTCTCATTGGTAAGGATTTCCATTGTTTTATTTACATATTCATTTGCTTTCTTAGTTTAGCTGGAAATTTTGTTGAATATTTTTTGCCTGTAGCCAGCTAGAAAATTCTAGTATTTTGTATGAGTATCCAAAAATTTTTATGAGAATTGTTCCCATGATAAGAAGGAGTAGTATTTTGTCATGTAAAAGTTGCGAATAAAGGAATAATATCCTTATTAGCTTTCAAACAGTTGCTTTTTGACAAGTGCTTTGAAACTAAAGATTGTATTTAAAGTTTCATTTCAGGCAGAGATGAATATAAAAGCTTTAATAAATTCCTACGTGCAGTTACATTCAGATATATGCTGCTTTCTGTTAGAGAAGGGAAATAAAGGCAAATAAAGGAGCTGCTACAAAAAATAAAGAATCTAGTATAAAAGGATAATTATGTAGAACAATCATTTCTATTGTATCCAGCTGCAAATGCAGTTATTATTTAAATTTTGTAGCTGTTATTTAGTCATTTCTTATATGCTATAGTGCAGTTTGCATGATTATTTTGATTTTTTTCCCCTGAATGTGTTTATAGATAGAAGAAATAGCATATATGATGATAAAACCAATTGGAGATATTAGAACTAGAGACTGGCCTTTGACTACCCTCCCTGTTGGTTTTACTATTCCCTTTTTTGTGACATATCATGACAACATAGGTCAAGTATTTCATGCTGTTCGCTCTCAGCTAAAATTTAGAGCCAGCAGGTAAGACTTTGGTGTTATATTTTAAGTTGCTCATTGTACTTGCGGGAAATGAAATTTAAGAACCATTTATAATGCCTTTAGTTAATTTTAGCTTAAGTAAATATGGTTATTAATTAGTGTAAACAAACAAGTAGATAAATTATTGGAATTTTTTTTTATTCTGAAGGCTATTTTATTCATTGTTTATTCCCTGCTGTTTCTTTAGAAACATTAAATGTCTTCTTGTGTTCAGGTATAATTTAGCAAGAATATCTTTTGGTGTCATGAATAATAGTTTGGCAATTCAAGTTGTTAAACCTGGATATACTGTAATAAAAGTAAGCTGGAACTTCATATGATTAAATATCATTTTAAATACTATTAAATTGGTTTAAAATATGGGAAATTTCACTGTGTAGAAAAGCTATATGTAATTCTTTTTAAGGTATGGGATTCTGAATCACCCATTCCACCTGATTACATCAAAATTGTTGCAGGACCTGCTGTTGATCCTTCAGATGTACAGCTTACTGTTGGTGATGTAATATGTTTTGGAAGTCCTTTGTTAACTAAAGAAGGTAACCTAGTTATATCTTTTTATCAGTGTGAATCCATAATGATTACGGATACTTTTATATGGCCTTCTAAATATCTTCTTATAAAGTAAACACAGTGACAAGAACTAACAGATTATAAATGTGAGAGGGAGGATTTTTATATACTTCCTAATGTGACAATTGAGGCTGCATTGTTTGTTGGATATTTGGTGCTACTTTGGTAGACGGTTGCACAGATTTTGGCGAGTAATACGATTTAT
This sequence comes from Stegodyphus dumicola, assembly GCF_044657685.1. Classification (NCBI taxonomy): domain Eukaryota; kingdom Metazoa; phylum Arthropoda; class Arachnida; order Araneae; family Eresidae; genus Stegodyphus; species Stegodyphus dumicola. The sequence goes on along the minus strand of NC_140771.1, from coordinate 126,553,397 downwards.
GATAAACCCATTGCTGGACAAGTTATTTATGGTAGCCGATACTTTGTTGTCATTTTATTTAAAAAATAATGCCTTTTATTATGCATAAATTCAGTGTTTTAAATATTATTTATGATTTATAAATAATAAAAATTAATTTAATTTTGCTTTTTTTTAATAAAAATTTTATTGTTTATATTTTATGGAATTTTATGTTGTGAATGATGTAATAAATGATGTCACATTATTTTAAAAGTAATTGCTTTAATGTCTATAAATTTAATCTAATGTTTTAAATATTATTTATGGCTGTTAAATATTAAAATACAATTTAATCTTGCATTTTTTAAATATGATTTTATTATGAATGATTATTTAAATAATTTTAATTCTATGCGTGATGTAATCAGCTCCCTGATCGGTTACTGAATATTTGTGCATTACCACACCATTTTAAAATTTTATTATTCATCTCTTCGAATTCATCAGATTTCAAATGGAATGGATATGTCTGTTTCGAAGATGAGTCTTGTTATTGGTAATTACCCAAGAATTATTGGTATCAGAATAAAAGAATTGCCCTGTGAGACCTTATTTTGGCCAACCTGGCTTTCCTAATCAAAGATTTATTTATTGTTACAAGGGTCAGAGGAAATTTATGTTAAATTTTTGGAGGAAACCTCGCTAATTGCTTCTTCAATGAAGTGCAATATATGTGGATAACAGATGGAGTTTTTTTTTTTTTTTTTTTTTTTTTTTAAACCCTGGTACTTATCAATATACGACAGGTAAAGTACTTTAAAAAATGTAAAAACTTTTTTTTTTTTTTTTTTTACTTTATAATTGTATACTTCAATTTTTATTAAAAATTAATACACTGTTTTCAAAAAAAATTCCTGAGATATTTATTGCCACATATGTTTTAATGTTAAATAATTATATCCTATAAAACTTATTTTAAAGAATTTGAATTTAAGTAATTGAAAAATTTTAATTCTTTTAAACGTTGGTATGATGTTTTTAATTTAATATTCAGTTTAAATAATATTTTATTCCAATTAAATGTTGGCGCAATGTTTTTATAGCGCTGTTTTTATTCTATTATATGAAAGTAATAATTTAACCTTAGTTTACCATTTTATATTCTTAGTAAAAGTATTTATTTACATTTTCCAGCCATCTTAAAAAACAAAGTTTTCAACAAAAAAATTAATCCATTATTTTTAGCGATATTTATTTTTTTAAAGTTTCGAATACTTTACTATGCGTGAAATATGTAAAACCAGCATTTTTCAAGATGGCTGAAGACTGTACTGCGCCAACGTAAATGGCCAAAAATCCGTGCAACCGTGTACCAAAGTAGCACCATTTAAGTAGTATTTAAGGATTTCTAAGTGCGGAAATACAGACAGCATCTTCAAGAAAAATATGTCATTCAACAGTACTCCTTATCATATCACGTGCAGATGATTGGATTAAAACAACTTCGGATAAAATATCTCAACTTTTCAACAATAATTTGCCAGTTTCAACAACGGAGTAAGCTTTTTGCACTAAAGTTTTTCAAGATTTCTTTTGAAAAATCTGTTTAAAATTATATTCTAATTTTTTTTTTTTTTTTCCTCTTTACATTAAGATAAGTACTTTTGCTATATCTATTAGCATATAAAAGTTATTATATTTTCAAATTATGAAACTTATCATGTTTTATCTTAAAAAAATATACTGAGTTACATTGTTGAATCAGCTCTAACTGATCTAAAAACATGTATCTTTTATATTTTCATTTCAAGATTTTATTGAAATGTAATAATTTTATAATAGAAATAACAAGAAAGTTTTTCTCTTTCTTTTTATATAGGTCTCATTTCTGAATATTCAATATTTAATAAGTTATTAAACATTTTTCAATATTTTACTATTTATTTTCATATTTAAATCATTGGAAAATTACTAGCAATAAAATTGTAAATATCCTTTATAATAAAATAAATAAATCTCATTATAAAAATATTTTTTAAGAAATTATATAGTTTTTTGAACTTGGTAACATTAAATATATAAATGCTATTAAATATTAAGAGGAAATAACAATTACTTCATTGTTTACATTTTAATAGTAGAAAGCACAGACTCTTTCTTTTCAAGATTTCAGTTTTACAAGACTTCAACTTATTACTTCTATTTTACTTCTGTAAATTTCTATTATTTTATAATAATAATGAGTACCATTGATACTTTTTCGGACACAAATTCAGAATTAGATATGGAGTGTTAAACTGATGTACTTGAAAATTTTGAAAATCTCATCCTCAGCCAAAAGGAGGTCATCGAATTCTATTACAACAAATGAGTGAAACAACTAAAATCCAAAAAAAGGTGACAAGAACACTATTCCAATAAATTTGCAAAATCAACTAACACAAATGTGGACAATTTTAAGAAAAATTGGCATGAAATCAACTGAAAATAAGAACTATTGGAATAAATTAAATTCTTTATTAATTGATTTTTTTAAGGGTGCCTTGAAATTAGGAGGAACAAATTCAAATTATATCTGTTTCCATAAATTTTTCATGTAGAATATTCATAATGTTATGCTTCTAGAACCCAAGCAACACAGCTCCAAATATAAATACTTGTATGTATAATTTTTTTGAAATGAAAGTTTGATATTTTTGCAGGTTATTTTTATGAAAATTGCCCTAATAAAAAAAGCCAAAGATATTATTGATATTTGCCAATGATGTACATTGATACTTTATCATATTTTATGCAGGTTATTTTTACAAAAGTTCTATGAAACAAAATGTACTGATAAAAACTACCAACATCATAGTATTTTTCATTCATTACTTTTATGAACATTATATGAATTCTAAAGACCTTGAAAAATATGTATAATTCAGAATATTTTTTGTGTAGGTTTTCTTTTTTTTTTTTTTTCTTCTTTTTATTAATGTTATAATTTTGCGAGGTTCCTTTGAATAAAGTAGTAGGGGAAGAGTGCAAAAAAGTGTTTTTTATTTCAATTTTAATGTCCTACAGTAATTATTTGAATAATAATAATGGATCTATGGAATTAGATGCTTAGTCCTGATATTTCAGCATAAATTTCAATCATTTTAATCATTATTATAAAAATCACATGAGCTGAAATTTTTCAATGGTGTTTAATATGTAAAAAGTATTTAAAAATTTCGATAATTTTTATATGGGTTGAAAATAAATAAATATTATAAGTAAATTATTATATTTTATACTTCTCATGAAACAGGAGTAATTTAATTTTTAAACCAAGGTCTGATTAATGGACACACCGTATTAATAGGTCATAGTATAAACTTAAAGGAAAGCAAAACTAGAGTTCTTCTGTTTATAGATAATGGATTGTCATTCTGTAAAGGATGAGAATTTATCTCTGAATTGAGAAATTATATTTGTGAGAACACATGGCTACTTCATATATATGCAGACTGTAGAAATTTCTGTATAATAGAAATAAATATATAGTTTCATTTTTAGCTTCTCTGGATGTTATGTTAGCACATAAATGTTTTCAGCCATGTCATGTTAAGTAATAGTTTTGAATTAAAATGCCAAAAATGGTCCTTTTCTTTAATTTCTATTTGTTAAATATTGAATTTCTACTGTTGTTATTATTTAAATTACTTAGGCCATAGTGGAACATGGTCGTCTAGTGGAAAGAATGTGCTTTCTATCCATTCAACATCTGGTGGAGCTGTGGCATTAAGTCCTGGTACTTCTACTGTTACTTACTCTTTACTGAATGGGTTCAGCACTTCTACCCAGGTTAGTTAAAACATCATGAAAATTAATATTTATTGCACTTTTGCATATATATAAATATATATATGAGTTTTAAACTTTAATATACCTAGAAAAAGCTGTAAGAAAACTTGAAATAAACCTATTCTTTTCCCGAAACACATTGCAAAAAGAAAAATTTTAGCAAACAGTATTTGAACTGAAAATGACGTTACATTAAAAATGAATGCATATGAGTACCAAAAACATTTGTTAATATCTTTTGTTCGAAGCTTCAAACCAAGTCGATCAACTAGACAAACTAAAACAAGTTTTGTTCCAACAAATCCACTGAGACTTTGAGTGGCAAAGCGAATTTAAATTTAAAGGGCCAACACAAATGAACTGCCTCATTGAATTTGTCTCTTCTCCCGACTTGTTTCTGTTCTGAAAGCCACAAAAGTTATATTAAATGTTGAAATTAGTAATACTAACTAAAGACTAAAAATTTATACTGTAATACAAATAAAAAAACATGTAATAAAATTATAATATACAAGTAAAATCCTAAATAAGAACTTGCCTATCAAGTAAAACGATCAAAAAAATTTTAAAAATAAAATACCTTAAACTATTTTCATACATGAAAATTCATTTGATTGTCCTGTGTAAAGGCAAAAAAAGGGCTTGGATCGAATGTGTGAATTGATAAACTTTTGCTAAAAAAGTTAAATTTAAAAACCTTTGAAAGTAAAAATGGGGAAGAGCAAGTTTGCTAAAAAATTTTTTTTTAGATGGTAAAACCAAAGAATGACAAAATTCATACCTGGTAGTTGACGCTGGCTTCGGCTGCAGTTATGCTGTGAAAAATCCGTATGTATAAAGGTTGCCATGTTTGAAACCAACCCTACAGCCTGGTAACCAGAAAATTGAAACAGTCAATTTCAATGAATGGCTGAGCATTGAAATCAGAAAAAGGTCTTGTTGATATGTCAAAGGTGGCCTCCGAGAAAAAAGGGGGTGTCCAGTAGTGGTCGAAGCTGGAGGCAATTAGCAGCACTAGGCATTAATTTTGATAATTTGTTACTTTGGCTACTTTACTAGTTTCTTATTATATATAATATTGTTGATGTTATATTTAGAAAAGAATATCTGTTTGAAGTCTTCCTTTGGTACTTGAATTTTTATAATGTACCATTTATAATTTATTTGTGTTCTATATTAGTTTTGATACACATTTGCTGTAGCTTAGTAATACATATTTGCATTATAAAGCTGAATTACATTAACATTTATAAATATTACTAGTGCATATGCAAAACATTTGTTATAATTCATGAAGTCCTATGATAAACAGAAAAAATATTTTGGGACATTCTAAGAAAATATAGTTATGATTACTTCTGCAACATTTATAAAATTTAAGGCTAGCATATTATGCTAATTATGTAGACAGCTTAAATTTTAGCTATGAAAATTGAAGAATGCAGCATGGAAAGATGAGAAAATAATCTTGCGTTTGTTAAATATTCAAACATACTTTAAAAAAATGTGAATAAATTAGCCTTTTTTTGCAGCAGTTTCTTTTAAATATCTTCCTTTCCATAGAACATTTTAATTTTTAATACATATTATCATATGATTTTTTAAACATTCATAAATTAAAAGTTAAATTTTTTGTAACTTTTATTTTTATTGAATTTTAAAAAATTCAATAACTTGTCCTGCTTGCACTTGAATCCAATGTTAATTAAAGCCCAGTTGTCTTTGTTAAACTGCATTTTAATGGCATTGTGTTAGAGAATGTTGGATAGTTTGTCACAGCAAAGTACTTAATGTGTATCTGTGATATAAGAGGTGCTTTCATAAATGAATTTGAGCCCACCAGCGGCCGAGCGGTAAAGTCGCTGAACACTGGTAGATTGGTCCGAGGTTTGAATCCCGCGAACGGGCTGGCGGCATGGGCTTTTTCGTGGTTTTCCCCTTGTGTAACGTGTATACGAGCCAGTTTCCCTTAGAAAGTCCTCCACGAAGGCATCCCTCCCCTTAGGCATATAGCCCTCGTCAGGGTTGCCACGCTACCTGGAGAACCGGGAAAAGTCAGGGAATTTGAAAATTGACCAAAATATTCAGGGAAAAGTCAGGGAATTTAAGTATTTTTGTGAAAATCTGGAAAAGTCGGGGAAGTTCATACAACGCCCCCGCCAAAAAAAGCGATTTTTGCGCCGACGTCGGAAGAGATAACTTTTTTGGCGAATTATGTATCACGTGAGTGTCATTCGGGTAGCTGGCATAGAGCCAATTTTCGCAGCTCCAATTTGATTGTCTTTTAAAAGGCAAAGCAACTTTCCCGCAACTTTTGGTTTCCAGTATTCTCGAGAATCGCATGTGCAGTGCATGAATTAAAAAAAGTACCTGTTCTCGTATAAAACAAAATGGGTTTAATCCTAGTATGCGGTACCATGGAGGTTAGAATCAAAGAATATGTATTGTAAAGAAGGAAAACTTCTCTGCAACAGACGTGGCTGTGGCTCCGTTCCATCATAGAGGGAAACAGCTGTGCATGTCTGATATATCTGTCGCCAAACAAACCGGTGTCGAAGTTCGAAGGTCACGTTATCAAGAGTTCATAAAATGAATATCGTTTAAAATTTCTTTAACCACTTGCGCTAAAAAGACGTGCCACGCACGTCGAGATGCTTTTGTCTCAAACCGCGAGCGACGTGAACACCACGTCGATAAGCATTTATCGCAAAAATGAAAATAAGGTGGTGCACACGTCGCTTAACAACGAGATAGTTTATTTCTCGAGTTACAGCTCTGGATTGCACTCGCAGATGCGGAGCGGCGTAAATGAGACACTTTACCGCTTGTTATATTGTAGCGCATGGCACCGCAACCGTGAAGTTTAGTCTTAGCGCAAGTGGTTAAACTCTAAAGGAAAAGAAAATACTTTTTGGTGCAAGTAAATTAATTCACGGATTAGTTATTTTCAGGGGGGGGAAAAAAAAAAAAACTACGAAAATCCTTTTTTAAAATTATTTCGAAAAATCCAAGAAGAAACGCCCTTTGATAAAACGTTTCTTGGATTTTTCGCAATAATTTAAAAACAGATTTTCGTAGTTTTCTTTTTGTCAAAGAGCGTTTCTTCTTAACACGTGTTTCTCAATTTCCTGTACACATCGCGGAGAGGGAAATTCTGGCCGCCAGGTTCCGTCGCCAAATCCCTTGGCAAATTTTCCCTCCGCATTCTAGCGGCGTAATAGCATTTTACTTGTATGGAACCTTTTCTTCTTTACATAGACGTTCTTTGGTTAGAATAATAATGGGATTTGGCGACATCATGATGCGCAGTAAACGGGTCATTTTGGTCTTGGCGATAATTTTCAAAATCGTGCCAAAGCCTTACCGTATACTAGAATTTTACCGCAAAATCTTTTTAAACCTTTTTTTTTTTTTTTTTTTCTTTTTAATAAATACCTTGCCATTTTGCAGTAAAATAAAAAAATAGTAATAAGTCATCTAGGCTAGCCATGTAATATAACTATATTCGCTAAAATATCGTTGATTATTATAATTCAATTTTTAAGTAATTATTTTTATGTTATTCATATAATTTAATGTTGCTTCTTCCCTCTACATTTATTTATTATTAGTAAATAATATTTCCAAATTTCAGGAAATTTTCTCTGGCATAATCCTGAAATTAATTATAGCAGTATGATAACATACCATCACGAAATTTAATGCACATATTTTTTCCTTATGTATGCTGCGAAATTAATATAAAATACCTCAATTTATTAAAATAGATAAAGCCTTATTTTATTCCATATTGGGGAGATTCTAATCTCAATCTTCAGTGGAGAAAACAAAAACTATTATAATTATATTTGTGTTTTCAAGTGTTAAGGTGCCTTTTAAGAACATACCTCACGCAAATTAAATTTACTTAAAATCTAACCTAACTATTTAGCATTGCATTGTGATTTATAAGGACCAGATTAGCCTCGTGTTGAACTGGTGATGATCATGAGTAATAATTAAATAAAACATACATTTGTTATCCAATGTATATATCTTAAATTTTATTAAGTTTCTTAAGTGGAAAACTAAACAAAATTATCAAACAAAGTATACCAAGAATAATTAAGAATAAATGTGCTCTGGGATTTATTGAATAATTAAGTGAATTTGCTACACAATACAAGTAATACCATAATTAATTTACCTCTTAGCACAGCCAACGTACATTATGCGGATAGACTGGAATTTTCTTGAAACACACCTGGAAAACCTGGAAAAGTCAGGGAATTTCATTCTCCTGTTTGAGTGGCAACCCTGCCTCGTGTGCTTTGCCATTATTAAATACACCAACACCATAAATGAGTTTGTAAGGAGAAAGCTTATGTTCGTGTTACACATAGGGAAAATCATGAAATTTTGATATAATCAGCCTTTAAATCTCTGCAATTACACCTGAAACTAATTACTAGTGTTCAGGAGTTTTATCCATGTGGTTGCTGATGGGCATAGTAAAATAGGAAGTTATTGGAAATTATTCATAGTTGGATCATAATCAGAGTTTTAAACAGCTGCCATTGTAGAGTTTTCAGAACAGAGAGCTTCTTAACATAAATATGGTTAACTCAAAAGGGAAATATAAAAATTTTTACAAAAAATTGGAATTTGCGACCAATTAATTCATCAAAAAAAAATTCATTTGAGTTGATCTTATTACAAATATATGCAGTTTTACGAAAAATATGTAAATGTTGTCTCAAAAATTTAATTTCATTGAATAGATTCATCTTAAATCATTGTTTAACTTAGTGGAAAAGTTTTCTTTCTTTTCTTTAATCATTTATTTCACCTAAAAGTCAAATCAGTTTTATTATTATTTTATTGGGTGTCAGAATTTATCTGGTGGGGGGGGGGATCTTATGAATTTTGTTTTCTGTTTGGCTGTATAATTATATGACCTGTAATGATTAAAGCTGCCATCATACATTGTTTTAAATTGGCAAACTATATTGAATGAAGTTTTCCCCAAAGATGCCACTGTACTTTTTTTTTTAATTATTTAGATGGCTTGAAAGATAATGAAGAACTGGACAAATGTTTCATGGAGTGTCTTGGAAATCTTTAATCACCTAAAATGTTTATGCTTCATACATTTTATGTACATTTGTACAAAAAAAAAAAAAGGTTAACTCTTTCACATCAAAGTGGCCCAAAACACTCGACCATTCAGACATCACCGGCAGGTCGCCTAAATGCCTGAATCATTTTCTACCTAGTGCCTTTCTCCCATCATGTTAGTCCATTTCTCATTGCTTTTGGATGTTGTTAAATGGCATGCCAATCATTCTTTTGAAGCAACTAAAAGTAGTACTGTTATTTAAATGCCCTTTCTTTTTCCTTTGTTTACTGTTAATGTTTAGCTATTGATGCCCAAAGTTGCAATCCTGTTCTAATGGGAAACTGCATGCACTGGTGAAAGCAACCTAGTTGTTGCTTTACTTAGATAGGTTATTGTTAGCACTGTAGCATTCTACCTGTCATGGGGGAAGGAAATCCATTCCAACAAAAATACTTATATACGGGCATTTCAGATGTTTGAGTGAAATAGATTTTGGCCTCTACCAATGCGAAAGAGTTAAATAAAATTTATGGTGAAAAAATTTATGGTTGTGATTCCTTGTGGCATAAGTAACCAGTTGCAGGCCACTTGATTTTTCCGGCAATATTTCATTTAAGTGTTTGGAAAAGATTATGAATACTGGCTTTTGATTGAAAAACTTCAATTTTCATCTTTTGGAAGAGTGCTTCCTTCAGGCTAAGAAGAATGAGTATCAATCGCTTGGAATTAATTCAAGAAAGAATAGAGTATCATCTAGTTCATCCTTTAATGGTAGATTGCTTTTTGATTATATTCAGCATAGAGTATAATTTTATTAAATCTTTTAATCTTCTGTTGACAATACCTGACATACCACATTGATGAGACCCATCCTTATTGTAGCAAAAACATAGTGCATTACCACTGCTCTTAAATGGCTAAGAACACAATATGTATACTATAACAAAGGTAGACTTATATAACAAGACTTTAAAATGTGAAGTGGAATCTAAAAGAGAATGTAGGTATAATGTTGAAAAGACTACTGATTAATGGGTGCTATTTTTATGTATATTAAAGTTTTATTAATTAATTTATGTAAAAAATTATTTTAGGGGTGCGTTTTGGATTCTATGAAATCTAATGATCGAGAAAATACTGTGTGTGCTTAATATGAAAAAAAATGTACATTGTTTTAGGTGAAATAGTGGGTGATAAGAAGTATTTCTGTTATATCATTTTAGGTCAAATTAGTTCTGTGGGAACACCATGTATCCTTTCTTTAATGTGCACACCATTTTAAAAAATTCATCCTTAGTTTGGCACTGATTTTTAATGAAAATATTCATTGCATTTTGAGAGTAGGTGTTTCTCTTCAGACAAAAATTATTAAAAATAAATTTCTCCTGATGGTTTTAAAAGAGTCTATAATTTTACTTCTAAAGAGTAAAATGTTTCTGTGTGTACAGAAAATGAAATTTAAATGTGTGTGTGTGTGTGTTTTATTATTATTGTTGTTATATATATATATATATATATATATATAAGTGTATATTTTTATCAAATAGGTCACAGTGAATGCTGCTGCTTTTATTTCCATTGTTCCAGGCAATGTGAATCATGTAAGCAATTTTCCAAAAGCCAAACCATATAAAATTTTCATAGTAGTGCAAAGTAATGATACTCACAGAGTTAATAATATGGTTGGTAAGTTTTCAAATCTTGTGTAATCTAGTTTTTAATTAAAGACTTGTATGTAAGTAGCAGTATAAACCTTTGTTTTCTTTAAGAAGCAAAGATGCTTGTTTGGTAAGGTCTACGTATATGTATATTTTGAGTACGTAAAACTTGCAAATAGACAGATTTTTTAATTAAGCAATGTTAATAAATACTGTGAAGTGCAAGTAGTTTGCTATGTTTCAAATTTATTACATTTTCATATTACTTGATTGTAACATGAATGTATCAATATTAGTTTAAATCAAAGTATTTAGACTGTCATACAAAAATTTGGAACTAGTATTTTAGGATAGGTTATTTTTTCCTCATTCATTGTATAGTGTATTATAGAATTATACACAATGTATTATTTATCACATTATAAAATTTTTTAATAATTTATATACATGGCATTTCTTTTATTTAATGTCACATGTTCACATTTCTATGTGTTTAAATATGGATTCCTTTTTTTATATTTTATTTTGCTTCATATATTGAAATAAATTTTATGCTATTTCATTTCAGGCAGGAATTGTACATATGCTACTGAAACTTCTATGCCTGTGCCTATTGTCCAGCCACCATTTTCATGTGAGCTGAATTTTATCAGTTCATCTATGGATGTAACTGCCAGTGACATTTTTTTTGCAGCCAGTGGTTTTGATATTGATAAAGGTAGCTGTTAAATTTTGTCGTATTTAAAAACATATTTGCATTATTAAAATTATACAAATATTCTATATAATTAAAATGCATTTTTATTCCTTCTTTAATGTATCATATTTTTAGTTCTTTTTACTGATTGGTTTGAAAGAAAAAACAAATCATGTGTCTCAGTTGTTTAAATTATGCTTAGGGGTCAAAAACGTTAGATTGTATAGTTTAATTTACATTTATTCAAAAGTCTATTGTATTGAATATAATGCATGCATGATAGAGGAAACATTTTAAGGATAACAAGTCATTTGAAAGCTATTGTAACTAAGAGATGTGGAGGAGTGGAGTAAAATACTTAATTAGTGAAATTAGGCTAGTAGCAATTAAAAGAATGAAAAAGAACTCATGATAAGGAATTTGATTGAGTATCATGAGAAGATTCGATGAAAATTCTTTAATAGTTCTTGCTTTTAAAGAGTTTTAAATGAAAAAGTCAAAATATATGGGTAGTGCTGTTGTCCTTGAAGATTTGCCACTGGGGATGTAAACATTCATTAGCTTGCCTAATTGCTGAATATTTGGGAACAGCTTGAGTTAATAACTAATCGAATATTCAGCAAATTCAGTATATACAAAAAAGAAAGATTATTTACATTTTTTTTTTTTAATTTCAAAGCTTTTCCTTTATTATTTTTTAATTTGAAACTTCTTTACTTAAGTTTTATACACTATTGTATTTTTTTTTTTTATGGTGTAAGTATAATAATGCAATTTGTAACAAAATTCTGTTGCATTCTGCTCATAAATTATATTCACTTTTGAAAACAGCTGTATACTTTAATTCTAGTTCATATGATCGTTAAAAATCTTGAGATTTTTTAAAACAATTTTTCGTTTATAAAATTCCTTAACCCTTTCAGGACAGGTGCCCCATCCATGCATCACTAGAGATTGCAATCAGAGGATGGGTGATGCATATATGCATTTTAAGCTGAAATGTTTTTCTGAAGGCCACTAGATGGCATCCTATGCCCATTACTTTTGAAATGAACACAGTTTTAGGTTCCTCACCTTGAGTTTGATGTATTCTGCCTGACTTTGGTATTTTACTCATCAACTTTTGAGGGGGGAGAAGCGTAAACAGAGGTGGTTTCTTTAAAACGCCACATGCTAATATAAACATTTGCATGTCTGATTTATATCCAATTCCTTTTTTTATTCTATTTTTTCCTCCACTATGCATGGTCTTTTAGGGTTACTATGTGGAGTTCTGTTACATTTTGCATTACCTTCAGATATATTTCCGTTTCTTCTCTTTTTATTTTGGAAAGCTTCACCTCCAGTCTATTATGGCGGGAAGGCACTATTTATCAGAGGAAGAATACCTTCATATGGTTAATGATTCATTTTCTAAAGAGTTAGAAAGTGATACTTCTGCGTGCTTCAAGATTTACCACACTCAGTCTTGATTGTAATTTTTGTTATTTCTTACTGTAAATAGTCTTTATTGTGTTGTTTTATTAACTTTAAACTTCATTGATGGATTTTATCAATTAAAACTTTGGAGTAATTTAAATAGCGCTTACGAAAATTATTTTACAAGATAAGGAATTTTTTAAGTATCTTTTCATGTAAAATAAAGAAAAAAAAAAACCTTATCAAGTGCTAATCTTAACATATACAAGAGCTCAAGTAATAATCTAAAATGACACCTAAAATTACGATGCTAGAAGTGAAACTTTTTTTTTTCCCTGATTTTATATATATATATATATATATATATATAAAATTAGGCTTAGCGATGCAAAACCTCCGTCCTGTACGGTGATTGCCTTCGATTCCCTTCCGTCTCACATGAGTATCTTAAACTAAGGTGCGCCGTCACGAAAGGTTTTATTTTGGTCCAAACTTGCAAATGATCTTTAATTTTGCCTATCTGATATTTCTATAGCTGCCATTCTGAGTGCCAGTTAAGGTTTTGAAAAATATGGAATTTAAAACACTTGATTCATAATGGGTTATCGCAAATTAGCCTTGTGAACCATAAAGAACAATTGGCCATTTTGGAATGAAATTTTTTGGATGCTTGTTTGGTATTCATTGCAAACTCTTGAAAGAAGTCATCAGACTCCCCCCCCCCCAAAAAAAAAATTAACTGAGCGTGATCTTCATGAAGGTCAAAGATGATTTTCATGAAGATTTTGCTTCCACCCAGTATTATCAGTGTATTCAGAAATTCTTTATCTGCATAGTATAGTTGTCAACTCTGCTAGTTTTGCTGGGAGGCTTCTAGTTTTCCTTCCTATCACCCAAATTTTAATTTTTAGGCTTTACTTTGGCAATTTAAGCAAGAAATGAAATTTATTGAATTGTGCAGACTTGATCCTGTCACAGATTTTCACATAATTATCACTAAATTTATCCATGAATTTAGTACTAAGACCTTGCAGACATATTATTGTAATAATAGTATTTGTTAAATAGCTAATATTAATGCAGCTGTATTTATTTAAAACAAAATTGCTGTTGTAAATCAAACAAGTAAAACCTGAGTTGAATTCTCAAATTTTAATCTTAATTCAAGGGAGCATTTTCATTTTATACCTGTGTAGTTGTATGTAATCTTCCTTTTTCAATTCTTGCAGGCATGTATTTCTGCAGCATAGAAGCTGTCAATAAAATCTCTATGAGTGAAACAAGTATTCTAGAAGGCCAGTTATCTTTGACTGTACATCTGCTGTCCGTAGATCATTCATCATCTTTATCTCAGCAACTATTACTATCATTTCTGCCAGCATTCTATATACAGCAGGATGAAGTTCTTCTTTCGGATCTACAGCCTACAAATCATATTATTATTTCTGCTACTCCTGCAGTACAGCGCTGTATTTTGGTAAATACTTTGTAACTTTTTTTAAGTTTTCATTTAAGAGAGCTTCCCCCTCCTTCCCTTAAATGCTTAAGTAATATGTTACAAGTTCTTAGGTAGTTAACTTTTTCCCATAAAATAGGTTTATAAATGAAAACGTCTGTGCATTATTTGTATTAATAAAAGAGATGAAACCCAGTTCCCCCCTCCTTTAATTATATTGCTCACTGCTGTGGCAGATATACTGCATCCTGCATTACCCCTCTGAATATATATAACTACACTTTCTAGAAGTTGTCAAGATTCATTGTATATAATGGTGCACGAAAAAACTCAATGCCCTGTTATATTAATTTTTAAAATGCTTAAATGTAAATGCACTTGGTAAAGACTGCTTTATGTCACATCATACTTAACATGTAATATAAGAATAAAATATTTGATACATTTCATTTAACTTTATTATTTATTCACATGCAATGCAAGGTTATTCTTAGAATATCCTAGACCAGTGTTTCACAACCTTTTTTTCCTCGCGAACCAAAAGAAAGGTCCAGAAAAATGTGATGAACCCCCTATGTAGTCGTTAATGATAGATTAAAAAAAAAGCAATAAAATTTGATATAATACATATTTTTCATATTGCAGAATAGTTGATTATATTAATCGTGAAACATTTAAATAAAACATTAATAAGACTAAAATGATGGCTATAAAAGTTGAAAACAAGATAAATTTAACAAACTGGTCCTTATGTTTTACATTTGGAAAAACTCTTTATGGGATATTTGTGGCTGTTTGATAAAACAAATTTATCTTTCAGATAAGTATATGTTGAAAATCCTTTCTCACATAGATATGTTGTGCAAAATGGTAATAGAACTTCAATGGCTTTTTTTTTTACACAACAGGATATTGAACAGATTGATCTTTCAAAATTGCTTCTAGAGAACTGTCACAAGATAACTCTATGAGTTTTTCTTTTTCCAGTATATTTAGACAGGTTTCTGAACTTACATTTCCTTGAAATGGATTACGTATCCAGTTGTTTGAGATGGATATATTGCATCTGTAGGGAAAATAGTCATCGAAAGTTAATCGAAGATAGTTCAGATGTTCACATATACTCCTTTTAATGTTTTCGTCAAGTTTAATTGAATTTTCTGATAAAAAAGTGCTGACAGAATCGAAAATCATTCATCATGAATTCATGAATCATTCATCTGCAGGCATTGAATCCAAAAATTGATATTTTTCAGCATAGTCCCAATTCTATCATGTACACTGAAAATTGTGACACCCTCGCCTTGTAAAGACATATTTAATTCATTCAGTTTACAAAAAATGTCAGCTAAATACGCAAGCTTTTGCAGCCAAAGAACATTGGATATACTAGAAGACAAATGAAACGGATGATAAAAAAAAAAAAATGCTTGAACTTCAGACTTCAATTCAAACAAATGCATCAAAACTTTACCACGGGAAAGCCATCTAACTTTTGTGTGAAGTAGTAAAGAAATGTGGAAACTTCCAAAATCCTCACAAAGCATACGGAATAGACGGCAATTTGTAGCACACGATTTTATAAAGTTCACAATTTTCACAGTATCACTTATAGTAGATAACTCTGCAGAAATACGCTTATATACTAAAGCTTGTCTATGAATACAACAATGAGTCCGTTGAATTTTCTCGTTGATCTTCTTCACCCGTGCCACGAAACCAGAAATTTTTCCTGTCATTGATTTTGCACCATCTGTACACACACCCACACAATAAGACCAGCTTATTCCATTCTTTTCAAAATACCCATTGATCATATCGAAAATAGCTTCTCCGGTTGTGTAGGTTTTCAAAGGTTTTGTAAATAGTGCATCTTCTTGAACAATATTTGTAAAAAGATATCTAATGTAGACAAGCAAGACTGCGGCATTTGTTACATCCGTCGATTCGTCAAGTTGAATTGAAAATAATTCAATTTTATTCTTTTTAAAAGTTCGTTCTCCACATAATTAGCCAAGTCATTAATTCTATGCGACACCGTGTTCTTTGATAAGGGAACTAGCTCAATTTTCTTTGCTGCCTTTTCTCCAAGCATACATTTGGCGATATCTTTCACACATGGTCCAATTTTCTGCTATTGTGTGTGCTTGTCCAGATCTTGCAATTCTATAACTTACTCGAAATGATGCTTCAAGGGCCATTTTACTATCTCCGTTTGAAGTCAAGAAAGACGAAAGGCTACACGTTTTTATATCTGCTAATTTTCTTTTGAAATATTCAAGAGGTTTATCTTTGTATGTCGGATGTCTTGTTTCGATATGTCTACGAAGAAGTGATGGTTTTAAACTGCTGTTGGCAAGAACTTCGTTGCATATAATACAAAGCGGTTTAGGTTCTGACTCGTTCCCAGTAAAATGAAAACAAGACCCAATTGTAGATGGTCGCTGTCATATTTTCGCTTTTTCCCTTTTCTATCATTATTTCCTTTGTTTTCCGTCTGGTGAAACGGTACCTCACTACAGCTTTCAGTACTATCATCACGATTATCATGTCTCGTTTCTAAACGACCTGTTTTTAACCATCGACCCATAATAAAAATAAGCTATAATGATAATTAAATTAATAATTATTAAATCATTTACACGAGAACTTGACAGTCACAGTATCACTATCTTTCAAGCTTTACAAGTGCTAAGCCTATGTATGAACGTCGACAGACAGACAACACTACTCTCCTAGTTCCCGGTTGTGAACAAGTATCTAATTCTGAAATCTGTAGTAAACTGCCTTAATTTGATATTTATTTCCAATTGTATTGTAAAAAAAATATATTACATAGAAGGGAAAACTGCTGCAATGATTTTAAATATAAATAAATGTTTGTAATAAAAAGAGAATAGTATTTGATTACTTGAATAAGAGGAATAAATTATAATGTATAAAATTGTTGATATAATTTGATATTGATGAAATAATCTTGAAAAAGAAATGAAAATATTGAAATTTAATATAGATTTCTTAACAAACAGGCAGCGAACAATCTATTTTACAGTAGGTGTTTTTTTTTTTTTTTTTTTTTTTTTTTCCTTTTCTTTTGATTTTAATGGCGTTTTAAAAAAATCGGCATTACAGTATTATTTTCGCGAACCACCAGTTGGGAATCACTGTCCTAGACAATTGGAACAAATAATCCCAGTTGAGGATTGGGGCATATTGTCCCAGGAGATTTGCAGGAAATGGGAAAAGTTAAAATCTGTAAACTAATATTACACTTCTTTTAGTATGTCAACATTAAATTAAACTACTTTTCATAGTTAAATTTTTAATCATGCAAAAGTTGGGTCATACCTCCAATGAAAATTAACTTATACATTTTTCTAAGATAATAATATGCTTTTTTGTGTGTGTGGACAGCCGCTGTTGTACCAGTCTTGACCTATATTTTTGTGGGTCTGTGATAGCACATGAGATGAGAAGTTCAGCTGCACTGCACTTTGCTGTAAAAACCACTTTCAGAATCCCACATGAAGAAGATAATTTTCTGTTTTCAAAGTCTGAGCCCTGTAAAAGTGGAACGGATGTAATCATTTTTCATTTAGCATACTCGAAATGGTAAATTGACTCATTCCTGTGCAGCATAAGATAGCTGTTGTACTTGAGTGAAATCTTTCATAAGGCTCAAAATGATTGTATCCAGGTCTGGACATTGTGCCACTCTCTCTCAATCTAATTCTAGCCTGCTGATCTTGAAAGAACCGGTTCTACAATGCTGGAGGTGTAATTGTGCCACTCTCTCTCAATCTAATTCTATCTTGCTGATCTTGAAAGAACCAGTTCTACAATGCTGGAGGTATAACAACTCAAACAATTTGTGGTCCAAAATTCTTGTATATTAGAAAAGTCTTCCTTCTAAGATTATTATTTTTTAACTTTTGCATTAGATGCTTGTCTACCTTCTCATCATTCGTAATGTCTCCCTCACATCAAGGTTGCCACGCTACCTGGAAAACTGGAAAAAGTCGGAATTCGGAAATCGACCAAAAAATTCAGGGAAAAGTCAAGGAATTTAAGTGTTTTAGTCAAAATTTGGAAAAGTCAGGGAATTTCATACAACGATCCCGCCAAAAAAGCGAGTTTTGCACCGACGTCGGAAGAGATCACTTTTTTGGCGAATTGTGTATCATGTGAGTGTCATTCGGGTAGCTGGCATAGAGCCAATTTTCACAGCTCCAATTTGATTGTCTTTTCAGAAAGGCAAAGCAAGTTTCCCGCAACTTTTGGTTTCCAGTAACCTCGAGAATCGCATGTGCAGTGCGTGAACTAAAGAAAGTACCTGTTCTCGTATAAAACAAAATGGGTTTAATCCTAGTATACGGTACCATGAAGGTTAGAATAAAAAAATATGTATTGTAAAGAAGGAAAACCTCTCTGCAACAGACGTGGCTCCGTTCCATCATAGCGGGAAACAGCTGTGCATGCGCCAAAGCTCGAAACCGGTGTCGAAGTTCGAAGGTCACGTTATCAAGAGTTCATAAAATGAATGTCGTTTAAAATTTCTTTAAACTCTAAAGGAAAAGAAAATATTTTTTGGCTCGAGTAAATTAATTCATGGATTAGTTATTTTGAGGGGGGGAAATCTACGAAAATCCGCTTTTAAAATTATTATCCAAGAAAATACGTTCTTTGATAAAACGTTTCTTCTTGGATTTTTCGTAATAATTTAAAAACAGATTTTCGTAGATGTTTTTTTTTTTTTTTTTTTTTTTTTTTTTTTGTCAAAGATCGTTTCTTCTTAACACGTGTTTCTCAATTTCCTGTACACATCGTGGAGAATGAAATTCTGGCCTCCAGGTTCCGTCGCCAAATTTGCCAAGCGTGGCAAATTTTCCCTTCGCTTTTTACACAGACGTTCTTTGGTTAAAATAATCTCCATGTATGGTACAGAGGGATTTGGCGACATGATGATGAGCAGTAAATGGGTCATTTTGTTCTTGGTGACAATTTTCAAAATCATGCAAAGGCCGTATCGTATACTAGGATTTTACTGCAAAATCTTTTTTCTTTTCTTTTTAATAAATACCTTGTCATTTTGCAGTAAAATAGTAATCAATCATCTAGGATAACCATGTAATATAACTAACTATATTCGCTAAAATATCGTTGATTATTCTAATTAAATTTTTAAGTAATTATCTTTATTTTTATGTTATTCATATCATTTAAAGTTGCTTCTTCCCTCTAAATTTATTTATTATTAAATAATATTTCCAAATTTCAGGAAATTTTCTCTGGCATAATCCTGAAATTAATTCTAACAGTATGATGACATCACGAAATTTAATGCACATATTTTTTCTTTATGTATGCTGCGAAGTCTCAGGTGCTGGGCACTTCAGCAGGCTCCTAGGCTGGGACAGCCATATCCTGTGCAGAATTCATTGTAAATAGGCATATCTTTCCTGGCATAACATATTGGAGAATATAATTGAGGAAGAATGAAATTTTCCTCAAGAGAATTCAGTGGTTGTTGCATCATGGCATAGGTAAAGATAAGCAATTCCGAACGATAGTCAATTCATGAGCCTTGCGTACATACAAATCGTAAAGTCAGAACATCCATCAAGAGAGATAAGCGTAACAGTTACTGCTTCGACATCCGGCATTCAAATGAGTGAGAAAAGGTAGCAGGGCAGGTCCATGGCTGGATGGGAGGAGTTACTGGTCATGTGATCCAATGGGTGTCCTGGAAAGAGAGTGCATTTTCTTGCTCGACAGGCATTGGTGGGGGGGGGCAAATTTTAAAGTTTAAACTTGGTTGAAATCCTGAGTACATTTATTTGATATAATAAAAAGTAAGTTATCAAGTTACAATACAATAATGTGAATTAAAGGGATCCTGGACTGAAATAAGTTGGCCTAATTGAAATGCGTTCTGAACTAAGTATTAAAATAAGATATATTGTAACATACAAGGTGTTGGTGAGATGAATTAGTGATTCATATTCTGAAAGACAGATGGCGACACATGAGCGTGTGCTTTTAAGAGTTGCATATGAACGGTGAAGATTTGCAAACGTAAAACAAATATAGAACTACAGAAAAGCAGTACTTAAAACAGTAGATAAAATTAAATTAAGTGCCGGAGAACTGCTCCGGGTCTTTTTTTGTTTGCTTCGCTGGTATAATCGTAATTTAGTCTTGGGATAGAGCTGTTGTTGATCTTTTCGATGTTGTTGAAGAATTTCCGTGCTATTTTTGCTATGTGTATACTAATGCTTTCAATATTTAACTCGTTCTGAATAGCCTCGTTCCTGAAGAACCAAGGACTATTGGATATAATCCTCAGCATAACATTTTGGCTTTGCTGAATTTTCAGCATGTGAGTTTTACACACATAACCCCAGACTGGGCAGGCATAGGTGATAATAGGTCGCAGCATGGATCTATATACATGAAGTTTGTTTTGGATAGATAAAACAGAGTTTCGGGCAATTAGGGGGTTGAGTAAAGCTTTAGTACCCCGAAACTTGTTCAAAACAAATGTTATGTGTGGGGCCCAAGTGAGTTTTTGGTCTAAAATGACACCGAGGTATTTGGCTTGCTTGGCCCAGGGAATGTTGACGTCGTACATTTTGAGGGTGGTACTTAGGTCGAAAATCCTTTTCTTCGTGAAATAAACAACTTCTGACTTCTCAACATTTATCTTGATTTTCCACTTGATCATCCAGGACTCTAATGCATGGATGTGTTCTTGTAGTGTCTGTACGACTGCGCCCATAGACGCAGCTTGGTAGAGGATCACAGTGTCGTCTGCATAGAGTGCTAGTGTAGTGAGAGGGTTGTGAGGGATGTCGTTCGTATAAATTGAAAATAATGTGGGCGAAAGTAAACTTCCTTGCGGTAAGCCCACAAGGGTTACTTTCCGTGTAGAGTGAGTATTGTTATAACGAACGACAAAATGTCTATCGTATAGATAGGAATTAATGATGTAATCTGGGAAACCCAGAGTGATTAGCTTGTATGTGAGGCCTTGTAACCATACACAATCAAAGGCTTTCGAAATATCGAGAAAGAGAGCTCCAGTGATGTGTCTTTTTTGGAATCCTTCAGCAATCATTTCTGTGACTCTGTACAATTGATGAGTTGTAGAGTGTTTGCTCCGGAATCCGTATTGCTGTGGAATAAGAATTTGATTTTCTTCGAGGAACTCTTGGATCCTATTTAGAATAACTGCTTCGGCGATTTTGCTTAAGGTCGACAGTAAACTGATCGGCCTGTAGGAGGTAGCCAGCGGTGGGTCTTTTCCGGGTTTCAGGATCGGTGCGATGATTGCAGTTTTCCAATTGGTTGGAAAGTTATGTAGGCGGAGCATAGCGTTCAATAGTTTGGTGAATTTGCGTAACATTTTTGCTCCCATTTCCTTGATTATCTTATTACTGATCTTGTCAATACCAGGGCTTTTCCGGTTCTTTCTCTTCTCGATATAACTAATAACCTCTGATGGCATAATTAAGGGTGTGTTTTTGTTTGGAATTGTGTGATGAGTGCCGTAACTGAGTGTTCTGTAGGGGGGTTAGAAATGTTGTGAGTGCGAAATTGAGATGCATAGTGATCTGCAATAGACTCAGCTTTCTCAAAATCGGTGTATGCGATCCCGTTGGGGCCATTAATGGGCGGAATATTAGTGTTGCGTCTTTTAAATTTAGATACAGCACTCCACAGTGAGTTATCATCTGTGGATAATGCTTCTAAATGTCTGGCCCAGTCAAGTTGTGCATGTTTTTTCAATAGAGTCCTGACTTGTTGGTTTAATTGATTAAGTAGAATTTTGTCTGTGGGACATCTGAAATGTTTCCATTGCTTACGTATACGGTTTTGGATCATCTCACGGATGGCACTGTTTTTGAATCTTCGGTCAGCTCTCATTGCTTTGCTGTTTTTGAGTAAGGCATCTTGAAGCTCATCTGTAAATTCTTCAGTGTAAGCGTCTAACGCATCCCTTGAGTGTATAGTGGTGGTGGGGTACTGAGTGTTGTTTAGAGCTTTGGCATAACCTGCCCAGTTTGTAAAAAGGGCTCTTTTGTGTGGTGTACTGTAGGAGTCGGTAGATATTTCCATCATCACCGGATTGTGGTCTGAAGACAATTCTGTCAGACTTTCGACATAACTCGGGGGGTTGATGTTTTTTAAAATGAAAAAATCCATGATTGATGGTCTACCTATCCCACAGTGTGTTGGTTTATCTGGTACTGCCAGGTGAATATTAGCCACTAGGGCAATGTCGTATATGACTCGTCCGTGTTGATTAATATCCCAGCAGTTCCACTCGCGGTGGTGTGCGTTGAAGTCTCCACCTATGATGACTCGATTGTTAGTATTTAATAGTGTTTGCAAATCTGTCCTGACAGAATTTGTAGGTGAGTGTATAGGAAAATAGGGGGAGATAATAGTGATTGGTCGTGACGTGTTTGGCGTGAGTGTAATAGCTAAGGCTTCGACCGCTAAAAGCTGTGGTAGTGGAGTGACATGATGAGGGATGGAGCGCTTAACTAAGATTAGTAGACCTCCTCGTGCATTTCCTCTGGGTGCAAATCTACCTTCAGTAGGCCTGTTCCATCGATGAGTAATATAATTGGAAGCTCTGAAATAATTTTGGGTGCCAAACATGTGTTCTTATAGGAGTAAAATATCGGGGGAAACTTCATGTAAAAACTCCTTAAGCTCGTAGGCTTTTTGGAGCAATCCATTTGCGTTCCACGTGATAAGAGTGAGAGGCATATTAGGGTTGTTCTGAAACATGATTGTTGATCTTACTAACAATTTCGTAGAACATAAATAGCTTATCAAATCTTAGTCAGACAAGGTTTTCAGTTTAGATAAATAATTTTTAAAGATATTATTCATCAATCTAATATTATTGATTCCAAGAATGCTGTTAAATTCGGCTATGTTTTTGATAAAGTTAAGGAATTCAGAGCCTTGTGGCTTCTCCTTGTTATCCATAACATTTTCTTTTCTTTTACTATTAAGGTTATCACTATGTGTCATATTTAAATTTTTTAAAGCATTGCTTAGATCACTAAGCTTAATATTTTCAGTTGCCTTTGAGTGCATATTTTGTGCAGCAGTAGCCGATTCTGAGGGATTAAAATTAGTATTTCCATTAAACATATTGTTATGTTTTTTGGCCATATCAGCGTAGGAGATGCCTTTTCTGAGAACGCTGTCCTTTTTTTGTTGGGTAGGTCTATTTCGTGGGAATTTCTCACACCCACGGTATGAGGCTACATGGTTTTTGAGGCAGTTGGCGCACTTGGGCTCTTCCATCCTTCCTTTGGTCGGGCAATCCATGGTTTTGTGTTCCTGTGAGCACTTAACGAATCGTGGTGTAAAGTGGCAGTTTTCAGAAGAATGGTGCCACTTTTGGCAGTTATAGCACTGTGGCACCTGATTCTTTGAAATATATTTCTCGACTGAAACAGCAAAGAGAAAGAGGTCGGTGACTTGGTATATCTCGTTCACTTTTTCATTTTTGATGATTTGGACAAGGAATAAAGGCATGGGAGCTTTGGTTCTTCGTCTTGTAAGTTGTGTAACTTTACTTATTCCGAACCCCTTGTTTGATAAGGCAGTGGTTATATCCTCCGGTTTTGTGGTTATAGACAGTCCACTTTGATTGGGTGAGCGTAATTTGCGTTGATGACGTAGTGCTCAACTTTTTTTTCCAGGTAAAGAGTTGTCAGGATTCTATGGTCATCTGCAGTGCGTGGTAGGACTTTCAGGAGTTCTCCATTAACCTTTCCCAAAAATTTGGCTTCAGTTTGCAGAGCTAATTCCTTAAGAAAAGCCTCGTGGGTCAATTTTCTGGGATTTACCATTATGGGGGGAATAGCCTGTGATTGGCTGTTGGTCAGCTGCTGCTGCACGGCCTGTCCGTCTGGGTTATTACCAGCATTAACATTTTCATCATTACCAGAATTTTCATTTAACACAGAGTGTCGGTTTACAGTTTCTAAATTTAATGGTACTTTATCTAATTTTTGCTGCTTAGCAGTTTTTACAGGTAACTTAAAACTTTCATTATCAATAATTATGTTACCATGACTAATTTTCCTCTTAGCTTTAACTTCCTCATTTTTCCTTTTCATACTAGAAATAACAGGGGGGACAATGCCTGAAGAGCAAGATAAATTGCACTTACCTCTTATTTCTGCTGCTTGAGCCTGGAGCATGCGTAAGTTCTTCGTCATGATATCCGTTGTCGCATACCAGCGGCCGAGTGGTAAAGTCGCTGAACACTGGTAGTTCGGTCCGAGATTCGAATCCCGCGAACGGGCTGGCTGCATGGGTGTTTTCGTGGTTTTCCCCATGTGTAACGTGTATACGAGCCAGTTTCCCTTAGAAAGTCCTCCACGGAAGGCATCCCTCCTCTTAGGCAGATAGCCCTAGTGTGCTTTGCCATAATTAAATACACCACCACACCACCGTTGTCGTATCCGGGTCCGAAACAGCGCGTAGCCGTTGACATGCTTTAATTGCGGTCTTCACTGTGTTAATTTCCTTTTCCAAATCCATTAGCTTTTACGTATAATAATCCAGGTTTTCATTAATATACGATTGAGGTTGCTGGGGAAGTCCAACACAACTCTCCGTGGTGGCAGGTGTCTCAGGCGGGACGCTAACGTCCATCCATATAGTAACTTCGGCAGTAGAGCCCATCTCCATCGGAGCGCTCATGCTGCGCACCTTCACTTTCAAGGATCAAGGACCGAATGAGTATGCTGCGAAATAAATATAAAATACCTCAATTTAGTAAAAAAATATCATTAAATAGATTTCTTTCTTTCGTTTAGCTGAAGAATGTCTGCAAAAAAAGCCTTATTTTATTCCAGATTTGGCAGATTCTAATCTCAATCTTCAGTGGAGAAAACAACTCCTATTATAATAATATTTGTGTTTTCAAGTGTTAAGGTGCCTTTTAAGAATACACCTCACACAAATTAAATTTATCTAAAATCTAACTGAACTTTTAGCATTGCGTTGTGATTTTTAAGAACCGGATTAGCCTCGTGTTGAACTGGGGATGATCATGAATAGTAATTAAATAAAACGTACAGTTGTTATCCAATGTATATAAATTTTATTAAGTTTTTTTAAGCGGAAAAGTAAACAAAATTATCAAACAAAGTGTACCAAGAATAATTAAGAATAAATGTCCTCTGGGATTTATTGAATAATTAAGTGAATTTGCTACACAGTACAAGTAATACCATAATTAATTTACCTCTTAGCAGAGCCAACGTACATTACGCGGATAGACTGGAATTTTCTCGAAACATATCTGGAAAACCTGGAAAAGTCAGTGAATTTCATTCTCCTGTTTGAGTGGCAACCCTGTCACACGCAACAGCAGTCACAAACATATTGTGCATTGATAGATAGCAGCCAGTCTTCTGCCTTTTATAGGCAACAGTGCAAGCCATTCATTCATTTGACACTGTCAAATGTGTATTATTACTGTTGAATTGCAATTTTGAGTAATTACTCTAAACTTTGCTGTAAAGTAGCACATGCCATCGAAGCGGTAAGTAAGCAGTTTATTTCCTTTGATGTCATATTTCTTGTGTTAGTGCCTCAATGTGGTATGTGTGCCTACAGGAAAAATGTTTGTCATAGTGTGGTGTACTACCTCTTAGTTCAATGAGTTCTGAATCACCTTGTAGAATTAAAAATTTATATTGTTATACAGATACAAATATAAGCAGAAGTTTTTTTATACATAAATTCTATTATTAAAATATTACACATCTAGGTAATTCATCATTATGTTAAACAAATGCAAGCAGTAATTTTGTCTATGAGTTTAAAAATTGAATTTTTATCTCAGCACTAGAATACTGTAGTTGATTTTCTCAGGGGTATTTGTGCTCCGGGGATTTTGAGCTTCGATACCCGGAAATTCCGGGGATTGTCGTTCAAAAGGAAGTAGGAATAATAATGAATTATTTATTTTGATCTGGGTAATTTTGTTTGCTTTGAAAGCAGAAAACGCAAGGTCAGTGGTCAGTGTGTATGGTGAAAACTTTTCCTTTCTTTCTCCAAAGGCAGTGATAATGCATGAAAAGGGGGAAAAAACTTCTTTTTTCTTCTTTCCTTATTGCGAGTTATGACTCATTCCCCCGGTTCTCGGACATTCTCTTCTGGATTCTTTGCGGCAAGTAGGCGCGGCAGAAAAAAAAGGGAGGGACTTCGTTCGACCAGATGTACGATCACGTGACTCTGGGTTCAAAGGTCTTATCTCTCCTGGCGTGGCGCCAATAAGTAGAGAAGGGGGATTTTTCACCATATTAGCTATTTGTCATTGATCACTTCTCAACTTTTTTTCCTCCGCTGTGTAAAATTTTTGTTTCATTTATTGAAATATTTTTTTATTTATGTACGCAAGAGAATTTCACTATGAAATTTCTCGATACAAATAGTGATATTATACAATTAGAAGAAGGTGTCCGGAATGCATTTAGGTGGAATTGGATTGAACGGAGAGATGGTAATGGGGATACCATCAGCACATGGTGCAAGAAAATAAATGTTGCTGGACAAGCATATTGTGTTTTTTGTAACTCACTGCTGAAGTATGGTGGGGAAGGATTCAAGGCTTTCACAAATCATTCTAAAACTGTGATGCACATAAAATATTCAAAGTGCATTAGACATTCAATGACTTTAAGTAATTATGCTAATTCAAAAAATACTGATGACTTACTGGAGACTGATGCTCGGCCATTGGATATAGTGACAAGAAAAGCACGCCAAGAGGTATTAATAACTTCGTTTATCGCCGAGAATTCTCTTTCTTTCAATGTAGCTCCCAATTTAATTGAACTCTGCAAACAGTTGAGCCGTGATCAGACGGCACTAAACTCGTTGGAAATGTCCAGGACTACTGCATGTTATAAGATGAAATATGGGCTCGCAAAAACTATTAAAGAAAATAGCATTAAAACTTTAAAGGAGACTCCATTTTCTCTAAATTTGGATGAAAGTACTAGCAATGCTCAAGAAAGTATACTGGCAATATTGGTGCAGTTTTATGACAACAATCAAAATGAAGTTGTAGTTCATCATTTTGCATCTCTAAAGATGGAATCTTGCAATTCAGAAGCTGTTTTTAAAGCAGTTGTTAATACTATTGAAGATAATAATATTCCATGGGCAAACTTAATTAGTTTATTAATGGACTCATGTAACACCATGCGAGGAAAAAAAAAAGGATGTTGAAACCAGACTACGATCAAATAAAGCACCCCACTTATTAGATATTTGTGGTGACACATGTCACACAGCTAATAACTGTGCAAAAAAATTTGCTTCATGTTTTGATAGATACTTAGAAGATTTGTTTGATGACATCTATTTTGATATGAAAAGCTGCAGGAAAAGAGAAAATTTTTTCAAAATCTGTGAATCCCTTGCCATTAAAAAACTTAAGCCCTTGAAGAGACCCAGACCATAGGTGGGTGTACATTTTATGTGTTTTAGAAAGAATCAAAGATCTGTGGGATGCTCTTATTGCATTTTATTTTCACTACTTGGATAAAACTGATAAAGGGGATTATTTTATGTTGAAACTGTATACAATAAAAGAAATATTTCTGCAGCCCAGAAAAAGTTGTTGAAGGAGTGTATTCTTGCTTGCATTCCCAACAACTCACAAAGAATGCTTTAGCTCAGGAAACAAGAATACTAAATGGGTTATTTGTTATGCAAAACAAAACTTTATTGCATGTGGCATTATATTCAGCAGTATTACCAGAGTTCAACACTTATATTAAATTATTTGAAACAAAAAAACCAATGCTTCATTTAATACATTCCAGTATTTATAAATTGATGGCAAAATTTTTCTCTTTTTTATGAAGCCAGAAAATATAGAGTGCACATCTTATAATGATTTATTAAAGGTTGATGTCACAAATCCGGAATTCCATCTACCTAGCAAAGTAATATTTACTGGGGCAGAAGCTTCCACTCTCCTGAAGAAATTATCAAAAAATCATCCAATAGCAAAAGAATTCCAAATTTCTTAGATGAAAGCTTATACTAATACAGCACAGCATATGAAACAGAAATTACCCCTTAAAAATTCATATCTAATTAGTTTTACAGCATTCGATCCAGAGCTAAGAGGTAAAACCAGTACAGTATTAGCTTTTGAAAAATTATCATCTTTTATGTCCCATATTTTTAGTGATAATGAAAAGTCAAAAGTAGAAGCTGAAATAAGGTTATACCAGAGTGATATTGATATCACCAAAGAAATGCCCTACACATCTGATGAAAGTGGAAATCAAGTCAAGTGTACAATTGATAAATATTGGTCTAAAGTTTTTAATTTAAAAGATGATTTCACAAATGATTATAAGTATCCTACATTGGCTAAATTGGTCAAAGCCTGCCTTAGCTGCTTCCATGGCCCATTAGTGGAAAGTGCATTCAACTTAATGGATACGCTTGTCACTGACTATAGAACCTCTCTTAAGATTGATTCCCTACATGCAGTGCAGACTATTAAATATGATTTAATGGCTTCTAAAGAAACCTCATGTGAAAAATATGGCTCAAAAAATTCAATGACTGATCCAATTCACAAAGATCTCTTACTGAATATGAATAGAAGTTGGAAAACATATCAAGAGGACTTAAAAACATGTATTTCAGATGAGTCACCTATAAAAATCTCTGAAAAACCTTCTACATTCGCAGAAAAGCAAACTGCTTCTACCTCTGCATGTGCAGTTCTCGAGGAAATTTCTTCAACTGTAAATGAGGAAAATAAAAGTCAACCTTCCTGCAATTATGAAGTTCACCACAAAAGAAAGACAAGCCTACAAACATCAGAAAATAAAAAAAGAAAAAAAAAAAAAAAAAGCAACAGAAATTAGATAATTTTTTTTAAAAAAAATTAATTCAGTTAATTTAAAATATTTACATAAAATGTAGTAGTTTATATGTTTGAAAATTTATGGTTATTAATTTTGCAAAAAAAAAGTAATTAATTGAACTTCATTCAATACTTCATAATTGTAATTATTCATTTCTCTCCCCCCCCTTCTCGAAACTCCAAAATGTCGGTAAGTAAGTCCGTAAAAGTTTCAGGGGATTTTTTGGGGTCCCACAAACACCCCTGATTTCTGTTTTTTTAAATTTTGCAAATTTTTACCAGTAACCATCTTGTAAATGCTTTTTCTAAGCCCTGCATCTGTTCTTTTTACTATATTTAATCATACTGGGAATTCTGTATCTTCCACTGTAAGTATTATCAGTAATAATAAAGTTGGATAGAAACTCAAAGAAGTCAGAACCTGTGTTAATATGTTTTACTGTTATTTAGGTTAATTTTCATGTTGCATTTCTTCTTATTATTATTTAATTGGATAAATTTATCTTCTTCATGGTAATTATATTTATTTATGCTTATTCAATTGTTGATGTAGGTTGTTCCAAGTGATCCAACAATTTTGAAAGTTAAATCTCCAGTTTCAAATCCAAATTTTCCTGCTTCTATTAGCTTTGCTGTTGAAGTGATTGATATTAACAACTTATGGAGGACAGACATTGCTTCACTTCATATTGATATAAGTTGCCCTGTTACCAAGCAACAGGTCAAATTGCCTGTTAGAGTTAAGAAGCTTGATATGCCATTAGATATCAGTAAGTATTTTTTATTATTTTTCAGCAGTGATCTCAAATTGCATGCAACACAAATACATGATGTCAAAGGAGCTGATAGGCAACAACAATTTTTCAACAAAATTTAAAAACATTTTTACCCTCTCCTCCTAGAAAAAGAAAACTAAATTTTAAATTTCACTTAGTGAATATTTACCAAATTCGAATTAATAGTAGTAATAACACAAAAATAAAAATTCAAATTTTTTTTTTTTATTTTTTATGTGAAGTCTAAATGCAACCTGCAAAAAATTCCTTTTGGTTATCCTTTGCAATTCAAATACATGGACAGCTAAATGTTAAATTTCAGACTGATGTTTATTTCAGGTAATTCCACTATGTGAAATTAACTGCTAAATAATTTATTTTTAATCTTAACTATTTCAGAATGCTGAAATTCCACCAGCTGTCGGTTGGGAGAATAAATTTACTGACTGTGCTAAATGTGAGAAATTCTCTTATCTTATAATAATATACTGCTGGATGTACAAGCATAAATCAATAAAGCCCAATTTCTGTCTTGTTTCCTTGACTAGCAGTTACACACATTAATTATATCTTTATGTCTTTGAAAACTATAATCTCCATATCTGCAACAAATACATAGTTGATATGTATATTAGGGCTGCAGGTTTGAGACCACTGATCTACAGTACTGAAAAATTGTTATTTTTCTCAAATCAAATTGTACATCTTAGTTTTTCCTTTACCCTTAGGTTCTTATTGTCCACCACAACCGGCACCTGTACCTTCAATTACTGATTCTTTCTATGACTGGTATTTTTTGCTTAAAACATCAACAGCTTTATTAGTAATTGTTATTACAATTTACAGTGAGTTTTTCTTTCTTTCTTTTTTTTTTTTTTTTTTTTTTTTTCTTTTTTTTTTTTTAATATATATATAAAGTTTTATATAATTTTGAATGAATGACATTTTTAGTTTTCCATACAGTTATATATGCTGAAATATTTTTTACCTTTTATTAGTTGTCAAATGGGTCAAAACAGCAAGACGAGGAATAGTCACATCACAGCCGGTCTTCTTAAATACCAGTAGTAGTAGTTCTCATAATTTTTCCCCAGGTTGGTAAATATCATGATGAATAGGTTTTTAGTATCCATTCTTCAGTAAAAAGCAATTTTTTATGTAGTGCTGCTTGGATTTTTTTTTTTTTTTTAACTACAGAAAATAATCTATATAATTAAAATTACGTCAAATGAGAGATGTATAAATTACTCTTTGGAGGATTTTAATTTTTAACCTCATCCACTATATTACTTGATATCATCACTTAATAATTTATATTCTGTTTTATGCATCATCTGTTTACATAATAAACCAAACAGTTATGGTTCTATACCCATATAATCAGTGATGAGCTATAGGAGATTTGTGCAAGCCTTTTTTCTCTATCATCGTGGGAGATTTTTTAGTCTATTGGAAAGCATACTTAGCTATTCAGAAATAAAACACTGGAACATATACATATAGAAACATCCTCCTGACATGAATCATTGACCAATCCACCGATAACACATCAGCGGCAACCATGTTAGTTTACCGCTGATTGGCTTCTGATCAGATTTCCATGTGGGGGGGGAACAAAGACATAAAACAATCAGACAACAATGGCTTATTTTTCCTCATGAAAAGTAAACTTAAAACAAATTTCACATTTCAGTTCTTTTATGTGGACAATACTTATTCTTCTTGAATATTTGTAAACAGTTAAACAAAATATGTAAAAATCCATAGCAGTTACTCCTTTTGTAAATAAGACTACATTATTTAATTTGCTGAAGATGAAATCAAGGTCATATACTCCATTACTCAGCAACCTTCTAATTAATAAAGTGATATCGTATGTCAGTGTGCATAGTTCGACTGTTTTCTGTTGGTGATCTATTAAAAATTTATAGTAGATTTGTTATAGCAAAGTAGTTTACTTTTTTCCAAAATTCAGCTTTAAAACTTTGTCTTTTACGACATATTTTATCCACATTAATTCTTTGCCTCCTTTCATGGTGGGTGAACTTACACCTTTTTGTGTAGAAATTTTCCAAATTACCGACCCTTTATTTAAGTATATGTAGTTTATCCATTCTTTCTCACACATAATTTATTCATTTTAAATTTCGTTCAGACTGAAGCCACAGAGAGCATTACACCTTTTTAGAGTGATTTCAGAATCCGCTTAATTAATGTTAAAATATAAAAGTTTTTTTTTTTTTTTATAAGCAATTTCAACATGTTTGGCAGTGTGTAATTACAGTTCTCCTGAAATTGTGATAAGATACTTACCACATATGCAATATTAGGCCCAATCATATAAGAACTATATATCCCAGTAGATTTCTTAAAGTAAATTTCACATTTCATGAATTTCTGCACTTGTAAACTGACAATCTAGTTTAGTAAGAATAGTGCCTTTAGCTATGGAATCTGAATCAAATTTTTTTCAATGTATATTTGCCGATGTATAAAAGTCTGCTGCCATTTTTTAAGAATTCAATTCTGAGTAACTGGTTCTGTGTAAAATTTTAAGATTAAAAAAAAAAAAAAAAAAAAAAAAAAAAAAACACTTACTCAGCTGTGAGATTAATTCATCTATACAATGTTGATCTTTGCTAAAAAATTACAATATCATGACATATAATGAGAGAATTACATTAGGGCTCTTACAAGCAATTACACCATAGTGTTTTCTTAAAATTTAGATTTTCTTAAGTATTTTCAAATTCTCAAAACCATTCATGATCACTTTGATGCAGACCATAAATGGCCTTGTGTAATAAACTGACTTTACTTTTCTCTTCAATAAATCTTTCTGACTGGGTCATATACATTTTCTTATTTAACTTTGCATATAAATATATGTTTTTCGTGTCTAATTAACAGTTAATCCAATCCAAACATACTGGTACACTGAAAATGGTCAGCAAAATCTTCCCCTCTTCTCAGCCTGAATCCCTATGTGACTAAATGCTCTTTATATGTGACCACTTTATTCTTTTCATTTCTTTTTTGTGTAGAGACTCATTTGTTTCCTAGTATATATTTCCTTTTTGCCTTCCCGAACTTTCCTTTTCTTCATAGTGTCAATTTCTTCCTTCATTGCCCTATCCCATTCTACATTATTTGTGAATTTCCTTGTTTCTTTAAAATTTTATATGATGATAATTTCTACAGAATTTGCCTCTTCAGATGTAGAACTATCCTCCTTTTCTTACAAAAGTAATTTTTCCGGAGTGTTTGCTTTTGCCACTGATTTCAGTCATCTTTCTCCCATTTAATGTTTCTAGCCTCACAGTACTTTTCAATACTGTTATGGTATCTAAAAAAAAATGCTCCACATAGTTATATATATCTATCTCCATTTGGCTTCTTAACTGTTTATCTTCAACCTTTTAAGTCTGAAACTTCTTCCATGTATTGTCTTTATGGATTTATTTGTCTTCTAGTCACTTCGTTCTTTGTCTGGGAATTTTCTATTCTCTATCCGAGTCTGATAACATTTCTAATTCTTCTGATCCTTTTTGAGTTTTGGGTTTCTAACCCGGGATTTTTAAAAACATTAAAAAATCATTTATATAAATAAATGTATATGTATTTTTCGTGCTTTGAAAAGGGGCTAATGATCTTCTAGCACTGGTGACAGGGGTGCATAGAGTAAAATAGGTTGAGAACCACTACATTAGAATACTGTGCTTCATAACAAATTTTGCCATATAAGAGCATGTATATGTGTGTTTTACTCTTATTAGAAATTAAAGATTAATCATTAGTTTTAGAATGTAGTTAATAACTTCTGTAGTTGTGAGAATGTGAAGGAATCCTAGAATGATAAGTTTCACTAAAAATATTTTAAATTGTAGATTGATAAAATGCATATGTTTATATTTTCATAATTGCATGGCCATAAATAAATCAGCCAAAATTTACAATTTATATTTTTATACTTTTTATATATATTTTTATTAAATGGCTTAAAATTTTGTCAGCCATTCACTGGTTTATGTTAAATTTTGTTGTTATGCATCCTTGTTCAAAGCTAAAGTAAGGTGCTTATAGTCATAAAAGAAGGTATTGCATTTTTATTCTACATCTTTATGCATATATGTATAATCTGCATATAAGATGTCTACATATATCCTGTTCCTCTTTTTGATAAGTCATATACATGACTAACAGTTTGCTCTTTATCTCTTCTGAAGTAACAATTTTCAAAATTGTTTCAATTTATTTTTATTTCATAAATACATATATTTTTTTAACAGACTGTAGTCGCTTTTCATCGCCATATCTTGAAAGACAGTATTCTCCACGCTCTGTGCCTGAAGATTTTGAGAACCTCTCGCAGCCTCTCAGGTTGTGTTCTTTAGATACATCTCCAAAGACACTGCAGCGCAGGCGTTCTGATAATATATTTAGATAATATTATATGAATGTAAAAAAGTATATTGTCAGTGATGCCTTTTCATATTTCACTATTTAAAGTGTCATTTTTATGTTAGCATCTGGACCATTAAACTCATATGGAAGGCAGACTGTTTTCAGAATAACAAGTTTGTATTTTTAAATGCATTTTAAATTGAAGTTGTTATTTTCATTCCTTTTGTGCAGTTTGTTATTGCAGAGGCTCAGTTTGAAGTAGAAGTTGTGAAAAATTTTTTTTTTTTTAATTTGATTCTTTTCATCATCATATTGACATTGTAAGCATTTGTATGTACATAAATTTATTTCAAGTATTTTGATTTCCTCTTGTTTGTTGAATTTGTTTTAATTAATGTGTCTCATTTATTTTAAAATTTTCATTGTTATAGAATCGTAAAATTATTTTCCAGGTGATTATGTTTCTGTGTAGAAATATATTTTAATGTCATTATGAATTTTAAGCTGCTATCTAAATTTTATTTCAATAAAATGATTATATGGTTTTTTAGAAAATACTCTCTAAATGAGAGTCAGGGTTATTGGGAAGGCTCCATATTTTGAGACTAAGCAAGTCCTAGCTGAAAATATTCTAAGATTTCCAATTCACCTTGAAAGTTCCAGACATTCATCTACATTCAGGTTACAATATATATTTCTTTCAAAATGTTAAGCAAAATGATAATTTTTTGTCTAAAACATCAGGGTTAAAGAAAAAAACATTAATACTCACAAATTATTAAAAAGTTTTTGTTTTAAATGTTAACGAGTTAAAAGAAAAAAATTGCTCCTCTCTTCTTTACGAGTTAAAAGAACAAAGACAAGCAATCTGCTTTTCTTGCAGAAAGTACTTTATGTGTCTCATAGCTGATACAGTTTTACTAAAACATTGCTCTCTTCTCCACTTATGAGTGGTCTCCTGTTCATTCTCCCTAGAAATGTAACTATTCTATTATCCCTACTTTAGACATGTTACTTTCAAAAATAATTTTTAGAGTAAAAGTAACTGTATTTTGTGGTTAGATGATTAAATGAATTTTTCAATCCAGTTTAATCCTTAGCTCTTTAGTTTTATTTTGAAATATCCATAGGATTAACATTCACTATGAATAATATAATATTATACATTTCGTTTGCATAGTGAACAGTTTTCCTAGGGTTTGATATTTATTTCATTTGTAAAGCTAATTAATTTTTTATAATATTCCTAGTTATTCTATTGTATTTTGTAGAAAATAAATAAAGCTATTAGCTTACTTGATACTTCATTACATTTGATCAGGAAAATTAAAAACAGAATTTCAATGGGAACCGGGTCGTCCTCAACAGATTGCATATGTTAATTTCTTGCATTGATTAGGTAGCTAATTGGCATTCTGTGAATTAATTTTTTTAATTTAGATTTGTATTTTTGATTTGGAAAAGTTATTAAACATTTCTTATAATAGAATTGCATTGGTAAATAAGTATATGCTTCAAAAGAAAAAACTGAACATTCTGTTTGCTCATTTCCTAAGTAAATTTGTAACAAATAGAACTGATTAAGCTTTAAGCTTATTTTTTAAGAGGTAAGCAATTTAAAAAGTATAACAGAATAATATATAGTTGATAGAGTTGTTACAGATTTTTAGCTTAATTATTTAATGTGTAACAAGTTTGTGCTTTAGTTTAGTGAACTGTATTTCTAAAGGTTATACAGTACAAAGTCTTTAATCCGGACCTCAAAGCTACAAACTTTCTGCGCATATGCATTTACGCTTGTACATAAAATCTTTACTCATGCACATAATACGTTTACACATGCGCGTTTAATGTATAACAGACGGTGTAAGCTAAAATTATCTAATTATCTATTTCACTTAATGTTGCAGATTGTGTTGTTCCTTAATCTTCTAGTTGGATCAGGCTTATTATTTTTTGCAGACTGTTAGAGCAATTTTATTAAAAGTAAGCTTGAACTTTCAATTATGTCAAAAAGAGTTTCCGATTCTGGAGCTGCCAAAGGATCTACAAAGCAAAAGCATGTTTCGATGTCCATCAAACAAGAAGTGGAATTGCTGCAAAGAAAGGATAAAGGCATGCAGAAAGTGACAGAGAGGTTAATGAAAATGAAAACATTTCGATTGACAAGTTAGTCGGTATTCTCGGCACAGCAATTACAGGACTTGAACAGCAGAACTTTGTAACTGAACAAGAAAATAAATAAAGCTATTGAAATTATGTCTGTTTATAGAATTAAAGAGAAAGTATTAGCACATAAAGCGAAACAACTTGAATAACTTACATTGAAAGAAATGTTTATAATAAAGTAAACAAATAAATATTTAGCTCCCCCCCTTTTTTTGTGTAAATTTTGATAACCTTTAGATCATAATTGCTTTTTATTTCATAAATTACAGTTTCATATTTTTAATTTTATAATTTTTGCATGCCATCTTACCAGATTTAAATTGATGATCTATAATCTGGAATCACCGAAGTCCCGACGAGTCCAGATTAAAGACTTTGTAGTGTACTTTTTGGAGGGGGAGAGTTGTATATTCTGCATGGCATTCACATTGGTTTGATTTTCATTAACCTGAATAGTATCTGTTTACAAATTGGCATCAATAATTTGATTGGGAAATTTTGATCCAAAATAACTAGCATTCATCTAAACTTTTTTAAATAAGAAGTTAACTGTCAAATACCAAATGGACACTGCTTGTCTTTCTTAAGTTGCACTACAAACTGCATTTTTCTGCATTCTATAAAATTTGAAGAAGGTACTGATACTATCTAAAAAGTGGGACTTGCTAAATCTCAAAGTAAACTACCAAACTTGTTTTTAGTTTTTATATTTCATAGTGTACAGTTACAAAGTTTCATTTCTTTTCTTTAAATGATTAAAAAATATGATAAATTATTATATGTAAAATCAAAATGTCAATTTTTTTAAAATTTTTGATGAACTGAATATAAATGTTATATGATCGAAGAGAGAGGGGGAAGTGAAAAAGTGTAATATTGAAAATCATTAAAATACAACATAAAAACTTCTATCATATATGTAGTTTGTGCTGAAATATCTTCATTTCTGCCAAAAAAGTTTCAAATATCATTAGTGTTTTTATAAATAATGTAAATTATCAATTTAGGCTTCGCCAAATTGTTCATAATACTACCGTATTTTTGAAATTAATGTTTCAAGTATTTGTGATATTTGTAAATTACATCTTTGATTAAAAGTTTCTTTGTATATATTGTGAATTGTGAAATTTCTTTATAGTGATTCAAACATGTTACATCATTTACATTAAAACAAATTTGCCTTTAACTAGCAGGATGTTGGTATTTTGATATGACATTTAGGTCACTGGTAGGGTTTGATAGCTATATATTTTTATGGTTGGGTATTTTATATATCATTGTTCACGTTGCTAGTTCCATTGCATTACTACTTTAATTGTGAGATATTCTACCGAATAGCAAGAATTTAAGGTTTTTATAAAGTTTCAACTTTAAACATTAAGAAAAAGGAACTCATAATTGTCTTTACAGTAAACTCTCGCTACGATACCCGATACAATAACTCCCTCTACTACAATAATGTTTTGTGGTCCCGGTGATTTTGCATATAAACTAATGTTAATCTCCCCTCAACATTGCTATATTCTCTAGAACAATAAACCTCTGTAAAACGTTTTTTTCAATCTAAATTTCAGTATTATTTTCTCCCTTTATAATAATATTTTGATTTTCAAATGCTTTTTTTTTTTTTTTTCGTTTTCTTTTGTTATTTTTTCCGTCTATTAAGACTCATTGTGGATATTCAACTTATCCCTGAATAAATAGCTATTGTTCAGATTTCAAAACAGATGAAGACCACCCTTTTGGGAATTGGAGTGGGTTAGGGCAGGTGAAGTGTAAATGTATGCCTAGTCTCATTTCCCAGTAAGCTTTGGAATTCTGATACGGTTTAAGGACATCTAGACCTGTGGTCACCTTGTCACAGAACAAGTGCCCTTTGTTAGAGGGACAGGGGGAGATGGAGGCGGGGTGTTGTTAAGTGACGTACTGAAAAGTGAGTTCAAAGGTCGTTTTATAGTCTTTAACGATTTTGAGTTCTACGCGAAACATTTGGTTTAAACTTTTCTTTCTTTCACGCAATATTGTTCCCTAAGATGGCAGGGCGAAAGCAACTATCTTTTCGAGATAAACTGAACGTTATCAATGATATTGATGAGGGAATGAAGCAGATTGATGCGGCTAAGAAACATGGATTATCGCAATCTACAGTTGCAACGTTCCTAAAGAAGAGAAAGCAAATCGAAGATGCTGTAACTTCAAATGAAATTAACCCAGAGCGAAAACGACTGAAAGTTGCGACAAATGAAAACATTGATGCTGCTGTTTTAAAATGGTTTCAAGAGATGAGAGCAGCAAATGTCCCAATAAATGGACCTTTATTATGTGCAAAAGCACGGAAATTTGCAGCAATGCTAGGGAACGAAACTTTCAAAGCTAGCAATGGTTGGTTAATGCGTTTTCGAGATCATCATGGAATAACTTTCCAAGAAGTTCACGGAGAGAAAAAGTCAGCCCCGATAAACGATGCAAATGAATGTCGGCAAAACAAGATGAAAGAAATCTTAGAAAAGTATGCTCTAGAAGACATTTATAATGCAGATGAAGCTGGGCTGTTTTTCCAATTCCTACCCGATCGAACATTGGCATTCGAGGGTGAAAAGTGTTATGGAGGGAAGAAATCAAAGCAGAGACTGACTGTTCTTCTGTGTACAAATAGCACAGGAACGCATAGAATACAACCTCTCGTCATTGGTAAATCATTGAAGCCAAGGTGCTTTAAGAAAGTGAAAAGCCTTCCCGTGGAGTATAAAGCAAATAAGAAGGCTTAGATGACGTCTAAATTTTTTTCCGAATGGTTACGGAAGCTAGACAATGAAATGAAGAAGAGAAAGAAAAAAATCGTTCTGTTGATAGATAACTGCGGTGCTCACACGTCATTTCCAAAGCTACAAAATATCGAAATCGCTTTTTTCTCTGCCAATTGCACTTCAATTTTACAGTCTCTTGGTATGGGCATGATTATTTGCTTCAAATGATATTACAGAAAACGATTGGTGGACTCCATACTTGTAAACTTTGAAAATAAAGTAGAAGACCCTTTCAAAGCTGTAAATGTCAAGGAAGTGTGTGACAATATTGCTGGAAGTTGGTGGGAAGTAACAGAAAAAAACATTTGGAATTGCTGGAAAAAGGCCGGTCTTTGTGTTATGGAAGATAAGAAATCTGATAATGATGAAAATTCCATAGACAATGATCTCTCAGATGATCAAGAATGTGTTTTGCACATCAAAAAATCCGTATCCCAACTTGAGGAAA
Source organism: Stegodyphus dumicola (assembly GCF_044657685.1). Classification (NCBI taxonomy): domain Eukaryota; kingdom Metazoa; phylum Arthropoda; class Arachnida; order Araneae; family Eresidae; genus Stegodyphus; species Stegodyphus dumicola. The sequence goes on along the minus strand of NC_140771.1, from coordinate 126,513,732 downwards.
CAAGCGGTAAAAAGTTTGGAATTAGTATAGAAGACTATTTAACAGCAGATGATGATCTTATGGTTTTCGCAGGAGTTACTGATGAAGATATTCTCTCTGAAATTTCTGATGAGATAGGAAACAATGATGAAGATGATGATAATACAGGTCCATCGCAGCTCATATTGTCATCCCAGGAAGCTCTTCAATCTGAATTCTCTACGAACATTTTTTTCAAGCCTTCTGTCGACAAATGAAGAACATTTTCGTGCACTAGACTCAATGCATACAGTATTGGTGAACTTAACAGTTAAAAAAATCAATAAACAAACAAAAATATTGGATTATTTTCAATAAAAAGTGTTTTCAGGTATGTGAATATTTCTGTGCTTATTTTCTGAATTTATCTTATTTATTTATTTTTTTTTTTTTTAGTATTTAAACTGCTATTATTAGTATTTTACAAATTAATTTCTTCTAAATATAGACTTAAAAGTAGTATGTTATGCACCTTAAACTAATAATAATTAAAAAAAAAAAACTCTTATTAAATGCTCAAAATATGTGGGCCCTCGATATAACAATATGCCTCTCTACAACAATATATTTATTTGGTCCCTAAAATATTGTTGTAACGAGGTTTCACTGTATTAGTTTTTTAAAAAGTAGTTTATTAGTTTTTTCTTTAAAAAAACTATATAGTTTAAAGTGGAAGTTGAAAATGCAGTCATAGGCTGTACGTGTGGTATGTTATGCATGTAATAGAACTGTTATATAATACACAAATTGGGTTCTGCTGTATGTAATGATATTTAATGTACTTTTGTCAAATTCAGAAACAGAGTGCATAGTGGTGCTTACAAGTCCTTGTATTTGAAAATAAAATATAAAGGTCCTTATAGGCGCTTACTTTTTCTCTAAAGCTTTTTTTTTTTTTTTTTTTTCTCCTTTAAAGCCCAGAAGGCCTATTAATTTTATTTTGGCATTTTGCGTCCAAAACTTTATACACTCTTAGACAAAAAGAATGACGTGCCAAGAACATATAAAGTGAATTGGAAATTGATATGCATACAGGTTTCGACGGAAAATGCGAAATTTTACATTTTGGCTGCCAATGAATGAACGATTGTTGCTACAGCGCATCTAATCTGTGCAACTGGCAGGATATTTAAGAGGAGAAATTATGATTCCAGGTTATAAATTCTTCATGAATTTCATTCTGTGTACTCTGGTAGACAGTAACTATGCCTCGCATACAGGTGCGATATGCGCAGATGTCAGAATTTGAGAGAGGTCGTGTAGTTGTGCTCAAAGAAGCCGGTTGGTCTTATCAGCGAATAGCTCCACATTTGAGCAGGAGCGATGCCACTGTTAGACGATGTTGGCAGGAATGGGTGAACCATGGCTGCATACAGCGTCAAGAATGAAGCGGTAGGCCTAGAGAAACAACAGAATGTGAAGACCAAGCAATCGTCAGAGCGTCTTTCATAGCCCCAAATGCATCATTATCATCGATTATACACGCAACTAGTGCTTCAGTGACTGCAAGGATCATTCATAGACGACACGCAGAAAGGGGGCTGATGTCACGGCGCCCCTTGCACCGACTACCATTGACTTGTAATGAAGCCCGTTTGCTTTGGTGTCGGGCTCATTCGCACTGGAATGTCATTGACTGGAGTAGAATAGTGTTATTTGATGAGTCCCGATGACCAGCAAAGGCGAGTGTGGAGACGCCCCAGACAGCGGTGTGATACCAACCTGACCTTCTTCCATCAGACAGGCCGACAACCAGGAGTGATAGTCTGGGTTGCCATTTCACTTCATAGTAGGACCCCCTTTGGTTGTCATCCATCGCAACCTTACAGCACAGCGGTATGTCGACGAAGTACTAAGGTCATTGTATTGCCCTTCATCTCACGCCACCCTGGGCTTACATTTCAACAAGATAATGCCCGCCACCATGTTGCACATGTTTCTTCTGCTTGCCGAACATTACCTTGGCCAGGAAGGTCACCGGATTTCTCTCCTTTTGAGCATCTTTGGAGCATTATGGACAGGGTCCTCCAAGCAGCTCGGTATGTTGACGATCTAACGCACCAGTTGGACAGAATTTGGCACGATATCCCTCAGGAGGACATTCGCAAACTCTATCAATTGATGGCCAGCCAAATAACTGCTTGCATAAGGGCCGGAAGGGGACAAACGCGTTACTGACTTTTTTTTTACTTTGTGAAGCTCTATCACTAATAAATCATCCAGTTTTTCTCAAACTGTAATCATTTGTTTTTCTGTGCATGTACATCGCTTCTACCGATTTCCGTTCCATTCAGATTACTTCTTTTTGTGTCTCCTCTTTTTTTTTTTTTTTTTTTTTTTTTTTTTGTCGTCTAAGAGTGTATATCTCTTTGACTTTTCAAATTGTTGCCATCAAATGTTACCGCCCTGTGTTATATTTAGAGAAATTAAATAATAAAGAATCTGCATAAATGTATGTATGTTTCTCGTTTTGTGATAAAACAACAGTACCTAGAGTCATCAAATTTTGAATAATGTATTGTAACACGTTAATTAATTTTTAAAAAGCTCGATGATTTCAAAGCGAGTAATGGCAACACTGTACAGGGGGAAAAAAACACGTTTTTATCTCCAGCGCACAAGACTGTGTATCAGAAATTATAAAGATATGCTCTTTTAAATATTTTGTGATATTGCTGCTGTTGAACTGAATTTTATGTTTTATTTTCGAAAAACATGATATTTAAAAAATAAAGGTAACGCAAAAAGTTTAAAAAAAAAAGTCCCATTGGGTGTAATGTAAAATATGAAAGCTTTCAGAATTATTTGTTTTACGAACGTGCATTTTTTCTCTCTCATCTAAGCCAAAACTAAATAAACGACTTTTCTTTCTTTTCTAGACAGGGTTCGTAAGGTCCTTAGGTTTTTTGGAATCGATTTTTGGTCCTTAAAAAAGCCCTTAATTTTGGCCAAAATTGGCAGAAAGTCCTTAATTTTAATCATCTGAAATTTCTGTCTTTTTATGACTGCTATTTTGAGTGTCAATTAAAAATTCTAATTGACACTCAAGAATAATCTTCCTTTTAATTTTTTAATAGTAAGAGTTTTTCCCATGTAATTATCTCAAAATATGCATCAGTTTTATCTATAATTTTACGTTCTTCCCCTCCTTTTTTTTTCCAAAATATTTCTGGCTTTTTGCTATTGCACAATTCATAGGGATTAGATTTCTTTAGCATATTAGACACTGCAGCTTGGAAAGTTTAGAAGGATTTGAAGGCAAGATTTATAAACCCATGATTGTAGAAGATTCCAGAAATATGTGACAAAATGAAAATAGTCTCCATGGTATTAACACGGAATTGAAGTATATTACAGAAAGTTTGTACCTCCTGAAGATTCGGAGAAATGTTTTGGAAACACTTTTTGGAGAATGTCTGGAAGAACAATGAAAACATAATACTTGAATGTTTTACTTTCGATACTAGAATTTTTTTCTTAACATGTTTATCTTCCCTTTATTTTCTCTACTTTCCACTAGACGCAAGCATGGAAAATATCAAAAATGCTTCTAATCTTATCATGGTCAGATTACAGCAAGGAATTTTTTATTAGTAAAAAAATTGAAAACTGACAATTTAAAAGATTCATTTAATATGCCTTAATGCATCATAAATAGAGCTGGGGCTAGACATTTCCCCACCTGATGCAGTCTTCCTGTGGATCCCAAATTCTGCTTCGAATGCCTGCTCTAAATTCTAAAAGTTATGACATTTCTAGATTCTGTTGCTCGGCGTTTCACTAAATTCTAAAATTTCTGCCACTCCGGCTCTATAACCAGCCTTTACCATATATATTTCTTCTGAATGTTCATATTACTAATGGAATAAAATAGTAGGTTTTCTGTACATTCTAAATGCTTTAGTTCTTTTAGAATAACAGAAATCTTTAATTAAATACAAAAATTCTAAAATGAAAAGGAAATGTGTTGAAGAAAGAAACAATACATAAAGGAAATTATTCTTCAAAGATATATACCGTTATTAAAATATAGCTTGAATTAAAATTAAATTGTATAGTCTTTGACCACTAGTCCACATATTTAGTTTGAATTTGACTGTACATGTTTAATTACATCCTCACGAGCTGTAATTAATTTTGTTAGAATCAGAACATGCCTTTATGTTCTAAGTTCTCTTTAAATAAGAACCTAATTTAAACCTCTGTCTGGCATTGTACTTACGTTCAGATATAGCAATAATTTGCTTCACGACTGTCAGGAGGTTTTGGACTATTTAACTTTTACCAGATCATGGCTCATGGCTACATTTGGAGAGGTTGACAAGGTAGGAGATGAAGCACGCAAAATCCAGTGAGAACATGTTTTTGCGTATTAAGACAAATTTTGGATTGTTAGAAAAGATGCTTAAAGAGAAGGAAATCGATATAAATTAACCGAAATGTCTGGGAATTCTTCAAATTAAAGAGACGCATAAATATTTTGTTGAGTGTTGTTACAAAACATTTATGTTTTGTAGCGTTTAATGTAATCCTAATATTGTTTAACCCTGCAGTGGAGGGGCCGGCGAACAGAGTACGCCAATGCTATCTTTTGGGCTGTAATTTTTAGACAACTCCTTCCTGAGCTTCCTCCCTTCCTCTACCCTCCTAGAAATATTTCATGAGTGCAATGCACCTGGTATTTCTGGTCAGTCTGGTTTTCGCCTTCCTTCCGAAAGCAGTTATTGTGAACATGTCGCGTAGGCGAACACCATACGCCGCTCCTCCAAGTATGTACAGAAAGAATATCGTACCTCCTGAAGATTATTTGCGCGTTTTAGAAGTCTCGTTTGATGAAGACTCCGACAATTTGGATAACGCATCTGATGTCGATGAATCGGAAGTCATCGAACATTCTGATCATGAAAGTGACTCAGAAATTGAGGGAAATGTTTCTAAACATCCTCATTTTCCTTCCTCAAATGATGTTTTCCCAATAAATGACGATTTTAGTGATATTGAAAATGACATGAGTGATTTAAAATATGAGGACTTTTTTGTAAAAACAATTTACAAAAAGAAAAAGTTGGAGGAAAATTTCTGAAAGAAGAAAAGGAAACTTATAAGTGGAATAAAGTTCCCCTCAAGAGCAAATTCGCCAGAGCCCCTCGAAAAAATTTGATGAAAAAAATATGTCCAAGTGCCAAAACTTGTGACGATATAAATGATGAGCTTTCTGCTTTTCAGAAAATCATAAATACAAATATGATTGATGCTATCATACAATATACAAATATTTATCTCAAATGTGACAGGACTGCAGATGATCTCCAAAACATCTCAAAGAGAAGCATGTATGATACTAATAGAGCAGAAATGTTGGCCTTTTCAGGAATTTTATTCTTATTAGGGTGCAAAAAAAAATGTCAAAACTCAATTTGGAGGAAGCATGGGCAAAAGACGGTACTGGAATTGAAATTTTGCAAGGAGTCATGGGTCTCAAGCGATTCAGAAACCTGTGTCCTGCTATTAGATTCGATGATAAAGGCACAAGGTATGTTTGAAGAAAAACTGATAAGCTTGCTGCACTAAGAAAACAATCAGAACTGTCAAAACTTTTATACACCAGGTGACGAACTCACAATCGACGAGAAGTTGGAACATTTTCGCAGGAGGTGCTCTTTTATTCAATTCATCTCCAACAAGCCTGCAAAGTATGGTCTGAAAATTTTTGCAGTTGTTGACTCACGAAAGTTTTATACATTGAAGCTTGAAATTTACTGTGGCAATCAACCCCCAGGACCTTACGAGGCTTCTAATTCAAGTATTGACATTGTCAAAAGGCTAATTGGTGCACACGAAGGTTCCAACTGTAACCTGACGACCGATAATTGGTATACAAGCTACCCGCTAGCTCAATATCTTCTTACCAAAGGTATATCACTTGTGGGCACGTTGAGAAAAAATAAAAAGGAAATTCCAAATGAATTCCAGCCATCAAAAACCAGAGAAGTCGGCAGTTCACTGTTTGGTTTTCAAAAGGATATGACAATTGTTTCATATGCAACGAAAAAAAATAAGTGTGTAATACTGCTCAGTACTTTACACGATGATGACAAAATTGACCAGGAAACGAATAAATCTCAAATAATCCTCGATTATAACAAATGTAAAGGCGGAGTTGATACCGTAGACTAACTTCGTAGTAATTTCAGTGTCGCCCGAAAAACCAAGAGGTGGACAATGGTAATATTTTTTGACTGCTAAACGTAGTGGCCATAAATTCGCAAGTGCTCTTGAACTTCTCCAAACCTGATGCAACCATCAAGTTTAGAATATATTTTTTGAAAAATCTACCTACATCTTTGATGAAACCACATCTTCAGAATCGTCTGAAAATGCCATTTCTCCTGTCGCATTCCAAAGCTATTATTAGAAGGCTGGTAACAACAGAAGCGGACAAGACGGCCGAAAGGGACGAGGAACCACCTGCAAAAAAGATCAAAGGAGGCTGCCCTGAGTGCGGTAGAATGAAGAATAACTACACTACCATAAAATGTTCTGAGTGTTCTAAGTTTACCTGCAAAAATCATCTGGGCAAGACAGTACAATTTTGAAAACCTTGCTGCAATGAACAGGGACAATCGGAAGAGTATTAAAATAGCAAAAGGTTTTCAAATTTTTCATTTGTGAAATTTATTACTTACCGAACTTTTCTTTACGGAATATTTATAATTTGTAATTTTTATTTATGTTCTTATAATTTTCGTACAGAAAATAATGCAGAATATTAATTAACTTTAAATTACATTTCCAGGGCATCCACGTTTTGAATTAATTAAAAATTCGTAGTTTCCATCTTTACTGCTTTTTTTTTTCTGTTATACTTTTTCTTATATCATTTTTACTATGACGAATCACCTTATCAATGCCATGTATAAGATTAAATAGTTTCAAACACGAAGTAGAGGCTCGAAAAATGATCTGGCGTACTTCATACGCTGCCCCTCTAAGATTGTACCAGACGCCAGCCCCTCCAATTGAGGGTTAAGAATTAGTGTCATAAATTATATTTATTTTAAACAGTAAAATTTTATTAGATTGTGATTTTAATAGGGCCTTTTTTATCAAATATTCTTAAAAAATAAATAAAATTTAATAATGGTTATGTAAATCCATAATAACTAAGGTTATCTAACTACCTAAATTATTATTTGTAATTGCTTACCCTTAAAAATTATCTCTGCATATTAAAGCGAGTTATTGCCTTTCATTAATCCTTACCGTAGTCACAAGATAAAACACAAAAGTGTGAAAATTCATGTAAACTTTTTCTTTTCATCTAGTAAGACGTAAAATAATACAAAACAACTTATCGTTTCTGGTGCTTTAGTGGCTTATTGGAACCTTAAAGAATATTAACTGGGTTACAATCCGTGAAACTCTCCACGAAGCTACGACACTAACTCCATCAGACAAAGCCCAACTAACTTTCAAAACTTGCCAATAGACCTTTCAGGTTTGTTCTAATCGGCTGGTCTTTCTTTAAGCAAGCAGCAGCGGTGACAACATCCAATCTTCTGTTATGGATCGTGCTGATTATCATGTTACTTCTCATTTTAATCTATGCCGCTTGACATAAAATCTACCTGCTATTTACTGAACCTCTAGACTGAGCAAATGTGTAACAAAATTAAACATTTAAAAAAGAAATCAAATTAAAGCTAACTGTTAGTAAAACATAAATAAAATGTCACTTATCTTCTTTCAAATATATCCAACTATTATAAATGTAAAATATTTAATGGTACTTGATACATTTTATAAAGTTGATTTTATTCTCAAACTTATTAATAATTTTGTTAATTCATGTTTAATAATAATTCATCCTACTTATGAATCTATATTTTATTTTTAGGATGTATTACAAAAGTGAAATAAATATTTTTAATTGAATTTGTTCAGTTCCCATTTGCTCACAGGTCCTTAATTTTTTCATTAATGGCCCTTAAAAGTGCTTAATTTCTTGTGCAGAAATGTGTAGGAACCCTGTCTGGAGCGTGATATGGTGAGTCATAGTCCCTGAAATAGCCTTTTCTTCCCTTCTCTGCAAGGTAGCCTTTGATTTGTGCGATTACAGACTGGTATTGGTCAAAGAATTACAAGGGGTGGAAAATTCACGTACATTCCACATTCTTTTCCTCCTATACACAGACTGTAGGCATTTGAATTTCTATCAAGATAGTAATAATTTGTATTCTCATTCGGTGTGGTCAGTTCATATTTGTGTTTATTGTTATCTTAATGCTTATATTATAAGCATATGTATGAATATTTATAATAGTATATTTTCCGTGACTGCTGAAGTGAGTGAGTGAGTGCCACCAAGGAAGACCACTGACCTGGCCTTAGCCTCACAGTGTGTTATCTTCCTGGCAGAAACCATCTACTCTCTGCTCCATCCTGCTCCGGGAACGCAGCCGAATAGACGGCTAAGAGCGTCATATAGTCTACATATAAGCTTGGATGTTGTTGTACGGGGAAAGAGTATCCTGTTAGGAACTACTTAAAATTAAGCAAAGAAGCAATCAAAAGACTGTTAAGAATCGCTGTTAGAATAGACAGAAACTTGTATTAGATAAAGTAAAGATAGAAGGACTTTGCCTGAAAAATTAACTGCCGTGGATTTTCTGGACTTGCTAAATGTCTACATGCGGGTGCTTATCGTGACACAACCGTCATATCTTTATGGGGCTTCTGTGAAATCGTTGGTCCTGCATGGAGGAAAGTTGTAACCTATTAAATTATTGCACATAGTAAACTTTAAAAAAAATAAATAAAAAATAAAAAAATAATAAAGAGAGAGATTAAAAGATGATTAAAAAAATCCTAGCGCCCAAACATAATTTAACGCAGTTTACTTTCCATGTGCCTGACTCTTATGTAAGAACATTTAAAAGATTGTGTACCTGTTACCACTAAGATAACAAATTCCTGCATAATTTAGTTCTTTGCGCATACTTAAACTGTAGTCGTTTTACAAATTGAACCATTCACCTACATTTTCTTTCGTAGTACTTGCAGACAGGATAATACATACATAAGTACAAAACTGAATATTAAAGTGAAAAACTAACATGATACTGAGTACAGAAATACAGAAAGCTGATCCCTAATGCCTGCATACATAACACTTAAAAATGCATACATAATACATGAAAATTAAAAATAAAACTGATAAGCATAATACATAAAACTGATCATTAAGTACTGCTATGTAGTCTGCTATCCTAGCCAAGTACGAACTGACCTTCATAGTACATGCTGAGAAGGAATAAATACAGACTTGAGTACTTTAAAGTGAACATAAACAGAAAAGTACAGCACCATACTCAGTAAAACTGATATCTGATTCCAAACACTTGAATACATAATGCTGATACATAATTACAAAGAGAAACTTACCTACATTAATTCCATAGTTAGTTTTATCACCTTAGAACATGCACATAATTTATACAAAACATAATTAAGCACGTAATGCTGATCACTAGGGAAGAGATTCAAACATGCAATTGATCACATAAATACAGATATTTCTTCCCTAAGATTTGCATAAAAAGTTGAATATTTATTAAAATTAAGAAGGCAAAAATGCCATACCAATAATAATATCATTCATAAACTTGAGGTGATAACATAAGTTGACCTTGCCCTTCTTGAACCTATTTATCACAAACTTGTAATTTAAATACACGATTAGTAAGTGTAGGAAAAACTCATTGCTGTTGAAGATTTTACTGGCACGATCTGGTCTTGCGAGTCCTAGACCTGTACATTAATTGCAAAAGTAAACATTATAAAGAATATAGGCAGGTTGTTGCCATAGTCCTAATTATCTAAGTTAGTCTTGGGTTGAGAGGTTCGAGGCGTGTGCCCAGATTGATTTAGTGTGATTTATACATTTTATGATTCAGAGCGCTAAGCACTTGATTATTTCTATTTGGGGACACTTATCGTCGTATTAGAGAATACTTTCTCTGACAATGGCTGATTACCGCTTGTAGCTTTTTATTTGCTGTTTTGTTTGTTCTCATATTTGCCGCCCATTGTGGCCAGTAAGCTTGACTTGGCTTTCTTATATGGTACTGTGCCGTGTTTGTGCAGTGGAAGATGTAGTGGTCTGGATCCCCCACCTCTCCACATTGACATATAACTTCAAAAATGGATAAGGGTGTTTTTAGCTCAGATTGGCTGTCTAAGGAAGAATATTCTGAATGGCTTAACCCTTTGACAGGGGAACGTTAGGCGTCGCGCCTTTTTATCAATTTTTATCTCCAAGATGAAGGCTGCAAAATTTCATTTAAAATACATACAATTATGTCTTTTAATTTTTCTAAATGTATAACAGATGGCAGTACATGTATTCATTCATGGAAATAATGAAAAATAAAAATTCTTTGCAGGTCTAATTTTGAAGCAGTTTTTTCCCTTAATTTATTATGCAATTTAAATCGTCTGAACACCAACTTTTGGTGTTAAAATGAATATTTTGATCCGAGAGTTTCCTTTTCTAATAAAAATTATTATTTGAATTCATGTATATTAATTAAAAATGGTTGAAATTAAAAGGTGAGACAAATACGTCCCACTGCGCATGTAGGAATTACTCCTAGTAGATGGCAGCACCGTTCAATTTTTTTTAATTCAAGTGTTATGTTCATTTAGTGTCTAAGTTTAAAAGGCGCAACAGCAACATTCTGCCCATTAACGGCCCCTCTGGAATTGCTTACACTGATTTTGAGAAAGCAGAGTCTATTGCAGACAATGCTACTCAATTTCGCACTCACAACATTTCTCACCCACAGACAGAACACTTGGTTTCCTCCCTCATTACACAATACTAAACCAGAACACACGCTAACAACATGCCCTTAATTATGCCATTGGAAGTTAGTAGTTATATCGAGAAGAGAAAAAACCGCAAAAGCCCTGTATTGGCCAAGATTAGTAATAAAATGATTAAGGAGATGGGTCCAAAAATGCTGTGCAAGTTTACAAAAATCATTAATGCTGTGTTCAAGCTTCAGCACTTTCCATCCAATTAGAAGACTGCAGTAATTGCGCCAATCCTGAAACCGGACAAAGACCTCGCCCTCGCCACCTCCTGCACCCCAATAAGCCTATTATCAACGCTCAGTAAAATTGCAGAAGCTGTGATTCTAAAAAAGATACAAGACTTCATCGAGAATAACAGTATCCTGATCCCGCAGCAATACGGTTAACTCCAACACGGTATAACACTGGGTCTACTGGAATCATCGATTTCGTCTTGCTCGGAAATACCAGTGTTACGCTGGATATTTCCGTGCTTGATGAATTATCCTGTGACCATAATCCGGTCAGGATGATCCTGGACGTCAGCTGCTATACTACATCAGACACTAGAGCCTTTCGCATTAGCTAGCAAAAGTTTGCCAAAGCTCTCAACAACACTCAGTATACAATACCCACGATACAGTCTGGGGATAACATTGATAATTTTATTCAGAAGCTCACTAATAATATAATCAATGCACAGGAAGAAGTTCATAAGTGGAAAGTAAAAAGGTCTAAGGAACTCGCTACTCTTGTTAAACAGAGGAATGCTGCTAGGAGAATGTTCCTGAGGACCCGCTGCAGAGAAGATAAGCAGCACTTGTAATTTAGTCAAGTCTCTTACTCACTCACAAGCACAAAAAGACTGGACCAACTACCTAAATTCGGTTTCTGTGGAGTACAATTTCAAGGTATACCAAATGCCACAATAAAATTCCGCCCCTTAAAGGCCCTCAAAGGATCCATTACACTGAAACTGAGAAAGCAAAATTATTAGCACAGCTCCTGGAATCTCAGTTTTGCACAAACATACATAACCCTTCAACAGATACTCTTATTCACAATTTTCATTCCACCTTTACAACAACCCCAAGCATAAACAACATTCCTCCAGTTATGCCTTCGAAGGTATCTGGCTATATCAGAAAACTCAAGAGGAGAAAGAGTCCTGGTCTTGATGGCATCACGAATGAGATGATCAAGAAATTCCCTATGAAAATCGTTTTCATTCTGTGTAAGATTTTCAACAGCATTCTACAGTTGCAACACTTCCCTGATGCGTGGAAGACTGCGAAAATCATTCCGATCCTCAAGCCGGAAAAACCATCTTCGAGTCCTGACTCCTATAGGCCTATTAGTCTACTATCATCTTTAAACAAGATCTTTGAAGCAACTTTGCTGAAACGCATAAATGACCACCTTGAATAGCACAATATCATAATTCCGTGTCAGTTTGGATTCAGAAAAAACCTTGGCACCACCAATCAATTGTATAGAGTGGTCGAAATGCTGTCTGAGGGGCTGAAGAGTCAAAAATTCACCGGAGGAATCTTCATCCATATAGCTAAGGCCTTCCTGATAGGTAGAAACTTTGTTGTTCACGTTTCGGGTGCAAATTCATCAAGCTATCGTATTAGGGCTGCGGCCCCTTTTAGGTCCTACTTATTTCAATATCTACGTGAATGACATCCCAACAACACATGACACAACATTAGCTATGTATGCAGATGACACAGCGATCCTCTCTCAAAGTGCATTTGCTGGTTCAGTCATACTACACCTTCAAAATTACATACATGCATTAGAGGCTTGGCTCATCAAATGGAAAATTCAGATAAATGTGAGCAAGACCCAAGCCATCATGTTCTCCAGAAAACAGAAGTTCAAAAGAAATCTCCACTTTTACGGAAATTCTATTCCCTGGCCAAGCAAGTCCCTTACCTTGGGGTGATCCTCAGTAAGACGCTTTCATGGAACCCACACATTACAGCTAGTGTACAGAAGTTTCGAGCCCGTAAAGCTAGACTCTTCCCCTTAATTGCTCCAAACAGTGTTTTATCCATAGATAACAAATTACTCATTTATAAATCCATTCTGCGTCCATTGTCATGTTATACATGACCTGTTTGGACATATGCTTGTAATAAGTACAGAGGCAAACTTCAAATAGCACAAAATGGCATTCTTAGGCAGATTATCAATGCCCAAAAAATCCTGCTGTAAAAATTGCTGACTACGATTTTAATGACCTAAGTAATATGGACAGGCCTCTTGCAATTTTAAATAAGTGGATAATGTAAATATTGTGTGCTGCGTACTGTACCCTTTATCCTTATATTTGTACATATTAATATCTGTATCATGTATATTCTTGTGTAGAGTATCTGTGTATGACAGATGTAACATGTCTAACTATATTACACCCTGTTAAAAATTGTACTCCTTGGTATTGCAACCTTGTCTGGCATCTTTTAGTACACTCTGGCACCAATGATCGCACACTTGTCTTGCCCTGTATTTATCTCTTGCATTTCAGGAATCACTTCACCAGCTTGACCGGCTTTCTGGCCTACAGTTATACATTCTGCCTTAAAAATTTAGATTAAAAAAATAAAATTAAAAAATTTTAAATATATATATATAAATCACATATATCAGTCCTGGTTAGCCCTAATGTGATTCGAAACGTCTCAACAGGAGGTAAGGCCTTTGGCCCAGGTACCCCGGGTGTCACGAAGCACCGCTCTACTGGAGGATGAAAGCAATACGGTTTCAGGCAAGAACATTCCACCGCCAATCAATTGTACCGTGATACGAAGTTAACTGCTGATGGACTCAAAAACAGACGGATCACTGGATTTCTCTTTCTCGATATTTCAAAAGCTTTTAATTGTGTATTGTTACAGGGTCTCACATACAAATTAATCATTCCATTTCCATTTTTCGCTGTTATACTGGGCCTGCGTGGATCGCAGGCTTTTTGCCAGTTGTCGTCTAAGTACAAAAAAAAAAAAAAAAAAAAAAACAGAACAAAGGTGTCACAGAGACAAAATGTGAAAATAAGGGAAAATGTGGCACTTAGCCACTAAAGAGTATTACATCGTGGGGTGGTGTAAAGACAAATCAGATACAAATATGCATAAAGGTTGAAATGGTGAAAGTCAAAAATAAAACATAGTACAAATTAATCACTCTCCCAGACCACATCATTAATTCCTATCTGTACGATAGATACTTTGTCGTTCGATATAAACAAGCATACTCTACACGCAGAGAAACCCTTGCAGGTTTGCGTCAAGGAAGCTTACTCTCGCCTACCCTATTTTCAATTTATACGAACGACATTCTACACAACCCCCTCACTACACTAGCAATATACGCAGACGACACTGCAATCCTGCACCAAAACGCGTCTATGGCCGCTAGAATTACTAAACTAAGTCCTTCAGTGTGTTTACCTTTTTTCACTGTGGAAGGCAGTTACTCCTTTTGTTAAATTAACATTTTGGCACTAAATTTACCTCTTTTCCGATCCCCCTTTTTGGTGATAAAGATAATTCTTTCACGATGTGGGGATAAAGGCTATATGCCTAAGAGCCTCGTAATAGAACCCTTCCTTGGTCCTTGGACGTTAAGACAAATAGCGAACTGTCAATGGTATATTAGGAACGATGCCATACACAGAGAAGTAGATATAGATAAAATCAGTGTTTGTATTGCGAAAATCTCAAAGAAATTCTTCAGGAACATAGAAAAAGTGAATAATGTTTCTATTCCTACCATGAGTTATGACATTCAGGATGTCTCAAACAGAAAAAGACCGGGTGTAGTCTTATTGCATCTGAATAGGTAGTTAAGATGATATTTTTTCGCTCTTAAAAATGTATTAAAAACTTTTTAACACCCTTTTTAATTTGTGCAATAGTTGTTTAGGCCCCCATATTATCGCATTCCGCGCTCATTTTACTGCAAAACATATCTCACTTTAACTCAAAACATATCTCACTTCATCCTAGCCAATTAATATTGGTGCAATTGTGTCGCCATCTAGATTCGTAAACTTAAACTAATTAATGTTCCAAGTTAGCAATCCCACTTAGCCCCGCCCCTCCACCAATGCCTGACTTGCTATGAATTGTACTTGCCTCCTAGGTTTTTCATTGGATGATGACTGATCCAGTTAGCTCCTCCCTCCTGACCGGATTCATTCAAGTTCCTTCCACTTGACCACCATTTGGGCTTAAGAGGATACTGTTCGATTGCTGTCTACAAATTAGGCTTTTAATTGCTGATTCCTCAGGACATTTTACCCATGGGCACTGCGTAGCAGAGTAACCTTTGATTTTTATGCGAAGACTTATCTTCCTGATGTACTGAGAATTTTACCCTCAGTTATGAATTTTTCAACGTTATGTCCATCAGAGAAAGTTATGCGCACGGACATTTTGCTACACTCAGGATCAGGCTTTTGTCCAGGCGCCTGTCTTCACGTGAACTGCACCTAAGTCTTCATATATAGATAATGCAAATTTATATTTTTTAATAAATTGTAGTAATGTTAAAACTTGAAAAAGATTTAGTATTTTTCCGAAAGAAATGAAAATATAACCCTGTAACATGAAATATCATTGAATACTGAATGGATATGTGATTCACCATAGAATAATATCCTAAACAGAAAAGAGCCCACTAGCGGCCGAGCGGTTAAGTCGCTAACACTGGTAGTTCGGTCCGAAGTTCGAATCCCGCGGACGGGTTGGCTGCATGGAGTTTTCGTGGTTTTCCCCATGTGTAACGTGTATACGAGCCAGTTTCCCTTAGAAAGTCTTCCACGAAGGCATCCCTCCCCTTAGGCAGATAGCCCTAGTGTGCTTTGCCATAATTAAATACACCAATCTAAACAGAAAAAGAGAGGTGAGATGTAAATAAACATGATGGCCTTCTAAATATCTTCCTTTTGAAAAAAATAAAGTAGCAAATAAAGACTGAAGCGAAAATCTTCTCTGTCAAAAATCTATTATGAAATTTGAAAATATCTAAAAAGTCATACAGGGAACGATTTTTTTAAATATTTTTTATTTTGCGAATATGATCAATATTTTCCAGATAATTATTCAAAAACGTTTTTTATATCTTGCATTTTCACTTGGTTGCTAAAACTAGCACTTTATATAAGCATGTTAGAAGAATTTACACTCAGGCAAAGATGCCATTTTATTGCTCTAGATGCGCGGTGGGACAAGCGATATCCCACCACGTCATGGTGGTTACACGTCATGGTGGTCAAACAGGTAAACCTTAAAGGTTTTTTATTATTTTTATATGAAATAACATTGTATTAGGGGCTAATTATCTATCTGTAAAGTTATTTTTTCTAGAAAAAAAAATTATGCACAAAACCTCAAAGGGTTCGGTGTGAACAAAGTGAAAATAGTCACAGGGACGTGTGTTCCTGATGTAAATCTAAAATAAACATACCAAGCATGGAAGAGTCTGATCTAAAGTGTCACATATATCGTAAGTAAACATTTTTCTGTTTAATTATTATTAATTCAAATGTGTGAAATTAAAATCCGCCGTTGACCGTTGATTTATTTACTATTTATAGTTTAATTTTCTGCTTTCTAAAAGCTTTATTCATCCTATTCATATACAGGAAATAAATATGGAAACACCTTTGATATGTTGGACAAAAATATGGAAACACCTTTAAAAAAACATGTTTCTTTGCTTAATATGGTGTAGGAAACCCGTTGGCATCCAAAACAGCTTGCAGTCTTCTCGGAATGGATAAATACAGTTCCTGTATGTTTGCCAAGGGAATATTATACCATTCTTCCTGCAAAACGGTGGCAAGTTCAGATAACGATGTTGGCGGTGGATAACGAGAACGCACTTTCCGTTCCAATGTAGACCACAAAGGTTCGATAATATTCAGGTCTGGTGACTGTGGTGGCCAGGGGAGATGGGACAACTCATCCTCGTGCTCAAAAAACCAGTCCTGGACAATGTGAGCTGTGTGAACAGGGGCTTTGTCGTCTTGGAAGACACCATCACCATCGGGGAACAAAGTTTGTACCATGGGATGAACTTGATCGGCCAAAATGTTCACATAAGTCTTGGCAGTCATGTGCCCTGACACAGTTATCATGGGGCTAGCAGAGAACTACGATATTGCTGCCCAAACCATAACAGAACCCCCGCCATGTTTCACTCTTGGCAACAAGCAGTCTATATTATAGCCTTGAGATGGCGTTCTCCAGACGTAAACTCGGCCAGAAGTGAGAAACAATGTGAAAGAAGACTCATCAGACCATATTACTCGCTTCTACTGCTCTATAGTCTAGGCTTTATGACTTAAACACCACCTTTTCCTGTTACGGGCATTAGCATCACTGATGAGTGGCTTCTCAATTGCAGCACGGCCAGCAATTCCCTGTTTATGAAGCTCCCTTCTAATTGTTTTGGTACTCACAGGGTTCGGTAACACAACATTCATTTCAGCAGTAACTTTTGCAGCTGTGGTCTTCTTATTTTTCGTCACAATTGCCCTTAATGATCGTCTGTCACGATCACTCAGGACACACTTTCGTCCGCGCTGTGATTTAGCAGATGATGTTTTTCCGCTTTTCAAATATGCGGAATAAATCTTCGATACAATACCTCTTGAAACACTAAACACCTCGGCTACCTTTCTTACGGAAGCACCTACCATACGTGCTCCAACAATTTACCCACGTTCGAAGTCTGTTAACTCTGACATAATGCAATGACAACCTCACATAACAGTACTCCGACAACAACTGAACTGTTTAGCACATTTACGAAGTTGTTTAGGTGGCGTCAGTAGTCAAAAACGCCAGCGCCACCTACATATTTCATTAAAATCAATCTTTCTTTTCAAACATGCATTTCACAAGATGTTTCCATATTTTTATCCATCCACTGTATATATGCTCCCACTTCCTAATATTTCTGTATTGCACGCGTATCTTCAAAGTTGGGAATTTTGGGCTTACATTTTCAATTATTTTGCCAATGCATTATACAGTACGGAATCGGAGGTTCTAAGATCCTGGATCCTCCCCTTTCTCCGAAAAATCTCGAATATTGAAACTGTTACAATTTGTCATTTTCCAATCTGGATTGAATACGACTAAAAGTTCTGCGGTTTACCAACCCAAGTGAAGAGTGATTCTAATCCGGAAATTCCGGAAATTTAAAGCAGTCCGTTCAAAATTAGAATGAAAAACACAAAATTTCGGCTCTTTCTTTTGCTTTATTTAGTTATTTATTCTCTGAATACCGGCAGCTTTTGATTCCGATTGCGTAATATAACGAGCGGAAGAATCAAGGCACGCGTACTGCGCAATAACGTTTGCTGTACTTTGCAAAGATAATTATAATTATTAACCCTTAGCCTGTCGAGTGATTACCTGCGAATCTCTTTAAAACTGTTGCTAGTTTTGGACCGAACTTCCGTAAAATGTCGCGAAAATAACCCTAAACCTCTGAAAATTGTCAAGCAGTTCTTTTGTTATTTCCCATCCGTCCCAGAATTTTACTTCAATGATTCCACTAAGTGAGATTGATTGCTACATATTGTTCGGTAGCTGTGAGCTCTCAAGAGAATTGCAAAAGGCTAGACTCTCCGTGCGTCTTAATGCCGCAGGCTACAGCTGCGAAACTTGAAAGTTTCCTTCCCTTAAACAATCTTATCTCTACATATCTTCTCTTCATATAATAAATGAGAGTCTGTCTGTGTGTGTGCGCCTTTCGTTCGCGCTGCGCGTAAGCTAATAGACCCACGGCTACGAAATTTGGTACATAGGTACATCTACACAAGAGCCAGTGCACTTCGAAGCGATTTTTTCGAAATTCGAATTTTTTTTATTTTATGTTTTGTGATGAAATCGTGTCATTTTGAAACATAATGGGCTATAGGAAAGCGAGATTTTACTATACACACTCCATTTTCACATCGTCATGAAACGTAGGCACTTAGCTATTTTACAAACTTAAAATAAATTTCGTGTTTCAATAAATCGATTAAATACAAATTTATTTAACAAAGGGAGCTTAACACTTTTTCAATGGGATTTTTTCTAAAAAAGTTTATTTTTAAAAATGTACAGTTTATTTTTCTTTGATTTTTGGACACGTTAAACTTTTATCCTCTCGAATGCTTTTACAAAAAGAATTTTGGAAAAATGATAATATTTTGTATTTTTAAAAGATTTTAAATGAAGCTTCCGAGTACATTTCTCACATCTCACATTTTTAAAAATGTGATTTTGGCAACAATTTTCCTGTCTTATTGTTGTTGATAGATTTTTGATGAAATCGCATCATTTTGAATAGTTTCATTCTTTTAGAAATATAGGTTTGGCAACAATTTTTCATCGTATTTCTTATGTCACTGTTTTTAAGAGATTGGCATATTTCATTGTCATTTTTATATAAATATAATATATTTTTATTGATTTTTTTTTTTGATAAAGTTGTTCTGTGGAGTAAAATTCTGCGCGGAATTTTATGTTTTTTGAGTTGCTTTCATGTCATTTTTTTGCTTATTTCACTGTTTATAAGATACTGAAAAGTTTTGCATGATTTTTGTTCTTCTACGGAAAGTTGGTTAATTTTTTAATTAGGATAATTAATATTTGTATTAAGAGATATAGCTTATTTCATTATAATTTTTTCCCTTGAAAACATAAGATAAAATATCATTAATTATACTTTGCTTTTCAGAATATTTTGTTTTTTGCATTCCTTTATTTTATTTATTGCTCATTTCACTGTTTTTAAGATTAAGACACAATAACACGCCGAATAAATACTGATTCAGAAGTCAAACAACAAAAATCAGCGTTAATTCACAAAATTTTCACAACTTCTGAATCAGTGTTTTTAAGATATTGAAAGGTTTTGACTGATTTTTTTAGGAAACAAAGTTATTAACCTCCTTTATACCATTTGAGTTCTTAAGATTTTGCAAAGGGAATTTGGTTAATTTATTTATTAGGATAATTAATATTTGTATTAAGGGACATTGCTTATTTCATTGTAATTTTGTTATACGTAATAACTTTTTTTATGAAGTTGTTCTGCAGAGTAAAATCCTACGAAGTTTTTAAATTTTACGTTTGGAGTTCCCTTCAGCCATTTTTCCAGTACATTTAAAAGCCAAACGAAGGCTCGCAGCGAAGCTGATAGTTTTCAAATAAATTGGTTTTAAAATTTACCCGGTTAAATTTTAAATTATTACGCATTTTTAACCTAAGTAACCTAAATCTGTATGTCACTGATTATCACCGGAATTTCAATGCAGACTGATTAAACTGCTATCACTAAAATTTTATTCTGACAAATATCTGGTGCAATTTTCATTCCTTCTGAGATATTGCTGAAACATTTCGTATTATTTCCGATTTTCTGTATTTTTGTCATTAATTAAAAATCTTTAAAACCTTCAGCATTTTCCTATATTCTTCAACTGCAGGCAACTAATAATTATTTTAAATAATTTCTTTTTTCCTTAATTATTACGTAGTTTTAAGAGAGTAATAAACGAAATATTTGGGTGTTTTTAAGGGTGGTAATATTAATATTAAATTTGCATTTTACTTTTTCATATACATTCAAGATATTCAGAAAGGGAATTAAAACATGAAACCGTTTTCAGTGTATCATAAATTTATTGATTCAAATTAAAAATTCTTGTTTTCCTGTCCAAGAAACACTAGTAAACTTTATCTGAAATAGGAAAGATGAGGCATATTAATAACAAACAAAGCAATTAATTTGGAAGTCAAAGAACAAAAATCAGCGTTATATTTTCAAATTTTCACAGGACTAGTTTCGATGGTTTTACCGAACCATCATCTTCAGCTGCAAAAGCGCAAATGAACGAGATAAGATATAATGAAAATTAAATTGTGAAAATTTGAAAATATAACGCTGATTTTTGTTGTTTGACTTCCAATTTAATGTTTGTTCGGCTTGTTATTGTATCTTAATTAAACAAAGCAATGTTGTTACTTATTAGCTTACAATATAATTTATTCAATATGGTATTTTTGTAAAGAAAGAGTGTTGCTGTACATTTGGTAAAGTATAAATAAGCATTTCATTTAATAATTATAAAAGTTATTAATTATTTAATAATTAATCATAAGAATATGAATAATTAAATATTTTTTCGGAGATATATTTTCCGGCGATATTTTTTTTTCTAGGGATCCCAGCATACATTTTTGAAGCATTATGCTCTAAATAAATGTCTTGTTTAAACATAGCATTTATTGTTGACAAATCTCCAACCAAAGGAAATACCTTACTAGGGAGGATATTCAAACAAAAATTTTTATTAGAATAAAAATTTTCGTTATTTTAATACTACTAATAACATACAAACATTAGTTTAAGTTCACTATAGTTGAGTGAATAAGATTGCTGGATGTTGGTATTTTGTTGTTGGCAACCGAACAGTTTAGCTGCTTGTGGTATTTATGATTTTCCCGATGCGTAACGTGAATTCAAGCCAATTTTATTTAGAAAATTGCCCACGAAGGTGTTCTCTTAAAGCAGATAACCCATGACTTCTTAAAAACTGTAAAATATAATCCGTGGATATTTTCCGTTATACGATAACACGAAGAAAATGATTTCCTATACGAAACATATGATCAGCGCTGTTATTGCCCGCCGTTTAATTAAATGCATCCATCTTATTCCTTACAATTAATTTTCCTTTTTCAAAGAAAGTTTGATTTCAGTAAAATGTACTATTTACAATGTGTCATTTTATTTTGCTCGTTTTTTATGCAAATATTCAAATTCAGATAGGTATTGCGTAAGTTCAGAAAGCCAACTAGTAGTCTCCAAGCGGTAAGATAGCTGAGCACCGGTAAATTCTAGCGGCTGCATGGGGGGTTTAGGGGTTTTTCATAAGTACAATTGATTGTGAATTAACAGTTTGCTTCCCACAAAAACAATCTACCCCGAAGACTTCCTTTCCCTTAGACAAATAGGTCCTGTGTGCTTTATCATAATCCAAAATCTTAAGCGTAAAAATCTTTTATCATAGCCGATGATGACGATAAAATATTTTCTATCTGATGTGTCAAGTTAGCATAATTGTATATTTCTAACGAAAATTGTTTGGCTCATGTTACCCTATAATGAAAAAAAGATTCAAATCGGTTTTTAGGTTAAACAGTATTTTCATTATTAATTATATCACGAATTTTATCAATAGTATTCTTAGTATTAATTGCAGGCATGTATTCAAGAATATAATATACACAAAGCTGTGTCTAATGATTACGGCTAATTTTTATATAAAATTTTATAGTATAAAAATTTAGGTTCATAGGTCAGCCATATTTGAAAGAGTACTTGTGTATTATAAGAAAAGAGAGAGAGAAATTTAAGAATCAAAAAATTTACCACGAAGTAATATAAAAATGCAATAGAATACAAAAGAGTACAATACCATTTCATGTTTCGTGGAGATACTTGAAGACAGAAACATGTTTCAGCTGTATTCGTTCATCGGAGAAAAACTTTTCATATGAAGCTATTTTTTTTTTCAAATCTTTCAATATACAAGTAATACAAAAGCAGTATAGGAATTTCTTTTCTTAATACCCAATCGAAGAGCTGAGGGGACGTATAATGATTAACATACAATATGTGCCTTGATTTATTTTGCTTTACATGCAATTTCCTTATATATGTAAAACAAAATAAACTTTTACCCATTCCAAGATTTCAAGAACTCACAGAGAGAGAGAAATATCTATAACAAATTTTATTGCTGTTTGACTGATTGCTTCGGAAACAATAAGTCTTCCAACTCAAGCTTTCAAGCTTCAAGCTATTCAAATACGAACGCTTCTCAGCAAAGCCATTTGGACAGCATCTGCTTTGTTAAAGAAAACCTTTTGGGGGTAAAATCATCCGCTTCATCGGGTTTTTCAAACAAAGCAGTCAGTGGTCCTGTTACTACCTGCTGACATAGCGAAATTTCTCAGAAACTTTTGTTCGAAGAAAACGAGTTTTATATTTTTAAGAATTTCCATTCTGACAGCAAGATTTTGTTATTTTTCATATATAAATGAAAAGAAACTAATTTGTTTTTAATAAAGAAGAAAAAATTAACCACAGCACCGAGTAAGGAGACGAAATTTAATTTTCTTTATAAATATTTTTCTCAGACAATAATTTAGTGTTTTTCAAATTACGAGAATAGCGCGTTAGTGTGCATTTTCAAATCAGATTTATTTAATTAATATATATGGATATGCCGAACAAGCACACTTTCGCACACATACACTGTATATTAGTACATACATAAAAATGAAATAAAATTTGAAAACAAGCAATTTAAAAACTACTGTATTGAAAAATTATTGAAAATTTGTTTTTACCTCTTTTCTTCTTTCTCTTTTTTCGTTATATACATTTACTTCAGTTTTTTTATATGCATTTATTTAATTTATTTTCTTATATGCATTTACTTAATTTTATTTTGTTATATGCATCTGTTAGTGTTTTTGAAAAATTTTTAGATTTTTTGAGTATGGCAAAGGAAACGAGATCTATCAGCCGAAAGCAATGAATGTCTCCATGGACGACTTTCTAAGTAAAACGTACTCATGTTCATGTTACACATAGGGGAAATCACAAAATTCAACCAGTTCGTTTGTTTGGGTTCGAATACGAATTGAAATAGCAATAATCAGATATCTTAGCCAGGAGGCCATTGATTGGGTTTGACAGATTTGGAAACCTAATAAATAGTATTTAATAAATATAATATTATTAAACGAATCGGATTTATATAAACCAAATAAAATTCTTATATCGAACACAACTAAAACTCGATATAACTTACACTGATAAACTGATGTGTAATAACACTGATAAATTAAAATACTAAACGGAATATACATTAATTCGACATAGATAATTTTTCGTAATGTATTTCGCTGGGAATGTCTGGCCGCAAAATCCTGATTATATATATCCTTATTTTAAGGTTATCACATATCGGATGGTTTGACTTTTACCTCAAAACACAAAGAATCCACAAAATTCAGTAAAATTAATAACTTTATTTCCCTGTTGAAAATTCTCTGAATCTTTTCAAATATAAAAGCACACGCGCCAAGCAGTTTGCTTTAAATAAATATATGCAGCAACGAGAAGATGCGCTTTTGACAGCAACTCGTTTCGAAAATCGAAAATTTTTCTAAATGTAAGAGATTTGTCGCTTAAATTAATTTTTCATTAAACAAAAAAAAAAAAAACAAAATAGAATCGCATATTATTAAAAGAATTTTATTGATAATTCAGATTCTGAAAACAAGAACATTGTTGTTATAAAAAACAAAGAAAAAATAAACAACATATTTCATTCAACGGGGGCCAACTTTGGCGCATGAACTTTTCAACATAAAAATATTTGAAGCATGTTATGGATAAAGGTTTATTTGATTATGGCAAAGTACTCGATGGTTATTTGCCTAAGGTGAAGGATGCCTTCGTTCGAGGACTGCCTAACGGAAATTGGCTTGCATACATGTTACACATATGAAAAACTAAGAATATCATCCTGGCAACCAGCTCGTTTGCCGGGATTCGAACCCCCGGACAGAACCACCAGTTGTTCCGTTAGACTCCGCTCAGTCGCTGGTGGGCTGTCCGATAACGGAAAAGTTCAAAATTTCATATTAGAGGAAAAGTGGTAGCATAGTATAATTCGAAGTTATTGCCATTTCAGTAATGTGAAGAGATTTCAAGAATGTTTAATTATTTTATTTAGCTTATGACAAACTAAATAAAATAATTAAACATTCTTGGAATCGCTTCTCTTAACAACACAACCCGAGCGAGGACTCGTAGTCAAGGCACGTCATCATGGAAAGCTAACTAAAATTGTCTCATATTCACATTAAACATGCGCAACAAACATTCGCTAAAACTGGTATGCAGGCAATCCATTCATCAGGATTTGAACCCGCTTCAAACTATTAGTATTCAACGATTTTACCGCTACTTCGTTGGCGGCCTTTTGTAGTATCTATAAGGAAAGTAATCGCAAAGACACAATCATTGCGTACCGACAGATGAACTAAGTTCGGAATTTAAAGAATAACTTTCATTCGTGCTATTGCTGTTAGCATTGACAATTGGACAGATGTTAATTTATTTTAAATTCTTTTAATGTAATTAATTTATATCTTTAAATAATTGATCTTCTGACTGTAATTTTTTGTGCGCATTATATCTAACCCTTTCGTACACTAACTGTTTTAATTAATTTACACTCCATTAATTTTAAGAGATTTTATATCGATAGATTTCTTTCCAAAAATGTTTCAAGGATTACATATTTTTTTCTTTAGATTTCAAAACATTTTGTATTTAAAATCTTAATAATAAAATTTTTAAAACAAACATTTCTAGAAATTCCTTCGGCGTATTCATTTATTCCATTTAGTTGAAGTTCCGAGTAGAATATCTTCCTTTCAACATTCATATAATTTTTATATGTCAGTTCGCCATTTCTACGGAGCATAGAGCCACACATACGAGTACAAAACTCAGGAATGCTGAAAGCACAGTTTTAACATTTAAGAATGTAAAAAGAAGAATATAACGTTATAATAACGCGCATTTGAAATACGAAGGCAAACAAGAAAGCTGGTTGCAACATTTTATATTTTTTCCTGACGAATCAGAAATTGTAATCATTTTTCAATACAAAAATAAAATATTTGATTCTATAACATATAGGCATAAAGGCGTCCTCCGTTACAATTCTTATTTTTTCTTGTTTCTACTAAAATTCGGCAATGCACTATAACAACGTCGGATCCTGTTTGACTTTCATTTGTATAAAGTACCACAAGGCAAACAGTTGTAAAACGATTTATCTTCTTTCGCAAACTTTTAGTCGGCACACAGGTAATACATACCTGCTGTCTGACAAAGATACTTCACTCTAAGGACTTTTTCCTAAAGTGCTCTTTTCAAAGAGACTTCACACCCTATTAAGACCTTTGTGTCAACTGACAGCCGCCTGCAGAAAGATAGGGGAAGGAAGACCAGATCGCGTCGTCTAAACACGTCTTAAGCAATCTTCGCGAAATTCGGCCTTCGTGTATACACGTCTTAAGCATTTTTCGTGCGATTTGAAATTCGTGTAAAGACGTCTTAAGCATTTTTAAAGAAATTCCAAAAACGTTTAAACACGTCTTAAGCAGTTAAAGGGTTAACATTTATTCTACAGTAAACAGTACCTACTTGAGGCAGATATGTTTTGATTCCCAATATTAGAATTTTCCCGATAAAAAACAGAAAATATCTTGAAAGGAAATTCGAAAGTGCCATTACGAGCAGCTATAGCGAACTTCAGTGACGTCACAGTCGAACCTTTACATTTGTTTATCTAAGTGAGCTAACATGTTCTTCTATGCACCTTGGTACATTGCATCATTAGAAACTAAGACCCAGCGATAACAACTCAGTATTTCAAACAGAAGCTGTAGCAGTCCGTAAAGCCACGCAATCTAAATGACATTGTCTTTTACACAGAAACAACTCTTCAGTCCTTCTCTATACCCTGAATCATCATCACAATTACTCTTATAATTACACAAATCCAGAGGAACCTATCCATACAGCAACATCATGATATTATGGTCTCCTGGCTAAAAGCCAGTTTCGGCGTAATCGCAAACGAGACTATGACAGGCTTGCCCAAGAAGGCAATTCTGAAATTATCGATTTCTTTTAGCCGGCACTTCGATAGCGCTCATATTTCAAGAAGCTGCACAAGCGTAAAATATACCCTGAATGGGATGAATGCGAAGAAGGCCGCCGCTAACATTACTATGTTCCACAAGTAAATGCCAACATCAGCATCACGTCACCGCAGCTAACAGAGCTCGATCCTTCCCCTCAGTAGTTCAACAAACTATCCAGCCCCTCCCTCAGACTTAAAAAATGACGAAATGACGAGCTTATGACTTTGCCAAAAGTTTCAACTAAATGCTTTACAGCAATTCCGCAGTAACACAGTTTGTAACAGATCATAGTCCATTTCATGCATATTTCAATAGGTTCAGTACGTCAGAAACAAACATCTGCGTCACGCAGTTAAAACCTGCGAAGCTGCTGGCCAGGATGTCCCTAGGCAACCTCGACCACAGGGGTTTAAAACCAGTCTTCACAAGACTAGAATCTCCCGCTCTGACTTCGGATTGATATTGTGTTATTTTTCTGCATTTGCTGGCGCTAACAGAAGGTTGGTCCCGTTGAACCTTGCGTTCTGGGTACTGTAAAACGGCCTTAAGTGCCCTGTGTATGATGCACTTTTAAAGTGTATTTGCTATTTTTTCTGTGTGACTGCACTTTCTTCACTCTGATTTTTTTTCGGAAAACGACCGACTGGTTTACGGACCATGGCATTCTTAAAGCAACTCGCAATTGAATACGAGGAACTCAGGAGCCGTAAGGGAAATGACACCCTGGATTCATGTGATACTTTCCTATATGAAATGACCGTGAAGTTTGTTAATCATCTAGCGATGGATTTGCCTAACTTCAGTGATATGTCCTCTGATTTAACCCACAAGCCTACCATTGCTGCTACTTCAGCAGTTCCAGTTGAGGACCCCAAGGCAATGGATTTCCAAGGTTTCCAACCAGTTAGCAGTAAGCGACGACGAGATCCGGCTCTCCGACTACGTAATGTAACAATAGATTTGCTGCCCTACCTGTGGATACTGATCCCTTCACGGAAAATACTGAGGAAAATCCCATTAAATCAAATATACAAGAAACCGCTGCTAAAGCCTCCAAAAAGAAGAAATTCACTACAATTCCTAAGGATGTAGTCTCGATTGAGCCTCAGAAATCTAAGACCCCCTCCAAAGTAGCGGCCAGTAGCCACGCTAATGTGACGCCATCTAGTGAGATCTCCGAGAAGCCGGCTGCAAGTACGTCTCAGACTGAAAGCATGGTGCGGCCTATCGGTACTGCAGATGAGGTCACGTGCCCGACTGGGCTAATAGGCGATGCTCATGATTATGAAGCTGGCACCAATGAGAATAGTTCACTAAGACCAGGCCACGCCCTCACACAAAGCATACCCAAAGTAGACACAGAACCAGCTGAGGAGGACTTAGGTAAATTTACATTTCCTAAGAAAGTAAGTACCAAAGCTCCGCCTATCATTATTCAAAATGGCAAGTATTCATGGTCCAAATACAGGGAAATGATAAGGGAAGCAGGTATTACGCTCAAATCTGGTAATATGAAATCGTAGGATCACTACGAATTAAAAGTAGATGACATACAAACGCACAAAAATTTGACGGCGTTACTAAACTCCAAGGGAGTAAAATATCATTTATTTATTTTGCCTGAGAATAAGAAAGTTAAGGTTGTAGCATGCAGCCTACCAATCGATACTCCAGGAGATCGCGAAAGAGTTAGTTGACAGAGGCTTCTCGGTAGAAAAAGTTACACAACTTGTCAGACGCAGAAATGGTGAAAAATATAATCTGCCTTTAACCTCAGTAGAAATGAAAAGGCAAGAGGAATTCACAACATAGCGAAGTTATGTGGTCTCAATGTTATGTTTGAAGCCTGCAAAGGTAGGAAAGGACCAGTGCAGTGCTTTCGGTGTCAGGCATTTCATCATGCTCAGAATGTATGCATGACCCGAA
Organism: Stegodyphus dumicola; assembly: GCF_044657685.1. Taxonomy (NCBI): domain Eukaryota; kingdom Metazoa; phylum Arthropoda; class Arachnida; order Araneae; family Eresidae; genus Stegodyphus; species Stegodyphus dumicola. The sequence continues at coordinate 126,485,113 of NC_140771.1, read as the reverse complement.
ATGCATGAAATGTGCTGGCGATCATTTATCGAAAGATTGCCCCAAACCACGTGTGGAGAAACCCAAGTGCATTAATTGCCAATTAGAGCATACAAGCAACTATAGGGGTTGCCCGAACTTTCCTAAAACAGATTCGTAAAACCCACCCTCTAAAACGTTTAACGACAGTGTTATCACAAACGAAACTTATATGCGGCTGCTGCTAGCGGTCAGATTGTCAACAGTAACACAATGAAACAAGGACCATTTTCGTAGGCCTTAAAAATCTTGTCGAAGCCATTAAAGCATCGGAAATACTACAATTAAATTTAACTTCTTGTACTGCCACTAGCAGTTCCAACGCGCAAACTAAGTTCCTACCAAATCATGGATAGTAACATCAACAGTAGCAGGACAATTAAAATCCTAGTTTGGAATGATAACAATCTCAAGGATAAGAAGGATGAACTCGAGGATTTCATTTACGATAATGACATAGAGACATGCCTTATTTCTGAGACACATGCGAAACCGGCAGATAGGCTGAATATTTGTAATTTCAGATCCTAGCGATGTGACAGATTGCATCCCAGAGTTGGAGGCGTGGCCATATATATGCACTGTAAATATTCTTCATGTCTCATCTCCATGGATAGAAGCAAAGGTTTTTAAATTGTGGTCACTTCCATACAACTACACAAATTTGGGGACAATTTGTTCGCCGCCATTTACAACCCGCCGACTAACAAGCTTTCAGAAGTGCTTTTCAAATGCATTATCCCAGATTCCACGAACATTATAGTAGGAGGAGACTTAAATAGCAAACACATGAACTGGGGATGCCGCGGCACCAAACATAACGGCGAAGTTCTTAAGGAGTTCATAAGTAATCCTGTGGGAATCTATGCACCCAATGCTCCTACGTTCAGGCTACATATTACAGGGCACATTCCAGATATCTTAGACATTATGCTGTCGAACACTAATATTAAAATGATCCTGGAAGTAGTACATGATGATCTTAACTCAGACCACTGCCCGGTAGTAGCGACAATGGGGGTTGCAAGTATAAGCTATCCCACTACTAAGACCTACACAGATTGGACGATGTTTCATAACGTTGTTAAGAAGCGGCTCCCTAAGCCTGGAGTACTTAAAACCCCAAATGACATCGACAGGGAAATTGATTCTCTCACTGCTTGCTTAAACAACTCTTACTACGAGGCTACCAAAATCACTCAGAAGACAGATAAGCTTACTACGTTCCCTAAATTTATTAAGGTTCTCAAGACTGAAAGATACCGGTTACGCAGAAGCGCTCAATAGAATAAGTAAAAGGCTCATGAAGGAAATACAGGATTTCAGGCAAGAAAACTGGAATGACAAAATCGCGAAGCTTGAGATGGATTATGATGCTTTCTGGCGCTTCACTAAAATGCTTAAGCGCACGTACCATTGCGACAGGCCTGTAGTAGTAAATGGTATGACAGCCTACTCTGATTATGATAAATGTAAGATTTTCGCAAATCACTTAAAGGAGCAATTTAGTCCCAACATAACACCTTGTAATAATTCGTTTGCACAGCAAGTTCAAAATGAAGTAAATGAACGGCTGAAGATGCCTACTGCACTTAACGCTAGCGGGCTCACTACTCCTAAGGAGGTTACGAAGATTGTCTCTAAACGTAATCTAAAGAAGGTCCCTGGCATTGACGGGATCACGAATCTCATGATCAGGAATTTGCCTAAAAGTGGCATTACAAGACTCATAGGCATTTTTAACGCTTGTATTACGTGTTGCTACTTCCCAAAAAGCTGGAAATGTGCGAAAATATTTTTGCTTCCCAAACCCGCTAAAGACATCACTAAAGTAAAAAATCACCGGCCGATTAGTCTTTTATCCAATCTTGCCAAGATATCTGAAAGGATTATCTTACAAAAATTTCAGCTACACCTGCAATTCCTACCTGATGAACAGTATGGCTTTAGGAGCGACCTGTCTACTGCGAAACAACTAATTAGACTTGTTGAGTTCATAGGATCCGCATTCCATCATAAAAGCTGCACAGCACTGCTCATGCTAGACGTGGCCAAAGCATTTGACCGCATCTGGCATGAGGGCTTAATCTACAAATTAATCAAGTTTAATCTTCCCAGAGAGCTTATCCTACTGACACATTCTTACATTACAAGCAGATTCTTCACTCTGAGCTGCTGACAGAGTCATTCTGGCTACAAGATGATTTCAGCAGGGGTCCCACAGGGGCCATTTTTGGGGCCAATTCTTTACTTATTCTATGCGGCGGATTTTCCAAGGGACAAATTAAATAGGAACACGCTACTCGCCTGCTATGCGGATGATACGGCGGTAGCAGTTAAATCAATAAATCCTAACAGAGCCATCAGCGAATTGCAAGATATTGTATTTGATATTGAAGAATGGTGCTCCAACTGTAGGATTTCTATTTATGCTGATAAGTCTCAACTGCTTATCATACGCAGGAAGAAATTAAAAGTTGTTATTCAGCCACTGTACCTATTCGGCCAGCGGGTACCCACAGTTGACAAGGCCAAATATCTAGACGTTTATCTCAATCAAAGGCTCACGTGGAACACCCATATCAACTATGTAGCTAAGAAAAGTAAAGGTGTTGCACAGCAACTGAATCTTCTATTTGGTAGGTGTTCTAAATTAGACTTACGCAGGAAGCGACAAATTTATCTTTCCATTTTGCGACCTATCATGTGTTACGCCTCACTAGTTTGGGCTACGGCGAAGAGCAATGACCTGCACAAATTACAAGTTGTACAAAATAAAATCTTGCCCACCATTACAGACGCACATTTCTATATTAGAAACAAACTACTGCATGTTGACTTGAATACATTGATGAGTACCCTCCATAGATTAAACAGTAAATTTTATGATAAGGGTTTAAAATGCACGGCGGGCAATTTTAATGCTTCTTTAAACTACATATGCATTCCAGAAGATGTCACACTAAGGCCATTTACTGCTCGTAGAATGAAGGACCACAATTTTGTCACTTAAGCACACACTTTGCTGCATTTCTCGTTGTAAATATCTTTAATTTACAATTTATTTGTTTATTTGTTCATTTTTCTGCAACTTGATATCGCTATATTTGCACATGTATGTTTTGGTTACGAATACTTCTCGTCACACGATTATCTCAGCTCGACTTTGCGCTTCGCGGCCAACCTACCTTGATCCGTTTCCCGGCTGGGATTTAGTTGATAGTTTACAAATTTGATGTTCCCTAGGGATTAAAAGAACAGAGCTTATAAAAGCCGCAAGGCTACATAAGACGAGAATAATGGAGATTCTATGCTTGAATACATTCGCATTCAAGCATAGAATCTCCGTTCATTCGGAGGTAGGTTCAGGCGCGGCAGAAACCGTATGGTACTGTCATGTCTGTCCTGACGTTGTGGTGGAGCTATATGGTTTGATATTTATGGCTGTCCGGTGGCAAAGCCTCCGTCGATCGACTCGGGGAGCTGAGCGGGTCTTGAAGATTGCTCGAGGTGGCCGGCGGGCAGTGGATGCCTCGATATTGTGATGTACATATCCTTCTTCATCGGCCTCCCCCTGAGAGCGCTTGAGATAACATTAATATATTTGAACAATTACAGATCGCCAGTTTGGTGGCCCTGTTGATCCTGTTTTCGGGTTTGGTGGCTCCCTGGATAATGGACTCATCAATATTTCCTCCTGGAAAAGTTGTGAAATGTGACTTCCTGTGCTCACTTGATATGACCTTTTGGGGGGCTCGTCAGATCGATCGATTGGTTAGCGGCCGATTGGACCGCTACCGAAAGAGAGCATTAGTCGTGTATGCTTACTTAACTTGGGTCTGAACTCCTTCTTTATAAATGCGAGATGTAGAATTGAAGGTTCTCCAGAACATTATATTTTCTAATGACAGACTCAAATCATCTACCAAACAACTACAATACAGTACACAAAAATTAATAATGAGAAAGTGTGTGGCAATTAATAAAATTTATAGGAATATAATATATTTATAGTAGCAAAGATGGGGAATGATATATGTCAGCCAAGCTAAATTAAAATATTCACTGAGCTATCATTTCATAACGGATTTTATTTTTTTTATGTACCCATAATCTGAGCGTTCTCAACAGTAACAATGCTTTCAGCTGAACATGATTAACTAATTAACTTATAAACATTTTAAAAACTGTTAAAAGCCTTTAAATCATGAACTAACAGCTATACGATATAGCAATGCAGTCATGACAAAGCAGCTATGTACTCTACTATATATTTATTTACTCTTTTATATTTCGTAACATGTATACTTTTAAGACTATCTTTATATTCATGTTTATGTTGTACGTATCTATTGTATTATTTGTATAATTTTATGATATATGCATAAGTGTTAAATTTTATAATTCTATGAGGAAACCAAAGTTGCCACTCTGTATCACATGTACCATTGTAACCAATGTAAAAAACATTAGCTATGCATAATATTATACTCAGAATACATACACATCCGAAGCGGCATTCTTTTTGGCCCTGGGAGATGTTTCTCTGGATAATAGAGGGCGGGGCCATACACCTGTTTACCTGCTATAGACATCAGGCCCCGCCTTCCGTTATTACTCACTACAAGTACTTCAACAGGCATGATGTGAGCATTATTGACCCATCTCGGAAACGCATGCGTCCCCTGGACAAAGACTAAATATTGCTAATTATGCGTCCTACAGATGTGACAGACTTACTCATACAGGAGGTGGTGTTATGCTTTACTTCAAAAGAAACATTCAATCCTGTCTCATCACGTAAAAGCGCAACCCTGGATATGAACTTGTAACTGCCTGTGCATCGCTACCAAATATAGGAAATATCTACTTTACAGCAGTTTATAATGCACCTAAACTGGGTGCATTAAACTAAAAGCAAACTCACTTCTGAGTTGCTTAACGAACTCTTGCCTGTGGATATTGCAACAATCGCCGCTGGCGATTTTAACGCCAAGCACAAAGACTGGATGTGTAGGAAAACGAACATTAATAGCAAAATACTACACAACTGTTTCAAATCATCCGATAGCACTTCACGCTCCGGGTAAATTTACCTATTGCCCGAGCAACAAATTACCCGGACATCTTGGATATCCTGCTAACAACGACTTCAATACCAGTCGCCATGGAAGTTTTGCATGAATTAAGTTCAGATCACGTGCCAGTTATTGTTTTCTCGGAGTAACCAAACCTGAGTCACGTGACGTCCGAAATATCAAGGGCTGTATCCCAAAATCTACTAGCTTCTGACACCCAGATACCAGCTCCTTAAGAAATATTAATGATATTGATTCTGCTGTTAATTTATTCACTACTAAAATTCTTGAGGCCATCAACGAAGCTTCTGAGAAGGTTTTAGTCTCAGATAAAATTATCAAACGCCCTTCACACATCCGAAACGCAATCCGGGAAAGGAATTGGCTGAGGAAAAGATATCACGTGACATGGGATCTTAACATCAAGCGTGGCCTGAATAAAATAGAGTGATAAAGAAATTAATCAAGGAACATAAGCATTCCTCTGGGAACAAAAGATGGAATCCCTAGACGTCACGGACGGATCGTTCTGGAACACCATAAAAACATTCAAGCAAAAATACTCATGTAACCGACCTATCTACTGCAATGACAAAATCTATGCTACTATCGATGAGAAATCCGCCATCTTTGCAGATTATCTGAAAAATCAGTTCACGCCCAACCCCTGGCCACGCGATGATCATTCGGAACTCAGCATATTATTTAAGGTCTGTGATTGGCTGAACACACTAAACGCGCGAAACATCCCCACCCTCGCCACGCCTTCTGAAATTAAAGACCTACTCAAAAAACATTTAGATGCATTCGTTCCTGACCATTCGAACTTTCCAAGTCTCCGTCGGAAATTCTATCTCCAAAGCAATACTCATACTTGCTGGCGTACCACAAGGAAGTACGATCGGACTGATACTCTACCTATTCTTGTTATTGTCTGTTTTTTTTGTTGTTGTTGTTTGTCTGCGTCGGGTGTGCTGCGTTAACCATGAGACCAATTATTGTCGGCCAGGAGGGTTACAGCATACTCGTCAACTAAACTAAACTCAACTCTACCTAGTCTATGTTGCGGATTTTCCCAAGCCACATTGCTCATCATCGTTGCTAGCATGTTATGCAGACGATACAGGCCTGGCTGTAAAATAGGCTAACATTAACCACGCTTTCAGGAAACTCCAAGCTGAAATCCCTCAAATAGAGAACTGGTGCTGACAATGGAAAGTGGCGATCAATGCCCCTAAATCACAGATTCTGGTAATCAGACGAAAGAAAAGAGGTACTCCAATCTCGGAAAAACTACTTTTCTTCAACGAGCCTGTGCCTCTTGTAAAGCAAGCAAAGTTTTTAATAGTTTTAAATGACAAACTGACTTGGACTGAACACGTGAACTACGTACGGGAAAATGCGTTATGTGTTATTAATATGCTTTTCGCAATCATAGGAAAAAATTCCAAACAGTACCTGAATAAGAAAAAAACTTATTTATACTTCAACTATTAGGCCCATCCTAACTTACGCCTCACCTGCCTGGGCTGCGGTTATGGATAAGTACATCGGTAAACTGCAAATTGTACAATCTAAGTTTCTCCGTCTGATGACTAATGCACACTATTACGTGCGTAATAACCAGCTGCATAAAGACCTCAAGTTGGACTTTCTAGACAAATATCTCAAACGAACTAATGAGCGCTTTCTCACGAGTAAGTGAAGTAATAAAGCGAGAGCAAAGAAAATAAAAGGTATTAGTAAACATACATATTAGCATTACAAACGTCTTTCATTAATTACAATATTACAGCAAGTAATATTATAATAATATCATAAATTAAATAATTATAAAGCATACCAATCGTATTTTTTATAAAATGACATCAATAATAGTCATGATGTCTGAACTAGACTGGAAAATTTGGTATAGCTCACTGGCATGCAAAAGATTATTCTGTATCAAAGTGGGCCCACCAGCGGTAACGTCGCTGAACACTGGTAGTTCGGTCTGAGGTTCGAATCCCGCGAACGGGCTGGTTGCATGGGTGTTCTCGTGGTTTTCCCCATGTGTAACGTGTATACGAGGCAGTTTCCCTTAAAAATGCCTCCACGAAGGCATCCCTCCTTAAGGCAGATAGCCCTCGAGTGCTTTGCCGTAACCTAATAAACCAAACCAAACCGTATCAAAGTGTGCCAGAAATATTTTTGTTAATTAAAGTAATCATGTAAATGTTTGCAGAAATTAATAGATAAATTGAATAAAAGCTTAGCATGAAATCTATTATAACAACATTAGTATGCGTTTGGAGCTCTGACGTATAAATTGTAAATAAATTTTAATTATTATGATAACATACATATGAAACTTGAATACAGTGCAACAATATGTGAAAAAGGAACGGATTAAAAGGGAACTGAAAATCCCTAGATATGAATATAAGAGAGTTAGATTTTTTTATTAATTATGAAAATTCTGCAGACGCTCATAATTATCAATTTATTAATTAAATGTATGAAAAAGTACATCAGGTGGAGTAACTGGAAAACGGAATAAATATTTAAACGTTTCTAGTATTCTCGAGATTTCAAACGATATCTGTTTCGTTGGTTAAAACAGTTTTCTAATTTTTTCGGTGACATCTTAACGATCAAGCTTTCGCCTGTCAAACATTAAGTAATAAAATATGGAATTTGTAAGAAAGTTAAATAAACTTAAAATAACCATAAATAATAAAACATAAATAGTTAAATAATTCCAAGGACTAAAAATGGAAAGCTTAATACGGCAATATATTGCAATAATATTAGTGTAAATTTAGAACCACTTAAGAAATCCAATTTTTAGATTTAATAAAGAGAGTTGTTTAAATTAAATTAGAACTGTTTACCTAAAATGGTAAATTTGATAGTTAAAACCATTCTGCTATCTAAGATGATTTGTTAATATTTATGTAGACAAGAAACTTATTTAAGGTGCGCTACAAATCCGATATATGATAGGTTAATTATGTATCCGTTTTGTGTATGTCATTAATCTATCAAGTTTATTATTCAAAACTGATATATACATATATCAGCGACTAAAATCTACAACTTGGAAAGTTTTTAATTCTTACAGAGAATAAAAAAAAGATCTGGCTCATTATTCTTTTCAGTATTATAAAACTTGAAAATGAGTGTAAAAGAAATTAATTTTTACTTTAGCACACGCCAGACTTTAAATTAATATTTGTTTTGTATGCACAATTTTTACAATACTGATAAACAAAAACAGAGGCTTGCAGTCTCAATAAAATGTCCCATTAATGGCGATAAATGACTTTTTGTAGCGCCCAATCTTCTTGGTAAAGAAAGAGGGGACAGGAAGCGTCGCGCAGTTCGTATATTAGATAAAAGGGGGAGAGGATCTTCGATCAAATTTCGCGCAGTTCGTACCCTACCTTAATTTTCATATTATATTACTGTTTGTAAAAAATGCTGTATAACATCCTCACCACAAATCAGGAGACGTTATCAAGTCACGAGACACAGGACAGCAAATCAAGACTCCTCCAGACCAATGAGTTGAAACTTCAACACCTACGTGGCAATGGTCACGTCCCTTACCTCACCCTCAGCGCTCCATGCACAACGGCAGCAGTCAGTCAAGAAATGCCAGGCGTCGAACGACACTACTTCAGAGAGCCGGATCACGTCATGCAAGTTCGCATGATAATTCCGGCATATCAGCGGAACTAGAAACTAGAACTAAAATTTAGAAAAACACCAGGAATTGATAGAATTTCTAATTTTGCTCTGAGAAACCTGCCCACGAACATGATAACAAAACTCTCCGCAATATTCAATGCTTGTTTATTCAACTATTATAATTATACTTCCTCCTTTCATATTATTACTTATATAATTATACTTCCCAGTTGAAAAGAGCGAAAATCATCATGATTCCCAAGCCTGGAAAAGATCAGTGTATACCCAAGGGATATAGACCTATTAGTATCCTACCAGGTCTTGGGAAATTGTTTGAGCGAATCATCTTTGCAAGAATATTGACTTACCTTCACCTACTTTCCCCAGAGCAATTTGGATTCAGACCACAACTCTCAACAAGCAATTAATCAGGATAACAGAATTTGCTGGGGCGGCTCTGCATTCTAAACTTCAAGTCGCACTCCTCATGTTAGATGTGGCCAAAGCATTTGACCGCGTCTGGCATGAGGGGCTCATCTCCAAGTTAATTCATCTAAACTTCAGCAGGGAACATATTCTTCTGCTGCATTCGTTCCTGACCACTCGAACTTTCGAAATCTCCGTCGGAAATTTTATCTCTAAAGCAACACCCATACATGCTGGCGTACCACAAGGAAGTATGATCGGATCGATGCTCTACCTATTCTATGTTTCGGATTTTCCCAAGCCACATTGCTCATCATCGCTGCTAGCATGTTATGCAGACGATACAGCCCTGGCTGTAAAATCGGCTTACATTAACCACGCTATCAGGAAAATCCAAGCTGAAATCTCTAAAATAGAGAACTGGTGCCGACGATGGAAAGTTGCGATCAATGCCACTAAATCACAGATTCTGGTAATCAGACGAAAGAAAAGAAGTAAACCAATCACGGAAAAACTACTTCTCTTCAACGAGCCTGTGCCGCTTGTAAAGCAAGCAAAGTACTTAATAGTTTTAAACGACAAACTGACTTGGACTGAACACGTGAACTACGTACGTTAAAAGGCGTTATGTGTTATTAACATGCTTTTCTCAATCATAGGAAAAAATTCCAGAGAGAACCTGAATAAGAAAACAACTTATTTATACTTCAAACTATTAGGCTCATCCTAACTGCCTGGGCTGCGGTTACGGATAAAGACATCGGCAAACTGCGAATTGTACAAACTAAGTTTCTACTTCTGATGACTAATGCACACTATTACGAGCGTAACGACCAGCAGCATAAAGACCTCAAGTTGGACTTTCTAGACAAATATCTTAAACGAACTAATGAACGCTTTTTCACGAAAGCCCTTGAGTGCGAAACTCTGAGCTATTTCGGTACCTTCCATTATGAGCTGTTATACGAAGATCGAATGCTAAGACCTTTTGTAGCTCATATGATTGACACAAATTTTCCTACCTAATTTACGAATATTAAAATGCTATCGGGACTTGTATATAGTGAAATAATGTATATAATTTATCTTATTCGTCTTAATTTTCATATTATATTACTGTTTATCAAAAATGCTGTGTAATATTCTCACCACAAATCAGGAGGCGTTATGAACTCACGAGACACAGGAGAGCAAATCAAGACTCCTCCAAACCAATGTGTTGAAACCTCAACACACCACCCACGTGGCAATGGTTACGTTTTTTACCTCACCCTCAGCGCTCCTTCAACAACGACAGCAGTCAGTGAAGAAATGCTATAGCCAAGCGTCGAACGACACTACTTCAGAGAGCCGGATCACGTCGAGCAAGTTCGCATGATAATTCCGGCATATCAGCGGAACTAGGAATTAGACATCATTAACCTATGTATCTGAAGGCAAAATTGAGCACCCTGATCATTACCTCAACTGTTTCCCAAATCATAATAGAATTCCACTTTGAAATACCCCTGTAGACGCTTAAGTATAATTTACGTTTTCGACTAAGTAGCGTCGTCTGGTGGCGAAGATCATCATCAAGCTATCAAAGCACGGTGATGTTTTTTACCTTGTTGCATAGTCGATATACGTAAGAAAAATAAATTCCGATAAGTATTACTGTGAAAACTGCTTTAAATTATATTAACAAGCATCAGTAAATGATACATGCTCAGTACATTAAAGATCCCTCTGCACAATAATATGCAAGTGTCTTTAAATGTTTTCAAGGTATCAGTGCAAAAGTGGATCTGTGTAAAAGTGCATTACAAATGTTTGTAGGGTTTATATTTATTTTAACTAACATTTATTTTAAGTTTAAGCTATCTTTCCTGTCAAGCCTTTACTTTCCCCTAGAATTGCCAATGCCAGAGTATGTAAATTGTAGTAGAACGCGCAGAGTATTCAAATTTTAGCAGAAGTAAATTGAGTTTAAATAGAAGGGAAACGAGATTGTAAGTGTGCTTCTTGAATCGCGAGCGTTAAGGTTGCTAGGTAGAAATTTTAAGAACAGCGCGTTTCGGCCTGTGTGCCTATTTCGGCAGTTCGTTGAATCTTTCAACTTCTTAATCAGTAAGTTTGCTGAATCTCAGTTGTATCTTAGAACGCGGTTAAGTTAGTTACGATTATAGAGCCTCGTAGGTAGTGACCTCGTTATTTATTCATCCTGTCATTTATTTTTAGTTGTATTTTTCTATTTTGTTACACCGCCGGGTCGGCGTAGTTTGTGAGCGTCAAGTGAACGCATCTGTGATTTCTAAAGTGGAATAAAAAGGGATTTAAACCCTTCTTACGAGTTTGTGTAATTTACAGTTCATAGCAGTCACTACTACTGTTGCTGACGCAACATTATATTGGCGCTCGAACACCTTACGAACTGAGATGGCCAAAAACTGGATGGAAGCTCCTGTACAACTCCAACAACAAGAAATGGCGAACCAGTTAGAAGGATTTGGATACCTGATCCAAACGATGAGAGCATCTATCAAGCCAAACGTAAATTTCGACGGAAAAATTTGGTGGCGATATTCTTAGAAGGCCTCGAAAATCATTTCCAGTTATACCCTGTGCCTGAAAGACAAAAAGTTGCCATTGCCACGTCTGCACTTAGAGGACAGGCCTCACTATGGTGAAAGAGTATAGAGAAATTTTTATTAGGAGAATTCGGAGGCCAAACATATACCTTTGAAAATTTCAAAATATCATTATTAAAGGCATTCCCCATAGTGAAAGACCAAGCAAAGCTAGAAGCCGAGCTGTATAGTTTTTATCAACGTAATATAGAAGAGTTGACGGACTTTATTCTGTGAAAAGTTAAGCTGACGGATATGCTGTATGGAAAGAAACCTGACACGGAGATAATTGAAATAATCTTACCAAGATTGCTACCTGCTGCCCAAGATTACTTCGAAATTCGAAATCCAAGCATCTTGCAGGAACTCTTCGAGTTGGCGGTCAAGTTCCAAAACCGCAGAATAGCGGAAAAATCTAGAGGGGCATTGTATTCTCAAGGTCTTCGAAGGCAATCCTCAAATCAACAGACCGGAAACACAAATCGCTCTTATGGGGGAAAGAGCTATCAAGCCAACTCATCGAAGCTCGAAGGTCAAGGCAAAAAAAGGAAATTTGAAAACAACCGTCCGCGTACCAAGAAGACTGAAGTTGAAAGGAAAGCTTTAAACGAGTATAGGGGCCTGTAAAAGCGAGGACCCGGACCCCGGAAGTTTTAAAAAAAAACCCTCAAGAAGATACCTAAATACGGTCGTGGTAAAGAATTCACAATTACCGATTATACAAGTCCTGGTTGGCGATGTACCGGTAGAAGCCCTCATTGATACAGGGGCAGAAGGTAATTTTATGAGTGATACATTTTTCAAGATAAATTTTAATAGGTTACGATTATTTAAAAATAAAAACACAGAAATTATAGCGGCGCAAGGAAAAACCTGTCAATGTATCGGGAAATTATCATTAAAAATACAGGTAAAAGATGAGAGCCTCAAAGTATTAATTTTTGTGGCGAAAAATTTGCAGTCCAGTCATCTTAGGCATGGAGTTTTTAAAGGCCACGAAAGCCAAACTAAATTTTCAGGAGAATTCTAAATATGCTGGAAATGGATTGGAGGGTGGTGGAGCCAGTGGAACAACCGCAGGTAGACCTTAGCCATTTGAATGGCCATGAAAGCCAAACCATCCAGCAAGTGGTGAGTACTTTTTCAAACTTGTTTTCAGAAAGGCCTGGTAATTGTGAAATTGTAACGCATGATATATAACTAACGGCCGATAAACCCTGTAGGACTAAACCCTACCGGTATGATAAAGAGAAAGATTAAAAAAAAATTGAGGAACACATTCAGGAAATGCTGCACAACCAGATAATAACGACTATAAATAGTGAGTACGCGACTCCAGTCGTACTATGTAGGAAAAAGAATGATTTCCCTCCTTCGGATAAAAGGGCTTGGAGGTTTGCTATCCATTACAGAAAGCTGAATATTGTTACTAAGTTCCCAGTTTACCCTTTGCCGGTTATAGAGGAAATTATTAGAAAGATTAAGTCTACGAGATACATGACTACGTTGGACTTAACGTCTGGCTACTATCAAATATCTATGAGACCTGAAGATATACATAAAACCGCGTTTATCACAAAATCGGGCACTTATGCCTTTTTGCGCATGCCCTTTGGGTTGTGTGTGGCCCCGTCAACATTCCAGAGAGCTATGGACATTGTTCTAAAGCCTGTCCTAGGAAAATCGACTTTAATCTATCTAGATGATATAATTACAACGAGTAGTACGTTGGAACAACATATTAACATTTTGTAGACGGATGGCCAATATATTGGCATTGTATTCCCTGTTTGAATGGACGGGGTTGTCCACTTTATTGGCACGTCTTTTCCCCCCATTTTACAGGCTGAAAAGTGGGGTGAAATGTCAAATTTGACGTCCCTGGGTTTTCAACCACTTATCTCTTTCAAAGATCTCCCTTTTGCGACATAGATGCACCCCTCTGAGAATCCATTAAACTACACAAGAATCTTTGTTGCAAATAGGAGTCGATTTCTTAACGGGGGGAAAGCATTCGGTTCAAGATTTCCCGTCTTTTGGTAGCTTTTACTGCTACCAAAGCCCCGGCCTCTTAAAGATTTGGATAAGCTTTTTAAATTATTAAAAGAGGCCGATCTTACAATTAACGCATCAAAATGCAAGTTCGCGACTAAAGAACTTAAATATCTGGGTTATAAAATCTCACAAAAGGGTATAGAAACTCAGGATTAAAAAATAAAAGCCATCAAGAATTTCCCCCTCCCAATACCGCCAAGAAACTTTCTTCTTTCCTTGGGTTATGTTCTTATTATCGGTCATTAATAAAAGATTTCGCGAACATTGTTGAACCGTTGTTAGCAATTAGAAGAAAGAAAAGTAAGTTTACGTGGACAACAGAAGCAAATACTGCATTTGAAAGGTTAAAAGAAGCACTCATCAATGCCCCTGTTTTGAAATTCCCGGAAGGGGACGAAAACCTGGAAATTGCAGCCGATACGTCGGGCTATGCCGTAGGTGCGGTTCTCATGCAGAATGGCCATCCTTTGGCATTTTTTAGTAAAACTTTAAATTCTTCGCAAAGGTACAGAGAGAGAAACATTAGCCGTATTAATGGCTGTACACTAATTTCGAGTTTATTTCGGGAAAACGCCAATAACAGTCTTTTCGGATCATGCGGCTGTTGGTAGACTTTTACTCGGGGAAAAAACTAACGCGCAGGTTAATAAGATGGGCTTTAAAACTTCAAGAATATAATCTAATAATTAAATATAAACCGGGTAAGGAAAATAATGTTGCTGACGCACTATCTCGAATAAAACTGGACGATGAAGGCAATGAACTCAAATGCGTTGTGTTGACATCAAAAATTTTAGATTCTAGAGAAACAATTATTGCTGAATTGAAAGCTGATCCTGAATTTGGAAGTATCTATGCCCGAAAAACCCCGAAAGCTTTGAACACACAGATATCGATGCAATAAGAAATAGACAGAAACTATACTATGATCGAAAACGCCGTGAAGCAGATTTTAAAGTGGGGGATAAAGTGTTAAAGCGGAAATTTTCTTTATCAAGTGCCTCAGATAATTTCACTGCAAAATTGGCTCCACAATTTGAAGGCCCCTATGTAATACCGGAAATCAAGGGAGTCGTATTGTACCTTAAGAACAGAGAGGGTAAATCTGTAAAGCAAGTCCCGACCAGGTGAAAAAATATTATAATCAAAATGATTTCGAAATCCTTAAAAGTTTCTTGCAGGACTCAAGCGCAAAAGAAGTGGAAATTCCAGAATTAACGCCACCCGCTCCACCACCCAAGAAGCAGAGAACAAAAGAGGAACCTAGCCCTTCTACAAGTCATTCTATACTCCCGAAAAGAAGGAAAGAAAATGATCAGACTCCAGCATTCAAGAAGAGCAGGAAATCAACGCCGCCGCTTAAAGAATCTTTGGCAAATAGGAAAAGACCAGATACAACTTTCCACAATAGAAATTCTGCGTCGAGGAAATCACTTCCAGGGGCAGATAGTCAGGAGCAAACAAGGCCGCCGTTCACGAGAAGAAAAAGGAAGGAGGAAACTCGAAGAACCCAAAAGCGGAGATTGACTTCCATGAATTCTATAACTTGGGATCAATTTTGCCAGAAGAGGATGTCGGAATTCCAAGCATCGAAGAGTCAAAGATGCTGGAAGGAAGAGAAAAGATTGATTGCTGAAGACCAAAAAGGATCCTGTAAGAAGGTATGGTAATTTATTCATCTACAGAAATGATTGTAATTTTTGAGGAAACAGTTTGTTTTATGTAAACGGAGCTCTTGAGTTTTAGGTTAGAATATGGAAACTTTTCAACAGGTCGTTTCTAGGACCTGCTTCCAAGTTTACCAAATTCTGGCAGCGGCAAATGTAAGGTTTATATTTATTTTAACTAACATTTATTTTAAGTTTAAGCTATCTTTCCTGTCAAGCTTTTACTTTTACATAGAATTGCCAATGCCAGAGTATGTAAATTGTAGTAGAACGCGCAGAGTATTCAAATTTTAGCAGAAGTAAATTGAGTTTAAATAGAAGGGAAACGAGATTGTAAGTGTGCTTCTTGAATCGCGAGGGTGAAGGTTGCTAGGCAGAAATTTTAAGAACCGCGCGTTTCGGCCTGTGTGCCTATTTCGGCAGTTCGTTGAATCCTTCAACTTCTTAATCAGTAAGTTTGCTGAATCTCAGCTGTATCTTAGAACGCGGTTAAGTTAGTTACGATTATAGAGCCTCGTAGGTAGTGACCTCGTTATTTATTCATCCTGCCATTTATTTTTAGTTGCATTTTTCTATTTTGTTACACCGCCGGGTCGGCGTAGTTTGTGAGCGTCAAGTGAACGCATCTGTGATTTCTAAAGTGGAATAAAAAGGGATTTAAACCCTTCTTACGAGTTTGTTTAATTTACAGTTCATAGCAGTCACTACTACTGTTGCTGACAAGTTGGGGCCACGCAACATTATATGCTTATGTAAATATACAATTGTCTTTTATTGTCTAAAAATATTTTTATACTCAGACATATCGACATCGCTATGATGAGAATATATTGAATTTAACTAGCGCCCATCTAATAGCCTATAAATATTTACATGAGTATTTTATAATCCGGAGCCTAAATGGTATTCAACTATAATGTGGCGTGAATGTACTCAGTACCTTTATATATCAGTATATGTCTACGAGGATATATTTAAATATATGTTCCATATTATATAATATTGTGTATTTGTTTTTATAATGTGCATTTTTTATTTATGTATTTGTTTCTATTATGTGTATTGTGCATTTTATTTATATCTAAAGCTTTTCTGCCCTGCTATAATCAGAAGTTCACAGGATTGCTTTTGAATGTACTTGTTGCTTGCTATCTATTCTACAGCACGTGTGTGACTATAAACCATGACTTGAGAAGTATGATGTTTAGGAAACTGCAATGTTAACACCGCCAGAGGTGGGGGGCGCTGCAGGGTGATTTTAGCTCTAGTATATGGGGACGGAAGACAAATTTGGCTGAATGTCAGTGTTTCCACCTCCGGCCAGGTGTCAAGTGGTACACACAAACTACTCATGAATTCCAGAAAAGCACGAAGGGATGCAAGCGATCGCACAACAGATTTGTGCTCTTAATATGTAGTGATAATGCTTAATAAGTACCAAAGGTCACAAATATTGCCAAGAGAAAGTATCCAAAACTGTCATTGCGCCGCCTTGACCTTATATAGTTTCAATCTGACAAGCTTATGTTGTGTAGAGAATTTATCTGATAGCGTTATAAAAACTATGTGAATGATTTTCTGATTTATGGAAATCTTAATTTTTATTTGATTATGAATTATTTATTTTAAGGCTTTAATTTTGGGGAAAAACAGATGCTTCTGGGAATATTATTTAGTTTAAAAGAATATTATTTATTTTCTTTTATTTGCAAATTTTGTACAAGCTTTGATTCATTGTGAAAGAAGCAGGGAAAGGGAAGCAATTTTTGCCAAGTCATGATTTCGCGCGCTTTGTCCTTTAGAAGGTTCTAGAAGGATTTTTCATTGTGGAGTTGACCTTAAGAGAGGAAGTACGTGACAAAAAAGGTCAATTTTGTCACGACAATATTTGTAATTTTGGGGAAAAACAGATGCTTCTGGGAATATTATTTAGTTTAAAAGAATATTATTTATTTTCTTTTATTTGCAAATTTTGTACAAGCTTTGATTCATTGTGAAAGAAGCAGGGAAAGGGAAGCAATTTTTGCTACTTGTCTTTCAATGTAAGTCATTCAGGTTTTTGGCGATTGAGGGTCCGGTTGTTGGCTAAGTGAAGAAGGGCGCGCATGCGCGTTCACCCTTATTTCCGCATTCAGGGGTTGAAAACGCAAATTTTGCCAAAATTAAGGGGGCGATAAGTGAAGCCATAGTGGGAGCCCGCGTTTGTGAAGGAGACGAAGGAAATTCGAGTTGGACTTACTGACGGGCTTGCTGGACTTTTGGAGGTTACTCTTGAAAACGGGCTTGAAAGAGAGAGGCAAGATGTAATTCACGACGAGAGATGTTTCCCGGCGGGGAGCGGCAAATATGCTCCCCGGCCGCGTTTTGGTTAAGAGGCGAGACTTACTGACTGGCGGGTGGAACTTACTTTGGACGTTACTCGTGAAGCTTGCTCTTGGGATGAGTAAGAACAGGCGAGCCGTAATTGCCTAGAAAAAACGTTTCTGGCCGGAAGCTGCAAACACGCTCCCTTGCCGCGTTCTGGTAAAGAGGCGAAATTTGAACGAGTTACCTGCGTGTTGACTTTAGACTTTCAGAACCAAGCGGATAGCCGTCCTGGGCAGCAGTGCTCCTGTTTCTGTTCTACAGTGGTAAAATAACGTACCAGTGTAAAGATCAGCCCGGCCGACGTCAACGCTTATTAAGATACGAGTCCTCCACTTCAAGATGTCCAACCAAGTTAAGTGCTATTTTTTTGTGTCAGAACTTTGAGTGGGTTTTTAATAACTTTTTCTTGGAAAGTAAAAACAGCGTCGAATCTTAAATTAATTCTCAGGCTTTGAATTGTTTCCCTTTCCCCTTTTAAATTACCAGACAAACCTTAAGTTTTTTTATATGAATTTAAATGAAAAAAAAGGGTAAATGACAAATTGATGACTTCTCCTTAGACTCTCAGATGAGGTTAAGATTTTTTTTCATTGTGATGTAATTGAATAAACTGATATTTAATCTGGAAACCTATTACAGTATGTTTTCTTTATATATTTAATATGCTTTTCCTATATATCTTGTATATGTTTTCGATCCTCTCACGGCGCGGTCCCGGGATGCATTTTTTCACAACGCAAAATGCTTTAACGTTTCACTATACGATCACTAAAAGTTTGGGTAATTAGCAAAATTCTTAAGAGTTTAGTTTCCTCCCTAAGAGGAAGTAGAAACCTCTCACATATAGGAGTTTCTTATTTAACAATGGTACCTTGAAGTAAAGCTATATAACATTATTTCCCGGCGTGAGTTAAAGTAACATAACACTTAAGCCACAACGTCATGGGTTTGGCACACATTCCTGTCAGTTTGATGCAGTCAGAATCACGACGCATCACTCTACCCTTTTCCAACCGTCGATGGTTTAATCACGGTGTTCTGTGCGACACGCAAGATGTTGAGCTCAGTGTCGTGCAGTCAGAAGTGGTACTTTTATAGGTCTTTGGCTTCTGAACCCCATACGGTGAAGCAAGCGCTGCACTGTCCATCTTCAACTATAATGTGAGTTCGCCTAACTGTTTGCTTGGATCCCTTATTCCATTAAGCAGTAACCTGAACTAAACTTTGATGTCCCTGGCTACACACGATTCGACTATCTTCGAAGATAACGATCATTCAAAGCTGCCTTCTCTTGCAGTTTTCCCGATTATTATTTCTTTTTCTGCTATATGTATACTTTTGTTCACCCTTGATACTGTGAATGAGAAAAACTGTAATTCTCGAACTATTTCTGAAAATTAATAACCCATCCGTTCAGCACGTGTTATTTGTTTTCAATCGAAGGCAACTAAACTGCTAGTTAAACCCACCATCCTACTTTTCACAACTACGTAGAGAAGGTTACACTTCTAGTCATATGCATTAAAGTGCGACTCAATTAGAGATATCAAGTCAACAAAGAGTTGGGCCTCCTCTGGCCTTGATAATGGCTGCCATACGGCTAGTCATAGATTGAATAAGTTCGCGAAATAATTTTACGGTTTCCCGTAAAATCGGATAGAGCTGTTCATAATTTAGGAAGGATGGCTAGAGTTGTGTGATGTGGTTTCACACCTTTCTCCATAATAACAGAAAGGTGCTCAGTACGATTATGTCAGGGCTTCTACGTAGCCAATTCATGACAGAGAAGTCGAGGAATGCTCGTCCAACCAGGCAGTAGCCAACCGGGGCCTGTGAAAGATGCAGTTATCTTGCTGGAATACTCCATTTCCGTGTGAATGATATGATAACATAAATGGATTGAGATGACCTCCATCAACTCTGCGTACCAAATCATATTGAAGGAGGATGTATAGGTACCAAGGATCCAACACACTGCCAAGAAAAAACACCCCAGACCATGACTAAGCCGCCATAGCCTTGTACAGTTCTAACCTGGCTTGCAGGATCCATGGCTTCATGAGCCTTCCGTCAGTGTTAAGTAGTCGAAATAGAGACTCATCATTCCATGTTGATTGTTTCGAGTCTTCTAGGGTCCATTCTCTGTGTTCTCTTGACCAGGCAAGAGGTTCTGCTCGATGGCATGCATTGAGCAATGGTACTCTCGTGGGCTTCCGAAGCACATATGGTGAAACGAGAGTTGCACTATTCGTTTACTGACTATACAATTGGCTCCCTGATTCATGTGGGTGGTAATTTGAGCTAATGTTTGGCTTCGTTGATATGAACATTATGGCTGAACCGTCTCACACCACGCTCATTCAAGGCTGATTGTTATTTGTAATTTGCCCGATGGCTAGTATTTTCCCCCCACCATCCGCGTATTCTCGATATACTCTTGACACTGTCGATTTTGAAAATGCTAGTCCCCTAAAGATTTCGGGAACTAAATGGCCCCTGCATTCAGCGACTACTATTTATTCAGGATCGAAAGCGTCTAAATCAAAAGTTTTACCCATACTGGCAATTGAAACAGATGACAACAACCATAGTACTAGCTATGTATGCAATTACCACAACGCTCTCACTTAAGCATAAATGCGGCGAAGCATTACAAAATTTGCATAGCCATGTCTATCACTAATTCAGTGGCTTTTCAGTGTATATATTATGGCAGCTTTCTGACGTGCTCAGAAATAAGGCAGCAGCACCGTGATATTAGAAAGCATTTGCATAATGCTTTCTATCCCTAACTAAGTGGCACTTCAGTATATTATCTGAATAGTTTTAAAATGATAATTTTAGAACTGTTAATTGCTGTTCTTTTTTTGTACTTCTCCCAAAGTCTGTGAATTACAATCTATCATTTAAAACATTTTAAGCTTTTTTGGGGGGAGTATAAGGTTATAACCAGTATCTAGGGCTTCTCTTATTATTAAACGTTCAGGTTAATTTTCATTAAAATAGTCAGTCATTCTATGCACACGAACATATTTTAGACTCTTCTCTTCTCAACGAGTTCATTTTCTTTCTTTCTTTTTTACTTGAAGAATTTAATTATTATTATTATTGGGTTTATTAACACGATTATCCTGAATACTGAAATACGTTATATCAACATGTGTTTCCATCTCCAAAATGACAGAAATTATTTTTGTTTTACAATCTCGAGAAGTATTCTATAATACCTCGCGTTTGTTTCCTCGATTCTTACATCCATTAGAAAATTATCAATTAAGTATTCCTGCTGGAATAGTTTTTATATTACAGCCGATACTCGTTATAGCGAACATTGCATTAAAGACACTGGTGCAAAGTGTTCCTATTTGTTCGCAGCACTTTAAGTCCATTTTTAGCTTTAACGACCATCTTTACAACATTCGTTTATCTTACGATACAAGGATGTCGTTATAATGAACGTCAACTATATAATTTCTGTATAACGAGAATTGCTAATAAGTTATTCAAAACGCTGCTTCCCATTTTATATACATTAATCTTATTACTCCTAGAATTCGTTTAAATGTATTAATATGAAAAGTATGCATTTTTTTTATTCCGGTAGGAAGCAGAAAATTCTACGTTAGGAAATAACGTGTTTTCTATGCCGCATGGATTTCCTGTCTTTTCTGTTATCAGACTTACATGCAGTATTTCCTTTTCCTAATTTCAACACAGTGTTCATTGCTACGGTTTTTCACATTCATGTTTCGTAAGCTGGGTTACAAGAAAAGCAGTTTTCATTAATAGAAATAATTTTTCTACCAAAATATTAACACTTTTTTCAATCTGTTTGTTATTGGTATTTTATCAAACATTTTGTCAAGAGCAACGAAACGAATGTAATCTAATGATTCTCGAAATCAAGAGAATTTCATTAATGCTTCTGATGAAGAAGAACATATATCCGGTCCTCTCGAAATCGTAGAGTTTTGTTCAAAATCTACACCAATCTATGATTGTTCTTTTGCTTACTCCTAATATATTACTTCTTGGCTAGCTAGATTTAAGGAAATGTCTTAGAATTAAACAAAACAAAACAAAATAAAGAAAAAATAAAAATAAAAAAAAATCACATTTCGTTCTTTCAGCTGTCATACTATTTGTTGACAGAATACATCTCGAAGCTTCGAGATTTTAAATGATTCTTTTTTTGCTTTGTATGTCACTTAAAAAAGATATAGCATAATGATACAATATAATGGATGACTCAAAAAATCGCTTTTACTGTTTACTAAGTGTGAGTTTACAAGGTATTTCTCCCGCCTTCTTAGCATGCCTTCGTGGTGTAATGGTCAACACACTCGGCGCATATTCGACAGGTCCGAGGTTCGAGTCCCGGCGAGGGCATTGCTCATATTTCATGTCTCTTGCTTCGAAATAACCTAATGTCTTTACAAGTTCACATATTGTGGAAAAGAAAAATTTACTTTTTATTAAAAACATTCAACGCCTATCGCAATTTTTTACACTTTTGTGCTCATAGAATATTTCAAGTATAATACACATGTAAAGTTAGATATTATTTCGCTGATATTCTTTTTTCCGACAGAATGAATATTTTATTGTGATCCTTGCAAAATCGCTTCGTTGTAAAACTTTGGTTATCTCTTGTTTGTTGCTATTAAAATTTTTGGAGAATATTAATTAATCTCCCTTAAAAAAGGTTTCCACGAAGATAAATATTTCTTTGGTAGATAGCGGTCACGTGCTTTGCGTTAATTAAAACAACCAGCCAACCGCACCTTTAAAAAAAAACATTTTAAAACGTAAACATATGGAAAATAAATAGGAAGGTGATTAATGAAACCTGAATGATAAATTATGACGAATAAAAAATTGCATACAATTTTTTTAAAGTTCAAATAAAAACACAGGGAAATGACACAAATTGTTACCAATTTTTATATTACATTTTATTGTACACAATTAATGATTTTAGTTCTTTGCCTTATATTTTCTTTTCTACTTACTATTAGACTAATAAGTAGGACTAATCATCTTGTCTCGCTGCCTTAGTAAGTTTATATTGTACGCATACTGCCTATTTCCGTAATTCTTAAATTCATTGACTTCAGTACCAGAAGGATTAATGACGTACTACCACATCTACAGAATGACTTTTTTAAAAAATGATTTCTATTCTGTTTCTCCTACATTCAACAATAGTTTTTACAAAGGCGTACTCCAGTAGTCCTGTAATGGTTTTCCAGTTTTAGAAGTGATCCAATTAATGTACTTCCTAACATTTACATATACTCCTGGAACATCCGCGTGTCCACAATCCAATCCCCAGGACACCAACCCGGATACAGTGTAGGAATTGTCAGATCTGAAACAAACTAGCGGACCTCCTCCATCTCCTTTGCAGGAGTCTTGGCCTTCTTTCCCACCAGCACATAAGAACCCAGCGTGTAATTTAAAGTAACGGCCCAGCCTAGTTCTGCGCAGCTTTTCCTGACATTCTGCGTGCCCTAAAACAGGTACTGATACTTCCTTCATGATCATAGAAAAGCTACCACTTTCTGAAAAAAAAATGAAAAAATAATATAAGTAATATTTTTTTTACATAAAGTAAAATTAAAAAAAAAAAAAAAAAAAAAAAAAAATTCTGTTAACATGAGAATTTGAAACAACGATCAATGTCTACTTTGATTGAAAATGAATTATTTTGCTTTATATTTCTACATCCCTCCAATGTCAATTTTATATTTAATGGAGTTTTGTAAATTGTAATAAATGCCTTGAAATGTTTTGAAGTTAAAAATACAGATGAAAGATTTGTAACACACAAAAAGTATTCATCCTGATGCAAACCATTACGGAATATTGCTCGATGGCGGTAAATTGCTATTTAATCATGATATTCAATTGGCAAAACCTGCTTTAGAGCCAGTAGATTATCGTATTTTGCAACGGGAAATAAGACAATATCTTTAATATTGCAGTATTTTTTAAATTGCATTTTCCTCTCTTTATTTATTTATTTATTTATTTTTCTTTTTTTAAGTCTGAAGGAGTTGTTAGCTCAGAAGGGCTATTAGTCTCGAAACGGGATTTTGCGTTGAATCACTGTAAAAGGCTGATTCTCTTTTCAGATTGTTGCCACACCAAATATTATCGCTTTATATTATATTAAACGAAATTAAATAAAGGAGAATGTGTATGATTGTAGCTATGTTTCTCGCAATGTGAAAAAACGACGGTACCTAGAGGCATCAAATTTTGATTAACGTAATCCTCCACCCGAACATGGGCACTTGGAAGCCCGAATTTTTTATTTCGAATTTGCTTTATTATCTATTTTACGGATTTGTAATTAATATTCTCAACGATTTCAGAGTGAGAACTGGCAACACTGTACACCCACACACACTAAAGAACATTTTTATCTCCAGCTCGCGAGACTGTCTATCGGAAATCCTGAAGATATGCTGTTTTTAAATATTTTGTGATATTGCTGTTAAATTGAATTTTTATGCTT
Source organism: Stegodyphus dumicola (assembly GCF_044657685.1). NCBI lineage: Eukaryota > Metazoa > Arthropoda > Arachnida > Araneae > Eresidae > Stegodyphus > Stegodyphus dumicola. Next base: position 126,460,698 of record NC_140771.1, on the reverse strand, counting down.
TAAGTGCAAAGAACATGATAGTTAATAAGTAGAGATAATAAACAGAACGTTAAAAAAAGCCTCTTTGGGCGTAATTATAAATTCTGAAAGCTTTCAGATTCCCTCTCTTATCTATCGCTCTTTTGAAGAGGGGGGGACGAAATCTCAAGTTTTGCTGCATACATTATAATGTTGGACGGTAGGAATAATATGGAGAATAACAGAACTTGATTTACGCAAGATCAGTCTGTGCCAAGATGAAATCAGGTTTCGGCAACCAATTTTTTATCCCAAATCAATTGTAAATCGATTAACAGAACAGAGTTTAAAAATATGGTTTTAAATTGGTTTCTCTTTAATGTTTCAGTGAAATGACTGGATTCCTATATTTGCTGCTTGTTTTAGGTGCTCAAAGTGTAACGTCAGAAATGAATCCTACAATGGATGCACTTTTGGTTTTCTTTAATGTGTTTTACGCGATATGACAAACCTTTTTTCTCCATACATCAACAATTACAAATTTAACGTATCTAGCTGGTAACTGATAACTGATAGCAAGCGAGGACATAAAACTGATTCTGTAAATTATCGAACGGCTACAAGAAATTTATTGAAAGTTCAGAAAAGCTAATGCTTATGTAAGGAACTTGTTCTTTACCCGAGGTTATATGTATGTCAGTATGAGGATACTAATAATTGGAAATCTCACTGACTGTCTTAATGAAATCTACTTACTGTAGGCATTGGTGCCCCATCCCGTAACAATACAGTCTTGACCAGTAAAGTCATCCTCATCTCTTGGGAGGCAAGCAGTATCAATGTGGGGTCTGAAGACTACATCACGATTGAGTTTCAGAATTGCAATGTCGTTGAATAGATTATTCGAACGATACTGAGGATGAATCATGATCTCTGATACGTCATAGTCTTCATGAGGAAGAAATTCATCGGTATTTTGTGTGTCCCATTCTCCAAGTCGAACAATTAACGTAGTTTCATTACCTCTGCAATAATAAAATAGTTATTACAGTAAGAAATATTAATAAATATAAGAGGAATAATGCATGGCAATTGATACACTTTGTGTTTCACTAAGTTACACGTTCTATTTTGACTGAAGATAACTCCGATTAGAGTTATTACTATATAGCACTGTTTCCTAAATTATTTAGCCTCGCAACCCATAAGCATACAATTGTCATTTAACTGCGAGCCACATCTGTATAGTTACTTTAGAGGAGAAAGGAACAATTTCTAGAAAAATAATAACTAAGTAATAATAAGTAAAGTAACTATTTATAATCAATAATTAATTACATGTAAAAATATATATGTATAAGCCTGTGCGTTTCGCACGACCCGTCAAAAATTGCCTCCTGTTCCAATGGATAGGTCTTGATCCACACTTTGGGATTTACTGTAACCATCAGATAGATCAACTTTAACACAATCAGGTGGGTCAGTAAATTGGTATTATCTTAATAAATTTCGGGATGATACGCAATTGGCTTTCACAGTATAACCTATCAGGAAACTTTACGAAACTTTTGATCAACAGTCCACGGTCTAAGGGAAAATGTATATGAGCCATTTCCCTTAGAAACTTCTCTACGAATGCATCCCTCCCCTTAGACAGATAGCCTTCATGTGCTTTGCCATAACTCAACACACCAACACCAACACCGGCAGGACAAATACAAGATATCCACGGATTATTCTCCAAATTCAGTCTCTCTGTCAAACTCGAAACTCATCGATTTTTTCCATCTTATAAGAGCACTAAAAACCAACTCTAAACAAAAAGCTGTTGAATAGCCGTACTACTGCACGCATTTAGTTAGCTTTCAGCAATATTCTGATAACGCTAGGCATTTTTAATGGTTCAAACAGTTCATAACACAGCGATACAGAGCTCCTCATACTGATGACAACATTCTTTGAATTGAATACATATTGTTACGAAATGTACAGGCACGGTAAGATGGCTTTCCCGTAAAGCAGTTTAGGGTTGCCATAAAATGGCAAAATAAGGAAGGGTTTCCATATTTGGCCAGAAATCACCCATTTGGCGACAAAATTGGCGATATGCCATGGACGGATGGAGAACCGTCTTGAACGAATTCTTACCGGTTTAGCCCAGAATGTTCTCGAACACAAGCCGAAAGCTATATAAACCCTACTGGTTCGCAGTCAGTCAGAGAGTGTGCCTCGTCTAAAGGGCGAGTGCGAGATAAGTTAGTATCGAGTTAGTGTCTCGTCTAGCGAGTCCCTGCGGAGTCGATCGAGTTGGCAGCCGGCAGCGAGTGCCGAGTGGGTCGTCGAGTGCACAGAAGTCTCTCAGTGGATCGTAGAGAGAGCGTGTTGAGCTCCAGGAACGACTGAACCGAAGAGTCGGGAGCTGTGCTCTGCGTGTCGTCGAGTGCATATCGCGAGTTGTAGCGTGGAGGGTCTCGAAAGTACGTGTAGTTCCAAGAACGACCGAGCAGACTCGGAGCTGTACTCTAGTGCTTTGCAGTAAAGCTGTCTCCATCGTTGTAGCCTGATAGTGTGAAGGCTGTGTGGCTGAATGTTCCAGCGTATTTATAGTAGATCTTTGACGACTGTAAAACGTGGAGCTGTCCTGATTAATATTGGTAAATAAAGGGTGTTTCGATAATTCATCAAGTGTCGTCGTTATTCACTTCAAATCTACGAACACCGTACGGAAGAAAAAAAAACGTAACAACTGGTGTCAGAAGAAAAATAACGCAACGATATAATTAGATACATAATACGAAACACTCCAGGCTCATGATTATAACGCGGTGTGCCTTCGTTCACTTGGCCCGAAGAATATCACGAATTTAAAAGAAGCAGTGTGTCGAAATCATTTCAAAGATATTTTGTTTCTTCTAAGATCCTTAATATATTGCACTTTTTAAAGCAATAAATTTTAAAATTTTATGGCTGTAATGCATTCGTAAAGTACAGCACTTGAGGAATTAATGCTATGTATTTAATTCGAAGTAAAGCAAGAAAGTTTTCTTTCTCCTCTTCTCCTCCCTCGGATTTCAGTATCTAAAATATTAAATTGTGTAATGAGATTTAAAGCATTGGAAAACCGCTTATGTAATTTTATAGGAAGCGAATCACGTTCTCATTTCTAAAAACAGAACTGAACTTGAGTCTTTTATCAAAAAGAAGTCTATACGTTTCATTCTGAGAATAAAATGTAATTGAGAAAAATTGGAAATGGGGAAAATTACCGGAGAATTTTGTAAATTCAATGCCTAAATGTTTCCAAGTTATTACTGACTCAAAAATAATATTGCAGACAATCACATGCACGAAAATAATGTGAATGTACTTACAAAAATTCCGAAACGCAATGAGCAACTGTAAGAACATGCCTCTCATCAATGAGAGTTCCCCCACATTTGAATATAAATTCTCCATTGTCCTTCTTTAAAACTGCTGCCTGTAAGGAAAAGTACACATGAGTGGTGTGAAGTTTGGAAAAATAAAAACTATTTTTATTGAGTTGAGACTCTGTTACTTTCTTTGAAATTCTCATTGTGGATAAATTTTTCTATTTTTATCAAAATTTCCGAAATTTCGTAAAGTTTTTATTATTTTTTAACAATTAACTTTTTGTTTTCTTTTATTGGCTCTTGCTCATTCTAAGCGAGAAATAAATATTTTTTCACACTACGGGTTCATGTAGATCTCCTTAAATAACTCCGCCAGATGAACAGGGAACCACTAATCTTTACCGAGACAAAGAACGGCTCATGCACTAAAATAAATATAGAGGTAGGACAAAATTCTTAATGCGCAAGGAATGTTGCAGATCAACAAAATCTCCCGCGGAGCTAAGTCTAATAAGCTCTAAGCGAGCTGTTCATTAGCAAAACAATCGCAGATTCTGAACTAACTGATCGATTGATTGATTGACAGCCAGGAACAGCCTTCTATGTCTAAGACAACTCAGGGAAAAGAGGGTAAACATTTCGAGAACTTTCTAGAAAACTCGCTCTTCGTGCTTCAAAAACGCGTTTACGGAAAAATTTCCAGAATATCGTCAAGCTGAGAAAATTTTTTACCTTACTTTGTTATAAAAGCGAACATATGTTAAAAATTGGATGATTAATTTCATTTCAAAATTTTTATACTGAAGCATAGCTTCCAATTTCCTTAGCAGGAAGAAAAAAATAAGTTTACTATCTGAAAATTTTGCATTCCAGTCTAATACCTCAAATATTTTAGCACTAAAATTTCAAAAAGTTTTAAAAAAATTATAAATACTTTTAAAAATTGGTGAAATTTTAAATATTGCAATCTGATCTTTTTTCAGTTTAATTAAGACAGTTACGATTAGCCTAGTAGTTTAAGAATTAATTCTCCAACAATGAAATAAGGAACATAAAATTATATACATAAAAGGAGCTGTAAAAAACAACAAAGCTTTATAGCTGAAAAAAAATTGCGTTGATATTATTTCATCACAAATTATCACTATAGATATATGCCCTTATTTAATAAAGAAAGGATTTAATTATTCAAGACGTAGGTACGTACTTATTTGACTTCATTGCTTGCTTATGGAGCTTTCAGCATAAATTTCCTTTAAATGGAAGTATTATCTTGTTAGGACACACAGTTCGCTTAGATAGATAATTATCTCTTTAAGGTGTTAAAAAAAATAAGAGATTTTAAAACCTAATACAAATCTCACAATTGCGTATATTGCGTCATCTAAATATTTTTGTTATAGCTTTCATACTATTTAGGAGCCGTAGTTAGGATTTCCAGCGCTCGGTCTGTGTGCCAGGAATGGAAAACATTTCGTTCTAAAATTTCGTAATATCAATTTGGCGCTCCCTGGATGCTGCGTCTGAGGACAGATGTCCCCCTTTCCCCACCCTAGCTATGCCACTGATATTATATTTTTAGTCTATGTTTCTCTCTTCACTCGGCACTGGCAACACCTTCTAGATAGTTCGAGACGGTGTTGGCATTGTTGGCTAAACGGTTATAAGATTGCTGAACAATGGTCATTTGTCCTGAGTTTGGCTTCCGGGGCTGACAATATCAGGCTTCCTTGGTTTTCCACATATTTAATAGTGAATACATTACACATAAGAAAAGGTTCTTCCTCAGAAACTCTCTTCACGAAGATATTCCTCCAAAGGCAAATAACCCTTAAATAATCAAGGTACTTCCAGTATATATGAATGATTTTCATGTTTGGATGTAAATATTAACCAGTCTGTTTAGCACATTTCTGACAGATATAACGAACTTTTCGGTTCATGATTTTTATTGACGAGAACAAAGTATAAATATTAACACGTAATATTATTTGTTGTAAAAATCATACCTGCCATGGCCATTCTCCGAACTCTGCTTCACCTGTCGCATGGGGAGAAAGAATTCTGCCATTGATACCTCCTGGATTTCTGGTGCCACACCTATGTTCATACGGGCGACTCGTGGATGATTCTGGGTTACGACAGCAGACATGATAGGGGCCACATTCAGGAGGAACATATTTTTCATCCTAGTCGGGGGAAAAAGTAAACACTGAAAAGGAATATATAAAATAAATTCGGTTCGCAAATGCAAGCACTAGAAATGAAAATAAAGTTCTTCAGTTGGACGGCGGCTTGATAGTTCTTTTAATGCAATTTATTGCATGAGATATAAACTGCTCAAAACAATTAAAGGATATTGTAAGTTTTATATAAAATAAAGATATAAGCGAATTTTTTTTTGCCGAAAATGGAAGAAGAGAATCACTAACGCAAATTTTTCTGATTTTCAAACTGCTAATTTTGAGTTCGATGTCAAAAACGTCGCTTCAGCGTCAGCGAATGAAATTTGACTTTCAACTGAATAAAAGACAATGAAGACAAGGATGATCGGCATTCAGTGACTGCTTTGTTTCGATGGGTACGATTGTAATGTTGCGCACTTCCAACCTGCACGCAACAATAGTGGTGACTGCTATGAACTGGAAAGTATACAAAGTCTTGAGAAGGGTTTAAATCCCTTTTTATTCAACTTTAGAAATTACAGATGCGTGCTCTTGACGCTCACAAACTACGCCGACCCGGCGGTAAAATAAAAATACGAAACTCAAAAAAAGAATAATAACAAGTGACTAACTACGAGGCTCTCTAAACGTAACTAACCTAACCGCGTTCTAAGATACCGCTGACAATTCAGCAAACTTCTGAATATTACGTTGAAAGATTTAACAATCTGCCGAGGCAAGCACACAGGCCGAAACGCGTGGTTCTTCATTTTCTAACTAGCCACCTCCACGCTCGTGAAGCAAGAAAGCATACTTTCGAACTCGTTTCCCTTCTATTTAACTCAGATTACTTCCGCTGACAATTTGAATCCTTGCGCGTTCTACTAAAATTTACATACTCTGGCATTGGAAATTCCAGGGAAAAGTAAGGCTTGACAGGAAAGACAGTTTAAACTTAAAATAAATGTTAGTTAAAATAAATATAAACCCTACATTTGCCGCTGCCAGAATTTGGTAAACTTGGAAGCAGGTCTTAGAAACGACCTGTTGAAAAGTTTCCAAAATTCTAAACTAAATTTTAAGAACCTGGTTTACATAAAAAAACTATTTTTTCACAAAAGGTAGAATAAATTTCTGTAGATACTTATTTAACTCTCTCTTCTTACAGCAACCTTTCCTGGACTTCAGCAATCAATCTGTTCTCTTCCTTCCAGCATCTGGAAGGAATACGTATCAGTATCTTCTAAATACATTATAATTTACACTTTCTTGACACTGAATAAGTTTTTGTTTTTGAACGATTTATTTTCCTTAGTTACTGTTTAATTCACATTCATTCAAGTATTCAAACATGAATTTAACTTTACCCTGTCTCTCCACCATGTGTGGTGTCAAACGGGAATATTCGTGTTTTAGTATTGCAACACTTCCCCTAACCACAATGATTTGTTAGAATTCAACGACCAAATAGACACACCTTACTCGACAATCTACAACTCGGGCTATTTTAATATTCTTAAAATTCAAGTGTAGGTGGAGAACCTTACAAAACACATTCATTCTAACTTCCCCCTCATTCATCTTTAGACATGCAGGCTTTCGCTCTAAAGCATGATTTTATCTACAGTTTAATACTTAAATTTGAATTCATTTCTTTTGAGCATTTACTTTTAGCACCTAAAATTTTATGCTTCTAGACTAAATTCTACTTTTACATAACTTTCAAGTATTTACGTATATTTACAAAATTCTAATACATATGATTTTTACAATTTACCATAGAATGAATAAGAGAAAAGTAAATTTTTACTTTATGCATTCTTCGCCAAGCTGGCGGCACTGAAACTAAATTTCTCGTTAATACAAGAATACGAAGTTATTTTTATCTTCGGCCAAATTTTGGCTTTAACACAACAGTATTAGTCTTTCGACCAACAGAAACTGCTTGTTCTTAGATTTTATACTTAAAGAAAATAATACTTTTGCCTTAGCTAAATAAAGTAAAACAAAACTAAGTCTCAACCGAGACAAATTGACTTCCATCAAAACATAGAACTTCGTATTTACGCATAACATTTCGGAACAAAAGAAAAAAAAATTAAAAAAGATTTTAAGTTATCTTTGAGTTTTCGATGATTGGAACTCCGACATCCTCTTTTGGCAGAATTGCTCCCACGTTATAGATTTCATCGACGTCAGTCGTCTCCTTAGTGTCCTTCGAGTGTCGTCCACGTTGCTTTTTCTTTTTCGCTCTCTGCATGCTGGCCTCTTGGAGTGGTAGTCGTCGGGTTGCTGTCTTTTCCGTTTCACCTAGACGGCTGGTCTTGGCGTCTTCCGGTCTGGAATCATGCTTGAATTTCTTCTCTTGGTGGTGGTCTTTTCGTTCCTCTTGCTGTCTTTTCGTTCTCGGGAACGGCGGCCTTGTTTGCACCTGACATTCTGGCCCTGGAAGCGTTCTCCTCGATGCAGAATTTCTACTGCGATACGTTGTAGGTGGTCTTTTCCTCTTTACCAAAGCTTCTTTACGCGGCGGCGTTGCTTTCTTGTATCTCTTAAAATGCTGGAGTCTGAACGTTTTCATTTCTTCTTTTCGGTACCGTCGCATGACTTGTAGCAGGGCTAGGTTTCTCTTCAGTTCTCTGCTTCTTGGGTGGTGGAGCGGGTGACGTTAATTCTGGACCGTCTACTTCTTTTACGCTTGAGTCCTACAAGAAACTTTTAAGGATCTCAAAATAATTTTGATTATAATATTTTTTCACCTAGTCGGGACTTGCTTTACAGATTTACCCTCTCTCGTTCTTAAGGTACAATACGACTCCATTGATTTCCTGAATTACATAGGGGCCTTCAAATTTTGGAGCTAACTTTGCAGTAAAATTGTCTGGGGCACTTGATAAAGAAAATTTCCGCTTCAACACTATATCCCCAACTTTAAAATCTGCTTCACGGCGTTTTCTATCATAGTATAATTTTTGTCTATTTCTTGCCGTATCCGAGCTTTTAACCGCCTGATCAATGAGTGTTTGCACATCTTTTTGTTTAAATTCTTGCTCTCTTTGTTGCACAAAGAATAATTTATCTAATGGCATAATTAACGTCCGTCCTAAAAATAATTCTGCTGGAGTTTTTCCCGTAGTATCGTGATTTGCTATTCTTAAAGCAAAAGCTAACTCATTTCTGTAGCCATCTCAGCGCTTGTGATATGTGCTAACATAACTAACGTAACTGCGAATTATTTTTACAATGTTTTTATTAACTTTTCTGCTACGTTTGCCTGTGGTTTATACGGAACTATTTTGATATGGCGTATGCCAAGTCCAGTGCAAATATTTTCAAATATTTGGCTAACGAATTGTTTACCGTTATCGCTAATGACTTTTATCGGTGCACCGTATTTTAAAATGTATCTGTGTAAGAATGCATCTGCGAGTGTTTTGGCTGACGCGCGTTTAATTGGAACAATTTCTGTCCATTTCGAAAAATGATCTACAATTACTAAAAGAAAACGATTTTTATTTAACTCACTCTGGGGGAAAGGACCAAGAAGATCTATGCCTAAAATTTCATTCGGAAATGTAGCGCGAATGCTATTTGAGTACCCGGCCGGGCTGTAATTAATATCATTTATTAACTGACATTGATTGCTTGGACCTGACATACGCTGTTACTATTTTGTATAATTGCGAGAAATATACCGCCTCGCGTACCCTTTTTAAAGTCTTTCTGACCCCTAAATGACCCGCTGTTTTCGCGTCGTGTAATTCCCTCAAAATGCTTAATCGAAGCAAGGCTGGGATGACTGGTTTGAACTCGAGATTTTCGTTTGTTGTTTTCGTATAAAAGAATAAATTATCTATTATTTCATAGTTTTCTGCTCTATTTCTTATCGCATCGATATCTGTGTGCTCAAAGCTTTCGGGGTCTTTCAAATACGCATAGATACTTCCAAATTCAGGATCAGCTTTCAATTCAGCAATAATAATTTCTCTAGAATCTAAAATTTTTGAAGTCAACACAGCGCATTTGAGTTCATTTCCTTCTTCGTCCAGTTTTATACCAGAAAGTGCGTCAGCTACATTGTTTTCCTTACCCGGTTTATATTTAATTATGAGATTATATTCTTGAACTTTTAAAGCCCATCTTATTAACCTGGGCGTTAGGTTTTTCCCCGAGTAAAGTCTACGAACAGCCGCATGATCCGAAAAGACTGTTACTGCTTTGCCGAAATAAACTCGAAATTTGTGTACAGCCATTAATACGGCTAATGTTTCTCTCTCTGTAGCTGTATAATTCCTTTGTGTAGGGTTCAACGTTTTACTAAAAAATGACAAACGATGGCCATTTTGCATGAGAAAAGCCCCCACAGCATAATCCGACGCATCTCCTGCAATTTTCATGTTTTCGTCCCTCTCCGGGAATTTCAAAACAGGGGCATTGATGAGCGCTTCTTTTAACCTTTCAAATGCGGTATTTGCTTCTGCTGTCCACGTGAATTTACTTTTCTTTCTTTTAATTACTAACAAGGGTTCATCAATATTAGCAAAATCTTTTATGAATGACCGATAATAAGAACATAGCCCAAGAAAAGAAGAAAGTTTCTTGGCGGTGTTGGGAGGTGGGAAATACTTGATTGCTTTTATTTTTGAATCTTGAGTTTCTATACCCTTTTGCGAAATTTTATAACCCAGATATTTAAGTTCTTTAGTTGCGAACTTGCATTTTGAGGCGTTAATTGTAAGATCGGCCTCTTTTAATAATTTAAAAACTTCTTCTAGATCTTTAATATGTTGTTCCAACGTACTACTCGTTATAATTACATCATCTAGATAGATTAAAGTCGATTTTCCTAGGACAGGCTTTAGAACAATGTCCATAGCTCTCTGGAATGTTGACGGGGCCCCATGCAACCCAAAGGGCATGCGCAAAAAGGCATAAGTGCCCGATTTGGTTATAAACGCGGTTTTATGTATGTCTTCGGGTCTCATACCTACTTGATAGTAGGCAGACGTTAAGTCCAACGTAGTCATGTATCTTGTAGATTTATTCTTTCTAATAATTTCCTCTATAACCGCGAAAAGGTAAACTGGGAATTTAGTAACACTATTAAGTTTTCTGTAATCGATAGCAAACCTCCAAGCCCTTTTATCCGAAGGAGAAAACTCGTTCTTTTTCCTACATAGTACGACTTGACTCGCGTACTCACTATTTATGGGCGTTATTATTTGGTTCTTTAACATTTCCTGAATATGTTCTATGATTTGCTCTTTCTGTTTATCATAGTGATAAGGTTTAGTCCTACAGGGTTTGTCGGCAGTTAACTGTATCTCATGCTACTATTTGACAACTACCAGGCCGTTCTGAAAACAAGTTTGAAAAAGTACTCAATACTTGCTGGATGGCTTGACTTTCATGGTCATTCAGATGGCTAAGGTCGACTTGCGGTTGTTCCACTGGTTCCACCACCCTCCGATCCATCTCCAGCACGATAGAACTTTCCTGAAAATTCAGTTTGGCCTTCGAGGCTTTTAAAAACTCCATACCTAAAATAAGTGGACTTTGCAAATTTTTTACTACAAAAATTAATACTTTAAGGCTTTCGTTTTGAACCTGTATCTTTAAAGACCCCCCCGGGGTGTTGACTCAGGCGAATGCCTGGGAAGTACTGGTTAGGATCTGTACCTAGGCAGTCTCAACCACAGGGGAATATAATTTGACTTCACAGGACTAGAGCCCGAGTATTGTACTCAGGTTGGTTCAGGCTTGGCAGGGTACTGTCGTGTCTGTTCCTTCGGCTGTGGTGGAGCTATATAGTACATTTGTCGACTAAGTTTCCGGGGGTTTGACACCATTCAGTTCTCGTGGCGGGGACTGACAAAGCGGACAGAGCACCTTTTACAATGTGGTTTTGCCGATGGAGTGGTGCCCCGAGGCAAGGTGACACCGTATTTTATTAGCAACGTTTAAGTTTTGCCCAATGCTTCGTAAAAGCCGGACGGGGACTGCGGGGGTTGCGCCCGCGAGAACGAGGTCCCACGGGCGTTGGATTTTCAACTCTGAGTGGGTCCCGTATAATGAGGCCCCGGACGGAGGTCCCTGGCCTGGTGTGTCTGTATCTTTAAAGATAGTTTTCCGATACATTGACAAGTTTGTCCTTGCGCTGCTATGATTTCTGTGTTTTTATTTTTAAATAATCGTAACGTATTAAAGTTCTTAAAAAAATATCACTCATAAAATTACCTTGTGCTCCTGTATCGATGAGGGCTTCTAGTGGTACATCGCCAACCAGGACTTGTATAATTGGTAACTGTGAACTCTTTACGATGACCGTATTTAAGTGTCCTCTTGAGGGATTTTTCAAAACTTCCGGGGTCTGGACCCTCGCTTTCACAGGTGCCTCTATTCGTTTAAAGCTTTCCTTTCAACTTCTGCCTTCTGGGTACGCGGACGGTTGTTTTCAAATTTCCTTTCTGGGCCTTGACCTTTGAGCTTCGATGAGTTAGCTTGATAGCTCTTTCCCCCATAAGAGCGGTTTGCATTTCTGTCTGCTCATTTGAAGATTGCCTTTGGATACTTTGAGAATACGATGCCCCTCCAGCTTTTTCCGCTATTCTGCGATTTTGGAACTTGTCCGCCAATTCGAAGAGCTCCTGCAATGTGCTTGGGTTTCTCATTTCGAAGTAATCTTGAGCAGCAGGTAGCAATCTTGGTAAGATTATTTCAATAATCTCCGCGTCGGGTTTCTTCCCATACAGCATATCCGTCAGCTTAATTGTTAGCAGAATAAAGTCCGTCAACTCTTCTATATCCCGTTGATAAAAACTATATAGTTCGGTTTCTAGCCTTGCTCGATCTTTCACTATGGGGAAGGTCTTTATAACGATTTTTTGAAATTTTCAAATGTATATGTCTGGCCTCCGTATTCCCCTAATAAAAAATTGCCTATATTCTTCCACCATAGCGCGGCTGTCCTCTTAGTGCAGATGTGGCGATGGCAACGTTTTGTCTTTCAGGCACAGGGTAGACCTGGAAGTGATTTTCAAGGCCTTCTAGAAATATCGCCTCCGAATATTTTCCATCGAAATTGACGTTTGGCTTGATTGACGCTCTCATCGTCTGGACCAGGTATTCAAATCCTTCCAATTGGCTTGCCATTTCTTGTTGTTGTCCAGCAGCTTCCATCCAATTTTCGGCCATTTCTGTTCGAGAAGTGTTCGGGCGCCAATGTAATGTTGCGCGCTTCCAACCTGCACGCAACAATAGTGGTGACTGCTATGAACTGGAAAGTATACAAAATCCTGAGAAGGGTTTAAATCCCTTTTTATTCAACTTTAGAAATTACAGATGCGTGCTCTTGACGCTCACAAACTACGCCGACCCGGCGGTAAAATAAAAATAAGAAACTAAAAAATGAATAATAACAAGTGACTACCTACGAGGCTCTCTAAAACGTAACTAACGTAACCGCATTCTAAGATACCGCTGATAATTTAGCAAACTTCTGAATATTACGTTGAAAGATTTAACTATCTACTGAGGCAAGCAAACAGGTCGAAACGCGTGGTTCTTCATTTTCTAACTAGCCACATCCACGCTCGTGAAGCAAGAAAGCACACTTTCGAACTCGTTTCCCTTCTATTTAACTCAGATTACTTCCGCTGACAATTTGAATCCTTGCGCGTTCTACTAAAATTTACATACTCTAGCATTGGCAAATCCACGGGAAAGTAAGGCTTGACAGGAAAGATAGTTTAAACTTAAAATAAATGTTAGTTAAAATAAATATAAACCCTACACGATGTCTCAGCGAAGTCATTTAACCGATTCAGAAGCTTGGAGAGTTGTTGGTAAGTTAGAAGAGGGCCAAACTCAAGCCGAAGTAGCGCAAGCCATTAGAGTATCACAAAGTGTGATTTCCAGGATCTGGAACCGTGTTTTGGAAACTGGAAGTGCAGGCCGAATACCAGGGCAAGGTCATAGACGGACAACAACGCCCAATGAAGATCGTTATTTAGTGTTAACGGCTCGGAGACACCGAAATATAAATACTACTCTTCTTCAACAACACCTTAACTCGGCTACTGGCACCACGGTTTCAACTCAGACTGTCCGAAACCGGCTCCATGGTGTAGGTCTGTATGCTCGCCGACCGATAGTATGTGTTACTCTAACATCAAGGCATCGTCGCGACCGCAGAGAGTGGGCAACAGAGCATGTGAACTGGAGGAGAAATTAATGGAGCAATGTTCTTGAGTCCTGTTTTTCTGTTCATCCCGATAATAGGCGTATTTTCATCTGGAGGAACCGTGGCAGTAGGAATAATCCTGCGTTCGTGCACGAAAGTGTCAGATTTGGCGGTCGGGAGTGTTGGTGTATGGTGGCATCTCCATTGACGGGCGCACAGACCTCTACATCATTCGAGATGGACCTCTGACTGGTCGCCGATATAGGGATGAAATCCTCAGACCTATTGTAGTCCCTTACGCAGCAGCAATCGGAGATGACTTCATTTTAATGGACGATAACTGCAGGCCACATCTTGCTAACCTGGTGGAGGATTTCCTTTTCGAGGAAGGAATCGTACGAATGGAATGGCCAAAGTGTTCTCCATCCAATAGAGCACGTTTGGGACGCTCTAGGAAGACGAGTTGCTGGCCGCCAACCACCCCCACAAACTCTTCCAAGAACTGGAAAGAGCTCTTCTGGAAGAGTGGGACAGAATACCCCAACTTGTGATTAATAGCCTCATTGACTCCATGCTTCAAAGGTGTTCAACGTTGCTGGCCGTCCGTGGAAACCATACCCCCTACTGAAAATGATTTCCTTTCAAGAAAACACCTTTTCTTATTTTTTTTCTCATATGCACAAATTGTGTTTTTTTCCTTTTGCACACAAATGCGCAATAAAATGCATTTTTTTCTGCCAAACATGTGTAATTTATTTTCATATAACCTACTACGTCTGTCGACCATGTATCAATCAGCTAAAAAGTTTTCCAGACACAAGATCCACCTAAAAGCGCAATATCGTTTAATTGTTTTGAGCAGTGTATATAAGCTGGCAAAATAAAACGTTTTTGATCAGGTTTACTTCAGCATATTTATCTTCTTGAGCGTATTTCCTCCAAGTATAAGTAGTATTTGCCTCATTTTATGTAAAACCAGCTTATTATTTATTGGAGTTGTCCGGAAATTAGGTCGGCTTTCCTACAAGGTAACTGCAATAGCAGTTTATTTTTAATTTAATTTTCAGAAAGGCGTGAAGCTGCAGATACACGCAAACAGATTTCTGCTGTGCATGATGCTGCACTAACAGAACCCGAATACCAGAAGTGGTTCCGAAAAATTTCGTTTTACTGACTTTCAGCTCAAAATATATCAAATTCTGGTAGACCAAGTGAAATTGATGATCACAATTTAAAAGCACTGAAAAGAAAGATTGATGTTTGAATTTCTTATGAACTTATTTAACACAATGTATCAGAATATGTGTTTGCTTTTGAAATGTAATTAAAATGAACCATGAAACGCTTGATAGCTAGTGGTGAAAAATATCAAAAACTAATATTTATCAAAAGAAGGCCATGTTTCTTAGTTTGGCTGGATTATAAAAGCATTGTTTATTTTGAACTTTTACTGTTATATTGAAAAAAATTATGTTTGTAATTTTAAATACTTTATTCCATTATAACTTAAACTTAACTGACTCACTGTGGTGCCAGATAAATTAACAAAAAAAAAAAAAAAAAAAAAAAAAAAAATCAAAATCAGATAATTCACATTCAAAATCTATTTCATAATATTCAAATATCATTTCGACATTCTTATAAACATTCGTATAGTGGTAGTACAATTTAACTTTAGGAAGGTTTGCGTTGTGAGTAACCTATGTAAAAGGAAATATCAATAACTCCAAATTCAATTAAACTCCATGTTTCTTAAAAGCCCCCCGGCTCAAACAAATGGAGGGACATGACAGACCACAGAAACTACACTAAATTAAACAAATGAAACATAAAATACATATCAAACACATTTATTAATTTCTAGAATATTCAAACATATGATAACTAGGTAAACTGATCAGTCCCCTACAAATTAACCTTAAGATGTAAATTAACATATATATCATTTTAAATGTTATACTCATGTTAGGTGTACTAAATTTTTTTTAACATTACATAACTCACAATTTAGGCGGTTGTACGGTATATTAATATAGTATCATTACTCGGTTACAATTTAAATACAAAAGACAGAAAAAAAATTCACTCACAGGGTGAAGGTCATACATTCAACTCCTATGCCATCATCGACTGATTAATATGGAGTGCTGATAGTTCAACAGATCGTCCTACTCATTGCGTTGACCATTCGAAGAGATCGAGAATGCCATCATCGAAGGATTAATACGGAGTTTTAGAGAGTTCAACAAATCGTCCTACTCTTTTCGTTCACCATTCGAAGAGATCGAGAATGCCATCATCGACGGATTAATACGGAGTTTCAGATAGTTCAACAGATCGTCCAGCGTCCAAAGTTTACTCGAGCACCACATTATTCCTGCTGTCCTTTATTCACAAAATCATCGTTAATGGAGGCAGACAGTTCTTGCGAATTTTAAAGATGACTTGGTTGCAACACCATTGAAGCTGTCCTTACAATAAATAAATTCCAGAGCATGGAATGATGAAAAAAAAATCGACGCAGCTGGAACAGCCAGAATAAACTGCAATGCACACCTTAGAAGGGTCCTACACGAGTCTCTTTCATTCTGGAAGCCCCGAAACTCACCATAAGCGTAGAGCACCTTTGAAACAAAATCTAATTAGGAAGTCAAAGCCGGTAAAAACAGAAATACCGCATCAGGATGTCAGGATCACCAAGAGAATCTGCCGAACAATTCTTGGGATAAGAGAAATCGAAATTCTTCTGCTGAGCTCTATGCCTTATGCCAACGCAAATTCTCGCCAGCTAAAAGCCGAGAGAAAAATCATACCCTCTGTCGGCTGTTCACGCGGATCGCGAAAAGCAAGACCCGAAGGGTCAAGCCCCCGCTATTTCTCCTCTTACTCTTCTTGAAAATCAGAATCAGAATGAATTCTATCCTGGTGCAAGCACCCAGGAAAACTCGGTTTCTCCGCCTCTGTGAGCTCATAGGCTTTCAAAAAAATCATAAAATTATATCTTACCAATCCCGGAATTTTAAGTTATCTAAATTGAGAAAATGACACACCCATGACGAATCAAACACCAGAAAATCTGACAATGCAATCCGAAAAACATCTGCACTCATAACGTGAGAAAAGAAATAGATCCCCCAACTAACAAGTGAAACTAAGCTTCTACGAAAATCCAATTACCAGCCGAATATGTTATGTAGCGAATTTAAATTATTAATATGTGTTTTATATTATTATTATTCTAATATTTTTATTTGTATTCATGTGTATTTTAATCTGGAAAAAGAAGTATTCTTAGGCTCTTAAGGTGTTGTTTAACTTGTTGTTCTTGAATAGGATTTGTAACAAAGGCGAGAGACGGTTGCGAGGACACACATCTGGTTATGGCCTTTTCACTAACAATGTCGCCCTTTTAGCTCATGCGTGTGAAACGGAAGTTACTTTCCTGTCGCTTTGTAAGTTTGCAGTTTTATTACTTCAAGACAGTGGGGGTGGCTGGTAATTGGATTTTCGTAGAAGCTTAGTTTCACTTGTTAGTTGGGGGGTCTATTTCTTTTCTCACGTTATGAGTGCAGATGTTTTTCGGATTGCATTGTCAGATTTTCTGGTGTTTGATTCGTCATGGGTGTGTCATTTTCTCAATTTAGATAACTTAAAATTCCGGGATTGGTAAGATATAATTTTATGATTTTTTTGAAAGCCTATGAGCTCACAGAGGCGGAGAAACCGAGTTTTCCTGGGTGCTTGCACCAGGCTAGAGTTCATTCTGATTCTGATTTTCAAGAAGAGTAAGAGGAGAAAAAGCGGGGGCTTGACCCTTCGGGTCTTGCTTTTCGCGATCCGCGTGAACAGCCGACAGAGGGTATGATTTTTCTCTCGGCTTTTAGCTGGCGAGAATTTGCGTTGGCATAAGGCATAGAGCTCAGCAGAAGAATTTCGATTTCTCTTATCCCAAGAATTGTTCGGCAGATTCTCTTGGTGATCCTGACATCCTGATGCGGTATTCCTGTTTTTACCGGCTTTGACTTCCTAATTAGATTTTGTTCCAAAGGTGCTCTACGCTTATGGTGAGTTTCGGGGCTTCCAGAATGAAAGACTCGTGTAGGACCCTTCTAAGGTGTGCATTGCTGTTTATTCTGCCTGTTCCAGCTGCGTCGATTTTTTTTTTCATCATTCCATGCTCTGGAATTTATTTATTGTAAGGACAGCTTCAATGGTGTTGCAACCAAGTCATCTTTAAAATTCGCAAGAACTGTCTGCCTCCATTAACGATGATTTTGTGAATAAAGGACAGCAGGAATAATGTGGTGCTCGAGTAAACTTTGGACGCTGGACGATCTGTTGAACTATCTGAAACTCCGTATTAATCCGTCGATGATGGCATTCTCGATCTCTTCGAATGGTGAACGAAAAGAGTAGGACGATTTGTTGAACTCTCTAAAATTCCGTATTAATCCTTCGATGATGGCATTCTCGATCTCTTCGAATGGTCAACGCAATGAGTAGGACGATCTGTTGAACTATCAGCACTCCATATTAATCAGTCGATGATGGCATAGGAGTTGAATGTATGACCTTCACCCTGTGAGTGAATTTTTTTTCTGTCTTTTGTATTTAAATTGTAACCGAGTAATGATACTATATTAATATACGGTACAACCGCCTAAATTGTCAGTTATGTAAAGTTAAAAAAAATTTAGTACACCTAACATGAATATAACATTTAAAATGATATATATGTTAATTTACATCTTAAGGTTAATTTGTAGGGGACTGATCAGTTTACCTAGTTATCATATGTTTGAATATTCTAGAAATTAATAAATGTGTTTGATATGTATTTTATGTTTCATTTGTTTAATTTAGTGTAGTTTCTGTGGTCTGTCATGTCCCTCCATTTGTTTGAGCCGGGGGGCTTTTAAGAAACATGGAGTTTAATTGAATTTGGAGTTATTGATATTTCCTTTTACATAGGTTACTCACAACGCAAACCTTCCTAAAGTTAAATTGTACTACCACTATACGAATGTTTATAAGAATGTCGAAATGATATTTGAATATTATGAAATAGATTTTGAATGTGAATTATCTGATTTTGATTTTTTTTTTTTTTTTTTTTTTTTTTTTTTGTTAATTTATCTGGCACCACAGTGAGTCAGTTAAGTTTAAGTTATAATGGAATAAAGTATTTAAAATTACAATTGTTATATCGAAAAAAAATTATGTTTCTATTTTAAATACTTTATTCCATTATAACTTAAACTTAACTGACTCACTCTGGTGCCAGATAAATTAACAAAAAAAAAAAAAAAAAAAAAAAAAACAAAACAAAATCAGATAATTCACATTCAAAATCTATTTCATAATATTCAAATATCATTTCGACATTCTTATAAACATTCGTATAGTGGTAGTACAATTTAACTTTAGGAAGGTTTGCGTTGTGAGTAACCTATGTAAAAGGAAATATCAATAACTCCAAATTCAATTAAACTCCATGTTTCTTAAAAGCCCTCCCCCGGCTCAAACAAATGGAGGGACATGACAGACCACAGAAACTACACTAAATTAAACAAATGAAACATAAAATACATATCAAACACATTTATTAATTTCTAGAATATTCAAACATATGATAACTAGGTAAACTGATCAGTCCCCTACAAATTAACCTTAAGATGTAAATTAACATATATATCATTTTAAATCTTATACTCATGTTAGGTGTACTAAATTTTTTTTAACATTACATAACTCACAATTTAGGCGGTTGTACCGTATATTAATATAGTATCATTACTCGGTTACAATTTAAATACAAAAGACAGAAAAAAAAATTCACTCACAGGGTGAAGTTCATACATTCAACTCCTATGCCATCAACGACTGATTAATATGGAGTGCTGATAGTTCAACAGATCGTCCTACTCATTGCGTTGACCATTCGAAGAGATCGAGAATGCCATCATCGACGGATTAATACGGAGTTTTAGATAGTTCAACAGATCGTCCAGCGTCCAAAGTTTACTCGAGCACCACATTATTCCTGCTGTCCTTTATTCACAAAATCATCGTTAATGGAGGCAGACAGTTCTTGCGAATTTTAAAGATGACTTGGTTGCAACACCATTGAAGCTGTCCTTACAATAAATGAATTCCAAAGTATGGAATGATGAAAAAAATCGACGCAGCTGGCACGGGCAGAATAAATAGCAACGCACACCTTAGAAGTGTCCTACCCGAGTCTCTTTCATTATGGAAACCCCGAAACTCACCATAAGCGTAGAGCACCTTTGGAACAAACTCTAAGTAGGAAGTCAAAGCCGGTAAAAAAACAGGAATACCGCATCAGGATGTCAGAATCACCAAGAGAATCTGCCGAACAATTCTTGGGATAAGAGAAATCGAAATTCTTCTGCTGAGCTCTATGCCTTAAACCAACGCAAATTCTCGCCAGCTAAAAGTCGAGAGAAAAATCATACCCTCTGCCGGCTGTTCACGCGGCTCGCGAGAAGCAAGACCCGAAGGGTCAAGCCCCCGCTATTTCTCCTCTTACTCTTCTTGAAAATCAGAATCAGAAAACAGAATCAGAATGAATTCTAGCCTGGTCCAAGCACCCAGGAAAACTCGGTTTCTCCGCCTCTGTGAGCTCATAGGCTTTCAAAAAAATCATAAAATTATATCTTACCAATCCCGGAATTTTAAGTTATCTAAATTGAGAAAATGACACACCCATGACGAATCAAACACCAGAAAATCTGACAATGCAATCCGAAAAACATCTGCACTCATAACGTGAGAAAAGAAATAGACCCCCCAACTAACAAGTGAAACTAAGCTTCTACGAAAATCCAATTACCAGCCACCCCCACTGTCTTGAAGTAATAAAACTGCAAACTTACAAAGCGACAGGAAAGTAACTTCCGTTTCACACGCATGAGCTAAAAGGGCGACATTGTTAGTGAAAAGGCCATAACCAGATGTGTGTCCTCGCAACCGTCTCTCGCCTTTGTTACAAATCCTATTCAAGAACAACAAGTTAAACAACACCTTAAGAGCCTAAGAATACTTCTTTTTCCAGATTAAAATACACATGAATACAAATAAAAATATTAGAATAATAATAATATAAAACACATATTAATAATTTAAATTCGCTACATAACATTACCAAAGAACGAAATTATCTCTTGCAAAGCTTACTGTCAATTACAACAAAATTAAAAGATACTTTGCAACAGAAACATTCAAAAGTTATGGATTATAATCGTATTGTGTTCTACCAATGACAATTCCAAACTACATGGATCTCTAATCATTCGCCAGAAACTGCTGGAACTTACTTGGGATATGTTACCGCATCCACCCCATATTCCAGACTTTGGACCATCAAACTGCGATTGTGTTTCGTACTCTGAAAAAGTCTTGCCAAATGAAACCTTCATTTCACATAATTATTAATTATCGCTTGAAAAATGTTTTTGTAGAATCAAGATTACAGCTTTCTTTTAAAGTGAAATCATGAAATGGGTTGAATGATGTCAAATGGTTGCAGAATAAAATAGAGAATACATTACTCGCTTAAGTTATTTGTTCATGTAAATTTGTTTTTTAAATTTTAATTAAAAATAAACAAAAGTAGTTTCTGGGAAATTAAATAAGTGGATGGTATTAATAATGTTATATAAATAGGAATGCATTTTTAGAGTATTTATACTGCACATTTGATGATTCTTGTTTTAGAATACTGTTAGCTTCGTATGAAAATCGCATTTTAAAACTAGTCAAACATTCAAAATAGCAGAATAAACAGCAGTCGCCGAAAGCTGTGCTAGAAACTTTTTGAACGCAGCATTTTTAGGCTTAGTATGGAATCAAATAAGGCGAAAAGGTAAAAAGGGCAACTATAGGCATTCCCAAAATTCTGAAATTTCCAAATATAAAATTTACATGTGCCACCGTACTATTGTATATGAGTGTAAAAAATGTAGCAACTAAAATAAAAGTAAGTTAATTTGTACGTTTATTCTATAAAAGAAAGAATTAAAATCCCGGCAATAGGAAATAAACTATATTTTCTTCTTTAATCATTCATTGCCTTCTTTATCGTAACTTAGAGGGCAGTTGCAGAAATGAAATAAATTATTGTGCGGTAAAAATAGTCAGATCTTTGAGACTTATATTTTTGAGAGAATTTTAAACTGTCGTGTTGTGTAAAATATCATCTTCGGTTGATCGTTTGCAAACAAAATCTAATTTGTTTTTACAATAAATATAAATGTTTGTAATATAAAATTTTGGATTATATTTTATTTGGAATAACTGGCCGTGTGTTAAAACTGGTTTTTCTAAATTTATGCCAACATAACAATATGTTTGTTCTGGGTCTGGCGTCTACCTGGAGAACGTCTCCTGCCAGAATGCGTTGTGTCAACAGTTAAGTTCGGTGGAGGTGGAATTATGGTCTGGGGGTGTTTCTTTTGGTATAGGCTGGGACCTTTGGTCCCCATTCATGGTAAGCTAACCTCCGATGCCTACTGCACTATTTTGGATGACAATGTGCTTCCTACGTTGTGGCAGTTTTACGGGTTGGACCCCTGTTATTTTCAGGACGGCAATGCCAGTTGTCATGTTTGGACGTTAACCAAGGCTTGGTATGGTGCCAATGGAGTTCATTGAATGGACTGGCCTGCCCAGAGTCCAGACCGGAACCCTATCGAGAACCTCTGGCACGAGTTGCATCGCCGAATTCAGGGGTGCACTACCCGTGCAAAATCGGTGAAGGAACTTCTATGTCTTCTCCAAGCCGAGTGGAAGAAAATACCACTAGCTGTTATACAAAGATTTGTGGAAAGTATGCCTCGGAGGGTCCACGCTGTAATTACCTTTTGTGGAGGCTCTACTAACTATTGATTTTGAATAGTTTTCTTTTCTATCACAGGTGTCCAAATACTTATTATTAGTCAGTGTATTTGTTTTTAATTAAAATAATTAAGTTTTATTATATATTTAAAGTAAATACGTTGAAGTAAATACCATAAATTAATTTTCTTTGATGTTATTTATACAGTATCTACAAATCTAAATGCATTTTGGTCTTTACGTACATCTTGCGACAGTTAAGTATCCAGTTCTCTTCCGTTCTTCAAAATCTTGGGCATACGCAACATATCCACTTCAGTACTCTTATTTACCGTAAACCTTCATCTGTTTGCCTTCCACTATACTTCAAATTATATAATTCATGTCATTCGACTAAACAGAAGTCAGTTTCATTTTATTCCTTCGTTTTCCGTGCCCTTCAGTTTTGTTCTTTCAAATCGGCTGATGATCAAGAACTAAATTACTTAAGCGCAGTTGCTATTAACAGAGGCTTTTCACATAATATTATTGATGAAACGATTAAAACATTCTCATCTCAACCCATCAGAAAGTTCCCTCTCAGTTTAGAAGATTATAAGAATCCTACTGCCATTCCTTTCTTTCCATCGATTAGCTATAAAACTACACGTATTCTACAGAAATTCAACTTTCCGGTCTTTTTCCTTCTGTCAATAAAATTCGCACTTCCATACTTAAGGACCCCATTTCGGATACGAACTCCTGGGGTATAAACATAAATCTTTGCCAATGTGGTTTAATTTAGACTGGCCAAATTAAGAAAGCCTTAAAATTTCGAGCAATGGAACATGAGACGTGTGTTAGGAGAAAAAGGAACACATAAAGCCCCCACTGCTCAATACTGTTGGTCAGAAAAGGACATTTTCCATTTATCTGCAGCCCAAATTATTAAAAAAAAAATAAATTTTTAGCCAATTAGGTTTTCTAGGGACGTTTCACATTCATAAAATTCTTTCAATTATAGTTAACGAACTCAGTTTCAATCCCTCTTTACCCTCAGCTTTTAGAAAAATTATTTGGTAGTTGTTTTCATTTTTCGTTAAATGGTGCCAATCGCTTGACTTCCCTCCTCTCATTCCTGTCGCCTTGTCCTATCGCTGGCTTCTCTTTTGTCATTTGCACTCCTGCAGCTGAAGAAGTAGGTTCTATATTTAAACCTTCGAAACTTGTCCTCCAAATTTATGAATTCTATGCTGTTTATTGTTGCTTCAACAGTTACAATGATTATTATTCGGCGAGTTATTTTAACTCAAATTTATTCTTGTTTTATACTTTTATGCCTAAGCGGCAGAAATCCCAGCTGACATCACAGCACTCCACAGAACGGTAAAATTGTAGTCAATATGGCACAATATTGAAAGCAATACTCTTGCACCCATAAATTTGCAACCCCATACAGCGGTTCACAGTTAACATATGTTGGAATGACATTTCAAATGTGTAGAGCACAGTCTTGGAATGAAGCCATCTCGCGGGAGCGTTTAGTTAGTCTACTTTTGCATTATTTTCGATATAGCCTCCATGGATTAATACCTCACAGTAACATCAGACCGGGTTAAGACTGTTATACGCCCTAAGCGCTTAAAAGATTTTGGTACATAAAATCAAGTCAATTTTTCTTCGTTTTCTCTTTCTCTCTCTCTGTCTTGATTTAGCTGCATCATACATTCCACGGTAAAATTGGCAATGAGAAATTTTTGTGATGCCCTTTTTCCTGAGTCCCTATGTACCTTTTTGTGCCTCCCCTTCTGCTTGATGCCCTAAGCAAGTGCTTATTCAGCTTACTGGTTAATCCATTTCTAAATAGCCTGTTTATAAGAAAACTAACATCTTTTTCTCCTTTACCATTAAATGTGGTTTTTAAATAATCAAAAGAAGTATTTCCATGCATTTTTTAACTTCCATCCATTCCTCGGCAAAACGCACTAGACAGGTATACTTAATTTGCTTTACTAACATGAGAAGGCTTTATAAAGTATTTTCTCTCTCTTTCCAGCATGCCTTCGTGGTGTAACGCTAGCGCACTCGGCACGTAATCGACAAGTTAGAGTCTCCCGGCGATGGCACTGAACATTTTTCATGTTTCTTCTTTCAAAACAACTTAATGACTCTACAAATGGCCCTCGAACTAAAAGGTGATGGACAATAATTCATCCCTATCTGGATTTCCGCGAACGAGGCCTTTAATCCCTAGTTGCCTTTTAAAAAGGGGGAGTATAAAAGGTATTTTCTCCCTCCTTTTCCAGCATGCCTTCGCGGTGTAACGATAATACACTCGGCGCGTATTTGAGAGGTCGAATCCCAGCGAGGGCCTTGCACATTTGTTTCCTGCTTCAAAAATTTTGTTTCCTGCTTCAAAATAACCTAATAACTGTATAACGTTTTTGTAGAATGGTATTTTTGTATTGATAAGAAATGAACTCACCAAAGCTAGTTCGTCTGTCTGTGGTTTCTTCCGAGGATCGATAATGTTGGAACCATCATCCACTATTTCACCATCCACGCACTGGTAAAAGGGTACACACACACAGTCTTCAGTCGGTACGCCTGGCTCCGAATAGTCTAGTTCATAATCATCCTGGCAGCTGACTAAAGTGATTATAAGAAGCAAGAAAATGCTCCTCATCGTTACGAAATGTGCGAAACTGAAAGAAAATATTTAGTGGATCAATTGACATAAATTTAATAAACTCTGTATCTTATCGCCAAACAAGGAATAATGTAAAAGATTAATTTCTAGGAGATAAATATTCAAATTCACAATTGTTGATGAAGAAACGGTAAATTTTAACCGCCCAGGCACTCCTCTGTAAAATAAACAAGAGCCAGGGAGCAGTTCTCCGTTTATCAGTACATTGAATTAAAATAAAGATAAGATGAGACAACTTAGAACACAGCATTTACCTTTCTGTCCATGTAAAATTTTTAAATGGGTCAATTTCTTACAGGTAAGCGCAAGAAAAGTGTAATTTTGCTTTTGAAAAAGATACCAATGGTAAAGCAGATTTACCTATGAAACGAAAGAAAACAAGCAATTGAATTCAACATAAAATGCGATAGAAGTAATATTTTTTAAATAAACGGGAACATTCAAACTTTATTTGAAGTTAATTTTGACTGAAGAAAGGTCATTGCGTCTTAAGGAGCGCAGCTGGCCAACTGTTCATTAAATGCAAAAATGTTGTGCAAGTATAATGAACAACGTTAAAATGAAGCAAGAGACATCAAGCTTGAGGAGAGAAGCAAAAATATTGAGTATTGAAATTAGAATAATTAACAAAGAAGAAATATTTTGATGAAGACAACATGGAAATCTAAATCGCCTTTTGAGAAAGTAGTTTAGATATTGCACTCAGAAAGATATTTTAATGAACGCCAAAAGACAAAAAATGGGATCATGGAATATTTAATAAATTATGTTTTTCAGGCATAAGATTAATGTTTTTCAATGAGAATAGTTTAATTTAAATTAACAAATCTCCCACTAATAACCACTGTTGGTCTCTCTGTTATTTATTTAAATTTGCTCCTGTTAAAAATTTTAACATAACATGAATGCTTTCAATTCGTGTCGCATTTAATTAACAGTTTTGATTCCAATTTTTATAGTAAAATAGCATGTTAGCACTTTATATTCATTAATTTGTTTTCCCCTTTTTGCTACAGTAGTCGGATAAAGTCTTTTTGCTACAGTAGATGGATAAAGACTTTTCGGATAAAGTCAGTGTCTTCGTCCTATCGTGTTTGCGTTGATGCACACGAAAAGAGGAAATTGTTTCCTCTGATAACAGTTGACTTGATCTGTCCCTTGAATGTGTCCCTTGTGTCTTTTTAAGTGAAATTAACATGAGAAAATATATTTTGTCATTTATTAAAATTGACAAGCATTTCTCACATTTTTTACATAAAAATTTGTATAATTATGTCGTAAGAAGAAGGAAAGTATAGGTATGTCGTAGTTCTCTTTAGAGTCTCTTAAGGAGGAGAAAAGTGTGCAATAAAATAATATATAATTTTCTAAAATAATTAATATTCGAAAAAGAAAAAAATATATCGAAACAGTATTTGGTATAATTAACCAAGATTAGGAAAGTAATTTTTGAAAGTAAGTTAGATGGTAATTTCAAACTATGAAACCAGAAAATTTAAGGTCTTCGAATTCTTTTAATGCAAAGCATTTTTAGTTGTCCTATTAAATCGACCATGTGTAATATTGAAAATTGTTAATTCCGTATTTCTATAAAAATCTTCGCTTACAGTTATAATTTTACTTCTTTTAAAGGCAACCGATATTGATAATATTCAGCTTTATTCACTTAAAACGGGAGGGGGGGGGAATTTGAAATCTTTCAAATTTTATATAACAGTCCAAAGGGGCGTTTTCTTAACTTTTCGTGTGTTACCTTTATTTATTTAATATCATGTTCTTCGCACTTAAACTATAAAATTCAATTCAACTGCAATATCGCAAAATAATTATAAAATGAGCATACCTTTAGAATTTCCAATACACAGTTTCGCGCGCTGGAGATAATGGTTTTTTTTTTCCCTCGTACAGTGTTGCCATTCTTTGCTTTGAAATCGTTGAGACTGTTAATCAAAATTTCTTTAATGTCTGACAAAATATGAAATAGTTAATAAAATAAATTCCAAATTAGAGCTTCCAGATGCCCATATTCGGTGGAGGATGACATTATTCAAAATTTATGGCTCTAGGTACCGTTGTTTTATCACAATGCAAGAAATATCCATACATTCATGCAGTTTCTTCATTATTTAATTTCTTTAAATATAATACAGGGCTTTAATATTTGGTGGCAACAGTTTGAAAAGTGAATCAAAGTGCCAAAACGAAATTAATAGTCCTTCTAGGTTAACGCCCTTTGGGTTAAAAAAAAAGAATACACTTGTGGCGTTTCATTTAAGTTTTATGAACAGTTAAGATTTTGATTCTTTCCTTTATGCCTAATGCCTTTCACTCAGCCCAAAGAATTATGCAGATTTTAGGGCAAATGGAGTATTTTAAATTGAGAGGAAGAATCGTAACCGGCACGACTTAGGCTGTTTGCCTCCGGCTTTAGCTTGCCTGTCTGAGAGGAAGCAGCTGATTAAATTAAACATTAACGTCACACATTCGGTATGGGTTTGGTAAGTGTTGATCATTAATAGAATTTGTCCGATCAAGTTGGTATTGTAGCTTTACGTAGGATCTCTAGAGTTCTAGCCAGGTAATTTATTACAAATTTCCAGCTAGCAGCTTTACTCAAGGAGACTTACATTTTGTGTAGTATTACTTTAACTCATCAGCGGTGAGGGGAAAAGGTCATCTTTTACCTTTTGTATAATCTCTTGTTGCCACAGTTAGTTTCAGCAAAGAGCGATAACTTGCCATCACATCGTAACTTTCGAGGGAGAATTGTTGGTAAACATAATTAATTAGCTAGTAAATCACCCCTTCATCATTATTCACTAATGTTCAAAATTAAGCAATAAAAGAAACATATTCGGCGAAAGAAATAAGCATAGCTATAAAGTTTTCATACATAACAGGTACAGGTTAAAGCAAGACCGCACCTATGCATCCATCTAGGTATATTAGGTTATGCCAGGTCTTGCTGACTAGCTTCCGCCCCGGGTGGAATTCTGAGGAAGAACACTCGGCAGGCGATCGGAGGATTTCTCACTCCTCTTTCCCTCTCACCAAACTCTCGAGAGAATTTCAGCTCGCCGTGTATTTTGAGAGCCACCTTACCCCACAGACATTGTACGCTTTCAAAAATGCTTTCTTGGTAATTCGAACCCGGGCCCTTCGTTACGGCAATCAGTGACACTAACCACTATCCCGTATGAGCGGCTTGCATTCGTAGAAGAAGTATGTGAGCATAAACTAAACTGCAGAAAAAAAAAAAATGCATACCATCATATTCAAGGAAATTTGTTATGTATAAA
The DNA here is from genome assembly GCF_044657685.1 of Stegodyphus dumicola. Lineage (NCBI taxonomy): Eukaryota > Metazoa > Arthropoda > Arachnida > Araneae > Eresidae > Stegodyphus > Stegodyphus dumicola. The sequence continues at coordinate 126,432,175 of NC_140771.1, read as the reverse complement.
AACGGTCTGCATTCTGCACAATCTGAATCTGTGCTTTACGCACTTCAGAAGGAAAATCGAACTAACGAAATTTTGAATAATGAGTAAATGACATCAGCGGAATGACGCCAGGCATTGGGAAATAATAGGATATCTCGAAAGAGGTGAAGAATAGTCGAAAGCAGCGAACGTCTTAAATATTAGTCCCATTTTGGGGGAACTAGTATCAAAGCGAAGCAATTGTGTCGCGAATACCAGTTGGTGGAGGTACAAGGGTCACAAACATTCAAGATGAGTGCTTTCTAGTCTGTCGGCATAGCTACAGGTCAGAAACTGTATATTAACTTAATTTTAACCTCGCAGCGTCGTCAAGAGCTGGATTCTTTGAAAATTCTTTACAGCTATCTACATGAATATCATCTGCAGGAAAGACATTGGTTTGTATTCTTATGATACCCTCGCGCAAATGGTCCTTTTACACTAATCTCGAGATCATCTTAATTGTATTTTACCCAGGAGAGTACTTGAAATGCTATGGATGAATCATGGTTTAGCATACAGAGTAATTCCCGACGGTTATCGGACTGGAGAATGCCTATAATTCATTATCACGCTAGTAAGATCAGCGAAATGCACACATACAGAGGCAGTGGTTTAATGGTTTGGGTAGAGATTAGCATCTTTTGTCGGAATGATCTTCCCATCTTCTGACGCACTGCTGTGACTGTAATATAATATATAAATTTATATTCTTGCTCACGGCCAGAGTCTAAAAGCCACATTTTTATCAGTTACAAGTAATGTGAAAAAAAAATTAAGTGAATTCCTAATTAGGTCAGCAAAGAAAAAATTTATTTTTGTTACTTTTTATTAACATTTTTCGTTTTTAATTTATGAAGCTGATGGTGGTCCATAATTTCTCATTCTATTCATCTCTTGTAACGGTTCATTATTGCAAAGAGCCTTTCCAGTGAGTTTCGAGCAGTCCAGTTCTTTAATTAATATTTCATCTAATGATTTTACACAATTCAGTGATACATACACTGATTTCCTTTCTCTAATCGTCGCTTGCCTTGTGTTGTAGTTTCTTTTCGCCTTCTCCGTTTGTAAAGAAAGGGACATTTTAAAGTACATTTTAAACATATATTATTATCACGTTAACATAGAAATATGGGGAGAATTTTCGCTACATAATGGGACATTACATCCGCTTCCTCCAGCTCTATAAAACTACAATTCTTTAATTCGATACACTTTAAAAATCTTTAGAACTCTGTCTTACTGTTGCCACTTATTTTTGTTAAATATTACAATCTCATTTATCACAGTCATGTACTATTATTTATAAGATGTTATAAAATTAATTTTAACAGCACATGTGAATTCCTAATAAACGGTCATTATTTGTAATTAAAAAACAGCATATCTTTAGTTCCTATAAACAGGAATAAATAAGTAGGAATTGACTTTAATATGTGAAAAAGCTGTATTTTACTACCAGTTTAAAAAAATGTATTTGAACTTGAGTGGATGCATAAAAAGTATTTTATTAACGATTGAAAATTTGAACAAGGTATAGGGACAGTGGGAGCTAATAGTAGGAATTTAATAATGCGCGAGTTCCTGGGGTTCTCACTGTCGGTCAGTATTTGAGAAAAATTGCTTCATAGTGGAACGGTCATTGAGATCACCCGACTGAATCGTAATAAGCACACATGAATATGCTTGAAAAATATTGAATTTTTCTGTGTGCTAACTTCATTCTAACTTTATGAGTAAAGACTATATCTGCTCCGTGAATGGAAGCAGATACCTCATACTTTTATAGATGATCTTATTTTTGGCAAGAATGGATGGTGTAGGGCACGTGTTTTAAGTAGAGATCATCACATGCCATATTAGATCTCCACTAAAATTGCCACTCAAAATCTTACGTTTTCATTTATTATTATTACTATTTAATTATTTTTCAGTCATTTTCTTTCCTTTTACCATGCTGTCGATTATATCTCATGATCTGTGTTAATTTCTAACAAAATCCGAATGAATTCTATTCGTTTTCAATTTTTTCCCGTTTGTTGCTTACATATTGGACATGACCGAGTTTCCACATTGTTGTTGTTATGCTTTGAGAAGAAAAATAGTTTTCTTTATTGCATATAGCACATATACGGCCATTTTTAACTTTCCAAGGTGAAGTGCCAAGGTAATAGAAGTACCCTTGTTTTATTCCTAAAAAAAAAAAAAAAAAAAAAAAAAAAAAAAAGATAGCACATTTGTTTGTAAATTCGTACTTATTTCAAAACACAAAACATTCATGCACATAGCTTCTTGTCAATCCGCTCTTCAGATGTTTTTAATTTACGACTATAGTAAACGGGGTATTTCGCCATGTTTTGCAATTTAAAGGAGAAGTTTTGTTTATTTAATTGTACTTATCTTCGTGTATAAAATGCATTATGCAGCCTTTGTATGCATTCGAAAGTGAGGTACAATGCAATATTTCTTGTTTCTTCTTTGTGATTAAAATAAATTTGTAATTCTTCTTCTTCTTAAAGAAAAGAATGGCTTGTCTATTTCTCACGTTTGGCAATGCTTTGGTCACTAACTAATTAAAATTATGTGCTGGATGGTTTTTATCAGCGAATTATATATTAAGTGCTTTGAAAACTTTATCGGATTTCAAAGAATTCAGCAAACTGAAAGTTTTGTTCCGTGAGAGAGCTTTAGTGATGTAAAGCGTTATTTTTTTAGCTACTTTAAAATATATATCCTGCATCTTACGTAACAAAATAATATTTTTAATGTAATAGAAAAAAAGACTGCTGAAGAAAATAAAATTGGATATCTACAAAGTCTTAGGACAGAACAATATATCCATCAATGTTTGGGAGAAGTGGTTTGAAAAATTAAGGAAGACAAATCGGATATTAATCACATGCGGCCTCAGGAAAACCCAAATAATTTGGCAGCGATAATTATACAAAATTTCTTAATGAAGACTTGTTTCAAACTTCCGAAGACTTAGAAATTGAATAAGCATAGTTTTATATTGCTAATGAAATAAACATACGTTAAAGAAGATTTGTAAGAATACACTAAAAATTACTTTCTGTTTAAGGTTTAGAAAATAATTTATAATTATTTCCTGCACTATATTTGTTCAATTCTGTGAATTTAAAATTAAAATAACTTTCACTGGTAATAACAGAAAATAAACATCGAGCAACAAATAAGGGAAACATATTTATTTTTTACCGGAATGACAACTTGTTCTAAGGATTTTAATGTCAAAATTGTAATAGTAGTTCTTTTTAAGATGGAGTATTTATATGTTTCAAAAGTCTAAATAAAATTTATTAATGTTATTAAACATGGATTTTTATTATGAAAACCAACAGTATTTGCTTTATTTCAATAAAGTGAGGGAAGATGAAATTCATCTCAGCAGAATGAAAAGAAACAATGAAATCTTATTACATTATTTAATGATGATTGGACAATGTTCATGCAAATTATTTTTTTACACTTAAAAAATTAAACAGAGAAATTTTCTTTCAGCTCAGAGTAAATCGTACTGCCATATGTCTCAACTTTATTGTCTCAACATTATTTTGTCCAATATCATTTCAAAATAGTGTTATACAACGATATTTTATTAAAGTACGCCTTAATCCATAACGTACAGATTTCTGTTTTCTAACACATGAACTGTAAATGCAAGTTGTACCCTGCATTTTTTATTACAAACTAGCCGCTATGCGGCCAGCCTTCGTCTGGCTTTTAAACGTACCGGAAAAATGCCTAGAAGACACACCTGGGACCGATGGTCGCGTAAGTTCTTCCAAATTTTTTCTCTTTGTTAAGATTCCAATCCCCCCTTGCATACGGCCCTGATGTAGCTTCAGAAAAACATATACATCTTAAATTTTTAGCAAACTGATTGCATGAGATGTGCATTAAACATTTGTTAAAGCATAAATTTATATCCTCCTTCTTAACCACCACCACAACTACATAAAAATTATATAAAAATTCTACAATAAAATTATAATTTTTTAAACAGTCTCTTACTCGATAGTTTGAATGATTCTTTTTCTGAAATATTGAAATGTTATGATACTTTAGGAATCTTCCGAGAAAATGTGTCAGCAGTCACATCGCAGCCATTTAACTTGCATTTAACTAAGCAGTATCCCTTAATACAAATAATTAATTATTCTAATAAATAAATTAACCAACTTCCCTTTGCAAAATCTTGAGAACTCAAATGGTATAAAGGAGGTTAAGAACTTTGTTTCCTAAAAAAAATCACTCAAAACTTTTCAATATCTTAAAAACAGTGAAATAAGCAATAAATAAAAGAATACACAAAACAAAAAATTCTGAAAAGCAAAGTATAATTAATGATATTTTATCTTATACTTTCAAGAGAAAAAAATTACAATGAAATAAGCTATATCCCTTAATACAAATATTAATTATCCTAATAAAAAATTAACCAACTTTCCGTTGAAGAAAAAAAAAAAAAAAAAAAAAATCATGCAAAACTTTTCAATATCTTACAAACAGCGAAATAAGCAAAAAATAACATGAAAGAAACTAAAAAAAAAAATTCCGGGCAGAATTTTACTCTGCAGAACAACTTTATAAAAAAAAATCAATAAAAATGTATTATATTATATATATAAAAAATGACAATGAAATATGCCAATCTCTTAAAAACAGAGAGATAAGAAATATGATGAAAAATTGTAGCCAAACCCATATTTCTAAAAAAATGAAACTATTCAAATGATGCGATTTCATCAAAAATCTATCAACAACAATAAGAAAGGAAAATTGTTGCCAAAATCACATTTTTAAAGATGTGAGATGTCAGAAGTGTACTCGGAAGCTTCATTTAAAAAAAATTTTAAAAATACAAAATATTATCATTTTTCCAAAACTCTTTTTGTAAAAGCAGTTGCAAGGATGAAAGTTTAACGTGTCCCAAAATTAAAGAAAAATAAACTGTACATTTTAAAAAATAAACTTAAAAAAAAAAAAAAAAAAAAAAAAAAAAAATTTCCCGTTGAAAAGGTGTTAAGTTCAATTTGTTAAATAAATTCGTATTTAATCGATTTATTGAAACTCGACATTTATTTTAAGTTCGTAAAATAGCTAAGTGCCTACATTTCATGACGATGTGAAAATGGAGTGTGTAGAGTAAAATCTCGCTTTCCTATAGCCCATTATGTTTCAAAATGACGCGATTTCGTTACAAAACATAAAATAAAAAAATTCGAATTCGAACTTTGAAAACATCGCTTCGAGGTGCACTGGCTCTTGTCTAAATGCACCTTATACCAAATTTCGTAGCCGTGGGTTTATTAGCTTACGCACAGCGCGAATTAAGGACACACACACAGACAGACTCTTTCTTTTATTATATGTAGAGATAGAGAAAAAGACTGCGAACAATTGAAAAAGAAAAAAACTTCACAGTAAGTTGCCCATTGTATTTTCTAGTTATGTTAGTTTGAATTGCAAAGCATAATTGCAGTTCAGATTGACATATGTTTTCACATGTGTCTGTGAAAATGTCTATTTTATATATTTTTTTTTTAATTCTTCACCATATCACTTTGAACTTAGACCATTCATTTCAAACACATCAATGGTATATATTCAAATGACGTCGAAAACCACACTCGCAAAAGGAAAAAAATGAAATAATTTTTTTTTCACTTGAAAATACAATAGAAAAATTTCTATATGTGACAGACTGACGTGAAATTACAAAAGCACATAATTGCAGGGAAGGGTGATTTGACAGTGTGCAATTCATTTATCGCTTAAAATCTGAAGACAGGCAGGTCAAATATTGTATCAAAGCACGTAAGGAATGCTTTGTATGGCCTTCATATAACACATTACATTCTAAGGGAAAACTAGCTTGAATTTGCATAATGTTTTGGAAGATTTGAGATAAGCCTCACTCACAGCCAGCAATTTCTGCCACCGAGGACTGAATTCTTAAGAGAATTACCAGTCGTTAGTAATTTAATTCAATCTTTGATAATCTTATAAATGCTGAGATGAACTTAGTACATGCACGAAAAGCCTTCAGATTTTTCTGATAACTTAAAACTTTAATACAAATACCTCTTCATCTTGTACTATATAAAGCCTAAAAGAGCAAAATGAATTAATATATCCATCATTCGACAATTTTTAGAAAATTCCAGAGCTTTCAATTTGTACAAAATTAGGATTTGAAAATGAAAAATAAATAAAAAATGAAACCGTAATTTTAATAGAATATTATAATATTTATGACATTAAAATATAAATACGAAAATTAGAGCGTTATAAAATGTTGAGATTTGATGTAATGTATCAAAGTAAGTAGTGCGGATGTGAAAGTTTTTTTTATTCTTGGTATTCTGTGAAAAAAGCTTGAAAATCTTCTTCGAAGAACCATGATTATAATTTGGACTTTTTAAGAAGAAGGACATCTTCCAAACCTCAAATTTCAATAGGACCCTAAAAACTTGGATTATTCTTAAAAAATATATCCTACATTTTTAAAAATTATTTCATTTCACATTTTTTATTTCAAAATTTCATGACTTCTATTCCTATACTATTAATTTTCTAACGCCTTTCCTGTAAAAGATTCTTTGAATACACAAGTTAAAAATATGGAAATCCAAATTATAATTTTAATTTGAAATAATCCTCAAATTCTCTATTTTTAATTTGGTTATGTTCTCCTATTTGTCTTAAAAATAGTAACTGTTTATAATAATAACAATCTCTGAATTGCGGCACTTCAAAACTAATCGCTATTAAATGAATGCCGTATGAAGTTAATGGCGCAAACAGTTATATAACGCTTCAGCCAATAACTTCAAATATGAGAATTGAAATTTGAACAACCAGTAGGAGTTTAAGCTTAATCAAAAGCAAATCCTTCTGAACTAAACTTTTATTTTAGACACGTCACATTCGCTTTTCGCTTCTCTAGATCACTTCTCTGTTCTGGATCACTATCACTCTCAATGTAACGACCCATCTGATAAAAATCGCATTTCAAAGTTCTCTTGAAATAAGTAAGCATATTTTAGTGCATTTATACCTCATCACAGAAAACACAAACAATTAGAAATAGAAAAACTTATTTTTCATGGAACTAGAGGATCGTGGGCACCACACCATAAATTTCCTAAATGTTTTCCTATACTTCATAAATAAAAGCGAGTAAAATATAATATTTTTTAAGAATGGGTGAAAAATTCATATAAAAATAAGTGTTATTAAAGGAAAATAACATTTCATTACTCATTGATAACTACATTGCTCAATCTTAAATGTAGGGAAAATTTAAATTCTATAAAACTAAACTTCCTTACTCAAATGTTAAGTAGGTTTTACAACATGTGGATGAAGGGATAACCTACAGATTAGGTTTTACAACTTGTGGATGAAGGGATAACCTAGATTAAGAAAAAGCATTATGTCTTTCATAGGCATTGCCGGAAATGAATTGAGTATAAAACTATAATAGACTTGGGGCCGGACATATAAGATAACTACTTTACGTTTAATGAAAGCAAAAAAATGAAGTTTTCGTAACAGACTTTCGCAATGGATTTCATTAGGCAGAATTTATGAATGAAAATTCCTTCCCCAAAAATGTACTGATATAGCTGAAACAACACTTTTACAAAGAATTAAAACTTTTGAGGATTATATTGCAATTGAAGAAACTTTCAGTGTTTACAGAATTTCTTTGAAATTATTTAGTGGCAGAATCGCTAAATTTTGGACATGGAAGTACAAGTAATTTTTCAATTGGAGAGAAAGAAAGAATAACTATCTCTGTTAGTAAAAATAGTAAATGAGATGCAACAAAAATGATGCCGAAAAAAAAATAGTAACTGAGATGTAACAAAAAAATGACTTAAGATGCAGCAAATGCAAGTAAAGTGCTGCGAAATCTTTACCGAAGCAAATGCAAGTTAATATTTTACGTTATCTAGCACTTCAGAGAATGAAATAAATTGAGGAAATTACCTGAAAGAACTCAGCGTAAGTGATTTCATTAAAAAAAATTAATTTTTGCATACGAATTAGTTTTGATATCTACTATAAAAACTTTACTGAACTATAGGTATAAAAATAAAGAAAGTGTTAATGTGAACATCTGATCTATCAGCATCAGAAAATGAAGAGTTGTACTAGCTGAATGATTTCGAAATCAACGGGCGAAGAAAAACAATAGTCATAAAAAGGAAATTGATAAGGAACAGGGAAGTGAAACAATACAATAATAATGATGATGCTTTCAAAACTCTTCTTAGAAGGGCTAAAAGAATGGATTGATGTAGTTATAATACATATCAAATAGCTGCTTGTTAAGTTGTCCATTAATTTAACCACAGTATATCCCTGAATTTAGCACACAAACCTAAACAGAAGAAAAAAGTGCTGCAAAATAAAAGATTTATGCACGTATAAAAGATAATAACTAATTCTGTATGTTTAAGATATTAATAAATATTATATGTTATGTATAAAATTCTAAATAAATATTATTTGTTCTGTGGTGTTTTTTAGTTGCTACTGTTCGTAACTTATTTATTAGTTTTCGATTTAAAATACTCTGTCAGTCGTCATGGTCCACCAGTTACTGAGCGAATAAGACTGGTCTACTCATCATAGAGTAGCTGAACATTGATATTTATACCACGGATTTAAATCTTGGTGAATGGTTTGGCTGCACGGTCATTTTGGAAATTTTCAAGCGACAAGAATTTAAAAATTCACGGTTATCTTCATAATGTTTTATTCAAACTCATATTCTAAGTAACTTATTCGTTCCCGATACAGAGCTAAAATGTATGACAAGAAGATCCCAAAACTTCGCATTTTTCCTATATTTATCGCTTTTCCCTAATATGTAACATAAATACGAGCCAGTTACTGTAAGAATCCCCCATGAATCCTCCTCCACCTTCCTTTAAGCAGATTTCGTGTGCTTTGCTAGAATACAAGTAACCGAAATCTATATATTACGAAGTAAGAATTTCAAGTCACAGTTATCAACTATGAAATGTGAAAGGTAAAATAAATTCGAAAATATAATTCTATTTTTTGTGAAGTTTATTTAATTTAACCAGTTATTTTGTGTTTGAAATCTTTGCGTTTTCCAGTCAGAATGCAAATTAATTCACGTGTATATGAATGAGGGTTTGAGACTGTTAGAGAGTGTTCTATCCCTTGAAGGGCACGTTACTAGGTTTGCTTTTTCGATAAGAGCTCCCGTCTTCGGCCTTGCATTATACTTGCCGATAGTTAAATTTACGCCGATGAAGTCCGAGTCAACTTCGCGATAAATTACTCTATGTAGTTTTTGGCTATTAGTATTTAAAGTTAGCTTTATCTTTGAATTTCTACTTTGAGTTGTCGCCATAAATGCTGGCGGATTTGTAAGCACCAGATGTGCTTTCTGTTCAACTTACTGGGTTTTCAATACAAGGGTTGTTTATACCCTTTCCGAGTCTCTGTTGTATTTTCAGACACAGCGATAATTTGCTTTACGTCTGTGAAAGGTTTGCTCACAGTTTAGAGCAGCGAAAAACTTCAAACCTTAACAACTTCTCTGTTTCACTTTGCTTAATTCGACTAACGTGAATACAAGACAGTTTCTCCTAGAGAGCGCTCCACGAAGGCATTCTTTTCCTTAGGAAGAGAGAACGTTGGTTGCATTCGATCTCCGCATAGGTGTCCTGCACCTGGTGTGATGATTTGGGCAGCCATTGGGTAGACGACACGCATATCTCTAGTTCGGATCCGTATCGATGATAATTTAAACGCAGATCGGTACATTTTTTACATCTGACGTCCAGTGGTTGTGCCCTATCTTCGAGGACTACCAAACGCCATCTTCCAACATGATAATGTAAGCAAACATGTTGCACATCGTGTTTTGACTTTCCTCGATACACAGGGCTGCCCTGGACTACGTGAACTCCAGATCTGTCACCCACTGGAAACATCTGTTCATGGGTTGCTGAAAGAGTGGCCCACTACTCCTCTCCAGCCAATACGGTTGATGAAGTGGGGTTGATGATACAGTTGATGATTTAAAGCAGCATGGAATGAATTGCCCGTTTCTGTCATCCAAGTCCAGTTCGACTCCATGCCTAACCGGGTAAAGGGCGTTTTTGCTGCCAGGGGTGCAAGATGCTACTACTAATTTCGCACTCCTGTAAACCCCTAAACTGCTTACAAATTTAGCCATTTTGTCTTCATGCCATACTGTTTACTTATAATAAATATCCTTTTTTATATTTGCTTTCCTTCATTGTGTTGCAATTTTAACGGCCAGCATTGTAGATTTCGGAAATGTAATGTTTCAAAAATGCTATTTGACATTACAATTTACATTAAAGTGTACGACGACTGGGATAGATAAACATTTTAGATGTCCAATAATAAACAATAATATCGTCTTTTCACATGAGTCCCGGTTTACTTCATGTATATATTGTACTTAAACAGATTTTCTTTATTAAATCTTTCTTAATTTAGATTAAAGAATTTACGTTAATGTAACTTTAGAAACCTTTGAAGTATTTTAGAATTCTAGAAAAGCTAAGGTGTACACAAGAAGGTAACATAAAGTTCAAAGCTTATGTTATTCGTCATTAGGTTAGTACTTAAGACTGGAACTTTATTACTGAATTATTTTACAGTAGAGCAGTTTTCACATGGAAACAGGTAGAAAGTAATACCACAGTTAACTGAATACAAAAAGTAACGTAACAACACAAGAGGAAATTTTTAAAAGATACTGATTTTAAAATATATTTGCTTTTCACATATTACACTTCTGCAAGTTTCAGTTCTCAACATCTCACGTATCAAGATCGTTTCAAAATTTGCCAAATGTGCACCTTATTGCCGTTCAGATTCGTTTTTACTTATATCCTCTCCAGGCGATTATTCTGAATATTACTTTTGATTTGATAAAATCATTTTTGCTCAACAGTGTAACTGTAACAAGGTGGGGATTTTGATGCAACACACTACATGTAACTGGTGTAAAGCTAACAGAGAATACGTGTTATCTACAACTTTGTCATTTCATCTGCATCAAAAATCCAACTTCATACTTCAGTACGTTAAAGCGTCTGGAAGGTCTAAAATTAACCAACCTAGTTCTATTTATGATTTTTCTTTCATTCTTACGTACGAGAAAGTTTCTCTTGAAAAGCTCTCCACAAAGACAAACCTAATTGTAGGCAGTTAGCTACACGTGCTTAAAACAACTAACGAACAGATCTTTTATTTTTTTCATTTAACCACTTCACCTACCTTACACTTTCCAAAAGATGCAAATTAATAGGACAGTATTCAAGTGGTATGGATGCGGAAAAATTTGATAAATATTAGTTGGCTATTAAACCCGCTCGACGACAATTCGTAGTCCACAGCCGATAAGTAAGCTTCGTATTTCAGTGCTTGGAAGTTGTCCTTTCTATTAGGAGAGATTCCAGTTTAAAATGAATAAGAAATTATAGAAGGCTTAACGTTATTTAACTATCTACCTGTAGAATAAGTTCTGAGTTCTTGTGAACGTAAAACAAATAAACCCAACTGTTGTTATCTGTGGTTAAGACAATAACGCAAATTAATATCATTAGTGTTCGAAGGTTGCATTCAGCAATTATTCATAAAAGCCTCTTCCCTACTGTGCATTTAAACAGTCCATTGTTACATTTTAAAACTCTTTTTCTGTTTTTAATAGCCCAAAAGGGATATGAGTCTCTAAATGCGGTTTTGCGTTATTTCACTTTAATGCTCCACTTCACTTTTCATTCAAATCTATTGCCCTTCGGCAAAATGTAGAACATTTATCTTTCAAGTTTAATCTGTCTGTTATTGATGAACAAAATAAGCTATTTAAAATCAATACATGCATTTCTTAAGAATAGTATTTTTTTTTTTTTTTTACTTTTGAATTGATCCAGTTAAGTAAAAATGCATTAAATTCATGATATACATGATTAAAAACATGAACCATATTTATAGAATTACATTGTACATTTTCCATTTTTTAAATATACAGAATATTTATAACGTTTAAATGTTAGTTCTATATGCATATTTACTTAATAGCCTATAAAATGTTTTGCTGTTCCACCTGGGCCATGTCTATCGAAAATCTCTGTTGATTAAGTCTTATTAAACTTTAAAAAGCTCTTCTAAGTTTTAGGCAATCGTTAAAATCCAAGTTCTTTCAGATTTCAGCGGGAAAAAAAGAAAAAAGTGAAAAATATGATTTCTTTCAGATTTTGTTTGGGGGGGGGGGAACGGCCCTGCTTAAACATTTGCATTTATCATATGTTCCATCAAAACGCGTTCTTCTGTCCCGGTATTGAGTACCATCGACAAAGCAGTGTCACTGAATTCTTAACAGTTGCATCTGAAATTCGTGTAATAAAAAATTCCTTATTTCAATATTGGCTTATACTTTCGAGATGATTTTGCTGTATGGGCTCACCAGCGGCTGAGGTATACAGGTAGTTCGACACGGTAACCGGAAAAATTGCCCATAGGAAAAACGCTTACAGGAAAAATGCTTACTTAGAAATATGCTCACACGGAAAAAAGCTTACATAGATATATGCTCACATGGAAATAAGCCCACTGATAAATAAAATACGTAGAAATAACCTTAGATTAATCAATTAATAATTAATCGATTTGAACATTGTACACATACTTAAATTGTTCAAAGAAAAATTATTTAAATTATATGATATATATATATATATATCAAAAACTGTATAACTTATGTGTAGATTCAGTTGCTATCTAAGATTAATAAATGAGCTGTTTTGAATTAGGAAAAGAAGAGATAGAGGGAAGAAAAATGAAACAAAATATACAGTGAGAAATTATTACAATTTTAATTGTTAAAAAATAAAATAATAGTAAATATACGTTACACAATTTATAATATAAACATTTGGAAGAATAAGCAAACATAAATAATTATTTAAATTAAGTAAAATACTTTATTATATATAAATCATAAATATATATTTCAAAAAGTTATAAACACATAAACGTGATGAATATTAGTTAATATATGTAAATATCTAATTTTATCATCAATTTCATCATAGTTTCTTACATGATTCGCGATTACCAAATTTAAATTTGGTAGGGTACGAACTGCGCCAAATTTGATCGAAAATCCTCGTCCCCCACTTTTCTAATCCACGAACTGCGCGACGTTTCCTGTTCCCTATTTCTTTACCAAGAAGATTGGGTGCTACAAAAAGTTATTTATCGCCATTAATAGGACATTCTATTGACACTGCAAGCCTTTATTTTCGTTTATCAATATTGTAAAAATTGTGCATGCAAAACAAATATTAATTTAAAGTCTGGCATGTGCTAAAGTAAAAATAAATTTCCTTTACACTCATTTTAAAGTTTTATGATGCTTAAAGGAATGATGAGCCAGATCTTTTTTATTCTCTGTAAGAATTAAAAACTTTCCAAGTTGTAGATTTTAATCGCTGATTTATATATATATATATATATATATATATAAGTTTGGAATAGTAAAATTGATAGATTAATGACATACACAAAACTGATACATAAGCAACGTATCAAATACCGGATTTGTAGGTCACCTTAAATAAGTTTCTTGTCTAGATAAATATTAACAAATCTCCTTAGATAGCAGAATGGTTTTAACTTTTAAATTTACCATTTTAGGTAAACAGTTCTAATTTAATTAAAAACATTCTCTTCATTAAATCTAAAAATTGGACTTCTCAAGTCGTTCTAAATTCACACTAATATTGTTGCAATATATTCCCGTATTAAGCTTTCCATTTTTAATCATTGAAGTTATTTTAAGGTTATTTAACTTTGTTACAAATTCCATATTTTAATACTAGAAACGTTTAAATATTTATTCTGTTTTCCACTTGATGTACTTTGGCATACATTTAATTTCTAATACATATTTAATTAATAAATTAATAATTATGAGCGTCAGCAGAATTTTCATAATTAACGAAAAAAAAAATCAAACTCCCTTATATTCATATCCTGGGATTTTCAGTTCCCTTTTAATCCATTCCTTTTTCACATATTGTTGCACTGTACTCAAGTTTTCATGTATGTAGAATTTATATACTTTGTATTGTATTTATGTCAATTTATATTTAAGTGATAATTTTTACAAATTCTTGCATCACAACTCTAGTAATAGCAGATGTTTCTAACACCTTAGCAAAGTTTAATCTTCAGCATGTAGTTTATTTTCCAACCTAGTTTCAGGCTGAATTATTTGTAAAATTAATTACTTGAAATTTAATGAAAATATAAACACTTTTTAAATTTATTCTTTAAAAATATTGCAAAAATTTTCACCTTTACCTTAGCATATCATTTTACAAATCCCTCTAATAAGAAAAAATAAAGAAAGAAATTAACTCGGTTTCGGTGATTGATACCTCGGTGCAAATTATATGTAACATTTTTCCAAAAGCATAGAATTTATATGGATATCAATAAATTAAGGATTATTTCTCCATCTAATTTTCTTAACATGTTTATTCCAGAATTTTTTTTTCACACTGTAGCGCTTAACTTTATGAGTTTTCTATAATCATTCAATTTCTCTAGCCATTCATGGCAACTTTGCATACCTTCTGACAAGTAGTTATATTTTTAACCACTGTATTTTAATTCCTGTTGACTATCAATACATTATTCACTTGTTTCAGAAGTGCAACTTTTATTTTATACTCAAATCTACGTAAAATAGCATTAAAACTTCAGTTATGCGGAGCTCCTGATCGATTGTTTGTTTTAGATTCAATGAAATTAAACTTAATGTTACTGAACTTAATGTTACTGTTAATTAGCTTGTTATTAATTTAATTATACTTTTCTAATTAATTATATGTGCAGATATTTCCAAGTACATTACTCAAACTTTTGCATCCCAATTTTTAAGTTTTGGTTAAAAAAATACACTTTTATTTATTGAGAGGCCTGATTGATTATATTAATTTGTAGTATTGTTTATCTAATTCCTTTCTTCTAGATAAATTTTAGAAAAAACTTCTTAGCATAATAATTTAAATTTATTTACAATTTATACGTCAGTGTTCCAAAAGCATACTAATGTTGTTATAATAGATTTCATGCTAAGCTTTTTTTTTTAATTTAACTATATTTAATTTCTGCAAACATTTACACGATTACTTTAATTAAGAAAAAATATTTTTAGCACACTTTGATATGGAATGCTTTATAATTATTTAATTTATGATGTTATTATAATAAATGAAAGATGTTTGTAATGCTAATATGTATGTTTACCAATACGTTTTATTTTCTTTGTTAGCTCTCGCATTTATTACTGTTATTCAAGTAATTAGCCTGCTTGTTAGATATTTTTTACTTGTTCTTGTGATATGTAATTCTATTTATTTATTTTTATTTTCCGCTTGGCTACAATTGGCTTCGAAAAGTTAAATTGCAACCCTGTAGGTAGCAGGGGGAAGAAATTTTGATTGGCGCAGTTGGACTATTGCTCGACCCGGGGGAATTTTCATTAGCGCAGTTGGAGTACACCCATAAATTTTCATTTTTTTTTTTTAATAACTTCAGTACGCCATGTATTTACAATAGCTAATAATCAACGTTGACAGGCTAAATCTTTTTTTTAAATTCGTCAAATAAAAATCACATACTGGGATGGCTACAATTAAATAACGAATTTAGTACCATTACAGTTTGTGGTTTTAGGAGATTTTTTGAAAGCTGCTTCATAATGATTCCACACTTCGATTGGAAACTGTGGTCTAGAACGTTTTTGGCTCCAGACTTAAATAACTACATTCAAACATATATTTCTATAGATACACATAAAAAGTATGCAAAAATAGAGTAAAAAAAAACAAAACGATTGGCAGTTACAGGAATAAAAATGTAGTACAGGGACAGCAGTATAAAATATTATAGTACATGCAAAATTTTACTATAGTTTTCATTCTTTTTAACCGCCCCTGAAAACGTTTATGTGAGCATGTGTCGAATAATTTTTTAAATGATCAAATCATTTTTCTTTTAAAAATTAAGTATGTGTACGATGTTCGAATTAATTAATTATTGATTGATTAATATAAGGATATTTCTACGTATTTTATTTATCAATGGGCTTATTTCCATGTGAGCATATATCCATGTAGGCTTTTTTCTGTGTGAGTATATTTCTAAGCGAGCATTTTTCCATGTGAGCTTTTTTCTATGTGAGCATATTTCTGTGCGGGCTTTTTTCCTGTGAGCATTTATATACCTGTGAGTATTATTCTGTGAGCATTTTGCCCGTGGGCTTTTTTCCTGTGGTTTTTTCTTCCTCCTAGAACCTTTCGACACAGATCAAAATAGCAGCAAAACGCCTGTTTGCAGATTTGTTTTCGTATCTAATGCCGGCAATTTCCCTTAAAAATTGCTCCACGAAGGCATCCCTCCTCCTAGACAGATAGCTGTTGATAGCTTTGCTATAATACAAACAATTCAATCTAATCTATTTTGCCCTACGTCCAAAGCATCCCTGAATTCCTTACGGGAATTCTTTAGCAAGCATGAAATTGACATTAATGCATGTCAATTTCATGCTTGCTAAAAACGTTGTATTTTATTCGCAAGCTCTTCAGTAATGTTAAATTAGAAATCCAAGTTGGGAGAACATCGGTCATTCACCACATTCTTAGCTGAATTGTGATGAACACTTCAGGCTCAAGCACAAAATCTTTAATAGCATCAAGCCATTCTGAGAGTAAGCGTGATTTCAATTTTTAGTTGACTGAACGTTTCTTAAATTGCGAAGATTTGAACTAGAATTTAGCAGAAGTTTTACATTGCAACGTGCTCTGAAAATACGTAATTCGATGCATTTTAAATGACAGCGTACAGAAAATGTTTGTTATCAAAACTTATCTCAGTTGTTTGACAGTTATCACATCATGTCCGTGGATTCTATCGTAGTCTAAAGGCAAGAGTCGCGCCAATCGCTAGACACTTTAATAGGTGACAGTAGAATCTGTGCAGCTCTGTTTCAGTTTTGAAGGGGAATATTACTCGGGTGACAGACAGATCCGAGAATCTCCCGTCCTCTTCATTTTCTTTCATTCTCTTTCCTTCATTCCTTTTAGGCTTTCCTTCAAATCTTCAATCTTTTCGGCAGGCTTTTAAGTGTCCTCACACTAAGTGTCACTATACGCTTCAAACATCCATGCCTTTTTGGAGATTCGAACCACGTATGTATGACCTTTCCTACGTTCATAATTCGAACTCGGTCCTAAAGTTATGGCAGCCGGCTCCCAATATATTAGTAGAATGACGAAGAAAATGTTTAAATGTATACGTGTCGCTTCCAATTGTTTACCGTTTAATTCTAATTCTGCAGTATTTTGCGTTAAATTTTCCAGGTTTTACTCTACAAATAATGGTTCCGTTTATTTTAGGGTTTGGGGTCTTATTGTCTCTGTTCTTCTGTGGTTTACCTTTCAAATAGGCTTTTCTGCTTTATCTCGGATTTCACTTTGCTCATGTTATTCCTTACTGACTAGTTTATTAGGCTGACAAGCTAAAACCACAGAACTACAATAGTTTTCCAGGATCGGCTTCTGGCGGCTAAATGAGCAGTTTGCATTGACATTAATATGGCACAGTTCTTCTAAGAAAATCCTCTTTTTTGTTAGGTATATAGAATACGAACTCTTTGCTCTAATTAATTAATCAAGAAGCTGAGATTTACCCGTTTACTGGGTCTTCTTATTTGGTTTTAGCTTTTAAACTTTACATGTTCTTTCAGTCGTTTTTTACGCTCTCGTTTACGGGTTTCTAAAGGAATTAGTTTAATTCTCTCTTTCACACACTTTTGTGGACTTTATAATGGAATTAACTCAGTTCTTTTTAATTTTTACTGGGATTCTTATTATTTAAAGCCTCCGTTTCTCTTCAGAATAAATATCTGACTTTTAAAATGTCTTTTCATGTAACCTGATACTTCCAGAGACTTCTGCTTCATTTAGTGACACTAATATTTTTACATTAAAATAATATTACACTTCAGTACTTTTTCTTCATTGAATGTAATACTGAAATATTTAATGTTTCGAAAAAAAAAAAAAAAAAAAAAAAAAAAAAAAGAAAGAAAGAAAGAAAGAAAGAAACTACCGTAATGGCTTCTAAACTTTTCACGTCTAAAGACACACCTTTCAATTAAAAATACTTTTGTTGATGAACAAATGCGATATAAAATATGTTGCATTCTAGCATTAGACATCGCAACAAGACATGCTTATAACCCAATTTATATTGCAATGTCATTTAAACATACAGGTATTATTTTTCGACAATGCAGTAATCACATTAGCTAGATTTGTAAGAAAATTGCTCTAATAGTAATGAACATTGTTAAAAGTGAAAAATATATTTAAACGTAAGTTGTTATTATTCTAGATATATATATTTAGCAGGAGTTTTACACTGTACGTAATAACTAAAATTAATTTAGGCCGATGTAAAAATCCAAATGTTGATAAGATTATGTAAAATGTTTTTTAATTATATTATAACTGTCTTTCTTATGTAACTTTTACTTTGTAACTGTTGCTTCTTATTTTCAGTTTTACATATTGTTCCCTAATTTACTACATTATTGTCTCCACGTAGGTTATCTTAACGAAGTCGGAGAATTTCTTTCGCATTTATTGAAAATCAAGGATTTAAATTAAAAAAATATATTAGTTTGCATATTTTGCGTTTTGACATATAAGTATTTTTCAAAAATGCAAGAGAGACGAAAATGATTTGATTGAATTGTTGGTGATTTTATAGAAAAAGACTAATTCCCCTTGAAAAGATAGGACCTTTCTACGGAATCGGCAACAATTTTTCTTGTAAAATATTTTTATGTGTTTATATCTAACAATTTCTTTTTTTATTTAATAAATGCAATAATTTTTGATTTTCACATTAAGTACTATCTTTAATAAGTTTTGCACTCTTCAAAATCTCAATCTTTCAATAGTTTTCTGTTAGCAATTAATTTTTTCTTATCATTTATTATTAGATACTTAAACTGAATTTAATTATCAACATTCATAATTTCGAAGCACATTCGCGATGGCTGAATGAAGCGAGAGGAAGAAGTTGATATTAAACTAAGTTCGGCCAATTATGATCTTCATTTCCAAATTTCCAGGCACACTAGAATAATTCCTCGTAGAAAATATACTCTTTAATCATAAGAATTACGGTAATTACTTAAACAATTTTTTTTTAAACAAAAAGAACGACGCAAGCATTTTACAGAAGCGAAGCGAGGTCATATTAGCAAGCTAGAAGCTAGAAGAATAATGACGTAATTATTGTGCTAACAGTATTTATACCATGTCTGAGGTGTAAGTAGAGCTAATCTGTGATTTGTTAATATTAGTTTTAGTTGCCCTTTTCCAGTAGCGTTACATAACGTAGAAAAATCTCGAATTTGGGAGAACACATGAATTTAGGCGGAGATCACCAAATAGAGAATGTTAATTATGAGATCCCTAATTATTTTTTTAAAGCAGCTGTTGTATTTTGTTATATCTTACACACACACACACACATATATATATATATATATATAAAGAGAAGTATATGCTAATGCCACACACATTCATCAATTATGATTACAACTTTTGATGCAGCAATGAGACATTTCTCTCAGTATATTTTTACACGTTCGCAGATGTTAATAGATAGCTTCAGAGCTAAGTGCACTTAACTTGAACTATCCGTGTACCTAGTTTTCAAAATAATAAAATGAAATATGTTACAGTCCTAACTTTACAGCATTGTAGCAGAATCTGTATTGTTTCATAAGTGCAGAGTTTTAAACAAACGGAAAAGTTATAAACTAAGTACATTTTTATAGTGTTGAATAACACAGAGAAATGTGTCATATTAATGAAGTTATTTTAATTTTAATTAAGGTAAGTGACGAAAGCTATTTCAGTCACATATTGTTACTCTAAAACGTCTTCTCTAACGGATATGCATTCTGTAAGTAGCGCAGCATATCAAGCCAGTCCTTTCGTATTTTCTTGCTCATAACTTTACTATTTCCTAAAACAAAATGCAGCTATTTGATTAAGACGAAAAAAAAATTTGATGGTCTCGAAGACTTTAATTTAGCTTATTTATCAATTGAAATATGTCAGGTAGAAAGTTCAAGCATCTAATACTTTGAATCATATACGACGTATTATTATTAAAAATCATAAATGCCACTTCATAGAATTCATAAAGGCCTACTTGAAATGTGCTTTTTCAGAAAGCCAGTGATTCTCTGCATGCAGAAGCAATTTTGTGTGAACTTATTATACTTCTTTCCACGAAATCTAGTTTTGAATAAGCATGCGAATTTAATAACATTCCCTAATATTATTGAGCTTACTAGAATATCCAATATCTCACAGCATATAAAATTTTCAGGAAGCATCTTTCTATGAAAAAGCACTGGTTTCGTAAAATTTTTCGTTTCCTAACTAAACATATATCCACGGGATAAGCATCTTTTGTGAAACGTTCTATCACGATTTCGCTATTTTTGGTTTAAAGGAGACGGCACCGAAAATATTTTCATCCAGGGTGCCAAATACAGTAAAACTGGCTTAGGCTTAAATGTTTAAAATGTATAGCTCTATAAATTAAATAGCACATATAGAACAGGGTTATTAATAACAATACTGAGTTTGTTCAGCAATTAGTTAAACAAAATGTTTTTTAATAACCAACGATAATGATAATGCTTTTGTTAGATACTTGATCTATCTATCGTCATTTCACGTCCATGTTGTCAGCGGAAAAGACTGACTTCATGAGATTTATATCGTTGACCAAATGTCTAACGAAAACATCAGTTTCCTTTAGGAATTCTGCCACGAAAACATCTCCGAAGCTTTTGACTGCTTTACTCAAAATTAATAACCAGTAATTAGCTATTAACATGCAGTTCTAATGTTACCTGCTTTTATTACACATCATATCATGTTTGACGACTCCTTTTGTAGATTTTGCTTAGCAAAATGCCAAATTAATAGTGTTAATGAGATAAAAGAGATTAATTTGTATTATACTAAAGATTACGTGTTTTTTAAGTCCTTAACAAATTCAAAACTTGGATTACTGGCACGTAATTATTTCGTAAATATATACTATTCATAATTGTACAATAAATCTCGACTGATATTTAGGGTATTAAAAAACTGATTAGTATGATTAGTAGATTATGATGAAAATTTAAATTTATAAAACAAAGAATTAAAATGATGCTCATTTGAAAATTTTTACACTTAAAACTAATATGTGTTAATCGCTTTGAACACGTTTTTCATCGAACGTATCTTGGATGGCAGCGCTAGTTACTGGATTATATAGAAAACAGAACGTACATAGTCATATATATAAAAGATCATAAAAGAGAAAATGGAGCAACTTTCCATTTAAAAAGTTGGGGAAAGTGCAGAATCACCCACTGCTTCCCGCGTTTTTCAAAATGGCCAACTTGAAAATAACAAGTCAAAGAATTGCACAAACTCGGTATCCATGTACACATCGACTTATTTTTACTAAAAAAAAAAAAAAAAAAAGCGAATTGCACTTGGCATTGTGCACTCCCTTGACTTTGTTCGTCCATTGACACATCGATACATATAAGTGGACGATTCTGCACTTTACACAAAAAGTCTAGTGCACTTGAGTACAGTCTTAAAATTGGATATTAAAAACACTGACGTCGTAACTGTGAAAAGAATATAAAAACTTAACAATTAATAACAATTAACACAATTTAACTTCAAAATAAGCTAATGAAAGCAATGCAATAGATTCTACTAAGTATGAGCAACAAAAAACAAAAAAACAAATAAAAAATTGCGAAAAGAAATTCAGAATGCGTTGATAATGTCGGAAACTCGAAAACAAAATATTAAAAAACACAGATTAAATACTATTTAAACACATGCTTTAGATAATCCTATTATATTTATCTAATCACTTACATTTTTTTAAAATTTGTAACTGATTTAAAGTAAACATAGTGCATTCCATTATTCCCGTCTCCTTTCTTTAACATAAAGTTTAAATGCTTTGTGTGCAAAATTAAGAGCTACGTTCAATGGCATAAACATTATTTGCACAAGATTAACTCAATTAATTAAAAATTACATAACAAATGATGAAAACATTAATTCACATATGTCCACAAGGCTATTTTTCATAAAATAATTTCCAAAATTGATTTATAACTTAAAATTCTAATGATCAACAGTAAGACAACCTTTCTGGAAGAAGCTTTAAAAACTAATTTATGAAACTTTTGGAGCACAGAAAATTTGAATTCCAATAGCTTATTCAAGTTCAGGAAAATAAATGCTCATATAACATGTTATTTTTATTCATACACAAACCCTAATTTTTCAATATCTTTCATTAATTGCGTATTAATACTGTTCTTAAAGTGCATTCGATTCATATCGCGGAAGTAAACACTAACTAAATTATGCAAATTTTTAAATAAATTTTTTGACGACTGTAATGTTTGATTGATTTGCAGATATTATGCTTTTGAATGATATAAAATTTAAGAGAAATTTTAAAATGTAAATTTAAAGAAAAAAAAAAAGGCACCCAATTTTCAAAGTTATCACTTTTAATTTTATGGAATGGCGATAAGCTACTCGTCCTCAGGAGAAAAGTATTCTTTACACTTTTTGTTTTGAAACGTTTGTTAGTCTAATAGCCTAAATATTAAACGTAGTAGTTGGTTAAGATACAATAAACTCAGAAGAAAAGAGGTTTGGTAAATGTACAAAAGACCAGTGGAATCGCACATCGAATAATGTTCTGAACATGAGATCGCTACCTAGAATATCATTTTAGCGTTGCAAAACAAGCGTGTTAAAACTTCCAGTATAAACATTTTACTTTTCTGTGATTATGAAAATGCTGTAATCATAACAGAAACGTTTAATATTCCGCCGACTTTCCGTACAGAACGAAATCGTCATAATGTAGTTGATATTTACGGCTTCCTATGTTACATTAAACCAACATTGTTTTGTAAATATGTTTGATATCTCTTGATGGAAAGCATTTGAAATGAATATCTGAAAATACTTACTCAGCACAGGGTCGAAAGACCGGTCTGACTCGTCTCTGATTGAAGTTGTAAAAACGGAAGGAAAATACAGACTGCGATAGAACAAGCAAGGTCAAAGCCGGTTAGTTATCCATTGGCTACCCAACCAAGTGACGTCAAGTGCACAAGGATACTGATGAAAGGAACATTTTGCGCAATGTTGATGTTACCAAAAGTCACAGAGGTCAGATATTTTTCTTTAAAGGTTTTTATTTTGAAAGAAAAGTTGCATAATAGGCTAGAGATGCTGAACCCGTGGCATGTCATAACGCAATAATTAAAAATCTCACTAAGGTGTCGATGGTGGGAATCTAAAATCTGAGAGCAAAATGCTTCGTACTTGCCTAATCTGAAAGATGTGTCCAATATATTATAGAATATTCATTTTTCTATGTAGTCCAGTTTGAAAGTGAACTGAGATTGTTATCACATTTCCATATTGAAATAGTTTAGTTCAAAGATAAGTGAGGTGAGCATCTAAAAAGTATTTGAAAGTAAAGATAGAACGTTATGGCATGCTTATTAGCATTTTTTTTTAACAAGGCAGTTTATTAGAATTTTTTTAACAAGGCAATTTTTTTTTATCCAAGATGCAAATCATCTATACTTTTTTATCCACAACTCTTGTTCTGCCAAACTGCTAAGTTCTTAACCTCGACCCTTTCAAATCAAATGAACCTTGAACTAAAATAAATCAGCGTAGGAACAAAAAAACAATTGAAATTACGATGCATCTACGTCCACATTTGAATTCTAGCATTTCTAATTTCCAACTGAAGCATTTTATCCATGGAGTCATATTCAGTGCTATGTTTTATGCTGTACAGCTTTCATTTTTTAGTTGCAACAAATTTGAATTTTAAAAACATTATTTTTGTTCAACCATACCTAAAATTAGCAATTTGCAATCATATTTTAAAAATTCAGCTGATAAAGCAGAAATTTTAGCATCTTGTTTTCATTTGTTTCTTATTGTAAACCATTAGCGCTAAATTTCATTTTTTAAACCAAAGCTTCTTATTTAAGCCTTTTTATTTATTCGGATGCAAAGAGTATTTTAATACAGATATTTTAGTGTTAGCGTTTAATTATAGTCTCACAATTTATTTTCAAGAGAAGATCTGAGTAAAATACTAAATTAATGTACTCAGTCCTTTTTTTTTTTAGGCAATTCATTGGTTAAAAATAAACTTTGGAGCACTTTTATTCGATTCGTCAAATAAAACTTTTTTTTTAATCTTTATTCTGTGAACGTTTTATATTGCGAAAACAATTTAATTTCAGAGTCCTATTTCAGTTTTTGAAATGAATAAAAATACTTCTTTATAATAAACTATATTAAATATTCCATAAACATTTATTTTTATAATATTAAACATTTATTTTCATAAAATTTAAGCATTATATGAAAGTAGTGAAGTACAGATATTACAAAATATTCTCAGTGCAACATGCAAATCGATCAGGAACTCACGACTGGGTAAAAAGATAAAGCCTTTGAGAAAATTTCTGCATTTAGACGTAGACGCTTTGAATCTGGCATTCGATAAAGAACTATAAACACTCGTATAATGGCGCTGCGAAAATACCATCTTTATCAACAGAGTACTATGGAAATATAAGATAACTTTATTTTTAAGTAATATTTAGTTTCATTTTAGAGATGTTACGAAACGTATCGTAATAGGTCTAAGAAGTGAGACGTGTGTATGTATTACGTTTTAATAAACGGTAGTTAGTTATTGACGCTTTTAAAAGTTTAAAATTTAAAAAATAAATCAGATTTTAACTTATAGATTAATATACACCAAAGCTAACATTTTAGATTTTAACTTAGGCATCAAATCAAAAGTGGAATAACTGTAAAGAAAGAGTTATTGAAATTTCGAGTATTATTCTCATAATCATATTTGAATTATGTGCTGATATTTCTTAAATTTAATTCGAAACAATTAAAAATGGAAAATGTACTAATGTTATCACTTAATGTATATTTTTCATCATCTGAAATATATTTATTTACTTTACTGCAATTTTAGTTTAAAGACTTATCTGATAACTTCTGCGCAAACTTATGTATTCACTGATTATTATTAATTAAAAATTATTATTAGTTAAAACAGTTAAAAATTTGATAATTGAAATTTTTGTTTTATTTAATTTTAAAATATCTCTGGAGGTGAATAACTTAAAACTATTTATCAAAATGTATGTTTCTTTGGAAAAGAAAATACATATCAGATATAAAGCTAATAAAATTATTGACTGAAGCTGATAAATAGCAACTGACTAGTAAAAAAAAAAAAAAGCAAAGTGTCTTACATATGAGTATGTGTGCATGGCTTAATTTAAAAAATTAGAAGGCCGCAGCCTGATAGAAGGCAGTAAGGAAAGACGAAAAAAAAATGAATCAAAGTATCAATAAGTTCAGTAGATATATAGTAAATAATAACAATATATAATCAGATTTAAATAAAATAATAACACAAACGAAAGGTTATGGTATCAAGGATATTAAAAAAATAAATATTTTGAACACATTTTTCGCAGTCGATGAAATCGTTTCTTCATTTTGATTTTCATCTCTTTTTGGTCGAATGAGTTACACGAAATAAATATCCATCTTCCTGAAGGATCGCATTATTCAAGTTTTCCTGTTTATTTTACTCTTCTCAGGAAGAGGGAGTTATTCAATTTTAATGTTACTAACCGCTAACTGGAAAGCTTATTTTAGTAAGAGAAATGAACCATTTTTCTATTTAGTGACACCAGCGCTTATATTATTGGAGTTCAGGCACTCTTCAGCTGAAATTATGAGAGAAATTATAAGAGAAATTATGATTTCTCTTAAAAGCTGAATTTAGTTGAATTTAAGCCCTGAATATGTGTATTTAAGTGTGAAAATTTTATAACTGAAATACCAGAGCAGAAGAGAACTGAACTATATAACATGTGTAAATGTTACATGAGTAATGTTAAGCTTGCTTAACATTTAGTACATGCTAAACACTTACTAGGTACACTTAAATTACTTACTGGGTCACTGAGTGCTTTTTCCACAACACTACAGTTTCTAATTCATTCGTGATGTAAAGGCACTGGTTTTGCCTCATGATATTCTCCATTTAAATTGTTTAATACGTAGACCAATCTTTTCCGAACTGTATTGCGCGGAACACAGATGTTCCTCAAAAGTCATAAAGTGTTCCACTCAGAATTATGAAGCAGAGATTAGACAGCAACAAAATATTGCCTACGTCTATCTATGTAATTAAATTTAAAACAACTCTGAAAAGAAAAATATAGAATTATGTAGAAATGGAGAATAGAGATTCGCTAGAAAAGAATAAATTTGGCTGTTTTCCTGTCTTAGATGACTATTTAAAGCAGGAAAGTTTAAAAATACACAGTAAAATTTACAACCAAATATTACAGCATTTACATGACTTGCATTTAATCGTTTGTCAGTATACCCGCATTCCTAGGAAAACAGTTATTGGATACGAAACATTTCACGACGACAGCTAAGCCACCAGATATGATGAACGCAGCTGATTTTTTAAAAAAAATATATATTTGTTACGAAACAAAACTTTAAAAAACTACCGTTAAATAAATTTTGAATGTGTTCGCGAAAATAACATTAAATTTATCAAAACAAGCTATTAATATTTTTATTTCCTTTTGCGACAACGTATATGTGTGAGGTAACTTACGTTGCAACAAAATCCAAATATAGAAATCGACTTAATGCTGCGTTTGATAAAAGAAGTTAGTTTTTTCAAACATATTGGCTGACGTTAATAGCAGTCTGACAAATTTGTAACTTGAAGATTCAAACCAAAATTATTCAACATTTTTTATATTGTTTGTTTCATATAATAAGTGTTTTTATAGTATTTGTTTCAATTAATTATTGCTATGTTTCTTTTTTTACTGCTTTGTGCGAAGTAAAAGAAGTCGAGAACAACTCCAGTTATCCGAATCAATTGGAACCGGATCCCATTCGGATAATCAAAAATTTGGATAATTGGATTTTTTCCGAAGAAAAGGTCTGCGTGCACTTTAATTAATTAAAGTATTTACTGTATGTTGAAAATGGGAGAAAAAAACTATTTTTAAAGAAAAAGAGATTTTAATTAATTTAAATGAAAAGGCAACACTTTTACGTACGTGTTATATAGCATACTGTACAGCACTTACAAGTGCTAAAAGTCATTACTTGCTAAACATCTGGGGCAAAGTAAGCTCTTTGACTGTCTTCATCCGTTTTCGGGCAGCTAAGTCGCGCATCCGCTTGACATATTAAGGTCATCTTCTTCATCCACACTTTCTCATCTCACACTTTCAATAAGTTCATTATCATTTACAATTTGAAACCCAGGGTTTGACGAATCCCTCACCATTTGCTCCTTTTAATGTCTGAAATCGTTGATTGTCCAATACCGTACATCTCAGGCGACTGTTTACTTGTATCTCCTTTATCCGATTGCTCTATAATTTTTAATTTATCCGCTAACGGTAACACGACACGTTTTCTTTTAGAAGCCGCGGTGAACGACGAAACTTTTCCGTCTTAATTTTTTTCTTAAATTCTGGAAGCGATTTGGATAATCAGCGATTCGGATAGTCGGAGTTCAGATAATTGGAGTTGTACTGTACTGTAATCGCGAAGAATGTCGGGTATCATATTTCAACAAAAGTATGCATTTGGACCATTCCCGAATCTTGCGTTACATCTGCTCGCATCGAATAGAATAAAGGTCATAAAGATAGAATAGAATAAATAGATTCAAAAGGGTTTTTTTTTTTTCGTTCATACGTACGTAATGTATGTATGTGCATGTCTCTACCTAAATATGTATATAAGTGTAAAGAAAAGCAATCTTCCAGATGTGAATGAATATTCTCAAGATAAGTAAGCACAGAAAAAGAACTGAAGAAACGTTCTATTTACTAATTTAGGTTTCTGTGTATATCTACTGTACTGTACAAATTAATTGGTAAGAAACAGTGTTTTCATAAAATTTTAAGTTGATTGCCAGTTGGCGTCAACAGATCTCTGAAAGGAGTTTTATCTGCCTTAATATCACCTGGATGTCTGCTTGTGAATAATTAGAATTGGTTTAGGCAATAAATTAAGATTATCGCACCATTTTAATGTAATTTCTGTGAGTAGAGGAAGTTACTTTTGCGTCCTTTTAAAATACGTTTTGCATTCATTCATTTTTGTGTACTAAAAATGGAAAGAAGATTAACTGAAAATTATGCCTAGAAAGAGAGCAAATATTATCGCACTTATCAATCACACATCCATGACTGTAGGAAATATTGCTTCCACGGTTGGTGTTGGGCAACCTTGCTTTTCTCGAACTCAGTGGAAACGCAATGAAACAGAATCATTACCTCGAGAAAGGAAGAGCAAATGTGGAAGGAAAAGAAAACCAAATCCCAAGTCTGATGGATTTCTACTCCGAAATAGCATTATTAATTATTCAATAAAAAATAGAAAAGACCTCAAAAGAAATATACTAATTTTAAATAAATTAATAATAATTTATTTAAAATTTTAATGGAAATAAAAATTTTGATGGAATGATTTATTAACATGGATATTCATTCTTCAAATGTGCGGGGTAGACTTTTCACTGCTGGTCGGAAGGCGAGAAAGTCAATTAAAAAAAAAATTGTCACGTCAAGTGAAGCAAAAACGATTATTGTGGGCGAAAAACTACAAGTCTTGGATCATCAATGACTGGAAAAGGCTCATTTTTGTCAACTAAATTCATTTATTTATTCATGGGTTCACAACTAATACTGTTAGACGAAGCAAGGACTGTAAGACCTCAGCATATACGAAAACCGTGGAATAGTCTCAAAAAGAAATGCTTTGGGGATTGTTCACTGCAGATGGCATTGAAAGTCTAGTTCCTTTTGATGGAATGATGAATTCATCTAAGCATACGGAAATTTTAAAATGTAGGTTTGTTTCATTCTTGAAAACCTTTGCAGGGACATCTCAGTATAACTTGGCTCCCCGCGACAATACGAAATCTGTCAGAAAGTTCGTGTCGAAAAATTAATGGCCTAGAAATTCACCAGACTTAAATCCGACCGAAAATGTGCACACTCTCAAGGAATATTTCAGCAAAATGATTGTACGACAAAAAATCGCATGATTAAGAGCACTATAACAATGCGATTCTATGATAAAGAAGTGAAAAATATATGCACAAGACTAGTAAAGTCGAATCCTAAGCGCCTCCTAGAGGTCATTTCAGCTAAAGGAGAACATATTTCGTATTAATTTTATCATTATCACTGTATATGATGGCATGTACATAAATTATAAAACAATCACTTTGTTCCAATTAATTTGCGCAATATAGAATATATCTGTATATTTGCAATATATCAATGTTTACCAAGATAAGCAAGAATTATCAAGAAGAGCAGACACAATCTAAAGTAAACACTGCTCTGATTTTTATATTTCTGTTACCAAACCCTATCTGAAACAACTATAAATAAATATCAAATAACCTATTTCCCTCAATATAAATACTTCTAAACATAAACAGATTTTTTGCTTTTTTGGTGATAGATTATATTTATATGAAGAGCAAAAAATTCCGGTGAAAGAATTAAAGCAGAAAATAAAATTTGAAAATCATAATTTACCAAAAAATATTAATTAAAACTCAATTTTTGCCATTTCTAACAATAAGCAAATCAATAAGTAAATGAAGAACGTTTTCGAGTCTATGTTTTTATTTTGGAAAATTGCAACATAATAAAACACTGTTTATATGTTTTTCAAGGGACCCCTGAAAAAAAAAAAATATCTAAAATCGTAACCCATATAATCTAAATTTCAATCAAGAATGTGATATAAGTAATAATAATGTAAAATTTTATAATTAACTTAAGGATTAGAATATAGTTAATAAAGATGAGATATTTATATGCAACAACTTGGAAAGGCTTTGATGCTTGAATTCATAAGATGGCTTTCATAGACAAACGTAACCAAAACAACATATTAATTTATTCTTGGACATTCTTGATATCTCAAACAATTTCGGGCGCACAGTTTTTAGACAGTGAACGACATAGAGAAAAACGCGTCGCAACAGCACATCTTAGTACAGCGAGAGGAAGGCAGGAAAGTAGTTCAACATTTCAGCAAAAGAGTATTTAGACTTCTTTTAAAAATTTTGAACGGTGAGTAGACAAGAAGTTTTCGCATTGCTTCTCTTATATAAAGGTGCAACGAGGATTAATTTTCAGATGATGCAAACAGGAAGGGGACGCAGCCAAATTACAATGAAAAATTAAAAGGACTATTGCTATATTAAAGTTAATATTTTCTTTCTTGTTTTATAGCCCATATACAAATTTAAATACTTTCATTTTTTAATGCGAAAATTTTAATTTTCCTGCATTTCATTTATCTTCTGCAACAACTGCTAACTCCTTTAATTGCTTAACTCTTTGACAATAAATTCTTTTTTCACCTTATTGGACTTGATAGCAACTAAAACTATTGCTTCAAATTTGTAAAATTTTATCGCATACACGAAAATTCGTGGATGAAATGTTTAAAAATATATTTTTTAAAGTGTAATTTTGTAAATAAACTGAAATTTTTTAAAGTTGCTATATATTAAATAATGTAATGAGTCTAAGCTAATTGCCATATTTTTAGAACTTTTAAAACTCCACATAAATTACTATATATTCATTCTTAAAAAATTTCATCTTTCTAAACATTTTAAAGCAAAACATATTTATGTTTCAAATTACTATAAGATGTTAAGAAAAATCACAACTTTCTTCTAAGCATTTAATTGTTTTAAAATTTGTATTCTATCTGTCTAAAAGTGTAAGATAAATATGATGCTTTTAAGCATTCTTTACCGTTTGGGTAATAGATATGAATAATTTTTTTTTTTTTTTTTTTTTTTTTTTGCTATATATGTATTTACAAAACTGGGTGATCTTGCATTCGTTTCAACCAATCCTTGAAAGCAGATATACTGTAACTTGACGAGCGTTCATGAACGAATAAAGAAATCAGTTTATCTTGTGCTTCAGGGCAAAATATGTGCTTTGAATGGAAATCGAATCTCTTGTTTAGTTCTGCAAGTGTTTTATCGACATGATTATTAAGAAAGAGTTTTTTTTTTTCTTTTTGAAGGCCACGTATTCTTAGTTAACATGGCCTTTATTGAGCTAAATATGTGAAAAGCTTCCCAAGCTGTCAAATATTAATTTCAAGCCTCCATTCTCTCATTACCAATGATCATGGTAACATAGTTTACATCTCACCCATTAAGTTTCAAAAGCGTGTGTGAAACCTTAAGGAATGCCATTTTACAGAAATATTTTTATAGGCAACCAGTGAAGCAAACAGCTGAAGCACGCGAAGCACAAAGTCAGAAGGTTCTTCACAAACTGCTACATTGAAGGAAATCTTTTCCCTTGCAATTTACTTTCATTTAGATAAAATTATTTATTCTATGTAAGCTGAAAAATTAAACATTTACTGCGAGTTTTAAATTAAGGACAAACCTACATAAAGCAAATAAAATTCATCAATAATATACTTAAAAAGTGATTTACGAAATCTCAAAAATAATTATTTGCGCTTAAGAAGTGATAAATGGAAAAAAAAGAAAACATGACTGATTGTAAAAGAAACTATATAACTACATTTAAAAAACTATCAAAAGACGGAATATTAAAGAAAATGTTGTATAGATATATTTAATTATGACTTCCAAAATTAGGTATATTTTGGAAGTCAGGAGAAGTTCGTTCGTTCGCCGCCGACCAGGCTTCAGTCCTAAGGTGAAACCAATCGGAATTAATACCTGATCAGCGGAGGTAAAATCTACTTGTACAACCAGCCACCATAACTAAGTAGACTGCCAGATCAGCGACGCTTATTTTCTATCAGCCAAAGTAAATTATTACAAAAATTAAAGAATATGTATCAAAGACATCCTTGCACTTTGTGCGACATATGTACAAGTGATATATTACATAATCAAAATTTGCATACGAGAGCTAAGCAGTTAGAACTGCTGCCTTCAACCATATTTATAAAAAAAAAAAAAAAAAAAAAAAAAAAAATACAAGTTTGAAAACTATTAGAAACCTCTTGAAATCGTGAAGTCTTGAATTCATATTTTGTTCTTAGCTAGTTGGAAACGGCCACACAATTGAATCCCAGTCAAATCAATTAGGTCATAATTACATGAAAAATGTGGTTACTTTTTAAATTCATTTATCATAAATTCTTAAGTCTAAAAACCAAAACAATAATAAACAATTAACAAATTATCAAGTTTCATTATTCATAGTTAATACGATCTATCTAAATAAATTCTTATT
Source organism: Stegodyphus dumicola (assembly GCF_044657685.1). Taxonomy (NCBI): domain Eukaryota; kingdom Metazoa; phylum Arthropoda; class Arachnida; order Araneae; family Eresidae; genus Stegodyphus; species Stegodyphus dumicola. The sequence continues at coordinate 126,399,513 of NC_140771.1, read as the reverse complement.
TAGGCCAATAATTTATCTTAATTATAGAATAAATGCCCTCCTAATTAACATATTCCGGTTTGAAATACAATCTCAAAAGCTAAGAAAAGAAAAAAACAAATAATATAGCAATAACATTTAGTTTGCTATTTCATTATTTTAAGCCTTGAACCGAGAAGGTAACTCTTTTTTAAAAATAACGCAAGCATAAGAATTAGCAAGTGTGACAAATTAGCAGTGTGACAAACTGTGTGTGCGTTTCTAAATTTGATCTTAAACAGTTAATATAAGAGGACCCTCTTTACAGTTCGGAACTAAATTATCATGCGTATGAGCGCAGTGAGAGCAAAATAAAGAATTCGCACAATTTCGAATATGGTGGCAAAAAGCCTGACATTCATAGCGTGTTAAAATTCGAATATATTTACGAAAACTACAAGAATGAAATCGGACATAAACGCGACCCTTTAAACCCAGCAATGTCAAAGACTGCTTGTCTATTTGTAGAATGAAATTCTTACTATTGTCTGTGCATTTAAAGTTCGTGACAAAATTTAAATTTAAATTAGAATCTCTCGGCAAGAGCGTCTTAAAAGCATCTTCGAAAGCAGCCTCAGTTACTTTAATAGGAGCTCCAAATAAAATAATTCTATCCATATGCGATCTGGGTACGCGTGCCGAAATATTGGCATCTGGAGAAGATGATATCAAATGTTTAAGCTGTTCTGCTCCTGTGTATCCAACCTATCAGAAGATCCTTCGAACGAATTAAACGCATAATCGTAATGTATATTCCTGTATTTGATACATCAATTTCAGCTAACTTAGATTGAAATTCAGCCAAAATATTGACTGGTTGCGATGAGGAGACAATGATAACATGATCTAAATGACGTTTAGAAGAATTACCAATCATAGAAAAATTATTCTTAAACGCAACTTTTCGAGTGTCTTCTGTCAAGGAAACTTCCCTTACTGGGATAAGTATTTGTGAAATTTTATCTTTTGTGCCAATTATATCCGTTTCAATCTCTTTATTTTTATTATAGGAATGTGAGTCTAAATATGCTTAATTAGTTTGAATGTTGAGTCAGTTAGATCATCTGCCGCAAAACACTTCAACAAGTTATTTAAGATCCATTACACACTGTAGTATAGGTGCCGTTTGCCTTTGTCGTCCAATTAGATCAGCTTGTTAGCTAATAATTTTAAATTGCTTTCAAGTATTGCTTTTACATCGTTTAAAGGAATACGAAGTTTTTCAGTATTTTTCCTGGATAATTTTAGAATTTCTTGATTTTGAACATTGGAGTGAAAATAAGCAAAATCTGCCAAATCCTTTTGGTTTTCTAGTTGGACAGCACTTTCAGCCATGATAAAGGCAACGGGAAAGGACCCTCAAAGAATCAGTTAACAAAATAATTAATTCAGTAACTCAGTGGGAACAAACTGATTCAGTACTCAGTATTTAACATTAGAGTCTATTGAGTTATCCAAGAAAGAACCACAAAAGTTCAATTTCTATCATTATGTGAATATTAAAATAATATGAAGATAAAATTTAGTAAAATAGTAGGGGCAACTTCATGCTTTAAAAGGGAATGTGGCGTACCCCAAAATTGCATATAGTTATTCTAATATTTAAGTTACCAAAAAGTTGTAAATGGATTGGCGACAAAGCAAGGCAGTAAGGGAGCCAATATGGGAAACACTTATTTTTAGTTCAATTTATTTAATTACGACAAAGCCTCGAGGGCTATCTCGCCTAAGGGGAAGGATGCCTTCGTGGAGGGCTTTCTAAGGGAAACTGACTCGTATACAGGTTACACATGGGGAAAACCACGAAAACACCCATGCAGCCAGCCCGTTCGCGGGATTCGAACCTCGGACCGAACTACCAGTGTTCAGCGACTTTTACCGCTCGGCTGCTGGTGAGCCAACACTTTTTTTTTTTTTTTTTAAAAACCAATTAATACGAAAAATGTGCAACGTCTACGCCGGGAATCGAACCACGGACCTCTGGAATAGCTCTGGAATCTCTGGAATCCAGCCTGCAGACCCCGAAGGCATGCAAAGAAGGCGGGAGAAATACCTTATAAGATGTCAATGTTATTTATAAAAGATAGATGCCAAAATTCAATTTTGGAAAAAAAATCCAATACGATTGGGATTATTATAACAAAAATTTTAATAATAGCAGCAGTTTAAGGTTAATTTTTAAGCTTTAATATTTATTCGTCGCTCATGTTTTATATATAAAATTCTTTTAGAGAGTTCTTTCATGCATAGAGTTCTTTTCTACTTTTACACTTTTAAATATGCATCTTTCTGTATAACTGCATCATAGTTTTAGATATTTTTCAAGAAAGGGGAATAAAATGCCATTATACTTTAGAGTATTTCTAAGTACATTGAGAAATCCCATTCTCTTATGTTAAAATGAAGAATTGACTGGAATTGAAACTAATCAATATACTTCTTTAAAAATGTTGATTCTTTGAATTTTTCTTCGCGCAATTTGATTTTGAATTGTATGAAAATGTGCCCTTTTCTCTATCTAATAATGCATTTTCTCTAATTTTTTTTGGGGGGGAGGGGCGAGGGGAGTCGAAATTATGTCTTCATATTATGGAGCCCAGTATAAACTTCTTGTAGTTTATTTGATGGCAATCTTGAATCGTTTAAGTCTTTTCTTAAACTTTATTATTGAGAACAAGTAATGGATACAGTTTCAACATAAGAATTTATCATAAATAATTATTGGATTTCCTTTACTGGCAACAACTTTATTACTGTTATAATTCAAAGAAATTTTACTTAAAATATTTCATTTTGTGGAGATGCCTATTATTTTTCCTTCTTGATTTCCCTAGTAATCTCATCAGTTTATTACTTAGAGCTAGAACTCAGCCAACTGACAACATTCGTCATTCATACATCATTCGTCAAACGATATGCTCCTTACAAACATGGTGTTTAACTTATTTTGCACTTTTATTTATTTCAAAACCACTTGCATTTCCATAGATTTAATGACATCTTTATTTTCTCTATTATTTTTAAGAACTGAATTTCTGGATCCCAATATCCTGTACAGGTTGAATTTGCTGATGCAATTAATTGTGGTTTTACCGACTGCGGTAGTAATTCCCGTAATTAAGATGCGCGACGATGTCGTAATATTTTATGTCATTGTCCTGTGTTATAACAAAAATCAAGTTTATAAGCTATTTTACAATGCTTTATTTTATTGCCCTGCATTGGATTAAACTTTACTGTTTCCTTTAAAACACACTTAATGTTTTGGCTTCACTTATCGCATATACTTTGAATGTTATGTGTGCATACATGAATAAATGCATGTTATGTATGCATACATGAATACATACATGTTATGTATGCATGCATGAATACATAAATATTATGTATACATAAATATTATGTATACATACATGTTTTATTGTTATATTTTCCTGATTCTATAAGCATTTCATATGAAAATATATATCTTCATTCTATTATTTCAAGTTTTTCATATTTTCACGTAATTGAACATTTATTAATAATTAAATTCCATTGACCGTAAGAACAAGAGATCTGAATTTACTGAAAACGAGTTATGCTGAGTTTACAACAGTGAATATTTTTTTAGCATCCGTTAGAGTATCTTTACGTGAGTCGAATTAAAGAGAAAAATTTATAGGATTTACTTTGTTGAGAATCGCCGCTAATGCTGACATAAATGTTCTACAGCTGCGCTAAAGAGACACTAAATGCTCTGCATTAGTTTTTACTTATCTTTGCAAACGGAGCTGTCTTAGAAATTTTGCCCTTGAGTTTAAAAAAAACTTCACAGTTTTACTCATTTAAAGTTCTTAAAAACTAGTGCATGAAGGCTAGGCTGTAATTTTAAATTAGTTATTAAGTGCCTTTTATACCGATGTTCAGGTTGGTATGGCCTCAGGAATAATAAATACATGGCAAGAACTTTTCTATGTTCGTAAGCGTCTACCTCGGTTCCAGATTTGGATAGAAAATTTCCCACAAAGCCATTAAGACGGTAATATTCTTCTGCGAATTTTAATTTCACTGGCACATTATTGGTTAAAAATTTCAGCAAAATTAGCTAAAATAATAATTTAAGTAATACTAAAAGATGTGTAGTAAATATTAAGCTAATAAGAGCGATTTAATTATATGCAAGTATCAGATAAAATTGTATTTCTTTTAACTAACTATTTAATTCTAATACAAAGAAAATGGCGAAAAATTTTAAAAATTTTGTCAAGAATTACGAAATTTTATTGTGGAATTTATTATTCCAGATTTTAATTATATTTTTATTATTTGAATGATAACGGTGGAATAAAAACATTACGTCAGAAGTTCCTCATAGATGGCGACACTATTAAAGCAATGTAGAAAAAAGTTTAAACTCGTAACAATCCCTTTTTTTGAATATACTTATTGAAAGCAATTTATGAACGCTTTTGAATGAACGCAATAGCGTAGTTGCAGATTTTCTTGATTTCCTGTTTCCGTGTGTAGTGAAACAAAGTAGTTAACGCGCGCGGTTAGAATTTGAAGGAGTGACTTCTCCAAAGCTCCGGCGTGCTTGCTCTTGCTATTCTCTTTTTCGTTTCTTTACTTAAGCTTCTTTTCTTTAATTAAGACATTCATTCTTTACTTAAAAGTAAATACTTGCAACTTATTCATTATTTTTAAGCCTAATACACGAGGGAAATTACTGGAAATTCGGAAAAATTTCCGAGACGCCAATGGCTATATATGTCCGCCATGTCACCTGGTATCGGTGGTTTAAAAGCGGATAAAACATTAATCATAACTGAGAATTTAACGACAACCTCCGAAAAAAACTGGAAGGCGAATTAACTTACCATCTGAACTCTCTGTTCGTTAGATTGTCTCGAATTCATAACTATTGAATCTAATCCTTTATTGCACAGAGCAAAAGCGGTAAATTTTCATGTCCCTCCATTCTGACGATTTCATATTTATGTCCTTTTATAAAGATGCAGCATTATACAAATAACAGATTGTTCGCTAAGACATAAGCCATCATAAAGATACTCTGACATAAACATTGCAGCATCTCTACGAAAGGTCCTTTCTCCAAATTATAATTGAGCTTCAGAATGGCACCGGAACATTTATTTCGCTACGATCCCTAATAAATAGTGGCCAGACGGTATAGTGGATAGGGGAGCCTACTACGGTTCCGAAGGGCCCAGGTTCAAATCCCGGAGAAGGCATGGATGTTTGTAAATGTATAGTGTCGATGCAGCATGGCAGCACTCTAAATATACGGCAAGCCGAAAGTCCTCTCGTGTGGATTGGTGGAAGGAAGGTTTCGCCAAGGAAAAAAACACCATAAAGGCATAGCACTCTAACGGAAATTGCTTTAAGTTATAAAGTGAACTTCATAAAAATACCAGGCACTCTTTATGGTACTCCTTGTTAAACAATGGTCAACTTGAAAGAGTTGCCGGCGTAGAAGCATCTGTACTACCAAGAGCTTAGATTACCAAAGTCTATAAGGAAGCTATAGCCATGCTCTGTCGCTTTTTCTCTCCATAACCCTGCTATTTAATTTATATAAGTTCATTAATTCCCGTGTTTATTTTCTATAGCATTTTTCAGTCAGTATGAAAACATTTTTTAGTTGTTTTGATGTGTTTGAAAGTTCTTATGTCACATTTAATGGCATTAAAATTCTTAGAGATACTAAAGCTACATGTCCTTCTACTAATTTTTTGCCGCAGTATTGTTCACCACCTTGAAAATACCTTCTAAAAACTTTACACAAAGAAGAGCAGCAAATTATTTACATTTAAAAGACATGCCTTAGTTGTCATAATGTTTATATGCATAATGGGAACTCAGATTTCGTTTATTATTCTAGCAGCAGGGGAAATTTGGAATGATGCTCAATTAAAGCACTATTCTTAAAGGAGCAGATGGGATCTTTCACTTTCAGTTCTCGTGAAATGAGACAGTCATAGGGAATGTAAGGTAACTTCTACCCTTATAGTAAAAGACAAAAAACTATCAAAAAGATAATGATGCCCACCGTTTCTGCGTCTTATGTGTTTGGTTCTTGTCGATCGGTGGTCAAGTAATTAAAAACGATTCGGAGCGGGGACTTGGTGGATGAAGATTCACCGTCGGAGATTGTGCCTGCCTCTCAGATCCGGTTAGCAAGTACGTGCGTCTCGTGTGGTTTCACTGTGAGACCACGTGCTCTTACGAATCTGATTGCATCAGCATTTTTCAATGCTATTTTGCGGTTGGTATTTTTTGTGAAACGCTTATATGCTTTCACTATTTTATTTGATTATTTTATTTTAGGATTATTTCGCAAAATTTTGATTTTCACCACCACGTGTCTTGCCAAAATTGCCTGATTGCTGGTTTTGCGACTAATACATGCCATATTGCTTATCATTAAGACTATTTGCGCGTTTGAATATTTAATCGTATAATTTAAATATTTGCGCGTTTGATTTTGGATTATTGGATCGGATAACACACGTAGTTACCCCCAAGCTCTCACTTCAGGTGATTGTCAGGGGCCTCGTGTGTTCTTCGCCTGCACATCCGTCTGTGGAGAAGGCTATCGGGCCAGGCTCCATCCCGGGGTGCAGGACTCCATTTTTATGGATTTTTTGCGTTTTTGGATTTTTTGCGTTTATTTCTGCGTAGCGGACCATGGAGAGGCTCGTGGAAATTTACACAAATCAGATTAAGGAGTTGGATAAATGATGATCCAATCAACAGTACTGAGGAAAAAGCACTTGATCAAGATACAAGTTCAGATGAGGAAATAATTAAACGCCGCAGAGGCGACCAGACCGTGAGAACAAAAATTCACAAACCAATTGCTAAAAAAGTGAAACTCAGTACGCACACACAAATAATCTCACCGATCATTACAGCTAATCAAGCTAGTAATAGCATGAATGATCATACGCCGATTAATAGTGTGCAAACACAGGAAGAACATAATCAGGATAACGAAACTGATAATAATATGGATACCAACGTTAGCGAAACAGAAAATCAGGATAACATAAATAATCAGACGATAACAAATAATGACCGCACTGAAAGTAATACGCGAAATTCAGAGACTAATACGCAAAGAAAACTCCCACCACTAATTCTTAAGGAAAATGTCATGACTTGGGGAAATATCAAAATATTTCATACCAAAAAATTCTCATTTATTGGACAAAACCTGAGGAATGATGGCATAAAGGTCATTGCTGGAGATGCTGAAAGTTATAGAGGCATGGTTAAAGTACTCAAAGAGCTCAAAGTTGAGCACCACTCCTACATACTGCCTCAAGATAAAAACTTAAAAGTGGTCATAAATGGACTCACTACTATTTCTGACATAGAGGAAATTAAAACTGAACTAGAGGAATTGAATTACAAAATTATTGAAATTAAACAAATGTCACGACGACGAGGAGGGGAAGTCATTCCACTCCCATTATTTCTTGTTACACTGCCAAAAACTGACGATTCGAAACGAATCTATAATGAATACAAACTCTGCGATATGAAAATTAAAGTAGTGGTGTATAAAGGCAGACAGGGGCCCATACAGTGTTTTCGCTGTCAGGGCTTCAATCACACCCAAGCCGGATGCAATTATGCTCCGAAATGTGTCCGATGTGGCGGAGACCATTCAATTAAAGAATGCCCTGACAGAAAAAATCCTGATAAGCCCCTAGTCTGTGCGACAGAAACCTCACACATCTAGTTTTAAGGGTTGTGAAAAGTATCCCAAGAACAATAATAGCACAAGTAACTCTGTCAAAAACAAAACTTTCTCAAACCGTATCATAGAAGGTAAAAGTTATGCACAAGCCATATCATCAGGACTATATTCGGAAACTATCAATGAAGCAAAAACAGTTTTTGCTAATCTAGCAGAGCTAGTAAAAATCGTTAAAGGCGCTGGCTTTTTACAACTAACACAACAAACAAATCAGACTATTCAAACCAGTCCAGAAACTGCCAAAACACAGACTTTAGATCATGGGTCAATACAGAAATAGTCGGCCCCTGTTCAGTTCATGACCTGGAACGCACATAGCGTCCAGAATAAAATTACGGAACTTCATAACTTCTTACTTGTGTATGATATTGACGTTGCACTCATCACAGAAACGTTTGCGACTCCCTGCTACAACTTGAATATCGCAAACTATATATGTTATAGATGTGACAGACTAAGTCATAGAGGTGGTGGGGCCGCGATTTTTGTGAAAAACACCCTGCAATCTTGCCTCATCAGCGAAGATCGTGATAACGGATATGAAGCAGTTACTGCCTCAGTTTTACTCCCATTTTATGGAGTTGTCTATTTTATCGCAATGTATAATCCACCGAACAATGTCCTGGATATCGACAAATTTGCTGAACTTCTCCCAAATAATAAACAAATCATCCTAGCTGGAGATCTGAACTCAAAACATACTGAATGGGGCTGTTGAAGAACCAACAATAATGGCGAAGTCCTAATTGAGTTTATCAATAACTATCCTATTTATTTCTACGCACCTGCAGTTTATACATACCTCCCAGATAACCCTAGAAGATTTGACATTCTTGACATTGTGCTCACAAATACTGACATTCCAATGTATTTGGATGTTAAAGTTGAACTTACCTCCGACCACGTGCCGGTTATTGCTATTTTGGGCACTAACAAATGTGAAGAAAACAAGTTTAAAAATATCACTGACTGGCAGCATTATTACACACAACTGTTAGAGAACCCTCCAATTATTAGCTCACTCAAGAATAAAGAGGACATTGATAATGCGATTGAAATTCTCAACAGTAGTATCCTCAGTGCATACAACATTGCTACCAAAAAAATCTCAATTGATAAAGACAATTTCCGTTTACCCAGAGAAATTAGAGATATGATTAAACAGAGAAACCGATTGAGAAAGAGGTGGCATATCTCTTGGGATCCAGGGGTCAAGAAAGAACTTAACAGACTTAATAATAAAATCAGTTGCAAGATTCGGAAACATCGGGATGAGGTCTGGAATAATAAAATTGAGAGTTTTAATGAATCTGGAAATGGTTTCTGGTCTTTCGCAAGAAACCTTAGGCGCAAGCCCCCTTGCAATGAACCAATTTATAGTAACAACAGAATCGCACTTACATACAAGGAAAAAGCCGCCCTTATGGCAGAGCACTTAGAACAACAATTCGTACCGAATCAAAACCATTGTGATCCTCTTTTCTCATCTAATACTAGGCAATTTATCAAAGACTGGCTTGAAGGACCAGGGGCCAAAAATCGCACTGAATATACATCCCCGACCGAGGTTAGAAACATTATCAGAAATCTGAAAAACCGGAAAGCACCTGGTTATGATGAAATAACGAACGTTGCAATTAAAAATATGCCTCTTAATACTCTCACAAGATATGTTAGCATTCTCAATGCCTGCCTGGAAAATAACTACTTTCTCGAAAAATGGAAAAAGGCCAAAGTCATTCTTCTACCAAAGCCGGGAAAAGATGCCACCAAACCGGAGGGATACCGTCCGATTAGTCTACTCCCAGGACTAGGTAAGATTTTCGAACGGGTCATCTATAAAAGAATTGAGCCGCATATGGATAAGCTCCCAATGGAACAATTTGGTTTCCGTAAAAATCTCTCAACGACAAAACAACTTGTTCGTCTGTGTGAATTCATTGGATCTGCTTTATTCAGGCATCAAAGTGTCGCCTTACTCATGCTAGACGTGGCGAAAGCTTTCGACCGCGTATGGCATGAGGGGCTCATTTTCAAGCTCATCACACTAGATTTCAGTAGAGACCTCATCTTACTTATCAACTCTTTCATACGGAACCGCAAATTCTTTGTAAATTTTGGATATGAACACTCTGAGACCAAATATCTGAAAGCTGGGGTAGCTCAAGGATCTATTCTTGGCCCTATTTTGTATCTTTTTTATGTTTATGATTTACCCAATAGTGCCGATCTCAATACTTACCTCGGATGTTATGCTGATGACACCGCCCTTGCCGTGAAGTAACATAGTCAAGAGCATGCACTAATAAAACTTCAAGAAAAAATTCCAGCCATAGAGGAATGGTGCGCTAAATGGAGAATTGCGATTAACGTACAAAAATCCCAGTTGATAATCATCGGTAAAAAACATTCCAGAATCCCTTTAGACAGAAAAATTAATATCTTTAATGAAGAAGTACCACTTGTTAAAAAGGCTACTTATCTGGGATTAGTTTTGAATCACAGATTTACCTGGAAAGACCATATTCACAATATTAAATGGAAGACCTCCTATACTATCAAAAATCTCCTCCCACTAATAGGTAAAAACTCTAGACTTGATCTTAAAAGGAAAAGACACATCTATACAGCAATTATCAGACCAATTTTTTGTTACGCATCCCCTGCCTGGGCGACCTACACTCAAAGTGACATGAAAAAACTCCAAGTAACGCAAAACAAACTTCTCAGAATTATTACTAATGCGCACTTTTATGTTTCGAATGAGACCTTACATAGAGACCTACGTATAGACAGAGTTGAAGAGTTCCTTCATAAAGCTAATAGAAAATTCTTTGAAAAAGCAAAAAATTGTTCACATATGAAACACTTCAAAGTATTCGATTACCAGATCTTTGCAGAGGACGCACGTATTCGACCACTCGCGGCCTTCACCACTCGAGATTCGAACTTCCCTACGTAACTTTATCACGAGTGCAACGTCGCGGTAAATATTTAGACTTATTTTGCCGTATTTTATTTTTATACTCTTTTTCATTTTATTTGCATGTATTTTATTATTCTAATAAATTGTATTGTATCAGCTTATTTGTATAACTTTATTATGACATGTACCTATCATGAACAACAGAACAAGTCTGATTTTCCCCCTGTCTTCGCCTCTCCTGGTCCTGGGCTTCGTCTGCGTGTTTCTCTGGACTTGTGACGTCATGCTGTCACCCCCTCTTCGCACTACTGATGCCTCCTTTCAATCGTCATTGCTTACTACCGTCACGCGCCCTTCGGGCCTATGTGTCATGAGCCGGAAACATTGCGTAAAAGCAGCAATTTGCCGGCAATATTGATGATGATGATGATGATGATAATTAAAAACTTTCGAAACGTTGGTAGTTTAACACCGGGTTCGCTTCCAATTATCTGCGTCATGACAATTTCGTAATTTTCCTTAAGTAGGACTGAAATACGGGTGTTTATCATTTTAAAAGTTCTCCATGAAGTCATACCTCCTCTGTAAGTAAATAATGTCGTTCTTATCGGTACAACAGTTAGTGTGCTGTATCATTGAGCTCGGGTTCAAATCTCAACGACAAGGATGCTTAAAAGTGTGTAGTATGCGTATGCGACAAGGAGACACTAAATATATACGGCGAGCGTAAAGTCCAGTCCTCTCGAGTGGTTAATGAGAGAGGAAGAGGGGTGGGAAAGCCTTTAACAGCCGAGATGTTCATCAAATTGGAGTTGAACTTAACAGTTAGCAAGGCCCGTGGATACCTAATGTATTTTAAATAATGCATAGGTGTCGACCTTGCTTCAACCTGTGCCTGTAAGTAAATAATAATTCTGATTTTCATTGCCAAAAGTCAAGTAATGAAATACACTGATAGACTGAAGGCTTATTTTCAGTTTAAATAAATTAAATTTTTTAAAATTCAAAGTGAAAAAAAAACAAGCTAACGAATAAGAACAAGAAATGTTATGATTTTTTCTTTAAATCTAGAATTGCATTTTAGTCAAGCACAACTCAAAAAATTACTCCTAAGGACAGAAAAGATAAATTTGAAAGATACTGGCTAGTAAATACGAAACTTCTCGCAGCATTCTTTACCGTGATCAAACAGATCTTGAGCAGTGTAAACTGCTTTAAATAGAAGAATGTTTTTTTGGAAAGTTATTCAACATTTTTGAATACATTATGCATGTATCTATACCTATCATTCAACGTCTATTTAAAATAACGCAATAAAATAACATTTCGGCATTGTTTCAGAAATATATAGTATTGCAGTTTAATGGCAGACGATTTTTTTTTTTTTTTTTTTTTTAAGCTGACTGCGATACCGAAGGGCCTGGTTTCGAATCCTGGAGAAGGCATGGTTTTAACTGGCCCACCTACTAGGTGCCTTCGTAATAAAGAGACCACCACATCTGGTCTTGTATAGGTTAATGGACTGTGTTACACTGTAACTGTTCACAATCTGCCATTGGAAAAAAAAAAGTTCATTTTGTTTATAAAAACACAAAGGAAATGTTTAATACTTAATATCAGTTTTCCTTATCCAGAACCAGTTGGCCATTCATGAAAATGTGGGAACATAAGAATAATATCTAAACATCAGAAAAAATAAAATACATGACAAGCTGGAATAAATATAAGGGAACAGCAGATGTGTGAATACTGAAACAAGATCTATGTATTTCCTTTATTTTAAAAACCGTATGATAGGAGCAAAATGATAAATAAGGAGAAAATAAGCATAATTGATGGTCCGGGGTAATTATGAATGTATCTCTTCAGGGGGAGCATATGTGCATTTCCACTGCTCCACTACTGATCTCATTTAGTCCTCTCATCAAAAACAAACACAAACGCAAAACATTAACTCTGAAAATGAATAATTGCATGACTTTATTGGCGAGGCTAGAAAGAAAGCTATTGGACTTCTACACATGTCGGTTCCAAGACAATTATATAGTTTCATTATCTTTTTTCTTTTCTTTTTTTTTTTTTAAATTTTGTTTTAATTTTTAGTTGCAGATATATGTGAGCAAAAGTTCTTAACCTGCCCACATTGATAACAGTTTATTATTATTATTTCAAATTTGTATCTTTTTTGTATGGATTTAAATAAAGGGGTAAATTTATTATTGTTATTTGTCTTTCTTTTTATTTCAACATTCACTCATATTCATTTTCCTTATAATTTATTCCAATTTTTCATGCAGTTTTTTTTTATTCTCATGTTTACACGTTATTACTGTTTATATTTTTATGTTTACACATTTTTAAGAATTAACAACAGCCTTTGGATGATTAAAACTTAATTTTCTGAAAATATTAAATACTTCTTTTATGCTTACATAAGGAAGCTTAATCTAGATTAAGTATTTCATCTTACTGCAGCATTATACGCATTTAAAATCTGTCTTTTGGCTCTTCTACTAACATCTCACTATACATACATATATAATGACTATATCAGTATCATTTTTTTTCAGTAAGGGATGGTAGTACCTTTGTGTCTTGTGATTAAGGTACTAAATTAATAGAGGGACATGTTAATTTAGATTCTTGAATAGGATATTTTCCCATTTTATATTTTGATCATGAATTGATCATAATCTCATTTTATCTAAGCTGCTCAGAAAACTGGAAATATTCTACAGCTGTTCTGAAATTAAAATACTCCTCGTTATCATAATGATTTATGCAGGAAATATAACCATCAGTTTACGTCACTCCCGCCCAGACGTCCTACATAACTATGAATGGGTTTACTAATGTTGTTTTAAAACAATGTGTCACTTGAGGGCGCTTCCTACTATGTCCTGTTCGGGAGCTTTTTTTAGTTCATTTATTGTTCGGGAAGGGAGACGCAGCAAGCTGCCCCACTGACCTAACAACCCCCAGAGAGCTGCCAGAGAGTCACTCGGCATGGGTTGCATCGAACAGGTAGGCACGGTTTTCTTTCTCCTTTCCATTCACTGTTCGGATGCTGAAATTCAAAATAGATATTGAAAATTTTGTAAGTTTAAAGATAAATTTGGCAGATTAAGTTCTTTCATGATTTATTATATCTTTGAATTTCAGTTGAAAAGAAAGAAATCAGCTTAGAATTTTGGATCCAATTATGCAGTATGAAAATTGTCAGTAAACTTGAAAATTCTCTTGAAATGACCTTGAGCAAATGTAGCCAAAATGTCTGATAATAACATTTGGTAATTTTTATAAAAGTATCAAAAACAAAATACTGGCCGTATCTAATTTTCAAAAAGAACCTGATAATAAAGTATCGAAAAGGTACATAAAGTAGAGCTGCTTACATAAACAAAATTTATTTCTGTAAACTAAAGAGCGAAATTTTAATTTTTAAAAGCGTGAAATCTTTGCTTAAATAAATAATCTGAACATGTCTGAAAAGAACTTCTTTGAAAATTTAAGAAACACTTTATAATTTGTCATTTTGTATAGATCGAAAAGAAAAAGGGGGGATGAACTTCGAAAAACTAATTTAGAATTTCTGAAACATTTATCCTTTTAAGTTTCCATTTGAAGTTAAACTAAAAAAAAGTTTATAATTCAAAATGAAAGTACTCTTTGAGAGTTTCTTTGCATAAGAAATTGAATCAGATGGATCTTAAAAAGCTAGAATATCCATTTTAAATTTTAGAATAAATAATATTTAACAAAAAAAGTTTTTGTACAATCTTTAATGAGAAATAAGAAATTTTTCTTTTGAACTCTAAAAGAACATTAAATTTATTAATCAAAAGGTATTTTCTGCACCTATTTGACGTAATGGTCAGATTCGAATCTTTGAAATAATTAATGCACAGATATTTAAAAACGGTTCGTTATAACTTGTTATTCTACTAAATATATTCAATAAATATTATAATACAGTACCTTTTTATTAATTTTTGTCGGCGCTAAAGAAAAAAAGGCGTGCGCCATAAAAACTGAATAATAAATCACAATTCAAAATATTAGCATTAATTACTGCCAGTACAAGCTTATTATAAATTACAGTGTTGTATTTAATGGATATTGGGATATTGTGGAAATTCTTTCAACTGTTCACGTTCAAAAAACAAAGCGTAAATTTAAATAATGATGATTCTAATCTGGTAGACTGATAGGTCCATTTGAGACACCTTATACTTAATGCTAAGGATATTTTTCTTTTTACAAATTTCGCAACACAGTCTTCTAGAGCAAGTCTCTTTCTTTCAAATGCTAAAAATCGTTTGATCAAATTGATCCGCCAATGCGACAACGTTAACTGTTTGCGCAGACAATATTTGCGGTGGCGGGAAACTTTCGCTAAAACCGAATATATATTAAAAAATTCACGTGAAAAATATTTTGTCACAAATATTCGAGTTCCTAAAATTCACAATTATTTGCATAAATTTCTGTTTAATATAGTTATAAAGGAAATTTAAAATAAATAGCATAGATTTATTAGATAATGAATGAAGGCTGAAGAATTTCCTTAAGAATTTTACCAACAGGTTTAGCTAGTAGTATTTAAGGTAACAAATGGGATAATTAGAAATCTGTAGTACTAGTAAAAGTAAAGGCTTTTAAGAATATAGATTTGCTTGTGCTTCATAAGATATCCAATACAATTTATCTTTAAAATTTTTTTAGTTTGATATACGATTCATTATCATTTTTTAAACCTCACTACATGAAATATGTATCAACTAGTTTCTACAGCCAAGCGGTTTCAAAACCAATTTTACTTGTATTTTAAAAATCAAAATTTCTAATGCATATCGTAAAGTCAATACTCTTAAAAAACATTCTGGAGACTCTATTGTGGATTATATGCATTCAGAAAATTGATTTCTCAGACTTTTTAAAATGTATTTCTATTTGTTAAAATAAAAGAACTTCCCTTCTTTCCTTTCTTATTTTGTTGATGGTGGCATTGAAAAAGTGTTTTGCATCTCCTTTAGCACGTAGAGATTTTAAAATCGTGTAAATAACGATGTCGAGTTATTCATGTTGTTGCCTGCGTGCGGGTTCATTACGGATTGAATGTACACAGAACTGATGATAGCTTAAAAGAATTTATTTTCCGAAAACAAACACTTTACAGTTCTAGAACTTTCCACAAAAGTGCTCGTGAAGCTCTTCTCAGTATAACAGAGCATAATCAATAGTTACTACTTCAAACTACTCAGAATGTTAAGTACAACGCAATGCAAAGCGCATTTAAAGAGCATAGAGATCTCTCAGTACACTTAAGTCTACTTACTCTAAACTAAAAATGAGAACCGATGATTTCTTCAGTCTTATATATTTTTTCCACGGCCGCCGGCTAATTTCAAATGCCTCCAATTTCTCGAAATGACTGAAAGACATATGCAGTTAAAGTTATATATAAGAGGCGTTTGCTGTTACAGTTCAATATAGGGATCAGTTACAGTACCAATCACTATACAGGGATCGGACCAAATGTTTGCCGAATTCGGCGACTTCTGATATTTTTTTCCAAATTTGGCGACACAAATTAGTAGCCAAAACCCTGTCTAGCTTGGCGATATCTCACCAGTTTAGGGAGATAGTCATTTACCTCAATGTTAAATAGACTTGCCTCTGTAACCTTATTTTCCCAGCAGAGCTTCACTCTCTTCAAATTTTTCATGTTACATTATACAAAATTTATAAGAATGTAGTATCATGGATGTAAATAAATATATTAAATAAAAGAAAATACAAGTAATAATCAAATTATGAAAGCATAACCAAAACTATAGCATTATTCAGGAAGTATTTTTGACATCATAATGGAAAATGTACGATTGATGAAGATAATACTGTTCTCTTAAAATTTAGTTCTTTAATTGCTATTAAATACATCAAAGAAAAGTTTTACAAGATATCCCTACTTTAGCAAAATATTTGTTGCAAAGCTAGTGCGCAGGCGATCTAGAGAAGCAAAGACGCAGATATGTCTAGAATTTGTTAAAATTAAACAGGTGCACAAACCTCCATGTGGCGTTAATTCACAGTGAAATAATATTATGACAAATATTTTAATAGCATTTGGTTTTGAACAGTTTATTTTAAACATACGATTTTTATTTCATTCTTCAGGACTAATTTTAAAATTAATGAAGCGTATTATAATTGCTCAGCTTAGAACTGTTTCAGGCGTTAAACTGAAACGTACATATCAAGATCAGATTGTAATTTCTTTTCGATCATGTCATAAAATTTATGTCAGTCTCATTTTTCTTTTCCAGTCTGTTTTGTCACCACGTCTAATATGATTTGATGCGTTTCACTTCATTTAATCTTTATCTGTGATTTTGCTTACTATTTACAATTCGTTTATATGAAACACCTTAACCATCTGTGGTTTATCGGCTTCTTTTCTTAGTTTATTATTTTGATTTTGTTAAGCAAAAACGTAAACTTTGTGCAGCTTTTTCTTTTGTAATTCTTGAATACAGACACTTTTCATTTTTAAGAGTCAAATTAATTCTACCTTTCTCAATAAAGAAGTTAACACTAACCGATAAGTAGCTCAGTGGGAGGAACTTTAAATATTATTATTATCTCTATAAGCAAGTTTCTTAGGCAAGTCAGGTCATGCAATATTGAATAAATATTAAAATCACTTTTAGGGCATTTGAAGATTTATTTTAGATAGAACTATGAAATAAAGTAGTTGTAAGTCGGTCGCTATTTCGAAGTTTTTCCGATCATAATTATTTATTAACTTTCCTCAACTAAAGAAAGGAAAGGTTTCATTATTATTTCAGTTCAAAGGCATTAAATCTTAAGAAACAATTATAAATATAATATCACTGAGTATCCCAATCATTATCATTAATTATAAACTTAATGTTGTTAAATGATATTAGATAACTGTATATCAAATTATATTAAACACGTAATTATTAAACAATGCCATTTAATATATAATTATTAGATGAGCTATCATCATATTATAAAACTTATCCAGTCTGAATATCAAAAGGAGTCTTTGACATCATACATTGAATAGCAAAATATAATTTTATATTATGAAAAGCCTTTTATGTATATGACGATATAAAGAGATTTTATATAATTACTTAATATTTTCGAAAAGAAGACCGCTCTTTGTTTTCGCTTCTAGTGTATGTTCGTATCATATTAGTAAACATTTTGCATTTATGTTTGTATAATTTTTGCTATTTGGAACCTCGGACTACGAACGACTCTCGTCACAAGCAATTCGGTTCACAAATAAATTATAAAATAAATAAATGAACAAATAAAGTCTCGGTGAAAAATGGTGTTCTCGAGTTATGAACACTAAATTCGGCAATAGACGATTTTCAAAGGTGTTTTGAGGTAACCTATGCCATACAAATAACATTCGGGACTCCCAGAAACATCTCATCATTCTAATACTTCCCTTTGCCCTATAGAGTCTACTAGACATCTCAAAGCAGAAAATAAGAAAAATCAGCAGTGCCCTTGCCGGAATTCGAAATTCAGAGCTTCCGATTACTAGCCGGACTTGCTTTCCAATCACAACAGGCCTGTGCTAGGGAAGGAGAAGATTACATCTTAACTCTCATTATCTTAAAGTCTAGTATCGAGCGACTTGAAGGATCATGATTTCGACCTGGACGAAGTTATGGCAATTTAGTGTTGCAGGAGAGATTTTGAAGACAATTAGAGTTTTTTTTTTTGTTTTGTTTTTTTTTGTTTTGTTCTCTGTGCCTCTAGGCATGAGCTTGGAAGTTAACAATGAATATGTAAAAGAGCTATTAGAAGACCATAAAAATCCGTTCAGATAGAAAAAACTACAGCAATTTCAGAAGCAGTAGCAATAGGGGATTGTGAAGGAAATGTTTTCAGAAGGAGAGGAATGAAGAAAAAATGATCCCAGTCCTTTCGAACAGAGCATTTTATGCAAAATAGAACAAGGAACACAACATGCATATAACGATATTACCCTAATAAAGCAGTAAAGAACTACAGAATTAGCAGTTTCAATGACAATGCTGGGTTTCTGTAAGGTTTATACTTTTTAACCCATTATTTCATTACTATTTTTGTCTTTACTATTGATTCTAATTTATTTGACTCTCACCAGGATGCAAATTAGTTACTTGAGTTCTTGAAAGTTAAAGAGAGAGCTTTGATTTTTTATATATATTTAAGCTTTTTTTATCATTGGCACCAACTTTTGTAATATATATATGTAAGTAAGTATTTTAGACCGGCGTTAGGTTTTTGCTAAACGAGTTTGCTCGTGCTTTAGAATCCTGAGTCAAAGCTTGATAGAAATTGATTTTATGAATTCAAGCGTTTAGCTTTTTAATTTTATCGAGTAGCTAAAACTGAATTGTAAGCACGAGCTGTGCCTTCTTAAAACGAAACTTCATTAAAAAAATAAATAAATAAAGATTTGCTTGAGTCTTCTTTTTCACAACTGCGTTGATCAGATAGGGCGACCAAATGTCACCTGAGAGTCTCACACGGAACTTAGTTAAGCAAGCAGTTGTTTTTCGTGTATCTTACTTTAGAAACATTTTTAAACGTCGACAACAACAAAGTTCTTAGGATAGATTTTTATCGAAATATGAATGAGTCTAAAGCAGAGACGAGTGGCTCTAAGAGACAAAGGAAAGATGAAAAAATATGCTCTAGGAAAGAGAGTTACTTGACATTGTTATGAGAAGAGATTTCTTATTGAAACAACATCTCTTCCTCATCACTTTCCACTTATGCAGTTCACTTCCTATGTAACAAGTATAGTAATATTAAATTAAGTTTTCGTCTGTTTTATATGCTCCATATTGTATTTATTTTTTGTGGGGGGGGGAGGGGTTGCCGCAAATTTAAGGATTTCCATTAGTTTTGCGTTGTGCCCTTTTTATACGAAGTATTTATTATTTTAAAGTATTATGCACTTTTATATAAAGTACTGTTTCAAAGTTTAGATAAGTAATCAGTTGTAGTTCAAGAACGAATCAATCCATTTAAAATTAATTGCTATTGTCAAAATAATTTCAGCTTAGAAACTTTTCGGCTGATTGAACGGCTTTCCGGAGAAAATTAAATTCGTAAACCGAAATTTCTCTGCTTTTCGAAATAATGGCAGTTTGAAGCATTTGACAAGTTATTGCAATAACTCCAATTTAAAATGAGCCTTTGTAGCTAAAAGATACTTATAAGACACATTAATAATTTCTTTTGTTGTATCATTTTTCACCAATTTCCTGATATCTTCAAATTCATTTCAGCGGAATCGAATATTTGCTACAATTTTATGGGTTTTGATAACAGGAAGAGAACTTTTGATCACAACGGTTGGTAAGTACTTTGACATTAATTGAACTTATTAAAAAATTCTTACAACGGATAACCTGTAGAAAGACGAATTAAAAACAATACATTATTATCTTTTATTATTTTACAGTAGGCGAAATCGATAACCATATTACACAAACCGTTTCGAAAAAGAGTAGATTTTAATGGTTCGGATAATTTCTGTTTCTTGCTGTATGAAAGGCATATGCTACTTAGAAAAAGGGAAAAAATAAAGGTATCATGCTCGATTATGTTCGATATGTTATATCAATATATTATTGACTTATTCCCCTCACTAACATCATGGAAAAGACAATGGAAAGACTCTTGAAAAATCAGTTAAACTGGTACCTTGAGAATTATAATCTACTTCCCATGCAGCAGGATAGTTTCCGTAAAAATAGATCAACAAATGATCAGGTGACTCTACAATTTTTTTTAAAGATATACTAGACAAAAAGAATACACTAATAGCTATCTATGTTGACTTCAAGAGCGCATACGATTCCATTTGGAAGAAGGAGCACTTACAGAAATTACTGAATTTTGGAGTTACATCCAAACGCTCTATTGGTCTCAATCTTTTCGTAGTCAAAGATCGCGTAGAGTAATATGAAAATGAATTTTCAAAATATTTTAACTTACAATTCTTTGATTTATACTATGTCTTTTACTTGCGGATGACTTAGTGATCTGGACCCAGGCACCGAAGAAAAATGCTAAGATCTTTGTTGAGAACACGCCCTACAAAGCCCTTAATGCACTTTCAGAATGGTCTAAAAATAAAAAGAACACACCAGAGGCTTTGTCCCGGTCTGAAATATAGGAACAACTACACTGCATATATTTATTTAGTTTATTATACCACTGTTTTTACTTATTTAGGTGTAACGTTTGACAAAAAAATTGCTTTGGATGTAGCATATCCTATCTCTTTCAGAATGGTTCTCAAAGAGACTGAATATACTGAAGTGCTTGGCAGGAGCTATGTGGGATAGTTCCCGCCGCGCTCTCTATATTACTTATGAAACCTTTGTATGGCCGCTTTTGACGTACTGTTGCGACCCACTTAGAACAATCTCAAATTTGTAATATAAAAAACTCGAAAGCTTACAGTACCAAGCGTTAAGGCTTATCATTGGGGCAGTGAAATCCAGGCCTACTGATAGAATTTTAATACTATATGAAAGCTTTCTAGACTGAGGATACATTTTGGAGAGATTATCAACTAAAAAATAGAACAAGGCCCAAGCTTCATTTGTTCAGAAGATTTTGTCCTATAGAGAAATCTATGAATTTCATGAAGAACTGCAACTGCTGGCAAAACCCAGAAATCCCATGAAACTGATGGGTCTAGAGGCAAACTTAAACTTGGCTCTATCCATATCAAAATATGAGACGTCCCTGGGATGTACTAAAATGTATTGCTTTGGAGATTATTGAGACTAAATATCCTGAAAATGAATGGCTGCGTATTCATACTGATGGATCACAGCCTTCAAGACATGAGAACGTTGGAGCTAGTGTTTTCTCGAATCATATTTTCCTTCTATGCACCAGCTGGAAAGTATGGTATTGCCTTTGCTGGTGAACTAGAGGCTATTCCCATCGCACTTAAACAGCTAACATGCCATCTGAGTAGATTTAAAAAATGTTGTATTACTGTCAGATTCACAGGCTGTAATTCAGTCCTTCAGTTCTATTCAGGCTCCATTACCATATGAAATTTATCTGAGTCAAGAACTGCTAATTTGAGGTCTCGGTATAAACGGGTTGTTTTCCAATGGACACATGGACATTGCAAAACAACATAGTTTACATGGAGACAACCAGGCAGATTTTCTTGCCGAAAATGGATGCCATGCTATTATTATTATTATTAGACTGTACAAAGCGATAAATCTCTTTTTTTTACTGCTAAACTATTTATAAGACAATTTATGCAATCGAAGTATCAGGATCTTACGCAAAATTGAAGCGAAATATGAAAAAATTATCTTTTAGATATAGTTGATAACAAAGTTGGGAGGCAATAGCTGCTTTTCGACCACTTACCGGGCATGTTTTTGCCTGGCTGCTCATCTGTGTCGTATTGTTGTTCTGACTGATGTTGCCTGCTCCTTGTGTGACGAAAACGAACCTATGGAAAACATCATCTGCTTGTCTGGCGGAGCTCCCCATGGAGATATTGATGCTCCTAGATACTGGAAGGCTAGAAGACTCTTCGGGGAATAACCTTCAGTTATCTTGTTGTTGTTTCTACGGCTTGTATTTGTTCTTTTTCTCTTATTACATGATTGTATTCTGTTTCAACTACTTGCTCTTATTTTGGCTTATGTGCCCCATCATTGGAAATAAAAAAGATGTGAACATAAATGTTTCTCACCGCTGAATTCGTCAAAGTGCATACGAACTGTGCTGTGAAATTCCCTTATGACTTTCTGTCACTGCGTTCTTTGAGGATTCATACAAAACAGTGTGTACATGCTACTCCTACTACATTATTCAGAGTTTGACAGAGAATTTTTGAAGAGTGTATTCCATAGCTGAAGAACAATTTGGGTAGGTGTAACATAAAACTGACTATTGATTTAAAGAATTTTGATTCATTGAAGGTGCATACATAATGAAATGCCTAACTTAATGGAGTATGCACAATTTTGTGTTTGATACTTGCAAAAATTTAAAAATATTTTTTTTCAAGTAAGTTGGTTCATCGAATATGACAAAGCACAAATGTGCTATATGCCTAAGGGGAGGGATGCTTTCGTGGAGCAGTTTCTAAAGGAAACTAGCTCATATTTACGTCACATATGGGGGGGAAGCTAACTATGCAGCGAGACAGTTTGCTTGGGATCGAACCCGTGTTGAATTCTCAATATTCAGCGATGACTTATGCGACTTGCAAGTAAGTAAAATCTGCTCCTTCTATTTGAAACTCGTCATATATCAAAGCGCATTTCGCATTAGCGACACTTATGAAAAATAATTTAGTACTCATAATTAATTAGTGTTTTTAAAATTAAACGCTTTTAACGGTGGCATGCCATCAAATGTTAAAAGTAATGTATAACCAGTTTGTATAATTTTAAGGGGACTCATACACTTTAAAGCCCATAAGATCTTCGAATATGTGACTGTTGCAAGAATTGAGATAACTTATTTATTTTAAACGCAATTACTTCCAACATTTTAACAGCTGACTACATAATATAACTGCTTTCTGAAATAGTAATCAGAGAGTTTGTGTTGTCACAAATATTTTTATAATTTAATCCGCTTTGCGACAAAAGTTTTCGTCATGTTTCCACCTTGCGCGCACACTTTAAAACATTCTGTTGCATAACTTAATTCCATATTTAATATATAGCTTTTATAACATTAGGAAACTACCGTGAACCAAAAATTCTAAGAATTTCATGTTAAATTTTTATTTTATTTGGAGTTGAGTTTATAAAATGTATTTTATTAAAAAAAAATCTGTAATGCTTTCGTCCATAAAATTTTTTAATAATGAAATATTCATCAGATTTTTGGTTCAGTTAGAAAATAGTGCCCATATAAAGAATTCCATTAAATTTCAAGTATGTACCATTAGCCATTTTTAATATACCGTGCGCGCAGGGTAGAAACATGACGAAAATTTTGTCACAAAGCGAATTAAATTACAAAAGTATTTGTGGCAACACAAACTTTCTGGTTACTAGTTTCTAAAGCAGCTATATTATGTAGTCAGCTGTAAAAAGTTGGAAGCAATTGTTTTTTAAATAAATAAGTCATCTCAATTCTTGCAACAGTCACATATTCGAAGATCATAAGGGGTTTAAGGTGTATGAGCCCCTTAATACATTTCGCGTTAAGAACAGCAAAATCTTTCGAAAAGTGTGGATGCTACTGCCAAAATTTCATAATGCAACACCAATTTAACAATCAAAACTAAAAATCTAGAAAACGTTTTATGTGAAACACCTCAAACTGTGAAATTCATTTAATAATTGGATGATTATAAATTGTAACCATTATTTAGCAAGCTCACATGCGTTTAGCCAAATATTTATATCTTTCTTTCTTTTCTTTTTTCAGTTGCTGATCGAAGTCATTGCGATTGCATGGACTATTGGGAATGCATAGGCTCAGGTGGCACACCTTATGCTTACTGTTCATATAGCAGTCAAGTATGTTGCTTTGTGGAGCCAAGTGCCGTGTCAGTAGGTATTCTTCCTAGGCGTAAAAAATCGGGCTCTTGTGGTATAAAAGGCCCGAACAAGGGAAGAGATGGAGTAACAGATCCAGGGGAATGGGCTTGGCATGTGAGTATTACATTACTATTCAGTCTCAAGTTTAGAGAAAATTGTTAATCTGACGGAAACTGTATTCGAATACCTGGTAGAGATGGGATGCTGATCAATCATTCGCCTAAGTTGTAGAGACATTAGGATTATTTTGGAAGCAGGCAAGATAAAAAATGAGCCTTCGCCTGGAATCGAGCCGCGGACCTCTGGAATACGCCCCCAACGTGCCAAGACCACCACACCACCATGCCAAGTAGGCGGGAGAAATACTTTATATATACACCTCCTTTTAAAGAGCGACTGGGGCTTTATTTAGGGTACCCATTCCCCAAATCCTGGGTGTGGAGAATCATCATCCACGACTCTTTTAGTTCCAGCGCCACTGTAGAGACATTAGGTAATTTGTTGGAAGCAGGCAAGATGAAAAATTAGCAACGCCTTCACCGGGAATCGAATCGCGGACCAATCAATTACGCGCTGAGCGTGCAGACCACTACACCACGAAGGCTTGCTAAAAAGGAAAGGCTTTTAAAGGGCGACTAGGGTTTTTTAAGGGAACCAATCGCCAAATCCTGGGTGAGGAAAATCCTCATCCAACACCGTTTTTAGTTCGGGCGCCACTGGGGCGACATTAGGATTATTTTGAAAGCAGGTAAAATGAGCAACGTCTTCGCCCGGAATCGAACCGTGGACCTCTGGAATACGCGCCCAGCGTACAGACCACTACACCACGAAGGCAGACCAAGAAAGAGAAATAGTGAAGTAAAATATTTCGTGAGAGAATGTTCCATACGTGGCTGGTTGAAAGGAAAGACGGAAAGCAACCTCTTTCGCATTCGACCTCGTAAGTATTCTGGATGGAAACTAGATCATAAAGTTTTTTTTAGTTCAACGTGGGCGCTTGCCTTTTCAGCATTGGCCACTTCTAAGGCCAGTAGTGGTGGCCCTTTTATTGTGGAGGCACCTAATAGGTGGCCACCGTTGCCTTCTATGAAGAGGCGGTCAGTTATAACTATGCTTTCTCCAGGATTCGAACCCGGACCCTTCTGTGACTCAGAAGGCTTCCCTAAGCGCTATACTGCCTGCGCGGTGAATTATATGATAAAGTAGAATGCCACGCAGTGACTATAAGTGAAGCTTCTGTGTCAATAATACAAATAAAATTTTCTTCTCTTGAATAATTTTAATGATATTAATAACATTGAAAATGCTCATAATATAATGATGCAAGTAATTAAAAATGACTTCATATGTTGTTGCATATATTCTATGTTTTTAAAAATTCTTCATGTTATATAATTCGCATTATTTTTCATTCTGATGGTCTCTTAATTTATTCTAAATTAATATCCTGAAAGTAATTTATTTTAAGTAACTGCTTAATGTATCCAAAACATTTGTTCGATGCTAAGAAATACGTAACGACATCAAATATTTTTGCTGTGGACAGAATAAAAGTTTTCATACAGTTTAGGCATAGCAGTTTCGTATTAATACATTGTAATACTATTATATTGTATTAAATTATTATATTGTATTAAATTATTATATTGTATTAAATTATTATATTGTATTAATATATTTTATTAATAATTAATTCGATGTCCAACAGACAAGGTATGATTATGGCCTAGGCTGGCAAGTTTTAAATTTAGGACTTCATCTTTTAGCGAGGCCCCAAAATCGTCCTTTACATCTCAACCCTATTCTTATTTTTTGCAGAAGCAAATAAAACAGATTCTGAAGACACCTGAACGAGTTGTGTGCTTTGGGTCGAAGATTGGCATAACAAGGGGCTGGCGGCAAGTAAAGCCATTCATTGGTTTATAAGAGGAATTAATTTTTGTAATTGATTCCTAAAGCAAAAGTACATCCAAGAGCTATATAAATGATATTCGAATATTTATATCGTTACTAGCGGAAGTCCTCGATGCCAGTTAAGTTAGATTGAGAGAAATGTATTATTTTCCTTATGACATTATTTGAAAATTCGTGTAATAACATATTACACGTCACAAGGAATATGATGCGTCATTGTAATCCATAACAAATGCCAAAGAAACAAAGTAATATTCAATACATGTACCACAACTGACTACGTAATCATAAAATCCTATCGTATATATACTCATATGACATATGGAATTGCCATTTGGGTCAGCAAACAAATACATCATTATTTTGAGCGATAATTTCGATAGAAATTTCACACATAAAAATTTCGATAGGAAAATAAACTAATTCTTTCCCATTATATCAGCAAAAATGGCACACAACTATTGTTGTTGATGTATCACTGTTGCATTGTTGCTGATATCAGCACTGTTGCCACTCAGAAAAATGGCGAAAATTAGCATTTTAAGAGTTTTTAATTAATATTTCTGATTTTAGCTATTTCTTTTTTTTTTTTTTTTGAAAAAAGTAGATGCCGACCTTTTCCAGAACCCAGTAAAAAATTGTAGAAAGTTTAGTGACGATAGCTGTAGCAAATACGTTACAATATTTTATGAACGTCTGGAAAAAGTATGTGTATTCCTACTTGTTCT
This sequence comes from Stegodyphus dumicola, assembly GCF_044657685.1. NCBI lineage: Eukaryota > Metazoa > Arthropoda > Arachnida > Araneae > Eresidae > Stegodyphus > Stegodyphus dumicola. Next base: position 126,372,564 of record NC_140771.1, on the reverse strand, counting down.
TGTGCAATGTATTCATAAAGTAGGTTGACAGTTTGGCAAAAAGGCAGTCAAAACGATAAACTAGTATTTGTCAAATTTGCATGGAATTTAGCTCATAGCTATTTCCTTCCACACATAGATTTGTATAATAGTGAAATGTAAAGACAATGAAATTCTGTCCATATGCAAATGTAGAAAAAAGGTGAACCAAATAATGAGGTACTAAATTTAGTTCCTATTAGCAGAGTTCCTATCAAATATAAGCTGATAAAGTTTTGCCAAAACCGCCGTATATCTCTTACAATGAATTCTCACGAAATTAACGAAACTGGTGAATCCTACTACTTTGCAAAACTAGATTTTAACTTGGATTCTTCAAGGGTGGGGATGTCGAGAATAGTGACTACTTCATGCTGCGAATATTTTGCTCAGATAGAAGGGACAAAGGTCTCATCATTGAAACACTGTACGATCACATTGTATTTGTTGAAATCGATCAGTAGCGTATGAACATACAACATAATAGTAACCCATAACACGACACTTGCTCTATGATAATAGTTATTTTTAATTTTATTAGAAGGAAGGCAACATGCTAATTACTTTTCCAGATAAAAAATATGCTCAAGAAATGGATTGTACATGAAGTGTAAAAGGTAGAAGAACAAAACGAAGCCTAAACGATGCGTCCTAAATTAGTATTCAGGTATGTTCTATGCTAGATATCTATTCACAATCCGCGTCTATACAAGTTACACATGCGTAAACTATGAAAAACACCCGGGCAGCCAGCCCGTTCGCCCTGGAATCAAACCTATGTTTTAACTACCAATGTTCAGTAACTTTACCGCTCTGTGGTGGGCAGAGTCAAATCGTACCCTCTTAACTTTCAACGTCATGGCTTACAAAATTTGCCCGAGCATGCCGGTTGTTGAAGTATTCCAGTATTTTAGACTGCTTCATATCTGCGTTTGAAAAGAGAGCGCCACAAAGTATGTACTGGGTTTCTTTCCAATCATTAGTTATTCCGGTGCAGTGAAATAAAACTCCACGTAATCATTATGACATTTTCTTTTCTTTAACATTATAAACGCTAATAATAATTTAAGAAATATAACCTGAAATGTAGGTCAAGTAGATTAAAAGAAAAATATCAATATGTAAGTAATATAACATAAATATACTTACTATTTATTAGAGACAGAAAATGCATGAGCATGGTACGAACACAGAATGACTACGGAATGCGCTCAGACTAAACCTTTCGCCGTCCTCTCCTGTTCGCGAAAATTTCCCCCCAGCGGCCGTCTGTTTTTCGTAGCGTGTAATGTTGTTTTTTCTGTACATCATAACTTTCTATACATGACTTTCGTAGTGGATGAATGTCAATGAATATTATGTAAAATTATAAGGAAGTAAAGCATAATGGAAAAATAATAATATCTCTGCTTATTTCTAACAACAGGATAATTTGAAACCATCTGATGCAGACGGTCCACTTCTCCCATTTTGTTGTAATCTTTTACAATTATTGGTTTTTTAAAAGTTCCTTTTCGTGTTCCAACATCAATCACCGAGTTATTATGGACTGAACTCATCAAACGTAAATCCTTCTTGTCTTTCCAATTCACAACCTCATTTTTTCTCTTTTTCTGCTGAGTAGACGTTGAAGCCATCTCTCACTGTCTTGTATCTTATGTAAAATGGCACGAATATTCATAAAACCCGGGGCAAATTCAATTAGAAATAGAATGCCTGATTAGTGCTACCGTCTAGGAGGTATTAGAACAAACAAAAATAAAAACTCAAACAAGTAAACATTTAGAAAGCGTTTTAAACGTTTAAAAGTTTTAAAATGTAGAAAAACGCTTGAGGCGCGTTATGGCCGATGGGTGTAATTTTTTAACAACTATTTAATTCATTTAAACAAAACCTGGTACACTCTAAAATATTGCCTCTTATACCTGGTTGGGAATTCTTGATTTACATGATTACTAGAATTCATTTTATAGAGCTGTCTGATTGCTAGCTGGACGTGCTTTCCAATTACATCACGAAGACTTGTGGTAAAGAGGGAAAACATTCCTTACAAGTCATCTAAAGAAGAAACTTAAAAATATTTTTTCCTTCTTTTCTCATAGAACGGATTTTAGATTCATTGCGTGCTTTACTAGTAATTCAACTGGTATATTTGGATTGACTTGGAATCCAGAAATTATGCCTTTGATAAAAGAAGCATTTTACGGTACCTGTTTTTTTACAATTATTCTTGAAATTTTTATTTCCTGCTTCAATTAAGTAAATTTTAACAGAACTCTGCGATTATCTTCTTGTAGTACTTGCAGAAAATCTGGGTAGAAATTACTGTTCTGTAGAAATGTGAGTATATCAGCAACTAACATAACTTTGAGAGATTTATAGGAAACACGAGAAAGAATCAAAGTACGTTATCGTTTTATGCAGCATTTAGCAAAACGAATTGTACCTGAAAGTAATTGCGATTTTTCGGTTTGCAACAAGAGTATTGTACTTGAAGTAAAAAACATATTATATGAAGTCACAGAAATAATTGTGTACAAAAATTACCCTTTCAAGAGAAGCTTGATGCTAATATCGAACCTTTGGATTAAAAACTTCTGTTACAAAGCAAAGTAATTTTTTTGATTTCTAAAAATATCGCTGTAATAAAAAAAGTGGGATGTAAAAAAAGGGGAAAGGAAAGGGAAAGGAAGGAAAAAATAAAAATTAAGCAAGCAGGCAAGTAGAATATTTATTAACTGAAGCTGTAGATATCTTTGAGTTATAGAACCGGTAAGAATCAGCAATGCCCTTGCCGGGAGTCGAAAGCTGGGCCTTTCCATTGCAAGCCGGACTTGCTTTCCAGTTGCTCTATGAAGGCATGTGGAAAGGAGCGAGGGAAACCTTACAAGGTAGTAATCGATAAAGTCCTTTATACTGTATGCTGCTGATGACAATAAATATTTTCAAAGGTACTTGTGGATGTAGGGGTGCATATTTCTAGGTATTGCAACAATAGAGTATGCGAGTGATAATAGACCATGACATGTACCACAGATTTATAAACATAATCCAAAGCTTGAGATTAACAAATACGCTTCTTATTTTGACCAAAAGATATAATCCTAATCCACAAACAACCAAATGATAGGACTCATCTGAAGTATTCTTACTCCATGCAAACACAAAGACAGAATCATCTAAGTATCCCAGAAGCATCCAGCTATTCTAATACTTAAACCTAGGCCCAACAGCATAAAAACTTCCTGTGATAACCAAAATATTGAATGGCAATGGCTTCACAAGGCATATCATAAATTGTTTCTTTTCTTCTTCTTCTTCTTCTTCTTTTTTTTTTTTTTTTTTTTTTTGTAATCGAGATATTCGTAATAAGTTATTCATAAATGATACTTTAGATGTTTTTGTAAACTTGAACTGAAATTAATCTTTTCTTTCTTCCTTTTAGGCTGCAGTGCTAGAAACTCCCCAAGATCTTTACATATGTGGTGCCTCACTATTAGACGAGTATTGGATTTTAACGGCAGCACATTGTGTGTACGAATAGTAAGTTAATTTATAAGTAGTTTGAATTTTATTATGTAAGAAACAAATGAAGAAACATTTCCAGTAAAAGAATTCAATTACCTTTCATGGAAACGAGGACATTTTTGTTTTTACGGAGGAAATGAAATGTTTAGCTCAGTATTTTTAAACGCTAACATCTCTGCTTTTTCATTTTGCTTTACTATGTCACAAACTGGAAAATCATGCATGCTCAAGTTGTTAGAAGAAACTGAGAAAGAATCAAAGAGTTTCTGAAGTAACATAATTTGGTAACTACGATAAACTACAGTTTTTTCCCTCTAATAGTTTTAGAAACATACAGTAAAGTTAGACAGAGTAGCGTTATTTAATCTAGGAAAGCATTCAAGATTTATTATAAAAATTTGTAACATAATTCCTACAACTGGGATGTACGCGAACAGAAAAATTGTAGAAAATTCCTTATTATTGTACACTGCGAAAAGAAAAAGGGGACAGTTCCATATCTCCCGTTCTACTGGGCCGATTGAAGAAATTCATCTTGCTTTTTCCATGACTCGAAAGCGCGACTTAGTATATGTATTAGATTTATACATAGCATTGTTCTAATGTAGGGATCTGAACCAAACTCGCACTTTTTCTGAAATGACATGCCCATTTTTTTTCAATATTTCAATTCTAGAACTCAAATTATGCCAAACTGCCAAGTTTTGTAAAAATCGCACGAGTAGTTTTTCAAAAATTAGCTCTCGAAATTTTAGCTCCTCAATGTTAATCGAATTTGATATATATTAATATCTCTTTTTTTATTAAACCTATTTGATTCTTCTTGTGATATTTCGAAATTTAAGTTCATTCCAAATAAATCTCGCTTATTTTTTCTGATTTATTTTTAAAATTTGTATTTTTAAATAATTTTTATAAATTTTTCGAAAAAAATCTGTATTATAATGTATAAAATTTTTATCCTCTAAGCGGCAAGGACGTATATATACGGCCTAGAATACTTTTTGCGACATCTGTAAGAACGTATATATACGTGCATATTAAAATATGTCAAAGAAATTAAGGCAATATATCAAAAGTACACAAATCCAGGTATGAAATACCAGGAGAGCTTTTACAGTAAAATAAAAAAAAAAAAAAAAAAAAAAAAAAAATGTTCTCATAATAGTTTTGGGAAATTTGTGCTTTCTTAGTGAAACCCTGGCCGCTCAGAGGGTTTTAAAGTAGATGTATTTCTAAGCATACCTGCAAAAAAAAAAAAAAAAAAAAAAAAAAAAAAAAAAATAGAGTGTTTTATTCAAAATTTCCGAAGATATACGTGAATTTATATATTGGTGCGTTTTGAAATTTGGTATATTTTTGAAAGCGATAATAACATCAAATATGGTTTAGGCACTTGATTAAAATTATTTTAAATTAAAAACGATGTGACATTTTTCCCGCTCATGCGCAATGTAAAAAGCTAGGAACGCTGTGACTTTTCTTAGCTCCTGTAGAATGGAAGAGAAAGGAAAATAGGTTGCCATATTCGCCAAGTGAATTATTCTTTGCGCAAATTGAAAAAAAAATGTGCCAAGTTAAACTTTTAGATTGCTCCGTAATTTTCGCACCAAATTTTACAAACTTTAATATTTAGGCATTATTGGAGTCGTAGAATCAAAATATGGAAAAAAATTGGTATGTTATTTCAGAAAAAGTCCCAGTTTGGTTGAAAATACCTAAGTTAGAACAATGCTATATATAAATCTAATATATCCCAAGTCATGAAAAAGCAGATTAAATTTCGTCTTCGGCCCAGTAGAACGGGAGATATAGAACTTTCCCCCCTTTTTTAGCGCAGTGTACAATGTTTAAAATTCTTTATTATTGTAAATGCATTGCAAATGTTATTAGTTAGCAAAACGTGTAAACCTTGTCTGGTGGCAATACATGCTGATATGATCAATATGTCTTGGAGGCATGGGGATGTTTTATGTTGTCCTGTCGCACATTCTTTCAAGTAGTATAAAGCCGCTGCTCCAGATTTCGCCAAGAATTCTTCAGTTACATTTGAGGACGTACCTTGTAGCAGACTGCAAAAGATCTAAGAATTTGGTCGGCCAAAAACGGGTGTTAACATAACGCAGAAATTTTCAAGAGACTGAGATATTTGTGATCAGACGCTTTCATGACGAAAAATATCTTCTGGAAAATGTGGTATGCAAGACAGTGCAACATCTTATAGGATTCCCTGATTATATCTCTGTGTAATAAAATTGCTTCGCACAAGTATAGAGGGACCAGGTGCCGTACGAGATGGTTCTTCAGAGAATTACATTGGGAATTAACAGGTTCGACAGCAAACAGCGGTGGTATCGCTGTCCGGATCACTGCCTGGCACGAATAATTTGACAGCTGTCACATGGCAGCTGTATTTGGCAGATATGGAATTTGTCACTAAACATCATATGATGCCATTTTACGTCTCTTCACTACTTTCATTTAACGGACGATATGCGTCATATGAATATATATACGTCTATATGAATGTCAAAAGACTTTTAACGGGTGTTACACCTCCTGTTCTCTTCTACTGTTTGCCGATGATTCGTTAAGAAAGAAGATGCCTTACAACTAATGATAAGTTTCATTAACTGGTCGTTAAATGGAACATTTAGATTGATGGTAGCTTGTTGTAATATCATGCTGTCCTGTTCCATGATTGTTCAAAGTGAAAACCACCCAGAATCTTCGCTATATGTGTATCGACTTTCACGATCCGTTTCCGCTAACTGAAGTCTTCGCTTTCCCAGATCGACGAGCCAATCTGCCGAATGGTTAACCTGTTCACATTAGGATCCCTTCTGGAAACGTTCGATTGAGCATACGGTGTTATAGAGCGTGTTAGTGGCATCTTTGGTCGTAACTGATGATAAATCGCTTTAAATAATTCACTAGAAGATTCCCAACTGCTCTGGCGCAATTTGCATTCCAAGCTGCACTACAACTGAACAATGCTTTAGGATATTGCCTTTCAGTCACAGGATATATATGGCTATCAGATTAATATTAATAATATATCACAGGATATTTTTACCGCTTTAATATGAATACTTTTCAGAATTTACTTTTTAAAAAATTTATTCATAGGCACAGAAGAGATCTACAAGTTATTGAATTTTATGCCTTTTCTCTTTAGACGCAAATAATTATAGATACGTACATGTATTACGCTAAATAGGAAAACTAATTTGAAGGGTAAACTTTGAATTTTTTTTCTTTTCAGTTCATTGCCAAATGCTTTGAAAATCCGCCTTGGTGAATATGACGTTTCAACAACCAGCGAGCCTTTAAAGTATGAAGAGTATACTGCTTCCAGGATAGTTGTGCATCCGAACTTCGATAACAGAACGTTGTTGCATGACATCGCTCTTGTCCGACTTACTCGTCCAGCTAAAAGGAAAGCCAACATAAATGTAGTGTGTATGCCTCCTGAAGGTACAACTAATAACGAACTCGTCTCTTCAGCGCGTTGTTTTGTCACTGGATGGGGTAAATCTACTGAAAGTAAGTACATAAAATTTCACGATCTCTTTCTTTACCTCAATTACAAAAATGATTTTATACATTTGAATACGCACGTATTCTAGTATGCTATTCATCTAACCTTTTGGAAATTTCTTTAAATATAAGCGTGTGTAATCCTCGATTTCTCGAACATTCGTAAAGGGATTATTTCGTAGGAAGTATTGTTTTTCTAATTTAATCTGAAGGTTCGTAATTATGAAAAATTTAAATTGCACTAAAAGCCGTCAAAGGGAAAAAAGGATGATCAAATCATTTTATCAAAACTAGAAAAAAATTATAGAAATCTAGCATTCGTAAAGACCATTTGGAGGAAATTTATTGTTAAAATTTCCCTTAAAATTAATTCACAATTCCTTATTGGAGAAAACTGCTCTTTGCATGAACTTTTCACTTAGAATCCACTCATTATTCGATCAAGGCACATTAAGGTTTGCATTCTAAAGAAAAACGTTTGAGCAGAATGTTACCGCGGAATGTTACTCCATTACCGTTTTGATATTCTTATATGGACTGCTGCATGGTTTTTTTACTTTCATAAGGATCAAATTGCAATACGAAATGTATAAATGGAAAAGAAAACGTAATAGATAGTGTATTTTATACTTTTCTTTGGATAACTGTACATTCAAAGAAAGAACAGGTCCACCAGCAGACGAGGAGTAAAAATCGCTGAATACTGCTAATTCCGTGCGGGGATTGAATCCCGGTGAGAGCGGGTTGTCAGCATAGGCGTTTTCGTTGTTCCCTCCCCCCCATGCGTAATGTGGATACGAGTCAGTTTACTTTAAAAAGTCCTCCACGGGGCATTCTTTTCTTTCAGTGTAATGCCAAATGGCGGAACACACAATAAGTAAGAATTAAAAAAATGTGCAGGTGACTTAAGTATTTACCCCCCCCCCCCCCGAAAAAAAAAACCGGAGGAGGCGCAAAGTTATATTATTACTAATTATATTGTTACTAAGGAGAAGGTGTTAAAATATATAAGAGTGGTAATTATGAGATTAGCCTTCGCGGAAAAATCTGTCTGCAGAGCACTGATGAGTGATTATTGTATCCAGCTCCACATTCTTCATTCGGCAATTTTTTGATGGAACTAATTAAAGATCTTAAAGCCAAGAGATGACGTCTATGTTTCTGAAATTCCTGAGAAGAATGACAAGGCAAGTCTATAATTACTGCGTCAAGTAATTGAAGTTTGGATAATAAAACGATCTAGCCTTTGATAAAGTTAAAAATATATTGCGACATATATTTATATTAATGAACTTATAGTAACCCTATTTTTAACAGACGGAGAACACTCAGTGGTACTTAAAGAAGTGAATGTACCTCTTTGGAGGAACGACGACTGCGAGAGATCTCTTAAATTCCATTTTGGTCCCAATTACAGGCTACCTGCTACTTCTCTCTGTGCAGGCGCAGAAGGAAGGGATGCTTGTGATGTGAGTATCATTAAGTTGATGTGAGTCTTAATTATCATTAAGTTGTTAAAATGTGACCAATTACGTTTTACGTCACATTATTGTAATGTCTTTAGTAAAGAACTTTGAGACAGCATCCTATATAATCCCATCAATGGCATAATTTAGAATAATATTGTTAGAATATTTAATAGATTAAAAAACAAGTTTGTTTTCTTTATTGGGGATATCTTTAGAGGAGAAACATGAGCAACTGAGAAGTCAGTGAGACAATACCGACGTATCAAAGGAAATTAGCTTACCTCACCTTCCCATATATATATATATATATATAAAACGTATGTAAATTATATCTATAACAATGTGTGAAAGTTATTAGATGTTAGCGCGATTTTTTTTACAGATTTCAAGTTTACTCTAACAAATGCCTTGGCTACTATTTAGTCCCACACTTCTTGAATTAAATTTTAATAAATAATTGAATAAGTACGTAAAACGTCAGAAATGTAAAGAAACTTATAGTGTTCAGAATAGATTGCATTTACTCACACTATTTCTGAAATAAATTAACACGAATCGACCATGCGTGTCTACTCTGATGATCGAAGTATCTACAAATAGCTATAACTATATAAATCGAAAGATCTATCTGTGCTGATGATCGAAGTACCTACGTATAATAAGTATGCTCTTAACCGCAGGCAGCAGTTTTGCTTTTAAATTCCATTATAGTCATAAAAACAATAGTTTTATTTTAAAATATTATTTCAACTTGAACCCGTAGTCCTGTTACTACGTGCTTTCTGTGTATCAATAATTTCAAAAATATTCTCCATTTTGTAAAATTTACTAAATATCAAACTATGTGTCATTTCTCCAACTTCTTTTACGAGCTTGACGAAACTATTTTTTGAGAAGGTAAGAGCTGTTAGGATAAAAGAAAAGACAAATATTTAGACACAAGTACAGTAGAAGACAGGCCTTTGTCTTGTACTGTATTTGTGTCTGACTAATTGGCGTTACGAATGTATTCAATTTTAAATTGCTTTGACAGAAGTAAAACATATCTAAGAATCTTGTATGTATTTAATGAATCAGTTAAATAATATAAGGCAGAGTTTTATTTCTGTGTATTGTTTTCCCGTTAGTTATGTAGTTAGTAATGTAGTGTACTTTTATGCAAAAATATGCTGTACTTGCGGCGCATTTTAAATAACTTTCGCTTGTCGATTTGCAGTTCCTAAATAGAGTGCTTTGTTTTATCTGGTTGTTCGGAAAATAATGCAGGTTTTTGCAATTGTTTATGTTTCCTGTACACTTTTAGCAACAAAAATATTTGAATTACATTAGTTTATGTATAATTTTGAAGCTCTATTTTCGCTCTATATTTCTATAATAATAATTTTTTCCAAAATTATATTCAAAAATATTTACTAGGTGTTTTTTTTAGATGTCAAAACGGGATTTTCTGCAAATTTACTTTCATAAGTAGAAGCTAGGCCATAGCGCAGCGTAAACGGCTCGAAATGTCAACGAAGTATGGGGGCAGAAAAGTGTTAATGAATCTACAGTTCAACGGTGATACCAGAAGTTTCGTCGTGGAGAATTTGACCTGGAAGATAAGAGCATCGTGGACGCTCTTCAGCTGTTGATGACGATGATTTGAAGGCTTTAGTTGAAACAAACCCATGCATAACTGTTCGAGAACTTGGCGTAAGCAAAATAATGATTTCTGATCACTTTAATCGTATAGGAAAGTCAAAGAAGCTCGATAAGTGGGTGTCTCACGAATTGAAGCGAAAATAAAAAAAATCGCCGTTTTGAAGTATCGTCTGTTCTTCTCCGCAACAAAAACGACCTTTTTCTTGATCGAATTGTTACGTGCGATGAAAAGTGGATTCTCTCCAACGACTGGCAACATTCAGCTCAGTGGTTGGACGCGGTCAGACAACACAACACTTTCCAAAGCCAAATTTGCACCAAAAGAAAATTATGGTGACTGTTTGGTGGTCTGAGGCCGGTCTCGTCCACCACAGATTCCTAAATCTGAGTGAAACGGCTACAGCAGATAAGTACTGTCAACAAATCAACGAAATGCACCAAAAATTGCAACGCATCATATGCTCGGCATTGGTCAACAGAAAGCGGCCAGTTCTTCTCCATGACGATGCTCTGCCGGACGTCGTGCAACTGACCCTACAGAAATTGGATGAATTGGGATACGACACTCTCCCTCTTCCCCCACATTCGCCTGACCTCTCGCCGACTGATTACCATTTTTTCAAACATCTGGATAACATTCAGAAACCAAGACGAGGTCATAACGCCTTTGACGCGTTCAGAACTCCAGAATTATTCTACAGGCATAAATGAACTTCTATCTCATTGGCAAAAATGCATTGATTTGGCTGCTGCTTATTTTGATTAATAAAATTATTTTTGAGTTATGATACTTTAAAGATATAGGTTAAAAATCTGCATTATTTTCTGAACAACCTAATATCTCCCTTACTATGGAATTAATAATGAAGAAAATTCGTGAATTCTATTCTTAAAATACTTGTATTATTTTTAATTCGAAACAAACGATTTTTATATTCCTATAGAAATCGCTATATTTTCTTCGATTTTCAGTTCATTCGGATTAAAATCAGTTCTTTATCATAAAGAAAAAAATAGAATAGCAGGAAAAATAAGTATAAAAAATTTTAAAAAAGTCCCCTTTTTTTTTCTTTCTTTTTTTATACATAATACAAAGGTTTAATATTTGAGTATCGTAGAAACTTATTTTCATGAATGCAGAGCAAGAATAACAAAAACTATTTATGTATATTTATTATAAATAACTCCCTTAATTGTAAAGTGTAATATCATTGTTAAATTACTGGAAATATTTTTCTGTTCTGTAATAGTTTTACTACTTTTAAAATAACGTAAGTATCTGATAGCGCTTTTCCATAAATCTCCTTAAGGCACTTCGATTTTTCTGAATTCTGACATACGGTTCTTACTGATGTGAAATTTGGTCATACCTACAGTATGGTAAGACTCTCAGTACAATCTTTACTGTTTTCCTTCGCATACTGTAAAGCTAATATGTCCTTTTGTAGAGACATTAGATATTTTTTGGAAGCAGGCAAGATGAAAAATGAGCAATCGCCTTCGCCGGGAATCGAGCCACGGACCTCTGGAATACCGGCCCAACGTGCAGAACCACTACACCACGAAAGCACGATAGGAAGGCGGGAGAAATACCTTATACTTTGAGCTAAATTTTCGAACGAGAATAAAAACCTAGTAATTGTATAAAGTTATCGGGCTCTGTAAAAATAATTGTATAGACTTAAGAAGGCTAAATTTTCGTAAAAGAGGGAATTTGGAACCCTTTCCCAATAACTTGTGTTGGAAGGTTCTCGTACTTAAGGTAGCATAATTTAACTAACTGAAAATGCTAAAACGCGATAACCTGTAATAAAATAATACTTATAAAAGTTCTAATTAGTATTATTACTTTCACTTAGTTTCCAAATTATAAAATATTATTCCAAATTAAAAATAAACTAGATGGAGTTTCAAAAAGAAATAAGTGGATTTCGAAAAGCACAAATTAAAAAAAAATTGTAAATTTGACAACAAAATGTTTTGATATTTACAAATAACAATTACCTCTCATAAATAAAAATTGCGCAACGAATGATCAGAATATCATATTATGATTCGCATTCTAAATCTGAATTATTAAATACAAAATCTTTTTTGGGGCGGCAAATTTTAGGGAAGGAAAAGATAATAGTAATTGTTAAACCATCCCTAAGGGGAATTTCAGTATTCAATATGAAAATAACAATTCTAGAAATTTTTTTTTCGACTGCACTTTTTTTATTCTACCATATGCCAGCTGTTTGAAGTTATCTTCATTAACTTATAAATTTCTCGTGGAGTATTTAGGGAATAACCTATTTAAATCTGCAAGAGAATTTCTCTACCTTCTATTAAACTCATATAATTTGATGTTTAGATTTTAAAATAAGCATTCAAGAAAAAATTACTGTGAAAAAACATGCATAGTTAAGATCGAAGTAAATTTCGAATTATCGTACCCTCCCAAAACGGAAATACTTACCCAGACGGATAAAGTAAGTAAAAGAGAACGTAAAATTTATTAACAGCAGTAAAGTGATTTAGTTAAAATTTGAAATAAAAAATTAATCAATAAAACCAAGTGACTGAATCCAGTAACTGGAAGTTTAAACCATAAAACGTCATTACATAATAAACGTCGTAACAGCGTAAAACGTTAGTTACATTTGCTTAAAACTGGCGTTAAAGAAAATACAGAACAATACCAGGCCAAAACATAAATGTAATTCACAAAAAAATTTGCTTTTATCCCTTTAAGAAAATACTCTCATAATTATAATAATATTAATAGTCATTAAATAACTGTAGCTAACTTAGTCATTAAATATTCTTCATATCGCATAACGTATTTTCACATTACACTAGTTATAACGGCAAAACATGAAACTATAGATTTTATTGTAAAGTAGCCTTTTTTATAAAATATATATATACGTTTATTGTTTGAATAGACGCTTTTGGAAAACCGTCGGGAGAATGATTTAATTTCGGATGTTTCGGTAATGTATGCGAGATGGAGTAGCGTTTACGTTCTGCGGGCCTTACGCTTCTCGCACGCGCAATACACATTTTTTCAGCACGGCGACCTTCATCGATTGGCGACGAATGTAGACTTCAGGCAGGCATTATAAATTGCTGCGAAGTGTGTGTGTGTGATGTGTTTTTTACAAAAAAATAAATGTATAAAAGTATTCATATTCCAAAAGATAAATGTTCAATACTGTTTTCATTAAGAAGCACTGATTTGTTATTCATCTAAACCCAGAAATGTGGTCATTTACTATATTATACCTATATTTACTGTTATAATATTCCTTTTAAAATTTATTTGAATTCATATTTTTCACAAAGACATCTCTCATCTAAATAATTGTTGAGTGCTTTGCTACAATCAATTAATTGGAACTCATTTTTCAGTTTTTTTCTAATGCAGTTTTTAGATCTATATTTTCTTGTATATATCTATATCTTCTATATTATATATATATATTCTTCTTGTTGATTAAAACACGTACACACGTTCTTCATCGATCCTGTAATGGCTAGGCTTACCATAATATTTTTGGCTCAAACCAGAAGAATTTTGAGAAAATACTCGCACAGAAAATTACGGCAGGTTGCGTTTGGATATTGATCAATAAATTACTTATTAAATCAATCACATTTATTTACAATTTAAGTAGCAAAGAAAAAAGAACATTCTACAAAACATATCACGCCGCGTTTATGCACGCTAGCCAAAGAATCTCTAAGGAAAAGAATGAAAGCTTCCATAGACGCAATGTAAACCTGTTTCGCCTCTGCGCCGCTATATCGAGGAGACACGGCTATGCAGTGAAACAGCAGCGCAGGGTGGAATTTAAATAGCGCAGTCCGAGGAGATAGTAAATTTTTTTACTTTGAAATTCCTCAAAATGTTTTATTTTCATACATTTCAGATAAATTATGTAGCTGATCTTTTATCTTCTAATCTTTAATCGTCTAGATGTTTCGCATAGAAAATCCTAAAATTCAATTGCAAAATAAATGAAAAAAAGATGAATAAATAAATAAATTTTATTATTTTTCTATTCCTTATTTTTCCCCTTAACCCTTTGCCTTAACCCTTCTTTCTGTAAACTCACATAATTGTTATTCTTTTGATATAATATCAAGCATTAATTTATAACTAACATCAGAATTAATAGAAAACAAAATTAACTACTGTCGTGTTGTTAGATTTCTAACAAATCTGCAATTAATTACATAAATAACGCTACTTTTAAAAAATATGCAATTAATTACATAAATAACGCTATTTTTTAAAAATAGCGTTATTTATGTAATTAATTGCATCAAAATGTAAATCTTTTCATATTTTTATGAAAATGTAAATCTTTTCATATTTTTATGAAAATGTAAATCTTTTCATATCAAGCATATTATTAAATATTAAAACAAAGAATAACACATTTGAGTTAAAAAAATGATTTTTATTGACATTTCTCAAGTTTCAGAATATACATATGCAAAATAATTTTAAGCATCTTCACAAATACCAAGAAATTTTTTAGACAATTATTTGGAATGACCATTATGAAAACAATGAGCAAATTTTGCAGCCAAGAACCAAAAGCATTTCACTTAAATTAAGAAATACAAAATTACACTTAAAAGGCCTTTTGAAGAATTTCACATAAATTATTAAAATAAGCGATTTCATTATTTTTTCATAAAATATTCAATACTTCTTACATTTATTAATATAAGATTAAATACTGAACTTGAAAATCAAACCTTCCAGGTGTTATTAAAACCTGGGAAGAAATTTTCTAAATAATCCACTCAATCAAATAAATATTGTTGCAGCTCATCCTGATGAAGATTAGTTCAAATTATGAAATTAGAAATTGATTTTTTTAAATAGCAATTATAAAAATGACTATTTTCCATCTTCACTATACATATAATAATTCTAAAAATGATGTAGCTTGGATTTTACATAATTTTAATTTTGCAAAAATCTATTTAATACCAAATTATTCGACCAATGAGTACATTTCATTCTGTAAGCTTAAAAAATAAAAAACACATAACATACAATTCATAATAAATTTTTATAACTCCATATTTAAAATTTTACAAGCAAAGTTTGCATATAACTAACCAAAACAGAAAAAATAATTAAAAACAATTACAAGTACCCCTAAATAAATTGAAAACGCTGAATTCATTATAATTATCTGACCTCAAATTTAAGAAAAAAAAAATTATTATTTGGAATGACCATTATGAAAAAAGAGCAAAGTTTGCAACCAAGAGCCAAAAGCATTTCACTTAAATTAACAATCACAAGATTACATTTAAAAAGTCTTGAAGTTTTGCAAATAATCCATTGAATCAAATAAATATTGCAGCTCATCCTGATGAAGATTGTTTCAAATTATGAAATTAGAAATTAATTCTTTTAAATAGCAATTACAAGAAATGCCTATTTTCCACCTTCACTATACCTATAATAATTCTAAAAATGCTGTATGCTTGGATTTTACATAATTTTAATTTGCCAAAAATCTCTTTAATCCAGAATTATTCCACCAATGAGTACATTCAATTCTGTAAACTTAAAAAAGAAAAAAAAAAAAAACATATCATACGATACATAATAAATTTTTAGGAAACCATATTTAAAATTTTACAAGCAAAATTTGCATATAACGAACTGAAACAGAAAACAAAATTAAAGAACAATTAAAAGCACCTCTAAATAAATTGAAAACAGTGAAATACATTATCAATATCTTATTACAATTAAAAATATTAACATTAAAATCAATACATAATAATAAATATAACCCAAAAGTAATTAGTAAACATAATAAAAATATAAACAAGAAATTTTTCAGAAATTTAAAACAATCTGCGAGATCTTTTACGAAACTTAAAATTTTAGTAACAGTCAATATTTCGACTAATAACCGTCAATTTTGTTGCACAGCATTCTCTGAGCATAACATGACAGGCAATCCAAACCATCAATTTTGTTGCACAGTACTCTTTGAGCATAACATGACAGGTGATCCACTATTATTGATGAGTTATTTCTTAGATGGCGCTATTGTTAAGCATATTGAAATAATAATAGTAAACAAATTCATTAAAACTATACAGAAATAATAATGTTGAATACATAAGAAGCTTCTCACACATACACTGAAATATAATATTTACAACAAAAGAAAGAAGCTAATATAATAAAAGAGTTACAGAACGTAAGGTTAAATAATATTTTATTTAACTCATTCAAATATTCAAAACTCATTCAAAAGTGACTAAAAAGCTAAATAAAAACAACTGAAATTGTCTTTCAAAATATGATCAAATTACTATTTGTATATGTAATAAAAATCATAAAAATGTATTTGAAATAATGGAAATGAACTTTGAAATAATACAAATAATTTAACAAGAGCACAAATTATTTTCTAAATTACTGTATTTACTCGCATAATAGTCACCTCCCCCTTTTTAAGGAAGAAAAAATTTTCAAAAGTGTACAATATTGTGTAGTTGATTTCCCCGCATAATAATCGTAGCCTAGACTTTCACAATGAAAAATTAGCAAGAAAAGCGCGACTATTACACGAGTTAACATGGTATATCACATTTACTGAAAATAGTACAAAATGCTAAAATTTATTATTAAAACATCACATACAATAGCCACAGGTGTCAAACCACAGTCAAATAATTTCGACAGGGCTTCCATAACCAAAGTACATAACATAAAACCTGGTGTAGTCTGAGAAGCAAAAAAGTAACCAAAAACTTGTTTCCACTTTTTACACAACACACGTACCATAAAAACAAGAGCATGAGTTGCATATTGTGGAATTACAATGGTTTTATTGTAAGAACCATAATCTTCAAATCCAACAATACGGTCATTTTTTTTGTCATACATTACACTAGTTTTTAAGCTCATTTCATCAAATGACAAGATGCAGTACTTGTCTGGATATTTCAGCTTACTGACGGCAAGCCTCATGGCATTAAGCACAGCAGCTGAGAAGCCAGGTTCTAGACAAATATTTGAAATTGCTTTTAGAAGTGTTGGTTTGCTTGGTAAATGTAAGAAAGCTTTTAATACATTATAAGTTTTAGGACTACTTAAGTATACCTGGAGGCATAAGTTTTTGTCCTCCAGAGACCAACGTCGTCCATACTTTGAAACAGAGGATGCTTTTAACTGCCCTTTAATAAAATTGTAGACACTAAACTTAACCATTGGGCGAATCATCTGGAGTATATCATCTACACAGCAATTCTTTTTTGTGCGTTCATACTTTCTTTTTAAATATGAAACTTGGTTTGTTAATTTTCTTATCTTTTGGCTTTTAGGTGTACAAACCTTACCCATACATATTAGTGCTTCATCTTGTTCAACAGCTAGTTCTGCATCACAAGATGTTTGGCCTAGATCTTCAGCCAATTTCTCTACGGTTGAATGGGACTCCTCTGACTGTAATTTTCTTTTTAAGTTACTTTGTAACATTCCTAAGTCCAATCGTATTCTTTTTGAAACTTCAATATCTATTAAAAGAAATTTAGACATATAGTAGAAATATGTAAGAATCTCTTACAGTACAAACATGAAATGTACTAAAAACACAAGCCTATTCAATAAAAAAATTGTAGATACCTGTTTGTTCAAATTTTGTTGGCACTGCACAGGAATGTAAATATCGCATCTTCGGTGAACAGTAATCGTCATCTTTGAAATGTGACGAACATATTCTTGCATTTGTATACAAATCAGTAGGTGATTTATTTAACAAATCTTGATTACTGCATGCGGCAGCCCATTGTTTTGATCTATAAAAATGAAAAACATTCATTTTATATTTTAAATTTCAATAAATCCATTTTCAGTGTTAGTAGAAAAATAGCAAACTAAAAACATTCCCTATACATTAGTTACACAATCTCGAGAAGGGTTATATATTTTTTAAGAACAAACATTAAATTATAATTTAAGGAAAAATTCATGTATAACACAATGAACTTAATATGATTTATTACATTTCTGACATATTTATACTAATTCTCTATTATTTTGATCTATGAAAACAAAAAACAATTTTATTTTCTTTAATTAAAAGAACCTCTTTTCAGTGTTACTAGAAATTTAACCTTATTATAAAATTCCTTTTACATTAGTAACAAATTCTGAAATGATTTCATTTCATCTAATTTTATTTTGATGTACGAAAACCAATAATTTTGCAGATATTACGTTAAATTGTAGTTACCGGTCATAGTATCTAGTTACACAATTTAGCATTTCTTTGTACAGTTTTGTTAACAATATGATTAAAAAAGGATAAGGCACCAATAAAAAGTACACATTGTTCATAAAGTGCATCTTTAAAATGTTTCCTTCCTTATTCACACCAATATGTAGTGGTTCCCTAAAGTGTTCAGTGAAATAGTGTTATGAGAATTTTTTAATATCTATAAATTTATCTTAACAAAACTCTATAAAAGTATTTTAAGAATACAGTAAAACTTTTTTGGGGGGGGGAATTAATAATTAAAAAGTAACAAAAAAGTTACCTCACAAAAATCTTCGTGCACTTTAAAGAAATCTGCAGACACTATTACGAAATAATGCAGTTAAATTTCTGTCAGTTTTTGTAGGATATCCTGCAGCATTCAAGCTTGTAATACATAAATTACAAAAATTATCTTCTAAAATATTAGAAGAAACAAATTTTTTAAAAAAATTTGGTTTTATTCAAAATCACTTCGAGATATGAGAAAATATTGGGCTTTATAATCAAATTCAATTCCGGGCTACAGCGCATTTTTTACAAATTCTTAAAGTGTATGAACACTTTTGGGAGCAACTGTATCACAAGCACAGTTATCTTGGATATTTACAGAAGAACACTGAACTATTTGTCTATGATGAGGAACACTTAATGGAAAAAAACAAGCTATTTATTTAAATTATTCCATATACATGAAATATTTGCTTCTCTATCGAAAATTGAGATATATATATATTAATAATCACAGCTTAGTTTCTTTTAAACTTAAAAATGATTTACCTAATAGGATCCTTAGGAAATCTGAAGAATTTCCTGTCTGGTGTTTTTCGAGACGTTGTCCCACAAACACAACAGCGATACCAAGATTTGGGTTGTTTGCTAAGTAAAAGATAGAGTGAGTTAAGTCTGTTATTCACCACACCACATCAAATATTGAGAGAAATCAAAATTATATTTTTATAATAATGAATATAAATTTTTCAAAAATAATCATAAAATACGAAAAATTGTATATAACTATCAATATACTAAATTAAAAATAATCTTCAGTGGCCACTAATATTAAATAAGTTTATAAATTTTCTCAGATAAACTATTTGGTAATCTATAGCATAAATTTAAAGCTGGAGCATAATACAATTTATTAATAAAATTAATTTATGCAATCATACATGCCATTAGCTGCCGCATTATTATAAATGGCAAATTTATTCCTGATCGCTCGTTTTGTCGTAATATTATTATTAGTTGACTTTAAAGCTTAAAAACTCATTTAAAAAATTTGGAAAGAAATATCAATATGCCTGCACAAGCTATAAGTATTTGTTTGCCATATGATTAATTATATAAATTGAGATTCATATGCTAAAATGCAAAGTTAATATATTAAGAATGAAAATCTAGCTGTTGTGTTATACAATGAGACAAAATATTTTTGGAGCTTGGAAATAAAAATTAATGTACTATACAAAATCAATTTTTAAAATCTATGATAGGTTTTCGAATTAAAAAAGCAAGCTTACCTCACAGAAAGAGAATCGGGTGAATTCCGGTGATCGTCTTGCGAAACATCCATCTGATGATCTGCTTAAATAGCTAGATAAAAGAACTGAAAAAAACTTTCACAAAGAACCTCTTCGAACAACGCGGTAAAAGATTGCTAATATGGCTGACGATCTTGCCTGCTATTTCGCACATGCGCAGAAAGGTACGGAGGGTGGATGGATTGCCCCTTTAAAATAAGCTTCAGGGACATACACAGAGCGTCTCTTCAGTCTGAGGGAGCCACATTTGCTTCGGGAAACCTTTACTTCTTCTCCTTAGAGATTCTTTGCGCTAGCGAATACAGCACAAGCACGAGGAACAACTAACTACAACAAATCAGTTCACTTCACTTGAAAGAAAAGTACAGAGTTTAGTTGCAGCACTGCTATACATGAAAACACAAACAGTTAATATTTAATTTAAAAGTTCGTTGCATGGTTGCTGCAAAATAAAACCTGAAAAAGCAACTACTAAGAAAAAAGGAAAATAAAGAAATATTGAAAAGCCTAAATCAAGAAGTTATTAACAAAAAAAAAAAAAAAAAAAAAAAAAAAACAATGAGCGATAATAAATTTTTAGTAACTCAATATATTATTCATTAGTATTTACCAGTAGTGTCTAGTGTTTTTATCACTAGTGTGTTATTTTTAACAGTATCGAAAAAATCCACCGCAATTTAGATGACTATTAATTTTGCAGATTAATAAAGCTTTTACTGTTGATTCCGCCAGTTTACCTCTTTCTTCAAACAATTTTTTTTTATGATGCTCCATAATTGACAATATTCTTTTGCTTGCTGCCAGTGTGTATCGCATGCTTGAAAATGTATTCTGTCATTTAAATGGCACTGTGCAATGAAATGTGTTTTCTTTGAAATGACGAAATTTTGCATCCATTTTTCTTCACAATTTTTTCCAATTTCATTGACAATATCAGTTGCTTTTGTACTTTCCATAATCAACATAGCTTTGTTAAATAATCTGAGTTGCCCTTGTACAAACTATAAATAGTTCTTTCAAAACAATTTTTTATCATCTCTTAAAAATGCTCTTGTGGAATAAAATTTCAAGTATTCTGTCAATAGCTGGAAGTAGCGAAAGAAAATAGGTGTTGTTTATGTTTAAGAACGTTTTAGTCTACATATACAAATTTACAAAAATCTTTTAGTTTAGTGACTCAAATTTATAAATAATAATCACACTAAATATGAGACACAAGTAAACTGGTAAGTCAGGGATAACTCTAGCGGAACCCCGCAGAACGGAGACGCTACTTGCAAGATGGTCATATCCTAATCAATCCAGTAGGATTCAATAGTTTTACGTTAAATTTTATACAAATATATGCGCATCACCCATTTGAATATTAATGGAGATCGGAATTCGTTAATTTTCATTTTCATTTTAGGCAAAATATTGCCTTAAAAGCACAAAATAGTTTGAAAGATGAAAAAAAAGGACGTGCTCTCGCTTTGTTTTGTTTGATTTTTCTGCCTTATTTATTGTTAAACACAAGAACTAAATTAGTTATTAAATACAAGTTAATTATTAGCGTAGAAAATCTCTTTATTGCAGAAACGCTTATTAATTTCTTATATAAGAAAAAACAGATCTTTTTAATTTCCAGAAATGCATTAATCCATTCCAGTATAATATATAAAGAACGAAGGTTGAATTTTAAGAATTATCTTAATGTAGAAACATCTTTGTTACTATTTTATATTTTCACATAATATACCATTCATATTATAATAATTAATTATACCATTATAACATCTATTAATTATACCATTTATGAATTATACCATTATCATTTATTAATTATACCATTATGCCAATTATACCATAATTATATCATTTATGTTAATTAATTTACTGGTACTGTTGTTCAATCTAATGTATAATTTCTTTTTTATCTAGGTAATTTTTTTTTCTTTACGTTTATAAAGTGTCTTCCAATAGGAAAGCTATGGTTTTAAAATGAAATAAAACATAGCTTTTTAAGATACAACCAAATTTTTTACATTATTTTTGAAAGAAAATTTATCACATTATGTCTTGAATAAAATTTCATTTAAGCGTCCGTCTCGACTTAGTACACACGAGCGAATTCGATGAACCAAGTTTTCGATGACTGTTTATAATTATTCGAGTATAGTGTCACGAATGCAAAATTCAAAGTTTACTCTTAATACTTCAAAGGTTCATAGTTTGCTCTCACAGACCATTCATTTCAAATAACCCCATAAAAATGTAAAGGAGTTAAACTTCTGAGAGGTCAAATAACAGTTGAATTTCATAGAATTATTCCTTCATCAGCCGCCCAGACAATATACTGGTTAGGGAAGCCTACTGTGGTATACTAAAGGGTCCCGGAGAAGGCATACATGTTTGTAAATGTATAGTGTCTTTGCGGCATGGGTGCACTCTAAATATATGGCGAACCGAAAACTCTCTCGTGTGGTTTGGTGGTAGGGGAGAGGGATGGAAGACTCTCGGAGCATCCCCTGGGGTGCTCTTCCTCAAAACTGGGATGGAAATAGAAGTTCAACCTCTTTGAGGCTCTGGCAACCATTCTTCCATGAAATTCATGGACAAGACAATAACTTGTGACAAGACAATAATTTTGTCTTTTAACATACCCATTCAAGCAGAGGCGAGCTTCATCACTCTTATTAGAATACGCTTTACTTATTGACCGCTGAATTGCATACGGGGTTTTCGGGATTATCATTCAGCCTAAATCTGAACGTTTGTATGTTAACCAAATGAGATTCTTAGAATATTATTTCTTATTTATTAATTATGTAAACTGTGCATAAAATGTTTACTTGGTGTAATTGATGGTAAATTTCTTCCCTTCGAATAATTAAAAGAAATTGCCTTATTTCCAATTTTCACAATTAAAATTTTAAGTATTCTTATGCAAATAAATTTGACTAATTTTTCTGAATAATTTTGAATTATATCTTTATTTAGATATTAGATAGTTAGCTATTCCTATAGAAATAAGAAACGAATTTTTAATTAAGCTTACATTTGATACTGAAGTTCCTTTTTTGATTTACTTCGAAACTATGTAACAAAAAAAATCATTTTGCGCTAATTGGTTTCTTAACTTATGCTATTTTACAAATTGGGCACAAATTTAAGACGTAAATTTATGTATAAAATAATATTTAAAATTAATTTGCAATAATACTTTTAAGCCTCGTTTTTAATTTGATTAATTCATTTTTCTATTCCCTAAACCAAAAAATGTTCACAATAAATTTTTCTGATGTGTGTCATTTCAGTTCTCTCATTCATCTCTGTCACATGATTCTTATATATGCTAATGGTGTATGTATTTACGCAACGGAAAATGTAAAATTGAAATTTCATTAATAATAAAAAAAAACTGTAAGGTTTATGTTAATTAACATATTTTCTTGTAATTTAGAACTGTACAGTCACTTCTCCTTTTCATTAGCTCTCACCAGGATGAGAATGAAATTCTAGTATTTAAGACAAAGTTCTTGAAATTTTACGCTGAGTGAACTTTTAGTAGCAACACTGGCCGTAGTGCTTTTTCCCCTCAGCTCCGCGACTTTGCTATCCGGTGTTAGCTATTTTACTAGCCAAAATGGGCCGCGCATGTAGTGAATTTAAGATAACGCTTGCTAGGTTGTTTGCACTGTAGTCTCAAACGTAGAATTATTTTGAATTTTTAATTCCGTTAAATGATAACCTAAGAGTTGCGGGGAATTAAATTGTAAACATGAGTCTCTCTGAGCATCTGTCGCATGAGTACAGTTTAAAGTTTTAAATAAAATAAGTTGTTTAAACATTTTTAGGACTCATTTGTTATTTACATACAAGGCTTGGCTGTCATAGTGGAGACTGAGGAATCAAGTTAATTATCGAGAGCAACCTATAAAACTATATCATAAATTTTATAATGTCAAAATAAAGTATCTTCAGAAGAATTTGCGGGAGTAAATTTTTGAATATCCTTTATTTACATCTACAGAGTTTATTTATTATCAGTATTATGTAAGAAATATTTTATTTTCTTTAGCTATTACAATATTTTATTTTATTCAGCTGACTTGTATTAGTATCTCACTGATGACGAAATTGACTGGTGTAACAATAAATAAATAAAAAAAGGAGTAAGAATTTCTCAATCAAACTTTATATTATAAGTAGGTAAAGTGGGAATATGAGTCGTTCATAAGCCCATCATTTCGTTGAGACATTTTGATTTCATTAGGACATTCGTTCGTCATTTTGGTATAAAATCCTGAGTTTTTCAAATTTCAGATGTCAATTTCGCATTTAACAATAAGTTTATCTTATTGTTTTATGTATATATCTGCTTAATATTATCTTTTATATCACATTCATACATTTATGTATTTCTTTAGGGAGACGGAGGTGGACCATTAGTATGCGAGAAAGAAGGTCGCTGGTATCAAGTTGGGATTGTATCTTTCGGTATCGGATGTGGCCAACCAAATACGCCAGGAATTTACACTAGAGTAGAAAGCTACAGTAACTGGATTCACAGAGTTGTTGCCAGCGATAATAAAAATGATAACTCATCTTTCGGCGTAAGATCAACTTAAGATTATAAAAGTAACAGCAATTCATGTAAAAACACCAATTCTTTTCCTGATTCAGGAAATTTTGTGCCTTTTTTTCACAGCCATTTAAATGATTCTTCAGTTAACGTAGAACGTTTGAAACACTGAATGATTAAAGCACAAAATTTTGGTGAAATAATTTGCTAAGTGGGAACGTAGAACTAAAGAAGTTGATTTTCGATTATCAAGCAAAAATAATCTCTACTCAGAGAGAACTTTCAAAAAATGTACTATTTTTTAAATTATAATCAATGTAATGTATTTTTACTGCCAGATGTATTCAATATATGATCCCAGCCGCATCATACAGCTGAGATTAACAAGTACTAGCTAAGTTCTAAAATTGGAATAATTTAATTAGGAGTTGTTATTTTTAACGCCATGCAGTTGATGTATAACAGAAAAAGTGTGTTTCGTAATATAAAAAAATTTTAGACTACAAAAGGCAAAACATAAAATAGATTGAGACTGTTTTAGAGAACTCTGCAAATATCTTTCTGAAAGGAAGAGAAATATAAAGAGTTAAGCAGATATGTAATGATATCAGTTCTAATTTTTTTTAAGATTGCGATGGAATGTAACTACTGTCTTACATTTGATATATTTATTTATTTATTTTGTAATGAATATTTTTATACAATATTTTGATTTCCATAAACAAGTCCAATCTTGTCGTTACGTTTTACTTATTTGTACGACAAACTGGTTATTTATTTGTAATTTTTGAAATTGAGATTTAGTTTGAAATAAAGTCTTTACCTTTTCTGTTGTAACTCTTTCTATTATAACTCATGACTAAGTTGTGGTCGCCCAAACAGTTGCAATTAGAAGTCCAAACTCCTTGAGGCTCTGGCAGCCATTCTTCCATGAAATACAAGAAGACAGCAACAACAATTAAGTAGCCTCTGCTTGTGTCTAATCTTGGGTATTTATACCTCATTCTTTACTCTCCTTTTTACCTCCCATAAACCTATATACATAACTAATAGAGGTAATGTCTCGGTCTAAAATTTCGTTGGCGTATTTTCAGTGAATAAGCAACACATTTCGACTACTTTTACAATAATGTCTGTCTACCTGGGTGTCTGTATGTGTGATAACCCTTATATCAAACTACGGAAAAATTGAGTTTTCCGTATTTAAGCTTCCTGCATTCATATAAAGAGCTTACTAGATTTTGGATAAAATTGTACAGTTAGAAGTCATACTTTACATGAAGCCCACAACAGTTTTTAATGGACAGATGGAAGTGGTAGCCACTAACAACTTTTAATGAACATTAAAATATCGTCTAAAACTTTCCAGTTATAGCATTTAAGACTTTTATATCAATGGGAACAACATGTTACATTTTGGCTTAAACTGGAAGTGATACTTTACTTGAAGCTCTGAAGATATTTTCGAGAAAAATATAGTAGGAGACAATCCAAAACTTTTCATATTTTGTATTTAAAATATATACGCGATTGGGAACAACATATAACTATTAAATGTGTTCTTGGAATTATGTCAAATGCAACGTGAATAAATTCAATGTGACATTGAGCTCTAGTTACCAAGCAATTAAATGTATTAGCCTCAATCCTCAATTCTGTATCCATTTCACTCTTGTGTCGAATCACCTTTCAAATAAAGGGACGATGTCACTCACGATAATCGTTACGTATTATTTTTTAAACAAATGATGTAGAAATAATATAAATTTAAAGAAGTAATCTAAATAGTCTAGCGAATATTTAAAAATATATGGCAACATATAACATTCTATTGGAAATTCTAACGATTTGCTTTCTTTTAAAGATTTTGCGATTTTGTTATTAAAATGTTATGTAGCTTAAGTGAAAAGAAAGAGATGAAAAGGACAAACCAAAAGTTGTCATCTAGTGAAAAACAATTAACACTGTACCAGAAATTTTAAAGTTATTCTGCATTTAAAAGAAATATGATTGTTATGTCATTGATTTTTGAATACGAAACACTATATGTCCAAAGGATATAGTATGAACCATGCGATATTTTTAAATGAAAAGTATGAGAACAGATGTGTACATGAGCACGTACAGTTAGTTATATTTCCGCTGTACTGTTAATTTGAATAATAGAAGACGAGTAGTGTTTATAATTAACACTGAGCCATGAAGTTTATAAACATATAGGATTTTATTGACAAACAATAAACTAATTCCATGTTTTAAATAACAATCTGCTTAAGGTAAAGTTTGTTATTTAAAACACAGAAATGGTGGCAGGTCATGTGCTGACCATATCAAATTTTTATTTTCACAAGTTTTCACGCTTTATTTTTTAAGATCTTTTTTATTTGCGAACGTAATGACTTTTAAATTAACAAACTAAAAGATTTAAAAGTAAAGTTTTACCACAGCTCGAAGCAAAATATAGTTATCTTCATCGCTCCTGAGGATTGCCATTCGACTCAGTTACCTTTAATTGCTTTTTGGTATAACCAAAAAAAAAAAGAATAATTTTGTAATTTACTTTTTTTAATCAAAAGTGTGTTTCCTATTTGTTGACCAATTCAGTGTTTTCTATGCAGTAAAACGTTTGTTGAAATAAAATACAATGAATGTAAAATGTTCATGTCTTATTTGTAATACAATGAACAGTATGTGCTCAGCTGTCATAAAATCTTTCCCTCACACTGGTAGACACTTGCTAGTTGAGGAATCATCAGGAATAGTCAAAGTCATGGCTCATTTAAGTGTCTCTTCATCAAGAATGTTTCCAAGCGGGCACTACTTGCGGCGATTTAGTTACTCCTTCGAGAAAAGGAATATGGCGTATGATGGGGAAATATCCCACGAGATGGATCTGGGGGTATGCCACTTCTTACCCCTCTTTCCTCATCACTAACCTCTCAAGAGAAATTTGGGATCAGCATTACTTTTAGTGCCCCCTTGTCGCAAAGACACTATGTACTTAAAAATAGCCAAGCCTTCTTCCGGAATTCGAACCTAGATCCAAGGCCTTTATCTTACCATCCAAGAACCTCTTTCTTACCATCATGGTAATAGGGCGGCCAACAAACCTAGTTATCTGAATAGGATTGGATTTATTTGATTATGACAAAGCACACCAAGGCTATTTGTTTAAAAGTAGATACGCCATAGAAAAGAAATTTATACAGAAAAATTGTTCGTATTCACATTAAACATGAGATAAATCGTCAAAACACACGCAACCAGTCCCGTCTCCAGTATTTGAACTTTTCGATTTCATTATCCGGATTTTCCGAATACTGTTTTAAGGGTTATTCTTCTAAATAGTTCGAATACTTGGAACTATAATATTTACTTCATTTTATATAATACATATTTTGTAGCATTTAACGCTTTAGTATTTGTATATAATTTTTAGAAATTATTATTTAGTTATATAACAATTAGATTTTATTTTCGTGATTTAAACATTTAAATAAGTGATATAGAATGCTATGCAGTAAGATAATACATTAAGGTTAGATAAACATTATTTTTTTATTAGGAAAAACGTTGTATTACTGAGTGGAAGTTTTTTAAAAGAATCTTTGAAATATAAAAATTAGGGGAAGCTGTTAATTAATTCATTATGCATTATAGTTTCAAAAATAAGAAGGATTCGGTTTCTATTTAGTAGCAATATAACAACAGTTTATTCTAGACATTTCCAATAAAGGTGGAAAAAGCTAATAAGATACCAAAGGAATTCATAACAGATACAATAATAATAATAATATAGATGACAAGTGAAATACAGCCGTATTTTCATACGCCGATTTATCGAAGTAAATATTTTATAAAATTGAAATAATAAAATTTACAACAGCTAATATAAATTGAACTATAATTTAGAAATTATTAAAATAAACAGGTACTTTTCATTAAGTGTCATTCAGAGAACTGTTCTGTAGTTGATCAATCTCATTGATCAAAGCAGTAGATGACAAATTAAAACTAGATTTTTTTTACAGTTCTAATTTTCATAGAGATTAAAGAATGGTATTTTTAGAAAGATAAAAGTGAAGAGAATTTGAAAATGCAAAAATCCGAAATCACAATTTTTTGAAGATTTTGGGGTTCCAACACCCCTTAAAAACAAATCCTTGCAATAATAATGATATAGTAAAAAAAGGGAAGAGGAAGGAGATACAGATTCATATAATAAACTTTATCTCAAGGAACTATTATGAACTGTTATAGATTATGACTGTTAGCCTACTATTATTATACCTATTATAACTACTATAATTATATCTAATAGATATGATATCAATCAAAATGTCGATATACTATTTATACTATTATATTATGTGTTATATCATCATACGCCATATTCCGTTTGTAAATGCTTAGTAATATTTTGTAAAAATTAATTGAATTCTCGACACTGCTCAATTGAAATTTTAGAGAATTTCTAAATGTTCGTTCTGCTTTCTGAATTTAAATGACATTTTCCTTCAGAGCAATCATACCTTTAGTTTAAACTTCATGTTCTTCCATTCTTCTACAGCAAGGGCGATACAATTAAATGCACACGCTTTCATTTCTTTACAAGAAAACGCCTTCTTTTACAACTACTTACTCTGCAGGAAGAGAGAAAGCAAGATCGTTCAAGCGCATCGTTACTGCAACTTATTTTACGGTGTGCTGTCTCAGCCATTTTCATCAGTTCTGTTTCATTCATTTAGAATAACTATATCTCTTCTCATGCGAAAAATGAGAACAGAAATGCAGAACAAAAGTACGAGAAGTTTATTGTTCTTCATAAATATTATGAAGAAATAACAAATATTTTCGAAACTTCATTAACGAGCTAAAAGTAGTCATTTTATCGATTGCGTGAAGACCATATTTATAAAGGAATCTAGTGTTTATAACTTGAGGGCGCGGAGTGTTTGTAAAGAGCATTTAACTTCTGGATATAGAGAAATACAATTAAGCTGCTTTACAGAGACATTAAATAGTACATAGTATAATATAACACATAATATAATAGTATAAATAGTATATCGACATTTTGATTGATATCATATCTATTAGATATAATTATAGTAGTTATAATAGGTATAATAATAGTAGGCTAACAGTCATAATCTATAACAGTTCATAATAGTTCCTTGAGATAAAGTTTATTATATGAATCTGTATCTCCTTCCTCTTCCCTTTTTTTACTATATCATTATTATTGCAAGGATTTGTTTTTAAGGGGTGTTGGAACCCCAAAATCTTCAAAAAATTGTGATTTCGGATTTTTGCATTTTCAAATTCTCTTCACTTTTATCTTTCTAAAAATACCATTCTTTAATCTCTATGAAAATTAGAACTGTAAAAAAACTAGTTTTAATTTGTCATCTACTGCTTTGATCAATGAGATTTTTTACATAAAAACGCGTTTTTCTCCAAACGTGATTTTTTTGTACTCGATGTACCTTTTCTAAGGAACTACTGCTCGCAGGTATCTAAACATTTTATGGCTTATTTATTAGGTTCCCTAATATTTACTAAAATAAGCTTTTTGTAATAAACATTTAAAAAAAAATTAAAAATTTTTTTGTGTGAGAAAAGTGCTAAATTTTACTATGCCTAACAAAATATTCTGTAATTTAATCTAAAATTCAAAATGTTTCAAAAGCTCATTTCAGTATAATCAGATAGGTATACTTTAATTACAGAAAAAATTTCAAGCTTGTATCTACAGCAGATTTTGAGAAAAGGTACATTGAAAATGGCCAATTTAACATTGTCGGTATAGGGGTTTCTGATACCCCTTAAGATAATTAGATAATAAAAGTTTTAGATGACTTGCAGCTTCAAAAATGAATTTTGACATTAATTACGTTAGTGCTCACATAAATTTTTCCCTATTGAAGATAGATGTTTGATTGTACTTTTTATTTAATTTTTTTAAATGTTTGTTGGTAATTGCAAAACAAAGGAAGGCATTGATATTTGAATTAGGCAATTTAATATGAGTTGACTTTGTTAAAGGACATTGAGTAATATAATGGATTAGATCACCTTTATTTCCACATACACATTGCTCAGAGTTTGAGATGTTTATTCTGAAGAAGTATGTGGGAAATGGCCCATGTCCAGTTAAAAAGCGGTTTATATAACCATTAACCATTGTACATGTATCATTTACATGAGGTGCTATTTGATGTAATTGTCTTCCTGTATTTATTATTGTCCATTCTTCTTTCCACATTTGGAGGCTGATTTTATGTAGATATTTCTTGAGGTATGATTTCGGCCAGGAGATTTTTCTTGAGGGGATATTATTGTTGGTAGTTGCTGATTTGGCTGCTGAATCGGCTTCTTCGTTACCAAGAACTCCGACGTGAGCCTTTATCCAATAAATGTTTGGTGATATTTGAAGATATTGCATAATTTTGTAAAAATATCTTGAATTATTTCAGGTGTATGTTTGGGATTTTGTAGAGCTAGTATTGCTGATTGACTATCTTAGAAAATATTGATTTTTTGTAAATTGTTATCGATTGAGTATTCTATTGCCATTCGAAAGCGTGTAATTCTGCTTGGAAGATACTATCTTCCTTGGCGAGTCGATTTTGGAGAGTTATTTTCTGGGTTTGATCTACACTCACGTTTGTGAAAATTGCAACACCAAGAAGGAATCGTCATAATTGAATGCAATTTAATACACAGTTGAGTGGTAGTGGTACAAATAAATGATTAAATGTTCAAAGCAAACAAACAAGAACAAGAGATCAGAATCAGTATTTTGTGTGGCCACCACGCGCCGCAATAAGTGCTGCTACACGACGTGGCATGGAGTCAAACAAAGTTTGAATGTCTGACTGAGGAAGAGCATTCCATATCGTTTGTATGCGTACCCAAAGTTCGTCTGCAGACGCAACAGGACGAGGATCACGAGCAAGACGCCGACCAATGACATCCCACACATGTTCAATTGGCGACATATCCGGGGAACACGCAGGCCAAGGAAGAAGCTGTACCTGCTGCGCTGCAAAGAAGGATTTAACAATCCGAGCAGTATGAGGGCGGGCATTGTCCTGTTGAAATACAGCGCCTGGCAAGCTTTGAAGGAAGGGAACAGCTTCGGGCTGTAGAACTTCACGGATATACCGGTTGCTGTTCAGATTGCCCACAATTTGTAGCAATTGAGATCGTCTATGATATGCTATGGCGCCCCAGACCATAACTCCGGGTGTTCGTCCACTGTGGCGTTCGATAATGCACTCCGGAAGGTGGCGTTCACCGGCATAGCGTCTGACACGAATGCGGCCATCATGGTACCACAAATTAAAACGGGATTCGTCAGAAAACACGACATGCTGCCAATCAACACGCCAGTCTCTGTGCTGATTGGCCCATTGTAGCCGCAGGCGGCGATGGTCGTGCGTTAGGGGGATCCTGTATAAAGGAGTCCGTGCGCGCAGTCCACACTGCAGCAGACGTCTACGAATTGATGAAGCACACAATGAAACACCTGTAGCTATTGACCACAGTGCTGTCAATTGTCTAGAGGAAGCTGTACGGTCCGTCCGCGCCATGCGGACCAGGTGTCTATCATCGCGAGCTGACGTCACATTTCGGGGTCCACTCCCGGATTTCCGAGTTGTCCGACACGCGTCCGTCCACTGCTTCCAAACGCGCATCACTGTGCTGCTGTTACACTGCACACGAGAGGCTACTGCACGATACGACAATCCAGCTTCACGAAGGCCGATGATTCTCCCTCGTTCAAACTCTGTAAGTTGTTCAAATCTCGCTCTCTTTCGTCGACGAGGCATAAGTACAGATTGAGTTAACGTTTACCACTAGCAGATAACCACCGATAACCATACACGCCTCGCTACAGCCGTCTATTTATTCGGATCCATCAGCCGTTCAGAGGGCGCTGCTCAGCATACGCATGCGCTACGGATTTGCAATTCTAATCATTTGCATATCATGCGCTACTTTGCATTTCCTGAAAATTTCAGCTCACTCGCGTAAGTCCTTCATGGTGTTGCAATTTTCACAAACGTGAGTGTATTTGTATTTTAAATGCACAGCCAACTCCTAAGTCCATTTTCGATCCATCTGTATATATTATTGGTGGAGATATGTGACTGGTTGGAGGTTTTATTCTGCTATATATTTTAGGATTAGATGCAGGATGTCTTCTGTAGGGGTTGACTGAAATTTCAAAATTGTTTGGATTAAATATTTCATCATGTAATATGCAGGATTTTTTTAATTTGAGAACTGTGGCTTTTGCATGTTCCGTTTGTGCTAATCTATGAAGAGGTGCTATGCCTGAAAGTACACATAGGGCAGCATTTGATGTTGTTTTATAACATTTTGTGATCCGGAGAAGGAATTGACGTTGTATGGCTTGCAGTTGTTTTTGTTTCCGAACAGTCATAGACTGCGCCCTAATTTCTGCACCATATAAGACTATTTTTGTTATTACTGTATTGAAAAATATTTTTTGAATATGAGGATTTAGTCCCCAATTTAGTCCTTGGACATAACGTAAGTTGTTTGCTATTTTTTGTGTTTTAGTTCTGATATATTTGAGATGTTCAATCCAATTGAGGTTTTTGTCAATGATTATGCCCAGAAATTTAAGTTTTGGGACTATTTTTATTCTGTTATTTTCTATTGAAAATTTTGGTAGTCGAGTGAGTTTTTGAGATTTTTTATGGAAAATTATATCTTTTGATTTTTCTTCACATATTGTCATTTAAATTTGTTGCATTCAGTTTTAAAAAGATGAAGAGTTTCATTTACATTTTTTTCCAGAATATTTCTTGTTCTACCACTGATCACTAAAGCAGCAGAAGCAACACTTTATGTATGGTTTGGCCATTTGAAAGATGTTATTGAGTTAAAAGTAAGGTTCCAAAGTTCAGCACTAAGACAGGAACCTTTGGACAACAGCTTTGTTGAGCATATTCTATTATCTTATTGTTGTATATTATAAAACCTTTTCTTTCACATAGATAATCTTGAAGTAAGTATAATATATTTTTGGACAATTTGCTTTTCTTAATGCTTCAAGTAAAGATGGCCACCATAATGAGTCAAAAGCTTTGGTTAGATCCAGGCAAATAAAAGCAGAATGCAGATTATTGGAGTTATTGATATGAATTTGGTTTAAAGCTGAATCTATGGCATTCGTTGTCGATTTATTCGGGATGAATCCAAATTGATTATTGCTGATAAATTCTATTTTTGTTAGATGATGACGGAGGCGATTTGCTATTATTCTTTCTAAGATTTTTCTAATGCCGGTAATAAGTTGATTGGCCTGTATGATTTTGGAGTATTTGCATCTGCGCTTCGTGTGCTAAACAAAATAACTTGACCAGTTTTGAAATGAGTAGGAAATGTGCATAATTGTAGGCACTTATTACTGAGATCTAATAAAAATGTTCGATCGATAGAATGAATAAGTTGGACTATTTGGTTAGATATTCCATCTGGTCCTAGTGCCTTATCTGTTGCTAAATTTTTTATTATATTAGAGATTTCCTTTAATTTAAAGGGAAAGTCATCCATTGTATCTGGAGCTGTATTATTATTTCTGATGTACGATTGTTCAGCAGTATCTTCTTCAGAGGAGTTTTATAGAAAAACTTGTTCCATGATATTAGAAAGAGTTATTAAAGTTGTATCTTGATCTTGATGTTGAGATTGATTGAGGTTTGAAGTGAGGGAGATTTGGGTTTGTTTAAAAACTTTGTTCATACAGATCTTGTAAATATTTCCATATCTTTCTGTGTTTTTGGTACAATAATCTCTCCAGCATTTATTTCTAGCTGACAGTATCATTTTTTATACATTGCTTTTTGTTGTGAGTATATAATGTAAATTTTATCTTTCAGATCTTGTGTAAGGATCCTAAGTTTTACTAACGTTTATGCTATTTTAAAACTGTATTATCACTTCTTATTTTCTACTTCCGGCCAGAATTAAACGCTTTAACATATTTATGCAAATTGTCTTGCTAACGCCAAGTACTTAAGTTGTGGCTTTTTGCCAAGCAAGAGATAGGAAGGAGTTATTGGAAGCAAGCCGCTTGCCACTGTAGTTCTACGAGTTTTCATTCTGTTGCTGGTTGCCTTCAAGGCCAGAA
This sequence comes from Stegodyphus dumicola, assembly GCF_044657685.1. Lineage (NCBI taxonomy): Eukaryota > Metazoa > Arthropoda > Arachnida > Araneae > Eresidae > Stegodyphus > Stegodyphus dumicola. Next base: position 126,337,798 of record NC_140771.1, on the reverse strand, counting down.
GTTTAGCCCTCTTGATAATTGCAGACGTATCGTAGTTTTAGCAGCTCTGCGTACTACATACGTACTTTTCTTTAAATAAAGGGCAATCTTAGTGCTGGGCTGTACTTGTATACTAATTCAAAGTTAGTTTTAGTTAGTAGATTTTATATTCTTACGTTCAGACCACAAGTGGTTGGTGTCTGTATTCCGAAGTTTAGGAAATTCCTGTAAAGTATAGAAAATAAAGGGTTTCGTATACCCTTCCTGCTTGTATTGTCTACTTCACACATTCCTGAACATAGCTTGAGTAAGCTCCCTGTTCCTATTCAGGACCATTCATGTTTTCAAAGCAAGTCAAAAGAAACACTAGTCCTGATAGTGGCGCCGAAGAAGAATAACCATGGCCGAGTTTCAAGAAGAACCTGAGGTGCCTGCAGCAGCGGCTCAGAATCCAGAAATTCCATCTGCCGCCCTGGAAGGATTTGGTTAAATCGTCAAGATCATGCGCGGATCGATGAAACCAGCAGCAACCTTTGATGGAAACTCACCGGTAATCAGTTTTTTGGAAAAATTGGATGACCACTTCATGCTATATACAGTCCATGAGTTCCAGAAAGTCACCTTAGCTACCAGCGCTTTGAGGGGCCAAGCGCTTAATTGGTTCAAATGTATAGGAAGAAACCTTTTGGGTAAGCGGGAACTCCCACCTATACTACCTATGTCAAGAATATACCTATGTCTATACTATATACCTATGTCAAGACTGCCTTAGTAAAAGCCTTCCCTGTTGTAAGAAATCGTGCAAAATTGGATGCGGAACTCATCAGCATATACCAGCAACGAATCGAAAATCTTTCATGCTTTATTTTAAGAAAAATTCACGTCTTTAAACTCTTGTATGGAAGCCGTCCGGATCCTGAAATAATCCAAGTAATTTTGCCTAGGTTACTTCCCCAAGTACAAGACTTTATTGAATTAAGGAACCCGACTACACTGGAAAAGTTATTTGAGCTAGCAATCCAGTTTGAAAGTAGAAGAACGGCGGACATTGAAAGAAGACACCAGTATGAGCAACGAAGCCAATTTGGTGCGCCAAGACCACAGCAATGGCAAGAACAAGGCTACGGAAGCAAAGCGAATCAGTGGTCAAGGAAACCTGAGTATCCAAAAACAACCGGCGAACGTCGACAGTTCAATAGTAAGCCAGAAAAAAAGTCTGAAGGCCAGCGGATAAAGAAGGAAGGCATGGAAAGGAAGAAAGAAGATTTAAACTAAAACGGATTTCTGCTGACGGGAGAGTGCGGAAATCCGAAGGCCAAGAAAACCCCTCTTCCTTTAAGTTAAATACAGTTATTGTGAAAAATTTGATTATTCCAAAGATTAAAGTTTTGGTGAACAATATCCCAGCCACCGCACTCCTGGATACAGGCGCGCAGTGTTCCTGTGTGGCAGAAGATTTTTCTAGGAAACACTTCCGTAGATACAGAATATATAATTCGGATAATACGACAGTGTTAGCTGCGCAGGGGGAAAATGCAAATGCATAGGTAAAATACCACTCTATATTCGTATTAAGGACGAGCAAGTAAAGATCATGTTTTTTATCGTAAAAAATCTAGAAGCACATGTAATTTTAGGGATAGATTTTCTTTCAGAGGCAGAAGCAACGCTGGATTTTAACCAAGCGTCCCTTAAGCTGACCATGAAACCAGTGCTAGAAGAAAAAAGAGAACCACCCACGTTAAATCTTAACCACCTGCCTGCGGGAGAGCAACAAAAAATTCGCAAAGTGCTAAGTGAATTTGCTTTGTTATTTAGTGATATTCCCGGATTTACTCAAGTGACGAACCATAATATCGACACAGGAGATTCACTTCCAGTTCACCACAAGCCGTATCGGTACGATAAAAATAAAGAAAAAATTATAGAGTGGCACATTCGAGATATGTTACGTAAAAAGATCATAACACCCATCTCAAGTAGTTATGCTAGCCCGGTTGTGTTATGTAAGAAAAATAACGATTATCCAGTAACACATCCGAAGCGGTGGCGTTTCGCAATTGACTATCGTAAATTAAACTCCATTACTAAATATCCAGTATATCCGTTACCTATTATTGAAGAAATTTTAAGGAACATAACTTCTACGAAATACATGACTACGTTAGACCTAACGACTGGTTATTTTCAAATAGGTGTAAAACCAGAAGATGTGCCTAAGACTGCTTTTATAACGAAGTCTGGCACTTATGCATTCTTGCGTATGCAGTTTGGCCTTTCAGGGGCACCGGCGATATTTCAGCGATCTATGGACATTGTGCTAAGGCCTGTTCTAGGAAAGACCACATTTATCTATTTAGACGATATCATTATTACTAGTGATAATTTGGATCAACATATAAAAGATTTGAGAGAGGTGTTTTCATTAAATGAGGCCGGTCTAAAAGTTAATGTTGAAAGGTGCAAATTTGCAGCCCCTGAATTAAAATGCTTAGGATACAATATATCTCAGAAAGGAATCGAGACGGACTAATAAAAAATAATCGCTATTCAAAAGTATCCACCGCCAAATACGGCGAAGAAGCTGTCTTCTTTTCTAGGACTTTATTCATATTATACGTCCTTTATAAAAGACTTTGCAGCTATTGCTGAACCATTGTTAAAATTAAAAAGGAAAAAGGTAAGATTCTCGTGGACGGCTGAAGCCAAAAGTGCGTTTGAAAAATTAATGCAAGCGTTAACGCAAGCCCCTGTTTTGAAATTTCCTAAGAACGATGAGAATTTAGAAATTTCAGCGGATGCTTCGGATTATGCGGTAGGAGCAGTACTTTCGCAAAATCAGCAGCCCGTGGCATTTTTTAGTAGAACTTTAAATGAAACTCAAAGAAATTATTCCGCGACTGAGAGAGAGGCACTTGCAGTTCTGTTAGCAGTGCAAAAGTTCCGAGTCTATTTTGGAAGGGCGCCAATAACAGTGTATTCTGATCATGCGGCGGTAACTAGATTGTACTCAGGGAAAAACTTATCCCCAAGGTTAATAGGATGGGCACTTAAGTTACAGGAGTATAATTTGGTAATTAAAAATACCCCCGGAAAGGAAATATCGTAGCAGATGCCCTATCCAGAATAAAAATAGATGAAGAAGGTAATACTGTAAAGGTGGCAATGCTCACAGCATGTACGATACATTCCCGAGAAACTGTAATTACCGAACTGGGTAAGGATCCGGAATTTAAAAATATTTATTTAAAAGATCCTGAAAATTTTTGCCACGAAGATATTGTGGCGATAAAGAATAGGGCGGCCCATTACGAACTAATAGATGGTCTATTATTTTATACATAAACAACGAATTCCAACAACGAATTTCGACCTGTTATCCCAGATAGTCTTAGATTAAATATACTGAGGGAGTTACACGACTCCCCTTTAGCTTCTCATGCTGGTATTCGAAAAACCATCCAACGCGTACGCGAAGCAGTTTATTTTCCTGAGCTGCAAAAGTTAACAAGGGCGTATGTCCAGTCCTGCCCAACATGTCAAGCAGTTAATTATATTAATTTCCGCCCCGCCGGGTTTCTAAATAGCATTAAATCAGAATTTCCAAATGAAGTAATTGGCATCGATTTATTGGGCCCTTTCCCGAAAAGTCAGTTAAATAAAAGTCGGTATCTCCTTGTTCTGGTTGATCATTTTAGTAAATGAACCGAAATTGTTCCCTTAAAACGAGACTTCGCGAAATTAGTTACTGATTATATTTTAAATAAATATATTTTAAAATACGGGGCGCCCCTAAAAGTTATATCGGATAACGGTCCTCAATTTGTAAGTAATATATTTGAAGACATGTGCCAAAAACTGGGCATACGTCATTTAAAAATGGTCCCGTATCGGCCGCAATCAAATATAGCGGAACGGGTCAATAGAAATATAGTGAAAATTATTCGTAGTTATGTTAAACATTTTCATAAAAGCTGGGATAACTATGTCAATGAATTAGCTTTCGCCCTTAGGACCGCAAAACATGATACGACGGGCAAAACTCCTGCTGAGTTATTTTTAGGCAGAAAGATTATAACGGCGTTAGATAAATTATTTTATGTTCAACAAAGAGCCCCGGAATTTCAAATGGGCGATATAGAAAAATTAATTAAAGAAGCAAAGAAGGACACTGAAGTAACACAAAGAAAACAGAAGCTGTATTACGACATGAAACGACGAGGAGTAACTTATAAAGTAGGGGATGTAGTGTTAAAAATTAAGCATTCACTTTCTTCAGCACCGGAAGATAAAATTGCCAAGTTCTATCAACGATTTGAAGGACCATATGTCATAGAAAAAGTAACTCAGGCTGTAGTGGTGTTAAAAGCCAAGAATGGTGAAACCTGCACCACAAACATTGACCAGATAAAACCATTCTATAATCGTAATAAAATGCAGATAACTTGACCAGTTTTGAAATGAGTAGGAAATTTGCTTAATTGTAGGCACTTATTACTGAGATCTAAGAAAATAGTTCGATCAATAGAATGAATAAGTTGGACTATTTGGTTAGGTATTCCATCTGGTCCTAGTGCCTTATTTGTTGCTAAATTTTTTATTATACTAGAGATTTCCTTTAATTTAAAGGGAAAGTCATCCATTGTATCTGGAGCTGTATTATTATTTCTGACGTACGATTGTTCAGCAGTATCTTCTTCAGAGGAGTTTTGTAGAAAAACGTGTTCCATGATATTAGAAAGAGTTATTAAAGTTGTATCTTGATCTTGATGTTGAGGTTGATTGAGGTTTGAAGTGAGGGAGATTTGGGTTGGTTTAAAAACTTTGTTCATACAGATCTTGTAAATATTTCCATATTTTTCTGTGTTTTTGGTACAATAATCTCTCCAGCATTTATTTCTAGCTGACAGTATCATTTTTTTATACATTGCTTTTTGTTGTGAGTATATAATGTAAATTTTATCTTTCAGATCTTGTGTAAGGATCCTAAGTTTTACTAACGTTTATGCTATTTTAAAACTGTATTATCACTTCTTATTTTCTACTTCCGGCCAGAATTAAACGCTTTAACATATTTATGCAAATTGTCTTGCTAACGCCAAGTACTTAAGTTGTGGCTTTTTGCGAAACAAGAGATAGGAAGGAGTTATTGGAAGCAAGCCGCTTGCCACTGTAGTTCTACGAGTTTTCACTCTGTTGCTGGTTGCCTTCAAGGCCAGAAGTTTAGCCCTCTTGATAATTGCAGACGTATCGTAGTTTTAGCAGCTCTGCGTACTACATACGTACTTTTCTTTAAATAAACGCCAATCTTAGTGCTAGGCTGTACTTGTATACTAATTCAAAGTTAGTTTTAGTTAGTAGATTTTATATTCTTACGTTCAGACCACAAGTGGTTGGTGTCTGTATTCCGAAGTTTAGGAAATTCCTGTAAAGTATAGAAAATAAAGTGTTTCGTATACCCTTCTTGCTTGTATTGTCTACTTCACATATTCCTGAACATAGCTTGAGTAAGCTCCCTGTTCCTATTCAGGACCATTCATGTTTCCATCCAAAGCAAGTCAAAAGAAACACTAGTCCTGATACTTGAAGGGAGGCTTTTTTCATTTTCCTATAAAATGCTCTTGTTTTGTTTCTCTGAATCCTTAATTCTTTAGTCCACCAGTTTAAATTAAGTTTATTATTTGGTTTCTTGGGATATAAATGATTGTTTGCAGCAGTGTTGTATGAATATTGTAAGGTTTTCTATTGATTTATTGAGTGTTATTTTATGAGATGAATTATTGATTTCTCGATGGATTTTGAAGAAATCTTGTTTTATGAGACGATTAAAAGTTTTAATAGATCTTGGATTAATTTTAAATCGATGAGTTAAGGTTATTTCAAAATTATGATCTATTCTGAATGAGATTATTTTATGGTCAGATAGCGATATGGTATCTAAAACTTTCCATGATAAGATTTTTTTAGCTATTTGATATGAGGTTAAAGTTAAGTCAGGCCATCCACGTCCATGTATTGTTTCATACGTAGATAGGCTGTTGTCATTATTATGAAGAATTAAATTATGTTCTGCTATGAAATCTTCGACATGCTTATCTCTTGTATCAATATTATTATATCCCCATATTGTATGGTGGGCATTAAAGTCGCCTCCTATTACGTGTTGATATTTTGAATGTTTCCTTGTTATTGAAGAAAGGCTTGTAATGTTATTTTCTAAATTTTCTAATGGCGATGCATAGAAGGAGGTGATGATAAGTTGATTTTCTTTATCATTTAATAATATGGAAACTACATCTTTACTTGTTAAGATTATTATTGGAGATAAGTATTTGTTATTGATGATGATGGCTGATCTGACTGAAGATTTATCTGAAGATTCATATTGAATACAATTCCAACAGTTTGGTATTCCGCTAACTTTTCCATTGACACAGTAGGGTTCTTGTATGAGGATTATGTCTGGATTGAGCTCGGTTGAAATTTGGACCAGGTTTGTTATAGAAGAGTGGGCTCTTAATTTGTTGTATTTTGAGAGTCAAAAATTCTTTATTTTTAATTAGTATTGGTGGCATTTTAATTATATTGTTTTGGTGAATTAAAGTGAAGAAGTGGTATTAACTTGTTAATGCAAAGTTCGAACTCAGAATGAAGTTTTTTTCAACCCATCTTCACAATTCTTCATTTACTGAGGGTATTGAATTTAACCTCGGGAAATGAGACAAGTCGTTCTTAGCTAGATGCCCAGCAAACAGATTAAGTTGAGATAAAGGTAGGCAGTCTAATTAGACCTAAAGGAGTAAACAGGTAAATTTTGTAAAGATAGCACTTACCCTTTTAATTCTGTGGGTGTACTCGAAGCGGGCCCACTGAATGAATAGAAAAGAGCGCTGAAGTGAGAATTGCTGGGAAGCGCGCAATAGAGTAAAAGATTTCGCTTACGATTAAAAAGCACTAGATTCTGATTAATTAGCATTACCCAGGGTAAACCACGCATAAGCATGCTACGTTACACCCCTTCAAAAAAAGCTCTACTTGGTTCTATGATGATTACATGCGTATAAGTGAAAAAGAGGTAACTTGGCTATATGATATTTACATTTCATATTTACACTTTCGTCTATTTTTTTCGTGGTGGAGTTTTTCGAAGCAAGTTACACCACCTTCGGAAAGGCACAACCCAACATTGCATGTTTCGCACATGTATCGGATTCCCTATTTGAATCCTTTCGGACTCACTATCTTTTAGCACTTTCAGTGCTTCAGAAAGTGTCATCTCTCTCCGATTCACTTGCAAAATAATTAAAAATCAGAAAAAATAAACTAATATTATATCTGCAATTAAGAAATAAAATTAAATGATAATATAAATAAAATTAAATAAACATCTACAGCTCAAAACTATCAAAAGCTAGAGCTAACAAAACTTCTTTCAACGAAAGCGAAAGGAAAAAGTGAACTGTTCCAGTGAAAAGGCAAACCAAAGACGTAACTGATAAAATTACCCCTACCTTTCAGAAAAATACCCCAACAATTTCTTAGTTAATAACCAATCCTCCCTAAAAAAAAAAAAAAAAAAAAAAAAAAAAAAAAACAGATGTACACACACCTTTCTATTGTGAATTAACTTACCTAAGAAAATACTTCAGTGAAACAAAGATAGAGTTGTTTGTCTGGTCCCACTCTAGGCACACCGGATGTTCATCGTTCGATTTTAGGCAAGATTTCAAGGTAAAATTTTAAAACTAATATAAAATAAATAAAGAGATCAGCATACAGCTAAGAAAATAACATCGAAATTTCTTTTCAAACAACTCCTTTTATATCCTAAAAAAATTAACTGGAAGATTTCTTTGAAAAATGAGGGCTAAGCATGGCTAAAATGCATGGACTGGTTCGTGTTGTGCTGATAGTAACCCATAAAGCCTTTACCGTTCAATTTTTCTGAGCCTAGAGAGGGAAATTTTTGGGTGTGCCCAGATTGAGCACTTTATGCCAGAAAGGATTTTAAGGCCTAAGAAATGAGTTCCAGCACATTGGAGATGAGCTTCTTGCAGGTATATTAATCAGCAAAATTCGGTATCAAAGCGGAATTTACATTAGATTTCAACTGCCGCTACTCACCTTATCCGTAACAATGTCTCTCCGACTGGTTTGAGCTCCTTACGAGTATATATACATCAATGTTTAAAAGAGCGTCTGCTGTCGATTTGTAAAAGATTAGATGGGTTATCAAAGATGTGCTAGCAAGCCGGCATCTATCATCAAACTATCGCTTCAAGAATCGTCATCGTTTCGTCCAAGCCCTTGGTGGCAGTTGTTGGACCGGTTTCTTTCTCTTTGCTGCTGGGAGTTCAAGGGTGAAGGACGGGCTTCGGCCTGTCTCTTCACTGACTGTCTCTTCACCTACGACCTCGTTTCATGATGCACTTTTAACTTTCCTGAAAAGACCGAGGATATGAATTCTGATTGATAGAAAGCCAACTGTAGTTTTTTTTATTGAATATATTCATTCTATATGCAGTTGCTGGAAATTCATCCTGGGTGGAATGATGTTTTTTAAGCAAGAATCATGAACGATCTCATTGTGCAATTTAAGACTCATCCATTGTCTATCGCCACGTGGTGCACTGCTCCAAATTAATTCACTGGCAGAAGCTTCAAAATCAAAAGAAATTTCAAGATAAGTATACTCCTGGTCTTCATATATCTTCGACTCCAGGTTTTTTCGTGATTTTTAGAAAGTGATGCAAATGTATAGTGCTCTGTAGTGTATCGATAAACGAGTGGACGCTCTGTGTTTATAGTAGGACTTTAGTTATGATCTGATTATTTAATTTTCTTGTTTATTTGTGTGAGCTCAGCAATAAAATTTTTGATAGGAAAGATAAATAGAATAAATTGTAGACGAATAACTTGTATTTTCTTCTTCAACTATCACAACGTCTGGGGTAAGTACTTTATTTTGCTATCCTCTGTAGGTCACATATTTTATCCCTATCATTCGGGTTATTGCGGAAACAACGTGATGTACTCTTAATCACTGTCATAATTTCATCGCTGATAAAATTGATATTCAAAATTTTGGTTATCACTTATACACCTGAATAAATATATTAAATATTTCTCATAGCCTACAGAAATTAACACATTTTTCATTACATAAGAAATTAAAATATACAAATATTTTCACTACATATATATTATTTTCACTACAAAAGAACAGCTCAATTTTTTGGTTTTTAGCTTAATCTAGAGTGATGTAGAGATTAGGAGATTTTAGCAGGGAATAACATTAAATTTCAGCTTCAAAAGAACATCAGTCGACATACAGCGACAATAAAATAGGAAAACAAAATACTGCCAAAACGGTTCTCACAGCAATCTATTCGACTTTGTCAAAGTTCTGAAATATGGTCAACACCAAAATAAGTGCCAGGATCATCGTCAAGTGACTCAGAGAGTGAAATCTACTCTCGCGCCACCCATTGCGTTTCCTTGACAAGTGTACACTGTCAAATGCGACTGATAATTTCGGATTCGATCAGTCCTCAACTGAACAGACTGGAGAGGAAATGTCTTCATTTATAAAGCACATTTTGAACTCAATCTCCACGGCCAGCGCAAACGTGTCTGGAGATGTCAAGGACAGTGCTGGAATCATACTCTACTGTCACACACAAAATAAGCCGATAGGGCGCTATATCTACGATGCCATTTCTTTTGATAGCCGAATCCCTTTCGTATTCGTGACTCCCTGTAACAAAGATGTACATATATTCATGAAATTCTGAGACTCATTGTGTTGCCATTCCTTTCCCCTGTACTTCTAAGGTCTTACTTTTTTAAGAACATAATGTCCAGCAGCACATGGTACCCACTTTTACTGATCGCTTTCATGCCTGCCAAATACCTTTTTAGCCAGTTATTTATTTCCCATACTGAACACCTGGAGGTTGATGGGAAGGAGCCTGCGACTGTCTCAAGATTTAACTCTGTGCAAAGTAAACTCTGCGAAATCTGTGCACAATCACACAGCGATACCATAAACACAAAAATAACATAGCATTATAACTCACATCACATCCATCTTCCCAAATGCTAAAGTATTCCTCCAAGCACACCAACAAATGTCAAACTGCCATACCTAATTAATTGTAACATGTTATTTGCATATTGATTTCTGTATACCAATATATCTGTACCTCGATTACCTGTACCCCAGTTTATCTGTATAATTGTTCTTCCTATGTAAATAATTTGTTACTTTAATGTAATTTATTATGTCAACTGCGTAATGTAATGACCTGATATGTAATCTTTTGTCTTAATAAATGCCAGAAAAGGTTAGTGCAGAGGGGGAATACCATTTTTGTCTATGACGATGTTGTGGTGTCCCCTGCACTTTTTCCTGTCCTGTCTAAAGATTTTAGCGAATTGACTTGACAGTTGAGACAATTTAGTAAGAAATCCCGTAGGGCATTATCAGACAACTTTATATGACAGTGAACCGCAGGGTAACACTTAGAATTCATAGTGTGCAGAAATTCTTGGCTAAAGTCTCACTCAGTCTATTAAGTGAAATTTAATCAAATTTATTGTTATCTCTCATGAATATCCAGTATTGTTCAGATTCCAGTAAACTTTCTTTTTCTTGTTGCTTACAACATGCAAATGGGTTTAAGGCAGTGAATACAAAAGATTTTCCGCTGTAAAATAGACTTCAACATAAATTTTCAGCTTCCTTTTTACTCCTAAGCTATTCTTTTAATTTTATTGATGAAATTTAATCTTATTGAGAAAATTCTGGAATAGAAAAGCACTGCATTCGACCCATAGTCCTTAGAATGCAGTGATAAAAAGATCAACCAACATTTACTTTGTAAATAAGAAAGTTGGAAAGATATTTTTCAAGTGCATGTTTTTCTTAATTTTTTTTGCATTTTCTGAAGTACTATTTCTGATACTCTATGGAAAGCGTACGCTGTTCAAATATGATCAATCCAAGTATCATATGATAATTGATAGGTATATTCCTTGGCTTTACTCAGCTACTGCTATATATGGTATTTGGTGTGCAATGGTAAGTAAAAGATTTCCTTGCACAGTTAAGAAGAAAAGGAAATTTACTTCAGAAGACATGTATATGATGATTTCTACAGATTGATCCTTGTGTATTCTATCATGAAACTCTTCTCTAAAAACAAAGTAAATAAATCAATAATTAAACAAAAAAAAAAAAAAAAAAAAATCTGAAAATTTTCAGGTTTTAACAGTTTCCCAAAAGAATTTGTTATGGTTTTTTACGCTTTCGCTGACCTTCCACCAGTCTGCTCTTGCACTCACTCGGGTTAACCCTCTTTTTTTTTTTTACTTTATTATTAAGTATCGGCTTTTCGCGCTTGCGTGGCATACAGTTGAACAACAAAATCACAAAATTTTTAAAACCTACATGGCAACATATGTTTAGAATTCCATATGCAGTATTAAGTGTTAGTATTCATTTTTTATAATTTTTTTAGTATTTTCTCTGTTCATCACATCAATATTCAGTTTTCTTAGTTACATGGATAACAATTTTTTTTTCATTTTTATTATTAACTTTTTATGTCTTGACTTTATTTACTAAATATCACGTTCTTCTCAACAGAAAACAGAAAAGTCATAAAATATTTAAATACAGCATATCTTTAGAAGTCTCGATAGATTCTTAGAGGTTATCATACATTTTTTTATATTCGCTATATTATTTCTTTAAAAATTAGGAGCTGGCGAAGCCAGTTGCTTAAATAGTCATTATAAAAAAAGATATTCTCTTACAATGCTTCTATTCCTTACCACATTTTTTACAAAATTACGTTTCACATATTTGTTTCATCTGGAACAGTGCTTATGGCGAAAGGTACACGATCTTAATTTGGCAGAAGCTTATGTAAATAATGAAAATGTGCGTATTTATATAAAAATGTTTTGAGTTTTGTACCAGTGCATGATGTTATCAGAGTTTTTGAAGCATTAATTTAAAATTACCCAAAAGAATTAGTTCCCATTATCGATTACCCTAAAGATACGGATATAAGGCGAGTAAGATGCAACCGCCGTCCCCAACCATAATTTGCAATACATATGTGGGGGAACGTTCATTAGCGCGTCGTCAATGGTCTTCCGAGGACAAATAATTCGGTAGAAGGATAGCACAGGACATAACAGCAAACTGTAGATTGTCATCATCTATCCCTCTACAAACTCATTAATCATCTCCGTAAACAGCAAGATATGGTGAAAATCCGTTTCACACGCCTTACTGCAGGTATTCGCAACATATGCTAAGTATGCGCAACTGAATCGACGCCTGGAAGCATTAGTGGAAAATTATGCAAATATCGAATATACGGGCTTTCTTCTTAGTATTTCACATAACCTTGAAATGTAATTTTTGTAATGAATGTGCTAAAGAACAGAAATCTTAAAGGCGTGTAAAGAATTATCAAATCGCATTTAGAATTTTGCTTAATATGTGCGTATCAAATTTTTAAAATGCGCTTTTAATAAATATTTCAACTGTCAAATTTCATTTTTTACTAATATTTACTAATATATTTTAATATAATTAATTTTAAATAATTATATAACAAAGCTTAGCTATTACTTCGGGGCTATTTTGTCGAGGTTATCTCTTTTGGGAGCCATTTAGTTTGGGGCTATTTAATCTTGGGCTATTTTGTCGGGGCTGTTTAGTTGTGGGCTGTTTTGACGGGGTACTTTAATATCAATAACCTTGCAGATTATAGGCTAATGAATGGCGAAAGGTGATGCGTGGAAGATAAAAGTATTTTATTTCTAGGCGCAGCAACACATTGCTTTCATAGAGCCGATTCTGTTAGTTAAAAACTGAACGATAAATATCTTACATTTTTCCGAATGACAATAGTTTCGCGCACTGGAGATAAAAATTTTTGTTTCGAACAGCATTGCCACTGCTCGCTTTCAAATCGTTGAGTTTGTTTTAATTAAAAAATTCACTAATGTTTTAATAAATTTTTTACGAAATAAAAAGTAATAAATTCGAAATTCAAAATTGGGGCTTCCAGGTGCACACATCGGGGAGAAGACTACGTTATTCAAAATTTGATGGCTCTAAGTACCATCGTTTTTAGGTAATGCGAGGAACATACATACACAGCTGCAGATTCTTCATTATTTCATTTCTTTAAAAATAATGCACGGCGATAAACTTCGGTTGCAACAATTTGAAAAGTAATACTCCTTTTACAGTGAACCAACGGAAAATCCCATTTCAGGACAAATAGCCCTTTTCGAGCTAATAAAATAAAATTAAAAAGAAAGAGTTGATATTTGAGCTAATAATTATAATGAAATAATTGATGTTTGAGTTAATATCAGTACTGAAAAATAAATAGCATACCAAAAGTAATATAAACATATTTCAGAATAACTGAGGGAAAGAAGTAAGGTATATTGCATTATCTGTATTGAATGTTAAACAATAAGATTCGTTCAGGCACTGAAATATAAAATGCTCTAAAACATATTTTTTTCCTTCCAGTCCTTTCCTAAAAATAATTAAAAGTAGTTGTCCCGTTAAAGAATTTGTAAAATAAAATGTAGTTAATTGTATAATTTCCGTTGCTTCAGATCGCTGGACTGAAACGGTTAAACTAGTATAATAAAAAAAGCAATAATTTTGATTTAGTATTAAAAGCATTAAACAGTGTGATAAAGTTATACTGTATGAATGCAACGAAGTTAAACTAACTGGAAGCTCATTTAAACCCTAATATATATCATTTTTACTTCCTTGTACGGAGTAAAGGAAGTAAGGAAAGTTAGTAAGTAAAGGAGTAAAGAAAAAATGTCGGGTATCATTTTTCAGCGAAAATATCCATTTTCACCGCTCTCTAATCAATTTGAGTGATACTTTTTTGCGTGACATTGTATGTATTTACAGAATACAATTTTATTTCCTCTTTATTTCAAAAAAGGATTGTAAAAAGGAATTAAAATGAATTCATCAATGGATCTATGCTTCTACGTCTCAACGTTCCTTCATTAATACTTCTCTGAAATTTACTTTTATTACATATATATTCCTCACCTTGTTCCCGGGCTCGGTGAGCTCAGTACCTTTATTCTTATTTGTTGCTAAATTGCGCATTTTTTGCTTTAAAAGTTGTTTTATTATACTGTTCTTATGTTCCGCTTTAGAGTTTTATGCATTTAGTGAAACTGCATACAATAATTGTATAATTAAAAACAATTTAAAACTTAAATGGTGCTAAGCTTAACGAGGCAGTCATTTGTTTACTTTTAAAATTCTTAGTAGAATAGTGAATTAAAATCAGTACGTGCACCAACTTTAGTGCCTTTTTTCAAAGTGCGACCAAAAGCTACTTTCAGTTTTGTGTACCAAAATTTGGTCTTCCTGCCTGTTGGCCGATTTGCTTAATTTCGGTTAGAAACTCTAATTTCAATTGCGAAAATTGATTTTAAAACTATTTTTACAGCATATTGTATTTTAGAATTTTACAATGTTTTTTCGGTATTTTACAAATTTTAATGAAGATGTTTCACGTTTTTATGTATTGCTGCTTTCGTTCGAAGTGAGAACTGAATTGATTGAATGAGAAATATATCTGTCTCAAATGAAATTCCAGAAAATAAGTTTAAATGAAGCGCAGCAAAATATATGCGTAATTTAATAGGCCGTACAAGTATTATATAGAGTCCCCATCAGGGTTTCATAATAACTATTTTAAGCAATTAGTAAGAGCAAAAAGAGATAAAATGGTACAAATAGAGGCAGAGTATATAATTAGGTGAAATTAAGTGGTTTAGGTACAAAATAAATAGAGCAAGGTGGGTACAAAAAGATTTGAATTTGTTTACATATCATGCGAATATGAAGGTCCACAGCGTTAATTTCGTGTAGTGCATCACCTAAACGTCTGGGGCATAAACGTCAGTAACACATCTATTTTGCCAACGAAATGCTATTCTTAACCCTCTGATCGTGAGTACAAAATTCATAAAAGCGTAAAAAAAAAAAAAAAAAAAAAAAAAAAAAAAAAAAAAATCATATTTCTTCTTCTTGAAAAACTGATCGCATCGTAAATCCCTATTTCTGCCAACATCATAAGAACGTTCCCATCGTGTATTTGGGATAAAAGGTGATTCACGGATCCCGCGTCTGGAAGGTTATTTAAATTCTGGAGGAATCATAAATTATATACAAACTTTTGATGCCAAAGTGAGTCAAGGCTCTTTGTTCCCTGGTGTCCACGGATAAGCTGTACATGGAATTTATGAAAGAATAGTTAACAGACTTGAAACGTTCTAAGTTATGTATAGTAAAAGTCTATTACAGAAATAAAAATAAATATTTCGGAGAATATAAGGAAAAGTTTTAAAGACTTATTTAGTTAGACTTACAGTTAGGAATCTAATAACTAGTATCTTATCCCTTTCTTTAAATTCTAAAATTTGCCTGAAACTAATCCTTAGAATCTCAGAATCCTTCAAACCTGAGAAATTTGTCTCAAACTTTGCAGCTTGTCATTAAGTGTTATCACTTTATAATTTGGATAGATTTCGTAATATTTATGCTTTAAAGAGCAATAAAAATCAAGTGATTACAATTGGAAATGAAGTATAAAAATTTATTCATAAATCACATACTGCTTCTTTATTCAAGTAAAGATTGTGCCAACAGGATTTACTAATCATTCAGCTTTTAAGCGGAAAGACAAATAGGTTAAGCAGTTCAGAGAGTGTTTATTTCGCTTTTTAATTATGTTTTGTTTTTAATTATGTATTATTTTTTAATTACGCTTTTTATTTATGTAACCATAAATGACTAGGTAATTCAATATTTAAAATGGAGGGAAAATTCCAAATTATTTTATTATTTTTCTCGACATTTGAAATATGCTGTATTTAATAACATTTACTAATTATTTGCCGTTTACGTGAATGTATATCCCACTGTCACATTCCAGGAAATATCAAGACTTATGTGGACGGAAACTGCAATTCATATTCGTCTGAACCACAAGCTCTATTTTTCCAATTAGAAGAATGTAATTTATGTCAACAATTCTTACAACAGAATTTTGTTCTTCTTGTGTGCTCATCATAATAAAAGATTTTGCATTCTCTTCCATGCAGGCGAGACGGAAGGCACTTTCTCTATTAACGTTCCACACCCATTTTCTTCATGTCGGTCATAACAGTGTTATATAGTTATGACGATGTACGGTTCGTGAATCTGTGTGACCTCATTCTCAAAATTCGGTAAAAGCTTTCGCTTCTCTGTTGTCAACGTCTGTCGTCGAGACGAGAAAGTCCTCTTGTTGATTGTCGAACCTCTTAAAAAGTGTCACCAGATACTGAAGTAAGTAAAACATCTTTAAAAATAACTGAATTTACTCGGAAGAAAAATGTTTTCATTAAGTAACACGAAACAGTTAAATTATAATCCATGCCAAAATACTCTTCTTATTACATTCTTTTTAAGTAAAATTAACTTCACATTTTACTTTAATGCATTATTCATCAACTGTCATTTCAGTATTTCAATTTCTCTAACTGCTTACATGTCAGATTAAACAAAACGGGAAAATCTTAATGTCTGCTAATTTAGGACAAACAAAACATTTGATAGAGAGTTAATCTCTTAAATTAAATTTTAGTTTTGAGGGAGGTGAAACTTTGTATTTTTTTAAAAATTATCCTTTTAGTTCCTTATTCAAACTTTTTCACTTCTGCCCACAGAAAAATTGATTATTTTAATGCCTTATTTAACAAATGGTGTATATATGATTATATATATGCTTTTCTTAATAACGTAAGTAAATATCTGCCATCGTTTTTTAATGGCCCTCTATTAGTAGGTAGATAGCCCTCGAGTGCTTTCCCATATTTAAGTAAACAAAAACTTAGTTTATTCTAGATTTTAACGTAAATTATAGCACAATATCAATAATTGAGGATGCTATATTTTTCATCCATTTTCTTGAAGAATTTCTAGAGTTTTATTCAACAATTTAATATCAACTTTTAGACGTTGAATAATTTTCAAACTATACAAATAATATTCGATTTTGAATTCCAAGGGATTGTATTTCCGGATTTGCGGTGATTGCTTTTAGCGGCTTTCTTTTCAGCGGTTATTAGTCAGATTACTTCATTAGTTAGATTTCTTCACAGTAAAATTTCAGATTGTGCTTTTGTATTTGCTTTTCATGCTATGTCACTTTAGAAGGTTTTAGAAGGTAAAAAGCGGCAAACAAATTAGTGGGTGATTTTGCACTTCACCGAGAATTTTTTTCATAGAAAAGGCATCATTCATTATAGAAAATTATGTTTGAATAACCAACAAGATGAAATTATGCTTTAGCGATAACTCGGTAGCGAAATAGCGATGCAGGCATCTATTCAGTTTAGCAATTTTTATATAAATTATAAAAATAATCTGAAATAGTTATTTACTCTTATGCTTCCCTTCAGTCATGTTCAGCCATTTTACTTCCTTGTACGAAGTAAAAAGGAAGTACTGTAATCGCGAAAAGTTTCAGGCAGCATATTTCAACGAAAATATCAATTTTGACCACTATCGAATGAAATTTAACGATGTTTTTGAGTGATATCTGTACGTAAAGACAGAATAAAAGACTCTTTTCCTCCAAAAAATTATAAAACTGCTTTAAAATTAATTCTGAAGAGAATCTCGCATAACTCAAAAACGAGTAGCCTCAGAACGTGGAAATTTTGTATATAGGGCTGCTATAACATGTACATGTGCACCTCGTATTTTGGTTGCAATCGGCCGCACCAAACGTATATAAATATATTTATATATATATCCCCTCTGTTACCCGGCTCAGTGATCTCAGTTTCTTTACTCTTATATGTTTGTAAATTGTTTTGCTTTAAAAATGATTGAATTATGTTGTTCTTATCTTCCGGTTAAGGATTTTATGCCTTTAGTAAATCTGTCTGCAATATTTTTAGAATTATCGACAATTTTAAAGTTGTTTAAGGGCCGCTAAGCCTAATAATGTTTTTGATGGCGGCCGTTGCTTGTTTACATTTGAAACAGCAGAATAGTGGATTTGTTGCCAATCTAGAGAAACTTAGCTTCGGATCAACAAAGATAACGCCTTCATTTATTATTGCGAATTGAATCATGCTTAATCCTTTCTGGAATTTTTTCGAGGAAATAAGTGTTTAAGATTTACTTCGTAATTTTTAATACAGATATTTTGAGTTTTTATGCATTTTTGCCTTGTCGCGAAATGAAAACTGAATTAATTGAATGATAAGTACTCAATCGTCTGTGAAAAACTGTTTCTTGTTTTGTTTGCTTAATTTCTTTTATACATAGTTCTAACTTTATTATAGTATTTGAATAGAAAATGTGGGCAACGATTAGATAATTCTTTAAACGATATAAATTTTGTGCATTCTGAGTTATAATATGAACGAAATATGATACTGTTAAGTGAACCTAGCGCCAGAGTGTCGCTATGGTAAGCAAATAGAGTGAATTTTAAAGAATGCATTTATTCTATTGTGGTTTATGCGATGTCGGCAAAGTAGATTTAATTCAATCCAATAAGTTTAAATGAAATGCAAGAAAAAATGCGTATAATTTAATATTCCTTACAAGGAAGTCATGTGGTGTATACATCAGATTTTATATAAATTATAATAATAAAAGTGTATTATACGAAATTAACATTTCATCTAAATTAAAACATCAATCTTAGAAAGTTATTTACTATTATACTTCCTTTCTTGCATTAGGGTTGCCGCAATTATTTTTGGCAGCGCTGGCATCAACAATAGTTTGGCGATTTTTTACGGCTTTCAAAACCGACTAGTACCAAATAATTTAATAAATTTATAAACTAATATAAATCCTGCAATATAACTTTTGAAATGCTTATAATTTTTTTAGGGTGACGTGAAGAACGTTTTATCTCGATGATTAAGTAAAAAAGAAATTACTTTACTGCACTTTTAAAGCAGCTCGATTGTTTTGATTTTAACTAAATTACTTAATTTCAACTAAATTCATACTTTTTATTGCACAAGAACTAAAATGTGCTCCAAAGATCACAAGTGACGCATATTGATGGCGCATAATGACGCAATTGATTCATAACAGCAGTTTCTAATTATTCTTTTTATTTAAGTAAATATTAGTGAATCTTCTGAGTATAACTGTTTTTCAGTTGTTTCTGATTTAAAAATTTTTTAATGAAGTTCTCCTTTAATTTTTAGATTAAAAGAGATAATTTTAAATTTCAGTATGTTAAATCTAAAAATTCAGTTTATTAAACATTATGTTATCATTATAAAATCCACAAATTCATTTTTGTTGTAAAAGGTGTCTTATTAAGCTGCTGTTTTACTTTCTTTTTTTTATCCTCTTCTCATGGATTCATTTTATTATTATAAGCCTTTACTTAATTAACTCTTTGTGTTCTCCGCTTTAAATCACGTCACGATAATTTATAGATTTCAACCCCTGTACACACACTGTTTGTGAATTGCAATACAATCTGGAAAAAAGATGCTTTTAAAATTCGATATTCATTTTATAAATTTAATGTGAAAGGATTTTTTTATGCGTATTTTCGGTTAGCAAACAAACCCAAAATCTCAGAAGTCTACTACCTATAGAGGTAAAAAATCTTTTAAATGGAAATTGAATGAAAGTGTACACGTTAATGTCTGATATTTTCGAGAAACTTCGGAAACCGTTCGATTTCTTTCCACTTTTTGACGCTTTTGATTTTAAAATTTCTGAAAGATTCACTGATTATAAAACAGACTTTTCTGACTCTTTTAAAATGAGAATGATAAAAAGATATTAATTGGGGGATTTTATGTATTAAAAAATATGCTGCGATGTGAAACAGTAGGGTTATCGATTCTTCAGTTTGAATGTTAAGATATTGCGTCCCATCCTGATAAACTAAAGCTCAAATTCTGCACGCTTAAGCAATCTTTCAAATGAAGCTCATGTGAGATTTAAAAAAAATTCTGATTCTTTCATAAATCTATGGATTTATTCAACCATTTAACGTAACAGGATTGTTGGGAGTGAAAGAGTGATTATTCATAGTTAAAAATTATATTTCAACTGAATGATTTAGTGAAGAACGTGCCTTGAAAGTTAATAGACAGATAAATAAAATTACAACAACGTTGCCATTGCTTGCTTTGAAATCCTTGAGTTTGTTAATCAAAACTCGCTAAAGTTTTACAAAATATGAAATCGATAATAAAAAAATTCCAAATTTCAAATTTGTTCTTCCACATGCCCATATTAGTAATGCAGGACTCTAACATTTGATGGCAGCAGTTTGAAAAGAGATTCGCCGTTTATAGTGATTCAACGCAAAATCGCAAAACGAAAACAATTGTCTTTCAGGGACAAAGCCCCTTTGGACTAATAAACTAGGAGAAGAAAAACAATTTATTACATAATTTAAATGGGAACATAGCGATTAAATAATTCTCTCTACAAAGTTATCTTTATAAATTTATTGAGGGTGCTGCACACTTTTATTATTCGTGTCAGAAAATTGTACATAAATTTTCTAAGCAGAATTATTAAATCTCTTGTTTCTGTCACATATATTTCTATTAAACTATATATTTTTCTTCATTTAGTTAATTAATTTATGAGTTTTAAATAAAAGTTATTTTATAAAATCTTTTCTTAGATGAAAATCATGACTCAAAATAAACAAGTGTATTACTTTCAATATTGATGTACTGTTGGCCTTCTTGAAGCAAGACATCTTTATAAAAAATGGGGTTATTATCTCTGCTTAAGATCATTCTATAAATTCTCGTGTTTAGAAAACTGCCAAATGAGTGAGTCGGTGTTGGAACACCTATTGCTGGTCACCCAAAGGTCATCGAAGCCGTTTGATGACAAGTACCCCATCAACTCTAAGACAATGGCAACTTCAACAACTAAAAGGTCGATATCAAAGACTACTGTTCGGCGTAGACTACGTGAAAAAAAGGGAGATCAGAGTATAATGCGTTTAAGTCCTTTTAAGAATAAAAGCCAGAGAAATATGTCTTAAAATGGAGTTGTCAGCATGTGAATTGGAAAAGAGTTGAATGGCCTAGCCTTCAGTGTTGGTCTTTGATCCTCCATTGAACTCTCTTTTATTAGAGAATTTACTGCCTTTTTAAATATTTAATTCAACGTGCAGAATATTGCTTTAAACTATATAAGAGAATTAGAAGTAATCCTATTCCTTATTAAGGTATGTTTCATTCGTTTGCATAGCCTTTATTGGAATTGATTTAGTATGCGTATAGAAATGTTTATAAGTACATCTAAATTTATTTTGTTTACTGTAACATTTTAATTATGATAATATAACAGAATTGCCTACCTTCATGTAAAATTTTGAATTAGTCACATTATAAATTTTCCAGTTATATCGAGTTTATTATCGTATGCTTAACTTATAGAAACCAAGTTGCTATCAAAGTGCGCTCTCTCAAGCTTTGTTGCACATAAACAATAATAAACTGAAACATGCAATACAGAAAACATTTCGTTCCAGTCACTCTTAAAGTGACGATACGAACGTGCGAATTCAGTATCATAAAGCACATATGTCCTACAAGCATAAGTTTATAATAAGAATGTGTAGATTTCTTGAACGGATTGTACACCCGTTGTTTCCTTGAACTATAGCTTCCGTTACTGGCAGAAAACAACCATTATTTACTTGGCTGTTTTGCCAAAGTAACAAAAAGAATTCCATAAGTTAACAGTGATGCAAAAGTTGTGACGATAAGAGAATTATGTATGGCATATATATTCCATAATTTTAATGTAGTTGGTCTCATTGGAAATCTCTTTAAAAGAATCTTCAGTTCCATGTATTGGTTAGGAAACTGACCTGGCAAGGACTTCATAAAGTTGCCAACTTCTTCAGATGTTTCGTTAACGGTCGATCCGAACACAATGACCGTACATATAACGGATACATTATATAGCATTTTGCACGAAGTATATATAATGTAACTTAAACTTTCCTCTACTAATAAAAATCGATAGCCATAGCGAAATAACGTAATAAGGCAGCATAAAATATCTGCAAATATTGGAAACGAAAAGATAATGTTTATCGATTTGAGTATCTCATTAATATCCATATACAATCTAAATAAATATCTGTGTCTTTTAGATAACTGCAGGAGCAACATAAGCTTTTTTAAGAGATCTACAAGAATCCAACAGACATAAATATAGGATATAGCTAGAGAACCACAAAGTAGTGATATGTAGGAAGACCGTAAACGTAGACAAATTAACAAAGGCATTATCAAATAATGAGGCATAATTTCATTGTTGTAACGTGCCAAAGTTCCTTTTAAAAATCCATTATTCAGTATGCTTTCAGTTATTACATAAGTTTGATTAACAATCCTGGCTACGACGTATCCTATCATGCAAAATGTGACGATTTTCATTCGATGGTTAATTCTTGTAAAATAATCCTCAGGCAGCAGATTTTCACAAATTTTAGAAAATCTTCTAATAAATTTAAGTATATAACTCCGTCTTTTATGAAGATAATTTATAATGAATATTTCACAGATAATTTGGAATATCGTAGATGCTGCTAACTTTGGTTTAAACACAGTAGTTAAGATTATAATTAGTATCAAGCTAAGCGTCATAAAAAGGACAATGAATATACTTTTCCAGGTATTTCGTGATATAGATTTAGTTCCCACCATTTTTCTGTATCGTATAGGTAAACCAACAATATTGGAAAATAATAAAAATGGCCAAATGGAAAAGCTTGGTGGTTTCGTAGTTGCAGTTTTGTTCACTGAATCGCGAATAGCATTAGCATTTCTTCCTACTGGCTGAACATAATCCATACCATTTTGTAAACTTATACCTAAAATTTTTCCTCTTTGACAGCTCATTTTTAATGCTTCATTGGCTTTTATGAACTTAAAAACGTTTTCAGTTTGTTTGATTTCTACAATTTCGATGAAGAAAGAGTGAAATTTAATACAATTGGGCGAAAAATGAAGGAGAAATGATAGGATGAAATGATAGGATATGGAGTGAACTGGCAAATCGGCTTCTTGGGTGCAAGTTCAGAAGAACAATGTAGAGAACATTGGTTCAACTAATAGTAAATCAATAATCGGAAGGAATCAACTCAATATAATTTGCAAAGTGCATTTTTTAATTTCCTGGAATGCATTATGCGGTAAATAAATAAAAACTAAATTTCTTGCTTTCTTCTTAGTAACTTTGTTTCTTATGTTACCAAGCAACGTTAAAATAATTCAATTGTAAATAAGCAATTTACAAACAAATATTTTTTAATATAGTTAATGAAACGGATTGTCATTAATCTGAAAACTGAAGACCTTAGAATCTTAGATTTTCTTTCATAGAAAACATTTAACACACTAAAAAGCAATAGATTTTTGAGTAATAAGCTTAAAAGGATCTAAGACATTATACAGATTATTTGAAAAATAATCGATAGCCAACATTCAGATGTGTTGGATTTTGCTTTGTGCTTTAAAATTCAGAGAAGCAAGCAATCTGATGAAATTTTAAGACTTTTACCGCTTCTGTTCCGACAGCATTAAGCACACTGTTCGACAAGCATTGAGTTATGAAATAATAATAGAGTTCAAAAGAATAAAAAAAAATAATTCTGTAAAAAGTAATTTTCGATAATTTTCTTGATTTTTAAAGAAAGTAGATTTTTCTTTTTAATTTTGTAACAGAATATTCGGTACTTACGTACTATGACGACTACCTTGGCAACATCTGCCGATAAAAATCTTCATTGGCGTTTTTTAGTTTATGTTTATAAATTCTTTTAAAAATAAAAGCCCTAACTATAAAGGAACAAAAACTTAAAAGCCAAAAATCCCGAATATATATATATATATACATATTATACTAAATACGAATTAGAAATTTAAAATTAACTTACTTAAAACTGGTTAAAAGAAAAGGTCAAAATAGCATCGAAAGGCGTTTCCTGTTTTTTCACCAAATAAAGTCAGCTAAATAGATATCCAAATGATGGCGGCTTGTCCCATGTTGTCGCTTGTTCCTACATTTTGTGGAACCCCACTTCCTTTCAACATGTTGAGCATGAGTCTGAATAGATGGGCCAACAAAATTCTATGGATGTTTCACCTTAAAATATTCAAAACCGGCAGCAATGAGCTTCTCTGTTTGATATCCAAGCCACGAATCTGACATTCTTGTTGAACCTTCAGCAATATTATTTTGGATTTCATGCATTAATGTTGTTGCCTTCCGGTTTGGAACTCTGGCTAGAAATGTTTCTTTTGTCTCCCGGCAAATTCCACCGAAGACCCACTGTTGTGGCAAGATACGACCTTGATTCTTCTTTCGACACGTAAAAAGGCTTTCGTCAATTTCGACAATCATTCCGGGCCCTCCAGTTTTAATATTTCGAGTATCCTCCAAATCATTCACACTCACTTCACGAATATAATCATTACTATCAATAACAGTCTTATCGGATAAATCCAACTAATGTTTGCACCATTCAATGCACGACTGTTCATATGCCCGAAAATAAATAAATCTTAAAGCTTTTAGAAATTCAATACGACTGTGTTCAAATCACGTACCAGTTCAGACACCAAACTTTTGTGGACAGTTGTTGACATTGGATTTCCAATACAATCCTGAATTATAAAACTTCATATCACGGCCGTTTATTCACACGCGTTCTTTGGATAAAATTCCAAGCCTTTCTGAAAAATTCTATCGCTTCTTTTTCATTTAAAGGAAGTTAGAAAATGTTGATACCCATTGGGAAAAATAATCATAAAAAGTTTCACGTGTTTAACCCAACCGTAATAATCCGCGTAAATGTAGCAAAAAAGGTGTGATAACAACAAGTGCGACTAGTCCGGGATAATACTCTTTATTTTAGTGCCCTCTGTAATCTATGTTAGGGCTGAGCTCTATAACCTACAAGGGTCACCAGTTTTGGCAAGATATATAGGTAGTCGTCATAGTACGTAAGTACCGAATATTCTACACATAAATAAAAATATCAAAACAAAACGAAATACAATCTAAACAGGCGGCATAAAATTACGAATATCATTCAATATTGCAGAAAAATTTTGAGTTTTTGAATTAGTCGACACCACATAAAATAAGTCGACACCACATAAATATGACTCTAAATGGTGGCGAGCAGTGACCTGCTGACGTTTATTTCTCCATTTAAAGAACTGCCCCACAAACGCTCCACAGTTTGGGTATAGCATCGAGTTTCGGGGTCTACAAAATTATAGCTGTGATTCACAGTTAAATATTCATGCCCATCATTTATTAGTTCGTCTTGCTTATATCCTTTCCAGCAGTCTGAAAGTAGAATGCTGCCGTCCTCGATATTTTCTTGAATGAAATTGAATCATCAATGTCAAAGCACAACGATCAGGAACGGCGACCAGAAAACATTCTTTGCTTTCCCGGCATAAACCTCTGAATACCCATTCTTCCGGAAGAATACGTCCAACATTGGTTTTCCTTCTTGTAAAAAGACTTTCGTCTGTTTCTACGATTTTGTTGGCTGCACCGATTTTAATTCTTTTATAGAATATCAAACTATTTGCACATACCGCCCTCAAGAAGTTATTCCAATCTACTGTCGTATTATGGCTCATTTCTAATTGAAGTTCGAAAAATTCAATCGAACGTCAATTCTTGACACCATGGAATACATGAAAATACATGAGACGAACAGCATATACATGAACGATAGGAATACATGAAACGAACGGCACTGAGGAAAGTAAGACCAACGACTTCATATAACAGGTAGACAGCTCACCCCAAGGAATTCGTCGGCTAGGCCAGTACCTCCTACATACATACTCAAAACTACAGAATGGTTCGAGGAGCGGAAGATAAAGAAAAATTTTGAGTTAACAGTTTCTATAAATTGTACTGAAATTTTAAGCCAAGATTATCTAATATTATATTAATATAATCAGGTATTGAACATCTTTTCGAAAACGTCAACCAGTTGAAGATCAGAACACCCGCTGAACACTCATATTTTGGTCCGGATTCAAGTCCCAGTGAATGGTCCTAGCCTGCATGAGATGTTTTTGGTGTTTATTAATATTATTCGGGTTTCTACGTGTAGCACACCAGTTACACGTGGAAGACGTTTTAAGAAAATCAGTAACAAGTGTCTGACCTTTTAAGAAAAGCAGTAATACGTCGAAGACCTTTTAAGGAAATCTGGCTTTTTAAGAAAATTAGTAATACGTGGCCGATTTTTTTAAGAAAATCAGTGATATGTGGAAGAACTTTTAAGAAAATCTGGCTTGTTATACGTTTCTAAGCGTAACGAGCCAGATTTTCTTATAACGTCTTCCGCAAAGGCGTTCCTCTCCTTAGGCAGACAGATCTCGAATACTTTGCAATAATCTAGGTAATTCTAATCCTAATGCTTTTATAAAACAGATAATACAACAATACATTACTTTATGAACTCTAAAATCTGCAAAAACGGCATTTTTAATTATTAAGGTTTTCTATTTAAAAACAGTGTAGCACACTTATTGAGCAAGCAATAAATACAACTACATATGGTTAGATAAGTTTGTGCCCTGGATTCACAAAACAGATTTTATTTCTTCAATACTGCCCCTTCTTCATGGCAATCGTCATGCCTAGTATCTCCTAGGTGCTTCCATGAAGCTATGTGGAGTAAGTGTATAAGGTATTTCTTCCTTTTTAGCATGCCTTCTTGGTGTAGTAGCGAACACGTTCGGCGCTTATTCGAGAGGTCTGTGGTTCGAGTCCTGGCGAGGGCATTGCTCATGTTTCATGCATCCTGCTTTCCCCCCCAAAAAATCCTAATGACTCTACAGTGGTTCCGAACTAAAAGTTGGTGAATGATGATTCTTCACCACCAGGATTTGGCGATTGGGTCCCCTAAACTTCAGTCGCCCTTTAAAAGGAGGAGTATACTAGGTATATCTCCCGCCTTCGTTGAGTGAAGGTCAGCACGCTCGATGCGTATTCGAAAGGTCTGTAGTTCGAAGTTCCGACGAGGGCTTTGCTCATTTTTCATCTTTCCTGCTTCAAAATAATTTAATGTCTCTGCAAGTGTTCTGCGTAACGTTCGCAGTCTACTTTCTTTCATTTCTTTTCGCCATCGACGGAACAGCTGGCCCACTGGGTTAGGTGCTTTTCAACCTGTTAGATCCCGTCGATGGAATTAAAAATTAATACATGAATAAATAAAGAGCTTAGTACTGTGTCTTCCGGAGATTGACCACGAAAGGAGGAACATTGAAATTAGGACAGAACATGGAAAGAATGCTGAGACTAAGCGGAACACTTTTCACTGTTATAGTACATGTTAGGCATACAGTTACAATAAGGATGCTATAATAATCAGGTACAGATGTAAAGATGGTAAAATACATTACAAATTGTGGAATACATTAAATAAGTTCTGGATTAATCATAAAATTAAATATAATTAAAAGCAGCAACCTCCCCAAAAGCCATTAAAGAAATTAATATATGTACGGAGCGGGCTGCTGACGGCACGGTGTCCAAGGAAAGAAGTCACTCCAGGCTGTCAGCAGTGCTTTTAGCAATGGTAGTGCAGTCTCTAATGCGGCTGAGCATATATTTATTCTTAATTGTGTTCTTGAACCATGCCAGCATATTGATTACAGTTGGTCTTTTTAAATGTGAATTCCCTGTGTGCGAGCAGTCAAACAGATAGTGATCTGGGTCACCATCACTGCCAGAAATACATTGGTCACTATCTCTTAGGCGAAATCTGTGAAGATAGAACATATATGGGCCAAGCCCTGTCAGATACTGTGCGAAGTGCGAAGAGCTGCTATTTAAATTTTGGTTAACTCTTGGTTGGAAATCATACAGTCTTCTACCTGTGGTGCTTGTCTCCCAGTAGTTTTTCCACTGCTTCATTAGTTCATATTTGAGAGTATTTTTCAGATATGAGTGCGGAAGGGGCACACCAATGCTACTCACGTGGGGTTCATTGGCTGCGCCTTTCGCAATCATATCCGCTGCTTCATTTCCTTTAATCCCCGTATGGGCTGGAACCCATTGTAGCTGGGGCCTCAGATTTGCAGGAATCGAAATTAGTAGTTTTTGCATGTCTCTGACGATGGAGTGTCTACTGCGGCCGTTCTGGATGGTCTGCAAGTTTGACATTGAGTCTGTGTAAATTATTTTATACCTGCCATTGTTAGCAGTAAAGTCCAGAGCTGCCTTTAGGGCTGTAAGTTCTGCCAGAAACACCGAGTTACTGGGATGAAGTTTCTTAGCCCAGGAATGGATTACGAGGTCACCCTCCATTGCACACCAGGCACTGCCAGTCCCGAGTTCTTCTTTGGAGCCATCAGTATATACGACTAAGTATTGTACTGCATTTGGAGGATTACAATTTGCTTCTATATCGAAGTCTGCAGGGTGGCAAGGAGAGTGGGCAATGTAATTCTCGTAGTCCGAGGATACATAAGTCTTACTCCAAATAGTAACGTCTTGTTTTAGTCTGATCACTCTGTAAGAGGTACGGAATCCTCTGCAGATGGCCAGAAAAAATAGTCTTTGAGCGGAGTTCAATGTATGTTGCATGTTAATCGTGACATTGACGCCCCATATGGAAACGCTATGAAGAGCTATGCGCTCAGCTATTGCTGCGTACCATATTTTGAGAATCTGCGAGAAGACACCCCAGCTAGCAGCAGCTGTTCTCCGCATTGAATTAGACAATTTATGCAGCCTTTCTTTAAGATCCTTGATGATGAGGGAGCCAGGAGAATCTGTCGTCTATAATCACACCCAAGTAGTCGAAATGTCTCACGGATTGTATGTTTCTGTCATGAAGGTTTACGCACGGAGTATGCTACTGCCTTTTTCTTGGGCTAATTAGCATTCCTTTTGTTTTTGCTCTTGAAATTGTGAGCTTATGTTCACTGGCCCAGCGCACTATTTTGTCTAATGCCTTTTGGGAATTTACCTCTAACTTTTACATCTGTATCTGTTTGAAATTAGCAATAATGTTCGAAGTCTACTGAAGAATTGCATTTTCTGAGGCTGTTTATGACAGGTAGGGGGCCCCCCAGCGGCCGAGCGGTAACGTCGCTGAACACTGGTAGTTCGGTCTGAAGTTCGAATCCCGCGAACGGGCTGGATGCATGGGTGTTTTCGTGGTTTTCCCCATGTGTAACGTGTATACGAGCCAGTTTCCCTTAGAAAGTCCTCCACGAAGGCATCCCTCCCTTTTGGCAGATAGCCCTAGTGAGCTTTGCCATAATTAAATACATCTACAACAGGTAGAGTATCAGTGTACACTTCAGCTTTCAAAATCTCTAATAAGAAAGTCTTCTGCCAAGGCAATAGCCTTTTTTTTTTTTAGAGAGAGAGCTTCCTTCGGAGGCTTGCTGTTCAGTAGCTCTCATTCAAATCTCAGAACGGCCATGATGCAGTGTGCCATCTACAGCTTTTAGTTAGTTATTTCTTAGATAGCATTGATAAACTGGTTGTTGTTTCAAACATTTCATTTTTGAGCCATTTTATCATGCGTTTGAATATGAATGCTACTGTATTTTTTTATTTTGATGCTGATATCGTAGCGAAGAGGAGCCGCAACGTTACTACCGATAATCCAGGGAAAGCAATGCTTGGTTCAATTATGAGAGACGAATATATATTTAAGGGGCTAGGTCTATTAGAATACGATCATCGAACTGTAAAACACTAAAATAACATTTTCAATCTTGTCAATCGTACTAATACTTAATAATTAAATTCGGGCTGGGAGATTCTGAAGCTAAAGATTCTGCTTAACATGCGAAGTACTGCACAGCAAATGCTTACATATTATCTCGCAGAAGCACGGTAAAGATCGTTTAATAAAAGTGATGACTGTTTTGTGATCATATTGCGCGATATTTATAATGTATGCAGCTAGGCAATTCATAAAAAACCTTTTTAAAGGCCACTTCTGCTTTTGTTCTGCAAAATTTGAAGGAATTTATGGATGACTTTCTAAGGAAAATTGGAAAAACCACGAACCGGCCATGCAGCCAACTCGCTCTCCCGGATCGAATCACCAGTGTTCAGCGTCTTTACCGATCAGCCGCTGATGAACCAAATTAATTAATCGAATAATTTTTATTTATGTATTCTTAATTATCTGCATTTTTTTTCCATATTTCCAAATAGAGTTTCAGTGGTACGATCTAAGAAATAAATTACTTAAGTAAAAGCCATAGATCACATACTTCATCAATACCTTAAGAACTTTACTGCTACACCTCGTTCTAGCAGTCATAAACTCATAAATCATATCTTTCAATATAACATGCTTTTTCGTTTACATTGCTCCTGAAAAAAGCATCTAATATTAAGAACATTGTATAATTTTCTTCTACTTCTTTGATCGTTCTATAACTTTCATTATGGTATTAGTTTAAAACAGGAAAAATTCTTCTAGTTACTTTGTAATTAGGAACATCCAGTCATGTGTGAGTAAAAAGGAAGAAAATGATGTTTGATATTCATTAGTTACAAAAGGAAATAACGCACAATTTTCTATTATTTCAGGATTTTCATGGACGTCTGCGTAAAAACATGGATTACTTTCATCTTCTTTTGCGCTGTGGTGATAAAAAACGCCCAGCTGTTGTATAACGGTAAGTGATAATAAAAAGAAACTTCTCATATTTTGTATTACGGTTCATCTTATATAACTTATTACGACTAGCTATTGCATCTTACAGGCCAGTATGGTAGATATCCCAATCCTAGTTTACAGACTCCAACAAAAGGGCACAATTCCGGCTTAGAAAAAGCAAAAGCTTCTTCTGAGTCAAAGCCCCTTTCTGGTCCGACGGATACCTTCTACACTATTTTCTATTCCCTGCCTCAACCTAGAAGCAGAGGTGGTAAGAATTTGAATTTCACTCTTCCTGGATCGTCAGAAGAAGGTTATGGTATACAAGCAAGGTAATATGGGAATGATGATTTACATTGTTTGAGACATAATATGAGAGTTTTTTTTCTTTTCCTTTCTGAATGTGTTTTACTACTTAATTGTTCAGTAAATTGTTTAAATTTTTCTTATATAATGTTTATGCAGAAATAAGGTAATACCAGATTCAGTTTACCTCCACTCCACTATTGCTCTTTCTTCACAGTTTATATTTAAAGTTATTGGACAGGTGACAGGTGAGAGGACGGGGACGCCTGAAGTTAAACAGAGGTTAACAGGCGTATGTCTCGCGTCCTCCCCTGGAGTTTATTTAATAATTAAAAGTGTGGATACATTTTTAATTATTAAATAAACTACAGGGACGGACGCTGGACATATGCCTGTTAAAGTTATTGGACAGTATACTTAAGTCCAAATTTTATGCTGACTTATCAATATTAACTTAAATTCTTTATATACCTATAATCATGGCACTAACTTCATCGCGGTGGGAATTTTCTAACTAATTTAGCGAATTTTCAGATTTTCAGTAATTACATAAATATCAAATTTTGCAGTAAATATGGAGTACATTTTTGAATTTTTAAAAAAATTTTGCTTTGAATAGTCAGATAATTCTTTGTATTTTATTAGATTTAATAGTACATTTCATCAAAATTTATGTGAAAATTTTTCTGAAATGTAATTCTGCTCCAAAATTCAAACTAGAAATTTGAATTCTAAGTTATTACCGATCTTTTCAAATATTTCAGAAATCTACCATTTTTTAATGTATGTTTTAAATATGTAGAAATTTGACTTCTTAATTACTACAGCAGGTTGTTTTCAAGAGTTATATAAGCGTTCTTTTTCCTTTTAATATCATTAAACAGTTTCGAAACAAAATAATTCTGTTTTTCTAAATTCAAAAACATGCTACTTTAGATATAAAATAACTTTACTACTTTAGATATAAACTAACATACTACTTTAGATATAAAAATTAATGCATGTGATCTGACTATTTGTTCCGCTTATCTTGAGATCCAAACTAATATTGATACCGAATTATTAAAAATTTAACGTATTTTAACGATTAAGGTGTAGCGTTGCGCGCCTCCAACTTGCACGCAACCAAGAGGTGACTGTTGAAACTGGATAAAAGACAGAGTCTTGTTAAGGGTTTAAGTCCCTTTTTATTCATCGTAATAAATTACAAGTGCGTGCTCTTGACGCTCACAAACTACGCCAACTCGGCGGTCAAATAAAAATAATAACCTGAAAAGAAACTAAAGACAAGACTCTAACTACGAGGCTCTCTAAAAGTAACTAACCTCACCGCGTTTTACAATACCGCTGCTAATTCAGCAAACTTGAAGATCACGTTGAACGATTAACAATACTTCCAGGCAAGCACACAGGCCGAAACGCGGGGTTCTTCAATTTCTGGCTAACTACCTCCGCGCTCGTGAAGTAAGAACAGCACACCTCGAACTCGTTTCCTTTCTATTTAACTCAGAATACTTCCGCTGATAATTTGAATCCTTGCGCGTTCTACTAAAATTTACATACTCTGGCATTGGCAGTTCCAGGGGAAAGTAAGGCTTGATAGGAAAGGTAGTTTAAACTTAAAATAAATGTTAGTTAAAATAAATATAAACCCTACAATGGAACCATGCAATTTTCTGTGTGGTATGGACTCGAATAGCAAATCAGCGGTTTGGCATAGTTTCTGTTACTAATGCTAGACGAACAAAGCTTGGCGATTATATTAGTGCGAATCATTTGTTTCTAATTAATGAAAATCGCGGACCTACTTTCTGTTCCAAGTATGGCTCGAGTTTCAGTGACCTTACGCTTTGTAACTTACCCAACTCTAGCTTGAGATTGCTGCTATAAGTTCAAGTTTGGGATATCTCTGAGGAAGTTTCTCTTTCTGTAAAATGACTACCTTTGAACTTGTTTCATTTCGTCCAGTTATATCTTCTAATTTGTGTCCTTTTAATTGAAAAAGAGCGAACTGGTATTTATTTACGGAACTTTGCAAGAGAGAACTGTATGACTTAAATATCCTTCTTAACAGCTGATCTGATTGTATTGCATTAGAAAACGTTGTAAATAGACTTTCTACCGTTATTTTTAATTGTTCTTCATTTTCAATTCTGATGAAGAATAGTGTTCCTTGGTGGTCTAAGGAAATTGATTGTTATAGAAAATACGTAAATGCTGCTAGGCATAGATTCCAGAGTGAAAGGAACAGTGTTCTTGAAGATATTCATAAAATTAAGTATTTTGAGTTGCGACATAATTATGCGGCTAAATTAGCTAATGCCAAACTTTACTCGTGAAAAATTTTCTCTCAACTAGTAATGTTCACAATGTCTGGAAATATATATATATAAGTATGGGGCTAAGATCAATTTTGCGAACAGGATTGAGATTTCGGGAATTAAACTCCCGGAGGGCAGTATTACTTCGAGATTGAGTGATACAATTGTTGCTATAATGACAAAGAATTTCTCAAGAGATAATGCGCGTGATGAAAGAAATTCTCATAAAACTATGCCTACTGAGTCTTAGGGATTTTATATTTTATTTATGAACTATCAGTACTCTACTTCAGAAGTTACCAGTGTTATTAAAAGTCTCAAGAAGAACAAATCACCTGGGCTAGACTGTCTTTCCAATGAAATTGTACAGCACTTTCATTCAGTGGATATAAGGTTTTGGCACATACCTTTCAACCTTTGTTTACAATTAGGAATTTTTCCAGCACAATGGAAGAGGGCTCGGGTTGTTCTAGATACAAGAAATCCAGAAATCCTTATCTTGATAATATTAGATGCATTAGTCTTTTGCCTACTTTGGGAAAATGTCTTGTAAATCTCTTCATTAACAGAATAAATTGGTATTTGTGACAGAAATGTTTTTTTATAATGATTCTCAGTTCGGGTTTACGTATCGGAAGCCTGATGAAGATGCCATAAATCGTCTTTATAATATCTTGCAATATATGAAGAAAACGAAATTTATAACATTTCTTATTTTCCTGTATTTCAAAAATGCTTTTGAAAATGCTCGGTGGCCATCTATCTTAAATATTCTAAAAGGTGCTAGTATACCACATAGTATCTATAACCTGCTTAAATGCTTCTTGAACGGGATGACCGCTGAGCTTCAGGTTGGGTCTGAAGCTAAGGTTTATTCTCTCGAAAAAGGTTATTCTCAATGTCCGGACCTACTCTTTGGAACATACTAATAAATGATCTTTTAAGTCATCTTGACGGTTGTTTAAAAATTGCATTTTCAGACTACTTACATTTAATTTTCCAAGGAAAGACTTTAAATAACATTCTTTTGGGAGTACAAGAAGTGCTAGATTTTGTCTCCAGTTGGGCAATTTTGGATAAGCTCACTTTCAAGCCTTCAAAAAGTAAAGCTATGATTGTTCCCAGATAGTTTCATGAATAAAATATTGCTCCTTTGATACTCGATGATTCTCTCTTGGAATTTATAGAAAATTTTAAGTCCCTTGGTGTCATTCTTGACCAAAAATTAACACGGAAAAAGCACATTGAATTTCTTTCTACCAAATGTAAAAAAAATATTAATGGCTTTCACCTAACCGAACAAAAATACTTTTGGAGTAAGCTACGATGTTAAGAAACTGATGTATAAGCAGTGTATTGTACCTTTCACTTCGTAAGGCTGTAGTGCTTGCGGACATGTTCTTGCAAAAAAGGTTAAAAAAATAAATTCAACGGAGAATTCTTCTTAGTATTATTAGTGGTTATAGTACCTTAAGTTATGAGGCTACTTTGTTTTTGCAGGAATTCCGAATATTGATTTTGAAATTAAATATAAGAATAGTATTTTCGAGGCACTGACAACTAACTTTGGAAGACTGCATAAATGGAAATGTCCCCTTCCCTGATCTTCCTTATCCAGCTTATTTAGAGCCAATAAATTTTTGAGATTATAGAGATACTACTGAAATGAGTTTTCATATAGTTTTCTTTACAGATGGCAGCAAGATGATCAATAAGGTTGGCCTTGCATTTGTTCTTTTTGAAGGCCATTCTGAGGTTTGTTATTTTAAACACCGTATACGGAATGAAGGCACAGTTTTTCAAGCAGACCTTCTGTGTAATTACCTAGCCGTCAAATGGATAAAGGGTATTGGGACAACATTCTATAGGTATCTTTTTTGTTCTGATTCTCTTCACCTTTTGAACAGTATTAACAGCAGCAACAAATTAGTTATCGAAACCCTATTAACTGTCAGTTCGCTTAGAAATAGGGGAATTGATATCCGCTTTTCTTATCTGCGTGCTCATCACTGTTTCTATGGGAAGGAAAAACCTAATTTCTTAGCTAAAAATGCCGTAAAATTACCCAATGATATTAACATTATTATTCCAAAGATATATTGGAAGTCCTTTCATTATAACAAAACTTTTAGCTAAGTGGAATGAAAAATATATTCATCTTGTAATGCTAAAGTTAGCAAAAAGTTCTTTACTTCTATTTACCATAGACTGCATTCTGAATCTTTCCTCTCTATTAATTTTAAAGTTTTTCAGTATTTATCTGGTCACGGTAAATTTGACAGTTACCTGTTTCATTTCAATCTAAGATCAAACAATTTGTGTGAATGTTCAAAAAGAGTACCTGAAGATCTGGAACATTTGATTTTCTCATGTCCTATATTTGATGCCTTTAGATGATGCTTGCAGAACGATTTGAAAATGTTCCGAGTGACTTGGCCAGTGAACTTGGCCAGTGAAGTACAGACTGCTGTTCTCTGCTTTTGTTCGTTTTATTTATGCATGCAACTTTTAATGTTTTAATTAACTTACTTCTGTAAGCCTCGTGTTGTACATCTGTGGTACACGGAGAGATTGTATGTTTTCCAATAAACAAATATAGTACTTATTGAGGAAAATCATCGTATGTACAATACAAATAAATCTCGTTATCTATTAATAAACATTAATTACATTATATATCCAAAACGTCTACATCCACCTTAATTGGAACCTTGATCTTAAATAACAGGGCTGATTACATTATCAGATTTTGACTAATTAAAAAATATATGGCAGTACGTATTTATTTACGTCATTTCTGACATTGCTTCGTAGTAAAAGTTCCTCTTCTTGAAGAAATCTCAGTGCAGATGTTTTGTGTTCTCGATATTTTTCGCGAAGTGTTGATGTAAATTTCAAACCGCGAAAATTTCAAACCATTCCACAAAGTTTGCTATTTTTTGCAGCAAAATTATTACCTTACATATTATGATTGCATGCATACATATATTGTTGTATTTATATCTTTATTGCGAATAATTATTTAATTTATTCATTTTTACTTACTTCTACGAAGTAAAGGAAATATTTAATCGCAATTTAGGGTATTATATTTCCACAGAAAAATCCTTTTTGACAGTTTGCGAATCCATTTGGATGATTTCTCCTTGCGTAATATCTGTATGTACGGACAGAATAGAGGAATGACGTTTCCATAACGAATTGTAAAGTGGACTGATAAGAGAATTTTTCATGGCATCTCTATATAAACGCATGTATGTATATATGTATGTATCTCGCGTAATTCAAAAACAATTAGCCGTAGGATTTTGAAATTTCATTATGTGACTGCTATAACATCTAGTTGAGTACCTTCCTTTTTATGGCAATCGGCGGAACCAAACGTGTGTACATTTACATATATATATATATATATATATCCATCGTCCTATTCGGCTTAAAAGTTCTTACTCAGCCTTTATTTTCGCAATCGTTGGACATAAACATATACTTCAAATTACAGAAGTGTTTTAAATAATGAAAATATTCATGTTTTGCCAATACCAAACTAAAAAAAAATATTTTCGACAAATAAATAAAATTTAATGCGGTTTCTTGTTTTTTACACTTTGGGAAAGATTATAATCGTTATGAAAAATATAGAATTACGAAGTCTTTAACTCCCACGCGACAAGAGTTGACGGCAATATTTAATTTTAAACTTTGCAAATTTTATGTCATTTTCATCTTGCTCTGAGAGATCGCTTAATTGAGTTAGAATAATTCGAGAAAATAAGTTAAAATGAGGTGCAGCAAAAATTGTATATAATTTAATTAGCTGTATCAGGAAGTCATGTGGTGTTCACAGCAAATTTGTTTTATGATCGGGTAACATATTTAATGTTAATTAGTTTAATAGAAAATTTTTTGCAATAGTAATAACAAAGCATTGTTTTTAATAAATTGAAAACTAAAAGAACTATTATTACATATATATATATATATATATATAATGGCATTTTCAGAGTTTTTAATTAATGTCTCGGCTGATTAAAGTCGTACAAAAACGAGAATGATCAAAATGGCTTCCCACGAACTTTTGGAATCTGGGGTATCTCTCTCGAAAATCAACTCCCCGCCGCTCCGGAGGAGATGATGTTATAAAAAAAAACAAATAGACAGGCACGCAGGAATATTAATAGTATTAATACTGAAATGAAATGATAGGTGTCCATAAACTTAGTCTTCTTTACATTTTTAATACAGAATTTTAGAAAATAATAGATCATAAGTAACTGCTTGAATGGTGAAAAGTTTAATATCTGTTTCATCTGTGAAAAAACTTGTTCGAAACAGTTAAATTCAAGTACGTTATTGATTTATATTTAAATTTATTAATATATTCTCAAACGAAATATTAAAATCATTTTATGATTATTTTAAAATATGAGAAAGTAAAGTAAACGATATTTCTAAGAACGAAACAACGAAAGAATTAAAATTGAAACGGGCCTGCAAAGCCAAACTACTCTTTTTTAATTTTTAATTTTATTTTAGATATTAAATTTTTATGGTATTGGCATATCAGATTTATATACAATTTTAAGTTAGTAGTTGTTTAAATTCACTGGTTTCCTTAACAAAAAAAATTGTAATAATCTAAAAACGCAAACATTTTAGAGAAATTTATTCGAAACACCAATAGTGTCGCTAATAGCAGAAAAGTATACAAATATTTTACTGCAGAAATATATTTAGCCAGAAATTAGCTCCTGCAGGAATTTTCTTGGAAAATGAGCTGCATTAGGTAAAATATTTTCGTATGTGGAATGTGGTTACCCTTTACAGCAGTGTAAGAATGGCAGTGATGTTTAAAGCTATTTTTCAGTGCTGAGAATAGTTCAAGAAGAAGTTATTTAAAAGTAGTCTCATTATTCTTTTAAAGTACTTCTGTTCTGCGATATGTATATCTCTAAAGCTTCCTACAACATACATATTCAGACAATTTGTAAGACCAGTTTGAATGTAGGCTTTGATTTCACTTAAAAACAATATTCCACTAATAGCCGTCAATATAAAAGCGTTATCATATTTCATCATAAATGGTTTGCTATGCTGCCTTCACACTTCTAAATTTGAATCTTTCACTTAACAAGAATAAAACATCCATTGCAGCGTCTCATTGATAGATGTTTTGTAATGAAAATTTGTATCTCGTTCTTCCTAAGTAATGTCTCGAATCGTTCTAGTGTAAGTAGTATCTTCAGCTAATCGGGGAAAGGTACAGTTCTCCACTCGTTTCTGATCCAGTAATGTTTGTTACCAGCTAGTACGGAGAATTTAGCTATTTTTTTTTTTTTTTTAAGTGATGAAAGATGTTGGACGGCGGAGAACTGTTTTACTTAATGGAAGCTAAATCAATTCAGACGGAGTTATTGGCAGGTTTCCATAAATAAAAGTTCTCCGGTTATCAAAATTGTAATCAGAAAGCCAGTTTTTATTTGATTCACTTTTAAAACCGGAACCGTGAATCTATGACAAAATTAATATTGCAAGAAGTATTTAATCTTGTAACTTTTTTAAACTTCTTGCATACAATTTAAAATCGGTGATCAGTTTTGTCATCAATCACACCAATAGCATTTTGCCATCAGTGCTACTTTTAATGCTTTAATTATTCAGTGTATATTAATTGCGAATAAAACTAAGTTTCCCAAAGTTATTGAATAGTAATTGCTTTACATAACTTGTCACACTGTTAGATACTTCTGATATGAAACATATTTGCATAATGTGGCTACATATTTTTATGAGGCTGTTATCAACTGTTATTATTTTATGTAATTTGTCACTTTAATAGATACTTTTGCGTCCAACCATCGGACAAGCGGTAAAAGCCGCTGAACACTGGTAGTTCAGTCTGTGGTTTGAGCCCGGCGAACGGGCTGACTGTATTGCCCTTTTCGTGGTTTTCCCCATGTGTGACGTGGATACGAGACATTTCCCTCTAAATAGACCTCCACGGGGCATCCTTTGCTTTTCGTGTAGTGTCTAAGGGTGGAGCACGCAATAAGTTTAAAAAAATAGATATCTTCGATATGTGATTTGTTTGTATAATGTGGCTTCTTATTTGATGTGACACATGCCTTTATGATGTGGTATCAATTTGCAACTAAGGCATGTTTGCAAAAAGGCACACCATCACTTCAGACTTAAATTATAAATAACATGTAAATTATAATACGCAGGAAAATATTGAAACAATTTTGGAAATTTGATTAAAGGTTTTTAGCATCACGCTAAGCTTTTTACTTCCTCGTACGAAGTAAAAAAGAAGTATTGTAATTGCGAAAATTTTCAGGCATCATATTTCAACGAAAATATCCATTTTGACCGCTATCGAATGCAATTTAATGATGTTTTTGCGTGACATCTGTATGTAAGGACAGAAAAAAAAGAATCTTTTCCCCCCAAAAAATTATAAAACTGATTTAAAATGAATTCCGAAGAGAATATTTTGTGGCGTCTGTACATACGTACGTATCTCGCCTAACTCAAAAACGCGTAGCCTCAGAACATTGAAATTTTGTATGTAGGACTGCTATAACACGTAGATGTGCACCTCGTATTTTGGTTGTAATCGGCCGCACCAAACGTATGTAAATATATGTATATATATATATATACATATATATATATATATCCACTCTGTTAACCGGCTCATTGATCTCAGTTTCTTTACCCTTATGTTTGTAAGCTGTGCATTTTTTGCTTTAAAAATGATTGAATTATATTGTTCTTATCGTCCGGTTAATGTTTTTTTATGCCTTTAGTAAATCAGCATGCAATATTTGTGGAGTTATCAACAATTTAAAAGTTTCGAACTTGGTTAGCGTATTTTTTGCCAATATAGAGAAACTAAGCTTCGCAACAACAAATATAACGCCTTCTTTTATTATTGCGAATCAAATCATGTTTAATCCATTCTGGAATTTGTTCGAGGAAATAAGGTTTGCTTCTTAATTTTTAATATAGATATTTTGAGTTTTTATGTATTTTTGCCTCGTCGGGAAGTGAGAACTGAATTAATTGAATGAGAAATACTGAATCGTCTGTAAAAAACTGTTTCTTTTTTGTTTTGTTTGCTTAATTTCTTTTATACATCGCTTTTGATTTATTATAATATTTGAATAGAACATGTGGCAACAATTAGATATTTCTTCGAATGATATAAATATTTATGAATTCTGATTTGTAATATGAACGAAATGTAACGCTATTAAGTGAAGCTAGCGCCAGAGAGAGTGTCGCTGTGGTAAACAAATATAATGAATTTTAAAGAATGCATTTATTCTATCGTGGTTTACGCGCTATCGACGAAGTAGATTTAATTCAATCCAATACGTTAAGAAAAAATGTGTACAATTTAATATTCCGTGCAACGAAGTCATGTGGTGCACACATCAGATTTTTTATTACTTGTGTAGAAGATTTTTGTTACCAGATTTATCCTAGATTATTTCATATATAATACGAACAACTAAAGTAGGAAATCAAAGAAGATGCAAATAATAATAATAACAATAATTTAATTTCTTGCTTAAATACATATTCAGAGTTGCATAAATTAAATAATTAATTAGAATTATTTAATTTTTTGAAATTTATGTTTACGAGTCTAATTAAATGAAATTGATAATTTGAAGAATAAAGAGTCAATAAATACAGAAGTCATTCATTGTTTTTTATACACATCATTAAATAAATAATGTTGGATGAGATATTTTATTGTGAGCATTTAAGTATCGTCACCAGTTTGTATATTGAAGTAATTTAATTCTTTTTCCAGGATCGTTAATAATCCAAACCTGTATCTACGCTTACCTTCCTTCCCTATTAGATCTACCAACACTAGAGACAATCGGCGGATCTCAAGGAAGACGTATGGTAAAACTGATAATTCCGATTTCAGCTCTCGCGATCAACAATTGTTAGAAAGACTGGATAGAAATCATCCCCCAGATCCATTTAACAAAATCGGCCTGAAACAAATAAGAATTGTTACAAGTTCTGCTAAGCCCACATCGAATAAAAACAACATCGATCTGAATCCACCATCTGTGTCATTAGCTAAAACATTCAACAGGACGATAAGTAGTGCTACGTTAGCTTATGCTCGCAGACAATATGATGGCAAACCATACTCATCTTGTGTTTGTGTTCCTTATTTTTTGTGCAAAAATGGCTTCGTAAATTCAGGCGGTAGGTACATAACAGCTGACAAACGGAGCACCAAGTCTTCACCTCTTCGGAATAAAGTAAGTAGATGACGGTAAACTAAAAAGGTACATTTAGAAAGTGCATTTAACCTATTGACTGAATTTATGTTATGAATAATTTTAAACAAAAAAGTATAATTATTTCTATTGAGAAAATTTGTCTTTTATTTACGGTACAGTAAACTCTGTATAAGGCGATCACCTGTAGTTCCAAATGATTTTGATCTTCTGTGGAGGTGGTTGGTTTAGAGACATTTAATATCGATGTTTATTTATTTCCTTAGAAATACCAGCCATTTTCAGAGATGCTCGTCTTAGGTGCCATGACAGTGTTCACTGCTTAGTTTTTATCATTAAGTTCAAATTCCACTAATTTTTTTTTACATAAACAAACAAACAAAAAGTTAAAATAAAATAAAATAAAATTAAAATTAAAAATAAATAAATACAACTAAAGTAAATAAATAATAATAAAAATAAATAAATAAAAGTGACAGAAAGGAAAGAAATAAAAAAATCTGAGAAAATTCAGATTTTAATGATTTTATAAGGTATCTTTTAAAGTTTAATACGATTTATCAGCGGAGACTATCTGTAAAGAAGACTCAGGTGCAACAGAAAAACATTTTACGTAGCAGATGTAAGTAAAGTACAACAATAGCAGCAACCATAAGTACAGGAGAATCAATGAGAAATTACAGAGAGATCATTCAAGGACTGAATAAAATTATTTTTTCTTCTTTATAACACAATTTGATGCAACTGTGATTTTTACGTTGCATATAACTATGTAGCAGTAACATTTGTTGCATTTATGTAGGCAAAAAACGAATATTGAAGGATACAAAAAAGGTTGTTATAATTAAGACATTATAACAACCTTTTTTGTATCCTTCAAGGTTGTTATGTTAACTACCATCTTGTAATGAGACCTGGAAACTTTTCAAATATTTCCTCCTTAAAAAACAGTAGAAATGCTTTTAAAATAAGTTCAGTGTTTCTTGCAAAATGAGCTATTTAATTGACAAGATGGCTGGAAAGGAATGTTGGGACTGAAGGGTTGAGGTTTAGACACTAAGATGAAATGTCCTGCTTTACAAAATTTTAAAACTTCTGCTTCATTACATTTCAGTAAAGACAGAAAAAATGTTGTAATAAATGCATCCGCTTTTATAAATTTCTGTGAAAAGCCTGTGGTACAAAAAGCAGGGTCACGATATTCTAATTTAATTAATCATGAATTTTTAAAAATAATTTCTTATATTTTGATTTGCAAGCTAACAAGAACTTAAATCATATGAGAATTTCATACCATCTTGTAAAATCAGTTTCTTTGAAAACTATAACACAGTAAGTGCCCTTTTTCACTATGCTAATCATACTTTCATAGCATTTCACGTAGAAAATAATATTTTTTGTAGAGAACTCTTAAAAACAATCGGAATTATTATTGGTCTGAAAATTACTCTAACGAAAAGGTTTCAGATAAAATGTTGTTAATAATTTTCATTTCCAGCTCTTTCTGACTGCATTAACAATAAAAATTTTAAAATATTTAACCAATAATATCTAATTCTTACGTGTCCACATATTATCTTTTGTCATTTGTTATTTATTTATTATAGTCTCTCATTCTATTCAACGGCGAGCCAAAAATCATGCACCAGTACACAGTAAGGAATAATTCGTCTCCGAATGTATGTGAAGAAGATACGGTTTGCTGTCAGTTGACTTTTCCCGAGGAAAATGATGACGCCGATTTATATCCGGTAGCTACACCTATTCCTGATAGTGCTAGTTTCCCGGACAAAAGGAAAGATCACAACGTCTGTGGCATTCGCAAAGCATACGGCGTTCAAAGCAGATTAAGCCAATTACAATACCCTCCCGATGTTTCCGAATTTGGAGAATATCCATGGCAGGTAAAATCAAATTTCACTCTTGTTTAATTGATTACAATGAACATGAAAGTTTGTTTTCTAAAGGGAAGAAAGCATTTGTAGAGGTCTTTCTTAAGGAAAGTGGCTGATGTTAATAATGCTGAAAAATCATAAAAATCTTCTTTTAATCTAAAGTGAGTGACATCTATCCATTTTCAAAATAAGACAATGCATTTATGGTGCCTAGTTACATGTACCCATGGCTAAATAGCTCTATGTCAGGAATTACATGCAGGCCTTAGTTCTTCGTTACAGGGTTGTCTATAAATGGTCGAGTAGTTAAGACTGCTGAACACTGGTAGTTCGATCCGGGTTTAAATCACACCGAGTGGTATGATTGAGTGCGCATTTTCGTGCTTTTTTTCCATGTATAACTTGGATAAAAGCCAATTTTCCTTAGAAAGTTCTCCTTGAATTCACATCTCACTTTAAGCAGGTAGCCCAGCCTGTTTTTTTCATAGTCAAATAAAACAAACAAAAAAAGCGAGCCATATTTATTACAATGTCACAGCCTAGCAGCAGCTTAGCGGTTAAAGGTGTTGAATATATGTAGTTTGACCTGGGTTCGATTCCAGGCGAATAGGATGACTTGCAGGCGCGTATTTACAGTTTTCTCCATGTGTAAATAGCACAAGAAAGTCCTCCCTGATAGCATCCTTCTTCTCAGATAGGCTGCCCTTTCTTTATTTCCCATGATCAAATAAACCGAATAAAGCCAATTATTATAATGTCTTT
This sequence comes from Stegodyphus dumicola, assembly GCF_044657685.1. Taxonomy (NCBI): domain Eukaryota; kingdom Metazoa; phylum Arthropoda; class Arachnida; order Araneae; family Eresidae; genus Stegodyphus; species Stegodyphus dumicola. Next base: position 126,293,486 of record NC_140771.1, on the reverse strand, counting down.
GAGATTTACATTTTGACAAAGCATTGTTGCAATTTGGCAGGAACACAAGATGCAACATGCAGTGACCTTCGAAACATTCGAAATTTCTGACAAACTGCATTTTTCTGCATTAAGATTCGGGGAAATGAATGAAAATCAAAGACTGTCAATAAGTCGAAAAATAATTCGTCCTGTAAAAGAAACAGCCATTTGAAAGCTCAAGTTTTCATACACGTCCTACATGACATTAACACTCTTAAAAATAAGGTTCATACGAAGCCTGAGAATGTTCCTCTGAAAAGCTGAATTATCTAAGAGAACTCAATTATGCCTCGACTGTCCTGGAGGACATTTCCAAGATGCTGTGTTGAAGACATTAGGTCTGTTTTGTAAAACAAGATATTGACTTACCATACCATGTTTTAGGCATAATTATTGTTGTATAAAGTAAATGCTTTACTTGACTTTTAAAAATAGGTAAGGTTAAAAGCCGTATGTTGCCCCTAAGATGCAAAAATGTGTTTGACTTCTTTGAAAATGAAATAATTATACATAGTCTACATCTGAATTCTTTTTATTGTAAAATGAACGAAGTATATTGTACCTGAAGATGCAATAATGTGTTTAACTTCTTTGAAAATGATGTAATTGTATATCGTTTACGTTTGAATTCCTATTGTTATAAAATAATTGAAAAGGACTTATTTTCTGTGAGAGAATTCTGAGTCAGGATCTGTTTAAAAATTTTTAACCCAGTAATTAAAAGAATATTCTAAGTAAAATAACTTTATTTAAAAGTGACAATCTTTAAGAAAAAGAATAAGGCGTCTCTAACTAAAATTCTTAAATAAGGAAAAAATTAAAACTTGGTGCAAATCAAGAAATCTTGAAAATATGATTCTGAGTATATAATCACATATTATGAGCATATTATCATACTTCCAAAACTAACTTTAATCCATATTAAAAAGTACACAAAAGGTATTTTTATATAGAATATATATTCGTGAGTAAAATTAAGAGAATTTGCACACTATATTGAGTTACTGAAAAACTACTGAATATATTTTAATGAAATATGGTACGAATACACATTTATAACTGAGAAAAAGGTGTACACTTCTAAAGGCATTTTATCTACGCATGGTTATCTGTAAAGCTCATAGTGCAGGGATGTCCAAAATCCATGTTATTATATCGAATTGAAAGTGAATGTAATATGGGGTATGGTCCACTCTCATAGCCAGACAGGTCACGCTGCATGACGGCATTCTGGACAGGAGGCCGTTGAAAAATCCCTGTGACAGACAATCTCACTCCTGATCCAATCCCCTTCTAGGTCTATGTTGTTCAAGTGAATCCACGTTTCATCACAAGTGAAGATCCAGTCCAGAATTTAGTCCTTGCATTAATATTCGAGCAGATTAGTGCAGGTCCGAACACGTCTGTCCTTATCTGCTTGAGTCAGCTCAAGCGGCACCCAGCGATTGAAAGTGTACATCAAAAGTTTTGCAAGTTTATGCGATGCACAGTTCGACTAAAGGACATGGCACTAACGTCTAAGTCCTTATCAAGCTCTCGAGTGGTTGCATACTGATCTTCTTCCACAAGTTACCGCAGGCGGGCCTCATCAACATCAGTAAGCAGGCCAGAGGGCTCTCCTTTTTGCATATCATAGTCCTTGTTTTTGAATTTTCGGTACTAACCCTTCACAGTTTCATATGATACAACATTAATACCTAAAGCTGTACACATGATTTTATGACTTTCTGTAGTTAGCATTTTGCAATAGAACTGGAAGTAAATGATGGTTTTAATCTTTCAGTGTGATAGTTCTATTTCAGACACCTTGTACTTAATGATAACGATACTTTTTTACAAATTTCAGAATACAGTGTTCTAAAGCAAGTCTCTTTCTTTCAAATTACAAAATATGATTAAACACGCCAATGCAAACTGTTTGTACAGACGATATTTGCGGTACCGGGAAACTTTCTTTAAAACCCGATATTTTAATGTTTTAAAGTAACATCATTTTTTGAAAAGTTATTAAAGAAAGAACCATAAAAGCACTATTAACCATTAAAAATTAAAACCATTTTTTTCTTAATCCAATAAAACTTTCTGAAGTCCAGTTCAGTCCATAAAAGAATGATTATTATTTGCTAAAATCCTTTTGACGCTCAGTTATTGTAGTTTTGAATATATATTTGTTTCAAGTATGTCGTTTTCTAACTTTATAAATACTGGAGCTAAAATTATCACACTTTCTAATAAAAAATTATTTTGCTCTCATGCTTCTGTGAAATCTAACTATCATAATTTGACTTAAATTGAAGTTTTTAATAGATCATTAAAAACTTCAGTTTAGCCTGTAATTTAGAAGAATGGCACAGAAAAGGTGTAGAGTATATTTTATATTAATCAACCCTTTTTCTTATAAATTGTAACCGTACTATCATTTCTTCTCTACCTCATTTACATTATGGTGAAAGCTAACTCTTCACGTTAGCTTTCCCCATAATGTAAATGAGTTAAGTATAATAAAGGCAGAGTTCTTAAGAAATTTCGGGAAAGATTTTGGTAAGTAAGGCTCGATGTAGTTCTACTACTCCACCAGCCCTGTCATCCAGCATTAGCCATTTTACTAACCGAAGTAAATTTTGTCCTTAGAATTTGAGTCAACGCTTAGTTAGACTATTTGTACTGTAGACTCCTACATCAAATCCATTTAAATTTTCAAGTTTCTGTTAACCGATTCCTCTAATTGCTGTATCCTTTGCCCCTAGGTTCGGATCCTGGACAAGCCATGAATGTTTGTAAGCGTATAGTATCTGTATGGGAGGGGAACACCCAAAATACATGACGAGCTAAAAATCCCGTCAAGAGGTTGGGGGTAGGGGAAGAGGATTAAGAAATCATCGGACTGCCTTCCTCAAAATTGGAGCGAAAGCTTAACAGTGAGCTAGGCTCAGTAATACTCAGGGCCGGATTAAAACTTCTAAAAGTCCTAAGAGCACTCTAATAATTTTAGTACATCCACATAAATTTTCGCCTGGTTTTTTCCCATTCATTCTCTCTAGGTCTTGGTTTACCTGCACCATTTATTCCATGGGAAAATCGGTGAGGGGAAATGTTTTTGATGCCCTGTTTCCTGAATTTCTAAGGACTTTTCTATAGTGCCCTTTTCTTTGGTGTCCTAAATACATGCTGATTTTGCTTAATAGTTAATTCGACTTTTGCGATACCTCAATCGTCTGTGGTACTACAAAAGTGCTTTAAAGTTTTTAATAAAGAGGTTGTTTAAACCTGCTTAGAAATCTGTTTTACTTTCACATATGGAGCGATAACTTGCTTCTCAGTTTTAGTAGGGTTGACAAACTTTTAGTTGATTTACAGAGGCCTTAAAGGGAAGGCCAAATGAATTAATTGTGTTATTGCATTTTTTTAAAGATCCTCTTAATAACTGGGAAAATGTGAGGCATAAATGCCTCACCTTGCAGATGAACTGTTCAGTTAATGTTTGCAGTTGGTCTGTAAAGTTATCCGAGGCGATGAAAAATATTTATTAAAAAAGTAAAAAAAGAAAGAAATTCAGGTGTTGAATCTTTCATACTAACCTTAAGTTAAAAGGCAAATGATAATTCTACATAGGTAATAATCTATCAGTTTGTCCTAATTTATTAAGAATAGTTATTTTTATTCATGTTCTAGCTAGAGCTGATCAAGCCCCCTAAATTAAATAGTATGTTCCGATATCTTTATGTTTTATTGAACAAATTCATAACAATAACTTAATTTAACCAACTCAAATTAAAAATTTTATAAGCTGATCTTCTTTTACACTTTATGAAAAACCCATATTTGTAAGAAACCTTATTATGAAAGATTTAAACCACATTGCACCACAGCAACAATAAACTATCGTACTGTGATTATGATATCGAGTTGCATTTCACCAAAAGGTTTTAAGATCTATCTCTAACTGTCCACATGCACTAATTTAGATCCTACGATGAACCTGGCAAATTCTCGCACAGGCGTGAAATAAATACCAGCACAGAAGAAGGGTGAAAATAACCCTTTATTAACTCAAACTAAAATGACAGACAGCACGGACTTTGTGCTTTACAAAAACACCGTTCACTTGCGGCGATAACTTAAATGTAGACGAGAATACAAAATCAAATCTGAAAAATAAAATGAGTGCAAGAACGCACTTCAAAATTACTCCTAAGAGATGGACTCACAGAGATCTAACCGGCGTGATACTTAACTGAAAACGGCCAAAGGGCCTAACTTGAGTTACCACGAAAATAACAACGAAACGTGCGCTAGGCTAGCGAAACACGCTCTGAATAAAACTGAAACTATTTAAATAGCACTTCACTTAACTTTAAATTTACATCCTGGCGAGGGAATGTGAGGGGAAGTTTGAGAAGTTGAGAACAGGTAAACTTAAAATAAATTTGTTATGCAAATTAAGAAAAACTTTACAAGGTGTCCGTAGACTTTACATTGTAGAAAAAAAATATGCTGCTCGATATATTATTTAATGTGGTTAAAAGAAAACTGCTTCTTTTAGCTATAAACATGTTTTAAAACAATGTTTATGTCTTTGAGGATGATAATGCATGATGTCATAGTACAAATGTATTTCTTCTTACTAAGTCAATTCAAAACTGCAAAGGATTGTCCAATCGCAAGATCTCATTCCAACTAAAAATATAAAATCACTTTGAAGAATCAAAGCAATTAAGTAAATTTGACCGAGGCTTTAATTTCAAACTATCATCATCTAATTATAATGAATGACCTTAACAAAGTTTTGACTTTTGCGAACAATTTGCCAAAGCAATGTACTGTGGTAATTAAAAGCAAAGGTTTTCCAATTAAATATTAATAATCTGTCTAACATGAAAGACGTTTACAATTCATTCATTATTGTAAAATATTTGATATTTTGTAATTATTTCTTATAATTTTCTTTCGAATTTAGAAATGATTTCGCTTTGAAAGAGCTATAAAAAATATTTATATTATCTTTGTAAATGGTCTTCATTTTTTCATGCATAGTATTTATAACACTGTTACTATTTTAAATCTGAAAATTTTATAAAGTTGATAAGGTATTTCTCTCGCCTTCTTAGCATGCCTTTATGGTGCAGTGGTCAGCACGCTCGAAGCGAATTCGAGAGGTCAGTGGTTCGAGTACCAGAGGTCATTGCTCATTTTTCACATCTCCTGCTTCGTAACAGCCTAATGACTCTACAAGTTATCTTTAAATTTATATATTATTTAATAATACTAATATTAAAAATAATTTGGTTTATTATTATGATTAAATGCATAAAATGCTTGCTTCTATGAAATGATGCGTAGCTTTCGCTTCGAGTCATATATCAGGAAGAAATATTCTCCAACTGCCCAGACGGAATAGTGATTAAAGACTCCTGCTGCAGTAACGAAGGGCCTAGGTTCGAATCATGGAGATGGCGTGGATGTTTGTAAATGCATAGTGTCTGTGCTTCATGGGGGCATTCTAAATATATGGCGAGCCGAAAGTCCTCTCGTGTGGTTTTGGTGGTAAGGAAGAGGAGTGGAGACCCTCGTAACTCCCCCCCCCCCCAGGGTGCTCTACCTCAAAATTTGGGTGGAAATAGAACTCAATCCTTCTTGAGAATATGACAACCATTTTACCATGAAATACGTGGGCAAGACGACAACAAAAAGAAATATTCTCCGCTGAAAGGAAGTTGTCTGTTTACAGACAAAATGGCGTTATGCAATGAGAAAACAATGTGCGTTCTTTGATTTGATGTTAAACGGACTACATTTGTTGGAAAGGAAGACTATACTGCGTAAAATTTCAATTATTGATAGTTTTCAAATGCAAGCATTTACCAAAGGGGGGGCACTGCTGAGGATATGGTAAAAATATATATAAAAGCCAATATTCCACGGCATGAAGTATATCATTCATCAAAACATGCTAAATTAGTAGAACACATGCCTGGGCCAGGTAAATGCTCTTCTGGGGATAAAGATTTCAAACATAAATATGTTTTACTAATTTTCGTTAATGCAAAATTTCACTTTGCTAATTTTCAGAGGACGGAATAATAAAAGGAACAACTAAAATATAAGTCAGTAGTTGTATTGGTCGATGAAATGTCTGACTAAACAGGAAGTCAGACATTTGCCCTTGCAGTTTATCAAAACTATTGATTCATATGCAGAGTAATCAGTTTTTTGACCAATGCAATTTTTTTTCAATTTGTCGTCGAGCAATAGTTGGCAAGATAAAGGAATTGGAAAGATAATAATCTCAAGTGAAACAAGTGAAAATTACATGATTGCTTGGTTCAACTTGCCTAAAATACTTGCGGTGGAGGGTTTTTATTGCACTACTAAAGCTGGAAGCATAAAATGAATTTTGTTGGTAGTATATTTTTATAGAATTCAAAATACTATTGTTTCCAGTTAATTTTCAAATGCTATTGTTTAGCCAAAAAACTGGTATTTTTTTCGCATCAGGAAAAGGAAATTAAGAAAAATTCATACAACAAACGAAAAAGTGCAACGTAACTTAAACTTAAAAGAAAGGCAACTTAAACTGGCAGCCAAATGTTATTCTGCGCCTATTATAACACAGATGGAATTCTCGGTAACTTGGTTCGAAACTGTCATTTAAATTAAACATATTGTTGTTTTCCATAATCAATATGAGAATGACAATTCAAATACCGGATTCCTAAAGGAATATTTAGTAAATGAAGATCTACTGCGTAAAATACGAATTTAATGACTTTTGCTTCTAAATTCCATCCAAAAATTATGCAAAGGATTTTGAATTTAGAAGAATTACACTATGGATTCGCTCATATCTTGTGGAGTCATTTAGGTGATTTAAAATCTTCTATTTAGGGTCAAAGTATACTTATATTGGAGATAAGAGAAATGTATCTGAAGACGAGAAAGGTCAGTTGATGAGAAGTATAAAATAATTTTCATTTACGGCAAAGAGAAGAATTTAAAGAAATTAAGTCTGTGCATACTATTTAACCCTACAAATGAATCTTTATATTTTTAGCAAATTATTTTCCCCATGTGTGGCCATAAGCTTTCCTGTATCAGCTTTTAAGCTTCCCTAAAATACTATTTGTTAAAGACATTACGAAAGATGAACTCATTTAATCATACATTTTTTTAATTTTCATGAATAGCTTCTTCCAGTGGTCAAACAAGACACTTAACGTTGTACGAAGTCTTAAAGCAAAAAGTTTTTTTCCTTATTATTGGATAAGTATTTTTGTTACAGTAGGTCCTAGAAATAGGTGATTTGTGTTTCTATTTTTACTTCTTTTATTCCTCTTTTCTTTCTCTCTTTCGCTTTTCTTTTCCTTCTTTTATGAATAAATGACAGATTTTTATTTTAGGAAAATTTCATTTTTTTAATGCAAAAATTGCGTATTCTTAGTAACTATCCTTAACGAAAATTGTTTAAAAGTTTCAACAGTTCAGATTTCTTCAAGGAAAGATTAAATTCAATCATTCTACAATTAACAAATGCAAATATTTTGCTCTTTTTATACAAGGTGCATTATATTTATAAATGTTCTCAGCATTTTATAAATTTTAAGAACATCTGATCAATTTTTAATTGATAATCCCAATCATTTGGCTGATAAAAATTGCGGAGGGAAATGATTGTTAAATATTTGTTTATCATTTTAACCGCATGATAACACATCTTTCTTTATTTTAAGAGAATGTAATAAGGTAAACTTTTTTTTTTTTTTCAGATTGCAGTTCTGAAAAAAGTGGAAGGTGAGAAAAATCTATACCTCTGTGGAGGTGCCTTAGTTTCTCCTCAATGGGTAGCTACGGTTGCTCACTGTGTCCAAAAGTGAGTTAATTCGTATGTGTGTGATACAATAATCTAACCAAAATTTAGTCTGGGAAACATATTTTAGATTTTATTTCAGACTTAATCATTAAAGTTGGATGATACATAGATAATATTATAGCAAATGCCTGCACACTGATTGTATAGACGAATGCAGATTATAACTCAGTCAGTTTGTGCAAGCTCTCCATTTCAATTCTTGGCAAAATAAATGCGTAACAAGAATTGTCTTCATTGTCTTATTGCGAACTGCCGTTACGCGGTTTTCTTGAGAAAACATAACGCTAATGCAAACACTTTGATAAGTGGTATCACAAAAGGTTTTTGTTTAAAACAGTTTTCAAAAAGTGCTTGTAGGGTATTGTAATGTATTTTGAAGTAATTGACAAAATAACAAATAATCTTCTTAGTAAAACATAAATTTTATTTTTATTTGAATAAAATTCTGTAGTGGCAAAATTTTTATACAACTACTAGTTGGAAAAAACTTCAGAATTCTCATTTTTAACAATTTCTTGCGTTGCTGAGCAATGGTTATATCATACAAATATGGCGTTGCCACTTCAATAATAAATATATATTTATTTGTTAAATAACAAAATATTACAGTATTCTGTTTGAAGTGCAAAAGATTATTACATAGTCATTTTCGAAGTAATATCCTTTGAGACACTCACGCTTGCTTCAGTGCTCCTGAAGCATTGGAAAAATGTTTCGTTTAGTATATCTTTTAAGCTGGCTCTCTCATAATTTTGGATAGGCGGCTGAATAGAGTGAAACCTTGATTTCACGAATTATGTTCATAAGAAAGTGTGTATTGTGTGTGTGTGTGTGTATTTAATTATGGCAAAGCACACGAGGGCTATCTGCCTAAGGGGAGGGATGCCTTTCGTGGAGGACTTTCTAAGGGAAACTGGCTCGTATACACGTTACACATGGGGAAAACCACGAAAACGCCCATGCAGCCAGCCCGTTCGCGGGATTCGAACCTCGGACCGAACTACCAGTGTTCAGCGACTTTACCGCTCGGCCGCTGGTGGGCCCCTGTTCATAAGAAAGAACAGTGAGGTTAGAGGATTAAAAAAAAATATTACGTCATAGCTGTGATCTCCTTGTGATCACGAAATCTAGTATTGATCACGAAATAGTAGATTTCGTGATCAATAGTAGATTGATTGATTGACTGAGATCTCCTTTTAATCACGAAATTTTCTTTGTTCCAATTTACTCAATATGCCATCACGCCGCATATATTTTAACAACACGAACTGTTCTGCCTGGAATATATTCTTCTATTCAGGATACACCAATGCCTTTTAAAAAATATATTCTAGTACTCCAGATTTAAAGGATGTAACATGACTTTTCCGTAAAATTTTTAAACATAGGTATTCCGCAAGGAAATTTAAACATTTGCATTAGTTTTATATTCTACTTTGAGATATACAATAGATAACGGAAATGGTAATTAATAGAAAATAGAGATAATGAAAAATGTCTATTTTAGGATTTTAAGTTAAAACTTTTAGCAAATCCTGGAACACAATTTATAATTTTTTCAAATAATAATATCTGCGCGTGTATCAGTATATAAATCAGAAAGTGATATAAAGTTAATACAGAAAGTCATATAAAGAAATTCAGATAATGATATAATTTTATAATATCTTACACAGATAAAATAATATCTTATTATTTCATTGATTTTAAAGAACAAAAAATTCTTGTAACCGATAATTTTGTTTTTTCTGCAGGGAAGAAATAGCACGGCTCTTGGTCCGGCTTGGGGAATGGGACGTCAAGAGGAAAGATGAAATATATCCATTCGTTGAAGAAGATGTTACAGCTATCCTTATTCATCCAGAGTTTGATGAGGAGACTCTAGAAAATGATCTAGCATTGCTTCGAATTCGGACTCCAGTAGATCCTAAAATTCCTCATATAAGCCCAGTCTGCTTACCTTCATATGGACAAGCGTTCGAAGGACAAAGATGCTGGGTCAGTGGATGGGGAAAGGATTTCTTTGGTAATTTTCATATTTCAGTATGCTTTCTAGGTGAGGGCTCAGGCATAAATAAAAAATTCAATCCCATATCTCTATCTCTCACTATATATAATACACAGAAGAAGGGAATCTCTGTGCTTTACAAATTTGATAATAGGCTTGATACTGCTGTAAATAGTTTGTAAACATTAAATGTTATCAGTGAAGCTTATGAAACATTTTGGACTGTATAACTTGCTTTTATAACGCTAAAACGTTGCTCTTCTAATAGTTATACCGCATGGACGCTTTGTTTTTTAAAATATGTTGCTGAATATTTTCTTTTCAGAGAATAATGTATATCGCTTATAACAGGTATAATGTTTATAACTGAATTTTGTATCGAATCAATTTTGCGGTCTATCAGTTTTCATATAATTCTTATAACAACAACAATGACAATTTGGACATTCCTCTTTCCGCCTAAATTATGGCACTAAGAGTCCCTTCACCCCTCAGAACCAGGCACAGGGGTTCAACTCCTGCCCTCGCACTTTGTAGAGAAAGACGCGTCGCCTTTGCGACACCGTTGACTATGATTTGCTACTTGCCATTTGCTCGGGCTGCCCGTCGCAGAGGGACATTACCCAGCGTCCCCGCGACGCGACGCCAAGTTGGTTGCTAGAGTCATCTGCTGTAAGACTTTCCAGACGACGTTCCGGCCAATAAATGACCTTTCCGGAGCCTCCAAGGCCACTAGGTTCATAATTTTTATACCCCCGTGGCCGAGACTGCCTAGGTACAGATCCTAGCCAGATCTAGCTTTGCAGACTTTTCTATGTCGATCCCTGAGGAGTATGTCTGAATACGCGCCATTAATCTAGTGTGTAACACACAACAAGATTAAGAAATTCAAGTACTTGAGCAGCTTTACTTGAGAGGATACATACCCGTTTCAAAATTACTACTTGTGTTTGTAGGGCTTTTTCTATAGAAAAATGCCATGAATGAAAATATCTGTTGCAGCTTATAAGGCATTTCTCCCGCCTTCTTAGCACGCCTTCGTAGTGTAGTGGTCAGCAGGGCGTATTTGAGACGCCCGTGGTTCGAGTCCCGGCGAAGGCGTTGTTCATTTTTCATCTCTTCAGCTTTCAAAAAACACCTAATGTCTCTACAAGCTTACTAATGGCGAAATTCTGGCTTGGCGACAAAAGAAAAGAGGTTCCCATGTCTTTGGAAAACGTGTCTTCAATAGTAAGATAAGCGTTTTTAAGAGGAAAACTTTAAAATACATGTTTAAATTAAGAATGGGGAGGAAAAAACAGCAAAAAAATAATGCTGGCAATTAAGAGAAATTACAAAATTGCTAATAAATTTACCAGGAAACTTTAAATTCAATTGAGAATTATACTTTTCACATACAATTCCCAATTAATTAACTCTTTTCTTTTAAAAATTCTAAAACATCTACTGATTCTAAAAATGTATGGCAAATTACCTTAATGGCTACCCCACTTTAACTAGTCATCCTCCCACTCAAAAACGAACTTTGAATTCCTCTCTATCACATCCTTAAACCTCTGTATTATCTTAAAATAGAAATGATGAAACAGATTGCCTGAAATCTAAAATAATCACGCAAAAACAAAACGTCTAAGGAAGTAAATATCTTTGAATTTAAAAACATGCATGACTGCGGCAGGGTTGTCAAAATGGAATAGTCTAGCACAGCGTTTCTTAAATTGTTCCGAACCCGGATGGGGTGGCAAAACGAAATATTAGAGTTGCTAAAATTTAATTATGATAATGAATTTAAAAGAATTACGCTGAGGAAACTTTTAAAGCAATTACATTACTTGACATTAATGAGATTAACCACTTATCCTATAAAATCCAAAATCAATTTGTTGAGCTATCGAGTGACACAGATTTAAAACCCGAGCTTCCACAAATACCCTTGACAGAATTCTGAACCGGATTGAAAACTAAATTTCTCACAACTCCTGAAAGGAATTGAATGTTCTGCTGCCATTCAAGCATCATATACTCGTACTTATGTGAAACGACTTTTTCAGCATTCAATTCAATTATCGTTTAGTGCTGAAAAATATGGCTTACCAGCTGCCGAGCGGTAAATTTGCTGAATACCCTAGTTCGGTCTGGTGTTTCAATCCCGGTGAACAAAAGTTGGCTGTATTGAAGTTTTCGTGTTTTCCCCCAATGTGTAACATGGATAAGAGCCAGGTTCTCTTGAAAGTCCTACACGGAGCACCTTTCCCTTTGGTGGATACCATTGTGGGAGTCAATGTAATCAATAAAAAAATTACTGAAAAACAGTGAACATGCTTTATAAAAAGTCCAGCATTGTCAAGTATTCCGCAATATTTCATTTCTTATGCGGTAAAAAAGAAGCACATCCATCTCATTTCTTTCCTTATTTTTGTATACTTGAAATAAATCGTAGAATTACTTCTTTTTATATGCATCATGTTTATCAAAGAAATAAATTATCTGTGGAAAAATATTAATTTTTGTATCATTAATTCTATATTTAGCATCTCAGGTCGCAAAAAAAATATCGATGATAAAAAATGAAAAGAAAAGAGTTAAGAAGCGCTGGTTTAAAATTTCCTCTGGTCCAAAAGCGGCAGAGCGTTAAAGTCTCTGAACAGTGGAGGTTACACCTAAGTTTGATTCCAGGAGTATTAGCTAGCTGCATGGGCGTTTTTGTAGCTCTTCGCATGCGTAAAGAGAGTACGTGCTATTTTTTTTCTTATATAGTCCTCCACGAAGATATCCTTCCCGCTAAGCATATAGCCCTAGAATGCTTTGCCTCAAGCAAATAAATTAAACTAAACTAAATATCTCTGGATTAGCAGAAACGCAGCTGTGTGAATAGTGAGCCAAACGTAAAAATGCCAGTGTGGTCCTATATTCAAGCTATACTAATATCTGTCCCTTAGTTTCTCTTATTAGCTGGAATATACACAGTGTGGCAAGTAATCCCTGAAGAGAATGTAGGAATATATATATATATATATACCTGTTTATATAATAACTTTACAGTTCATTAAATAACTTTACAGTTTTGCTTAAGTAAATTATTATATTCTTTTTAGGTCCTCAAGGAGAATACCAAAATGTCTTGAAAGAGGTAGATGTTCCTGTTTTGAATTATGACATTTGCAACAATGAACTACGTAACACGAAATTAGGACCTGCTTATATTTTGCACCCTAGCTTCCTTTGTGCCGGCGGAGAAGAAGGCAAAGATGCGTGCACGGTAAGTTCTTATATTTTTCTGCATTCTTTGTATGGATGAATTTTGAATAGTATATATTTAAGTTAACGTTTATAGTATTAGTGAAATACGAAACTCAGAATTAAAACTCAACTAAAACTTCACTCAGAATTAAAACGAAAATGGCATTCAGCATATTCATATCACGAATACATGTTCGTATATGAGGAAGTAATTATAAGCATGAAATAATGTGCAAACTAAATTGTTTGAAGGAAGGGCTTATTTTCCACCGCTGATTAAGGAAACATTACTTCTAATGCTGTCTATGCGTGTATCAGTGCATCCGTAATTTATGGTCCCATTTTTTTTCCAGTTGGATATAATGCTTTCAAGTTTGTTAATGAAAGTCTATTAAATACACTTATATCAGAAAAATTAAAAATTTTATTATCTTCATTTTAAAATTTTCACTGTGCATTTCAAAATTATAAAAATGTTCAATAATGAATTTTGAAATTAACTTTACTAGAGGAAACGGATGAGATTAATTTCAATGGCAGGTTTTTTAGGCTATCAAGAAGTAAAATTCAAAATGTTATAAAATTGATCGCTGAAGTAAAAAGCATTGCAATACATGGAAAATACATTTATTCATTTCTATTATTTTTATTTAAAAGATTGAACCCCACACGAATAAAATAAGAATAGAAGATACTGAAATTATTTAATCCAAACGTGTCAGAATTAATGACATGTTTATTCAAGACATTCTGTCATAAGCGTTATGAAGTTGAAATTGGTAGAATTATTGTAATTCGAAAACTGTTTACAGTTTTGTGAAATGTGTTTTCATGAACGATATAATAAAACAAACAGTTTCGTGAAGTTCAAATGTAGTTTTTACTTTGCCCAGAGACAGTTTAAGAAATCCATATATCGATGACCTTAATTTTGATTGACCTTCAGATCAGCTTAAAATCTAGTTGAAAAAGGAAGTATTGATGGTAGTAAATAATAACATTATTTTACCGTAGATTATTCACTGATGGTTTAACCAACGGAACACTGATGGTTTAACCAACGGAACACTGATGGTTTCACTGATGGCTGTTGATCATCGGTTTGCATGTTCTGTATTGATTAAATTTGAATATTATTATGAATTAGCCGTGAGTAATAATTCAATACTATAACAGCTGTTCAGTTTGTTCCTGTGACGCGAACACCGTTCAGCTTCGTTAAGCCTTCCTGTACATTTTTAAAAATTCGTGGAGTGTTTAGATCAATGGTCGACAACCCCCGGTCCTCTAGCGACATTGATCTGGCCCACTAGTACCTGGACATAAATGATCTAACGATGCAATAAATCTTTGAAACAAAGTTCGATTTGTAAGTCATTGCTCTCTTTTACAAAAAATATGTTATTGCCAAACGGGAAATATAAAAATATCCTGAATAATGCGAAACTGAGGACATCATTATTTGGAAGTACATGTGCTTGTGAACAGCTTTTCTCAAAAATGAAATATTCTAAAAATTAATAAAGAACAAGGTTGAAGGAGGTCACTCGGATAATGTTTCGCTCCTGCCATTGTTAAATATTTCACTTAATGCGGAGAAGAAATAAGCAGAAGCAAGTGTCTCATTTAAAAATTTGCCCGCTCTAACTATTTTTAGTTTATAGCAAGCAATTCATTATTTTTCTTTTTATGTTTATATATAAATAAGAATTTACCAATTTTCTTGTTTTTCTTTAAATTTCCAGAAATATGTTTTCATTATATTTAATAAAATGCTATCCTCTGGAATAACGCAGCGCTGTTTGGCCTTTGCTCTTCGAAAGGATCATAATCCTTGATCTAGATAGTAACCCATGGCACCGGAATTCTTCCTAGAGGTGTCTTACCATATATTATCGACGACTGTTGATCAATATATTCCGAAATCTGACTCTCAGCTATCAGCAATTCTTTCAAAATTCAGCCCTGTAATTTTGTAATGTTCTGACTTTTGAAAAATGCTCTGTGTACAACAAAGTAGGCGCTTTGTAAATTTTCTCGTAAACAAAATGAATAATAGAAAAGTCAGTTCTGGTGTATTTTTCCTGTCTTCGTGTTTGCTGCTGAACTGCACATGAATTTTGTTTTTCGTAAATGTTTTAAAGGCCTGTATCTCCCAAATAAGACAATTTGCGCAGATGTTTTGCGATAGATGTAATTGATTTCTGAAAACACGTTTGTTTTTTTATAAATTATTTCATTGTTTTTTCAAATTGTTTAATTTAAAATACAAGTATGTAAATTCTTTAAGGTGGTGCAATAGGCACCATTTTCTACAAGTTGGGAAAAACGTTTTTTGAATGAATATAAAATCAAAAAAATTTGACTTTTCGTCTCAATGAATCAGCAAAGTACTAATATCTTCGTAGTGAAACAATATTTCAGAAATTTCTCAGAGGTTTCGTAAAAGAGGGACTAGGTCCATCACTCTTCATATATTGAATACTGGTCGTGGATTGTGTTTTCTTCATAAACAATATCAAAACTACTACTTGAATATTTTTATAAAAGCGCATTCTATTTAGCTACTGTATTTGACGAATATTTTATTCATCCGCTTACTTCAATTTTTAATTACATTATAGATATCTCAAGACATATTACTTATAAAGATATTTTTTGTTTTTTTGTTCGTAGTATCTCGAATCATACAGTTAATATTAGAGAAAATTATCAGCAATGGAGGATGATTTTATGCATGAAAATGAAAATCTGAACGCAAATCGCAAGTGCGCTGCATGTCAGGCAGTTCCTGGAATATTTTCCCTTGTTGTTAAAAAATTATTTGCTTTTGAAAATGTTTGCTGGTCTGTAAAATACTGCAGCGAAAACAACCTCTAATCCGTGTAGGTGTGGGAAAAGGAGACATCTCCAATACCACATTTTTTACATGTCCCCTAACCCAGATTTTTCACATTAGACACCCAATATTATGATATCAAGTTTAAAAGATTCCTGGTGCAACATAGAAACATATATAACAGACTTAAAGCCATTATCGATTATCTACATCAACAAGGCCTCAGTCTGTGTCCCCATAAACACTACTCTCATAATATGCAAAGAGTGATTCGTTGAGAAACTTCCTGTTATCATTTTATGATCTTCTTGTAAACTTTGAAAACAGAAGAGAAGCACGGCAAGTTAAACATAAAAATAGCAACACAACAGCCTTGAGATTGGTGCAGATTTATGTCAAGATCTCAACTGATTTCAAGAACAAGAAATCTGAAAGACAGTTCTTGCAGATTTCTTTGCTCCTGACGAAGAGGGATCTGTACCTGTTTCCTCTCGAAATCAATTGAGATCTTGACATAAATCTGCACCAATCTCAAGGTTGTTTTGTTACTAATTTTATCTTTGCAAACTTTTCGTAACCTTTGTTACTTTCTTTTTAAACTTCTTGTAACCGTTTTCTAAATATCTTATAATCTTTCTAAGATTTTAAATAAATTGGCATCCGATGTCTCTGAAGGGAACAGATGGTTAGTGAACCTCAGCTTTACGAATATTGTGTATGACGCTGTTTTAGTTTCCTGCATACTTGCACCTGACCTGACCTGCAGTAAAAAGAATATCGCGTTTTACGTTTTCAGAGCATAATTTGTTACACTCAACAATGTTAGTTTTCCAGTTGTATACGTTTATTTAATTTGTTAAGAATAATTTCAAAAATCGTTGACATAACATTTTAATAATGCTGCGTTAAATATTAAAAAATTAATGCGAATAAACAAATAAACACGATTATTCATGCCTATATCACTCCATGAAATACATTTCAACGAGCAATTTTAAAAGTAATTTGTCATTTTAAATCTAAACATTTGTAATTGTTGAAAAAAACTTAAAAATTACATGTAAAAAGGCATTTCTCAGATATCAAGTTAAGGAAGACTTTTTTTTAAATTTTTAAATTTAGTTTCTAATAATACGTTTTTTAAATTGAACTCTTAATAATTGTAGGACTAACCTTTATTTAAACTTTTATTTTTGTACGACCACAATATATCAAATAAAACGTTTATGATTTAGATTGAAAATATGGCTGAATGTTATCCAAGCTGTCTAAGAATAGAATATGAAATAATTTGCATAAAAGTGGCACTGAATTTTATCGATCAATTCTAGAGATAAAATCTATTAAAAAGCGCAGTTTTTAAGATTACCTATTCCTTTATTTAAAATATTGTGACATTAACATGAAAGAGACTAACAGCTGGTTACTACTCATTTAAAAAAATGTTTTTTAATTACTAAAGGATAGGGTTAAACATAACGGAATATTTCTAAAATAATTTCATTATTTAAAAGTATTTTCGTGGGAAATTAATAAAGGTTTACAAGAATATAGTACATAAAATCCGGCATACATTGTAATATATCACTTTCATTTGGAACACATAAATTAATTCTTTAGTTTCTACTCAGTTGAAAGTAAGTTTTACAAATCATACATCCGCTTACTAAAATGACTTCCCTTTCGTTGCAATCACATTTGAGTTCCAAACATATTTTAACAGATGGCAATTTGTGCATTTCAAATTGTCTGTTTTTATACGTGTTTTCTCGAATCAAACGACACGCATTCTAAAAATGAAACTTTATGACTTCTTTCACTGATGTTTGAAATATGAGGTATAATATGCAATTACTTTGAGGCTTCTATATAAAAGTGACATTTTCTAAACCAGATTTTAACTGTGCTAAAGCACAGCTAGTTTAGAAAATGATCGATTGTAATGTGCAGGGCCTCTAGCAGAGTCGAATTATTTGTCTCCTTCGAAGTGCTTGCATTTTCGCAAGATTCAGTTCTGTTTATCTTTTCCGGAATAATTTTCTATAGTGCCATATAAAAGCCTTTATAATACCCTGATTTAAAGGCTGAATGTTAGAAGTGGTATTTTCAGGAAAAAAGACTGATGTTTTCCAGAAGGAGATCAAGGGTGTGTGTGCTGTATAGGTATCTAATTGGCTAAAGCTGCGTTTTCGTTTTCAGTCTACTGTTCCATTTCATAAGAAAACCAGTTTATTACTACTTGTCATTCAAGAATTCTTATTGTTATGGTATATTAGAGGCAAATTTTTGACTCTTTTCAAACATCCAGACTTTCTGTTTTTGCCAATAACAAGTGTTGATTTCTTAAATGTTAAGTCCATATTACACATTATTAACGCAGTAACTAGTTACTTCATTACTTAAACCAGCTGCTGTTTCATTTTTTAGTATTAATGAATATATTGGTAGCATTCATTAGTACGGTCCAGTTTTGTTCTGTATTACAAATTATTTTGGCTTTTATTCATTTAGCAGGCCAGGTAAAACGTTATTAGCCGGCTAATTATGTGTTTCGTGCTTCTCAGCATGCAATTTCCAATGAACCATGTTGGATTCCTCTCTTTTCAACTTAAGAGCTCCTGTCGGTTAATGCAAAAATCTCTAAAAAGCGTTTTAGTGAATTCCAAAGCATTTTATAGTCTAGAAACGGGGACATTATTTGATTTGATTAGCTTAAAACAATTCTAGAACATCAGTTTCAATATCTGTCGATTTTTTTATCTCTTTTACGCTTCTTTGAAGTATCTGCATTTTTTATTAGTTCTTAATTAATTATAATTCATTTAATTGTTATTTTCAGGTAAGTCATTATTCTCAGCCTGAGTACAGTATTAACTGATATTCGAGAAGGAATCCTCAGTCACTTGCAATGACCCTACAAGATACTTTTTATTAACCTTAACATAAGGAATTTGATAGGGAAAGATAAGGATATTTGTCCCTTCTGATCTTCAGTGTGGCCAAAAGGGCTCTGAAAACAATGTTTTGTTGGAAAAAAAAGAAGGGAAAATTTCAGTAAATCTCATTTTGTTTTTATGTACTACATATCTGAGTTATAAATAAGGTCCACAATGTGTTAATTGGATGAATGGATGAACTACTAACGTTTTGATAGATGCAAACAGAATATTCCTACGATGAAGAATTAATCTTTTGCCAGTCGAGTTCCAAAAGCAGAGGAGATGAGTTTAATAAGCAGCGATTTTTGTTTTGATAATTATGTTCTTTCTGGCTTCAGGAAATCTGAATGTAATAAGCGGCTCATTTTATTGGCAGTGAGTTTAATAAGTGGTAGATACTGTATAAGAGCCCATTAATTTTCCCCTTAATAATACCTTACTTACATATATGTCATCATATCTTGCGATTTTTATTACTCTCTGAAGAATCAGCATTTTTCTGTTGAATAATTTTGAAATATAATTCATTCATTTCTTTTTTATGTTTACAGGGTGATGGCGGTAGTCCTTTGGTTTGCAAAAGTGGAAGAAAATGGTACGTAGCAGGTCTGGTTTCCTGGGGTATTGGTTGTGGACTGCCAGGTGTACCTGGAATTTACATCAACATACAATATTACCTTAACTGGATAAACAGTGTAATATGGTTGTGATCACGTCTCTCTCTCTCTCTCTTTCTATATATATATATATATACATATGTGTGTATGTAAGATACGCGAGAAAGTTCTTATAATGTATGCAAAATCATCAAGATGTTGCACAATTGTGAAAAATTGTACTTAATGGTGATTACTTGTTCGTAATAATTTTGTATAAAATAAAGCTGCTGTTTTTTAATAATATTTTTATTTATTTATTTTCTAAGATTCATATTGAAAACTTCTGAAATAAAACTATTTCTTGTGTTCTGAAGGAAACATCCGAAATTGATATCAAGAAGTCTCATAGTTTACAACTGTGAGCAATGGGGATATTTTGGAAGGAACAGATGTTGAATGATTAAATTCTTTTCAGCTCATAATTTTACCATGCAGCATTCATGCCTAGAAAAATTTTTAAAAAATTAGTGGGAGTAGAATTGTCCAAAGAACCAGAAATCTATATTAATGCTAATAATAAATTTAATTAGTCAAGCTTGTAAAAATGAGTACAATTTTGTAAATACGTAAGTTTATCACTTTGATAGAATATTGATGGTTACTGAAACGCTTGCGCTCATTACCTACAAAAATAAAAAAAAGATTAGCGTAGATATAAATACAGTAAAGTACCCTTTATACGTCGTTCAAGGGTGCTCTCAGAAGATATATGCAAATTAAAAATAATTGAAATTTCGGTTTAAAAGTATGACGGGTATATTTTAGCTGTAAAAAATTTGTGATGCTACTTTATCACTATTATTATGTAAATTTAATTTTATCACCCTGAATGTAGTTTGTTTAAAATAGCATCAGTAACTTAAAAATTAATATATCTCATATTTAAAATTTTAAGAATTCAAACTAAGTAAATATTTAATATAAAATTAAGAAAGGTTATACTTTTACGTCAATGGCTCATCTAGTCACATTTCCAGGAAGTTTTCACACTTTTCTTTATCTCCCTAGTGTTCCAATGTGCAAAAGAAACGAAATACAGAAAAACTGTTTGATCTTCGAAAGGAAATACGGAACAGGAACTGAAAAGAACACCAAAAACACTCAGGAAAAAGCAACTGAAGTTATGCGTCGTATAAATGAAGTTATTTAACTATTAACACGAATATGAATAAATAGACGTAAAAGAAAGACGAAGCGACGTATAGTTGTAAAAGGCATATAAATGAGAAACGTATAGATGGTGCTTTACTGTACTTGGAAATTTGCTATATTATGAAGTCATTTCAGAACTACAGTGTGTTAATGCTTATTTGATCTGTTTTCAAATAAGCATTTTCATTTAATACTTTGTTTTTCAGTGAATTTCACTGGAACAGCTGGTGTTTTAACTAAAAATCTATTGCAAATCATACGAATATTTACCTTGTAAAATCAAGTACTTACCTGTGTTACGATGTGTAGGGTAATCTAGGTACTATCGTTTAATTAATGGAAATCCATATTTTTCATAAGAGTAATATAATCTTTCAAATCTGATAGAACCTTTTCTTAAGTTAAGGCATAGAATTTGACTATGGAAAGAAATATCTTAGTACTTGAATTCAGTATATTGATGAAAACTGATGGACTGCCTGTGTTTCAAACTCCTTAATACACTCAAGAGCCAAAACATTATAACCAGCCCTACATTTTGCGATGAACGCGCCTGGATGACGTGGAAGGCACTTAATCAGGTGGAAGTGGTATTTACCTGCTGCTGGAGAGTCTGAAGAATCATTCTTTCACTTACTTCTGTGTGTGATGGGAAAGGCTGCGGATCTAAGTTACTTTGATAGAGGGCAGATTGTAATGGCTGCAAGGCTCGGAACAAGTATTTCCAAAACTGCACGACTCATGGGTTGTTCGCGATCTACAGTTGTTAGTACGTATGAAAAGTGGATGAATGATGGTGAAATCAGAAGTAGACGACATGGTGTTGGACGTCCACACGCTATCAAAGAAAAAGGTCGTCGGAGACTGTCTCGCATGGTGAAACAAAACCGGAGCCAGACAGTGGCTCAGCTGACAGCCGAATACAACAATGCAGGGACAAGTAGAAAAGTATCGACGCACACTGTTCAGCGGACACTCTTGGTAATGGGGCTACGCAGCAAACGTCCCACTCGTGTGCCTTTGCTGACCCAGCGTCATCGCCAACTGCGCCTGCGCTGGGCCCGGGAACATCGCGACTGGTCCATGGATCAGTGGGAGAGAGTTGCCTGGTCAGATGAATCACCGTTTGTCATTCATCACGCCGATGGCCGTGTCAGGATACGCCGTCTTCCAGCGAACAGTTGCTCCCTCAATGCACAGTAGATCATACACAGGCCGCTGGCGGCGGTATTATGCTCTGGGGGACGTTCTCTTGGGCGTCTCTGGGACCCGTGGTTGTGGTAGAGCAGACCTATCCGAACATCATTGCGGACCAGTTGCACCCTTATATAGCCTCTGTTTTTCCAGCTGGAAATGGAATGTTCCAACAGGACAACGCGCCCTGTCACAAGGCTACAATTGTGTTGGAGTGGTTCCGGGAACATGATAGTGATTTCCAGTTAATGTCTTGGCCGCCTAACTCACCGTATCTCAATCCGATAGAACACATTTGGGATGTCATGGGACGGCAGCTCAGAGATCAAAGACCACCAATTCGCATTATCTCGGATTTACGTGACCGTTGCTACAACATCTGGTACAATCTGTCTCCGGCCATCTATCAAGGACTTGTGGCATCCATGCCAAGGCGGGTTGAAGCTGTGTTGCGCGCCGAAGGTGGCCCAACTCGTTATTGACAGATGGTCATAATGTTTTGGCTCTTGAGTGTATATTAAATTTACAAGTTTATCTATGCGAGAAGTGACGTGTTCAACTTTTGACATACATTTGCCTGATGTTTATTGATATTCAATTGCAATTCAATTGTAATCAAGGTAATATAAAAAAATCTTACATTTTCGTTATGTACCAACATTTCCTTCTGTCAAACTTGATGCTCCGCTAGTCATTCCCCGTTGCTTGGTTTTTAAGAAATTCTACTGCTTTTTAATAACTTCAAATTTCTACTTATAAAAATAAAAATTGTGCAATATCTGTTTGGTCATTACTTCCGTTTAGAGTTATCGAGTACCATTTTGTGGACTGTAACATTGATAATAATTGCTCATAGAACTTTTATTGATACTTTTTCTCTTCTTACAACTTTTATCAGAGATAAATTTATGTTATAGCATTTATGCTTAATATACGGATTTAACATACACATTTTAGTCATTCATGCTTTGAAATAATCTCTTTCAGAAAATGATTTGTTTTTTACTGTAATTATATGAACAATAACAAAACTCACTTTTTCTTTATATTTTTGCTCTCTAGTTTGTGAGTACATTTGATTTTCTAGATAAATTTTGAAAAAAACCACTGACTATTTTTTGATCTGCTTCTGGAATTAAATTAGTGCCACATTCAGAACATTTAATAGTGAAGTGTTTTTTAATATTGCATTCTTGCAATGCTGATACCCTTTACTGGAAACTAGACAAATGCCATTACTATTTACATTAGCAAAAAAATACTCGTATTTCACTCTTCAGTGAACATAACCTTTTTCTCTTCGATCTTTCATTTTTTGTCCATTTTTAAGAAAACTTAAAAATTGTATTATCGTTACTGAGTTGAAGATTATCGTTAAAGGCAAAAACAGAGTACAATATGACTATCCGTAACTGGAAGCTTGAAAAAATGGTCATTCTCTTACGTCAGTCCTATCCGTCGTCATCACGTAAGGAACAAAGTCACATTTATGGAGAAATTGCTCCTTTTCTGTTTGATCTGATAAACAGTAATAGCATAGATTGTAATTTTTCCTAAAATTAAAACTTCCTAAGGCAGAGACTCTCGAGGGCTTTGCTGTAATAAAAACTCTGAGTATCCACCTGAAATTAAAATATGAAATACAATTTTGTTTCTGCACATGATAAATCCAATAGTAGTTTTAATATTATGTGAAAAGTTTTTTTACAAAATATAAAGGAAAAGAACTTAAATAATGACTCTTTTATGAAATGCTTTGAATGAAGCTTTTTTCTGAAGTAATTTGCTTGCCGAAAAGTTACTTCAAAGAAAATAATTTTCATTAAAAGGCATAGCGCGGTATTTAATTATTCTGAATCTGCATTAGAATAAGTTTCTTTTTTTCCCTGTATCCTTTTTATTGGGGGGGAGAGGTCTACCGTTATTTTGTAAATGCAATATAAATTCAGATTCATTGCAAATATAATTAAAAACTAAATGATCAATAGTGTTTAAATCTGTATTGAAACAATCTTGCATCTTATCCCTTAAAATAAATTTATACATGACAATTTGTATATTTAAATTATGCCTAAACAATAAGAAAGTTACACGAAAAGTATATAAAGACATCTAACTGAAATTATTAATCATTGAAATTCTGAACAGTTTATCTTTCTATTAACGAATTTACTCCAATCTTTTGCTTTTACATAGATCCCATTTCATTTATTGAGAATTAATTTACTGCTGTGATTAGTAAAGATGGTGTGGTATACCATAAAACACAATATGTCAATTTATTAATCCATATGTATGACATCAGCAAATCCCCTGATTGCAGTGCACTTAGTTGCGATTGCGATTATTTTTTTGTAATCGCATATAAGGCATGTTTATTTACGTACGCAATTTAGAAGTCGTCAAAACGACATTTCTTTATTAATTGAAAATGAATTTATTTATAAATGATAAATCGAAATGAATGCAGTACAAAGTCCGAAATCCGGATTTCCATTATCCGGAATGATCTAAAATCCGGACCTCAAAACCACCAACAACGTTTTCTCGTAGGCTTTACGCATGCGCATTTGATTCCCTCCTCCGCGCATAATAAAACATCTGGAGAGTCCCGATTCTTAATTTCACTTCGACACTAAAAAAATACCTTGTTATTGAAGAAACAATTATTTTAGCATAAATTTGTACGATCAGTAATTTGGCTCCGTTGCTGCGTATGGGCTTGGCATACATCTCAAACCCAAACATTCCACATAGATACATCGTTGATCTGACGCCAACCCGGCGAATCATTGTTATACTTTCCTTTCATCACCTTATGTTTATCAAAACATGAAGAATTTAGTAATGACTCATGTAGCGATGCCTAAAAATTTTTTTATGTTAGAAATTGAATAATAAAGGAGTATGCTAACCTTTTATGTTGACATTACGCCTGGCGATGATTACAAATTTAAGTTAAATGCGCTAAAAAATGTTGAAGAGGAAAAATTTACCAAAACTTTCTTTCCATATGCTAAAAATAGATTTTGTTAATGATACTCATAGACCCAAAGATTACAATTAGAGCTATTTGAATTACGAATAACTGATTTTCTATTCACATAAACCCAGAACCAGCGCCAGGGCTCGAGTGGCCGCTTCGAGTCAGAGAATTTAGGACCCACAGAGACTGCATCAGACGGTAAGATATTTAGCACCGGGTCGCCAAGCTCATGATGAATAGCCAAATATATGTATAGTGAAATATAGCTAAACTTGAGATGATAGCTGCTAATTTTAAAGGTTTTCGGATATCGCAAAACAAGGGTGAAATTTTCCAATTAACGGAATTTGTAAAGAAATGTGGAGAAGCGGTAATAAATGAAGATTATATAAAAGAAGTTTTTCATTGTGATGACAATGCTTCTCAATCATCAATCAATTAATGAATGGCGAAATCTGTAGTATGGTTCTAGATTCAGAAAAAAACCGCTACTGATAGTTAAGAAAGTGACAGAGAAGTTACTGAAAACGAGTCAGTTTCGATTGACAAGTAATATTCTCGAAATAGCAATTACAAGACTTCAACAATATAACCAAACAAGAGATTATGTCTGTCTACAGAATTAAAGAGAAAGTATTAGCACACAAAATGAAGCAACTTGCATTGAAAGAAATGTTTAATAAGGTAAATAAATAAATATTAAGCCTTTTTTTTTTTTTTTTTTTTTTTGTAAATTTTGATACTCTTTAGATCAGGAATACTTCATTATTTCATAAATCACGATTTCATGTTTTTAATTTTATAATATCTACATGCCAACTTACTAGATTTAATGTTTGGTTTGGTTTATTTAATTATGGAAAAGCACACTAGGGCTATCTGCCTAAGGGGAGGGATGCCTTCGTGGAGGACGTTCTAAGCGAAACTGACTCGTGTACACGTTACACATGGGGAAAACCACGAAAACACCCATGCAACCAGCCCGTTCGCGGGATTTGAACCTCGGACCGAACTACCAGTGATCAGCGACTTTACCGCTCGGCCACTGAAGGGTCTTACTAGATTTAAACTGATGATCTATTATCCGGAAAAATCCAAAGTCCGGAATCGCCGAAGTACTGACGAGTCCGAATTTCTGACTTTGTACTGTATATATATGATTGCTAGATATCAAAGAAAATCATAACAATGTCTAGAAAAACTTTGTGATTTCTTGGCCAAATCTATTTTAAATGAATCGTTTCCGGTTTTTTTTTTTTTTTTTTTTTTTTTTTTTTTTTTTTTTTTTTTGTATCATAGCAGATTGCTGACAAACACGCTTCATTTTAACTTTTATGCCGAATGAAGTATCATCTTATTTCAACAAAATAAGCTATCCATTACACAGCATTTATATCGCTGCAACATGCAACTAATTTTAGTGTATAAAATGCTGTTTCATGCAGTAATTAAGTAAAAATTCAAATTGTTAAACGTAAGCTCTAGCTTTGATGATGATTCTTCACTTACCGTAATTTCATTAAAAATACCTCTATTTATTTTTACAAAGATTCGTTATAAGGTTTATGGATATAGATTAGAAGAGTGTAGGTTAATAGTATCCGATTTGTGGCACAAAGCAAAATATCTAGGCTACTTAAAAATAATTAAATAAGTAAAATGTGACGATAAAAGGCCCAAACGAAAAACTTTCGAAATTAATTCAGCATTACGACACATAGTGAAGACATCTTTGTTCATTTTTTATTTCTTCCTTTTGCACTTAATTTGATAGCAGACCAATGCAGCTTATTTGGACTCTTTATATTCCTTTATTCTAACTCTGCTCAGAATGTCTGAGTGAATTTCTGCGGCGCGGAAGTTAACGGAGCCCTGCGTTCTTTCGTTAGTTTAGCATTTTGTCTGTATCGGGAATTTTCCCTAATTTTGCACTGACGAATAGCCAGTTTTCTTTTAAGGCACCTTCCTTTTCCCTCCTGACATCTTCAAAAATCAATTTTGTATTATCTTTTGATTTTCAGTTCGCCCGACAGTGCTCATAGCTAAAAGTTTGACCTATTTTAGCTAGCTCATTCTCTTTGACTCTCCATATTACTATTTCAATTTCAATCTTTGCTGGGAAATCAGATGTATGAGAGAATTATTGAAAAAAAGTTCCCTTATTCACCATTTGTCAAAGTAGCGGGTGGACAGAAAATGGTTTATTTAGCTGGTATATAATATATGGCGTTATAAATGTTACTTCTTGGTTACAATTGTTATTAAAAATAAAACTAAAATATACAATATTAAGAAATGCACTTATTTTCAGTTTGTTAAAAAATCACTAATTGATTATCTTAAACATTTTACATTTTGCCAAAATGAGCAGTCTGAGAACAGGGCATGAGTCAAGTTCATATAAGGCAAATTAAATATATTTTATTTTTCGTGGTGGCAGCATTATAAGAAGTAGTTATGGGCGAAGCGCCTGAAAGATAAATGAAACACAATACTATACCTGCACAGTGGCAATATCTGAGAAGGCGAGTAGATTATAGGCGAGTACATAACAGTGCAATATAATGTAAACATCCGAAAATTTTGGAAACAAAAAACATTTTAACGTCAAAATTATGGAAATAACGTTTGTGAACAAACTTTAGGGATATTAAAATTTTTAAAATTTAGAGGAAGTAAGCATTATTTAAGGGTGGCAAAGATTGTAATATTTAGGGTGCTACTGGGCAAAAGAATTGCCCGCAGAGTTTGCAACCGGCAAAATGTATATTGCTGTCTGTGTAAGCATTTAAATTAAAATTACATCGAAGCACAACGATGATCGTCAGGATATTAGTCATCAAAGTTTATCAGTGATTGTCAAAGTCATTGGTGTCTTAGAGGTTGAGGGATGCCATTCAGTGTTTCCCAGGTGTGATGCGGTGCAGCAAACTGAGACCGAGTAGAACACAATTCTGCTCGGAAAGTCTATCGATCATTGGTGGCCTAGCGGTTGAGATACTTTAATAGCCAGTAAATAACCATTTGGCCATGCTGTAAATTTAGATAAATTCTTAAATTAAAATGAAAAAGAAACGCTGGAATACCCGTCAAGACTTTAGCTCATTACTGAACGGGTTGAGGATCACAGGAGGATAACTCAATACAGGTCGTCAGCGTAGAGCAGTGGTTCTATGTTTGAAGCAATAAATTTTAAAATATAATTAAACCAAAAGACACCGTACCCATCACAGCTGTTTCGAGCTGTTGCGAAGCATAGGATTTTCATTCGTCACCTGCTTACTGGTTGCTGATGGATTACAGTTACTAACGTGGGGAAATGCAATACATTTAAAAAAAATGTTAAAATTGAATGTAACCGAAAGCGAAAAGATAAAAGCCATTGGTCACTAACATCGAGGCCATTTAAGACCTAGACTCTGCTAAAAAAAATTACAATTTCTTGCAATCACTTTTCTAACAAAAACTTAAAACTTTTTTGGCAGATGGGATTACAAATTTTGACAAGTGTTATCACCACTACGACTGCTATTTGACTGATTGATCATTATACCTTATTTATATTTTTATCTACACTTGCAGTCTTCTTACACTGCACTTCAGAGAGGTAAATGTATATTCTAAAAGTTGTGTTTAATCTAAGAATATAATTCTATCAGTTATGAATGCTTTGATATGATCTCTATTAGAAAATGGTTTATTTTTTATTTTAATTGCATGAACAGTAACAAAATTTTCTTTTACTCTGTATTTTTGCTCTTAGTTTGTATATAAACATATTCCATTGTTTACTTAAATATTGAATCAACGGATTATTTATTTATTTTCCTGTTTCTAGAGCTAAAATTTTAGGACATTAAGAAAGTTTAGCAATGAAAAGTCGTTTAATATCGTACTCTTGCAATGCTGGTACACTTTGCTCCATTCTTCCAGTCAATACACGATTCTTCTGTTCAATCATTTTTTGTCCGTTTTTAAAAGGGCCTAAAATTGTTTTCATTGTTACTGAGCTCAAGATTATCATCAAAGACAAAACACACACTGCAAGTTTTTTACCAGTCCGGAACCATGATCATTTTGCTTTTCAATCCAATACGATTCATTATCATCATACAATAAATTATCCTAAATTCATATCTATGGCGTTATTGTTACTCAATTTTGCGTTAACTGACTAGCTGCGTTTCATGTACGCTTCAAGTACGCATTTTTATTGAAGTCCCATTACACGGCAAACAAGTGAAGGCTTTTTACTGTTAATTCACATTTTTCCTGTTTACTACTTTTTCTCCCTTCCATTAATTAAAAAATATAAAAATCAAACAAATATATACAATGGAATGTAAGGGTGTTTTTTTGGGGGAGAAGAGAGTGAATATTTAATTCAATTTTTCAGAAACTGAGGATATTGTACCACGTCGAAGGAAAAAAATCCCATTCAGTTTACTGAAAGAAAACAAGGAGACACAATTTAGTTAAGGCAAGCGTATATTTTCTTTAAAACTCTACCGATTTTGCGATTTACTGATTTAGGTCTCCTTTAATGACAATCAGTCTCAAAATCAATTAGTGCTATCTACACCAGTCTTGGTTTCGACGGTAGATCATTGTCAGATTCGAATTAAAAATGACTTATTCAGTGTTAAAAACCTTTTACATATAGCTAAGAAAATTATTCAGTTGTCTGATGGATGTGGAATATATTTAATATCGTTTTTATTGGTTTTCCCTTTGTCAATGGCGATACGGTACATCACCTTCAATTGGTAAAAATTTGAACTAAATATATTCTCTTTGAATAAAAAGGAAAAGAAAAAAAATGGCTTTCAAGATTCAGTTTCATATAAATCGCATTCCATAATACATATTTTTCGATTATTCATAATTTCTTATAATTTTCCTGTGATTTTTCTATAACTTTTATCAACGTTTAGATCACTCAGAGCTTACAACTGCTTCTATTTTCCTCTTCGCGTACATAATTTGTTCACCAAAATGCAACAAATTAGCTTTTTAAAATTCACTTTTAATTACATAAATACGTAAGTATTTTTTTCTTATATGACATAAATACTCGAGTTTTTCTCTTATAATATAAATACTCGAATTTTTTTTTTCAGTGAGAGATTCACTTTTCTTATAAAACGTGAGGCATTATAATGCATAGAACGTCTTATGGCCTGCATCAAAATATGTATCCCGTGAGGACAGCAGCTATATGAATAATAGTAAACACAAGAATATCTAGGCCTAGCTTTTCGTAGTACCACATACTGTATGCACGAACATAAAATTTCTAATGTACTTTTATTACGGATTTTATTGCCATAAACGTTTAATTAAAAGAAAAACTTTCTTGAATATTCAAACTAAGTATCTTCTGAGAATACATATATTTTGTTATACGAAAGCATTGTAACTTTTCTAACTGAGTTCTTTCATTCAACTGCAACAGAAAGAAACAATCAAGCGCTTTTCATTTCAGAACTTGTTGTCCGCAAAAATTTTGTTACGTTTCAAACATTTAAATTTTTACGATGACATTCAGAGTCAGCTTCGCAGCAGCTGGTTTAATGGATGTTCTGAATAATGGGTACTTTTAGAATATGCAAAACCGCAGCGATCTTCAGTGCAAAGTGAAGTTAAAAAAAATTGCAAAATGCGATTGGCAAAGAAATTGTGGTCTGCATGATAGTCTTCCTTTAAGAAATTCTCTTTTATTCAATGAAATTACTGAGTGGATATGAAATTGCTTTTCAGCACTCTGAGATTACATTAGAAAAATATTTTTTTAAATTTCAGTAAATCATGGAATATAACAAAATGCAATATTCAACTGTACCTAGGTATGCATTCGCTTTGAAATACGTGCAACTTAGTGTGCTCCCTATTAGAATACGAAAACGTTTGTTGGGTACACGATATTTGTTTAAAATATGACTCGAGTTTGATGAGTTTAGATTACGCATACTATACTTGTTTATCCCTTTCGATATTCTGAGACAATGCTATGATTACCCATAGGTGTCAGTATGCCTGCTGCTGTTATTCAGTAAACGACTTGGGCCATAACTCTAAATCTCAGTGTTTTTGCTTAAATATTCTGAAAATTCCTTAAAAATGAGTTTGAACAAAATTTATGCTAAAAGTCAAGTAACGAAGAAAATTGCTATCATCATCATGGAGGTGACAAAAGAGATTGATGAAGATTGCATGCAAATCTGGAACTTGGCTACTGCCAAGTACGATGGTGTCTACGATTGAGAAAAATAAAGAAGCTATTAAATAGGCTAACTTTTGTGATGGAGAGGAAGAACTGATTGCCGAAAACACAAATCAGAGATGTTAGATGATGTTGAAAAATTGTTTTTGAGCTGGATATCTTTAAAACATTTATATACACTATCATGTGCAGTGCTTCATTTACGCAATGTGCAAAATTCATCCGCTGCATTTGCATTTAATATCGTCATCATAATAACAGTAGGTAATATTTCTTAATGGAAAAGTTCATCTGGTATATGTCCAAGGATCTGAAACTGATTAATGACGTATACCGAGGTACCACTTCATTTACACACCACATCCTAACTTCAGTCATTTAAGTAGGCTGTATGGAGCAATTTAAAACTTGTTACATTAATATCATTTCCATATGAAAATATAATATATTAATGCTAACTAAAAGAAAAGTAATACTTTGATTTCGAAATCTCATTGTTACAATCTATAATTATATTGAATTGTCGTTGCTACCGAAAAGATAATTATTAATATATTTGAAGAACAGAATAAATTTTTTAAAAAATGAATGGTCGCAATTTTTGGCATCATTCAAGATTGGTTACCCCTTAATATGAGGCGTAAAATTTAAAGACAGCGTAAGAGCCAAATATACTGATAATATAAAAAAGCCAATCAAAAACAATACATTTTATACGCAATGTTTTAAAAAATGCACGACTATATACTTCCTGAATTGTTAGTCATTGACATATCAGGCATTGAATGTAGTGGGTTACAATTTATCGGCAGATGGATTTGGTTGGTTTGGGATTCTTGCGTATCCTTAGTTACCTTAAGTAGGTATAAAGTAAATAATTAACATATTCCGCCAAGCGTAATCTTGTGTTGTAAGTGATTAGAACTTTAACCTAGCAAATGGAGGATTCATCATTCGAATCCAGTGAGAACACAATTGATTTTATGTTTTCGGCTGTGGAAAACTGAATAGTCTTAAGAGAGTCTACATTGTTTTTCTTGATCTCCCAAATTAGAAATATATATGTATGACTAAGGCTTCAACAGTTGCGCAGTCGTGAAAGAGTTTTGAAACAAAATATAACAAACTAATGTGTAGCCATTATTAGTGTGTAAATTAATTATAATAGTTCAGTAAAATCTGTTCATACTTCCAATAATTATTCAAACGCAGCTTTAGTTTCTTGGTATTATCAGATGGTATTCTTGGTACCTCATTACCAGAACACAACTTTATTAGAAGCGTAGATGACCACAATAGTCTACTGAAGGTATTTAATACATTGACAGGAAAGGTGAATGATTTCAGCGAACAAAATACAGGGAATTAATTTTAAAAAATACTTTTGTTTCTTCCCGTTCCTTCCAGTGGAGTTGAGAGACATTAGAATTCTTTTAGGAATGTAGATGGAAGTAAATAATAATAATAATAATAATAAATAAAAATAATGAGTGCATTGGACTCAGTAAACTTCTTATCTTAAAGATCACTTGAGATATTACCTTCAGAAACAAAAATTTCTTAAAATAGTATTAAAACTATGAATTAATTAATACAACTTTCAGAAGCTTTTAATATGCTTTGTGATTCTTCTGTCAAAATAAAGAGTAGTTTCAAGAATTTTAATGAAAGTATGTGAAATCCCAGACTTTTTGCTCACGTCATAAACATAGCAATATGTGAGATTGAAAGCCTCAGTTTTCTGTTAAAATTAGATGTAGTTAATTGAGATTTTTCTTATTTTAATTAGCCTCTAATAAGAATTGTCTCGTATCCCTCTTTGGATATGACAGGAATGACATACAAGACGAAAAACTAAGAAACTTTAATCTGAAGCTGCTTAAAATGAAATGCTGATTAATATTTTGAGTATTTAATTTAAGGTTATTATTTTTAATTTAATTATTTTTAATTATTTTTAATTTGAGATTTCCTAATTTAGCCTCTTCTGCTTAGCATGTTTATTGACCTATTTATACAATTTTGACATTTCTGACGAAATATTTTCAAATGCTTTTGCAGTAAGAAAGCGCATTTTATTTTCCAAAAAGGAATTAATTTCGTATTCACAAGAGTTCGCTGTTTTAATTAAATATAATTTCTAAAATTTAGAAATGCTAATTCAAATATAGAAAGCTTCCGTTGCATAGCAAAGGACAGACGGATTATCAGAATGTTTAACATTGTCTGTTAAACATTCTGATCATCCGTCTATCACATAATTTAGTCATAAAAAATTTTACATAGAGACTGTATGGGCAATTCACATTTTAAAACCTGATGGCAAATTTGAAATCGCTATTTGTAAGTCGAAATGGAGTAAAGCTAAGGAGCATTTTGCATTTATTTTATCCGTTAAAATGATTTAAACATTTGAAGGCTTAAAAAAATCTATTAAGTCGCATAGTCGCATCAAATACAGATACTTAAATTAACCTTAAAAACAAGATTAATACGATAAAGTACAGTCCATATAGTAAGCACTAATAACATACAGAACGCTTTTACAATCCTGTAAAAATGAATGTACCTCTCACCAAAACAAAACAAAACAGAAAAAAAAAAAAAAAAAAAGAAAGAAAATCTGAAAGGACGCAATCTAACGTCGCACCAGATAGTTTTTTAAGTCTCTTTATGCTCTCATTGAGCATTAGGGATTACCAATGTGCTCTTAGACTCATTCCTTTTTCACGTATTTTTTTTCTTTTATCATTTTAGCTTTATTATTAAAAAGCATCTCTTTCTTCGCACTTACTCCTAATTCAGCAGCAAAATCACAAATTTTTTCAAAACAGCTTAGCAGCATATATTTATAATTCCTGATATAATGTTAAATATCGGCATACTTTTTTCGATTTTTGCAGTCTTTCCTCAGTCCATCATAGCAGTGTTCACCTTTAATACTAAATTGAATGAAAAAATTGTCTTTTATTACTAATTTTTTTATGTGTTTAAATTTATTTAATAAATATCACATTGCACTGTATAAAATTCAACAGCAAAATCTGAAAATACTTAAAAGTAGCACATGTTTAAAATTTCTGGTAAAGTGTTAGTTTTGTTTCATAGTAGTTATATTATTTACTTAAAAAATTATCCTCTCGCAGTTGCTTAAAATGTTATCACAAAAAATTTAAAACTATATAAGGATTTTAATAAGTCCAGCCAGAGTGATTTCATAAAAATGTTTGACATTTCTTTTTAGATATAACATTATTTTAATGTATTAATATTTAAATAAATCCTATCAAAAATTAGAAAAAAATCTCTTTAAAAACTGTGTTTATTGCTTTTAATGCTTAATTTGTTGTTCAGTAACCCAGATTAAATTTGGGAAACAAATAGCTTAGACTATATTGAATACAACAAGCTGGAACATGAAAATAAAAGTATTTTATTTCCGGCAGTGGCAATACATTACTTCAAAAAACCGAGTTTGTTGATTAAAATTGAAAGAAAGGTATCTTACAATTTGCCGAATGGCAACAGTCTGGCGCGTTGGAGATAAAAATGTTTATTTCGAACCTTGTTTACGGCTTCTCACTTTCAAATTGTTGAGTTTGTGAATAAAAAATCCATTAAGCTTATATAAAATGGGAAATAAATAAGAAACAAGTTAAAAATTGGGGCTTCGAGATACACATGTTCTAGTGGAGGCCTAGATGTATTATAAATTTGGTGGCTCTTGAAATGTGGTCGTTTTTCCATAATGCAAGGAACATCCATGTATATATACAAATGCTTCATCGTTTACTTTTTACTTCCTTGTACGAAGTAAAGGAAGTATTGTAATAACGAAAAATTCCGGGTACCATATTTTAAAGAAAATATCCATTTTGACCGCTATTGAAAGCAGTTTAACGATGTTTTTGCATGATATCTGTACCTAAGGACAGAATAAAGGACTTTTTTTATCCAAACGAATTATAAAACTAATTTAAAATGGATTCAGAAGAGACTTTATCCTGCCGTCTGTACATACGTACGAACATATATATTTCGCATAACTCAAAAGCGAATATCCTCAGAACGTTGAAATTTTGTATCTGGGAACATGTAGATGTGCACCTTCCGTTTTGGTTGCAATCGCCGTACCCTGTATATATATATATATATATATATACAGGGTGTCCCGTAAATGTTGCGACAAATTTCTGGGGAAAATGAGGGCACATCATAAGGATCAAGAATTGAATAGGAACCAATGCCCGGAAATGTCAGGAGGAAGTGGTATCAGAGGTAGAAGATGGGAAAGAAAACAAGAGAGGGACTAATTTGAAACATTTATTGGACATGAATACAAATGGTGTACGACAGCTTGAATGTTACAACAGATGCTCGAAGTTTGCACTATCAGATGACAAACATGACTGGCACCGACGGAACATTGATTGCCGGTCATGTTCAAACACACCGAGATTTTCTTTTATTGTAACAGCTGCGCAGGCGAGTCTTGCCACGAGATCCATTTCAGACACAACAGGATCGTGACACAGGACACTTTTGATGGCTTTCCACAAAAAGATATCAAGTTTAGATAAATCCAGTGAGCGTGGGGGGCAGGGAATTGGTCCACCACGCACAATCCATCGATGCGGGAATGATCTGTTCAAATGGCTACGAACATCCAGTCCAAAATGAGCAGGCGCCCACACATTAACTTTGAAGCATTGTTGTGCTGCGTTGTGCCGTACACCGTGGAGGTTTTCTTGACCCTACAAATGCTGATTGTGGTGATTGACTACACCATCCCTATTGAATATGGTCTCATCCGAGATAAAGACATAAGCTGGGAAGTTAACATCACAGGCACTTTCTTGTAGAAACGATTGAGCGAAACGCACACGTTCAGGGTGGTCATCCGGGAGCAGTAACTGAACCCTTTGGAGACGAATGGCGTGGAAGGACTCGGCGTTCAAGTCACGCTGGACACTGGTACGAGACATACTTAAGTGAGAGGCAACGGCACGTATGCTGGTCCACCGATCCAACACACTTTCTTCCCTAATGACCGAGCGAGTTGATCGTGGCCTGCCCTCACTTGTCCAGCCAATACAATCTTAATTTTGCATTGGTATCTGTTCCATATATCGAATTTACAGTGTCGGAGGTCCTCAAGTAGGTCTGGAGTCATCATCAGCAGTACTGTTGCTCACTTTCATATAATGTGGATTTAAGCAATGGGAGCCCCATAATATTAAGGTTGATGTTGAAATGATTTCAGTGTTCTTAACAATGACAGAATAATACAAAAATTATGAACAGAATCATTTTGAGGTAAGTTGAAATGCACTGAGCAAGTAAATTCAGAGCATCCTAACCTACGCCCAGAGCCGTTATATGTCGAATCCAAACAAGTCAAAACTTGCCCATCGCTTTCATCCACGACCGGAATGAACAAACGTATTTTCGTGTAATGGAAATGCCAGTATGTTATGATATTATATAGTAAGGTAGCAAATAGTATTAAATTGCTATATAATTTTGTAATGAAGAGGAACTAATGCAATAAACTCAGGATAATAATAATACATAAAAGTATGATGCATAATTTTATGTTGTATTTTTATTCAGAGTGCGATGTTTCTTTCATATATATATATATATATCTGTGTGTGTGTGTGTGTATGTGTGCGTATGTATGTATATACGCTGGCTTCCCAAAATTTTAAATCACGAAAAAAGGGAATGTACAAAAATGAAACAGCAAAACTTTGGTGAACACTAAATTGCCCATAGGGGTAACAAATGTGCTTTATGCATGAAAGAAAACAAGCATTATGTACGAAGATGATGATACTTAATTTTCATAACTTATATGATTGCGTCACATTTCGGTCATTAACAAATTCATATTTAAAATTAAAACAAATAAATAAGCACTTATAATAATAAGGTATTTAACCATCTCGGATCTTCCCACAAACTTTACAGCGATTTCTCATGCTTTCGAAAAAGTGATCGGTGCCACTTTGGTAGACGGGTTGCACGGATTTTTGGCGATTTACATTGGCGCGGTTTTTACAATCGCCAGCCATCTTGAAAAACGCTGTTTTTACGTATACATCGCTATAAAATCATTGCGCCAACGTTTAATTGGATTAAAATATTACTTAATATCGACTTAAAAAATCATACCAACGTTTAAAACAATTAAAATATTACTTAAATTCAAATACTTTAAAATAAGTTTTATAGTATATAATTATTTATCATTAAAACATATGTGGCAATAAATATCTCAGCAATTTTTGAAAACAGTATATTAATTTTTTAATAAAAATTGAAGTATACAATTATAAACTAAAAGAAAAATATCTACTTACACTTCTTTTTTAGTATTTTACCTGTTGTATACAAGTACCACAAAAAAATTGGGATCATAATTTAGATATCAATGAAAAAAAATTTGCCGGTAAAAAAGGAAGAATGTCTAATACTTTTTTTTACCGTTACAGCGGTTATTTCTACCACCGTGACCCCAATGCTATATACGGCAGTCCTCAGGATCTGCTCTCTTTTAACGATCTTCATCTGTGATCCACATCTCTCGCACTTCATTGAAGAAGCAATTAGCGAGGTTTCCTCCAAAAATTTAAAATAAATTTCCTCTGACCCTTGTAACAATTTATAAATAAATCTTTGATTAGGAAAGCCAGGTTGGCCAAAATAAGGTCTCAAAGGACAATTTTTTGAATCCGATACCAATAATTCTTGGTAATTACCAATAGCAACATTCATCTTCGAAATGGACATATCCATTCGCTTTGAAATCTAAGGAATTCGAAGAGATGAATAATAAAATTTTAAAATGGCACCTTAATGCACAAATATTCAGTAATCAATCAGGGAGCTGATTACATCACGCATAGAATTAAAATTATTTAAATAATCATACATAATAAAATCATTTAAAAAATGCAAAACTAAATTACATTTTAATATTTAAGAGCCATAAATAATGTTTAAAACATTAGATCAAATATCTATAAGATATTAAAGCCAATTACTTTTAAAGTAAGGTGGCGTCATTGATTACATCATCCACAACATAAAATTATATAAAATATCATAATTTTATTTCAAATAAAAAAGCAAAATTAAATTGATTTTTAATATTTAGAACCCATAAATAATATTTAAAACACGGAATTAATGCATAATAAAACGCATCATTTTAAAAATAAAATGACAACAAAGTATCTGTTACCATAAATACCATAAGTCGTAGCGCTCGCCAAGAAAAAAATAGCCAAAATCCGTGCAACCGTCTACCAAAGTAGCACCAAGTGATTAACTATCACAGATACTTGCAAGGGTCATTCTTCCATTATAGCAGCTTCCAGTTGTCGGAGGAGGTAAAAATGGAGAAGCAGCACTTCCGAGGATATTTCAAGATCATATACGGTGGTCACTCCAAATGAGAAATGTCCTCACTTTCCAGATACTTGTTAAGGATGCTGAAATGGACCTTTTCATTCATAAGGAGAAAATCAGGACCAATTGGCTGGACTACAGTGGGATGTAGGATTTCATCAAAATACTGTCAGCCTCCACAGAGTCGTTTTTAAAGATGTCAGATGGGTTCGATATCCCATTTAAATTTCAGCCTACACGATGGTGCTCTCACCTTCGAGTGCGTTACGCTGGATGATATCCTGGACCTGATTCCGTGTGTCTCATTCTCTGCCGACCCTTATACGCTTTTCTGATTCCAGGGCAAATCTGGATTCGTCCACGAACAAAACATTGTGTCAGTTTGAGAGAGTCCAACTGAGATGTTGACGCGTTCATTTTAATTTTGCTTTCATGGAATGCATGATTAGTGAATTACAAATATTTGGTGATCAACTATACAGTCTCTTTACATGAAGCATTCGATGCACAGTGCTGGTAGGTATTCCCTTACCAAGTGAGGCTGCAACCATGGATATTATACTTTTGGATGTCACTCTACGATTCTCTCAGGCTGCTTTAGTAATATACCGATCGTCAGAAGCGGAGATAGCCCTTGATCAGCCGGACAATTTTTCTTCGGATAACTGTTCGACTTCTTTGGAATTGTTTTCACATTCGAGAAATTACCGAATGATCAACGCCAAAGAAAAGAGCAATATTTTTGATTGACTGCTCTGCTTCAATGGATTCAACATCATGCAAGTGTTTCACTATCTGCCATGCCTCATCTTTCAGCCATAGGAGCACGTGAATCATCAAAATTTATCGTACGAAAGTTATAAATACTTTGAATCAGCATTTAAAAGAACAACTTCAAACCATTCAGAATGCCAGTATCTTCAAAGACTGCCTAGTTAGCATACGTTCCAAAAATCAGTCGTGATTGGCTGTAACACACTATATTTGCATGCTGCCATCTGTCTCCTCCACGATTTTCATTGCAGTTTGAAAACTTCAGATTGCAGCCTATACAGTTAGAGGATAGTTAACTATTAAAGTTCCCAAAGTTAAAAAATCTATAAAATTAAAAAATATAAAAAATAATATTAAAAAGTAACTTGCATCTGTTCTTGGTAAGAAGACTTCAATTGAATTCCCTAAACTACTTCAGGTAAACATTCCGATAGCTCAATTAATTTGTAGAGTTGCGCGCCTCCAACCTGCACGCAACCAAGAGGTGACTGTTGAAACTGGAAAATAGACAGAGTCTTGCTAAGGGTTTAAGTCCCTTTTTATTCAACTTAAGAAATTACAACTGCGTGCTCTTGACGCTTACAAACTACGCCGACCCGGCGGTAAAATAAAAATAAGAACCTGAAAAGAAATAATAACAAGGCTCTAACTACGAGGCTCTCTAAACGTAACTAACTTCACCGCGTTTTACAATACCGCTGCTAATTCAGCAAACTTTGAATATCACGTTGAACGATTAACAATTCTCCGAGGCAAGCACACAGGCCGAAACGCGGGGTTCTTCAATTTCTGGCTAACTACCTCCGCGCTCGTGAAGTAAGAACAGCACACCTCGAACTCGTTTCCATCCTATTTAACTCAGAATACTTCCGCTGATAATTTGAATCCTTGCGCGTTCTACTAAAATTTACATACTCTGGCATTGGCAGTTCCAGGGGAAAGTAAGGCTTGACAGGAAAGATAGTTTAAACTTAAAATAAATGTTAGTTAAAATAAATATAAACCCTACAAATTTCAGAATTTGTTAGTTAGAAATGAAAAGGATAAAATATAAAAATCTCGCATTTAAAATGATTTGTTTAAAAACGCGAAAGCTGTAACATAGGAAAAATGTTACGATATTATTTCATTGAAAATTAATATCACGTGGATACTTGTGCATTTAAGTTATGTAGAAATTATTTAGTTATTCAAAACATAGCTGTGAGTTTATTTCTTGTGACACCTGATCTTGAAGCTTGCAACGAATATTTCCCTTAAGCGACAATATTGCTAATTCTGCTATGAATTAAAATTTGATACTAAGTTTCCTACTCACTTAATGTTATTGTAATATTACTGTTATTTAATTGCTTACTGGAAAGAATAATAATTCTCAATTCTACAATGCATGATAAAAAATAATAAATTTCAAGAGCATATTGGTGCATAATTAGTAGTTCACCAAATGATAAACATTGTATAGCAAACATATTAACTCAGAATCGTCAGCCTACACCAAATGATAAACATAATATAACTAACAAATTATCTCAGAATCGCCAGCCTATCTTATAACTAACAAATTATCTCAGTATCGTCAGCCTATCGTAGAAGATGGCAATAAAAAAACTTGCATTTTCTCTCTCCTTTTTGCATACCTTCGTGGTGTAACGGTAGCCCACTCGATGTAATTTCGAGAGTTCCAGGTTTGAGTCCCGGCGAAGGCATTGCGCATTTTTCACATCTCTCCTGCTTAAAGTAACCTAATGTCTCTACATATGAAATCTTTATTACCTATCTAATTATGCGCAGAAAATTCTAGGACTTTATTTCTGAATGAGATAATGTATCACAAATGAAATTAACAGAACTTTGGAAATGCTGTCTTTTTGAAAACATTTCGGTCACTAAATGGGATTTTTTTTATTAACCAATGCATAAATGTAAAATGTTAATAGAATAATTACATCCATATTTAGAAAGTATACGTTTACAAACAGTTGCATCGTTTACAACGTCTTCAGAAGTGTATATTTGTATGTGAAATGTATATGCTGGTACATTAATACTACGAGCTCTAAGAGAAATTTTCTGAAATCTATATAAAACTAAGAGCAGTTAATACAAAATTCAGAATTTGCTTCAGGAAAGCCAGAGGAGAGTAATTTAATTTTCATTTAATTATAATTATGCATTAATACTGAATTTCAAACTATATACTGAATATTCAAGAAATTCAGAGAATGCGAAAACTAATATATAACCTCTCTATAAAATACCTGCGCCTTTAAATAATTCGAACTTAATTTATTATCAGATGTAGCAAATCGAAAATAATATTTCTAGAAAAGAAACTTCTATGAGAAGATCGACATATTTTGCATGTTGTAATAAAGATGAGGTAGCTCAAGCAGATAGCAATTTAGTTTTCAAGACTTCGCTAGAGGAAAAATTCTACTAAAAGTTTTTTTTATAAAGTTCTTATGCACCATAATTCACTATTCGTGAACATTTTTCTTTTTATTATAAATTTTAAGAATAACAGGCAGCCATTATACCTTCACTTTGGGAGTTTAAGTGTAAAGCTGTGCTATTTTTCCGAAACTCTGAATGAATAATTTAGACTTTTGAAACTGGTGCAAAGCACTTGTTTAAAAAGATAAATGAATGCTACTCTTAGGAACGTCAAAAGTTACTTTCATAAAAACTGAAATAGTATTTTTTGAATTTAAAGACGATATGAAGGACCATAAAGCAAGAGAATTTCGCTCGATATTTTTCATAATATTGCTTATAGAATCTGAATTTGTAGGAAAAAGAATTTCTTAGAAAAAAAACTACGTTCCTTAGTTTGGATGGCTCAGCAAGTATTCTTTAATCAATTTTATCCAGGCTTTGGATAGAAACAACAAACAGTCAGACATGCAGAAAAAGAACCTGATTGTGAATTTTATGAGAAAGAAAGAGGGAGAAGAAAGAAAAATATTATTATATTTTTTTAAACTTAAATTCCAATTTTTCTTTTAAAATTAGGAAGGAGATAATACTAGAGAAAACCCTTTACGGTTTAGAAGTTCCATTTAATGTAAGTAAGATCTAAAATATCAAAACATTTTCAAGCTTAAATTAAACAAATATTATATATAATCAGATTCAATTG
This sequence comes from Stegodyphus dumicola, assembly GCF_044657685.1. Taxonomy (NCBI): domain Eukaryota; kingdom Metazoa; phylum Arthropoda; class Arachnida; order Araneae; family Eresidae; genus Stegodyphus; species Stegodyphus dumicola. The sequence goes on along the minus strand of NC_140771.1, from coordinate 126,251,026 downwards.
ATTTACATTATTTATCCCTTTGATTCTAAGACGTCCTTTTTTCTTATGTAAGCATTTATAAAATTGAATATAACAATAAATTGAAACACTTTGAGTTGTATTGAAGTGGACTAGACGTTTTTCGAAACCAACGTGGAACAAAATAAGTAATTAAATAAATGAATAATTAAAAAGTATTAAAAAAAATGACGATTTAATGTTTAATTTCAGGTAAGGATTCGGATTTTAACGATCGCTCTTTGAAGTTTAATATAATTAATCAGTAGAAATTATTAATAGATATGGTTTAGGTAGGAAAAACGATATTCTTAAGAACTAGATTTATTACTTTTAAACAGTTTAGTTTGTTAAATAATAACATACTGAATAAATACGAAATAATATCGTACTTTTTTCCGAATGCCAACAGATTCAAATGAAAAGAGAAACAAAGCAAAATCGTGCTTCGAGACAATTGTCCTTTAGGTCTAAAAAGCGTTAAGCTTAATTTTATTGTTTTAAACAATCAATACCTTTTTTTGCCATTTTTCATTTGTAAATGTGCTACACTGAATTCTCAAGTATATTTCACCGTTTAGAATATTTTCTATCTTCTGTGAAAATAGTCGCCTTGAAGAACATGAGAAACGGTAGTAATTCAGTACCAATGTTTGTTGGCTGCTGTTTAGTTTAGATTTTCAAAGTACAGAAACATTTCATTAGGCAAGGAGCCTGCATTCAGAAGCGCAGTCAAAACAGATGTAAAAAGGATTCAGTAGATCTTATATATACATATATTCACATCATTTCTTATCTATACATTACATTTAATAAATGTCTGAAAGCTAAGCTATTTTCCTCCAGCTTCAAAATGGGGCAGATTATTCTCTTTAATAAGAAAGACAAAATTCACTAAAGCCAAGTTCTCAGAAAGAGGCTGTCTGCAGGGCTTTTGCTTTAGCGCAGACTTCAAGAATCTGGCGTTCAATAAAATTAACCAATATAATTGGCCATCGCACACAAAATATATAGCCTTCGTCGGCGATGCTGCCATTGTTAATGATAGAACTCAATACGTGCTTGAGAATAATGTAAATAACACATTAAACACTTTTAACGAATTATGTAAGAAGTAAAAACTAATCACATTTCGTGAAAATTCGTAAGCAGCTCTCTTCAACAAAGCATCACAGAAAATTTCCAGATTCCCAAAATTCCATACAAAAAACAAAAAGATAAAAATCTATAAAACATCTCAGCATTATTACAGGTAACAAACTGAACTTTGTGGACTATCTCAATTAAGTGAAAAATAAAATCTGTACAATAGCAAAAATCTACGGATAATGCAAGTCATTGGATGCTGCATGAACTCAGAAATAGAGGCTAATTTATATCTCTCTCATCGAAAAAGTAGGTCTATCAGTACTTTTAAAACAAATTGCCTCATAATAGAAAAGAATTCGAAGTAAAATACTACTCAGTTCCCTCCCGTTCATGAACAGTTCCCACAGACCACTTTGACCTTGAATTCGGAAAGGAATGTGTGCTAGACGTACATCTCTACAACCAATCCACAGAAGAGGAAAATTTCCAACCAAATATAGGAAATTGTGTTTTACAAACAGAAGGAATTGCAATATTAGAAGTCATCAAATATAATATTCACCACAACTTTAGAGCTTCCCATCTATTTACAGATAACTTATGTGCCATGCACGCAACTGCTACTCCAATGAATTGATCTCCTATAATCCAGAAAATCTTCAACATTGCCTCTAACAAAACCAAACAGCATTTCATAATGGATCAAAGCCCATTTCGGCATCAAGTGCAAGGAAGAAGTGGATGCTCTATCAAACGAAGCAGTTTTAAGGGCATTGATGCAACAAAACTAACAGTTCCATGGTCAGGTTCCCACCTTAAGATGCAACTGAAATATACATTTCGAAAAGCCTGGCAAGAATAGTGAGATTATACCAAACAAGACAGATGTACGTACAACCTGTATAAAATAAAACCTCCACTCCAAACATCATAAGCAGACAAATAACATGGCCTTTACCTCATATATTTCTACAACTGGAATTTCTCCCTGTCATATCTATACATATGTTGGGAATGGCCGATACAAAGCATTACTTATTCTCATGTATAGCAACAAGTCTGCACCTGAGAAGACCAAGACTAGAACAAGATGTGAATCCGTACCTCAGATGCACAATAAATACTAGCCATATGAGTAAGTGCATAACCTAATTAATGGATATTCTGGCATCAAGGTATCAAGAACTGTGTAACGCAGAGTGATCACACCCAAATAACTATTCAAAGGAAAGCTTCCAATGATTATTGTTTTAATTTCTAGCTGAAAGAAATCACGCACTTCAAATCACGCTCATTCTCCATCCAAATGGATGGAGACCGGATGGAGCCCCAAAATACATCACCAAGTCAACAAAATAATATTATTAAATCATAACTCTTCTAAAATATCTCAACATTTATTAAAGTATATCTGAACAAACTGTAAAAGAATTCCATAGATTAACATGCGTAATTTACTGATTATAATCTCATTTTATCATAATTGCAATCCAAATGGGACATGCACGTGAATATGCATTAAAAAGGAACTAAGCGCTGGATTGCACCTCTAAGGAATGAAGGACATGTGTGATGAACATGTAATCATATGGAACGCAATTAAATGTTTCATTGCTTTAAACAAGTAAATATAGCACTTAAGCAACAGTGTAATATATTCCTGCGTAGCCATTGCGCGTATAATGTAAAATGTATTATTCAAGAAGCGGTATAAACTCCCCACCTGTCCAAGAATGTAATTACATTATTTGGCATTAGTTTAATACCAACCACTGTGCATATTAAATGTCTAATTCGAACATTAGTGTAATACTGTTGTAGCAACTGTGTGCAGGTAATGTATACTTCAAGCAACAGTATAAAGCTTTTGTAACCGTGGTGTGTATACACTGCACAAGTGAACAAAATGGATGAACTGTGTGTCAAGACCTGTCGAACGGTCATTAATGGAAGGCAAATTCAGAAATTACCTACCCATTTGTTAAAAAATGTCATTTAAATAGTAGTGTAATCTTATGGTAACTTTTGAGTGTAAATAATATGAATTAAGTATTAGTATAATCACACAGTAACTACCAAATGCATATCATGTATATGTGAACAAATTCTATGAATTTTTATCTATATAATCTATGTTCAAAATCATAAAATATACAATGACCTGTATGACCTATTTAATCTGATCACGTTTGTAAGCTTGTAATCGGAAATCATATAACAGCTACGTAACCACTGAATATAAATGCTGTACCATATACCTTTCAATAATACTATAGGTTCGGACATAAGACGGGACAACCGGTGACACCGCCAGCGGTTTCGATCGCTCCAGCCCAACACCTCCTAACAGTGTCTAGACAGCAGCAGCACGTCGGCAGCAGAAGCTTTTTTAATCTGGATAGCTAATGTAAGGGGCCTTTACCTACATACTCAGGGTAAATAATAGGTGGCCCCTGAATTTGTGCCTAACTTAAGTTTTGTATCTGCTTAAGCACTCAATCAACAATATTCATGATCATAGGGTTAGATTATTTTTCAGATTTTGGAAAACATAATACAGGGATTGATTTAAACTCGTTTTATAGTCATATGGTTAATGGCAATTTAGCACTAAATATAACATGATTAAATTTTTTAAAATGCACTTTTCGAAAGGAATATGTAATGGGAAATAAGCATAAATTTTAAAGCTACAGTGTCGCTATGAGATGTAAACTTCGAAAGCTATCTTATGGGGAAATTTATATTTGCAAATTCTATCTACATTTTTGGCTCTATACAACAAACAATGTTCGTGAATCGTTTCAGCAGATTTTCAGGAATAAAGCCAGAAGCTTCAAACTCTAATGAGTTATCTTATTGTAAACAGCGCAAACTCAAAGCAGTATAATTCTAATTTTTATTTATAATTTTTTAGCTCTTAAAGTATTAATATAAAAGCTGTTAAATGAGCAGAAAAAGCTGAAAGTCTTTCAGACAGAACTACGCTCATTCTACGGTTTACTGTCTGATAAAATAAGAAGATAGAATAAGTTTAAAAGCAATTTGCTTTCGAACTTATTAGATGAAATGTATGAAAGTAGCTAATATACAGTCATCATAGCATATGAGGTAATTGCTCAGTTTGTTCAGAATTCTGCTTATTTCTGGTCATAAAATGAGAAAACTTGCTCAGAATATAATTTAAATCATATAGAATAGAAACACATAATAAAATGAAATAAAGTATTTCTACTAAATTCCTTTTATATTTTAAACGTTTAGATTTGTAATAAAATTTCCTCTTTCGACTGAAGCTTGGAAGCTGTAAAATGCTCTGATTTTATGTGTTGAGTTGTTCTGATTCTTAGTTCAGAAAAGGTTTGCAGCTTAAAATTTATTTGTAGGAACGAAGCTATTTATTTCATAGCAAAGTTATTGAAGAATCAAATTTATTCAAGTTTTGAAAAGAATTGGTAGCTATATTACATGAAATGCAATATTAGATTGCATTATTAAACTTATTTTTTGTATTTCAAGAAATTCGACATTCCAGTTTTGCATGATCTTATAAAGGGTTTTCTTGATGCAACATTATTGCGATAGTCCTTCTGTCTATTTTCTTGCTTCGCTGAAAAATTAAACAAAATGTGCTTTAATAATTTGTACAGTAAGGTTTGAATTAACAGATAAATTTTTATTTGAAATTATCTTAAATTTATTTGGAATTATTTAAACTTTTTTAACATTTATCAGAGTTGTTAAAAAAAACTAATGAATTTATTACATTATTAAAATCAAATGTAATAAATTACATGAGAATTGGTGAAATCCAAGTATTTAGCAGATACAACAGTTGTTTTTTATGTGTTCATAGCGAAGTTTTTCAACAAGTTATACAAATCGTTACCTTAATTAATTCTTCAGCGAAAGATAGAAAAAGATGTAGCGAGTTTCAAAACTGGGAAACGAGACATGTAAATCGTGGAATCAGAAAAGTGGAGCATTCGTCAATCCTAGACTTAAAAGCCAAGCGTACCTTGGAATGACTCTGATGAAAGAAAAAATTGTGAGTAATATTTAATTTTTATTGGTAATAAGAAAGCTTAGAAGTCTGCACAGAGGACTCTCTTTATAGAAATGAAAGAACACATATCTGGATTTATATGCCCAAGATCAATCCAAAACATATATACATACTTGAACAAAAAGGATTCTTTATTATGTGTTAGTACCTAACTGTTAAAGTATTTCTCCAGCCTTCTTAGCATGTCTTCGTCATGTAATGGTCAACAAGCTCGGAGAATAATCGAGAGGTCCGAGGTTCGAGTCCCAGCGACGGCATTGCTCATTTTTCATTTCTCCTGCTTCTAAATAGCCTAATGTCTCTATAGAGACATTGTAACTTAGTTGTAGGTTAATATATTCACGCACATTATAGATTAAGGTAGGTTTAACACATTTTTCCTGCACCTGTATCTGCAGAGTTACTTAGAGTGCTCAAAGTATCAAAGATATGACATATATCTTTGATACTTTGACGGCCGGTTATAAAGCAAAACGGTGAGCTGTTTGCAGCTGCTTGAAATGTTGAGTGTACTCTCAGAGACTGCTGCACATGCCACTATAAATTCTTGGCGTCACCCTGATGGGATAATGGTTAGCGTGATTGACTGCCGTACTAGGTTCGAATCCTAAAAAGGCATGGTTGTTCGTGAGGCAGAGAGACATTCAAAATACACTTCGAAGCGAAATTCTCTCGAGGAGAGCCTCGGACCGCATCTGTAGTGTTCTTCATCGGAATTCCAACCGGGGCGGAGACTTGGTAGTTAGCATGGCCGGACGATACCTAATATGCTTACCATAGATGCACAGATGCCGGCCTTGCTTTAACTTGTATATCTACTTTCTTGACAAAGTATCTTCAGTAGAACCAATTTCTTACGCTACGTCCTTCATCAGTTCCATCTGGATTCATCATCTGGATACGTCATAAGTCACATATTACAATCACAAGAGTACCCACATATAAGGAACAAACATCATAATTGTAACTGTAATTCAATTCGACTTCGAAACTAGTACACAGATATTATCTGTTAAAGTGTATATGCATTTTTCTGACGGACTCTGCATTTCTTGCAAGCTGACTAGTTATCTTTATTTGCGTGCTGTCATAATCAATTTATAGGCTCCTAACTATAGGTTGGCTTAAAAATATTTTTAAGCTTACCAGTAATGGTATTTCCTGGAACTCCATACACTGGCTTGGTTTATCAGTGCTCGTCGCGACCATGAACACAGCACGTGTTCGCCATTCGGACGGATTTATTGATGGAATAGGGTGAATGGACATGAATCACACAGTAGTGATTTTTTCGTTTTAATTTTTCCCTATTTATTTTCACTGCGTTCAAACAGCACATATTTAAGGAGACAGAAAATTACTTTTAAGTAATTTAAGATAATATGCTGATCATAATTTGTAATTAACTATTTGATTACGTTATGTTTAATTTTGTGCATTTATATATTTAATTATACACTGGCAAAATATGATTGTTTCCAAACTTTAATTTTGCCATGTATATAATCTTGTGATAAAGTGTAATGGATAAGTATTATCGCATAATAATTGTTATTACAACTATTTAATTATTATATTTTACATAATTTCATTACAAGGAATTCTAATATAATGATTTTTATAATTGATTTAACTAATTTTGCAATAATAAATAATTATTATAATAATACAATAGTTAAAATTTTTTATATATCTTTTTTATGAACTAAGATATGCATATAAACTAGTATGCACTAAAAAAGGAATTTCTTTTCTTAGTAATTAGTTGCGATTATTTTAAGATAATAAATGATTATTATAGTTATTTAATAAATTATAATAAATAAATTTATATTTCTTTTTGATTTTGGGACTAATATATATATGCATAGTTATACATAGCTGAAGTCGGGGGTAAAGAACCAAACTGATTTTAAGAAAAAAGAACAAAAATAATTCTTGCATGAAAGATTATAATATTAGCAAATGTCACATTAAATCATTTTAGCCAAATCAGGGTAGATTTGGCTAAAAATACAGTTCCATTTTTTTAGCAATCTTATTGTTAAAATTTAGCAATGCAACATGTACTATTCAAGTAAAATTCATATTTCTATGAAAAATAATTTTTTAATTTTCAGCGTTGCACATCAATGCGAATCTTCGCGTTTATTTCTGCGAATGTGACATAAAGGATCGAAAAACAACTGACGACAGGATCATTTGATAACAAGGAGACTTTCCCTCCTTCAGTGGTAAATTCCCTCTTTCGAGAGAAGAGCGAAATCTCATGTGACCTCTTCACCCTTCTGTGTTTCATTAGTACGACAGCCAAGGTTGCGTTTGGCATATCGAACTATTTCATCCTATGATAATAGCTACTCTAGAAATATAACACAAACTAAATTCCTGTTGCCAGAGACGGAAACTTATGCTATTCCAGACGGTAGAGGTTTCGGACAATAGTGGACAGTAGTGGACCTGTAGTAGGTATGATCAGCCAAAATAGAAATTTTTCACAAGATTTAAATGACGCAGAAACTTCAAAATAGAAGTGCTCATTCATTGTAAGCGCTGCTTATTTCATAGCGTAGACATCCAATGAAAAAGTTAATTGAACGAAAACAAACAGTTTATTCATCATTTAGGTGATAAGACTTATAAAATAATGATTATAATGTTTAATAAAAATAAAGTGGTAACAGTAGACATAATTCTAAACGGACTTAAAAATCTATTAATTAATTAATTAATGACTTAGTTTAATTTATTAATGACTTCTGCGTCAGTTAGATGAGGCGAACGTTGTAAGAATCTTAAGTTTTACTAAAGTTTACTTTTATTTTAAAACTTTACTATCCTCTCTTATTTTCCACTTCCGGTTAGAATTAACGCGTTAACTCGTTTATGCAAATTATACTTGCTAACGCTTAAGTATTTAAGTTGTGGTTTTTTAAAAGAGCAGAGTTAGATGGGGAGAGAATGAGCCTTCTTACGACTACACTCCACGCGAGTTTCAATCAGTTGCTGTCTGCCTTTAAGGCCAGAGGTTTTAGTCCTCTTGAAAGCTAAAGACATATTGTAGTTTTCCGCATTGCGTACCACATGCGTAGTAATTTAAAAGGCCAGTCGTAGCGTTAGTCATTCGTATAAAGCACTCAAAGTTAACTCTTACTTTTAGTTAGTTAGTAGTCTTTATATTTTTACGTTTAGACAACAAGTGGTTGATCTTTGTATTCCGAAGTGCGGGAGCTCTTGTAATATCATGAAAAATAAAGGGTAATTTTAAACCCTTCTTATCTTGTCATCCTTGTTATACTCCATAGGACATACTTTGCAGTCAAACTCACTGTCTAATCAGGACACGTCATGTTTGCCAAGCAGATTAAAAGAAATACAAATCCTGATAACGTAATGTCCTATTTGTTTCAAATTTATCAAACAACACATAATTTCTTAATTTAAAAATTAATTAACAAGAAAACTCATTAGTTTATTATCACTATACATTTGAAAATAATCAGCTTGAAATTGAGATTTTGTACTATTAATGGAAAGCCAATTATATCGTTAACGAAAACTATAACCAGCTTTTCTGTATTGGAAAGTAGTTTACTTTTTAGTTCCTTATACTGAAAAGAACTGCATTCCAGTTATATTATTTTTGTTGACTAGAAATTTTTGTAACATTTATATGAGAAAAACTTAAATTTTACTGAAGTTGTAAATATCCGATGAATAACAATTCGTAAATTTGTAAATACATTCCTTGAGTATCCTTTAACAATGGAGCCTCTTTCTTTTTTTTTTTTTTTTTTCCAAAGACCTTAAGCCACCCTTTAATGTGATATTTTCGGTTTTTAGACTTGATTCTCGTTTGATGGCTTTGAGTCACACTTTGGTGTTTAATTATACTTAAAAATTTTCAATATGGAAAATATTACAGCCCCTTTTATAAATTTAATTTGTTTAATTTTTTTAACTATAAGATTTAGAAATTTAAATATGTAAAGTCTAGTTAAAGTTATGAGTTTTTTTCAAAAGAAAATTGCTATTATTTTTCAGTCAGGTTTATATTTAAATCATCCATCAAAATAAAACATAAACAAATGAAAAACTAATCAAAAAATAAAAATGTAAAACATAATGAACGAAAAATATAAACCACTTTTACCTAAAATTATGAGCTTTTGATGCTTCCCCACTGCTTGGCTCGCATGTCGGTTAGCGGCCTGCCTTACGTGCTACGTATCTTCAATGCACTAACAAGCAGTATGTTACCACTCCAGTCTATATTTTTTTTTTTAGCTTTTTACTTTTCTTGAAGTTCAGAATGCAGTCAAGAACCTCTTACTTTCATGTTAGATCCAATGTTAGCAAGAATGGGCGATTTGGCTCCTCGGGTAAGCTTTTTCATCTTTCTTTTTCACTTACTTGGATTTTAGGGAAAATTCTTTTATAAACTGTTATCGTTTGTACTTAATTTAATTATTTAAAATATAATACTTTTCCTTAGCGATATCACGCATTTCAAGAGCCATATTGACGCATTTGACTTATTTATTTCTTCATGCCTTTGGCTCGTTACTAGAAGTCCCCCCATCCCCCCCATAATTTTTTGTTTTAAATTTTGAAATTTTTGCCCTTATTACTAAATTGCTATTGGTAATTTGCTTCCTTAATTTCTGTTTTTTTTTAAAGACTGGAGAAGCATGGATAAAACATATGCATTAAAGTGGCAGTTATGTTTATTCCTTCTTAAATGACGAAATAAAGTATGCAGATACTAAAACAAAAACAACAGTAATTATAAAAGTAATTTAAATCTTTAGAATTGCAATAAAATTCCGAAAGTTTTTAAGATTTATTTGTAAGTTGGTCGGAAGTATCCTTATGGCTCAAGTAATGACGAACAAACAGTGGCGTGGCAAGGTGGGGTGTCACACGGTGCTGAGTTTTAACGTGTCACCGCCATGTGCATCAAAATGTAAAATGAAAATAGTGAGGAAGCAAAATTTTTATTCAACTGATTAACTAAAGAGGACAAAATGTTAGTTATTTTTTAACAATTTCATGGAAAATATAAAAGTGAAATGCCTTTTTAATTTTAAACCTGTTTCATGGAAAATGTAAGCAACCTGTTTTCATAGTGATAGTACCTAGTGAATAACTTTATTATTATTATAATACAATTTAATGAAAACTCAATTGTTTGCAAGTTTCATTCTCTAGGCTTCAATCCAACAAATTATACTCTAACATGGTACTTAGAATTTCTTCTGGCTAACGTTTTCAAATTTTGAAATTGCGTCACGAAAATCAATATCTTTAGCTGGAACCCTTTCAGTTGAGAAAATGAATAATTTAGAAATTTGTGAATGGTTTATAGAGGATCTGGAATAATTCTTAATTAGTTTGAGTTTCGAAAAAATCCTATCACATGATGCAACAGAAATACATAAAGTTAAGAAAAATCTAAATCCTAAACTGAGATTGAGAACAGAGTCGAAATTTCATATTCAACCACAAACTTTACAATTAGCTAAAAAACAAAAGAAAAAAAAACCTAGAAATGGCTCCTTTATTTCAAATTTTTAGTTCTACATGAGAAACTAAGGAAATGATTTTACTAATTTGATCTGTGTGCGAGATGTTGTGCGTACTGTCAAAGATGATACTAAAATATTTTGCGTTTTTAGTATCAAATCTGAAAATTGCACAAAATCAAGTCAAAAACCTTTTCTTTAACACTTCTACCCAGAAGTGAGAAACAAATATAATACCTTACCGGACGGTGACTGAGTTGATTGCTGCAGCTTAATTAAGTGTTGTCATAGTAGAGGATCATATTTTGATAAAAGTTCAATCAGCTGCAGAAAATTTCCTTTGTTCTCCGCCAACATATGCTCTATGTGGCCGTGAAATGGAATGTTTCGTTACCCAAAAAAGTCTAGAAAACTTTTTAGAAGATTTCTTCAATTCCTTTGTTTCTGTTTCAGGATCAATTGTTCTATTGACAGTTAAACTTGTTTCTAAAGTTTTTCATTTTTCAAAACAAGCTTTATGTTGTTCTAAGGTTTCATGGGTGTGAACATTCGGATTGAGTTTTCACCAAGCTTGAAGATAGTGATAAATTTAGATGTATTACTCAAACTTGAATCTGTGCCAAACAGCCTATAACAAAAACAGTTACAAGCTTTAGTTTTTAATTGAGTATGCCATCCAGGTTCTCATAATTTTCTCGCCATTTGGCTGATTGATATAAAACTAATCAGTTAGCACCCTTCGTCTTAGGTATGTCTTAACTAAAACAAATGGTCCATTTTTGTTTTGAAACGCTACACTTCCGCTTTTCTTAGATTATTTTGAACATGGGAAAGCCAATCAAAGATGTCATAAAACAAAATATTTCTATTAGTTTCTTCTTCATCTGCTTCTTCTTCTCCTCCTCTTTCCGTTTCCTCTTTATCTGATGGGCTATCTTCTAAATTTATTTTCTTCTTCATTAGGATTATCTTCGAAACTATCATTTTCTTTGAGCTCTTCGGTTTCTTCTTGAATATCCTTCCTAAATTGTTCTTCACTTTCGGGACTTCTGTCAGGATTTTCATTAACTCCAAATATTACTACGACTTCTTTTACACTTGATTGTGATATCGAAGGTTTAGCAAATTTCGGCATCGATACGGTCAATGACTACACTTCCAAAACTTTGGTCTTTTGTTTTTTCTTTGCTGACTTCACTTCGACGCTGTCGCTTCATTGGTCGTGTATCTGAAACATGAAAATCCAGGTTTCTTCAAAATATGATGTCATTTTCAAAACAAAAATTACATCATATTTTGTTTTGAAAAAAATCTTATTTCTTAAAACTTTATAAATTAATCAATTAGGGTTTCTACAGACGGACATACACTCACATACAGGGTGAATCTGAACACGTGCGCAAAAATTTAGGAGGGGACAGAAGGCAGCTATACGAGCAATGCTCGTTACAGAATGTGCGGTCAGAACTCAAACGGCGAGCTGCTAGATGGCATTGTAAATGGTATAAAAGGGTCGGTCCTCGCACCGTGGATTGCCGAAAACATGGCTGGTTATACAAACTACGAAATTTTCAGCGCGATGGATTGGTGGAGGTGGTTCCATAGCTTGACGACCAAGATCATCAGATCTCTCGTGTTTTTACTTTTTCCAGTGAGGCCATATGAAAAACCTAATTTACGAGTGTCCTGTGAAACCGATAGCGATTTGGATCACCGTTGTTGCTGACGATACTCTGGGAATGCCTGGTACCTTCGCAAATGGGCTTCAGTCCCCCTATCCCGCAGGTGTGAAGCCTGCATTTCAGCTGGCAGAAAGTCTTTTGATCATATACGTCAGTTATATTATTGTTAATAAAATGTTTTCTGAAATAACTCCTGTCATTTTTATGTTAACTCTTTAAATGTGACAGTGGAAAACTACCCTTTAACTTCTCTCCGCTTGCGTTACGGCCATAAATTGCTCGTGTATTCGAATATTGCTCGTATATTCGAAGGTAACCTTCTATCACCCGCTAAAGTTTTGCCCGCTTGTTCAGATTCATCCTGTATATAGACGAACATGTTGTAAACACAACCTTTTTAATTAAGGAAACACCTAGACGTTTGTTTCCTCCAAAATATCATTTTTTTTTTTTTTTTACGATTGCACTACCTTATATTATTGTATCTATTAAGTAATGTAGAAATAAATTTATTTTATTTTACAAACTAAAAACTCTACTTACTAAAATCAACATCGTAAGAAACGGAGAAAAATGATTCGACACGAGTAACGTGTTAGATTGAAATAGTCATATTTGTTCACTTTATGGTCGGTTCCACGAAGCAAACGGACAATATCTCCCAGTTCCACTGTCCACTCCCATCTTTGCCCCGAATATATTATCACGATGTTGGGTTAAAACTATTATCATTATCGCACAGAACGACGTAGGGTGAATGATATTTGTGGGAGGATGAGACAAGGAATCACCAGGAGCGGTTGCATGTTTATTTGAGCCGTAGCACAGTTCAAAAAAACAGAGACAAAGCATGAAGACACGCCAAGAAAATAGGAGAAATATCTTATAATATTATCGGTTGATCATACATATTATAGGTTTGTTTTGATGTTTTTTAACTGTATTTTTGTTTTAATCTGTATTTCACTCTTTTGTTTTAATCTTTTAACTGTATTTTTGTTTGTCTGTGTAGGGTGTGGTGCGTTAATCATGAGAACGATTATTATCGGTCAGAAGGTTGCATATTCAATTACATATTATTATTATTACATTACATATTACTTGTATATTCAATTACATTACATATTATAGGTTAAGTTAGGTTTAATACAGTCGTCCTTCACGTGCCTGTACAGTTACGTTGACTGTGCAGAGTGGCCAAAGTGTCTTGCTGGTAGCCATTAGTGGCCAGGCACATAACACACAACAGCGAGCGGTTGCTTGAATAATGTTGGTTAGTGTGCTCGCGGGGGTCGTTGTATATGTGGCTCTAATTTCGTGACGAAAAACATCCAGCATAACCGATATCCTACGGTACGTGACATCCTTCAAGGACCCCAAGGCAATTTTGATTTACTATCGTATTATCGTACGTCATGTCGATATATGGTTACATTTATAGTCATGAAAGTATGGTTTATTTGGTTATGGCAAAGCACTCGAGTAGTACCTTATGTGCTGAGCTGATACCATCTTATATATTGTAAAGCTAATTCAATTCAACTTCGAAACCAATACCCAGATACCATTTATCATAAAGTAGTTTTCTGACCTATTGCTTTGTTTATAAAAAGTTAATTTTTATAATAAGATGTTAATTATTATTATTACAGTTTTTGTGTATAACTGCCACAAAACATGAAAGTTATTTCAAGAATTCTTCAAAAAGTCAAAAACAAAATTTAGAAGACTTTAAATGAAGAAAGTAATAGAAATCAGGAAACGAAAGTGTATATTTATCTATTAAAAATGAGAAAGACAGAATGGTATTCTACTTAGGAAGAGCTTTCGGTGTGAAAAAAAATTAATAATCGCCTGTTAAATTATTATAAATCGTAAACCAGTATAAATCGAGGGTAACAAAGATAAAAATATTAATTTGATTATCAAGCTGGGGATTAAAATTGTATTATATTCCAAAATAGTAATGCATTACATTTTAAGGAGAGTGTTTTGGCTAATAAAACATCTTTTATTAAGTTATAAATATTTTCTTTATGTTGCCAAATATATTCATATGATCTTATTTGCAATGCATTAATGAATTAGCATTCCAAAAGTTTTGGCCATAAGAGACCTTTCTCGATCGAATATTAATATATTTTCATCGGTACTCTGTCATAAACAGAAACATTTTAGGCATTAGATATGAGTAAATTTGCTTCTTTTCCTTTCAATCTATCTCCTACATAGCTGAATTTCATTTTTGTAATTCGTGTGACACCTTAAAGGCATTGAAAGAATGTTATTCAATACTATGTCAACAAAAGAGGACGAAATCAGAGAAACTTAGTTATCTGGAAAAAAGCGAAAATAAAGTTAGAAATGAAAAAGATGTCTAGAGTCTTCTTTGTGTAAGTTTTTTTAGAGCTTTCAAAATAATAAAAATTTCTTTTATTATCCATCAAAAACATCAATTTTTTTATGTATTTATTCTTCAGTTGCTTTGTTCGTCTAATTAAAAATAATCATTTTTATAGAATACTGTTTTGCTTCTTCCCGCTTTAAATAGCCTAAAGTCAGTTTTTTCCACATGCATTTTTTGAATTTTGATTTTTAATCAGAACAACACGAGACCATCTGTTTACTAGAACTTCGGCTACAACATGATATTTTCAAGCTTTACTCTGAATGTTTTACTCTGGCCGTAATTTCTATTTCACGCTGGAAATTGAATTATTAAGTTAAATAAAATTACTATCAATCTAATATTCACGAAATTATTTGATTTTTAAAATTCGTTATTTTTCTTATTATAAACTACATTTGATGAGTTTGTTTAGTTCAAGAAAGACAAATTATTATATAGCTTAACATATGTTTTGCAATTGATGATCTCAGTTACAGTACCTAGGTATATATAGTATATATATCATTAATCCGTTTTAAATACTTGGACGCAGACCAAATAAAATCTTTCAGCAAAAAAATGATACAAAAATAATTAATCTGCTCTTATAAAAAATATTCTGTCGTTATTATTATAACATTGTTTAACACTAAGTGTAAATGTAGCACATGAAATATATACAGTACATAAATTGAATGTACATAAATGTTCTTCTATCCACATCAAAAGCAGTTTTTCAATATGGTCTAAGCCAGCGGTTTTCAGCCTTTTGACTAACACAAAACTTCTAAACAAAAACTGAAAAACTTCAGTACCACCACTACATTTTACAATGATTATTTTTCAATTCCTCAATAAAAATATTAAAAAATACGTATATATTTGCCATTTCCACAACCTATGCACACATAAAAATATTAGATTAAAAATTGGTTACCAATTTAATTATCAAAATTTAAGTTATAATACTAATCTATAATTTATTGTGAAATTTGGACCTGTTTCAGAGAGATCAATTTATGTCTGGTCTTATTTCACTTAACTTTAACCGTAAATTAGGATCCACTTTTAATTTTGTTCTGTACTTTTTTTCAAATATGGAATAGAAGAAAATCCTGTTTTACACAAATAGGTTGTGCAAAAGGGGAGTAAACATTTAATAGCCTTATTTGAAATGCCTTTAAATTTTTTTTTCAGTTCAGCCTAACGTTTACAAGTCTGTTATTTTTGATATCTTCAGTTAAAGTTCAATAACAGAAAATTTCTATCAATTAATTTTTCCCTTCATGAGAAATTTTTAATTTAGTAGTTAAATTTTTTAATTTATTAGTTAAAAACAATTGGTTTCTTTTCGTACCACCTATTTTTCTCTTGCATACCGCCGGTTGAGAATCGCTGGTCTAAGCCCTTTCATCTTTGTTTGGTAATCAGTTTCATCACCTTCGCAACGTTAATCGATTTTATAGCTTCTTTGTTTTTACCGATCGTAAGCACTATCGTACTCGGCATACGATATCCAATAGCCAAGTTCTGCATACGCAATATCCAATCGCCAAGTTCTGCATACGCACGCCATCTTCATAGTTTTCAACAGTCTCCTTATTCAGTTCCATGGTAAACTTAACAGTTTTCTTCCTTACCTCTCTCTTCTCATTAACTTCTCATTAATTTACAAAATATTTGCGCGAAAAAAGCATAAAATCACTTGAAAATGCAGAGTTATAGAGCGGGTTGTAATCTGAATATTAACAATAGGCTTACTGATGCTCATGGGTAGTCGTAACATTCTCTCGAAAGTAGTAAACAAGGGTAGTACGCGTTGTCGTGACTCATCGAACTTGGGTCATTCCAAATTAATATTGTATATCAAACAAAAATTCTGGCTTTCAAATACCAAACACCCCATACACGAAACTGAACGTATTCCAAAGCGGACGTATACCGAGACACCACTGTATATTAAAAGTACTATAAAGCTTCTTTTACACATATACAGTGGTGGCCAAAATTGTGGACACTTTTGGAAATTTTTATGTTTTTGAACTTTGTATGCTTATAGAAAATGTTACGTTTCGCAAAATGCAAACTTGTATATATCATTTTAAAGAGAATTTATTAGTGAATTCAATAAAAAACACAAAATTCAATTATTTGCAATACAAAAAAAAAGTTATATGTACTTTAATATAAATAAAAAACACAGTTATGAAGTGGTTTGTAACGTCTAGCTTTCCTTGCTAATCACTGTTCTTGTTCTGAGAACCAACCAAATGTTAGTAACTGCCAGTAGAAGCTGATATCATGTTTACACTTGAAGCAGTTCATTATTTTGCTTTGTTCTGTAGAAGGAGGACCTGTTTTTTATACACTGCAATTACAAGTAGGAATTTTCGTAAAAATTTTTAATATTTAGTGAAGAAGCAATGGCATCAAATAAAAGAGTAGATTGGACACCTAGAAAGAGATGTAATATTATTGTGTTACGAGAAAGTGGTCTTTCCTATGCTGAAATTGCAAGACAGGTGGGTGGTTCAGTGACTACATCTGGAGTCCGAAAGTTTTGTTTACGATATCAGGAGACAAATTCAATAAAAAACAAAGTAGGAAAAGGCCGAAAAAGGTGCATCACATCTATTGATAACAGAAGAATAAAAAGACTATGTCTCCAAGCTAGAAAAATGTCATCAGCGGGCGTCAGAATTGATCTGAATGATGCTGGTGTTTCTGTCAGTTCAAGAACATTCAGGAGAAGATTAACAGATGTTGGACTGAGAGTTGGACTAGAATTTCACGAAAAAAGCCTTATCTTAATTTTCAGTAACGAAAAAAAAAAAAAGACTACAGTGGGCAAAGGAACACATTAATTGGACAGATGATCAGTGGTCACAAGTTATATGGAATGATGAAACTAAGATATCGTTATTCGGTAGTATATGTAAGACGTATGTATGTATATGTAAGACGTAGAATAGGAGAAAAGCTACATCCTGACTGCATTCAAACAAGTGTGAAGAACCCAGTTAGTGTTATGATTTGGTCATGCATGTCAGCAGATGATATTGGTCGCCTTCATGTCATCGATGGGACACTGAATGCCACTGAATACATTGACACTATTCTAGAGCCAAAACTTCTACCTTCCGTCAGAGATCTCTTTCCCAACAATGTTTCGTTTATTTTTGAGCAGGATTCTGCTCCTTGCCACACGGCCAAAATATCGAAAGAGGAGTTTCGTACAAAGAGCATTAAATTGTTGTCATGACCAGGAAACAATCCTGACCTCAATCCTATCGAAAATTTGTGGCACCGTTTGAAATCTCTTGTCCGAATGAGGAACCCATCAAATAAAAAGGAACTAATTGAGACTATAATTGTTTCCTGGCATCATGTAATAACGAAAGAAGAGCTTAAAACTCTTGTCAGCTCAATGAAACGTCGATGTGAAGCTGTAATCAAAAATAAAGTGTACCCTACTAAGTACTGATAACTCACTGCAATCATCACTATCTAATGTATATAGATAACTATTCTCGTTTAACTTTTTTTGTATTGTAAATAATTGAATTTTGTGTTTTGTATTGAATTCAGTAATAAATTCTCTTTAAAATGATATATACAAGTTTGCATTTTGTGAAACGTAACGTTTTCTATAAGCATACAAAGTTCAAAAACATAAAAATTTCCAAAAGTTTCCACAATTTTGGCCACCACTGTATATTAACCTGCGTTATATTAGTTAATATATAAAATAAATTATCATCATATATAATAGTAATCATCATATATAATAGTAATCATCATATATAATAGTAATCATCATGTATAATAGTAATCATCATATATATAGTTATCATCATAAATACTTATTTTTTCGTTATTTCATATGTTGCCGCTTTATGCTAGAAAATAGGATCTGCATTATAAACTTACGTTCATGACAAACATCCAAAAATATATTAATTTTAAACATCAGTTTTTATGAAAAAATGTGCAAGAAGTTTTAGAGGCTCCAGAAATATTTAAGTTCTTTAGAAATATATGTTGAAATACTATTTTTTATTGAGCATGAAAGACTTATCTTTCGATACCAGTGACGTCTTTTAAACCAACTATTCTAAAATCAACGCATTCCTGAAAAGTTATTGATATGCTAAATTTTCTCTAATGCTTCAGCTATGAATATCCAATCATAGAGTCTCTGGCTTTCAGAAGCAAAAATAAGAAGCGTATTGGAAATCTTTGAGTGATGGAAAAGAGAGATACACATAAGGGAATAAAAATGATAAATTTAAAGTATGAGCAAACATGTATAAATGTACCAGAATGCTTGCTTCAAAGTGTATTCAAAATATATCGTAGAATTACGAAATTTTTAGAAATTAAATTTCCAAATTTAATTAATTTCTTAGTGTGTACTATCATTTCCCTCCTAAAAAATCACAAAACCGTAAAACATTATATGCGAACGTGTTTGATGAGAACTATAGAAGTAACAGTGGAGTGTAGAGATTGTTCGTATGTCTTTTATGCAAGTTTTATTAACACTTCCTTTTTAAGTTATTTTCTGTTGTTTTGTTTATTAAATATAGATACAACAGATTACTTTTAGCAGTAAATAAATTCACACGAATATACTTCTGGTTGGCATACGGAATAATATTTTACTCTCGTTGCCAACTATGAGATAACTTGGAACTAAATAAACAATACTCGTCCGTTCTGCGCAAAACTATTATCCGTTAGTTTTTCACGAGTTAACGCGTTAAGCAAGCATCTGAAATTTGCAAAACGAAATGAAGAAGATGATTCGTCCATGTCAGTCACTTCGGTGGCCGTCCATCCAAGTTCTGCCCTTACCAATGCTGCTGAAAAATCAGCGGAAATTTTAAGATTTAAGCTTGAGAAACAATTAAAAATTTACCATTTTCAATTGTGATGAATGAATGATTCTTGGCTTTTGAGAGTATGTACAATAGTTGGGATAGCTTACAAGTTCTCTTAGTATAAGGGTCTTATATGGTGGTATTCTAAATTTTGCATTTTCTGGAAAAGGTTACGGCAAATAGAAAGTATTTCGTCATGTATAGACTCGATCTTCATTTCTTTAAGTATTTGCTTGTTGTGAACATACCATTGGGTGTTTAAAATCATCCTTAGTAATTTATTTTGAAATACTTCTAATTTTTTACAATAGGTTTTTGCAACAGTGCTCCAGGCAGGAATACTACAAAATGGGTCAAATCATACTTGAGATATGGCATACCTTTTATTCTTAAGTGAATTTTGAGTTTCTTCGCAAGAGGGATAAAGGGCAATGACCTCCGCGTTGGCTTTACGTAATGCATTCCTAGTTTGTTCTTTAAACAATAGTTGTTCGTCAAAGAGCACACCTAAGTATTTAATGGAGCTGTTAATTCGTAATTGCACATTATTAAGAATATCAATGTCGATTGGAGTATTATTTTTATATCTTTTAAAATTGTGACGTTACACTTATTTGGGTTTAATTCAATTCTCCAGATCGTGTGTGACATCACTGTGTGTCAAAAATTGTTGTTCGTTAATATCAGCATAAATAGCTGATGTTGGCAACCTTTTCGTTTCATGTTAGTATAATTGACAGATATATTGTTGCCACGTTCATTCTTTTATAAATATCGAGAAAATATCGTTATATTACATTAAATTTAAATAATGACGTCATACCTATTAACCTGAAGTGTCAACAGTTTTTGTTTCCTGGTTCGTTAATAAAAAAAAATACTTACGTATTGCTTGTTGCTTGGAAAGGATGACTAATATCTTTCATACTGAAATGTTTTCATACATTTGCTTTTCAGAGGTACATAAAACTTACAAATATTGCTTTGGCCGCAACCCACTAGTAATAATAATAAAATATGAAAGGTTTCAGACTTTAAATATTGCTCGAAAGGGTTTGTTAAAGTATTTCACATTTCCGCAGAGTTTTTAGCCTACTAGTCTGTTGTTACACTCACTTCTGTTAACCCACCTTTTTTTCCCCTTTTAGCTTTACTATTAAGAATCGTATTCTTCGTACTTAAGACTTACACAATTCAAGAGTTAAAACGCAAATATTTAAAAATCAGGATAACAGCATATCTTTAGAATTCCCGATGTAGTGTTAACTGTTAACATACATTTTTTAATCTTCTTCAATCTTCTCTTAGTTTATCTTGTCCGTGTTCAGTTTTCTTAGTAAAATGACTTACAAAACATTTTTTAGCCTTTTTATTATAAACGCTTAGTGTGTTAAATATTTTGTTGTGTGTTAAAATCATCATATTTGTTAGATATCATTTTCTTCGCACTTACGCTTCATAAAGTTCACTTCAACAGCAAAATATTTAAAAACAGCATATCTTTAGAATTTCCATGCGCTGGAGATAAAAATGTTTTATTTCGTAGAGTTTTGCCATTGCTCGCTTTCAAATTCTTTAGTTTGTTAATCGAAAATTTGTTAATGTTTTATAAAGTACGAAATAAATAATAAAGAAATGCATAACGCCATTCTATAAAATATTGAATATTTTTAATTATATAGATCATGAATTAAATGCACTTTTTTATTATTTAAATTAATCCGATTCAAAAGTAAAACACGGATATTCTTAAGAACTGCATTTATCGATCCGATACGAACAAGTATGGCTGGAGTAGCGCGCGAAGCGCGCTTTTTCCAGCTTATGAGGAGAGCCAGTAGGCACATGACGGTAGGATGTCTGACGTGGTAGGAGTTAAGAGAATGAGGTGAGGCAGGGGGCGAGCAAGATGCCGCAAGCCTAGGAATTAGGCCAGACAAGAAGACGCGCCGCAGACGGATCTGTGCAAGGTAGAGCAATAATGAGTTTTTAAGATAAGATACTGTGAAAGTATACTACATGACAGAACGAGCTTGTAAGAATACAAACTCTCAAAGGCATACATTTGCAAATATAGAGTTACAGTGACAAAAATGCAGCTTGGAAGATCAGAAATCATATAGAAGTTTCGATGAAATAATAAGAAAAGTATTCATAAAAGCTATATACAATATGTACAACTATATACAGGAATGTTCTACTTTATGTAGGAAAGTTCAGATCTCTGGCTACGTGGGCTGCCAGCAGTCGTAACTCTTTATCTTCGGTAGTGGAATGTAGTCAAATACATGTAATTTTGTCATGTGAGGGCATATAACTGCTTTCTGGAAAAAGCTGGAGTTTAGGCGATGAAGATGCTCTATGACAGTTTCAATTTTCAAATCTTTGTGTAAAGTCCTATTAGATACAAAATAATGCGCATTCGTGAAGGTGCGCAGCAACTTGTTCTGTGTAATTTGTAAATTAGATATGTCCCTGTCTCTAACAGATGCCCACGCAGGAACCTTCATTTATTGATTTCAAATATCTTTGTTAAAAATAAAATGATCATGTGATCAAACAGCCTGGTTAACGGTCGTCTGAATTCTTTTCCGGAGGCCTTGCTGCAAATGTTTATGAAAACCTATCTTTAGAATTCTATGTAACGTATTTCTTGGCTTACTAGGCTAGCTTTTTATTTCCTGTTCTCGGATTAATTACGCTTGGATTTTTCAGTCTAATATGTTTTTGTGTGTGCTGTGAATAAAAATATGAAAGAAACTGGACAACATGTTCTTCATCCAAGAATCTCGTTTAATTTACTAGTGATATTATTATACTTTTTTTTCAAACGCTTAGCTCGTTAATCCGCAACAGATAGATTCGGTTTGAAACGTAAATATTTTATATTTTACCGAATGGCAACAGACTCAAATGAAAAAAACTGAGCACTTACAGTGATTCAACGCAAAATCTCATTTCGAGACTAATAGCCTCTTTGAGCAAATTACAACCATTTACTAGAGAGGAATAAATTAATACTTCTGCAGTCAAAAGCAGTATAAGCACGGTATGGCTAATGCGAATAAATTTTTTCGATAAAATTAGGTTTCTGCTTTTTTCCAGGAAAAAAATAAAAATTTTCTTTTTTCATATAACACAAGTATGGAAATCTTCGAATGAGCTAGCTAAGGGCTCAGCATACAATGTCATTCATTATAAAAGGACCAAAATCTTCTAATATGCCAAATGTTTTACATTATTTCCTTACCATTAAAAACGAATGTGAGTAATGCCTTAAAATCTAGAAATGGAGCTTATTAATTTGCACAGTGATATAAATCTTTAATAAATATTCAAGGCCTACCAGCGGCCGAGCGGTAAAGACGCTGAACACTGGTAGTTCGGTCCGAGGTTCGAATCCCGCGAACGGACATGGCTGCATGGGCGTTTTCGTGATTTTCCCCATATGTAACGTGTATAAGAGTCACTTTCCCTTAGAGAGTTCTCCACGAAAGCATCCATCTCCTTAGGCAGATAGCCCTAGTGTGCTCTGCCAAAATTAAATAAATCAAATAATAAATATTTAAAGATACAGAATTGATAAGCAGTTTCTCGTACTTGTCAAAAGATAAATATCCTCTGCTTATAAATTTTTGCAATAAGAATAATCCCTTTGTTTTGGAGCACATTTATATGTGAAAGTTTTCTTACGGTTCAAAATTGTTGGGCCTTGCAGTTAAATGCTGCTGTAATGAATAAAAAAATGTATACTTAAATAATAAAGTCTCAAATGCATGCAATTTTTTTTTTTTTTTTTTTTTTTTTTTTGTGTGTGTGTGTGTGTGTATGTGTGAGAAAAATTTAATGAATAAAAGAAAGAGGAAATTTTATTATTATTTGTTTTCAAATTTTGTCCCATTTGGAAAGCTACTAAAATTCGTTTATTTTTAGTTTAAGTAAGTTATTCCGTGATTTATTTAGGACATTAAAATTATTTGAAAGAAATTTCAGTGTGAAAATTTAATGCTTAATTGTCAAAACGTTTTAATTAGCTTCCAGGCCAAAAATAAATATAAATTGGTACTTTTCTTTTGTGTCATTTTTATTAGTAGTAGCCCAAAAAGACAATTTGCCCAGAAGGGCTATTAATTGCGTTTTGGCATTTTGCATCGTTCACTAGGAAACGGCGTTTCATTTTTAAAATTGTTGCCGCTAAATATTAGAGCCCTATATTATCTTTAAAGAAATTAAATAATGAAGAATCTGCACGAAAGTGTGTATGTTTCTCGCATTGTATAAAAACAAAGGTACCTAGAGACATCAAATTTTGAATACCGTAGTCCTTTCCTTGAATATGGGCATCTGGAAACCCAAACTTGGAATTTCCAAATTGTTTTAATATTTATTTCATATTTTTACAAAACTTTAACGAATTTTTGATTAAAGAACACAACGATTTCAAAGCGAGCAATGGAAACGC
Source organism: Stegodyphus dumicola (assembly GCF_044657685.1). Taxonomy (NCBI): domain Eukaryota; kingdom Metazoa; phylum Arthropoda; class Arachnida; order Araneae; family Eresidae; genus Stegodyphus; species Stegodyphus dumicola. The sequence goes on along the minus strand of NC_140771.1, from coordinate 126,226,933 downwards.
TGTACTAAAAATAAAAGTTCTGAAAGCTCTCAAATTTTACATTACGCCCAAAGGGTTTTTTTACTTCCTTGTACGAAGTAAAAAGTAAGTATTGTAATCACGAAAAGTTTCAGGCAGCATATTTCAACGAAAATTTTGACCGCTATCGAATGCAATTTAACGTTGTGTTTGCGTGTTATCTGTACGTAAGGACAGAATAAAATACTCTTTCCCTCCAAAAAAATTATAAAACTGCTTTAAAATAAATTCTGAAGAGAATTTTTCGTGGCGTCTGTACGTATCTCGCATAACTCAAAAACGAGTAGCCTCAGAACATTAAAATTTTGTAAATAGGACTGCTATAACATGTACATGACCACCTCGTATTTTGGTTGCAATCGGCCGCACCAAACGTATATAAATATATTTATATATTTATCCACTCTGTTACCCGGCTCAGTGATCTCAGTTTCTTTACTCCTATATGTTTGTAAAGTGTAAATTTTTTGCTTTAAAAATGATTGAATTATGTTGTTCTTATCTTCCGGTTTTTATGCCTTTAGTAAATCTGTATGCAATATTTTTAGAATTATCAACAATTTTAAAGTTGTTTTAGTGCCGCTAAGCCTAATAATTTTTTTATGTCGGCTATTGTTTGTTTACATTTGAAAATTGGCAAAATAGTGGATTTGTTGCCACTCTAGAGGAACTAAGCTTCGCAACAACAAAGATAACGCCTTCTTTTATTATTGCAAATTAAATCATGCTTAATCCCTTCTGGAATTTTTTTGAGGAAATAAGTGTTTAAGATTTACTTCGTAAATTTTAATACAGATATTTTGAGTTTTTATGTATTTTTGCCTTGTTGCGAAGTGAGAACTGAATTAATTGAATGAGAAATACTCAATCGTCTGTGAAAAAGTTTCTTTTTTGTTTTGTTTTCTTAATTTCTTTTATACATCGTTCTAGCTTTATTATAGTATTTGAATAAAACATGTGGCATTAGATAATTCTTCAAATTTCATTTTGTGCATTCTGAGTTATAATATGAATAATATATTGGTAAAGGCCGTTAATGGTCGATTGCCTCTTACTAGATAAGACAAATATATAGACATAGTTATAGTATGAACGAAATAATTATACTGTTAAGTGAACCTAGTGCCAGAGTGTCGCTATGGTAAACAAAAAGAGTGAATTTTAATCGTCTGAGAAAAACCGTTTCTTTTTATTTGTTTAATTTCTTTTATACATCATTTTAGATTTATTACAGTATTTGAATAGAACTTGTGGTAATTCATCAGATGATATTCACTCAGATGATAACTACTTCATCAGATGAGTTATAAAAGGAATGTTAATACTGTTGAGTGAAAGTAGCGTGTCGCCGAAGTGTCGCTATGGTAAATAAATATAGTTAACTTTAAAGAATGCATTTATTCTAATGCTGTTTATGCGCTATCAACGAATTAGATTTAATTCAAAATTCGTTAACTGTTAATTCAATATGTTTAAATGAAATTCAGGAAAACTGCGTATAATTTTATGCTCCGTACAAGGAAGTCAATGTGGTGTACATATCAGATTTTTTTTTTAACATTTTGTTTGTGTTTTCGATACCCTTTCTTCGCTCCTTCATTAAGGTACCAAAATGTTAAAAGTAAATAAATGCCTTTCTTTTTTTAAACTTTTTTTCAGAGTTCAAATCGGAAGTAGAAATGTTACATTCATATCCCTCACAGTAACGTCATTTGAATTAGTGGTTGTTCTTTAGTTCTATATTCTAACGATAGATGGCGGCATAGACTCTGTAAAACATTTCAGCCTATTTGCGTTATACTTGAGTTATAATACATCGCATTGTAGGAAATAGATTTTGGGGTGTATTAAGCGTAATTTACAGTGTTTACAACAGAAACTATTTTTATTGTATTAAACTATACCATTCCTTAAATTTCTTTCCATTACATTATGAAGTAAAAGTTCAATAATATTACAGGACTGCTCGACTAAGCCAACTGCTATGTAGTGAATTAATCCAAAATTTAGTATAGTAATGTTTACATAAGCTTGCATATAGTTTGTGATGAATTTTAATATCTTATTAATACAGTACTCAGTGCAAGATTTACCTAATTAGACAAAATCGTTTTCGATAGTCTCTTCTACCAAAATAATATGCCGTTTAATTAAAAGTTACTCACATTATTTTACTTTTTTAATCTGACGGAACTGCTGCAGTCTTTTCTTTAATGCGTATTGTATAGCCGAAATCAGTTATAAAATATTATTGTGTTTATGTAGTAGGCTTCCCATTAACCGGGATAATGCCGGGAATTTGAAATTGTTGAGTTTGTGAATCAAACATTCGTTAAAGTTTTATGAAATATGAAATAGATAATAAAACCAATTCCAAATTTGTCTTCCAGCTGCCCATATTCGGGTGGAAATGTACGTTATTCCAAATTTGATGGCTTTAAGTACTGTTGTTTTATCACAATGCGAGAAACATGTATACATTTACACAGATTCTTCATTACGTAATTTCTTTAAATAAAATACAAGGCGATAATATAAAGTGATTCAAGACTTTTAAAGTTTTCGAAGCAAAATGCCAAAACGAAATTAATAGTCCTTCCAGCTAAAAAACAGAGGGAGGGAGGAATCTGAAAGGGCTCGAATCAACAACTTCGGGTCGAATTTCTCGCGCTCTGGAGATTAATATGTTTTTCTTCGTGTTGCCAATGTTCGCTTTCAAATCGTTAAAAATTCATTACAGTTTTACAAAATATGAAATATAAAATTCGAAATTCGGGTTTCCAGGTGCACATGTTCTGGTGGAGGAGTACTTATTCAAAATTTGATGGCCCTCAGTACGGCTTTTTTACACAGTGCGAGAAACATATCGCATTTTAACGAAAGTTTTCCCACCCCAAATAGAGTCTGCGCGAACAGTTCATGTTGGCGCATTTAATCATATATTGTCAAGCGATTTTTGGCATTTGAAAGAAAAAGACTTATTTTAGAACACTGTGTTGTGAAATGTGTTAAAAGATATGGTTATCACTAAGTACAAGGTGTCTGAAATGGAACTATCATGCTACCAGATTAGAACTGTCATTTACTTGCAGATCTATTGCAAAACGCCAACCGCAGAATGTCACCGAATCATGTGCACAGCTTTAAGTACTAATGTTGTATCATATGAAACTGTGAAGATGTGGCACCAAAAGTTCAAAAAGCAAGGATTTTGACATGCAATAAGCAGAACCCTTACTGATGTTAATGACGCCCGCCGTCGAGAACTTGTGGAAGAAGATCAGTATGCAACCATTCGAGAGTTTGCTAGGGAGTTAGACGTTAGTGCCATGTCCATTAGTCGCTTATGCATCGCATAAACTTGACGTACAATTTCAATCGCTGGATGCCGAATGAGCTGACTCAAGCAATAAGGATAGATGTTTTCGAGCCTGCTCTAACCTGCTCGAATATCAAAGTAAGGAGAAAATTCTGGACCGAATCGTCATTTGTGACGAAAACTGGATTAACTTCAAGAACACAGGCGGAAAAGTGGGCTGGTCTGCGCCCTGTGCATCCCGTCGGTAGCGTCGTAAAGTGCAGTTTGATTAACAAAAAGATCATGCTTTGTATATGATGGAATTGCAGTGGTATTAGTTTTCAGAAAAAAGTAAAACCCTCGACAGTAAGATGTACAGCGAGGTGCTACTCGGTGTTGACGTTGCTATCAAGGAAAAACATCTAGAGTTCCGGTGCAAAAAGCTAATGCACCATCAAGATAATGCACGATCACACGCGTCTGCATTCACCGGCTGGACGCAGAACGGCCTCCAATGAGATCTTTTGGCCACACTTACAATATAGCCCCGACATCTCTCCTACGGACTTCTAACCTTTTTTCACATCTGCAGCTACATTTTGCTGTTGCTATCTTTCATTTTGCACAGGGAGTCCAAAATGAGTTTGTTCTGTGTTTGGACTCGCGGCTAACAAGTTTCTAGGCCGAAGGCTTTGAGAAACTACGAAAACGTTGGCAGAAAATCATAGATTTGGCTGCTGATTACTACCCGCACTAAAGATACTGTTTTCATGTTTTTTATTATTATTAAGAACGTCTTTTGGCGAAAACTTCTTTGCAACCAGATAGATGCATTCATGCGGATTCTTCAAAATTTAATTTGTTTAAGAAACGCGGGTAGCCTATTTCGTGGCAACAAGTGATTCAGACATTTAATGTGAAACTCCGCCAAATCCTGTTTCGAGATTAATAGCCCATTCGGACTAACGCTCTTTAGGGCTAATAAAAAAGGGAAAAGGAGTAACCTAGGAGATAATTAGCAGAATATACCATTAACAATTTACTTATCTTTTTTTAATAATTTGAAGATTTGAAGAAAAAATTTAAAAATTCATTTGGTTTTTGTAAATTAAGTTAGCATCCAAAAGAAAAACATGTTTCACAATGAGAACAAAACTTTTTTTTGTTCATATTAATTTTATATTTCAATAGGAATCAACGAAAAACAGAAGAATAATAACTGTACACTTAATATAGATTTGAGATTTAACAATTTATTTTTAATGGATAGTTTAACGATATCTTAAATGCACATACACTGGTGTGCAAAAATTAAGGACGAAGTCGAAAAATTAGCATATCAGCTGAACGAAGAGGCAGAGCGGACAGAAAGACCAATCAGGAGATTAAGTAAGGTGATGTACGGTAGCACATGCACAGATATGCAGGTAGACGTAATGGGGGAGTGTCTGAGTAGTATAAAGCATGTTGTCGGTGTAAGATCAGTATTTCTGGCAAAGAGATTGCACGCCGTATAGCAGTTAAAATCATACCGAGTTGCTGCCACAGCGAGAAATGGAGAATAAATCAATATGGTAGACGACACCTGGATGCTTTTACCCGAGGTCGAATCATTGGGAAGTTGGAGGAAGGCCGCAGTGTGACAAGTGTGGCTGCAGAGTTTGGAATTGCTCACAGCATCGTTTCACGACTTTGGAGACAATTTCTAACTACAGGAACAGCTATCCGGGGGTTTAGTAGTGGTCGTCCACGAGGAACCACATCCGCAGATGACCGGTATATTGCCTTACAGGCCAGAAGAAACAGGCAGCAGACAGCGGGAGAAATCGCTAGACACACGACACAGGCGACTGGACGACCGATATCGCGTTTTACCGTGGCCCGAAGACTGCACGGTGGTGGTCTGTTTGCACGACGCCCTGTACGGTGTGTACCTCTAACGCCTGCCCATCGGAGAACGCGTTCTCTGTGGTGCCGGGAACACCGGAATTGGAGAGACAATGAATGGGGACGAGTACTCTTTACAGATGAGAGTAGATTCAGTCTGAATAGCGATTCTCATTGCATACGCATCTGGAGAGAGCGGAGAAGCCGCAATCATCCCTCGAACATCATTGAAAGAGACAGGTATGGAGGTGGCGGTGTCCTCGTTTGGGGAGGCATCATGCTTGGTAGTCGTACAGACCTTCACATCTTCGACGCAGGTTCAGTCAACGGGACCCGTTATTGTAACGAGAATCTTCTTCCATATGTGCGTCTTTTTAGAGGCGCTATGGGTCCGCAGTTCCTTTTCATGGACGACAATGCACCATGTCATCGCACAGTAGCTGCCGAACAGCTCTTAGAGGGTGAGGATATTGAACGTATGGATTGGCCGGCACGATCTCCGGATCTAAATTCCATCGAGCATGTATGGGATTTTCTAGGCAGACGCTTGGCAGTTCGTACCTTACCACCAGTAACGATTCCGGAGCTTCGATTGGCGCTGCAAGACGAATGGGTAGCAATGCCTCAACAACTCATTGGCACCCTCATTCTCAGCATGGGCAGACGCTGTGAAACCTGCCTAGCAGTCAGGGTAGATCATATCCCCTATTAAAGACCGGATGCTTCTTGCTATACACCCATCACAGGGATGTTTCGGCCTTCAGTCGCATTGCGCTCCACGCTACTTTTTCAATAAAGCTTCTTTTTATCCCTCTGATTTCTCTTTTAGTAAGTGTTCCTTACATTACTCATGTCCTTACGTATTGGGGATCTTACGCTATTAAATGTGCTGATTTGGAAAGCTTTTGTACAAAGTTATATTGAAAAAACCGTCTCGTCCTTAATTTTTGCACGCCAGTGTAATTCAGATTGTGTACGATTTCATTACGTATTGTTGTGTATAAAAACCATTTCTAATTATTATGACAATATCTGCTATCACTGCTGTGATCTAACGAATTTTCTTCTCCTTATTGAATTCTTGTGGATATTTTGCTTTATTCTGATGGTCTGTGACAGTAAGTTTTCCATTGTTCCACAATAAACAAATTTAACCTTAAAAATTGTAGGGTTTATATTTATTTTAACTAACATTTATTTTAAGTTTAAACTATCTTTCCTGTCAAGCCTTACCTTCCCCTGGAACTGCCAATGCCAGAATATGTAAATTTGAGTAGAACGCGCAAGCATTCAAATTATCAGCGGAAGTAGTATGATTTAAATAGAAGGAAACAAGTTCGGTGAGAGAGAGTTATTCTTACTTCGCGAGCGCGGAGGTAGAAATCGAGAATTAAAGAACCCCGCGTTGCGGCCTATGTGCTTGGCGGGAAGTAGTTGCAATTGTTCCAGTGAGCTTCAAGTCTGCTGAATTAGCTGCGGTATTTGTAAAACGCAGTGAGTTAGTTATTTTAGAGAGCCTCGTAGTTAGAATATTGTCTTTACTTTCTTTTCAGGTTTTTATTTTTATTTGACTGCCTAGTTGGCACAGTTGTAAGCGTCAAGAGGACGCAATTGTAATTTAGTACGTTGAATAAAAAGGGACTTAAACCCTTTATAAGACTCTGTGGTTTATACAAGCTTACACAGTCACCTCTAGGTTGCGTGCTAATTAGAGGCGCGCAACGTTATATTGGCGCCCGAACACTTATCGAACTGAAATGGCCGAAAACTGGATGGAAGCCGCTGGACAACACCAAGAAATGACAACGCAGTTAGAAGGATTTGGATACCTGGTCCAGACTTTGAGAGCATCAATCAAGCCAAACGTCTATTTCGACGGAAAAAATTCGGTGTCCGTATTTTTAGAAGGTATAGAAAACCACTTTCAGCTCTATCCTGTGCCTGAAAGACAAAAAGTTGCTATTGCCACATCAGCACTAAGAGGACAGGCCGCGCTATGGTGGAAAAATATAGGCAAATTTCTTCTAGGTGAATTTGGAAGCCCGACGTATACATTTGAAAATTTCAAAAAATCGTTAGTAAAGGCCTTCCCCATAGTGAAAGATCGCGCACGGCTGGAAGCCGAGCTATATAGTTTCTATAAACGGGATACAGCACAATTGACGGACTTTATTTTACGAAAAATCAAACTAACGGATATGTTGTATGGGAAAAAACCCGATGCGGAAATAATTGAAATAATATTACCAAGATTGTTACCCGCTGTTCAAGACTACTTTGAAATTAGAAACCCAAGAACATTGCAAGAACCCTTCGAAGCGGTGAAGTTTCAAAATCGCAGAATCGCGGAAAGAGCGAGAGGGGAAACATATTCTCAACATACCCGAAGGAAGGAGGAAACCAGAAATGGAAATCGCTCATATGGGGGAAAGAAATATCAAGCTAACGCATCGAAACTCGAAGGTCAAGGCCCAAAAAGAAAATTTGAAAATAAGCATCCGTGTACCCAGAAGACACAGATTGAAAGGAAAGCTTTAAACGACTAGAGGGGCCTGTGAAAGGGAGGGTCCAGACCCCGGAAGTTTTAGAAAAACCCTCAAATAGACATCTAAATACAGTCATCGTAAAAAACTCACAGCTACCAATTATACAAGTCCTGGTTGGCGATGTACCAGTAGAAGCCATCATCGATACAGGGGCAGAAGGAAATTTCATGAGTGAAAAGTTCTTCAAAAAGAATTTTTATAGGATACGACTCTTTAAAACCAGAAATACGGAAATTATAGCGGCGCAAGGAAAAACATGTCACTGCATCGGGAAAGTATCATTAAACATACAGGTAAAAGAGGAAAATCTCAAAGTATTAATTTTTGTGGTGAAACACCTCCAACACTCTCTTATTTTAGGTATGGACTTTTTAAGGGCCGCGAGGGCCAAATTAAATTTTCAAGATAGTTCCGTGGTGCTGGAGATGGACCAGAGGGTGGTGGAACCGGTGGAGACACCTGAATTGGACCTTAGCCATTTGAATGACCAGGAAAGTAAAGCAATACAGCAAGTGGTGAGTAATTTTTCTCATTTGTTTTCAGAAAAACCGAGAAACTGTCAGATCGTGACTCACAAGATTCAATTAAATGCCGAAAAACCTTGTAGGACTAAACCTTACCGCTATGACAAACAAAAAGACGTAATCATCGAAGAACATATTCAGGAGATGTTAAAGAATAAAATAATAACGCCCATAAATAGTGAATACGCGAGTCCAGTCGTACTATGTAGGAAAAAGAACGAGTTTCCTCCTTCGGATAAAAGGGCTTGGAGGTTTGCTATCGATTATAGAAAACTAAATAGCATAACTAAATTCCCAGTTTACCCTTTGCCGGTTATAGACGAGATCATTAGACAGATCAAATCGACGAGATATATGTCTACTTTGGACTTGACGTCTGGCTACTATCAAATAGCTATGAGACCCGAAGATATACATAAAACCGCGTTTATAACAAAATCGGGCACTTATGCATTTTTACGCATGCCTTTTGGGTTGTGTGGGGCCCCATCAACATTCCAGAGAGCTATGGACATTGTTCTAAAGCCTGTCCTAGGAAAATCAACTTTAATTTATCTAGATGATATAATTATAACGAGTAGTACGTTGGAACAACACATTAGTGACCTCGAACAAGTTTTTAAATTATTAAAAGAGGCCGGTCTTACAATTAACGCCTCAAAATGCAAGTTCGCAACTAAAGAACTTAAATATCTCGGTTATAAAATTTCGCAAAAGGGTATAGAAACGCAAGATTCAAAAATAAAAGCTATTAAGAATTTCCCACCGCCAAAAAACTTTCGTCTTTCCTTGGACTATGTTCTTACTATCGATCTTTCATAAAAGATTTCGCTAATATTGTTGAACCACTCTTAGTAATCAAAAGAAAAAAGAGTAAATTTACGTGGACAGCTGAAGCTAACACGGCTTTTGAAAGATTAAAAGAAGCGCTTATTAATGCCCCTGTTTTAAAATTCCCTGAGGGGGATGAAAACCTGGAAATTGCGGCAGATGCATCAGACTATGCGGTGGGTGCGGTTCTTATGCAAAATAACCATCCGCTGGCATTTTTTAGTAAAACATTGAATCAAACACAAAGGAATTATACAGCTACAGAAAGAGAAACATTAGCCGTATTAATGGCTGTACACAAATTTCGAGTTTATTTCGGCAAATCGCCAGTAGCAGTCTTTTCGGATCATGCGGCTGTTGGTAGACTTTACTCGGGATAAAAACCTAACGCCCAGGTTAATAAGATGGGCTTTAAAACTCCAAGAATATAATATCACAATAAAATATAAACCGGGTAAGGAAAACAATGTAGCTGACGCACTTTCTCGTATAAAACTGGACGATGAAGGTAATGAACTTAAATGCGCTGTGTCGACTTCAAAAATTTTAGATTCTAGAGATACGGTTATTACTGAACTGAAAGCTGATCCTGAATTTGGAAATGTCTATGCTTATTTGAAAGACCCCGAAAGCTTTGAGCACACAGATATCGATGCGATAAGAAATAGAGCAAAAAACTATGAAATAATAGATAATTTATTATTCTATACGAAAACAACGAACGAAAATCTTGAGTATAAGCCAGTCATCCCAGCCTCGCTTCGATTAAGCATTTTGAAGGAGTTGCACGAAAAAAAAACAGCGGGCCACCTCGGGGTCAGAAAGACTTTAAAAAGGGTACGCGAGGCGGTATATTTCCCGCAATTATACAAAATAGTAACGGCGTATGTCAGGTCCTGCAATCAATGTCAGTTAATAAATGATATTAATTACAGCCCGGCCGGGTACTTAAATAGCATTCGCGCTACATTTCCGAATGAAATTTTAGGCATAGATCTCCTTGGTCCCTTCCCCCAGAGCGAGTTAAATAAAAATCGTTTTCTTTTAGTAATAGTAGATCATTTTTCAAAATGGATAGAAATTGTTCCACTTAAACGCGCGTCAGCCAAAACAGTCACAGATGCATTCTTACACAGATACATTTTAAAATACGGTGCACCGATAAAAGTCATTAGTGATAACGGAAAACAATTCATTAGTCAAATATTTGAAAACATATGCAATGGACTTGATATACGCCATATCAAAATGGTTCCGTATAGACCACAGGCTAACATAGCAGAAAGAGTTAATAAAAACATTGTAAAAATAATTCGCAGTTACGTTAGCACACATCACAAGCGCTGGGATGGCTACATAAATGAATTAGCTTATGCTTTAAGAACGGCACATCATGATACTACGGGAAAAACTCCAGCAGAATTATTTTTAGGCAGAAAGTTAATTACGCCTTTAGATAAATTATTCTTTGTGCAACAAAGAGAGCAGGAATTTAGACAAAAGGACGTGCAAAAACTAATTGATCAGGCGCTTAAAACCTCGGATACGGCAAGAAATAGACAAAAGTTATATTACGATAGAAAACGCCGTGAAGCAGATTTTAAAGTTGGGGATAAAGTATTGAAACGGAAATTTTCTTTATCAAGTGCCCCAGACAATTTTATGGCAAAGCTAGCTCCAAAGTTTGAAGGCCCCTATGTAATTCAGGAAATCAAAGGAGTAGTCTTATATCTTAAAAACGAGAGAGGGGAAATCTGTAAAGCAAGTCCCGACCAGGTGAAAAAATACTATAATCCCAATGATTTTGAAATCCTTAAAAGTTTCCTGCAGGACTCAAGTCTAAACGAAATAGAAGGGCCAGAGACTGCAACAACTATTCCACCACCCAAGAAACGGAGAACTGAAGAGAGACCTAGCACTTCTACAACCCGGACGTCGGTATCAAAAAGAAAAAAGGATTTTCAAACTCCGGCGTTTAAGAAAAACAAAAACACAGATGAACCGGGTAAAGAAACCGTGGTAAAGACGAAAACACCACCTACAAAGGATGGCAGGAGAAATTACACATCAAGGAGAACGCGCACACGGCCACAGAGTCAGGTGCCAGCAAGGCCACCGTTCCGGAAACTGAAACGCCAACAGGAGGCACAGAAGTACGAGGAACAGAAGAAATTCAAGGACTCCAGACCGGAGGACATCAGGACCAGCCGTCCCAGGCACAAACGCAAAGGCCAACAACCAGACGATTACTCCGTCAAGAGGCCAGCATGTAGAGGACGCAAAAGAAAGATCAACGGGGACGACACGCGGAGATCAATAAGGAGAAGATTGACATCCATGACACCTCTAACTTGGGATCAATTTTGTCAAAAACGGATGACGGAGTTTCAAGCATCGAAAACTCAAAGATAAGTTAAAACCTTCTATAAATTTTTTTTCTCTTTTGTTCCGAAATGTTATGCATAAGTACGAAGTTCTATGTTTTGACGAAAGTCAATATGTCTCGGTTGAGACTTAGTTTTGTTTTACTTTATTTAGCTAAGGCAAAAGTATTATTTTCTTTAAGTGTAAAAGCTAAAAACAAGCATTTTCTGTTGGTCGAAAGACTAATTCTGTTATGTTAAAGCCAAAATTTGGCCGGAGATAAAAATAACTTCGTATTCTTGTACTAATAAGAATTTTAGTTCCAGTGTCGCCAGCTTGGCGAAGAATGAGTAAAGTAAAAATTTATTTTCTCTTATTCATTTTATGGTAAATTGTAAAAACCATATGTATTAAACTTTTGTAAATGTATGTAAATACTTGCATGTTATGTAAAAGTAGAATTTAGTCTAGAAGCATAAAATTGTAGATGCTAAAAGTGAATGCTTAAAAGCAATGAAGTCAAAATTTAAGTATTAAACTGTAAAGTCATGCTTTAGAGCGAAAGCCTGCATGTTTAAAGATGAATGAGGGGGAAGTTAGAATGAATGTGTTTTGTAGGGTTCTCCACCTACATTTGAATTTTTAAGAATATTAAAGTAGCTCATTGAGTTGTAGAATGTCGAGTAAGGTGTGTCTATTTGGTTGTTGAATTCTAACAAATCATGGTGGTTAGGGGAAGTGTTGTAAGACTAAAACACGAATATTCCCGTTTGACACCACACATGGTGGAGAGCCAGGGTAAAGTTAAATTAATGCTTGAAAAATTGAATGAATGTCAAGTAAGCAATAACTAAGAAAAACGAAACGTTAAAAACAAAAATTTATTGTGTCAAGAAAGTGTAAATTATAATGTATGTAGAAAGATACTGATACTTATTCCTTCCAGATGCTGGAAGGAAAGACCAAGATTGATTGATGAAGTCCAGGAAAAGTTGCTGTAAGAAGAAAGCTTTGTAACGACTAACAGAATTTTAATTGTTACATAAGATTTTTTTTGTGTAAACGAGGCTTTCGCCAGTTAGTTCAGAATTAGATAAACTTACAACAGGTCGTTTGTAGGACCTGCTTCCAAGTTTTCCAAATTCTGGCAGCGGCAAATGTAGGGTTTATATTTATTTTAACTAACATTTATTTTAAGTTTAAACTATCTTTCCTGTCAAGCCTTACCTTCCCCTGGAACTGCCAATGCCAGAATATGTAAATTTGAGTAGAACGCGCAAGCATTCAAATTATCAGCGGAAGTAGTATGATTTAAATAGAAGGAAACAAGTTCGGTGAGAGAGAGTTATTCTTACTTCGCGAGCGCGGAGGTAGAAATCGAGAATTAAAGAACCCCGCGTTGCGGCCTATGTGCTTGGCGGGAAGTAGTTGCAATTGTTCCAGTGAGCTTCAAGTCTGCTGAATTAGCTGCGGTATTTGTAAAACGCGGTGAGTTAGTTATTTTAGAGAGCCTCGTAGTTAGAATATTGTCTTTACTTTCTTTTCAGGTTTTTATTTTTATTTGACTGCCTAGTTGGCACAGTTGTAAGCGTCAAGAGGACGCAATTGTAATTTAGTACGTTGAATAAAAAGGGACTTAAACCCTTTATAAGACTCTGTGGTTTATACAAGCTTACATAGTCACCTCTAGGTTGCGTGCTAATTAGAGGCGCGCAACGTTATAAAATAAAGGCTTGTTTAATGAGGAGTTCACTGTATTTAGTGTGACGATTCATGTAAAACGTTACTTTGTCGATTTTAGCAATTGATGCACCAATATTATATTAGCACTTTCAACTGCACAGCAGGGATTTCTTCTTTCGTATTACGGGGAAGGGGTGAATGTACATCTAGACACAACTGAACTTCATCCGGTGATTAGATGTAAGATAACGAGGATAGAATTTTAGATCTATAACTTACAAAGTTCTCAGAGTAATAAAAATAATAATGATAATAACTTGAAAGAATTCATATTTTAAACGTAACTCATAGCGGTTGTTAAGGATTTTTATGCTCTCGCTGACTTCGCAGTTTACAAATCCGCTCTGGATTCAATCCTCCTGAAGCAACTTTTTTATCTTTTTAACTTATTACTAAAACTTATTACTTTATTACTAAACACCAGTTTCTTTGCACTTGCGTCACATAAAATTCAGCATACTTTTGTATTTAAAATAAACATATTTTTAGAATTCTCGATTTAAAGTTACGTGTTGTCACACATTTTTTTCTATTCCTTTCAGTCTTTTCTCAGGTTATCATATCAATAATTGATTTTCTGCCTCAATTATCTAATAAGATTACTTCCACAATTTTTTAAAATTATTATTACTAGCTTTTTCCCTTTATATATTAAACACCATTTTCTTCACACTTATGACATTTAAAATTTAGTAGCAAAATAACAAAGTATTTAAAAACAGCGTATCTTTAGAATTCCGGATAGAGCGTTAAGTACTACCATACACTTTTTTATATTCGCTAAATTATTTCTCTAAAAATAACATATAGCGATAACACTTTTCGGTAACATTATTTTATTTGAAAAGTGATAAGGACAAAATAGAAAGGATCCAACTAGCACATCTGGTGCTACTCGAAGGGTATAAATAAAGTAGTCGGAAGCCAAATTATACTCTGAGATCTTAAGAAATCTTTATCTGAAAAGTGTACCCTAAAAATTTCAGGGATGATGGGGCCCCGATTCGTCCGAGTCCGCGGACTAATAAGCCTTTACTGTCTTTCTGTTTTTAATTAATATATACTGCAGAGTGATGAGATTTACCGCACTCTAGTTTAAAAAAATATTGTTTTCATTCTCTCCATTTCAGCTTTCAGAATGATACAAAATTCATTCAAATTTTTATTATATCGCCCAAACTATTTCAATAACACTTTTCAGAATATTTTTCCGAAGTAGCTGAAAGTTCTAACAATGTAAATACGGATGTGTAACCCAAAAGGAGATGCCTTCACCATTAGCCAAGAGATCGAAGACTGTTGAATACTGGTAGTTCGTTCTGAGTTTCAAACCTAGGCGAACAGGCTGGGTGCATGGTTGGTTTTCATGGTTTTCCTCGTGTGTAACGTGAATACTAGCCAGTTCTGTCTGAAAGACGTCTACCAAGGCATCCCTCCTATTAGGCAGACAGCTTTCGTGTGCTTTGCTATATTCAAATAACCATTTAACCAGAGGGGGGGGATTTTAAGTAAATACAAAAGTCGGTGAGTTTTTAATGTTTATTTATTTTGTTGAATCAAAAGTTATAACAATTACACTTTAAATCCTTAAACATATTGAAATAGAAACAAGTTACAGTTGGAAGATAAAATATTAATTTAAAAATTAAAATTAAACTAAAGAGCAATTTTAGCTTAATTTTAATTAAGCTAAAATAGATCTTGAACTAAACCATAGATCTTGAATAAAATGCTATTGATTCCTAAGTCTACCAGATGTAGGTTCTTCTTCAAAACGGGAGACTTTGCAATTGTTTTCCTTCTAATGAAGAAAGATTCCTATCGAGATAGTGCCTATCGTTGGCAAGAGCCTTGGGCCCTACACATGTGACATTACAATCTTGCTCAGTTCTGCCCCCAATTCTGAAGGCGATCACCCCGCGGTACACCTCGAGGGACGCCCAGCCCTCTTTTCCCTAATACCAGCCTCTCGAGAGGACTTTCGGCTTGCCACGTGCCGCACAGACACTATACATTTGCAAACATCCATACCTTCTCTAGGATTCGAACCCAGGCCTTTCGGTACGGTAGTCAGAGTCACTAACCACTATCCCAGTTGGACAACACTGCGACGTCTGATCATGTCCTAGCATGATCATAGATAAGCTTCTCATTATGATCTTGTGCGTCTTTAGTAGTAATTTGCGAAAGTACTTGGTGATTCCTCTTCAGTAATGATGTGATGAGAGTCACAAAATCAACTGTAAAATTGCATTCTTGATAAAAACTATGGCAGTTGTAATATTAGTGAGATATTTTATACAACTATTATTAAATATTTCCAATTTTTGTGTTGGTATTATCTCATTAGCAACCGAATGAATAACACTGCTGAGCACTTAGAAGTTCGAATTCTGGTGAACGGCCTGGCTGCAGGGGTGTTTCCAAGGGTTTTCTTATGTTTAACCTAAATAAGAGACGATTCCCTTAAAAAGTAACCTAGGTCTAACATCTGTTAAATAGGAAATCTTGCGTGCTTTGACATATTTAAATTAAACAAATAAACTGTGGTCGAATATTACTGACATCTTTTTTTCGATTGCTATCGAATAATTCTTGTTCACTACGATAAGTGAAAGAGAGAAAAAATATATCTACTATATAGACCACATTCTTACATTTATTTAATAAATGCATCGGTCTGCATCAATAGATTTTCTTTAAAACAGGCTTTTCAAAGCCATTGCTTCCCTTCTATAATTCCGATCGTAGCGCGTGTTACCAACACCGCGGCGCAATTATTTTCTTCACTTCATTTCAAACTGTAGTTTAGTCAACCTTCGATCATGCGGATCATAAAAAGAAATGCCCTAAGCAGAAATTAAGAGGAAGTAAAAAACTAATCGACTCGAACATCTGCCGCAGCGGTTTACCAGGCAAGTCAGACAGACGAAGATGAAGTTCCCATTTTAAAGTACCAGGCTTTAACATGGTGTCTTTGGACTCAATGCAAAACTCTCGGACCACAGTACAACTGTGCACAACTGCACTAAATTATCCAATGTTTATTACTAGGTGGTGGAGTGCCATATGGGAGTTGCACCTGCTAGCAAAGTGCAGCTTGGGAGTAGTGCATTTACTTTTCTCTGCAGCTAATTCCAGGCTGCGAGACCAAGCTGCTTCTTGGTACTACAAATAGCCACGTTGCTATCGCTGTATTACTTCTGTTCCAGAAAAACCAGTACTAGCTTTACTGTAGGTTGCACGGAACAAAAAACCACCTTACCTTTATTTCTTTTGTTTTACTTACATCATATTAAGTTTAATAAATGTCCTGTTTGTTTTATAGAGCTTCGTTCCCTATTCAGTCTAGATTTACAAGCCACCACTAAGCAAATACGGAGAATTTCTCTACCAGTTAGTTAAGACTCTAAGCGAAATAAAACTAAGCCGATTTTTAATTTTACTGACAAATTTATCATTTTTTAATGTTAATTATTATTGATATTAGAATTATGATTGTAAGTAAAAGAAAAGTATTTTTAACGTAATGTATCACATGCCTCGGTATAAAATAATCCTTTGTGAGCCGCTTAATAATTAGTTTTATTAATTTATTGAGCCTAAGGTTTCTGTAAAAAACAACTAGTTGAAAATTATGATGAAAGAAAATTGCATTTTATATTCTTTAGTTTCGTAATTTTTATAAAGAAACTCTTTTTATGTATTTATTTTGATATCCAGGGAAATTTAGTTTTTGCTCATTAATAAATTTTAAAAAAATCTATGCTTAAATATTAAAGTTATGAAGAAGTCAGCTTTAAAAAAATTCCTTTCAATTTTTTTTATCTATCCCTTTTAGAACTTTGTTTATAATTTTTCTTCGTCCAGTAATGAAGAATTAAAAAATAAAGTAGACACTAAAGTACTTAAGGAATCATTTTAGTAGTCTTCGAAGTACTTTGAAATAAAATACTGATCAAAATAATTAACAGTAGTTCACTATGCAATATATTCAATGCATTCCAGAATAATGTAATAAATAATGGAATAATATAATAATTTCAGAATAAATCCAGGAACGAACAATTTTCATAGTTACATTGTCAGTTCAAGATATAAAGATATAAAAACTTTTGATGAAGAAAAAGCTTTTACTTTTGTAGAGATTGCTATTCATTTCTGATGCAAGAAACATGAAAATCAGCCGTGCTTTCGGCGGAATTAGAACCACGAATCTTTCCTTTACGTCCCTATTTCAATCACGAGGAATACAATAATTCATTATATTCTTCCACTTAAAAGGGGGACTGGGATAATGCATGAAACCCAGTCGATCCCACGTGATGACGAATTATCGTCCACCGCATTTTTGGTTCGGGCGCCGATGTAAAGATTACTGGCTTTTCTATTCTGAAAACGTGGAAAACCAGTTCTGCTCTAACAAGAATCTTGACCATGGATGTTCCAGTCTCTAACTAGACATGTTACCAGTTACATCACAAGAGCACGCATCGGACTATCGATAAATCCTTATACCTTGACGTTCAATTAAATGGGGAAAACCACACTTCATTTTATTTTGTTTTTTTAGACAAATATAATAGAGAATAAGTGAATCCTTGCTTTAATCATTATCAAAAGTGTAGAAGAATTTTTCGAAATGATAATTAATATAAATAATTTTAGTAAAACTATAAAAAGCCATGAAATTCCATTAAATTATCCTAATTACGCAGCCATATTGACAGTGCAGAATAAAATAAGAATTTCGAAATGAATTCTGGTTTTGTTATTAACAATTCAGTTGAATTAAAACATCGTAAGCGTTAAATAGATTTTTCATGCAGCAAAACTACTGTACGCTGTGAAGATAAAAGTCCTTAAGTTCCTTTATTTTCGCAAACATTTATCGTTGACATGCATTTCCAAGTGTTTTAAATGACCCAAATAATAAGGTTTGAAAGTTTATAAATTTTAAAAATCAGTTTTGTAAAAATTAGAAAATGGAGCTTTTTATACTCCCCGCGGTTATTATAATTAGTGAAAGCTTATACTTGTCATAAAAATAAAAAGTAAAATGTTTGATTGCTGTATGATAAAAGTTAACAGAGATATTTAAATTGAAATCTGGTGTGTTTAAGTTTTTTTTTTTTTTTTTTCATTTGATATGATGGAAGCATTTTTACACAAATAATTTTAAAGTTTTGAAATACCAAAAATACATTAATAATACATACACATGCAGGTTTATTACTTTAGGACTATAATGCAATAGTCATACAGAAAGTCACTGGACTGCAAATAATTTTCATTTTTAATTTATACAAATATTATTACGAGTTAGCTATGTGCCAATACTTGAAGCTCGCTACTACTTTTTACAACATGACTTGAGTAAAGTTCTGTGAATAAGTCTCCGTTTTGGAAGAAAGTCCATTGGTCACATATTTTCACGATACTCTTCACGTCAGTGCTCATCATTTAATCTCTTAACATGAGACTTTTTATTAAATTGATATCTAATCTTTAGTTGTACTTAAATTTATATATTTATCTTTTTAATTTGTGTCCGTTCCTGCATGAATTTTCAGAAAGCATGATTTAAAATTTTCAAATTAAATATCTTGGTCAATTTTCTTCGTATGAGAGTTTTCTTTATTTCTTTAGATTGAGTATAAACATTTGATACATAAATTATAAAGACTAGAATACCGTATAATAAGTTAGGGACCTAAATTTTTACAAAATTGAATTTTAAATTTAGAAATGCCACAAACTGAATATTTGCATTAATTAAAAGGTTTTTGTAAGTGGAAGTATATGTCTACAACCAGTGGTTGCGAAAATAAATGTTACTTAAGGACTTTTATGAACACGCTGTATAGTTCAATAAAAATATATTATTAAGTACATATTAGGGTAACAATGTTATTTTTGCCTGCATATAATCTGTTCACCGCAAAGCGAACTGCTATTGATCAATAGTGTTATCCACTATTGATCACTGGTGAACTGGTGGTCACTGGTGAACTTTCAGCATCACCAATGGACGAGGTGAAGCTTCAAACATCACCAGTATCACGAAAAGGAATAATATAAAGAAATACTAGTGAAACTGAGCTACTGGTAGAGATTGAGAGCGTAGAACGACAACTTGTATTTTGTAGCATGCACGCATCAACTTTGCATTAACATTGAAAAAAAAAATGATCAGAGTTCCTTATTATTATGAATTTCTATTAGATGAGAAACAAATATTTGGATTAACATAATACATTTTGGTAATAATTTGACTAGAGCGTTTAGATTAGGCGTTAGCATTTTATTTCCAGTTGATGGTTAATTACCAAAATATATAGTGATACAAATAAATAAAAACAAACATATGCAAAAGCGCAAATAAATATTTAAATATGGAGGATGTTTATACATTTTTAGAACGATTTCGGGACCGCTTAATTAATGTTTAGAAGGTAAAGAGTATTTGTTTTAAATGTCCGATCAGATACTTTTGTCTGGACTACTAAGCCTGCATCGTGATCTCCGTTATAGAAGGTCTCATCGTCAAATTTCTGGGGACATTGATTTCCATTCCTCTTACACTACTTTCCAGAATCCATCAATTGTGGTGGGTTAGCGTAGTGGGTAAACGTTTTCCAAGAGACCAAAATGCAATAGTCAATATATTAAACATCAGGGTAATTCCCAGGAATACATTGAAAAGGTAATATAGACAACACCTGTATTTTCAATGAATACAATGGTAGTTTTCGAAGTATAACTTGTTGCTTTGTCTTGATGAAGTTTCACACTTCGAAAGTCACTAGGATTAAGAAATGGAATTTTTTCTGTAAATATCGGAAGTAAAATTTCTCTTGATAGTACGCTAACTTGATTTTGACACTTTTTTTCGCTCTTCTTATTTTTAATATTCCATTGTAAGAGAATACTGCGACAATCAAAAACCCTTTACTGAAGCTTTCTTCGCTATTGATGGAAACAAGTTTGCACATATTTTTCTCTTCGTTTTTGATAAGTAACTGCGGTTTCAGTAATAAATAGCTTCTTTTTCCATAATAAATTACTGTTTTCCATTTATATCCTACTAAATAGTTTCCATACACAGGGTTCTTCAAATTGCTCTGCATAGAGCCACATCGGTGAAAGCTGCTGAACATCATGTATTTTGGCTTTTTTAAGTCATAAATCCTGATTTATTGTTTTATTTATTGTTGATACGGATGTATTTTAAGACTGCAGTTAATTTCTGCATCTGTTGATTTTTCTCTTGTTACCAACGACTTCACTTTACTAACATTAGAAACAGTATCTACCTTTTTTGAGTATTCTTATGGAATCTTATTTCCATGGAGAAGTAATGCTGAAGATCTTCCACTTTCAGTTAATAAAGTTGCTTATTTACCGCTTAAAAATTTGACAACGTTTCTGGATTATGGAACAGGAGTACTTTTCTTCGGAAAGCGCAAAAACATATCCCTCAAAACCATAGATTGTTTATACCAGAAATTTTGAGAAAAAAATAAGTTTCAAAGTAGTATACGAAGTTTCTCATTTGAAATAATATACTGCTGCCAGAAAGTTTTATTCTAAAATATTTTTTAAAATTCTTTATCGATATCCTTCTAAAAATGTTTAAATACCCTCTGTACATATATATATACATATACATGTTGATTGTTAAGATGAGAGAATGTCTTGACATTCTAAAATCCAGTGGCAATTTTTTTAGTCCAAGGACTTTTTTCCTGAAGGACTATTGTTTCCGTTTTGGAATTTTGTGTTGAATCTTTATAAACGGCGAATCTGCTTTCAGACTGTTTACATCATATGTTAGAGTCCTGCATTATATTTGAAGATATTAAATAATGAAAAATATGCATAAGTGTATGTATATTTCTCGCATTGTGATAAAAAACAGTACATAGAGCCATCGAATTTTGAATAACGTAATCCTCCTACCAATATGGGCATGTGAAAGACCAAATTTGAAATTTGGAATTTGTTTTATTATCGATTTCATATTTTGTAAAACTTTAACGAATTTTTGACTAACAAACTCAAGGATTTCAAAGCGAGCAATGGCAACACTCTACGGGGGGGGACTTTTTATTTTCCAGGTCGCGAAACTGTGTATCGGAAATTCTAAAGATATGCTCATTTTAAAATTATTTTGCGACATTGCTACTGAACTGAATTTTATGGTTTAAGTGCAAAGAGTATGATATTTAATAAATAAAGGTTACACACAAAACGTTAAAAAAACGCCCCTTTGGACGTAATTTAAAATCTGGAAACCTTTCAGATTTTTGTTTGTTTCCTTGTCCATGAATTTCATTGAAGAATGGTTGCCAGCGCCTCAAGGAGGTTGGACTTCAACTAACACCAAAGTTTTGAGGGAAAACACCCCATGGTGTGGTCCGAGGGTCTCCCCCCTCTTTCCCTCACCTCAAAGTACACGAGAGGACTTTCGGCTCGCTATGTATTTAGAATGCTCCCATGCCGCAAAGACACTGTACTTTTACAAACATCCATGACTTCTCCGGGATTCGAACCTGGGCCTTTCGGTACCACAGTAGGCTCTTCTACCACTCTACCGTCTGGACAGTAGTTGGCAGTTTTTAGAATACGTTTTAGAAAGAATGAATCTATTATTAGCCATTAGTAATGTAGAAAAGTTTAGATTATTCTTATTAAACTCTTCCAATTTGAAATTAATTTTGACATTACTGAAATCAAGATAGATTTTTGCGAATTGCGAAACCTTATTTTAAATCTCCTAATTTTAAACAAAATTTTTATTTTTGCTTCTGACAACAATAGGATTACTAGATTAATGAAAATATTGTCTTCTTTATTTTCACCTGATATAACCATTTAAAAATTAATTTTATTTTTTTGCTTTGAATGCGGATTTATTAATCTCTGAAACAGAAATTATTTGAAACTCTCAAAAAAGAGCTATTTTTTTTTTTTTTTTTTTTTTTTTTTCAATTTAGAAGTTTCCGTCAACTCCCAAATAACAATTAGAAGTCGTTGCCAGCTGACAATGCCCAACATCTTTCTTGTATCTTTTGCTTTATTAAATTGCATTATTCATTTGTGTAAAAACGTAGATCATACAGAAAATAAATTTGTAACAATATTTTAATTTGAATAACTATTGAAACTAACACTGTTCGTTACTCTGAGCCTCGTGACATATTTTCACTGGACTTCATATTTCATTACTCAGTCGAGAAATTTAGGCAAATGGAAAGCACTTGCAAGAAAAGTTTAAAAGCTAGCAAACAGTAACTGCACATCATGCTTGCTGCTCAACCGCCTTGCTATTCATGATTGTTCTAAGGCCAGTTCCGCTATTTCCGTGATGAAAAAAGCACAGCTCGATAAAAACTTTTAAAGACCCCTAAGCACTTAAAAAGTGCCTACTCACATGTACACCAGTTTTTTCCCATGCCTTCTGACTTGGCTTTATTTAACTGTATCACAAATTCTATGATGAAATGAACAATCGGAAATATTTGTTGTGGCCCCTTTCCTCGATGCCCTAAGCAAATGCTCATTTTGCTTATTGGTTAATCAAGCTCTAGAAAAATTGTAAAATTGATTGCAAGCAGGGTTGAGTCCCTTTGCCGTCATAGGTTAATAAACGAGCCCCTGATAATAAACGAATATATAGTGTTAAGAACAATATCCAAGCGTTTTGTTTTAAGTATATTCAATCTGATATTTGTACATTTCTAGGCACTTTGCTTTATTGTTACTAGTTACTGTTGATATGTAAACGAACCTTTTAGGTAAACTTGCAATCACGTTTCGCACATGGAGAAAACAGCGAAACTTCCACGCAGCCAACCTATTTGCCAGTATTTGAACTCGGACTGAACTACCAATATTCAGCAATATTACCTTTCGGTCGCTGATGGGTAATTTGTTGAAATAACTCACAGTAAACGAGCTCAGTTCGATAGAACTTAAATTAGATTAAGTATTAGAGTTACAATTTTATTTATTTAATAACAAATTTAATTTTACTGTTTTCCTTCTCTTTATTTAAATAGAAAAATATCTATCTTATAATTTTAGTTTAATTAATCGAATTAAAATCTAATTTTACTCATCTAACAGCAAATACTTCGATTTATCAATTGACAACAATTATTATTATTTTTCTTTAGTTAATGCAATCTCATCTGAGATGTTAAGAGCATATTATAAACTTTTAAAATATATTTCAGTACGTAATGTAATAATATGCCAATATTGATCTAAATGCATGACTTACAAATTTTTCTTAATACAGAAGATGGTTATGCATACAGTACACAGAAAATGTACCTTTAGAGCAACTTGGTTTTAAGTATGAATAATATATTCACCCATAATATAAATAGAATTGAAGTAAGAGTATTCTGCATAGTAAATGAGAATATTTTACTGGGTCTTCGAAGCATTCAAAATATTTACAAAAATATTTTTTCAACGTAGGTAGCAAAAGAATGGAAGGAAAAAAATATTATCGTATTCCGCATGCAAGGAAGGGTTTTCTACTGAAAAGGCAGATTTAATGATGCTTCCTTTTTATGCTCGTAACCTGAATTCAAATTATTTATATCGGGCCACATCACATAAACAGAGAATCAGACGAGTTAATACGATTATAAATTCGTACGTTTTGGAGTATGATTTCAGTTTTTGCTTGAATCAGCTTTCTCCTGATATTTCTTATCAGTATCTCAGTAAATTTGAATTCATATGGCAAAGATGCATAATAAAAGAGCTATCTAAAACAACTTTATTCAAAGCTCACGTTATTTTCTTCCTTCTTCCTGGCCTTAGATTATTTGGATACTTATTTGCATATAATTTGCTTTTCAGAATATTTATTTGAACATCGATAAAGAAAGTAGATTAGTGATAGCCTTACTACATGATTGCGTTTCTTCCTATTTATACAAAGTGGTAGCTTATTAACCTCGTACGAGGGTCACTCTGAAATTTCTGAGACACAGCTAAATGGTGGACGTTATACTTTGCTGATCTTGGATACGTTCAAAGTAGTTTCCTCAGACATCAGTGTTCTTTTGTAGGCGAATTTTAGATAAAAATGCTTCAAACCATCTATTCATTTTTTTAATCGATGAAAAATATGCTTTTATAGGTTCAACAGTCTCATCTCCGGAATGAAACCGACTGTCACGCAATTTTTTTTAGATTAAATAGCAAAGGTCACACATAGCAAGATGAGGAGAATTAAATGGATGTTCTATCAGTCTGATGTATTTTGTTTGTCTTGCTGAATAAACGATGCATTATCATGGTGCGGCGTAAGTCCCCTAATATCCATTTCTTGAAGAATTTGCTGAAACACAGTTAGTGGTGTACCAGTTAGCTGCAACTGACTTCAGTTTCGCTAACTTGAATATTTCGATCAGTTCTGTTCTTCTGAATAAAACGGCATGCTTTGTTATGTCACTGCTCGTTTTCTTTTCATCATTGTTGGTCTTGGCGCATCTTCAAAGGAGTTTTTCAAAGAAATGGCCCTTTGAAGTGTCATACTTCAAAGGATCATACATGCTTTACTGTGTCATTACTCGTTTTCTTTTCACCATTGTTGGTTAGGGCTTTATCTTTCTTGAAGTATTGGAACGTCAATAAAAGATATGTAAATTTTACCAACAGTATGATTTTAGAAATAAGGTATGCATAATCATTAAATACTTTTAGGATTACTTTGCTGATTCTAAC
Source organism: Stegodyphus dumicola (assembly GCF_044657685.1). NCBI lineage: Eukaryota > Metazoa > Arthropoda > Arachnida > Araneae > Eresidae > Stegodyphus > Stegodyphus dumicola. The sequence continues at coordinate 126,201,971 of NC_140771.1, read as the reverse complement.
ACTCTACGGTTTTTAACGTTCTGTTAATTTGTGGCAACCCAAGAAAAAATTAATTTCCCTTGCGTACTTCTTCATGAATAATATTATGTATAGATGAGTTTCCAATGTTAAGCTCCTTTTGTTGTATCATTTAGTAGATGCAGCGATTATCATTGGTTAATATTTTCGTGTGGCCGACAAATTTTGTAGAACTGTAGGGAACAAGGACTTTCTCTGTGTTCTTCATCCAGGAAAGGATTTCGACTTCTATGAAATTCTGTAATCTGTCTGAATCGGAGCGGAGTAGGCAGCTTGTCAGTCTCATAATGGCTCCTTGAATAATCAGTCTGAATGCAGTAACCCTAGATGGAGCTACATTTCAAAATTTATTCTCCGATAGATAAATTGCAAGTGTTGCCACAAATTATCGTCTGTGAACATAAAAGAATTCATATTTACATAACTAAAAAATACTTTTCTTTTAGCGAATATTGTCCTCTACTGTCGAAAAAATTTCAGATATACCTCCGAAAAATAAGTGAATATGCTAATGAATATTCAAAACGTAGAGATTTTCACCATATATCTATGAAATGTTGTTGACAATTTATTGTCATGCCTTATTTGTGCATATTTATTTTTATTGCTTTGTATAAGTTTATTTGACTAATGTAATGAGGATAATAAATGGCATTTTAAGAAATTATAAAATTCGTTAAAATTTCAGAGAAAAACCAAATCTTTAATTCTAATGAATCTAAATAAAAATGTCAAATAAAATTTCATAACGTATGTTTAAAAGTATCAACTTTTACTTTGTTTATGATCATCAGATGCAGAAGCAACATATAAATATACTTACTAGTACAATATATCAAACAGTCAAATTTCTTGAACCAAAAATACATCAGAATGTTGATAGAACATCCAACCAGTTCTTCTGATCTGGTTGTGTCTGACCTTCGGCTATTAATCTAAAAAAATATTTTAATATTTTATATATTATGCTAGTACAGTGGTTCCCGGGTAATAGCTGATGAAACAGTTTTTACTTGTTAAGTTTCCTGTTTGCCGCATAAGTACTTCTCAAAATGGTAAGTATTGTAAGATTATTACTTAAAAATTACCAAATCTATAATTATAATTGATCTAAATAAAACTGTAAAATAAAATTTCGTAACGTATGTTTTCTTGACACTTTGTTTACGATCATTAATCGCAGTAGGAACGTATAAATATTCTTACTAGTATTATGGAGTTTCAACCTCTTTGGTAAGCTAGATGAGAAGCGACTTACCGCTGGGAAGGCGGCATCAGTGACTTATCGCTAGGAAGACATCAGCGACTTATCGCTCTTGGAAATTACAAGACTGTGAAAGGTGGAAAAGACTGTTTTATTTAACTCAGAGAGAAATTAACAAAAGGCACGTTTTGTGCTTAAACAGCCAGCATTTATGGCTTAACTGAAAACGTAAGAGAATTTAAATTAAATATGCTAATCGTGAGTTAGCCAAAAGGCTACACAGACAAAATGCTCGCAAGTTGGCTCAGACCTAATATCGGCGCGTCAAGGCTAATGACGAGAATAACGCCATGCCGTAGACGGTAATCTCAAGCGAATCAACCAGAAGTGTGGCCTTCGGCAGGTGGAACACGCTCTGTTTCTATAAGCAAAAACTTTCCTTTAAATACTATCGCTCTTCTACTTCATTTGAATAGGTGCGAACTAGAAATTAGGAAAATTGAAAGCGAGAAAGAAAGAAAATCTAATTAAGATAAAATAATTGGTTAGTGAAAATAAATTAATACTCTGCAGGTAATATGTACAGCAGTCAAATTTCTTGAAGAATTATACATCAGAATGATAGAACATATACCCAGCTCTCCTGCTTGCCCTATTTGACTTTTGGCTATTTTTTAATCTAAAACAAAATATTTACATGTTATATTTACTATACTAGTACAATGGTTGTAGGTAATAGCTGAGAAGACAATTTTTAGCTGTTCCGAAATGTTTATTTTTTTTCACCCAGTTATTATTGTTACACAGTTGTACATATTTATCGGTAAATGGTTAATAATTTATATTCGCTAGCACGTGGAGTGGGAAAGAATATACCTCTCAGAAAGAATTTTGAATAAACACATTATCTAGTGCTTCTAATTATCAGTGTACCTTTCATAGTCATTTACCAAATAAGGTAACTAAAAATATTTCAGAGTAAATTTTTATCAGCCTTTCAGGGAGTGCTATAGAAGTCTTTTTATAAGCACTCATTATTTGTAAATAATACGTTAATATAAGAATTACTATAATATAATAGGCTAAGTACCACAACACTTTTCAAATAATATTGTACATTGGAAAACAAATATTTATACTCATATATATGTGCAACTATCGGAAATAATAAGTGTTTGAATAGAAACCAAGTGAAAACAGCAGAAAATATAAAATATGTTAAAACTGTAATGCCTAAACAATTACTGTTTATTTTCTGTCCAGATGTTAAAGGGAGTACATTTTTTTTTTCATTTGTAACCTAGCGAAACTATTGCGAGGTATTTATGGCATTTAACTTCTGGCAAATACCTCGCAAGTACTAATGCTCCGAAAATATGTTAATATGCTTAAGAGTTAATGAATTATTAATAATAATGTATATCAATTGATTATTTAATCTGTTTTGTTTTCTTTTAAAAACTTTCTTCTTCCCCCACCTCTTTTGCAAGCAACTATATCCATGTGAGTCGCGATAAGTCACAAATATGTGCATGGAATGTTAAAGCTCAAAAGTTTGTTAAATGATTATATATAAAGCTTTAAAACTGTATAATTTTAAAATTAATTTGTTGAAAATTTTCGCTTTAAAAAACACGTTCTCCTACTTCCAATATTAAGGAATAATCCCGAAACTATCACAAAATAATTATATTTAATGTTCTGGTAAAATCTAATTATCCGCAATCACCCAATTTCAACATTCGGTAAAATTGCTGGATTTTGGAAGGATTTTCGAGCACATCCGCAATAACACCACGCACGTACCTACTATACACGTATTTGAATGTTTGTGGATTTACACATTTTTCATTTATCCATTATTTCGTTGAATATTGTCCATCAACTGTAAAAATGCAAATACGGTCATAAATATGTTTGTTTTCATGACATTTGTTGTTGTTCCTTATAAAGCTTTTCTTTCGGTTATCACTTATGAACAAAGCTGCCTTAAAGGTACCCAAACAAGTGTTTTATTGTCTATTCACAAAGTCACCAATAATTTTGCGAATTTTTGAGGAGGTATAATCATAAAGTAACTTTTACTTCAGATATTAAAAGTTTAAAAATAACAATTCATACTTTCTTTAACAGCGTAAATAGCTGGTAGATAATTACTAAATCTGAGAGCAGAAAATCATAAAAATATTTCGAACTGTAATGTTTGGCTATTCTCTAAATTCAAACAACCTGACTGAACCTTTCTGTGTTGCTGTTGAAAAGTGCGAATTTGATGCGAAAATTGAAAATTTCTTAAAGTGAAAAATCACAAAATAAAGTACTTGTTACTGATATTTCTGAAATTACTTGACTAAGAAATAATCCTTCATCAAATAAATAATCAAAATATCACAGGATCTAATGTACATTATTACACATTGTTGAAGTTTATTAAAATGTTTATTACTGCTACATTAGAGATCTTCCCCCAAAGAAAATATGCTGTAAGCAACTGTCAGAGTAGCTTGCTTTTGAGTTTGCAGATATCTAACATTTTTTGGAATTATTATTTTACTGTTGGGGAGACATTTAAAATGGCTCAGTGTACGACAGAAATTTATATTTTGATAAATTCATAAACGTGGATTTCAAAAAACAATAAATAACTTAGAAGTAAAATTGTAATTTTACAACTTATATGAACGCATAAGAACATACATGAACAGTAAATTATTTTATAATTCAACTGAATTTAAGATGAATGCTTTTTAAATTCAGAAAAAAAGGGAGCCCGAAAATTTCAATTAAAGCTGTGAAATGTAGCACAGCGATTGAATTTCTTTCAGCACAACGAATTGAAAATTTTGATGCGTAAATATTGAAGCAATATAACTGATTTTAGTATGATTGATTTTAGTCAAAATCTCTGGCAATGTCTGATTGTGGGTTATGCCTTGCACCCTCAAAGAGATAGCAATTTCTACTATTATAGGTAGTTTTATACCTCTCTTATTTACTGCTTCTTTACCCTTTTCAGTGCACCAGACTGCCTCATTTGCTTCATATTATGATTATTATTTTACTGTCAGTGGCATAAATATATTTCTAGCAACACAAAAATCCAAGTTAAAATACTTTATTCAGTTTTTTTATGTCATTTTGATCTAAATTAAAAGCTAGTTTAATCATAATTTCTTTCATAAATATATTATTCACTCAAAGTACTATCAGTCTGACAAACCGTGGGGCCTATCCTGAGTTTCCAAGTTCTGCATGAGGCAGGAGTAATCCTTCAAACGTTCGATCACTTTATTTTATATATCACCAATGACATCAAACGGGAATCCTTTCATTTCAAAAATCAGCTTTGGGAAAAAGAAACATATGCATGCAAGATCAGTAGAAAAAAATGTACAGATAGAAGATACATTCAGAAAGTACCTGCTATGAAGCAAAGTTTTTACGGTCTATTTTTGCGCTAAAAAAGGATGAATTATTATTGGCGAACGAGCGACTACATCACAAGAGGTAAAATGTTACAAGTAAGGGAAAAGGGAACATGGGATTTAAGTCAAATGAGTGAAATAAGTAACCCGAAAGCCTTTCCTAATATTCTACATAACTATGCAACACGCCAATAGGAGGTTTCTGTACCCGACTCCTTAGCCCCGTCTCTGTGAGTACAGTATGTTGATCAATATCATTTCGATTTTTGGAAAGATGCTGGGAAATTGTTTAGCTAGTGAGGATTGCATTAGAAAGGCCATTTCCGGCCAATTAATAGCTTAGAGATTCGTTTTCTAAAAAATTTTATTATGATGTAATATTGTTTTCTAACATCCATTGCAATAATTATTTCAAGGAAAAGGTTAGGTTAGGTTATTTAATTACGGCAAAGCCTCGAGGGCTATCTGCCTAAGAGGAAGGATGCCTTCGTGGAGGACTTTCTAAGGGAAACTGGCTCGTATACACGTTACACATGAGGAAAACCACGAAAACACTCATGCAGCCAGCCCGTTTACGGGATTCGAACCTCGGACCGAACTACCAGTGTTCAGCGACATTACCGCTCGGCCGCTGGTGGGCCTATTTCAAGGAAAAACATACGAGTTGCGTGCAGCGTTCTTGCTTGTCAATGACTAAAATCAATGTAAGGCCATTTTATTCCAAGGACAGTGAAAGGGAATGAAATGAAATCTTTATCATTCATATACTTGCTTAAAACCGTCTTTCAAAGGTATTTCTATAGTTATATTTCACTTCGACAGGAGAAATGAAAAATTTAAATCTTCTGGATTTCACCATGTATACGAGTGCCAAATAGATAAAAATATTAAACTTTGGTCCTTTTTCTCTGGACTTTGGTTCTCGATTGGCTGAAGGTATTTCTTATAAAACGGATAAATCATTACATGACGTGTATCAACGTATAAATGAATCCGAATCAACTAACAAGAATCTCGGAAGAGTGAAATTTGAGGTAAGCTTTACAAAAGTTATTCTTTAACTAACAACATAAGCTGTAATAGGTTTGAAAAATAAAAACAAATTCCTCTTACTTTATGCAAGGATTAAAATGGTTATTTTTGCAAGTTAGCTATGGAAAATAAAAACGTTCATTTTTCGTTACATCTGCCCTTAATGACCGACATGCGCAGCAACGTTTTCTCCGAAAGTCAAGAGCTTTTATACCGGTTTAATTTTCTCCAAGCAAGTAAAATCTAATAGCAGAAAAGTAAGAAAAAAGTAATTTTTGCAGTAAGAGGATTTTGAATGGACAATGAAAGAAATATTTTTGCTTATGGACAATGAAAGAAATATGCATTCATAAAATCAATAACAACTCTGTGATTAATGTTTAATTACAGAATTCAAAGTAAAATTTCAAACTTTCTAAGATGATACTTTGTAGAGTCATTAGGTTAATTGGAAGCCGAAAAGATGAAAAATATGCAACCGCCTTCGCCAGGAATCGAACCACGGACCTCTGAAATACCGGCCTAGCGTGCTACCGTTACACCACGAAGGCACGCTAGGGAAGTGGGAGAAATACCCTATATACTCCCCTTTTTAGGTTTTAAGAGACCTAGTTGCCAAATCCTGGGTGCGAAGAATCATCATCCACAACCCTTTTAGTTCGGGCGCCACTTGTAGAGTCATTAGGATTTTTGGAAGCAGAAAAGATGAAAAATATGCAACCGCCTTCGCCGGGAATCGAACCACGGACCTCTGAAATACCGGCTCAGTGTGCAGAACCACTACACCACGAAGGCACGCTAGGAAAGTGGGAGAAATACCTTATAACTTAACTGCTATCCAGCTTTCCAAATTGAAATAAACTTTCAGTCTAATCTTATGACGAGTTGATACCCCTCGAAACGATAAAATAATCACCGTTAAAATTTATATGGTCACCAGTGACAGAGCATCAGTTTTAACAGAGAGAAAGAGATTAACTTAAAACGTGCATCACAACATAGTTTAGTGGCAGTTGAAAACAAAATAAATTGCTTGTTTATTGTGAAATTAATGGTAGTTCTTATGCAGTAATCTCCGTTTATCTGCAAAGTGAAAGACGTGCGACTTTTAAAACATTTAATTTCCTGCAGAGTTGGAATTAATGCATTCAGTTCATTATACTAAACAAATTAGAGAATTATCTTTTAATTAAACCCTTCGGATGTTTTCCAATTAAGGATATTGTAAAAGACGAAGGGCATTAGTAAAAGCTTTTAATTCTCACCTTGATATCACTGTCAAGATTGTAAAACCATCTAAATATTCCTTTTTGTTCAATTTTTTAATCCTTTTATGCTGTTCACTTATATCAGTTTATTAAGTTTAATTTGCATCTGTAGAACTAGTTAATAGCTCAGTTGGTAAGACGTCTGTTGGTCTGTTGATAAGGTCTTCCAGCCGACAAAGCGGTTAGTGACGCTGATCGCGCGACCGATGGACCCAGATTTGAATTCTGGGAAGGCAATGATGTTTGTAAGCGTATAGTGTCTGAAAAGATCGTATCATACATTCATTTATTTCAGACGAACAATTATTTCAAATAATTTTTTCTACCTACTCTACCACTGAAAGTAAGACACGATGTTTTCCTTTATTTCGCAAATAACTAAGTTGTTCATTTTCAACAACCAGCTGTTCAGACAGAATGTTTAAGGTAACGTACTGGATTTCAGCAACTTTTGGAAACCTTTTGAATTTTATTCAACCATTTCACATCCAGTAACTTAAAATTTCAATATAAAAAATGTATCTTTTATGAAGTTTCGAAATTTTCACATGTTATAAAATAAATTCTTCCAGAACAAGAAGGATGAAATATATGGGTTAGGAGATTTTCAAGATTTTTTTATAAAGATGTTGCACTTAACTGAAGGGAAAGTTCTCGGCCTTCCTTGTACATCACGTGATTTCTCTTGGAAACATGAATGTGACGTAAGTGTGCAATTTACTTTTTCTTGTCCTTCCATACCATGGAGGTAGGAATAAAAGGATATTCCCTTTTCCCACTGAAATTGACGGAGTGCTTCCAGACTGTGGTAGCCAAAGGAGATGTGTTTTATTTACATCCATAGCATGCTGATAGCGGTTTGGTGGTATTTCCACACATGAAAGCTTCCGCACATATAGAAAGGCGAGGACACTTTCGCATAAAGTAAACATTCATTGCTGGATGGATAATAGAAACTGTATAGTTTAGTGGCATTCCGGCATCAAATCTTGGTTATCTTTCGATAACTTTCAATAGCGATTTTGATTATGAATTTGCTTTATAAAATTCTAAGCTACGGAACTCCAAAAATATAGATTTTAGTAAAATGTTTTTGTTATGCGTAAAGAAGGAAAAATACCTTAAAATGTCAAACTATTGCAAAAATACAATATTCTAAAGCTTAATTTTCGTATAACTAACTGGTATAAGCTTTATATTTGTATACTTCTTTCGATGCCCTTGACAGTGTATTTGTTACTTTTTTATGTTCCAAATATCAAAATGTTTTAAATAAAATAAAATCCTTCATCCACATAATATTGTAATATGCTCATTTTTAAAATTTTGGTGGAAGATGCATAATAGTTGCTCATTTTTAACTCATGATTTTATTTTTACATGAGTGAACAATAATTTTGGTTTATTTATCTTTACTTAAAAATGAAATTAAAATCCTGTAATCCTTGTTAAAATTAATAAATATATAGATAGATATGCTTATAAGTTAAATTTTCCGTCATTTGTAACCATATTTGCCAGTTACTGATGTATGGAATACTACGTAATATGCACAGTTACAGTATAATATTATTTAGAAAACTAAGAAATAACGGAATGAAAGCTATGTATGATGTTCAATTGTTGTAATTTTTTTTCTTTTTACTTTCTTGTGCGATATAAAGGAAGTATTGTAATCACGCAAATTCCGGGTATTATATTTTAACGAAAATATCCATTTTGAGTGCTATCGAATGCAATTTAATGATGTACGTAAGGACATCTTTACGTAAGGACAGCATAAAGGGCTGTTTTCCCCAAAGGGAATATAAAATTATAAAATTTATATAAAAACATAAAAGAAGTGCAATGTGCGGTCAAGGTGATGTGACCATATGAACGTGCCACATCATCATGACATCTTATTAGGAATTTGAAAATAGGGTGACGTCAATGTTATTAACCGATACATAAATATATTTTGCATTTTGTTACATTTTGAACTACCTTGCAAAATGTAAATTTCAGGTATTTGTGAATTTAGACGAGTGTAGATGAATTAGTTGTTTTAATTGTTTCAAAAAATGAGACAACTTTGGTATGCAGAGTAAAGCGATCAAGATTGCGATGTGATGACAATGACGTTAATGTTTAAATGTGAAACGGATAGTTGTTTATTGTTCATTACATTATAAAAGTGCTATTAAACTGGGTAAAATAGCTATGAGAGGTATTGGATGCTCTGCCAAAGTATATTTACTACAAAATTTGAATTTTATAATGTATGTATCTAAAAACGTGTTTAAAGTCAAAAGTTTGAAACTTGATGTTTAAATGTAAATATAAAAATATGCATGTTAAAATTTTAACTAGGCTCATAGGCCAGATTATGTTCTTTAAATAGGGTAAAATATGGAAGAGCTATCAGCCTAAGGGGAGATGAGATGCCTTCGTTGAAGAATTTCTAAGGTAAAAGGACTTTGAGTGCGTATTAAAATAATGCATGTAATTTTCATTCAATTTATGTTTATACCTATTTCTTATATAAAAAATTCTGATATATCCTAAATTATTGTAAATTACTTTAGTCGAAAAGTGTAGTGAATGCACAGAAATTAAATATTTCAGATGCCGAAAATGAAAAATATTAAATATTTATGAGTATTTATGCATATCCTTGTAAAAAGCATGCTTTACCTTTAATTAGATACATAACTATTTGTTGTATTATTTATAAATATATTTGGGAATGAAGGATTTATCCTTTTATAAACTCCTGCGAACATTACTGTGAACAAATCTGGTTATTAAATATATCTAAATTTACAATGATTATAAGTATTATCTATTTATAAAATTAACTTAACATTTAATTGTGAACGTAAATTGAAATTCTATAGACAAATATATTTATCAAACTATTTAAGCAAGAATTGTTCATACTGGAAAAATCTAAAAAATAAAGAACAAAAATTCTAGAAAATCATTAATTAATTATTTTAGCGTTCTTGTTTTAAAAGAGAATATAAAGTTTGCTTTATAAACTATGAAAATTTCATAACTATATAAGTGATAAATTTCTAAATGTTTAAATTTTAAAATTCTAAAATGCAACATAATAAACGGTCGTTGATAGTTCAACGAGCGGTAAAGTTGTAGATTTCGTAGTGCGGCTCGAATAAAAGGTTGTGAAGCACAGTCTATACCAGAGATGCGTACTTAAGGAAGTAGTAAAGGATAATTTTAAGGATATGTATTGTTGAAACCAAAGGTAAAACATTTTTGATAAACATTAAAGAATTATTTCCTTACATTTTATAATAACTCAGTTACAAAATTTAAATAATATTAACAACTCTCCTTTTTTTCTATCCCTTTCAGAAACAATTATAGAAAGTTCAGTACATAGAAATCAAAAATCAGTAGCAATATTTAACGTATTTTACTATTAAAATAAAAGATAATATATTTTGAAATGAACCAAATAGAGCAATAATTACAGAATGACTATGATTTTTGATTTAAAAGATACCTCAGAAGCTGCAAATCATTTCATAGTTGAGAAATATTAGAAAGAAACTCTGTAAATAGAAAAAAAAATAATGCGGGATTTAATATTAATAATGCAATAAACTTTGATTTTGATTTTTAAAATCGTTAACCGAATAAAATCAGACTACCTTAAAATTTCTTTCTATTAGCGAAAATTTGTGAAAACATTTCGTTCAAAATAAGACTATTCTGAGAAAAGAACAAATAAAATTTGCTTAAAAATACAATAAAATTTAGCCCTCTGAAGTATTGTAGAAAAAGAAAATGTGTGCATTTATACTTTCATTTATATTTATAAGTAATTACAAGATGTTTACCTTTGTCAAATCCTAACTTAACGGCAAGTCACTGAATTTTTGGTCACCAAGAGGGGTACAAAGGCAATGTATGAGAAAAACCATTTCGGGCTTCTCCTCTCATGTTCCATACAGATTTCTTTAGTATTTGTTTTATTTATTTATTTATCAAAGTAATTAGGCTCGCTATGGAAGTCTTCTGCTGTTTATTAGATGCTATATTAAAAAAAAAATACAAATTTTAGCGCTCATTTCTTCTTTTCCATATGAAACAAGAAAGGGAAAGACTGCTCGGAGTTTTAAGCTATTTGTGATAAAATCTACCTTATCATTATACCTTATTTCTTAACTTTACTGTGATATGTAATTTTTTTTTATTGAGTGGTACCCACGAAGTGCAGGGATGCCCCGCTAAGGACTTTCAAGAGAAACTGGCCTGTATCTTCGTTACACATGGGAAAAGCCATCAAAACGCCCATGCAGTCGGACCTTTCACCGCAGTTCGAGCCCCACTAAGAATTGCCCAATCATCAACGACTTTAACGCTCGACCGCTCATTATATTCCTTTTTTGAATTTTAAATTGAAATATCCAAAAATATATCTCTTATAAAATTTTGAAATTTTCGAAGGTTATAAAGTAAACTTTCTATTCTTTTTTAAAATAAGAACGCTAAAAATAATTAATTAAGGATTTTCTAATTTTTTTTAAACTAGTCACTTGTGTGGTCAGCCTTCCATCTCGTATGCATAACTCGTCAGATTGAATGCATGATAAACCGACCACTCAAGTGGCTAGCGAATGAAATTATTTGCTGTTACAGCAATGCATTAATACGACCGATTCTTTGAAGTTAAAAATAAAGCAGTAAAAGATAAAATCAAATTGCAATATATTGTACATTTTATTGTCTTAAATCAATAGTAACTGTTTTTTGTCTGATGGTATGGTTCCTTTCTCCTTCATTCCATATTTCGTATCAAACCCGATTAGCACCGAAATCATCCTCAATATAATGCCATCCTCTGCTCAATATGCAAACAATGATATTATATCATTTATATGTCGATTAGCTTATACTTGATTTTTCAGTCTAATCTTAGATTCTATGTCTTTTACGCCTTAAAAATATTACGCTTACTTGAGAAGATCAAATGTATTTTAGATTAAACATACATAAAAACTAGTAAGGAGATTTTGTTATCACGCAGTATTTTCAGTAAAGCTTTTGTAATTTATAAGAAAAGCGATGCATAACAGTAAAGTCTGTCGTAACCGGTACCAATTAACAAGTATTATCAAAATAACAGCACTTTGAAAGTCTAAGCTTAAATATGAAATAATTTAAGCCTAGAAAATCAAACATGTGTAACTGGTTAACAATCTAAAGACTTAAATGTGGAAAACACGTATGTTATGTTTTTTCCGTCTAGAGTAAAAAGCTCTACGCAAACAATGAACGAAACATTTATGAAGAATAAACAGATGAACTACCTATCCCGTTTTCTGCATCAATGTATGAATTTTGAAGCTATGAGTTTCAGAAACAATTTGTATTGAAAGACGCCAAGTTTACTTTGTTTCTCGCTTTGAAAGATTTAAAGAACACCTCTTTACGTGGCTGTTCGCTTACTTTCTGGCATATGATCGATCATGTTCGCAGATGATGAATCGACTGAGGGAGATTCTCTTGGTTTTAAAACATGCCCAGTGCCCGTGACTGACATCTTGAATTTAGTTACATATTCGCTACAGTGTTAATATTTGTGAAGAATAAGTGCAATCTTGAGTGATACAGATAATTCTGTTTCATCTCACTCTCTCAAAATGACTATGATGTAATTAGACATGTACTGGAAGAGAAGAAATATAGGAGGAGGTTGAAAATGAAGACAGCACGCTAAGCAAGACAATTATGTGGAAGGAAACTGACGATTGCAGACTTTCATAAGATTTACCGAGAAAGATTATATATTTCTCAGTAAATAGAATAAAGATAGGTAGATAAATTTTATCTATGTCAGTACATGATATTATGTAGCTTCATTGTATACTTTATTTTATTCATATGCTGTATACTGAAATTTTAAAAGAAAGTTCGCAGAAAATCCTGTAAGCAGACAGACATTCAAAGTTACATGATATCACACTAAGCAAACGTAACGCCTATGTAATAATGCATATATTAGTTTTAAGTTATGGCTTAATTTGGCTTCTCTGAAACGCAAATTTATGTATATGCGTTTTAATTTTAAATCAGCTGTACGGCTTTCAATATTAAAATTTAATTAAAATAAAATTTAATTATGGATGTTAGATCAAAATCACAATTAACAGACTTTGCCTGCTGATATTTCTACAGGTGGCATGGCAAAGTATGAAGAAGGAAACACTAGAAATATAAATTTAATTATACTACTATAGTTCATTTTGGAAAAACCGGATCTGTCTGTATTTTATTTGCTTTTGGATATCACATTCCTAAATTATAATTTAGAATTTCTAATGAAAGCATTTAAGAAACTACTGTATAAGAACTAAATTCTAATTTTGATTTATTAGGTAATTCTGTTTAATACGAGGCAAAATGTTTTAAAAATAATTTCTTGGAAAATGGCAACCAGTCTTATAAACTCTCTGGAGCACTAAAACAAAAGGCTTTTAAATTTCTTTCTCTTAAAATTCTAGTCGATAAAGAAAATTCTCACTTTCTATATTCCCGTTCTTCTATTGTTTTGATATCATTGCTGTAGATCAAATTCATCTCGAACAGCTACAGAATTCAACATTTATTTTTCTGTTGCTTAGATATTTGTAATGAAAAGTAACCTTGTGATTCTCAAATTGCAATAATCTCAAATTACGAGATAATATCGCTAGTCATCATCTTAGGGGGCACAAACATGAGCACACTCATCAACTACACATATATATACTCTTACGCTCTCTACCGGCGAATACAATTCGTCTGTACCAAGTACAAGAAAATCTGCATTAGAAAATCAACATGTATCAACCTCAAATGACGAACCTTGTTAGGTATTTAAAGAAACAATAGTGAAAACTCTCCACGAAACTGCATATTCTGTTTGCATTTTTAAAAATTTGCTAGTAATGAGTATCTTAGGATACAATTAATTATCTATAACAGTATTTACAAGTAATGATTTTCCTGAAAGTGTATTGCATATAATCGAAAACTGAGTACTTTTGAATCAATTCCAATAGAAATTGCACTGCTCAAAATTTTAGTAAAGACTCTCTAATACATGACATATGAAGAGAATAATCCAGAGTTTCATAAATTTATTCTTCGGATTTAAATGGATTTAAAATAATCTTCCCCTCCCCTTCTTTCGTATTCCAGCGGTAAGTCGCTGAGTACTGGTAGTTTGACCTAGTTCGATTCCAGGCGAATGGTCTGGCTGCGTGTGCATTTCAAAGATTTTTCCAACGTTAACATGGATACGAGCTTGTTTCCCTTAGAGAGTCCTGCACGAAGTAGGCAGATAGCCCTTGCGTAATTCGCTATAATCGAATAAATCAATTCAGAGTAATAAGATGTAGAAACACCCATAAATAAGATTCATATTGAAGGTTAAGCAACAAAACATTCAAAATGTTCACTGTGTTGATAAAAAGCTTCGTAATCAAATAGAGAAAATCATTAGTTCAATGAAAATTTGAGATATCGAAGTTACTCTACTAACGAGTTTCATTACCTTTATGCCCACTATCATTATACGTTTTCCTACAAAATTCTCCTTGTAGTATTCTATTATAAAACATGTTTGAATTCTTAAGAGGAAAAGCAGACTTCAATTCCATCAAAAGGACCATTTGTCAAACTAAGCTCACTTGTATTCTGAAATCCGGGAACGGAACATCTGCTCCATCTCCCTCCCTATAAATTTAGAATGCTATAGACGAAGGAAGAAGAATGCTATTCATGAGTCGCCTTTCCACTTTAAGAATGTTTTAGCATTCCTATGCGGAATTCCATCAAGTATTTGCTTCCAGTATGAGCTGTGTTCAAGAATTAAACGTCCAGTACGCCTTTCGCTTATGAAAGACCTCTAGTCGCTTGCATTTTAGAAAAGCCAAATTCTTTCCAAGAGCTCGGTAATATTCTGAAAGATGTTTGGTAAAGTTACAGAACAGAAATCCATGCAGAATTAAAATGAATTCTCTTTTTGTGAGCTGCACATAACTTAAGTTGACTCAAAAATATGCAGTTGTTTTCAAGTCACTTCAAAAATAGTAAATGCTAGGTATAATAGAAAAGGCCTGAATGATCGCAACAGTTATTGCTAGTGAAGACTTCTCTAAGTGTTTCAATTTAAATTGTAGGTTTCTCGATCTTAATTATGTAAAATACTTGCTGTCATAATCTCATTTATTACCCTAAGATACTTGTCGTATTATAACTGAACCACGAGATGTATCCAAACCCTAAAATAAATGAAAGAATATTATTAAAGTCTGCTAATGCTTATGCATATAAACATTTCATATATGTAATCCAAACACATGATGCTGTGTTTCATAACTTTTATGAAAAAGTCTAAACCAAGCAGAAATGAACACCTGTCTTAAAAAATGACATAACAGAATTATTACAATGCTTCCATTTTCAGGTTTTGAGATTTTCTACATTTCTAATGATAAGTATCCTAATTTCTCTTAAAATAACTTTAATTTTAATAAAGAAGTAAAAAGTGTTCTTTCAAAAGAATCTTTCTTTTAAAAGTCTTTAAAGAGTAAGTCATGTGGAAATTTGTGTAAGTCCCACAAACGGTGTAGTGGTTAGGGAAGCATACTGCGGTCCCGAATGGTCCGGGTTCGAATCTCGGAGAAGACATGGATGTTTGTAAATGTACAGTGTCTCTGCGGCATGGGGTTACTCTACATATGCGGTGAGCAGGAAGTCCTCTCGTGCGGTTTGATGAAAGTGGAGAGGGGACCATCCCCTGGGATTCTTTCTCTCAAAATTGGGATGAAATATAGAAGTCCAACCTCTCTTTGGAGTATGCTCTGGCAACCATTCTTTCATGTAATATGGGCATAACAACAACAAACTTGTATAAAATTACATTTAAATGCATGTCATAGGGCATCTTTCAAAACTAACACAACAACACATAAGGCACTTCTTTCAAAATCTACAGTTACACCCAAGAAATTTATTACAATTATAATTCAATTATAAAATGGTCACTGCAGTTTCTTCTCAAAAAAAAAAAAAAAAAAAAAAAAAAATTTTGGCTTCACAAGTTTTGCAATGCTTCGCATAATAGTCGACTGCTTTTTCATAAGTTTTATATTTATATTTATTTTTTTTAACAATTAAAGTTTGTTCTATCTTCCTTTGGCTTACGTCACAAATATTCACCCACATCAAAAGATTGTTAAAAACTAAGGCACGAGTAAAAGAGCTAAATTTAGATGGAAATTAACTTCCATTTATATTGCTTATAGCTCCATCTGTATAGCTTCCAGTCAGTGGTGAAGATATATCGCTCTTCACCACTGACTGGGTTCAGTTCCAATCAGTCGCAACAAGAAGAAAAACTATTAGCCCTTTTTGCCCCGTTTCGCGGACATTGGAGGATACGTTTCGCGGACATTGGAGGGTACGTTTCGCGGACATTGGAGGGTCCCTGGCTCTCTCCATATGTAAGTACTGCGAGAATCGGTGTTTAGGCTAAAACGAAACTCGTCGGTGAACAGAACGGTCGCCAATTGCTCCCTCCTCCAATCACTATGCTGCCTGCACCATGATAATCGAACTCTCCTGTCCGTAGACGTGAGCAGGACGCAAACAGCCGGTCTTCTGGCGAACAACCCTCTCTCATTCATTCTTTTGGAAACAATCGTCCTTGTTACACGGGTTCCTGCGGCTGCATACAGATACCGAGAGAGAGCTGAGAAGCTGTAGCCCCTTTGTTTACGCCTCGCTAAAACGGACAAATAGCGATCTTCTCTGGCCGGTGTGGCTCTTGGACGACATTGCCCAGGCTTTCTCTCGAGGGATCCAGTATTCTGGAACTGTTTCCATAAGTTACACACTACGCTGGACGTTAAATTAATTTTTCTGCATATCTGGACTTTCGATTGGCCTGCCTCTAGCCTCCCCACAATTCTCCACCTCATTCCATCATCTAAACGTTGGTTGTTACTCATTTTTACTGTTCCGATGTAAATTTAACCTAGTGCTGCAAGATAACACCAAAAACTTCGCCGAGGTGTGCTAGCGAACGCAAACCATCTTACCCTCCACGCTCTTATAAAGCCTGTTTTTCTGCTGGCTCCGCCTACACACACATGTACGCTTACGTATTGCTGTACAAGATTTGCATTTTTATCTAGAAGCAGTGGTTTTTCCTTCAGTTCAGTTCTTTTTATGCAATTCGATAAAATATGCAAATTATCTTAATTTATTTCACCAGTGTATAACTGCTGACAAATATCAGCTTTTAACTTGTATGTTATGTCTTAAGAAATAAACTACAAATGTCGCACAAATAAAAGTTTGTAGTATATTAATTTACTGTTTGCACATATTTTATTGAAATCAGGATGATAGCTTGGCAATATTTCAAACAGATCATCATTTCAAAGAGTGGGAAGTCTAGTACAGGGGTTCTCAACCATTCATACTTTCGCGGGGTAAGGCAATGTTGTCATCTTTTTATTTACCTCTTAAGTATTTTAGTTTAAATATAAAAAAACACTACTTTTAGTCAAGTTTTGGCATTTATCAACATTTCCTATACTTTTCCTTGTTTAATTTATACAGCACATTAAAAAAGAATTTAAATTTATATAAATGTATATGTACTTTTCGAGTTTTGGAAAGAAACTGGGGCATGATCTTCTAGTAATGGTGAAAGGGAAGCATGGAACAAAGATGTTTCAGAGCCACTGGTCTAGAAGCTAGATCACTTCATATACTATACAGATGCCACTTTAGCATATGAATCTGATTTTCATCTTCTTCCATGATGTTGTTCTCTTTCTAGTAGTGTTAAAAAGTAATACGTAAAAGTTTTACTGTTAACTAATATCATGTAAGCCTCCAGAAAGAATTTATACTTAACTAATTTTCAAAAAAGATTTTAAACATTTAAGAGAGGAGATAGTTTCTATATCCTTTTAATGGTATAGATTTCGTTTATAAAAGTGCAATTAATGTGACAAAGATCATCTGAGAATTATGATAACTAATATAAAGAAAGGTTCAGTGACATCACTGGCTACTTTGTTTGCAGGAACAAAATCAAAAAGTCGTAGAAGTTTAAATATTAATATATGGATAGATAGTGGTTGCATCTTCTTTACCATAAATTATTTTGTACGATAGTATAACTATCATACAAATTAATAACATTTCCTTCTCAAAAAGTAAAGCTACAACGCAATTCATTTCAGTTTTTTATCAGACAATTTAACACTTAATTAGTCGACTAAAAGATATGAAAGCATTATAAAAGTATGTTTCGCAATAACGAAATCTGATTGGATTGCAACTGAATGAAATGAATTACGGGTATACTCAGTAACTTCGAGTCTTGTTTAAATTGCTAAGAAACATTCATCAGTCTTTTAAATTGAAGTAACATATTACATTCTTTACAGATATATAAAACTTAATATATTATTTTGAAATTTTTTATCTCTATAAAAGTAAGATTTTAATTTTCAGTTAGCCAAAAAACTAAGTCCTATTTTTAATATAAGGTAAATGACATATATTCAAGTGTTTATGAATGTTTCGTAAGCTAGAAATATTTCTTTTGATACAGAATATAAATATCTGGTTGTAACGAAAGTTTTTCGTCAAAAACGTTCTCAATAAAGTAAGGAAAAAAAAAACATGAAAGTGCCTTTAGTGCGGGTAGTAATCACCACCCAAATTTAAAACTTTCTGCCAACGTTCCGGTAGTCTTTGGCCCATAAACTTGGTGGCCGCGAGTTCTAACAGATCACCTCATTTCTGACATCCTGTGCAGAATGGAAGATCGCTAGTAAGTTGTAGCTGCAGGTGTGAAAAAATGTAGAAGTCCGAAGGAGAGATATCAGCCTATATGACGGATGTGGCAAAAGATCCCGCTCGAGTCTGTGAGGAATCCAAACGGTGACGACACACGTGGTCTTGTAGTATCTTGATAGAGCATTACCTTTATGTGTCGGAACTCAGTTCGACGTTTTTCCTTGATATTATCATCAACACGGACTAGCATCTCTCTGTACACCATACTTGAGGGTTTTACCTCTTTCCAGATACTCTTTATGCATAATACCACGACATTCCGACTAGATATAAAGCATCATCATTTTGGTATTCAAACTGCGATTTACGAAGCTGCCGATAGACTCACCGGGCACAGAACAACCCCCTTTTCGGCCTGTGTTGTTGAAGTAAATTCACTTTTCCTCACAAATGAAGATCAAGTCCTTGCGTTGATATTTGAGAAGATTAGTGCAGGCCCGAACACGTCTGTCCTATCTCCTTGAGTCAGCTAATGCGGCACCCAGCGATTGAACTCGTACGTTAAGTTTATGCGATCCATAGCTCGACTGATGGACATGGCACTAACGTCTAATTCCTTAGCAAGCTTTGGAGTGGTTGTATAATGATCTTTTTCCACAAGTTCTCTCAGGCAGGTCTCATCAGCATCAGTAGGCCTGCCAGAGCTTTCTGCTTTTTGAATAATATAGTTCTAATTTTCAAAATTTCAGTACCAGACTTTCACAGTGTCATATGATACCACATTAGTACCTAAAGCTGTACACATGATTTGGTGGTATTCTGTAGCTGACGTTTTGCAACAAAACTGGAAGTAAATGATGATTCTTATCTGGTAGCGTGATAGTTCCATTTCAGACATCCTAAATGATAACGATGTCTTTTAACAATTTTCAGAATATAGTGTTCTAAAGTAAGTTTCTTCCAAATGCCAAAAGTCTTTTAACAAAATATGATTAAACACACCACAGCAAACTGTTTGCTTAGACGTTATTTGCGGTGGCGGGAAACTTTCGTTAAAATCCGATATTTTTATGAGCGTGAGGGAAAAGAGTAAACCACTGATTTTTTTCAGTATCAATTCATTTTTTTTTTTTTTTTGGATTCCTTAGAGTTAAATGAAAAGTCTGAAAACATCTCACATCAATTAAAAAAAGCGTGCTTCTATTTTGTAGCCCCAACATTTGATATTCTTGGTTAGAAATGATACATACACGGTGTAGTGTACACGGTACATGCACGGTGTAGTGTAGGAACTTATACGGTGATGTGTATGTACCATTTGTTTTGAGTAAAAATGTTTACAGTTGTTAAATACTAATACCAGAAACACTAATAACAGCAAGCACGGGCATTTATTTATTTATTGATGTCACACACCTTCCAGACATTCAAAACGTCCAACACTATAGTATACAACAGTAAAATAGAGTATCCTGTAAAACAGATCAATAGAGAGAGAATATAATTTCCCCTGGAAATAAAACATAATAGATATTTTCACTGTCTTCGACATCCAGTATCTGTAGATTTTCTGTGGGATTTTGTGATGTCTGTAACATAGTCCCACAATTTTTTCGTTCGTTGTTAATTTTTTGCCGCCTAATTCTTTTTTCAGAGCACACAGAATCCATTCTATCTCAAAACTGTCACATGTTCTTCTGGTGATTACAACTCTGGAGGAACAAATTCTGTCCTCCATTATATTTGCACCTAATTCACTTTCTTAGTTTTCTAATAATACTTTTGGTTATATTGTTTAGGACAGGAAAGCAGTGTTTTGGTTCCGTTTATTTGATTTTGGAAAAACACTTCAGCATCATCTACCTAAGTGGAGGTATGCCTTCGCAGAGGATTTTCAAAAAAGCAGTGACCTCTGCCATATCATATACACTTATGTCTGCCACCTGCGGAACTAGAAGAAATAGCATGTTTAAACAAGTTCACGCGGGTTCAAGATAAGCATTGCAGTTTCAAATACAAAATATTTAAGCCATCTTTATATTTTTATTTTCAAAAAAACTTATTTTATTATATCAATTTATTTTTCTAAGTAACAAACAATTTATAGCCATTAACGTTTAAAAAGTGTAAACATTATTTCGGGCCACTTTGTCTGACATAAAATTTCAGCAGGTTTAAAAGATGAGTTAGTTATAGTATAACATACTCATCATGAGTTAGTTATAGTTATAGTATAACATACTTGAGTTAGTTATAGTATAACAATGCAAAGACGCTCTTCAAATCTAAGTGCATTTAACAGCTACTTAAATTTATACTCCTCTTACAATATATACAGAAATTTATTTCCAGCAATTTATTAAAATTATCAGTGGGGATAATTATCTGAATTTACGTATTGTATTTCCGTCACCTCTTATACAAGGCTTGAATTTTTCAGGTGAATTTATTTTAAAAACTATCTCTATGTAATAGTCTGTTCATTAGAATAATTTTGCGATTTAGTATAGGAGGTATGGGAACATTAATTATAAGATCTTGGATCAAGTTTTAGGTCAGGACATTTGGTTTATTATGAATAGTATCTTTCTGACAGAGTGCTCGTTAAATTGCGCAGTGAACTGGATTACGGCTTTGTGATATTTTATTTTTAGCCAAGAGGTTACGCATCAGTACTTTCGCGTTTAATGAATCATTTATCAAAAATCATCCTGTCCTTACCTTCTCTGAAGAAGATGGGTTACTGAGAGACAGACTTAAAGTGAGACTAAGTTACGGAAATGCATCAGTTTGACTCGAAGATCGTGTCAGAAGCACGCGAAAGACATTTCACACACGAATCACCAAATGAGTAAAATTGAATACTGATAGATCGGCTTTTTTATGAGTGAACTGTAACGCCAACATAGCTGTCTGCATACTTAGCCTAAAAGCGAGCGAAGCAGTTTGCAAGAAACTATTATGAAACATTTATTGCAAAGTATTGTATTTTTAGACTGTTTGATTAACTTTATACGCTAAGAAAGAAATTGTCTCGTACATTTTTTATGTATCTTAAGTCCTGATACGATTTAAATTTTGAAAAATAAAGTTTATAAATTTGTACGATAATTTTTCTCTCCTTCCAGCATCAAAACACCTAATGACTCTACAAATTCCCCTATAGACAAATGTCCCTTAGATTGAGTAAATGTTTAAATGTTAATTAATAAAATTGGTTGGAGATAAAAACACATTATCACATTATAAATTTTAAAAAAATCACATAAATTATAAATAATCGCAAAATTATTATCACATTATAAAGAAACACATTTCTTGCGATAAAATATTTATAAATAATTACTTTATATTTATTGAGAAGACTCTTTTCTCCCACAGGATTGTGAATATCAAAGCAGTTGCTGTGTTTTACGAGAAGAAAGTTAAAGAAAGTTTAATATACTCTCTAATTAGAGCTTTTACCAATAAAAACGAAAAAGATAGAATCTCAAAGAATCACATCAGTGCCACAACTTTGCACATGATAGACTAAATTTAATTTTTAGCAATTATTTCTTAAAAATAATTATATAAATTTGAGTTAATTACGTAAATTAGAGTTGTTAACTTAGAAACAAATTTACTTTTAATAAATTGAGACAAAGTTATCAAAAAATTTAGGAATCATGTTATAGTATAGATTAATGGCATTAAAGTGAAAAATGATTTTAAGCAGATTCAGTGATTAAATGAATTAATGACTTAAGAAGCCTAAAGTCTGTCTTAGATACTAAGACTTTAAAATCGTTTGGAATTCCTCCAATAAATTTTTAGCAAGCTTCCTAAAAATGTTAATGTCTAAAATCACGTTACATGTCTAAAACCATGTAGACATACCTGATGAATTCACAGATAGAAACCTTCCTTTTTGAAAAACTTTATAATATTCGAAATAAAGTGTTTATTTTTAGTACTTAGGGCCATGAGCTTAGTGCGTCATAAATAGATTTTAATTAAGGTGAAAAGATTACAGAACAAGCAGGAAAGAAAAACTAAAAAAAAAAAAAAAAACATTTAATTAAAATGAATAGATATAACAAAACGTGCATTTAATTAGGGAATTAAGACCTGTCATTATACTCAAAGATAAAAATAAAAATAAGCACCGTAAAACGCACATATATTCAAAGAACTACTGAAAACCTATAAAATAAATTTTTTACATTAATTTCCCATTTAGACTCCCATTAAAATAAAAAGCGAGGTTATGGCTCATTAGAAAGAATTATACGTTTTAGGAAATGCAAGAAAGGACGAATGCTAGCAGTGAGGATGTGCTTTGGAATGCCTTTCTTAACGTGTATTTTAGTATTCCATACACACCAAAAAAAGGCAATTATAATTATGATAAGAACAGGAGCATGCAATGAGAAAGAAGTACAAAATATACGTAACTTTAAATCCTGAAAAAAATGAATTGTGCAGTGAGAAAAATAATGTATAAGTTTATGATATTAAGAGATTTAAAAAGAAGACGAAATTAACTGCATAAAGTGAGGGAAAAAATCACTTCAAGTATCCGAAAACATGTGAATTAAAAATACAGCATGTCATAAAAGACATGAATAGCAGTAAAAATAGTAAAAAAACCAGTATTTAATAATATGCCCTTTATTTTCAAAAATGAAAGTAATCTTCAGTAATGAATATTGTGAAATAAAACTTAGGTTCATCAGTCAGATTAAATTCACTGATAACGTGCAATATTTCTGGAATATAACTTCTCCAATGCAGTTCTTCAAAATGCGGAGGATCTCTGATTTTGAAATTCCTTTCATAGCGATACATTATCATCATCTTTTTTTGTCTTGTAGGATTCACTCAAGTCCATGGTTTTTCAGGATACTTTTATGAATGTTCTGAAAAATACCATGCTTCAAACACATTTGTAGTTTGATTAATGGTAAATCGTATAAGCTGTTTCAATTTTTCTTCTAAATTGTTTTCACACTTCCCACATTTTCAAATTTCCCAAACCACTTTAGGGTAAACTTCCTTGTTCAAAGTTCAGTTAAATCCATTCGTTATTTCAAATCGTTTAAACCTGTAAGGAGAGAAAATTAAGGGAATTAAACACTGTTACAGAATGTAAACATTTTTAGGACATCCTGTATACATTAAATGTACCAGGTAAGGAAAAAACTGTATTGTAGACAAACATGTGAGCTAATTGTATTGAGTTGCAGACAGAAGCAGACAAAGATAAAGGTAAAAACAAGCTGGAATGTGAAGTATACGTATTTGCTACTTATTTTGTTCATTCCAACTTTGTACAATTCTCCTCTATAGGACAACAGCTGCATAGTATATATGTTTCTCGCATTGTAATAAAACAACGGTACCTAGAGCCATTAAATTTTGAATAACGTAATCTTCCACTGAATATGGATATCTGGAAGCCCGAATTTGGTTGAAATTTGTTTTATTATCGATTTTATATTTTGTAATATTTTGACGAAGTTTTGATTAGTAAACTCAACGATTTCAAAGCGAGCAATGACAATACTGTACGAAAAAAAACTGGTTTTTTTTTTCTTTTTTTTTTTCCAGCGCTCGAGACTGTGTATCGGAAATTCTAAAGATATGCTCATTTTAAAATTATTTTACGATACTGCTGTAGAATTGAATTTTATAGTTTAAGTGCGAAGAACTGCGAAGAACATGATATTTAATAAATAAAGGCAGCACACAAAACGTTAAAAAAACGCCTAATTGGTGTAATGTAAAATCTGAAAGCCTTAATTTTTTTTTTTTTTTTACGGATTTTGTATTTAGTTAGCAATTTTTAGTAGAATTAAAATAAAAATTTTTTTATATCCCCCTGCAATGTAGAATGAGACATATTTTAAGAGAAAGCTACGCCGGAAACGTAAAAATACAGGAGCACGCGCATTTAACATTTAATAAATTGATATCTCGTAATTTATATTCAAATTGAATAAATCTAATTAACTACTGTGTTAGCTGTAACCGTAATTGTACTCTTTTGCTTTCCAGAAATTTCGAGAAAACAGAAATTACCAGAACTTTCTCTTGCCCGATTAAAAAGCTTTAAAAAGCTGGAGAGAAACATCTCAGTTCAGTTGTTTAATTAGTTGTTGTTGATTGTAGCGAATTCGCGGTGAGATCGGATTAGCTTTCTCTGCGTTTTGGATTCCGTTCTCTTTAACGTTTCAGTAGTTTAAAATATAACTATTGCGTGATATTGTGTGATATTGAATGAATATCTTTCAGGTAAAATCCAGAGTTTTGTCATATTTCTTGCGATATTAATAAATTTTATTAAGCTTTTATCGGACCTTGTGCATTCAATCTGTTACGAACCCGTACGCAAGCAACATTATTCTTAATTACTTATATTAATTTTAGTATTTTAGTTGCGCCATCTAAGAAATAAATAAAGAGCTAAAAGTGAAAGATCGCGAACTACGTCTTTATCTAAACATTTGTTTCTGGCACAGGGGTAGGCAGGCTTTTCTAGGCCACGGGCTACTTCTGATTTTTTAAGGTGTTGCGAGCCACCCAGTGGCGTAGGTGCGGTGAGCTGAAAGGTCTACAATAGTTATTATAACTTAATAATAAACACGGAACATGTACTTAGCTACCTAACCCTACCTAAAAAAAACTTGCTCGTTTATAAAACCGCGTTTTAAGCAAAACGCAAGGTACAAACATAATATTAACAACCACAAATATAATAATTTCAAATGATGCATTTATTATCAAGCAATTCAAAATACATTAAAAAATAAATCATTTTCATCTAAAGTTAGTTCTCGTAGCTATAGATAGTATAAGACTTAGTCTGTATACTGTCATCCAATTTTGAATATTTCTTGTATATACGAATATTTACTAACTGCTAAGCTTGCACTGGATTCTAAGTGGTCGTCTGTGAGACGAAAACGATACGTTGGCTTAATTATATTCATTGGATGCAGATTCACACTGATAGGCAAAACCAAAGAAGGACGTTAAATTAAATGCATTTCTTTTTATATTAGGATACTTTACTTCGTTCAAAAGATTCCAAAAGTTATTCTTAGGTTCAAAACTACGTGCTTTTAAAATTATGCTATTTCGAAAGAGAAAAACTTCGTTTTCCTTAAGGCATAAAGAGAATATAGAAGTTATATTTTGAGTTATTTCTGCCACATCAACGTTGCCAAATAGGTAACACATGAATGCAATTTTAGTCCAGCACATTCTTGAAAACATCTCTCAAATTCGGAGTGAAGTTTTATTATTTCATCATATTACTTCTCTTTATTTAATGTACTTACGTTTTTTTAAACATTTCGTCAAAAATATTTTTGGAATTTTGTTCATTCTTCGTCAACTGGGAAGATATTAGTTTTTAACATGTTTTTAAAAGTATTAACTAATCCAATCAATTATACTATTGTTTGAATATTTAATTGCAGTTGTAAGCAATACAAAAGATAAATCTATCATCCAAACGTCACCATTAAATTCAACGGACGCTTTATCATTTGATTCCAAAAAATCTTTTACCTCTTATAGAAAGTCTTTGAATCTTTGTAAAAATATACTCAGACTTAACCAACGAACATCCGCATGATACAATAATTTCCCGTGACCTTTCCTTAATATGTTTCACAAACAATAATCACTTAACACATGGACTGTATTCCTTCACTTTTATTTCATTACACTAATTATAAATAAGATGTCAGCGATGCGAAATAATTGATACACAATAAGCGAGCCATTCTACATGGCTGTCACAAACACAATTCTATCAATCAATTATCTTGTTGGCACACATAAAGTTCAAAACTAAAGGAAGAAAAACAAAAGAAATTTACGCTGTTTGCAACAATAAAATGAAGCAAACGATACTCACATAAACATCCTGGCCCTCGTTGAAATCCCAGGGGATTTCAACAGTTGGAGCATTTTGAAACCTCTTAGTCTGTAATAAAAGATAAACATAAGAAAAATAATACAAAATATTATATGCGAAGTAGTTCATAGCTTTTAGTCTGAATAGGAAGAGGACACAATTTCACGACTGGTCGTTTTGTGACACCATGACCAGTTTTAATACTAACAACACTGACTATATGATCTGAGCCCGGATGAACAGCAATTATTCTCCCTAACCTCCATTTAAGAGGCGGAAGATTGTCTTCTTTGATGAGGACTAAGTCATTGATTTCTAAATTGTTTTGACTTTTTGCCATTTAGGTCTTTGTTGAAGCTGAAACAGGTATTCTCGACTCTCTTTTCCAGAAGTGCTGAAAAATAAACTATCTCGCATGCCATCTGTCAAGGTGATTGAAGGAACTATAATTTAGGTCTGGTTCAGGCAGTTAAAGACGTTCCTATTAAGAAATGATCAGGTGTTAATTCAGTTAAATCATTTGGATCAGCCGATGTTGGACACAATGGCCTAAAGTTGTGACAAGCCTCAACCTGCGCTATCAAGGTCTGAAATTCCGGATAGGCACAGTATCACCAACAGTCCTTTTTAGATGTAATTTCATTGACTTTACTGCCGATTCCCATAGTCCACCAAAATGGGGAGACGATGGCGGGTTGAATACCCATTTTATTTCCTCTAAAGACAAAAATTTGTGAATTTTTTGATTTTGCTTACATTGCAAAACATTTTCTGATTTCTTTGTCTGCACCTTTAAAGTTAGTACCACAGTCACTATAAATCTCAAATGGTTTCCCTCTTCTTGCAATAAATCGTTTCAATGCACTTAAAAATGCCTTTGTTGACAAATCTTCTACCACTTCAAGATGTACTGCCTTGATTACAAAACACACAAATAAGCATACGTAACATTTAAGTGATTTTTGTCCACGTTCTGCCCGATGTTTAATCATGAACGGTCCAGAAAAATCTATTCCAGTTCGATGAAATGGTCGCGATTGTGTTACTCTAGATTCCGGTAGATCAGCCATTATTTGACTTGCAGTTTTAGCTCTAAGTTTGCAACACGTGATACAAGATCTTACTACTTTTCGGATAGCAGATCTAGTAGCTATGATCCAAAATTGCTGTCTAATTAAAGATAGAAAAAGTTCTGGTGCTCCATGCAGATATTTGCAATGAAAGTGTCTAATTATGATTTCTGTCAGATTGTGTTTTGAAGGTAATAAGATTGGATGTTTTTCATTTTCTGATAGTTGCGCATTTTTCAGTCTTCCTCTTACACGTAACACTTTGTTGGATGCATATTTAATATTTGCATTTCTTTTTTTCTTTGTATATTTTATTTCCTCACTGCTTAATTTTATGTTATGATTTTTGCAATAATCTTGTTACTGGCAACGTGCTTTATTTACTATTAAGTTTGTGTGAGTGGCAACAGTTGTTCATGTTTATGTTTCAGTAGAATAACGTTCTTAGCCGCACTGCGCTGCAGGCAATTTTTCTCTTAAAGAATTTTATGTTTTAGAATAGCAATAAATTTTATTATACAAAGCTGATGCTTTTTAGTTCAAGGCAACTATCTTATATGCATGCAGGGCCCAGTTTACTAGCTAACATTTTAAAGCAAAGCTATTGGATTGTAAATGGTAAGAAACTTATTCAGTCTTTTATCCATAAATGTATTGTTTGTCACAGATATAAATTGTCATCTAATAATCAGTTAATGGGAAACTTGCCAAAACAAAGAGTAACACTTGAGAGACCATTTTTTAGCACAGGTATTGATTATGCCGATCCTGTAATTTTGAAATGTTACAAAGATCGTTGCTTTAAGACCACTAAAGGTTATATAGCTTTGTTTGTATGTCTAGCTACCAAAGCTTACCATATTGAGGTAGTTAGCGACTTAACTGCAGATTCTTTCATTGCTGCTCTTAGGCGATTTGTATCGAGGCGTGGTACACCTCGATACTTATTTTCGGATAATGGTACGAACTTTGTTGGCGCAAAAAGAAAATTGTCCGAATTGCAAACTCTGCTACTTTCACTTAACAGCAATGAATTGATTTTAAATTATTTGGCTGAAAATACTATGGAATGGAAAATGATTCCACCTGCTTCTCCCCACTTTGGTGGTTTGTGGGAATCAGGGATCAAGTCCATAAAATTTCATTTGAAAAGAATGATAGGAGAGACAAAGTTAACATTTGAAGAATTAACTACTTTACTAACTCAAATTGAAGTTGATCATTAAATGGATCCAGTTTGTGCACTTCCATAAAGATATAAAGGATCTCAAAAATAATTCATCTTTAAGTCCTAAAAGTGTTTTAAGCTCACCTTTTCCTTTTCTAGATGATGATGGTGTTTTACGGGTGGGAGGTAGGCTGCAAAATTCTGACTTGTCATTCAATGCTAAGCATCCCATAATTATACCAGGTCAACACAGGATTGCTTTGTTGCTTGTTAAACAATATCATGTAACTTATATGCATAAAAAGTGTTTGGTGTAAAATTCTACAAAAAAATATGAAAAAAATTATCCTTACATTTAATGCTTATAGTAGTGGCAGTTTTCTTAATTTCTGTTATTTAATTTTTTTAAATTCCATGGAAGAAACTTTTTTTTTAAATTTCTAGTACACTTTGCACTGTTCTTTTTCATATTTACTGCTAAACTAAACTAAGGCCACCTGTGCTCAATTTCTAACTCTTAGATTTCAACAGTTTCTGTAACCAGAACTGGAAATGTCATCAATTCAGTGGAAAACATTAACTTCGTTGTCATCTAAAATTGGACACAAGCTAAGGAGGTTGCTGTTTGTAGGTAAGTCCTTTCCCAACTCCAAACATTGAATTTCTTTAAAAAAAGTGAAATCGCTGTATTATTCGGACAATACAGAAAGTTGCAGCTCGAATTTCATTACTAGATAAAAAAAAGACGTATTTCTTTCTAGATATGCTACTTTAGAATTCGATATGAATCTTAATATCCAAGCAAATATGCGTTGTAACTTTGGAAATGAAGATATATTCGATATAATAGCCAGTTCTGGTACAGGTTCAGAAACTACAAATGAGACTGTTTTACGTGCATCTGGTAATGCCTCTTCATCTATAAGAATATTTTTAGACAAGGCAATCTCACTGCACTTTAACCAAGTAAGACCATTCCACCCCAATTTATGAGATAATAGTTGTGCAGGAAGTAACCCACGTGAAGCACAATCAGCTGGATTTTCTTTTCCATCAACATGACTCCAGTTCTCACGTAAGATGGATTGTATTTCAGAAACTGTATTGGATACGAATACCTGTCATTTTTTAGGATCTGACTTTAGCCATGACAACACGATTTGTGAATCACTCCAAGCTTGCACTAAATCAAAATTTATAACTAATACAGCTTTTACAGACTGAATCAAGCGTGCCAATAACACTGCTGCACATAATTCCAGTCTTGGTATCGTAATAGATTTTAATGGTACTACAGGAGTTTTAGCTGTTTCAAGTTTAACATTAATGTCAGAGTTATTGCAAGTTTTGATATAAAGAACTGCTGCATAACCCCTTTCAGACGCATCACAAAATCCGTGAAGTTCGCATCGAAAATAATCAGGTAGCAGAATTTTCCTAGGTATATTTATAGAATTCAAAAGTTTAACTTCTCTACATAGATTTCTCCAATTTCGATCAATCTCTTCTGTTACAGGATCATCCCATGATAATTCTAATTTCCACAATTGCTGAAGGACCATTTTAGCGAGAATTACAAACGGAGCTATCCACCCCAATGGATCGAATAGCTTTGCTACCCGAATGACAAAATAATCCTTTTAGTCGGAACACTTTGATACTCTATTACACCGACATTACATTTGAATTCATCATTGCCCGGATGCCATTCAAATCCCAGAACTTTCAATGTTTTGTCTTCTATTACACAATGAATATTGTCACTATCTGTGCTTGTTAAGCCAGAGGTTTTTAACAATGACGGTTCACTTGTGGACCATTTGTGAAGCTCATAGCCACTCCTTTTTAGCAGTTGTGGCAATTTGTCTATCAATTCAATACCTTCCCAACTATCTTTTACACCAGTTAACATATCATCAACATAAAAATCTCTTAAAACTATATTCTTTGCCTTTGGAAAGTTCAATCCTTCATCAATCGCTAACTGACTCAAAACTTTGGCCGCAAGATATGGAGCAGCTGCAGTTCCATATGTAACTATTTTCCCAAACGACAAACTTGTATTTGTTTATATGGGCTATCTCTCCATAATATTCTCTGAAAATCTCTATCTTTTTAATGAACCTTTATCTGTCTGTACCTCATTTTAATATCAGCGGTTATTGCAATGTTATGAAGTCTAAATCTTAGTAAAATACAAATTAAGTCATCTTGTATTTTTGGGCCTATCATTAGCGTATCATTTAAAGAAACATTTGTGGTTTTTCTAGCACTCGCATCGAAAACAACTCTCAATTTTGTTGTTAAGCTAGAGTCATTCAACACGAAGTGATGTGGGATATAATAGTGTTTATTCTCTAATTCATAATATGTGTCTGGCACTAATTCTACGTGTTCTAGTGAAAAGTACTCTTTCATAAACTGAATATACTGGTTGTAAATTTCTTTCATACATAGCAGCCTCTTCTCCAAGTACTGAAATATGTGCGAAATTTCACGGGAGTCACCTAGAATATCTCTATTATGTTTGAATGGTAATGCAACTGAATAACGATCTGATGTGTCTCTACAATGCGAGTTTTTAAAATGTTCTTCACAAAGTTTTTCTTCATTTGTTAAAGGTTGTACATTTGGAAACTTTTCTAACTCCCAGAAAGAATTTACTAACTCATCTGTGTTTGTATTCAAATGATTTACATATACTGGCTCAAAATTTGTAGATTCAAAATTTGTAGTACCCGAAATTATCCATCCCAACCTCGAATTTAGAGCAAATGGTAGATCAGGACCACGTTTAACAATTTCTCCAATCATTAAATGAAGAAATACATTTACTCCAATAAAATATCAACTTGTAAAATAAGGGATCAGTTAATTGTAAATCACTGAAGTTTTCGAAGATGACTGATGGCAAAGATACATAAGGAATGTTATCTGTCACCTTGTCCAGTACAAACGGTGATGTTGATACACGAATATCAGCTAAAATGAGAAGTGAATACTAAATCGACTTCTCCATTACTTATAGTATTAAATTTTCCTAGACATGATACAGAAATGGAATTATCTTTCACTCGTAATCCTAATTTCTTCATACAATCCATTGAAATAAATTACCTCTGAGATCCAGTGTCACATAAACATCTACACTTCACAAATTGTTGTTCAGAATTTTGAACTTTTATTAAAGCAGTACACGATAAAATATGGCTGGTTTGATTACTTTTTGCATTCGAATCATAATGAGAGGCCCAAACTGTGGCTGAAACATCCTTAGGACTCATTAATTCATCTCTTTTAGGGATAGATTGCGTAGGCGGAGATATACTGCTTAACAGAGTTTTATTCTTTGAATTATTTACAATGTTCAAAATACTGTGATGCTTCTTAAAGCAATGTTGACATGTATTTAAACTCTTGCATTTTTTGAGCAAGTGCATATTAGATAAACAGTTAAAACAGTAACGATTAGATTTTACAAATTCTATTCTTTGCTGAACCGATAAATTTAGAAATTTAGAACATTTGGCTAAACTATGATCTTCTTTACAATAACCACAACCCAAAGTAGCAACCAGAACATTATTCTTATTTTGAAACACAGATTTAGATACCTTATTACTTGTTGATTTGCTATTTTGAAGTGTTCTTGCATAGTTTTTTAGGAATTCAATTAAAGTCGTAAGTTTTGGAATCTCATTACATTTTAACTGACGTTCCCACCATATTTTGTAGAAGGTTCTAAATTTTGCAAAACTAAATAAGTCATTAAAGTGTCACCAAAATTATCAATGGTTTGTTTCAATACTTCTAAAGAACGAATTACTTCATTAATATTGCCAACTAAATTTAAAATAGCAAATGCCGATTCATTTTGAATAGTTGGTAAGCTTAGAAAACGTTTAATATATGCAAAAACACTCAATCGATTTCGAGGGCAGCTAAAGGTCCCTCCTCATCAGGAGAAAGAAATACCTAGAAAGAAAAAAAATAAAGGGAAGGAGTCTCAGAAACACGTGGTCCTTATCAGCACTGCACGTGGTTATAACCGGATATTTAATCAGAGTTACACTGGCCGCCTACTTTTACTGAGCCAGGCTATCTGATCAAACTGTAACGCAAAGGACAAGAAAATTAGCGAAGTTAAAAAGAGGGAGCGAGGGGCAACTGCACCTTCACGCTCAAAATCTGAGCTTCGAATAATGGAAATCTTTGATACTTTGATACTTTTGATATGCCTGTTTCAGCAGGAATTATATCCGCTATTACAGGCACCTCAAGTAACCCCGGTTAGAGAAGACATAGCATACAGTGCTTCGCAGGAATACCTTAATAAGGGACTGCAGGAAGATTGTGTAGATGTGGCCCAGGCCAGTGTAAATGAAGAAGTCAATTTAGAAACTTCAAAAATTGGCTGGCAGAAGCTAGGAGTATTTATGGGGGATTCCGATAAATGTGGGTTGCATAGGGCCTTAAACTGATGTCAATTTCTAGGAGCTCGTACTTAAAATTGTCAGAATAATTTACCTCCGCGTTGGTAATAGCTTTCTTGAAAAAATTATTATTTAATTTATTGATGAATAACGCCAGATTTTGGAGTTTAAGGTCTCTGTTTAGCTGTTCATTGCGAACGAACCAGAGTGCTCCTGTGATTTTTCGTAAGTAGTTGTTTTGGAAAACCTGCAATTTATTTAATACGGAAGGGGGAACAGAGCACCATGCAGGGGAGGCATATGTAAGGATGGGTCTTAATATTGATGTGTAAATGTGCTTCTTGCGAGCAAGATCCAGTGGTGAAGAGGCGTCAAGAAAGTTTCGGAGCTTCCTAGAGACACCTATGGCTTTCCCGATGGTCATGGAAATGTGAGGACCCCATGTATGCGAGCCGTTAAAACGAACTCCCAAGTATGTAGCCTCTCTGACTTTGGGCACCGTTTCATTAAAGAGGATCAGATATGCATCAGTGTTTTTTCTTCTATGCCGTCCTATCAGTAATAATTTAGATTTTGTGGCATTAATGGACGTCCTCCATTTGCGACAGCATTCCTCTATCTCGTGTGTGTGGTTTTGTATTCTGATGATGGCATGTCGTGGATTCAGTGAACTAGAAAGAATGGCGGTGTCGTCCGCGTAGCAGGCAGTGATGCAGTTTGTATTTTCAATCATAGGGAAGTCCTTAACATATATAAGATAGAGGATAGGCCCAAGGATGCTTCCCTGGGGGACGCCGGCTTTAATTAATGTGTTTTCAGAATAAACATCGCCCTGCCTGACACAGAAGGATCGATCACTTGGAGTGAAGAATCAAAATCGTTTCCCTGGGGAGATCAAGGGAAGCAAGCTTGTAGATAAGTCCGTTATGCCAGACGCGGTCAAAGGCTTTTGCCACATCCAGCATAAGGAAAGCAGTTGTCTGGTGCTTATGAATAGCTGCGCTTAAAAACTCAATGATTCTGACAAGCTGCATTGTGGTAGACAATCCTTTACGGAATCCAAACTGCTGGTTTGGAAGCGCGTTTAGGGCTGGCTGTAGTCTTTTGCAGATAATTTTCTCTAGGATCTTTCCCAGTGCAGGAAGCAAGCTGATTGGGCGAAACCCATCCATTCTTGTATTATCTTTTCCCGGTTTGGGAATTAAGATGACAACCGCTTGTTTCCACTCAGCTGGGAAATAGCATAGGTACAGGCAGGCGTTGTAAATGCTACAGAGTTTGTTAATGAAATTACCAGGCAAATGTTTAATCATTGTATTAGAAATTTTGTCCTTCCCAGGTGCTTTTATATTATGAAGCTATAATAGAGCTAACTTCTGTGGGAGAGATAAAAACAGGGAGATTTTTGACACTGGGCTGTTCATCCAATTATCGACAAACATGTTAATGTGACTAATGAAATTTCGGTTTGAAGGGGTCTCATTTGGAGTGAACTGCTTGGCGAAGTGGTTGGCAAAGGCTTTAGCTTTGTCTTCGTTGCTGTATTTGAATCCAGTGTCGTCCTGTAGAGGTTTGTTGCTTGTTTTTGTCGACTTCATTAAACGGAGGGACTTCCAGAATTCTCCGTCTTCAGCATTTAATTTTTCAATTTTGTTATTCCAAAGTTTAGTCTGGTGGGAGTCAATTAACTTTTTAATATTGCGATTAAGCTTATTAATTTGCGATTTAATTGCTGGGTCACGTGAGTAGGCGAAGATCTTGCGGAGTCTATTTCGTGTTTGGCTAATTAATTTAATTTCTTGCGGAAGTTTGAAGTGATGTTTTTTATTAAGAATTTCTGTAGTAGAATATTGCAATGCCGTATCAATGCAGGTGGTGATACTTGTGATAGCCTGGTCGATATCATGAGTATTTTTAAGTTGCTCTGTTTTGGGGAGGTGATTGTTAATTTCAGATTTGAATTTTTCCCAATCAGTAATTTTATAGTGCTTGCTTCAGGCCTGCCAATACCAAGGTGTGCCAGAACTGGCACGTGATCTGAAGAAAGATCATTGATTACTTCCGTAGTGATCGGTAAGTTATCAGATGTGAGGAAAAGATCCAGTATGTCTGGATACTGTCTTGGATGAGTAGGCTGGAAAGTAAAATCTTCTGGAGGGTAAATGTAGTATGGGTAATTGAACAGGAAGTTTTGAAGGATATCAACGTTTTTATTTGTTTTGCGGCACCCCCCGCTAACATGCTTAGCATTAAGGTCACCTCCAATTATGGTGGAAAGGGGTTATTTAGCAAATTCTGTAAGTGATGATCTTGTAGCCTGAGATCTGGAGTGTTGTAAAGGGCGCATACAAGCATATTTCCCTAATTAGGGATTCGAACGACTACCCTGACTTCTTCAAACCGGTGAGAATTCTCAGAAGCGTAGAAGCAGGAATCCAAACTCCGCTTAACATAGATTACGGCACCTCCGCCTCTATGTCTGATCCTATCACAGCGATAACTGCGATAGTTAGCAATACTCAGGGAGTGCGCTGGCGTAGCGTGTGTCTCAGTGATTAGTGCAATGTCGATGTTGTAGTGTGTGAGGAAGTCCTGCAGTTCGCTAATTTTGGTGATAATGTTCTGCGCATTCCATGTCATGATCGTCACTGGGGTCATTTTTACTAAGGACCTACGATCCATAATTTATCTTAGTATCGGGCCTCACTGTAGTTTGCTTTTCTTCCATGGCAGTTGTATTGTGTAGAAGCGATTAAGATCAGCAAGGTTCTTTATGACCTGCTGAGCGTCCGCTACAGCTTTCTGAATTTTCCCCGCGAAAATATCAGATTGAACAGCCTGGGCGTAGGATTTATTGACAATGACCCTTTCATTAAACTTGGGGGCATTGGGTTTCTGCTTTCGGAAGGCCTCAACCCCTCCAGTTGCTGGTATGCTTCCCGAGACAGTTACAACATTTCGGCTCAGAATCTTTAGGCTCCGGGCAATCCCGGCTTTCATGAGGGCCTGCACACTTACAGCAGCGAGGCGGGTGGTAACACGCCGCCTGCGCGTGATGGTACCTTTGACATCGAAAGCATTGTGTCGGCCCACGCCGACCACGATATCTTTCTACTTTAATATGCAAGTACATTAGATATTTCAGATGATATATCTCATTGTTTTTAGGGGGTCTTAGAAAGAGTGACCAGAAATAGGGGCATTTTAGCCCTATCTTTTCCTCTGCCCTTCATCAGTTGTTCCACTTTGAGCGCAGTGAAATCTTTTTCACGGAGTTTCTCCTGAATGTCCGTGGGTTTCGCATCAATGGGAAGATTTGTTATCACAACTTTGAGGTTCTTCTCCTCAGGGAGAAGGAACGAGTGATAAGAAAATTCTTTTTTGTCGAAAAGGGCAGTCATGCTTCGGAAGGTATTCGAATTTTTTGTGTGTATTTCATAGTTGCCTTCACCTTTCTTTTTCGCGGTGAAATCGGTCAGTTGTTCCTTTTCAAGCAGTTCAGTGAAATATTTCCAGTCGTATTTGCATTCTCGAATGCAAAATGGCGGCATTTTCGCCTTCTTGTGCGGGAAAGTGAACTGACCCTCAGTGCGGGTTGCTCCAGTCTGAGTTTCACGAGCATCACTATCCATTGGCCCAACCGGGCGCGTGACCTCATCCAAGATGTTGATTGGCCGAGCTACGCTTTCTGCCAAAGACATACTCGCGTGAGCTGACTTTACAGTAGCCCCAATAGATGGCGCTACATTATCATGACTACTGGTAGCAACCTCGTGTGTTCGAGTGTTAAGGCCATCCACACTGATTGGTTGATAAAAGGCAGTGTCGATCACGGCAGACGAATCGCGTGGTTCCTCTTCCTGACCGGCAGGATTCAGAAGTTTCTCTTCCTGAGGAACAGGGTTCACAGATTGTTCTTTACCTTTTGGGTTTATTGCCGGGGTACGGCGTTTCCCGTGCGTTCGCCTAGTTTTCCGAACAGATTTCTTAATTTCTGTGTAATTTTCATCATCCGAACAGTCCATGTCCAGTGGAGTACCTTCTTCAGCAAAGGAAAATCTGTTTGCGACTGGAATATTGAATTCAATGGTGGGACTGAGCGGGCGTTTACTGCTAGTCCGCGTCTCATCCACTATCATAGATTGTCCAGGTTCCGGTTGGTTCCTAGCAGATATATTTTCCTTAACGTCAGTGTTTTCAGATCCCTGGAGAGTCATTTTGTGGAGTGCGGCTCTGAAGCCGCGAAGTTCTCGTAGTTCCATACTCTCCTTATCAGTGAGTGGCTTGTCATCAGGTCTCACTTCGTACTCCGTGATTAGCACTCCGAGAAAGTCAAAGAGCTTTTCAATCATTGTTCAATAGGTAAAGAGCAGAGGTCGTAGAAACAACAGACACGAGCCGTGCTGTTAGGTTCGCTAGGCCTTTTTACGGTGCTCGTAGCCGGGGCCAAAGCACCAACCTACTATTAGCCCCTAACAGCAAAAGTAAGTTCGCAAAATCAAGTGCAGGGAGAATCAAAGCGGGAGGCTGAAGTTCCTTCAGTCTAACTCGAAAGTCAGGGGAGAACTCCTTTTATGAATAGAAATCAACCACTGAACGGATTTTTATACCCTCTGGTAGTACCAAACGCGAGGAGGTAACGCCATCTATCGGCAAAAATAGTAACTGAATTAAGATAGTAGAATTTTAAAGGCATTAGGAAGGACTGGATTGGACTTAAAATCATTAACTA
This sequence comes from Stegodyphus dumicola, assembly GCF_044657685.1. Classification (NCBI taxonomy): domain Eukaryota; kingdom Metazoa; phylum Arthropoda; class Arachnida; order Araneae; family Eresidae; genus Stegodyphus; species Stegodyphus dumicola. The sequence continues at coordinate 126,163,892 of NC_140771.1, read as the reverse complement.
AACATGCTAAATCTTTGTGAATATGAAAAGCCTCAAGAAAATCCAATTCACCTATGGAAGAAGCCTTTTGGATAATTTTTGCAGACCCAAAGTCAAAATTATGGTTAAATGTCCAACTATGATAAGCTATTGAAGACTTGTTAATTTCGCCTTTTCTGACATAAGATTCATGTTCCTTGATACGAAACTTCAACGCTCATTTTGTTTGGCCAATATATCTTAAACCACACTGACACGATATACTACAAATTCCCGAAGAATTCAAGACAGAAACGCAATCTTTTAGAATCGAAGGGTGAATTTTATTAATAGGGGAGAAACCGACTTGAAAATTGAATTTCTGGAGAATCCGTGCAATTTTATAGCTAACAAAAGGATAAAATGGAAGCCCGACAAGGTCATTAATATTATTTCTAACAGTGGAATGTCTTCTTTGATCTGAATCTGAAAATTTTTTAACGGCTTTATCAATAATCACGGGAGAAAATCCACGGTCAATCGCCAGTGTAACTCTGATTAAATATCCGGTTATAACCAAGTGTAGTGCTGATAAGGATCACGTGTTTCTGAGACTCCTTCCCTTTATTTTTCTTCTTTCTAGGTATTTCTTTCTCCTGAAGAGGAGGGACCTTTAGCTGCCTTCGAAATCGATTGAGTGTTTCAATATTCTTATGCTAAATACAAGGTTGTTTTTACGATTTTGATTGTCACATTAGCGTGTTTCTCTTCTAGTCTTGTTCTCTCTTATTTGAATATCTTTCGTCTAACAGATTCCATGCTATTTCAAAATTACAATCCGAAATTTGAATGGTTTGAATAATGCGATATGCTTCATCTTTCAACGAAGCCTTCAAATACTACAATTTTTGAGCATTAAATAAATTTGTATTATTTCTTACACAAGCACTGAAAAGATCTTTAAAAGCTATCCATTCTGTAATATTACCGCCAAAAGTCGGTAACTTGGGTAATTTAATATTGTCAAGAACCTGTTCTGAAATTACACTATTAGAATTATTTTTACTATTTTGATTTTTTAATATTTTTTCACCTTTAAATTTCCACAAATAAATTTTATCAGTGTACTCCTGAACATTATCTATTTCGTTTTCTAATTCTTTAGTATCTGTAATTAAACTTTCGATTTCAGAATCAAGCTTCCTTAACTCATTTTCTTTTTGTTTCAATAATTCGACACATTCCTCTAGTTCTATTAAATTAATTTCATCTACAGTTAAAATAGTTTCAATTTTCTTTACATAATTAGTAACATTCCTGCGTAAAACCGCTCTTTTTGTTTTAAAAGTTTTAAGTTCACTCATAATTGATCAATTCAAAAACAGAAATTGTTCTTAAATCACTTAACACTATTATTAAAACGAAATCGAAATACTTCTATGCTGTATTACAACATTGTTCTTAAAATCAGTTATAAACGAATTTTTAGTAGAATATAAATGTTCAAAATCCACTTACCTCACAAAGTGGAGTAATTTTTCACCAACCATACGCATACAGTGTCTCACAAAAGTGATGCGACACTTGTGCTTTACAAAAGGAAACTTAATTAAAATAAATTAAAAAAACATGTAAAAATTTTTTGTGGGTTTGTTTCATACTTAAATTTAGTAACAATTATTACATAGCATACATTTTCTCAAAATATTAAAATATTAATTTAATAAAAATAAAATTGTTTAAAACGGAGCAAAAAATGGTTCACATAAGTGATGGGACACCATTAGATACTACTACGTACTGCAATAAAAATATTTTTTTTTTTTGGTTTTTATTTTTACTCAAAAGCAATTGGCAATAATTTATAAAATCGTCTGCAGTATTTCTCTCCAGTTTGTTTTGGAATTTTTGTGTTTTTTAGCTCTGTGCAGCCATGAATGCTAAACGAAAAGCAACTTTGCCTGAAATTCGAAAATTAGTTATTAATTTGCATATTGAACGTGGAAAATCTATTAGAAAAACTCCTGAAACAGTTAACTTAAGTCATTCAACAGTTTACAATATCATTAAACGATATAAAAAGGATCATATTGTTGCGTGCGTACGGGTTCGTTATGAAATGAATGCACAAGTCCGATGAAAAATGAATAAAAATTTATTATTATTACAACAAAAATGCTTACATTTTCTCAAATTATCATGCAGTATTACAATATCTCACAGTAGTTATCTTTTAACTACTCAAATGTACAATAGAACGTAATTCAAAACAGCTAAAGAACGCTAATCCGCGAATTCGCTATAATCAACAACAGCAGTTTTCTAAACAACAACAAACTAAGCAACTACTACAAACTGAGATGTTTTCCTCCTTTTATAAGATTTTAAAATCACGCGCTAGAATTTTCCAGTACTTTCTCGAAATCAAAAAGAGATATTTATTTATTTAATGCACGCGCTCTTGTATTTTCAATTTTCCGGCTTAGCTTTCTTTTAATATTCGTCACGCGCTGCACTGCGCGAGAAATAAAACCATTTAATTTATAATTGAACTAACATTAGCTTTTTAAATACCAAATTCGTAACACTGTCCCCTTCCCAAGGACTGCACGTCCCGGGCGTATTGTGTATTGTATTAAGTGTTTAATTTTTTTTGTGTACCTTCTCAAGTGTCTTTAAGTGTTTAGGTGTCTACGTGTCTGAAGCGTCTTAGGTGTTTGAAAGTTATAGGTGTTTTTAGTATTCATGTATTCTTTTTATTTATTTATGTGCACATTTCCTGTGTGTTTATGCTCTGTTTAATGTACAAACAAGACTGCTCCACCCACAAATGTACATCAAATTTCAATGTAGCACAATGTCGCCCTTGTATGGCCATGTTTAATCTGAATGGAATATCAATAAGCTCCAGGTGCGGCCTTGTGCGGCTCCAGGGAGTTGTTGCATCTGGTTAGTGGAAGGCGTGGGACATATGCCTGCTTAGCCCTGTTACACACCAGGCGTCCCCGTCCTCCGTCACCTGTCACCTGCACGTCCCGGGCAGTACAATCCCTGGACAGGAAGCTAAACTTACAACTGTGGCATAAATGCATTAATAAGCATTACATTACAATAATAAACAACATGAACAATAAATGCAATACATAAAACAAACCAAATGCTATCAAATACAAATCAAATACACATTTAAAAACAAAATGGATCATGGTCTTATACTATTTAAAATTATTTACATTATGTACTATGGCCATAGTAATGAGCTAACCTGTCGTAATGAACGACTTTAGGTTTAGAGTTCGAAGACTTACGAATCCGGACCACGACGTCATTCAGCCTGTTTAGGACTGTGTACGGCCCATCCCAAGGTGACTGTAATTTCGGACAAAGTCCTTTCCGTCGAGTCGGATTCCACAACCACACCTTGTCTCCTTCGTGGAATTGATGTTCAGTAGCTCTTGTGTCGTATCGGGTCTTCATCTTCTCCGTCGCCAAGTTGACTCGCTCTCGTGCAAAATTGTGCATCACTTCAAACCGGGCCTGGAGATCTTGAATATATTCCTCAGACGATGAAGGAGCATCCGGAGGGCGGCCAAACAATAGATTACAAGGCAGACGAAGGTCACGACCGAAGAGCATCTGTGATGGAGAATAGCCGGTAGTGTCGTGGACAGCACTGCGGTAAGCCAGTAAAAAGAGTGGTAATTTTTTGTCCCAGTCCTGTTGGTTTCTGGAAATCACTAATGAGAGGTTATTAAGGATGGTTCGATTGAACCTCTCTACCATGCCGTCCGACTGGGGATGCAATGGCGTCGTTTGGGTTTTGTCAATGCCAAGTAGTTTGCATAGTTCTTTGATTACTGCCGAGGCAAAATTCCTTCCCTGATCGGAATGTAACTGAAGAGGCACTCCGAACCTGGAAATCCAGTGCTGTATCATTACCTCAGCTACTGTGACTGCCTCTTGATCAGGAATAGGATAAGCTTCAGGCCACTTGGTGAAGTAATCAATGACAACGAGTATGTATTTGTTGCCATCAGCAGTTCGTGGCAGAGGTCCCAGGATGTCAAAGGCGATACGTTCAAAAGGCGCACCTACGTTGTAACGTTGCAGTCTGCCTCGGCTGCGTTTCCTCGGTCCTTTCCGACCTGCACAGGCATCGCAAGATCGGCACCACTTTTGCACGTCATTCTTTGCATTATTCCAGTAAAAGCGCTCACGAACTCTCTGTAAGGTCATCATAATTCCAAAGCGACCTCCTGTAGGGCTGTTATGTAGTTCTTTGAGGACATCAGGAATCCGGGATCTTGGAAGTATCAGTTGCCATCGGAACGTCTTCCCATCATCTGACTCGAATTTCCGGTATAAGACGCCGTTTCGAATGTGAAGTGAATCCCAGAGTGCCCAGTATTGTTTTGTTGTAGGACTACAGATAGAAATGTCCTGCCATGTAGGTTTTCTGTTTGATGACTCTATTAAATCAAGTATGGGTTTAATGTCGCGGTCTTCCAGCTGGTCTTTCCTGACTTCATCATCACTCCACGGGTCTCAATCAGCCGATGTTGATGTTGTAATTTGTCTTGCGACCGGAGTCAGCAGCTCGTATTTCGCTTCCACCCTGGAACAATATCGGCAGCTTTCTTGGCAAGGTCTTCTAGACAGGGCGTCGGCGTTTCCGTGTGATGATCCCTTACGATGACGTATAGTGATGTCATATTCTTGGAGTCTCTGTATCCACCTGGCTATTTGACCCTCAGGATTTTTGAAATTTAAAAGCCAGGCCAATGAGGCACGGTCCGTGCGGAGGAGGAATTTTCTCCCGTATAGATAATGATGGAAATGTTCTACAGCTTTGACTATGGCGAGCAACTCTTTCCTTGTGACACAGTAATTCCTCTCCGGTTTAGACAGGCACTTGCTCCAGTAAGCTACTACACATTCTTGGCCGTCTATTTCTTGGGACAAAACAGCACCGACACTTTCATTGCTCGCGTCGGTGTCAAGAATAAATGGTCTGTCGAGCTGAGGATACGTCAGGATTGGAGCAGATGTTAAAGCTTCCTTTAAGTTGTTAAATGCATCCTCGCATTCCTTTGTCCACAAGAATATTTGCTTGCTCTCTGTCAGCTTGTAGTGGTCTTGCGATGGAAGAAAAGTTCTTCACGAATCTCCTACAGTAGGTGCAAAGCCCTAGGAAGCTTCTCAGCTGATGGACATTTTCGGGACGCGTCCAGGATTTAACCGCTGATACCTTTTCAGGATCCGTGCGCACACCTTCTGCAGAGATGACATGTCCCAGGTAAGTCACTTCCTTTCGAAACAGTTTGCATTTAGCGGGAGTCAGCTTCAGATTGGCCTCTTTCAGTTTCTGAAGCACCTTTCTAAGATTTTCTAGATGCTCTTCAAAACTCTTTCCGACGATGATGATATCGTCCAGGTATATCAGACAGGCTTCGTAGGAAAGGCCTTTCAAAACAGTCTCCATAAGACGTTCGAATGTTGCCGGCGCATTACACAGTCCAAACGGCATCACTTTGAACTGCCAAAGTCCTTGTCCCGTAGTAAATGCCGTCTTTTCTCGGTCATCAGGATGGATTTCTACCTGCCAATACCCACTCTTTAAATCAAGTGTTGAGAACCACTTGCTTCCAGAAACAGTGTCTAGAATGTCGTCAATTCTAGGAAGAGGGTAACTGTCTTTCTTCGTAACCTCATTCAACCGGCGATAGTCAACGCAAAATCTTGTTGAGCCGTCTTTCTTTCTGACGAAAATGATGGGAGATGCCCATGGACTCGCTGAAGGCTCGATGACATCGCCTTCTTCCATATCTTTTAACAGTGTTCGCACCTCTTCCTGTTTAGCAAACGGTAGACGTCTTGGATGTTGCTTGATCGGGGGATGATCGCCAGTATCTATTCTATGTTGTGTCAAACTATTTCGACCCACGTCAGAAGACGAGCGGGAGAAAACAACTTGAAGATCTTTAATGACGCGATCGGCAGCATTTTTCTCTTTATCGTTTAATTGTGCATTCTGCAATAACTCCGATGTAATGCTCTCTGAGGACACGGATTCTGAGATGTTACTCTTTCTTTCAACGCTGGTTACTGGAGTACATGTTGCAACCACTTCACCTTTCTTAATAACTCTCGACTTTTCAGTTACATTGGCGACTCTCACCGGGATAACCGTTCTGGATAGGTCGACGAGTGTTGAGGCTACTAGTACTCCTTTTGGGATATTACAGTTATTGGGATATTCTATGATGCCGTAGCGGAAATTTCTATTTTCGGCTGGATCCAGGAAGTAAAATTTCTGTTCTTGCCGGTATTGTGATATAGTCTTGTGCTATGATTTTATGGACAGATTTAACTTCTTCATCATTAACGAGAAATAACGCTATGTCCTCAGATGTAGAATGCAATTCGTTATTTTTAAAATCCAAGGAAAAATTGTATTTCCTAAGAAAGTCCAATCCGAGTATGCAAGAATCAGTGATCTCTGCTACATATGCCGTGTGATGGTAAGCGGCACTTCCAAACGTGATGTTAACATTTACTTTTCCGTCGATGTCGATCTTCTCACCGGACACAGTCTGGAGGGTAACGCAGGGCGGCGTCCAGATAAGTTTGTTTCCTAGTTGTTGAGCCAAATCTTTTCGGATGATGGAGACGTTGGCTCCTGTATCTATAGTCATATTGCACGGAACTCCATTAATATGTCCTATTATGAAAAGTCCATTACTGCCGCCTCTCACTGCAGAAATCTGAAGCGCTTTAAACGGGGGCTTTTCATTATCTGGCAACCTCCGCCCCGCGAGATGGCCACTAATTAGTTTCCCTGCTGCTTGTTAGAAGCGGTCTTAACATCAGTACCCTGGGGTGTTTTGCAGTTTCGTCGTATGTGTCCTTCAGCACCGCAGTTCCAGCACTTAACGGTCGGTTTCTTCTCACCAATATTCCGTCTCAAGGAGTTCAGTTGTCTAGTTAAATCGTCAAGTCGAGCGGTGACTTGATCCCCTGGTTCCTGGACTTGAGCAGCTCTGACTGGGTGGCGGTCTCGACGAGTGGCTTGCTGGGCTGCCTCAAATTTCATGGCGTACACTAGAGCACTTTTTAAATCTTTTACATCCGCCATTTGTAGAGCTTTCTGTATTTCAGTATCTCGGATGCCGTCGATAAAGTATTGCAAGGACAGGATTTCCCTTGTTTCTGTCGGGCATTCCGAAAAGGCGAGATGGGACAGCCTTTCAACATCCGCGGCGAGCTCCTGAAGTGTTTAGGTAGGCTTCTGTTGACGAGATTTTAATTGGAGCCTGCTGTAGTCTTTTAAACACTTCTCCCCAAAGCGCAACTCCAAGGCGCCGGACAGAGCTTCGAAATCTAACCTTTTTTTTTCGGGAAGAGTCTAAAGGATATCCGCTGCGTCGGCTCTTAGAGAAGCGGCGAGATGACAGGCCTTAGCTTGGGAATCCCATTCATTCGCATCCGCCACGATAGAAAATTGTGTCTTATACACCTGCCAGGAGGTCTTCCCATCATATGTGGATAGTTTCAGAGGTGGACGAGCAGGCATTGGTAAGAATTTAAAATCATCACTCCTGCTCCCTGCCGACGCTACGAATTTCTTTAAAGTATCCATTTCTTTGGCAACTGCAGAAACTCTCTCATCAATTTGTTGTTCGATTTGGTGTTGGACGGCACAAACTCTTCCTTCAATTCGTTCCTCCACAGCAGAAACTCTCCCTTCTATATGTTCTTTTACAGAAGAAACTCTTTCTTCTATTTCTTCTTTCACCGAAGAAACTCTTTCTTCAATATGATCTTTTACGGTAGAAACATTTTCTTCAATATGTCCAACTTTATTTTCAACTGCGTCAATTCTGCCTTCCATAGCTTCAAATTTATTTTCTATTATGCAAGTAATTTCTCTTTTCATTTCTTCTTGACCAGCTTGAACGGCTTTCATTTCGTCCTTAACGGATTCTTGGCCCAATTTCATTTCTTCCTTAACGGATTCCTGGCCCAATTTCATTTCTTCCTTAACGGATTCCTGGCCCAATTTCATTTCCTCTTTAATTTATTCTTTAAATGAGGCAAAGGCTGATATTAAATGCCATAATTGCTCTTCCATCGCTCTTGTTATTGGCATTCAAATCCCACTCCTGACACCAAAAATTGTTGCGTGCGTACGGGTTCGTTATGAAATGAATGCACAAGTTCGATGAAAAATGAATAAAAATCTATTATTATTACAACAAAAATGCTTAAATTTTCTCAAATTATCATGCAGTATTACAATATCTCACAGTAGTTATCTTTTAACTACTCAAATGTACAATAGAACGTAATTCAAAACAGCTAAAGAACGCTAATCCGCGAATTCGCTATAATCAATAACAGCAGTTTTCTAAACAACAACAAACTAAGCAACTACTACAAACTGAGATGTTTTCCTCCTTGTCCCATCACTTTTGTGAGACACTGTATTCACGGTGTTACAATGCACTTAGAACAGTCACTATCTTCACTAGCACTCCGGCTAGACTTTTGACCAATAATAAATGATCTTTCCTTAATATGTTTCACAAACAATAATCATTTAACACATGGATTGTATTCCTTCACTTTTATTTCATTACACTAATTATAAATAAGATGTCAGCGATGCGAAATAAGTGATACAAAACAAGCGAGCCATTCTACATGGCTGTCACAAACACAATTCTATCAATCAATTATCTTGTTGCCACACGTAAAGTTCAAAACTAAAGGAAGAAAAACAAAAGAAATTTACACTGTTTGCAACAATAAAATTAAGCAAACGATACTCACATAAACACCCCGTAATCAGATTCGTTTTCTTTTAGTTCGGCCCGAAACATCTTTCTCTGAAGACTTCTTTCTCGAACTGAGTTTACAACTTTCATGCAAATTCCCAAACATACTTATAATTTTACAACAGAGGGTCTGTTGGTGAATAATGCATGATAAGAAAGGAAATGCGGTAAGTCATCGTCTCTGATATACATAGCCAAAACTCCATCGACTGTGCCGGTCATTGACAGGGCCCCATCAGTTGTCGTTGATACAACTTTATAAATTGAATTTTTTTCTCCTCTGTGTATTTTTAAAAGGCGAAATAAACATCTTCACCTCATATTTTCTCCTTTAGAGGTAATATTGTTAATAATTCTTCTTTTATATTCATATCCTTAAAAACCCTTCTTATAAAAATGCAAAGTTCAGAAATATCAACCATATGCGTAGATTCGTCAAACTGGAAAGAAAAGCAAATACAGTTAGTAATATCTTCAGTCATCTGATCAGCCAGATCAGAATTCATCATTTCTATACGGTGCGTGACAGTTCTGATCAAAAGTTGTACGTCTCTAATTGCGGAAATAATTTAATTTTTATTCTTGAATGAATCAAATAATGGATCGCTGGATTCCAGACCTTTTTCGGTCAATTCTCTATCTGCGAAAGGTTTCTTATGTTTTGCCTAACACAGGACTCGCACGAAAAGATGCAACTGCTGCAGCCTTAGATATAATATTGGATTTAATAAAATAATGATTGTTATCCGATTCATTGCGATTTAAATTCTTTTAACTTTTGTGTACACAAGTCGTTTTTTAACAAAAAAAAAAAAAACTGCATCAAAACTTTCATGAATGCTTTTGAGATGCCTTTCAACGTTTCCTTTTGTTGGAAGTGCCGCCAGTTGCATGACATACATAGCACCATATTTTGCATTCACCATCGTAAAGAAAAATTGTTCTTCCCATTCTGTATTAAAATTGTATGTTTTTCTTTTCTTAACACTTGACATCACAATGTATTCTCGAACTTTACACTACGTGTAATTTAGTATTAACTAGTAATTTCTACTGAAAATGAGACTGATCAATTGTTTATTGTTGTAAAATTGGCACTAATTGCTTATTTTCAATTTACATTTGTAACAATTAAGTTCTGTACTTAAAATAAGTATCATAAATTTTTTATTTTCAAGTAATGTGATAGAATAATCCAGTTATACCATTTATTAAAACGGTAAGAAAAAGCTCGGGTATTTATATTTCAGACAGCTTCAAGCTTTTCTAAAATTTTTTAGCTTTGGCATTAACGCAAATAAGAAGATTTTTTTTTTTTTAATTTAAATTTACGTTGTAGAAACTTTTAATTCTGCCTTTTTCACAAATGATTTTGTTGCTACACAACGTTACAATCCCTTATATATTATTAATTAGGCAATATTCAATCTATTATAAGAAATTTAGGAAGTGAATGCGTTAATGCTTTGAAAAAAAAAAGAAAAAAAAATATTTTTTTACGGAGAATGAATATCACGCACAACTTGCATTCAACATACGATTTTCGCTACTCGAATTTTGACTTAAACATCATCATAGCTTGACGATTTAAAGACCATCAAACTATTGATATTTATCGTCAGTCGGGAAATATTGTCAACGTACCAAAAGAAAATAATAAAAAATCCAATTTAAAATGCAAAACGATTAAAAATAAAATTTGTAATTAATATAGTAGCACAAATTAAAAATACAAACACGATATACTAAACATTGCATATAATGTACGACAAGCTACTGTCGTATACAGTATCAAATACTGTTGTACCCCATGTCGCTGTACCCCATGTATACAGCGATCTGTTTTCACTGTAAAAACATCAAATAATTGCTCAACTTCGGCACTGTGCACTAGCCATGATCACAATTATCCTAGAATGGTTGCGACTTTGACATACTTTCCATTGAAATGAAAATTAAAAAGTATTCCTGTTTTTAAGTTTTTAAAATTAATAGTCAGCAATCAGGAACACAGAGCAAATGATCGAAAGAGAAATATCACACAACTCCAATGATTCGACATCTAAAAAAGGCTAAATAAATAAAAATAATGTTTCTAGAAAATTGATCCATCGAAGATAATAAAGCTACCATAAAAGTGTTATTACCTAATAAAGAAATCCCCAAATTTGGCGTTCATTTAATATTTCACTTTAGCCAATTATAATAAATGAAACTTACCTTCAGTACTCTCCTTTTGTGGAACACATTATAGACGTCTCAGAAATATCTGCATTAACTTACAGGTGCCAGATTCCTTTTGCTGGCCTCTCCACATATACTTAGGTACGAATCAAATAGCGTCTTGACTTGTGCAGCCTTTTCTAGGATTAAGCTCCTATGGGCATTTGGAATCCCAAATCTGGAATTTGTTTTATTATCTATTTCATATTTTAAAGCATTTATGAGTTTCTGATTAATAAACTCAACGATTTCAAAGCGAGCAATGGCAATACTGCACAGAACAAAAAAAAAAAAAAAAAAAAAAAAAAAAATCCTCCATCGCGTGAGATTGTGTATCGGAAATTCTAAAGATATGCCCATTTAAAAATTATTTTTCGATATTGCTGTTGAATTGAATTTTATGATTTAAGTGCGAAGAACGTGATATTTAATAAATAAAGGCAGCACACAAACGTTAAAAAAAGCCCTTTTTGGGCGTAATGTAAAATCTGAAAGCTTTCGGATTTTTAGTCCAAAGGGGCTTTGCCCCTGAAGGACTATTGCTTTCGTTTTGCAATTTTGCGTTGAATCACTATAAATATCCGTTTCACTCTTCAAACTGTTGCCACCAAATGTGCTGCATTATATTTGAAGAAATTAAATAAGGAGAAATATGCATAAATGTATGTATATTTCTCGCATTGTGATAAAACAACGGTACATAGAGCCATCGAATTTTAAATGACGTAATCCTTCTACGAATATGTGCATGTGGAAGACCAAATTCGGAATCTCACTCTTCAAACTGTTGCCACCAAATGTGCTGCATTATATTTGAAGAAATTAAATAAGGAGAAATATGCATAAATGTATGTATATTTCTCGCATTATGATAAAACAACGGTACATAGAGCCATCGAATTTTAAATGACGTAATCCTTCTACGAATATGTGCATGTGGATAACCAAATTTGGAATCTGGAATTCGTTTTATTATCGATGTCATATTTTCTAAAACTTTAACGAAATTTTTGAGTAACAAACTCAACGATTTAAAAGCGAGCAATGGCAACACTCTACAAGAAAGAAAAGACCTTTTTATCTCTAGCGCGCGTAACTCAGTATCGGAAATTCTAAAGATATGCTCATTTTAAAATTATTTTGCGACATTGCTATTAAACTGAAATTTTATGGTTTAAGTGGAAAGAACATGATATTTAATAAATAAAGGTAACACACAAAACGTTAAAAATACATCCCTTTGGTCCTAATTTAAAATCTGAAATCCTTCAGATATTTTTTTTTTAAATTTTTGTTATTGTTATTTTCAAGGAATACTTGAGTCCGTCTCATTGTTAAAAATAAATCCGTTTCCAAGATAGATATTGTTAAGTCACGCATTCTTAGAAATTATAGCATACATTGTTTACCTCTGTAACAAAACGAACCACCTTTTGAGAAAGGTACTACATAGTAAGACATTTATGTTTCTTAAAAGCGATAAGATTGATAGTAAAATATTTGCTGTTTGATCTGTAAATATTTTTTTTCAAATAAAATAATAACTCTTTTAAAAATTACCTGCAAATATTTATATCAAGATTATTTTTGTGAAGAGGCATTTTTAATGCTGTATATTATGCATCTCGGTTGCAGAGTGTATAATTCTTATAAGTTTGCACTAAAAAAATTCTTATGAAAGGATGTGGAACTAATAACGTTTTATAACAACGTATGTATTACAATCATTTCATTTTTTAAAGATTTTAATCAAATAGTAAGTACAGTTTTATTAGATGGCAACAAAGAACATAATTTTTATTTCAAAGGACGAGCGAAGTTTATATGATTTCTCTCTGCATTGTGTTTCATCAAGGTTTACTCCTTACAATTCGAAATCTTTTCGGCTTTGTAATTTACATGTCATCCATATGTATGATCTAAAGTATTTTTCATTACAAAAGGTCCTGTTAGGCCTTTTTTTTCTCGCAGTCTTTCTGGACTCTTTGGTTACAAGTTGTGATTCATTTCAAGGAGTAAATGTGGAATCGACAAATAACGGGAAAACATTTTACTTAGATTTCTTCAAATGTGTAGAAGCATCAGGATTGAAACGCAAAGCCGTTTTGTCATGGAAGTTACTGTACGTTTTCTTCATTTGAAGAGGTTAATACCCGAATCTTTTGATACTTTGCAATTGCAAATGGATTTCTGTATTTGAAGTCTTGACATCGAAAGATTCTTTTTGCGAAATGGAACTTCCAAACATTTCCAATATATTTTAAGATACGAGAAGGTAATTTTGAATACTACAAGTTTTGGAAAGTAATTGGTGTGAGTATAATAATCCGTTTAATACTAGCATTTCTTTCTTTAAGATAATTTAAATAGTGATATTTTAAATCCCGCCGTGATGACATAAGATGTAGGAAATAAAATCAACATACATTAATCCACGACCTGATAAAACTAGTGTTTCAGAAAATATTTATTTATTCAAAATTATTTTTTTAAACTTGTTACGTCATTTTCACCTTTTTATTAGGAATGATATTTGAATATTGAGGTTTAGATTTCGAAAGACTATTTGTGAAAGGCATCAGAAATGCAGTGATTTTGAAAATACGACTCAACTTCTTGGTTTTAAATTAACTGAATTATTTCAGCCAAAGAGTTCTATGGAATTCATTTTCTTGTTGACAGAATTGTAACAATTATTTTTTTGTTTTTGTATCTTTGTAGTTCAAAGAGGTGAAATTGAGCTAATTAAAGAACCAGGTTTGCAAGCATTGCAGAAGTTCATGTCTGAAATACAAAATGAGCTTTCCTTTCTTACACACATACTTTGCGCTAGAAATATGATATAATTTTAAACATACATTGTTCTTTGGAAATAGTAGCTTTTTTAATGGACAGTACTAAGCTAGCAAACTTCAGCATGTGTCTCTTTCAAAACTTGGAGAATACGAAGTCGGTATTTCAGCTCTAGCCACTTCAGCATTAGTCTTCAACATTTGGTCTTGACTGTTTCAACACACTTGAAACAGCATTTATTATTCTAGCCTTTAAAGTATGAATAACACGAACTACGAAACATATTAAAACTGAAATTTAGAGCAACATAACAACATTTAGAAGGTTGCGTTTTACGAAAAATAGGAACATAAAAATTGCGTACCTTCTACAATATATACGCTTTCAAATTTAACTGGATTTGTATAAATCCGTACTCGCATTGTGTCACAGAAAATATAAACTAAACTTTTCTACATTTCAATGTGTAGACAACACTGTAATATTTCTTACTGAATTCTTCTTATTATTGTTTTAGTCAGCAAAGAGAATTTATGTCTAAATTCATGTAACTCCTTCTAATTACAAATCGAAATGCATTTCTACTTCTGAAATTTAAAGCAAGCTTAATAGTTTAATAGTTTTTAATTTGTAGCTTAATAATTTTTTTATAAATTTCATAATAATTTTTAAAAAGTGTAGTTCATAGCTTAATATTTTTTTAAAAACTGCAAGCAACAAAGCAGAAACAAATTTTACGTAAACCAAAAGGTAGTACAGAATGAGTCAATTCATGTTGCAGATAAGTTACATTTAATAGGCATTAATATACTGAATACTAAAGATTAATGGCATTATAATTTCTGTAAAAAATTATGGATATTATGGGATGCAATAAGGTTAAGCTTCAAAATTAGAATTATTAAATTAAAGGTAAGGAAACTTTGTATTACTGTAAATATGTATTCTTCGTGTAAACACTAAAAAGATATGCATGTATTTTAATTACAATATTTAATATATATAATTATAGATATTACAAAATCCAATCTAAATTTATTTTAATTTACGAACTATTGCATTAAAATCTGATAAAATATAAATTATTTTCTTTAAAATTTTAAAAATGTTTAACACACATACAGTTACATTTCTCTGAGCAGTTGCTCGAATACTTAACTCCTTGCGATAGATTTCGATATATTGTTTATTGAAATATAGCTTCTTCTATTATATCTCTCCCTATTAGTTACAATTTACTATTAAAATACCAATATGCATTTTCAAACTCGCTTTTTCACAAACTATTTTAAATAACACAATATTTGAAGTCTCTCTGCTCCGGAAAGGCTTTCAACTGGCTGTATCCTTCTGAAGAGCCGTTAATAGTTATAACCGCAATACGCTTTTAAAATGATGCACTAATACAAATGCGGAAGGAGCAAGCATTAGAATATGGGGGTAATACTCTGGTGTAAGAACAGTTTCTGTGACATAAAGTACACTACTAATATTCATTCAGAATACGTATATCTAAAAAAAAACTTGCTGAATAAAATTTTTTCGCTTAAATAATTATAAGATTATCTCATACCATTTGCATTTAGATAGTTTTGCTTACATCAGGCATCCCATTTTGAAATGTCGGAAGGAAAGGGGGGGGAGACCGTTAGAAAGTGCAAACCGTTAGCAGGTGCAAAGCCAGGTAATGATGTTACGGTTTAGATCTATTTTATGGGGAAGGGGGGAGGATGTTTTTTAATCTTGGAAGCATCTTTGGCATTAAATCTCCGCGAAGATCTCCATAGACTCCTTCAAGAACATCAAACCGCCATTTTTACATAGCTGCCTGCTTGAAGCTTTGCATGAAATGCTTGGCGTTTTTTACAGATATACCAGCAGTAATTGATGATGTCTTTGGAACAGTTTAAAGAAAAAATATCTACCTACAATTTTCCTCGTAAGTTATGGATGTTGGCCAGCAACAAGGATATCGATTCGGTATTTTGGGTAAAAGGTGGAACAGCAATAATGATCGATAGAAATAGTATTGAACGGGAGTGCTTTGCAACAGGTATATTTAATGTGACGAAAACTAGTCATCTACTGCGACAGCTATGTTATTATAACTTCAAAAGAGATTATACGTGTAAAGAGTAAGTAAAATTTATTATGCTTACATTAATTTACATGAAAAATTCGTTTTAAGTACTTCACTGATTCTTGAAATGAATAATCAAAAGTAATGAAATATTTCATTTCAGTATTGTGTTCATTTTTGGATGTGCGAAATTAATTAAAAATTTTTTATACTATTCGATTCTATTGTTTGATTTCATACGAAATAACATATTTAAATTTATAATATGCTAAAAATTTTAAATTAGACACTTATTTAAAAGCGAGCAATAAATCTTTATAAGTTTTTTTTTTAATTTTAAATTAATTCAATTAAAAATACATACTTATCTATTCTTTTTTTTTTTTTTTTTGTGGATATTTATTGTTTTCTAAAACTGAAACAAATGCTTGATTAAAGCAACATCTTATAAAAATATATACTGGAAGATAATGGCTTTTTTCTAGGAAGAGTTTAATTTGACTTCTCAGTGTTAAATATACTGTACTATAAAACAGGAAAATCTTTTGAATTTTGTAAAATTAATTGTTCTTCAAAGAAAATTAAATATGATTTCTTAAAATATTTTCAGGTTTTGATGAAGGTTTCAAAAATGACACTGTTTTATTTTATGTTCTCGAACACTACTTTAAAATTTTATATCATATTTAAATGCTATATATAATATATTACATTTGATTTCTGTGAAGGTATCAGAATATTCAGCACAAAATTAGATTTTCTTTCAGTTTTATAGAAATATTTACTTTGTTAGTTTCGAAAATATAAATATTTTCTTTCGTGTTTTTGAAAGCTACTGAAAATGAATTAATTCTGTTAGGGTATCAAAATATCCAGCATCGAATAAAATTTCATTAAATTTTATAGAAATATTTATTTTCCTGAATTAGAATACCTGTAGTCAAGAATCATATTTTATTATGAAACGTTAAAAAAGAAAAAAAAATATCAATTTAAGTTTAAAAAAATGTGTATTAAATAAAGATGTGCATTACTTTGTATACAATATAATAAATTGCAAAAATATGTATGTATTTGTTGTAAACTTAAGGATATGTGTTAGAGAAATTCATAGTTTATTCCTTTTTATGTGCATATAGATTGGTGAATAAAATATGCGTAACCACCCTAATAATTTTTCGAGGAAATAATAAAGATAGCTTGTAAGTTCTTTCTAATTAAAAAGAGATTACTTTTATGCATAGATTAAATCCCAGCCTCTGAAGAACAAACTCATAAAATGACATTTTACGAGATTAAAAATTAATATTTCTAAGCTTTCCTCTTCCTTTAATTCAAGTACTATTTATTTGGAGAATTTAATCATAAATGGGTAGAGAAAGGCTGGCAGTTAAGGCTCTTTTCTCTATTCCACGGCAGAATGAACAATTATAATAAAGCTGTTTGCTAACCATGTTCCTCCTGAAGAACAGGTTCTTTGATAAAATATTAATATTTTGCGATGCTTATGCTTTAAATTTCTAGGTACTTTAGTAAATTTTTTTATTAATTTTTAGTATTTGAAACTCTATGTGCCTTTAGTTGGCAGGAATTAATGTACTCAGATTATGCATATTTTTTGTTTTCTTTCTGAAAGTCTTCGTGAAACATGATTCGAAAATAATTTAATCTTTCTCCATATGTTAAAACCATTATGAAAAATCAGGTAATTTTTTCAGTAAAGGCTAGAAATCCGATATTTTCTGAGGATAGCTATATCATTATATTGGTGTGCTTATAATTAAATTAAAAAATAAAATCAAAATTCTTCCTTTATTATCCTTTTCCTTCCATAAAACCAATTTTTAAAAAGTCACGATGAAATCCATATAAGTGTTTTGTAATTTCCTTTTCTTTCAAAATTGGTTTTCAAATAGATTAAAAATATGATTTTTGAGGGAAAAGCTCATACGTTTAGAAATGAGAGGAATTGTTTAAAAAAGTTAATTTCACCTTAATTATTTTGTTTTCTTTAAAAAAAATAGCTTCTCAATAAACGGTAACAATAATTTTTGCTTTGGAATTACACACAGACAAAAATCAAGGATTTCTTTTTTTAAAACTTATTTAATTGACACAAATTTCTAGATATCAAAATTCTCAAAATATCATTGGGTAATTTTCTTTTAGGTATTATGGGTAAAAAAGATTTGTAAAAATTCATTTAATTGCCTTGCTAAACTTTCAGAATTTCAAGGATGTAGCTATTTGAAAATCCTTAGCTCTTGTTGTACTCTGAATCAAAGTTTGTAATAGTTTATATATATCTGTTAATGCATGTTTTAAATCGAAGTAAACATATTTCAATTTTACCTCGGCAACAGCATTTATTAAGAACGGTGAAAAATACAAAGGAAAAGTATCATTTCGTTTCTCATTAATGTACAGAAGCAAAAATTGACCAGTATAAATGAAAATTCGGTGGAAAATTGATAACTTAATTAATGGACGTGCAAAACGTATTAATGTTAAAAATCCTGTATATAGCCAATTTTGATTTCTCTAATATTACATTCTAAGTAAATTTCATAACACTTACATTTTGCTTTTATAAATAACTATTGCATTATATATATATATACCAGTAAGGAATAATTTAACCTATCATATTCGCACTTTTACCCGCTGAAATTAATCTCTGTCTCTGTTATTAAATAATGAAGAATCTGGATGTATGTACATTCCTCTCATCCTGGGAGAATGGTTAAATCCTGAGCTCACATAGTCCTCCAGCAGACACTGTGCATCTCGAAGCACGATTTTAATTTTCTTCCCCCCTTTTTTTTAACTTCCTACTTTGAGTGAATTCAATGACATTTTGATTAACAAACTCGATGATTTAAAAACAATATGTTGTCACTCAGAAAAGCTGAAGATATTTATGTTTAAAATTTAATCAGAAAATTGGGCGATTTAAAAAAAATGCAGAAATGTAAATCTTTGCCACTCAGAAAATATTTAAATATTTGTCTTTAAAATTTAGTCTACAAACTCAGCGATTTAAGAAATATGTTCCCATTGATCGAAATTAAATATTTTTATATTCCACTCGTCCTGTAAGCGTAAGGCACCCGTCCAAAACGTAGGGCATTTAATTTTCCTTTCAAATTTAATATGACTGTTACTGAACAAACTGAGCAACTTAAAAGCGATTGTTCATTCTCTATTATTTTTCATTATTAGCTAGACCTATGAAATTGCAGTAGCTAGATGCATTAACAGAACTATATATTTTTCTTTTTAGTCCAAAAGAGACTTTAGTCCCGAATGGGATATTAACCTGGAAACGGTATTTTGCGTTGAATCATTATAAACGGCGTATCAGTTTTTAAGTTGTTGCCACCAAATATTATCGCCCTGTATTATATTTAAAGAAATTAAATAATGGAGATTTTGCATGAATGTACGCATATTGCTGGCGTTGAGGAAAATCAACGGTACCTAGAGCCATCAAATTGTGAATAATGTAGTCCTCCACCCAGACATGGGTACCTGGAATCCAGAATTTTGAATTTCCACTTAGTTATGTTATCTATGTCATACTTTGTAAAACTTTAGTGAATTTTTGAATAACATATTCTACGATTTCAAAGCGAGCAGTGGTAACACTGTACAAAAAAAAAAAAAAAAAAAGTCTCTAAAGCGCAAAACTGTCTATCGGAAATTCTAAATTAAAAATTATTTTGGAATTTTGCTGCTGAATTAAAATGCATCTGGCGTAAGGGCGAAGAATGTGATATTTAATAAATAAAGGTAAAAACACAAAACGATAATAATAAAAAGACAGAAAAAAAGTTTTGAAAGCTGTCTTAGCGAGAAAACTGAACATTAATATAAACTTAAAAAAGACTAAAAAAAAAAAAAAAAAAAAAAACCGCAGAGAAATATATGCCAACATTTTAAGCTGCAGCTGAAATTCTAAACGTATACTGCTATGCTGCTTTTATAATTTCTGAAATTTCGCTGTTAAATTGTATATGGCGTAAGTGCGAAGAAAATGATGCTTCATAATAAAGCTAAAAAAAGGGGTTAGTAAGAAGGAGTGTAGCAGGTGGTAGACTGCGAGCTCAACGAGAGCGTAGGAAACCTTAACAAAACGTTTTGGACGACCATTAAAATATGAAACTTTTCAGATTTCACTCCCTTTAAAAAATAAAAAAATTCTTGTTTTAGGCAGTTAAGTGCGCAAGTGACTAGTAAATAAATTTGAGGGGAAATTAAAGAATAGAAGTATTTAATCATCGCATTTAAAGTCACGAAGAGCGAGAACATAATAAAATTACAATGATACTTATATATATATATATATATATAATTCTAACTATTGCAGTGCAATATGAAGAAAAGTGTATATAATGTTCTTCAAAATTAGAAGATTGTTAAGAATACATACAAATATAGTTCTTACCAAGGATGAAGCAATTTTGAGCAGAAATCTTTCACTTTCATTTATTAAACCTAAATAGACAAATATTAGCATTTTATGAATATAAATTGTATGATTCCAAAAGTAACAAATCATTGGAAATTCTTTTGACGTAACGTATAATCTGGTTCTTCAATTACATGTCGTATCAAAGTTTGCTAATGAAAGGATTTTTCTTCTTAATAAGGCTTACAGAAGTTCTTCACACATTTTTTAGATGACTTTCATTATATTTACCGAAACATTTTACTTAACATTTTTGTGTTCTAAATGTTCTATTTGATAACGCTTATTCTTCCCTATCTTTCTACACCATGATTTCCAAGACAATAAAGACTTCGAAAGTCTAAGAAGGTTTGCTGGTGGACGTTTGCTCAGTTCTCTTTTTAAGTCCAAAAGCTCAAAACTTCATGGATGATATATCAAAAGATTTAGTAAGGATATGGGTAAAAGGTACAGCTTTAACAATTGTTTCTTGTTCCAATTTTTCCAGGAAATTAACATAGGATTTTGATGTGTGGCTATTTGCTTTGTCTTGATGCAGCTCTGTTGATTGATGGCTCTGTGTATGAAAATTAGGTATAAAATATATTCATGATAAAATGTGGAGTTTGTCTTAACATATTCCTCCTCTCTCTTTATTTTTAATTTTCCATTATATGAAAAACCAGTAAGAAATCTAAATTCTTTTTAAAAACTTTCTTTAGATTATTTGAACTATATGTTAATATATTTTTCTTCCCTTTAATGATAATAAATGGATCTCTTTATATAGGAGCTCTTTAAATACATCCAAATTTCATCTACTGTGGCAATATTTTTCCATTTTTATTTGGATATATGTTTTAGATAGAGAATTCTGCAGCGCGTTCTGCGCTGGGCTGTATGTCGGGAAGAAAGACGATGCAAGTTATGTGTTTTCACTTTTTTAAGATTCAAATCAACATTAACCACTTTCTTTTAGTCACTTAGTTGACACTAAGCATTTTAAGAATTTTGCAACTGTA
This sequence comes from Stegodyphus dumicola, assembly GCF_044657685.1. Taxonomy (NCBI): domain Eukaryota; kingdom Metazoa; phylum Arthropoda; class Arachnida; order Araneae; family Eresidae; genus Stegodyphus; species Stegodyphus dumicola. The sequence continues at coordinate 126,142,529 of NC_140771.1, read as the reverse complement.
CTTATTTAATATTAAAAATCTTACTTCTGCAACATTTATTTTTTTCCTTGGATACGAATTCGGAACAATTGTTTCCACATGAAACGAAACTTTGAGGTTTTCCCCTTTCTTGTTGAGAATATTACCTATCGTAGATTTAGATATCGAAAAACCATTGCTTTCAGAGCGTTTTTTAATAACTATATACAAATAATTTTCTCTGTGAAGAGCATAAACGTTGCCTTCCATCCATTGCTTTTTTAAAAGCGCCATTTTCCGCGAAAACAAAACTGGCAAGTAGCAGACGATTATTTATATCTTCAAAAATATAGTTGCAGTTAATAAAAGCATTTCCAAGCTGACTATTTTTTAATAGCAAAGAAAAATTGTCTAAAAAAAGGGCGAAATGCCTCTGCTGTCCTACTTTTTAAAATGCAACCTTATAAAACTAAACCCTTTCATTATCATCATCATCCCAATTATTAATTGCTGCTGTCAGTGCTTTGATTTATAAAATAGACATCAGTTGCCGAAATGAATAGCTTTGCATAATTCCTTGGAATTTTTTCATAATTCCAGAGACATTTCTTACAGTATTTCGAGCAATAAATTTCCTTTATGCGTATTCTTTGAAACTTTGCCGAACATTATGAAAAAGCTTCGAAAGCTTTAAGCAGTTGAAATTGCTCAACTTATTACTAGATTATTAGACCAAAGAAGCAATTTGCCCTGAAGGACTATTAATTTCTTTTTGGCATTTTGCGTTGAAAACTTTGAAACGCTGTATCACTTTTCAAATCGTTGCCGCCATATATTGTCGTCCTGTCTTATACTTAAAGGAATTAAAATATGAAGATTCTGCATAAATGTATGCGTGTTTCTCCCATTGTGATAAAACAACGGTACCTAGAGCCATCAAAATCTGAATAACGTAATCTTCCATAGAATGTGAGCATGTGAAAGCCCTAATTTGAATTTGAAATTTGTTTTATTATGGATTTTAGATTTTGTAACACTTCAACGAATTTTTGATTAAAAAAACTAAACGATTTCAAAGCGAGCGATGGTAACACTGTACGAAAAAAACATTTTTATTTCCAACGCACGAGACTCTGTTTCGGAAATTCTAAACATATGCTCATTTAAAAATTAATTTGGGATATTGCTGTTGAACTGAATTTTATAGTTTGAGTACGTAGAACATGATATTTAATAAATAAAGATAACACACAAAACGTTAAAAAAAAAAAAAAAAGCCTCTTTGGAGGTATTTTAAAATCTGAAACTTTTCAGATTTTGTCTTTTTATTTTTATTTTTTATTTTTCTATTCCTTCATAAAATTTTAGAACGCCTTCTCATAATCAGATTTATTTATTTACATAATGAACAGAATTTTAAGAAATATGAAATAAAAAATCTGATGTGTACACCACATGACTTCCTTGTACGGAATATTAAATTATACGCATTTTTTCTTGCATTTTATTTAAACTTATTAGATTGAATTAAACCTACTTCGCCGACAGCGCATAAACCACAATAGAATAAATGCATTCTTTAAAATTCACTTTGTTTACCATATCGACACTCTGGCGCTAGGTTTACTTAACAGTATTATATTTCATTCATATTATAACTCAGAATGCACAAATTTATATCATTTAAAGAATTATCTAATCGTTGCCATATGTTCTATTCAAATACTATAATAAAGCTAGAACTATGTATAAAAAAAATAAGCAAACAACAACAAAAAAAAAAAAAAAAAAAAAAAGCAGTTTTTCACAGACGGTTGAGTATTTCTCATTTAATTAATTCAGTTCTCACTTCGCAAGAAGGCAAAAATACATAAAAACTTAAAATATCTATATTAAAAATTACGAAGTAAATCTCAAACGCTTATTTCCTCGAAAAAATTCCAGAAAGAATTAAGTATGATTTAATTGGCAATAATAAATGAATGCGTTATCTTTGTTGTTGCGAAACTAAGTTTCTCTAGATTGGCAACAAATCCACTAGTCTCCTGTCTCAAATGTAAACATCAATGGCCGCCATTAAAAACAGGCTTATCGGCAATTAAACAACTTTAAAATTGCTGATAATTCTAAAAATATTGCACACAGATTTACTAAAGGCATAAAATCCTTAACCGGAAGATAGAAACAACATAATTCAATCATTTTTAAAGCCAAAAATGTACAATTTACAAACATATAAGAGTAAGGAAACTGAGATCACTGAGCCGGGTAATAGAGTGGATATATATATAAATATATTTATATACGTTTGGTGCGGCCGATTGCAACCAAAATACGAGGTGCACATCTACATGTTATAGCAGTCCTATATACAAAATTTCAACGTTATGAGGCTACTTGTTTTTGAGTTATGCGAGATACGTACGTACGCACGTACGTACATACGATCGTACAGACGCCACGAAAAATTCTCTTCAGAATTAATTTTAAAGCAGTTTTATAATTTTTTTGAAGGAAAAGAGTATTTTATTCTGTCCTTACGTACAGATATCACGCAAAAACATCGTTAAATTGCATTCGATAGCGGTCAAAATGGATATTTTCCTTGAAATATGCTGCCTAAAACCTTTCGCGATTACAATACTTCCTTTTTACTTCGTACAAGGAAGTAAAAATTAGATATTAATGAGATTTTAAGAATTTTAACTGCATAGTCACTCTTAAATTTACTTAAAATTTGAATTACTACTTAAAAGTATAGAACTGAAAAAATAAAATCCCTATTAAGTAATTTTATTTATTAATTCTTATTTTTACTCTTTCATATTTTAAAAATATTTCAGCATATGTGCTTTGCCCTTTATGAAACTAAGTCTTTTTAGCTATATATTTTCAACTTGCACTTACAGGGTACTACTCCTTAACTTGAACTTAGTCCCCTTTTCGTCCCGTCTGTTAAGGTACTAGAAATCAGAAGAATGTTTTTAACAAACGTTTTATTGAAAACTTGACAAAGGCATCTTTTGTGTTTACAGCTTAATTTTCGCAGCTTTAGGCCTATCAGGTAACTTTAAAATATGGTTTTAAATTAAAAATTGGAATCATTTAATGCTGGAAATTCCCAAACTCAAAACCCTTATAGGCGTTGGTTTAATTTTGAACTAACTGTGCGGGTAACTCAGCTAGCAAAAGGCTAACGCCGGTCTACAATATTTAAAGATCTTCGCGAGGAAATAGCATAATTTTCAGCGCCGCTGCCAAAGCTCTTTCCCTTCTCTAAACTTAAACAAGCCTGTTCTCATATTCAGGTGTGTTAATTGAATCCTTATATGAGCTGACGAAAAGTAGAAGAAATATTTTAGATCGAACAAAAAGATAATAATAATAATAATAATAATATTTATTCTTAGCCTGCCTCGTCTCTCATTAGGCACTACAGGTAATTTGTTATTAATTAATTACAAAGCAAATTACATTTATAAATACAATTTGATGTTGGTTTTTCCAACTTACATTGAATAGTTATATTAGTGAACACAAGTTTGATTAGTAATTTGAATATATATATGAAAAAGTGAGCTATTTACATACTTATATAAGGCATGCTGCCTTTACATATCGTCAGGTTTTAACCTGGTATGACTTGTATGATGGTCTTGTTGTCATTGACGAAGTTGACAATCTGTTTTACTTCCTGAAGACCGTAGAAATCCGTTAGGTAACCTCTGAGACCTTTACTATGGAGTAGGGTGGTGTTGGCTGGAGATCTAAGCGACTTAGTGAGTGGGCATGAAGTGATGTAATGGATGGCATCTGCTGTGCTGGCGGGTGATCCAAAACTGCACTTGACGTGTAAATGTAGAAACATCTCAAAATATTGGGGGGAATCTTCCATGATTGGAAAGGGCCTGAACCGTGTAGTGGTTCGAGTAAACTCTTGACAGCCTAACGTTCGGGAAAATTGCGAAGGTGTATCTTCCGGTGTCCCCTTGTTCCCATCTTTCTTGCCATTGTGACATGAAAGCCTCTTGGATGAGATGCTTGGCTTCTCTCATGCAGATCGGAAGGGAGATCTAAGTATCGGAGGAACAAAAAGATAATGGATTACTTATGTGTAAAGCTTTCAAACTTCGTTGTTTGACTATCATGCCGACATTTTCAAAGCTTGTACTGTTGGATTCAGTTGCAAACTTTGAATTCGATTTTACAAAACTATGTGAAGTGAGGCTTCTAAATTTCTGAAAACCTGCTGCTTCACACACACAGATCGTATTTTATTCTCGAGTTTCAAGATGTAGAAACATCTTTTTACTCGACTTCTGATAAGGATCGGATAGGAGGAGAAAGAGTAGGGTGGAAGGAAGTGTAGGAGGCGGATAAAAGAGAGTGAAGTCCGCACCAGCGGCGGCGAAAAATGAGGGGGGAGGGTGGCAAGTTCAGTGCAACGAGATAGTATACTAAATTACCTGTTATATGAACTCGTTGGTTCAGTGTCAATATAAGATGTAGCCGTGGGTCAAGGTGGGCCGCGGGTGGTAAACCCAGTAGCAAAATAGAACGCCGGATGTTAGCGTAATTTTATATGAATTCCATTTAAAAGCTTTCGAACTTCTTCATGGTGTTTTATTAATCAAATTGCTGTTTTCCATATGGTGTTATACTTTCATATGGTGTTATATTTTTAACACGGGTGTTCTTGTCAAAATTCTAACATGATTTTAACTTAGATTAAACTGTCTAACAGTTTTCTACCTCTTTCACAAACAAAGTAGGCCTATATTGTCTTCCAAGTCTCAAGTAAGCTCGCTTGTGTGAGTTTTATATTCTGTAACATTTGACGAAGTTCCGTGTTCTGCCTTTCTTCTATTTTTGATTACTTATAATTTATAATAAATTTATTAAATTCATAGTTTGCCCACAACTTTGCTAACAGTTTTCTAAACACAGTCCTTACTGCATCACAATTTTAATTTTTAAGTTCATTTATTATTATTTAAAAATTTTCCCCACTTTTGTTATTTTTATATTTAACACAACAACTCAAGGTCCGTTCTACGGACCTTCACTACAACTTTTTCCATTCGTTGAACTGAAGGGAAGTTAAATTGGCGGTATTTCAAATAATGAAGTAATCAATCCAGGTACTCTGATGTTTCTTTTAAGGCTTTTTCATTTTTACTTATACAGTAGATATTTTTCTAATCATCCTTATTGAGGAGAATCAGTTTTAAAATAATATATATATTTTTTCTAATTTTAGGTTTTGCGATACAGGTGTGTGTGTGTGTGTGTGTATATATATATATGTACATATATTTTTTTTTTTCTCCCATTTTTGCTCTTGTGATACAGATTTCAAGAACTTATTCCTCTAATTTATATTTTATATATTAAAAATCAAATTTTCATTTATTTTTGCAGATGTTGGATTACTATTTTTTTCATATTCTGAGTCTTGTTCCATTCAAACTGAAAAATTTTATTTAGATTTTTGAGCTTCTTTTCTTGTTTATGAATTATGCTACTATTTTTAATCTGGCCTGTATATTTTTATAAAATTTACAGAAGCACTTCCGCAAAGAAATGCAACGAGTTCTTTGCCGAAGAAAACACAAATTTACAAATAGTTTTGTTTTTTTTCCAATTTTGAAATAAAAATTTTGTATATGGTTTTGTTTTTTCGATTATTATATTTGGAAGTTTTGTTTTGGGAAGTGATTTGCTCAAAATATTTTAAAATCTTTTCTATTTTTTTGCAATCATTTTTAATTTGTTTTTGTACTGCTTACTTCCAGCCTGTAGGGGTTGGGCTGATAAGGGCACAGATTACCTTGATTGTTTTTCTAAGATTATTTTTGAATTTTAAACTTAAATTTGTGTCTCTGTCAGTTGAGAAACATTCTATTTTATTTATTTGCTTCTTTTGTTGCAAGCAGAAAAAAATAAATTTCATTTTTAGTTTTGACCCTCTTTTCTTGAAGTTTGGGCAGTGCTTCAGTTTTTTTTTTTTTTTTTTTTTTTTGAGGGGGGGAGAGTATTTGCATTTGGTTTATTCCAAATTGAATAAAGAATGAATAAAAGTAAATTTTATTTTGCATTATATATATCAATAGATATATATATTGAGATTGGAAATATTGTCAGTGTGAGGCGATAAAATATTAATCCAGGAAGTATACATGTATTTATATTCTGTTAATTAGAATGCTTTCATTTTTAAAATCTTTTTTTTTTTTTTTTTTTTTTTTTCAGATATTTGTTGTTTAGCCATCTGAATTTTCATGCTGGAAGGGAAGATCTTTTACCTTTTGTAAGAAGATCACTAAAATCTGTAAGTTCATTTCAATTTTTATCTTAATAATCTGAGTTTTCCATATTTTGCAAACTATTATTTTTGTATGGAAGGTTGAGCTCGAGGGAAATGTCTCGCACTATTTTCAGTTTGAGAGAAAAGTCTTGCACTTTTATCCAATTAATAAAGCTGTAAAAGACTGTCCAGTTTCATGACTAAATAAATAATTATATTTATAGCAGAAATTTTGTTTTGACTAAAAATTACCATTAAAAGTTAAAACAAGGAATCGAATAAAAAGACTTAATCAGAACTTTTATTTATTGTAATCTATTTCTTATAACCTTTAACCTAACATCTTACGAGTCATCAGCTACAATATGCATTATCTTGTTACATATGCCAATTGTTCATTGTTGTAAAAAAGTTAATGCACTTTTTTACAACAAATTATTTTATTTATTATTTTGCCTCTCAGGTTGCACCTGAGAGGCATAAGATGCAAATTAAAAATAATTGATCAGTAAAAAGAGGTCATTGAAGTAAATTTTGACTAAATATCATGTAGAAAAGAAAAGTCATACGAGCTGGAATCAAACTTCTGATCTTCAGGTCTGCAAAAGGGGAAATCTTGAGTTTTGCTATTTGGCTACTACTTGCTTACCCCCTACACTAACGGCATGTTGGCATCCATGGCACAAAATTCTCTGATAATTTTAATGCATAGTCTTTGCTTGTCTGATTTCCTTAACAATTTGTAAGACTTTTTGAATGAAAGCGATGGTCTTTTCATCTTAAAAATTTCTTATAATTTATTGGATTTGGCAGTGATGTTTTTCTTTAATTTTAAGCTGTAAGAAGCTTATTCTGGATTTCTAATTGAGAATTTTTCAACATTGTTTAGAATTAAGGCTTGGAAATTGGTTAAACTTAGATTTTGAGGTGGTTTAGCATTTAGTAAAGTTGTTTTTGTTCCATACCTTTTCTTGTAACAAATCCATGAAAAGAATTGACGTGACTTTCACCACAGAATAAACATATAGATTTATCTTTTTCTTTAAAGGGAATGTTTCAATAATTTTTTTACAATATTTGCAGCATTGTTCTTTATTAAAACAGTTGTGTTGAGTATGGCCATATTGCTGACAGTTAAAACACTGAGTGGATTTTTTTTTTCTTAGATTTGTAAATTTCAATTAAAATGTTAAAGCTGAATGTATTGTTTAGCTGAAATGTTGCATGACCTTCTCGATTTTTATTAAGTTTGAGAAAGCAAGTGGGGAATATCTGAATTTCATTGCAGTGTCATTTCCTAAATTGTCGTCGCAGGAAGTCTTCTGCAATAAAGTGAAACAAGCCCCATGTATCTTCAGGAATGTGAGAATACTTTCTACATCTGCCATACAAAAAATGATAATTGGTACTTATCTTTAATAATAATCTATGACAATAATAATTCTGAAACTAAACTTCTTTATATTTCCTATGTTAAATAAATAAAAGGAACAATTTTCACACATTTGATTTTCAAATTTCAGAATTGTCATTCAAATATTTTGCCATTTGTATGTTCAACTACATCATATTTATTATAGCAATAGGTAACTAATTATACAAAGCAACTGGATTATTTACAAGTGAAGATTTTTATTATAATGATATGTTTATTATCTGCAAGAGAGGACATTGTGAATGGATGCCATCAGCTTCTAGAGAACAGTTTTGTTTCTATTCCTGTGTTTAAACAGTCATGCAACAAGGTTGTTGATTTGGTAATTGTTCATAAACTAATAAGATCAACCTAAAGAAAGTCTTTAACATGGTCCAACACATATTCAGGACATCTTCACCTAAAAATACTTTCAGCACTCATCTTCCACTAAAATATACAAGGGTACTTCCATCATCTCTCAGAATTGTTTTTGCAGTCTCAAATGCTGCAATAAAAAGTGCAAATCTACATTCACAATGGCTCACTATTAAGAAAATAGTGTTTTAATACATGTAATGAATAAAATCATCGTAATTATTTAATTATATAATTGTGGTTATATGATAAAAATTTAGTTTTTTTTCAATAATTAAAATTTTAATTTTGATAAGATTCTAATATTTTATATTTTCAAGTAGCTAAGTGCAGTTTAACTTTATAGTCAGAGAAACAGATAAAATTCTATTTGCATTATAAGTTTAATGACTGGTGTTTCAGAATTAAACGTTTGATTTTCATATATAAATTATGAAACAAAAGTATTAGTTTAAATTTATTAAATTAAATAAGTTTAACTTCATCCCCTTCATATACATTTCAATAATTGGTAAATACTAATGTTATTATCAATAATCTAAAACTATTGGCTGTAGATGTTAGGCTCCTAAAATTATTCTTCATCTTAAAAATTAATTTTTGAAATATCCATGTTAAGAATAATGGTTAGAATCCAATAAAGAAAATTATCAAAATCAAAGGAAGATACAAAATAAAGGAAAAGCAAAAATTGGTGTTAATTAATTTATTGTTTACTTTGAAGTTTGTGTTTGAAGGTTTATGCAGTGCAACAAAATTTTTACCAGTTGTTCAATTCTCTAAAGCAGATTTCTCTATTTAATTCAAGCCTTGCATTTAAAGTAGGTTTACATCTGAAAAAGTACACACATCATTTTGGCCAATTTAGTTCATATAAAATTAAATTAGAGTGCAAAGGAAGTAACTTGTCGAACTGTAGCCGAAATACCCTCTGTTAATAAAACAGTAATTTACAGAATTTAAATGAGATTCTGTAGAGATAAGACTAAAGTAGGGTGTTTCCTTGAGTCTTGTTTGTTGATACGTCTAAAGAATCTTCTCTAAACTATTCGACTCTAAATGTTACTCGTGAATTATTCAGCTTACTAGTTTAACATAAAAGTGGTTTTAGCTGAACATTTGACTGATGGGAAAATATTTCTAAGGGCTCATTTATGTGTTGAATGTTGGTTAGGAAGTACATTGCTTATTTTGTGCTCTACACCATAAAATGCCTGCTGGTGGTAGGATTAACCTGAAGTTTCTGCACCCTTTACAATGATTGGGGGGGGGGAAACATTGATTGACTGGTGTGTAAATGAAGACAACTCATAGCCACACTATGAAAGGTTATGTGAGGTGTAATAAAAGGGATTTTCGAAAGAAATACCATTGGCAGTACGGAGAATATTTTTCATTTTTACTTTTGTGAATTTATTTGGTGATAGCAGTATACAGATTTTAGTTTATATAATTTTAAATAGTTTTTGATGCTGTTAAGGAATTCTGTGTGGGTCACATACCAAAGAAACAGAAATTTTTAAATAAGGTAAGTCGATATTTCCTTTTTGTATTGCATACATTGCATAACATGTTATCTTATTTCCTTGTGTGATTTAAAATGAAGTTTACTGAGATTATATATTTTTTGTTTTAATTATGTTTTACTGCATTATGTTTTGGAAGCCATTTTAATGGGGGGGGGACATTGGACGTAAACAGGAATGGTACCAAAAAATTGCAGTTTTTGCCAATGGGTACTCTAAAATATATTTTTACCACAAAAAGTAAGAAATTTAGAACACATTCTGCACAAAGACCCAAAAAGAGTGAAATTTATTGCTAATAAGTTTCAAAATATCCAATAAATACAAAATGAAAATTCAATAAATATGAAAATTAAAACTTAAAAATAATAAATACCTCAAAAATATACCAAAACCAGATATATTATAGATAAGAAATAATCCACAAAGGAAATGAATGATAAGAGTACAATTGAAAATTTCTACAGATATGTTAAAAAAACAAAAACAAAAAAAAAAAAGTAGTCACCAAACCAGAAAAATTATAGATATGGGAAATACAAAATTACAAAAATTATTAGAAATATAGAGGGAGAGGAATGCAATCAAAATTTTGATTCAACATTATCAGGAGATGTAGACTGGACTCACCTGAAACACTTTCACCCAGGAAACCACTTTGTTTCTGTTCATCCAAAATTAGCTGATGAACCATTCTAAATTATTTAATTATAACTGTTCATCCAAATCTTTTGAATTCCTCCTCGACGTAGAAACAGTCCGTTTAAGAAATACAAACAAACATCCATACTTAAAAATTCCTATGTCAAATAAAGCAAACGAAATTAATTAGACAAATTTTAGTGAATTTAAGATTGAGATTCAAAAGTAGTACTATGAAAAATACATAAGAATTAATAGAGAACATTGAAATCAAACTTACCAAGCCCAAAACAACGAAATTCAAAAATAGACCCTTAGGGTTATCAGTTTGGCTTCACTGGCAAAACAAACTGGTGATGGCAAGTTAGAAATCTCCCAAACTGTGAATAAAAGCTTGTAAAGGTACTATTGCAATTATCTTAGTAGAAGTAGCCAAATTTTCAGAAAGTGTTTTCAAAAACTCTGGCAACCGTATGCATAACCATTCTTCCGGCAACCATACTCATAACGATCGTTTCAATGAAGCAATACCACTGTTTTCGTATTTGTTCTATTTTGTTGTATTCCAAGTTCCAATGATTTTTTGTACACGAATCGTGATATTTTTTGCCTTAGAAGCATGAGCTTGGGGAATTCAAAGTCACCAAATTGTGCCAAGGTGGTTGCAATAGTATGTAAGTACCCTTGCAAGTAATTTTCAATTATATATATTTAAAAAAAAAAATATTCTCTCTCCCCTCTGATAATAAGACGCTAGATCAGTGTTTCCCAACGTTTTTTGTGCTATGCCCCACCTAATCCTCTCTAAAATTTTTAAGCTTCCCCTAGCATATACATAATTTTTAATATTTAAAAATTGGAATGTTCATGAAAGAAACTCGAATGATAGCTTTTAGGAAGAAATGACTACGAAATTTTGTGAGCAAACACAGAAAGTGAACTTTAAAAACGTGGAGAACTGAAATTCAAGAAAAAGCTAATTTTAGTGAAAGTTTTTCAATTTAAGTATTAGTAATTTTTATTATTTAAATTTAGCGAGTTCCTTGCGCTTGATACTTGCTGCAAAGAAATTTTATGTCAGGTTCCAATTTAGATAACATGAGTCTCAAGTCTCCTGGTTTCACTATATCCAACCGATTTCTCTTTTTTTTTTTTTTTTTTTTTAGCAGCAAATTATTTATGGCACTAAATTGAGCAAAATATGAAGATGGAAATGGTAACAGTTGTTCTCTTGCAAATTTTGTTGCATTTGGATATCTGATTCTGATTTCCTCACAAAGCTATGCCATCGCTCCTTTTATATTAAATAAGGTTTTAATTGACTCATCATTTTGCATTTCTGCAAGTTCTTCTTTTTACTGAATATTTGAAATATCAGCAAAATCCACTAGTATTGGCTGCATCATCCAAGTTGGGAAATCAATTTGTTTTAAGTTACAAAATCTTTTAAATCAGCAGATAAAATTTTCAGATTATCAACAATAACAAGTATCAGCGGTATCAATACAAGTATAGCGGTAGTCACGTCACATTTTTGGAGCCAATGAGACTTTTCAAAATTTTTGTGGTAAATAGTATATGCCTGACATAACTCAACAAGATAATGAAACCAAATATCTTCCTTTTGCATAAACATGTTTTATTTGCTCCTTGAAGTTGTTTATTTAATACATTTAATTTTTCAAAGATATCGGCTAAATAACCCACAATTGCCTTGTTATCATCCGTTAACAGATTTTTCATTTCAGGTTTGTCGCTTATAAAATAACTAAGAGTATCAAATAGTTCCATAAATCTTTCCAAGCCCTTTTTCTTTCCAAGTTCCCTTTGGACAGCCTTCTTACTTCAGTGTGAAGTACAGGTCTCATATAGTCTTCATTTTGTTCTTCATAAAATAACTTGAAAAGATGTTCACATTTGGCCCTAGCTTTAATAGCATCGATACACTTTATAACTGAATTTAGTACTTCATTTAGAACAGGCGAATTGTTTTTAGCTACCAGGTTTTCTCTGTGAATAGCACAATGCACAAGAAGCATTCCTGGATTCTCATCTTTTATCAATTATAAGCAACCCGTTTTCTTATTCCGTGCTTTATTTTATTTTTCAACCATCATATTAGGAGCACCATCTGCAGTAGAAGATGTATTATATTTTTTATTGGTGTATTTTTTATATCTAAGTAATTTTTTAGCTTACTATAAATATCTTTATAGGTAGTGGTGCTTTATAATGATTTACAGAAGAACATTTCTTCGACAAAATCCCCTTTATTAATATATCTTACATAAGTTACAAGTACGGCCTCACTCTCTCTCAAAGTTGGTTCATCCATTTGCACCGAAAATTTTCTTGTTTTCAGCTTTTCAATAAGTTGTATTTCAATATCCTCATTTAATCTTTCTTCTGCAAACAGTATTGTTATTTAGTGGCATAGCTTTAACGTCTTTGTCATTTTTTTCTAGAACAGTTTTAAATGCTGATATTGATGGTTTGATTCAGTTCTCCCCTATAGTACGGCTTTTCCCAGATTAAGCGATGAGTAATGAAATTTGATAAATAGCCTCAAGAGCACAATTAACAGTTGTATTATGAGCAGTAAATAGAGACTTTAATATTACTCTTTTTTCAAAAATTTTCCTTTATAAAATAATTCAAATCTGAATTAATATCAGCATTATGTTTCGCCTTCAAATGTGCCTCAAAGACAACCTAGTTTCATTGATTCGTTGGTCAGGCATTATTGGCATAAAAGACAAAAGTTGACCGTTTAATGGACCGAGTATGAAACCAAATTTTAAATATGCCTCCGAATACCGACGAACGTTTTTTTCTTGCTTGCACCCTCATTTCAGTAAAGGCTGAAAGAAAGAAATATAAGATCAATATAAACAAAGCTGAAAGCAGCTGCTGTTGCCATTCAAGAATAACATACCGGTTTCCATTCCTACAGTAAAAAATAAAATAAATTCGTTGGCTGAAATGTGCGAGAAACGTCTGGAAAGCATAATGTGTCAAGTATTTAAATGCCTTTAAAAGCATTTAAATGTCCATGTCTACAGCAAGAATTCTTTATAAAATAGTTAAAATTGCACCGCAATTTAAAAACTATTTTACGTATACATCACTTACATTTTTCTTTATTTTGGGGAATAAAAAATGAAATTTCGAAAAATTTTGACTTCATGAAACATATTTAGAACGTCCTTTGCTCCCTTAAACTCTGAACGAATCCATTTTTGAATTGCCCCCCTTAACAGTCGCATTGCCTCCTTGTGGGGCGTGGGCCCCACGTTGGGAAACACGGGGCTAGATAGTAGAGGTTATGATAGTAGAATAGGCCCTCTGATGATAAAAGTAAAGCAAAAAAAAAAAAAAAAAAAAATGTACAGTAATAGAAATACTATATACAAATGTAAAACCATAAAATTCCTTAAAACATCCCAGGCAGCATGCATTCGTAAATTGAACGAGAAAAATACGTGCAGTTTACGAATGGCCTTTCGTATAAAAAACGTTTAAGTTGAACGTAAAAATATCATAAAAAGTGTCCAGTGGCAATTACTATATATTTACGTATATTTTTATGTTATACAAATTTTACATAAAATTTAGGTATATTTACGCGAGAGACTGCTGTTCATTCGAAACTTTTACGTATAATATACGTAAATTTCACTGATTCACGTATATTTTTAGTAAAAATTTACGTATATTTATCGAATATACGTAAATCTCAATTTTTTTTGCTTCAGGTATGCGTATATATTTAGTAAAAATTTACGTAAATTTCCCCGATTTTTTACTGTATATAAACATATATATTAGGTAAAAATTAAGGTAGATATTTTACGGTACAAAAACGTATATATTTGATAGAAATTAACGTATATATTTTCCGTATTTTATGGTACAAAATCGTATATATTTGATAGAAATTAACGTATATATTTCCCATATTTTACGGTACAAAAATGTATATATTTGATAGTAAATAACCTAAATCTTCTCTATGTTTTCTTTGCATATGCGAATGACTGGTAAAAATTTAATCCAATGTCTTCTCCACTTTACTGTGTATAAATGCACATTTTTTGGTAAAAAATTTGCATAAATCTCCAGTTACCTTTTCACTGCATTTTTCGTAAAATGTACTTATTTTAATCTCATGTTTTTTATATAAATCTATGCAAAAACTTTCTGCATGCTATGAATGTCATTTTTATATCAAATTCTTAATGTCATTTTTATATCAAATTCTTACATATATGCCTTTTAGTTATGTACAGCAATATGGAATATACATAACTGGAAAATTTAAATGCACTAATAAATGCCAAAAGAAAAAATTAAATTTCTATTCAAAAATTATGTAACACTTAAAGGCTGAAAATCACTTTTAATATTTCATTTCAAAGTGACTACAAAATATGCAATAAATATCATAAATATCAATTCTATGTTTTAAATCAATTAATGCTATCGTTCATTTACATTTTTGTTTACTAAATTCACTTCATAAATTTAAATTTAGTAAACAACTGTAGCAAACAGTTGTTTACTAAATTCATTATTACTAAATAACACTTTAAATAAATTATTTGCTTTTCCGAAGGACATTTTTTTATGCCATGTAAATGAACGATAGCATTAATTGATTTAAAACATAGAACTCAGGTTTACAAACTTTATTGCATATTTTGTAGTCACTTTGAAATGAAATATTAAAAGTGATTTTCAGCCTTTAAGTGTTACATAATTTTTGAATAGAAATTAATTTTTTTGCATTTAAATTTTCCAGTTATATATATTCCATATTGCTGTACATACCTAAAAGGTGGGTATGTAAAAATTTGATATCAAATAAACATTTTATCTTTTAATCATAATATGCAGAACATTTTTGCATAGATTTATATAAAAAATATGAGATTAAAATAAGCACATTTTATGAAAAATGCAGTAAATAGGTAATTGGAGATTTATGCAAATTTTTTACCAAAAATGTGCACTTATACACAGTAAAGAGGAGAAGACATCGGACTAAATTTTTACCAGTTATTCACATATGCAAAGAAATCATAGGGAAGATTTAGGTCAATTATTATCAAATATATAAGTTTTTGTACCGTAAAATATGGGGAATATCTACGTTAATTTCTATCTAAAGTACAATATAGTTAATTACCAAATTCAGTAAACAGCATACATTTAGATTATTTGAATGAGTGTGCTAAATTTTAAAATTGTTAAATATAGATCAGGAAATTGTAGAAAACTTACCTTTTCCAATAGTTATGAAGTTGACTTCGTTATTTTCCTTGAAGACGAATGTTTAATGTCACAAATATTGCATTCATATCTTCAGATAATACACAAATATATACATATTTATTTATTAAAATTAAGTTTATCCAAAACATGTTAAAGAAAATATTAATTTGCATGTAAGTTAATCGAGTAACTTCTGTTTTAATTACACACATAATTATGATATATAAAAATTTTACATTTATCAACCAATCTTGCAATGTATTGTAATCTATTATTGTTGTCTTTCTCAGTTTAAAATCTTATAAATATATTAGATCAGTACTAAAAGTTCACCTCTACAAAAGAAATGCTTTATCGAGGCATTTTTAAAAAGTTCCCTTTTACAATGTAACTGTTAATTTCATAAATACGTTCATAAAATTATGCAAATTCAAAATTACCTAAATATGTTCTTTATTTTATCTTATATACCAGATAAAATTTTAAAAAGTTAATTTGTTTAGGAATATTGAATTTTTTAATATTTATCTCATGTGACTTTTTCTATAACATTATTATAAATGTACATTTTGATGTGGACATACCAATTATTTTTTTTTTCATCAAATAGCTTTATGGTATTAAATGATTTAAAAGGAGGCAACTGGACAAAAGAAAGCAATTAAAAGTTGGCTAATATTTTATTAATTTGTTGTCAAATGCTGCACATTTTAGATTATACTCATATTATAACAATGAGTTATTTAAATTATAAAATTATTATTAACATATCCCACATAAATTAACAAGTATCAAATTTCAAGTTGTTTGAAGTATTATGAACTGTAATACTTGCAAAAGAAATACACATGGAATTAATTTAAGAATTAGGTTTATTTTACAGGTATTCGAAAACTGCAATTACTGTTAAACAATAAAAACCAACATTAAATCTGAAGAGCATAATTTTTTTCCAATAATAAATTCAACATAAATTTCATTCAGCTTCACCATATTTGTTCTATAGTTCGCTGTCTTTAATATCCTGCTCGATTTTTGTAAAAGTGAATTCTTTGTCACCCAATGTTTTGAAAACAGCTCCTAAACAAGAAAAAGAAAAATTTGTAATAATTTCAAACTTCAGATGTTTTCAGTTTTTAAATATAGTTGAAGTATTAAAAGATGCATATAAAATGCACTGAGTATTTCATATTTAAAAATTTACATTTCAGTAATTAAAAATTTAAGTTCATACTATCACATAGTAAACTTCAATTATATACCTTACACAATGCCTATAATTTCAAGTAAAAAATATCTAAAGATTTTTTTAGAATTGCAAGGTTAAGAAAGTCTTTAATGGCTATGTTTGTATTTAAGTACACGAGAAAAAACTTAATTTTGTATTAATTATATTGCATTAGCCTTTCCAATTTTACTCCTACATATAGTAAAGAATATTCGCTTTCTTACAGATAACTTTTTCTTAAATAAAGAGTAAGCAGAAAACTAATCACAACACTATATACATATAAACAGAATACTTCAAAAACTTATACATGTCATTAACATATGTATATGCATTAACAGGCTATTTTACACATTTCAATAAACCAGAAACCAATACACAATCAAAAGTATTATCAGTAAATTCCTCCAAAATCAGAACATAAATCTTTAATTTTGATAACAATGGCATATGATAACAGAAAGCTGAATAACAATAAAATTATAAATATGATTAAAAAGTTAAAAGCCACGTAGAATGATAGCAAGACTAAATGAAGTCTTCCTTCAAAAATCAATTTAAATTCAAAAATTTGCCTTCCTATTTAACATTCCAAAATAGGGTTACTGCTTTCACTAACTACATTTCCTGTCTTGGCAAAATAAAAATTGTCACTTCTGTTGAAGGAAATATTTGCTGCAAACTTTGTATGCAAATAATCCAGTGAAAAAAATTTAATTGTGGCTTGAATATTTTCTTTATTAAATAAATGAAAAATTCCCACGTAATATTAATTTATGATCCACATGAAGCTTTTTACCTCTACCATATCATTTTCAACATCGAAAATCTACACTATTCTGAAGAAGCAGGAAGAAATTAAGAAACTTGATTTAGCCAAAGGAATTATCGTTACTTCCAAGCACAATCAAAGTACTCCTAGATGTTGAGAAGCTGTTGTTGGTGTGGATTAATGAGAAGGAATTAAAAGGTTGGTAAGAAAGTTAAACTATGGTTATATTATTTACCAGTGTTATTTATTAGGAAAAATTGCCTTGATATTAAAATGTTGATATTTTTTGGGGTGTGGAACGGGTTAACTGAATTTCCATTATTTTCAATGGGGAAGCTTGTTTCTAGATTCAACTGGTATAGAAATTCGCTATACCAGTTGAATGCTGGAACGAATTAAACTCGTATCTCGAGGTTCCACTGTAGATATGTAAGCATGTGTATATGCATGTATGCACATATATGTGTATGAGTATACACATACATACATAAAGAATATACACATACATACATAAAGAATATACACATGCACACATGAGCACCTACATTTAAAAATGCATGCATATAGACACATTTCTGAATCTGTTCCTGATAACAGAAGAATACCTACATGAATCATAGGATTTACATTAATCAGTTTTATTAGAATTCTTAAATGCAGAGAATTTCATCTTCACTATCCGAAAATTCAGTTTCATTTCCAGCTGAAACTATATCAGGACAATCTCATTTATATTATTTCCCTCTAACAACTGAACATTTTTAAAACCTTTTCTATTCCATGGAAAACTAATGCTACATTAAACATATATTTTCTAAATCTGAAAATTTTAAGTTAGCTTAGAAACTGTAATCATTCTTAAAAAAGTTTGATTTATGCAGATGTTAGATCAATAAAATTACTTTCCTGTGAAAAAGTAATATGGCGTTGAACAACATGATTTTACACATCAAGATATACTAAGTGAAAATTCCTGAAATGTTTTATTTCTTGGTATCTCACTGTGCAAGAATTGTATAAATAAGACTACCTCCCTTAAAAAAAAAAAAAAAAAAAAAAAAAAAAAAGTTTAGTAAATACTATGAAGAAAATTGGTTACATTATTTACAGCTCATAATTAATAGAAAACAAATCATTTCTTAGTTTATCAGAATTTATTTTTATCACATTCATAAACAGTACTAATTTAAACAAACATACCATTATGATTTCAATAACTATGAAATAGAAAATCCAAATCTGCGTCTTTGATGGTCTGGTAGATTGGACGTCTCGTTTACTACAATTCAGCAGGGTGCTGACTCCCCAGACTGTAATGTATATATATATTTAATTTACAAGGGAAAAAGGAACAAAAATATGCAGAAATGCTTATTTAAAAACAAATTTCTTGTTTTTATATAAGCATTTCTGCACATTTATAATTTTCATTTTTTTAACTATCTAGTTATATCAAAATACATGAGTTAGTAAAATATAATTCAAATAATTTAAGGTATTTTAGATCAAATACTAATTTTTCAATGAATTTTTTCCTGCAAGTTTAATAATAAACATAACTATCAAGTTTTGACTTCGAAAATTATGTTTAGAGTAACCTGAAGCTGCAGTAAATAGTAATAAATTTATTCAAAACTGAAAGTAAAGCATTCTTACTTTATTTTCTTTCTTTATCTATTATTTTCTTTCTTTTTTTTTAATCTTTTAAAACAACAAAATCAAACAAACAAAAAAGAAATGCATTCATGAAAGGACTTAGGACTTACTTATTATTCATGAAAGGATATATTTCAGTAATTACAAGTGCATGAAAATTCAGTAGATTTGGAACAAAGTACCTGTGTTTCTATTGCATAAAATTTCCTGTTTTAATAGCACAATATCTTTGAGTTAAAGATTAAAGCAAATTTATAAAACTAAATTCAAAAATAAGAAATTAAATTATTTTTAGGGAAAACACTAAGCAAATAAAAAAATTTTGAATTTCATAAATAAATGAAAGTTACATGCTTTATTTTTTGGCATAAGGTAGATAATATTTCCAGAACAGATTTCTGAACAATTAGTCATGCTAATATTGCCTTCCTTTTTCCATTAAAAGCTATTTCCTGCTTAATTACAGTATTCTTTAAGATAAATATTAAAACATTTAAGTAAAAATAATATAACTATAAAAAGGTGAGACACATAGGAACAGGAGTGACACAAACAGTAAGAAACAGACTAGTGCAAAATTTTTTCAATTTATTGATTTGGTATTCTATGTCATTAACAGTACCAAATCCTGAAAATGAATCATTAGGCACATACACAAAAGAACAACACATGGAAAATCACATTTCCTACACAGACGCTATTTATAAAATTTTATATAGGTGAACAAAGTACGAGTATTAAACACTGAAAATGTAAAATATTCACTTACTTTCTTCAAATAATTAGTAACATCGATGGATTCAGTCACAAACACCAATCCACGAACAAACAGTATTCTTTGCGACTTTACCATTCTTTTCGACCGCCATTGCTGACTTCACAAATATCCCGCCACAACCGGAAGTAGAAAGTGTCTGCTTTGCCATTGGTCAGTGAACAAGAATTGCAACGGTTTTTTTTTTCTTTATAATTAAACATATTAAGAAAGCCTCTAAATTAGCATATGAAATACACTTACTTTTGCATTATATAAATTTATATTCACAGCATCTCTGTATTAAGGTAATAATTCAACTTTTCTACGAAAAATAGAAATGTCTGTGTATGCACATGCTCAGTGTATAATCGTAAATCCGGTTAATTTTTATAAGTTAGCGTAAAATTAACTATGCAAATTTTGAGTTCATTTATCTGAACCCTTGTACTTATTCTGTAGATCTCCATATTAAGAATGTCTTTAACTGTTTCAGGAAAAATATAAAATATAATATAATTATTTATTTACATTATTTATTTATTTTTCCCTCATATAAAAATTATTAAAATCACTATATCATTTTCCCCATACATTAAACAAAATTAAAAAATGTTAGCCTCATGTGATTTTTATAACAAAGATTAAAGGAATTGAAATATATGCAAAATATCAGGATTCAGCTTGCAATTTTGTAGAGTTATTATTATTATTATTAAATAAAAATATTAGTATATCTTTGATTATAATTAATGATCCTTTGGTCTACATTAAACTATTGTTCAAGAAGTTAAACATTTCGAAGCATCTTCTGCTCTATTTATTATGCTGTTTCTCGACATGAAAGATTTGCTAGTCTTATTCCAATTTAATTGCCCACATTTGATAAATTAAATAAGGCGAGTATTGTACCAAACTCAGTAAGTACACAAATTTAATATACAGGTTATTCCAGTTAAATGGGTTATAGGATTTTCATAAAAGAAATTAAATTGTGTAAATTAACGTAAGTGTTGATATGAATAAAAATAACAAATTTGATATAAGAAAATAAATAAGTTATTTTGAAGATCTTTAAATTAAGAAAATATAATTTTTTGCAAAAATGCATGTAAAGATTTAGCTCACATGTTAAAATTCATAGAAAAATTTTAGCCTCATATATGAATGCCCCTTTTTTCATGTTCGTCGAAAAGGAAAACAAAGTGAAATGCCAAAAATGCACTAAATATTTTGAATTAATAAACTTCATTTTCAATCTTTTTAGACTTCGTATAATATCCGTAAAAGTGACAAATGAAATATACCATTATGGCGGTAGTTTTTTCAGTACATTCGGATTCGTACAATTTTCGTAAAAATAACATGTGAAAAATAACGATAAAGAGTCAACAGTAACTTCAGCCTTTTTCATTCGTATAAATTTCGTAAAAGTAACGTGCAAAAAATACCATACCCTTATTTCACCAAAATTATACGTATATTTTTGGAGACGTGCTGCCTGGGATCCTTCTTTATCCTTCTCTGTTTGAGCTTTCAGGTAGAAAATTCATTACTATATAACATCATATACTTTGGGCTATGGAATTATCAACTGCCTGAACTTATGTGACTGGACAACTCTGTGGATAACTGCTACAGTAATACTGACACACATCATTAGGTGTGTAGCTGATAAGAACATGAATTTATGTTATTATTGAAGAAGTTATAGATTTAGAAACTGGTTAATATATAAGTTCCACTCTCCACGACATAGATCCTATCCATGACAATGTAATGATTAATTGGTTGTATATTTATTTTTCATATGGATTATTATGTAACAATTATTGTACAGATGACATTGCCAATTTAGCATTATAATATTACTATCATTGATTCAGTGAATGCCGCTGGCGGTGGATGATAGATTCTTTTCTGTCGCATGGACATAACTCTGATTGGTGTAGAACCTTAGGTCGGAGTCCATGCGACAGCGTTTTGGTCACTAACCACTCTCAGTTGATTAAAAACTTCCCATTGGAATACTAATTGTTTGAAGGTAAAGAATAATTGCATGCTTGATGTAGTTATTGAAATGCAAGAAACAGATAATCTTTCCATTTTTGCAAATCCAGAATAGTAAGCATTTCAGGAAAAAAATTTGGAAGCTCAAGAAGACTTTCATAAATTTCTTTAACACTAGAATTACGGAAGGGGTCATTTTGACACTTGGCAAACTTTTATCTGTGACAGCTCTTCTTTTTTTTTTGCAAATATCTTAATCTTTTCTCGACTTTTCCTAAATCATTGTGATTTATGAAATAGTAAAGATTTCAAGAAAATCGTATTTTTATTTTAGCTCTTAACAAATGATTATACCTAGAAATACGGCAGGTGTCATTTTGACCTCTTGAGAGAAAAGAAATGTAAATACATTCCATTGTATTATCTGAACACTGTTACTTATGTAAACTAATTTTATTTGCTAAACAAAATACAAAGGAAAAGAATATGGTGGGTCTGCGTAGTTTCACATCTGCTAGTCACATGATTTGAAATATGTGCAATACTTTTCTTTGTGGAAAGAAAACAGAGAAAAGAGATTATTATGAGCTGAACGTTTGTAGATTTTTTGTAGATATTTTGTTTATTATTTGAAACAAGTTTTAGTGGAAAATTTTATTCTATTTACATGAATTTATTATAGTGACGTACTAATGGCGCATAGAAAAGGACTAACGCATGAAGAAATCGTGAAACTGATGCAAGAACCATCTGATGCCGATTCCGGTTCTGAAATCGAAAATAATTCTACAGATAAAGATGGAGATGAAACATCTTGTGATTCTGAATTTATTATAGAGAGGCAATATCAACCTCTAGCTCAAGTGAAAGTACAAATAGATTTGTTTCTACGAGTTCAAATTTCTGCCGTACCTAAGAATGCCAAAGTGGGACCTAGTAGATGCTCAAAAGGGAATATGAAATTCAATGTAATTCAGACTAACACTTGTAAAGAAATTGCTAGTGATGGAACTGTATGGAAAGTAAGAAATACTTCAAATACTTCTGGTCTGCGACCCTTGCAAATACCTTGAGAGAAAATGCAGGACCAACATCCTATGCTAAACGTCACATTTGTTCTGGTAAAGCTCTTAGTGCGTGGAAGTTAATAATAAATGAAAAAAATTTATGCGTCATAAAGGAGTGTACTGATGCTGAAGCCAAGCATAAACTTTATAATGACTCTTTCTCTATTTTATTATCAGAACTGGAAGCATTCATAGCATTGTTGTACGTAAGGGGGGGCATTAGCCGCCAAGAGCTTACCAATTCTTAGTTTGGGGTCCAAGACTTGGGGACCAAAGTTTTTTCATGAAACTATGAGTAAAGATAGATTTCTCGAAATTATGAAATTTCTTCGTTTTGATAATAAACTAACAAGGTCTTCACGTTTGCAGTGTGATAAATTTGCACTAATATCTGAGGTATGAAATACTTTTATAGAAAACTGTAAGCTTTGCTACAAACCAAATGAAAACATAACGACTGATGAACAGTTATTCCCTACAAAAACAAGATGCCATTTTATGCAGTATATGCCTAACAAGCCCGATAAATTCAGAATAAAATTTTGGCTAGCAGTAGACGTTAGGACAAAAGACTTATTAAACGTATTTCCATATTTAGGAAAAGATCAAATGAGACCAAGTGATCAAAGTTCAGGAGAGAACATAGTAAATTGTTTAGTTGATCCTTACAAAAATATTGGCTGAAATATAACTACAGACAGTTTCTTAACATCAGTAAAACTTGTGAAATCCCTAAAATCAAAAGGATTGACTCATGTTGGAACAGTGAATCGTGCAAAAAGAGAAATTCCCTCTAGTTTAAAAAATGTAAGAAACAAACTTTAGTTGTGATGAAACACGATTATATAACACTTACATCATATCAAGGCAAAAGGAACAAAAATGTAATTTTGTTAAGTACACTCCATTCATCAGTTGAATTTGAATCTAATGAAAAAAAGGTTCCTGATGTAATACAGTTTTACAATTCTACAAAATTCAGGGTAGATGTTTTGGATTAAATGGCAAGAAAGTACTCCGTGAAAGCACCATCATGCCATTGGCCAGTTCATGTATTCTACAATATTTTGGACTTAGCAGGCATAAATGCGTGGATTCTGTATAAGGAAGTTACAAAAGAAAATATCAGCAGAAGGGATTTTCTATTGCGTTTGGCAGAAGAACTAAGAGAAGAATATATATCTAGTAAAAACAAATTTGTTTTCTCTTCAAGTGGCTTTGTGGATGGACAAGATTCAATAGAATCAAAAACAAGAAAGAAATGTCAAGTAAGGAAATGCAAAGGTAACAAAACTTCTAGTATTTGCGACTACTGTAATAAATATGTATGCGGATATTGTACACAAAAAATTAGAAAGATAAGCGTGTGTGCTAATTGCTGCGCTGACTAATATATTATCTATAAATAAAATATTTCTATTTCTATGTACTCTTTATAGCAAAAAGTTTGTTTGAAAATACTTTATTAATTAATATTTGTATTAAAAACCACTTTTTTTTTTGGAAAAATTTGTGTAAATATTTATACATTTCATTTTCTGTGTTTCTGAAATGTAAGCTATCAAAAATGGAGGGGGGATTACATTTTCCGATGGAAATATTTAAATGCTTGTTCCTTATTTGACTACATACCTGTAAAGTTTCTATATTCTTTAAAATAAACTGTAGTTGTCATAATTTGCATTATTTTAATTTCTTTTTCACAAATATATTATATCATATAGAGAAATATGCAGATATCATATCAAGGGGTCAAAATGACACCCGCCGTAATTCTAGGTATACGAAGACCACTGTAATTCTAGTGTTAAGTGGGAGAGATGTAGAGATTTTCAAAGTCATAGCAGTTGATATTGTAAATTTTTAGATTCGTAATTTTTTCAGTTATTTGCAAGTTGATATTAATAATCCAACAGTAGTTTTTTTTAATCAAAATTAGCTTTTTCAAAAACTAATTGATTTAAGTAGATTTAATCATTGATTTTGAGGGTGAAGTCCCTTTTCATTAGGAGCAAAGAAATCTGCCAAAATCTATAGATTTTCTATGATAAAATCTGTACCTAACACAGGTTCTTGCTTCACTTTTATGATTTATTTGAGTCATGTTTCTCTTCTGTCTTCTATGAAGAAAGTTGATAGCACAGAAAATTCTTTTATACTAAGAGTAAATCCAGTTAAATTTAAATTTGAAGAAGTCAAGTAGTAAATCTTTGATGAGGCTATTAACTGTAAACTTATTTTTGAAGAAATTTTGAATGCTTAGCAGATGCCTGTGAGGAAATGAATAAAGGCTGTTAAAAATATATTTCTTAAAATTAGGCTTATCAAACAAATCCCTTTTTTATTGTAATAAAGTAGTATTTATAGAAGTTTTTACTTTCTTGTTTTTTCCTCTAATACCTGTTTGTGTTTTCTTGCCAAAAAGACTAGACTGTTTGTGAATTTTAGCATAAAAGCCATATTCATTATTGACTGAAGAGTTTAATCCATATGGAAAGAACATTCTAAATTGTAAAATATAGAGAAATTCCTTAAAGAGTCTATTATTAAGATTAGGTATGATATAAGATCTTAATAGCTATATTATTGAAATCATGAAATTAAAAATGTTGTAGTTCCTTGGTAGTTGAATTAATACTGTTTTTATTGATTGCAAATGTTTTAATGTGTCAGAGTTCGTACAGTCCTTAAGAGTCCTTAACCTTTTAACTGTCAAGTTATTTTGATGATTTGGGTGCATAAATTGACAATTTTTTTTTTTTTTTTAGTTTCAAAAATGAAATGTTTGCCTCGCAGTCAAAAAATCTGCGCACTTTGAACTTTAACCTCTATCTTTTGAAACCTTCAATAAGATACTACCATCTGTTGAACTGAAGCCGAAATAAACTTCTCACGATATATATTCGGCTATAACAATACGATGCACTCAAAAAAAAAAAAAAAAAAAAATTAGCCCGACTAATATTCAGGTGTGAAATTTTGGAATACCAGTGCTGTGCCTGAGATTATTTTGGGCATGACAGTTAAAGGGTTAAAGGTCCTTAAGTTTTTTGGAATCCATTTTTGATCCTTAAAAGTCCTTAATTTTGGTCAAAATCAGCAGAAGGTCTTTAATTTTTATCATCTGAAATTTCTGTCTGTTTTTTTTTACGACTGACATTTTGGAAGAATATTTTTGGAGATTCACTGACGTATATGGTTATCCTTTGAATGGGTTCATGGGTTATAATTTGTTTCTGTTTCTAATATAAATGAAGGGATACTCAAGGTTCTAAGCAAGAAGTCGAACATAAGCATAGCGAAATTCATTTTTTCTAATAAAGAGCCCTTAAACAACTTTTTGCTTTTGGGGATGTGAATTCTTTTATTAAACGGTTCTAAATTTGGCTACTTATCAACATTTTGGCTATTTTAAGATCAGTTTTTATAGAAAATTTTTAATTCAGAGATCTGAGAATTTTTCGACGATTTATTTTAAAACATCGTAACATTGATAAATTTTATTAAAATAATGGTAATATATTGAAATTATATTTAAAAAATAACATTAAAATAAAACGTTTTTGTTTTTCACTGTCATATTATAAAGTTTCATTTTGGCAACTTATTATACAATATTTTCAATCTGAAAAATAAACAAGGTATAATGCTATAAAGCACAATTTATGAAACAGCTCTTAGCAAAGCAAAATTAGCTATGTAATTAATTAAAATGCCTTCTTTTTAATTTTTTCATAGTAAGAGTTTTTCCCATGTAATTGTCTCAGAATATTCAAAATTCTCAGAATATGCATCAGTTTTGTCTATAAAATTAATTTTACACTTTTTCCCTTCTTTTTTTTTTTTTTTTTTTTTTTTTTTTCCAAACTATTTCTGGCCTTTCGCTGTTACAGAATTAGTAGGGATAATTTTTCTTTAGGATTTTAGACATTGCAGCTTGGAAAGTTTAGAAGGATTTGAAGGCAAGATTTATAGAGCCATGATTCTAGAAGATTCGAGAAATATGTGACTAAATGAAAAATGTCTCCATGGTATCAACAGGTAATGGATGTATTTTACAGAAAGTTAGCCATGAATTTCTTCCTTTTTGGAGAACGTCTTGAAGAACAATGAAAATATAATATTTTAATATTTTACTTCTGATACTAGAATCTTAACATGTTTATCTTCCCTTTATTTTCTCTACTTTTCACTAGACACAAGCATGGAAAATATCAAAAATGCTTCTAATTTTATCACATGGGCAGGCATTATAAAAAGCGATTTTTTTATTAATAAAGAAATTGAAAACTTACAATTTAAAAGATTAATCTAATATATCTTAATGCACCATACACATAGCTGGCACTAGACATTTTCCCACTTGATGCAATCTCTGAGGATCCTTAATTCTGTTGCTTAGTGCCTTTCTAAATGCTTCCAATACCAGCTCTAAATACTAAAAGTTTTGCCATTTCTAGATTTTGTTGTTTGGTGTGTCA
This sequence comes from Stegodyphus dumicola, assembly GCF_044657685.1. NCBI lineage: Eukaryota > Metazoa > Arthropoda > Arachnida > Araneae > Eresidae > Stegodyphus > Stegodyphus dumicola. The sequence continues at coordinate 126,115,062 of NC_140771.1, read as the reverse complement.
TTCAATTCTAAAAGTTTGGCTCATCAGCTCTGTAACTGGCCTTTACCATATACATTTCATATTTCTTCTGAATATTCATAATACTAAAGAAATAAAATTAGCCACTTTTTCTGTACATTCTAAATGCATTTAGTGTTTTTTGGTATGACAGAAATCCTTAATCAAATCCAAAAATTCTAAAATCAAAAGGAAACATGTTGAAGAAAGAAACGGAATACACAAAGAAAATTATTCTTCGAAGATATGTGCAGTTATTATTATGTAAATTACCCAATTGTTTATGATTTCAGCCTTTGGTATAATTTCCATTTCCTAATATGATAAGAGTTACTAAGCCAGATTAAATTTAAATTAAATTGTATAATCTTTGACCACTAGTTCACATTTTTAGTTTGAATTTGATTGTTCTTGTTTAATTACATCACCATGAGCTGTAATTGATTTTCCTAGCATCAGAACATGCCTTTATGTTTTAAGTTCTTTTTAAATAAGAGGCTTATTTAAACCTGTGTCTGATACTGCAGTTACTTTCAGACATAGTGATAATATGCTTCACATCTGTTGGGGGTTTTGGACTATTTAACTTTTGCCAGATCAAGTAAACCCTCATAGGTACATTGTGGAGAGGTTGACAGGTTAAAAGATAAAGCACTCAGAAACTAGCAAGAGCATTGTTTTGTATATTGAGACAAATCTCTAATTGTTAGAAAAGATAAGATGCTTAAAGAGAAGGAAATCAATATAAACTAGCCAAAATGTCTGGGAAGGCTTCAAATTAAAATGACGGATAAATATTTTATTGAGTGTTGTTGTTACAAAACATAAATGTTTTGTAGCTTTTATTGTGTAATTATCCTAATATCGTTTAAGAATCAATGTCATAAATTACATGTATTTTAAACTTTGAAATTTTATTAGATTTTGAGTTGAATAGGGCTTTTTTATCAAATATTCTTAAAAAATAAATACAATTTAATAATGGCTATGTAAATACATAATTACTAAGGTTATCTAACTACCTAAATTAATTGTTTATAACTGTTTACCCTTAAAAATTATCTCTACATATTATTAATGAAAGGCAAGTTATTGCCTTTCATTAATACTCACTGTGGTCACAAGGTTAAATACAAAGATGTAAAAATATAAGTAAAACTTATTCTTTGCATCTAGTAAGACTTAAAATAATACAAAGCAACTCTGGTGCTTTAATGGCTTATTGGAACCTAGGTTACTACCCCTGGAACTCTACATGAAGTTACGACAGTAACTGCATCAAAAAGAGGCTGACTGACTTGCGAACCATGCCTACCTCAGGCCTTTCAGGTTTGTTTGAATCAGGAGGTCTCTCTCTAGACAAGCAGCAGTGGCGACAACATTCAGTCTTTTGTTATGAATCATGCTGATTATGATCTTACTTCTTATTTTAACTTATGCCGTTTGACACAAAATCTACCTGCTATTTACAAAACCTCTAGACTGACCAAGTATGTGATAAAATGAGGCATAAAAAAATCAACATAAAGCTAACTGTTAGTAAAACGTAAATGTTACTTATCTTCTTTCAAATATGTCCAACTATTATAAGTGTAAAACATTTGCCACTTGATAAATTGCATAAAGTTTATTTTATTCTCAAAACATATTAATAATTATGTTAATTATTTCATGTTAATGCATACTATGTAGGGATTTATTTTATTTTTAGGATGGTATTACAAAAGTGAAATTCAGGCATAGATTATATTTTTAATTGAATTTATTCAGTTGCCATTTGCTCATAGGACCTTAATTTCTTTCATCAATGGTCCTTAAAAGTACTTAATTTCCACGTGCAGAAATGTGTATGAACCCTGTGTGTGATCTATAGTTGTTGATTCTGATGTTAAGATTATTTTTAGTTTATCTAATGTAAACAAGATTGCAAGTTACAAGTAATAGAGAATATATAATTAAAAGTTTTTCAAATGATTGTTTTTGAATATATTCATCCATCAGGTAATTTGATGTTATTTATCAAATTTTGCATTTTTGCTTCTGTAGTAAAAGTATTTCTAACTATTTTGAGTTTTATCAGTTTTAAATTCGCAGTTTACCTTAATACATTTTGGGATTTACTTTGTTTCTTTCTTGTTACAGATATTAAGAACTTACTCCTCTGCCTGTAATTTATATATTTTTTTTATATTTCTTACATCAAATTGGATTAGTTCTGTTTTTCATGTTTCTGGACTTCATCCACTCATATTAAAAATTTGTGTTAGATTTTTTAAGCTTTTTTAAATTTGTTTGTTTATGAATTATGCTTTTATTATTTAATCCAGCCTGTGTGTTTTCAAAATTTGCATTTATCTTTGTTTTTTTCTAATTTTGAATTAAAAAAAATATTTTAAAAATTACTTGTTATTTTAGAATTACCTTGAATTTATTCTTTTTTTTTTTTTTTTTTTTTTATTCTGCAATTTTTGCACTGCCTACTTCAGCCTGTAGGAGTTGGACTGATAAAGAGACAGATTACTTTTATTGTTTTTCAAAAGTTATTGTTTTTCTGAGATTATTTAAAAAAATTTTATTTGTGTCCTTGTCAGTTCAAGAACAGGCTCTTTTATTTATTTACTTCTTTCATTGCACCAACCCGCTGATAGTGACGCAGTGAAAGATGCGAGTATCGTTTTCAGTGTTTAGTTTTGGCATGTTTTGCCCCCTATTTCTTGATGTTTGCCACTATACTTCTGCTTTTTTGGGTTTTTTTTTTTTTTTTTTCATGTGTTTATTCTAAATTAAGTATGGGATAGGTTTTAAATAGTTTTTTTTTTTTTTTTTTTTTTTTTTCCATCATTACCACTACTTATTGCTGTATTGCTGCTATCAGCACACAATAGATTAGACTTTTAGCTATTTTTTACTTCGTATTTATATGTTTTAGCCCAGCAGCGGCTGAGCTGTAAAATCACTGAACACTGCTAGTTCCCACATGGCCTTCCTTAGGTGAAGGCTTTAATGTATAGATTCACATGATGACATAATGGAGATAGATTTCACCAAAAGAAAAAAGCCATTTATTCGTGGACATTCTCGATCAGCATAAACATGTTTATGTATCATTTTGTAAATGATGTAATATCTGAAGCAGAGAAATGCACAGCATACAAGTAAGTAGTGCATATTCAGTTGCTGGATTATTTATAAATTCTTTTAAATTCTGGACTGGAATTTAGGGCTTAGCACACTGCAGTTTATATGATGTAGATTTGTTTTCCGGAAAAAGAACTTGGCAAAATTAAAATCAGGAGTTAAAAGGAGTATTTGTATATTAAAGTTAGTAATTTTCTTTCATATTTTATATATTAATATATATGTGTGTGTGTGTGTGTGTGTAAGATAGAAAAAATCTATGTAATTGGAACAAGAGCCTAAACTGAAAATTGTGTAAATGAAATGAAAAGATAAATATTATTATTTGCCCCAAAAGGCTGTTAGTTTCAGAACACAGTTTTACATTCCTTCATTTTTCATTCGAGTCTGCCATTTGGGAAAATGCGAGCTATTTATCTTTCATATTGAATCTGTAATTGATTAACAAATTAAGCCCATATAAAATCAATAAAGGCAGTTCTTGAGAATATTGTTATTTTTACCTTTTAATTGGATTGGTTTAAATAAAAATGCATTTAATTCACAATATATCTAAATAAAAACATTTTGGGCGACCATTAAAATTCCAAATGCTTTCAGATTTTTAATTTTTATAAACATGCTTTTGAATCTTAAAAATGGAGCATTGGTTTCTTTTATCATTAGTATAAAATGTAAAATTTAACTGGAATCGTAAAAAAGGCTCCCATTCTTCTATTAAATGCTATTATCCACCTCTGGGAACATAAAATCCCAGAAATAAGTTTTTGATTTATTAATATTAGTATTTACTACTAAGCAAATCTGTATAAAAGGTAAGGTAGTATATAATAATAAAATCGTAACAACACACTTTTTTCAAAAAATAATTGTCTAATAGGATCATTCCTTTAACTTCCTTTGCACTGAATTATTTTAAGCACATCCATAAACTATAATGTATGCTAATGCATTATAGTAATGGAATAGATATTCCAAAATAATTTCAAAATTGCACTCTATTTGGCATAGACCTGTCACACATTTTTTAATGTAGTGTAATATTTTGTCACCATATTCACTGAAAGTGCATAGTATTTTGAGTTTCCTTTAATAGTATTATTTGTAATAGAATATTTCATTATTTTATATATTTAAATTTTGATGTACCTTGCTTTTGAAATCAAAATTGTTACTGTTTTTCAAACTGATTTTTCTAACTTTTTTACAGGGTAGAAGAAAAAACATAAAAAATAATATGACAAAATCTGTTAAAAGAAAAAAGAAATTAGTACTTCTTAAAAGTAGTGAATTGGAAAGCAATGTGGATGATAGGCAGTCCCTAAAAGATTCAAACTTTATTGCTGATCAGGGAATTAATTCTCAAATTAGGGATGGAAATTTATTATCAGATGTTGAACTGGAGCCCAGTGGCAGTAAATCAGCACAGTATTGCAGTGAAAAGTTAGAAGTGGATAGTGAGAATGGTGATCTGCATTTTGAAATGGGATCCTTTAGAAAGAGCTCATATGTGTATACTGGTCCAGTATGGTTAAAGACTGAAAAATATTCAGATAAATACTCAAGTTTGAAATTAGCAGACTTGAATTGTGAAGAAGAATCAAGTTCAGATGCAGAGCGATGCCCAAGAAATATTGTTGATATGAAGTTCCAAGAATATTTGGAATTTTCATTACCTTTTGAAGGAACTTTTAATTCTTTTAGCAATGTAATGTGGGATGGCGAGTCACAAGAATCTTTACAAACAACAGGGCCTCCAAAGAAGCATTTATGTGAAACATTGATTGATGGAATTCTTCACCCTATCTATGATGAAATGTTTATTTACCCTTTGAAAGGAAAAACAGAATTAAGAAACAGAATAACATGGCAGAAAAAGAAGCATCTTATCGAGCTTTATAAAAGTCAACTGGAAAATGGGGAAATTTGCATTTCAAATTTACTTGATTCAGAAAATGATATAAATCATGAACTGCTTTATGATATTCTCACATCAGATATCAAAGTGTGATAAGAAAATAATTTTAGACTTCTTTATTTGTATATTACCAGGATGCTATATATGGTAGTTTAACAGTAAAATTCGTGAAATTTTATCAGTTGCTATGCGAGAATCAAAGACAGAATTCCTGTTAATTAATAATAAAGTTAGATTTAATTTTGATTTTTGTTACACTGTGGAATAATCTAGAATTTAAAATTGTTTCTCATATATTAAAAATGTATTTGAAGGTGATTTGTACATTTATTTATGAACTGCACCCAGTGAGCATATTGTGAGATATTATTATGTATTTTAATAATAATTTTTAAATAATTTAATAATTAATACATAATTAAGTGAGAAATATATATTATCTTATTCAGTTCCTTTTCATATTTTGAAAAATTAAATTAATGGAATACAGCAGATTTAGTCAACTTTATTTTAGTAAATTTTTCAAAAATATTACTTAGTTTTTAATTTTGGCTTTTGTATCAAAATCATAGTTTCTCATAGAAAAAGAGCTTAAAATTTTAGCCTTTGATAATCAGAAATTAAAATAGAGTAAAATATTCAAGTAAAACATAATCCACATTTGAAGCTTAAATTTTTATATTATGCTAATTGCTGTGCTAAATTTTTTTTCTATGTTAATTTTATTTAAAGTTATATGCAATTCTGTAATTAGCAGCAAGCTATAATTTTGAATGGATATTTAAAATAAAATTTGATTATTGTTTATAAATTAATTATTTTTTATTTCCAATGGCAGATTAGAAGACAATTGTAGTCAGAAATACAAACAGAAGAAACAAGTAATAAAACTAAAACTACAGTAAGTCTATAAAATCTTTCATCTTGTGCCGAGCTCTCCAATATTTCTCCCACAAGTGTCCTGATTCCGGTGCAAGGCACAGACTCATGGTTCTCATCCGTTTCCTCACAAATGTTGCACAATTGGCAAAGAATACTTGGAGGTACTTTTATATGATATAGATACTTGGAGAGGCAATCATGGCCAGTGGCAAGGTGAAAAGTGACGACAGATGTGTCCCTTGGCTATAGTGGAATATTTGTGATTTTCTCAGTCCATTTCTTCTCTTTGTTTGCCTCTTTGATATTATTCCAATAGTCCTCTCTAACATATTTTTTTTTTAATTAACTGTTTGGTCATATGACAAGGAATTGGTTTATCTGTTATTTGAGCAATTTTGGTTGCCTTCTTTGCCAGGGAGTCAGCCATTTCATTACCTTGGAGTCCACAGTGTGCTGGTACCCACTGCAAAGCAACTTTTTTGTGGTTTTCGATTAAATCATTGAGGCTCAGGTAAATATTTAAAATATCAGCTGAAATTGCAGCTTCAGATAGCATTTTGGAATTAAGATTTTGGAGAATTTTTGGAAGAACAACGAAAACATAATGTTTGAATGTTGTACTTCTGATACTAAAAGTCTTTTTCTTAACATGTTTATATTCCCTTTATTTTTTCAACTTTTCACTAGACACAAGTATGAAAAATATCAAAAATGTTTCTAATCTTTTCACATGGACAGGCATTTATAAAAAAAGAATTTTTCTCTTGATAAAGAAATTGAAAACTGACAATTTAAAAGATTCACCTTATATGTCTCAATGGATTATACACAGGATTGACACAAGGCATTTCACCACCTGATGCAATCTCTGTGAATCCTAAATTCTGCTCCCACTGCCTGTACTAAATTCTGAAAGTTTTGCAATTTCTAGATTTTGTTGCTCGGTGTGTCACTAAATTCTAAAAATTCTGCCTCATTGGCCCTGTAACCAGCCATTACTATACATCATTTCATATTTGTCAGCTTTTTCTTTACATTCTAAATGCATTTGGTTTTTTAGAATAACAGAAATCTTGAATAGATTCTAAAGTGAAGAGGAAACAAATTGAAGAAAGAAGTTGAATGCATAAAGAAGAAGAAAATTATTCTTCGATGATATGTACAATTATTATTATGTAAATTAACCAGTTGTTTATAATTTTAGCCTTTACTATAAGTTTCCTTTTCCGTTTCCTCACCATAATGCAAATCATATAGTTTTTAAAATGAGGTTTTGGGACTGAAAGACAGAGTGTTTTTGCCCTCCACTTGGATGTTGTATTAGTTTCTGCCAGCTCTATAATTTGTAATTATTCATCTTTGCGTAATTGTTGCTAACATTTGAATTTGTTACGGCGATAGAGTTACTGAGCCAACTTAGATTAAAATTAAATTTTGTAGTCTTTGACTGCTGTTTTACATTTTTAATTTGAATTTGACTGTTCCTGTTTAATTGCATCACCACAAGCTGTAGTTGATTTTGTCAACATAGGAACATACCTGTATGTTCTAAGTTCTTTTTAAATAAAAGGTTTATTTAAAACTTAATGTGACTTTGTAGTTACTTTCAGACATAGCAATAGTTTGCTTCATGTCTATGAGAGATTTTGGACTACTTAACTTTTATCAGACCAAGTAAAACCTCGTTACATACACTGTTAAGACACTAGTAAATTAGAAGATAAGGCACACAGAAACTAGTAGGAACGTTGGCTTGTGTATTGATATTAGGAAAGATGTTTAAAGAGAAGAAAATTGATCTAAATTAAACCAAAATGTCTGGAAAGGCTTCAAATTAAGAAAACACATAAATAATTTGTTATGTATTGTTGCTACAAAACGTAAATGTTTTGTGGCTTTTAATGTAGAATTACCCTAATACCGTTTAAGACATTGATTTAAAACTGACAATGTAAAGTTACATGCATTTTAAACTGTGAAATGTTATTAGATAGTAATTTTATTAGTGCTTTTTCAACAATGTTTTTAAAAAATAAATAAAATTTAATAGTGGTCATGTAAATCTATAATGATTAAGGATATTTAACTACCTAATTTAATTATTTGTAGCCCACCAGTGGCCAAGCGGTAAAGTCACTGAACACTGGTAGTTCGGTCCGAGGTTCGAATCCCGTGAACGGGCTGGCTGCATGGGCGTTTTCGTGGTTTTCCCCATGTGTAATGTGTATATGAGCCAGTTTCCCTTAGAAAGTCCTCCACGAAGGCATTCCTCCTCTTAGGCAGATAGCCCTCGAGGCTTTGCCATAATCACACACACACATAATTATTTGTAACTAACCGCTCACCTTTAATTTCTGCATATTAAAGCAAGTTATTGCCTTTCATTAATCTTTATTGAGGTCACAAAATACAGCACAAATATGTAAAAATTAATGTAAAACTTATTCTTTGCATCTACTGAGACTTAAAATAATACAAAACTTATCACTTCTGACGCATTAGTGGTTTATTGGAACCTTAAAATATATTAACTAGGTTACAATGCCAGGAACTCTACATGAAGCTATAACACTAACTACATCAGACAGATGGAGCAAAACTAACTTTCAAAACTTGCCAAATTCAAAATTACCTCAGGCTTTTAGGTTTGTTCTGATCAATAGATTCTCTCTAGTTAAGCAGCAGCACTGGCAACAGCCAATCTTCTGTTACGAATTATGCTGATTATGACTTTATTTCTCATTTTAACTTATGCCATTTTACATAAAATCTACCTACTATTTACTAAACCTCTAGACTAATTACATGGCAAAATGAGACATAATAGAAAAAATCAACATAAAGCTAACTGCTAGTAAAACGTAAATAAAATGTCCCTAATCTTCTTTCAAACTATTACTTATTTGAAACTAGGTCCAAATATTGTATGTGTAAAATATTTAATGCTTCCTGATAAATTTTATAAAGTGGATTTTATTCTCAAATTTGTTTTATAGTTATGTTTATTAAATTATGTTTAATAAGAATGCGTCCTACTTACGGATCTATTTTATTCTTAGAGAATTATTACAAAAATGGAGTTCAGACATAAGTTGATTGAATTTTAATTGAAGTTATTCAGCTCCCATTTGCTGATAGATCCTTAATTTTTTCCATTAATGGTCCTTAGAAGTACTTAATTTCTATGTGCAGAAATGTGTACGAACCCTGCACGATGACAGAGGGGTATTTCACAGCGGAAAACAATCTAGTAGTCTAGTAGTCTTTCCCATAAAATTAGTGCCTGCTTTTCGATTACTAATGTAATACTCATATGTTGGGGTTAGATATCAAAAGTGCATCAGTCGGAGTTGTCTTAACCGCTCCTGTGATGAGACGAAGGGCTTGGGAATGGAATTTTCCCAAGGTATCAGTAACTTGCCTAACCTGCCGCCACCAAAGTCTCGAAACAGCAAGTAATAAGTGGCAAAATATAGGAATTATAGGTCAGGTCAAAGGGTTGTTCTGCAGTATCTCCACTTAGAGCCAGCAATTCTTCTCAGTAAAGTAAGTCTCTTAGTAGCTCTTTTATTAGCAATATATTTGTAACATCCTCTTTCCATGTCAGTTTATGGTAAAAAATGACACCCAAATAAGAGAAGTGGTTGGTCTGAAGACTAGGGAGGTTTTGGTAAAATAAATCCAGCTTGATCGGTGGTGTGTGAGGGAAAAAGTTTGATATAAAATGTTTTCTAGATTTACTTCCATATTATTAACATGACAAAAATCGCTGAATTTATTTAGAGCCTGATTTAAAGGAATTTCAGATTGTAATACATATAGCCTGTTTTTGGGGATTTTTAGTCTAGATCAGGGGTCTCCAAACTTTCCAGCCTTAGGGCCATACTGATTACTCCAGTAAGTTCCGAGGGCCAAAACCATATTATCATTGTTGCCGGTGGTAAAAAGTGAAATAGTCCACTGATGAAAAAAAAAGTCCGAAAAAGTACGCAACGTTTTATTAATTTTCCTGTCATTATCTGTAATTTCTAGATTAGTCGTAGAGTACGAGCCATGAGGAGTAACGTGACACGACATCTGGTGGACACAAGCGGAAATAGGTAGTACCTTCTATCGCTAACAGATGGCGCTAATAGCACGTACAGAAGTCTCCTATGACACTGTTGTGAAATAAAATAGTGCGTACCTCCTTAAAACGTGTTTGTGCGTGTTTAAGACATCTTTGTAACAGTATTTTGATTTGAATTGTTGCTTTTGTGCATGATTTAGTAGTATGGAAAAGAAGCGAAAAATTGATAGTGAATGCAGAAAATTCAAAGATCAGTGGAACATTCAGTATTTCGTAATTGAGTCCAGTAACAAGGCGCTATGTTTGATTTGCAATGAAAGCATAGCCGTTCTCAAAGAATATAACATTAAACGTCATTATGAAACAAAACATTTTCAAAATTACTCAAAATATACAGGAAGTTTGCGGACAGAAAAATTCGAAGCTATGAAGCACGGATAGAAATCGCAGCAATCTTCATTTACAAAACTCAAAACTGAACAAGAGGCTGCAACTCGTGATAGCTTTCGTGTGGCTCTTGAAATTGCAAAACGTGGAAAACCATTCACCGATGGAGAAATGATCAAAGAATGCATAATTGCAGTAGCCAAAGAAATATGCCCTGAAAAGGTAAATTTATTAAAAACTGTCAGTATGTCAGCAAACACTGTGGCTCGAAGGGTAGAAAACATCGCTGAAAATATATCCTCTCAACTGTTCGACAAAAATGGACATGTTGAGTGGTTTTCTTTGGCCTTGGATGAGTCAACGGATGTGTCAGATACTGCTCAGATGTTGATTTATATTCGAGGAGTAGATAAAAGCTATGAAGTGCATGAAGAACTTCTTGATATGTATAGTATTCATGGCACAACTACTGGTACAGATATTTTTAAAGGAGTTGAAATGGCCATTAATCAAAAGAACCTTCGATGGAAAAACTTGAAATGTATTACAACTGATGGAGGCAAAAACCTGAGTGGGAAAGATAAAGGAGTGGTCGCTCTTGTGTCAAAGGCTGTAGAAAATGACGGTGGTTCAAAACCATTAGTCTTACATTGTATCATTTATCAACAGTCTTTGTGTGGAAAATGTTTGGATATGTCTGAAGTTCTGAAACCAGTCATATCAACTGTTAATTTTATCAGATCTTTTGGGCTGAATCACCGACAATTTATTGAAGAGATTGGAGAAAATGACTTACCTTATCATACTGCCGTACGTTGGCTTAGTTGTGGGAAAAGTCCTTCAGTGCTTTTTTGAACTTCGAACAGTGATCGAAATTTTTTTTGAATGAAAAGCATCGCCCTCTTACTGAATTACAAAACAACGCATGGCTGTGGAAGTTAGCATTCTATGTTGATTTGACAAAACATGTGAACGAACAGAATTTGAGATTGCAAGGAGAAAACAGCATCTTCCTGATTTATACACTAATATCAAATCATTCCGGAAGAAGTTGATACTGTTTCAATCACAACTACGAAGTAAATGTTTTTCACATTTTTAAAACATGTGAAATATTCAGCCACACCACTGAGACTGAGTTTCCTATCGATTTTGCAATCGAAACTTTGAGTGCTTTGAAAATAAATTTTGATACTCGTTTCTCGGACTTTGATGCCATTGCGAATCAAATTAAGATTTTTCAGAATCCTTTTGATACTGACATTGAAACCCTAGCCCCGGAACTTCAAATGGAAATGACTGATCTACAGTGCAGTGATATAATTAGGAACAAATATCAAAACTCATCTTTGTTGGAATTTTATAAGTCTTCCACTGACACAATTTGATAATTTGCATAAATTTGCTCGTGGGCTGTTTTCTGTTTTTGGTACTACTTAATTGTGTGAGAAGACCTTCTCCAAAATGAAGTACACAAAAAATGTTTACAGATCTAAATTAACTGATGAGCATCTTAAATCTCATTTAATAATTGGTACAAGTAAAATGAGTCCACAACTACAAACTATTGTCAGTGGAAAGGCTCAATTACATAAATCTCATTAGTATTTCATATGTCATTATGCTTGTTATAAGTTATGTTTTTATTTAAAATGTATAAAATGTTAGTTGGATTCATTTCAATAATTTGTTAGTTATTATATACTGAAGTTAAATTTTCTGCATATTATACATGTTTTCACTCATTACAATTCTGTGTTTCTTTATCCAACTTATCACAAAAACAATAACAATAAGCCTACAACAATGTTATGAGTAGTTAGCCCATGACCATATCAATGTAGATGTCATATTAATAATTATTCAACATAAAATTAGAATACTTCAGTAAACTAAATTTAATTTGCTATAAAAAATATGTTATCTAAAAGGAGTTTTCAAGTATGCTAGCTCTCCGCGGGCCGGACAAAATCTGTCCGCGGGCCGGATGTGGCCCTCGGGCCGTAGTTTGGAGACCCCTGGTCTAGATAATCAAATTGTCTGCATAAAGTAGGCATTTGAAATCACCAATCTTCAGTAGGTCACTAATAAGGTCATTTATATAAATGTTAAAAAGTAAACAACTGGTGATGACAGGGAGTCCAGTTTTAAGATTCTTGAAATGTGAGAAGCAGTTTTCGAAGCATACTCTGCATATTCATTGGCCGAGAAAACTTCTGAGCCAATGGAACATATCTGAGTGAATACCAATATTAGATAGCTTTAACAAAAGACTTTCCCTGCAGACCAAGTCATAGATGGATTTTAGGTCTACAAAAATAGCTGATGGTTTATAATCTCTAAAATCTCCTTGGTCCTTTTCCCTTTTATGGATTGGTACTACAGTATATCTGTACCACAAAGAAGGGACACAGCCAGAGGTCCAAACAAGATTGAATAACTTTAAAATAGTCTTCATTGCATGTGCTCCTAGGTGTAGGAGAAATTCGGCATGGATAGCATCGTCACCTGGTGATTTATTAGTTTTTAATTTATAGCCGTATACAGTTCATCAAGAGTTATTGGAGCAGAGAAAGCTGGAAGGGGGACTGGGGCAGAGCTTCCAATAGCTTTAGTCTTTTTGAAAAATTTTGATTGTTTATTACAGTACTTGAATTTTTGTTGAATACCATAGAAATGCTGTGTAAATTCATTAGCAATTTTTGGATGCGATGTAATAGTTCTGTTGAAAACAAATGGCTTGTTGGCAGTAGCAATATTACTGTTTTTAATATTTGCAAGGAACTTAAAAGCTCTTTTCCCATCTCTAGAAATTCATCTTGGAAATAAAGTTGTTAAAATATGATCTTTTCTGTGTGAGAACAGTTTTCTTTAAAATGTCAGTGTTCGTGTGGTCCTTAAGAGTCCTTAGATTTCTTGGAATTGATTTTTGGTCCTTAAAAGTCCTTAATTTTGGCCAAAATCTTAAGGTCCTTAACTTTAATCATCTGAAATTTCTGTCTGTTTTTACAAGTGCCATTTTGAGTATAAATTAGCATTTTGGAGGAATATATTTTGGCGATTCACTGACATATATGATTATCTTTTGACTGGGTTCATGGGTTATAATTTGTTTCTATTTCTAATATAAGTGATGGGATACTCGAGTTTCTAAGCAAGAAGTAACATAAGAATTTCGAAATTCATTTTTTCTACTAAAGAGCTCTTAAACAACTTTTCGCTTTTGGGGATATGAATTCTTACATTAAAGGGTTCTAAATTTGCCGATTTTAAGATAAGTTTCTATAGAAAATTTTTAATTACAAAACCTGAGAATTTTTCGACGATTTTTTCAAAACATCGTAACATTGATAAAGTTCATTAAAATAATGGTAATACATTGAAATTATATTTAATAAATAACAGAAATAAAATATTTTTATATTTCACTGTCACATAAAGTTTCACTTTGGTTCACTAAAGTTCACTATAAAGTTAACGCTAACTTTATAGTGAAACTAAACTTCACGCTAAAGTTCACTATAAAGTTTCACTTCTTATACAATATTTTGAATCTGAAAAATAAACAAGGTATAATGCTATAAAGCACAATTTATGAAACAGCTCATAGCAAAAGCAAAATTAGCTATGTAATTAATTAAAATTGTCTTTTTAATTTTTTCATAGTAAGAGTTTTTCCATGTATGTAATTGTCTCAAAATATGCATCAGTTTTGTCTGTAAAATTAATTTTACACTTTTTCCCTCCCTTTTTTTTTTTTTTTTTTTTTTCCAAACTATTTCTGGCCTTTCGCTGTTACAGAATTGGTAGGGATAATTTTTCTTTAGGATTTTAGACATTGCAGCTTGGAAAGTTTACAAGGATTTGAAGGCAAGATTTATAGAGCCACGATTCTAGAAAATTCGAGAAATATGACAAAATGAAATATCTCTCCATGGTATCAACAGGTAATGGATGTAGTTTACAGAAAGTTAGCGATTAATTTCTTACTTTTTGGAGAATGTCTGGAAGAACAATGGAAAACATAATATTTGAATGTTTTACTTCTGATACTAGAATTTTTTTCTTAACGTGCGTATTTTCTCTTCTTTTCACTTGACACAAGCATGGAAAATATCAAAAATGCTTCTAATCTTATCACATGGGCAGGCATTATAAAAAGGGATTTTTTTATTAATAAAGAGATTGAAAACTTACAATTTAAAAGATTAATCTTATATGTCTTAATGCATCATACACATAACTGGCACTAGGCATTTTCCCACTTGATGCCATCTCTGCGGATCCTAAATTCTGTTGCTTAGTGCCTTTCTAAATCCTTCCAATACCAGCTCTAAGTTCTAAAAGTTTTGTCATTTCTAGATTTTGTTGTTCGGTGTGTTATTCAATTTTAAAAGTTCTGGCACATCAGCTCTGTAACTGGCCTTTACCATATATATTTTGATATTTCTTCTGAATATTCATATTACTAAAGAAATAAAATTAGCCACTTTTTCTGTACATTCTAAATGCATTTAGTGTTTTTTAGAATAACAGAAATCCTTAATTAAATCCAAAAATTCTAAAACTAAAAGGAAACGTGTTGAAGAAAGAAGCTGAATACATAAAGAAAATTATTCTTAAAAGATATGGGCAGTTATTATTATATAAATGTGGAGTTCTCTTTTAAATCAGAGCATGAGAGTACGTAGTGTTTTAAATATTCTTAATTTTAATAGAAAGAAATAAAAGTAATTGAGATAAATTAAGTAAAGATGAAGTTAACGGTATGCAGGATTCATATAATGATGCACAGATAGTCCTTTCACAAAGAGTTCGTGCGTAGCTTTAAATAATATAATCAGCTAAAGGTGAAAAATGAAAAGAAGAATCAAGGCTCCAGCTAGAAGTGAGAAAACCGTCTGTCTTCTCAAACTCTTAAAGGCATGCGAGCCGTCTGCTCGAGTCAACCCTTCACTCTCGACGACGTCTGGAAGCGATCTACTGCTGTCTGGAATGCTTCGCGCTGCGCTGTACTGCGATGACGTCATTACTGGCAATTCTAATTTAGCATCTGGCGTCGATGATTCCCATAGCTTCGGCCAGCCTGAAGAGGCATCGTCCTCGATGTCTGATGAGTGGACATCATTATCATACCTGCAAAGAGAATAAAAAAAAAAGAAAAAGAGAGTAACAGGTCCTTAGGTTTTGAGCTGATACAAACATCAAATCAATTTGAACATGGCTTCATATGGTCAGCCGCAGTAGATGTCAAATTCGGTCCTTCATGGCATCCTACTTTTTCGACTTCATAATTGTCATTTGATCTAACAGCTATGATTTTATATGGTCCATGAAACTTAGGTCGTAGTTTCAAACCAGTCCCATATTGAGTTCTCTGAATGGCTACCAAGTCGCCAATCTTGTACAGTTTCGGTTTCTTTCGTTTTTTGTTAAATTGCTTTCGATTTTCTTCTTATATCTTCAAAATGTTGTTTTTAGCATCTTCTCTCATTTCATCACGTTCTTGCATCAATTGCTTTAGATATTCTTCATTCAATATCTCACTAATTCTCAGATCTTTGTTCTTCATTTTCGTGCCTATGAGAAGCTCAAACGATGAATATTTCGTACTTCTCGTAGTCGTGCTGTTGATTATCCTCTGGACATCTGGAACGTACTTAAACCATTTCGTTGAATCTTCATGTGATAATTTTGACAAAACAGGAATCGAAATTCTATGAATTCGCTCAATCTGTCCGTTACCTCTTGGAATACCGGTAGTAATTTTGACATGTTCTATGCCTTCTTCAGTACAATACGCTGAGAATTCTTTCGATGTAAAGGCACTACATCGATCTGAAATTATTCTGGTTGGATTTCCGAGTACAGTCTGTTATTGCTTCAATTTTGAAATAACTTCTTGCGTAGTTGGTGATTTCACTGGATAGAACCAAGTAAATTTCGTAAAAGCATCGACAACAGTTAGAATGTGTTGATATCTCTTGTTCGTTGATGGAAGGGGTCCAATAAAGTCGACATGGTACGTACTCAAAGGAACGTTTTCTTTCGGTACAGGATAAAGAAATCCTTCTGCTTTTCCTTGCTTCTTGTTGTACAGTATACATTCTATACAGTTAGCAATTACTTTTTCAACTTTGCATTTCAGTCTGGGAATGTAGAATTCTTGCTCTACAGCATTCACGGTTTTATCTACAGCAAAGTGACCCTTTTTATGTACCTTTTGTATTATTTCGTTCTGTAAGGATTTGGCACTTCTAGCAGATCTTTATCATTTTCGAATTTGTACAAAATATCATTTCTCACTAAGAATCCATTTTCTTCTCCCTTCTCAACTAAATGCTTTATTAATTTCACGTGTTCATCTTCATTCTGTTGTTGTGCTAACCGAATCTTCTCAGTTACATCGGATGTGTATGATGTTAAAATTAAAGCGTTTCTTCTCAAAGCATGAGCATGTTTCATTTGGCTTCCTGAACGATGTACAATTTCGTAATCGAATTCTTCAATAAACATTGTCTATCTCGCAATTTTAGGAGTTAAATCTTTCTTATCTAAAGTTTTCTGAAAAGCACTACAATCAGTTACAATTTTGAATTTAGTCCCTAACAAATAGTTTCGAAATTTCTTCAGAGCTTCTATTACTGCAAGGGCTTCTAATTCGTAGCTACAGAGTTCCTCTTGCTGCGGTGAAGTCTTCTTACTCATATACTGGATTGGGTGATAATTACCATCATCAGACAATTGGAGTAATACTGCACCAAAGCCTTGAAGCCTTGACTACTAGCATCAGTATGGAGTTCTAATGGATATCCTTGTCTAAATATGTGTAGAACAGGTGCTTGAGAGAGAATTTCTTTTAATCTGCAGAACACTTCCTGTTGTTCGGAATCGAACTTAAAACCAATACCTTTTCTAAGCAAGTCACTAAGAGGTTTAGCTATTTTAGCATAATGCAGAATGAATTTACGGAAATAACCTGTTAGTCCTAAAAAGCTTTGAAGTTGTTTACAGTTACGCGGTTGTGGAAAGTTTCGAACAGCAACAGTTTTGGAAGGTGATGGTCGAATAGTTCCGTTTTCAATTACATGTCCTAAAAATCCAATTTTACGTTATAAGAATTGGCACTTTTTGAAATTTATTTGTAATCCATATTCCGAAGCAGTTTTGAATACTCTTTCTCATTTGTCTAAACATTCAACTTCATCATTAGCCGGTATAACTATATCATCCATATAAATAATTAGTACACCTTCATTTAGCAAGTCACGAAATACTGAATAAATATACCTTTGAAAAACATTTGGACTAATACATAAACCAAAAGGAGCTTTAAGAAATTCATAAATACCATTATGCGTTACAAATGCGGTATATTTAGTGCAATTTTCGTCTATGTCTACATGGAAAAAGCCATTTTTCAAATCTAGTGTCGTGAAGACTTTTGACTGTTCTAAACGATCAAGTACTTCCGGAATTAAAGGCAGTGGAAATTTGTCTTTAATAATCTTCTTATTTAATTTCCGATAGTCGATGCATAATCGTTTCGAATTATCACGCTTGTTACACAAAACAATAGGAGCTGCATAGTTAGAGTTGCTAGGTTTTTTTATTTTTTCTTTTAACCATTCCTTAATTTGATCGTCAACAATTTTTTGTTCCGCGAAAGACATGTATCTTCTATTTTGACAGACAGGAATTTCATCGCATAAATTTATTTGCATCTTGAAGTCAGATTGTCTATTTTTCCGAGGCTGGTACGAATTAATTAAATTACTCAGTCTTTCTTTATGTTCTACATTTGAAATGTGCGATAAATCAATTTCGTTGACAGAAATAGCATTCACCAGATGTGGGGGGGAGGGGGAAAAGGTAATTAAACGTCGATCCACTTCCGCTTTCGGGGTTTTTGTTTACATTAACAGAGACGCCAGACGACTGAGAAAGATCATAAACATTCTTCAATGACACAGCAATATTCAAATTTCCCATAACGCAACGAACGTTAGAATTTCGATACGACTCAGCAGTTATCAAGTTTACATTACTTTTATTCCGATGAGAAATTATTTGAAGGCCATTCTCGGTAAAAGAGAAGTTAAACTGATTCAATACATCCAAACCTAATACAATTTGATTACATAATGACTTAACCACATAAATTTTCGTACGAAGTGAAAAACTATCAATTGAAATATCAGAAATGAAAAAGCCGATGGGGTACGTTTGCTTTGATTCAATTCCGTTTAATGTGATATCGCTACAATTTAAATAAGGAGAACCAATCTGCTTGTGTAACTCTACGCTGCATATCGTCACATCTGAACCAGTGTCGACTAGACTATCAACTAAATGATTATTTATTTCTACAGTCTTCATAATTCTATCCCTGTCAGAAATTCGTTGTAATAAAGCTGCTTGTTGTGTCTCGGGGTTCCGCTCTGGACAGTCCGTTGACTTGTGCCCAAAAATTTTTCATTTAATACATTTTATACCCTTCGATTTGTTTACACAATGCTTTGATAGATGCCCAAATTCCTGGCAATTAAAACATTTGACCTTATTAACGTTAGATTGATTTCGGTTTGATGACGAAAGCTTACTTCTATCTTTAACTTGAGTGTCTACCTTCGGTTTCGGATTTTTAACCTTATCATTGTCCGATCTCATTCTATCATAAATTTTAAGCCTTTGTTTAAATTCAGATATTGTTTCGCAACCATATAATATAGTTTTCCTCACCACAGAATCGGGAATACCATCAATAACATATTTAATTAATGAAGCATATTCAATGTTACCTCACGAACACATTTCTTTCATTTTCAAAAAATACTCATCTAAAGATTCATTAGGCATTAATTTACGTTTACATAACATTTCATGCAATTCAGCAGAATTAAAAGCTTTACCATATTCAGATTTCAAAAGCTTTTTTAACTTACATCAGTCATTAACTTTAGGTTCACTCTGAATAAATAGTTTCGCTTTACCTTTTACTGATCTTTTAGCAAAAACTAATTCATGCAAATCACTCAATTTCAAAGAATTTATAACATCTTCAAATTCATCAATCCATTTATCAACATTTTCATATGCATTACCAGAAAAAGGATTAACAATACTTTCAATATCCGAAAAACTGAGATGAGGTTTAAAATGATCTTGAATTGGAAGCTGCATACTGTTATTTACTTGAGACTCGTTAGAACCAGGATTGTCTCTTTGATTATCATCAAGCATTACTTCAGAAATTTTATTAACAGTTTCATCTTCAATATCACTATGTTTTTCATGCAAAATATTTTCAAATAATACAGATAAATCACACAGGAAAGAGACAATTCGGGTTACGACTTCCGATTTTAAACCTTCTGAATTTATGCATAGTACATTGCAAACTTTAATTAACTCATTCAAAGTAAAACTATTCTGCACTGTATCTATTTTCTTATTAAATTCGTCAGAATCCGGTTTAAATATAAAGCCAGAAAATTCACGTATTTTCCGGTTATTTCGATCTCCATCAGTATTAAAAATAAGCTTATGCAAACTTTTGATTTCAGAACTTTTACTGTTCTTTAAAGCTACTTCCAATTGTGGAATTTCTACTAACTACATATTGGAAAGAAAGTTTTGTACTCATCCGACAGATGATCATCGTCAATTGGGGTAATCCACACTTTATACGAGTAATCCAATAAATCCAATAACTCGTGAGAACAGTTCACTCAATTAGTTCAAAGCACAGTTCCTAATGTAACTCGCACACTTTCGAGTTCGAGGCCGCACGGTTGGTCGCCACGTTGTGTGGGGTTCTCTTTTAAATCAGAGCATGAGAGCACGTAGTATTTTAAATATTCTTTATTTTAATAGAAAGAAATAAAAGTAATTGAGATAAATTAAGTAAAGATGAAGTTAACGGTATGCAGGATTCATATAATGATGCACAGATAGTCCTTTCACAAAGAGTTCGTGCGTAGCTTTAAATAATCTAATCAGCTAAAGGCATAACAGCTAAAGGTGAAAAATGAAAAGAAGAATCAAGGCTTTAAAGGCATGCGAGCCGTCTGCTCGCGTCAACCCTTCACTCTCGACGACATCTGGAAGCTATCTACTGCTGTCTGGAATGCTTCGCGCTGCGCTGTACTGCGATGACGTCATTGCTGGCAATTCTAATTCAGCATCGGGCGTCGATGATTCCCACATAAATTATCCAATTATGTATGATTTGAGCCTTTACTGTTATTTATAAGTGCTGCATTTAATTATGAATAAGTTTGAATAAAATTGTCTTTTATATTTATCAGTTAAAAATATGCCGGGATTATAGATGGTAAACACAAGGTTCAGACGGTCCTGAGAAAGTACTTGAAAATTCTTAGTTTTTTTCGGAATGATTTTTAGTCCTTAAAAGGCGTTAATTTCGGAAAATGTCACCAAAAGGTCCTTACTCATTTGGCATTTTAGTTTTTTCCCCTCCTGCGACTGCCATTTTGAGTGTGATTTATTATTTTGTTGGAATGTTTTTGGCGATGCACTGAGAAATATGTAATTTATGGGTTAACGTTTGATTTGTTTACTAAATATGAGCAGTGTATACTTGAGATCTAGGTAACAAGGTTCTGCCTCGACTCAAACGTGAAACATTTCAAAATTATTTCTTTTTTGCGAATGAAGAGTTCATAAAGTATTACATCAAAAACAACTCTAAAGAGTTTTTTTTTTTTAGTATGTGGTGCTAAGTTTAGCGATTTAATCAACGTTTTGGCGGTTTCAAGATCAGTTTGTAAATAAAAGTTTTTATTTAGAGATTTGCGAATTTTTTACAAACATATAAAAATAATATCGATAAATATTAAAACAGTGGCAATATATTAAAATATTTAGTTTTTGACTTTCGAATATTTTGATTCTGATAAATAAACAAAATGCTGTAAAACACAGTTTCTGAAACACTTAGAAAAAACAAAAAAAAGCTACTGTAATTATTTCAAAATTAATTTTGTTTTCTTTTATGCTATTTCATAAGAGATTTTTCTCTTATAATTGTTTCAGAATATTTAAACTAATAATTAATTATTCAAAGTATCAATTTTCTCTTGCAAATTCACTTTTCTGTTGAATTTTCTTTTCGGAATTTTGTTTTTCAAAAATCTTTTTGCTGTTATGTTGGTAGTAATATTTTTTCTTTAGGATTTTAAACCTTACGCTCACGAGGCAAGATTTATAGACCTAAAAATTCCATTAAAAAGTCGCGAAATGAAAAATGTCTTCATGGTATTAACACATAATGAACGTGATTCAAAGAAATTTGTGACAAATTTCTTATCTTTTATATCTTTAATTCTCAGAAGTTGTTTCTCGATCGATAGTAAGCTAAGTGCACTTTATTATTAATTTTTCTTACTGATGGAAATAATAATTTTGCTGATGCAACTGAAGATGGTATTGATATAATGAATGAAAATAATTTGGTAATTTTCACTCATAATGATGCAAATATTATTGGTATTTATATATAGTACTAGTTAATGTACAGGTTTATATTCAAGCTAGAGGAGTACATAAAGCAATCAGTATTTGTAATATATGTTTATTTGTAAGCTTTATAAAATCCAGCAGTCAGCTGCACGGACTAGTACTTAATTTATTTAGCAATATTTTTATGAAAAATTAGAATTGTGAATAAATCTTTTTCATTCAGAAGGGTCAAAAATTGAAATTTATTAAGGGAACCTAATCTTTCGAATATTTGATTGAATATATCATCTAAAATCTCGAAGTAAAGTCGCCTGATCACATCTCGCCTTGGCAATATACTGTTTCTTTGGATGACAGTACATTTGTTTCTTGTGCGCTGGCATTTTCTTACGCTGCTTAAAAAATCATTTGTCTATGAATAAGCAAATAGTGAAATTTTGTAATCTCTGTTTCATAGTAAATATATAGGGTTTTATTTTGTAAATTCTAATAAAATATATATGTGATATAATATCATTGATAACACTTCTGAGAGAAAATGGTTCTGACATTCGGCCGAAAATTTATCGAATCCGTGCTGTCTATGTAATTTTCCCTATTTATTGAATGTATAGTCTCATCATGGCCTCTAAATGGCAGCGCTTCTTTTGCCAAGAAACATCATTAAATCAATCATTTTAAAATTTCTCTGTTTTTTATTGTAACTGCGTTATGAAGTTTTATAGATATTTTTATCCAGTGGTGGACTGGTCAAAGAACTCGGTCCTGGCAAGAAAATATATGTCGGCCATAGGAAATGTCATAATACATATAAGTTATCATTGTAATTATCATAAAAAATAATTTAAAATGAAATTTTAATTCATTTAAAATAAAAATATACCTTTGCAGAAAAGTAACACTTTGTTCATATATATATGCAAATAAACTACAAACAATAAATAAGTGATTTAATAATTATATAAACAAAACAGCGGTTGATTCATAATTAGCCATTTAAATATTTTTTAATTCCAGGCGCCTGGATAAATATTTCCTCCAATATATCTTCAGTTTTTTTTTTAGCCAAAATATCCTTCTCTATATTCATCGATAGCAATGACTCCAAACTAGATTGCTTTATAGTACTCCCTAATTTACTTTTTACAGCCTGGTTCATAGTACTCTGCAGTCTACATTTTTAGAGCTTGCATCATAGTACTCCTCAATCTACTTTTTACAGCTTGCTTCCTTAATCTACTTTTTACAATTTTTAATTCTGAAAAAGCTCTTGCGCATTCAACTTGCGTTATAGATAGGATGACTACAAACTTATAAGCAATAAAGACAATGGTGTACGTGTTACTATATAAATTATATTTCAAGAGTACTTTATGTATTATATTTTGGATGAATGTTCATTAATAGATAGAGCACTCTTACCAGGTCCTGTTAATCATCCTTAAGATTATTATTTGTTACACCTGCACAGTGCCTTAATAATATAGATAAATAGTCGAAAGAGTTCGGCGAAAATGGCTTCGAAAAGCTTTTGGGATTGAGAAGAGATACATTTTGTCTTCATACAACTTCCTATGCTCTTTAAACCTACTTTCCATCGATGAAATGATGTTATCGATTATAAAATTAAAGACAGTAACTTCGAATTCTTTGATAGGGCAATTGAAATTATAGTCGGACGATTTTTCGTCGACCATTTGCTTCACTTTTCGGCATCTTATAGCAGGTAGTTCTATAATTCTATCGCAACCCAGCCTTTTTAGTTATTACTGCAATTCGTTGCAAACGATTTTGTTGCGTTAAATATTAAATCAAAGTATCTAGAAGTGGCTTAAGAGTTTGTAGGCTCCCTATAACCACATTATATGCTAGGATGTAATCTGGTTCTTTAGTCTGCAAATATTTTGTTACTGGCTCGGTATACTGAAATATTTTCAAATGTTACGTGAGCAGACAAAATTATTCTAAAAGTTGGTATTTTGTCCAAGAATAGATTTCGCCTTGCTGTATCTGTACAGTTTATATGTCACTGGAAGCAATACTTTTGAGTGCAAGTATTAATGTATAAACAATTATATTTGCAATTGAATTTGCCAAAAATTTGTTTTAGGGTGTATTTGGAACTCCATCTAGTTTCACCGATGAGATAAAGCTTCCTAGATTTGATTTTACCATCGATTCCACTCCACACATCCAGTCTTTGATATGATTCTTTAAAAAATTTGCCACACTCATTTATTAGGGAAAAACGAGAAATTGATTCTAAAATGCTATTCCTAGAATCGACCAGTACTAAATTTAGAGCATGGAAGTAACATTAAATATGAATTTGGTTTCTGTGCACTTCGTTTGAGTTTTCGTTTAACCATTCTACTTACCTAAAAAGTAATGTAAAAATAATCCAACTGCAATATTTCTTGTCATTAACTTACATTATTCAGTGACATAGTAAAATTCGCTAGAGAGTCTTTTTTAATTACAGTTATAATGCAGTATTTTCAGTTTCATAATGAAATTAGAATGTGACTGTGTTGTATTTTCATAAATCTACTTTGACTGTCGACTTATAGGTTCACCTCAGCCCTAACCTACAGCTACCGTATCTCGTGCCTTTGAGTGTGATATGCGGCTCGCGCATCAGTCTCCCTCACGCGCAGGCCTATCTCACTGAGTCATTTGTGTCGATTCGATCGTTCGAGTTTCTTGATCGGCCCGAAATCGCTCTGGCCCACCGGACTCCCTTCGGCCCTATGCGCCACTGTTCGCATATATTGATTTAACTGGGGATTTATTCTTTATCGCCCAAATGTGGAAAGCTGTAAACTTGCTTTAGTATGAAAAAGAAATTTTTCTTATTTTAATATAAATGTACAAAAATCACTCAATTGTTTTGTCAACGCCAAACAGTAGGCATGACCAACAGAACAACCAGGTAACGAACTGGTTTTCTTGAAAAATTCTTGTTTTTTATCCTACAAATTCCTGTTATTTTTTTTTATCAAACATACAGTTACCAAACAACAGTTTTTTTTTTGTTTTTTTTTAAATTATTTTTTCTCAAAAAGATCGAAAGCAAAATAGATTTTTAATTAGATCTTATATCAGATTGTAGAGACATTAGACCATTCTGAAAGCAGAAATCATGGAAAATAAGCAATGCCCTCGCCGGGACTCTAACCACGGACCTCTCGAATATGCGCCGAGTGCGCTGACCACTACACCATGAAGGCATGCTAAAAAGGTGGGAGAAATATCTTATATACTCTCCCTTTTAAACGGCGACTGGGGGTTAGCGGACTCAATTGCCGAATTCTGGTGGTGGAAAATCATCATCCACCACCTTTTTTGGTTCGGGCGCCACTGTAGGGACAGTTATTTTGAAAGCAGAAATCATGGAAAATGAGCAATGCCCTCCTCGAGACTCGAGCCACGGACCTCTCGAATACGCGCTGAGTGTGCTGACCACTACACCCCGAAGGCATACTGAGAAGGCGGGAGAAATACCTTGTAACACACTCCGTTTCTTTTTCTTTGTTCTTGAAATGTTTTTTAAAAAAATTAATAAATAAGTAACTATTTTCAAACATCGCTTCATAGGAATTCAAAGAATGCCAAAAATAAATAAATAAATAAATAAATAAAAATAATAAAAATCTGATGCGAACATCACGTGACTTCCTTGTACGCAATATTAAATTATATGCATTTTTTGCTGCATTTCATTTAAACGTATTTCCTCGAATTTCATTAGAGTTAGCTTTCTCATTCAATGAATTCAGCTCTCATTTCGCGACAAGGCAAAAATACATAAAACCTCAAAATATCTTCATTAAAAATTGAAAACGATAGAAAACTTAAAACATAAAATACTGTTAAAACAATTAAAAACGCAATTTTTACAATTAAAATTAGAGTTTCTACGCAAAAACAAGCAATTCGGCTAGCAGGCAAGAAGGCAGATTTTTCGATGCGCAAAACTGAAAGTTTACTTTTGATCCCACTCGGCAAAAAGATCCTGAAGGTGTAGAAACTGACTTAATTCATTATTCTGCTAAGTTTCAAATGTAAGCAAATATGGCTGCTATGATAAAAAATAATAGGCTTAGCCGCGCTTAAACAATTTTTAAATTGTTAATAATTCTTCAACTGTTGCATGCAGATTAACTAAAGGCATGAAAACCTTAACCGCAAGATAAGAATAACATAATTCAATCAATTTTGAAGCAAAAACTACACAATTTACCAAGATATAAGAATAATTAAAAAAGAAAAAATCAGCGAGCCGAGTAACTGAGTAATATTTATATATTTTTAGTGCGGCCGATTACAACCAAAAAGCGAGGTGCACAACTACACGTTATAGCAGTGGCGTAGCTAGCATAACTGGCGCCCGGGGCACGATACCTTTTTGGCGCCTCCCCCCGAAAAACATATAGTACTGTAATATATAGAACATACTCGTAATAAAAATATAAGACAAAAATAAAAGATTACAGTACCTAACTTAAAATATTCTATAATATATTACGAACAGTCGCTGCAAGTACTCGTCTATAAAATACCGTACTGTTTCTCGAGATATATAGGGACACAGGCTCAGGTTAGACTTTAAATTTGAGACAAAAGAATCTTGTCAAAAAACCAAGACTGGAATTGGATTCGGAAATCTGTCTGTCAGTAGAAAAATCAGACATACGGTCATCTAGAATAAATTAAGGATGTTATTTATTTTACGTACTTATTTAATTTAAAAAAAAAAAAAAAAAAAAAAAAAAAAAAAAAAAAAAAAAAACTTACAATTTTCAAACAATTTGAAAGTTAATATATATAAGGTCGCTATATTAATAATAATATAACATTATATTATAATAAATGAATACAATTAATTATTAGGCATATATTTTTCTTGCCTTGGATGAAGCAAATTTGTCAATTACTTCATCAAAGTCGATCATTTCAAATTTTTCTCTTTCTACACTTAAAAATGCTAGGTCACTTAGGCGATCTTGTCCCATCGTTGATCGTAGATGTGTCAAAATTCATTTTAATTTGCTAAACGAACGTTCACAGCTAGCTATTGATACTGAAATAGTAAGGAGTATTTGTAGAGCGACTCTCAGGTTTGGAAAAACATCTTCTCCATACGATATTATAAAGGAAAGAAGCTGTAATGGAGTTTTAAGTTCAATTTCTTTTCTACTGTGGAGTAACATCTTGCAATCACGTATTTCGACATAGAGTTCTGTTTCATTAAAATCTGTATTGTAAAATTCACCCACATTTTTACAATTCTTTTCAAGATCGTTATCAACATTACCCTTGTTTAATAACTTTTCAACGTCCAGTAAAAATCCAAATTTGGAGTTAAGATCACTTAGTCGTGTGAATCGCTTATTTATTTCCTGCTGCAGACGATCAAGAACGCTTTTCATAACGCGAGAAATTTCACATTCTGCGGAAAGGCCAACGTCTCTAGACAATTCTCCGGGCATTCTTCGGCGTCTTCTAACACGTATTGTTGTATCAATACCCCACTTTTCGCAAAGAGACTTAGCCTTTTCTATTGCATCTTTACAGATCTCGTCTCGAATTTCTGCAAGTTCAGTCGCTAAGGGCTCAAGATCATGAAACGCTTCTCTAAAATTCATTTTAGGATCTTGTAATCTAAGCTGCACACGATCAATTCTTCTCATGATTTTATGCCAGAAATGGACTAAAGTTATGAAACTAAAATTCAGCATATTTTGCAATAAAAGTTCAGCTTCACTTCTGGTGTCACTTGTGGTAGTACCATCCTCTGCTAATTTTTCTAATAGTTCCACTAATTCTTTCAGTCCTCCAACAATAACGCTAACCGCTTCTGCTTTGGCGCTCCATCGTGTTTCAGATTCACGTTTAACAGTTTTCTTTAAAGCATTTTTTAATAATTCCCACCGTAATGTTGAACGTGAGAAAAAGAGATATATGTTTTCAATTATTCCAAAGCATGTTATAACGATTGGATCTTGCTTAGCTGCAGTGACTCCTACTAAATTTAATGAGTGGTTATCACAATTTACAAATAATGCTTTATTATTTTTTTCCATAATTCTTTGTTGAACGCCAGATATGCGACCTGACATCACGGCAGCATTATCATAACATTGTGATCTACAATTTGATAATGAAATCTGATCGGAATTTAATTTTTCTAAAATTGTATTTTCAATTGTATTTTCAATTTTTCAATCTTTAGCATGTATTTCAATAAATCCTAAAAAAGATTCTTTGATGGAAACTTTTCTGTTGGTAAAATCAATATCTACATACCTAAAGACTTGCGACATTTGTTCTCGATGAGTGATGTCAGGAGTCGAATCAAATAAAAGTCCGTAATATTTATTTCTTTTGATGTCACTTATTAGTTGATTTCGAACTATGGATGCCAAAAGATGAATAAATTCATTTTGGATTTGTGGTGATAGGTATGAGACAGTTCTTGGCGTTTCTATGACACTTTTTAGATGAGTAGCTAGCAGTGGATCAAACTGAGCTACAAGTTTAAGTAAAGATAATAAGTTTCCGACATTTGTACCGTCTTGAAGCGCTAGATTTTCAACATGACCACGTAGAGGAAGAATTTGTATAATCAGATACTTCATACAAGCTAATATCCGTTGCAATATATTTCGCCACCGTTCTTTTTCAGACTGTATATTTGCTTCTAATGATTCATCAATTCCCGTTTTATTAATTAATCTTCTTTCCGCTTCTTTCCACGTTGTGAACGATTTTCGATGAATTTGACTTCTTTCATGGCTAATCAATTTATCTTTTTTCCTCCATTTATTAAAACCAGATGCTGTTGCGAAAGATGACTGTGTAGCGGAGTTTGATGTAACAAACAGTAAACAACAAAAGCAGTACGCTGCGTTAATTTTTGGTGAATATAATAACCAAGATCGGTTTATTTCAGTTCCTTCTTCTTCAGTACCGATTCGTCGAATTCGCCTTTTTGGCATTAGGCGATTAGTTGATGTTGCTATTGCATTTAGACTGGATTCGTTTTGAAATATGTGGGATCCCAGAATAGTCATTTCGGTGCGAAGATGGTTCGATATTATTGAACGATTATTAGAGAATTTTAAATAAGCAACATCTTTGAACTCCAGAACATCCGGAATCGCAGTGAGTGTTTCTGTTGCATTTTTTGTACTTATTAAGTATGGACATACATTTGGGACTCCTGATGTACTTGGACCCCAATTTCATCATCTTTAGTGTATTTTATTTGTTGTGATGTGTTATCACATAAACGTTTAGCAGCAATAGAAATACAGTTTGAATCTGATTTCAGTTCTTCATCCATCTTAACCTCTGGTTTTTCTTTTTGCGATTTGTTTATTAAATATAATTCCATTCTTATTCTGGAGTTCTGAGCTTCTTTTTCTTGCTCTAGTTTTCTTTTTCGATTCTGAGAACCGCTAAGTTTTTTCCTTGGCATTGACATAGTCTAAATAAAAAATAATTTGTGACAGTTGCGGAAAGAGAGACATAAAAAGACATTAAAGGCAATTACATACAATTAAAAATGGAAAATTTCTGCAACTATTAGTGAAAGGCAGGGCTGGATTTAAACTTGATGAGGCCCTAAGCTATTTAAAAACTGGGGCCCTTTATAAGTCTGTTATACTATATTTTAAATTTTTTTAGGGGGCCCTAAAGCTTGTGTAGCTTATACGTAAATCCTGCACTGGTGGTACAGAAATGTGAGTTGCATTTTTGTATAAAGTTTATAGGATTCCCCACTGTGTAATGCTAAGTTAACGTTGAAGGTGTCGAATTTTAAGAACTAATTAGCGAATAATCGCTTAATTTCGAATGACAAGATACAACAAAATGGAAGGGTAACTAACCCTTTATTATTCAAATAAGATTTAACAGAACCCCGTCTTGGAGTGGTACAATAAAACGGACACTAAGAATTAAACTAAACTAATCTTAAACTAAAGAGATATAGCCGAAGCTATCAAGATTCTAACGGAGTTGGCCCCTTAACGCTAATTGACTGCGAAGCTATGAAGGGCCTAAAGTACGGCCGAGCGTAACAATAGCTTAAGAGAGAGTAGCCCAAAAAGACGGACGCGTGCTAAGCAGAATCTCTGGTATCTCTCTCCCTCACCGCTCTTCCTCATTAGTATTCAGACGTGTTTCTAAAACTATGTTCTGGCCGGATGTGGTAAGTTAAAGTTTAGAAGCGATAGGAAAGAAAGTTTAACTCAAAATTTAACTATTAATAAAATTAACATAATCCTTACAAGCTAGCTACTGCGGAAATTTGGGGGCTCTAGTCTTGAAATACTAGAAAATTGAGGAGCTTAGGTCAATTAGTGTTTAAAAGGATTTATAAGCCTCTGGTATAAATAATCCCTTTGATTTTCCATTGTTATAAAGTATTTGAACTCAGAAATCTTTTGTAGGCTATTTCAGCACTAGAATATATTGCATATGCTACATAAAAATAAATACACAGTTCTTAAATTTTAATAATCAACTAGCATATAATAATAAAACGTTATAATGCGTATAAGATAGTTTGGCTGAAGATAGGCTTTCAACTGATGCAGAAACTGAATTTTAGCTAAGTACTAAATTCACATTATGATAATTATTTGTTAAACAATAATACAACTACTTTAACAGAATTCCAATTAATTATACCATTACAAAGATAACTTGCAAACAAGCACAAATACTAATAAAGAGTTGCTGAGTATAACATAATATAAAGGTAAAATTATACAGAAGAAGTCAATTAAATATGCCTAAGTGTATAATAATGAAGAAAAGTTAGTGAAGGGGTATAATGCTGTCGTTATTGTCACGCTTACTAAACAAACATGGCTGACACTTTTAGCAGCGAGATTGAGATTAATTGGAAAATAATATTTAAGCCGCGCTACCCCTTGAAGGATGGTAGTTAGGACAGAGATAAAAGTAAATGAGAGTAAGCCTATAAGGTATTTCTCCCACTTCCCTAGCGTGCCTTCGTAGTGTAACGGTAGCACGCTGGGCCGGTATTCCAGAGGTCCGTGGTTCGATTCCCGGCGAAAGCGGTTGCATATTTTTCATCTTTTTTGCATCCAATTAACCTAATGTCTCTACAAGTGGCGCCCGAACTAAAAGGGTTGTGGATGATGATTCTCTGCATCCAGGATTTGGCGACTAGGTCCCCTAAAACCCTAGTCGCCCTTTAAAAAGGGGAGTATATAAGGTATTTCTCCCACTTCCCTAGCGTGCTTTCGTGGTGTAACGGTAGCACGCTGTGCCGGTATTCCAGAGGTCCGTGGTTTGATTCCCGGCGAAGGCGGTTGCATATTTTTCATCTTTGCTGCTTCCAATTAACCTAATGTCTCTACAAGCCTAGCTAAATAAGCCTAGCTAAAGAAGCATAGCGTGGCTGTCTTCGTTCGAACAGAATTGAAGCACTTGTATTTTAAACTGAAAGTCAACAATAACAATTCCTGGACTTGGAAAAGATTCCTATGCATTCTTCGGTCTCTTTCATAAACACACTAACAGCAACACCACGCAGTGGCGTAACTAGAATTTTTGGGCCCCTATGCAAAAAAATTTCCTGGGTCCCTATCCCAATAAATTTAATGTGCATAAAAAAATTTAAAAAAAAAAAATTAAGTGAAAAGTTAAAAAAAAAAAAAATCGATTATTCCAGGAGCCTATGTTTTCATGATTTTTATCACATCTGGATTAATTGTTAAAAAATAAAAGCACGTTCTTAGGGAACCAGTTGAAAGGTACGTAATATGAAGAAAGAATAAAAAGGAAGATATTTTCCCCTGGCCAACTGGTGAAATGCATATTTGCTTCAGTCTGGGTATTTAACGTCAGATGATTTTAATTCAGTTATTTAAGACTTTTTGTGTGCGTGCGTGTGAGTGCGAGAGACAGATTTTTCTCTCCTGTCACTAAAATACATACTGATAATAAATGAATAAGTCTATATCGACGTAAAGTATAGCATTAAGAAAAGGAAAAAAGCCTAGATTTGCGGAAATTTTTATATAAAATCCAAGAAGTTCGTTATATGTTTTAAATTTTTGTATAAAATCTGCACCCATCTAAGTTTTTTCGCTTCATTTAGCAAACTTATAAATAATTGGTTATATTATAAACTGACAGACAATATAATTGATAAACGTACAGAAAAGATATTACATTAATATATAGAACTCTGTGATTTACTCAGCTTACGAACATGATTTATGCAATAATATATAAGTAACAAATAAGAACTTTTATATTGTAAATGATACATTTGTTAAATATAAAACATATTTATCATAAACTTCAAAAAGAAAACTGTTTGAATATACAATTTACATGATTTTTATAAAAAAATATGATTGCTAAATTTTTTTCCTGTTTCCTTTTAATTTTCCCTCAGCCCGTACTGCTCTTCTTCTCTAATCCCCCCCCAATAAGTGTAATTATAACATTGATAGCTAAAATTCATCATAAAGATTTCTCATCATTGGATCAAAGATCATTGGATTTCTGTTCTGAAAGTATTTATAAATAATAAAAGTTGTGCTTCCAGTGCATTAGCAAAGTCTTCTTTATATGTTTTCTTCTTTATATGTTTGAAACATTATTAATAATTTCCGT
The DNA here is from genome assembly GCF_044657685.1 of Stegodyphus dumicola. Lineage (NCBI taxonomy): Eukaryota > Metazoa > Arthropoda > Arachnida > Araneae > Eresidae > Stegodyphus > Stegodyphus dumicola. Next base: position 126,082,522 of record NC_140771.1, on the reverse strand, counting down.
ATTTGTTAACGATGACAGTGTTTTAGGTTCCAGAAATGAAAACATCATTGCGATTATTGTCATTCCAGTCATTCTGTGCTTTAACTGAGAATTTAAAATGTCGAGAGCAGCATAGAAAACAGTTACTTTAAAAGACATTTCGGAATTTTCAAGCCTGTTATCCTCACATAACTCATCAAATTTTTGTCTTTATTTTTATTTTATTTTTCAAATTTAGTTTCTATGCCCCATTTATTTTCAATAAACTCAGCTTATTTCATAATGTCTTCAAACTTGTTTCTCATATCTTGCATATTAATAGAAACGCTTTTTAGATGTTGATGAGCTCCATTCAAGTCGATTGATTTTCGATTGTCGAGTCGATTGATTGATTAATCGATTCTACAGCTATAGCGCAGGACATGTTTAAACAATTTTGTTTTTAATTTTTGGCCTGTTATTATGTTTCCTAATGTATGGAAACATATATTATATTTATATTCCATATTTATCATCAAAATATTTCATGTTAATATAACAATACGTTATTAATATTAGTAGACATTTGAATTGTTAATGGTGATAAGTTTGGATTTTCAAATAAATCGATTAAAAGTTTAGCTGAATTGAATTTTTAAATTATAAGAATTTAGTTTGTGTAATATTACAAATCAATAACTTACCTTTATAATGAAGAATTATATTTGAGATCACGTTTAATTTTAAAGAAAAACTTCTGTTCGTTCTCGTCACAGACTAGAGAAATGGCATTAGAATAAGAGCAAGTTTAAGTTCAGTTTACTGTTCTGAGTCATTAGTCAATTACAAGTATACTTGAGGGGTAGCATTTCACATTTCAACACAGCTGTGTAGCGAAGAAAGGGACCCCGCCTCCATTATAAATTTCCAGTGTCTTCCCAAGTTGAGTCATAGTAAAACTTTCATCCAAGATTTCACTGTAAAGATGTCCACTTCCCTTTTAAAACGTTGTAACATTTTTTTTTCCAGTTAAATTGTACTATTATTATTGTCATATTCCAACGATACATAATACATGACCTGCAATATCTTTCTACATTTCCTCTGTACTATAAATGCATTTCAGTTAATGCATAATTATTAAATACTTTGACAGTAAAAATTGTGGATATTCGAATATTTTTAGGAAATTCTTCACAAGTTTACGATGAAATCATAAACAGGTAGAAACAAATTTTATTGATATGTATCCAAAGAGCTTTGAAAATGACTGTGTAATACGAAGTGGAAATTTTAAAATTAAACACATTGGTATGAGGATTTATCTAAATTTAGATACCCACTATAGCAGAATATGACGATTCCCTTCTAAGTTTCAGTTTCCCAGAAATGCTTAATAATTTGTAATTAAGCTTATCGACACTAACGTATATTTGAGGATGAGTACTTACACTCTGTGGCGTGGTTTCTAAAAGTAGTACACATAAATACTTGTTTAGGAAACAAGTACAATGTTTCTTCATAATTAGTTAAAATAAAGTTGTATGAAACAAGCTTTGCGCACTTCGTAGAGAAATGCGCAAAACTTCATTTAATGATTTGTTGTACCCCAGATGGATCAAAAAGCAAAAATCAGTTAGGAAAAGCGGATATATTTTAGGAACATTAATATTTATGATTACTGTTATTTATCTGTTTTATTTGCATCTTGGAAAGCTATTTATGTCTCAGAAATTAACGACCTCAGATTTCCAGTTTTTACATTGTTTATAAATTAAGTAGTATCAATTTTTTATCTATCTATCATTAATTTATTAATGACAAAAATATAAAAAATAAATATAATGTATGGGAACATATATTAATGGAAGCTATTTATGTCTTAGAAAAGTAATGCTGTGGTGCTGAAATAAAAGATAATAATGTACAAAGGGATTTTATGAGTGAAAATCGCATCATTTACTATTAAAACGTATTAATTAAATTTTTTGACTTGCGAAAATTATTGAAATATTGAAATAACGGGGGCGAATTCTTTTCTGAAATATTCCATTTGTTTGTGTGGTGAAGATAGCAATGTAATTCGCGTTCTTTCAAATGTTGAAATGCAACTTAAAACTATTAGAGCAACGCTGCCATTGATATTTTTAATATTTTCGGTAATTAATTTATCAACATTTACGAAGTAGTATCTACTTTTAGTTGAGTGATGCCATTTTTATTGTCATTATTATATTATTATTGACGGTTTCACGTACTGAGTGCTCTGGAAAGTAAATTAAAAGCAAAAGCAAAGCAAATTGTAAAATTTCCTTTCAAATAACGATTAGAAAGGCGTTCTTTCCCTTAGGCAAATAGTCCTCGAGTGCTTTATTATTATATAATAATTCAATTTCGTTAAAATAACGTATAAGTTATTGCGCATTACTGAATTATGCGCTTAAATGTTTCACGTTGTTAAAATGAATTGTAATTTATTGTATTTTTTCAAAGGAAGGGAAATTAATATATTACTTTCGAAACAAATTTAATGTCTTCAGAGTTATCTTTTACAGATAAGTGTGAATTTTTGGTAGATGGGTAATTTTACAGGTTAAGAAACACCACAGCTCTTTTCTTTTCTAAAGCAAATCTATTAAATCCTCCAGCATTAAAATATGCTTAGTAAGTAAGATATAGTTTACGAGCCAGTTGCTATGCCTTCAGATTTCATTCTCGATTAGGGATTTTAAAGAATTCCTAACCGGCATTTTATCTGCAATGTGAGAATATTTTGAAAAATTGGATAAATATTGATTTACTCATTATTTCAAGTAAAAATATTTATCCATTCCATTTCCTCTCCCCATAAGTGAAGAAAAAGTACATTTCCTCTGTACTATAAATGCATTTCAGTTAATGCATAATTAATGATAACTATAAATGTACTATAAATGCGTTCAGTTAATGCAGTTAATTCATAATAATGAATTTCGATAAATTTAATGAACAAAAGCAATTTACCTCGGCAATTAACTGAAATATTTCGCCGCTTAATGTTTGAGCATCTGAATGAAACTTTGTGTTCTTAGCTCGTGTGTCGTAAAACTTCCCCCTTTTTTCGGCTCTTGAATTCATTCCATGGAGGTTCCTTTCTTACCTCCATGATTCATTCAAAGATCCCTAAGCGGAACGGGAAATCTCTCCTTTTAAAATGTGGTGTCATAAATTCTTTGCGTTTCCTGTCCGGCATTTCGACATGTGGGTGGTGTCCGGCATTTCGACATGTGTTTCGACATGTGGGTCCTTTCATGGCACAACTGCTCAACTTACGTCAATGATTTTGTGTCCTTAAGAAAGGAAAGAAAAGCACATATTCTAGAGTTAGCTGTTAGCAATTGATACTTACGAATGAAATTCCCTCCTCCAGCTTATTAGTGTAAAAAACCGAGGAAAAAAATCGATCCGCATTTAACTGTAATACCAATCGTACTTCTAAATCCAAACTATTTCTGTCCCTTACCCTGCCTCCTGGTGCGACTGCACAGGTTGCAAGTACCGTCGTTTATTACATTGTGAGAACTATAAAAAAGGGAAAAAAATACAAGATAAAAATATACATAAATAATAATTAATCTTCTTTTTTTGAAACTCCAATTCCAAACTCATCAGGGTTAATGAATTAAAGCTTCTAATGTAGTTCAACAGGACATTTAAGGGCCCCCTAAGCCTTCGGGCCCCTATGCGACGGCATTCCTTGCATACCCTTATTTACGCCACTGACACCACGTGATTTGCTGCTGTGGAGTATCCGTCGACGGTGCGGCTGTGAGAAAAACGGGCATGGAACTTTGGCGGAAGGTGGTTATCACAAAACAATTTCAGACGCAAAATGGAATCGTCAAGTTGATGTTAAAAAGTAAAATGCATATCAAAGATTTCTATAGCTATAGTTTCAGCCCCCGAATAAATAATAGTTCAAGGTCGAAGGCTTATAATATGAGACTGTACTGTTTGTTATCGTTTTAAAATAAAAAGCGGGAGCTATACATGCATTTCGTTAAAAAAAAAAAAAAAAAAAAAAAAAAATCTCTGTTTTAGAAGAATAAAGTGGTCAGAAAGAACGTTTTGTATACGGAGATATTTGATTGATGTACTGCAAGCATAAACATTTATTACACATTTTATCAGGCAAATAAAAAAAAATAATAAATAATTAATTATATTACAATAATTATTAATTTTAAATACATTTTCCAAAAATCGATCAAAATAAAAACTGAAATTTTCCGGAAAATCTTGTTTGGAGACAATTTGGCGCCCCTCTGCGAGCGGCGCCCGGGGCATCATACACCCCTAGCCCCCCCGTCACTACGCCACTGCGTTATAGCAGTCCTATATACTCAACTTCTAAGACAGGAGTGTTCGAGGAACGTAGCCTGTGGTGAAATGTTCCGACGCCGATAGTGCTCAGGCAACACAAAGACTTCTTGAAAGGGAACAATGTCCTTGAGGGAAAAGTGCCCGCGCAGTAATTAGCATGTGTTAATTTATTCCACGCACAGTAATTCGGTTTAGAAAACACGACACTCATTTGGAATTCTTAAGAGTTGGTTTCCAGTTTCGAACCGTGATGAAGAAGGACATAAACTAGTTCAACTTGATAATTAATTTAATTCAATCTGAATAAGACACATATAGAAAATCATCTTCAACGGAAATGTAAATTATGGTTTGAATTAGCAAATCATCACTCACCTTCATTATTATAATCACTTAATTCAAAAATTAGCTATGAATATCCTATAAATTGTACAGACGAGTAAATGACGTTTGATAAATTATTAATTAAATTTTTCATTCAGTCTACAAACAGTTCGCGTAAAGACGTGAAAGATTTACAATCGAGTTAGAAAGTTTCCACGTCAATACAAAGTTAATGATGTAATAGCTATGAAATGCACGTAACTAAGAACATTTATGAAACTGAAATTAAAATGTTTAGGTCCGTATAAAATTAAAGTGTGAAATCGGATGATACCTTGAGGTCTGATGAAATTGATGACACCTAGCTGATTTTTGATGCCATTTTACTGAAGGACGCCTGAGAATATCTGTGCTGAATCCATGAAAAGATTGATTGATACGTAGCATTTTAAATCCATTTTGAGATTTCGAGATAACATTAAACATTATATATGCGTTTGAATTTTAAGATGTGGAAAGACTAAAAGAGCTTTTAAGATATTATATGTATCTATTTGAACTGTACAAGAATTTGCTTTAAAATTTGCTTTGGACTTTAAGCTATTACATGATTTTATAAAGTTTAATATTTTTCTAGTGTTGAGTGGCAAATAAAACCACTCTGCTGACATAAATCTTCATTTCTCATGTGAATTTTGGGTAGTATGCATCTGTTGTGTAGGGAATTTGTCTGATAGCGTTATAAAAACTAGGTGAATGATTTTCTGATTTATGAAAATATTAATTTTATTTGATTCTGAATTATTTATTTTAATGCTTTAATTTTGGGGAAAAACAGATGCTTCTGGGAATATTATTTAGTTTAAAAGAATATTATTTATTTTTCTTTTATTTGCAATTTTTGTACAAGCTTTGATTCATTGTGAAAAGAAGCAGGGAAAGGGAGGCAATTTTGCTAAGTCATGATTTCGCGCGCTTTGTCCTTTAGAATGTTCTAGAAGGAATTTCATTGTGCAGTTGACCTTAGGACAGGAAGTACGTGACAGAAGAGTCAGAGGTTGCCACTTGACTTTCCATGTAAGGCATTCAGGTTTTGAGCGATTGAGGGTCCGGTTGTTGGCTAAGTGAAGAAGGGCGCGCATGCGCGATCACCCTTATTTCCGCATTCAGGGGTTGAAAACGCAAATTTTGGCAAAATTAAGGGGGCGATAATTGAAGCCATAGTGGGAGCCCGCGTTCGTGATGGAGAGGAAGAAAATTCGAGTTTGAATCACTTTTCGTGCGAGACTTGGCAAGACTTGCTTGCGGAACTTTGGACGTTACTCTTGAAACTTGCTCTGGGATTGAGTGTTCGAAACGATTTAATTTACGAAGAGAGATGCTCCTCTGCCGCGTTCTGGTTAAAAGGCGAAATTGAAACGGGCGAGTGACTTAAGACTTTCAAGACCAGGCGGACAGCCGTGCTGGGCAGCAGTGCTCCTGTTTCTGTTTTCCAGAGAAAAAATAGCTTCGTCGTTATGAAAACCAGTTACCTGCGTGTGTGTTTCGCCAATAGTGCGAAGACAAGACGATGTCTTCTGAAGCTTCCATTTGTGACCGTAAAAATCAATCCCGCCGACGTCAACGCTTATTAGGATACGAGCCCTCCACTTCAAGACGTCCTTACAAGATAAGTTATATTTTTTTGTGTTTGAACTTTAAGTAAGGTTTCAACGACTTCCTTGGAATGTAAAATAACAACGTCGAATCTTAAATTAATTCTCAGGCTTTCAATTGTTTCCCTTTCCCCTTCTAAATTACCGAGACAAACCTTAAGGGTTTTATATGAATTAGGATGTAATAATTCAAGTTGTTTGTGTAATCTTCCTTAGAACAGATGTGAATTGATAATAATATGTTTTCCTTAACCTCTTAGAAATTATAGATCGGGTACCCGTTAAATTAAAAGAGTCATGTAATAGATTTGCAAATCATGAATTTAAATGTAACAAAAAGTAAATGACAAATTGAAGAATTCCCCTGTGTCTAAAGTAAGTAAATTAAAAGGTAACACAAATAAGAAATTAGACTCTCTGATGAGGATAAGATTTAATTTTTATTGTGAGGAATTTGAATAAACTGATATTTAATCTGGAAACCTATTACTTATGTGTTCTTTATATCTGTTATGTGTTTTTCTTATATATATATTGATTTTACATGTTGTTTATTCGATCCTCTCACGGCGCGGTCCCGGATGCATTTTCACAACGCAATGCATTAAAAATTCACTTATACGATCACTAAAAGTTTGGTAATTAGCAAACTCTTAAGAGTTTAGTTTCGCAGTTGATATTTAGCTAGTTACGGTTTCATCTGTCTGTTTCTGCATTAGTTTCCTCCCTAAGAGGAAGTAGTAACACTGCATTGGTGCCCATGATTTTTTCGGCAAAGTATGGTAACAAAACATAGGTTTCTCTCTCAGAAACAGAACATTGGTACAGTAGCTATTTAACACATCGCATGCATTTTACGTTTGAGCCTATGGACAGAAACCGAGCATCTACTCAAAGAAAGCACTCAGGAATCTTTCCCTGTACTTCCGTTGAGTTATTGCTTCGTTTTAGTCTCTGGCCCATAGACAAAATGCATATTAGCGAGCTCCCTATTTCTGCAGCTATGCGTACTGTTCTAAATTCGCATGGGGAATGAAGATTTATGTCAGCAGTACGCTTTTATTTTCGCTCAGCAGCATTCTGTACCACGACATTCGCAAACAAGTTGCACACACACATTCTGTTACAAATTTGCTTATTTCGGTTCCCTCAGCATGATTTTATAATTTGGTCATATATTTTTGAATCACGCTATATTTTAACATTGAACTTAATGCGAGCTCAATCCTAAAAAAATTTCATTTTTCACTTTCATTTTAGGTGTAAAGCGATTAGAGCTCTACGATAACAGCACTTCTAAAATATATATATTTTAAATCTTTATTGTTTTGATATAACACTGAGACACTAAAGTTGTATCTAAACATTGCTTGAACAGGAAATTTATTGAGCGGAGTGTTATTATGACGTCTTTCCTTTGGCGCAGCTAGCTAGAGGGAGGGGGGATGGAGCAGCTGTCCGCCCCGGGCGGCACACTTTGGGAAGCAGCATTTTCGGCAAGAAACATTTTTACAGAGATTTAGATCGTCGAGGCACATAAAAAATAATGATGTTCTAAATTGCTATATGGAATCAAACCGAGGGAAAAAAGTAGTTTTGCTCTAATAAAATATTTAAAGAAAATACGAGTATCACGAGATTTCGATTCATGTATTTTTGTTAAAAAATTTGAATGAAAATTGCGAATATCCACAAAATTATGATTACGGTGACATTAATAAGGAAGAATTTCTCGTTAAGACATTATTAAGTAGTTTAGAGTTTCATTTTCGGTATTGCTAGGAAAGCGAAAGAATAACGTAAAAATGTGGTCTCTTTGAACTTTGCAATTTTTTGTAAAGTTTATTCTCCAGAACAAATTTCTTAACCTTGTAATACTATTGCGAACATTTTTAAGTACAGCTAGCTGTAAGGAGAGGTTTCTAAACAACAATCATTTAAGAAGTATAAATATTTATTTTTAATTTAAGAAAATTTTCTGTATTGTCTACATTACAGCACCTGGAACAATCAAGTAGAACCTGTGATGTCATCGATGGTTTTGCGAATAGAATATATATATATATATATATATATATAATTTTAAAATGTAGGAACTAAAATTTTTCTTTGAAGAGATTTCATATTTATTTCCCTATATGTCACTCTGCAACTTTTTAACTTTTTAATTATTTGGATATATACGAAAAGCGGTGGCAAATTCAGGTACCTTCCCGGGTGGCATAAGGTTTAGCTACTTCATTTTACACATATTTCACACTTATCTACGATTACATTTCTAGACTTAGGCTGAACCTGAATGGAAAGGCTGAAACCGGAAGTTTATCGGTAAGTAATCGGAATCAAGAAAGAATGTCACGATTTTCCAAAAAAGTATCATCTGGAAAAAACTGAAGTGAGACATAATCTATCTCATCAGTTGTCTTATATTTAAACGTGTTATTCAGTTAAATGCGTTATTTTGCGCTACATTGTTAACTTAGTCCCACAATAATATAATAAAGTATCTATTCTGTACCTTTTAAAAAGACTTTACTTAGCATCGAATCTCGGAGGGAGTTTAAACTCTCTCGCTTAAGATACTTAATTGAACATTTTGCCTGTATATATTTACTTTCATATATAAAAATCTTAGGTAAATGGTTAAAATATTAACTTCTCAGAAGAATGAAATTGCTGCTTTTTACTGCTTCCAAATATGACAAATATTATTGGCAGAAAAGCTAACATAAATAAGGTGAAAGTGCAAAAGTATTTTTTCAAAACTGTTTGAGAAAGAGATATACAGTGGATGGACAAAAATATGGAAACACCTTGTGAAATGCGTGTTTGAAAAGAAAGATTGATTTTAATGAAATATGTAGGTGGCGCTGGGGTTTTTGACTACTGACGCCACCTATACAACTTCGTAAATGTGCTAAACAGTTCAGTTGTTGTCGGAGTACTGTTATGTGAGGTTGTCATTGCATTATGTCAGAGTTAACAGACTTCGAACGTGGGTAAATTGTTGGAGCACGTATGGTAGGTGCTTCCGTAAGCAAGGTAGCCGAGGTGTTTAGTGTTTCAAGAGGTACTGTATCGAAGATTTATTCTGCATATTTGAAAAGCGGAAAAACATCATTTGCTAAATCACAGCGAGGACGAAAGTGTGTCCTGAGTGATCGTGACAGACGATCATTAAGGGCAATTGTGACGAAAAATAAGACCATAGCTGCAAAAGTTACTGATGAAATGAATGTTGTGTTACCGAACCCTGTGAGTACCAAAACAATTAGAAGGGAGCAGAATTACAGGGAATTGCTGGCCGTGCTGCAATTGAGAAGCCACTCATCAGTGATGCTAATGCCCGTAACAGGAAAAGATGGTGTTTAAGTCATAAAGCCTGGACTATAGAGCAATGGAAGCGAGTAATATGGTCTGACGAGTCTTCATTCACATTGTTTCCCACTTCTGGCCGAGTTTACGTCTGGAGAACGCCATCTCAAGCCTATAATACAGACTGCTTGTTGCCAAGAGTGAAACATGGCGGGATTCTGTTATGGTTTGGGCAACCATATCGTGGTTCTCTGCTAGCCCCATGATAACTGTGTCAGGGCACATGACTGCCAAGACTTATGTGAACATTTTGGCCGATCAAGTTCATCCCATGGTACAAACTTTGTTCCCCGATGGTGATGGTGCCTTCCAAGACGACAAATCCCCTGTTCACACAGCTCACATTGTAACAGGACTGGTTTTTTGAGCACGAGGATGAGTTGTCCCATCTCCCCTGGCCACCACAGTCACCAGACCTGAATATTATCGAACCTTTGTGGTCTACATTGGAACGGAAAGTGCGTTCTCGTTATCCACCGCCAACATCGTTATCTGAACTTGTCACCGTTTTGCAGGAAGAATGGTATAATATTACCTTGGCAAACATACAGGAACTGTATTTATCCATTCCGAGAAGACTGCAAGCTGTTTTGGATGCCAACGGGTTTCCTACACCATATTAAGCAAAGAAACATGTTTTTTTAAAGGTGTTTTCATATTTTTGTCCAACCCCTGTAATTACTACTCTGTTTATAGGTACTAAATGTTAAAATATTTTAAATGCTTCCTTTAATTTGCATTCTAATAGTCATTTGTTTAAATTTAATTATGAATTATATTCACATATAGTAATTGTGAGTGTTTTTTTATTTTAGGTGCTGTGAAAGGCAATGGCAGAGATCCAGTTTATCAAGAGTTCTTATATACATAAGAATACATGGATATAAGATTGCTTTTCAGGAATTCAAAGAAAATGTAATAAATTGGATTAATAAAAACTATTTTGAATTTTGAAGAATGTTTTTCCTCTGTTAATCATAATATAGTGCCATAAATTTCTGAATGTGTTTATTTTTCATCCAAATAAATAGGTTTACAAAAATTTGTCATATTAATATATATTGCAGGATTTAGCATTATTATAAATATTTATTATAACAGATTTAGCTGAACTACTTTTTTAGTCTCTCTGCAGATGAAGTCACAAAGGTAAGTGGTTATATATTTTTCTGTAGTCCCCATTAAATAATTTTATCTGGTAAATTACCATTACTTATATACTAAAGGTGAAAGAATAAGCTTTCCTTGAAAATACAAAAAATTTTAGACATTTAAAAAAAATGATATACGTAAAAAAGTTCTCAAATTGCCACATATGCGAAACTGAAAATGTTATATCTGAAATAGTTCAGAAATATATATATTTTCACTATTTTTTAACTATAATTCACTGCATTTGTTATATTTAATCACAGTTTAAGGTAGCAGTGCTTTTCTCACTGTGATTTCTCATGTATTTTGATTTCTCTTTTGAGACCGAAGAAAAAAGGAACTAAACATTCTCGTTGACACTGAGAGTTGAATAAAAGCTCATCTCAAAATAAAATGAATTAATAAATTTATGGAAAATTTTACACTGCATATATTGAGCAGAAAGAGTAAACTGAATATACTTAGAAGTATTAATAATTAGTAGAGTTGATTTCAGAATAAAGTGCCTTAATTGCATGGTAAACAGTAGATCTTTTGGAGTTTTTCTATGTTGCGTAAAATGCAGATTTAAATTTGTGATATCGATTGTCATATAAATGGCAATTACTGTTTTATTTGGCTCTGAAATGAATGGTTAGTAATAAAATTCTGGATGAGATAACCTTTAACATGCGCCAGCATGAGGAGAGCCGCATTCTGATTTTTGTGCAGTGCATCACCACAAAACTCTACCAATCTGATCAATTGCTTGGTGGTGGAAAGTTGGCTGCGGAAGCCGAAATGCTCAAGTGGAAGTACAGATAAGTAGGGCCTTAGTCTGGTAAGAATAATTCGTTCAAATATTTTCGCAAAACCGGCGAGCAGACTTATGGGTCGGTAACCGTCCGGCTTTGTGGTGTCTTTTCCGGGCTTTGGAATTAAAATCATCTTTGCATGCTTCCATGCGATGGGAAAATAGCTCATGTTCAAACATGCGTTAAGGATGCTTGTGTATTTAGTGACACAGCTATCACGCAGGTTTTTGATAGCGTTGTTGCTAATTGTGTCGTAACCAGGAGCTATCTTAGCTTTGAGTCTTTTAATAACTTCTTTTACTTCAGTAGGCGAAGTGAACTTGACAAGGTTCCTAGCAGTCGGTGCATTAAGCGAGTCCCTAATGAAATAGCAAACTTCGTATATAAAACTGATATTTCTAGGCTCTCGGTTCGACATAAACTGCTGTTCAAAGTGTTTAGCAAAAATCTGTGCTTTATCACTATTGGTGGTGGCAATGTGGTTGTCCGTATATATGGGCCTGTTGCTACATGGCTTTCGTTTTAAGTTTTTCGCGAATTTCCAAATGGAACCATCTGCAGGATTGAGATTGAGAAGTTTCTCTTCCCATACTTCGTTGCGGTATTCAGCAATTTTCGGTTTAATTTCTCGATTTAATTTATTCCATGCTCTTTTTACATGGGGACTCCAGGTCAAATGCCATCTCTCGCGTAACTTATTCCGCTCAGAAATAAGATCCTTAATGTTGCGGGGGAGAAAACTGGCGAATGGTTCTCTACTGATTTCTTTAGAGGCATTATTAATGGCAGTTTTGACGCCATTAGTCAAGTTCTCTATTGCAACGTCAATATCTTTTCTAGTTTTGAGCGTACTAATATTCGGGGGATTAATCTGTAGAATATCTCTGTAGAGATTCCAGTCAGTGAGTTTAATTTTATGGGTATTCTTTTCCCTAGCTACTCCAAGTGTGACAACCACTGGCAGATGATCCGAGGTGAGTTCATGTAGAACTTCAATAGTCATGGGAAAGGAAGTATTAGTAAGGAGGAGATCTAAAATCTCTGCTCTGCGAAGATCATTTGGCCGGTAAGTGTATTCAGCCGGCGCCTCTAGTGCAATGAGGTGATTTGTAATAAATTCATGTAGAATTTTTCCATTTTTATTTGTCTGTCTGCATCCCCATTCTTTATTTTTTGAGTTAAAGTCCCCGGCAACTATAAACTGCTGATTTTCAGGACAAATACTTTTCAGGATATCATCATTAAGCTGAACATAGGGGGGATTGTAAAAAGCACTAAAATAAACAGTCCCTATGTAAGGCAGTAAAACTGAAACTGTGACCATTTCATTGGTAGAGTTCCTTTTATCGGAAATAAAACATGACTGCAGGGAGTTTCGTACATAAATTGCGACTCCCCCACCTCTATGACTCAAGCGATCACATCTATATGTGCGATAATTATTAATATTTATGTTCTTACACGGAGTAGCATAAGTCTCAGAAATTAAAGCGATGTCAATCTCATGAGTAGTGAGGAAATTGTGAAGCTCCGTGATTTTATTAAGAATGCTGTGAGCATTCCAAAAAACTGCTCTAATAATAGCCTTATTAATGTTGTGATTGGCCATTATGGTCTCCGGATTGTTGTGTTTCTTTAATTACTGCTTTAGTCTGTTGAATTTGCTGTGAAAGTAAAAAGCCTGAGCTTTTGATTACATTAACAAGTTCGGCCAAGTCGGCGAACACCTTTTTCGCTTCACTGATCGTATCAGAATATATTCCAGTGGAGAGAGCTTGCGCATAACTTTTGCTTTCCACTACCCTACTAGTGTAAGCTTTTACTTTTTCCTGTTTTTTCTTCGGGAATTTGTCACCCCCTCGAAAATTCGATGTGTGCTCTTGGAGACAGTTGGCGCACTTTGGTGGTTTTTCTTTATTTTTATTGGGGCAAAGATATGAAAAATGTTCCTCAGCGCACCGAACACATTTGGGAGTAAAGTAACATCCAGCTTGGATGTGGTGGAGCCCCTGACAACGGTAACATTGTAGGGGCCCTGCCCTACCCTTATAATCTTCAATTCTTACTCTTAGCCCGCAGAGGTTAGTGATGTTATGTATTTTCTTCGATTTATCCTTTCTGGGTAGTGAAACAAGGAACAGAGGCAATTTAATTACCTCTCCATTTCTCCTGCTAGTCATTTGTTTGACAGAACTAACGAACGACTAAATTTTTAGCTTTTAGTTCCTCGCTAATTTCCTTGATCTCAGTATCATGTAGTAGCCCTCTTATGACCACCTTAATATCCTTATCCTGTAGCAAGATAAATGAGTGATGTTCAATTTTTGCGGCCTGAAGCAGCTTAACTATCACTCTGTAGTCTTCATCATCTTTGGTCATAATTTTAATACCCTTAGGGGTTTGACGGCTATCGACTTCAATATTACGCTCATGAAAGGTTTTCCCAATATTATTCCAAACCTTGTTAGTCACTTTAATGGTAATAGGTGGAATTTTATATTTTCTGACAAAGTCTGTGTCAGTTATTTCATTTTCGTCTTTATTTTGTGGGTTTGGTTCGGTTTGAGTGTGTTCTGTTCCCAGTGAAGTGGTATTCATTATATCATTTTCAGTTTCCACGATGGTGGATAATCCCTGTTTGTGTGTGTTATTTTGTGTTAACTCACGTTGTTTTTCTTTTGAATGTATAATATCATTAGAATTTTTGTCGGTAATATCAGAATTAATGTGCCTGCTAGCACGTGGTAATTCGTTCGGCATATCATATTTTTGCTTTTTCGCCAGCGGTTTCGCCGACCTGGTACGTACGGTCTGATCTCCTCTACGTTTAGAATAAAATTCCTCGTCGGAACTAGTATCCTGGTCAAGTGTAGTCTCTTTTTCTGAACCTGTTTGTTCATTATCATTAATTGTTAGAGGACTACGTGATCGTTCATTGTCACTATTTTTATCAATTTCATCAGTTTTCTGTGTATGTTTCACATTATTTGCATTGCTATTCCTATCAGCTAAGTAAGCATTAATGCATGTGAGCATGTGCACATAAAATTTATAGTCTCGTTTCTGTTCGCAAGTAAGCGCACCATCATCGCAACGCTTAAGTTCCAATTCCTCAATGAGCTGCTCGAAAACAAAGCTAACTCTATCCATGGTCAATCTGAAACAATCCAAAGTCCAAAAATCGCAGAGCCCCAAAACGCAGAAAAACCCGCGCCCTGGAACCGAGCCCGCTCGACGGCGTCCCGGCAGACCGATGAGCGGGTGGAAACTCACAAGGCTCCTGACAATCACGTGACAGTGAGAGCTTGGGAGTAACTATGTGAGTTGAAAATTCAGCGAAGACACTAGCAAAATAAAATAAAGTACAGCAAAGTAACTAATTACCTTCCTGTAACACACAGCAATTAGGCGTAATGGCAACTACATGGCAAGATAAGCAATAAAGCACAATCATAGTGCGAGAAACCGTCACTGCGTTAGCACGTGGCCGTGCTCATCGAAGCGTGAAATCGACGAATCGGATTTGGCGGTGCTCCCCACTATTACGTCCTTCGCAAGCGAAGGCAACCCCGCGAATGAAATGGGTTCTTCAGTATCTGTATCTGTATCATAGGCCTGGGAAATTAGTATTCCGCCCTAAGAAGGGCCTTTACTAGTATATAGTTATTTTACCCTTTAAAGGGAAGCCTGTGAAATTCGTCATCCGTAGTTAGACGGAAGATGCGTTCCTAACGCTGGTGACTCTCCAGCAGCAATTAAATACCACTTCCACCTGATCACGTGCCTTCCACGTCATCCAGGCGCGTTCATCGCAAAATGCAGGGCTGGTCATAATGTTTTGGCTCTTGAGTGTATACTGGGATGTGACACTAAGCAGTTGAGAGTATGTATTTAAGAGGTTAAAGGGATAATGTAACTAGTATTTCAAATCCTGATAACATCCCATATGCTGTCGATGGGACCTAGATAGGATGTCCTAAGGATATACTGAGATGTGACATTAAGCACTCAGGAGGATGAGTTTAGGAGGAAACTGGGATATTACGGGATGTCCTGAGGATGTAGTAAGTAGGACTTTAAATCCTAATAGCATCCCATACAATGTCGATGGGACATAGATAGAATGTTTTCAGGATATAATGGGATGTGTTTAGGAGGTTAGTAGGATATCCCAGGATGTCCTGAGGATGTAGTAAGTAGGAGTTCATATCCTAATAACATCCCGCACGCTGTCGATGTGACTTAGTTAGGATGTCCTGAGGATATCCCGGGATGTGACATTAAGCACTCAGGAGGAGGTGTTTAGGAGGTTCGCGAGATATTCCGGGATGTCCTGAGGATGTGCGCATAACCCGCGAGCAACATCCTCGGGATATCCCAAGGATGTTTTTGTGCTATGTGGGATGTCATTTAATTACTTTTAAAATTATTAACTAGTAATATATATATGAATTTAAGTTAAAAAATTATTTTTTTAAAGATTATCTTATGTGAAGAAAACTATCTGTTGCTGAATAAATGGTGTCTATCAATTAAAAGTGAAAATTATTTTAAGCCTAAAATGTAAACCAAACTTTTGTTAGGAAAGCTGAAAAAAAATTTAAGATATGATGTAAACAATTAAATTAAAGAATGAAAATATACAAAAAAAAAAATACTTGTAGAGACATTAGGATTTTTTTTGGAAGCAAGAGAAGTGAAAAATGAGCAACGCCTTCGCCGGGAATCGAACCGCGGACCTCTCGAATACGCGCCCATCGTGCAGACCACCACACCACGAAGGCATGCCAAGAAGCCTGGGAAAATACCTTATATATTCCCCTTTCAAAGGCCGACTTGCGTTTTAGGGGACCCAATAGCCAAATCCTAGGTGTGGAGAATCATCATCCAACACCCTTTTAGTTCGGGCGCCACTGTAGAGACATTAGGTATTTTTAGAAGCAGGCAAGTTGAAAAATAAACAACGCTTCCCCCGGGAATCGAACCATGGATCTCTGGAATACGCGTCAAGCGTGCGCAAAAGCTGGGAAGGCTGGAGAAATACCTTATTTACTAATAACCGTTTGTTTAATGCTTCAAACGGAACTTATCAAGGGGTTTAAGCAACACCTCCTAGAACTGAGTTAGTTCTAGGAGGTGTTGGTTTAAGACATTAAACCGGGACGATTAATGAGTGCCGAGCAACATGTTTCATTATTTTGGATATAATGTGATTTAAACCATTGTAAATTAATCGTCTTCTTTGTAAAATTATTATATTATTAAATAGACTTATAATTTCAAAGAGCTAACTCTACATAATGCCTTTCCCTCTTTGAATTAAAAGCACAATATATAATATATAAACTTTACAACCGTTTTAGCAAAATGCATTTAAAGTTTTTTTTAATATTTTATTTATTTTTTATTTTCTGATTATATTTCACTAAACAGCGGACTGTTTTTAAATGCGAAGTTATCGAAAAAAAGCTATTTAATTAATTTAAAAGAGTCATCTTATAAATGAATTAAATGCGATCACTTTTATATGTAGGATGATCTAAAGAAAGATTTTAATAATCCGAAAAATATTGAAAATAGCACGTTTTCACAAAAAAACGGAGAATTTTTTTTAAATAATAAATATTTTATTCTCCAGATAGTCACAATTTTCCCCGATAGTTGATATTTCATTTGTGTTAGAAATTCATACAACGGCGTAGCACGGCTGGCGAAGAGCTAAAATTGCAAGTGTTCAATGCAATTGCCGTTAGGTGGGCAGACGAAACACGATGATCTGCAGATCATCAGAGAAAGTTCAGCTGTAATTTCTCTCACTAATAGGAAAGAACATTTTTCGGCCAATATCGTCTGCCGACCTGTCTCCACATAAAATAATGTAAAAGTGTAAATAATCTGGCAATTCTGGCGTTATTAAAAATATTATGTCTTTGTGGGCTTTTCTGGGAAAATCATGCATCTGTACTTTCGAATTTTAGTTACTTGTGGATCACGCAATATGTCATTTTTTTGTTATCACTCCTACTATTCACTAAATTTTATGTCGCTTAGTTATGAAAATGTCCCAATATTTTTTTTTATAATAATGCCTCTCGGTTTTATTTTTTGTCACATGTGCATATGTCACATGCGTTTCTATGGTGAAAGAGTTGAAAAAAAATCTAACTTTTTCCAAATGTTGATTTGATGTCGAAATGGTTTCACTGCATGTTAGATGGGAAAATGTAGAAAATGTCCAATTATTTATTTTTTATCATTCTTTTATTTATTTATTTACTTTATAATACTCATCGATTGGTAATTATGAATTTTTGTACCATTTCTCACTTTTGGTGGGATTATTGAATAATAAAAAAGAGTGCTTCGATGTGTGTGTATGTGCAAGTATGAATATAGTGCAGTGTGAAATATGTCCAGAGCTAAGAAACTGAAATAGTTTATTAAGCATTTATTTAAAATTATTCTGCCCATTTATTAAAAATTAGACTTAAACGTGAATCAAAGTCAATGTGTTGTCACATCAAGGAAGACTAGAGATTAATTCTTCTGATTAGTTTCCAAAGAATTATAGATCGCCGTCTACATATCTGTGTGGTCTACAGTGTCTGTTTCGCATTCTTGTGGAGCATTCTTCGTGAAACGAATTAAATAAACCGTCCTAGAAGTTTTCCTCTGCGAAATTTCCGAATTTTTTAGATCCACCAGAACAAAACAAGATAATGAACGTCAAGCCAATAGACCGATTTTATTATAACATGGATAAACATGAAACTTTCATACTTTAGTAATGTACAGAAAGGAACAGAAAATCTGCTAAAAGTTCTAGCTAAAACTTTCTGCTCAAAGTTCTGTTCTTAAAGTTAAGTAAACTCTGCTCTTAACTTTCTGCTAAAAGTTCTTAACTTTTAGCAGAAAGAAAGTAAAGAAGCTTTTTAGCAGAAAGAAGCTAAAAGTTCGTTGACATAACTTCTAAGTCAAATAAATCTCAATCTCGAATTCAGTCCACGCGAAAGATGACAAAGCAGTTAAGGTTAACATTTATAAATTTATTGAGGGTTTTTTATACTGTAGCTGCTGCCACATAATATGGCAGTCATTGCTTTATTCATAGTATTTTGTAAACATTTGAACAAAAAAGAATAAATTATTGAGCATTACATTTTAAAACTGAGTTTTATGGGTCATATTAATAAAAGTATTGCATACCATCGTTTGAAAACTAAAAGGCAAACTTAAAAATTAACAACAATTAACATAATAAAAAAATCTTAATTTAAAAATTAGTATAGAGATTTGAAGGGTATGGTATATCTTAAACTAATTACTATCTATTTTTGTTTAAAATGTAAAAAGATTTTTTAGATATTAGATCTGATTTTTTTTTTTGTGAACTCTAAGTTTGCATAGTAATTTCTATGACAGATAGGCTTTTCATAAGATTTCCAGGGATACTGAATTCCATTCCTCTTCTTCTTCTTCAGAATCCATCAATCGTGGTGGATTTGCACTTACAAAGAACTCTTTTCGAAACAACAAAGGAACAATAATCCATAGGTCAGGGGAGTTTTTAGAATATGTTGAAAAGATTTACATGCATGTATCAGTCTTCAGGTTTTAAAGGAATGCAGTCATATTTTCTCTCAAGTATGATTTGTTGCTTTGCCTTGATGAAGTTTCACTCTTTGAAGGTCACTGCTACAAAGGAATGGAATTTCATCTGCATAGTATATAGGATATAAAACTTTCTCTTGATAGTCTATTGAGTTCATTTTAATACTTTTTCCATTCTTCTTATTTTTAATTTCTCACTGTAAGAGAATCCTGAGACAGAAACTTACTTTGCATTCAGAGAACCAAACTCATATATTTTTTTCTTTTTCATTTTTGAAAGTAAATAATTGACTTTTTGCAGGCATAAAGGTAATTTTATCATTTATTCTTTAGATCATTATGTGTACAGCAGTAGTTATGCTTCGATTGCATAGTTTTGCTTCTATTAGTCCGTATTCGCCGTAGCCTCGAAAACAAATTTCAAAGCAATTAATATTTTCATAACCGCAACTAATTTTTAAAAGTTTTAATACAAGTATATGGTTACAGTTCAACGGGATAGTGGTTAGTGACCGAAGGGCCCGGGCCCGGAGAAAGCATGGATGTTGTAAATGCATAGTGTCTTTTGCGACAATTGGGCACCCCTTAAATATGGCTAGCTGAAAGTCCTCTCATATGGGTTTGTGGTATTTGTAGTATATTAAAGAACCTTGGGTTTGTGGTAGGAGAAGGGGTAGTTCCCCGGATGCCCCCCTCTCCGAGGTGCTATACGCAAAAATTGGGGTGGAACGGGGCAAAATCGTAATGTCACTTATATGATGCCACGGCAGACACAATCCTGCACTCTTTACCACGATAAAATTCGCGGCTTATTAGATCAGGGAAGTGAGATTAGTCAAATCAACAACAACGCGAATAAATGTCAGTGATAACTTTTTCTTTATTGAGAGTATTTACATGGCTGGTTAAAACAACAAGAAATGTTAATTCTACTGATAATTCTTTTTATTTTGTTTTATTATAAAGAAACATTTTAATACAGCTCTTTAACTTAACCATCTCACCTCGTTCTAATAAGTAATTTCCCTTAATTTATTTTCAGTTTCATGAAGCCAATGCAACAAATTCTAGGAGGCTTCTTCGCGGTGAACTATTTTGGGTGCTGTTGGGTAACATTTACTATCTTCAAACTTGTCGCACAAAATGTTTCTTGATAAATATTGCAATGTACAACGAAAAATATTTCTGAAAATTGTTCTCTTACCTTATATTTCTTAATTTTACCACTTATACATTTTTACCAAATCTGAAAATTTCACGATCATTTCAAAATTCAGCCATTTTATCCCACCTAATTTATATGTAGTTGTTTAAGATTTTAATTATAAAAATATCTTGTACCCACGTTTACATAGGAATTGTTTTCAGTAATGTTTCAGCAACATCTCGTACGGAAACAGCAAGTTGTGCTATGTTTGGGATGTTAATGCTATCGTTGACTACTATTAAGAATGCTGCAATTCTGTACTTATTTATTTTAACTTACATCCTAAATAATTAGCGTTTTCTTTGTTACGTTCTACATTTATGTTTCTTGAAAAGCTCATTTTTTAGCTCAAAGAGCGTTAGCCCAGAAGGGCTATTAATTTCGTTTTGGGAGTTTCCGTTGGTTCACTATAAATGGTGGTTCATTTTCTAAATTGTTGTCACCAAATATTTAAGACCTGTGTAATATTTAAAGAAGTTAAAAAATGAAGAATCTGCATAAATGTATGTATGTTTCTCGCATTGTGATAAAACAACGCTACCTACAACCATCAAATTTTGAATAACGTAATCTTTCACTGAATGGAAGCCCGAATTTGGAATTTGGAATTTGTTTTATTATCGATTTCATATTTTGTAACACTTTAATGAATTTTTGATTAACAAACTCAACGATTTTAAAGCGAGCAATGGCAATACTGTACGAAAAAAATATTTTTATCTCCAGTGCTCGAGACTGTGTATTGGAAATTCTAAAGATATGCTAATTTTAACATTATTTTGCGATATTGCTGTTGAATTGAATTTTATGGTTTAAGTGCAAAGAACGTGAATTTAATAAATAAAGGCAGCACACAGAACATTAAAAAAACGCCCCTCTGGGCGTAATGTAAGATCTGAAAGCTTTCAGATTTTTTTATATGATATAATGTTATTTATCAGGACAAAAAAACAAAACAAAGACAAAATCTTCAGCAGATTTAATCAATCAGTCTTTAAGAAATTCGCCATCAGTAAATGGTTTTAATCGTTTCGTAAATTGTTTTAATCATTTGTTATGTATGCGGGAGCATGTTGCTTCACCGTATTTATTTGCTTCAGTAAAAAAATAAATAAATAAAAGTGTCCTTGTTAGTCAGATATCAGAAACTGTGACATTTTCCCCTTCAATCTGCCTTCCAATATTTCATTTTTTTTTAATGAAGCACGATGAAATTGGTTAAGAGTTTGGGAGAGGAAATGAAGACAGCATGAGAACAATTGAAAGTTCTCATTTTGTCGTTTCATGTCGTTGTTATGTTCTCACACTGTCATTCGCAACACAAGTGGTCTAGAATCATTACAGATAAATCTGGCATGGGTCAATGCAGGCGGAAATGTGATCTGGAATGGAGATACAAGCGTGAAATTCTATTCTAAGAAATATCGTGCCATATTCAGGATAGCTGCAGAGCCAAATCAAAGATGTTTTGCGAAGGTTGAGCCGAATGCCGACTATTTCTTAAATGTATTCAATAAAGTCCAGGTCCAGCGTTTGGGATAACAATAAGAAGATTATGTTGCGTAGAAAGTCTGTGGCAATCTGTGTTGGGTGCGGATGAGCATTATCAGCCTGGAAAATAGTCCCAGCAGGCTGGGAACATGGATATTACAAAAGATCGCAGGATGCCAGCTACGTAACATTGGGTGTGTCAAGGTAGTGAGCAGAATGTCTAAATGTGACCGGACATCAAACGGAACAGCACCCAACAGGTAACGCCAAGAGTGATGGAAATATGCCGCTCCACAAAAGCATCAATTGAGTAATGTTGGCCTGACCGCCTTCATTCATTAATGCGACAGTCGTCCGGGTTAAACCAGAACCGGGATTCATCACTGAAAACGATGACTGCGCTACATTCCGCCCCACATGGGCGTGATACTATAACAAACATTGTTAGCAATGAACTAGCATTAATGATAGACTTCTTAACTGGTGTCATCAATGCAGTTCACTCTTCAACACGCGGATGGATTTCAATAGATGGAAGAAATTGCAGCCATCGTTGTGATTCGGTAGAGCGCACAATGGATCGGTCTGTAAAGTCGAGTACTTCGAGGCATACCGCTGCTCTCCTCACGTCAACGAACGGCGTGTTGGAACCATAGCTCGCTGTTTCGTCGCTCCAGTTCTTGACTCTTGCAGTTCGGTTGCATTACCGCCCAGCTTTCTAAGATAAGGTAATGTAACCTCTTTGGGTCTCGTTCATTTATGTGTGACGCTTTCGGGTGGGTCTTCAAGGCTTTTTTTTTTTTTTTTTTTGTTACGGATAACAGCACTTCCATAGAAATCATTTCGAATTTGCACTGCGGGTGAACGATAGACATTTTTGTATTTACCAGATTGTTGGGTTGCTTTGAAACGCGCATTAAGTGACTGTGCACGTTTAATGACGTGCATAGGGGCTTTTGAGGCATTTTTATGTCATGTGTTGTTAGGCTAAAGGATTTCTTTTCTTTTTCTTCATTTCTTTTCTTTTTTTTAAACTAATGTCTGCATATAGGAGGGGGCTACGAAAGAAAAGATATGCAATTTAGCTGAACAGATGAGTTACTAGTCAAATAGACCAACGTATGATAGTTCTCTACGCAAGCCGGCAAGCTGCAGCTTTCATGCTACTACGTTAACGGTTCTTTCCTTTTTTACACATTACAAAACCCAGACACCCAAAATATTATTCATTCCATTAACTTAATTTAATTTAGATTATTTTCACTCAAGAGTTATTATGCACAAAAGTTCCTGTGACATTACAGTCGACGCATGCGCAATTGTTTTAACATAATTTAATAATTTATTATTGGTTTAATTTAATTATTAACTTTGGCATTTAATTTTATTAATTAGATGTTCTCTTTATGTATCACTGACTTCTAAACCATTTTAGTTCTGTCTTAACGACGGTTACAATTTTTTGCTATATCATAATTAATTGATCAGTTTTCAAATTTTTGTTCCCATTAATCTGAAGTTGTCTAGGGAATGACTCAATTGTTCTTTCATTATTTACGCATAACTTTGACCATTTGTCTATTTAAAAAATTTGTGAATTTTTTTTTTTGGGAGGGGCTAAATTGGCTAGGTTAGAAATACAGTCAATAGAACTATACGTATGTCACTTTCTGATGAAGCATATGTATAATTTCATTGTCTATTTATTTATTTATTTTCATTTTCATTTTTCATATTGCTTTTGTCATTGAGGTTGTATTTAAGGACGAAAATATGGATTTTTAGAGTTACGGGTGTGTGGTGTTGGTTTTTTATTTCAACATTGATACATCAAATATCTCTTGTAATTTCCTACAATATGTCATTACGTACACTGCGCAAAAGTGAAAAAAGGGACAGTTCTATATCTCCCGTTCTATTGGGCCTTTTGACGAAATTCAAATTGCGGTTTTCATGGTCTCGAAAGCGCGACTTAGGATATGCATTATATTTCTATATAGCGTTGATCTAATATAGGTGTTTTGACACAAGATCGGACATTTTCTGAAATGACATGCTATTTTTTTCCATATTTCCATTTTACGACAAATTATGCCTAAACATTAAATATTCTAAAATTTGGTGCGAAAATTACGGAGAATTTCAAAAATTTAGTTTGGCGTATTTTTTTCAGTTCTTGGCGAACTCTTTAATTTATAGCAACCTATTTTCCTTTTCTTTTTTTCTCTGTAAACGAGCGGAAAATAATCATCCTTCATACTTTTAAATAATTTTAACGAAGTGCGTATTATCGTTTGGCGTTAGTTATTATCGGTAAAAAAAAAAAAAAAAAAAAAAAAGATAGGCCAAATTTCAAAACGCGCCAATATTTAAAAACTCTAAATTTTTGCAGGTGTGCCTAGACATACATCTACTCTTAGATGATGTTAAAATTTTTTTAGGTTATAATGCAAAATGTTTTCGAAAAATTTACAAACGATATTTAAAAATACAAATTTTAATAATAAATAATTTAAAATGTGCGAATTATATTTGGATTAATCCTAAATTTCGAATTCTGGAAGAATGAATCAAGTAAGTTTAATAAAAATAATTGGATGTAAATGGGTGAAAAGATTGATAATTAACTCTTTCCCAGTTATTCTATGAAATACCGAAAATTAAAGTGGCAAAGTGCAAAAAGCTGCTCTAATGATGCTTCTAATGTCACGTGACGAGACAAGTGACTTTTGGAGCTCATCTTAGTTGGAGGATTTCCCATGAGCATTTCGGTCTTTGTTCAGAAGTGACGAAAAAAACGATACTTTCAATTTGTTCAGCAAAGATTTTAGCCCATATTATGCTGTATGGAAACCGAAGAACAAGGTGTGTCCGAAAAGGAATCAACGCACGTAGACATGAAACGACGATTCTTGGAATTACCTGTTTAAAGTGAGAGCCAATGCTTCAAAAAACAGTATTTTCCTAACCTAAAACCATTTACCAGCAGTTAGAGAAGATAAGGGCAAGCTGACTATTAAGAATGAACTAGGGGGCTATTGGCCGCTGAATTGCTATGATGTGAAGTTATTGAAAAATTAAATTAGATTCATTTACTCTGCTAAAGAAGGTATTAGTGCTATCGAATTTTTCAATAAAAGCCTTATCCTTAAACAGCAATCTTTACATGTCAGGATTATTAAAGGTCGTAAAGAAATATAATCAGCAAGTCAAGTTTTAATATATATGGTACTGTTTTAATTCTGATCATAAAGAAGTTTATAAATTCCTTTTTAAACTAGAATGTAGGGGAAAATTAATATTTTTGTGCTTGTTTTTTTTTACTACGTGGTACCCTATCGGTGACTACAAAATGTGATTAATTTAACCCCTTAACTGCCGCGGGCGTATATATACGCCTTGCTCAGCCGATGCGTTAACTGCCCCCCAGATGCGCCCAGATGCGCAGCCGATGCGTTAACTTTGCGAATAATTTTAGGTGTAGCAGCGCAAAGCAAATGATAGCAGTTTGGAAGGACGTATATATACGCCTGGGGCAGTTAACGCATCGGCTGAGCAAGGCGTATATATACGCCCGCGGCAGTTAAGGGGTTAATACTTAAAAAGGCTGATAATTGATGAAAATCTATAATCTATTTGAATGCAACACATGTATAAAAGTGCAATAAGATAATTACAAAGATGTTTAAAAATACCAGAGTGATTAACCAAAAAATTGCATTACTTGTTATTGCAATAAACCATTATGACTGCAATTCAATATACCACATACTCAGACTGCAAGTCGAAAGCATTCTACTCTGATATCCGTTTACGCAATAGATAATAAATACTAGTAACAGCTAATTTTCTGTTTAAAATTTCGTACAATTCCTGAAAAGCATACATCAACTTCTGGACCAACTGAAAAGTTCGCACCTTTTCATCTTGATCACATTAAGCCACTAATTAGAACATTTCATTATTAAACGCATCCAACAAGTCGCAGCTAGAATTTAGTGAGTATTAGAATCAATAATTAGTTTGAATGCATCCCAGCAAAGAGTAAAAATGACCTTTAGCAGGCGCAATTACAACAAAAATACTGTGGATTGCAGCTGTTATTTTTGAGGGAGATAGAATGTGCTCTTGGTTCGTTTATGCATAAATAAAAGCCTGAAATACACAAATTGGTTATTTCAACTGATGAACGCATACGAACTTTATGTGTTCCTTTCGGTTTACCTTCACTTTGGCATGTTGATATGTTTTAAAACTTAAATAAAATAAAGTAAAGGGAAAATAAGTCACGAAAAATTTCTCTGTAAATTGTGGATTATAGAAGACCAAAAGTCAGCAGTGATGGGCAAAGTCGCTGCAAAAATGAAAGTTTTAGTAGAAGCATTTTCAGAGTACTTTTCCAGTTATTCGCTATCAGCTTACAACGAATTTTAATTATAAAGATTAATTCTTAAATTAGTGATCTTGCATATAATTCTGACTTATCTTCAAATTCTAATAAATAATATAATATATTATTAAAAACTTAAAGTAATTTCGTCTCAGAATTTATAAGAATCATTTTGACATATGATATTTTTGCAAAATTATTCACTTTATAACGTTATTTTAAACTTTTCTAGCAGCTCCATTATTTGAGCACGTGATTTTAATATTATCTCTGCTATTTGCCCTTTTCTCTAAAGAAAGAGAATTTTCTTTGCCACATTGTATGCTTACGAAATTGCAAAAATTCAATTTAATCTGAGAGCATCTAAAAATAAGAATTACAAAGTATTTTCTAACTTTCTTAGGCATAAAAATGCTATAAGCAATGCATCATAAATTTATGCAATAGTTGGTGATGTTCTGTAGCAAAAATATCTCCCGTTTGACTTCGTTCTTCAAATATAATTTTCAGGCTTTATTTTGGCTACATAAAAGTGAAACCTTTTAGGGATTAGATTAAAGTCATAGCATTCTAAATTATGCTTCATGGCAGATTAATGATTGAAAGCAAGTTTTAAAAAACATTTTTATTTATTTATATAAGTTTTTATTTGGACCGGTTATATTTGCTGGAATTTAAAAAGGTTTAGAGTTTGCGAAAGTAATTATATTTACCTTTCTGCAGATTAAATTCCTCAAACTGGATTTTGCGATGCATTTATTTTTTTTCTTCTTCTACGTACATGCTATAATAAAGTAATGTTCATTTTATTGCAATTTATAAAATGTATTTTAAACTTAAGAACTATTCCATTGAAAGATGGAAGTAAATTTCATATTCACAACCAACAGGGAAGAAAACTAAAGTGAATGATTTCACGGTTCACAGCGTTACTAGTCCCCGATTCTTTCACGAATCGATTAAGAGAACGTGTCAAATTCGCTATATGGGAATAACAATGGGACAATTAAAAAGTAGAGAACCGATCCAACTTTAAAGTTGCATATACATTTTGAGACTTAACGATAGGATTTAAAGAAACATTAAATTAAATTAAACAATAAATAAAATAATATGAAATAAGTATTAAACGAAGATGAATCAATAAAAATACATAACTCAAACTTTGAGCAACAATGAGTTAACAAAACAAATTAGCTCATTAATTAAAAAATTCAATATATACAGTGTTTCGGGGGGACGTCATTAAGCATTAATGTGCGTATAATATACATCACTGTACTTTAAACTTAACGTAAATTTCGGAGCAGAAAAGTCGCTTTTAACTAAAAGGTAAAAATAAATTGCGACACAATCAGTGCTAAACAACCAACCTGATTTAAAATGGATTCTGAAGAGATTTCTTCATGGCGTCTTTGTACGTACGTATATATGCATGTATTTATCTCGCATAACTCAAAAACGAGTAGCCTCAGAACGTTTCAATTTTGTGTATAGAACTGCTATAGGATGTAGTTGTGCACCTCCCTTTTTGGTTGCATCGGCCGCAGCAAACGTAAATAAACATATGCATGTACTGTAATATCTTGTTATTTAATAAATAAATATAATTATTGTTGAAGTGGCAACGCCATATTTGTATTAAACCGTTACTCAGCAACGTGAGATATTGTTTTAAAAAAGATTAGAATTCTGAAGATTTTAACAGCTAGGAGTAGTATGCAAATTTTGCCACTTAAGAATTGTATAAAATTTGTCTATCACCGTGAACTAGAAATAAAATTTATGTTGTACTTAAAAGATTGTTTGTTTTGTAGGTTACTGCAAAATACATTACAGTCTTAATTAATTGGAGGTCCCACCGAGATACTGGAAATTAGGAGTGCAATTATCAATTTTGATGGTGTTGATTTCCTAATCCCAGAAATTTTCTGAATTTTTTAGAACAAGTGTGCTAATACTAATTGCCGAGTTTGTTTATTTCAAGGAGAAATGGATGTAAGAAGTCTGCCGTTTTAAAGCCAGATTTGAAGCAGATCATTCAAAGGTTATCTTCTGTGCTTCTATAACTTGCGTCCGAGCAAAAATCTGTCAAAACAGGATACTGCTGATCTCTGAAGATAAGATTAACTTTTGGTTTTCTTTAAAAAGCTTTTATTGAATTTTAATACTTTGTTTCAGAATTATAGTTTATCGTGAAAGATTTTGTTTAAAATAACTGACGCTAAAAATATTCAGCTTAAATTTATAATTGGTATTTGTGGTAAAGAAGTATTTTAAAATTATTATTTATGCTTTACTTTTATTTTTATTGAATTTTTATGTTGATAATTGATATGTGTAAGCCATCCCGGCGTTTATATATATAAAAAAAGAACTCTAGCTGAATTTTGAATTTGTTGCCAAGCAGGCAAGTGGAAAATAAGTAGCAACGTCAAACTGACGAAGTGTGATTTGATTATACTGCAGAATTGGCAAAAGTTTTTTTCTCAGTTCTCGCCATCCAGGCATGTGATAGATAGTAACGTCACCCTGATGTATTACAGATTGTATATTCTAAAAGTTGTATTGTCAAACTGGCAAAAATTGTTTTTGTTATTGCCAACCAGGCGTGGAGATAGATAGTAAAATCGTCAAACTGACGTGGGTAATTGCCTAGCTGGCAAAGGTGTTTATATAATTATAGCTAACAAGGCTTGTGAATAGTGAGTTAAAACGTCAACCCGACGTAGTATTATGTAGTATTATAGTATTTTGTGCCAACCTGGCAAAGTTGTTTAAATAATTCTCTCCAATTGATATACTAACCAATTGATTCACACTAACCAATTGGTTAGTGTGAATTTCTTATTTGAGAAATTAAGTCTCTCCAAAAATTATATATTTTTAATACAAGTACGAGCTTTTAGATTGTATTTCAAAAGGAAACCTATTAAAGGTAACTTGTGTCAACATGTCATTCTTAGCTAGGAGTAAAAAACAGAATTTAAAAGTACTAGCAGAAGAGTTAGTAGGTTTAACCGTGAAACCTGAATTTAAGATTGCTCAATTGCATAAACTGATTACTGAAAATCCCGATTAGGATGAGGAATTTACTCGAGAACTACTGGCTGCAATTAAAGAAGAAAGGGAAAGAAAAGAAGAACGCGAAAGAGAAGAAAGAGAGAAAGAACGCGAAAGAGAAGAAAGAGAAAGGAGAGAAGAACGCGAAAGGGAAGAAAGAGAAAAGGAACGCGAAAGAAAAGAAAGAGAAAAGGAACGCGAAAGAGAAGAAAGAGAAAGAAGAGAAGAACGCGAAAGAGAAGAAAGAAAAGAAGAGCTTAAAAGAGAAGAAAGAAAAGAAGAGCTTAAAAGAGAAGAGCGAATTAGAGTCTTTGAGCTACAGAAACTTCAGCTGGAAGCAATGGCTGCCACAGCACAGCCGGTAGAAGCTACGCAGTTACCTGAGCAGCCTTTAAAAATCAGAATTCACGATGTCATGCCGCGTTTCAACCCTAAAGAAGATGAAATAAGTTTATTTTTGGTGTTATTTGAGCGTCAAGCTAAAATAATGAATATACCTGCTGAAAATCAAGTGACTCAACTTATTTCGTTGCTGCCTCCTGACATTCTTCAGCTTATTGCTAGAGAACCAGAAGAGGACACGAAAAAGTATGAATATGTAAAAACTTTACTGTCACAACGATTTAAATTGAGTGCGGAAAAATTTCGACAACTATTTAATAAACACCAAAAATCTACTGAAAGTACTTGGTATGATTTCTACTATGAATTAAAGAATTATTTAGAAGGATGGCTTAACGGATTAAACATTAAAACTTTTGAACAGCTAAAAGATCTCATGCTGGTTGATCAAATAAAAAAGCGTACTTCTCCTGATTTCAAAGAACATTTTATGGATCAATGGACAACCATAATTTCACCTGTAGGGTTTATATTTATTTTAACTAACATTTATTTTAAGTTTAAACTATCTTTCCTGTCAAGCCTTACTTTACCCTGGAACTGCCAATGCCAGAGTATGTAAATTTTAGTAGAACGCGCAAGGATTCAAATTATCAGCGGAAGTATTCTGAGTTAAATAGAAAGGAAACGAGTTCGAGGTGTGCTGTTCTTACTTCACGAGCGCGGTGGTAGTTAGCCAGAAATTGAAGAACTCCGAGTTTCGGCCTGTGTGCTTGCCTCGGAGAATTGTTAATCGTTCAACGTGATATTCAAAGTTTGCTGAATTAGCAGCGGTATTGTAAAACGCGGTGAGGTTAGGTTAGTTACGTTTAGAGAGCCTCGTAGTTAGATTCTTGTTATTATTTCTTTTCAGGTTCTTATTTTTATTTTACCGCCGGGTCGGCGTAGTTTGTGAGCGTTAAGAGCACGCAATTGTAATTTCTTAAGTTGAATAAAAAGGGACTTAAACCCTTAGCAAGACTCTGTCTCAATTCCAGTTTCAACAGTCACCTCTTGGTTGCGTGCAGGTTGGAGGCGCGCAACTCTACACACCTACTGAGATGGTTAAGAAAATTGAAAATTCTGAAGATGTCAGAAAAACAATAAAACCGAAATTTTCTGCCAGTCAAACTGAGAGATTTAACAAAGGATCATTTAAACCTCGTTCCGATAATTTTGCGAAAACAATAGAGCATCCGCCTCATTTTAAGCATTCTGATAAATGGGATGATTCAAAATACAAGAAAGATCAACGACAAAAAAAAAAAAAAAAAAAAAAAAAAAAAAAAAATCAATTTCAAAACAAGAACCAAGAAAATTTATATGACAAAAGATATCGACCACGTTGTTTCGAGTGTGGGTCATACGAACATTTTAGGCCTCAGTGCCCTCGCTTAAAACCAAATGAAAAGATAAATTGCGTATTTTCGAATGATGATTTATTAAAGACGTATACAATTAACGGTTTAGTTAATGGGTATGAAATGCCTATTCTTCGAGACACAGGAGCCACAGTAGATGTTATTTCTCGAAAATACGTAGGTAAAGCAAAAATGACAGGAGAACATGTCTGGGTACAATATCTTTTAAATGACCATTTAGTGTGTCTACCGTTAGCGGAAGTTGAAATTAATTGCGAACTTGGTCATATAAAGACAAAGGCAGCTGTTGTTACAAATGATCCAGGCAGATATGTATTGGGTAACAAAACTGCCCAATTGTTCAAAAATAAATCATTCTTAAATTTAGAAAAAATAAATGCAGTTTTGACACGATCTCAAGTAAAAAGATCTCGTGAAGAAGATCGAAATAGAGAAACCGAAATGGAGAAACTAGAAGAACTGACGTTTATTGACACTGACGAAGATATTTTACCGCAAGCTGATGAGGAAGACAAGGAAATTAAGAAAGTGATTAATGTTAATTCAAAGGAATTAATTGAATCTCAGCATCAAAGCGTCATTGCTTAACGAAGCTAAAAATGAAAATTCCAGCAAGACAAATGATTTCAAAGTAAAAGAAAACGGATTGTTGGTGAAAAGGAAAATAGATAAAAATGGAAATGAAAGGGAATTAATTGTTATTCCTGAAAAATATAGGGATCAAATAAAGTCATTATGTCATGATAGCACATCTGGACATTTAGGCGTCGTCAAAACTAAAGATAGATTAACAAGATACTTTTACTGGCCTAATTGCTATAAAGAAATAGAAGAGTATGTTAAAACTTGCGATCCATGTCAAAGAGTGAGAAAATCTAATGATAAAGCCAAAGCACCTTTGACTTTAGTAACAATTATTGCAGAAGTATTTTCAAAAATTAACTTTGACGCATGCGGTCCTTTACCAATAACACCGAATGGCAATAGATATTTAATTACAGCTATTTGTTTAGCTTCAAAATATCCGGATGCTGTACCTGTTCCTAATATTGGCACAACGTCAGTAACTGAAGCCATGTTACAAATATTTAGTAGAATGGAGTTTTGACACGATCTCAAGTAAAAAGATCTCGTGAAGAAGATCGAAATAGAGAAACCGAAATGGAGAAACTAGAAGAACTGACGTTTATTGACACCTTGATCAGTTTGTTTCCCGAAAGAAATACAAACTGATCAAGGTACCTTCTTTATGAGCAATCTAGCCATTGAATTTGTAGAAAAATTTGGAATAAAAGTAACTAGAAGCTCAGTACACCATCCGCAGAGCAACCCTGTTGAAAGATTTCACAGAACAATCAAACGAATTTTAAAAGTTTTATGTATCGAAGCAGCCCCTGAGTGGGAGAAGCAAGTTCCTGCAGCTCTATTTGCTTTAAGAACAATAACGCACGAGAGTACGGGATTTACACCTGCAGAATTAGTATATGGTCGAAATCTTAGAACACCTGTAACATTATTATATGAACAATGGATGAATCCTGAAGACGAAAAAATAATGTTGTTGAATACGTTTTTCAATTGATAAATCGGTTAAAAAGATACAAAGAGCTACAGATAAAATGCTGGAAATGCAAACCAAAAGAAAAGTGTGGTACGATCGTAAAGCTATTAAAAGAGAATTCTCTGAGGGAGATTTAGTATTAGTTGTATCAACGAATAAACCAAACAGACTAGCAGTTGAATGGAAAGGTCTTGGGAAGGTTGAGAAGAAATTATCCGAAACTAATTATGTTGTGAGTTTCGAAGGAAAAAATGACTTTAACCAAGTCTACCATGTTAACATGCTAAAACCCTATCATAGACTAGCAGAATCGGTTAACCTTATGATTACAGAAGATCAATCTGAAATTGATGATATGGAGGAAAATTTTCCAACAATTGACTCTGAAACAACATTGTTCGATTTTGAGGACATCAAAGAAAACAGCTCCTTAAGTGATAAGCTAAATGAACAACAGATTCAAGAATTTCATGATATGCTGCTGAAGGTTTCAAAAATCTTTTCTAATAAACCTGAAAAACTCATTTAATAACGCATGACATTCAATTGACAGAAAACACTCCAATCCACTGTAAACCATACAGAATGTATCCTAGACAAACGGATATATTAAAAACAGAAATCGATAAAATGCTTCAGCATAAAATAATTGAAATAGGAGATTCAGATTACACTTCTCCTATGATTTTAGTAGAAGTAGCAGGGAGGGATTCAAGACCTTGTATAGACTATAGAAAATTGAATAAATTGACTAAAACACAATTCTTCCCTTTGCCTAACATCGAACAACGAGTAGAAACGGTAGCAGGCGCAAAATATATAACTCTTTTGGATTTAACAAAGGGATACTGGCAAATACCTTTAACACCTAATGGTCAAAGATTAGCCACTTTTGTTACAAGTTTTGGCACATTTAGACCTCTACGGATGCCTTTCGGACTTATGCACCATTTTCATTTAGTAAAATGATGGCTCAAATTCTTCACGGTTGTGAAAACTTTGCTGTTCCATATTTAGATGACGTGGCAATCTTTTCAAACACCTGGCAAGAACATCTAAGTCACCTGAAAGCCGTTTTGTCCAAAATAAAGGACGCTGGTTTAACTTTTAAATCAATAAAATGTAAATTTGCTCAAGATAGAGTAAAATATCTAGGACATATTGTAGGTCGTGGTATAAGAATGCCAAGTAAAGTGAAAGTAAAAGCTATTCTTGATTTTCCAGTGCCATCCACAAAAAGTCAAGTCAGAGCATTTTTAGGATTAGCGGGATATTATAATCATTACATTCCCATGTTCTCATCTATCACAGCACCTTTAACATAAAATCTGAAAGGAAACTTAAAGAAAGGGAAAATAAATTGGTCAGACGAGTGCACAAAAGTATTTGAAGAGCTAAAAGAGAAACTGTCTCAAAGGCCTATACTAGATGATTTCAATAAGGAGTTTATTTTGCAAACTGATGCTTCAAACTCTGGTATGGGTGTCATTTTAGCTCAAAAGGATGAACGAGGCAATGAACATCCAGTATTATACCTCAGTAAGAAGTTTACAGAAACTGAAAAAAAGTACTCTACCACAGAAAAGGAATGCGCCGCCATAATATTTGCTGTAAAGAAACTTCAATGTTATTTAGACGGGCATACTAAATTCCTCATCATGACCGATCATAATCCCTTAGTTTGGCTCAAAAATAATGTGAGTCTAAATCCACGACTTATGAGATGGGCACTAGTACTGCAACCCTACAATTACACGATCGTTCATCGAAGTGGTAAAAACCATAAAAATGTAGACGCATTAAGTCGTACTCCCTGGCCTGATTAAATATTTTGTTTCTCTAAATAGATAAAAAAAATATTTTGTTCCTTCCTCTCTTCCTCAGTGTATGTTATTATGTTATATCTTGTATTTCAATTCTGTATTGTGCTGATATTGTTGTTAAAAAAAAAAAAAAAAAAAAAAAAAAAAACCGTAAACTTTAATTTATAAAAATATAAATTTAAGTTTATCTAGAGGGGGGGGGAGATTGTAATATCTTGTTATTTAATAAATAAATATAATTATTGTTGAAGTGGCAACGCCATATTTGTATTAAACCGTTACTCAGCAACGTGAGATATTGTTTTAAAAAAGATTAGAATTCTGAAGATTTTAACAGCTAGGAGTAGTATGCAAATTTTGCCACTTAAGAATTGTATAAAATTTGTCTATCACCGTGAACTAGAAAT
Organism: Stegodyphus dumicola; assembly: GCF_044657685.1. Classification (NCBI taxonomy): domain Eukaryota; kingdom Metazoa; phylum Arthropoda; class Arachnida; order Araneae; family Eresidae; genus Stegodyphus; species Stegodyphus dumicola. The sequence continues at coordinate 126,047,586 of NC_140771.1, read as the reverse complement.
AAAATTTATGTTATACTTAGAAGATTGTCTGTTTTGTAAATTACTGCAAAATACATTACAGTACCCACGCTGTTACTCGGCTCCGTGAACTCAGTTTTTTTTTTTTATTCTTATATGTTGGTAAATTGGGCAATTTTTGTTTTAAAAATGTTTGAATTATGTTGTTCTTATCTTCTGGTTAAGGTTTTTATGCCTTTAGTTAACATGCATGCAATATTTGTAGAATTATTAACAATTTAAAACTTTGCCAAAATTAGGCAAAGTGCGACTAAACGTAATTTTTGTTTACTATAGCAGCCATATTTGTGTACATTTGCAACTTGGCAGAATAGTGGATTTGTTGCCAATCTAGAGAAACTAAGCTTCGCAACAACTAAGATAATGTCTTCTTTTATTATTAATAAAATAAAAAATATAAATAATTTAATAATGCTGAATCCATTCTGTAATCCATTTAAGTTATTAAATTATCCCATATGCTGACTCAGGATGTCGTCGACAACAAATTAAGTCAGTTTTCACGTCTTCAGTGTCTTTTTGCCTAGTGAGACCAAAAGTCAACCTTAAGTTTTGGGCGGCGAAAAATCCACCGTCCTACCCGCTGGCCGAATTGCTTGTTTTTCCATAGAAACTCTAATTTTAATTGTAAAAGTTGTTCTTTAATTTTTTAAACTGTATTTATGTTTTATATTTTTCAATTTAAATAAATATCTTTTGAGGTTTTTATGTATTTTTGCCTTGTCGCCAAGTGAGAACTGAATTAATGGAATGAGAAGTCTATCTAATATATCTAATGAGATTCAAGGAAATCAGTTTAAATAAAATGCAGGTAAAAATTCATATAATTTAATATTACGTACAAGGTAGTCATGTGGTAAACACATCAGATTTTTTTCATTGCAGAGAGCGAAAAAGAAGTTATCGTTCATACTTTGAAATAATTTTAACAAAGTGCGTAAACCACATTTGACGTTAATATCGCTTATAACAAATTTGCCAAATTTCAAAACGCACCAACATGTAAATTCACGTATATCTTGGGAAATTCCCAATAAAAAACTCTGATTTTATGCAGTGTTACTAGAACTACATCTACTTTAAGATGATGTTAAAAATTTTATAGGTTATAATTCGTGTTTTTCGAAAAAATTATTAAAAATTATTTAAAAACACAAATTAAAAAAATAAATCATAAAAAATAGGCGGATTTTATTTGGAATGAACCTGAATTTTGAAATGTGAAAGGAAGAGTAAAATAAGTTTAATAAAAAAGATATATTAACAAATATATACCAAATTCAATTAACATTGAGGAACTGCAATTTTGAGATCTAAATGTTTTAAAAACTACGCCTGCGATTTTTACAAAACTTGGCAGTTTGGCGTAATTTGAGTCGCAGAATCGAAATATGGAAAAAATTGGCATGTCATTTCAGAAAAGTCCGATATTGCGTCAAAATACCTATATTAAAACAATGATATATATAAACCTAATAGATATCCTAATCGCGCTTTCGAGATATGAAAAACGCAAGTTGAATTTCGTCAATCGGCCCAGTAAAACGGGAGATATAGAACTGTACCTTTTTTTTTTATACGTAGTGTACATCCATATAGGCTGGGAATACTAAAGTTCAGCCCTCTAGACTAAATGAGTATAATCAATATGAGCTGTAGGCTGGAATCCATAAGCTGAAAATGTAACAAGAGAAGTAAACGGAGAAGTTTGTTTCTGAAGTGAAATGCACAAATTTGGAAACTTAAGCGACTTTTCTAATTTTCGTAGTAATTCCGCAAAAAGTCAGTTGGAAGACTTGAAATTTATACTACAGAGGCGCAATGTGGCACTTAAAAAATGAGGTATATGTTACAGTTTATGTAGCTGGCCACGAGAGGGCGTAGCGTTTTTTACTTTTAGCTATACTTTTAGCTATACGTTATACTTTTAGCTTATATATATAACTTATATTTTTCTTACCGCATTGCGGATTTTTTGAGATAGATGTAGTGGCAACCAAAAAACATGATGAATGTTCTAATGTAAGCATACATTTCTTGTACATAGATGTAAATAAAGCTTCTGTGTGATAAAAATGAAAAGGAATTCCAAGCGTCCCTGTGGATATTTATTAAGAAAGGTAAGCAAAATTTCACTTATCGATGTTATTAAATGTAAATAATAAGAATAAGAAAAAAGATAAGTTGCAACATGGTGCCGAAATTCCGAGATAACAGTGATCTTTAGATATATTGTGATTTAAGTATTTATTATTGTTCGATTAGTGATTGAATATTGATTATTAAGATGGATAAGTTAAAAGCACTAAAAAAGAAGCGAGGAATGTTAAGAGCATCAGTAACAAGACTGATAGCTAAAATGGAAAAGGAAATAGAATCGGATAATATTAAATTTGATTTATTAGAAGATGATTTATCCATCTTAAATGAAAATGAAAACGATATACTAATATTGAACACTGAAATCGAATCTATCCTAACAGATGAAAAAGAGTCCGAAACTGAAATACAGGATAGCTTGGAATATAAAAATAAAATTACCTTGTGTAAATCGAAGATCAGTAGAATATTTAGAAATAGAAAATGTGTTAAATTAAATGAGTTGCCATCTAATTCTGCTACTATAGATACGGTAGAGAATACAAATACAAATGGCGCTAAACTTCCGAAACTAACCATAAATAAATTTAAAGGCGAAATATGTGAATTTCAAAGTTTTTGGGCTCAATACGAATCTGCTATACATAATAACTCTGCTTTAAAGGATGTAGACAAATTTAATTACCTTACATCTTTACTAACGGACACAGCTTTAATGTCAATAAAGGGATTACCGTTAGTTGCCGAAAATTATGCTAAGACAATAAATATTCTGAAAGAAAGGTTTGGTAGAAAGGACATTTTAATAAATGCACATATGAATCGTCTGCTGAATTTAAAGCCAGTTAAAAAAAATAGATGATATTAAAACATTACGTAACTTATATGATAGCTTAGAAATTGAAAGTAGAAGCCTTGATTCCCTTAACGTTACTTCGAATTCTTACAGCTATTTGTTATGCCCACTGTTAATGAGGATACTTCCTAGCGAACTGGTTTTAGAGTTTAATCGATCTTTAACCCCTGACACAGAAACCACAGTGACTAACAGTTTGGAATTTCTGAAGAAGGAAGTTGAAAGCAGAGAGCGTACGTTTTTCCAAACATCGCCAAACTATTCCGAGTTTAACATTAGAACCGAACAACATAAACATCAATCGCGAGACCTTATTAAAAGTGAGAAATATCATACTGCCTTCAAAAACAAACATTTTGTTCCAGCAGTTGCGTCGCTGAATACGAATACATCAACAGCCGATTGTATATTTTGTGGAAAGATAGAAAATGAATCTTTGAAACATTCTACTTCAAATTGCGCAATTCCAATTGAGGAAAAAAGAAAAAAAATTAAAATTGGCTACCAGATGCTATTTATGCTTTCGTAAGTCTCATACATCTGCCCGTTGCAGCTCGAATATACGCTGTGATTTATGTTCATTAAGGCATAATACTATTTTACATGATAATAAATTTGAAAATAAACGGGAAAATAAAGGTGAGCTTAAAACAGACACAGTGGTGGCGTCAATTTCGGAAAGAGATAACAAAAATAGGGTTTATTTACAAACTGCAAATGCAATAGCTTTAGGTCATAATAGAGGAAAAAATGTAAGACTCATTTTTGATTCTGCCTCTCATAAATCTTTCATCCTGACAGAAGTATCAAAACAATTAAAATTAAGTGTTGTGAGGGAAGAAGAACTTCAGATTTACACCTTCGGCTCTACTGAGCCTACAGTTAAAAGGCTAAAAAAGGTTAAGGTTATTCTTAAAGATATATGTGGACCTGGGAAAATAATAATTGAAGCTCTTGAAACTCCAGAAATTAATCAAGCTCTTATTGGTATACCAGGAAAGGAAATACTTAATTATTGTAAGGAAAATTCGATAAGACTTGCTGATGCTACAGATATAGGTGTCCATAACTCTCAAATATCAGTATTAATTGGTAATGATTACTACTGGAAAATAGTCACTGGGAAGGTTAAAAGATTATCAAAGGGTCTTGTGGCCTCTGAAACCTTATTTGGTTACACTATAAGCGGAACTGAAGCATTAAGTAATGTTTCTACACTTCATTCCGGAATTACGGTAATGAATGTTGTTGAGAATACTTCACATCCACATGATTTGGAAATTAGTGCAGCTCTGAAAAGGGTATGGGATTTAGATGCAATTGGAATACATGACTATTCAGCAAATGAAAATGACACTGAAGTTATGCGTAGATGTGAAGAAACTATTGAATGTAAAACCAATCGTTATGAAGTTTCATTACCTTGGAAGGACAATATGAACAAAATGGGTAGTAATTATAACATCGCCTTAAACAGATGGAACAGTTTACTTAGAAGGTTTAAGAAAAATCCTGAAATTTATGACAAGTATTCAAGGGTAATTGAAGATTATCTAAATAAAGGAATAGCTGAAAAGGCTCCGAAGAATTCTGAAGAAAACATCTATTATTTGCCACACCATTGTGTAATCAGAGAAGATCACGATTCTACGAAATTAAGGGTCGTATTTGATGCTTCCTCGCATACTCATGACAGTCTATCTTTAAATGATTGCTTACATTCAGGACCAAATTTAAACCCTGAAATATTAGATTTGCTAATTAAATTTCGTCAACACAAAATAGCATTTGCTGCAGATATCGAAGCTGCTTTTCTACTAATTCTGTTGAAGCCTGAGGACAGAAATGCAGTAAGATTTCTTTGGACTTCAAAGGAAAAGGAGCAACCGACGATTTAAGAATGACGCGTGTAATATTCGGAGCAACCTGTAGCCCCTTTTTTACTAGCAGCAACTATAAAGCATCACGCAAGAAAGTTGAAAGCACAGTATTCGAAGATCTGTCATCTTCTTGAAGAAAGTCTTTACGTAGATGATTTGATTCATGGTACAGATGATGAAGAAGAAGCTGAAGAAATTTATGAAGATGTGAAAAGAATTATGATGCTTGCTAGTTTCAATATGAGAAAGTGGAGGAGCAATAACGCCCAATTACATGCGATTTGGAATGCTGCTGAAAATACGAAGTTTAATGGAGACGGAATGAATAGCACTTTGTTAGGATATATTTGGAATCATGAAGCAGATAAACTGAAATTTCGAATCAAAGATGAATTACTCAAGGATCCGGCTGAGGAAATAACAAAACGGAAGATTCTTCAAGTTGCGGGCGAACTATACTATCCTATCGGTTTCATATCTCCCTTTGTTGTTGCAGCTAAAATGATGATGCAAGAATGTTGGCAAAGAGGTTACCAATGGGATGCACCACTTGATCAAGAATTGCAGAATCAATTTAAAACCTGGTATAATGAAATTCCTAAATTAAAAAGTGTTGAAATTCCAAGACATTTGTTTTGGCCTCCTCGGTGATTGCGGTGATTTGTGCCCAGAGGGCGCACCGCACAAAAAGTTAGTTGCGTTACAGAACGTAAGGGAAGCGGACACGCCAAAATGTCGGGCGTATTACCGCTAATTGAGGTAATTGCATCGTATCTGTCAGGTGGCAGAAAACTAATATGATGTATCAATTCACATGCCAGGTGGCAGAATATGTCTATCATGTACATGCCAGGAGGCATAACACTTGTAAACATGCCAGGTGGCATACGACTTGTAAATAAATTGTAAATAAATGTACAGTAAAATATCTTGGTGCAATAGATCAAGGAACACGCATCAACAACCTTCTGATCATTTGGATACGTACATTTTTTTCTGGTGACCCGGACGTGATTTGTGGAGATGAAGAATGGACGAAGAAAATTAGTGAGTTCATGACTGAAAAGCCAGGATTTAACGCGAAGAAATTCGAGGTAGGCCCTTTTTCATTTTTCCAGTTTTGAATAGAATTGTTGAATAAAAATCTTGGTGATTATTATAGTTGATAAAATCTAATGGTAAAATGGAGGCTATGAATAAGGCAAAGAAGTTGCGTACGGTGACGCGTAACTTAACTACCAAGTTGATGAGTAAAATAGATTCTGCATTGTTAGAAGAGGGTGAAACCGCGGATGAGAAATTAAAAGAATTACTCGAAATGTTACTTGAAAAATCGCAGTTGTTGAAACAATACGATTCTGAGATTGAAAAACTTATAATTACGGAACAGGAGTTAGAAACAGAAGTAATTTCCGCGCAGGAATATCAGGAAAGAATTAAAAGTTTTAAATGTAAAATTCAGGAAAAATTAAGAAAAAACGCGTGTAAAGTTGAATCTAGAAATTCTAGTGAGAAAACTATATCTCCGAAGTTGAAAACTTGTGAAGTTAATACTTTAAAATTGCCAAAATTAACGATTACAAAACGGTGATCCTTGTTCTTGGCTTGAATTCTGGAATCAGTTTAGTAATTCCATTCACCAAAACGAAAGTCTCAGTTCGGTTGACAAGTTTTGTTATTTAAAATCGCTTTTGGGAGGTTTAGCTTTAAATGCTATTAGTGGATTAACATTTACTAGTGAAAACTATACGGTGGCTGTTGATATACTAAAAAACCGTTTCGGCAGAGATGACCTGCTAATTAATGCGCATATGAATAAATTGTTGAGTTTAGAACCTGTAAAATATTCCGGAAATACGGCTTCTTTGAGGAAGCTTTATGACGATATAGAAATACAAATAAGGAATTTAAATTCTTTAAATGTTACTAGTGGTTCTTATGGACATTTATTATCCCCTATTTTGTTAACGTTAATACCCAAGAATTTAACTCTAGAATTCACTAGGAAAAGAAGTGATAAACAAAATTTCGATGTTAATGAACTACTAACGTTCTTGAAAACGGAAGTGGAATGTAGGGAAACATCAATGATGTTAGCGCGTTCTAAGAATTTTGATGTAAATGAAACATCAATACGAAACAAAAGTTCCCATCAATGTTATCAAAATAAATCTTACATGCATTCTAAAAGAAATGATTACAGTACGAATAAGCAAGGTGCTTCGGTATTAACTAGTCAAAGCGAAACTCCCTCTAAACACTTTCAAAAATCACATTTTAATCCAAATCGAAAGTTCTCTACCCCGCCTAAGAAAGAGAATCAAAATGTCTGCATATTTTGTTTATCTGCTTGTCATATGAATCATGATTGCGCACTTGATTTAAAGGCTCGCCGAAAGGCATTAATGGATCGAGGTTTATGTTTTATTTGCTTTTCGAAAGGGCATCCAAGGCGTTTCTGTGCTCATAAAGATGAAAAATGCAGACTGTGCAATGTCCAAGGTTTACATAATTCGTTAATATGTGACGCCGCATCGAAAGATTTAGAGACGGATATTTCCAATCAGACAAAGCAAACGCCAATCCCTGAAGCTTCTCTTTCGCTCTTATGTAATGAAAATAATAACAAAATTAAACTACCGACTTCCGTTCTTTCACAGACGTTTACGGCAACAGTTAGGTGTAAAGGGGGAAACGAAAAGGAATTACGTTGTATGCTAGATTCAGGGTTAACAAAGTCATTCATCTTACGAGAAGTGGTTGATTCACTGGGGTTGAAAATTATTAATAAAGAAGCGCTTATTATTTTCACATTTGGATGCAAAGATGCAAAAGAGCGCTTGTATGATATCGTAGAAATCGTATTGCAAAATGTAAGCCATCCCAGTAAAAAGATAAAAATTAACGCAATAGTCATTGATTCTATAACACTAGGGAAAGTAAAAGTTCCTTCTCGGTGGATGCGAAAGATGGCGTTTCAGAAGGGAATAGAATTAGCAGATGCTGGTACGAGTGACGAAATTCAAGTATTAATAGGTTCGGATTATATTTGGGAAATTTTAGGAGAACGAAACGTGAAGATTTGTAAAAAATTAGTCGCAACAGAAAGCACTTTCGGTTTTGTGATTCAAGGCAAGGACGAAGGATCAAAGTGTAAGGACGCAAGAGTTAATCATATAACCGTTGTAAATGAGGACTTAGATTATGAAAGAGTTAAAAAATTATGGGAATTAGAAGCAATTGTTATAAGTTCGGATAAAGAAATATCTCTATCAGATAAAGAAATTTTAGAGTCATTTGAACGAAATACAACTTACAAGAATAAAAGGTATGAAACTCGATTATTGTGGAAAGAGGGTGTTGAAGGTTTAAATAACAATTATGAAATCGCAAAACAGCGTTTACAATTTTTAAATAATAAGTTTCAGAAAAATAGCGAGCTATATTTAAAATATAATGAGATAATTAATGAACACTTGAGAGATGGTATAGTGGAACGGGTAGATACGTATTTAAATAGTAGTTTGAAAACGGGGTATTACATGCCTCATCACGCGGTAGTGCGCGAGCAGAAAGATTCTACAAAGGTTCGAATAGTTTTTGACGCTTCTTCTAAAAGTAAGGGAAATTTATCACTTAATGATTGTTTAGAAAGCGGACCTAATTTAAATCCTGATTTGCTAAAGATTATCATTAAATTCAGGGTACATTCAATTGCGTTTTGTGCCGACATTCAGCGTGCATTTTTAGAGGTAGGCTTAGCTAAAGAAGATAGGGATTTTTTAAAGTTTTTGTGGATAAATGAAGAAGGGTCAAATCTCGATCACAGTAATTCCAACTTACAAGTTCTTCAACACAATCGAGTTCCTTTCGGGGTCAAGTGCTCGCCTTATTTATTAACAGCTACAGTAAGACTGCATTTAAAAAAGTATGAAGATGCCTACGAAGAGGCATGCAGTATGTTAAAAGAGCTTTACGTAGATGATTTAATTTCTGGGACAGTTAATGTAGCAAAGGCCTTACATTTAAGCAAGGACATGATTTTCATTCTTAGCGAGGCCAGTATTAATTTACGTAGATGGGTTTCAAACTCACCTGAGCTGAATGAACTATGGAAACTTAATGGAATTGACTCTCGTGAAACATCTGAAGACTCTTTGGTACCGTTGAAAGTTTTAGGTCTTATCTGGGACAATGTCAATGATAATTTGAAAATAGATGTATCTCAGTTTGAGAAGTTACAAAATTTCAAAGTAACTAAACGCATCATTTTAGCAGCATGTGGTATGCTCTTTGATCCCTTAGGAATTATGAATCCATTTACTGTTCGAATTAAACTCTTAATGCAAACTATGTGGGAAAAGGGTATTCAATGGGACGAAAGTGTTCCCGTTGATACAGAATTCATATTTCAGGAATGGTTAAAAGAAGTTGAAAAAATAAAGTTTTTCGAAATTCCCAGACAGTACTTCAGTGATATGTGTTGGAAGTTTATAGAAGTTCACATATTTTCTGATGCCAGTCCCAAGTGTTATGTTGCCGTAGCATATTTTAGATTTAAGAAGAAAAATAAATGTAAAACAAGTTTCATAGTGTCGAAATCCCGTTTGGCTCCATTAAAAAGGGTAACACTCCCTAGGCTTGAACTTTTGGGAACATTAATTTCTGCAAGATTAGGTTCGTATTTGCAATCGATATTTCCGCAGTTGGATAACGGAAATATATTTTACTGGACTGATTCCCAAATTTGCATTCACTGGATCAAGGGATCTGCCAACGAGTGGAAACAATTTGTTAGAAATCGTGTGGTAGAAATCAAGGAGAAAACAATTTTAAACAACTGGTACTTTTGCAGTGGGAAGACAAACCCTGCTGATAAATTTACGAGGGGCATGGATGCTGAAGTTCTAATTAATGATAGTGATTGGTTTTCTGGGCCACCCTGGCTTTCAGAAGTAGATATTCGACATCACATAAACGAAATGAATACCGAAGCTGACTTGCAAAACGTTAGTGAAGAACGAAAATGTGTTACTTTGAAAACACTTGTGGAATCTACAGAACCGTTATTAAATCTTGAACTGTACGGAGATTTAACCGAAGTACGAGTGTCTCCATTGCAAAGATGGCAACTAACACAGCAGATGTTCCAAGGGTTTTGGAAGCGGTGGTCTAAAGAGTACCTGTGCCAACTACAGCAGCGTAGCAAATGGAGACAGCCTAGCAGAAATATTCGCCTAAATGACTTGGTTCTCATTAAAGAAGTTAATATGCCTTCATTACGTTGGAAACTCGGGCGAGTAATAGAAGTGTTTCCTGGAAGAGACAATAATGTCCGAGTGGTTAGACTAAAAACTGTGCACGGGGACATTAAACGTCCTATTACCAAACTGTGTCTTTTACCAGTTGAAGAACATTAACTTAAGTGTTTGGTTTATATATGTTTTATTATTTTTTTTATTTCTTATTGTACTAATAATTTTATTTGTTTGTTCTAGTTTAACCCTCATAGTTAACGTTTCAATATAGTAAGATATAAGATGTTTTGCTAGAAGATTGGTAAGTGTAACATGTAATTTTATACTTTTTGAAGATTTTTGTATGTTTTCAGTTTCGATATTTTTCATTTACTTGTTTGCATATATTGAAGATTGTATTAAGATGAATGTAATTCATCGGGGGGGGGAGGATGTTTTGGCCTCCTCGGTGATTGCGGTGATTTGTGCCCAGAGGGCGCACCGCACAAAAAGTTAGTTGCGTTACAGAACGTAAGGGAAGCGGACACGCCAAAATGTCGGGCGTATTACCGCTAATTGAGGTAATTGCATCGTATCTGTCAGGTGGCAGAAAACTAATATGATGTATCAATTCACATGCCAGGTGGCAGAATATGTCTATCATGTACATGCCAGGAGGCATAACGCTTGTAAACATGCCAGGTGGCATACGACTTGTAAATAAATTGTAAATAAATGTACAGTAAAATATCTTGGTGCAATAGATCAAGGAACACGCATCAACAACCTTCTGATCATTTGGATACGTACAACATTATTTCAACAATCTGTCAAAAGGAAATCTGTCGAATATTCAATTGCACTGTTTTACAGATAGTAGCCAAAAGGGATATGGTGCCGTTGTATATTTGAGATACAATGAAAATGAGTTAACAAAAACATCATTTGTTATGTCCAAAGCAAGAGTTGCTCCCATAAAAAGGGTTACGTTACCTCGACTGGAGCTTTTAGGAGCAGTCATAGGAGCTCGACTCATTACATACATCCGACATTCGTTGAAAAACATAGAAATGAAGATTTATATGTGGACAGATTCAGAAATTGTATTACATTGGGTCAAGGCTGATCCGACAAAATGGAAACAATTTGTTCGAAATAGGTGTCTAGAAATCCAAGAGAAAACTGATCCAGATTGGTGGAATTATTGTCCCAGCCATGAGAATCCTTCGGACTTATTGATGAGAGGACAGAAGGTAGAAACCCTTTCAAAAAATGAGCTGTGGTGGTATGGCCCACCTTGGCTTGTCAAAGATAACAACGTTTGGCCCAGATCTTCGAGAAATTTTAAGGAAGATGATAAAATAAATTCTGAGAAACGAAAAGGAAAGAAGCAAAAAATTTTAACAGCAAACTGTATTGTTGAAAATATCATTCCTATCGAGAACTTTAGTGACATAAAAAAGGTATATAGAATAACATCTTATGTTTTCAGATTTATCAATAATTTGAAAAACCCAAAACTAAGAAGAATTGGACCTGTTAAGGCTGAAGAGATGAATGAAGCAGAGAATTTCTGGATCAAGAAAACTCAGGAAGAAAATTTTAAAGAAGGAATAAGGAAATTAAAGATGAAACAAAGCATACATAGTTCGAAAATATTTACATTAAATCCATTTGTAGACTCAAATGGAATACTCAGAGTAGGAGGAAGGCTTCAAAGTGCTGGGTTAAGCTATAATCAAACATACCCAGCAATACTACCTGAGAAGTCTCATTTCACAGATCATATCATTAAAGATTGTCACGAAATGCAAGCACACGCTGGTGTAGCTGAAACTCAAATTAGGGGGAAATTTTGGATACTTAAGGGTCGACAGCGTGTAAAGAGTAATATTAACAAGTGTGTGATTTGCTACAGATTTAAAGCTAAGCCACTAAGTCAGGATATCGCTCCTTTACCAATCGAAAGAATAACAGAGGCAAATCCCTTCGAAGTTGTAGGACTTGATTTTGCTGGTCCTATGAGTACAAAGGATGAAACTGGGAAAGCTTATATTGCTCTGTATACATGCGCTGTAACCAAAGCAGTGCATCTGGAACTTGTGTCTAGCCAAACAGCAAACGATTTTCTTCTATCCTTTAGAAGATTTATTTCAAGAAGAGGAGTATGTCGAATAATATATTCAGACAATGTAAAAACCTTCAAAAGAGCAGACAAGGATTTACAAAAACTATGGAATACCATCAAGGACACAGAAGTTCAAAATTACTTTGGTAATGAAGGTATTGAGGGGAAATTCAATGTCGAGAAGGCGGCTTGGTGGGGCGGTTTTTGGGAAAGGCTTATTAGATCTATCAAGTCATGTTTGAAGAAAATACTCATGAAGGCTTCACTTAAATTTGAAGAGCTGGAAACAGTTTTAATTGAAATTGAGGCGATATTGAATTCGCGTCCACTGACGTATGTTTATAGTGAAGTTGGAGAACCAGAACCGCTGACGCCAGCTCATTTTCTAGTTGGACGAAGACTGACATCCTTACCATCTGGCAAAATTCTTGAACCTAATTCAACTAAAGAAAATTTAACAAGGCGATATAAATACCGGCTAAGGTTATTAGAAGAGTTTTGGAAAAGATGGAAAAGAGAATACTTACTTGAAATTAGAAACGTAAAACAAATTCAGAGAGGTAATGCCGTAACAGATCTTTTGAAAGGCTCTGTAGTTCTAGTACATGAAGAAAAATTACCAAGATTATTATGGAAGATGGGAGTTGTACAGGAGTGTCATCCAGGACGAGATGGGAAAATAAGGGCTTTCACTGTCCGTTTAGCTAATGGAACTCATCTTCGTCGTCCTGTGCAGTTATTGTACCCATTAGAAATGACTTGAACTCTTTGAACTGAATCCAATGAACTTAAATTGCGAACACTGCATCTACGAACATTTAAACTTGTAGAACATTAAAAACATTTAGTGTTTAAGATAACTTCAGAATCCAATCCTTTGATGAACCAAGAGTTCATCGAGGGGGAGGATGTTACAGTTTATGTAGCTGGCGACGAAAGGGCGCAGCGTTTTTTACTTTTAGCTTGTTATATTTTTCTTACCGCATTGCGGATTTTTTGAGATAGATGTAGTGGCAACCAAAAAAACATGATGAATGTTCTAATGTAAGCATACATTTCTTGTACATAGATGTAAATAAAGCTTCTGTGTGATAAAAATGAAAAGGAATTCCAAGCGTTCCTGTGGATATTTATTAAGAAAGGTAAGCAAAATTTCACTTATCGATGTTATTAAATGTAAATAATAAGAATAAGAAAAAAGATCATAAGTTGCAACAGTATACTAGGGATAAAAAAACAAATAGGTCGCGTATAGTACAAAACGAATAGAGAAAGGCTTTATTGACAGAATGGCGTTGGTGCAAAAAATTGTCTGTCCAAGAGGATCAACAACAAACCAAAGAGTCTTAGTAAAGAATATGATCTTCTTTAACCTGGCAATGGTTGCGGACCAACTTATTTTGTCTCCTTCGAAAGCTGTTTGTTTAGCATATGTTACTACCCGCATACTTTATATTTTTAAAATGCAGTTAATTAAAATTTATTTAATTTTATATCAAAAGTAAGTAAGAGTTAATGAAAAAACAAATGTTCTGTTTTAATAACTCAAGGTTATATGAGTTTGGATAACCTTCATCTAATTAATTAAAATTTAAGTAAATGTTGCTACTCACATTAATGAGGTGGATGGGTTTGCCAATTCTTGCACAAATGTTCTATGAATGTATGGTAAAAATGGATGTATGCTGGTAAGCATAAGTCTGAGATCGGCACATATATCATGTAGATTTCAGTACTTCGTTTTCATCTGAGTTGGTTATGAAGACCCTTTCTCCTAAAGATACTTAAAAGCAAACTAAATTATAATATTAAAAAGCACAATTGTACAGTTTACTAAATTCTGTTTTTATTGGAAATGAACCTGACGATGGCAGATGTGAAGTAAATTTATGTCAAGAAGCAAGGCAATAGTAGTGCTTTATATTTCGTAGTATTTTCTTGGTAACACGACAGTGGAAAGTCCATAGGTAGGGTAACAGATAATAAGTTTCATCAAATGTCAGTCTTAGGGAAAAAAAAGTGATTAACAGTTGCCATGCGTGATTTTGGAACTTTGAGATTTTCAGCTATAATGTGGTATACACAGTAAATTTGAATTTTATTTGGTGTTCTAGAAGGACGGCAGGCTTTGAGGGCCAATTGTTGTCCGTGAACCATAATTTGAGAAACACTGCATTAAGCAAGCATTTCTTCGATTCAGCATCTTCCATGTTTACGAAATTGCTATTTGTATAATTAATAAATAAATTAATTAAAAAAATCTGATAATTTCATTTTTGAGATGTGCTGGTAGAAATTGTCGTTTTTTAACCATGAACAATCACATTTCATAAACATTCTCGCCCTTCCTTTTTATTAGGTATCAGATAACTTTTGCATGAATGTAATGACAATTATGTGAGGAACGCCTGTTTCCAGATAAGACAACAAACGTTTCGGGGGTGCATTTACACTTTTAAAGGTGTCTTGGTCCAAATATAATTAGTTGGATTAAGAATTAATAACTACAGTATAAGAGATAATGTATAAAGCTAACCCAACCCTCCGGGGGGGAAAATCGATTTTTTTTCTGTACATTAAGATATATAGAACCCTACTTACATAACTTGCATAAAATCCTTGGCATATTTCTAAAGACATGTCGTAATTCCTGCGCACTCTGTTATTCTGTAAGTGGTTAACACATCCAGATAGTTTCATACTGTAAAAAAGCCTAAACTTCTTTACACACTCCAGAGACTGAGTTTCATTGTTAAAGAATAAGTTTTAGACAAAAAGATCTCTTCCCTTAAGCAAATTGCCCTCGAAAGCGTTGCTGTATCTAAGCAACCTAGCCGAAATTATTCATTCTCAAACAGATGAAATGATGACATGTTTCTTTAAATGTATTAGAATTCACTGGATAAGCTTACCTTGGTTCTTGCATGTCTTGGGTGACAGTTTCATGAATATTTTAAAAAGTAAGCATTAATTTCAATTGAAAACATGGAAGAATCTAAAGCGATGTTAATTATGGAGCAATATTTCTATCTATAACTTTTGTAAAGTAACGGAAAACATCCCGAAAATCTCTCGGCAATGCACAGGAACAAATTTGTTTTAAATAAAAGAAAGCGCTTCTCACTAATAAACAAACAACTCATTCAATTCTCTAATCTGTCTATCTCTATATTATTTTGAATATTATCTATATTATTTTGAATTTATTTTAGTTATTAATATAATTTTCTAACCATAAATGTATAACATTTTAATTTGTTAAATCAATTTTCTTTCACGATTTTAGTTACTTTTTTTAAACTCTAAAAAAATGATAAAGTTAAATCTTTATCTTTCACTTTATTAAAATTTATTAAATTTAGAAATTCAAGTTCAAAAAGGAATAAATTAATAAACAAAATTGTTCATATCACAGATGGAGTTTAATAATGAAATTTGTTTACAATATGATGCAGATGTTATAAGTAGCGGTAGAATAAATTAATATGAATTGAAATTAATTAAAAAGATGCATTTTATAAGCCTGTGTCTGAGATAATATTTTTTTGATAGGCTAAGATGTAGGCTGGAGAACTAAAATGCACTTGTACGCATTCAATAATTAAGTCAAATAACGCACAAAATGTACACTACAAACTTTGTAGAAATATTTTGAATGCAATCAATATATATTTAAAGAATATTTTAAAATGACGAATAGGTTAGACGCTTTAGGGTTTTTCTGATTTTTTGGCATATGCAGCGTGAATACTAGATTCTTTTAGAAGGCTTTCATGAAAGCATCCCTTCCTTTAAAAAGGAATCCCCGTATGGTTAACCGTTTCTACTAAAAAAACTGAATTAACAGATACTAGATGTACTTTACATATGAATTAAAAGTATGATGAAAAATAATTTTTCTGAAGTTTTTAGGCAAATTTATAACAGGCATATATTTTGAAATTAAATATTTATATGCATTTATGCATTTTAAAATTAAATACTTTATAAATTTAGGTTGTAAATGCAGCAAAAATATGTCTTTCCACTTAATATATATTATTTATATAACTAGAATTCATTTAATGTTTCTTTATAAAATAAAAATTAAGATAATTCATATTTAGTTAAATTTTTCACTACTAAGAGTCTAAGACTGCAGAATGTCCAGACTTAGTTTCAAATAAAATGCATTTTACCAGATTTTACCAATTCGCATTTTAGGATAATTTAAAAAATGCTATGCAATACTTTCAAAAGCATTTATGCGTTACTTTAGATACGTTACTGAAATGCTTGTGTATGCTACATGAATTCATTTATATTTTGTACAAAACTTTCCTTTCAACGATATGTAGAAATTTCTCTTTCAACATCCTCTCATGATAATGCTTACATACGTTTTATGAAATGAGTTATTTGAATTTTGGTTATTGTAATGTAAAACATGTGGCTCGGAGCAGAGCATTGATTGCAAGTTATTTGCAACCCATACAGTGAAGATCTGTATCATAGCTACTAACAAAGTTTATAAATGATAATGATTATACTTCTTTCTGAAGGAGAACCTTGACATGTCCTAGCTTTTAATTAATATTTACAATTAAAACCCGCTGCACTGGGGCACTAAAATAAACTGAGAACTACAAATATTGAATAAACAACCTGGAAAACCAGATATTTCGAAATTTTTTAAAGCCGATATTTTCCACTTTTTTACGTTATTCAAAACTGAATACAAGTTTTATAATGTAAACACCTGATCAACTGGTATAACTAGTGATCTATGATAACCACGTAAATCTACTGGTCTGTCAAATCTGCTCAGAGGATATCCATTTTAAGCATCTACATTAAATAGCAGATCATGTTAATTAAAATTTACTATCAAAATATTTTCTAAAAAAGAATAAACTTTCAATATTCGAAGCATCAATAAATTGCAAAACATTTTGTGATATATCCCAAACAAATTTTAATTTTTTTATAAGTGAATTCATAAGTGACTATCATTGATATTGGTAGCATTCAAGAATCGGATTTCTGAAACTAGAAATTTAAGTTTTTTTTTCAGAAGTCTGTATTTTAATAACTTACATGCTTCTTAAGATGTTTTTGTTTTCTTTTACATATGTCCGCACCTCAACAACACTGGAAATCTATTCCGTCAGTTTAAATAAAATCTTAAATGTTATACTGGTTTAGTGGTTAAAAGTAATAATTAACATAAAACTAAAAATTCAACAGGGCTGTTTTTACTTCTTTGCACGAAGTAAAAAGGAAGTATTGTAATCGCGAAAAGATTCAGACAGCATATTTCAACGAAAATATCCATTTTGACCGCTATCGAATGCAATTTAACGATGTTTTTGCATGACATCTGTACGTAAAGACAGAATAAAAGACTCTTTTCCTCCAAAAAAAATATAAAATCGCTTTCAAATGAATTATAAAGAGAATTTTTCGTGGCGTCTGTACGTACTCGCATAACTCAAAAACGAGTAGCCTCAGAACGTTGAAATTTTGCATGTAGGATTTTGTATATGGATTTTGTGTATAGGACATTTAGATGTGCACCTCGTATTTTGGTTACACCGAAATACGAGCACCAAACGTATATTATTATATATTTATATATCTACTTTGTTACCCGGCTCAGTGATCTCAATTTCTTTACTCTTATATGTTTGTAAATTGTGCATTTTTTGCTTTAAAAATGATTGAATTATCTTATCTTCCGGTTAAGGTTTTTATGCCTTTAGTAAATCTGAAAGCAATATTTGTACGATTATCAACAATTTAAAAGCTGTTTAAGTGCGGTTAAGCCTTAAGTTTTAAATAACATGGCGGACATATTTGTTTACATTGGAAACAGCAGAATAGTAGATTTGTTGCCAATCTAGAGAGATTAAGCTTCGCAACAACAAAGATAACGCCTTCTTTTATTATTGCGAATTAAATCATGTTTAATCCATTCTGGAATTTATTCGAGGAAATAAGTGTTTAAGATTTACTTCGTAATTTTATTATAGATATTTTGATGCAGATAATTTCGTAATTTTTTAATATAGATATTATGTATTTTTGCCTTGTCGGGAAGTGAGAACTGAATTAACTGAATGAGATATACTGAATCATCTGTGAGAAACTGTTTCTTTTTGTTGCTGTTGTTCTTTGCTTAATTTCTTTTATACATCGTTTTAGATTTGTTATAGTATTTGAATAGATCATGTGGCAACGATTAGATAATTCTTCAAATGATATAAATTTATATGGATTCTGATTTGTAATATGAACAAAATGTTCTATTAAGTGAGGCTAGCTCCAGAGTACCGCTGTGGTAAACAAACATAGTGAATTTTAAAGAGTGTATTTATTCTATAGTGGTTTATGCGCTATCGGCGAGGTAGATCTAATTCAATCCAATAAGTTTAAATGAAATGCAAGAAAAAATGAGTATAATTTAATATTCCGTACAAGGAAGTCATGTGGTGTACACATCAGATTTTTTAAAATATATATATACCTTTTATTCCTTTTACGTGATTTGAAAAAAGAATTCAAAGGCAACAATCCGAAAATTTGTGATTACGGTATATCACCTTGAAAGTTTACCATCAAAATTTCAAAAAGTTAATTTTTTTAGAAACAATTTAAAAATGCTGTAATTAAAATTTTAAAAATTACAACGATGCATGTTTGGCAAAGTTTAAGATTTTTGTATTTTTTAAATTTTCATTTAAAATTATTTCAATTCAAAAAAAAAATCATTTAAAATCTCACATTGCCTTCAGTCTAAAGCCAGAAACAATTTGATGTTAAGCAATTACAATTATAATCTGTTTATAATCAGGAATTCAAGGCTATTTCCTCTTTTTTCCAATCCGTGATTCATTACTATGGCAATGACTGTGCAGAAGAAAAGACAAATCCTCTAACTTGTTAAAATTCCATAACTTTCTTTGCGCGGTGATGATGACATACGTTACTATCGTAAAGAGTGCAGGGCCCGCTACGATTTTGAAGTGCCTGTTTTAAAGTAATAGACTAGTCTTGTAGTTTAAGAATGAATACCTCAAGCATTTAAGAAACAAAACGTAAAATCATATGTTTAAAACAAGTTGTTAAAATGGCAGTGCCTAAGTCTAGGGACAAAATTGTGATATAATATTATTCATCGTAAATTAAAATCACGAGGAGGTTTGAGCATTTATTTAATACAGAAAAAAAGACTTAATTTTTTAAGACTTAGCTATGCATTTATTTCACTTGCTTTTAAGGTTTACAACAAATATTTCCCTCAAGTGGCAATAAATTTTATTTTACCAAGACATGAAATTGCTTGTTGAAAACTGAAAATAAACCTCTGAAGACTTTAATGAGTTGTAAATGGAAATTTTTCCATTACATTACAATAACATACTAATTCAGAAGTCAAACAACAAAAATCAGCGTTATATTTACAAAATTTTCACAGGACTAGTTTCGATGGTTTTACCGAACCATCATCTTCAGCTGCAAAACCGCAAATTCTGTTCATTGCTGTTCGGAAACTACTTACGTTAAAAATATTTTAGGAAGCTTTTAAACAATATTTGTGGATTGTTATGTTATGTTTTGATATTTATGGTTTTGTGTTTTACTAACAACTACCTTTATGTTCATTTATTTCTTACATGTCATGCCTTGTCACGTACTCAGACCATAGGGTTCTGGAAATTATACAGCAAGCGGCGTAGGTCTAGCATGCAGTCTTAACTCGTGGCTCAGTAGAACTCTCGCCGTTCGTTGCATTGCCGTTTGTTGTAAGAAACTACCAATAGACCTGAAGGTTAGAACCGCCAACGTTAGTTGAGTTCTGTAGGTGTTAGAAAGCTTAGCTGAATTTTCCGTCAGTTCGTAGCAATACTGAATAGGTTCTAGGAATTACAGTCTCGTCAGACTGTAATTTAGCAGCCAGTCCTTGTAGCTGATACTTGACGAGAAGTGGCATTATTTATTGTGTTACGACTTCTAGTTGTACTACCACATAGTATTTGAATCTGCTCAGAGGAAGTGGTGACTTCGTGAAGATTTTCTAAGGAAAACTGGCTTGTACTCGTGTTACACATGTGAAAAGAGTGAAAGCCAGCTATGCAGCTAACCCATTTGTCTGGTTCGAACCAGTGACGATCTACCAGTGGTCAGCAGTCTTTAACTGCTCGGCCACTGGTGGGTTTCCATTGTCAAAACAGTTAGCTTCTTAAAGTCAGAAGTTAAGTTTGATAATAAACAGTTTTAGTAAGTTCAAAACCTTAGAAACTACGTTTTGTTACGCCATCCTGCATTTAGCAAAACCGATCGTTTATTGCTAAACGATTTGGCAGTGTTGCCGAGACCTTTAACTCATGTTCTACAAAGCATAGTTAAAAGAAATTCTTTAGATGTTTTTCGTTCAGTGTTACACACAATTTTAAATTTATTCTCTAAAGTATATTTGCATTGTTTTTAAAAAATAAGTGATTTAAAAAACAATAAATACATTTATTATCCCAGACGTTTTAAATCTTTTTAATAATACATATAAATTACGTAAAAATATATTTTAAAATGTATTTAAGTTATGTAAAATATTTTAATGTAGTTATATTACGTAAAATACATTTAATTTACGATATACTATGTGACAAATTCAAAATTGTGCCTTTCAAAAATACTCCAAAGTGAATAACGATTGATTAAAACTCCAAGTTGTTTGATAAAACACACTCATTACACCGTAAGCACATCGAAACTCAGTATGTACGTCTTTAAATATCATAGAAAGATGTTTTTCTGTTATCTCAGAAACAAAGCATAAGGTATTAAACGAAAACAGAACAGAAATAATTAGCAATATTTTACTGTTGCCAGAACCTAATTACTAAAAATCGTACAGTTACAAATACGTCGAAAACGAAATTCAGCACGCATCATTCAAAGGTAACAATAAAAGTAAAAATAAAATATAAACAAAATAATAGCTTACGTTTGCAACTATTTGAAAGATACAATTTTTTACACTAAGCTTAGATGTTTATGTAAATATACATTGCAATTAGAATTTTAGTCAGCTATGCTTGATTACAAGAGATATCCATTTTATATTTCAAAGAGTTTATGTGACTTATTATCTACTTTATTTTTAAATATTGTATAGTATCTGAAACTAGTAAAGATTAGTTCGGATTTTTCCTAGTTTAAAAAATTTTACAACAAATTTGTACGTATTTTCTGCAATATTAGAGAAAGAATTTAAACTTAAGTATAAAATAGCTTTCTCTTCTTAAATTTTTTAAACACAGATCTTCCACAGAATTAAATATACGAATTTTTACTTACATACTTCATATATGTTTGACTAAAATAAAGCAAAGAAAATAAATTTTATTCATATAAATCTGAACCCGCAGTTTGAACGAGCATGCTACCATTCAGTAAAGCATTCAGTAAAGCGTTATATAACTTTTAAATTTAATATGATTAACAAACCAAGCGCCAATCATAAGATATCTAACGAGAAATGTTAACTTCTGAACATCCTGGCATTTTATGAGAAATGTTTCAACAGTTACTATTTAAACCAACTTTTAAACATGTATAAGCATTTTATCCTTCTTCAAAAACTTAGTTTTGTGGACAAACAGTTTTAGTTATTCCATCTTAATTCTCTATGCTTATTTAATTATGAACAAATGTCGCAGAGAGGAAAGAAAATAATACTTAATAAAAAATTATCTGAAAAAGAATGCCTATTAAATTTTAATCACTTGTTAAAACTTCTTTCGGCAAGTTAATGATTGCCCCGGGAAATCTTTTTAAACATTTAATTAATTTTCAAGATCAGTTTGAGCAAAATATAGAGAGGACAAATATTGATTTATTAATATAAATAGTCGAGAACATTCAGCAAATCACTTGCCTAGCGGCATAAAGATTTTACTTCAATGGATAAGTGAATACTTGAGACGCAAATAAAAGAGGAATTATTTGATTTCAGAAAAACAAAAGCTGAAAATAAAGATAGCTATCAAACGAAATTTAATTCTAGTTTTCACTGTCAAAGAAACATGACACATAGAATTTATCTAAGAAAATGTTTGGCGGAATTACAAGGAAAGAATCTTTCTTTTAAAATGAATTCTTCCATTCTCGTTATTTAACTCGTTTAAACGTTCAGTACAATTTAAATACAGGTAATCAAGTACTGAAAAGGCCAGTTTGTGTTTAAGACATATTTCTATTTGTAATGTCTTTTCAAATCTAATTTTGAGTAAGGCTCTTTTATCTTTTCAAGCAGAATAGGAACATGTATAAGAAACTTTATTAGATATGTATTTTACAATGGCTCACATTTGTTTTTGGACACTAAGTATTAGTAAAATGACTATTTTTATTTTACATATACTATCGATCATCTCTTTTATTGCTTTACAAAAAAGCTATTCAAAACATTTTTAATAAAAAGTAATTTACGGTGTTCTCTAGTATATAAGCCACACTTATAATTCACAAAAAGATGGAAATCAGGGATTCACCTTATACACGCGAAAGATTAAAACTAGATACTTACAAACATGAGGCAAAGCAGCAGCGCGTATTTAATGTTTGAGTATAAAATCTATTGATTCTTATGATTGATCAGCATAAAATAGACATCATGCTCATTAACGAGACAAATCTCCGTCCCTGTGACAGATTTAAAATTCAAGGTTATTATATTATCAGAGAAGATGACAACACAACAGAGACGGCGGTAAGGCAATCAATTATCAAAAGCCATATCAAGCATACGAAATTCAACCTCAGCCCATCCAGTTCCATTGAAAACGCTGCAGCTTTAGTCTACAGTGGATTTAGTGAACCATATCATTTTATTATTTAGTCTACAATCCCCCTTCAAGTATTCTAAATTCTACACATCTAGATAGACTCCACCTCTTCAAATTACCCAACCGTAATTATCTGGGACTGAAACACAAAGCATAATGCGTGGAGTTGCAGAGTTACTAATAGAAACGGAGATATTTTAAATTATTATATTATCAACAACGAAGTACGACTTATTGCACTTAATCAACCACACATTGCACCCATGAGCGAATAGGACACATATTAGACATAGTCTAACTGAAAAATTTACCAAAATATCCCATGAATCATTAATGAATTAACCTTGGACATCTCCCCGTAATTTTCGATTTCTATGGATTCTACCCTCCACTCCCTAAAGTCTGCACAAAAATCAACTGGGAACTTTATACAAACCAACTTACTAATATCACGAGTGGTGCTACTTTTCAACATAGCTGTGATATTGAAGATGAAATTACGGAACTCAGCTGTAGAATGCAATGTGCCATTAAAAATTTCACTTGTTGCTGCAAAAAGAAAATTTCGCATGGTCTCCCAGATAACATCAAAGCGCTTATGGAAGAAATAAATAGATGTTGAAAAATCACTTGTAACTCCAGTGAGAAAAGACACATTAATTACCTAAATCGTAAAATTAAAGATGAAATCTCAAACCATCGCTCCAGTATTTGGGATAATTTATTTAAAAATATTGATCTGCTACCAAACACAGTGTGGAGAATTGCTAAGCCCCTGAGAACCCATCATCCAATCAACTACAGCCGATAAGTCACATAGGGCAGATGTACCACTCAGAGGAAGAGATTGCTGACGTCCATGCAGAAGAATTAGGAAAAGTTTTTAAAAAGCATGTAGAAGACAATTCAGAGCACGAAGCAGGTGTTAATCATTCAGTCACCAATATTCTCAACAGAAACACCACATATTTTATTTCCCTCACATCTCCTAATGAAGTTAACACCTTAATTAAAATTTTTAAAAAACGTAAAGCTGAAGGATATGACATCATTTCAAACGAAACATTTCAAGCCTTACCTCATAGATGCATTGTTCTCATTACTAACATATTTAATGCCTGCATTCGTCTCTTACTTCCCATCTTAATGGAAGCACTCCATTATCATCAACATTCTTAAGCCAGGAAAAAATCCAAAGTCAGTTAAAAACTACAGACCAATTAGCCTATTACTGGCTTTAGAGAAAGTTTCTGAAAGAGTTCTTAACGTTTGCCTAACAAATCATCTGGAAAGACTTGACCTAACTGACAAAAGACAGTTCGGCTTCAGGAAAGGGCTTCAGGTTTAATATCCATCAAATATTAAACCTATTTGAATTTATTGCCTAGGAATTTTGTAAAAAGAATGGAGTAGCCGCATGTTACCCCGATTATGAGAAAGCCTTCGATCGAGTGTGGCATGCCGGCTTATGTTATGTAATTTTATGTAATTTTCTCTTACCCAACGGTTTTATTAAACTCATTCATTCCTACCTCAATCGTCATACGTTTCAAGTAAGATGCGGAGACGCTCTTTCTTCAAGAAAAGCTATCTACAGCAGCAAGGTTCCTAAAGGCTCGGTTTTAGGCCCAAAAGTTTTCTACATATTTATTAATGGCATGCCTCTTCCCTTTTATTCGAACATATTAAAGTATGCGGATGATATGGTAATACTGACAAGTTCAAGAATCCCTCAAAATGCCCTCGATAAGTTGCAACTGCAAGTTAATATCACCCAAAAATGGTGTCAAGGTTGGAAAATAAATTTAAATTCTTCAAAATGCTGTGTTGTCCTATATTGCATATACAGGAAATATTATCAAGTTGACTTCAACATCAGAATTAGTAACTCTCTAGTCCCTATGGTTGACTCGTACAAGTACTTAGGAGTCTATGTTTTGTTTTTTTTCCTTTGAGAACATACAGACTCCCCGTGCACCACATATGTACAACACGGGGCTTACAGAAGTAAGTTAACTAGAACATTAAAGGTTACATGTATAAATAAACATTAAAAATTACATGCATAAATAAAGCGAACAAAAGCAGAGAACAGCAGTCTGGACTTCACGAAAACAGATAAGTTCACTGGCCAAGTCACTCCGAACATTTTCAAATCGTTCTGTAAGCATAATCTAGGGCCATCAAATGTAGGGCACGAGAAAATCAAATGTTCCACATCCTGCGGAACTCTTTTTGAACATTCACATAAATTGTTTGATCGTAGATTAAAACGAAACAGATAACTTGCAAATTTACCGTGACCAGATAAAAACTGAGACACTTTAAAATTTAACGAGAGGAAAGACTCAGAATTCAGTCTATGGTAAATAGAAGGAAGGAACTTTTTGGTGACTTCAGCATTACAAGATGAAATGTATTCATCATTCCACATAGCTAAAAGCTTTTTATAATGAAAGGACTTCCAATAACTCTTTGGAATGCTAATGTTGATATCAATGGGTAAATTTAAGGCATCTTTAGCTAAGAAATCAGCTCTTTCATTTCCGTAGAAACCATGATGAGCACGCACATAAGCAGAGCAGATATCAATACCTCTAATCTAAGTGAACTAACAGTTACTAGCGTTTCGATAACTAATTTATCGCAGCTGGTAATACTGTTCAAAAGTTGAAGAGAAGAAAGAGAATCAGAACAAATAAGGTACTTTGAGGATGTTGTCCCATGATCCTGGATCCATTTGACGGCAAGATAAATGCACAGAAGTTCTGCTTGAAAAACTGTACATTCATTCCGTATACGGTGTCTAAGAAAACAAATCTCGGAATGGCCTTCAAAAAGAACAAATGCAAGGCCAACTTGTTGTTCACCTTGCTGCCATCTGTAAAGAAAACCATATGAAAACTTATTTCAGCAGTCTCTTTATAATCGCAGAAATTTATGGGTTCTAAAGAAGCGGGATGAGGAAGATCAGTGAAGGGGACAATTCCATTAATACAGTCTTCCGAAGCATGAGTTGCCAATGACTCAAAAATATTATTCTTATATGAAATTTTAAAATCAATAGGCGGAACTCCTACAAGAACAAAAGTAGCCTCATAGCTTAAGGTTCTAGAACCACTAATAATACGAAGAAGAATTCTCCGTTGAATCTTTCTTAAATTTCTTTTGTTAACCTTCTTGGCAAGAACATGTCCCCAAGCACGACAGCCGTATGAAATGAAAGGTACAATACACTGCTTATACATGAGTTTCTTAACATCGTAGCTTACTCCAAAAGTATTTTTGGCAATTCGGTGAAAGCCATTAATAATTTTTTCACATTTAGCAGAAAGGAATTCAATGTGCTTTTTCCATGTTAATTTTTGGTCAAGAATGACACCAAGATATTTAACATTTTCTACAAATTCCAACGGAGAATTATCCAGCATCAAAGAAGCAATATTTTGTTCATCAAACGTACTGGGAACAAGCATAGCTTTACTTTTGGAAGGATTGAAAGTGAGTTTATGAGAAATCGCCCAACTGGAGACAAAATCTAGAACTTCTTGTGCTCTCAAAAGAATGTTATTCAAAATCCTTCCTTGGAAAATTAATAGTAAGTCGTCTGCAAACGCAATTTTTAAACAACCGTCGAGATGACTTAAAAGATCATTTATGATTATGTTCCAAAGAGTAGGTCCGGATACAGAGCCTTGAGGACAGCCTTTTTCTAGAGAATAAACCTTAGCTTCGTTCCCAAGCTGAAGCTCAGCAGTCTTCTCGTTCAAGAAGCTTTTAAGAAGGTTATAGATATTATGTGGTATACCAGCATCTTTTATAATTTTTAAGATAGATGGCCACCAAGCATTATCAAAAGCTCCTTTGAAATCCAGGAAAATAAGGAGTGTAGTATACTTCATTTTCTTTGCACACTGCAAGATATTACAAAGGCGAATAATGGCGTCTTCAGCGGACCTCCGAGGAGTAAATCCGAACTGAGAATCATTTTAAAAGCATTTTTGTCTCGAATACCAATTTATTCTGTTAATGAAGAGAGTTTCAAGACATTTTCCCAAAGTAGGCAAAAGACTAATGCATCTAATATTATCAAGATAAGGGGTTCTTGTATCTAACATTTTAGGAATCAAAACAAACCGAGCTCTCTTCCATAGTGCTGGAAACACTGCCAATTGTAAACAAAGGTTGAAAAGTCTGTGAAAAAATGTGCTATCCACGGCATGAAAGTGCTGTACCATTTCATTAGAAAGAGAGTCAAGCCCAGGTGATTTGTTCTTCTTGAGATTTTTAATAACACTGTTAACTTCTGAAGTAGAGAATGGACAGTCCATAAAAGAAATATAAGGTCCATCAGACTCAGTGCGCATAGTTCTATGAGAATTTCTATCATCACGCGCATTATCTCTTGGGAAATTCTTTGTCATTATAGCAACAATTGTATCACTCAAACTCGAAGTAACACTGCCATCCGGGATTTTAATTCCCGAAATCTCAATCCTTTTCGCAAAATTGGTCTTAACCCTATACTTATATATAGATTTCCAGACATTGTGAACAGTAATAGTTGAGAGAAAATTTCTCCACGACTCAAGCTTAGCATTAGCTAATTTAGCCTTGTACTTATGCCGCAATTCAAAATATTTAATTTTATAAATATTTTTAAGAAGACAGTTTCTTTCTCTCTGGAATCTACGCCTTAGCAGCATTTACATGCTTTCTATAACAATCAATTTCCTTAGACCACCAAGGTACCCCATTCTTCTTACTTTTCTTCATCGGAATTGAAAGTAAACACAATTAAAAACAACGGTAGAAAGTCTCTTTACAACATTTTCTAATGCAATACAATCAGAGCAACTGTTAAGAAGGATATTCAAGTTACACAATTCTCTCTTACAAAGTTCAGTAAATAAAAACCAGTTCGCTCTTTTTAAATTAAAAGTACACAAATTAGAAGATATAATCGGACGGCATAAAACGAGTTCAAAGATAATTGTTTTATGGTCAGAAAGAGAATCTTCCTCAGAGATATCCCAACCTTGAACGTATGGCAGCAGTCCTAAGCTACAAAGCGTAAGGTCAATATAACTCGAGCCTTGCGTGGAACAGAAAGTAGGTCCGCGATTTTCATTAAGTAGAAACAAATGATTCGCACTGTAACAGCTTTAAATAATATTAAAATCTTGTAGTTTAAATAATTTAAATAGATGAACATTAAGGTATTTGTGAATGGCAATATTTGAAACCAGACTCGAGTGCCTCGTGTGGCTCTCGCACGAAAAATGTAATTTATTTTTAAATGATAGAATATGTTTTCTCTTTTTGTTTGTATGTCGCCATTTTTTGAGTGTTAAATAAAAGTTATTGCTGTGTTCCATCATTGGAGTTGCTTCATATCACCAAAGAAGCATCACAGTCTTAATTATTTTGGAGGCACCGACCGAGATCGAATAATCGTGCGTATTTTTATTTCATTAGTTCATCACGGAACATAATATTAGTGTTACCAGATTATTACTTCCTGTTAATATTGAATTGCTTTATTTTATTAGTTCATCAGTGAACGTAATATTAGTGATATCAGGTTATTATTTCTGTTGATATTGAATTGCCTTATTTTATTAGTTCATCACTGAACATAATATTAGTGATACCAGATTATTACTTCCAGTTCATAAAGAATTGTCTTATTTTATTACCGTATTTGATATTATATTTAATATTCATTTTAGTTGTCCATACGGTAGATATATATATTGCTCTATGTTATTATTCTTATTTTAATCACAATTAATGTGGAAGAGAGAATGAACTTCATATAATTTAAATATTTCATTTTTGAGCTATTTTGAGGAAATATAAGGAACACAGTGTTCGTTAATTTTAAACATAGAAAAATGTCTTACTTAGGAAGAGCTCGTAAGGAAGATTTGCAAAATCTCGCAGCTGAACTGGGAGTTCATGTGACTGCAGATTTGAAAATAGTTGATTTAAAACAGAAAATTGTTGAAAGTAGAGATTATGATGAAGTCTTCGTCAAAGGAGTCTTAGACACAATAATAGAAGAACGGAAAGAGAGGGAGGAAAGAGAAGAACGTAGGAGACAAGAAGAAGCAGAAGAGCGGAGAAGGAACGAACAGTATGAATTAGAGAGATTAAGACTTGAAGCAGAGACAAAGTCTCAAAATACCGGACAGATCCGGCCGAAAACGGAGCTGCGTCACCTTATGCAGAAATTCGATGACAAGAAAGGAGATATCAGTCTATATTTGCTATTGTTTGAAAGGCAAGCAGAATGGGCTAAAATTGATAAAGAAGAATTTGTATCTCATTTACTAGGACTACTTCCTTACGAAGTAACCCAGTTAATAGCTAAAGAACCCTCCGATAAAGCTAAAGACTATGAACACGTGAAAAATTTATTGTTAAGACGGTTTAAACTAAGCCCGGAAAAGTTTAGGCAGAAATTTATGAAACATCAAAAAAGTACCGAATCCACATGGGTGGATTTCAATTATGAAATAGAAAATTATTGCAAAGAATGGGTGACTGGTCTAGGAGTTAAGACTTTTGATCAGTTGCTAGATTTGATGGTGCTTGACCAACTTAAACGTAGAGTTCCTCCTGAAATTCGAGATCATTTTCTTGATGAATGGGTAGAGATGATTTCATCTAAAAAATTAGCTGAAAAACGTGATGCCTATGAAAACGTTTGCGGAAACTTTCAAAAAAGGCCTGTAGTGGATCGGCAGAAAGAAAGATACAATGCACTAACTCAAGGTAAATTGAGTTCAGATAATAAAAATAAAACTGAAAAAAAATTGTCATCAGGATTTAATTCGCAAAGCTGGTTTCATAGACCTAGAAGTCCACGTCCAGATGATAAATATGAAAAACGAAAAACGCCACAATGCTATCAGTGTGGGTCCTATCAACATTTAAGACCCCAATGTCCAAAACTTGAGAATAGTACTGAATCTCCGGCTAATCTTAACAGAATTAGTGCAAAACCAGAGGATAAATTTCTATTACCTTATACTAGTATGGGTTACGTAAATGGTCATAAAATTCCTATATTAAGGGATTCAGGTGCTAGTATTGATATAGTTTGTCGCAAATACATCACACCGGAAATGCTTACAGGTGAATATGTGTGGGTGCAACAGCCATTAGATTTAAATCCAACCTGTTTACCATTGGCTGAGATCGAACTAAATTGCGATCTTGGGCGAGTAATAACTAAGGCTGCCATTATTAGAAATGAACTCGACAAAGGAAGGTATTTATTAGACAATCGAACTTTTGCACTATTGAATAAACAAAGAAAGGAACCTGATAATCATCCTTCCCAGGTTAATGCCGTCTCTACTAGAGTTCAAAGGAAAAGAAAAACAGCTGAAGAGAAGATCTTGGAACCGATGAAAGAAGAAAATAAAGCATCCAGAGATATCTTTGAAGAAGTTAAATCACCGGAATTAAACGTGGAAGATTTTCACGAAAATTTGAAAAACGATAAAGAAATTATTATTGAGAATCATTTTGCAATGCAACGTTATCATCATCTTTCAGCTTTCGATTTAATATCAAAACCGCTACTAATAGACGAAGAAAACAATTGTCGAAAGCAAATGAAAATTGAATATTATCCGAAAGGCACAAATGAACTGAGGAAAGGCTTTGTAGTGAATTATAGCCGAGGAACTGATCCAACATGGAAGAGATCTAGGCACCGTCAAGAAAAAAAAAGGAAGACTAATTTGAACTGTCCAATTTCTTCCTATTTAAATGTGGTGTAAAAGTATTGTTTAAAACTTAAAAATTTTTTGGCCTGAAATTTAGAAATTTATAAGAGAAATAACCTTTTCTCTTTAAGCAATCGAGCAGCCGAGCTTATAAACTTTCGAAATTTACAGAACTTTTCCCTTCGGTAAAAGTCTCTCAGTTGGGGGAGAGGTTGTAATAGCTTTAAATAATATTAAAATCTTGTAGTTTAAATAATTTAAATATATGAACATTAAGGTATTTGTGAATGGCAATATTTGAAACCAGACTCGAGTGCCTCGTGCGGCTCTCGCACGAAGAATGTAATTTATTTTTAAATGATAGAATATATTTTCTCTTTTTGTTTGTATGTCGCCATTTTTTTGAGTGTTAAATAAAAGTTATTGCTGTGTTCCATCATTGGAGTTGCTTCATATCACCAAAGAAGCATCACAGCACTAATAAAATCACTAAGTTTCGTTCCTCTAGCATCAGTAATAGGACTATGCCAAATCGCTGATTGGCTATTCGAATCCATACCACATAAAAAATTGCATGGTTTCTTCATCGTTAAAATTTGTGAAATTTTTAATAGTCTATGTTGACAGATCTTTAACTTTCAAAGAACACATAAGCTACGTGACAAATAAAGCTAATGCCGCCTATATAGCATTCTATTCATTATCGGGAAGAAAATCCAAGTTACATCACCTCACTAAAAGAACTCTCTACATTACCTTAATCCGGGGAATAATCATATACGCAGTTCCTGTCTGGGCTACAGCCAATAAAACTGATATACAGAAAATTAACGTCCATCAAAATAAAATCTTAAGAAGTATTGCGAACGCTCCATGGTTCATCCGCAACTCCCAAATTCATAAAGACCTTGATATTAATCCAACTCATGATCAAATACTTATTAGTGCCCATAATTTCTTTGAGAAAATGAAAACTCAGCATGTGAAGCAATTAGGAATTTAACCGATTATGATCCTACAAAAGAGCATGTCGTAAATAGACCGCGAACTATCCATCAACATGCGTTAAGGTGGTAATGTAAATTTGTATGTATTTTTAATATTTTCAAGAATCGGGCTTACTTAATCAAGAATTGTGTATAAGTGTTATGTTACCTTGCAAAGATTGGACTTTGATTTACTGACAAAGCTGATGGGCTTAGTTCTGTACATATTTATTATTACTATTTTCCAACTTTAATTTTCAATTACTTACAAAGGAAGGACTTTGTTTATTCTTGCAAAGCTTTAGGTCTTTATTATATTCTTAATGTACGTGTAAAAAGTAGTTCGCGGATGCTCCTTCAACTGCATAAATTATATCATCATCTCCTCATTGGCTCTCGCCCATCACGTGGTGCTAAATTCATTTACTGTATTGAAATCATTAGTTTACTGAATGCGTCTGAAAACTTCAATTACTGTGTTTTACATGACCTAAAACTTAATTATCACTTTAAAATTACAGTTATTTACAAGTTACAGGATAACAGGCTTTCAAATAACACAGCAAGTTCAGCAAGTATCCCAAATAAATCAGGATAGTAAACTAACAGCAATAATAATAAACGGGAATAATTAGGAACACAACAGCGCCTATAAATTTAATAATATAGAATGCTTGTACCATTCAAAATAAATTACATGAATTAACCGATTTCTTTCATAATAACGATATCGATATTGCCATGATTACCGAGACGTTTGCTAATCCTAATATCAGTCTCAAAATTATGACTTTTAAACGCTACCACTGCGATAGAATGAATCACCGAATGGGTTCACGATCTACGTAAAACACTCCCTACAATAATGTTTAATCCAACAAAGTAGAAACCAAGGGCAAGAATATGTTACTGTTTCAGTTTATTTCCCGTACTATGGGAATTTTTATTTTACATGTTTATGCAATCTGCCGCACTTCTCCTTTAGAGGAGAATATTTTGTTGTTGTTGTTGTTGTTACTAATCTCCATGTCTAGGAATATACTGGACGATGTCCACGAGTCCATTCACTTTTAGAAAATCGAAAACAAGCTTAGGAGACTTGTAAAGGTCCTCAAGAGACAACTCCAGACACTCAAGGATGGGGGAATATTTTAAAGGACCATTTCGTTCAATAACTTGCCTGTTATGTTAGCAGGCGACTTTAACGCGAAGAACAAAGAATGGTATTGTAAGGAACACAAACAGAAGTTTTGAAAATCTTTTAAACTTCATAAATAATTACCCTGCTTACTTTTTCTCACCTGAGGAGTACACTTATTTGCCTGATAACCTAAATAAGGGATCATCACCACTGCTTCTATTCCCATTTGATTGGAAGTTGTACATGACCTTAACTCTGACCATATGGCAGTTATCGCTACCCTGGGTACGATAAAGGACACTCAAACCCCAAATAAAAATTTCACTGATTGGAAGCTGTATAATCGTCTACTAAGTGAAAACGCACCACCATTCACATCGCTTAGATCAAAACTAGATATTAAACTAGGTATAAATCAGTTCACGAATAAAATTTAAAATGCGGTCAATTCTGCCACGAGAGAAATCACCGGGCATCATTATGCAGAAAAACTCACCCCTCATATAAAGGAGGGAATTAAGGAAAGAAACTAAGAAAAATTTGGCATAGGGCCTGGAGTAGTAGCACGAAAATGGCACTAAATAAAGAAATAAAACAACTTATCTTACATCACAGAAATGAAATGTGGGACGAAAAGATCATGAATGTTAACGAAGCAGACAATGCAGTCTCGTCATTTGTAAGAAATGTAAAAGGGAAGTCGGTAGTTCTACGTGCTAATAATAATTCCACTCACGAATAAAGAAAAGGCTAATATTCTAGCTGATCATTTTGAAAATCAATTCAAACTGAACGAAAGTCTTTGCGACTATGAATTTGCTTATAATGTTAGATATTGTATCAACGACTGTTTAATTCACGAGAAGACCTTGGTAGCATAATCGAACTTAACTCCTCACAAGAAATACTTGATGTAATTAGAAAACTTACGAAAAGTAAAGCCCCAGGGTACGATGGTATTACGAATGTGGCTTTTAAGGATCTACCCATGAACTACATCACAAGATATACTAGCATTACGCTTGCCTATCAAACATATATTTTCCGAGGCAGTGGAAAAAGGCAAGAATGATTATTTTTCCCAAGCCTGGAAAGGACACTTCAAAGCCGGAAGGCTTCCGACCAATTAGTCTTCTCCCTTTTTCAGAGAAAATTTTCGAAGGTATTATTTATAACAGAATGCAACAATACGTGGATAAACAACCGGAGGAACAATTTGGTTTCCTCGAAACATTACTTTCTACTAAACAGCTTGTCAGATTGGAAGAGTATGTTGGAAGTGCTTTGCACATTAGACAAAATGTGGCCTTACTCATGCTAGACGTGGCGTAAGTATTCGACGGCGTCTGGCATGGGGGCCTAATTCTTAAGTTCCCAAGTCTCAAGTTCTCAAAAAAAATTATTCTCCTCATACAGTCATTTACTAGACAGAAGTTTTCACGTTTCCATTGGCAATGATATTTTTGAAACTAAGAGAATTTATGCAGGTGTCCCCCAAAGGTCTATCCTTGGGCCTATATTATATCCTTGGGCCTATATATTTTTCGTAACAGACTTCCCAAAGATGGGTATGAATTATAACTATTTCATGGGTTGTTATGCCGATGATACGGCTCTTGCTGTGAAATCGGCTTGCCCGAATCTAGCGATCAGTAAACTACAGGATATCATTCCACAGATCGAATTCTGATGTTAAAAAGTGGAGTATCTGTATTAATGCGGATAAGTACAATCTATTCATTATTAGGAAGAGGCATTCCGCCGCTCTAATTACGGAGAAGCTCAAACTTTTTAATGTGGAAGTTTCTAGAGTAAGAAAAGCAATGTATTTAGGTGTCATAATAAACGAGAAATTCAACTGGAAAGATCATATAACTCATGTGAGAGGTATTATTCAAAATATATAGGTATTATTCAAAGACTATAGGTATTATTCAAAGTCTCGTACCTCTTATAAACTCAAGACCCAAACTTGATCTTAGAAGGAAAAGAAACCTCTACATCGCCGTAATCCGACCTATTTTTGCTTATGCTTCGCCCGCATAGGCAGCTACCAGGAACAGAGACATTGAAAAACTTTACAAATTACTCAGAACAAATTGCTATATATGTTCACAAATTCCCATTATCTGGTTTCTAACAAGACCATTCATCAAGACTTAAAGCTTGAAACTCTACTCGGTTATTTACATCGCATGAATGCAAACTTTTTCAAAAAAGCATTAAATTGCCGGTATTTAAAGAAACCTAAAATCTTTGATTATGCCCGAAGACTAAGAATCTGCCCGAAGACTAAGAATTGCGTCCGTTAAAGGCTCATCTCCCTCGGGACTCGAACTTTCCAATGTAAATTGTCCGGACCTTTTACTTTAAAGTAGCATTTGTACATTGTGTAAATAATTTCTCTACTTTATTTTCATATTATGTGTTATGCGATGCATTTGTGTACTATTTTCTTAATAAGGAATTCTTATGAGTTTTTATATTACTATGCTCTTGTTATGTTGTGTCTTTGTCTTTTCACATGACATCCACACTTTCTGTCATCAGTAAAGCTCTCCCTCACTGCTCCGTCACTTCTTGATTTGCTTGTGACTCTTGGTCACCTCTCGTCTCCCCACCGTAGTCCTCCCTATTGCTACGTCAGATATTTCTAATGTCATGTGCCCACTGGACGGCTTTTTATGAGCTGGAAACATCGCACTCCGTGCGATATGTCAGCAATAACTATTCGGATCGGATTATTCATTTCGACTGCTGCTGCCATAGATGAAAATTGTTTTTCTCCTGCTCATGCATCGCCAAAAATTACTTGCCTATTGCCATAAGAGTGCTATCCTCGACTTACCATCAATTGCTTAATTATGCCTTCAAATGCTTATTTACGGAGTTTACTCAAGTATTGATTCTCGTCTTCGGGCGTGATAAATTTTATTACATACACCTCTAGTTTTTTTAAAAAATTAATGGCCTCTGGTGTAATGATTAATTACTGATTAGAACTCTTAGCAGGTGTAGCCAGAAGCAAAGATATGATCCAAGATCCAAGAACGTTATTATTATTATTATTATTATTATTATTATTATTATTATTTTGCATTCGGCACAGCGAATAAGGACTTTGCGTGTGCTATTTACTTGATGTTACATTTTCCTTTATTGATTACAGTTTTACCTTTTATTAAATGTGTTTTGTACTTTTACCGCCAACGCTTATTACAAGAGTTGCCAGAGTGTGGTTTATTGCTCTTCAAACTCTGATCTCCCATAAAGAACCTTAAAGCAAAAATTCTATGCTTATATTAAATCTTAGCTTGAAATGCAACAATTTAATATGAACTCTATATTTTAACTGTATCTTTATCACTGCAAGTTCATCTTCCTCGACAATCGCCTGATTGAATTCACACCTACTACTGAAGTACAAAGTTAATGAATCTAGAGCATTCTAGTACTGTAAAGCTCATTTTTGAAATTTCTCATTGTTTTTAAAGTAATAATTTATTATTGCATGTTCATTTCATCTCATGGCTTTGTGAGCCGAACTCTTCGCTTTCGGGGGATTGTGAAATGAATCTACCTTTTGTATTTGAATCTACCTTTGTATTTGAATCTACCTTTGTGAATTGTATTTAGCAAAATTTATCAGCAGTTCCATATCTGAAGTGAACATATCAAGAGACAGTACAAATTAAACGACTGTTAAAAATTTAATAATGTATTGATAGTAAAAGTATTCCAAATATTCGAAAACTCTTTGATGTAAGACGCATAACTATCATTAATGAAATAAAATAATCAAAATTGCGTTGAACTGTTAAAAATGCACTAGACTAGCTAACCACAAGGAAATTCAGTTTTATTCTACAAAAAAACAAACCAGATCCAAACATTAGTATTGTAAAACTTTCAGCAGATTTAGAAGAAAAGTTTGCAATAAAAATTAATTCTAAAGCTTTTGAAAGAGCTTCTTTAGGGCACATGGGTACAATGGGTGATCAGCAAGAACGAAATTCTTCGTCAACACGAAATTAAGGAAAGTGCACCTCTCATACTGAATTCGAGAAACCAGTTGTCCATTGTTTTGATTTTAGAATAAGAAATTTAGTGTTTACCGAAGATAATATGGATTAGTATTAATATGTAAACGTTCTTCGATAAATCGTATGACGTATTTTCACTTAAGACAAAGAAGATTGTCTGCAAAACATTTCTACAAAGCCTGGGAGTGCCCAAATTATTATGTGAGTTACTGATTGACACATTTTGAATGAATTATTGTAATATAAGGAATTATGTATGTATTTCGATGATATTACGTTATGTATTTCAATTATATTTATTTTACAAAGAGCAAGAGAATAAAGTAATATATTAGCAGCAATTTCCAGCAAGAACATTGGTGTTAAGTCTTGAGAAGTGAGTCATTTAGGTTATGGTTTTGCTTTGACTATTAGCAGGGTGATTAAATAGCTGCCAAATAAGGAAACAAAATTAGAGCAGTGTTAACAATATGAAGTACAAATAGTAAATGCCGTAATTATGGTGTAATATTTAATTATTACTACAGTAATTATGGTGTATTATTTAATAATATTTAATTATTACTACAGTAACTGTAGAAACGTGTGGAGATATGTTAGAATGAGAAGAATCAGATTTTTTTTTAATATAAAGAAAAGATATTCATTTCGTTCTTAGTATTTCAAGATTTTGTTTGGATTGTTTAGTGACAGTCTTAAATCCAAAGAAGCTCGATATAAACTTTCCAAAAATAGCTCTCAAGCTTTGTCGAAAACATATTATTATTTCTTCGGGAATCAAATGAGTATTTTCTGTTATTTATTCGCATTCGAGTTTTTCTCGAATGCGAATTATAATATGCTTCTTATATTTTTGCAATGCCTGAAAGAAAAGTTTCAGTCCTTTGTTTTTCTTTCGTAAAAATGAAATATATCAAATACAAAAATATTTGAAATCATAAAATAAAGAAAACTGATGTAAAATCAAAACACCTTAAGCTTTGATAAAAAAAAGTAGAACACCCATAACTAACCGAAACGTAATGAACAGAGTTAGAATACTGCAGAACTAAATTGTTCAACAAATTACACTAAAGCTTCTAAATAAAAACTATTAACATTAATACATCTGCTATACCACTAACAGATCTCAGCCCACTTTCTTCAACATATCAATTCTTTAACAAAAAAGCGTTTTAATGAAATTCTTTCTTCGACACCACACAGACGATACTTGTTTTATAAATTCAATTAGACGTATAAAACGAATTCTAAATTCTTTCGGATACATAATACTAAAAGATTCTTAAACCTTCCGAATTTTAGAAATCTAATGCTTTACGTAAGAATAAGAACAATAAAAAATTATTTAATATCTAAAGTTTTTAATTAAACGAATTAATTGCAATTTGAGTTCAATGAAGAATGAATTTAAGAACACAATCTTTAAAAAAAATTGAGTATAATGAAGAACGAATTAAGAACACAATCTTTAAATTATGCTGCTATGTTTATTAAGAAGATACAAATGAAATTTAATAAATGAAGTGCTAAAACTTTAATCAAATTTGCACTTTAATCAAATAAGAGAAACACGCCAATATAAAATTTATAACCAGGCCAAAAAGCAATATTAGTTTGGTATCAACTACTGTCGTCAGAATGGAATAGTAGCTATGTATGGTAATCCCATGAGCCCAGTTTTGCTGATATTTACATGTACTGTTTTGAGGTCAATGTGTATAAAACTTTCTTTTAGACCTTCAAGACGCTACGTTGATGACTTGTTTACAATTTTTTATCCTAATAAGAGAGGTTTAACCGAAATTTTAACTACTATGAAATCGAATGATATATTTCACTTTTGAAACTAAATCTAATAATTCTTTATTTATTTTCCTTGAGATTCTAGCTATGTGCAATGAATCTGATTCCAGCACTACTTTTGTTTTTGTGTTTTGCTTCGTCATGCTAAGTCATGTTACCCTCCTAAGCAAAAAATCATCAGCATTTGTTTCTTTCCGTAACTCATATATTTGAAACAGTCCTGTCAGAGGAATTTCTCCCATAGTCATTGATAAAGCTTTTAAAAATTTTGGTTTTACCATCTAAAAAGATATTCAGGTTTTAGAAATTTCCATATTGACCTTGTCATTATTCCGACTCTTCTTTCGATCCGTTACAAAATCGCTCAGAGTCTTTTGAAGTTCTTATTTAACAACAAAATTCCTTGTTCAGTTCTTACTGATCTCATTCCTCCTTCATTTCATTCATTGTAATTGAGTAGACACCTGATTCTACCATTTACGCGGTGCAGCGTTTGTATACCATTGCAAGGCTTAGAATTGTTTCCAGAATTATGGAGAAAATTCTGTAGTTAGTTTCAAGAATTTTTGAAAAACCTTAATGTATCGGCTATTTGAAAATTCCGATCGATTTCACTATATGGCATGTTGAAATAGGGTGACACTCCTCGAAACGTTTTCATGATTCAGTTCATCTAAATATTTCGTTCCTAAGTTTAACAGCTAAAGAGCGAAAAGCATGAAAATTTCTTTAAACCGCCATCAAGGAACTTTTTGTAAAAAAATCTGATCTGTTCACCACATGACTTTCCTTGTACGGAATAACAATTACACGCATTTTTTTCTTGCATTTCGTTTAAACTTACTGGATTGAATTAAATCTACTTCGCCGACAGCGCACAAACCACAATAGAATAAATGCCTTCTTTAAAATTCACTCTATTTGTTTACCACAGCGACACTCTGGCGCTAGGTTCACTTAGCAGTGTTATATTTCTTTCATATTATAACTCAGAATGCACAAAATTTATATCATTTAAAGAATTATATAATTCTTGCCACATGTTCTATTCAAATACTATAATAAAGCTAGAACGATGTATAAAAGAAATTAAGCAAACAAAACAAAAAAGAAACAGTTTTTCACAGACGATTGAGTATTTATCATTCAATTAATTCAGTTTTCACTTCGCGACAAGGCAAAAATACATAAAAACTCAAAATATCTGTATTAAAAATTACGAAGTAAATCTTAAACACTTATTTCCTCGAAAAAATTCCAGAAAGGATTAAGCATGATTTAATTCGCAATAATAAATGAAGGCGTTATTTTTGTTGTTGCGAAGCTACGTTTCTCTAGATTGGCAACAAATCCACTACTCTGCTGTTTAAAATGTAAACAAGCAATGGCCGCCATAAAAAAAATTATTAGGCTTAGCGGCACTTAAACAACTTTAAACTTGTTGATAATTCTAAAAATATTAAGGCATAAAAACTAACTAAAGGCATAAAACCTTAACCGAAAGATAAGAACAACATAATTCAATCATTTTTAAAGCAAAAAATGTACAATTTAAAAACATATAAGAGTATAGAAACTGAGATCACTGAGTCGGGTAACAGACTGGATATATATATAAATATATTTACATACGTTTGGTGCGGCCGATTGCAACCAAAATACGAGGTGCACATCTACGTGTTATAGTAGTTCTATATGTAAAATTTCAACATTCTGAGGCTACTCGTTTTTGAGTTATGCGAGATACGTACGTACATACGTTCGTACAGACACCACGAAAAATTCTCTTCAGAACTCATTTTAAAGCAGTTTTATAATTTTTTGGAGGAAAAGAGTCTTTTATTCTGCCCTTACGTACAGATATCACGCAAAAACATCGTTAAATTACATTCGAAAGCGGTCAAAATAGATATTTTCTTTGAAATATGCTGCCTAAAACTTTTCCCGATTACAATTACTTCCTTTTTACTTCGTACACGGAAGTAAAAAAGCGTATGTGCCTTAATCATCGATCTGTCATGCAGTATTTGATACCCAATGATTAATTTCTGCTCGCTAAAGGGAAATCTCAGTTGAAAGTATCTCTTCCTCACTTTGAGAAAGTCAGAAATTCTAGAAAATGCAATGTCAGGATAAACGAATGTTTCCAAAGTTAGCTTGTACACGATATTCGGAAGCACTAAATTCATGCAGTATTCGGAAGCACTAAATTCATGCAGTATTCGGAAGCACTAAATTCATGCGTTCTTGCGGTTTTCGGAAAAGTTGTAAGGATCTTAAGTTTTACTAACGTTTATTTTATTTTAAATCTTTACTATCACTTCTTATTTTCTACTTCCGGCCAGAATTATAAGCGTGAAGGTATTTATGCAAAGTTTGTCTGGCGAACGCCAAGTATTTAAGTTGTGGCCTTTTGCCAAGCGAGAAAGAGGAAGCAGTGAGTCGAAGCGGGCCGCTTACCTTAGAAGTTACGCAGTTGCTTGTTGCCTTCCAGGCCAGAGGTTTTAATCCTCTTGATAAATTTAAACGTATTGTAGTGTTCACAGTTCTCTGTACTACATACGCTTCCTATTATTATAAGGCCAATCTTCCACATTTATTATTCTAAAGTTAAATTAGAGTTTAGTTTTATTTTTATACTTTTACGTTAGACCCCAAGTAGCGGGTCAGTGTATTCCGAAGTACGGAAGTTATTGTATATAGAGAAAAATAAAGGGTTTTGTATACCCTTCGTCTATATCCTGTCTACCTACCACAATTAGTGAACATAGCTTTAGTAAGCTCTCTGTTCCGAGTCAGGTCCTTGTATGTTCCCGAAGAAGGTAAGAAGGACAAGAAGAACCTGATAAAGTAAACCTAAAGAAATTAAGTGTATAATAGTGGTGTTCGGACTATGTACCTATTCGGAGCTAGCTTTAAATGCTAACAATTCGCGTGAAGAGAGCACGCTTGGGCAGATAAATAAATTTCTTACATTCTGCAGCATTTTGCTGCTCTAGAAATTTCCAGAAAAGTACTCGTACAGCCCTTTTCAGTATGACAGAGCACAATCAGTAGTTATCTCTTCAAGCAACTTTGGAAGTTAAACACAAAGCAATGCATAGTGCATCTAAAGCGCAAAGCTTGCACGAAGATCTCTTAAAATTCCGGAGTTTACTCTTAACAGGAAATTTGAGAACTTATGCTGCCTGCGGTCTTATATGAATTTCTCCCGGCCATAGGGAATTTTCCACTATCTCCTATTTCTCGAAATTACTGTAAAGCATATACGTTTAAAGCTGCATATAAGGGCCGGATACGGTTGTAGGGATCAATTGCAGTTATTCATATGCAGTACCAATTACAGTTAGATAGTGACTGGACCAAAATGTTGCCAAATGATCACAAAGTTTGGCGACTTGTGGCGATGTTTCGCGAAAACCATCGCCAGCTTGGCCATGTTTTGCCAATTTAGCGAGAGAACCATTTGCCTGAATGTTAAATAGACTAGCGACTGTAACCTTAATTTTCCGGCAGAACTTTCCTTTTTTCAAGCATTTCATGTTACATGAAATAAAAGATACTACAATTTCAATAAAATTATTTACATATGTGCAAAACTCATAACAATATCATCTATAATATCTGCAGGGTTAGCTTATTTTTTTTACGTGAGAATTTCTGTGCTTTACATTTCAGCAGCACATATTCCTAATTCGCCATTAGTGCCAAAAATTACACGATGTAAGAGCTTGATCTGTTGTGTACTGGCAATTTTTAATTATCCTGCTACGTTGGGGTAATCATTAAGGGGGGGCCATTAGTGATCCGTTCGAGAAATTATCACACAAATATTCTTAAAGGAATGTGAATAACTATAATGGTGAGACACTTAAAAATTGATATATTCAAACAAAATCTAAAATAGGTTTTAAGAATAGAAAACAAAATTTCACTTAAATACTATATCAAAATTACTTTGAATAATTTCAAATAACATTTTATAATTTTTGATAAAAGAATTATGTTCAAAATATATGCATCAAAAGAAATGTGCAAAAGGGTTTGTTCTTTGAAAACGAAAATATTGATTTGAAAATGCAAGATTCAAAGAGCCGTCTAATTAGAGATTCTTTAAAATGTACACCAAAGAACTCTTCAAAAAATACTTTTAAAAATAATACATTTATTCAAGAAAACGGAGACAAATTATTGAGACTTCGAAGTGTATGTCAAGGTGTTCTTAAAAATAATATTTTCCCATCAACATCGAACAAATAAAGTTATCATCAAATAACTTTGGTGTTCTTAAAAATGATATTTTTTGCATCAAATCAGCATCAAATGAGCATCGAACAGGTAAAATTGTCATTAAATAACTTCAGTGTTCTTAAAATGGTTTTCATCAAATCAGAATGAAATGAGCATTGAACAAATAAAGCTGTCATCAAATAATATCAACGTTTTCTTGAAATACTTTTAAGTATTATACTAATAGTTTCATGAAGCAGTAGAATGAGTTTCTGTTCGTCATCCCAAAAAGCGATGGCGGCAACTGCAACTTGTTTTCTTCTGCTTTCGAACAGCAACATCCAAACGGTAGGGTGTTGTTTTCGCTGAAAGTTATTCAGGCTACTTTAATTATAGTCTAGGGTAGGTAGTTAATGAAGAGACGGAATTCAACCCGTCGAGCGCCCTTGTGGGATGTGGTTGTACTTTTGAACTATAGCAACAGTCTTATTGAAGGCGACAGTAGTAACATTTAATAATTTAATTGCGAAAGCACAGGAAAATAATTGACGTAATTAACATGAAAATGATACATAAAAATAAAAATAAATAAGAAGAGAAAGTCAACCAATAGCATCATAAAAACGGAATCACGTCATAATAAGAATTCAGTGTTCTTTTAATTTTTAAACTTAACCGTTGCTCATTACCATTACTGTTAACTTCTTAAGTACTAGAATTTATTATTTTTGTCCTAATATTTATTTATTTATTTCTGATTCACCTCAGGTATACAACTACTTTGAGTTTTGACCTGTTCAATCTGTGCAGCCTATGAAGGCCATTCACGGTTTTTAATACATTAAGGTGCTACTGCACCTCGCCCGGGGACGTGACATTAGAACAAGGTGCAATCATTCCGTGGCGAAGTCAAGCTGAATATACCAAAATTGGAAAACAAATCATCCAGCATTCAAGTCCATGCATGATGCATTCGGTCAGGATAGTAGCGTAAGGTTACTGAGATAGGGTGCGCAGTTCAGCAGATAATCAGGAGTAGAACCACAGCAGTGGGCGTGGTGAGATCACACAATACACAATCCTTAACACATATTAATTAATTCAGAGTCTCTAGCCTGCTTCCAGGCAAATAGCCAATTTTGGCAGTAACACAGTACTTGGTTAAATAAGGTTAGATAAAGCACAAAACACAACTTCATATGTACACTATTTACATATTTACATCACCACCGCGCATTATGGTGAATTGACCGAAGTCTTTTCACCACGCTGTCCACCGTAGGGTCATAATTACCGAGTTCTCTTAGCGTGTGCACTGGAGAATTATCCATTTTTTCGAAGAAGTTGTGCGCCTCCATGAGGATTTGTTCAGGAATGGGCTTTATTTTCAAGTCTGCATGAATGATGCTATTTCGTACAAACCAGGGCGCGTTAGTGATGGCTCTCAAAATTTAGTTTTGAAGGACTTCTAGTTTTCTCCTATCCGTCTTATTGGCAATTTCCCACGCTGGGGCGGCGTAGAGCATAACTGGCCTAATTATAGTGAGATAGATCATGCGTTTA
This sequence comes from Stegodyphus dumicola, assembly GCF_044657685.1. Classification (NCBI taxonomy): domain Eukaryota; kingdom Metazoa; phylum Arthropoda; class Arachnida; order Araneae; family Eresidae; genus Stegodyphus; species Stegodyphus dumicola. The sequence continues at coordinate 126,003,027 of NC_140771.1, read as the reverse complement.
GCTTTTAAGCTCAATTTCGATTTCCTACCTATAACAGTATAAAGCGACATGAAAACTCCATTTGCTTTATTTACTTGATTGGTTACGTGCTCTTTGAAGGTGAGCCTATCATCTAGGGTAACTCCCAAGTACTTTACGGACGAGCAAACTGGAATCACATCATTCTCTATCTTGATATCCGTGTTCGTAGTGACATTTCCTCTGTAGCGACGGAATTGGACAATTTTACATTTCGCGGTATTAATTTTAATTCTCCTAAGTTGACACCAAGCAGCTACTATGTTGATGTGAAACTGTAGGTTAGTAAGAGCAAGTTGGGGGCTTTTAGATTCCGATAAAATCACCGTGTCGTCTGCATATGTCAGGGTTTTAGCATTCAGTGGGTTGGGTAAATCATTAACGAAAATGTTGAATAATTTTGGGCCAATAACAGACCCTTGCGGGACGCCGCTGGCAATGATTTTTCTTCCGGAAAGGGAGTCTCCAACTCTCACCTGAAAGGTTCTTCTTTTTAGGTATGAGATGATTAACTTCACAAGGCTGACAGGAAAAAAAATGTTATTTAGCTTGTAACCAATACAGAAATACCTTAAAAATTTGATGAATAATTCATCACCAACATTACTTCGAAAACATTTCGATAAACGCAAACAAAGGGGGATTGTTTGAAATATTATTCTAAATTCTAAAGCCAGTGCTGTCAGACTGACTGAGGAAGCTCAACAAACGTTTAGAAAGTTTATTAACGAAAAAATTCCTAGGAATATTTTAAGAAAATTCTAGCTTTCATGCCCGAATTGCTAGAGAAAAATCATTTCTTAGTAAAGCGAATCGGAGGGCACGATTACAGTTCGCCAAGATCTGTATTAAAGAGGCTCAATACTTTTAGTATTTGATTATATTTGCAGATAAATGTAAATTACTTTTTTTAGAGTGCTAGGAAGCAAGGAAAACACACCACTGATCTTCAAATGAAAACTCTTATTCCTTCAGCAAAGCATGGTGTGCAAAGCCAGATAGTTCGGAGTTTGATGCGTTGACAAACCACATTTTATTATTGGAGGAGTCGAACAACAAGAATCAGCGTAAGATTTGTAAATTTTGCAGGATTTTCGTTGCTTTAATTACAGAACACATTTTCTTGATGATAAAATGGATAAATTAAGACATAGAAACATTTTAAAACAAAACTTAAAATAGAGCCCTCAACAAGAAGCATATTGTCATATTACAAATTTTATTAGTATTATTATGCCAACCATAATCTTTACATACGCTATAAGGTATTTCTCCCGCTTTCCTAGCGTGCCTTCGTCGTGTAGTGGTCAGCATACTGAGCCGATATTTCAGAGGTCCGTGGTTCGATTCCCGTCGAAGGCGGCTGCATATTTTTCATCTTTCCTGCTTCCAATTAACCTAATGACTCTACAATGCAAAGTGTGTTCTTTGTTTAATTTATAATTAAAACGCAGTCACTGAATACAGAACTCTGTTCTGTTAGGCATATTTAAGACCATTTGCAAAACAAAATTAATAAATTCAAGACGCCTCACAAAAATGAAAGCAGTGAAGAACTCATCACAGATTACAGAAGTAAATCTCTGTGAAAATCTTATCAAATCCACGTTTAGAAAACTCACTGTAGCATAAAACAGAAAGGAGACCCATCACATTATTAAGGTATGATTTTATAGTATTTTAAAAATTAAATTTATGAGCTCTATTTTTATTTGAGCATTAATTTCTGGTTTATGCATAATGAAGTAGAATTTAATATTTTTTAACTCTATATTTACTTAACTTTAAGAGCTTTTTGGTTAGCCCTAAGATATCCATGTAAGAGAAGTGTTTAATTTAAGTGAATATTTAATTAATACTAATAATTCTTTATAACTTGGATTAAAGCTCGTGTTGATCGCAAGGGAGCCGAAGAGGCTGATTCATTAGCCAAGGAGGCAGCTCAGGGAATAGATGCCATGAAAACAAACATTTTCTGGCCAGCTTCATACAACTAAAACTGCAAAATAGAAAGAGCCATGTCAACAATGGCGAGACGCTGCCAATAGAAGGAGAAGAGTTTAGAGCCTCTTTTCAAAGTTAACTCTCATGCGACTTATGTTACCAGACAAATCACGTGTTTTATCATGAGGTACTGCCCTTTTCCCACATGCTTCTATGCAAGGAATTTCTTTTCAGCATATTCCTGTGCATGTGGAGAAAGGGGTCACCCAGGACATTATCTTTTTGCTTGTCCGTTAACAGAGTCCCTTCATCTAAAGAAGCCAAATTCTACAGGGGATTTAGTCCCATTTTTAAGATATTCAGTTAAAAGCCGGACATAGTGCACTCACAAGTAGTGCAAGGGATAAGCTTATGTTTAAATCTAAGCAACGTATGGCCGGGTGTGATGAACATGCAATCATCTATTACGAAGTTAAATGCCTTAACAGTCCAAGCAGGCTAACGTATTACTTAAGCAACAGTATAATGCATTCCTGTTTGCGTGTATACAGTGTTTAATGTATAAATAGGCAAAAGCTTTATCTGCTCAAGTTCGAACATAAAACGGGACAACTGATATCACCGCCAGCGGTGGCAGAGATTGCGATGTTTGTTGCACCGAAAAACAGTAGCATCTTGGTACCAGAACGGCACCTTAGGCCCCAGGAAGGCGATGTTAATCTGAATACATAGTCTAGATGCATAGATAACTTGGTTTTTACCTACTCGCTGAGGGTTAATAATAGGTGGTCCTTGCACTTATACCTAAACTAACCTTACGTCCAGAAAGCCGTCACGCTGCTGGACTTGTCTGCCTGTATGAGGGAATTATAATCCATATGAGACTCATTTTCAGTTCGATATCAAAATGTGGACTTTGGACATCCCTACAATATGAGCTTTACTGATAATCATGCGTACTGAAAATGACTTGATCAGTGCATCTTTTTCTTTTTTAAAAATATACATTCATATCAAATTTGACTGAAATCTGCTCATTAGTTTCTCAGATATTGGACATACCGTGCAGAATTTCTTAATTATACACACGAATGTATATTTTTTCAGTTAATTTTAGGATTAATTATTACATCCAAAAACTGTACTGTATAAATAAGAATGATTATTATTATTTTAACTATTAGAAAAAAATAAAAATGTTACTTTGTTGAATGAATTTAAAAGCAGAAGAAGTGGGAAATTCCTAACCCTCAGCTGATTATCTTATCTCTTGAAAACTCAAACAATTTCTTCTTTGATTTATTTTGTTACTTGGAGCTTTCAAGAAAGCTTTAAAAAAAGTAATTCAGGAATGGGAGGGTTAAATTATACTATATCCTATTCTTTTATCTTTAGCAATTCAAAGTGTTTCATGATATTTTTCTCTGAAGTGAATAAAATGTAGAATTGAAAATCAAGTTAAAACAAAAACTTCCAGAAGTATCTAGAATTCAGACATTCATTCAAATACTATGAAATTCTTGCTTTTCCTCTATATGTACTTCTCAATTTTCTAAGTACTTCTGCAAATATCTCTGCAATTGTTTTCATCTTCTGTGCATCAAATTCATTCTTAAATTGATTTCTTTACATCATTTCTTTCGTAGTTTTGGTTTGCATTATTTAAAGCACATGAAGGCTGTCTTCTAGGCATGGTGGCTTGAGGACATTAAGGCACATGAAGGCTTCATAGAGGACTTTTAAAGGAAGCAAACACTTATTTACGCTATAGTTCATAATTTGCATTTGATTTTAAAAGATAAATTAATGCTTATTCACTTATCTTTTAAAATCAAATGAAGGCTTATTCACTTAGATAGTTTTTATGAATTGCATATAGTTTTTCCATACTTACTTACCTTTTAATCTGTATAGATTTAATTAAAAGCAAATTATTAGGTGGAATACCTTATTTTTGATTTAAAAAAGATTTAGATCCTTTTCATTTAAATTTAAACAAAATTTTTGCCTTTTCTCAATGATTAGAATTAGGCCAAAAAAAAGTCATTAGGCATAGATTTTGAATAAATCTCTATCATACCCCAGGATGATCAAACAGAGGCTTGTTAACCTGAGGAAGTTTTTTTTTAAAAAACAAATTATGAACAATAAGAGGAGTGACGATTATCTTCATATCAAAAGCAATGGACAGAGAAAAGCGAACATGAAAGCAACGTCATTCACCGAAGAAAATAGCTATACTAAAACATGAAAATACTAGAAAAACAGAACTTTAAAAGTGTTGAGGAAAACTGAATTGGAAGTAATGTTATTAAATAAAGTTTCATGAATGTAAAATGTTCCACTTGGAAATCCACTTCAAAAAGTGAAGAAACTTTGTGAAGAGTTTTTGCAGAACGAAATTAAGATTTGTGATTTAAGTATCCACGTCTGATTATCTGTCAAGTATTTGTTTATTTCTTCTTTATGAACACAAGATTGCTGTTTCTCGACGCAGAATTTTGATGAGCTTGTAGCTTGGTCAATGTATGATAGATAATACTGACCAGATTTGCTACAAATTCCTCAAAAATGTGAATAAAAGATAGGATTATAAAAATTGAACACTGACAGGGGAGCAATTAACCTGAAAGATGAACTTCGAGGGAATCTGAGTGATTTTGAAATGGAAGCGAAGAAGATTTGGAATTATGATAAATTTGCTTATATTTTTTTATAACAATGAAATATCTTCTTTGATAACAAAACGAGCTTTTTTTAAAAGCTTCATGAATGATTATCCCAGAATATCCTTTCTCAATGCAACCTATTTCAAATAAGAGACGGCAGATTTCCAGAGAAAGTAAAAATTCTAAAGAACAAACTTTGAAAGCACATAAATGAAAAAGAAGCCACTATTTCTTTAGTATGATTTGTAGCACAAGGAGGTAAAAAAACAGAAAATAGTTACACGGCAAACAGCAATGCTGAAATCAAATACATTGAGGAAAATAAGAACATCAAAGAAAGGAGGAGAAGGATCAGATTCGATTTCAAACCGTGGTTAAATCTTGTTTATTCCACCCCCCAAAAGAGGCGCAAAAGTGAATTTATAAAGTATTTCTTTCGTCTTTCTAGCGTGCCTTTGTGGTGCAGTGGTTCTGCATGCTAGGCCGGTATTCCAGAGGTCCGTGGTTCGATTCCCGGCGAAGGCCGTTGCTAATTTTTCATCTCTCCGGGTTTTTAAACTAATCCAATGTGTTTATAAATTAACGTAGCGATAGCTCTTCACTTGGAAATAGTGATCATTTTAGAAGAGCAGGTGGTGTAACTCAGAGAAATGTTAGTGGAAAAATGAGCTGTTGAATAAGTACATGCTAAATGGAATTCTCGAAGTTTGCTTTCAAAATCAACACTCTGAAAAGTTAGTAAGTAAGGATTTAAAATAAAAGTAATAATAAATAAAAATAATCTGAAAGGTTTTAAATTTTAAATTACGTTCAAAGTATCCTTTTTTTAACATTTTGTGTGTTACATTTATTTAATAAATATCACGTTAAGTCATAAATCTTTAAGGATAAATAAATGTCAAACTCTTTTTTTTTTTTTTTTTTGGAAAACACCCAATTTTCAGATCTTTGGTTTCAGTTTAGTGTCAACGAAGATGTGCAATATTTAAAGCAGCCATAATTTTTGAAAATTTCATTGTAAATCTTTAGCAGCGGAACTGTTAGTATGTAGAGATTAATAGGTTTTTTGAAGCCGGAAAAACGCTGATAATCACTATGCCCTAACCAAGATTCGAATCACATATCTCTCAACTGCCAGCTAGATATAATAATTACTTTCACTACGAGAGCGCGCATGGGAGAATGTTATAATTTCTCATAAGTATAAATCCCAGACTCTCAAAATTGTGCGGAATTTCATGATTCACCCTCTAACCTCCGTGTTTAAATTATCCCATATGGCGTTGGGCTAGTCGAATGACATTTTATTTTAGGTTCAGCATTATTCGTTTAAGTTAAGCCAGAAATGTTGGCTTATGTAAACCCAAGTGACGTAGACTGTGAACTCTTTGTACTCGAATAAAAAAGACATTTACACCCTTCTTCTGACTTTGTCCTATCTACTGTTAAGAAGAGAGGATAATTCCTCCAAACTCTTTCTAGAATTCGTTAGTTTACGTTACCAAAGATTACGAGACGGCCTAATAATTTAAAGGTTGGAACTTCAAAAATTAAAATTAAAAAAGATAAAGATTAAAGATATAGAGCACCAAATATTAATTTAAAATGATCTATTTTAAATAGGAAAGGCAAAGGAAAATGGAGAAAAGAATGCTACGATGCTATTGCATCACAAAATAATACCACGTAGAAAATTAATCACTTATCTGTTGTTAAACATGTAATTACCGACGAGGACATAATAAGCATTCATTTCGATCGAACGTATGAGTGCATGGTTTGCAACAAAATCAAATATTTTCCTCAAGTGGTAATTTTTTTAAAAAATTTTGTTAGGACTCGAAATTCGAGAGCTGAAAGAAATAAACAGCTCGAAAAAGTTTCTTTTGAGATGTTAAAAAATTAACGTTTTTATAAATGATGGTGTGGCAACTCTATGTCCTACTGTACATAATCTATTGTGTAAAGGCCTTGAGAAAAAATAATCATAATTTTTCATATTTTATTTATTCAGTATTAATACACGATATTTTTAGTTTCGTGCCATTTAATTAAACATCATCGTTACTGTTTTGTTACCCGCAAAGAACCCTGACCTTACTGTGCGAAATGAAGTTGAAGTTTTGGCACTTTTCTTCCACATATATGGAGTTCAGGTTATAATTTTATATTTATGTTACAGTATTTGAAGAACGTTTTGTTGATATAATTAAAATGGTGAATTCAATTTTATAGTCTACCACCGGAATTTCAAAATGTAGAAATTAAATAACATGATTTGTTTCAGTTATATTAGCACACTTTTACTCAAAATTCAAGTGTTCAAGTATTCACTCTGACGTTTTTGAAAACATTTTGCATTTATAATTATACTGAAGTGTACACTCTTTCTCTATGTATTTATAAACTAGTACATTTATAACATCTATAAATGTTAATATAATAACTATAGTACTAGATATACGATCATAGGAGCTCAAGTTGCATATGAGTTTACATAGATGTTCCGACTGCATAGGAATTGATGGCAAAATAAAAAGATAATTTTATCTCGAATGCTCAAAAATCTGTAGAAGTTAAATGAAATTTTGCTTTATTTCACAAATACGCACTCCTTTAATTTTTACTATATGCTTTTAAAAGAGGCTGTATCGATACTTTTTTTTTATCAGCTTTGTTATCTAAAGCATTGAGAAATTAACAAAAAAAAATTGCCTGGCAAATATTTACCTTGAGAAAAGGAAAGAAAATTTAGATATATTCGAGTTACATAGACCTGCGAGCTCAGAAATAAAATCTATTGGCATAGGACAACTTTGCGGAAGTTTAAATTGTTTATTTTTTTTTCCCTGAATAGGCCCACCAGGGCCGAGCGGTAAAGTCGCTGAACGCTGGTAGTTCGATCCGAGGTTCGAATCCCGCTGGCTGCACGGGCGTTTTCGTGGTTTTCCCCATGTTTAACGTGTATACGAGCCAGTTTGCCTTAGAAAGTCCTCCACGAAGGCATCCCTCCTCTTAGGCGAGATAGCCCTCGAGGCTTTGCCATAATCACACACACACTTTCCTTGAATATACTTGCGTGTATGATATACAGTCACTTTCAGATTAGAACGATTTTTTGCGGGTATTTTGAATTAGCGCTGTGATTTAAAAGTTTCGTAACTGCGCAAATGGGCATTTTGTATTGTGTATATATTTTAGAACAGTTTTCAAAGAAGATGCATGGATATGTAATTCAGTGTTTTCAATTATAATTTAGATTTCGTAATATAATCAAGTTATGGTTCGTTTTCTTTCTCGGAATTAAGGAACCTTAATGCTAAAATAATGATTCAGCTTGACAGACAGCAATGAATATATTCAGATATTTTATTGATCTATTTTAAAATATGATCTATAAAATTACTGTATATATTAGCAAATACTTTGAAATCAATTGATCTGCATGCTGACATACCGTTAAATAATTCTGATTAGGTATTGCTATCGAATTATTTGTGCTTTTTTTTTTTTTTTTAATTCTAATTCATTGAGAAAACTTAAATAGTCTCTGAAAATTTTAGAATCATCATAATGTTTCAAATATTCATCAAAAGTGTCTCTTTTAATACTACATCATAATGATGAATGGATTAAAACTGTTCTGGTAATAGTACCGAGCTATAGAGATTATTCATAAAATAAGAGTATCTTTATTTTTATCTTTTTTGGTGCCACCGGGCTTAGAGATACTTAAAAGTTATCCATTGGAGTAGAGTTTCAAATTACAATCTTATATGCAGAATATTATAGCTTAGATAATTAGTATAAACTTACAATATAAACCCAAATTATTCACAATTCGCTATATAAGAAACAGGCAAATCTGAAAACTTCTTCATTAGTGACTTACTTTGGCCAGTTAAACCACAGATCTTAAATGACAAACCATGAATTATTTTATCTGCAAAATTTTAAAACTGAGATTATTTAACAATCATAGGTAGTATTTTTACGATGCCATAAGTTAGTCAGGAATATGAGAAATTTTCATGTTCTCATATTGATACAAGATTATTACTATCTTGAATCATTTGAATTAAGCTAATGGAATTTTTTAAATTAACGTATTAGAATTTGATGAGAATGAGAGTTAAACAATGATTTAAAAATTTAATTAGTTAACTGCGAAATTTACTCTGAACAAAACAATTTAGTTCTTAAATTTACGTGAGACTTATTAATGAACTTAAACCATTATTAAACCATTGTTAGTCCAAATGGGCAATTTGCTCAGAAGAATTATTAACTTAGTTTTGGAATTTTGCGTTGATTCACGATAAGCGTTGTTTCACTTTTCAAATTGTTGCCACTAAATATTATCGCCCTGTATTATATTTAAACAAATTAAATAATGGAGAATCTGAATGAATGTATGTATGTTTCTCGCAAAGTGATAAAACAACGGTACCTAGAGACATGGAATTTTGAATAACGTAATCTTCAACTGAATATGGGGAAGCCCGAATTTGAAATTAGTTTTCTTATTGATTTCATATTTTGTAACACTTTAACGAATTTTTGATTAACAAACTCAACGATTTCAAAGCGAGCAAGGGTAATACTGTACGAAAAAAATAAAAACAAAAGCATTTTTATTTCCAGCGCGCGAGACAATATATCGGAAATTCTAAGGAAATGCTCATTTTAGAATTATTTTGCGATATTACTGCTGAACTGAATCTTATAGTTTAAGAGCGAAGAACATGATATTTAATAAATAAAGATAACACACAAAATGTTAAAAAAGCCCCATTTTGTCCTAATTTAAAATCTAAAATCTTTTAGATTTTATTAATTTTATTACTGTTTTTGTACTTTTGTAAGAGTTTTTTTATTTGTTCAAGTTTCCAACTAATTTAAAATCTTCAGTCAGACGAAGTGTTTTGATGTAACCATAATTTATAACATATAAATCTGAAATATATAATATATTAAGAGGTTTTGAAATTTTTGAATACCACGCACTAATTGCATGATACTGTGAGACTTAAGATATCGCATGTGATTTGCCCTTTTATTAATATTATTTTTATCAAACACTTCATTGAATTGTGTTGGATTTGTACACTTACATTATTACATGTAACTGATTTTAATTACTACTAACACGTAATATTGTACAACTATGAACAGACTTAGAAATCTAATTATTTGAAATGCAGAAGCTCTTCCGCACTTCGTGGAAACGATATTGAAAATTAATTTTTATGCTTAAAAGGCGCACATATTGCGGCGATTTATTCTGTCTGATAACTTTGATTCTTGGTTACACAGCTGTAGCAGAAAATTTTTATCAAATTAATCCTTTTCATAGCAACTTATGTCAACTTTATCCTATTCCTCTTAAGTTGTTCTTCAAACTCTATTTAGTGTTCTTGGACTCCGTTTACAAAAAGAAGAAACCAAAAGACCATCGTCTATAGAAGAAGTGCCAGGGGATTTTACAAACATTTAATTAAACAGGATTTATTTTATTCATGGTCCTGATTCTTTCTTTGTTAAATAAACGGCAGTGGTCTTGTTGTCTATTTGATGTTGAACTTTATTGATATCCTTTCCATATAAGGGTGGAATTTCTTCTTCAATAAATTATTAAAAAATATTCTTCTAATGATAGTGCAGTGAACTGATTTTAGCCTTACTTGAGATGTTTTTGAGTTTTAAATTACTGTTGTAACAAAATCCTGTAACAACCGTGAACCCTATCGGGAGCTTTCGTGTGTATCTATTTCGTTTACTTATTTTCCTTAGACTGGCAGTAGAAAAGTTACTTTTTTATTAATGTCGTTTAAATATAGCATGTCTTATCGAATATTACCGCATATTTACATTTATGAGCAGTTCGCTGTTTTTCATATAATTTTCTGCAATTTGTTTTTCTCCCTACAATATGCTTTGGCAAAAACGGATGAGCTTCAGGTTTAAAGATCTAACTTCTGTACCGTAAGTAAAGTAAATTCTTTCTGGCACTGTAAGTAAAATTTTTATGGATGATTTTTCTTACAGTGCTAGAAACATTCCCAATTGCAATGCTGAGTCGAGAATTTTCTTTCAGAATTAAAGACTTCATTTTCTTGTCATTTCCCCGTATTCGAACAGTCCTAAAACGCACTTTTGGACTGCAGCCATTGCTTCATTTTTAATTTCAGCTAAGACTTTTTTTACCTTTAAAATTTAGTATATTAAAAATACATTTCTTTTAAAAGCACTAACCTCGGTATTTGCACCTCTTTACAATTTATTGATCGGAATAATTTTCCCCGGGAAGTGCATTTACATAACCGTCGAGCTATCTACCAATTTTAGGAACCCTTTACAAAATAAATCTCTCCACCTGCATTCCTATCAAAACAAAACAGTATTAGACTATTAATATTGGATATGTCAAATGTTTATCTGAAAATGCTAAAGAGAAAATTTAATTAAGATATAGTTTCCAGAAAATGAGAACGACCTTTTTCTAATCTCCTCCAGGTTATTTTTGATAATCCAACAGAAAAAAGTTGCCAATTAAAAAATGGCAACTTTTTTCTGTTGGATTATCAAAAATAACTTGAAGAAGCATATAATTTTTTAAAAAAGCTAATGCTTTATTTGTTGGTATGTGTTTAATTATAAATTTTTGTTTTTATCATTGAAGAATTGAATATTGATAGATAAAAAGGTTTATAATTCCAAAGTGGCTAAAAATTAAAAACGAAATTACAAATACAGTTTTTAATATATGCAAATTTGTTAGTATGAGACTGGTTATATTATTAAATATACATCTTTATATTTCGTTGACAGTAGAAAGAATGATAAAAATCAAATTAATTTTTACGGAAAAGTTAGCATCTACTATTTAGCACAGGATTAGTTGTTCTCGCATCAGAGAAAACGTATTGGAAAAAACAGAAACTACTCGAATCTCTTTCGTATATTTACGAAAAAGGTTCCAGGAGGAAGTCATTTTTTGTGATATAAATGGATGAAATAACACCACTGGATTTTGTTTTACTTAGTTAAGGTCAAAGATGAATTGAGTGAAGTTTCAGAACTAAGAAGCACTAATGAAGTTTCAAACTTTTAATAGCGTAAGATACTGAAATTAAATAACTAAATCAAAGCACAGAGTTGTATTTCTGCAATAAATGTGTTTAAATACATTGATTATTTGAGTAACAAGCAAAGACATACATTTATAATGCTTTTTTTGCGCTGTCTAAAAAGACGTTTTCTTTTTCTAACCAGCAATATTTTAATAATCCAGTTCTTAGAAAATATTTTATAATAATCACTCCATCTTTTAGCAAAGGTTTCGTTTATAATGGTTGAAAAAACTAACAAGAAAGTGAAAAGACTGTTCGCCATTTGACAATTTACATTAATGGTACATCACACATATTTTTAAAAACTTCCTCAAATATGAAAAACATCGATTTTAAACTGCTAATTAATGCCTCCAATAGTTATTTTGATATAATTTAAATAATGAGCGTCATTCTAAAAATAGAATACTTGCATTCTAGGTCTGAAGTTTCTGGAACGTACATCAGCTCATCATTACATATATTGCGATTAATAATATTTCGAACTAATTTAAAATAGTCTTGATAATATTTTAAAGAAGCACGTATAAGGTAATAGATTCATCTTATGTTTTTCCCCTCTCTTTTTTTTTATTCCTCTTTTCTAGAACTATTTCCATATACTAATATATTTGTTTCTTATTCGATAATCTTAGGATTATTTCCTACATTTCATATCAGCACTATTAAAGAATTAAATCTTCATTATTGCTAATAAGCTCAGTTTTTATTATGTTTTAACTCTATGCGCTGCCAAATTTTTGCTTTTCATTTCATCATATAGTAATGGGCAAAACATTTACGAAGTTATTATCTAGGTAGATGCACTCATGCAGAATGTTTTAAATTAATATGAATTTTGCTTAGTTTATTTATTTTTAAAGGGATTCGGATTTTACTTGTTACTTCTTTGTGATAATTTATTCCACTGAGCCGTTAGATCTGTGATTACTTATCCGCCCAAATTTCTTAATTAGTTTGTCCTGTTAGATAAAAGACTAATTTTTTTTCTCTTTTTATTCACATTTTCATATCATAATGTCTTTAGTGCCAAAACAGTAAGTAGATTAAGCCTAAATTACAACTGTACTGTAGATGTAGTGACATTCGTTTACGTAACATTTAAAGTTGAATCAGAAACTAAAAATAATCTAATTATGTTAGGAACAATATACACGAAAATCATAAGGTTTCAAATGTCGTAGAACACTATTTAGTATTGATACAGAGATCTATCAATGTGATCCTGTGTCATTTCGATATCAACTTAAGCAAAATCTTCCTAAGTAATAATCTTAATGTATTTGAAATTTTTGTCGATTTCGGTGTCTTGAAGAATGCAGGGAATTCGAATATTACGCTCACGCTGTTATTCGACAATCTATATTCAGCTCTTTACTTCCTTGTACGAAGTGAAAAGGAAGTATTGTAATTGCGAAAAATTTCGGGTATCATATTTCAACGAAAACATCCATTTTGAGCGTTACCGAATGCAATTTAACGATATTTTTACGTGGCATCTGTACGTAAGCACAGGATAAAGCACTCTTTCCTCCCCAAAAATTATAAAACTGTCTTAAAATGGTTTCTGAAGACATCTTTCCGTGGCGTCTGTACGTATGTACGTTTGTTCGTACGTATGTATGTATGTATCTCGGATAACTCAAAAACGAGTAGTCTCAGAAAGTTAAAATTTTGCATATAGGGTTACTATAACATGTAGATGTGCACCTCATATTTTGCTTGTAATCGGCCGCACCAAAAGTACATAAATATGTATCCATTCTGTTACTCGGCTCAGTGAGCAGTCTCTTTACTCTTATATGTTTGTAAATTGTGCATTTTTTTGCTTTAAAAATGATTGAAATTGTGTTATTCTTATTTTCCGGTTAAGGTTTTTATGCATTAAGTTAACCTGCATACTTGGAATTATAAACAATTAAACAGTTTTTAAGTGAGGCTAAGCCTAATTTTTTAGCATAGCAGCCATATTTGTTTACATTTGAAACTTAGCAGAATATTGGATTTGTTGCCAATCTAGAGAAATTAAGCTTCGCAACAACAAAGTAATGTCTTCTTTTATTATTGCGAATTAAATTATGCTTAATTCATTCTGGAATTATCATTTCAGTTATTAGCTTGTTTTTGCGTAGGAACTGTAATTTTAATTGTAAATTTTTTAAAAATTGTTTAACTGTACTTGGTGTCTTAAATTTTCTATATCTGTTCAATTTTTATGAACATATTTTGAATTTTTATGTATTTTTGCCTTGCCACAATGTGAGAACTGAATTAATTTGTAGCACATGCGCATTAGGTAAGCGGTAAGTGAAAAATTGTTTCCTTTTTATTTGTTTAATTTCTTTTATAAATCGTTTTCGATTTATTATAGTATTTGAATAGAATATGTGGTAATTATTCAAATGATATAATTTTTGTGCACGCTGAGTTATAAAATGAATGAGAATTAATGCTGTTAAGTGAACCTAGCCCCCAAGTGCCGCTATCGTATATAAATACAGTGAACTTTAAAGAGTACATTTATTCTATTGTGGTTTATGCGCTATCGACGAAGTAGATTTGATTCAAAATTCGTTAATTCTTAATTCAGTATGTTTAAATGAAATGCAGGAAAACTGCGTATAATTTAATTTTCCGTACAAGGAAGTCCTGTGGTGTACACATCAGATTTTTTAATTAGGACAAAATAGAAGAGGGTTAGATAGCAAAGGATAAATTAATGAAAGATTTCACAAAGAAATTGGCTTGCTTCCACGTAAAATATGAGAATCATGAGAATTCTCATGCAGCGAGCTCTTCCGCTGAGTTTCAAACTGTGTCAAACTTCCTGTGTCTAATGTTCTCTCCCTCCCAGCCTGCCAGCAACTGGTATTCCTAATACACTACTGATTGCGTTTATGAAACAAAACCAAACTTTCATGCACATTTTGCTAAAACAATCGCAGATACTTCTTTAAAAATATATTGTGAATTAACGATCCAATCACATACAAGTTATTTGTCTTTAAAGCTGTAATATTTTAAATGATTTTTTTTAAATTCTTGTTATTGATATTAATTGTAGGTACTCTGAAAATGATAAAGTTATGATACCTGTGTTAAATTTGAAGTATTTGAGTGCAACCAGTTCACCTTACAGCTATGAATGAGCGCCAACAAGTATCAATAAGTTCCTGTATTATGAGTTACAATTATTATTAACTGTTTTATATTTAAAATAATGTAGAATTATTCACTATTGACCTCTGAATGCTGAGTTTTATTTCTTTTATTTTATCATGTATCACCTAAGCTGCAAAGTTTCTAAGTTTGACATTTTAAAATTTATATTTCATACATAAACAGAACATAATACCTATAATAAAATATACTTCTTATCATTGATAAACTCTTAACGTGTTATTTGTCACAGATTATTTTCAGCTTAGCTCATTAAAAATGATAACTCAACAACTTTTGAAAACTTTGCTTATGTTGCAGATACATATATAACAGTGAAAGAAAAATCAGATTTAGTTTTGAAATATTAATAGTCAGAGAAAAACATGTTGTTTCTATACCATCGTAAATTTGACAGCAAAAATAATTTGGCTATGCAAATTACATAGTTACATTTTGTCGAAAACAAACATTAAAATCATTAAAGTAAATTTATTTCTAATGAAGCACATTTTTAATTCAAATAGTTTAAAAACTTTTCATATACAATTGTTTAAAAAAAACAACTTTCATTTCTGGGGTGGTTTGCTAGATTATTAATAGGCTTACACTTACTCTAAATATTTCTCTGAAGAAATGTCTTATAAATTATTCAGAATGCTTTGATGTGGAATGAAGAATATAAATTGGCAGTTTTGCAAGAGAAATGGCGGCGTGTTTACCAGAGATTCCAAAATAAGACGGAAGGCAATCTTCCCGTGACACTTGAAGAGGTGACGCAAGAAAATCTGGCATTCCTTAGTTTTCTGACTAGAAACTGTCTGTGTAAATTTTCTATAGCCATTATACTCGTAATTGCTGAGATGATAGAGATTACCTTAAATTCAAACCTATTTAGTTCTGTTCGAAAATTCGCAATTATTTTTGTATTTACAGTCTTCCAATATTCAGACTCACAATATCGAGCGGATAGGGTTTAAATAAAAAATTATAAAGCTTCATTATTTGATCCAGTTGAGTTTTTTTTTTTGTAGCTCAAATATCTTATCAACTAATAAAAATTGCGTATAATTTTGTTGTATGTTATGGCTTATAAAAATAACATTTCTTTTATCTGAGTCGAAAAACTAACAGCATAGTAGTTAGCACCTTGAAAATGTAGCATTTTGATAATTTTCTTGTAGGGAAAATTGGAAAATATATGAAATTCACAGCTGAACGATTCATGTAGAAGATCTCAAATGGAAGTTTGTCACGTGATAAGTTAACGAGATGAAAGGGATTGGAAATCCGTTTTCCGACCTATATTTTATTCTAGAAGACACGCTTACTTAAAAAGATACTTCTCGGCATTTAAACATTTTGTTGACGGGTATCGCTACGGTTTTAATCTTAAGATTGTGTCGCAGCTGAAGCGCACCTACGTGCATCCATCCTCTGTGCAAAGGATTTGAAAAAGATGCATTAGATGAAAAAACATGAAACATACTCGGGGTTCTGGTGCGTCTAGACAGACGTCAACACGTTTGAATTGATGAATACGAAGGCATGCGATAGTGCTTTTACAAAGCACAGTTATCGCTTTTAAATAAAACTTGCAAGGCCTTTTGGATGCTCCAGTATCAACAAGAAGAATTCCTAAACAATTAGTGGAAAGTGGCTTGCACTCATATTGTTTATTATAAAGACTGCCACTGACGCAAAGCTACGGAGCCAATGACTAAAGTGGCGTCGAGACAGAGCTTGCTAGGCTGAATGGCGACCAAATCACGAGTCTCGCTTCTGTTTTAGCAGCGACAATGTCCTAGCAACAGTCTAGAAGCGCAATGGAGACAGTTGTATTTCATCTGCGGATGTTGAATGCCACACTGCTCGAGAACGAGCCATGTTGTTTTGCGGTGCTATTGCCATGGACAGTTTTTGATTGGCATCAGCAGCACAATAACGCCACGATAATTGCGGGAGTAAACTGTGACAGCTATTTGCATACCCGTACCTTCGATGGTCGCAAAATGCTATGTTTCATTAAGATAACACTCGGCCGCGCAAACAATCATCAACAGACAAGTCTTGCAATTTAATAGATGCTTTCTTATCTACCGAGATCTCCAGATCTGACACTTATCAAGCATGTCTGGGACGCAATGGGTCTTATTTTGCTTGATCTATTTTGGTTTCAAGCGAAATCGAATTGCGAATGGCTGAAAGCGTATGGTCCTCAAAAGACTATCAGTATGCGACTTTCACCTAAACTTCCAAGAGTTCTTCTTGCATTGACCCACGCATTTCTCCCACTTACTTCTAATCACCCAGTATAGTCGATCGCTACTTTGCATTATGTTTTTTAAAGCAAAATCACTTATTTATATTTGCATTCTTTGGTACATCTACGAATTTTTATAACTTTCTACTCTTTTCATGACATTGCATTTTTTCTGTCAGGCAGCGTATTTAGTAATATAAGCAACTGAGAAATTTAGTCCTAATAACCCAGCGTACGTTTTTTTTTGTTTCAAATTCTTGAGATCGTAACCTAGTTTGAAATAAACCGCCCTTGACGGATCAATTTTAGCAATTCTAGAACCAAATGGATTATAGACCGAAAATCTATAAATGTCATCGTTAATTTCGAATTTGAGATGCAGAGTACATAAGATACTTAAAGCAAAGAATTACTTGGTTTAAGATGCATTATTAATGAGGAATTCGGTGTAATGATACAGATATTTATCGCAAAATTTTCGATTTAACGCAGAAAATGTCACTCAAAACATTCTCCCTATTAGAAAGGCTGTCATTAAGATTAAAGATTGATAACATAACATGCTTATAATAGTTTGTCCTGATTTTCTTTCTAACTGAAATGGTATGATGTTTGGAGAAGTTCGGGAGATTGAGTAATGTGAAAAGATTATTGGGCTCGAAAACCTAATAAGAAATTTCAAAAGTCTAGAAATAAATTCCTTGTACTGTACAATTTTATTAGAAATTAAAGAAATAAATGTTAAATGTTATTAAAAATCCATTTCTTAGGTCAAGATTATATTAAAAAAAGTATTTGAATATTAAAATTTCAGTGAAAATAGATATCTTCATTACCTATTTTGTTAAAATTTTTTTTTTCCTTTGAGGAAGAAAGGGCTTATGTGAAACATCCTCGGTATGGAAATGTTTTATATAAAATCTACACTAATTAGCAGTTTTATTTATAAACTTTCTAGCGATGTTATTATATTCAGTTTGTGATAATATTGCTTCCGCTATAAATAGATGCTGTTGCCAATCGACGTTTCATTTCTCTGCAGTATTATAAAAGGCATTCATTATATCACCTAAAAAGATATTTTATAAAGAATTACTAGCAATATTTTTTAATAAGTGCTCATTTATACTGCCTGTATCATAAAATATATAGGTTTTCATCAGTTTAGAGTAGGTTGATTATTATACCATAGGTATAGTGTACGTCTTGAATACGCTACTGTTTGCACACAAAATAAAAATCTGATAGTTATAATGCAATTTTGTGGTAATATGAACATATCTGTGGATGAATGATGGGAACTGCTGAAGTAAACATCAGGAATATAATGTATGAAACAGATTCAACTACCATTTCATTTAATTCAATCGATTGAAATGATTATGTCCAGATATTTTTATTGCGGCTCCAGTAGCGGATAAAATCTGGCCAATCTAAATTGCCTGAAATCCTTAAACTTGCATTCCAAACTATTATCAGTGGTATATGACATTATGGGCAATAGTTTGACATAACATACTTAAAACAAATTCAGAAGCCAAACAACAAAAATCAGCGTTATGTTTACAAAATTTTCACAGGACTAGTTTCGATGGTTTTACCGAACCACCATCCTCAGCTGCAAAACCGCAAATGAACAAGATAGGAAATAATGATTAGATAAGATATGAAAGCCTGGACAAGAATGAGCAAGTGGCGCCATCTGTTGGTGAAACCAGAACTAAAACATAATTTCTTTAAAGGCCGAAGGCAAATTTGGATTGGAATTAGGATCGTTAACTAGAACAGAAAGATTTTTATGAATGTGAAATGCCTCTAGAAAATCCAGTTCTCCAATGGAAGATGTTTTTTGAATAATTTTGGCAGCAGAAAAATTGAAAGTGTGGTTTTTGGACCAACAATGTTGAGCAACAGAAGACTTCTGTGTTTCCTTTTTTCTAACATATGCCTCATGTTCCTTGACGCGAAATTTTAAGGCTCTCTTAGTTTGGCCAATGTAAATTAAACCAAACTGGCAAGGAATCCTATAAATACCCCAGGAATTCATATCCGGAATGGGGTCCTTGAGTATGGAACTCGGAATTTTATTGATGGGAGAATAAACAACCCGAAAGTTAAATTTCTGCAAAATATGTGCAACTTTATAGCTAATTGATGGAAAGAAGGGAATGACAACAGAATTTTTATAATCTCCTAAAACAAGAGTGTGCCTTTTAGTGTGTTGAGATGAGAATTTTTTAACTGCTTGATTAATAATGTTGGGTGGAAAGCCCATGTCAATAGCTTTTGCTTTTAAATAATTTAGTTCTTCATCAAGGGCTAGTTTGGAGGAGCAAACTTGAAGAGCACGGAAAACACAGGAATAAAATGAAGCTAACTTTTGTTTAGTCGGATGACATGATTTGAAGTGTGTTGGAAGGCAAACCGATGAAGGTTTATGGTAAACCGTAGTACTGAAGTTGGATGTGTTACGTGTGACCAGAATGTCGAGAAACGGAAGAGAATTGCAAGTCTCAAGTTCAAAAATGAACTGAATAGCAGGATCAATGGAATTCATTTCTGAAAGAACTTTATTTAAATCATCTTTATTACCCTCAAACAGGGTAAAAGTATCGTCTATGTAGCGGAACTATGCCGGGAAGTTTAAAGTTTCAAACAATTTTGATTCATAATAATGCATGTAGATATCAGCCAGGATGGGACTGAGGGGGCTTCCCATGGCTAATCCCTCAGTTTGCTTGTAATATTTATTTTGGAAAACAAAATGTGTTTGTTTCAAACAGAGTTGAGTGAGAGAAATTAGCTCATCAATTTCGATGCAAGAGAAATGAAATTCGCGAAGTCTGGTTTCTAGACATCTTAATGCACCCTCCACTGGGACATTGGTGAATAATGATTTTACATCAAAAGAAACCATGAGTAAATTACTAGGAGAAATGTTTTTAACTTTTTTTACAAACTCTATTGAATTTTTTATGGTGTAAATGTTATTGTCTAATAGAGTCGAAAATCTATAAACTAAATATTTAGCTAATGGATACGAGGCAGTACCTAAATTTGATACAATAGGGCGGAAAGGAATACCACTTTTATGAATTTTGGGAAGAGCATATAATTTGGCACAATTCGCAACAGATGGGATAAGTGAATGTTTTAAGTTGCCTGAAATGATTTGCGAAGATTTGATCGCAGTTTTTAGTTTTGACAAGTCCGAAGGTGAAGGATCTTTAGGGATCGGATTATATGGTCCTTCGTTTAAGAGTTTAGTGGCACCATCGATGTAAGTGTTCTTATCCATGATTAATTTGTATTTTTATGAGAAAAACCGAGCGAAATAATAGAAGATCCTTATTTACAATCTTATTTGATCACCACAGTTTGTGATTCATGTTCAAAACTAGCTGACTTCGACGCTTTCTGAGGTGATTTGGAAAGAAGGAAACTGTCTCATGGTTGGAAGAAGCTCTCATCTTATGCTCTTTGCCTCGTTCTATTCAATATTGTCAAAAATGAAGTTTATATTGAACGAACTGATAATTTTTACCACTTAAGTTAGAGAAACACCCAAACATTTACATATTATAGCATTTAAATCTGTGGACTGAAACTATGTATCACTATGATGTTTGTCATGCTGTTTATGGTGTAACATTTAACTATGTTAATTTTACTCACGGTTCTGTTGAGAGACATAATTTTGGAAGATGAACGTTGAATTCATTTCGCAAGATACATACTTTACAGGCATCTCATACAGTCCATCTTTCATGCATGAGATCCAGTATTTAGACTGCAGACTTCCATGTGCATTTTGCATAACTTCGCACCAATCGTAATAGATACATTTTTAGTATTCTATATTTTTTATTTATACGATTTTACATTCTGAAATAAAAGACGGGACTAAACGGAGCTCTTAAAAGTGAAATTGCTTTTAAATTTTCTTAAAATTTTATTCGGTAGCAATGGTTTAGTTTTGTCCAAGGGCAGAAATTATTTATTTCGATTTAAGAAGAAACGTAACGTTAGCTTAAGTGACAAGTTTAAAAGTGTTAGTGATAAACTCAGTTTCCAAGCGTTAGACTGTAATCTAAAGGTTTCAACTAATGAGCACTTTTATCCTAATTTTATATTTTACGCTGATGTGCATCTCTTCCACTTACATTAAATAACTCTGTTATTAAATTTAAAGGGCGAACTAATTTAAACTACTTAATTTACTTAATAGGGATGGGATTGGTGGTCTAAGATTTTTCTTTCTATCTGTGTTTCTTGTGTAGATTAGAAGGTCCTCAATTATTTCATACTTGTTTGCCGTGTTCATTACCCTTATAATGTCGCAGTGTTTGAAGTTTTCGAAATTCAGAACTAAGCATAAACATTTTTAAACTCAGAATCCCCTTAAACTTGTTTATTACCATCTCTCTTGAATCTAAAATTCTGCACAAGCAAACTTCATTAAATTCAAACTTCAGCTGTCTTCATGTGTTATGATTCTGGAGAGGGCATCAGGCCACGATATTTTCCATCTCAAGTATTTACCTTTAAATTCTATTTCGGTAACTTTAATGTTGACTTTGTTAACCTTAGCAATAAAGTTTTTATTGGATGTGGTCAGTATATATTACACTTCTGTCCATAAATTAAGGATAATGCAAAATCAGGAAAAGGAAGAGTTAGAAGCAAAACAAATTTGACTTATTCGTAAAGCTTATTTATTAAACAAAAGGTAAAAGAGCAAAAAAAGATGCTATATGTTTGATATTATTAAAAAAATAGCAATGTTTTCTCCCTGGAGCAAATTACAAAAAAAAAAAAAAAAAAAAAAAAAAAAACTATTTACAAAAAACCAATATTACATGGTTGGTATGTTTGTTAATACATAGTATGTCTCCCAGGCGATGTAATACAGTCCGTACAACGCCTAGGCATGCTGAGTATCAAATTATCGATCTGATCTTGGGGGATATTACACCACTCAAAAAGCAATGCTCTCCGAAGTTCCGGTAGACATGTAGGAGGAGGTTGACGGGCTGCAACTCGTCGGCCAAGCATGTCCCACGTGCTCTACTGGATTCAAGTCCGGTGAGAATGCTGGTCAGTCCATACGGGTGATACCCTCCGATTGAAGGCATTCGCTTACGATGTTTGCACGGTGAGGACGGGCGTTGTCATCCATAAACACAAATTGTGCGCTCATGGCGCCCCGAAACAAACGTACATGTTGTTCCAGAATGACGTTCCGATAGATTTGGCTTGTTATGGTTCCAATTTGAACAAGCAGGTCAGTTCTGGAATCCAGAATAATTCCATCCCAAACAAGCACTCCTGTACCACCGTAACGGTGTCGTTCAATGATGTTTTCTTGGTGGTAACGGGTACCTGGAGCTCTCCATATGAAAGTCCGGCGAGAATCAGACTGCAAGCTAAACCTGGACTCGTAGGAAAACATCCCACAAGCCCACTGTTGCGGTGTCCACAATGCATGCTCTCTACTCCAGGCTAACCGCAGGCGACAGTGAGTTGCAGTAAGTGGAACGCATCTGACAGATCTACGAGCATATAGACCAATCTGCCCTAAGCGTCTGTACACGGTCTGCCTTGAAGTTCGCGTACCAGTTGCTGAAGAGTGCTGACGAGACAGGTCTGAGGCTGTGTTCCGCCCATTTCTTTTGGCAGTAACTGCCAAACACTGGTCCTCATTCGGCGTTGTAACTCTGAGGCGACCTGTGCTGTAACGTCTACTCACATTACCATCATCTTGGAATCGTTGCCAAAGCCTGGAGATGACACTCTGGGCAATTCCAAGTTCGTCTGATACTTCCAGTTAGGTACGCCCACATTCCAGACAGCCGATAATTCTACTACGTAAAAAATCATCCAAATGCGTCCTTTGTCATAACTATTCGGTTATTGTACTGAAATGCTTATAAAGCGCCTGCGAACAATTTTACTTCTTTGCCTGTATTCCTTATATATCACCCTCTTACACTCTCGTCATTGTTACGTACCATCGGTGTCATCTGGTTACTTTCTGAAATTTGCATATGATTCTTGAAGATGTGTGTAGTGATTTTACAGGTGATATATTTATTTTAGAGTTCGATTTCCGCGTGACTCCGAATTATCCTTAATTTATGGACATGAGTGTATTATCGGCTTTTTACCAGTGTACACTTTGAAATTTTTCATTGTCATCAGAAAAAAAAAAAAAAAAAAAAAACAACCTATAGCTTTCTATTGCCGATCTTCTCCAGCGAGTTTCTGTGAGTGTTCTGTCAAAATATCCAACCAGTTACCATTTTGCATGAGCACAGCTTCTGCTATATATTCAAACACACTCTTTACGTTTAACTTACAGATAGGGAAAATTTTTGATGAAATTCCTGTAGCATAAGGCCAACCTTTAAAATAATGCTGATTTCTTCACAGCAATTAGGGGGGGGGTAAATTTTGATTGCAAGGAATTTTGACACGTCTGTTTCGTTCTTTCTTTGTGATATTTTATAATCTAAGTCCTTTAGTCGCAAATTAAAACTTTATACATTTATGATGCATTAAGTTTTAGATTCGTTTCTTGCAATAGTAAAAATATTTCTTATATGTCATTAATGTCTTCATCAATTGTATTATTTATAATTATGATATCGTCTAAATAAATAAATATCGATTTTCCAAGTATAAACTGCAAAATTATATTCATAATTCATTGAAACGTAGCCGGAAGTCCATAAATTCCGAAAGGCAGATTTAAAGACTCATAAACATCCATATTAATAAGGAAAGCTGTCTTCATCATTCCCTTGTGTCTCGTTGTTACTTGGAAATAATCAGAAATTATACTAAAGTGGTCATTTATATAATCGATTTAGTTTTTCAAATTATTTTTTTCAAAAACTGACAGAGGATAAACTGTACATTTCGTTACGCTTTTCAGTTTTTGCTAATCAATACGATGGCCAGAGATTTTTGGTCTGGGAGGGGTAAATTATACTTATTTCAACAGAAAACTGCAGGATTTGCATAGAGATTACCTGTGAGAGATGTGATATTATTCTTCATCGTTTAAGTAACACTCATTCGATTATGCCTTCTTTTACGTTATCATTTTTATACAGGGTTGCTGTACTTGATGGATTTTCATCCATATAAATATCGTGCACGATTGAGTCAACCCATGGGTATGATCAAACAAAGCGAAAAAAATGTGCTTAGCCAAGTCTTGTATTTTTTTCTTTTCCGACAGCAGCAGCAATTCTTCAAGATACAGAGCTGGTGCTTTTACCGTCCATACCTTCATCTTGCTTAATTGCAGTTGAACTGTACCCGTTTTAAAATTAATATACGCTCTCGTTTCTCAGAGGAAATTTAGACCAGAGATCAAATTAGTCTGCAAATTCTTCACAATACAGAACAACATTCTATATTTTTCATCCTTCACCTGGATACTTAACATCCCGACATCTATGGACCCACAACACTGACCCTGCATTGTTATCACTTTCGCACCGACAGCCTTATCTGGTAAAAAAACGGTGTCCCAGTGTCTAAAAAAGCTATTGAGGAATGTCCTTTCAAAATCACATGCATATGGGACAATTCCACTTTTCTAACACCAAGTTCAGCTACATTTGAGAAGATTTCACTTATCCTCTCTGAAATGGATGAATGAGTTCAAAAAATTCGATCAGACTTTCCTTGTTTAAATGACTCACTCTATTGCTTTAACATAGACTTTTCCTTTATTCTCTACACCAGTGGTTCTTAACCGGGGGTGCCCGCACCCCTGGGGGTGCGGGAATGTATTTTTGGGGGTGCAGGAGAAGCCCCTACCTAATCATAAAAATTATTAAATATCATTTATTAAATTTCTTATAATACAATATTTGAAATCTGCAATAGTGTCTCCAATACTGAAGCTCATAAAAATTGGTAGCACCTAGCTCACTTATCGGCAAAAGACACAGGAAAGAGCCGGTGCCGATGCGCGTATACACTACGCGACGAAAAGGCATGAAACGCTACAAACGAACGCGAACAGGCAGCTAGGTGACGGAGAAAACAAAACAAAAAAAAACTTTGTGGGAATACAAGCATGGCCTTCGAGAAACCTCGATAGCCAAGAAGCCACGATACAAGCGGAGAACGTTATCCCAGCTTGCGCATGCGCTGAGTTCAACATGTGCTACTCCAATGAAATCTAAGGATTCACAGATTTGTATCTGCATCTACTGCGCCTGTGTTAGGTTGAGTCAACTATGGTGCGACATGTGTATTATGTATTCTGACTTGTTCAGAAACCTCTTGAGACTAATACATTCTTAATTGCCCGTTCAAGCCGAATAGAATTCAGTGATATTACAAACATAAGAACATTATATATATTATATTACATTATTTCTAAATAATTAAATCGATTATAGTGAACCTCACTAAGTCAAAAAAACGACAATGGAACGATAAGTATGCCGGTTATGGATTTACCTGTACAACCGAAAAAGATGGCATGCAACGACCGCAATGCATCTTGTGTTCCAAAATAATTTCAAACAGCAATCTCAAACCATCAAAGTTATTACAGCATTTCAACAATGTGCATGGTGGCGAAAAAGCGCATAGCATGAACAGCTTGAAGTCAAAGAAGGCTTGGTTTGATACCAGTGGAACTATCCTAAAATTGTGCAGACCAGCAATTAAAAAACCGTTATTAGAAGCGTCATATCAAGTGGCATATTTATGTGAAAATAAATAAATAAATAAATAAATAAATAAATAAACCTCACACGATCGCAGAAGAGTTGATTAAACCTTCTGCTTTAATTATTGCTAAAACAGATTTAGATTCGGAAGCATATAAAAAAATCCAACAAATTCCATTATCGAATGATATTATACGATCGCGAATACAAGATCTCAGTGAAGATATTTTAATGCAAGTAATTAAAGACATAAAAATCAGTCCATTAAAAATAAGCATGCAACTGGAGGAGTCAACTGATGTTGATAATTGTAGCCAACTTTTGGTATTTGTCAGGTATGTGAAGGAAAAAGAGGTGATAGAAGAATTTCTAGTTCTTCTTTTTCCCCAGCAATGTAAGGCAAAAATTCAGGATTTTTTTCACACATGAAAAAAGTATTACCGGAAGTTATAATATCGCATTGCATGTTGCATCGTCATGCACTTGCATCGAAGCATTGCCAGAAAGTTTAAAACAACATCTAACTATAGCAGTAAATGTAGTATAATACATCCAAGGGCGAGCGTTTAATCATCGCATTTTTCGTGCATTTTGCGAAGAAATCGGTGCTGATCATACCGTGCTCCTATATCACACCGAAATACGATGGTTATCTAAGGGTCGCATGTTTAACAGAGTTTTTGAATTGCGTCAGGAAATTATTCAATTACTGACTAGTCAAAACTGTTATTTAGTAAAAGATTTTGAGAGTAATGATGCAATTCTGAGGCTGGCCTACTTAGCAGACATATTTAGCCATTTAAACGAATTGAGTCTATCAATGCAAGGATTTGGTATAAATATAATAATATCTAGTGAAAAATTATCTTCATTTATCGCAAAATTAGAAATTTGGATACGTCGAGTAGAAAGGGGGAATTTTGCAAACTTTCCCTTGCTTGATTCTGTTATTGCGAAAAATGAAAAGAATACAATTTTACCCGACATTGTAATACATTTGTGACGACTGAGCGAATCATTCAATGGAAACTTTTCTACCGGAAATATTATCAAAACTCAGAGATGGTTACTGGATCCATTTCTATTTGACTTAAATTTGATGGATGATAGTGAGCTGAAAAAGATCAACTTATTGAAATGCAAGGAAGTGGACATGTTCAAATGGAATTCGAACAATTAGAATTGCAACAATTCTGGTGTTCACAGTTACAACGTTATCCAGAGTTGGCGAACGGAGCACTGCAGTTACTCTTACCCTTTGCTACCGCCTATTTGTGCGAAATGGGATTTTCATCGCTTTTGCATATAAAATCTAAAGCGAGAAATCGCTTAAATGCAAGTGATGACTTACGCGTATGTTTTTCAAAAAAGGAACCTCGCTTCGCGAGTATAATAATGAACAAACAACAACAGACTAGTCATTAATAAAAATAATATTGTTTTGTATTTATATAAAATGTACAATGTTTTTCAATAAACAATAAGTTTCGCAAAAAATGTATTTTTCTAGACTAAAAAAATTAAAACACATTTGTCAATGGGGTGCGGGAGATATATTTTCAGATTCAATGGGGTGCGACTCGCTAGAAAGGTTAAGAAACACTGCTCTACACCCTTCTCCATATCCCCTGGCGATCATTACCTTTCTAAACCAAATCGCCATTCCACTGTTCAACATGCATATTTCTACCTCCAAATCTTTTCCCAGCCCTGCCGCTAAATCTATTCCCATGCATTCTGTTCAATATATTAGTATTTCTACCTCAGTAAGTATCAGCAGCTTTTTATCATACCTATTCTTAACCATTATTTTTTTATTTTATCAATAACACGAAAAGTTCTCCATCGTTCTCCGATTATATAATCAATAAAATTTTGAAGCAAAGATCTAGGTTCAATCAACTCTACCACTTCCTTAATTGGCTTCATTTAGTGAAATAGTTTAACAAACCTAACTTTCCCTAAAACAGATAAAATTAAATCCTTCCCTGCCATCCAGTAATTTTCGTATAATTCAGTTTCCAAAGGAGCGTTGTCTTTTATTGCAGAAACAGTCTTAATTAACTCTTGTTTAAGCACACTGAATTTGTACATCTGACTGCTGCTTCAACCACGAGATTCTTGCTGATGCATTTTCCCTAGCTCAGCACCTACGCTTTAAACCTAGATGATCCTACACAGACATCCTACAATTCGATAGCTAAGTACAACAAAAAACAGTTCTCCACCTCTCTCGAAGAATTCGAAACAGAATTTCGTCCGTCGAAACTACCATCAGGTTTGACTGTTTGACTGAGGAATCTTTAAGATACCCTTCCTTCTTTAATGAGACTTCTCGCTTTTTTAAAGGTTATTATCTTTCAGCACTAGGTTAAAAGCACTGTTATCTACGCTCATAATGTAATATAGCATACGGAGTGCAACTAAATTGGTTGCGTTATAAGTTAATGGAAATACCATAAAAGACTAACAGCTAACGAAAGTAATCAAAAAATATTGTCGGACAAATTTTCATCCCGTCCATTTCGTTACTAAATGTATCACAACCAATAACCTAAACTTCCGCCTGCTTGTGGGTAGATTAAGAAGCTTGTTAAGTTCAGTTTAAAGTGTAAATATATTCACATTTTAAGCAAAGCCTATCTGATACCTCGATTTGAGGTTTTGTTTGAAACCTGACTATTTTGACGCGGAAAATTAAAAACGGGTTTGTGGAAAATCAAAAACGAATGCGAAAAATTAAAAACTAAACTTTGAGGCTGGTTAGAATAAACAGAGAAAATAAAAGAAACAGTAAAGAATTATCCTAGCGATTTGCTAATCGCTTTCTCTGAAACTTCGTAAACTCTTATTTATACATAAAATTAATTTGCATTCCGGTAGAAGTTAACGAAATGCAGAAGTACAAACATCCAAAATAATGATGTTACGAATATTGTACATAGATAGATGATTTTAGCACAACGTTTTGTGAAATTATTATATTTTTCTGTGAAATATAACATAAAAACAATCTAGAGAGGCAAGCTATGCCGGAAAAGTAAGAATACAGATGCAAGTCCATCTAGCAATGAGTAAATGGCATCTCGGTTAATTTGGCGAGATATTGCCAAGCTGGCAGCGTTTTTGGCGACTACAGTCGAATCCGGTTAATTGGACCACCGGATAATCGGAGAAGCCGCTTTTTCGGACCGAATCCTAAAGAGCCGAAACAAATCCTGTGTACATAAACCTAATATTATTCGCTTATTTGGATCAAAATTCCGTTTAATCGGACAAAAAACGTGAGAGCGAATAAGAAACAGAAGCCACAAGTCGGCCGCGTACAGTAGATGCACAAGGTGGTCCGCGACATATGGAAGGATCTGTAGTTGCGCTGCCGAGGAGAATGCTTTAACAAAGGTCACGAATTCCTTAAAGTGCATGACAAGAACAAATCCAGTGGGAGGTGAACACGCGCACCATTTTCTTTGATCTTTCTTAAAACAGAGCCACCAATAGCCGCCGACGAGGTTATTGGTTCCACTGCGTCTCCGATATTCGAAGAAATTAACGATAGAGTGTCCAGCTCCACCTGAAAAGAATTCCCGCCTGTCAATCATGAATAAATTTTACACGAGAAAGCTATAATTTCACCACCCTTTTGAGATGATTTTAGCCCTTTGGGGTTGGTTTGAATGGCGAACATTTTATCTCTGTCTTGACCTCAACATTTTGACCCCGAAACACCAAGGTTTCTTCAGACCACTTTAGTCAGTGAACTGTGCCCGTGTCTTGTCTCCCCTGCCAAAATGCCACGACGGCATTTGACGTTAGCTGAAAAAATTGGTTTCCTGGATAAGATCAAGCAACAACCACGAAACACTAGTCCGCATCTGTTGGTGGAAATTACGGGATTTGCAAAGACTACTATTTCGCGCTTGATAAAAAACAAGAGAATGATCTGCGAGAAGAATGGGCACAATGTGAAAGACGAGGAGGAACTAAAAAAAAAAAAAAAAAAAAAAAAAAAAAAAAAAAAAAAAACGGAAGCGTGAAGGCAAGGATCCAGACTTTAATGAATGGTTTGCCATTGTTACTGGACGAGCTGTGCGAGTAAGTGGCTCAATGTTAAAATGCAAAGCAGAAGAACTCGCTAAAAAACTGAGCCACGATGATTTTAAACGTTGGTTGTCTCGATGGAAATCTAGACATGACATAAAATTAAATTCAAGAAAGCACATAGCGAGAAAGAAAGTGCTGATAGTGCAGATGCTGAAGAATGAAAATCAACAAAACTACTCGAGCTTCTTGAAAATTTTTCAGCAGATGACATCTACAATGCTGATAAAACTGCGTTGTATTATCGTGCTACACCGGATGGCTTGTTAAGTTACAAATATGTTGCACTCTCTGGCTCCAAAAAAAGCGATGGATCGCGTAACTGTCTTGTGCAACTCAAACATGTCATACACGGACAAGACGAAGCTGTTGGTTATAGGAAAAAGCCCTAAGCCTCGCTGCTTTAAAAGACTTAGGATGCACAGTTTACCAGTTGTGTATCGCGCGAACAGAAAAGAGTGGATGGCCTCTGAACTTTTTAAAGAATGGCTGAAGGATTGGGACAGAGAGTTACAAAGCCAGTCGAGAAAAGTGCTGCTTCTTCTTGACAATTGTGCAGCACATCCTCATTTAGATTGCTTGAAGAACATTCAACTGGAATTTCTACCTCTCAGGACCTCCCGCTCCGGGGGTCGACGTAGAGAATTCTGCGAAGCTACTGTCTAGGATCTGTACCTAGGCAGTCTCGGCCACGGAGAATAAAGTTTATGAACTTGGTGGTTCTGAAGGCCCTGGGAAAGGTCACTTATTGGCCGGCCTGGAGGTCTGGCATGTTCTGAGCGATTGGATCCGTAGCCGGGGGTTATCCCCCCAGTTTGCTGGGTAACGGCCTTCTGCGACTGGTAGGTAGCAATTGAAGACCAGTGCTGCCTGGTGACGTATCCAGGTAGTGCGCTACTTCTCTGGAGGGGTAATAGTGGAGTTTGAACCTCCACGAAGTGCCCAAAAGGGGAGGTGACCCGTAATGAGATTTCGTTCACGAGGCCGTCCTACAACACAGGACATGTTCGTGTAATCGAACCAGCCGGTTATTAAGACCAAAACATTCGTTTCCCGATGTGGTCCGATTAATCGGAATCGACTGTATTTGTTTTCGCCAAACTTGGTGACATTTAGATCCCGTCTCTGTATCACCGTAATAGGTAGTGTAACTGAATAAGTGTAATTGATCACTATATTAGCTGTAATCGTAATTCGATTCTCATATTGCCTTCCAAAATGACGAGAAGCAGAAAGTATTAGAAAAATCTTGGCGGCCGAGCGAAAACTATATAAGGTCGGAGAAAGCCTCTGCTCTCACCTGTTATTGCCAGTTGTTCAGCGTGAGTTCGGAGTACTGAAGTATCTCCGGGTTGGCTTTCTCTTTAGATATGCTTTGCATGGCGTTGTGTTGAACGTTCTTAGTAATTTGAAGTTTAACTATTGATACTCTGAACACCTATGCGAGTATTTCTGTGGAAAATTAAAGAACTCTGAAGAGTTCTTTTGATAAAATAAATTTTATCAACTATCATTGAAACTGTATGCTTTCAATCTATTGCGAACCCTTATGCACACAACAATAACATAATTAGTAAATTTAAATCAAAACCTTAAATAAATGTCGGAAATTATATATGCAGCCGAAGATCTTGTTTCCTTTTTCTCACATTCTGTCAATCTGACGCGGATATATAAATAATACCTTAACAACTCTCTTGAGATTTAGTGTCTGTTATAACCATTCATAAAATAACGAAAGTATGCGTTTTCTATTAATACGTTTCCTATCATATTTTAAATTCTTAATTTTTGATATGCATTAACGATTTTTAGATGTGACTAACATTAACAGTGCCTAATATTTTAGACAAGGCAATTACAAATAAAATTGTGAAGATATATTTAAATATATATTGCGATGCTAACTATTGATGGGTTAAGGTCTCCGTAAACTCTCTCTATACTATAATTCCATGTAATATTTCTACCTGTCATTCATAACCATTTTCAATTTTTTTTCATTTACGGCGTATGATGTAAGGCAAACTATTTTTTTATCACTTATATAATTCCGTTCTAAATTGTAATTATTTCGATATAGAATGGCATTATTCGTTTATACTCTATTGCATTCTAAAAAGATTTATTGCTGTCATTTATTTTTCTTTCTTCTTCTCCGTTAAGGTCAAATTCTTATGTACTCGAGTCTGAAATTTTTTTTCATTATTTCAGGTAGAGTTAAGTAGATTTTCTTATTTTAAATAGAACGTGAGTGCTCTGATCTGGGTGCAGGCTTTATGCAATATAGTTATCCTTTTCTTTGATGTACATCTTAAGGTATATTAATTTAATTTATGTGACTTTTCAGTTTAAGTTCTTTTCTATATTTCTTTTACTTTGATGATAGATTTAAATCCAGTTTTTCATTTATAGAATCAGAGTATCTTAGCTGGATCATGTCTTTTGAAAATGCTGAATAGTTTTGATGACTTTTAATTAATTTGTTTTGTGTTATCGCATAGAGGGCAATTTACACCATCTCCGTTTTAGAGATTACTTAAATATTTTTCTTGAATTTTCTTGAATGATATACAGAATAACAGCATTTCTTCTCAATATAAGAAAAGTTTCACGATGTGCTGCCCTTCTCGGTTAATTCAACAACACAGAAACGCACTTTGTAAAAGAAATTCTTTTCATTTGGTTTTCCAACATGCTAGAAAGAATTTAAAAGTACATATTGAAATGCCAAATATAGAATCACGAAAAATGTCGCTTGGCGGCATGATTTGTGGGTAACTGTATACGTTTCCAAAACAGCAACAAAATTGAGAACAAGAGAATGTTGTACATTCTTTCTGGGTTATCTAAGGAATTTCATCAATCACATTTTTATCGCAATTTACAAAGCGTATAAAGAAGAATACGAAGTTGCAAAAGGAATGAAAACAAACAGATTTTACGCAATCTTTAAATATATTTATACTGCCTTCCCTCCAGCGAAAGCGATAATCCGTAACGCTGACAGTAGAAGCCCAATGAAAGGAAAAGAAACACCTCATCCTAATTCTGAGCTTAAGGAAAAGAATAAAATGTTGGTTCATACATCTTCGGTTGTGAATGGTTTGAACGAAGGAAAGAATTTAAAGATTTAAAATGCCTTTGAAAGATGAATTAAGATGTGTGTATGTATACGGAGTGAGTCCAACTGTGAAAGTTTAGTATTGGAATCACTGATCAGAATGAATTCACAATGAATTGTTAAATACGATAAAAGAAACTCTCAACAATTTTTTTTAAACTTAACACAAAAGTATTTAAGCCTTGAATGTTCAACATTTTTGGAAAACAAATATTTAAATGGCTCAACTACAAACACACAGTAAAAAGAAAGAGAAACAAAAGCTACATTTGGTAACGCAGCGGTATCTTGAGTCTTTTAAGAATCTGAACAGGTTTTATTCCGAAGCACCAAGTAATGGTTTGTGAAAGATAATATGGAATATTAAATGAATAGATGTTCTTGGAAGCATAATTATACGAGGGAAAGCCCCTCCAAAAACCTGAAATTTGTTATAAAAATATATTCATGAACTTTTTTGTAAAATTCCTTCAGTCACCTTCAAAGTACTCTCATTAGATGCGATGCACTTGTCAAGTCTTTTTTGCACTGTGTGAAGCATCTCTGAAACTCTTTAACTTTGATATCATTCAGTGCCCTTTGAGAAACTGTTTCTACCGCCTTCGCAACACCAAAACGCTTCTCTTTTAGACTTTTCTTCATTTTAGGGACAGGGAAAAGTCACACGGGTCTAGTTCTGGCGAATGCGGACGGTGGGGAACGGCATAACATGTCTGATAGGCCAAATAAATATGATAGGCCAAATAATATTCACATTCGACATTGTTTACCTTGCTTTTTTAGGTCTGGAAGAGTTAAGAGTTTTCCACTGGCTTGATGCTTGCTTGGTTTCTGGATAATACCCGTAGCACCAACAGTCATCATCCTGTAATGACTTTGGTCAAAAAGCTTGAATTACTTTCAGTGTCTTTTTTTAAGTGCTGACTCAAATTGAATTAAATGTCTTCCTGATCCTGTGTGAGAAGGTGAGGAACAAATTTAGCGGAAAAACGTTTCATTTGCAAATCCTCATTCAAAACCGCAGGCACCAGCACCAAGTCACGCCTGTCTCTTTTAAATTTCGTCGAGCATGAAATGACGAATCTCTTTGATATTTTGGTGGCATTTTTTCAGCGTTTTCATCGTTTCGCGATGTTGAAGGGCCCACAGAACAAGCATAATCTTCAACACTCATCTTGTAGAGTCATTAGGTATTTTTTTGGAAGTAGAAGAGATGCACAAATTAGCAACGTCTTCGCTGGGAATCGAACCGCGGACCTCTGGAACACCGGCCCAGCGTGCAGAACCGCTACAACAGGGAGGAACGACTACACCACGCTAGGAAAGCGTGCAGAACCACTACACCACGCTAGGAAAGCGGGAGAAATACCTTATATACTTCCATTTTTAAAGGGCGACTGCGGTTTCTAGGGCCCCCAATAGCCAAACTCTGGTTGTGGAGAATCCCCATCCAACACCATTTTAGTTCGGGAACCGCTGTAGAGACATTAGGTACTTTTTTGTAAGCATTAAAAATAAAAAATGAGCAATCGCCTTCGCAGGGAATCGAACGGCGGACCTCTGGAATACGCGCCTAGCGTGCAGAACAACATACCACGAAGGCATGGCAAGAAGGTGGGAAAAATCCCTTAGAATCGCATTATTTAAAGCGGCTAAACCTCTCTACAACTTGTATGCGGCTCATAGCATCCCTCTGAAAAGCTTCAAACGCACTCTTCGTTCTTTTAAATTTGCCATAACGGCTTCGCATGCGGAATACAGCAACAATAAGAGAAATACTACGTAAACAAACGCTAACCTGCGGACTAACGCCGTCTGCACAGTTGTGGTTTTGTGAACATCTTTACTAAACCCATTTAGCGAAAGAACTCTCTACTACGTCTACGAAAGGAAGCGCGCCTTTAGTTCAGTTTTTAGGGATCACCCTTTGTATGCAGTTGTTGTTATCACAAATACAGTGCATTCTCGGCTATTCTGACTAATGCCAGAGAAACAGATGACGGATAACTAAAAAGTACGTATAATCCAAACTATCAATTAAAACTATTTTAATGAGCATAACCCTTTTATGAAAAAAAAAATCTGTTCATCTCTGATGCATGTATTCTTTTCATACAAATATTTTATCTTTTTTTTCTCATTTTTATTTATCGATAAATCTACACTAAATTATCTCTTACTTCTAGATGATTATTATTTTACATATAGCCACTACTGTGGTAGACACTGTCATACATAGCTTGCAATACTATGCTAGTCCAGTTTTTAAGACCAGCTTTTAAAACACTTATTTATTAAACTTTTAGGGTTTATATTTATTTTAACTAACATTTATTTTAAGTTTAAACTATCTTTCCTGTCAAGCCTTACTTTCCCCTGGAACTGCCAATGCCAGAGTATATAAATTTTTGTAGAACGCGCAAGGATTCAAATTATCAGCGGAATTAGTTCTGAGTTAAATAGAAAGGAAACGAGTTCGAGATGTGCTGTTCTTACTTCACGAGCGCGGAGGTAGTTAGCCAGAAATTGAAGAACCACGCGTTTTGGCCTGTGTGCTTGTCTCGGCCACTTGTTAATCGTTCAACGTGATATTCAAAGTTTGCTGAATTAGCAGCGGTATTTTAAAACGCGGTGAGGTTAGTTACGTTTAGAGAGCCTCGTAGTTAGTATCTTGTTATTATTTCTTTTCAGGTTCTTATTTTTTATTTTAATCGCCGTGTCGGCGTAGTTTGTGAGCGTCAAGAGCACGCATTTGTAATTTCTAAAGTTGAATAAAAAGGGCATTAAACCCTTCGTAGGACTCTGTCTAATTTCCAGTTTAAGCTGTCACCACTTGGTTGCGTGCAAGTAGGAGGCGCGCAACTGTACATTGGCTCCCGAACACTTGTCGAACTGAAATGGCCGAAAATCGGATGGAAGCCGCGGGACAACAACAAGAAATGGCAAGCCAATTGGAAGGATTTGGATACCTGGTCCAGACGTTGAGAGCGTCAATCAAGCCAAACGTCAATTTCGACGGAAAAAATTCGGTGGCGATATTTCTAGAAAACCTTGACAATCACTTTCAGCTCTACCCTGTGCCTGTAAGACAAAAAGTTGCCATCGCCACATCTGCACTAAGAGGACAGGCCGCGCTATGGTTGAAGAATATAGGCCAATTTTTATTAGGGGAATTTGGAGGACAGACATATACATTTGAAAATTTCAAAAAAATCGTTAGTAAAGGCCTTCCCCATAGTGAAAGATCGAGCAAGGCTAGAAGCCGAACTATATAGTTTCTATCAACGGGATATAGAAGAGTTGACGGACTTTATTCTGCGAAAAATTAAGCTGACGGATATGCTGTATGGGAAGAAACCCGACGCGGAGATTATTGAAATAATCTTACCAAGATTGTTACCTGCTGTTCAAGACTACTTCGAAATTAGAAACCCAAGCACATTGCAGGAGCTATTCGAATTGGCGGTGAAGTTTCAAAATCGCAGAATAGCGGAAAAAGCTAGAGGGGCATCGTATTCTCAAAGTACCCGAAGGCAATCTTCAAATGAGCAAACCAGAAATGCAAACCGCTCTTATGGGGGAAAGTGCTATCAAGCTAACTCATCGAACCTCGAAGGCAAAGCCCAAAAAGAAAATTCGAAAACAAACATCCGCGTACCCAGAAGGCAGAAGTTGAAAGGAAAGCTTTAAACGAATAGAGGGCCTGTGAAAGCGAGGGTCCAGACCCCGGAAGTTTTAAAAAAACCCTCAAAAGCACGTAAATACGGTCATCGTAAAGATGGTCATCTACCAATTATACAAGTCCTGGTTGGCGATGTACCAGTAGAAGCCCTCAGCGATACAGGAGCAGAAGGTAATTTTATAAGCGAAACATTCTTCAAAAAGAATTTTTATAGGTTACGATTATTTAAAACCAAAAATACCGAAATTATAGCGGCGCAAGGAAAAACCTATCACTGCATCGGGAAATTATCATTAAACATACAGGTAAAAGAGGAAAGCCTCAAAGTATTAATTTTTGTAGTGACGAATCTGCAAAATCCTCTTGTTTTAGGTATGAAGTTTTTAAGGGCCGCGAGGGCCAAACTGAATTTTCAAGACAGTTCTGTTGTGCTGGAGATGGACCAGAGGGTGGTGGAACCTGTGGAACAACCGCAAGTTGACATAAGCCATTTGAATAACCATGAAAGTCAAGCCATCCAGCAAGTGGTGAGTAATTTTTCTAACTTGTTTTCAGAAAAGCCTGGTAGCTGTCAAATAGTTACGCATCAGATACAGTTAACTGCCGGAAAACCTTGTAGGACTAAACCTTATCGTTATGATAAACAAAAAGACCTAATCATCGAAGAACATATTCAGGAAATGTTAAAGAACAAAATAATAACGCCCATAAATAGTGAGTACGCGAGTCCAGTCGTACTATGTAGGAAAAAGAACGAGTTTCCTCCTTCGGATAAAAGGGCTTGGAGGTTTGCTATCGATTATACAAAACTGAATAGTATTACTAAATTCACAGTTTACCCTTTGCCGGTTATAGAGGAAATTATTAGAAACATTAAATCTACTAGATACATGACTACTTTGGACTTAACGTCTGGCTACTATCAAATAGCTATGAAACCCGAAGACATACATAAAACCGCGTTTATAACAAAATCGGGCACTTATGCATTTTTACGCATGCCCTTTGGGTTGTGTGGGGCCCCATCAACATTCCAGAGAGCTATGGACATTGTTCTAAAGCCTGTCCTAGGAAAATCAACTTTAATTTATCTAGATGTTATAATTATAACGAGTAGTACGTTGGAACATCATATTAAAGATCTAGAAGAAGTGTTTAAATTATTAAAAGAGGCCGGTCTTACAATTAACGCCTCAAAATGCAAGTTCGCAACTAAAGAACTTAAATATCTGGGTTATAAAATTTCGCAAAAGGGTATAGAAACTCAAGATTCAAAAATAAAAGCAATCAAGAATTTCCCACCGCCCAACACCGCCAAAAAACTTTCTTCTTTCCTTGGGTTATGTTTTTATTATCGGTCATTCATAAAAGATTTCGCTAATATTGTTGAACCCCTGTTAGTAATTAAAAGAAAGAAAACTAAATTCACGTGGACAGCGGAAGCAAATACCGCATTTGAAAGATTAAAAGAAGCGCTCATCAATGCCCCTGTTTTGAAATTCCCGAAGGGGGACGAAAACCTGGAAGTTGCAGCAGATGCGTCGGACTATGCGGTGGGTGCGGTTCTTATGCAAAATAGCCATCCTCTGGCATTTTTTAGTAAAACGTTGAATCACACAAAGGAATTATACAGCTACAGAGAGAGAAACATTAGCCGTGTTAATGGCTGTACACAAATTTCGAGTTTATTTCGGCAAAGCGCCAGTAACAATCTTTTCGGATCATGCGGCTGTTGGTAGATTTTACTCGGGTAAAAAACCTAACGCCCAGGTTAATCAGATGGGCTTTAAAACCCCAAGAATATAATCTAATAATAAAACATAAACCGGGTAAGGAAAACAATGTAGCTGACGCACTTTCTCGTATAAAACTGGACGATGAAGGTAATGCACTTAAATGTGCTGTGTTGACTTCAAAAATTTTAGATTCTAGAGATACAATTATAGCTGAACTGAAAGCTGATCCTGAATTTGGAAGTATCCATGCATATTTGAAAGACCCCGAAAGCTTTGAGCACACAGATATCGATGCGATAAGAAATAGAGCAGAAAACTATGAAATATTAGATAATTTATTATTTTATACGAAAACAACAAACGAAAATCTCGAGCACAAACCAGTCATCCCAGCCTCGCTTCGATTAAGCATCTTGAAGGAATTACACGACGCGAAAACAGCGGGTCATTTAGGGGTCAGAAAGACATTAAAATGGGTACGCGAGGCGGTATATTTCCCGCAATTATACAAAATAGTAACTGCGTATGTCAGGTCCTGCAATCAATGTCAGTTAATAAATGATATTAATTACAGCCCGGCCGGGTACTTAAATAGCATTTGCGCTACATTTCCGAATGAAATTTTAGGCATAAATCTGCTTGGTCCCTTCCCCCAGAGCGAGTTAAATAAAAATCGTTTTCTTTTAGTAATTGTAGATCATTTTTCAAAATGGACAGAAATTGTTCCATTTAAACGCGCGTCAGCCAAAACAGTCGCAGATGCATTCTTACACAGATACATTTTAAAATACGGTGCACCGATAAAAGTCATTAGCGATAACGGAAAACAATTCATTAGTCAAATATTTGAAAACATATGCACTGGACTTGGCATACGTCATATCAAAATGGTTCCGTATAGACCACAGGCAAAGATAGCAGAAAGAGTTAATAAAAACATTGTAAAAATGATTCGCAGTTACGTTAGCACACATCACAAGCGCTGGGACGGCTACATAAATGAGTTAGCTTATGCTTTAAGAACGGCAAATCACGATACTACGGGAAAAACTCCAGCAGAATTATTTTTAGGCCGAAAGTTAATTACGCCTTTGGATAAATTATTCTTTGTGCAACAAAGAGAGCAGGAGATTAAACAGAAAGATGTGCAAAAACTTATTGATTAGGCGCTTAAAAGCTCGGATACGGCAAGAAATAAGCAAAAAATATATTACGATAGAAAACGCCGTGAAGCAGATTTTAAAGTTGGGGATAAAATATTGAAGCGGAAATTTTCTTTATCAAGTGCCCCAGACAATTTTACTGCAAAGTTAGCTCCAAAATTTGACGGCCCCTATGTAATTCAGGAAATCAAAGGAGTCGTATTGTACCTTAAGAACGAGAGAGGGGAAATCTGTAAAGCAAGTCCCAACCAGGAGAAAAAATACTATAATCAAAATGATTTTGAAATCCTTAAATGGTTCTTGCAGGACTCAAGCGTAAAAGAAGTAGAAGGTCCCGAAATAACGTCACCCGTTCCACCACCCAAGAAGCAGAGAACTGAAGAGAGACCTAGCCCTTCTACAACCCAGGCGACGGTACCGAAAAGAAAAAACGAAAATTTTCAGACTCCAGCAATTAAGAAAAACAAGAATGCAAAGCCACCGCTTGAAGAAACCATGGTAAAGAGGAAAACACCACCTACAACGTATCGCAGTAGAAATTATGCATGAAGGAGAACGCTCCCAGGGCCAGAGAGTCAGGTGCAAACAAGGCCGCTGTTCCGGAAACTAAAAAGACAGCAGGAGGAACGAAAAGACCAGCAACAACAGAAAAAATTCAAGAAGGTCTCCAGACCGGAGGACGTCAAGACCAGCCGTTCAAGGGAAAAACGAAAAAGACAGCAACCCGACGACTACTACGCCAAGAGGCCAGCATGCAGAGGACGCAAAAGAAAAAGTAATGTGGACGATGCTCGGAGGTCAGTA
Organism: Stegodyphus dumicola; assembly: GCF_044657685.1. Taxonomy (NCBI): domain Eukaryota; kingdom Metazoa; phylum Arthropoda; class Arachnida; order Araneae; family Eresidae; genus Stegodyphus; species Stegodyphus dumicola. The sequence goes on along the minus strand of NC_140771.1, from coordinate 125,962,532 downwards.
AGGAGAAGATTGACGTCCATGAAATCTATCACGTGGGAACAGTTCTGCCAGAAAAGAATGACGGAGTTTCAATCATCGAAAACTCAAAGATAAGTTAAAATTTTCTATAAAATTTTTCTTTTGTTCCGAAATGTTATGCGTAAGTATGAAGTTCTATGTTTTGACGAAAGTCAATATGTCTCGGTTGAGACTTAGTTTTGTATTACTTTATTTAGCTAAGGCAAAAGTATTATTTTCTTTAAGTATAAAATCTAAGAACAAGCAGTTTCTGTTGGCCGAAAGACTAATTCTGTTATGTTAAAGCCAAAATTTGGCCGAAGATAAAAATAACTTCGTATTCTTGTATTAATAAAAACTTTAGTTTTAGTGCCGCCAGCTAGGCGAAGAATAAGTAAAGTAAAAATTTATTTTCTCTTATTCATTTTATGGTAAATTGTAAAAATCATATGTCTTAGAATTTTGTAAATATACGTAAATACTTGAATGTTATGTAAAACTAGAATTTAGTCTAGAAGCATAAAATTTTAGATGCTAAAAGTAAATGCTCAAAAGCAATGAATTCAAAATCTAAGTATTAAACTGTAGATAAAATCATGCTTTAGAGCGAAAGCCTGCATGTCTAAAGATGAATGAGGGGGAAGTTAGAACGAATGTGTTTTGTAAGGTTCTCCACCTACACTTGAATTTTAAGAATATTAAAATAGCCCGAGTTGTAGAATGTCGAGTAAGGTGTGTCTATTTGGTCGTTGAATTCTAACAAATCATGGTGGTTAGGGGAAGTGTTGTAATACTAAAACACGAATATTCCCGTTTGACAGCACACATGGTGGAGAGCCAGGGTAAAGCTAAATTAATGTTTGAATACTTGAATGAATGTGAAGTAAGCAGTAACTAAGGAAAATAAATCGTTTAAAAACAAAAATGTATTCAGTGTCAAGAAAGTGTAAATTATAATGTATTTCGAAAGATACTGATACTTATTCCTTCCAGATGCTGGAAGGAAAAGGACAAGATTGATTGCTGAAGTCCAGGAAAAGTTGCTGTAAGAAGAGAGATTTAAATAAGTATTTACAGAAGTATAGTATACCTTTTGTTACATAAGATTTTTTTGTGTAAACGAGGCTCTTAAAAGTTAGTTCAGAATTGTAGAAACTTTACAACAGGTCGCTTGTAGGACCTGCTTCCAAGTTTTCTAAATTCTGGCAGCGGCAAATGTAGGGTTTATATTTATTTTAACTAACATTTATTTTAAGTTTAAACTATCTTTCCTGTCAAACCTTACTTTCCCCTGGAACTGCCAATGCCAGAGTATGTAAATTTTGTAGAACGCGCAAGGATTCAAATTATCAGCGGAAGTATTCTGAGTTAAATAGAAAGGAAACGAGTTCGAGATGTGCTGTTCTTACTTCACGAGCGCGGAGTTAGTTAACCAGAAATTGAAGAACCACGCGTTTTGGCCTGTGTGCTTGTCTCGGCCAATTGTTAATCGTTCAACGTGATATTTAAAGTTTGCTGAATTAGCAGCGGTATTGTAAAACGCGGTGAAGTTAGTTACGTTTAGAGAGCCTCGTAGTTAGTATCTTGTTATTATTTCTTTTCAGGTTCTTTTTTTTTATTTTAACCGCCGGGTCGGCGTAGTTTGTGAGCGTCAAGAGCACGCATTTGTAATTTCTAAAATTGAATAAAAGGGACTTAAACCCTTTGCAGGACTCTCTCTAATTTCCAGTTTCAGCTGTGACCACTTGGTTGCGTGCAGGTTGGAGGCGCCCAACTGTACAAACTAAAACTTTATTTTTCACAGCTTGTAGATTCAATAAGCATATTTGTGTGAGGAAAAATCTTCAAAAAGTAATCATGGTTTGGGTAGGAACGAACCCAAATCTGCCTACATATAGTGTTTGACTCTTATTAATTAACATAATTTCTGTAGCTGGCTCGTACTCGTAGGAGATCAGAAGTATATTAAAACTCAACGCAAAATTGATGTTGGAGATTCAAAGTTCAAAAACCTAATAAGGGTGGCTCAGTTCTAACTAAATACTTGAGGGATTCACCTAGCAAGGCCAATGCTGGATAGTGTGAATCGCAATGCTGGGTGAGGAAATATCACAACGACCAGAGTCAATGCCATAACCATTTGTTTAACTTTCAAGAACTCTGTTCTTTTATATACACATATCTCATTTACATCGTGAGGAGAGTTAATGAAACTAGAAGTGATAGCGCGTTTAAAGGAAGAGATGATGGGTTGATTAGCATAAATACTCCGCAGTTGCTTAACCAGAATTCAAACTATTCGAAACCAATGTATTATTGACCTTGGAGGAGGATGTTTAGTTCTAAAGCTAAACCTGAATCACCGCTTTCGCATCCAACTAAGCCTAATCCAGAATCAGTGTAATCTTGTATACACCAAACATATTGTCAGCTACAGTCCTTTTCATACAGAAGAATTTAAAATTGGAGTTCTCATTTCCTTCCAGACTCCTGGATGAAAGAGCAGTTTAGTCATATTACTTTTAATTATATTAATAGTAAAAAAACACACATCTTTAAAAATATTTTACATCCAGCATTACTTTTAAACCAATCTTTTGCTTCAGCACCTATTAACTTTCTTCTCCGCTGTCCGCCTTTCTGTTGGATCATCAAAATCTTTCGTTACATTAAAACTGCTTTTGCTTCCTATTCCAATTCGTAGACACATCAGGGGACCTTAACGACGCCCTATTTCAGCATCTCTCTCTTATATTCTTCATTCTAACTCAGTTAAAAATTAAACGTTGTACTTAATAGAGAGCCTTCTACTAACTTTTTAATATTTTCTCACTTGCGATACGCTACATTTTTACAACAATAGCAATAGCACATTTTCCTTTACAATAGTAATTCTTTTGAAAACAAAAGATTATGTATGACTTCCCAGTTCGTGACTTTGGTCATAATGCCAGTAATAGCATAAATGCTCAAATATATCGGTGTCCTTTATTTGTGATTAAAACTTTTTAAACTCCTTGTCCTCTTGCAATTCCGCTAGTATCGTTTATCCCGAGTTCAAATTTTTTGACATTAACATGGAACCTCTTATTTCTATTTACATAGATTTACTTTATTTCGTATTTTTAATATAGGGCATCCACCATAACATTTTCTTCTCTCGGGATGCATTTAATTTTAAAGTTATATTTTCGAAATTTAAAAGCACATCCTATCAGCTTTAACGATAAATTCTTCTGGAATACAGACGAATTACTGCATCATACGAGGTGTGACCAAAAACAAACGAGACTAAGTGTGTAGCTTGAAAAACGAGAGGAGCAACAACTGTTTTGGTGACTTCATGCCACATACCTCCTCTATACATGAAGCCAGTTTCGTTTCAACTTAACCGATCACGCCAGTTGGGAGTACTGCATCATTGAGCTGTTAATAATTGTATAAAAACTTTGTAATTATGAATATACGTATATCTAAGCTTGACTGTATGTATCAGTATATACACTGACTATCAATAAGTATTTGGTAACCTATGCAAATGACGATATTTGCGGTCCCAAGGTACGTCACGGACTCCGCCGGTATATATCGTGTAGGAAACAGCATCGGCTTTAGTCACATGCAAGATGCCTCGCATTTCGGAGCTCTCTGATTTCAAGAAAGGTATAATTATCGGGTATCACAAATGTGGCCGATCCTTAAGGGACATATCTAGCGATCTGAAGTACCCAATATCGACAGTGGCCTATGTGATTAAGAAGTGGAAGGTGAGCGGTGATTGTCGGAATGCGCCCCGAGTCGGCAGACCAACGAAACTGGGGTATAGAGACCGACGAGTGCTCTTCAGAGAAATTCGGAAGAACCGCACCCAACCGATAGCCCTCATCCGCGAGGAGTTTCAACAGGTATCTGGGAGTATTGTTTCAATGAATACCATCCGTAAGGAAGCACATCTGCTTGGTTTTCATGGTCGTGCTGCTGCCCATAAGCCTTTGATCACAAAGTCCAACCGCGCTGCTCGGTTAATGTGGTGCAAAGCACATCGAAATTGGACCGTAGATCAGTGGAAACGGGTTCTTTGGAGTGACGAATGAAGGTTCACCTTTTACCGTTCGGATGGCAGGGTCTGGGTCTGGCGTCTACCTGGAGAACATTTCCTGCCAGAATGCAATGTGCCAACAGTCAAGTTCGGCGGAGGTGGAATTATGGTCTGGGGGTGTTTCTCCTGGTATAGGCTGGGACCCTTGGTCCCCATTCATGGTAAGCTCAACTCCGATGCCTACTGCACTATTTTGGATGACAATGTGCTTCCTACGTTGTGGCAGTTTTACGAGTTGGAGCCCTGTTACTTTCAGGACGACAATGCCAGTTGTCATGTTTCAACGTTAACGAAGGCTTGGTATGGTGCCAATGGAGTTCATCGAATGGACTGGCCTGCCCAGAGTCCAGGCCTGAACCCTATCGAGAACCTCTGGGATGAGTTGCATCGCCGAATTAAGGGGTTCACTACCCGTGCAAAATCTGTGAAGGAACTTCTATGTCTTCTCCAAGCCGAGTGGAAGAAAATACCACTAGCTGTCATACAAAGACTTGTGGAAAGTATGCTCTGGAGGGTCCACGCTGTAATTACCTCTCGTGGAGGCTCTACCAACTATTGATTTTGAATAAATTTAGTTTTTCTTTTCTATCACAGGTGTCCAAATACTTATTGGTAGTCAGTGTAATATCTTTCCCCATAAGATTTCATATAATATTACCTGATACTATACAGATTTTCATGTAACTTAGCATTTCAGGTAGATATGGTACTAAATATTATAAATACATTTTTCTCGCTAATAATATTTATAAAAATTTAGCTATATTTACTTCAGTTAATCTACTTACGTCGTATTTAAGAAATTAATTCTCCTTTTGATTAAAAATTAATATTTTTATAAGTAAATTACGTGGGCTATAAGAGGGATTAAACCTTGAGAAGAGATTATTTCCAAGAAAAATAAGCTGTATTTAACAACTAGATTATTATTGCTATTTTTTTTTTCAAATTATGTTGTTTATAGAAATTTGTTTGTTAGAGGGATGCTTTATTATTATAGAAAACTTTATTTTGGAACACTTTAAAAACAAAAGATAAGGTATTTTAAACCTATTCTAATAATATAAAAATGGAGCAAAAAGTTTGTTTACTTCCCGTGCCCTCTTTTTATATGTTTTTAATCTTCTTGGTGAGAGGGTATTTTTATACAACGCTAATATATTTGCCAAGATGTAAAACAGTCCCTATTTAGTTGAAAGTCTTTTAATTATGAGTAGATTATAATACTTGTAAAAGAAAAATTATGAAACCTCTTGTAAATAATACGTGCGCAATAATAATTGCATCAAAATTACCAGTAGAGCATTGCAAAGCAACACATAACTAAATTAATATACTCAGGAAAGTCAAATTATGACATACAAGCCAGGTATGTGGCTTTGTAAATGAGTGCAATCGAGACATACAACCTGCTAGCCTCGGATCGGTACCACTGTAATCGATGCCACTGAGTATAAATATCAGAGCTTCGATGGGCATGCCACATATTCTTATAAAGGGTAAAACTGCGATATAGGCAAGTTTAATTGAAGAGACTTTCGCAGGGTCGGATGTTCGATAGCATCCACGGAACTGCTAGGCATGTCGTACAGTATTGTGGCACAGGTATACCAATAGGACCCAGAAGTGAAAAACTAATCGGGGCAAACTATGGTCTTAAACAAGTCACTGATACTGGAGGTGCTTGGAGAATTTGTCATCAGGTATAAACGTCAAGGAGATTTACCATCACTCAGATTTTGATAGTTTTGGATGTAAGAGCTTCTTCCAGCTTCTTCAGAAGGACTGTTCGATGGCGGCTAAGGAGAGTAGGTTTTAATAGCCGACGGCAAACTTGAGCTGCAATGCTAACGGTAAGACATCGATTTCTGCAACAACAGTTTGCCAAACCGTAATGCCACTAGACGGTTGACTAGACACCTGTTATGCTATCCGATGAACTGAGATCCAAGCTGATGAAAGCGGATGGCAGAATTCATTTGTGAAGTAAGCAGTACAATTAGTATATCTCTAGTATCATAAAAGAATCGTACTATGTGGTCCTCATTGGGTTCTCTCATTATGCCGAGCTCGGATTACGTTGAACTGCTTGGCTGATCATCTACATCTTCTCATGCGCTTTTTAAACGGACTATGCTTTTCTTTCAAGTGGATAATGCTGCACCCAATTACTTACACGTTGCGCAGAAGTAATTCAATGAGCCTAGCAGTAAGACTGAAAAAATTACTTTGCCTCCAAGTATGAATCATGTGTAGCGCATCTGTAGAAAGAGCTGTAACAATCTTTTCATTCTCTGGTGTCCTCAGGGAAACAAACTTTGCGCAAAGGTCTAGTCGCAAGTCTGGATGATTTCATGACCTTATTGGTATTTTAGGAAAGATTAAACAAACAATTAGGCAATAATAAATAAATTTAGTTTCGCTCATTTCAGGACAACATTAATATGATATAACACGAATTTTATGAATTTGATGATAATTCTGTTGATAATATACTAATGTAAAATAATAGTTTCTAATATTGTGCTTCAGTTTGAAAACTTCGAAATATTCATTTTTAGTATGATTTTCAAATGAAGCTTAAAGATATGTGGTAGCTGTGTCGCGAGTTTTTAAGTGTTTATGTTATTTAATTAATCAATATTTAAGTATTTTTATTTGTATTTGATTAAATTTGAAATTCCAAAGAGTGTAGTTTTAACAGCTAAAATCTTTAGCTAGTTATTTTTTCAACGGTATGATTTTCTAATGGAGATAGGAAGCGTTTCTTTGGACGGAAATGACATTTGAATTTCTGAGAATAGCATTTACTATAACAGAAGGCAGTATGTAGGGTTGTGTTGCATGTCTTTCGCACTTCGGGGGGTCTTGTTTCCTGCGAAGTGATATATGTTTTAATTGGTGTCTTGCGTTCACCGTCTTGTGAATGCTACAAGTATTGAATAAATCAGTTTCTTCCGGACGAGGGCGTTTTGTAAATTTATTCCTTATGGGGTAGTATGATTCTTATCTTTAGTTTTTCTGCTTGTTAATTGGCGGTCGAATTTTGGCTTCTCACGCTTCTAGGGGATTTAATGTTTCCAGCTGGTCTGCAGTTCTTTGTACAACATCGCTATTTTGATTCGTTAGAGGGAAGGGGTGAATTTTTCAGAAAAGTAATACGAGAAATTCTCAAGTTGGCTAAGTTTAATTTTTATGTTCAATTTTTCGGCCTATAGTTTTGAGTGAGTGGAGAAACCGACTTTTCTTCGGAACTTGCAAGGGTGTTGAAGTGAGACGGAATGGAAGTTTAGAGTGGTGAAGTTTCTTTAAATAAGTTCGCGGGGTTTGCCTTGTTGCGAGCTGCCTTCACCTGCGGCTTGGGACCGCTTTTCTCTCGGCTTTTGGCTGATGAGAATTTTCGTTTGCGCGATGACAAGAGTTATCAAATCACAAGCATCAAGTTATCTTACACAAAATTATAGCATTGCCTCTTCATTGTTATTTTTTCCGATTACGATAAAATAGATTTGTCGAAGCGTTCTTGATAGAAATATGTGTCCTTAGTATCCGACATCTTGTGTTTCTGACGAAAAGGGTAATTTAGTGCGAGATAATTCTACACAGACTTTTCACCCTGCCTGCACACGAAACTAGTGCGAAAAACTCATAGTGAACCTAGCCTTTAAACATTCTTGATCTGCATCCGGAAGTTAGTACGGTGTAGGTATCTGTGGAGATTTCTCAGATGGTCAAAGGAAATAAGCTGGACAACCTGTTGAACTATTAAAACTCCCTGATATTCAGTCGATGATGGCAATCCCCAATAATAGATGATTGATGTACGAACTTCACGCTGTGAGTGAGGATTTTTTTCCTGTCTTTTTTTATTTAAACTGTGATTAAGTAGCGATAAAGATAAATTATATTAATATACAAAAATTAAGTAATGATAAGTTTTTTTTGCCTTTTAGGTGCCAGGTTAGCATTTAAACTCTTGATTGATTTTTCCTTGAAAAACTGATTTGATTGTTTATGAATACTTCTTCCCTGGTGTTTGTGACGATTTGAATTCTTAAAACTAAACTTAATTGCTTTTGAGCTATGTAGGGGCCCACCAGCGGCCGAGCGGTAATGTCGCTGAACACTGGTAGTTCGGTCCGAGGTTCGAATCCCGCGAACGGGCTGGCTGCATGGGCGTTTTCGTGGTTTTCCCCATGTGTAACGTGTATACGAGTCAGTTTCCCTTGGAAAGTCCTCCACGAAGGCATCCCTCCCCTTAGGCAGATAGCCCTCGAGGCTTTGCCATAATCACGCACACGCACACACATTTGAGCTATGTAGTTAAGTGAACTTTAGTAATAGTTTAGTTCAAAGGAAGCATATTATTTTTACCCGGGCACCAGCAAAGACTTATTCCTTTTTATTTTTTCAGGTTAAGTTTTATTACGTGTAAATTTGTATTGAGATAAATGATTGTAGATCAGTTGATTAAATATAAGTTGGTTAGATCAATCACACAGTTCCTCTTTTTCCTTTTCACAGCTTAGGATTTTTATTTCAGATCCTTTTTAGTAGAATTTTATTATTTTTTGTTATTGTTTGTCCGGTACCAAATGGAAGTTAAGGAAAGTTATATTCCATCAATATAGTTCCATAGATGCTCCCACTTGAGCTTACACAAAGCTAGCACTTCTGGCTTAACTCAAACAGGTAACGCTGAACTTAGCACCTCTTCTTACCTCCTTTGAATGCATGTGCGCTAGACATTCTGGCAGGAAAGCGTGGGTAAAAAACGAGACTGAAAGGAAATTTGCTTTAACTAAAAACTAACTACTAATAAAATTAAATAAATCTCCACATACTAATTCAGAAGTCAAACAACAAAAATCAGCGTTATATTTAAATTTGAAAATATAGCGCTGATTTTTGTTGTTTGACTTCTGAATTAGTATTTGTTCGGCGTGTTATTGTGTCTTAAATCTCCACATGTTATATCTACAATTTAAAAATGAAAACATGTGCATGTTGTTCGAAGAAAAATTCAAAATATTTGCAGTCGCAGAAAGTGCACAATAAAACTGAAAAAGGAAGACTTTGGAAATATTAAGTCGAGAGCGGGATATTAAAGTTAACTGTGGGAAGCGAAGTAAAGATTCACTAACTGGAAAGAAAAACGTTTCTTGATTATTCTAAATCGAGTCAAAAATATTTCAGCAAGGTATCATTAATTGTTTCTTTAATACAGAAAGGTAAGCGCTTTAATCAGTAAAATAATTTTTTAAAAATATTTATTTTGTGAGCTCTATGAAGTTGAAGTTCAGAAAAAATAAAGAAACATTTAAAAAAATTAAAAAAAAATAAAAAATAAAAAATAAAGTGCACCTAAAAGAAAAAGTTCTGAAGCTTTAATTCTTTGACTTTTTGAGAAATTTCTAAAAATAGCTTTTTGCTGATAGTAGATTCTTTAGAAATTTTTTCTGATAGTAGATTCTTTAGTCCTTTTTAAACTTTGAACAAAGCCAAGCTTAACGGATTATTAATATGAGTCAGTATGCACAAAATTCGGATATTCAGAGTAAACAAAATTAAGTTACCATTAGCTTGTTAACAATTTTTTGTTAACCGCCCTTATTTAGTTTTAATTTAATGAAGTAATCAAGAGTTGAAAACACTAACTGCACTCATTTATTTATTTTTAATTTGGGTTAATTAATCAAAACAAAATATTTGAGAGCTATTTTTTTGAAGCAAAGTGCATTTTACAGCAGAATTAAAAAAAGAAAGGTAAGTTTTCTTTCATACTAAAAAATCTGATGTGTACACCTCATGAATTACTTGCAAGAAATATTACATTATACGCATTTTTTCTTTCATTTCAATTAAACTTGGATTGAATTACGTCTACTTCCTCGATAGCGCATAAATCGAAATAGAATAAATGCACTATTTAAAACTCACTACATTTGTTTACCATAGCGGCACTGGCGCTAGGTTCACTTAACAGCGTTACATCTGATTCATTTTATAACTTAGGTCTTAGGTCGTCGCTTTGCAAGTGATGTACGATCCGAAAGTCTTTACCATTCTACATTGGATTCCTAGAGTGAAAAAACTTAAGAAAAGTGAATAAAACTGGCAAAAAAAGCCAGCGCATGATAGTGTCCATTTTTCGCCGAGGCCAAAAATGGTGGAGAGTGAGCCGGGCTAGGCCCGAATCCACGAGACTCATATCCGCCAGTCTTGATTAAGTCCTCTCGGCTAAGGTGGCTCATAAGGATTCGGGATATTAATCTTCTGCAAATTTCAGGAGAAGTTCAACTGCTTGGAAGACTAGTATCATCTTATTTGCGATAGTCTTGGCTTTTTTTTTATCTTCTACGCCATAGAAGTAACATTGTTAAGGATATTAAAAACTGCAGGGTCTTTAAAAACTGATAAAATGTCGGTGAGTTCTTCAGATTGCGTTAAGTTAGAGTTTAATTTATCGCTGTAAGTCTGCTTCGTTTCTGCAAATTTCTTTGTTGGGTGAGACTTGCTCAGACCTGGAATTCATCAATCTCAGGAGGGATAGGTCTGGGAGCTAGATTTTACATTCTTTTGAATCTTAACTGATAAGCCTCACGTCTTCGGTATGAGCTTACATGCTCCTAAGAGCACAAAATGCATTTTGATTTCTCATCTGATTTGAACTGTGATTTTCCTCGCGTTTGCAACACATGATCTTATTGTAGCAATTACTCTGGGAATGTCTGTACACTTGAAAGTTGTGGTATTGGACTGAACGCTTCCTGGAGGTGTATTTTTCTATTTTAATGTTGAAACTGATCATGTTATTAAGCTTATGGATGGCTTCGCCTGTTGCATTTCTTTTTAATTCTAGGAAATAAATAGGTAGTTTGATAATCTGATCTTCTTGTTTTACTCTGAGAATCGGAAATTTTCTATTTTCGAGGTCTTGAAAAATTGCTTACTTAGTAAGTGAACTAGGGAGATCTTTTAGGATAACCTTGATAGTACCTTCTGGATCGAGAGGTAAAATCATAACATTCTTTTGAAGTGCTCTTATAAGTTAAAATGAATTTAACTCAGCTAAATAATTTAAAGTTTGACCTAGTATTAAAAAGATAAATCCTGTAAATGCCATCTTTTCTATTGATGTAACTTGTAAGTTTTTGTATTAGCCTTTAGATTTGCTAATGAGAAGATTTCGTAAATGTAAAAATAACAACAAAACATCGATCGAGTTCTTGAAATAAAAGAACCTGAAATAAAGTTGGAAAAATAAAAAGTAATCAATACTAAACCTATATACTTCTGCTCAATAATAAATAATTAAAAATAATACGCAAAGAATCTTAAGGTTTTAACACTGAAAACGTTATAACAATTTCGCACTCAATTTTAATTATAGAAAGCGCAAAATAATTTTAAATTATAGGAATGTGTTCTGATTTTATAAGGTATTTCTCCCGCCTTCCTAGCGTGCCTTCGTGGTGTAGGGGTTCTTTACGAAGGGCCGGTATTCCAGAGATCCGTGGTTCGATTCCCGGCGGAGGCGTTGCTAATTTTTCCTCTTGCCTACTTCAAAGAAAAAAAAATCCTAATATCTCTACAGTGGCGCCCGAACTAAAAAGGGTATTTCATGATGATTCTCCTCACCCAGAATTTGGCGATTGGGTTCCCTGTAAATCCCAGTTGCCCTTTAAAAATGGGAGTATATAAGGTATTTCTTCCGCATTCCTAACGTACCTTCGTGGTGTACTGGTTCTGCACACTGGGTCGGTATATCAGGGACAGGGACAGCGAAAAGTGGGTGGAGCACCAAAACTTCGTCAGTGACTTTTACAGGTATTGCCCCGCCGCACTATTGCACCCGCTGGGCTTTCTGTTGGCCCGCATCAGATGCCAGCCTAACAAGACATTTACATAGAAACTTTACATTAATACTTGACTTGCGTATTGAATACGCAATTACAAAGACACAATATACAATTATTACAAAGCAATTAACCTATTAACAAAAGTTGGATTTTGGCAGATTAATATAACATAATTAATTCGAACATACATCATTCAAACTTTCATTGTACATTGTACTTCATACAAACAATATATTTACATTAGTATATCTAATTACATCGAAGGGTCTGTGGTTCGATTCTCGGCGAAGGCGTTTCTAATTTTTCATCTTGCCTGCTTCCAAAAATACCTAATGTCTCTACAGTGGCTCCCGAACTAAAAGGGTGTTGGATGATGGTTCTCCTCACCCAGGATTTGGCGTTTGGGTCCCCTAAAAAAAAAAAAAAAACCCAGTTGCCCTTTAAAAGGGGGAATATATAAGGTATTTCTCTCGCCTTCCTAGAGGGCCTTCGTGGTGTAGTGGTTCTGCACGCTGGGCTGGTATTCCAGAGGTCCGTGCTTCGATTCTTGGCGGAGGCGTTGCTAATTTTTCATCTTGCCTGTTTTCCCCCCCAAAAAATCCTAATGTCTCTAGAATGTATGTCGTATCTTGTTTATCTGTTTGATAAGCATACAGATGTTTTTTTTAATAAAAAGGGGTATGATGTAACATATTATCGATAGATAAAGAATAATGAATTGTTTATAATTGACTTTAGTTGCTTTAATGTATATTTTTCTCATATTTTGCTCAATTTCATTCATACACTTAAAGTAACAGAACATACATTCTGAATCTAAGAAGCTTCTGCAAAATTATTTGAAAAGTGCACAGAATAAAAAGTTGTTATCTACGTATAATCGCTAACCACACCGACAAGTAAAATGAAGCTTAATTAAAAAAAATAGCGGGGAACCTGAATAGTTATTTTTGGACGATTTTATAAACATTGACATCCTCAGTACAATCAGTAAAAGACAATTTTAACAGCAAATATTACGCATCTCGGATAATTTTTTTAGATTATTTTATTTCTTTATGCAAGTTGAATTTTATCTAAGCTTTGGAAAAATTCTCGGTTCATTAAGTAATTGTCCAAAAATTCCACTTTGTCAGGAAGATTGATTAACGACAGAACTTTTTGATCGATGTCCATAGTAAAAGCTGAAGGATAAGAAGGATCTCTAAAATTCTCATTAATTTTGCATTTTACCCTTTTTCGAAGCCTTAGAACGTTGCTTTTTACTTATATATGTTATGTGAGATATATATGTTATATATGTTATGTCAGCGTTATGTCAGATAAAATTTATAATATTTGACTTAATCATATGTAACAGTAGTAATTATTTTATTAAATATAGAAATGAGATATAAAGAAACATGCTTCAATGTTTCTTTGTTCATCTAAAATTCTAACCAATAAATTAGACAGTTATTATTATTTCCTAAACAAGATGAGAATATTGGATGATTTCTAATTTAAAAATAAAACTGAGAAAATTGAAAAATCTATAAAAGTCAAAATAAGCACTTGACATAAAGAATTAAGCCAATACAACTTAACTTAATCTTTTGAAATAGCTGCAAATAAATATAACGCTCTCCTACATATATGTATTCTTTGTTTTGCGCCTATATAGATGCAATAATAATTTAGGGTAGTAGCAGAAAAAATGGAAAATTAATACTTTTTCTTTCAATATTCTTTGTGGATTTTCACAAGTCATCTTTAATTCTGCATAAGGTAAACCTAATCGAACAATTCAAGTGTTAAAAAGGTTACAACCCTTGTTTAATTAGTTCGTTTTATATAATCACCTAGTTATAGTAATATAACATAATTGTAGTAAGCCATATGTTTCACATAGTAATATAAGTTTTATATAAATATAGTAATACAACTGTCGAGGAAGACAAACGACACATATTTAGGTAGATATAAGAAGGAAAAACCAAGATTATGTAACCGATAATTGTATTAAGAATGCTACATTTCCTTAATTTTTCAATAGAAGGATGAAGTATCGCTTTGATAACATTGATTGATTAAAAGTTTGCTTTGAATAAATACCATTGGGCAAAAGATTTCTCTTTCTCTTCTGCCGTTATATAAGTACATGCATCACTTGCGTTACATGACCAATACAGGGTGATTTCAAAATACTTGGCCGAAATATAAAAGCAGACAAAAGAGACGGAAATAAAATCTTTCCTCCGTAAAAAACATCCTTCCAAGAATCCTTAAAGCATTAAAGATTATGAGGACTCTAAAACAAATGACTTTTAGACTGAAATGCTGAAAAATCTGCTAGAATTCTAAAAATTACATTTATTCCTAGCGTGCCTTCGTGGTGTAGTGGTTCTGCACGCTGGGCCGGTATTCTAGAGGTCAGTGGTTCGATTCCCGGCGAAGGCAATTGCTCATTTTTCATCTTGCCTGATTCCAGAAAAATACCTAATGCCTCTACAAGTTTTCAATATTGAAAAACAAACTTCGATGCCGAGCGAATTAAGTACTCATTTTTATTTCAATTTACATTTACAGCCACAATTCCATCGGCACTCTAAGCGTACTTTTTCAAGAACATTTACGTTTTCTTTGTTTCGTTTTTGTTACTGTTGTGATAGGAAGAGAGCAGCCAAACAGCGTCTTAGCAAAAACATATAGCTGCAAATGTGCGCAGTTATCCAACATGGCAGCTTAATACGAAAATGTTTCGGTCGTTACCAGCGTTACGCAAGCCATATGGTAGGGACTGATCTAGAAATGGCGCAGAGAAAGGCATTAATATTTTTAGAACAGAGAGAAAAAATTAAGGGGCTATTTCTAGTTTATATTATAATTTTGATTTGAATGTTTTTAAGATATTTAATAATTTAAATTTCTAATTATTTCGAATCTAAAGCTTTCCAATAAGCATACATTAATGGAATAAGGAAGCTTATCTCAAATACTTTTCCCGGAATGGTGATTTTTGTATATTAACAAACGCCATGAAATATTTTGCCTGTGGTAATGTTTCTTTTAATTCTTGCCTGTTAAATGTTATCGGTTTGCGCACGCCTAATGACGCGGTAGAGTTCATTTTCATTTGATAGTCCTTACAGCCAATGCATTTTACATACTACAATGAGTCTTATCTCCTTGAAATTTGTTACAATATCCACGAATTGTGTTTTTGATATTTCATAAAAAATACACCGTTATACCGTCACAACTGACTCGTCGTGTCCACCAATGAAGGCCACGCTTACGTTATAGTATCTAGCGCTTAAATCTAATTTATGTGTTAGAGCATATTACGAGTAGGAACTTGTATCAATTCTTTAGATACAATGAAACCTTTCGCTGTATTTATTACAGTTATTGAACTATAAACTTTGGAATCCTCGGAAGAAATTATGAATGAATCATCATCTGTTTTATTCCCTTCGGAAAAATTAAGGAAGAAATATTCGTAAAATTTATCGTATGATATATTACGTTTCATGTTTCGAATTTAAGGCGTAAAAATTATTGTAATTCTGTTGGGAGGCGTTAGCTTATCCGTAATACTAATTAGCATTGATAATTATTAATTCATCCCTCACGCAGTTAATGTTAATAAATTTTCATTTATTCGCATACTAAGTAAAAATAAAAACCGCTCTGATGATAAATATTTTCACGCGAGAGTTTCAACAATACCATCAAAAGAATTTTAAAGCGAGGGTAGATATATAGACCAATCTTTGACAAAATTTGGAATATGGGGAGAGAATATAATAGAAATTAATTACAAAATGAAGTAGGTTAATGTTTTCAACAAAAATATTGTGTTAGACTGTTTTCACTTCATTTTCTCTGATAATAAAAGTTTAGAAAGCTATTTTTTGTCGAAAACAGATATTCTGAATGTCATACTATTTCAGAAATCTTTGTTGATCTTGAAATTACTCATTTCGTTACTCGTTCGAAATTTGAAGCTAGGGAAAGCAATTTACAGCATACATAAGGAACTGTTAATAATACATTCTTTTGTAATTCAAAATACTCATTTTTGTAAACTCAAAATACTCATTTTATACCCTTAATTCGAAAGAAAGATAGAATTCAAGGAAATTCGTTCAAGCTCAAATTGTGTCTAAAGTTGAGAAGAAGATAAAATAATTTTGTCAAATATTTCAATACATACTCGAGTTGTTACAAAGAACGTGTCATGAAACTCTTATGTATTTCAGTTTTTAAGTCTTCAGTTTCTTAAGATCATTTTTAATAGCTGCTGATTATTCCGGCATCACATACCTTTCTATGTAATTTAAAAATCATAATTGGGTTTTTGCAATCATTTTCCCAATGAATAAAAGCTTATTAGTATGGCAATGTTTTTAATCGAATCCAGTTCATAATATTTAAACTAGAATTAGAAATGTGGAAATTTAAATTAGAAATGTAGAAGAATGACTACAATTTATCACGATATATGTTCTTTACAATTAGGCAGAAACATTTTCTTTTGAAATTTACTGAGTAAGAGCGCATTAATATATTTTTATCTACACAATTTACGTAATATTTACATTAATTTCTATTATTTTATAAGTAAAGAGCATTTTTGCAAATAGGAATTAATATTTACGTTTGTTTTGAAGTCGAAGACATCTACTTAAACACCAGACTTTTAACGAGCTATTTTAACACTGATAATGAAAAGGCAAGTGCTCTTAAAATATCTTTTTTTTAATCGCCAATACTTCAATGATTAAGAGATTAACCGCAGTGGCATAATATCAGATATGCGGCTTTCAGATAAAGCATATAAATGTAAAAAAGTGAAACAGCATCGTATATTTAATTGTTAATAAATGTAAGTCTGATCCTGAAAGTAACATTTTAACTTAAAATAATTATTTTAATTTTCAGTGAAAATATCAATATAACAATAGTCAAAGGGTAATAAAGATGTTATTTGTTTTGCTATTACCATCATAAAGTTTTTTATGAAGTTGGAAAAAAATTGCGTTCTTCACCTATAACGTATATAAACTCAACTATAACATATGCAAACTATTATTTTACAAATTGAGAATTTAAAGACAAAATTATTAAACAAGTAATAAAAATGTATATAATTTTGCAGTATTTTGCGTCTACCTGTTTATTTTTCTGATTTCAAGCTAATTTTTATTTTATTTAGATTTTATATCAAAAAATGAAAGTTGGAGCATCAAATATTATATGTATGCTGAATATAATATTTGATATATATAACATATAACAAAATACAATGGCTGCATTAAGAAATAGCTGCCGACTTCAAAATTAATTATTCTAGATTTATTGCTCTTCGCCTAAAATAATCTATTCTGCCAAATTCGAGATCCTTCCATGTTACATAACAACCTAAAATTAACCAATCACACTTAGCTATACACCTAATAACTAATAACTGCGTAATCTCGTTCTCTTTCGCCTCTTCGTCTGCCTGCTGACAGTGTGTCGTTCAACCTCTGCTAGCTATTCGCCAATAATTAAAATGCAATTGCATATCTAAAATTATGGGGAGCGTTTAGCACTCCTAGTCTTCTAACAATTATGTGTTAAGAAATTCGTCATTCAAGAATAAATTATGTTTACCTATCAAGCTGATCGTGCTTCTTCTCAAATTCTATCCGATCATCCACTAAGCCCGTCATCTACGAAGCAGTTTTTTCGGCCATAATTAAACGTGAATTGTTTTTATCTTCTCCCAAAAGTACAATATTACTTATATATATATATATATATATATATATATTAATTCGCATGATTGCAGTAAATTCGTCTTTTCATTCTACATGTGCAACAAAACGTTTAATAAAGAATTACCGTGAAAACATATTTTTATTTGTTGCTGACTAATTGTATGCTACAAAACCTCTTATTGCTTAATTAACAAGAAGCAAAAATTAAATATGATAATAGGAAAGAAACAATTATCTGTGGTCTTGGCGACTGTAGGCGCTATGAGGAAGCATACCTACCGAAAAAAAATTCCAGATTAAGTTTATTAGTTTTCCCTAATGAAAAATGAGCGACGCTGAGTGAATTGTGTATAATTCAAAGCGTTTACTTTGAGTATAGTTTAGGATTTATTTTTCTATTTCTAGAGTTTTAGAAATTAACAAAGTGTATCTGAGAATGAATGATACGATTTCATGTAATTTCTGTAAATTATTCACGATGTGAGAGAAACTGAAAGTGCTTTTGTTCAAGAAACAATGCTGCCCAAACACGAGGTTGTTCTTTGCTAATTTCATACTTTTCAAAATTGAGTTACTCGGAAAGACTATATCTTAACCCTTTTTACTTCCTTGTACGAAGTAAAAAGGAAGTATTGTAATCGCGAAAAGTTTCAGGCAGCATATTTCAACGAAAATATCCATTTTGACCGCTTTCGAATGCAATTTAACGATGTATTTGCGTGATATCTGTACGTAAGGAAACAATAAAAGACTCTTTTCCTCCAAAAAATTATAAAACTGCTTTAAAATGAGTTCTGAAGAGAATTTTTCGTGGTGTCTGTACGAACGTATGTACGTACGTATCTCGCATAACTCAAAAACGAGTAGCCTCAGAATGTTGAAATTTTACATATAGAACTACTATAACATGTAGATGTGCACCTCGTATTTTGGTATCGGCCGCACCAAACGTATATAAATATATATATATATATATATATCCACTCTGTTACCCGGCTCAGTGATCTCAGTTTCTTTACTCTTATATGTTTGTAAATTGTACATTTTTTGCTTTAAAATGATTGAATTATGTTGTTCTTATCTTCTGGTTGAGGATTTTATGCCTTTAGTAAATCTGTATGCAATATTTTTAGAATTATCAGTAATTTTAAAGTTGTTTAAGTGTCGCTAAGCCTAATAATTTTTTTGATGGCGGCCATTGCTTGTTTACATTTGAAACAGCAGAATAGTGGATTTTTTGCCAATCTAGAGAAACGTAGCTTCGCAACAAAAAAGATAACGCTTTCATTTATTATTGCGAATTAAATCATGCTTAATCCTTTCTGGATTTTTTTCGAGGAAATAAGTGTTTGAGATTTACTTCGTAACTTTTAATACAGATATTTTGAGTTTTTATGTATTTTTGCCTTGTCACGAAGTGAGAACTGAATTAATTGAATGAGAAATACTCAATCGTCTGTGAAAAACTGTTTTTTTTTTGTTTTGTTTGCTTAATTTCTTTTATACATCGTTCTAGATTTATTATAGTATTTGAATAGAACATGTGGCAACGCTTAGATAATTCTTCAAATGATATAAATTTTGTGCATTCTGAGCTATAATATGAACGAAATATAATACTGTCAAGTGAACCTAGCGCCAGAGTGTCGCTATGGTAAACAAATAAAGTGAATTTTAAAGAATGAATTTATTCTATTGTGGTTTATGCACTGTCGGCGAAGTAGGTTTAATTCAGTCCAATAAGTTTAAACG
This sequence comes from Stegodyphus dumicola, assembly GCF_044657685.1. Lineage (NCBI taxonomy): Eukaryota > Metazoa > Arthropoda > Arachnida > Araneae > Eresidae > Stegodyphus > Stegodyphus dumicola. The sequence goes on along the minus strand of NC_140771.1, from coordinate 125,943,075 downwards.
AAATGCAAGAAAAAATGCGTATAATTTAATATTCCGTACAAGAAAGTCATTTGGTATACACATCAGATTTTTTTTTGCATTATTTCATTAAACAATTTTGTTTCTTTGGGTTTACTCTTTAAATTAATTTTTTACTTTCTTCTTCTTGCTTTCCTTGAAACATCTTATGCATAAAATGTAACGCAACATTCAGTAGGAATATTTCTCAATGTTTGATGTGGATATTTTTTACTTAGTTTAAATTTTTTTTATATTTAGTTGCTGAAATTTCTCGAATATCCTTAATTAATACTTAAACTAGTGATCACAGAATGTTAATATTTATACTACAGATAGAAATGGATATTCTCTAAATTTTTAAGCTTCGTTTGGCACATTTTGGTAATTCTTTAAAAATACAGTTCTTTTTAGTCATCACACAGTGTACTGCAAACGGCAACAAAGACGGATTTGTAAATGAAAAATTTATTCTTTCATTGTTTGAGCGAACATATCTGATTTCTGAATCAAGCAGAAATTTGATGAATTGAATACGATTTTAGATGAAAAAATTCTCCCTGATATTCCTTTTTTATTATTTTTTCCCATTCTGCAGACCAAGAAATATAAAATAATTATATAAGTATCTTTTTAAAATATGCTGTTTAGTTAAGGCACGAAAAAGTAAAAAAGAGTTTTTTACCTACTGTAATATTCTTGTTTATAAAATTAAAACTGCTCGTCTGTCAACTATGGCATATTTAAAACTAAAAATTATCAAAAAGAAATTTAAGAGCAGGGAATGCAATCATTCTTACGTATGTAATTTCCATTCTCTCTTGAAATTCTGTTATGCGCTGATACAATTCGTATACAGGATCCTATAGTTTCATCATCCATCACATTTGACTAAGAATTTTATTATAACCAACGTTTTTAGATTTTAGTGTATTTAATTGAAATTGAGTAAGTTAATGAATCATTATTTTATATATTTTGTTTTAGATTATTCTTCGTAGTTTTTCATAATGAATGCAATGAATATCTGTAAAGAATTTAGCATTACTTTTAATAATTTTTTTTTAAATTTAGCATAACATTTATCTTAATATAAAGCATCCGTATTTTCCTCAAAAAAAAGTATTTTCACTTTATTTACTTCGCTAAAAAATTTAGTATTACCTAACTTTACAGCAGACATTTATCATTGAAATTAAATAAATTCGAAAGTGAAATGTTGTCCATTTTATCAAGGACATGCTTTGGGGTATCATACATCACTTGCCCTGATTAAAGTAGTGGAGACTCGCGTTTCCTAAATTTAATGGTCCTTTGAAAAGTGTCGAGTGACCGACAGGTTTATTAAATATGTTCGTGTTATTATGTTCGCTATCGGGGAACAAGATATCCACTGGGAGGGAATGGAGCGTAGAAAATTGACTTACATAAAAAATTATCGAGCAGCATACGCATGAAATTTGTTCTGCACGTTATCCGAAACTTACATAGCGATTAGAACAAAATTATTCAGACTGCTGCTTAGATATGCAGATTTTATGCGTTCACTAAATAAAATTCAGATCACGAGTTGCTGTTCTTTTTTAGAAATTCCTTTAAGCTTTGGTAGATGAAGTTCCTAGTCTTAAAAATAGAGAGTGGGTGTAATAATAAAGTGGAAGCGATAACATGAAAGAAATGAAACATAGCTCATGTAAGGTACAAACTGACGTTACTTCATAAATCGCTTACTACTTAAACTGTTTTAGTTAAATTAACAATGTAACGACATGCTAAGACATTATAAGTATGACTATTAACCATAAACGTGAGAAACAACAGTCTTTCCACGGTTTTATAATTTGAAATCTCAGAGCTTTCGGTTGTGAAGTGTAAGTACAATTAAATTTCCAATACTCTCCATCAGAGACTTTAAGGTGTAATAATTTTTAGAAGTTCATACATTATTTATTACAATGTTATTATAACTTCTTAGTTTTTAGCTATTAAAAATTTTGATTTGATCGGAGAACTTCATTTTTAAATTTGAGTTTCATATAAATATGCGTGTCAGAAATGTTGCATTCATATAATTATAAATGGAATAAATTTATCATAGAAATGACACACACCTAAAACATTAATTAAAATATGAAACATTATGTTCTAAAATACGAAATTCAGCAAAATAAGAGATAAGATAATAGCCATTACGAGGCAATGAAACATAGGCTCGTAATGGACACGAGAATGTAACATTCAGAGTGATAGAAAAGAGTAAAAGTGAATGCCCAGGTTTGAGCTTTCAGTAGTGAAAGAAAGATAGTTATCTGAAAATTCCTAGCAACTGTAATTCACTATGGACTTCGCGAAGTTTCTTTGTAAATGCTTATCACGGTAATATTATGTAGCACTGAGAACGTGATTCTATTAACCCTTGAAGAGAAATTTAGCTGCAACTGCTGAAGTTGATTATTTTCTTTTGAAATTTGCATATGGTAAATTTCTGAACACGTATTATTTTCCGGAAGGACATAAATGGCGTCAGAAGTGACTGCTCTGTGGATGTGTTACACTCGTTGGATGTGTTTCGAAGTTACTCCTCCGTGTCACTCTGAGTGGGGTGTGGCCCAAGTTGTAAAAAATTGTCTGTTTTGATATGTGCTGTCCTCTTTCGCTTCTTTTGTTGAAATAGTTTCAAATGCATTACAGAATCATAAATTAATAAACAACCGATGGATAAAATATTTTGAACGCTTGAACGCATATGCTAAGAAAGTAGCTCATTGAAGACAAGTAAACAAATAATAGTTAAAACACACACATAAATAATAGTTCACTGAGAATTTAAAGAATAATCAAAACAAAAGCACTTAAATATAAATGGGGCTTATAAGTAAATAATGATATCTCAGCTATTATTCTTGCACAGTGGAAAGTTATTTGAGAAATTAATGCAAAATTGTTATCAAAAGAGGCAATAATAACCGATTTTTTAATGTTGGCTAAATAACCAAATCCATCTCACCAACAATACTTTTTTTAATCTTCATATATTTGATAAAATAAACTCAAGTCATTTCTACCCCAATATGCTTACCAAATGAAATTTAGTACCAATATCAGGGTGTCCTCGAAACTGACTGAAGTTTAATTTACATAAGGTACACTATATATTACATAAACTTTTAGTAAAAGCTACTTCTGTAATTTATTGTAGATTTTAGAACCTTATGTATTTCTCTTTTATATCCTAATTCAAATTGATGATCATTCAAAGAACTACACCAAGAAATTCAATAATATATTATATGGTACCATGTCTACAGATATTAACACCATAGGTAAATCACAAATTTACTTTATTCAAGTGCCCTTTTTATATTAGCCTTAATTCATCACAATTTTATTTAAGCCCTTTCTCATTTTTCACCTGTACCAAGTTCCTTTGTTAACAGTCTCATCCATAATTTTGTTTTTTATGGCAGACTACAAACATTAATCTGATAGATTAAGACATCAAACTGTTTTTTAATTACCAACACTGCTCCTGAAAATAATTATATTTAATTCGCTAAATTTCTTCGAACGTTGATTTAAAATCTGTCAATTTTAGCAGAATTATGATTATTTTTAGTCATGTTTGCTGAAAATATTGTGATATGTAAAAGTTTCTTTGCTGTTTGCGGAATTTCTCTAAAGGTATGATAAAAAATATATATGCATATTTTGTTCCTTCTCAGCATTCGCGTTTTCTTTAGTGCTTTTACAGGCTATTATTCTTTGCTTTACATGGAAGCAACATTCCCATTGCAAAATGGGATGCATGATTAGTTTTTAACACAGAAATTACATACCTGTAGATATATCTTGAAATTATAGTTACCGTTGAATTTCCATGTAAATCAGCTATTTTTTATTCTATTTTTGAAGTCATTATTTTGTCAAGTAGAACTTTTATAATTTGGGGAATTTTTGTCAGAATTTGGTTGTATGTTGCACTACCTTCTTGCTTATAACTATTTATTGCATATTAAATTTTTTAAACGCCTTGCCTCCTTCCTAGCAGTTGAGTTTAATGTAAAAATGTTTTATTTCTTGTATATCAATAATTATAATATGTCATACAAGCTTTGCGCAGTAATAGATTATTCGCTAAAAGAAATATGTTGATAAACATGAACAAAAGTAAAGGAACTAGGTTTTGCACATAGTATTGGTTCTGTTATTAAGAATCCGCAAATTGAAAACGAAACCGTTATCCACAAACAGCTAATTAACTTTAAGATTAAATCTAAAAAGAAAGTTTTTGTTTTGTGTCTCCTTATTCAGCTCCTTTCTTCAAGAAAAATCAATGCAATAAGAGAAAAATTCAGAAAAAATTCCAATAAATCATACGAAAAAGTGACGTTTGAGAATGTTTTAAGTTGACAGTTAATGTCGAAAGCGGGTAAAACAAAGTTCTTTATCTTTATTTTGCTTTATTTTTATCTGTTGTCAGAGTCCTTTTAACAAATGTGGCAAAAGATATAACATTAAATATATTTCTACTCACGTCCTTGAAAAATGTCTATTTCCTTCCTTAACTGATTACAGTAACGTCTGAAATACGTTGAGTATATTGACAAAGACATATACTCCATTGATTGCAGTGCAGTTTGTATCAAATTGAGTATAGTGAGGGAAAAGAAACATGCGTCGTGTTATTTAATGCTTTAAAATTCCCATGCCTTGCACTGAAGTTTACTGCGATGAATCTATGAAATCCATTAACAATTATTTGGTCAAGACAAAATTCCACTAAAATCTATTAAGAAAAAATTCCACAATTTTGATTTATTCCTGCCAAAAATTATGCACAAAGTTCCTTAGATGGTGAAATGAATTTCTTGAAAAGTTTCAGTCGCAAAATCTTACTTTCTTTCGATAATGAACTAACTAATAAAAAATTAGAATCCCAGTCTAATTTTTACAATGTTTTAACATTTCTAATATCTTTCTAATATAATTCCCATATTTTGTTACCATTTCCTTTAACGGACAGCACTACGATCTCTGTTCCTGTTATTAATTTCTTCATAAATATTGTTATTGTCAACCTAGCAAACACGCTTTATTTCTGATGAAGAGGGCCCTGTGCATGATCCTTTCGCAATTGATCGTTTTTTTTCCAGCATCGATACAAACTAAGATTCCGTTTTAGGTCAGTTTTAAGTTGTCTTTTATTTTAAGTATTGCACATTAGCCCAAAAGACGACCTTCGATACAAAAGCACACAAACATACAAAATACAGATAGTTAACTGCTTGTTTGACAGATTCATATGACGAAGAGATATTTATAATGGGACACTATCCAAATTTTTATTGTACCCCATATCAATACAACCGCTATTGTTTCAGCGTAATGCATATTTATATATATATCATAATTCCTATATCTTAGTCTAACTTAGAAAGTCTGTATGTTGCTATTCTGGTGAAACAAAGTTTTTTTCACATATATTTCCTACATTATATAGCATGTAAATTTATCATAACATGCATTAGAAAAGTCACACTTAACTGAATTTCTAACTAAAATGTCTCATTCACTAATAAAGTAATTTTAATGGTAATGAAAAAAAAAAAAAAAAAAAAAAAAAAACAGAAATTGATAAAAGGAAAATAAGTTCGTAATTATTATTAAAATAGTTTGTGTAAAATTTAAATGCTTATAAAATTATAGGAACTGATGATCTATATTTTAATCACAGAGATCTTAGTTTTGGCATTTCGGTTGCTGACATATAAACATATTTTCATAACTTCCGTTGGTCATTCTCGTTTGCTTTTACAACTTATGTTTTATTCTAGAAAATACGGTCTTTGACTAAACATCAATTTATTTAAACAAAGTTGTAGTTTAAAAAAATGAAGGAAAATTGAAACAATATTTTCTTTCTAAATAGTTTATGATCTTACTTCTAATACAAATCACATGCAAGATAAAATATTTTGAATGCCGTATTATACCCGAGGACTGACGCTGTCCAAACCATTATATGTCCATACCATATACTAATAAAATAATGGAAACTGCTTCTTCGTTTTATATTATTTCATTTGCCTCGGTATTAAATTCCTACTGTTAGCTCACACTCTCTCTATATCCTTTTCAAATTTTCAATCGTTAATAAAATAATTTTTATTCATCCATTGAAGTTCAAATACATTTCTTAAACTTGTAGTGAATGACACTTGATGTTAATACAGTTTTTACACATATTAAAAATTTTAAAATTTTTAATCAAATTTTTTTGGATTTAAAAAATTTTTCTTTGTTGATCTAAGTAGGAATTGATTTAAAAATTTTATTTAATTAATTATTAATTAATTACTTTTAAATAGTTAATAAAATATTTTTATTCATCCACTCAAGTTCAAATATATCTTTTTAAACTTGTAGTGGATGACACTTGATGTTAATACAGTTTCTTCATGTATTAAAAATTGTTAAATTTTTTTTTTTTTTTGTATTTAAAAAATTTTTCTTTGTTGACCTAAGTAGGAATTTAAAAATGTTTGTTACTTTTCCATTTTGCCAGGCCGGCACAGGCGATAAGGTCTCCGAAAATGGTACAACCGATGCCAAACGGAATAGCCTCTCTGGTAACCTTTTGCGCCTCATTTTCAAAACAAGTAACAGCCATCTTTTATCAGATTGATTATTTCTTTCAATACTGGCATACAATTACATAGACTTTTTACCAGATAGCTCAATTTTATATCCTAAAGCCATTAACGGTAATTAAGTCAATTAGGATGCAATAACACCTCTCAGCCGAAGGCGAAAATATAGAAAACGCAAAGTCGAGGGTTAAATTCATCAATTCTAATGAGAGTGCATTAGCGAAGTAAAGCACTGCGGTTTTACATAATTTTTGAGTAAGCTATTCGCACGAATTAAAATGATTCTTGCATTTAAATTACTATTCCATGTTAGGATTTAACTTGAAATTAATGTAAATAATTAACCGCTATTGTTTCAGCGTAATGCATATTTATATAGAATTAGATTTTTGTAGCCTAGTTCACCAGAGATGAGATCACTTTGGATCACGCGATATGGACCGGCGATTCAGGGTGTTATACCATGAAAGCATTGTAAATTCTTAAACTAATGCCTTTTTACAAATTTATTGCCTTTTTTATTGTCTTTTTACAAAATTTTAAACGATATTAAAATGTTTATGCCTTCAAAATAAAAAATTCTTAGAATTAACATTTGTTAACATTTTTTGTGTGTATCCTGTGTGTTTTTGGTAATAAAGTCTGCTTGGCGAGATTTGCGCCGGCGAAACGGAAAAGTACCAATATTTTTATATTACTTATTTTATAATGGTAATTTAATATGCCTTATAAGCAAGCGCCACATCATATTGTGCGTGCTTTTGTGGTGTAAATGGTTAGTACTTATAGCTAAGAAATGGTTCATATCCGATAAAGCTACAGCTTATTTGTAACAGTTCTTTGGCCTTGAAAATCTAATTTACTACAATTTCACTTGCCAGATTTGAGTATAATATTTTAAGGGGAGATATAACTCCATGTTTTTATGTTATGTCTAATTTGATACATTTTAAAAAAACTGCTGTCTAATGAAAGTTAACACATTGAAGAAATTTATTAATTTGGATTTAATATTTATGTTACCATCTGCTATATATTCTGTATAACTGACAAATTAAATTAATGCTAAGCTTTAGATGATAGAAATTATGATTTTGAAAATGATTAGAAAGCTTTAATTTAAGCTAATGCTTAAATTAAAGCTTTCTAATCTTAAATTAATTCTAAGCTGAATTTCTGCATAATCTCTAAGGCGAACCGACATTATTTTTTTCAAAGATACGAAAATGGGAGATGTATCTTAAAGCATTATCATTGTGGTGAAAACTCTGTTAATAAGCCCGAGAAACAGATTCTGTAAAGTATGTTTTTTTTTTTCTGATCTAACATAAATATATTTAATGCTTGTTCACTTTGCATTATTTCTCTTTGAATAAGATTTCATTTCAATTTTTTATAGTAAAACAGACTATAATTTACACACTTAACTCAGTAAATTGCTTCACAAAAGCACATATCCCTATTTTATTTCGATTCTCCATTTCCACACAGCTGTTAATTGAAAGGACGTATTTTCTGAATGAAATAATATATTTCGCTACACAAAGAGAATACTAATAGGCTCCTTCCTGTGATATGATTCGGTCTCCGTTCACTAATACCAGACATATTTCACCTAAGAAAAACTTCGAAGATAAATTGTATTTTTGTAAGCCTTTTTTTTAGTTAGCACTAACTTAAGCCTTTTTTGATGTATACAGTTTATTCGATAGGATTGCTCATCAATCAAACCGTGCTACTAATCAATTTGACCCACCTACCGATCTGTCAGTTTTCGAACTTATGAGAGGAAGGATCAAAGAAATCCGTTTTATCCAAAAAGTGATGGTGTTGCTTTGCGGTGTTGCATTTATCGATTTATTTCCGTGATATGTTAAAATATTTGCTTGTAATCAATCTTTCTTAGTAACAGCCACAGCAATATATATATATTCTTATATATATATATATATATATATATATGAATTCAAATGATACTTTGGGTGTTAGTAAATTAGTGGCACAATAAGCAATCAAAGGAATCAAACATAATTTAAATAACTACCCTGAAATAAAGCTGAAATGTTTCATTAATAATTATATTCCTGATAAAATTTGTGGTTAGAAATGGCAGTATTCAATGTTATTTATCTTGTTCTTCAACTAAATTTCAATTCTTAAAATAACATCAACACTCAATGATGTCAGCTGATATGTCAGTAAATTTTAAAGTTCATTTTCTACTTAGCATTTGTAAAATATTATTAGAAATTAAGCTTTAAAAAATATTGGAAATTAAACCTTATTAGAAATTAATCATATAAAACATTATTAGAAACTGCGATATATGAACGTTGAAGGTAGTGTGCGTGATTTTCCGGAACTCATCGTAGACGATGCTTTCACAAAGAAAGGCATCATATTTGCTTAGGTTCTTGCTTGGAAAGATGTTAAAAACATTACTTTACGACGCTGTTATTGAAAATCGTAATCTGTAACCATATTCATTGTTAACAAGCAGAGTGACGAAGTTTCTCTTGATTTTAGAGTACGTCCGGAATCTTAATTTCCTTACACGTGCCAAGTAGCTTAGTGTTGGTGAAGAGGTGGTGAAAGTTTTGGATGGATGTGCACAATTCTGCTTCCGTTGCGCTCTCTCAAACTGATGCGAAATAATTGGAAATGTACTGGGAAAGGTGAAAGAAAGTGAGGATGATAATAGAGACAGCATGTAGAGCATAGAAGCTGATGAACTATTGTAGATTTCAATACGACTTGGAACAAAATGTTAATTTGGGTCAGTACATGATGCTATGAAGTTATACTATAAATTTTAAGATTTTATAAGATGTCAGACTTTCAAAATTATATGCTGTCATACTAAGAAATCCATAATTTCATCAGATAATAAATACAGTGATTTTAAAAGGTGTTTAATTTTGTTTCTTCGAGATACAACATGTATATGTATTTTAATTTTAACATTTTTAAATATCATTTATTCAATTGATTCAAATCACTACCGACGGACTTCGCATGCTGCAATATCTACAGATGGCGTCAAAAAGCATGCACCATTAAGTTCTAGGAATGAACATTGAATTATCTGAAAAACTCCCTTATCCGGAATCGGTCCTGTTGCTGCCGGTTATAAGGGATTCTATTAGAGATGACTTAATCTCTTAGCTGTCTAAATCATACACCTTTCGAAAAGTCTCTAAAACGCACAAAGATTAGGAAACTGATATCAAATAAGAATTTGGAAATCTTATTCTAAGAAAACTATGCAATGAAAATTTTGAAAAACTTTGAAATGAATGAATGAATGTAAATCTTTTGAGATTTCATAAATATTGACTGAAAATCTTGATGATGTAGCGTCTCCTCCACCAATATAGAAAGCAAAATATCAAGAAAAGTTAGGTTCATTTTTGTACTTAGCATTATATATATGAGCCAGTTTTCCGTGTTCGTAATTTGTCACGATATAACGATTTGTCACGAACGAATAACTGAAAAGCAGTGAAGAGGCTATTTAAATATATTGAAGAAATGCAAAACACTAGGTACACCTCAGACCATGGAAGATTAAATCATACTACAGTTGCGAGCTGGTGTACCACTTAAAATGGAAAGTCATTTGGAGATTAATTTTACTAAGTAAAAAATTCTTATGTTGGACAGGTAAGAAATAAAGAACACTTGCTCTGTAGCTTGCTTGTGTCTCTTTTACTGTAGCGACAGCGGCAGCCACAATACTGGCGGGACATTTGCCATTTCATATTAGAGCAGCACAAGAAGCAGCAGTAACGACTGTCCTCCAATTACATCTCTGCGCTACTTTTGGACCACTGTGCTATGATCCAGAGGAGTATGAAACAAAACGTCTCATAAATGCAACCCATCCTTCACACCATGGAAAAGGGGTTATAGCACACACCACCTCTCAACGCAGGCACCATGAAGAAATAAGGCCAGTAAATGTCATCCATTCGTCTAACCACGGAAAAGGAGTCTCGGCCCACACATCGTGGAAAGATGACTCTGACATAAAGGATCAATACTATGTTTATACGGATGGTCTAAAAGTTGACGGACAAGTAGTCTGTGGCCTTATAGTAACTAAGAACATGGAAAGGTTATATGGGACAGAATAATTCAGTTTTCCAGGCTGAAGCAATTGCGATTCGCCAAGCCCCACCCCCCAGATTCTTACAGATATTCTTGGTCATATATGCCTTACGAAATCTCAGGTATCCTTCTCCTATCATAGCGAAGATTCAGGACATGCTGAAGGAGCGTTCGCCGACAATGAACATCCTCATATCTTGGATAAAGGCACATGCTGGCATTCAAGTTAATGAAGCTGAAAGGCTAGCAAAAGAAGCAGCTCACAATATCGATGCACAAAGCGTTATTACCAAACTCCCGTGGTCTCACCTTAAAAAAGTGACAAGGACAGCAGCTCAGCACTAGTGGCAATGAGAATGGGACACTACCGTACAAAACAGGAAGACCTATGAATATTACCATAACGTTTCGCTCGATCGTCTCGAGTCCTCCCCACAAATAACGAGATTTGTGACGGGGCACGGGCCTTTCCCCTCCTATTACTATGAGCGAGGAATTGCAAATACCGAACGTTGTGTATGTGTAGGCATTGGTAAATCAGACCATTACTTGACCCAATGCCCTCTAACCGCACAGTGACATGTGCAGCTTCCGGAATAGGCAATTTCTCATAAGCGTTATCTGATCAAACAGCCAGCATTTCGCATCAAAATATGCAAGATAATGCAGAAACTGGAGTAATTGGGAACAGATTTGTGCAGTGTGGAATAGTTCCCTGTCAATCTCTCTCTCGCTCTCTTTTTTTAACTGTATATACTATGAAACATGTATGTATTATGGCCAATGAAAATTATTGTGAACTATGTACATGTATTATGTAGCAGGCTCAATATATTGTGAACTATATAAGCATGTATATGTATGAACTATGTAAGCATGTATAAATATGAACTATGTAAGCATGTATATGTATGAACTATGTAAGCATGTATTATGAAAGATCTATGTATTATGAACTACTTGTATATAAGCATGTATTATGAAAGATCTATGTATTATGAACTACTTGTATATAAGCATGTATTATGAAAGATCTATGTATTATGAACTACTTGTATATAAGCATGTACTATGAACTATGTAACGATGTAAGCATATATTATGAACTATGTAACTATAAGCATATATTATGAACTATGTAAGCATGTATACAGGATCAATGTATGCCCTTATAGTGCCCATGAGGTGTTGCCCCGGATAGTTGCGGAACCTGGACTAGACCCGAATAGTCTAAGTAAGCCGCACGGGTGTCCAGATTCTGCTCTCAACTGTCAACTGTCAATTGTAGCTTATCAAGAGAAAATGAAAACATTTCATAAATCAATATACGGCACTTCAGAGAAGAAATTAATAAATGTGACGCAGTTAAGTCAAAGTATATATATTACTATGTATTTTTTACATATTCATATTAGAATATACTTAGATACCTATGAAATAAACTTTATGGTCTAATGTTTTACGTCCAGAAAAATCTCTAACTGAACTAATTATGACTACGTGTCATCCAGTTGTTTGATAACTCCGAATATTGTGTTGTCTTTTAACCAACGACCGAAAGTATATTTGTTGAAATGCAAGATAAGGAACTGCCTTTTTTCTTCGTTTATTGTATTTGTTTCAATTCCGACCGTGTAGTTAAATTAAAATAATTTTAGCATTTTTTTTTTTTTTTTTTTTTTTTTTTTTTTTAGAATTTTAAATGAACGAAAGTTTACGCTTGCACGGCCAAATGCTAAACTTATTATAAAAAAAGAAAAAAATAATAAAGACTTTAATGAGTTTAAATAGTAATTTATAAAAATAGAAATGAAGAATTGCATTAAAATATTTTCTTTCACAATATTTTATTAATTAACACAAAATATCTGGCATTTTGCCAAGTGGCAGTAACTTTCCAATTTTTAAGTTCGCTAATCAAAATTTCTTTAAATTCTCACAAAGTTTTAAATAAATAAAAAATATTGAGAATTCGTAATTCGAACTTTGTATGCGTTCGGGTGGAGGACTGTGTATGTTAAAAATTTACAGGTGCTGTCATTTGTGAAATGTGAGGAACATGCATGCATGCATACAGATTTCACATTCTTCATCATTTAATGCGAAAGATCACAATGAAACAAAGAAATTACCTATGATTATTTTAAAACAAATGCATAAAATTAATTTCTTTATCTAAAATTAAAGCAATTATAATGTTTGGTTTGTTTTGGTGTTATAAATTAATAGCAGATTGGGAGCGAATTATCGCTTCATCTGTGCAGAATTACAAAGTATTCCGGAAGTTTAACAAACCTTTTTTTTGAATTAGAGCTGGAAGATAAATATCCGAATCGTGCTTACAAATCAGCCAACCACATACGGTGATGTTACGTAACAGTAAATTCAAATTTAAACCAAGTTTTGTATCCAAGGGTTACACAAAAGATTTAACGCGAAGTTGGTTCGAAACTTCTTACCGGCGCAACAGTTTAAATATCGGCAACTGTAATGCTGAAGAATGACACCTTAATTGAGCTAGCTGATCTAGTAACGTGATATCGAGAGGAAGAAGCACGCTCTATCTCACAATATGAAAATCTCACGTTATATACTTTCGAATTAATTTACATTCTGGTAGGGAAACGGAAGAGATAACTGATACTACAGGTCTAAAACATAAAATAACTGGTTAATTAAAGTAATTGCAACCTTATATAATAAAAAAGCAAATTTAACGGTATGAAATAAAAGCTTACATTTTTATTCTCCACTTATAAATTTGTGATTTTAATGGAGAAAGTCAAAACATCTCTCTTTCTTTGTATATTTCGTGTAATTGTTAGTGTAATGAGTATTTATTTAAATGCCATTTGAAAGTTTGTTAAAATCTTGATTTTACTAAACGTGCTAAAAGAATAAGCAGTCCATATAATTTGAAATCCACATATGTATATAGTCCGGATAATTTCAGTTTTACTGTATCTATGGTACAATGGCATTTAAAATTACCTTTACCTGTAGAAATTTAATAATAGTACTCTCTGATTATCAGCACCACCATTAAAGTCGCCAAGTATTTGGCGACCTTGTGCCTAAACATGCTATTTGTCTATTTTTATTGCTTTTAGGTACTGTATTGAGCATAAATAATAATGAAAAGAAGCACTTCTAAGAAGCAAAATAGTTTGTGAGAAAAAACACCTCTATTGCCGATATATACGTTTTATAGCTAGAGTGAAAAATATTCAGCGAAAAAACAATTATATATAAGTACGAAAGTACCTTTGAATCTCGTGGCTCATAGTTTTGTATACAATTTGATAAAAATATGTGATTAATGGCTCAAATGCTTTATATTTTTTCAGAGTCTTTAAGAGTTCGAATAGAGAAATACAAATTGTATAATTCTATATTTTCTTTAGAAAATTCAGAGTGTGGCACGTGATCTGTGTCGACTAAAATGTAAATAACCACGCTCTTTATCGACGTGACATCAATAAACTGTTATTTTCAAAATTTAATTTTTTTTATATTATAAAAAATTTAGAATAAAGTGTTATTTAAGGTTAAAATAGAAAAATATAAATCTTTTAACTCACAATTCTGTTCAAAAAATTAAGAGTAGGACACTCAGGGCTGACTCGACTTTACATTGGTAGTCATCCTGGTACACTGAAATTGAAACAATTATGTTCTTTTTCTAATGAACGTTTATTAGCCATTAATAAATATGATACTTTCAAAATTCAGATTTAAAACGTTTAACAATGTTTTATCTTAGAATCTGAAATATTCGAATCCCGAAAAAAGTGAGAAAATCTGAGTTTGAGCATCTTAAATCATTTCTCAGATACATGGGATTCGAGGATTCATATGTTTGTATGTGTGCGTACAAATAATATACTGAGATAATTAATTTTCATAATGAAATATGCATTTGTCGTTGCGGCTAATCTCATTTGTCTAACCTAATGAGAGCAATCCAGGAATTTTATCCTGGATTGCAAGGAGAGCACGATTGCTTGGCACGTTGGCATAAGCCTTGAGCGCGATATATTTAACAGTATAATTTTGCACATTTTGGCCCAGATTTTGGAGGAGAGAGCATCCCGAAGGACCGGTCTCAGGATCTCCCATCCTCTTCCCCTAAAATCTAACCATATGGGATGACTTTCAGCTAGTGAACAGAATTTTAGTGCCCCCATGCCGCAGAGACACTGTGTATTTGCAAACATCCATGCCTTCTCCAGGACTTGACCCGGGTCTTCGGTATGGTAGTAATGCCACTAAGCTTTATTCCGTATGGCCAGCGAAATATGTATATCTCCGTAAAGAATAAAACAATGAAAATATATTATATAAGTAAAATGAACAGATAAGCACATATATATATATATATATATATATATATATATATAACAAATATAAAATCATTATTCATTTAAAGCTAACTGAATGATATTGCAAATTAGTTCACAGCAATAATTAATCATTTTCTTTGTTTACAGTTGAATTTTCATAATTTAAAATTTAATAGGCTTTATATGAATGAGATAATGATGTTGTATTTGTTAAATTTCATTACTTACAGCATTGTCGCAAGAGAATTAAATTAATTTAAATTTACTAATTAGCTTCTTATGAAACTTTGTTTATATAAGCACACTTACAGATATTTTGATTACCTTATTACAATTAATAATTTTAGTAAAATTGAACACTCCGAGATTTATTGAAATTGTCTTACACTTCATAAAACTAATAATTCACAAAATAGCATAGACTATCTAGATCTTCAAATCATTAACTACAAAAAAATTTTACTTTCTGACAAAACAAGAAACTTCAATTTCAACACTAACAAATTAATAAATTGGAATTCCAACATATCCAAAAAAGTAATTAACAATACAATAATAAATCAAATACAACGAATTAAAATTATCTGCACAGATACAATAGATTTACAGCGCGAAATTTTGCTCCTTATTAACATTCTCAAAAATAATCTAATACCCATTCAATTTATTAACCATTGCCTTAAAAGAGCAGGCGTTAAATCCTCACTCTAAATCATTTAACTGATAGGGATATGATAATTTGTTCCTAAACCTGAGAAGGCAGTAAGCTATCAGTTGAAGAATTTGTATATAGTGTAATTACTCAGTTGTATATATTGTAAAAAGCTAATTGTCTTCAGACTTATGCTGTTACTAAAAAAATGGGCCTATTTCATAATCTTTAGTCTGTCAAATAGCTCTTTGACAGTGAAAGTTCCTTTTTTCCTTTCTTAAATTCCTAATCGTTTCGACACGACAATTAGCCAGAAATGAATTAATTTCCATTCACTAGTATTTTGAAAAAAATTTTTAACAGACGGTTTCACTCAAATAAGAACTCCACATAATACATCCCTCAAGAATTCCGAGTCCCAACCACTACCATAAATTACTTCACCCAAGTCTTACCGACCGATATTATTCAAAGCCTCCGCTGCCGCTAAGAAATTTTCGGAAACACTACACTTCTGAGTCAGACGCGAAGAGAACACTTTGCCGATTCCCCACTAGAAAGAACTTAAGTTAATTAATACTTTTTCTGGCCTTTATATCTTCATGTACATTCACTTTTCTAATTATATTTTTTATTTTTATATTATTTTTGATTTGTTTTTACAAAGTTTGCATTATTTATCATATATTTCGTAATCTTCTAATGTTTATTTCAACTTTATACTTTTAATTCTATTTCGTAATGACAATTTCCAATGTTTAATTTTTACAAATAATATTGAACTCAAATGCATAAACACGAGGGTGTCGGGGGACGGTTACTCGAGTTTTTTCGAAATTCACTGCAGAAATTGCTTTTCACTCAAAATTGAATTGGCTAAAATGCTTCATAGGAATAAGTTCTTTAAATATCAGCATTGGTTCATAATCCCTTCTATTCACGGAAATATTTGGCCTGACTTGAATTGCCGGTTTGGCTTAGCCTTATAGCTCGAGTAAAGACGAAACACCTTCGTATTTATTTATTAATTATTGTTCATTGAACGGGAGTTGGTTTGTTCCCCTTGAAAAGTCAACTAATTTCCGATCAATGACTCTGATTACATGCATTTAATTTAATTCTTGCCTTTAATTTATTCCTTTTGCAATTGAAATTTTGTTCTTCATGATGATTTAATTCCAGTCCCCATTAAAACATTATTAACATTTTGCGTTCAAGTTACTTCAAAACATCTTTCAAAATATAACTTACTAGTATGGATTCACTCTTTTAAGATCATTCTACTTTAATTGAACTTAGGAGATAATATCATCAATTAATCAATATTATTTAGTAAATAAATTATTATTAACTTACTTTGCAGCAATTGCGCAAGTAGTAGTAACTTGTTTTCGCACTAAATGAATTTAAGATCATACAACATATGCACATATGTTGCATGATCTTAAATTCATTTAGTGCATTTTAGTATTTAGTATTATAGTATTAGTGCATTTAGTATTTAGGATTAGTGCATTTAGTATGTATATTCATTATATACATAATCGAAATAAATTCCTAATACTTGCGCTATAGCTGCAAAGTAAGATAATAATAATTTATTTAATAAAGAAATATTGATTTTATTATCTCCTAATATAAATTTAGTAAAAGGTATCTAAATGAAGTAACCCAGATGTATGAAAATTTAATCCCGAAAATATTTATAAAGGAACTTGAATTTAAATCATGAAAAATAAAAATTAAAGCTTTTAATATGAAAATTAATATATATATATATATATAATATTGTATGATCTTAAATTCATTCAGTGCGAAAACAATTTATATGTATATATATATATATATATATTATAAGTAAGGCTGTAAGAACAAACGAAAAAAAACCAATTTAGTTTAAAATTTTGTGCATTGTGCTATATATATAATACATATATTTATCTATTTATGATAATACCCTCGTCATACCTTCATCGGCCTGTAAAGCCGATATGTTTGGATTTTACATCAAATAAATAAATTTGTTGTTAAACAAAGCATTCAAGGTATAAAATTAGCCAAAGTTCAGTAACAAGAGAAACAGGTTTTTAATTATATATTGTAAAATAATAAAATTTGAAAAAGTTAAAAAAAATCTTTGATTGTTTTTTTTTTTTTTTTGACATAAGAGTAATTTCTCAACGAAGCGAAATGTTATTGAAAATTAATAAAATTTAAGACAGGAAGAAAGGAAATGAATCAAAATTGTGCGTTCTTTTATTAAGCGAAACTAGATCTCCCGGTGAAAATGAAAAGGAAAAGATATTGCAAATTTTATTTTATTTACTTATTTACTTTTCCAACTGGAAATTACTTTCGGTACTTCGCCTTCGTTTTTTGAATTAAAAACTGCAAGAGGGAGAGAGAGTAGCTGTGGAAAACGAGGAACTGCGCAACATAGCAGACAGGCAATTACCTCTGTTTCTACATCAAAAGAACGCGCAACATAGAGAAAATTTAATCAAATCATATTTCCTAGGGGAAATGTTACTAAGTGAGGATATCGATTCTTCCTACTCCTGCTCTAATCATATTATGTAGTGATTTAAAATGACTGAGTATATAATAAAATTAAATATCAAAAATCAATAAAAACTTTGTGTAAAAATACAAATGTTGCGAAAATCATCAAGTGTGCTAACAAGAGTATTTATTAAATTAAATTTAGTAAAGAAATAGCTAAGCATTGCGAATTTAAACTAAATTTTAACTTAAACAGGAAATGACTTAATAATATTCTTTTGATAGATAAAATTATTTTTCACAGACTAATCTAATATGTTATAGAACCGCACCAGTTGCGGAGTGTTTAAAACCTCTGATTATTAGGAGTTCGACCGAGGTTTGATTGCAGGCGAACGAGATGGCCGCATGTCTGGTTTTTGTGGTTTTCTCCATGTGTATCGCTAATACGAGTCACTTGTATTAGAAACTAAGGGCTACTATCCCGCTTTTCCTTAAAAATTGAGAGATGACTGCGTGGAGGACTTAGAAAGGGTTCCACAAAATCATCTCTACGTTCAGGCAGATAGACCTTGCGCTCTTTGCCATATCAGAATAATTTAACCTACTTCACATATGTAGATTTTTCAGAAATTTCTTGTTATAAATGTATGCAATAAAGAATTATAGTTTAAGAATAGGGTTTTCTTCAAGCAAATGTGTAATTTCCAGGGTTTTTACTTTAAATTTTTTATAGGTAAATATTAAATTATAAATTACTAAAGAACTAATAAAACAATTTAATATTACTTTTCACGCTGTTTTTATAGAATCATACGTAGAAAGGAATTTTGAAACCGAACTGAAAACTAAACAAAATCTAGAATTCAATATTTTAACGAGTCTTTTTTGGTGCGTGTTTGCAAATAAATAGAAGTTGCCCCTAATATTCATATTACCAATTCTAATATATATTTATGTACAAATAACGCACATATTAAATAATAAAAATCATTCTTTTGTTATGTAGTTCTTATGTATATGCAACATCGTTTTAATAAACGTTTTTGCTATACAATCTTTTTCAAGATTCTGACGACTGTGAAGAGAGAATTCAAAGAATTTCATCGTTGTTAACTTTTATCGATACATTAATTGATAATTGTTTAATCATTGTTAGCTTTTATCATACACTAGGGCTACAAATTGAGTGAACTTTTGTTCTCAAGGTCTTTAAAAACTGTTTTATACTATTCATGCAATTTTTAACGTAATCAGTATTAATAAAAATATGTGAAACTGAAGTAACAACAGAAGGAAGTGAAAAAAGAAGCTGTTTCAAATATGATGCTACAAGAAGCACTATTCTCATTTAAACCTTGAGACATTTATTTTTATGAAGTAATTTTAATGTTCGTGTCTTTATTTCCAGAGTTGCTTTATCTTCTTAATTTAAAACAAATTGTCTCCGTTTTCATTTTGTCTATCGTCTACGTGAATTATTCTTGTACTTATTGTACTTTGAAATAAATTTAAAATGTGAGATTAAAAACTTTATTAATTTATATTACTGGAATGTTGGTTACGCTTTAAACAAGTAACCGCTTTATAATGTGTAAGTGACAAAATGTTTAATATAGTATTACCTGATGGTACAAATAGTTCGTAATAACGTTCATTACCCTTAGTCATAACGGAAGTATGTTTTCAATTATAAATGAAAGACTTTCCCCATAATAACTTACATTTTAGTTAAAATTAGGAATTATCTTTCTAGTGATACATTTTCACAATATGCTCTTTACATTCTTAACTTTTAATTGTAGCATAGGAGTAAATTTCTTTCAGAAATGATACAATAATTGAAATCATGTAAGTGATTAGTGATATAAGACTTTTGATGAACAATGATGCTACAGAGTCTAAAAGAATTATAATAATATCAATGTTTAGAAGATGAAGAAGGTTCAGTGCTTATAAGGTCTGCTTGCCCTTGGAGTAGCGACTGCAGAAATATAAGCAGAAGGTATTATTAATTTAGAAGTCAAACAACAAAAATCAGAGTTACATTTTCAAATTTTCACAGAACTAATTTCGATAGTTTTACCGAAACATCATCCTCAGCTGCAAAAGCGCAAATGAATCAGATAAGATATAATGATTAGATAAGAAAGCCTGGACAGGCGATAAACCACTGGCACCATCTGTTGATGAAACCAGAACTAAAACAAAATTTCTTTAAAGGCAAAGATGGATTGGAATTAGGGTCGTTAACTAGAGCAGAAAGATTATTTTGAATGTGAAATGCCTCTAGAAAATCCAGTTCGCCAATGGAAGATGTTTTTTGAACAATTTTGATAGCAGAAAAATTGAAAGTGTGATTTTCGGACGAACAATGTTGGGCAACAGAAGACTTCTGTGTTTAATTTTTTCTAACATATGCCTCATGTTCCTTAACGCGAAATTTTAAGGCTCTCTTAATTTGGCCAATGTAAATTAAGCCACACTGGCAAGGAATTCTGTAAATAACGCAGGAATTCATATCAGGAATGGGTAATTCAGTATGGAACTCAGAATTTTATTGATGGGATAATAAATGACCCGAAAGTTAAATTTATGCAAAATACGTCCAACTTTATAGCTAATTGATGGAAAGAAGGGAATGACAATAGAATTTTTATAATCTCCTAAAACAAGAGTGTGGCTTTTGGTGTGTTGAGATGAGAATTTTCTAACTGCTTGATTAATAATGTTTGGTGAAAAGCCCCTGTCAATAGCTATTGCTTTTGAATAATTTATTACTTTATGAAGAAGGAGAATTATTACTTTATGAAGAAGAAGAGAACTTAAGGAGAGTTTGGAGGAGCAAACTTGAAGAGCACTTAAAACATAGGAATAAAATGAAGCTAACTTTTGTTTAGTCGGATGACATGATTTGAAGTGTGTTGGAAGGCAAACCGATGAAGGTTTATGGTAAACCGTAGTACTGAAGTTGGATGTGTTACGTGTGACCAGAATGTCGAGAAACGGAAGAGAATTGCAAGTCTCAAGTTCAAAAATGAACTGAATAGCAGGATCAATGGAATTGATTTCTGAAAGAACTTTATTTAAATCATCTTTATTACCCTCAAACAGGGTAAAAGTATCGTCTATGTAGCGGAACCATACCGGGAAGTTCAAACAATTTTGATTCAAAATAATGCATGTAGATATCAGCCAGGATAGAACTGAGGGGGCTTCCCATGGCTAATCCCTCAGTTTGCTTGCAATATTTATTTTGGAAAACAAAATGCGTTTGTTTCAAACAGAGTTGAGTGAGAGAAATTAGCTCATCAATTTCAGTGCAAGAAAAATGAAATTCGAGAAGTCTGGTTTCTAGACATATTAAACGTATTTTGCAGAAATTTATTTTTCGGGTCATTTATTATCCCATCAATAAAATTCTGAGCTCCATACTTAAGGACGCCATTCCGGATATGAATTCCTGGGGTATTTATAGGATTCTTTGCCAGTGTGGTTTAATTTACATTGGCCAAACTAAGAGAGCTTAAAATTTCGCGTCAAGGAACATGAGGCATATGTTAGAAAAAATTAAACACAGAAGACTTCTGTTGCCCAACATTATTCGTCCGAAAATCACACTTTCAATTTTTCTGCTATCAAAATTGTTCAAAAAACATCTTCCATTGGCGAACTGGATTTTCTAGAGGCATTTCACATTCAAAAAAATCTTTCTGCTCTAGTTAACGACCCTAATTCCAATCCATCTTTGCCTTTAAAGAAATTTTGTTTTAGTTCTGGTTTCATCAACAGATGGTGCCAGTGATTTATCTCCTGTCCAGGCTTTCTTATCTAATCATTATATCTTATCTGGTTCATTTGGGCGTTTGCAACTGAGGATGATGGTTCGGTAAAACCATAGAAACTAGTCCTGCGAAAATTTGAAAATGTAACGCGGATTTTTGTTGTTTGGCTTTTAAATTAATATTTGTTCGTATCTTAATTACAGAAGGTATTATTTGACATGACATTTCAGAAAATGTTTGTCTCATGTATGCTGTGTGTTCTTACCTTGATGT
Organism: Stegodyphus dumicola; assembly: GCF_044657685.1. Classification (NCBI taxonomy): domain Eukaryota; kingdom Metazoa; phylum Arthropoda; class Arachnida; order Araneae; family Eresidae; genus Stegodyphus; species Stegodyphus dumicola. The sequence continues at coordinate 125,920,763 of NC_140771.1, read as the reverse complement.
TATATTCGTACTATTTATTACATAATTAATCTGCTTTTGATAAGATGATATTCTTACTTGTCTATTCTAATCATCAGTGTAATGGAAAATTATCCTTTCGAAACAGCCATCACTATTTAATAAATAGCACTTAAAAAGATACCACTAGGGAATAAAGGCAGTCATTCACTAATGTCCACTTTTTAAGTATCTCAGCTACTTTCAGTTGTCTTGATAAGAGGTCGATGAGCCAATAGAAATTTCTATTCTGCTTTTAAGTAAATATATGAAGCAAACGAGAAATACTAGATAATGAAATAATTGGCTCGAAGTGGATAGCAAACAGTTGGAAGTTTATGGAAATACTGTTTACGCAGCTGCTGCATAATTCGCATCCATATTTTCTGCATCTATCTGTATTATTTGTTACATTTATGACGAAGACACTTTATTTTCACTAATTGGAACTTTTCATTAGGTAGACATAATTCAAAGTAACAACCGTACATCATATATGTTCTATTGCTGTCATTCATTTTTCTTTTAACAGAGCAAGAATAACTAAGCTAGAGAAGCTTAACGAATAGAATGAAAAATAATAATTCAAGTTAAAGAAAAGAATATTTTCAAAAGCATCAGCTTTTATATCGAATTGGTTTTAATGATAATATAGCCTTATAAATGCTTCATGAAGAATAGTGAAGTAGAAGAATTCGGCAACTACTGCTCTTGCATTTGTCTTCAAATAGTATTTAAACGTAAGTTCAGAGCTTTCAACAATTGTTTCATAGTTAAAAGTATCTGAATGCATCTTCAGAAAACTCTACATCGATTATTACAGAAGACTCTGTAATAATGTGCTTGAAATCTAGTATAGAGGACATGATATCCCAATCAGGCTACATAATTCTCTAAAAATTTATTTCAAAGGTCTTAAAAATTTATCTTACAATAAAACAGAAGGCATTTTTCTCATAGGAGAAAAGTGAAATGGAGTTGAAATTGCGAAGAATATTTTTGCACGTAAAATCTGTCAAGAGGATGTATAAAACAATAACGAACAATTCAATGCTATAATTTTTATCACTTTTTATAAAAAACGCATACACTATACACTAGAGAGAAAGAAACTAAAGGAATGGAGTTTGATAGATTAAAGAAAATAGTAGGACAGAAAGCATTTCATGACCACGGATTCCCGAATCGTTGCGAATAGAAACGTTTTGAAATGAAAGGAATGTTTTCAAAGGGTTTCTATGAAAGAAGTAACGTGTAATAAAACTTAAGTGGAGTTTAGAAACTGTCAAATTGAAAACTATAAGTCTATTAGGAAATCAATATACGAGTATATATATATATATATATGAACTTAAAAACTTCGTGAAAAGATATTTTGACTCTTTGTAATAAAACAAACTTGTATTTTTTGCTCTTTTTCTGTATAGTATTAACATTAGGTTTCCCTAAATATAATTTAGCCATTAATTCGTTTAATGAGCCAAATTTTTGGTTGTTTTATTTAGTATTTAGAGCACACAAGGGCTGTCTGCCTAAGGGTAAAAGTGCCTTCGTGGAGGAATTTGAAAGTGAAATGCATTTTATTCCCGTCACACAGGAAAACAGCCATAAAAAGCAATCATGTTTTGTGTTCGATCCAGGTCGAACTACTAGTATTCAGCTTTCTTAACCACTCGATCATATGTGGAACCTCCACATTTTTGGATGACCCAAAACGCATTTACAGTAGCTGGTAGGATGATGTGAATCAATTCATTGGTTGAAAAATAAAATGCAATGCCTTTCTTTTAGAATGGCAATTCCGATACTAATAAGCAATAGTATACACGAGTACTATTAGGCAAACTTTCACTTTTAAAAGGAACGTAACGCAACTAATTGGAAAACCAAATTGTAATCATTATTTTAAACATAAAAAGGAACTAGAAGTGAATGCAAATTTGATTCAAAATTCCGTTTGAATACTATATTGGTAATAATATTTCAGTATCTTTGCTCAGGAGATTTCAGACACAAGTTTTTCTCAAAGTCTATAATAGCGTAAGTTTTCAAGCAGTAGGTGATCAGTGAAATATAATTTAGAAAGATATTATGCAGAATTCCTTTTCTAATATAATGGACTTTACGGTTCATGTAAAAACTCAGAAAGGTAGTACAATTATGTACGTACTCGAAGAATAATTAATCCTAGCATTCCTTTTCACTAGAATGGCTAAGTTGCTTCTTTAATATTGCAAACCCTAGTTAAAGAGGGTTTTTAAAAGGAAAGAAACAAATGAATAGTTATACATTGTTGGAAGATATAAATAAAATAATTTAAATATGATTTAAATATGTTCTTAAAATAATAAAAAAAGAAAAGCTCAAATAAATCATTTAAACAAGATGAAAATTAGTACGCGCTTTAGTACGTGCATTAGTACGCGCAAGTACGCGGATTAGTACGCTCCTTAGTACGTGCATTATTACGCGCAAGGAAAGAAATAGATAAAATCAGACTGTACATATGCCGTGTTATCAAATAAAAGAACTACAAATATAGAAAATATTTAGTGTGGTCGAGGTATCACATCTTGTTCGCGTACAGTTGATTACTTTGTTTATTATAAAATATAACGAGTAATATCGCAAAATTTTATGTGATGGATTTATAATAATTGGTGCAGTTTTGTCGATAGTCTGTGATTGATTAACCTTGTCCCTTTATGTACAAAACATACTCAATGGTCGAGCCATCTGGCAACAGAATTAACATACAAAAGGGCCAATTCTGTGGCCATAATCCAACGATAAATGAAAAAGTATCATTATATTGGGAATGGTCCAGGAATAATGTAATATGACTCATAAAAATTTTTCTCAGAATGTTGTCGTCATAGTTATTGCCACAAGCATGATGACGAAATACAGTTTTACCGAAAATTCTTCGTTATAACCTTTTTAGTTTAAGTTCATTTGATTATTGCTGAGAACTAAAGGGCTATTTGACTAAAGGAATGAATGCCTTCGTGAAGAACTTTCTAACGGAAATTGGTTACGTTACACATAGGGAAACCCACGAAAACCGGCATGCAGTCTGCCTGGATTCGAACCCCAGACTGAACTACCAGTGCTAAACAATTTTACCGTTCCGCCACTAGTAGACTGCTTAGTTTAAAATACTATTTCTTATTTAATCAGTTTAGGTATGGGAGAAATTCGGTCATTCTTATCAAAGGCATGCGATAGTCAGTCTGTTTTCAGGCGCGTAGGCAAACGGCCGTCGACGAACTGTGCCCTTTTAGTGAAGACCATGCGACTAGACAGACATCACCTTATGTCGGTCGGAACAGATACCACTGAAACCCGGGCTGTTATGCTTGTTGTCTATCGATAAATTACAGAATAGTTACTTGTAATACAGTGTGTCACAATTAATCATCTAGTAAGGCTCTGACAGATTGAATAATACATGTGTTTTTAATGCCACGGGTTGTAGATCGCAACGTGGAATTTCAACTTACTTAATCCTATCCATTTGTAACTTTTCAGGCCTTCCAGTGAGAACATGGTACACTGCCCAAAAGAAAAATTGGGACAGTTCTATATCTCCCGTTCTACTGGGCCGATTGACGAAATTCAACTTGCGTTTTTCATCTCTCGAAAGCGCGAATTAGGATATGTATTAGATTTATATATAGCATTGTTCTACTATAGGGATTTTGACACAGTCTGAAATAACATACCAATATTTTTTCATATTTCGATTCTACGACTCAAATTACGTATTATCTATCGGTATGCGCTCAGATTTGATTGCAAAGTATAGATTCCCTCTGCGCCAATCAAAAACTAATAATTTCAGAGCCGAAATCACATATTATTTTTTTTTCAAAACCAGGCAAATCGCTACAAAGGCTCCCTTGCATAAAAATGAACAGTAGAAGAATCCAGATTTCAAAAGGAATAAAGTTTCTTGGACTAAAAAATTGACCAAAAGTTTTCTTGGATCCCACACTTCATGGGCATTCGGAAGAAGACTCAGACTATTTCTAGAGCCCTCGCAAGGATGCAAGGCATAACGTGGGGCCTCAAGTCGAGGATGCAAAACAATCTTTATAAAACCGTGATCGAAAAAATAATCCTATACGGGGCATCAGCATGGACTCACTCCATGACAGTGAGAAAGAAAAGATTCTTAGCTTCGATTCAACGCCCCTTCCTCTTACAAATAGCAAAAGCATACAGAACTACCTCAAAGGCAGCATTCTGTGTATTAACAGGAATCTCACCCCTCCATCTGATAGCAAAAGAAGATGCAGACTTAGCCACGTTATTCCACCTCAAGAAAAACAAAGAGGTAGAAGATCAAGACCTGCGCCCCCTTGATTTTGAACAGCGAGAAATCCTAAGACACCCTGCAGTACATGCAATACTCACAATGTCTACAAAAGAAAAAACCCTCAGTGTACCTATACAGATGGGTCAAATATAAAAGAAGAAGTAGGATGCTCGTTCTTAGCACTTCTTTCAGAACAAGAAGCAACAGATTGGAAGAGACACCTAAGAAACAATAACAGCGTTTTCCATGCTGAGCTTTCAGCCATAAAACACGCTATTCAATAGGCTCATCAAATGCATTTAACATACGTTACTATCTACACTGATAGTCAAGCGGCAATTAAAGCTGTTGGTAATGACAAAAAATATCAATAGTACAAGATATCTACGATTTTAATATCACAGCACAATAGGACGTCTATAAAAATAAAGTGGGTAAAAGCGCATGCAGGACAAGCTTAAAATGAAAGGGCTGATGCGCTTGCTAAGAATGCAGCTCAAGACCCATCTCTACCTTCAACCAATGTCCCATTCCGAAAATCGTATGCGAAGCATATGTTGAAATAATTTACATTAAAGAAATGGCAAGCTGAATGGGAAAATGCAGAAGTAGGTAGAACGCTCTTTAACATTTACAAAGACCCACATATGATCATATAATTTCTTTATTAAAATCTTTTTATCTGGACATGGTCTTTTCCCCACGTACTACTTTGCACGAATTCTGAGCAATTCAGACAAGTGCATATGTAGGGAAAAGGGAGAACCAGAGAAGTATATCTTCAAATGCCAACTCACAAAAGTGCTACATTGCAAAGAAAGGTCACAAATTACGCCTGAGTACATTAAATGCTTACTAACGATCCCTCAGTTACAATAAAAGAATTCCTTGAAAATGAAGAAACTTTTCTCATATAAAAGAGAAGACATATGTCAAGATGTTATCACATCTGTAAAAATACCACTTATTCTGTAACTTACAAAAATAATTCAAGATTTCAGAAATTTTGCAAATGCCTGAAACAGGTTAAATATAGTATGAATTGTTTTTTCAAAATAATTACATTAAGAATTTGTACTTTATTAGATGAGCGAAAAAAGTTTTGTAATGATTAAATCACTAATTAAAAAAATAATATATGCCGTAATTAGATATATTAATGTGAATGTAAGTATTGTGTTATTTTCTAATGTATATTTTCTGTAATTATGATACATTAATTTACAAAAGTAATGTAAGACTTCAGTAATAATGTAATTGTCGGTAACATGATTAAAAAATGAAAGGAAATATATTAACAAGATAATTAATTACCTTAGGAATATGGCAGTGTACTAGGAGATGCACAAAAATTTCTTATTTCCTTAAAAAGATGTTTCATGTAATTAGATATACTAATGTAAATGTATTGTTTGTATGAAGCCCAATGTACAATGACCGATGTACAATGAATGTTTGTATGATGTATATTCGAAGTAATTATGTTATATTAATCTGCCATAATCCAACTTTTGTTAATCGACTAATTTCTTTGTAATAATTGTATACCGTGTTTTTATAATTATATATTCAATACGTAAGTCCAGAATTAATGTTAAGTTTCTATGTAAATGTCTTGTTAGTCTGGCAACCGAATGCCCAGCGGGTACAGTAGTGCGGCGGAGCAATACCTGTAAAAGTCACTGACGAAGTTCTGGTGCTCCGTCCACTTTTCCCTGTCCCTATTACAGTCTGTTGTGTACATACAACTGCAGACTGCTGTCAAAACTGTCGTTGCTTTTAAGCGGTGTTTTTGATATACCCTTTCGATGCTTGCTTCATTTGCTAATAAAAAAATCAAGATTAGTATTCCATTATTAGTTGTGATTTTTTAATTACTTGGATATTTTCAAACAAGTGAATTCCATATCGCTTTACGAAATTTTTCATTGAACGATTTTTGAGATTATTTCGAAACTTTTGTAGCAAAAAAGCGTGCTCAAAATTACCTGGAAAATGAAAAGAATATCTTTTGGAGTTCTATGTAATCAAATTGTCTGGCACTACAGTGGCTATAATCTTCTTATAATAAAACTATACAAAAAGTATTGCAAGTTTAAGAGAAATAAGACTGGAAAGGTTAAATTATGAAATAAATAATTGGTTTTTTTTATTTTCTGAAGCTGATAGATAATTTATTGACAATGAATGACTTTAATCCGATTGATATAAACGACTATAGTAAAAGTTTGGAAACTCTGAGATCATTTCAGTGTCTGATAGCTTTGATACAAAATTGGAAAACTCTTTTCAATATTTTAAGATTTTTGTGAAGTACCTATTCCTCTCCAAAGGTAAAAAAAAATAGATTTTAGGTCTAAGGTACAAATAACATTTCTTTGCCGAAAGAAATACAGACCTCTTATTTTTTATGGTCAAGAAACAGATTTTGATCTATTGCTGAGAAATAAAACATAAACAAGTTGAGAAGTCGTAAGTTCACTTTGAGAGATATATTCAGAATGGTTTCTTAAAGGGAAAAGGTTAGATTTTTTTCACCTTCAACCAGATTTTTAGAGTAATGGGAAAACTCTAGTGCTCAGTATTGAATTTCTGCTTTATTTTGGTTCGCTGATGGCTATCGAGATTTAAAGTTAGACAACCAAAATTTGAAAAATGGGATCTTTTGATATGGGAAATATCACCGTAGATTTTAGATACGTAACATTATCTGGATAAAACTGCGAGCATTAAAAATCGATTCAGAGTAAAATTGATGACTTGTACATAGTGCATTTTAGAAAATCTTATGGGGCACATAAGCATTATTAACTATCTATTAGATTTCAAATTTCTTTAAAGATGTGTTATTTCACGCTTTTTAAGAATGTTTCTTTCTCAGGCCATTCTGTGTAAATGATATATAAAATATTAGAAATGGTATGAATTTCAGTTTTCGTTACTTCAATAACTTCTTCAAACAGTAAATAATATTACAAGCACCCTTTCTTTGAGAAACTTCATAGATTTTTCTAAAATTAAGATTTAATTCTTGAAATAAATTTCCTTTCATAATCAAAATAATGGAGTTCTAAGAATATACTAAGTTCTAGTAATAAAGAATATACATGCAGGTGTAAAGTAGCAGGGTCATTTTGGCATTAAAACCAAGAAAAGCCTTGTTTCTCATGGCACTTTTGGAAAATACGGGCTCCTTTAGCGAAATTGCATTCCCATCAGAGGCATTCGTTTTTCAGTGTTATGAATTCTTTTTCCAATGGCACTATCACCATTCGCGTAGCTAGTATACTATCATCACAGAAGTGAAAAAAAAATATTAATTGGAAATGGAAAAACCCTCAATCGAAAGACTCCAAACGAGTACCCAAGAAAAAGACGAATTTTTTTTAATGTTTCCACTGGTAATGTTTCTTAAGTTAAATCGCTGGTAACAAGAGCAGAAATCAAATGCAAAGCCTTTAAACGCCGTTTCAACAATAAATAAACTAATAAACCAAGATTTACACCTTAAAAACATAATTTCAACATCTTTTGCTGAAGCATGTGGCTCAACGCAGAATCATTTGCAGAACCGTGTATGAAAGCTGTTCAGCTCGAGATAAACGGAAATGCACTATGACTCTTGACAAAGCATGAATTTACATAAATGACTGCAATAAAACTAAATCTATTTATTACCAAAAACGAATAGAAAAAATAAACAAACCTCGTTCCGTCAACGCAAATAAAGTTTCAGTCAAGGTTTTTTGATTGCCGTAGGATTCTCTTTCAATAGGAAATTAAAAATAAGAAGCGTGGAAGAATATGTTAAAATGTACTGTACGTACTATCAAGAGAACGTTTTACGTCCGCTTTTTACAGAAGAAATTTTATTGCTTTACCCGAATATCTTTGAAAGACTTGATCAAGAGAAAGCAACAAGTCGCACCTCGAAAGGAACCATTGCATTTTTAGAAAACGTGACTACTGATGTAGGTATTTCTTATACATGTCTCCAACGTATTCCTTTGAAGTCTCCAGACGTTTCGCCTGTGGGTTATTGTGCCTTTGGCCTCTTGAAAGAGCACCTTCTAAGCGTAAACCTATCGTGATTGATGAATTCTGGAAAGTAGTAGAACAGGAATGGAAATAAAGAGCCATGGAAATCTTTAAAAAAACCCTTCTATGACAGATATTACAATGCATAGTTCCGAAAGAAAAGGTTATCAGATATTAACATTTAAAAATTACATTTTAAACATCCTCTGTACTTATTTCTTACAGTTAAGTTTCGATTAAAATATTCTTTGTTCTTATCGTTTTGAGTTTGTTATGCTTAGAAATATTTTGAAATCTATTCCAAAAGCAAGAGTATATTTAAAAGGTTTGTACTGGGAAATGCAAATGGGCCAAAAAAGTTTAGAAAACTTAAAATTGTTCAGTTGGTTACAACACGGGGCGATTAGCTCGAAAATGAACTGCAAAGCAGAAGAGTCTTTTGACGGACTTTATATTTAGTTCAAACTTTTATATAAATATTTTAGGTACTTAAGGTATTTCAAATTATGAAATAACTTATTCAACAATCATCTGGTTGCTGGTACTATAAATCTGCCCTCCAGGATAAAAAAAATAAATATTTATCTCTTGTTGGAAACAAATATATATATATATATATATATACCTTATTGCTACCCATTTGAACATTTTGTTCATCCCAGTTCCTTTCCAGCGTATTTTTGCACCATTTTGTATTATTCCATTAATATTCCATTCTGATAATATTTTTGCCACTTTTTACTACAGTTATTTGGGAGGGGGGTTAGAGGAAAGATTGAAATAAACATTTGCGTTTTTTTAAATTAAAGTATTTCGAACATTGATTTTAATTAATAAAAAGGTGTGCCGATTTACATTATAATCTATTTTCTCCCTCCTTCCAGCATGCCCTCGTGGTGGCACACTCGGCGCGTATTCGAGAAGCCCGCTGCATATTTTTCATGTCTGCTGCTTCAAAATAGAATCTAATAACGCTACAATGGCGCACGTACTAAATCGTGGTGGACGATAATGCGTCAACACCAGGATTGGGTTCCTTAATCGCCAGTCGTCCTTTAAAAGGGGGGAGTATATAATGTATTTTCTCCTTTCTTCCGGTGTGCCTTCGTGGTGTAACGGTAGCACACTCAACGCGTATTCGAAAGTTCCAGGTTAGAGTCCCGTCGAGGGGAATGCACAATTTTCACGTCGACTGCTTAAAAAAAACAACAACAAATGATTCTACAACGTCATCAAATGCAACGTTCATCTAATTTAGGAACACGAGCAATGGTAAAATTAAACTTGCTGTCGCGATGAGAAGTACTGAAGTACTGCATGTGTCATTATTCATCTTCCATTACTAAGCATACTTAACACGGTTGCCAGTTTATTATGACACCGGTAAAAAGATAAATGTTAAAAATATGCATAAAAGTTTTATTGATAAATTGATAAATTCCGGCTGTTCAAATTGATGTAAGGATAAACGAGCGTAGTGACTTTATAATCTTAAAAACTGTAAATGCTTAAAAATATTACGACGCATATTTAATTCTCAGCCTTCCAAAATTGCAGAACAATTAAGAAAGTTAAAGTGCAGTTCACTGTAGCTTTATTACTAGAAAAATCTCTTCTTTAGCTAGAGAACTAACTAACAGGTTCTAATGGTGTTCTAACTTCTTCAGCAATTCTAGTTACTTTACTAACTATTTAAATAGTATTTTAATTTCAACTCAAAGTAAACGAACCTGTTTTATCGCTGAAGGTTTTCTTCCCTTTTAACCATAAGCCAAGTGGAAATTATTTCCCTGCTTAGTTACTATTTGCATTAAAACAATAAAATTAGTAATATAAAATAATTAAAAAACCCTAAATTATTCTATTTCGAGATACGTAGTACATGGTGTTAGAAAACATATTTTATGAATTATACATTGTTGCGAATACCTATTAAATATATGAGTAGCTACATCAAAAATTAAAAGCATTTTAAATAATATAATATATATAATATAGATAAGTCACTAAAATACAGAGGATTTATGAATCATTATAAAATCTATATATTACTCTAAAATGACTCCATTCTTCCAGCAATTATAGACAGCTTCATTTGAAAGATGAATTAAAGATGATAGCTTAACCAAATGCTTACGCTCAAGAGAATTGTTATTTGCGAGATGGTGTGAAATAAAAGTTGAAGATCTCATTCTTTACAGAATGGCAATACTTGTCAAGTAATATGGATGATATATGTATGGTAGGGTAATGTAACATATATCTAAAAAAATTCGGTAATGTTGTAATAAAATAATAATATACTGTCCTGTCTGGAAGTTCATGTTTTTGATTATCTAACGCACGGTGGGGAACCTGTCGTCTCTAGCTCTTGTATTAATTACTATTTAATTGCATAGATTAAGACAATTTGAGAATTAATAGAATTAAATAACATAATGTCGTCTATTGAGCATAACATGAATAGAATGCTGTCGAGCTGCAGTTCTGGAGATCTTTCATAGTCTGAAGTTTAAGTGCCTTACTTCTCTCCCCTTTCTGCCCCCGCCTTTGCATGTCGCAGAGTTGGCGATCTGTAGGTCTCGTTTCGTATTGCTACCAGCTATTGTGAAAATCTAGTTGCTATTGTGTTACTTATTCTGTGATGTTACTACTACAGAGTTCTAATATATTTCTGCAATTACACGCTTTCTTAAAGATATTATTTGATATTCATTTTTTCTTCATCATATCAAATTGTAAGAGAAAAAATTAAATGAAGGAAACAGAACATTTAATCTTGAATATCCATGCCTACGATAGCCTGCACACCGTTTATTTTCCTGCTTTAGATTGCTGCGAGTCAATATTTTCTCTCATGAAAAAATTAAAATAAGTTTAAGAATGCAAATTGCAGATGCTCATTTAGAAGATCAATTAAGGCGAAGCCTGATCCAAATATTCAATTACTTTCGTGTAAGGAAAAAGTGCAAATGTGCCACTAAATTAAGTTTTCCATCGGATTTTAAAATTATTATACGTATTGCTATTATGTTAGTTTTTTATAACTTAATACTATTTATTCTATTGTATTTTATTTGTAAAGCAATACATTTATTTAAAACTACTTTTGCTCATATTGTTACTACTTCTAGTTAATACTATTATTTTTACATTGTGTTCCTTTATAACGTAATGAATTTATTTAAAATACTTCGACTTTCTTATTTTTATTTGAAGTGATATATAAATATATGTAGTTGCTTAATTAATATAAATAATTAAAGATTAATATTACTACGAGTTATTTCTCTCACGTTAATACGCAAATATTTATATTGTAGCTTTCTATATTAAATAATAATTAAATGAATTATGATTTTTATGTTCTATCTCTGTATCTGTGTAATGCAATAAATTGATAAAACTATATCGAAACTGTATAAATTTCACAAAAGTTGCATTCATAAGTATATCAGCTCATGCGGCCTCCTTTATCTGTCCAATTTAAATGTGGCCTGTAATGGTGAAAAGATTCCCCCAAAAAACTTCTGACCTAAAGTATTTCCAGTTTTTATGGCTATATAAATACATTAACGATTTTCCAATTGTAAGTTTTGAGAAAGAGCGTTGCATTTTAGAACCATCCACAGACTGCAAGAAAATTTACAATTCAATTTCCTTATTGAATCAGTTTTTACAGGTACATTTGAGAAACCATTACCTTTAGTAAAATATTTTATTCAATTTGGATTAAAATTTCCTCTAATAATGATTTCATTTGCATCTAATGCATATAAGCCTATATAACGCTATTGACTTTTCGGAAAGTAAGTGACGTGTTTATTGTCTATAAAATCTTGGAATTATCAATATTCATAAACCACATGTTATGTATTTATGAACTTTACGACCTCTATATAAACGTTTATAAAATTTATTATAGAAACTCACAAACACATTAAGAGAGCATTTTGTCGAGATAATATTCAAATGAAATTACTAACGCAATTCAGAAACTGTTTGAACAATTCAGTCAACATATACACAATAGTAAATTCTGAATTTGCTAATATGGGCGCGTTTATCTGATTACCTAAGTGTATGATTTCTCTGAATTAAATACAGTCACGGATTTAACATGTGAAATCATCTCAAATCTCTTGTATTTAGGTTTGGTATATAAATGCTCTACGAGTGTTTTGATAAAATTTTAAGTCATGTAAATAAAAGAAAAAATAAATGACTATTGCTTTTTGAATATTTATTCGATATGTTGTACCTTCCATTACTATTATGATTTAATGTTAATTAATGTTAAATATTTTATTTTGTGCAACTTTAGAAAAGTAATCAGTTTTTAAAACATGCCATTTGTTTTATCATATAAATGCAAATAAAAAAAAATTAAATTACCTTGAAATATGTTAATCATTTACAAAAGGGAAACAGGTGTACTATATTTAAAATACCGACAAATAGTGCAGTGATTTAGTGAAAATCCTGTACGCTTTTTTAATTTATGGAGTGAAATGGTTGACAGTATGAGTTAGAAATATCTAGTCTCTACTAAAGAAAAACTGAAGTAATTTTTGTTGAAGTTGATATTTCTGTAAGATATAATCTCAAACTCTTAACCGTAACGGGTTAAAAGTATTTAAAAATACGGTATGTATCCAAATAGGTAGTTTAACCTAATAGCTAATTTTTGATAATTATTACATTTTGATCTCATTAATAAGTCTTCTATCTCTCATCACAATCAGTCATATATAATTAGAAGTAATATTTACATTTCTCCTTGTTTATAGATGTCTGATATATTTTAGTAAATATATACCGAAATGTGAACCATAATGTATGCAAAAACAAAGATCGGTAGTAAAAGAAATTAAATTCAGCGGACAATATGGATAGGACAAGATTGGCAGTCACGTAAATATCCAAGAGTGGAACTGGCAGGGGTTTCTTTCGGAACCTGTCCTACAGACGGAACATAAATGACTTAAAGAAGGGTAGAAGATGAGAACACACCTGGATGACACAGCTGAAGAGCGCGAAGCGTCACTAGACTGCAAGAAAAATGGGGCAAACAATTAAAAGGCATTAAGCTCTAACATGGCTTGAAGAGAATACAAATGATAATGACTTGGTGAACAAACATTATTTTGTACATCAGATATTATTTATTACTACTTGTGATACTTAGAATATCTATAACATTTTATGTTTTCATTACATAAATTTGTAGAGACATTAGAATTTTTGATACTAAGAGACGTGAAAAATGAGAATGCCCTCTCTGGGAATTGAACCACGGACCTCACAAATGCACGCCGAGTTTCCTAGCCATTACACTACGAAGGCAGGCTAAGAAGGTGGGTGAAAATACTTTAAAAAGTTTCTTCTTAATTTTCTTAAAAGTGCAAGTTTTTTCTTAAAAACATTTTCCGAAATGTGTCTCTTCCTAGGACATCAAAGATCATAATTTAATATTATTTTATGCATTTACAAATTCAAGTATTTTGTTCATTATTTCCTATTTACAGTATTTTAATGCTTATAAGTAAGTTATCTAAGTTTTCCCTTGTCCTTATCTTGTTGTTTTTAATTTTCATCTTCTGTGAGATTAATCTGTTAATCACTTGATTAGAAATTTTTAGCATTATGAATATCTTTTTGTCTTGCGCAATAGGAAACAATTCATAAAATACACTGGTGGACAAAATTAAGAGATGCCACACTTTTTCTCAAATATCTCGAGAAATAACGGATAGACATAAATGAGAGTAGGTATAGATATAGCTTATTGTATTACAATAACGCTTACAAAACAACAATGAAAATGTCACTAATTAGCATGAGTTATAGCCAAGAGTCCAGTGTTGTCCAAACTTGAGGTTGAGGGATGGCAGTAAAAATATGGCTAGAATGATAATGTGTGGTCGCTTCTGACAGACAGAAAGTATGCGCAACGAGTAGCCGTCCTGATCACAAGCGAGTTCAATAGTGTCTGTGGAAGCCGCATCCACTCCTCCACCAAAGCAATTTTTAACTCTTGACTGGTTTTGGGTGAGGTTTGGCGTATTGCAATAGTCCTTCCAAGAGCATCCAAAGTATCTTCAATAGAATTAAAGTCAGGAGATCTGGTTGGTAATCCATTCGGTAAATAGTCTCGTTTTCCAGATAGTCATCAATCAGGTGGGCCCTATGTGGTCATGCATTGTCGTCCATAAAAATGAACTCAGGGCTAACAACATCCCTGAAAAGTCGCACATAGGGCTCTAGGATCCCTTACCTGTACTTCTGGGCATTCACGGAAGTGTCAAATACATGAAGCGGTGCGCGGGTACTATGCATGATCCTTACCCAGACCATCACTTCTCCACCACCATAATGGTCCCTTTTCACAATGTTGCTAGGAGGGTGTTGGGTACCAAGTTTCCTCCATATCAATAATCGACGAGAATTAGGGTGTAGAATGAATATGGACTCACCCATGAAGAAAACGTTAACCCACTGAGACTGTGTCCAGTGTTGGTGTTGTATGCACCATTTTAAACTCTTTTTTTGTGGGAGGAAATGAATGGGATGCAAATAGCGGACATTTTGGAATATAGTCTTGTCTCATAAAACCTTCTGGCAACTGGATTCCTTGAGACTGATATTCGCATGGCAGTAGCGAGGTTACAAGACAGTTGTGTGGCTGTAGACGTCTACTGGCGCTTTACTGAGAGTACCAAATACGGGTCGTCATTGGTCGTCGTGGCTCTCGAATGACCTTGCTCTGGTCTTCTCGACAACTGCACTGCTGTTTTTAAACTGATTCTCCAAATTAGAGATGACATTTGGTGTAACATTTAGTTCTTTCAACCTGAGCTTAGTATTGCCCTGCCTCAAATCTCACTACGATTCTCAATCTCACACCTTTTTCAGAGTGGAAGGAACCGAGCAGTTGGACGCGGTCTTTTGCACCTTCCGCTGGCGTAGCGACGGCACAGAAATACATAATCAGCGAGACTAGTGCCACGGTGATATTATATGGCAACCAGCTATTCCAGTTTTGTGTGGTATTTTAGGAGAAATGCGGGAAAATGTTTTCCATCTACTAATTTTGTTAACCATTGTATTATTCCATCCCTTTTTGCTGGTACCTAGTTTCCTATGACATTCTTTTAAGCAATCTTTAACCCGCGGGAAAGCGCGTGGGGTGTACGATACCCCACCCTACATAAAAGTGGAATATTCCTAACTTGTGAAACTGAAATTCTGTGCTGCATTCAGTAGCTGAGTTTCTAGTTGTCGTTGACTTTCAGAACAGCTTTTTCTTTGCCTGTGTGTTTCAGAAAAAGATTTATCGGTATTTTGTTGGAACTGGGGTACGACACACCCCACGCGGCTGTCCGCGTAAGTGTTTTTCTGACTGAATATTTAGTTCAGAAATTTATTTCTAGAGTGTAATAGTAAATATTTCTACTCGCAAGTGATTTTAAAGTACTTGACATTAAATTCTTAAAATTTCTAGCCGCATTATGGTAAAAAGAATGACTCCCTATGAATTGAAGATGCAACGCCTGTGAGATTTATTAGGAATATTTGAAAGCCATGAATATTGGATTTCGGAAACTGAAGATGAAACTAAGAATATTTTCTACACTGTTTTGGTTTCGAAAAAGATAAAACATTAATTCCTGATGTTCCTAAAAAAGGAAAAACTGTTCTTATGCTTTCAACATTATATAATGACCATACTATAGATGATACTATTGGAGAAAATACGACGTCAGGTATTATATGTTTTTATAATATGACTAAAGGAGCAGTGGATATGTGGGATGAAATGTTAGCCAATTATTCAATTTCCAGAATAACAAGAAGGTTGCCAATGGTAATTTTCTTTCCTGCACTGAATGTTGCTGTAATGAATGCTTGAATTATATTACATTCAACTGCTAATCCGCCAACCAGAAGCAGAAGTCTGTTTTTGAAGGACTTAGCATTACAATTAATGAAAAAAAGTATTGAACAAAGATCAGAGATTAATACTTTACCAAGGAACTGACGTACTACATGCAAAACAAAAGCAGAAGTTTCGAAGAAGAATTAAAACGAATACATGAAATTCGAAACAACTAAATATGAAAGATGTGATAAATTTGCAAGGCATTCACTTTCATTGTAATCGCGCCAAGGACAGAAGAACGTGAATGCAATGTTTAAAATGTGAAAACATTCTGTGCCAAGAACACATGAATTTATTTTGTACAAAGTGTAAAGAAATAAAATAAGCATTGTTTATTAAAGATGCAATGAAACTTAGAGGCATGATGTTTATTTTTTATTATTTTCATTTATCTTAATTTGAACTCTAAGATTATTTTGGAAATTAATTTTTTGAAACCCAATTATTATTCACACATTTATAATACACGAGAACAAGAAAAACAGCTTTAAAACTAAATAAAACTATTTTTATCATATTTTAAATATTAGGGTATGTGATACCCCACGCGCCCACTCTAATAACTTTTCTTGGTGCGACTTCCGCCGGGTTAAATTTCTTCAATTTTTCGTTCTAAAAGCAAGCGTTTTTCAATTTAAATATAATATTCAAAGCAAGTGTTAAAATTTTTCTGCTACATACTGTTTAATAATTTGAATTTCTTGATTATTTATTATTTAAGAAGTTCTAATTTAGTGCAATCCAGCATTGTAAGACTCGCATCGTGATGCTTTGAACTGGGTTGCAGAACGCGGAATTTTAGTTGAGTTTCCTTCAGATACTAACTTACGAAAAACTATGGTAAATATAAGATTCCATTAAATACTGCATTTTTATAAAGATAATACTTAAAAGTGTTCCCGCAAAGTGAAGTATTTATGGGAATCTAAGGAAGATCGATTTTTCTTTTTGTTATCTTTTGTAATTTACTTACAGTTACTATATCATAAATATTTTTAATAAATACGGTTCCGAATGCCTTAGAATTAGCACTCTTATTTAAATATTCACCGGCGTTTAATGCAAGCTTAAGTGCCCTAATTAAGCAATTATTTCTCACGTTTCTAAATATCTATTGTTCGGCTTCCTAAGAAAACTCTTTAACTTTTATAAAAATTAAAGTGTTTTCTTTATTCCTCGAAGTTTTATTTCCCTATCTCTCTTCAGATTAAAATTTTTTCCTTTTCCATTATATTGCTTTTTGGATAATGCTCCATTTAAAGTAGATTTTAAAAGTGAATTTCGGATTTAGAATGCACAATTTCTTTCATTAAGACGTTGTATCTCCTAGCTTCTCATTTTGAAAATTACAGAAGCCTAATTCTCCAAAGCTGAAATTTAATTAATTTATGAGCAATCGGCAGAAGATCAGAAAAGATGTTAAACCATAAGTAATTGGACAAAAGTTTAAATATAAACTTTTCAAATGAGTTTCTTTCCGATGTCATAATCAAACTCTTTTCGCCATTCTTAATGGTATCAGTAATCGTAGATTTTGTTTGAGAGCTATTTCTAGCATTTTGGTTTCTGGAAATTTATTGATTAAAATTTGTTAGTACGTTATTATCATAATCTTTTTCACATTACTCATGGTATCACTGAATGAGATGCTGTTCGAAGTTTTTGTTAAGAATTATTTTGTAATTTGTCATATTCAAGAATCAGGTTTCATGTATCCTAAGCTAGTGTAGTTAGTGGAGATCACAGTAAATTCACATTAAGATTATCAGATTTAGGAGGGGATGTCTTGGTGGAAGATTTAAGGGAAAATGATTTATATACATATGAGAACACTTTGAAGGGAATTAAGTACTGTAATTTTTTTTCCCAATGGCGGACACTTGCCTATAACGGCACTGGTCACTACTAAGGCCAGAAGTGGTGGCCATTTTATTGTGAAGGCACCTAAATAGACGGCCTCCGCTACCTCCTATGAAAAGACAGACAGTTTCATATTCATGCCTTTACCGTGATTCGAACCCGGGTCGTTCGGTATCGATATTAGGCTCCCCTAACCACCATAACGTCTGGGCGACATTAAGTACTATAATAAAAATATACATCGAAAAAACTAAAGCGTCGGCACAAAGCTAGATGCACGAAAAAATGTTTAAGTTTGCCTTTGATTCATTGTATGCTTTAGAGATAAACTTCCTATATTATCTGTCTATTCATGTCTCTATTTATGCGTGTTCGAGGCCATGAGAATGTGGATAGTAAACTTAGTGATTCTATTATTCTTACTTGTGCTTCATAAAATACAATTCTGACCGTTCAAATTGCGACACCAGGAAGAAATGATCTGAAGAACGTCAAAATGACATGAAAGGAAGAAGAAGTTGGGATATGCAAATGATTAGTAATTCAGCGCATTTACTAGATGACGCAGGAGGGAGAAACGACATCTGAATCACTGCATAAACGAAATGTTGTGTAGTAGATTTCTTTTTCGGAAAGTGCTTTGTAAGGTTGTAGTTTGCTTAGAATATCGTGTTATGCCTCGAATAATAATAAGAAGAAATGTTTCTGAATCCGATAGAGACAGGATCGTTGCCCATCGAGAGTGTGGATTATCGTTCCATGATATCGCCCGTCGTACTGCTAGACAACCATTGCCATGCGAATGTAGAATCAATGGATTGCTGAGGGTCATACTGAACGGCATGCAGGATGTCAACGCCCTCCCTTATCTAATTCCAGAGAGGATATTCATATTTTGAGTTCAGCCATGCAAAACGTACAACATCACGGACCATTAGTCAGGAAAGGGGCATGTTGAGTGTCGACGTTTGCAGCAGTGTGGACTACCATTACTTCGACTTCCCTTGACATGCAAGACGATCATTACTTCGACTTCCCTTGACAATGAAGCCTACAGAGAGACGACGACTCTGGTGCTTCAAACGACAAAGCTGCATACAGGATTGGCACAAGGTCGTCTTTTCAGACGAGTTCCGGTTTTGCGTGTAGTATTCTGTTAGCCGTATACGTATGTGGAGGCTCCAAGGAGACATGTCGCCTGCTTGTATTCGATGTCGGCATAGGTGCCCTTCAACTGGTGTGATGGCTTTGGCAGCCATTGGGTACATCTCTAGTTGGGATTGATGGTAATTTGAATGCAGATCGGTACATTTCTGACAACTTATGTTCTTTGGTTGTGCCCTATTTTCGAGAGCTGCCAAAAGCCATCTTCCAAAAATAATGCAAGATTGCAAGCTGTGTGCTGACCTTCATCGATACACAGGGCATTCAATTGCTGCCCTGGCCTGTAGGGTCTCCAGATCAGTCACCCATTAAAAACATCTTGTCCTGGGTTGCTGAGAGACTGCCTCGCCATCTCTCTCCAGCTAATACGGTTGATCAATTGTGGCACAGCCTTGAAGGAACATGGAATGAATTGCCCGTTTCCGTCATACAAGCCCAGTTATATATAATGCCTAATGTAAAGGTCGTTTTAGCTGCCACGGTTGGCAGCTGTTTCTACTAACTTCTCACCTCTGTAAACCTCCAACATGCTTGCAAATTTAATCATGTCTTCTAAAATTAATCATGTAGGAAAGTTAAATAAATAATTAAAGAATATAATAGACAATATTTGTTAAATTCAAAAATATATATATAATTTGAATGCAACGTTTCAGTGTTATTTCATATATATATAAACTTGAAGCATCTAAATTAATTAGTAAATTGGAATAAAAGCAAAGCAATTCCTTTATATTATAATAATTGTAACCGCGTCTAAGAGTTATAACATAATATTATAATAAATAGAATTAAAGAGTATGGTTTTTGAAAAGGGGCTTAGCCTTTTTGGAATGTTTTGGTTTTGGCATTTTTTAATTAATTGTTGCATTTATATGTTTATTTGTAAATTGTGAATTTCAGTTTCTGGTCTTTGTGAAATTTTGCTTCTAAATTTCTTGCTTTATGATATATATATGTAGGATGAGGTTAGGATTAAAATAGAGGAAGGCAGTAGCATTTTAAGGGTATTTAATGATGAAAGAATAAACATGATTATGTTATTTACAGTGTGAAAGGAAGTAAGATAAAAAGTTCATCATGAAACAGAATCGCTTCATCAATCAATGTTCTTGAGCGGCATAGTTCAGCTGCATCCATCACCGTGTTCTAACCTCATCGGAATGCAAGTCTGTCCCTTTCTTCACACAGCTTGAATAAGTATCTCGCTGCTGTCGCTGTTGCCAGATTTAGGAAAAGGAGGATGAGTTATAGGAGCGAATTACCACACGGCCATTCTGTCTTGCCGGGCGTCCTCGCCTGGGGGTTGACCTGAAAAGAAAGAAAAAAACAAAAAGCAGAGAAATTGAAAAAAAAAATCAATGTCCAGGTGGCGAATGTTAGCTTTGTGCACCACCGGTTCATCTTATCAGTACAGGTTGACATAATAATGGTGTCGTCATGGCGTATCTTTCGTACTTCGTAACAACCAGAGGGATGGACTGTCTCATAAGGACCGAAAAATTTGGGACGAAGTCCAAGTTTCAGTTCTAGTCGAAGATTCAGTCCAAGTGGAAGTTTCAGTTCAGGCTGGATTCGCATTTGGTGTCCAAGTTTATATTTGCAGGCAGGTTTGTGACGTTTCTTATACTGTCGTATATGTGCTTGCTGTAAACGGAGGAGGTTCCGTTGACCTTCAATGCATAATGCAGCTTTTTCATCATCATGCTGTGTCAGGAATGTCATTGTCTTTGGAGTTCGTTTAAATTTTCTTCGTTTATACTTCCAGGCTCTCTTCTTGCGTTTCTTGGGGTGTGAAGTAAATAAAGTGTATGAAACAGTAATTTTTCTTCCAAATATTTCAGCATTCTTTTTTGCCTCAAAAGCTTCAACTGGAATGTCAGAGACAAGTTGTTTCCTTAGATTAGTTTTCTGTTCGTTGGGAATTTATGCACTTTTAGCAGGTTTTTCTCGTTTGCTTGATTATCACATGCTTGTTCAAACTGATTCAGTAGATTTTTCAGTTTCTTGATTATTCTGCACGTTTGGATCATTATCGACATCAGCATCATCATTAGCTTTATGACTGTCATTATCATCATCTTCTTTGTCATCAACATCATCTTCATTGGCATGATTTTCATCAACAACAGCAACGTCATCTTGATCAACATCATTATCACTATCTTCATTAGCTTCATGAGTGCCATCATCATCATCAGCACCATTAGCGTTATGATTGTCGTCATCATCAATATCATGATCTTGATCTATGTCGTCGTCTGCGTCATCACCATCTTCATCAACATGATCGTCATCATCATCGTCATGAGCTCCATGATTGGTATCAGCATCATCTTTGTCATCGTGATGATCCAAATCCAAATTATCATCATCTAAATCCAATTCTAAATCGTCATGTGCAGCATCATCATTTTCTGTTATTTTCTGAAAATCTTCCAAAGCAGTGTTAAGTTCGTGTGGGTTGTGAGGAGTAATGATATGTTGAACTTCCTCGCGAATTTCAGATTTTGAGATGTGTGAAAAATCAGGTGGAAATGTCTGATCATCACTGACATTAGCAACATTAGCAAAAATTTGATCATTATTATTGTTGCATAAATGAACACCATCTTTATCAAATGTAAATTGAGTTTGTTGCAAAAAGTCTATTCCTATAATGGCATCAAGATGAATCATATAGTTTTTTACTACATGGATTTTAGCAGGTAAAATAATGTTTTGAATTTGAATGTAGTCCTGAAAGAATCCAATACTTTGAACTGTGTCTCGGCCAAGTCCTGAGAATGTAATTCTGGAAGGATGTAATGGTGGAGAACCAATTTTGCGGTATGTTTTCTCCGTAATAAGTGTTGCTTGTGAACCAGTGTCGTAGAGAGCAGTTAACTGAGTTCCTTTAAGTTGAATATCAACATGCATCGGATGTTTAGAAAAATTTTGAGTGGAAAGTGCATTTACAGTACTATCAGATGTAGAACAATTGCCAGATTCCATGGTAGAACTACCAGAACGTTTGGGACAGTTGGAATGAACGTGACCATAATTTTGGCAGTCATAACATAATTTGCCGTTAGATTTATTTGGACAAGTATTGCTTTTGTGACCTTTTAAACCACAAGAATAACATACTGGTTGAGTGTATGAGATACGTTTAGCATCAATTTTAACATTGGGAAAGGAATTTGTAAATTTCTTTGGAGTATTTTGCTTCAAATGTTTTGAATTGTTAAAGAGTTTTTCATAAATCTTCAGTTTTTCTTTAAATTCAAGAATGGATTTACAACCGTATAAAATTATTTTGTTGTTTGATGAATCAGAAATACCATGTATCACATACTCAATCAAAGAAGAATCATCCATAGAACCTTTGTATGCGAGGTCTCCCATAGCTAAAAAATACTCTTGTAAGGTTTCAGATGTTTTCATGTGACGAGATTCCATTATTTTATGTAATTGAAGGCTATTAATTTTTTCCGAAAATTCATCTGATAAATGGTGTTTTTATTGTTCTCAATTAGTAATTCCACGAATTGATCTTATTAAAGCTGGACCTGTAAGACATTTTTTAACACAAATTACTTGGTGTGCAGGATTCGTGATCTCATAGAGATTAAAAATATCTTCTATGTCAGAAATAAAAGTTTCGACGCTGTAATTATCCCGAGAGGAAAAGGGTTTGATTAAATCAACAATGTCATTTAAGCCAAAACATTGAAACGGAACAGTCTGTGTTTGCGGGTTAGTTGATACCAATAAATTTTCAGGCGCACTTTCAAGAGAGATTTTTGCCTTCATTTGTTTACATAAAGATTCATCAGGAGTGTGATTAATGTTCTTTTAGGCGACGCTATGTGTCGAGGGTGAACTATGCACCAAAGCGTCTTCTTCAAGGTCGCTGTAGTCAGCGGAATCTGATTTTAATAACGATACATCAGCTAGATTCGTAAGAATATTTTAGCACAGTTTTCAATATCGGTGGAAAATTCTAAATGCAGTACGCTACATATGGAAATTAATTCCGCAAGAGAAAATTCTTTTATAATTTTTTGTTTCGTTTCTTCAAAGTTAAATGGTTTGGGAAAACCAGAAAAATTGCGTAACCTAGCACGATTCTGCCGATCACCATCTGAGCCAAAAACTAAACGATGTAAAAGCTTGATATGCTTTGTACTGGCAGTGTTTAATGACTGTGCAATGTTGGGATAATCGTTAAGTGTAGCCATTATTTATCAGTTTTGTTTTTACCAAATATGAAATTCACAAAATATGTATGTTTCGATTTCATCAAATATGTATCTGGTATTAAATATTTATCAGAAATTAGCATACCAAAATATATTCTTAATTTTTCTTATTCTTCACAAAAATATTAATTCTTCTTAGTATATTACACAATAACTATGATGTTAAAACACTTAAAAATCATAAATGAAATTGTGAACGTATGATTCAAACAAATGGTAAAATATATCGTCAAACAAATCTTCATATAAGACTATGTTAGGAATGAAAAATAGAATTGCACGTTAAGATACGATATCAAAATTAATAACTTCAAATAATATTGTACAGTTCTTGTAAAATATCAGCATCACAAAAAATAAGAAATTTATGCACCAAATTCGAAAACGAAAGTAATTCTTCAAAGTAACTTTTTTAATATATCACAATTCTGTAAATAGTCAGTAATGTATTTCCATCAAAATCAAATACCTTTAGTTTATTCAATTAAACTTCATCAAAACTGTTTAATTAATTATCATCAACATCAAATTCGAAAACGGAAGTGTTAATTCTTCAAAGTAATAATCATTCAAAAATAAATGAATTTTCATCAAAATCAAATACCTTTCGCTTCTTCAAATAAACTTCATAAAAAGGCGTCCTCAAATGTTCATAATAACTTGAATATTACTTCCTGATTAGCAATACTTCATCAATAAAATTAGCTCTACTTACGTGCTGACGAATCACAACAACTTTAATCTTGCGATATTATTCCACAGTAGTACATCATTTATAGGTATATTGGATATGTAATATGGTAGTCTAGAGGATTTAAAAAGCTGAAGAGAAGAACAGATTTTAAATCAAGGAGTCGAAAGAGTTCGCGGGGCCGAGTCCCCATGTAGGATGAGGTTAGGATTAAAATAGAGGAAGGCAGTAGCATTTTAAGGGTATTTAATGATGAAAGAATAAACATAATTATGTTATTTACAGTGTGAAAGGAAGTAAGATAAAAAGTTCATCATGAAACAGAATCGCTTCATCAATCAATGTTCTTGAGCGGCATAGTTCAGCTGCATCCATCACCGTGTTCTAACCTCATCGGAATGCAATTCTGTCCCTTTCTTCACACAGCTTGAAGAAGTATCTCGCTGTTGTCGCTGTTGCCAGATTTAGGAAAAGGAGGATGAGTTATAGGAGCGAATTACCACATATATATATCGCTTCCTTTTTCTTACATTTTTTCCTCTCTCTCTCTCTCTACATATATCTAAATATGTGTAGACAATATATATATATGTATAAAATCTTTAAATCTACTTCAACTATCAGCATCTGCATAATACATGCTGATTCTGATATTCTTAAATGTGCTATATAGTTTGATGTCAGTAATGGGAATAATCAGTTACCGGAGTATTAACGTTTATGAAAGCAATTATTGGTTATTTCAGTTCATATTATAAGGAAATAAATATTTAGAAGGCACCAATCAAAATAACAACGAATTCTGAAATACTGAAAAGTACACAATTTTTGCACAAAATCGACGTCAGATTCGAAATGAGTAAGAACTCCGTTTCTGGAATTTGATTCGACAGAGGTCTCATGGAACATGTATATCCATGGATGTATTATCAGTACTTGTATGTGTTAAAATCTCATGTTTTAATGAAAATTCTCCATGTTTGCTCAACAAATGGTACCATGCTTTTAGCTTAATTTAAAGACAAAATAAAAATAAATTTTAATTACCTCAAATTTTAGTTTGTCTTCATTTTGTTTACTTTGATTTAACCTTATTTTCCTTCTTATTCCTAAGGGCATGTCTCGTTTCAACTAAATATTATGTTTAAAAATATGGAATTTCTTGAGAATTTTGAGAATTTCTTGAGAATCAATCTCGAATTTTGAAATACAACTCAGTTAAACTTTCCAGAACTCCTAGATTTCGATGACGTCAGAATATCGAAAAAACACGATTTTTCATTTGGTTTAACATTTATCAGGTTCTATGTTCCTCCTTACTTGCTTTGGGAACATTAAATGACCTGACTCGGAACAGGGAGCTTACTAAAGCTATGTTCAATAAATGTGGGAAGTAGACAATACACACAAGAAGGGTATACGAAACCCTTTATTTTTCTCTCTTTACAATGATTTCCGGACTTCGGAATACAGAGACCAACCACTTGTGGTCTGAACGTAAGAATATAAAAATATTAACTCTAACTAAACTAACTTTGGATTAATAAACAAGTGCCTACTTGAAGATTGGCCGTATATTAACTGAAAGCCGTATGTAGTACAGAGAACTGCTAACACTACAATACGCTTAAAATTATCAAGAGGATTAAATCTCTGGCCTTGAAGGCAACCAGCAACCGAGTAAAACTGCTGTGGCAAGCGGCCTGCTCCTAATCACTCCTTCCTCTCCCTGCTTGGCAAAAAGCCACAACTTAAGTACTTGGCGTTCGCAAGACAAATTTGCATAAATAAGTTAAAGCTTTTAATTCTGGCCGGAAGTAGAAAATAAGAAGTGATAGTAAAGATTTAAAATAAAATAAACGTTAGTAAAACTTAAGATCCTTACATACTTCCCGCCAGATTTAATTAGTTTGAAACTGAGGTCTAAAACGACCTTGTTGAAAACTTTTAGCTCTAGAATCTAACGCGAGGCCAATCTTTTACAAACATTTCTCACTAGAAACTAGAAATTAAAAAAAAGTCGTTTTTACATTATCAGTTCCATGGACAATTACTTTTCATCTGTACTGCATCTAAACAGGAGTTCTTAGTTGAAATCTGGTTCCTTCCAGAGATCTGGAAGGAAAACTAGTTTAATGAAATGTTAGACAATTAAATGGCAAGTAACATGAATACTTATATTTCTCTTATCATTCTTATTTCATTCATGACGTTATTTAATTCTCTCCCCGTGCTCTCTAACATGTGTTGTAAAAGAAAACACCAAACACGAATGTGTTTATGTACAAGTGTTCAACACTACCGCTTGCAATCAAAACACTAACGTGTTAAAATTCAACATAACAAGACCTCATAACACACCTTATATTCATCTCTAAACCCTGAGGTACTATTCTGAAAGTGGCTAACTCTGAAGTGTAGCGTCAGAGAGCCTAACTACATTCATTCAACCTTTAACACATATTCACAATAATTTTCTCTTTTTACAGTCACACGAATAAGTTAAAATTTTTGGCATTACTTTCACTTTTAACATATCACAGTATTTCTTAACGTTTAAAATAACAGTTCACATTGTATATAAGGACATATTAACATGCCGTTTATTTTACGTATTTTAAAACATACATTAGTAGTACATTGTTAACTTCTATTCTTTTCCAAGCAAGTGCCAATTCTTCTACATTGAAATACTACATTTCAAAACTTCTTTCTTGCCAGAATATTTTAAATAAAATTTTATACAATAACTTTTACAATATTCAAGTATTTACACATTCCTATTATACATTAATTTTAGTTTTTCTCGCGAGTAATTGAATAACATAATACCAAAATAGGTAACAACTCATTTCTCGCCTTTTTGGCGATAAAGGTAGACCTCACATGAGGTAAAACGTCTTGAATTCTGCCACTTGCAGTAAGAATGAAAGATTAACTTAAGGTTTCAAAGTAACATAAAATTTTACTTATCTTTGTGATATTCGGACATTCTTTTCTCTGCCCAGTCCTGGAAGGTAGCGAAGATTCTTGTTTAATTTATCCTCCTTCTTGTGCGGGCTCGCCCTTCAGTTTCTTCCTCTAGAAGCATTCTTTTTCCTCCAGTTCGGTCACCCTTGAATACCTTCTTTTTCGCCTCTGCCTGTGGTCTTGGCCGTTTGATGACAGCTGGTCTTGGCGGAACCGGGACACTTCTCTCTCGTTCCTGCTTGGATCTCGTTGCTGGCTGTTCAAATTTTCTTTGTTTCTTTGCCTCCGCAGCTGGTGTTCCTTCCGCAATTCGTCGACATTTGCTGCGTAGACTCCTGTCCGATGTGTAGATCTTCCGTTTGGGAGCCGGGTTATAGTTGCCGTTATTTCTCCTGGCTCTCTTTGCATTCGTCGTACTTCTCCCTTCTTCATTCTGGGGGTGGTCGTGCGCTCTCATTTGTGGTCGGTGGAACGGCTTCTTTTTCTTGTTACCTTCAGTTTTCCAACGGGGAAACTTTCTTTTCAATTGCTCCTGCCTCCTAATGGCTTGTCCTTGTGCTTGTCGTTGTTCCACCTCTGGAGCTTGTGCCTGCCGTGCCGGATCCTGCAAAAGATCTTTAAATATTTGCATTTTATTACGGTCATAGTAAGGTTTCATCTGGTCGATGTTTGCGAAGCATGTTTCACCATTCCTGGCTTTTAACACCACTACAGCCTGAGTTATTTTTTTTCTATGACATATGGTCCTTCAAATCGTGGAAAAAATTTGGCGGTTTTATCTTCTGGTGCTGAAGAAAGTGAATGCTTAATTTTTAATACATCATCTCCTCTTTTATAAGTTACTCCCCGTCGTTTCATGTCATAATAGAGCTTCTGTTTTCTTTGTGCTATTTCAGTGTTCATTTTGCTTCTTTAATTAATTTTTCTATATCACCCATTTTAAATTCTGGGGCTCTTTGTTGAACATAAAATAATTTATCTAACGGCTTATAATCTTTCTGCCTAAAAATAACTCAGCAGGAGTTTTGCCCGTTGTATCATGTTTTGCGGTCCTAATTCATTGACACAGTTATCCCAGCTTTTATGAAAATTTTTAACATAACTACGGATAATTTTCACAATATTTCTATTGACCCGTTCCGCTATATTTGATTGCGGCCGATACGGGACCATTTTTAAATGACGTATGCCCAGTTTTTGGCACATGTCTTCAAATATATTACTTACAAATTGAGAACCATTATCCGATATAACTTTTAGGGGCGCACGTATTTTAAAATATATATATTTAAAATAGAATCAGTAACTAATTTCGCAGAGGCTCGTTTTAAGGGAACAATTTCGGTCCACTTACTAAAATGATCAACCTTAACAAGGAGATACCGACTTTTATTTAACTGACTTTTTGGGAAACAGCCCAATAAATCGATGCCAATTATTTCATTTGGAAACTCGGATTTAATGCTATTTAGAAACCCGGCCGGGCGGAAATTAATATAATTAACTGCTTGACATGTTGGGCAGGACTGGACATACGCCCTTGTTAACTTTTGCAGTTCAGGAAAATAGACTGCTTCGCGTACGCGTTGGATAGTTTTTCGAATACCAGCATGAGAAGCTAAAGGGCAGTCGTGTAACTCCCGCAGGATATTTAATCTAAGACTAGCTGGGATAACAGGTCGAAATTCGTTGTTGGAATTTGTAGTTTTTGTATAAAATAATAGACCATCTATTAGTTCGTAATTGGCCGCAATATTTCTTATCGCCACAATATCTTGGTGGCTAAAATTTTCAGGATCCTTTAAATACTCATAAATGTTTCTAAATTCAGGATCCTTACCCAGTTCGGTTATTACAGTTTCTTGGGAATTTATTGTACATGCTGTGAGCATTGCCACCTTTACAGTATTACCTTCTTCATCTATTTTTATTCTGGATAGGGCATCTGCTACGATATTTTCCTTTCTGGGGGTGTGCTTGATTACCAGATTATACTCTTGTAACTTGAGTGCCCATCTTATTAATCTTGGGGATAAGTTTTTCCCTGAGTACAATCTAGTTACCGCCGCATGATCAGAATACACTGTTATTGGCGCCCTTCCAAAATAGACTCGGAACTTTTGCACTGCTAACAGAACTGCAAGTGCCTCTCTCTCGGTCGCGGAATAATTTCTTTGTGTTTGATTTAAAGTTCGACTAAAAAATGCAACGGGCTGCTGATTTTGTGAAAGTACCGCTCCTACCGCATAATCCGAAGGATCCGCTGAAATTTCTAAATTCGCATCCTTTTCAGGAAATTTGAAAACAGGGGCTTGCGTTAATGCTTGCTTTAATTTTTCGAAAGCACTATTGGCTTCGGCCGTCCACGAGAATCTTGCCTTTTTCCTTTTTAATTTCAACAATGATTCAGCAATAGCTGCAAAATCTTTTATAAAGGACCTATAATATGAACAAAGTCCTAGAAAAGAAGAGAGCTTCCTCGCCTTATTTGGCGGCCGATACTTTTGCACAGCGATTATTTTTGATTCGTCTGTCTCGATTCCTTTCTGAGATATTTTGTAACCTAAGTATTTTAATTCAGGGGCTGCAAATTTGCACTTTTCGACATTACGTTTTAGACCGGCCTTATTTAATAATGAAAACACCTGTCTTAAATCCTGTACATTTTGGTCCAGATTATCACTAGTAATAATGATATCGTCTAAATAGATAAATGTGGACATTCCAAGAACAGGCCTTAGCACAATGTCCATACATCGCTGAAATGTTGCCGGTGCCCCTGAAAGGCCAAACGGCATACGCAGGAATGGATAAGTGCCAGACTTGGTTATAAAAGCAGTCTTAGGCACATCTTCCGGTCTAACCCCTATTTGAAAATAACCAGTCGTTAAGTCTAAAGTAGTCATGTATTTGGTAGAAGTTATGATCGTTAGAATTTCCTCAATAATAGGTAACGGATATACCGGATATTTAGTCATGGAGTTTAATTTACGATAGTCAATCGCAAAACGCCACCTTTTTGGATGTGTTACTGGATAGTCATTGTTTTTCTTACATAAAACAACCGGGCTAGCATAACTACTTGAGATGGGCGTTGTGATCTTTTTACGTAACATATCTCTAATGTGCCACTCTATAATTTTTCTTTATTCTTATCATATCGGTATGGTTTGTGGCGAACTGGCAGTGAATCTCCGGTGTCGATACTATGGTTAGTAAATCTTGGAATATCACTAAATAACGAAGCAAATTCACTTACCACTTGTCGAATTTTTTGTTGCTCTTCCTTAGGCAGGTGGTCAAGGTTTAAAATTGGTGGTTCCGTTTTTTCTTCTCGAACTGGTTTCATCGTCAGCTTAAGGGACACTTCGTTAAAATCCAGCATTGCTTCTGCCTCTGAAAGAAAATCTATCCCTAAGATGATATGTGCTTGCAAATTCTTTACGATAAAAAACATAATCTTTACTTGCTCGTCCTTGATACGAATGTATAACGGTGATTTACCTATGCACTTGCATCTTTCTCCCTGCGCAGCTAACACTGTCGTATTATCCGAATTATATATGCGGCATTTACGAAAATACTTCCTAAAAAATCTTCTGCCACACAGGAACACTGCGCGCCTGTATCCAGGAGTGCGGTGGCTGGGATGTTAATCACCAACACTTCAATCTTTGGAAGAGTCAAATTTTTCACCATCACTGTATTTAACTTGAAGGAAGAGGGGTTTTCTTGGCCTTCGGATTTCCGCACCCTCCCGTCAGCAGAAATCCGTTTTAGTTTAAATCTTGTTTTTTCCTTTCCATGCTTTCCTTCTTTTTCCACTGGCCTTCAGACGTTTTTCCTGGATTACTATTGAACTGTCGACGTTCGCCGGTTGTTTTTGGATACTCGGGTTTCCTTGCCCACTGATTCGCTTTGCTTCCGTAGCCGTGTTCTTGACTTTGCTGTGGTCTTGGCGCACCAAATTGGTTTCGATTCTCATACTGGCGTCTTCTTTCAATGTCCGCCGTTCTTCTACTTTCAAACTGGATTGCTAGCTCAAATAACTTTTGCAGTGCAGTCGGATTTCTTAATTCAATAAAGTCTTGTACTTGGGGAAGTAACCTCGACAAAATCACTTGAATTATCTCAGGATCCGGACGGTTTCCATACAAGAGTTTGAAGAGGTGAATTTTTCTTAAAATAAGGGTGGAAAGATTTTCGATTCGTTGCTGATATATGCTGAAAAGTTCCGTTTCTAATTTTGCATGATCTCTTACGACAGGGAAGACTTTTACTAAGGCAGTCTTGAAATTTTCGTAAGTATAGGTGGGACTTCCCGCTTGACCCAAGAGGCTTCTGCCTATACATTTTAACCAATTAAGCGCTTGGCTCCTCAAAGCGCTGGTAGCTAAGGTGACTTTCTGGAACTCATGCACGGGATACAGCATGAAGTGGTCATCCAATTTTTCCAAAAAACTGGTTAGCGGTGAGTTTTCATTAAATGTTGCCTCTGGTTTCATCGATGCGCGCATGGTCTGGACGATGTAACCAAATCCTTCCAGGGCGGCAGCTGGCATTTCTGGATTCTGAGCCGCTTCTGCAGGCAGCACAGGTTCTTCTTGAAACTCGGCCATGGTTATTCTTCTTCGTCGGGCGCCACTATCAGGTTATATGTTCCTCCTTACTTGCTTTGGGAACATTAATTGACCTGACTCGGAACAGGGAGCTTACTAAAGCTATGTTCAATAAATGTGGGAAGTAGACAATACACATAAGAAGGGTATACGGAACCCTTTATTTTTCTCTCTTTACAATGATTTCCGGACTTCGGAATACAGAGACCAACCACTTGTGGTCTGAACGTAAGAATATAAAAATATTAACTAAACTCTAACTAAACTAACTTTGGATTAATAAACAAGTGCCTACTTGAAGATTGGCCGTATATTAACTGAAAGCCGTATGTAGTACAGAGAACTGCTAACACTACAATACGTTTAAAATTATCAAGAGGATTAAATCTCTGGCCTTGAAGGCAACCAGCAACCGAGTGAAACTGCTATGGCAGGCGGCCTGCTCCTAATCACTCCTTCCTCTCCCTGCTTGGCAAAAAGCCACAACTTAAGTACTTGGCGTTCGCAAGACAAATTTGCATAAATAAGTTAAAGCTTTTAATTCTGGCCGGAAGTAGAAAATAAGAAGTGATAGTAAAGATTTAAAATAAAATAAACGTTAGTAAAACTTAAGATCCTTACACACTTAAATTCAGTTAAAAGCTTTAGATTATTGTAATCGTGTAAAGTGATTTAAATAGTTTAGAAATTTGATTTACGTATCAATATATATATATTTTCCTTATTTAAAATACCATTTCTTTGCCATTTCAACTTTTTAAAGAATTGCTTGTAACTACCTCCTTCAGGAAGCTTTATTTAAAATCGCTTAGTAACCATCAGAGCAGTTGAATACAGTTCAAAAGGAGTAACTTTAGTTTATTCTTACATTCTGAGAATTCGTAAAAGAAATATTTCGTTTTTCATCAAAAATGTGATGTTTAACCTCTACCGATAGTAATTTCTTAACATACCTCAAAGATTTGCCACTTCAAACAAATTCCGATTGTACTTGCTCTGATGTATTCATTCTTCAGACCGTAATCATATTCTCACAAATTCTTTTAAATCTAAGGGCAGATTTCAAGAAGTCAATGAACTGATGATATTTTATCCTCTTCACTCTCATTCTTCTGGAGCGGAACCGATGAAAATGAAGTACCTTTATAATCCTTTCAGAAAATTTATTTTTTGCAATTACTTTCGTGTCATTACATCAATTTGTTTTAATAATAGAATAAGCAAGCGATTCAAACGCTTTACTAAATCAAGGCAAAAATTCTCTTTTATAAGTACTTTTGTGTGCATGTGTATTTTAAGATCTGCATCTGCATTATACATAATTATGTCAGCACTGTGTGCAAAGAAATTAAACCCGCCGTTTGCCATCATGGAAAAAAAAGTGAAACAGGGTCACCAGGAACCGATGAAAAATTGCCAGCAAAGAGCGTCTTTTGACTAAACCGTTTATTTTTGCTCACCCCAGAAAAGGGTGAGCCACAATGGTTCTTGATAATATTTTTACACTCTTTAGTGGTAAGAAAATTAATAATAAATAAATCTATGCTTAAAGCTCTTGAACAGCGGTGTGCATGCAGTAATATTATTGTTATTTATTAATATCAGTTTATTACATATATTTAAATTTCGAATGTATTCGCATAAAATGAAGAAAGTTAGAGAAACATTTATGTGATGATAAGTACAATGAAGAATTATATTTATATGTGGTAAATATGACGCGTCGACCATAGGCAGCCGGGAAAGTGTAGATCTCCGCTCTCTGTCTGCTCTACTTCATATATATAACAGAGTGTATATATATATATATATATATATATATATATAAGTAATAATTTTGCAAAAAAGGGCAGCAGTTGGCTTTTTAATCATGGTGGGAATGGTGATAGATATGGCATACATGCAAATTTTACGTGACCAGATGGAATTTTGAAAAAACCACAAACACTTAGATAATCATAACGTAGGTTTTTTTTTCCATGAGGAATCTATTAAGACATATCTTCTTGTTCGGCAGAATATTGTGGGTGCTAGAAGCAACTTATAATTATATAGACATTGTTGATAGTCTAAATAAAAGAAGATGTAATTCCACGAAAAGACATAGGCTACTCAGACAGGAGCAAGCATAAAAAGTGGTTGCTTATAAAACAGCTGGAGTAATTGTAAGCTTGGCTTCTTCTTAAGTAATGACGCAAATTGTGCAGAACAGTTTCTTTGAAAGGGAGTGTATCTGTGCTAAATTATCTAAATCTGTGATATCTAGTGTATCTGTGCTAAAAATATATACTCTAAATTAAAATCAGGAATTAAAAGGGCTATTGCTAAATTAAGTTACTAGTGCGTTAGTAATTGTGCTTCACATTTTATATCTTACACAGTCCCTCTCCCTTCAAGAAGAAAAAACCTTGGCTATAGAACGTCGTTGAAAACGTATTAGAGGATTAATGTGCCGAGGACTTGTGGTCCCAAGTATAAATCAAAATAAAAATGAATATTTACTCAGCCAGGTTTGGTCTTCATTATGGATCAACATCTCACGATCTATGCAAGCGAAATTCCTCCATCATGACATCTAAGTACATACATATACTACATTACATGTAATATACATTATATAACAATTTTTATTATGGTTATTCTTTAAATTGTTTACTAATATGCATATCATAGTTATATTTCAATGCGTTTGCTAACTCCTTTTCAATAGTTACTTAATGTGTTAAATACCATTGTTTATTACTTTAAAATTTTAACAGTTATCTTTGGCGGCAAGGAGGCTGTCGCTGATTTATTCCTCACAGCTGGGCAACGCTTTCGGTATTTTAAACGGTGACTATTTCTTGAAGACATCTATGGGTTGAATCAGAAGTGTGGTGCTTTGACGTCGGGCACAGAACTTGAGACGGTGACGTGGGAACGTCACCGTCTCAAGTTCTGTTTCGTCACTGTGGCGTCAAAGTTCTGTTTCGTCCACTGTGGCGTTCGATAATGCACTCCGGAAGGTGGCGTTCACCGGCATAGCGTCTGACACGAATGCGGCCATCATGGTACCCCAAATTAAAGCGGGATTCGTCAGAAAACACGACATGCTGCCAATCAGCACGCCAGTCTCTATGCTGATTGGCCCATTGTAGCCGCAGGCGGCGATGGTCGTGCGTTAGGGGGATCCTGTATAAAGGAGTCCGTGCGCGCAGTCCACACTGCAGCAGACGTCTACGAATTGATGAAGCACACAATGAAACACCTGTAGCTATTGACCACAGTGCTGCCAATTGTCTAGAGGAAGCTGTACGGTCCATCCGCGCCATGCGGACCAGGTGTCTATCATCGCGAGCTGACGTCACATTTCGGGGTCCACTCCCGGATTTCCGAGTTGTCCGACACTCGTCCGTCCACTGCTTCCAAACGCGCATCATTGTGCTGCTGTTACGCTGCACACGAGAGGCTACTGCACGATACGACAATCCAGCTTCACGAAGGCCGATGATTCTCCCTCGTTCAAACTCTGTAAGTTGTTCAAATCTCGCTCTCTTTCGTCGACGAGGCATAAGTACAGATTGAGTTAACGTTTACCACTAGCAGATAACCACCGATAACCATACACGCCTCGCTACAGCCGTCTATTTATTCGGATCCATCAGCCGTTCAGAGGGCGCTGCTCAGCATACGCATGCGCTACGGATTTGCAATTCTAATCATTTGCATATCATGCGCTACTTTGCATTTCCTGAAAATTTCAGCTCACTTGCGTAAGTCCTTCATGGTGTTGCAATTTTCACAAACGTGAGTGTATATTGATGACAGTTGTGTGGCACGTTCAGTGTTTATGGCGGAGGTTTGCTCGTGGTGACATGTGTGAGTCGAATTAGAAGTACGGTGCGAGAGGCGGTGTTTGCTTCGGGGCAGAACTTGAGGCCATGGCATGGGAGCCGAATTTTCAAAGGCTAAGGCAAAAGAGTTCTTGTACGCTAGATTCAAAAATTGCGACATTTGCGTTGAGTGGCTTCGCGATCGCCGTAAATCCATAAACCTTTTGCAGAACTTGCATTTTCGGTTACTGTAAATTTTGTATTTTAAATTTAATGTCAGTATATATTCTAGATTCTATTCAAGAGATTATTTAATTATCCATTACTTTACTATTCATATATGAACAGTTTTTTTTTAACTGGCATTACCTTTAACTAGATCTGTCAGCTAGAATGCCTTCGAATTTGGTAGGGAGACTTATGACGACAAGGGAAAAAAGAACCACTGAGAAAAGAAATAGGTCAGAAAGTCACCTATAGGTTGGAAGTTTGTCACTGTTGTAGTCTACACAGCTGAAAGTTATATGAAGCGTAGGTAAAATTTAAAAACGCAAATGGACGGTTATGTAAATCAGTGATCTCAAACTTTCGGTCTGCTGCCCGCATACTTCTCCCAAAGCAATTTCATGCGGCATGCCAATACGTTTCTCTTATGCATTTGTTTTAATATACTGCTTATAAATTTCGATCGAGCTCAGATTCATTGCGCAGGGAAATGCAGAATAGTCTTTGTTAATAAAATACAAAAACACTCATAAACACTTCAGCAGTCATTACATTCCAAATGAACTCTAAGTTATCTGGCACACAGCAAAAAGTACATATATAACGCATATAACAGCGCTCTAACAGATCCACAACAGAAGTTATGGAAATAAGAGGATAATAATCATCGCATCTAAGGAAATGACAATTTAAATTTGAAATATAAACAACATTAAAAACTAATGCATTATCTATATGCACGATTGTTATTAAATAAAAAAAGAAACAGAATGAATAGATTTGCGATGTTAGTTAACTGAAAAAAAAAAAAAAAACATAATAGACTTTGTATGCTTGTATGCCACAACTTTATTCACTTACTTTATTAACAACCTTATTAAGAATTCCTTTTTATTTTTGTACCAATACTAGTGTTAAAACTAATTAAAATTATTTACCCTTCTTTTTTTAGAGAAGAAGACACTTACTTAGAAGCGCATTACCTTTTAAAACATTTCTTGCACATTCGCAAAAAGATTTCATTAAACTGTTAGGAGCTTTTGTGAAACGGAACACTTCGTTTCTCTTTTTCCCACTAGCTTTAGGTTCTGCAAAATGATGTGCATAATTTCACATGTTGACAGTCATTTACAATCCGTTTTATTTAGAAAGTGAACTTGCGCATGCTTCAGCTTTCACAGATGCGCAGTGCTAAAGATAAGGATGAAAATCACATTTCACATTTGGCGTCGGCATCTCGCTAATTTTAGAACATTTAAAGTCATCTAAATATTACGATTTGTTAAATATTCAACGAATTTTGCTTTTTCTAGGCTTTTATTATAAATCTTAAGATACATTTCGAAAAGGAAACTCAGAACAGTTCGAAGCTTTATATTAGACAATTCATTGCCTTCCTAATGTAGGCGATGCATACTTCTTGTGATGCAAGAAATTTGCTTTCTTTCATCAGCAGAAAGCTGTCGTGAATATTAAGGTGGAAAGGAAGTCCATCATGTAACCCATCGTAGACAGAAAAAACGAAGTTCTTTTAATACACAACACTTAGGCTTGAAAGCCTTAACAATCAATGACTATTGCCATCTATAGAGTAACATCTAAAAGGACTAACGCAGTATGTACCCGTAATACAGGGTGATCAGCGAATAAGCCCTGATTTCAAAATTAAATATCTCTACAACAAAAATTGATAGAATTATGCGGTAAACTGTACATTTATTAGCAATACTGTAAAAATGGTGTACAAAAGTTTAGAAAATTTAGTTACAAAAATCGTTAACAGATGGCGCTCAGAACTGAAAAGTCTTTCTCTGAAAGGAGACAAAAAAATTAATTAAAAAATAAAGTGAAGCAGCCTTTGCAATCAAAATACAATTTTTTCAAAATGTTCACCGTTCGAAACAATGAGGTGGCGTAAACGAACAATGAAATTTGACATCACGTCTTGCAATGTCTCAAGGGAAATGGAATCACTTGCAACACCAATCAACGATTCAAGCTCATTTAGAATAGCAGGATTGTTTCAATAGACAGCGTCTTTCAATGCGCCCCACAGAAAGAAGTCACAAGGACTCAGATCGGGAGAATATGGAGGCCAAGCTATTCCTGTGTCAGTAAATTGAGAATAATCTAACGCAATTTACTCTATTACCAAAGTATTCATGAAGAAAGTGAAAAACTTTATTTGTTCGATGTGATCGAGCCCCATCTTGCAGGAACCAGTCGATACCTGGTCGATCCTCCAACGCTAGTTGAGTGCTGACAAATTGTTCCGAAATTGTAACGTAACGTTCAGTAGTTATCGTTTCTCGTACGAAAAAGGGTCCGAAAATGCCTCTGGCGCATACCGCAGCCCATGCCATAACTTTAGGCGAATGCAGTGCGTTTTCTTCACACAAATGAGGATTTTCGGTACCCCAAAATCTCCAGTTTTGTTTATTAACGATTCCATTCAAATGAAAATGTGCCTCAATTGTGAACCAGATGCAGCTCACATCAAATCTGTCGTTGTCGATCATTGTTAGAATCTGATTCGCAAAGTCAACCCTTTGTTGCACAGGTTTCATGGGTATGGCCTGATGACTTTGGATTTTGTATGGAAACAGCCGTAAGCTATTTTTAAATATTTTTTATGTGCTCGTGTACTTCAAATCTGTCTCTGATGCAATCCGTCGGATGCTTTTTCTAGGATTTTGCTGAACAAGTCCAGGCTGCATTTTCAGGAGTGACTATAGTTAGTTTAGGCCCAACATTTCCCTTTCGATCATCAGCCACGCTGCCAGTCCATTCGAATTTCGCGAAGAGCATGCGAATAGTTTTCGCATCGGGTCCAACTGGAACACTGAACCGGTTTTGAAAACTGCGACGTGTTGCCGTAGGACTATGTTCTAATTGGTGAAATTCCACAACCAAAATACACGTTGTTCAATGGAATACATTATTTCACTTTCTACGCTAGCCTCTTTTCACTAGCCAACAGTTGTACTGATCACTTTCGACTTCGAAGCACATTTTAAAGGCTATTGATAGCCCATTGCGATTAGAGTGCATCTGTTAACGACTTTTATAACTAAATTTTTTAAATTTTTGTACACCATTTTTACAGTTTTGCTAATAAACGTACAGTTTACCGCATAATTTTATCGATCTTTGTTGTAGAGATATTTAATTTTGAAATCAGGGCTTATTTGCTGATCACCCTGTATATATCATCTAGGAAGATGCCCGTGCAAATTCTCAAACCGTCTCTTGTTGTAGGCGTTTATTAGTTAATTAGTAAGTAAATATATTGGAAACTAATCATATAAAGTAAATATAGTAAGTAATATTAAGTAAATATAAGGGATAACAATCTTTTAAGATGGGCAATGCGATGCCTCTTAAACGTTGCATCGCAATGAACATCATAAAAGAATTCAATATAGCCTAGGTCTAAATGACGCCCCAAATGAGAGATTTGACTAATATTTCTCGGACTTTTAAATAATACATTATAATGAACACTTAAAGATAGTTCAAATATTCCTTCTCCTTTATGAAATAAATTTTTCACAATCAAAATTACAGAAATATTTTTATTATGACTATCTTTCATAAATTAAAATTAGTTCCCAATTCGCCCCACAAATCATCGATGATAACCACAGCATTGGGAATATCTTGCATATTTGAAGGAAGTTCTGACACAAGAGTAATTTCTCGTATTTCATTGCGCAGTTCTTGATATACATCATAACACTAAATAATTCGCGAATGTAAAGGATAAATACTACGATGATCTCTAATTTTCCCCAAAAAATGATATTCCCCCATCTCGCAGGACCTGCAACGGCACAGGTGAATGGATGGTTCAATGACGGAATCTTCGCGTGAAAGCAATTCAATACAGGGAAACATTAAAACTATGTGTAATGGTTATTCATTTTAAGGAAGTTAATAACCTCTTCTTTTAACTATACAGACTAGAGATAGTAATTCAGTCTATAAAGGTAAGACGGAAAAGCACCAAAAGATTAGCATTCCGAATGTTAGCAGGGTTCAACAAGCGTCTTACTTTATCTCGTTCACAAGTCGGATACTGCGGCTGCTTTTAGCAAGTTTAGAAGTCATTACAACTTACATAAAGGCGCCGGTTTGTCTGTTAATGGAATGAAAGGCATTATTCAAAAGTTATAAAAAATATGATCCTTACAGTTTGGTTTGGTGGACGGCAGATCGGAGTCAGAATAGACAGTTACCGGTTTTGGTATAACGATCTCTGAACCCATGGGATCATTGCTGGTAGGGCCCACCAGCGGCCGAGCAGTAAAGTCGCTGAACACTGGTAGTTCACTCAGAGGTTTGAATTCAGCGACCGGGCTGGCTGCATGGGCGTTTTCGTGGTGTTCCCCATGTGTAACGTGTATACGAGCCAGTTTCCCTTAGAAAGTCCTCCACGAAGGCATCCCTCCTCTTAGGCAGATAGCCCTAGTGTGATGAGGCTCATTTTCAACTCAATGTCCTATTACAACTTACAGTTCTAGAATTTGAGCATCGAAACAACTCCACGCAGGTGAAGAAATCCGATTGCATTCATAAAAATCAGTGTCTGGTGTAGCTTCACAGCAAATTTATCTTAGGAAAATTCTTTTTTGAGAAAATTAACAGCAACATGAATGCGCATTACCACGCAAAGTTATCGTGATATACTGACTGGTTTTGTCATTCCGCAGTTTTAGCTGAGGCAATAGCTAGATTAACTTTTATGCAGGATGAAACACCATTCCACATTGATTTATCGGTACAGCGGCTGTTGCGCTATTACTTTACAGAAAAAAAAGGTAATAGTCGTTTTCTTCCACTTGCATAGCCGGCTCACTTCCCTGATTTGTACTCATGGGACATTTTCCTGCGGGGCTATATGAAGTCCAAGGGCTACCTTGTTGGTAATCTCTACTTTGTGAACCTTAAAAGACAACGTGCCGAGCATTCCCGGTAACATGTTATGTTCGACCGTTGAGAATGTTATAGACATAATGCAATATATGGTCAAAGAGATGGGTGGTCACATTGAAAGAGTCTATGCCATTATTGAAGGAGTGTTTTTATTAAAGTACTATGAAGCACTGAAACTGTAATCCTTAGCCGCAGTTCCTTTTTTTAGTGAAAGCGGTGTTACATTGAAATTTCTTTCTTGTTATTTATTTATCTAATTTTCTGTTATGTAGAATACAAGAGCAACACATTTCCGTCCATCGGCGAATTTTGAACTAATGTTTGTTTCTGTGAAATATTTCTTAAATGTCGTCATTAGTCTCCCTATCAAATTTGGTTGCATTTCAGATGACTCTGAACAGTTCAAAAACAACCTGTACATGCTCTATTTACTCTATTTTTTCCCTCTTGTACTAATTTTATCACACGAAAAGCAAGAGAGAATTTATGTGCGAATAATTTAATTTTGAAGGACGTGTTAAGAACATAGCAAGTAAAAAATACAGACGTATAAATTAAGTGTAATTATCCTTTCATTTAAGGAAAACTACATTGCTACAAGAATATAGTAATTTTAATTTCACAGTATCTAGTCAGATATTTTCATTTCTGCTTCTTTGTGTCTTGAATCTCGTCCGCTTTTATTGTTTCCAATACTGATTGCTAAGTATCAAATTATTCAATGCTGTTGACACCGCTGTTTGTCTGATGCTTCAAACTGTAGTAATCGTCTTTTCCACCGTTCATTTCGTCTTGGTACATGTAAGGATCTTCAGAACGATCACGAGTATTAGATATCCCAGTTTACTTGATGCTCTTCAATATTACCGCTTCATCAGTTAGTCCTTGCACTCTAAAAAAACGAACAAATCACTTGGTAAAAAGGAATCGAGCACCATATGGACAAATTTATTTTAAATATGTACGATCTGACGAAGGAAAAAATTACGTGACTAATTAACAAAATTTCAGAAGCTTGCCCTAAAGAGATAAGCAGAAAAATACTGGAGAGGAAACTGTACACGAAAAATTACGGTATATATAGTATGTAAGTAGCAGGACTGCGACTACTTAACACGACTAAATGTATCGCAGTGAGATGAATGACGGGAGAGAAGAAGAGCAGTCGTACTTTTGACTAAGACGTAATGCTTAGACAATAAAGATGTAACCTCTCAATCATCATTCTTTTTCCTTCATTTGTAAATGGTCACTAATGTATCTCCAGTAGTAGCTAAATAAAATATTTAAGTCACCTAGATATGATTCCTTAGACGCCGAGTTCACATGGAGGCTTCGACCAGTTCTTGAATGAAGGTTCTTCAATGAAGGCTTTAAGAATCAATTTAAGGATCTTTTGAATTGAATTTTGGTGCAGTGAAACTATATTTTTGCCACCAGAACTTATTGTGTTAAAACCAGAACTTTTTTTTTGGAATCTGAACTTTGAAATTTGAAATTTGAAATTTTTTTTATTTATTAAAATTTAAAAAACTGAATTTTCATTGACTTTAACTTGTTTATCACTTTTGAAATAATTAAATTGTAACAATGTCAACTCTAAATGATATACCACATATAACTAAATCTTTAAAATCAGCATACACAAATGCAATTAAGCTACTGCATTTGTATTTGGTCAGGAAGGTGACTGTGCAAATCGCAAACGACTTCGTAAATTTACAGGATTAGATACCTCTTTTTACCCTCAATTTCCTTGCCACTTTCTGGCAACCCTACCTCCGCTTTGCGGGGAAGCTAGCTTATCGCACCTGGGCATTTCATAACAATGTGAAATGAATAATAAAAAATATATAACGTCATTCTATGAAAATATAGAATATTTTAAAGACATAAATAATGAAATAAATGCATTTTAACTAATTCGATGTAAAAGTAAGAAACGAATACTCTTATGAATCATCTATTCTTTTAAATAGCTTCGTCTATTCTTTTCTTATAATATCTTCGTCTATTCTTCGTCTATTCTTTTCTTCTAAATAGCTTCGTCTATTCTTTAATAAGCTATAAGGGTCCAAGGGCTATTTAAAAGAATCATCTATTCTTTTAAATAGCCCTTGGACCCTTATAGCTTATTAAATAGCTTGCTAATCCTCAACAGACAGACTCAGTTCGAAAGATTAATATTTTAAATTTTGCCGAATGGCAATAGACTCGAATGAAAAGCTAAGAGACGCATTTATAACGATTCGACATTATTCCAGTTTCGAATAATAGCCCTTTTGGTCTAATAAAAATGTGACAACATATAGTACCAAAATGGAGAAATTAGATGACATTTAAAATGATTCCTCAATTATACTAATATTGTTTTACTTAGTCAATACTACTCAGTCCCTAAAATAACTGCAAGTAAATAGCAGTTTATTTGTTTTTTATAGTTAAATTATTTTTTTGCATTACAATTATTTATATCTTTTAAGGGTAACAAAGATTTTTAGTAAGACAGCTTGCTTTTGAGAAGCTGTTTAATTATTATTTAATAGTCTAAATATTTTAATATTATTAATTAATTGCCAGTCGAGGAAGTAATATTTTAATAAAGTTTAATAAATAGTATAAATAAAAATTTTAATGAAACATATGATGTTTCTATCTCTTAAGATTTAAGATTGAAAATTAATGCATAAATTTCTTCTTACGCTTCAGATTTAACATGTTAGAGGTGCGTTTGAAGAACTTACCACTAAAGTACAAACTCAACTTATAGCTCAATTGCTTTACAATTAGTCTAATATACATTATTTGTATATTAATTTATTTAAATAACTTCAGTATCTAGCAGCTACGTTATTATTATTCTTGTACTTAAAAAGTAGCAAAATTTGTCAGAATTCGTATGTAATGTGTAGGCATACAGCAATACTTCTCTTGACTTTACTCATTGTAGCATAAATCTGCGTAAGTTCCTTAGAATATCCTTCATGAAGTTATCTTCACTTTAAGAAGGAAGTTTGCATATAATTTTTTTTTATTTCAACAAACAAACAAAGAAAATACTCATGAATTACTCACTTTAGGATAATAACATATAGCAAAAAAATTGTGAAATATAAAGCTCACATTCATTATATAGTTATTTTATTTATTATTATTATGTGATATGTTTTTAGATAATTCAATATATTTTCACCATACATTTTAAGCCAACAATAATCGAAACGAAAAACGCATTGCAATTGGCAAAATTTTATATACGAGTAGTTTTAAGTATTGATTTAAAATAATAAGAACTAATCTATGAATGCAGTACAATTATTGCACTTTGTTTTACATTGCTTAAATGTCCGAGAAGTTTCACAGCTAAATATCACTAAAATTATTGTCCATAGACCCAAGGTTCCATTTCACAAAAGGTATCAAATAAAGTAGAAATCTAGATTATAATTTTAATGACATGAAAACTGCTTAAGAAAAACCCATATTATTAATTAAAACTAATTAAAATTCTGTGCGATAATAAAGGTGTTAGCAAACAAAGTTACATACGTAAAGTTCTGAAAGAGATTTTTGAATCAAATAAAAACATATATATAGAGAGAGAGAGAGAGAAAGAGATATATGACACATAGATAGATATATGAGTTTCAAGTCTCTATGCATTAATAAAAGGAAGGTAAAAATTTAATTTCTTTTTCCACTATCAATTTTTAACGTTGTGGA
Source organism: Stegodyphus dumicola (assembly GCF_044657685.1). Classification (NCBI taxonomy): domain Eukaryota; kingdom Metazoa; phylum Arthropoda; class Arachnida; order Araneae; family Eresidae; genus Stegodyphus; species Stegodyphus dumicola. The sequence continues at coordinate 125,876,222 of NC_140771.1, read as the reverse complement.
CCCTTTTCCTTCCACATAGGTCACTAATATAGGATTTTTTTTTATTAATGAAAGTGAAAGAACATCGGATTAATGAGATTCTTTTTGTAGCAAATTCGTGTAAAAACTGACATTTAGAATACTTTTACTAAACTGCATGTCCATGTGTTCCACATACCGCAGTGTCAAAACCCGTAGAGCAACTGTCGTACAACAAAGTATTCAAGAGATTCTTGTTATGCGATCGCAATTGTTTGGAATTATTCTGTAGATGCCAATATGCGACTTCATTCTACATCCGATTATGCTTCGCGTCCTATTTTTAACAATGATATGCAGTTTAAAATGCAACCGCATCAAAGCAGTTTCCGATTACAGACTTTGGAGTGATAAATTCTTATCTGTATACTGTTAACAAGCGCATCATTCTTTTAGAGCACCAAATGCACGAGAGGCTAAAACTATGGAACACGTCTAGTTTACTCCAGGCTCTATTTCTGGCACTCGAAAGAGACACTTATCTAAGATTTCACCCATTTATTTTAGAAAAATCCTCCATGAAAGTCCTGTTTTCATGCAGAGATATTTCTATTATGCTGGACATACACTGGTGTGCAAAAATTAAGGACGAGACGGTTATTTCAATATAACTTTGTACAAAAGCTTTCCAAATCGACACATTTAATACCGTAAGATCCCCAATACGTAAGGACATGAGTAATGTAAGCAACACTTAATAAAAGAGAAATCAGAGGGATAAAAAGAAGCTTTATTGAAAAAGTAGCATGGAGCGCAATGCGACTGAAGGCCGAAACATCCCTGTGATGGGTGTTCAGCAAGAAACAGCCGGTCTTTAATAGGGGATATGATCTCCCCTGACTGCTAGACAGGTTTCACAGCGTCTGCCCATGCTGAGAATGAGGGTGTCAATGAGTTGTTGAGGCATTGCTGCCCATTCGTCTTGTAGCCCCAATCGAAGCTCCGGAATCGTTACTGGTGGTACGGTACGAGCAGCCAAGCGTCTGACTAGAAAATCTCATACATGCTCGATGGGATTGAGATCCGGAGATCGTGCCGGCCAATCCATACGTTCAATATCCTCACTCTCTAAGAGCTGTTCGGCAGCTACTGTGCGATGACATGGTGCATTGTCGTCCATGAAAAGGAACTGCGGACCCATAGCGCCTCTAAAAAGACGCACATATTAAAGAAGAATCTCGTTACAATAACGGGTCCCGTTGACTGAACCTGCGTCGAAGATGTGAATGTCTGTACGACTACCAAGCATGATGCCTCCCCAAACGAAAACACCGCCACCTCCCTACCTGTTCCTTTCAATGATAACCCGTAACAGTTGAGGGATGATTGCGCTTCCCCGCTCTCTCCAGATGAGTATGCGATGAGAATCGCTACTCAGACTGAATCTGCTCTCATCTGTAAAGAGTACTCGTCCCCATTCATTGTCTCTCCAATTCCGGTGTTCCCGGCACCACAGAGAACGCCTTCTCCGATGGGCAGGCGTTAGAGGTACACACCGTACAGGGCGTCGTGCAAACAGACCACCACCGTGCAGTCTTCTGGCCACGGTAAAACGCGATATCGGTCGTCCAGTCGCCTGTGTCATGTGTCTAGCGATTTCTCCCGCTGTCTGCCGCCTGTTTCTTTTGGCCTGTAAGGCAATATACCGGTCATCTGCGGGTGTAGTTCCTCGTGGACGACTACTACTAAACCTCCGGATAGCTGTTCCTGTAGTTTGAAATTGTCTCCAAAGTCGTGAAACTATGCCTTGAGCAATTCCGAACTCTGCAGCCACACTTGTCACACTGCGGCCTTCCTCCAACTTCCCAATGATTCGACCTCGGGTAAAAGCATCCAGATGTCGTCTAACAGATTGATTATTCGCCATTTCTCGCTGAGGCAGCAACTCGGTGTGATTTTTACTGCTATACGGCGTGCAATCTCTTTGCCAGAAACACTGATCTTACACCGACAACATGCTTTATACTACTCAGACACTCCCTCATTACGTCTACCTGCATATCTGCGCATGTGCATCACCTTACTTAATCTCCTGATTGGTCTTTCTGTTCGCTCTGCCTCTTCGTTCAGCTGATATGCTAATTTTTCGACTTCGTCCTTAATTTTTGCACACCAGTGTATTTTTACTAGCATTATCAAATAAGCCAATCTAAAAGTGTTTCAAAAGTAGATAGCTACATAGAGCATTATATTAAGCTACTTCGACAACTTATTTCACTTATTCCTTTTATAAATTTTAGCTTTAATAATATTCTTTAAATATTTATTAGCTGGTCTACTTAATTATAGTTTCCAGTACTAAAATTTAGTATTATCGATAGTCGAATTAAATGAAGAAGTGTGGCACATTATTATACCAAGAAGTAACGAAGAAACTAAGAATTTGCTAGGTTCTAAAAAAACGTATGAATAATAAAGTGACACAGGGTGTATGAATGAAATTTTCCGAAATATCTCCAGACATTTATAAAATTATAATGCTCTAAAAATACGTTTCTGAGATTTGTAGATAATAACAAAAAATACTTTATAAGAGACTGGAATTCGAATCTCTTCCGTTTTGAAAAACATTCTAAATTCAAACACAAATCTTGCCGCTTTGTTTATTCTAATCTTTTGAATTCTAAGATAAAAAAAATTAAGTATCTGGTATCCTGGAATAATTTGTTTTTAGCTTTATAGAAGTGTCAACTAGGAAAAAGAATGTAAATCTTGCAATTTAAGTTAACCTGAATCACCATTATAAACTCGTGGCAGCTCCAAGTACTACACTCTTTATTTCCCGGATAACAGTTGGCGGTCCATCTTTATCTACTCCATTTAATGATAGAATTATCTCAACTCTGCATTTGCTATGGTCTGATAATAATCTTTAATAGCCCATTTAAACTTAACATTTTAACTCAACGATTTTTTACCAATTGCATTGAGGAAATGAACGTTAAGATTCAAAAGTTTTAAATATGCCCTACATTTGCTAAACCTCATTTGCATTTATTTAAAAAATATAAATGTGTTGCAATCAACGTAGATATAATTTAGAAACATGTTTTCTTAAATTCGTTATTCTATTAAAAAGATTTTAAATTTGCTTTGAATAAATACTTTTATTTTTAATAAAAGATATTTTATTTTTCTTCTTATTATTATTTTTATATTGAAGACTAGAGCCTTAGGATTCGGATCTGAATTTAATTATGAATGCGTAAAGCTGAAGAGAGTCTTTATAGAGCTCAGATGTAAAGTATGCAGAAAGTTTGCGAAAATGGCTCATGGCGTCTGGCAACTCATTACAGCACAAACATTAGGTAGCATCACTGTGCCTATAGTAGCAGTAAATACGACGGAAGAGATATTTATAAAGATTAGGAATCAGATGAAGGTAAACACAGACAGCTTCAAACACGTCCCGTCTCTCATTCCGGCGGAAATAATGGCAGATAAGAAGTAGATCTTCGAATCGGAGAGGAAACGTTCGGCTACTGATAGTAACTCATCATTTTCCGCTCTTCGTCAAGCAAACATGGAAGTAAGCAGGAATTACGGAGGATTTCCACAAGAACGTGACGGAGCTTCCGGCGGCTTCTGCTGAAGCTCTGTTTGGAGAAAAATAAATATAATTGGATTAGAGAGAAATTTGGAAGTTAGGCAAAACTCCTCCTTCAGAAAACTAAGTAACAGAGAACACAAAGATATTAAGCAATGTACAATAGGTAATTAAAATTTAAAGTGAGTGTAATTAACAAATATAGATTTTATTATGTTTTCAGTTAGGGGATTATTCGTTTTGATGCTGAATTTTATTATGTACTTAAGAGAAAATCTTTTAGGAGCAAGTATTAAATTACACATAAAATTGAAAATTATAATTGAAGGTCTTGTTTCAGTTAAATCTAAGTGGACGCATTTATCACAATATATTAAAATAGAGTAGATTTGCTTGTAAAGCTTAAATTGTTTATCATATTAAAATATCACTGAGTACATTCGCAAACTTGAGTAAAATCTATTCGTTCTGAAGCACCTGATAAACAATTCAGACTTTACTGCTCAACCTACTGCTTGCTTGTAATCTTTGAAACGAGATTATTATGAATTAAAATAATTGTATCAAAGATATGAAGATGTGTTATGGTCTTTGACCTAAAGACTTTTGTATCTAACGATCTCAGATTATACAATAATAAGAAATGAGTTAAGGGCTGTCTTACACAAGGAAGCTAAATAATTACGATGAACAATAATGTGTTTTGTCTAAATCACTTTTTTGAAACTCTTTGCTATTTTGTAACTAAGCTTTGATTTAGAGATTTGCATCTTTCATCGATATAGACAAATTCTCTAACATTATGTGACAATGAAACACTTATTGCAACTGATATTTTAACACAATTGATTTCTAATACAAACTGCAATATTTAATTCATATTATACTTCTTTTCAATTTTATAAATCCTTTTTAAAATTTTTCTGTTTAAGATTAACTTTGTAAGTGTCCCACGTTTCTCTAAGTTTACAGCGGAGGTTTTACGAATTATAGTCGAAGATTGTCCGCCATTTCTTGGAAAATAAAGTAGCTGTAAATTAATATGAATGAATAAATAAATGAACCTAAACAAGTTAACTCTTAACTCTTAATTTATATATTTCTAGATTGATCATTTCATCCCGATGTTGCTTACATATTTCGCATTTGATGACCTGAAAACAAAATCAATTTGTTAGATTTACAATTTACTTTGAAGAAATTTTCAGGAGCGTTAAATATTTTATTTTAAAGTAAAGGGAGACAAATATTAAACTGATTATTAACTGCAGTGTATACGAATAAATCATTGTTTGTTTGCTGTGCAACTAATTTCGAATTAATGTAGTTTAATTGCCAATCAGCTATAGTTAACATGCGTATGTTTAACGCTTAATTTACGACCAGCAGTCAGTGCTCTTCACCGAGGAATATGTGCAGTTTCTTATACGCCAGAGTCTCTAAATCTATGTCTTAGAGAGGCTAAGAGTTCATCCCCTCCTTCACAGTAAGGACTAGCATAAATTTAAATGTCTAATTTCAGTTAAAATAAGAGCGCAGTTGTATTCATAGGCTGAACATGAGTATTTACATCGGATGATTTTCTATATCATTTCAGTCAGATATAATTTTCAGTTTGTCTTGCTTATTTTACAAAAAGTTCACCTTCATAAAATTAAAATGGCTGTTGTATGAGGATAACGTTGATTTATGCTTAGTGTTAGTTGATAACATTATTTAAATTTTCTAAAGGGAAAGTGGTTGAAAGTATTTAATTTGCAGCTGTACACTGTTATGATTTTTAAACCCTCAAATAAATGCCTTTATACATGCTGGTTTAAATGGAGGGAATGAAAAGGGCGTGAGTGATCTGATTGAATTATAAGTAATCGTATATTAAAGATTTTGTTGAAATTTTACAACGTAACACTTTTCTCAAGATTATTCTCTTTTATAACGGTTATTGCACCAACTTACATCAAGCTTTTGCTTCTTATGCTTGATCTGTCCTTAACAAAAAATTTACCGAACGATTTATGAGATATTTCACGAATTATCAGCGAGTTATATACTTGACTCAATACAAGAAGTGCACAGAATAATATATAGCAAATATTTATTCGGTCACCATAAAGATTTAACCGATGAAGTGAAAAGATAGAAAAATTTAAATGTCAATACATTTAAACAATAACTTCTAAGGCTGAGTTATAACATCTGCCTCCGGGTTCAACTAAATTTATTTAGCTTTCTTACAATCAACACGAAGTGTTATATGAAGACTACGGGTGAATTCTTATCACTAGAATTTCTAAACACTCCCAACAAATAGAAACAAAAACAGAATAAGTTAACAATTTTTTTCGCACAACTCGCGAGGATTATATTAATATTATCCGATACAAATTAAAGTTACCTGGATCTGGTTAAACACAAGTTTCTTTCAAACTTTTATATATCCAAACTGTTTAGTCTGCATTATACATTAGTAGAGGATCTTGTAGGATTAGTAGGTATCTTGGAAATCAGCACGTCTTTTAAAGTACATAGATATGTTAATTCTTTTTGCTTATTTAGCATTTGGCCCGTGCTTTATTTTATTGTAATTTAGGTATATAAATTTCGTATTTTATCTCGACTTCAGTTTAGGTGTGAGCATTGCCTTTTGGTGCGTTAAATCGATTTCTTGTGATTTAATGTCTATAATTTTATGATGCTAATTATTGAAATTTTGTAAATAGTTCTGGAGGAATGTAAGGATATCGCCAGCCGAGCAGCCAGTTACTAACAAAATGTTTTCACCAGTTTGAAATATTTGAGAGACATTGCTTCAAAGAGCATAGAAGGGTTTTAAGATTCTTTTTTCCAAAGCCATTGAGTAGTCATATTTCTCCTCTTCCTTGTGTTTGCCTGAAAATATATAAAGGTCGAAACAGACAGCAAATTCTGACGTTTAGAGATTAGACGGATTCAAAAATGAGTTTAAGCACTCATCATAAAACCAGTTTCATTCTTTTAAATTCTGATAAGTTTTGATTGCAAGTAATCGCGTAATTCCTGCAACCACGGGTTTGCTTCCAAGTGTACTTGCAACCAAATTTATTATGCTTCTACCTATGCGAATGAACATTTTAGACTTTTGTTGGGCACTGATAGGACTATATTTCCTTTTTACTTCATTTATGTTAATAATTATCGCTTGGAGGAAAGCAATCAGTCTGTTTAATCCGAAATCGAGATGAATCATGAAATAATCAGTAATCTAAACATGACTAGAAACTGTGTTGTTATTAGATTTGAGGAATATAGTGAACAAATGATATCACCATTAAGTTCAGAATTGCGTAACAGCACCGCATTATACCAAAGGTAATGAAGGTAAAGTGCAATGCAAATTAGTTTGTGAATCATAAGAAAATTGATATTGAAATTTAAAATTTCAATATCAATATTCAATTGACGTGACAGTATTCACGTCAATTGAATTAACGTTTCAACTCAAATAAAACCGATAATTTACTACTGTCTCTGTAAATTCAACATTTCGCTGAAAATTAATCTGGTAGAGGAAACCATACTCTTCATTTATTATATCTAAGAGATCGAGATGAACAGTTGAAGCACAGAGTAAAGATAACTGTTGATTAGATAGTTTAGAAAATGAAATATAATTCATATCCAGTCACATTCAAATGCAATTTACAATTAAATTTTAATTTTAGAATACGTATGTACGTAAGTATATACCAGTTTTTGTCATATTCGGAGTATATGCAGTTTAGTGGTTCCAAGCCTTCGAGTAGAGAAACTCTATATTTATTAATGTATAAAGTTTTACTTTAAGATCGCTGGCCTGGACGTAATTTGAACAAATCGATCTGAAAGACTTGTCGAACTTTGATGCATACAGAAATATTACACAATGTAGTCAAACGTCTCGAATTAAATTTTTGGCCTTAGTTAAGGAAAGGTGGTATTTGGAATTCGTTTATTGAGAAAAAGAATGTGAAAATATTCAGGTTCTGTAATTATTAATTTAAGTCGTATTTACTTTTAGGTTATGTAACTAAAGTTTTATACTTACAAATATTTATTAGCTATTGCTACTTATTTTGATGATTATTTGATTAATACTGTGAATTTAAATTCCTTTTTAAATACTAGTTTGATGTTAGGGAATACCTGAAGTAGTAAGCTAAATAAAAAGGTAAAATTAAGGTTTAAAACTGATAACTGTGAAAAGCAGTGCTTGTTATCATTTACGGAAGTATGCACAAAAGATGAAAATAACATGCATAAAACAATGAATTTGATTACAGAAATATGGATAATATAAGCCTTATCCTTTGATCTTTTACCATTTTGATATGACGTGCTCTTTATTCATGTCATTTGTTCTACCAACGTCTAAAATACAACATGTGTATGCGACCGTCCTCCAGTGGTTTCTACGGCTAATTTGATTTTAAGTAACCAGGTATTATGATTTAGACCTTTACCATCCTCCCCTTTTTCCGTTTGTTCACCAGAAAGGTAAATCAGTTAGAGAGTATTTAAGCTGAGGCTTTTGGATTGTAAGACAGAGCGTATTTCTACCTAACCACGTTACTAGGTTTCGCTACCTCTGCTAAAATTGTTATTATTCGGCTTTGAGTTATAGTAGCCGTCATTTAAACTGTTATTCCGGGGAGAAATTTTAAACCAACTTCGATTTAAATTCAAATGTGTAGCCCTTAACTATTAGCCTGCTTCTTAATTTAAATTTGACTGATTTAAATTATTTAGACACAAGTGGTGATTGATATTGTCAAGCATACCAAGTGCGTTTATTTTCAAGTTCTTTTTTTTTTTTTTTTTTTTTTTTTTTTAAGTTTTAAATCTCTTTAAGGTTGTTTCTTCATGCGCAGCTATAATTCGCTTAACGTCGGGTTTGATGCTAGTTTATGCTACCGAATCAAGTGAAACTCTACAGGCAAAGTGGATAAGACAGTTGAATAATGGAAATTCTACCACGGTTCCAATCCTGAGGAGTGGGCTGATGCGCATGGGATTTTCATGGCTTTCCTCAACTATAATATTAATGCGAGTTAGCATCTTTTAGAAGTTAATCCACGAAGACATTCTTTCCTTAGGCAGATAGCTCTTAGATGATCTTCCATAATTGAGCAAAGTCCTTATTAATTTTGTCAAAATGACAACAAATAGTCCTTGCGATTTGCCTTAATGAATTAACTTGATATAACCCACCGTTTGATGCCTAAAGCTCTTTGCATAAGTAGTGTGACTTTCCATATTAGGACTATCCGTTAACTAGTATCATGTGGATTTTAAGTCTCTGCGCCAAAACTAATTAAAATTTTCGTGTCATTTGCATTGAAAATCTCATAAGATGGTTTGGTCTGGTTGATTTAAGTATGGAAAAGTACCCGAGGGCTATCTGCTTAAGGGGAGGGACGCCTTCGTGGAAGATGTTCTAAGGGAATTTGGCTCGTATACACGCTACACACAGGGAAATCTACAAAAGAGCCCATGAAGACCGCCCCTTCACCGGAATTCAAACCTGGACCGAACTACCAATGTTCATCAACTTTACCACTCGGGTGCTAATGGGCTAAGCGGAAATCTTATAAGAAGTTGTTTAATTTTAGAGGAAACTCTCACCGTATTATTTTAAAAATTAGCATTGAAATATGTTAACAGTTGGTATATTATGCATTAATTTAATTAGATGTTAACCAGCTTACCAATTTTAGTCCGTAATAAAAGTAAATATGCCCTTTCGTTGCAAAAACCAGTACGTTATAATAATACTAAAAACAGAAGTGGAACAAGAAGAAAGAAATATTTCTCAACAACTTAGAAACCTTTTCTTACTCCGAATCGCAGGCAATTGAAAAAATAATATCTGGGGCCTTTAAGCTTATCTGGAAACAAAAGAATTTCTGTGCTTTAGTTCAGTGTTTCACAGAATGGTGTGCAATAAACAACGTATGATCTCAAGAGAACTGCCACTTTATCGAATAAGCAATAAAAGATTAGTTTAAAACTAAACGCTGGTATAAAGTGCACTAATGTTACAAAAAGTGTAAATCTTAACTTTGAGAAATGATATCTCTGAGAAAAGTATGGGTGGTGCCGTTTTGGAAGAGAAATTTTGCATTTATTTCTTGGCTTTTGAGCACTTTTGGCTTTTGGCAATTTGTGTCTAAAGTAATAGTTATGCCATCTATTCCGTAATTTTAATTCCTGTAAAAACATTGATTATATTGATGTGAATATTTGGCCTTTAAATAGAGTTTTGATTTAATTTTTCGAAATTTTGTGCTTTATGGAAAAGTCTAAAAGTTTCCTTCTTTTAAACAGATCAAAATTTGTACATTTATTAAACTTTTATCTCACTACCAGAAGCTTACATTTGGAGAAGCTTTTATTTGGAAGGAAGAATTTAATTTGAGATATCATAAAGCCGCACACTGCAAATACAATATCTACTTGTCTGCCACTAAATATCAAGTATTAAATCACATCGTAAAATGAAGAGAATATAAAAATTAATAATATTAGATTTCCATAGTAGATATCTAAATGCCCGTTTGTAATAGCGGAACTACGAGTACAAGAGAACTTTCGTGAGTTTGATTGGCTCCTCTTAAAAATGCTTGGTTTTGGTTTCTATGATTATTGTAAAGCGCTCCAGGACTATCGTCTTCGTGGAGGATTTTTTAAATGAAACTGGCTCGTATCGGCGTTTCACTTAAGGAAAACCACAAAATCATCCATGCATCTAGCCATTATCAGTTCTGGTCAAACTGCCAGTGTTCAGCTGTTTTCTCCACTCGTGTACCAGTCGGCGGAAAAAAAAAAAAAAAAAAAAAAAAAAAACACTCACTCTTTTTGACACAAAATTGGGTAGCTATGCATTTCTTGCATAAAGAAAATAAACAACTTGAAAATGTTATTCGAAATCTTAAATATTTCTTCTGCAAATGAAATTACTTCCATTAAAAATCTCATAAGCAAATTTCTGAAGTTTCCGCACTTTTGTTGAATTCCAAATTCCATTGTGTAAACGAACCTTAAAAACAGTTTTGATCTTATCACCTGATGAAGATTTTAATTACAGAACGATTCCGTTTATAATAAACTGCATAAATTTTTCTCCCTCAGACTTGAATTCGTGTGTTTGATATCATATCTATATAATAGATTTCATTTTGAAATATGAATAATAATTTTTAATCATTAATTGAACAATAAACATAAAATGCCTAATTATGGAGTAATGTAATAAAAACTAACAATACATTTCAATCTAATTAATTTACTTCTTCAAAGAAGTATAAGCATTAAAAGTTAAAAAAATCCCATATACGGGATCAAAAGTTTAAAAATATGCCTTAAACTGAATCACCGTTTAAAAATGTTTAATTATGTAATCACAAATCAAATTTTGTATCTCTCAGAGCTAAATAAAGCATTTAGTAAATGTAAGAATATGCAGTATCTATACTAGTCCATACGAAGCTGTTATAAATTTTATTTTGCAATATGATTAAGCAAAAATAAAGTAAAACGTCTTTTACAAAAAAATATAAATAAGTAAAAATGCACTAACAAAATTGAAATTTGGAAACTTAGCATTACACTCTATTTCTCAAAAAGAATTTACATTTAAGTATTAAAGAACATTCAAAGTGTAGCACATCATAATGAAGAAGAAAAGCTGTCCGGCATGCGTAACATCGAACTTCTATATCAGCTTGTAACACACTGCATTAGAAGTATGTAACATATTGGCATTGCTTTTATTAATACAGCAGAATAGAAAATTTATGAAATGGGAAAAACAAAGTAAATCCGTATTGTTAAATTAAACTTAAATTATGCTAACTTTACTTACAGGTATACTGCCACACTTTATTAATAAAATTATTTTTTATCTCATCGTAGTGGAGATATGTAACATGGGCTTATCAATTCACTTTATGTTAATGAGTAATTTCAGCCATTTATCGTATTAAAAGATTTTTTAAACCTTTTAAATAAATTTTGGCGAGTGTGCTGAAAGATAAGAGAAGCGGCTAATAAAATAGCTTCATACTAATGAATGATAAACACATTTGTAGAGAATCGAATATACGGATTAAATCCATAAGATATAATATAAAAATTTGTAAAATATCAGTGACCATTGTATAAATGCATCCTTACCATAGACGGAATAAAGACATGAGACGCTATTTAGTATCATTTAACAACATTCATTGCTTTACAATGTCTGTTCATGTTTAACACGAAGGGGTTCTACTAGAAACCGAGCTGAATTTAGTCGCTGAAGGGTAGTTTGGTCCGGGCTTCGAATCCCGACAAACGGTTTGGCTGCATGGATGTTTTCGTAGTTTTTCCCATGTTTAAAGTTTTTACGAGCCAGTTTTCATTAGAAATTCCTCTAGGGAAGCAATCCTTTCTCTTACGCAGAAAGTCTTGAGTGCTTTGCCATAATCAAATAAACCAAACCAAACAAAATTTAACATGAAGTGATTAGTAGCATCTGTTGGGTCATTAACAAAAACTCATTTTAAATGCTGTTTACATTTTGTATCATTTACATATTATAGTAAATGTAGATTTGTCTCAAGATACCTTCCCGTGACCTTACGTGTTTTATAGATCTCTTATCTGGAGACCTAGACAAATCCACACCAGATATATCCTCATTTTCTAGCTGCAACATGAATATTATGTGATGTGTTATAATCATCCATAAAAAGGAAGCTAGAAACAATGACGCTCAATAAAGGTATACGTTAGGAAAGTTTATGTCAGTAACACAGCAGTTTACTTCATAAGATCTGACATTTTACGTAAAAACAGTTAGACCAGAACTCTAAAACACAAATTGTGAATTTTCACTGTGTCTTATAAATACCATAGAAAGAGAAAAGGATGCAAAGGGCCATTTTATTATCCGAAATAAAGTTTCACAGATGGCACTACTTGTGTTTACTGAAGCCAATAACCATGGCTTTAAATCAAAGATGATAGATGAACTAAAATTAATGAAATTTAAGTATAGCCTAACGGTTTCACAGTTTAACTACCGCGCAATCTGGCTCTGACAGAAGTCGGCGTAAACAAGCTTAATGACAAGAAAAACTCAAAGCTGTAGAATACTGAACGCTAGAGAATTAATGTTAGCAACGTGGCCTTCAAGCAGTCAGAACAGGCTCTAACTTCATTCTCCTATACCTTTTTTTAAATGTTTCCTTCTTTCTACAACCCCTATACTGATACATCAGTATTAAGCTGCAGGTGTCATGATAGCACATGTCATGATTTGGTTAATGTTTGCTTGGAGAAGCTGAGTTCCCTCTTTTCACCAGATCACTTTTATGCTTGCAAAACTTAAATGACTTTCATCAATGAACGTAAAAAATGGTATTGTGCAGCTGTTCAGTCTCTAAGGGGATGTTATAATGCTCAAGTGGTCAGGCAAAAGTCTAACGTTAGGTAAACGTCACAATGAACCACGTTTTGGCGTATCCCACAGCCATCTAAAATTTCTTTGCTATATTACCTGCAATATGACTTCTTTTGGGCGTCACTACCATATTTTTTTTACATTGATTTTCTTGATTAATTATCGTTTTATCTTTTTAATAGCTGTTTCTGTTAAAATTGTTTCAGGCCTTGTGAAACAATACTCTGGGCGGAAGCAAATATTTAGCTGAACTACTGATACTGAACTCTGCTTAAAATTTAAAAGCAATAGCATCAAAAATAATTCATTCAAAATGTATTCTCATAGATATTGTTTTGTCTATAACGCAATATGCAGTTCACTTGAAACTGCAACGAAAACAAACTTAAAAACTTAAACTTTAAAACTGCAACTTAAAAACGAAAAGCACACTTTCTTTCTGTGTGGTAACACTCTCTGAAAAATTCGCTTTTGTCCCATTTTACTCTGTAACATAATCTCTCTTCGCTTTTATCGCATTTTGTTCTGTAAAGTGATATCTCTCATCACCTGTCAAAAATTTAAATTCATACTGTCATTCTGTCACTCATGTTTACCTTCGCAAATCATGGCAAGTTTTGTATTTGATTTCCCGCATGTCTTCGCTCGGATTTCTATTGATTTTCAAGTTTTACACATCAGTGTGTTAGTAATTAGAGCTGCTAAACTGTAATGTGGAGAAAATTGAGGCCTGCTTATTATAAAAGACTAAATGAACAGGTACAAACAATTAACAGACTAACTGAAAACTGAAAGTCGTAGACATTTGTTAGGTTTGTATTAGAAATACTGAAACTAGTTGTACCACTCTATTAAAACTGAAAACATTACAATTTTCTCAGACGTCGAATGACGAAAACTACTATTTTTATGACTGATTGTCCTGTCAGGTTATATTTTCAAATAATTGTCTTGTCAAGTTATATTTTCAAATGATTGCCTTGTCAAGTTAGATTTGATAACTTTAGCATCCTGAATTTTCCTAGTACTGTTTCCATCGGCATGACAAGAAAAAATAAACGATCTACTCTTACAAAAAATCAAATTATGGAAGCAATAGTGTATCTTTATATTTCAATTTAAGTGTTTCTAACCTTGAGTTAGATTTAAGTGTATCAGACTGCTATAGCTACATAGGAAAAAGAATTCACGATGATATTTATTCTTGTTTAGACATTTTGGATTTGATTTCCTTAGGATAACTTGAACTGGTGAGACTGATAACAAGCTGCAACTTTATAAAAAGGCTTGGAGGAAGGAGTTAAATTTAAAAATCATGTTAATAAAAAAAGAAATTTAATGCAAAAAATACGATGAATAATGAAATATAGTAAAATGATATTAGGTTTTCTGTATTTTTCTGTATGATTTATACAACATACTAATAGAACAAAGCAGGATATAATATTATAAAAATTCGGTATTTTTGCCTTAATTTGTCAAACGTTGACAGTATGTAAATTACTGGAATTTTTAAGTACCATGATGGTGCTAAAAATGATTTATTTTCAGATAAAAATAGCAAATCCATGACTTTACCCAATAAAGAGATCTGATTTCTAAATTAATGAAAAATTTAAATTATTTAAACGCAATCCCTCCAAATGTACTTTTTAAATACTTTTTGAAATAAAATAATACTTTTTTAAATAAATACTTTAAATACCAATACAATACTTTTTTTAAATCAGAGGCATATTTTTTTTTTGTTTAGGGTTTTTTCAAATGACGACATTATTCTCGTGTTTCACTTTGCTTCATTCAAGTACACTGGTTGTGGTTAATTATAATAAGCTAATAGCCAAATAGAGAATAGCCAAATTGTTTCTGCTGTTATTTTTTGAATCCAACATTTGAAATACAGATGTTGTGGACTACGTAATCTAATTTTAAATTATAATTTGTCATATTTTGAATCACAATCAAAATTCGGTTTGCATAAAAAATAACTTGATATATCTACATGGATTATGAGATTTGCTAAACTTCCTTTCAGGGACATAAAGTTGTTATCCTAAGAATGTTTGCCAATGTTGTTTCCATTAGGACTTCTACAATTTGGTTTGATAGTGCACAGAATGGAAAGTTTCAACAGCACTGCGCATGAGGACATTTCTTTGAAATAAATATATTATCTCTGAAGTAGTATATTAGAAGTAATTCAAGTTTACTTTATTGTGCAATAATTTCGGTATTCTTTACAGTAAGAAATATAAAGCAAAATATATAAATAAAAATTTTTGTATTACATGTAATCAAACGTACTAAAAGTAATAAGCATCTTAGATTGCTTAAGTTAATTTTTGATAATTTTGATTTAATGTCTGCTGTTGATAGCAATTTTATTTTAGTTATAGATAATCAAAAATACCATAATAAGCAAAAAATTGGTTTTTGCTTTATACCACATTTGATTAATCCATGGGAGTCAAAATATTTTTACATATTTTGTTTAAAGATTTCTGTGTCATACTTCTCCCCTCATATATATATATATATATATATATATATATACATATTATTATCTGAAAATAATTTTAACTAACCCACTTTGATTCATAAATTTAATAAAAAAGTGAGCATAAAAGTTATTAATTGTTCTCAATGATGTGAAAAGCAAAAACATTGAAAAGCAAGTATACCTGTAAAATTGCTTGCTTGATATTGTTGACTATTGGTTATACTTTTGTAGCGAGCTGATAGAAATTGTACAGATAAATAAAGTCCACTTACGTAAATTTCATAATTTTAATTTCCTACGAATTTAATAGCATAAGAATGTGAGCAAATAAAATTTTAAATACATTTCCATTAGTACTCAAATTAAATTGAAACAAATTTAATAAAAATGATTTTTAAAACTTATCTTAATTACCTCGGATAACATTACATATGGATGTGCATTACAGATTTCTGTAAAAAACGTTTTTAATTATGTTACTGTTAAGATGCCCCAATCGGCTTAGTTATCAATCATGTGAAATAGTATTTCAGTTATCCTAAATGGGATTTTATTTTATTTTATGTTAATTAATACATTAAAGGATTTGGCATTAAATCATTTACATTTTTGAGAATGCTCTTAAAAGTTTTAATGAGCAACACTTTTATGAATGAGTTTCCTTTGAAGTGATTTAGTTCAGAATCTTCATAATTATCGGTACAAAATAAAAAGAGCTATGATTAACTTTTTATCATCGATCGAATCTCATGCTTATAACATGTTTAGCCAAACGAATTTAAAATACCATTTCATTAGAAAATCACATAACAATGTAATTTTATTAAACTGAAATACCTATATCGCAACGTAAAATACTGCACTACTACGCTATTTTACTAAACTAAAATACTATATTTCCTGTATAAGTATTTGCAATGTTTTTTAAAATAGACATGCCTTTGAAAAATCTAAATATGCTTTAAAAGATGCATTTTCAATCTGAAATTAACTGAAATGAAGTCCCTGTTATGAAATATTCATACCTTTTAGTAATGTAACTATTAGAAAAATTGTTGATAATTACATTTTTTATTAACATTTTTTTAATATTTGAAGAAATTTTTTTTAATTTAAAACAATGATCTTCAAACTAAGGACATTTCGTCCTTCTATTGGTTTGCAATTTACTGCTTAATCCAGTTTCCTGCTTCTTAAAAGCTTCAAATAATAGGTTTTTCTGTTTTCTTCTAAAGCTGTCAATAAATTCAAATTCTCAATTGTAAAAGATGAACGCCAAATCTTTATTCTAGAAGTAGGTATAAAATTTCTTATGAATGTAATTTTGTGCATGTATGACAATTCCGCAGATTTTAAAATTCGTGATAAACTCGTACATAACTAAAACGAGTGATTAAAGCCTTCCGTAGTTTCTCGTTATTGTAGTTAAAACCATTAATTCTAATTTTTGCAAGCCAAAATTATTACTCGCACTAATTTCACAATTTCGATATTTTAATAGCTTCCGAAATTTTCCTACAGATCTATATCTTTCAAAATGCAGCCTTCTATCGGAGGACTGATAAAACTGTTCTTGCGCAATTTCTCTTATTTCAACTAAGCCCTACAACTTTCACGTCAAACACTATTTTAATGTTGTTTTCCACCGTAATAACCAATTTGAATTAAGCTTCATGAAGCTGAAGTAAAGTTTAAAGAAACTGCAGTCAGTGATCAGTTTTTCCTTTTAAGTACTACGCTGAACGTGTTTATTTATATCCTGGAAAAATTATTTTACTCAAGAAAGATTCTGGCAAAAAATTAAAATTTGAATGTAATATCTCATAAAAACATGTCATCAGAAGTTAACATAAAAAAATATTGTTTTGCAAGTAGCTTTGAAGTAAGTGAGAATGATTATAAAAATTCGCCGAATATTTGGTTCGAATTTGCTGAATTTATGATTAATTATAGAGTAATTATCTATGTATTTTTTAAAATAACGCAAACTTATATAGATACAAAAATAACGTTTTATAATATATATCAGCAGTCATCTCCTAAGTGGTCATTTCTAAGAATATAATTAAGTAACTGTACTGAATGTGACTGAAACTCATCAAGGACATCCAATGAAACTCAACAAGGACAACGAACGTTTCCAGCTTGCATTCATCATCGTCATAAAAGCCCAGCATCTGAATTTGCTTGGATGGGGGGGGCAATGGGTGCTATTCCCAGCCCTCTTATTCGCATAGCCAGTGAAACCCTTATCACACGTTTCCGCTACGCGTTACTGGGCTGTGTCGCTCTTACGGAAGCATTTCAGTTTTTTCTTTTTGACATTTTAAACTTGCTTGTCATTATGGAAGATTAAAAGTAATATGAGTGAAATACATATGAGTTTTAATATGTTTTAGCATTTTCATAAATACTATACTGTATCAAAATAGCACATATTCTGAATTTTATAACTTCCTTCTTCTTTGTTTCATCACTTAGAGAAAAACTTAAAACGTGTGCAACAAAGAAATCTTTTGATTTAAAGCATTCAATTAATAATAATAGGTTATTTAATTTTAGATTCTGTTTGTAATTAAAACTCCTAAAGCATTTCTCGATTTGTAATATTTTCCTAAATCTTAAAATTTGTAATACTTTTCTAAATCTTTTAACAAGATTTATATATGTTTATTTCACTTGCTATATTGTTACATTATATTCATATGTATGCCATTATGTAACTTAGTGAAAATAAATAACTCAAAATGGTCAATCACTTTTCTAAGTCAGTTCTCAAATAGTAAATAAGAATTTATAAAATATATAACTAATGCTAACAGAAAGTGAGACTCAACTAGCTAATTTTGTAATTTTTTTATTGGAATTTGTAGATAAAAATTATCCAGTTGAAATACGTTTTTCAGATGTGATCAGTGATTTTTGAACATTTTATAATCCTCAAAATAAAAACATGAAGTATAATATTATTTACACACTGGACTCTTATTTTTCTATTAATGTAGTGTGTATCATAATTATGCACAAATTAAACTTACATCGATTAACAGTAATATTACTCGTTGAATTCTTATTTTTCTATTCATGTGCATAATTAAGAGTAAAATGAATTTACATAGACTTAAATATATAGAAATGGAAGTCAATTTTATTTACACACAAACACACACACACACAAACATATTTTATATTTTAAAAAACGAAATTAAAAAAGTCATCTACTACGAAAGCTTTGACTCGAGGATCAATTGCTGTACTTTTAATTTTAACTCCTCTCTTTTGCGCAAGTCCGTAATATACAGGAGGCCCACCAGCGGCCGAGCGGTAAAGTCGCTGAACACTGGTAGTTCGGTCCGAGGTTCGAATCCCGCGAACGGGCTGGCTGCATGGGCGTTTTCGTGGTTTTCCCCATGTGTAACGTGTATACGAGCCAGTTTCCCTTAGAAAGTCCTCCACGAAAGGCATCCCTCCCTTTAGGCAGATAGCCCTCGTGTGCTTTGCCTTAATTAAATACACCACACAACACCACACCGTAATATACAGATGGAAGGAAGCTACGTATTTTCCAAGCAGGAATTCAGTATTATTACTAAGCAGGAATTCAGTATTATTACTAAGCAGGAATTCAGTATTATTTCCACTATCTGCACGTTTAAAAGTGCAGCGGATGCAGAAGAAATTAAGTCCTGAACATCGCTATCATTGCTTTTACGTATGTATTTCGTCAATAAAATTGGCTTCTATTTCTAATGTCCACGATCTTACTGCTCCAGCCTTTGCCAAATTCGAAATTATCCGTGATCCTTCAAAAGCAGAATTTTCGTCTGAATGGTTGATCTCTACCCGGGACAGAGCTGCAGACGAAACATTTTCGGCGAAGTTTCAAAAGATCCCGCGCGTAGCCGGTACATTGTTCCCGTAGCTAGGCGGGACTTTTCTTCCACCGGAGCTGTTTCTTCTAAGAATCCTCCCGTTTAAACCGATATTAGTAGAGTGTCGTTTCTCATAAAGTCCCGTCTAGTAGGGACCGTCGCTAAATGTGATAACCTCTTAATGTAGGCAGCTACCTTGACATTCTGACATTAAGACCCTTGGCTGTACCCTGTTTTCGAGAACTGCGTAAAACTTTCTTTCAGCAAGATAATGCAAGACCGCATACTGCCCGTGTTTTCCTGATCTTACTCGATACAGAGGGTGTTTGACTATGGGCCGCACGATTGTTACCCATACTGATGCCAGTACGCTCTCTAGATTTCTCATTCACTGAGGACATTTTGTCATGGATCGCTTAGAGACTGACATGCCCCCACTCATTAACCACTACGATTGACGAAGTGTGATGTAAAGTTGAAGCCACATGGAATGAACTACCTCTATGGGTTATCTAAGTTCATTTAGACAAGCCGGATTACAGATGACAGGCTGAATTATTTCATTTGCTGTTACTATCAAAGGTGTCAGCTTTGTGTAGTGTATCCTACAAGTTGAGTACTCAAACCAATTGCAAATTGCATCGTGTATTCCTCCTGTTATCCTGCATAAGTACAATTAGATTCTTCTATTTGCTTTTATTCCCGTTTTAGCGATTTTAATGGCCAGCAATGTACAATAAAAAAAATATAATAGAAGAAAAACTTTACTAAAGCAACACAACACGATGTCCAGAATCGGATTATTATCACTCATAGTTCTATTTCTAAAATTAAATTGAAAATGCATTTAATATTTAAGTATGTATATTATTCTGAAACTTTATAATTTAAAATTCAGTTTCTTTTTAAATGCCTACGAAAATTGTTTATTTATGATGCATTAATTAGTGATAGTTACGTATTTTATGATGGTGTAAAATAATTTTATGCATTGTAAATAAGAAAGGTTGTAAGCTTTTACTTTATTATAACCAGTTATTTTTAGTTTCACTTCCGTGTTCCTCCTGATTTCAAATTCCTGCCGGAATGTAAATTTTGTATGACATAGATGTAGATTTTAAACGTGTTTCAGAAGCAGTATTTAAGTTAGGTTTCAAGAGTTCGAAAGAGTAGTAGTAGACTAGTTCCGATGTTTATGCTGTAAAAGTTTAAAATTAGATCGCTAATTCGGTGTTCGACACCTTTCAGTTTATACTGATATTTCTCGGCTCGGCTTTGCTGTGTGCAGTCACTTTAGCGTTAGTTAAGATAAGGAGCCCGTCATTAGATTATCTTAGTTTACACTTGAATTGTTACATTCTTATTTTTTGCTACGTAGTCACAAATAGTGGTGATTTGTGAGCACGAAGGGAGTGCACCTGTTTTAATTTACATTTAATAAAAAGGTTATTTAAACCTTTCACCTGCATTATTTATTCTTAAAAGACATAGCGAGAATTCGCTGTTTAGTCTTCGACATAGGGTTTAAGAATGTATGCACTCAAAGAATGCACGAAGTCTCTGTATGTTTTCAGATACTTTAAAATTAAATTTTTTTATTATAAATCAGAAAAAATAGCTGAATTGTTTTTGGATTAAACCTAAATCGCAGCTCATACAATAGAAAGCAAGTAATTTGATAAGAGAAAGGGTATTATGAAATATAAAGCAAAGCAAATATAATTCTCAACAGAGGAAAAAAGTTTTATGCTCGTTTGATTTTAACGAAATATGATATTTATGCATAATCTGAGGTTTAGAAATGAACTATTGAAAAAAAAATGACATCATGCCACATTCAGGAAAACTCCGGTTCATGTCAAAAACGTATTTTAGCGCGCAATGTTATCTACAGATCAAATGCGTATATTCAGTCATCCTTTGGAGAAATGAAAACCGGAAGTTATTTTTATCCACCAGCCAAATAGAACGAGAGAACTATCCTTCTCTCTTATCTTCTTCGCAGCCTAGCTCATGACAGAATCATTGCAAGTATTCCCTTCCCATTCCAAGTAAAAGGGAAAAAAATATATTTTGGTTTAAAGATCAGATTTGAAATTTCTTTTATCTTGAAAGAGTAAGTTATAAAGTGAATGTTCTTCCACCTTAATATATGGTTATTTTGAATTCTGTCTGCCTTCAAAATGCTTTCAAAATTAAAAGAATTCATAGAAGTTTGAATCTTAGTAAGTTTCACAAACACATTCATACGTAAATCGAAATAAAGGAACAAAAAGATAACCAGATGTATTATAAATAAGGAGCAACAGTTTAAATGAAGTTATGTTTGATATGCAATAACATTCGAATTCGGGTATAGTAAAATGATGGCCAAACCAATCATCAAAATACAGAAGATATTACTCAAGCTTTTGAATTTGGTTTCCAAATCACAGGAAAACCAGATTTCGTCTTTCTTTTTAAAGAGCCTTGCAATTTGAGAGCGACGAAGTTTTAACTTAGAACTGCCATTTACATTCGTCCCCACCATCACTACCAATCAACGTTTTGAAACTTGGAAGCCAGGAAAGGATTTTCTTTCGTTCATCCACATAACACATTTATTTAGGCTTCTTCTTCCAAGAACAGGCGAGTCTTATTCGTGTTTAATATAGTTTGGTTGCTCTTGTCATTTTCTTCTATCATAACTTTTAGCAGTCAAGCAAAATGAAAGACGCAGCCTATTTTTCTGCACTTTCCGCCTTCCCGTTCGCCATAACGCTGGAAGACGGTTGGCTCATCCTTTACTGATGACAAAATTTTTATCTTTAACTGCCTCTTCATCATCTTCTTTAAGATTTTTAACATAAACTTAGCGTGATAATATACAGTACCTTAATCGGCTAGATAATGCTTTACACTTGATCATCACACAAAAATTTCTGCATTGTTTCCATCTTTTCAATTATAATATGACTCTTCGAATTATGCTTGAATTCAAATGTTGAGCATTTTTGACAGATGCAAGAAATATTTCTTTATATTTTAGAATTTTTCTTAGTGTGGACTCTGGCAGATTATATTTTTTAATTTATTAACAAGATGAGTTGAGGAATTTCCTTCTGATGTTATTCTTCTACTGAAATAAGAAAATTCTATTAGATGATGTTCTTCAACTCTGAATTTTCATTCCAACTTCGGAATCCCAAATAATGTTAGGTTTGCATTCTAGCGTTAACATTTTCGTTTTATTATTATATGCAGAATAACCATTATAACGTAATTTAGATGGCAGACTTATTTTTTTTTTATTTTCTAGTAAATATAACTTAAAACAATTCTAAACTTTTACATTCCTAATTTCAAGAGAAGAGCCAGTTGAAAGTTTGAATATAAACGACACTATTTATAGGAAAAAGAGGGGAAAAGAAGAAAAGTTATTGCCAGCTTGGAGAGAAACCATTTAATTTTTAATTCGAAATAATAACAAAAAATCAAAGTTGTTTTCTTAGAAAGCCAAAGTAAAATGAGAAAATCGCATTATTTGACTGAAACTGAAGACTGCTTCTTCCGCAGTTATCTCCCTTCCAAGGAAATGGACCCAACTTGATTGACATTTGACTTGCGGCATTTCTGTCCAGGAGAGAACTACAGAAGATAAACTTATGCCTGAATTTTGCGTGAAATAAATTCGCAAATATAGTTGCAAGTACCCCCTCCCAATAAATACTTGGGAAATGATCTGAGCGGTAGATCGCGAAGCAAATGGGGAAAGTAAGGGGCCACGTAACTTCGAGATTATATAAGACGGGTATTATCATTTTAAAATAACTTTTGTGAAACCAATAGTTTAAATGAAATTGGGTTAACTACTGATGCAATTCAGTTTATGATGAACAATGCCAAGATTTCGACTTCACATATGAATACTCGAAACTGAGTTGCTATCTTTCAGTTAAAACTATTTCTCCGACATAAAACTCCCTTAACATTTTCCTATAGGATTAAAATTTTAACTTTTTGGCTCATTGTTAACTAACTGGACAGACAGGTAATTTAGCTTTGTCAAATCTGGTTTTCTAAATATTGTTAGCACTTGCTGCTTAAACTCAATTGAAATTGAATTTTGGTGCACGTCGGGGAAAAATAAATTACACAAAATCACTGTTTAATAAAATAACTTTACATATTGTTTTGAATAATGAGCTTATAAGGTATTTCTCCCACTTCCCTAGCGTGCCTTCGTGGTGTAACGGTAGCACGCTGGGCCGGTATTCCAGAGGTCCTTGGTTCGATTCCCGGCGAAGGCGGTTGCTAATTTTTCATTTCTCTGGCTTCCAAAAAATCCTAATGTCCCAAGTGGCACCCGAACTGAAAGGGTTGTGGATGATGATTCTCCGTACCCAGGATTTGGCGACTAGGTCCCCTAAAACCCTAGTCGCCCTTTAAAAAGGGGAGTATATAAGGTATTTCTCCCACTTTCCTAGCGTGCCTACGTGGTGTACGTGCCTACGTGGGCTGGGCCGGTATTCCAGAGGTCCGTGGTTCGATTCCCGGTGAAGGCGGTTGCATATTTTTCATCTTTTCTGCTTACAATTAACCTAATGACTCTACAAGCTTTCGGCTCAAATATATGGATTCTTTGGAGTAAATGTATTGCAGTTACAAATTCCAGTTCTGATTCTTCGAAATTATGATTTCTTAAAAAATCATGTAATTCATGAGAGGGAGTATTACATATATCCACCAGCTTCTCAGCGGTAAAACAGCTTAACATTTATAGCTAGATGGGGGATGTGTTGCAAGCGAACGACTGGCTGCATGGACTTCCTGGTTCTGTCCATGTGTAACGTGGATAGGAGCCAATTTCCCTTACAAAGTCCCTTAGAAGACATTCCTCCCTTTAGGCAGATAGCTCTTGCAAGCTTTGTGGCAATCATACAAACCATACCAATGTTACAAAAGTTATGTATTTGATATGTTGCTTTACTAACAGGAAGTGACAAAATTTTTGGAATGATTACAGAAGTTTGGTACAGTCTTTTTATAATCTAAATTTATATATCTATTATATATTTTTAATAAATATATTATAGCATCATTCATTTTACCCACATTTACCCTTACTTTCAAATATATTTCGATAAGGAAAGATTTATAATAAATAATGATATGTGAATATCGGAGATACATCTAGACGAAGAGAAAAACGTTTTCGCTCTTCTGTGAAGTAGATTGTAGATATCAATACATTCAGAAAACTCGAAGAATCATCGGAATGAACTAGAATAAATAATTCAGCAGCTTTTGCATTAGTGGTAGCTCATTTATAGATTAAATATAATAGCGATTGGCACCTCTGTGTCTTTTTGCTGACATCATGTCACGAAATAGTAATTAGACCACCCATTGTTATTACTGAGTCTATTCATCACATGGCTCTTTTTCATTTTCTTCAGGCACACGATGTACTGAAACTAAGACATTTAGCACAAGAGAATAGGGATAGACATACTTGTGAGTTTTGTTTCAGTAATCAGTGTCTGTTAAGTTTAAACATCCAATTGAAAAAGCTTGATTTCTAGAAGAACAACTAATGTTACTTCTGCTATTAGCTTACGAATACGCTACTAACTAAACAACATAAATCGAAATTCTGATTTTTCTTTCCTCAGTTGCACGGTGATACTTCATCCCGATTTTAGGATGCAGATTTACATCATTTTAAGGGTGTTTATTCTCGGAGGGTGAGTATTTTCGCTGAAATAGAATAATAGTTGTGTAAACTAGAATAATAGAATAATCCTTTTTAACTGAGTATAAGTACTTTTGAGACTTACTGAGGATTTTAAAGTGATAACAGCGAATGCAGTGGGATACGTAAAATAGAGGAGTTATTTGTCAGACGAAAATATTTCAATGACTACGGTATCTGGAATCTCTTCTTGTAAAGTTAGGCACAATTTTACGCACAAACTAAAATAAGCGGTATAAAACAAGATGCCTAAAGAATAAATAAAATATATAACTTACAATGTTGTATCAAGAATAACATATCATCAGAAGAATTAGACAGGTTTTTATATTTATGGTTTGGAAAATGAAACAGTTATTTTAGGCTACGTTTTTAAGAACTCAATAAATTTATTATTTGATTTTCCCGTGAGGTCCAGGTTGCTTTCATACCTCCTCTAAACATCTGTTAAAATTTTGTACATTTAAAAAGTTTGATAGGCGAATGTATTTCAATATCTTGGCGATTAGAGCATCATATTTATTATAATATTTCTTTTATCCGGCAGTAGGTATAACTGCCAAGGTGTAACACAGAAATAATATTTTAATATATTTTCTGTTGAAATTGTATAGAATTATCACCATGTGAATAGTAGCAAGTGATTATATTTGCTTAATATTAATATCAGTTGCAGAAATTAACTTGCAATATCATTAAAATCTATATAGAAAATCTATCTTTTAACATTTTCTTCAAAATAATCTTCAGAATAATCTAGAGTTTCATGATTATAAAATGCGTAATCCGTGTTTAAGTAGGAAACGAACTGTCTCATTTCCAATCGCAGACTAACTTTATAAAAGGAAAATCATCTAAAAATAACACTGTCTTTCGAGTAAAATCAAACGACAGCGATCATTAAAATCAAATATCAAAAAAAGGATGAAAAAAGTAATAATCATAAAAAATTAGATATAAAAGTGAAGCTCTCATTATTATTTTTAAAAAAGGGAAACCCCAAGATTTATTTCAATAGCTAGGATTTCGTTTTCCATTAACCGAAAAGTTCCATTATTACATTCAGCTGCCGCGGTTTGGAACTCCGGAATTTTATTCCATTAAGTCGTTTTTTTACTATTCTATATCCCATTATGGAGATTCAAATGTGCAAAGATAAATCTAAACAGAATGCGTTCACAAAATATTGAAATTTAATCTTTAAATTTCATTGCAATATTTAGCTATATTTGATATGAATGTGTACGGAGCTTAATTACCTTAAATGTTAATCTTTACTCTGTGAAGATAGCCAAGCATCTCTCCGTTCTAAAGTTTCAGTGAATTAACATCACCTCATCGAAGTTTGAAATAAACGGTTTTATTTAGGTTTTCAGCCCATGAATTTATCTAGCTCACGTTATAACATATTACGTTATAAGACTCTGTTGCTTGAGGGATTAATAAAACATGTTAGTTAAATTCGTGTATTTAAAGTATGGGATTTACAAGACAAAGTCCGTCTTTACATTTTGGCTCAAGCCCTCTACGTACGCGTGCATTTTAGGCTAGCAAGGATAAATCCCCCTCTTAGTATATTCATTAGCTGGAAGAAGATTATATTGAGACAGTCAGCGGTCACTGACGAAAGCTTCCTGTCAAATTGAAGGAAATTTTTCTTATATATGTTCCCAGCAACGTATCAAAGCAGGCATTTTATAGAATGCTTATAATATAAGTATGAAACAATTAATATTTCGCACACTTTCAAGGCATTATGTGAAAGCCAAAAGACAAACCTGCAGAGTATAAAACACTTCCGCGATTGACATGCGTATTGTCAGTGGCAAGGACTTTCGACACCTTCTTCAGATGGAGAATTTTTAATTTGCATTTCAGTCTTTGTTCTGAAGTGATTAAATACGCTACTTTAAGTTTGTCCCACAAAGCTTCTAACTCATACATGAAAAAGCACATGAAAATGAAACAGCAAGATGAAATGTCCGAGAAGAAATCATTGGGAGACGTATTGCAGTTCAGGATGACATCACTGCATGTCATCATACTGACATGCTATGAAGATTCTACAAGGAATTGTGTAAAGTGTAGGGCAATGCTCCAAAAAACAGTTTTCCACGCCTAATCTATACTGCGTAACAAATGTAAATTAAGAAAAATCCAAGATGATTATTAAGAAAAACTGATGCATGGCAATGATGTGATGTTAGACGAAAACCAAAGTAAACTGTTTGATTCAGTTAAAAGAGGTTTTAGGCCTATCGAGATTTCATCATGCATTTTCAATAAAAACCTTTTCATGGCAATCTTTTAAAACTTTGCCTAAATCGATTTGACGTTCTGTTTAGTGCCTTGGTATTACATACAATGCCTTGGGAAAATACTAAATTAATTTCGATATTTATATCAAAGGTAAGCCCTTATATTTTTCACTCGGAATTCCATTTCGACTGTGGCAACGGACGTTGGCTAAAAATATTATAAATAGACCTGGTCTGCAGTTCTTTATCTCCCCCATTTTTAGTGTTACTTTCGCATGCATAAATGAAGACCGGAAGGCATGTCTGGTAACTTTCTGTCACACGCTGATTCAGCCCCACAGTTTTCATTAGCAAATCCTCGTGCTTCTTCGTATACTTACTAATTTTCGTACCTGTAAACCTGTTTGGTATTCGTTCATCAAGATACGTTTTACTTGTTGACTACACTATTAAGATGAAGAATTCGTCAATTCAGAATTGAATTCAGTTTCAAATTCTTTACGCCATAGTCACGAGTTCGACCAAGCAGTTGTTTAAAAATAGCAGAACATTTTTCTTTCATACATGTCCTGTAGTATTCTGCAAGCATGACGTCGAAATTTTATTAGTGACTTTGGCTATGTTTCAAGATATCACTTTCTTCGATTTTCTGTTCTTCGACTAATTCACTATGTGACTCATGTTATCTAGGTTTCTTTTGACCAAATATGTAACTAAATTTCTACTACAAATTTAATGTTCTGAATAAATACATGTTTCACAGGTGAAGATATTACGTGTCATTTTTTGGTACTATATATGGTTAAGTGAACATTGATCTTTCATCCGATCTTAGGTTATTAAGGCACATAAGAATAAAATTTTAATATTCTCTTTATTCGGAATTATTGTAGTAGCAGTGCACATAAAATAATAAAAATTGAATAATTCGGAATTGAATTCAGTTTCAAATTCAGAATATAATTCATCAATATTTGGTAACGTGACTCTTAATTTTTTACAATCTTTTTGTAAGTCTAAACTTTTACAACAATTTCATACATTAACTCCAAATTCCAGACATTCTATACAATGCCAGCTTTCCATATATTGCCTGTATCATATATTTTAAATAAATTTCATCCTAGTTGTAACCCACAAAAATAGAACACTTAGTTTAAGCGATATAATCAGGTAATTGATAAATAAATGTAAAATCTTAAAATGAAGTTATGAAATCTAGTGTTCATTAGAAAAGAGTATTTTTCACTCAAAGTGTAATTCTGTGTTAGAAACAGTGAATGTTGAGAACTTTTTTTAAGTGTACATTTACCTTTATTTGAAACGTGTCTAAGGTAAGCAAAATGAAGAGACTTCCCTTCCTTAAATTTTTCATGTCCAAATATTTATTATTGTCTCTTTGTAACGAAAGTTTTCCGCCTTTCTTAAAAAAAAAAAAAAAAAAAAAAAACATGAAAGAGTATCTTTAGTGAGGGTAGTAATCACCACCGTAATCTATGATTTTCTGCTAACGTTTTGGTAATTTTTCAAAGTCTTCGGCCGAGAAACTTGTTGGCCGCGATTCCAAAAAACAGATCAACCTCATTTTTTCGGTCTGTGTTGTTGATGAAAATCCACGTTTCATTACAGTGACGATCCGATTCAGAATTTTGTTCTTGCGTTGATATTCAAGCAGATTAATGTGTAGGCCCGATTATGTCTGTCCTCGTTTGCTTGAGTCAGCTCATGCGGCACCCAGCGATTGAACTCATACGTCAAGTTTGTGCGATGTAAAGCTCTGTTAATGGATATGGCACTAAGAACAAACTCTTTAGCAAGCTCTCGAGTGGTTATATAATCTTCTTTTAAACGTTCTCGCAGGAGGGCTTCTTCAACTTCAGTAGGCCGCCCAGAACACTCTGTTTCTTGAATGTCATAGTCCTTGTTTTGGAATTTTCGGTACCAAACCTTCACATTGTCTTATGATACAACATTTAGCGCCTAACGCTCTACACATGATTTGGTGATATTCTGTAGCTTACGTTTTACAACATAACTGGAAGTAAATGACGTTTCTTATCTGGTACCGTGATAGTTCCATTTCAGACACCTTGTATTTAATGAGGACTATATTGTTTTACAAATTTCACAACACAGTGTTCTAAAGCAAGTCACTTTTAAATATCAAAAGGCGTTTGACGAAATATGATTAAACACTTCAACGTGAATTGTTTGCACAGATGATATTTGCGGTGGTGAGAATATTTCGTTAAACCCGCTATTTCTAATTTAATTTAATTTCGTCATATTTTGTATATAATCTATCAATAATTAAAAGCAGAAAATTTATTATACGTGATTAAATAAAGGAAGGATAATTAACCTAATAATGCGTTTCATTGTTAGAAAGAACAATAAATGATTGCGTGTCATCGTTTTTCGTATACAACTTGCTATGAGACAGCAGCGACTCGTATGGATCTTTGAATAATGAAAGGAAGCGTAGCCGATTGCATTGTTATTCGTTGCGCCGTTCTACTTGAATACATCCATCAGTCTTCGCAGTGCATTTTATAGGATAAAAGTTTTGCTGCTTCAAAAATTTAGTAACCAATCCCTTAGTACGCTTTTGCCCTAGCGAAACGGTTATGTATGAGGTGTAAGAAATTACTGTAAGTTATAGGTCGTAAAAGCCATTCAGTGAATAACATGTAATGAAAATGTTATACAAGTATCAAAGGAATTTATTTTAGCAGTTAGCTGGAAAATTACGCATAGACGGGAAAGTGATTATCCAATTTGACTGTCGTACCGAAGGGCCCGGGTTCGAATCTGGCAGAAGTTATGGGTGTAAATTGTCTGTCTCTTCATAGGAGGCAACGGTGGTACAGAGAAAAAAATATTCGTATCAACAAATTGTAAAAAAATAAAGGTTATGGCATTTCTTTGAAATGCAATTTTAAATATATTACATTTGAAAAGGGAAAAGAGCCTAAAGTAAAATGCAAGAATTTGATGTATACACCACATGACTTTCTTGTACGGAATATTAAATTATACGCAATTTTCGTGCACCTCATTTAAACATATTGGATTAACAGTTCAAGAAATTTGAATTAAATCTACTTCGTCGATAGCGCAAAAACTACTTTTTAACGTTCACTATATTTATTTACCATAGTGACACTTTGGCGCTAGGTTCACTTAACAGCGTTACATCTCATTCATGTTAGAATTCAGAGTGCACAAAAAATATATCATCTGAAGAATTACCACATGTTCTATTCAAATACTGTAATAAATCTAAAACGATGGATAAAAGAAACTAAGCAAATAAAAAAGAAACAGTTTTTCACAGACGATTCAGCGGCGCTTACCTAATGCGCATGCGCTACTGATTAATTCAGTTCTCTCTTCTTGGCAAGGCAAAAATACATAAAAATTCAAAATATTTTCATTAAAAGTGAAAGATGTAGAAAAACATAAACCATCAATTACTGTTAAAAAGTTTTAAAAATGCAATTTTTACAATTAAAATTATAGTTTCTGCGCAAAAACAAACAATTCGGCCGGCGGCCAAGTAGGCAGATTTTTCGGTGCTGAAAACTGAAAGATTACTTTCGGTTTCGCTCGGCAAAAAGACACTGAAGCTGTAAAAACCGCCTTAATTTGTTGTGTACGCTATGCTGAGTCAATATATGGAATAATTTTAATAACTTAAATTATAATTCCAGAATGAATAAAGCATAATTTAATTCGCAATAATAACAGAAGACTTGCTGTTGCGAAACTTAGTTTCTCTAGATTGACAACAAATCCACTATTCTTTTAAGTTTTAAATTTAAACAAATATGGCAGCTATGGTAAACAAATTAGGCTTAGCCGCACTTAAACAACTTTTAAATTAAGATAAAATAACACGCCGAACAAGTATTAATCTACAATTTAAACAACAAAAATCACAAATATTTTTGTTATTTTGAATTCTAAATTAACTTTTAAATTGTTGATAATTCTACAATTATAACATGCAAGTTAACTAAAGACATAAAAACCTTAACCATAAGTCAGTCATTAAACATAAGTCAATCATTTTTTAAAGTAATAAATGCACAGTTTATAAACATATAAGAATAAAGAAACTGAGCTCACTGAGCCGAGTAATTTACTGGATATATATACATATGTTGAATGATCTAAAATTAACTTAGTTCGAAAACAAGTTTTTCTAATACTTGCGCAATAGCTGCAAGGTAAGATAATAATAATTTATTTACTAAAAAAATATTGATTTCCGGAATTAAACTTTCTACATATGGGTAACAATTTTCGGAATTAAACTTCCTACATATGGGTTAATTCTCTTTTGATACTTCTACTAAACTGATATTAGGAGATAATATAATAAATATACCTTTAGTAAATATATATACACATATAGTTATATACTTTTGGTTCAGCCTACTGCAACTGAAGTGGGAGGGGCACATCTACATGTTATAACAGCCCTATATACAAAATTTCAACGTCCTGAGGCTACTCGTTTTTGAGTTATGGGAGATACATACATACGTACGTACATACAGTCGCCACGAAAAAAACCTGTTCAGAATTAATTTTAAATCAGTTTCATAATTTGTTTGGGGAAAAGGAGCCCTTTATTCTGCCCTTACGTACAGATGTCATGCAAAAACATCGCTAAATTGCATTCGATAGCTGTCAAAATGGATATTTTGTTGAAATATGATACCCGAAATTTTTCGCGATTACAATACTTCCTTTTTACTTCCTACAATGAAGTAAAATTGGCTGCAAAATCGGATCCTGAGATTACTTGTACGCGAGTAAATATTAAGAAACTGAAGTCTCTGATCTTGAAAGAAAATCCACCGAATCAAAGATTCATTGCATCGGAACAACAAATATCTTCTATCACTGTAAGTAAAATCGTTCATAAAGATCTCAAGTTAAAAATGTTATTTAATCCTTAAGTTAATCAATTTTTCCAGTTAATCAATTTTTTTAATTCAAAGTAGTCATGTATAGAGAATTACGAACATCACCTAGCTGCTAATAAATGGAATTTTGTGGTCACAGTCGATGAGGGTAGGTATGCATGTCACTGTAATGAACGGGGATTAATTTTTTGTTGCTCAACTGGCAAAAATGACGAAATCTTCGTTAATCTACAGAAAATTTCTCAAAGAAATTCACTATAGCTGTAGGTATATTTACAACGGTAAATGGTAAATTAAAACTAAAAAAATTCAAGTAATGCTAAAATTAATTCACTGTACTTTCAGCAGAATGTTTAAGAACCAATTAAAAAAAAAAATTCCAGTCTTGTATAGGAAGGATATCAATAAAGTTGCCCTTCCATATGGACAAAGCCACACGTTCAAGCCAGCTGCCACTTATTTGGCAAAGAAAGAATCTGAAACAAAAATAATATGCAACCCATGTACTGAAACAGCTGTAAAATCAGCTGACGCTTCTCCTAAGGACTTTTTCGCTTTTAATTTGCTAAAATTAGCCTTCAGAAAACGGCATTCAAGAATACTGAGAGGATTTTGAAAAGCGACCCAAGAGGAGTTGAATAGTTGATGCTAAGAGAAAGTTCTTTTTTATAAAGTCTTCGATATAAAGCTAAAAGCAAGAATCATGGCTATCAGGTAGAAGTAAATCATCCCAAGAAATACTTACTCAGTACATAAAAATTAATTATCATGCTTGTTTCCATAAAGTGCAAAGAACTATCTATATTCATCTTCAAGTCTAAGTAAAATTGTTCTCTCATTTATGAGTTAGTTTCATGAAAAGTCGATCAGAAATTTACATTTTATTTAACAACTGTTAATAGTTTACTGATACTAATTTGTAGTTGAGTTAGTTTCTATAACAGTACATGTCCTTACGAATTAAGTATACATCAGTAATCATAAATAATGTCGAAAAAAATTCGCTTTCCAAAATTCTTTTAGTAAATTTTTATATTAGTAAAATTGATCTTAGTAAATTAAGTTGCTTTTTATACCAACGTAATTAATACACAGCATCTCTTTTACTTAAGTGAACTAATTACTCCCCCCTTTTGTTCTCGCATGCTGAAACTTTACAAAAGAAATGCGGAAATCTATTCCTAGAGTCAAACTTCCATTGAGACTCGAACGGAAGTCTTAAACTTGGAAAAAAGAGAAAATTATTACAAAAAAAGGAAGAGACATATAAACTGGACTGTGCACTCTGCAATACATGAATCAATTAAAAAAAAATAGATTTCTATTTTTATCCGCAATTTTTTCCTTAATTTTCTCCTTTATACGCAATCAATAAGCTGTAATTGTACTTTAATGACTACTTCCTGTTTTCTTGAATTCTGATCTTCTCTTAAGGGCGCATTGTTAAAGCCATTTTGATTTAATGAGAAAAGTGTTTATGCTGTGTTTCTAAATAACTGTACTGGAGGAGAAAAGATTCTAAATTTTGTGAAGAGCTTAGAGGAGCATGATCCTTTCCCCTTTCTTACTATAATCGGTAAAAATAATTTTTACCTTTTAAAGTTTTTCTGCTTTTCCTGCGCTCAACGTAAACCAACATAATCCTTATTAAAACTTAAACAAATATCTTTTCTATGATAGGTAGCCAACAGCTATTCAAAGCTTCACCGAACAGAACATATGCTAAGATTCGTTTAAAAGCTAATGGTGCTGCACTTTCGAATAATATTTGAGATTTCATAAGGAAATTCTCTGTTATATGTGAAATATTAAAACTGTTAATTCATAAGCAGTTTTAATCAAGCAACAAATGTTAATCAAAATTAGTGATTAGATTAACTAGTGATTAGTCATCATTTTAAATCCTTTAGCGAGACAAACAGGGATAACCACATAAAATTTGCCAGCTGCTAAATGAGGATTATTTGGCAATAGACAATATTTATGTTTCAATAAGTAATAAATGTTTATTTAGTAATTAAAATTGTTACTTTGTCAGAAATCATATACTATATACACAGCATTCAAAACTTCGCTAAAATGCACTTGAAATTTCCGATATCTAGTATTTAAAATCACTTCAGGGATGAAAAATATTTTCATAAGAGATGGAGAAATATTTTCGAATATGATTTATGTAATACAGAAATTAATAAGAGCTTGCATTTTCTGAGGAAATACGTTTCCATTACATCTTTTTAAATATCATACTAAAAGTGTAGAAAATTTAGACATTCTGTAAAATTCAATTCTTCGAAATTTATACTTGGAAAACTGAATCCTATCAGAGATCACCTTTTGTAATAATCTCGACTCCCATCTCAGTTTTAAGGGTGTGATGCTGTAAAGTATATTGCGCTAAAATAATTTTCGTTTAAATCAATCTTGCGATGAAATATAAAAATTTAAATTGATTCAGAGGCTCGGAGGTATAAAAATTCTAAACGCATAAGTTGAATCAGAAACTGTGGATCATAAAAACGGGAAGTTTTATTTCAGAGCATCATTTCTCAGTCCATACACTCAAGTCCATATTCCCTAAAGCTTTAAAGCATTTCCTTCTAAGATTAGATTTGGTAAGCTGATCTTAAAGAAACGTTTTTGATACTTATATCAGGGAAAATATTTTACAGTTTATAATAGAATTTGTGACTATTTTATCATACAGTTGATTCTTAAAGTATGCAGTTTCCCTAATGTGTGAATTTTCTTGAAAAATATATTCGAAATAATTCTCCTTTATTTATTTAATTTTAGATTTACATCAGTTTGAAAAACTAGCAACGACGTAACCTAAAAGCATTTAAAACTTTTAAGTTTTAAGTATGCCATGAATGGATGAGATAGTATATGTAAATATTAGCTTATTTTATCATAAAACAAATCAATTTCGTTATGTTATGGTGTGTTCGTTTTTTGCCAAGATAATAAGCACATAAGTACTTGCAAACTTCACATGGAGCCAATGGCAATGAGATGAATTTAAACGCATATTTAGGAAAGGAAAATATTATTTCAATAATCTCCAGCCAATAAAAATTGACTGGAATGTTGCGAGCATTTGCTTTGTACTCTGCGTCACACTGGAAATCTCGACCTCAACAATTCGTCCAGTCATTATACTGAAAATTGTTGTAAAACATTACCTTTCATAGCTCTCGATTTTCTTTCACCGAATTTTTTGTAATCCTGAAAAACTTAAATAATATCTATGCCTCAGACAAAATGGCTCTAGTTAAATATAAGTTATTCGCAAGAAATAGAAGAAATGGTAAATTGCTTCCATGAACTGCAGAATTTATAAAGGAACAAAAATTCCAAGATTTTTATTATAAATATAAATATAATATTGTATGTCGTCCAATGTTGTATGCTACATCAGACAAATAATTCATTTTATAAATTAATGCTATAAACGTATGCCATTTAAAGGACAAATGTTATAAGATCTAGGTCTCTTTAGACCAGATAAACTAAACTAGATCCTACAAAGGAATCTGCCGAATTCTCGCGCAGGCGTGAAATAAATACCAGCACAGAAGAATGATGAAAATAACCCTTTATTAATTCAAACTAATAACAGGAAGGCACGTACTTCGTGCTTTATAATAACACCGACAACTTGTGGTGGAACTTAAATGTTATAACATTAATCAATTCAAGTCTAAATATAATATTGCTGGATTAGCACGTCCAGTTACGAATAAACTTAGGTTGATAAAACAAATCTAACAGGAGTGACAATTTTTCGAAATGGCCAAGAGGCGTATTA
Source organism: Stegodyphus dumicola (assembly GCF_044657685.1). Taxonomy (NCBI): domain Eukaryota; kingdom Metazoa; phylum Arthropoda; class Arachnida; order Araneae; family Eresidae; genus Stegodyphus; species Stegodyphus dumicola. The sequence goes on along the minus strand of NC_140771.1, from coordinate 125,840,085 downwards.
GCGTATTTGCAAAATCAGTAACGAAATGTACGCTGGCTAGCGAAAACACGCTCTGAATAAACTTCAATATTCACCCGTTTAAATACTCTCTTCAAATAACTTTAAATTTACATCCTGGCGAGGAAATGCAAGGGGAAGTTGAGGAGTTCAGGAAGGATAACAAAAATTTGAATAATACGTTAGTTAAACTGAAGGAAGTCTTACAACGTACTATAGTACTGTAGATAATTTTAAGAATAAGTCTTAAATTATTTCATGCGTGCAATGTTATAAAACTATACTGGATTGTTACAAAAAAAATGCTAAACCTTAAGGAGAATAGAAAGACAAAAGGAGAAAAATGCTTATTTAATCAACGAAGACTGCAGCAGCAGTAATACGTTGTTGGCAACATGTAGCAATGTCATTTATCAGAGTCTTTAGAATACCAGATCAGTGTCTCTGGAATTGATCAGAATCTCTGGGAAGTCTTTCATCACCTTGTAGGGTTTATATTTATTTTAACTAACATTTATTTTAAGTTTAAACTATCTTTCCTGTCAAGCCTTACTTTCCCCTGGAATTGCCAATGCCAGAGTATGTAAATTTTAGTAGAACGCGCAAGGATTCAAATTGTCAGCGGAAGTAATCTGAGTTAAATAGAAGGGAAACAAGTTCGAAAGTGTGCTTTTCTTGCTTCACGAGCGTGGAGGTGGCTAGTTAGAAATTGAAGAACCACGCGTTTCGGCCTCTGTGCTTGCCTCGGCAATCTTTCAACGTTAATCTTTCAACGTAATATTCGGAAGTTTGCTGAATTATCAGCGGTATTTTAGAACGCGGTGAGGTAAGTTACGTTTAGAGAGCCTCGTAGTTAGTCACTTGTTACTATTCTTTTCTTGGTTTCTTATTTTTATTTTACCGCCGGGTCGGCGTAGTTTGTGAGCGTCAAGAGGACGCATTTGTAATTTCTAAAGTTGAATAAAAAGGGATTTAAACCCTTCTCAAGGCTTTGTCTACTTTCCAGTTCTTAGCAGTCTCCACTATTGTTGCGTGCAGGTTGGAAGCGCGCAACATTACATTGGCGCCCGAACACTTGTCGAACTGAAATGGCCGAAAATTGGATGGAATTTGCTGGACAACAACAAGAAATGGCAAGTCAATTGGAAGGATTTGGATTCCTGGTCCAGACGATGAGAACGTCAATCAAGCCAAACGTCAATTTCGACGGAAAAAAATTCGGTGGCGATATTTCTAGAAGGCCTAGAAAATCACTTCCAGCTCTACCCTGTGCCTGAAAGACAAAACGTTGCCATCGCCACATCTGCATTAAGAGGACAGGCCGCTCTATGGTGGAAGAATATAGGCAAATTTTTGTTAGGGAAATTCGGAGGCCAGACATATACATTTGAAAATTTCAAAAAATCGTTATTAAAGGCCTTCCCCATAGTGAAAGATCGAGCAAGGCTAGCAGCCGAACTGTATAGTTTTTATCAACGGAATATAGAAGAGTTGACGGACTTTATTCTGCGAAAAATTAAGCTGACGGATATGCTGTATGGGAAGAAACCCGACGCGGAGATTATTGAAATAATATGACCAAGATTGCTACCTGCGGTTTAAGATTACTTTGAAATTAGAAACCCAAGCACCTTGCAGGAGCTCTTCGAATTGGCGGTCAAGTTCCAAAATCGCAGAATAGCGGAAAAAGCTAGAGGGGCATCGTATTTTCAAAGTATCCGAAGGCAATCTTCAAATGAGCAGACCAGAAATGCAAACCGCTCTTATGGAGGAAAGAGCTATCACGCTAACTCATCGAAGCTCGAAAGTCAAGTCCCAAAAAAGAAATTTGAAAACACCCGTCTGCGTACCTAGAAGGCAGAAGTTGAAATGAAAGCTTTAAACGAGTAGAGGGGCCTGTGAAAGCGAGGGTCCAGACCCCGGAAGTTTTGAAAAAACCCTCAAGAAGACACTTAGATACGGTCATCGTAAAGAACTCACAGTTACCAATTATACAAGTCCTGGTTGGCGATGTACCAGTAGAAGCCCTCATCGATACAGTAGCAGAAGGTAATTTTATGAGTGATATTTTTTTAAGAAGAACTTTAATAGGTTTCGATTATTTAAAATTAAAAACACAGAAATCATAGCAGCGCAAGGAGAAACATGTCATTGTATTGGAAAACTATCTTTAAAAATACAAGTTCAAAACGAAAGCCTTAAAGTATTAATTTTTGTAGTAAAAAACTTACAAATTCCACTTATTTTAGGTATGGAGTTTTTAAGGGCCGCGAGGGCCAAACTCAATTTTCAGGAAAGTTCTATCGTGCTGGAGATGGATCGGAGGGTGGTGGAACCAGTGGACCAACCGCAAGTCGACCTTAGCCATTTGAATGACCATGAAAGTCAAGCCATTCAGCAAGTGGTGAGTACTTTTTCAAACTTGTTTTCAGAACGGCCTGGTAGTTGTCAAATAGTTACGCATGAGATACAGTTAACTGCCGACAAACTCTGTAGGACTAAACCTTATCGCTATGATAAACAAAAAGAGCAAATCATAGAAGAACATATTCAGGAAATGTTAAAGAACAAAATAATAACGCCCATAAATAGTGAGTACGCGAGTCCAGTCGTACTATGTAGGAAAAAGAACGAGTTTCCTCCTTCGGATAAAAGGGCTTGGAGGTTTGCTATCGATTACAGAAAACTTAATAGTATTACTAAATTCCCAGTTTACCCTTTGCCGGTTATAGAGGAAATTATTAGAAAGATTAAATCTACAAGATACATGACTACTTTGGACTTAACGTCTGGCTACTATCAAATAGCTATGAGACCCGAAGACATACATAAAACGGCGTTTATAACAAAGTCGGGCACTTATGCATTTTTACGCATGCTATTTGGGTTGCGTGGGGCCCCATCAACATTCCAGAGAGCTATGGACATTGTTCTAAAGCCTGTCCTAGGAAAATCGACTTTAATCTATCTAGATGATATAATTATAACGAGTAGTACGTTGGAACAACATATTAAAGATCTAGAAGAAGTTTTTAAATTTTTAAAAGAGGCCGGTTTTACAATTAACGCCTCAAAATGCAAGTTCGCAACAAAAGAACTTAAATATCTGGGTTATAAAATTTCGCAAATGGGTATAGAAACTCAAGATTCAAAAATAAAAGCAATCAAGAATTTCCCACCTCCCAACACCGCCAAGAAACTTTCTTCTTTCCTTGGGTTATGTTCTTATTATCGGTCATTCATAAAAGATTTTGCTAATATTGTTGAACCCTTGTTAGTAATTAAAAGAAAGAAAAGTAAATTCACGTGGACAGCGGAAGCAAATACCGCATTTGAAAGGTAAAAAGAAGCGCTCATCAATGCCCCTGTTTTGAAATTCCCGAAGGGGGACGAAAACCTGGAAATTGCAGCAGATGCGTCGGACTATGCTGTGGGTGCGGTTCTTATTCAAAATGGCAATCCTTTGGCATTTTTTAGTAAAACGTTGAATCATACACAAAGGAATTATACAGCTACAGAGAGAGAAACATTAGCCGTATTAATGACTGTACACAAATTTTGAATTTATTTCGGCCAAGCGCCAGTAACAGTCTTTTCGGATCATGCGGCTGTTGGTAGACTTTACTCGGGGAAAAACCTAACACCCAGGTTAATAAGATGGGCTTTAAAACTCCAAGAATATAATCTCATAAGCAAATATAAACCGGGTAAGGAAAACAATGTAGCTGACGCACTTTCTCGTATAAAACTGGACGATGAAGGCAATGAACTTAAATGCGCTGTGTTGACTTCAAAAATTTTTAGATTCTAGAGATACAATTATTGCTGACTTAAAAGCTGATCCTGAATTTGGAAGTATCTATGCATATTTGAAAGACGCCGAAAGCTTTGAGCACATAGATATCGATGCGATAAGAAATAGAGTAGAAAACTATGAAATAAAAGATAATTTATTATTTTATACGAAAACAACAAACGAAAATCTCGAGTACAAACGAGTCATCCCAGGCTCGCTTCGATTAAGCATTTTGAAGGAATTACACGACGCGAAAACAGTGGGACATTTAGGGTTCAGAAAGACTTTAAAAAGGGTACGCGAGGCGGTATATTTCCCGCAATTATACAAAATAGTAACTGCGTATGTCAGGTCCTGCAATCAATGTCAGTTAATAAATGATATTAATTACAGCCCGGCCGGGTACTTAAATAGCATTCGCGCTGCATTTCCGAATGAAATTTTAGGCATAGATCTTCTTGGTCCTTTCCCCCAGAGTGAGTTAAATAAAAATTGTTTTCTTTTAGTAATTGTAGATCATTTTTCAAAATGGACAGAAATTGTTCCACTTAAACGCGCGTCATCCAAAACAGTCGCAGATGCATTCTTACACAGATACATTTTAAAATATGGTGCACCGATAAACGTCATTAGCGATAACGGTAAACAATTCGTTAGCCAAATATTTGAAAACATATGCACTGGACTTGGCATACGCCATATCAAAATGGTTCCGTATAGACCGCAGGCAAACATAGCGAAAAGAGTTAATAAAAACATTGTAAAAATAATTCGAAGTTATGTTAGCACACATCACAAGCGCTGGGATGGCTACATAAATGAGTTAGCTTATACTTTAAGAACGGCAAATCACGATACTACGGGAAAAACCCCAGCAGAATTATTTTTAGGACGGAAGTTAATTACGCCATTAGATGAATTATTCTTTGGGCAACAAAGAGAGCAGGAATTTAAACAGAAAGATGAGCAAACACTTATTGATCAGGCGGTTAAAAGCTTGGATACGGCAAGAAAAAGACAAATGTTATATTATGATAGAAAACGCCGTGAAGCAGATTTTAAATTTGGAGATAAAGTGTTGAAGCGGAAATTTTCTTTATCAAGTGCCCCAGACAATTTTACTGCAAAGTTAGCTCCAAAATTTGAAGGCCCCTATGTAATTCAGGAAATCAATGAAGTCGTATTGTACCTTAAGAATGAGAGAGGGGAAATCTGTAAAGCAAGTCCCGACCAGGTGAAAAAATATTATAATCAAAATGATTTTGAAATCCTTAAAAGTTTCTTGCAGGACTCAAGCGTAAAAGAAGTAGAAGGTCCAGAAGTAACGTCACCCGTTCCACCACCCAAAAAGCAGAGAACTGAAGAGAACCCTAGCCCTTCTACAAGTCATGCGACGGTACCGAAAAGAAGAAATGAAAACGGTCAGACTCCAGCATTTAAGAAATACAAGAAAGCAAAGCCGCCGCGTAAAGAAACTTTGGTAAAGAGGAAAACACCACTTACAACGTATCGCAGTAGAAATTCTACATCGAGGAGAACGCTTTCAGGACCAGAGAGTCAGGTGCAAACAAGGCCGCCGTTCCCGAGACCGAAAAGACAGCAGGAGGAACGAAAAGACCACCACCAACAGAAGAAATTCAAGCATGATTCCAGACCGGAGGACGCCAAGACCAGCCGTCCAGGGGCAAATCGGAAAAGACAGCAACCCGACGACTACCACTCTAAGAAGCCAGCATGCAGAGGGCAAAAAAGAAAAAGCAACGTGGACGACACTCGAAGGACCCTAAGGAGACGACTGACGTCGATGAAACCTATAACGTGGGTGCAGTTCTGCCAGAAGAGGATGTCGGAGTTCCAATCATCGAAAACTCAAAGATAAGTTAAAGTCTTCTATAAAATTTTTTCTTTTGTTCCGAAATGTTATGCGTAATTACGAAGTTCTATGTTTTGTCGGAAGTCAATCTGTCTCGGTTGAGACTTAGTTTTGTTTTACTTTATTTAGCTAAGCAAAAGTATTATTTTCTTTAAGTGTAAAATCTAAGAACAAGCAGTTTCTGTTGGTGGAAAGACTAATTCTGTTCTGTTAAAGCCAAAATTTGGCAGAAGATAAAAATAACTTCGTATTCTTGTTTTGATAAGAACTTTAGTTTCAGTGCCGCCAGCTTGGCGAAGAATGAGTAAAGTAAAAATTTATTTTTCTCTTATTCATTTTATGGTAAATTGTAAAAATCATATGTATTAGAACTTTGTAAATATACGTAAATACTTGAAAGTTATGTAAAAGTAGAATTTAGTCTAGAAGCATAAAATTTTAGATGCTAAAAGTAAATGCTCAAAAGAAATGAATTCAAATTTAAGTATTAAACTGTAGATAAAATCATGCTTTAGAGCGAAAGCCTGCATGTCTAAAGATGAATGAGGGGGAATTTAGAATGAATGTGTTTTGTAGGGTTCTCCACCTACACTTGAATTTTAAGAATGTTAAAGTAGCTCATGGTGTTGTAGAATGTCGAGTAAGGTGTGTCTATTTGGTCGTTGAATTCTAACAAATCATTGTGGTTAGGGGAAGTGTTGCAATACTAGAACACGAATATTCTCGTTTGACACCACACATGGTGGAGAGCCAGGGTAAAGTTAAATTCATGTTTGAATACTTGAATGAATGTGAATTAAGCAGTAACTAAGGAAAATAAATCGTTCAAAAACAAAAACTTATTCAGTGTCAAGAAAGTGTAAATTATAATGTATTTAGAAAGATACTGATACTTATTCCTTCGAGATGCTGGAAGGAAGAGAACAGATTGATTGCTGAAGTCCAGGAAAGGTTGCTGTAAGAAGAGAGAATTAAATAAGTATCTACAGAAATTTATTCTACCTTTTGTGAGATAACAGATTTTTTTTTATGTAAACGAGGCTCTTAAAATTCAGTTAAGAATTGTGGAAACTTTCCAACAGGTCGTTTCTAGGACCTGCTTCCAAGTTTACCAAATTCTGGCAGCGGCAAATGTAGGGTTTATATTTATTTTAACTAACATTTATTTTAAGCTATCTTTCCTGTCAAGCCTTACTTTCCCCTGGAATTGCGAATGCCAGAGTATGTAAATTTTAGTAGAACGCGCAAGGATTCCAATTGTCAGCGGAAGTAATCTGAGTTAAATAGAAGGGAAACATGTTCGAAAGTGTGCTTTTCTTGCTTCACGAGCGTGGAGGTGGCTAGTTAGAAATTGGAGAACCACGCGTTTCGGCCTGTGTGTTTGCCTCGGCAGATTGTTAATCTTTCAACGTAATATTCAGAAGTTTGCTGAATTAGCAGCGGTATTTTAGAACGCGGTGAGGTTAGTTACGTTTAGAGAGCCTCGTATTTAGTCACTTGTTACTATTCTTTTCTTAGTTTCTTATTTTTATTTTACCGCCGGGTCGGCGTAGTTTGTGAGCGTCAAGAGGACGCATTTGTAATTTCTAAAGTTGAATAAAAAGGGATTTAAATCCTTCTCAAGACTTTGTCTACTTTCCAGTTCTTAGCAGTCACCACTATTTTTGCGTGCAGGTTGGAAGCGCGCGCGCGCAACATTACAACCTAGTAAATTGATGCCTCATTGGCAAAGAATTTATTGAATAAAAATGGTTCAAGTTTTCGTTAAAATGGTAATATATTCGGAAATTGCCAAGGGAATATAGAGCAGAAGGCATATTTTTTTTTCTCAAACTGCTGATTTGTTTTATGGTTGAAATTCCTGTAAATAATCACACAGTATATTGGAGGAGTGGAATTCCTTCTCTACTGAAAAGTGCTGATTAATTAAGGCATAATTTGTCATGCTCTTTTCGCATAGCTGTACGATAATCATTTATCAACTGACTTCGTAAAAGAATGGAATAGTGAATGATACTAGCAGAAGATCACCATGCAGTAAATACCATCTTTGAATGCAATTGCTCCTCTATAGCAGCATCTTTCACTTCTAATCACTATGACGAACGTGTGCAATTGTAGTAAAATATCCGCGTCTAATCTAGTCCTAACTCATTACAGGAGTCTTTCTTTTTTACTTTCTCTCAAGAGTAAGAAGGTACTTCAAGCTCTGTAACTTATTTTTAACAAACACTTTGTAAGCTATCCATTTGTCTACCATTCTTTTCTTCCTGTTATTGCTAAGTACCGTGAAATAGTAGAAACGTGTAACTTGGTCTAAGGACTTTCTCTTGTGTAGATTGGTGTGGATCTGAATCAATTAAATCCATTAATTCATTCGAATCAGAGGAGACAACACGATAGCCACGAAATTTGTTTCGTAAGCTCAAATCTCCCAAGCATAATTTTAAAAACTAAAGATGAGTGAATCTCTCATTAGTTATTCCACTAACAAATTTCGTTCTTTTTTGGCTTCTTTTTATTGTAACTATAGGAGAATTTTCAGTTTTAACAGCTTTGAATTTGTTAAGAATTTGTTGAAGAATTTGTTGAACAAAACAAATATTGTGAGCGCATTACCCTTGTAATATTCCCAGATGATATAAAGTATTGCATAAACTTACTTTTTCTTTACCTACAAGTATATACCATATGCCATTCAACGGCCGTTTCAATTGCAATGACGAAAAAGTATATATTGCATATAAGCATACATTACATGGATTAATTTTGCATTTATACTATAGGTAAGGTTTCTGGTCAACAGCCTGCTATAAATAGGTTCTGGGAGAAACAAAAGCTACACGGATTTGCGAAAGCACACTGTAAGGTTTCCTTAACTACCTGTATATATATATATATATAATGTCAAATGCGTGTTATTTGCGTTCTCCGCTATAGCACATTAATTTAAGTATCGGCAGTTTTCTTCTGTTAAGACTGGGTATTATTTTTCTCACAACAGAAATATCCAAACGTTTTCAGCAGATTCGGCTTCGTTTATTAAATATTCTTCCCTTTCTGAAAAGAAATAAATATTTATCTTCTGCAGTGTATAATAGTAATTTAATCGTTATTCAATTCTTTTCCGCCATCTATTGCAAATTTACGTATTTAACAGATTAACATTAAATTTCCCATTCCTAACGTAAATTCTAAGGGAGTTTAGAGCATTTCTTGTCTTTGCAGCTTGATGTATTTTTGATGGCTTACATCTTCACATTTAAAGAACGAATTTTTGCTGGATGAAAGGAAACAAATAAACCATCTATTACCAAATATTGTTGGTCTTCCAAGCATAATTCAGTTTTGCTTCTACCCAAACCATCCAGAAACATTTCTTAACTAATGAATTAGATTATCTTGATTTCCATGCTGAGAACATATCCACGTTAGTTAATGAAATATGTTCTAACTCACCTTCTCATCCAGCTATAAACAAATCAGTTTTTGATCCGATTCCATTTCCCATTCCTATATGGCACCACTCAAATTTTTCTTTTATCTCTCTTTCTTTCTGCTATACAGGAGCCATTGTTAGCTACATGTTATGTTTTCAATAATTCATTTACCTCCCATACTGCTTGTGGTAATTCTCTTTCATTTATTTGCAGATAATGAAGGTGATAATTTAAATCGTTGAGAGTGCTTTCAATAAAACAAATCAGCTGTAGGTGATATTTAAAGCTATGTAATTGAACCGAATGAAATCACATATACTTTGCCTGCCTAAATGATTTTACTTTCTTAACTAAAATGCAGGCGTCTTCTTGAGATTTCATGTATAATCAAAATATGAGTGAGTAAGAAGACACTAATGTAATACAGAAAAATTAACAAAATTTAACAAAAGCAAATTTTTAAAAAAAGGACATTGAACATTTACATGGTATCACTTTTAAAGGTTTTTGTTATAAAACTGTTTGCATATATTTAAAGGAGCTAAAAGATTCTTTAAAATTTTATACAGATTTTCAGGTGCAAAAATATAAACTATAATTTTGGCACTGCATTCTATATCCATTTTGTAGACGGCTGGGCACATGGTGTTTTTGATCAGTTAAAAGATGGTAAACACAAACGCATATTATAAATAAATGCAAAATAACATACCTTGCGTTTTACACATTTTATGACCGTTTATTAGCTTTTAATCACAGCAAACTCACATATTAGAGAGTTTATTATTTTTTAATAGCAGGTGAATTAGTATATTCAATGTAATGAAGGCATTAATGAACGTACAGCAAAGCTGAAATTTTCCCTATTTTCAGCTGTTTAGTCTTTGAGTACATATTCATTACTAAACCATAAATTGATGAAATAAATACTTCGACTTACTTCGCTGCAGTTGGAAACTAATCTTTATTATACAATCTAAAATATGTTTAGGGATCTCTTCGAGCACATTAGTGAAGCATGCAATAACAGTCTAACTCTCTTCATTATGTTCAAATGAGGGGTTATAAAGTAATTCACTTTCAACAGAAACGGTACAAAATTGTTATGAAATGTTCAAAATTCGCATTGCTATGGAACATAAATTACTTGAAATAATGAAGTTTAAATTTCATAACAAAGAGCTAGTAATCAAACTGATCACTTACGTCATTTGAATTTATCGGATATAATTTTAGAATAAAATTCAATCAATATCATTACCATTTTTGCTTCATGTCTCTGATTTAAATTTCCTGTTAATGTAAAAATATTTAAAAATTAAAAGTTAAATAATTATAAGATTAGTTAAAGCATAGTAATGTATTTTTTAAATTTTTTTTCTTACTTGAAAATAAATTTTAAAGTTTATACTAATCAAAATATAATGCTAAATGAAATTGACTTCTTTTTATTCTGACACATTGAATATTGCGCAGATGACAAACTAATTAAATGTGTACAATTATAAAGAGAGCAATAACATTTAAAGATGAAATCCTGTGAAAGATTTGTTACCAAGTATTGCACTTTACAATATCAATTGAAAAAAGAGAGAGAGAGAAAAAAAAGAGAAAAAAGAAAGTGTTCATCGCTACTTACGGGATTACTGGTTAATAAAAAAATGCTTAAATTTATCCTATAAAGCTTCGCTCCTGTACCATTATCAATTTTACGGTCATTTGATCAGATTATTTTCTAAGCGGAAAGACCAGCTTTACCCGTCTAGTTACTATTTTTAAGAGTTTAGGTGTAATATTTAAGAGGTAAATTAAGAATTTTCAGAAGATTAAAAACTAGTAGTCAGCAGTTTGAAGGGTTCGCAAAGCATTGCCAGTCTATGGTTTCTAAATTGTACTTGAACTCGTTATTTAAGTGGAACCTAATTTGCATTCCGATGAAGGAAATGAATTCCGATGAAGGAAATATCGAAATTTCCGATGATTTCCGATGAAGGAAATATCGAAAGAAAAGAAAGAAGAAGAGAATTACTGTAAATTAACTTGTTTATTAAATATGCAAGATTTAGTTTCGTTAGCATTTTATTTTAAAGTTCATTCTATTTTATAATTTCTATTTTTTTCCTTTGGAATTCTCTAGAATGAAAATTAGCTTTAAGAGAGTATTACACTGAAGTGACAAAAGTCATGGGATAGCAATATGCAAATATACAGATGGCAGTAGTATCGCGTAGAAAATGCATAAATGCGAAGTGCTTTGGCAGGGCTTTCATTTGTGTTCAAGTTATTCATGTGAAGAGGCTTTGACGTGATTATGGCCGCACGACGAGAATTAACAGACTTTGAACGCGGAATGGTAGTTGGAGCTAGACACATGGGTTATTCCATTTCGGATATCGTAAGGGAATTCAACATTCTGAGATCCACAGTGTCAAGAGTTTGCCGAGAGCATCTAATTTCAGGCATAACATCCCACCATGGACAGCGCAGTGGCCGAACACTTGCACTTAACCACCGAAACAAGCGACGTCTGCGTAGAGTTGTCAATGTTCACAGACAAGCAATACTGCGTCAAATAACCGCAGAAATCAATGTGGAACGTACGAGAGACGTGTCCGATAGGGACAGTGCAGCGAAATTTGTCTTTCTTGGGCTATGCCAACAGAAGACCGATTCGAGTGCCTTTACTGACAGCACGACATCGCCTGCAGCGACTATCGTGAGCTCATGAGCATATCGGTTGATCCCTAAACGAATGGAAAACCGTGGCTTGGTCAGATGAGTCACGATTTCAGTTGGTAAGAGCTGATGGTAGGGTTCGAGTGTGGCGCAGACCCCACGAAGCCATGGACCCAAGTTGTCAACAAGGCACTGTTCAAGGTGGTGGTGGTTCCATAATGGTCTGGGCTGTTTTTACATGGCATGGACTCGGTCCTCTGGTGCAACTGAACCGATCATTGACTGGAAATGGATACCTTCAGCTACTTGGAGATCACTTACAGCCATTCATGGACTTCACGTACTCAAACAACGATGGGATTTTTATGGATGACAATGCGCCATGTCTTCGGGCCACAATTGTTCGTGATTGGTTAGAAGAACTTCTGGACAATTCCAGCGAATGATCTGGCCACCTAGATCGCCCGACATGAATCCCATCGAACATTTATGGGACATCATCGAGAGGCCAGTTCGTGCCCAGAACCCTGCACCGTCAACACTTTCACAATTATGGATGTCTATAGAGGCAGCATGGCTCAATATTTCTGCAGGGGACTTCCAACGACTTGTTGAGTCCATGCCACGTCAAGTTGCTGCACTTTGCCGGGCAAAAGGAGGACCGACAAAATATTAGGAGGTATCACATGACTTTTGTCACTTCAGTGTATTACAAACACTTAGTACAGCATGTTAGCCTGAGACGAATGTCATTTTAGTCCATCTGTGCACTTGTGAGTGAATTTTGTATCTGATAGATTGCAGAATTAAAGTTCTCATTGTCCGACTTTAGTTGAAAAGTGCAAGCTTGATATTTTTGGTTTAACAGTTTAAATCTTTGAATTCATGAATTCTTCGTAACTAGCGCTGGCTAGTAATTCGTAATGTACTACGAGACGTTCTTATAGTACTTTTAATTTATTTGATTAATCTTTTGAATTATTTTATCTTTTGTCTGTATTACTGTAATTTAATTAAATTCCGATATAATTTGGGACGATGATAAAAATAGAAAGGAAAAGAAAATTATATAGTTAATTAGTTTTTTCCTTCCTGAAACCTTACAGAATATCCCTTTTTTAATTATGTAACATCATGCTTATTCTCAGGGTAAAATTCAGTGGTGTGCAGATTGTAATTAGTAATATTTGTTAGACAAGTATACTGTGCGATGGTTTGAATTATGGTCTCATCATTTTTAATACATATATAACCTTCACCTGTTTCTTTATTTACTTAATGTTACTTTAATACGCTATAAATAAATGCTTATACATTGTTTTAAAGTTTAATTAACACAAACAACAAAATTGGTAGAAATAATTCCTTTTACTTTATTTTGTTCTTTGTATTGTTATGTTTTTTTCTAACACCAGTTGTTAAGTTATTTTCTTCCTTTACGTTCATACAGGGTTTGTAGATTTGGAGTGAATAACGACGACACTTGATAAAGTGTCGAAACGCACTTTATTTAGCCAATATTAATCAGAACAGCCCAACAGTCACGTTTTACAGTCGTCGAAGATCTACTATACATTCGCTGGAACCATCAGCGACACAGCTTTCATGTTATCAGGCTATAACAGTTGAGACAGCTTCATTGCAAAGTACCAGAGTACAGCTCCCGACTCTGCTTGGTCGTTCTCGGAACTCCACGTACTCTCGAGACTCTCCACGCTACAACTCGCGATGTTCTCGATGACACACAGAGCACAGCTTCCGACTCTTCGGTTCAGTCGTTCCCGGAGCTCAACTCACTCTCTCAGCGATGCACTAATCGTGATACACTAAGAGACTCTTTCGATGCATTCGACGACCTCCTCGGCCGCACCTGGACATTTTTGTAACAGTATTAGTACCGTATAACGACAGTTAATAAAATATTCAAAGAAACATTTTAATGTCTCACTAAAAGCAGTATTATATCTTAACTATATATAATCTCCTAACACTGGTAAGTTTAATTCGAATTTTTTAAATGCGTTCATATTAAATGCTATTTTCAGCAGATCAGAATAGATAACGTACCACAAATGATAAAGGAAACTATTCAGTGCAAATTAGATTTTGAATTTGCTCTGCGTGCTATTTTGCGATATACATTTATCATATATAACAGCAAACAGTAAATATTATGGGGTCATATGCGCAAACGTAGTTTTTCTTATATTCCAAGATAAAATCTTTCTGTCGCATAAATAATATGATAATCCCATTGTAACAATTATTTATATTTTATTAATAATTAAATTTAATTTAAACCCTGACATAACTTCTTTTGATTCGCGTTTTATATATTTGCTTAGATCACATAAGATTAAGGAAATTAAAGCACTCTTAAGAGAATTTAAAAAGCTAGCGAAAGTTATTTGCAGCTCATGCCTTGTTGAGCAAACTAACGTCTTGGTATTAGTCTGAACCCGCATAGCCGCAAATTCCATCTGGTTTCAGATGCCATCTACTATTAGTAAGTGTATTCTTCCATAATGGATTGACCACGATTTGTTGTTTTAAAGGATTTAATTGTTACTAGTTGCTGTCGTCAGTAATCGATTCATAAGTTATGTAATTTATAATTATAGTTTATAAATAACCTGCCAGGAATGGTAAAGTGAAATTTGTTGAGATTTAATTTGTGAATGTGTAATTTGTTTGCTATCCAGGTGATAGTTCACCGCATCAAAAACGCTCTTAGTGAATTATCATTAGTTAGACATACCATTAAAAAGTGTTTAAATAGAGCAGTTAGAATGCGTGCAGAATGAAATCCTATTGAAACCAAAAGCCATAGCGAAGAAAAACCATAAGAAATACTAGATTTCATTCTATATACTATGAGTCCAATGATAATGAATGTACGAAACATATAATACGCACAAATTTTAAGAAAATCCGCAGTTATAAAATTTAAAATTAGGTAAATAAGCATTCCTATTAGGCTTAATCTTATCAAAATCTATCCAAAATTAGCTTGCTGTTTTGCGTAACTTTAAAAGCATGGTAATCTGCAAGTTTAACCACAACGCGAGTATCAAATCAGCGGAAAATTTGCATTTTCCGCATAGTTTTCCTGATGTTTTTGGCATCTTATATTTGATCTTTATTACGGAGCTAGACTCAATTCCGGTTAGCAGCTTCACTTATTCACAGCATTTTAAATCCTTTATTACCTCACAAGTTAATTTCAGTCTTAACTAACTTAGGTAATTATCAGTTTAAGTCCAAAAGTTAAAAGAGACGTAACTGAAATAAAGAAGTGAACAAAATCTGAGCTTACAAGTTTGTGATACAGGAACGAAAATTTTGAAATTAATGTTTGAGTCTGACGAAACATTTTAGGATCGGTTAAGTGAAGACACATTTCATTGAGCTATTAATATTGAAATAATTAGTATTAAATCATGAGAAATTTCATCTTGTTTTGTAAATTTACAAATGAATCTAAAGCACTGAGTCACTAGTCACTTCTATCTGGAAAATTGTAAAGAGAAACATTTGTTCAACAAAAAGTATTTGAATTGCAAAATTTAGCTATGTTGTTCTGCTAACTGCTTTCAGATGAAATACGGATGACCATGGCAATAGCTTGATAGAGTTCAAAGAAGAGATAAACGGACCATTTTTTGGCATAAAGTTCGTAAATTCTTTCTTCTTTCGTACTAATATTTCCTGTTTCGATTCACAGAAAGATAAACAAGGTAGCTTAGAATAAAATTCATGAAGGGTTTAGTTGCCTTAAACTAGCTGTTACATTTGCGAGTAGATTAAAGCGCAGTGAGAGTTATAAATAATGCGGCCTATATTTTAGGTGATATGATTTTTAACTCAGGGTGGCATAGACTCATTTAGTACTCGAAGTCGGATCTGCGAAATTGTAGAACATATGGTTTTCAAAAAATTACAATTTCATCATCTGTGTGAAGATGTTTGGAGATATTAATCTTATGTCTACAAATTCTTGAGAAGCAAGAAATTTGAGGAAGATGCTCATCAAAAAATCTCTTCTACGATTTAAGAAAAGATGCCTATTATTAATTATGCGAAAAGAGTCAGTTAGATACTCCTGGAATATCTTCCGTTAGAGAAACAGACTACAGAACTTCATGAAGTATAAGTTTAAATAGTTATCTCTACAAATAGTTTCGTCTCTTACAGGACATGGTCTCTTTCCGGAATATTTTAATAGACATAGCGTCAACAACACTAGTCTCTGTATCTGTGGAAAATTGATACTCCAGACCAGACCATTATTTTGACATCCTCTCACTTACCAGAAAACACCACCCTAAAATCCTCAGTAATAAAATACAAGCAAGTAAGTTTATGATAAAATAGTGTCTTCTGGTGGCAAGGATTGCCCAGATTATCGACAAGTTTGCAAAACTCGGAGCTGACCTATGCCTCGTTGTATAATTTTAGATATTTATATTTTACAATTTTATTTAAACTTTTTTGTTAAGAGATTTAACAGGAACAGTGCCTAGAGTAAGAATTTAGTATTTACTCAACCTGTTTCCAGAAGTTTAACTCTCTGTACTACTACTAAATTTGGGTATCGCGCAATATATGTTTGCAGATTTTTGTGAAGTCTGTAAAGTGTTGCCTTTGTAACGTGTGTTTGTAATGTGTACTACAGTAAGTGTATATTACACTGTAAAGTAATTTGGGTATCTAAAATAATGAAATAATTATGTAAATTATGCAGTGATGTCCTGAGCCACAACGGCTACAATATATTACAATGTTACTTGATGTATCTTCTAATGCTAGATAATCGGGGAAAACGATATAATACCACTTAACTTCTTGATAGAATGATGGTGTCTTTATCTCCCGTCAACTGTCAACTACAAATCAGATGTCACGAGTGCCACAAAGAGACATGAATGCATTTTCTGACATCTCCATCTACCCAAAATTAAATGCTGAGAGAAATTTCCTATTTAATGGAACCGTAATCCACATTGACCTCAAGTTTGAAATCTCCGGAAAATGATCACAAAGTTCAATATATCGTTAACTTTTCTTATTCATTTGTCAAAAATCGTTCTCCGAATGAGGTGTGCAGCCCCTTACCTTCCGGAAAAATTTGCATGATTAATGGAAAATGCTAAACTATTTTGCAGGATGATTTCGCTGTTGCGCAGTTTTCTGCTCTAAATTCATAGACAGATTCAATCTTATATCTGACAGTTGAGCACAGGCGAAAAAGAATTAAAAAGCAAATTCCTCCTACCTTTACGTGATCGTCCCTAAAAATGTTTAAGTTATAAATTATTTGAATTTCCATTTAAACTTGGAAGCAATTATATCCATTAGATTCATGAGTTTTCAATCCAAAATATATTGCCGAATAATATTTTCAGTGTTATGACATCCTAGAAGCTACATGAACGGGGATTACAAAAATAGAATGTAGCGAGAGAGACTAAAAACTGTCGCTTCGGCCATCTATCTGGCTACTCTCCTCGAGAGAAGTAATACTTGGAAAACCAGTATTTGTCATGTGGGTTAGGGAGTTAACTGAATTAATTGTATTGAAATACGGTATTTGTTCTTACAGTTAACATTTGTATTTTATTGTGCTAGCGATAGAAAAAAAGTACTTATGAAAAGCATAAAGAAAAAAAATTCTTTCTTTTCTTCTAGGATTTTTCGTCGATTATATTAAATCATAATAATTACTTTGGAATAGGTTTTGTTTTAAGAATTTAAATGCATTTTAAAATTTTAATATACATTTTATGTACACACTTTAATTTACATATTTTTAAAATTCAATATTAACAATTTATTTATTTATTTGTCTTTAAGTCAATAATAACTACCAGTAATTCTTTGAATACATATTTTTCCCAGTATCTATTTTTTAGTATACTTGTAAATCCACTTATTTTCCGCAATAACTCTCTTCCTATGAAGAATAGAAATGATAAAGCTTGATAAGAGTGTATGTGAAGTAAACAATATCTTTTGTTCATTTTTTTATTATTTAATTTTTTTGTTCTTTTGTTCCTTATTTCCTTTTATTGTTCTTTTGTTCCATATTTCATTTTTTGCTCATTTTATACATCCGAATGCAACTTAAAATCCTTTTCTTATAATAAGGTACAATTCCCTCATAAAAACAAAAGTTCCGTAGAAAACATATTTTTCAAATAACAATAATAGTCTGGTTGTCAAATTCAGCTTACTTTCCTTGGCATTAATTTATTCTCTTCATATGAAACATAATTCCTGACTGGATCACATAAAATAATTATATTAAATAACTATTTTCGGTCAAAATATGATCCACAGTCTATAGCTTAAGATCCATTACAAAAATATTATTTTTAACGTTTTTCATCTAAGATATGAATTACTTTCCTAAATATAATCTTAGGCTCATATAAAAATACATTAAATAAATACAAATACAATTTTTCTCAAAATACGATTTCTATTTCTAAATGAGTCTTAGGTGCACATATAATGCATTAGTAAACAATCATTTTTCGTGATAGTAAGATTAATAACTTAAAACATATTTTCAGTAGTTAAAATAAATGCAAAAATATGGGTTTTATTCGGTAGTTTTTATTATTTTATTAAATTTGATTTAAATCACTTGAGTGTTAGAAACTCACCTGACAAAATATTATTGTACATTGATGAACATCTGTGTGACATCTGTGCGTGCGCATGTATGTATCTCGCATAACTTAAAAAAGAGCAGCCTTAAAAGGATAAAATTTGTATATGGGACTGCCATAACATGTAGTTGTGCGCCTCGTTTTCTGGTTGCAGTTAGCTGCTTCAAAAGTAACGCAAAGTTTCAATTGTCTGTTTCGGCGAAACGCGTAATGGAGTAACGCGTTTCTGAGTGAACATCGAACCAAGTTATATAATATATATATAGCATGGTTCGATGTTCACTCAGAAATTTCCCTTGAAAAGCCAGAGTGTACCTCGAATTGAGCTAATTTACCATTTTACGTTGTTTAATTTTCAATATATTTTTTAACTTGTTCCATCGATTGTTTTTTTACTGTGGTTAATTTTTTGCCTTTAACTTGTTCCATCGATGAGTATTTTAATGTGTTTTATAATTTACATTTTATTTAGCATGTAGCCTAATAATTCACCTCATTCAATTTAATTAGTTTTTTAAAACTGTGTTAAAATTTCCGAAAATATTTAACATATAGTTTTTTATTCGAACTTGTAAAAATTACTGAACATGCATATGTTGGATTTTACTTGGAGCCACAGCTTTTGGTAACTTTTTGGCGAGCTAACTACAATTTCTCTTCTCATTTCCTTAATTTTGCAGCACATTGC
The DNA here is from genome assembly GCF_044657685.1 of Stegodyphus dumicola. NCBI lineage: Eukaryota > Metazoa > Arthropoda > Arachnida > Araneae > Eresidae > Stegodyphus > Stegodyphus dumicola. The sequence goes on along the minus strand of NC_140771.1, from coordinate 125,820,941 downwards.
GGAAAAACATTTTGACCAAAATTGGTCTTTTTTGTATTGTTCTTACAACTTTGCTTATATATGTATCCATATATATATTTATGTATACAGACAGACAGTGAGTATATATATATATATATATATATATAACTGAGATAACAGAGTGGGTAATATATATGTACACCCACTCTGTTAGCTCAGTTTTTTTATTCTTATGTGTTTGTAAAATGGTGCATTTTTTTTTTTTTTTTTTTTTTGCTTTAAATGTTGACTGAATTTTTTTTTTTTTGCTTTAAATGTTGACTGTTGTTATTCTTATATTCCGATTAAGACTTTTATGACTTTAGTTAGTTTTCATGCAATACTTCTAAAGTTATAAGCAATTTAAAAGTTGTTTAAGTACTCCTAAATCTAACTAGGCCGCCATTTACTTATATTTTAAACTCTTTGTTTGAAAACTTTGATTAAACATTTAAAACTTTGCTTGAAGTTGTTTCTAGATTTTCTGTATTTTTACCTTGCTGCGAAGTGAGAACTGAATTAATTGAATGAGAAATGTATCTCTAATGAAATTTGAGGAAATATGTTTAAATGAAGTATGGCAAAAATATGTGTAATTTAATAGGGCGTACGAGGAAGTCATGTGTGCCCACATGAGATTTTTTACATAGAGTGTTACTGTATTTCACTCATTGTAAATTTAGAAACGGTTATATAATGTTTATAATATTTTTATAAAGAATTTGCATAACAGGCAACGCAGTTCTAGATTGGCTGTTATATAAAATAGTTAAAATGTATGTTATTTGTTACTTTAAATTTTATAAATTTATTTTAGAGAAATCCCTAGCGGGCCGTTAGTGCTCGTGAGCCAGATTCGGCACTCGGGCCGTAGTTTGGTGGCCTCTGAATAAAATCATACTACTTACAGATGATTCAAGGATATCATTACATACCTGTAAATTTTGGTCATACAGTCAAGTACCGCTTTAAGGATCTCGGCTGATGACGAACTCCCGGATATAACGAATGATTCTTTTGGTTCCGTCTATTTCACATACACTTCATGTTATTTTATATTGCTACAGGGAAATTCCAGAGACTTGAAAATTAGATATAATGAACTATACGGCTATCTGCGGTTGAACCCTGTGCTTTTCATATTTTTTCAAAATTTATGCAAGTTTAAAGGAAAAATCTGTTAGTCCTTAAAACAATTCATGTTTAGAGTGCTAGGATTCACTTTCCATTTGTAAATGAAAACGCTTGGGCATTACTTTTCATTTATCTTCATGCCACCTTTCTGCATTTTCTAAACAAAGTCTCTGCAAGACTAGTGGGAAACCTATAAGAAGGATCACAGTCAACATATTTTACACCGTACGGTGTTCATGACCATTGAATCGAAGAACATAAATGAGTTCTCTGGTTCCATTCAAATTCTTTAAATGAGCTGTCAAACAGAGCTCTTTTAAGGCTAATATTATAATAGAAATTTTGAAATTTTCGTTGTTAGAGAAAGAGGAATTAGCTAAATATCTTTCAAGTTATGTCCTTCGAATAGAAGTTTTGCGTTGTTTAGATTTGATTGAAGTATAAAAAAAAACTTATATTTATGCTAACTGATTTATCATGTTATTAACATATAGAGAAAGTGGAAAAGAACAAACCGCAAATTAAGCAACTGCGCATAACAATAATTACTTCTTTTTTTAAAATTAAGTTTATTATTTATATTTTGGTAGAGGTGATCACATTTTTTTCCGATTTATCATTCAATTTTTCACGTGTTTTTGTGACTTTTCAGTTCAGTATTTACACTTTCTTTTTCACACTCCCTTTTTCTTTAACGGATAGAATATAGCGAATCATGAATTAAATCCCACTCCCTTGAAGTTAGTTAGAGGATTTTCGATTATATTTACAAAGAATCGTAAAATCTAAAGGACATTTTTATGACAGAAATCAGTTTATAAATATATGCAGTATCACTTTGATTTGTTTCCAGATTTATAAAATTTGTAACAATTGCACATTATAAACAGATGCAGTTTTTCTCTTTACCGCTCAAAGCGTACAGTAAGCATTAGAAAATTCTACCCGTTACTAACAGGAACACGATTAAGAACAACATTTTCGCACACTTTGAATTTTGAAACGGATTCTGATTATTACATCTCTGTTGTAGGAATTATTTAAATTTTCTAATAGTAGAATCAATGGGGAAGTACGATCCCCGCTTTTTGGGATAGCACAGACTGTCCTTTCACCATCTATGGGGAATAGCTGATATACTTTGCACTTTGTAATCGATAACGAAGTCTCGATGCTTCGTTTGTTTTATGCGGAATTGTGGTAAGGTTGTATATAGAAAATATTACAGAAAAGAAAAGGGCCTACTGTCACATTTAATTTTTTTTTGTTATATACCAGACTGGACGCAATGAAAATGAATCCTTCTGAAACAGTCAATCGTTTCCATTATTTCACTAATTCATCGTGAAATCTTTGTAAAAGTCTTAATACGCAGAAACTGGCTCATATTGCTGATAAAATGATAATGATTCACTCGGCACGCTTTTCGGGATATTTGTATAAATTTGTAAAGTGAAGTGTATTTGAATTAATTATTTTAAAAATTAGAATGTTTCTGTTTACATTTTTCTGCGGAAAGCCTGTAGAGTGGTCACTGCCGTATCGATAAGCCCGGGGTCGAATCCTTCAGAAAGAATGGATGTTTGCATGTTTATAAATGTATAATGTATGCAAGGGGACGCTTAAAATACACGGCGAGCCGAAAGTCTTCTTGAGTGGTTAGGTACAGAGAGAAGGGTAAGAATTAAGTAGGGAAGGAGAAGTAAGTGACATTCGGACTGCGCCAAGGGGTGTTCTTTCTCAAAACTGGGACGGAAATGCACAGTTAGTGCTCCGAAACTGGTGCTATACGATTAATGGTGAAACTATGGTGTCTCATCTACTTCTTCTTGTACCTGACCACCCATACATACAACAAGTTATGGCAGCCATGCGCCAGAACGTAGTACTAAAATTTGTAAATGGGGTCTTTCGAAGGTAGCAAATTGCATTTATATAAAATATCAGAGAGGTTCGCTAGTATAAAAGCGGTTATTAAATTAATAATTCCAATTTTTCTCTATTTAAAGGAAAATTTTGGAACATGATACCAAAAGTATGGCTTGTTATGACTGCTAATTTTTACCATTATTATGTATTAGATTAGTCTAAAACGTTTACGTCAATTTTAAGTTCACATTTAGACATTTTTTAGGCGTAGAGATTTATGTTAAATTTTAGTACCAAGTACATTTTCAAATTAAGCAAGAGTTAAGAAAACAATTTCTTTTTCAATGGAAATAAAGGAATCAAATAAAAATTCCATTTTAATAAATTGTTTTGTTTATGTATGCTATATTTCGCCACTGTATCGTAACAACAGAATTTTCCGAGTTTACTCTATTAAAAATTGAGAAAATGTTTTTGCATGATCTATAATACGGTGATTTTATACAACGCACTGAAGTTTTTCTGAACTGTGTAATTTTCTAAAATCTTCTTTAGAGGGTCTTTACAAACTTTTATTCAAATTAATTCCTCAATATCAATTTTTTTGGTCGTTAGAGAAATTCCACTTTTATTATGTTCATCAGTTGGAAAAAACCTAATGTTCAAATTTCCCACGTTTCAAAAGATTTTAGTATGTAATGATCTGTTGTTACGTTATTGCCTGCGGCTTTATGGGAAATTAAAATTTTTTCTTTTTTTAATTTTTGCCCAACCTTTATAGTGAACTTTTACTGTGTAATGAAGTAAAAGAAAATGTTTTCAAATTCGGAAAGAATAAAAGCAGTACTAAATTATTTTATTTTCATTTAAGAAATTCGAGTTCTGTTTACAAGCTAACACTATTTTTTAATCATTTATCAGATAATAAACGTCTTGGATTTGTGTTTTTCCCCTGATTTGACTTTTTGTTCATTTTTTTTTTACTCTAAACTCTAGTATGAGCTATTAACCTGATTAGCACAAACAAAATTCGTTTCGCCAGAGTAATACTATTAACAACTAACAAAATAAAAGGAATGAATTTCAGAAATTTATATTATAAAAATGTTTTACAACCACTATAAAATGCATTTTTTATTAACTTTACGAAAAAATTATGAAATTGTTTCTTGAATTTACGTACATTACATACGCAAAAATAGCATTAATTTTGCGCATTATAAGATTTTATACCATTAATCCAGTTATCGTATTATTTTGCATCCACTTTTATTTGAACTTTCACCAAAATGAAAAAATTCGTTAAAGTCTGTTTGTAAACGCAAAGTTCTTCAGTTTAAAAAAAAAAGTATTTTTCACCTTTTGCTACAACTAGTACCTTGCATCGCTTTTTATTGTTTGCTTTGAGCTTTGGTCGGTGTAACTTCGGTGAGCCACTTTCGCTTCGAGAACGAAGTTTACTAAGCGTGTTAAACTCTATATCTCATTTAATTTGATTTGAGCATTTGTTCTGTATTGCCTTCAATCTGAGCAGTTCCGAGTACATTTTGGGGGCGTTGTAACTATTAAGTTAATTTATTAATCAACATTTTATTTTAAACGTTCATTTTGGATCAGTAATCGTTGTATTTAGAAGGTAGACAGGATGATCGTCTGTCTGACTGTACATTCTGTTAATTTCAACACTGTAAACTAGTATAGATCCGTATAATATCACCTGTAAGTTTTCTAAAGTTATATAAGGTTTTTAAGTTTCTTAAAACTCTCAATTGTCATATAATGGTCACAAAATCTAAGCGAACATTTGATTTTTACATAAAAACTTTGTTCACTGTAACTTCGGCCAGCCGCTTTCGCTTCGAGAAATGTAGAGAGAGGCATTTGGTTACTTTGAGCAGGAGACGTAAAAAATGTGGAGTGCCGTCGCTAGAACTCTAACCCTGAACCTCTCGAATACGTGTCGAGTATGCTTCCAATTACACCCCGAAAGCCTGCGGAAGGGAGAAAATATCTAATTAGAAATATTGCTGTACAGTAAGAAAAAATAATTAACTAATTATAAGAAAAAATATTAAATTCGGATAACAAAATTAGGTTATGAATATTCTGTTGACAAGAATTACAGGTTTGGAATTTTTAACATTTAATTTTAGGTTTAGAGTTTTTAGAATTTTATTATTTTGCATTGTACCCCAATGGCTGGAAATTCCATATTTTAAAACAAAATTAGTTCACTAAATGTACGGCTTTCCGATGTTTCAAATTTAGTACCTCTATGATTTTTAGAAGTAATTCCTTTCCGTACTAGTTTGTACTATATATGGCCTAATTAGTTTTATCGCTTATATGGTATAATTTATTAAATTAAGAAAGTCCATTCATTTCAGATTTAAAAGTGACATTTTAAAATTCTAATGCAGTTATCAATGTTTTATAGTTATTAAGTGGGCAATTGGATATAAGCATTTTAGTAAATTATATTTTTGAGATATACGAAACCGTCAGGAGAGAGTTTTCATGAGCCCAGTGTGATATTTAAAATATTTTTATTTTTTACAGTTTAGAAGTTTTATTTCACAATGCATACATAGTTAAAATTTTTCTTTTCATAGTTCAAGTTTAATTCAGTAACAAAATGAGACATTCTTAACTATACATGCTTCTGGACCACTTTAATATCTTTGTAGAAAGGCGTATATCCTAAAAGCTCTATTATTCAGCGAAATCGATGGAATGTTTTGACTGCTTTTTTATACACTAGCTCAGTCCCACTATATAGCTTTCAATACATTAACTCAATTTCTTATTTGTTGACAAGGCATGAAATATTTGTTTGAAGACAATAATTTAATACTGAAACTAAAGGATAAAGTTTATATTGCCGTCAGAAATAGCTCCTCGGAAAGAATTTGAAAGTAAGACGCAAAATATTATTAAATGTGGTTAGGATTTATCCTCGTATGCATGAAAATATTCCTAAACATTTCGCGCACTGCGGTTAAGACATGCAACTTCTGTCCAGAAAGCTCGATGAATGACGTCGTCGTCTTAAGAATCTCATCGTCTTAAGAATAAGTGCTCATCGTCTTAAGAATAAGCAACCAACGCATCCTGCACCGGATAGGTTAAGACTGGACTGAACCAGGTCCCAAGCGGTGGAACTGTCACTGCGTTTATCGTGTGGAAACAGCTCATTCTAGAGCGAAGGTATTTTGTCTATCGTCGAAACTCAAAATGAATCAGCGAACGATTATGCTATTCTGTTTCAAATTGGAAAATCAGCGAAAGAGACTCAGATGCTGATAATAGTTAACGGAGAATGTGCTGTCTCCTTGAAGCGCAAATATCAATGTTATATAAACGCTTTCGAGAAGGGTGGAACACCATTGAAATCTCTCCCCGAAGTAGTCAGCCTGCAAATGCACCCACACTGGGCAAAGTACAGAAAGAGAAGGAACTTTTGGCCCAGGATCGTCGCGTAATAGTACGAATGATAGCTGAAGATGTGGGAACTGGTCGTGAGACGGGCCTACTCATAGTGACCTACGATTTCGGTAAACTCAAGGTTTGCTCCCGACTCGTGCTTTACAAGTTTCGTGTTTGTCAAAACATATTTTCTGTCAATTTGGTGGCAATTTTGCAACAAATTTGTTTTTTTTCCCCTCATTGTAGTTATATACTTGTGTAACGTATTATCATAAGATTGTATTTGAAGTTGTCTTCGTTTTGTTGAATTCATGTTATAAGTTATTTCTTAGGCCTTCTTGACATGCCTTTGTGTTGTGGTGGTCTGCACGCTGGGCGCGTATTCCAGAGCTCCGTGGTTCGATTCCCTGCGAAGGTGTTGCTAATTTTTCACTTGCCTGCTTCCAAAAAATACCTAATATCTCTATAATGTTCCTTAGCTTCGATTTTTTTCACCTTTCTGTTTCAGTCACGACTTATGTTGTGGTTGGCAACCCTCTTGGGATTTGTTGAATGAGAAAGTAGGGAGTTCTTCGACAAGAAAGAAAAATCGTCGCCGAGCAGAAGAGCATCAGCGAAACATTGGAAGCTGAGAGGTGAAGCAAGCAGGTGCTATCCTTTACACAAGACGGTGAGGAAGGCAGAGAAAAAAGATGGAAACGGCCGTTGTAAAAAGACACTAGAGAGGGAAAACATGCCATAAGGAGATCCACCGGAGATAAGGAAAACCTCATATAATTCCCTATTGACTATTTTCCTTTTATTTTTACATATTTGGTCTACTTATGGAACCATGCATGTCTTGAATAGGCCTTCAGCAAGCTTGTGGTGACTAACATATGTTATTCCTGAGATAATATTTGGTTGTAGAAAAGCGTGTCTCATAAATTCTAGATATTATTTAAATTACTCCTGTTATATCCAGTTTAAAAATTTTACCACGGAGAACCACTACAGCTTATTCTTGCAACTGAAACTTTTTGCTGAAAATATGTTTTGCCAAAAATTCTCTTAATTTTTTGTCCCCAGTGTCAACCAGTCTTTATATATTTCGCCAGGTATTAATTGAATATTTTATGTTTCAGAGTTGTGTTGCAGTTAATAATTTTGGGTATGAAAAATTCTCTTTGAAATGGGGCCCCCATGCAAAAGCGTAACCAGATTCTGTAAAATCTATTTTGTTTTCTTAATAAATAAATAAGCGAATGTTTTTGCTGAAATAAACAAGCCTTTTCTTTCGATAGTTTAATTTACACAAACATATAGTGGACTATTTCTTAGGTTATAATATTTTATTAGATCACGCAAAACATGGTTGTTAATGAAATTTATTTTATGGACACTGTTTCTCTCTGGTTTACTCCAAACTCGTATTTGTCTGATATGATTAGATGCATTCGCTAGATTTTAGAATACTGTAAAATAATTTTATAAAACCTATTAAATATTATTGAAACTGAAAATTTTTACAGGAAATCAAGAAAAGCATTAAAAAGAACTTTTAAACTAGATATAAAAAAAGTTGCAATAACTCGATAAACTGCGAATACATCGTTATAAAGAACTTACATATAAAAAAAGAGAAAGCTAGACAGAAAAAGACAAAGAGGGGCAAACCTTTAAGTAAGCCGTGAAACGGAATTTTTGATTAACTAGAATCTTCGAAACGCATCGGTAGCCTGTCAACAATGAAAAAAAATACATGCACAGAATAAAAGAAAAAAATAAATAATAATAAAAAAAAAAAACATAAATCATGAAAAGGTAGAATAAACAAATGAGCTGTAATAATTCAAAAGAACTATGACAGATAGTCAATAACACAAACTATATTTCAAAAGAATATTTTTATAACATGAAAGCTTACAAAAAACTTAGGAAAGATGCATGAAATATTTTTGTTGGAAATTAAAAAAAAAAATGACGAAAAGTTTAAAATAAAAATTATTATTTAATCCTATCGAAAGTATACATTTTTATCTTGAAGGGAAGCAAGTAAGTTTCAACATAGTGAATAAGGAAAGAAGAGAACCAAAAAACAAAAAAACAGATGTACTTTCGCAGAAATTATTTTCTTTCAAACGTTCTATAGCTTGATTCTTAGAGATTGATATAATCTTTCATTCAGTATTTTGTTTCTAATTTCATCAGTAACCCGTTTCATCAGACCATGTGTCCATAAATGTCTTTATGCCTTTACTTTTCAATTAATGATCGAATATATATACTTCTGATTGAAAAACTTTCTTAAATGACAAAATTATTCTTGTTTTATTCTTTTTTAATGTTTTCAAAGTCAGTTTAGAAAAAATGTACAAGATCTTAATTTTCATATGCTTACACTGGCCCTTGTAATTTTACTTAGCATAATTGTATACTCAATACAAACACACAAGCATTAAATAAAACATTTAACATTCCGTAGGGCAAAATATACCCAGAAACAGTGGTACTTCGGTTACGTAACTAATCCGTTCCAGATTCTCGGACTTAAGACTAAACTGGCTCGTATACCAAATGAAGTTTTACACTAAGAAATAAAAAGAAAATATTAATTCGTTCTTATAAAATTCCTATTGCTATTATAACGGCTTAGTACTAATATACAAATGCAATGAGTGAAATATGTACTGTACATAAATGAAATACTGTATGTAATACTATACATAAATGACGTACTGTACATAAATATTTTTCTGTTAACCAGTTTTCTGCGAAGATATTTCTCAACACACTCTAATGTCTCTGATCTTTGCTTATCGGTTTCACCTCCTTCGCAACGTTAGCAGATTTAACAGCGTCTTTTATATTTTCACAATCTTGCCTTCGTTCTCGGCATATGGTTTGCAATAGCTAAATCCCAGATACGCATGCCATCTTCATACATTTCACCAATAATTTTTTCCCCACCTCCGTGGTAATCCCAACCATTTTCTTGCACCGCATTGAACGGCTTTTTCTAAAAAAATGCACGTGAAAAAATATGGGTTGCAACTGGCGTATAATAATTAAATAATTACAAAAGAGTAGAAAAATGGGGTATTGACGCTTGTCGGCAATCGACATAGTCTAGTCGTAGTAATAAGTGAGTAGTCGTAGTCGAAGTAAATAAGGTTCGAGAGAGTAGTCGTGACTCATTGAACTCGAGATAGAGATAACTCTCTATTTAATTTGAAAATTTGGGTGTTATGTTTTTCTCTCCTTTACAATTTTTAATGAAGATGTTTTAAGTTTTTATGTACTTTTTCCTTGCTATCCGTTTTTGATATATCTAATGAAATTCGAGGAAATAAGTTTAAGTGAAATGCAGCAAAAAATGTGTATAATTTAATAGGCTGTACAAGGAAGTCATGTTGTGTTCACACCAGAATTATTAGAAAAAACGAAGCGAAATAAAAATGTGTATGATTTTTACGCACTTCAGTGTGCTTTTACCCGCCGCATTGTGTACAGTGCAGTTTTTTATTAATTTTTTATAAGTTGATTTATTTTATTAATTTTACTGTTATCTGTTGTGCAAAGTTTGAATTATATTATTAAATAAAACAATAAAATAATTGATTCACTTGTGTTCAATCTTTATTTAATATTACTTATCTAGTAATTCATTTCGCTTAATCATATCCCAAAATCTCAATATATCTAAGTTTAAAGTTGGTTTTATTCTCTACCTTAGAATTCTTCGATTCCCATTACCGTGCAATTCATACAGTAGAGAATTTCAAGCGTTCGTTTATTTGTTTTGTTGGAGAATCGAAGCTTACTAGTAGAACATACTTCATTTCAAATTATAATAAAATATTACTGAGAACAAACTAAGTGATTCGGAAATATGTATTTACGTTCTAACATTCTAACAACATAATTAATAAGAATTTATTTCATTAATGTATTTAAAGAATTCCAATATTTTCTATTATTTCCTATATTATTTTTTCTGCTAACGAATTTACTCCTTACGGTAGTATGATTTAAATTAATGTATTATTTTTAAATATTTATATAAATTTTAATTATCGTTACATACATTTTGAACGTATGCAGTAAATGCTAAACCATTTAAGTACTATTTTAAATACGTTTTCTAAATTTAACGTTTTGTCTTAATTTAAATTTTACACGTTAAACGTTTTGTCTTTAAATTTATTGTTAAACGTTTTGTCATAAGTTGAAAATTTTAAATTAGCATATTTTGATTCTTTACAGTAGTATATTTTCATTCATTAATTTATTGCTGAAGTTTAAAACCTAAGCTTCAAGTAAAAAAGGAAAAGAAATTGAATTTGTCTAAGTTAGCCTCATTCCAAACAGTTAAAACACAAATTTATCTGAAAAAAATATTTTTGTTGATTCAAAATTACACTTAAAAATGTTTCAGTCTTTGTCTTTAATTACAAAAAAGGCATAGAGTGTATCAAGAACCTATGGCACAGCAATTATTAAAATTAACAAAGATTATGCTCGGAACAAAGTAGTTATCATGATCTGCCGCCAGTGTTCTCTATGGTACACTGTTAAGACATGGAAATAAAATAATAAGTATTTTATTTGCTTAAAATGGCAATAAAAACACATTCATACTTAGTAACCAATTAACTAGCACGCAAAAAGGATAAAATCTCAGTCACCCAAATAATGCCCTTGAAAAAATTAAAAAGTCTCAAGGCTCAGGCGTGAAGAAAAGAAACTTGAAGAAATTCTTCACAACAAGGAGATTAAATTATGTCTGCTTAAAAATGAGTTTTTTAGAATTTTCGGATTAACATTAAAGTTCGAAGAAATTGCTAAAGAATACACATTTTAAAAAATTTCAAATATACGAAAAATGTTGATTTCATTAATGATTTATTTCTTAACCTTGACGGGAGATTAATTTCTAAAATAAATTTAATATTAAGCCTTTCCTTCGCCTTAATTATTTAGTTCGAAGCATTCCAGCAATTATGCACTGGTAATAAGAATTCGGTGACAATTGTGCATTAAATATAACCGTATAACCTTTCTAGAGAGTTGGTTTTATTAAATAATTGCCAAGACTCGCTCGGATTCTTGGTAGAAGTTGATATAAAATTGGTCTTAGATTTTTGATGTAATAAACAGAAGAAATTATCAGACGTTTATTGGGAAATATAAAAGGCGTCCTTAGGAATCTGTGAATTGCTACAGCATTATTGTGAATGGAATTCAGACAAAGCTCTCGTAAGGAGCTCAGCATAGGCAACAATAAAATGAAAATCATAAATTATGCATCAGGTATCAGGATAAAGAAAACTTTCCTTGGGGTTCTAAAGGGCTACTGAAGCCTGATAAATATCACCGAATAAGATAATAACCACGTTAGATAATTATGAGCGTTTTCAGTCATATTTTTGAATACTTTATTAGTTATAAAATAGTAAAATTATGTTTTGTTTTATCTCGTAATTAAGATTTCAGTGTAAACATTTATCAATTATCATGAAATTCTTGTCACTTGTAGAAACATTAGGTTTATTAATACAGGAAACGTAAAAAATGTACAATGCCTCGCCTGAATTCAAACACAGAACCTCCCAGTGCTAGCCGGACATGCTATTCAATTACACCATGAAGGCACCAGGCAAGGTAGAAGAAAGTATCTTATAACCTATATGCAACTATCTCGCACATCAGAGAGAATTTGCTGATGCCAAAATCGAATTTATATGGCATTTTTATGATAATTTTTGCAGAATATTTAACACGGAATGATTTAAATAAAAATTTAAGACAATAAAATATTCAAGACACTCTTCTCTGAGACTAGAAGGGAAAATTTAAAACATTCTATGACACAAAAATAATAACTCTAGTTTTAATTTTTATCTTACAACTACTCTTGAAAATTATATCATGTTAATAGGGATCCTTTCACGTTCATTTCGTAAAATTCATATCCATATTTCTTTGTTCCGCTTTCGCATCCATACTTAATCTCTGGAATTAATTGACAACGAAACTTTTACAATCATCCTGTAATCAGGGGTTCGTAGCTGTTGCTCAGTAACATTGCAGGTTGTTATTTAAAGTTTTCCTTAATTTTTTTTTTAATTAACTACTCATATACTGCAATCAAAAGTCCTTGCTTAACTAAAATAGAAAGATATCTACTAAATGTTACAATCCGTTATTTCTCTTTCTGACGAACTGGTTAAGGAGAAGGAAGGAAATTTAAGTAAAAGGTAAACATAAAATTATGCATATGGTATGCGTTTTGATATATTTGAAAAAATTAACTTGCTTTAAAATGAAAAGCCCGTATTTTTAATTATAGGTTTCAAAAATAAATTACATTAAAATTAGTATTTCTACAATTATTTCAAGTTAAACAATACCAGAGTATTTATGCATACATACCAGTGTATCTTCAGATTTCTTTAACCTTTTCCCGACAGGAAGAATCTGAATGTTTCCGTTTTGGCAGACAAGGTATGAAAGTTGCGTTTCCGCTTCCGACTGAGTTTGGAAAGTAAAATGCTACTTATTTACGATAACTTGTAAGGACTGATTGTGATTAAGGTTAAAATAATGAGATTTTGTTCATCTTCATCCTGCTATCAGTGCTAGGAAAGTCTTCAAATAAAGAGTTCTGTAAAGTGATTTGAAAACGGTAAAGCTTAGAGCTGCACTGAGGATCTAAAAACAGCAGAACGAACTTTTGGCTAGCTCATCCCTATTTTTCCCCCTCAAAACATTAGAGATCTGGGCAATAGGAGAAACTATCGTCTTCAATAAGCTGAGTCAGATCAGAAGTAAAGAAATAAAGAAATCAGTTTTACATCATGCAAAAAAATATTTTATCCAAAATGTGTAATGTTTAACAATGAAAATTGAAATACAACCTCGAAATAATAAACAATATGTACTACTTCGTACTATACTGTTCTTCGAGGAACGAAGATCTAATAAAGCTCCAACACATATGAGAAACTTCACAAATTTTCATTTATTTATTCAGTGCCTTTTTTATTGTAGGGACGTATGAGTTGGATGATTTTGTGCAAAAAAATCATGTGATTAAACATATATTTTGATATCTAAATATCTAAACAGTTTCATTTATAGGAAAAAGTTGAAAATAAAAAATTACCAAAACAACTGGGTACCATTCAAATGGTTTGGGAGGAAAGTGTAAAGTAATTGTAATAAAACCCAATAATTTCATGCATGAAAAAAACATTTTCTACAATTGAAGCGATCTTTACAGAAAGTTCAATAAAATCAATTGATATTGAAACTGCAAATTTTCACTGTATCTCAGTGTACTATGTCCATAACGTTTTAATAATATAGAAATTCAGTTTTTTGATGATTAATTATATTTATGCAAGGGCTGAATAAATTTAAAATGTCGGAATTTTTGAATAACTTCCCTATCCTCTCCTCCTGAAATAAAAAGGATAGCCGTACATGGGTCTGCTCTGAACATATCTGATAGCGGTAATATTATCAGTATGTTAATCAAACTTTTCGCACAAAATTTCCTAGTGCCACAAGTAATTTATGAATAGCATGTGTCGATAATGGTTTTTCTGTCTGCTAACCCTGAGCAACATCCAAATGTAGATCTTTCGAAGAGGATTGTTTGATCATACTATGCACACATTATATCTGAAAAGCTTTGTATCTATATTGCATGGTATCTAACACATTAATTAACATATTAATTATAAAATATTAACTGTTCAGATAATTTTATAACAACTAATTGCAGTGTATTTGAATTTTTATAAACTAAATAATCCACAGATAAAGAAATGAAAGAAAATTAATTAATTTTCTACATTCAATATCATGAAATTTTGTGTTAGCTCTATTTCATAAATACTATTAATTTCAACTTGTGTCCTTTAAGTATCGCCATGGAAGTATGTATTTGAAAATTTAGAGCAAGGCATTTCTCCCACCTTTTTAGCATACCTTCGTATTGTAGTGGTCAGCACGCTCGGCGCGTATTCGAGAGTCCTGTGGTTCGTGTTCTGGCGAAGGTGTTGCTCATTTTTTACGTCTGCCGCTCCAAAATACCTAATGTCTCTACAGTGGCGCCCGAACTGAAAGGTGGTGAAAGATGGTTCTTCACCACCAGGATTTAGCAATTTGGTCCCCTAAACCCCACTCGCCCTTTAAAAGGGGGAGTATATAAGGTATTTCTCTCGCTTTCGTAGTGTAGTCGTCAGCACACTCGGCGCGTATTTGAGAGGACCGTAGTTTGAATCACAGCGAAGGCGATGCTCGTTCTTCATGGCTCCCGCTCCAAAATATCTAATGTCTTTACAAGTATATTAAAATTTATGTCATGGTATTTAGTGAAAATCTTAAAGAAACTTCAGTGCATTATATGAATATTTCATTTTTTACCAAACATAGTGGGCCTCTGTAATTCTAGTAATTTATAGTCAACATTTTATAAATCCTTTTCGAATAGTTTTACATAGTATTCCACTATATTTTTCCCTACACACTTCAGCTCGAGTTAATGCTCAAAATTTCAATCTCTTTTGTCTTGAGGAGAGTTAGCGAATTTTATACATTTGACTGAAGTGGGTAACTTCAATAACTTTGCCATCTTGGCAAAAATGTACAATTTGGTTATAAGGTATTTTCTTCCTCATTTTCGCATGCCTTTGTGATGTAATGATGTAAATGGAAGCATACTCGACGCATATTCGAGAGGTCCAGGTTTCGAGGCCCGAAGAGGACATTGCACATTTATAACATGTCCTGTTTCAAAACACTTAATAATTCTACACGCTGTTTACTAATTTAACTGAAATTTTATGCACCTTAAAGACGAAACCACCTAATAAAAACGCTTTAACTTAAAATGATGTTGGTTTGTTTGTAAAGCATTTCTGAGCATTTTCTTTAAAAAACTCCAGTCTAAATTATGTTTTGAATGTTGATAATTATATTTTAGTGATTTTGAGATTAACATAAGAAAAAGTCTTTAAAGAAAAAAAAAAAAAAAAGTCTTAAAAATTTGCTCAAGTATCGAAGCAGAATGAAGGTTAAAATATACAAATGTGACTCGCTAGATTAATTCTTTAGGGAAGAATACATTAAAACGAGTGGTCGTTATAAAGAAACTGGATTTAATATGCTATCATTGACTAGGCCGTTTTTGCTTTGATTGTTCTAATGGAACGGTTGTTATAATAAGCTCCGTTTAAATGAGTGTTAATTACAATACTAAAAGTTATTTTAAATGTGCGTTATATTTTTAAAAATAAATTAATTAAAATTCGTTTGATCAGCATATTTATATACAAATGAGTTTAATTACTGTGAATTTAGTTTAATTAGTATGTGCTTGCCATTTATTCTTTGTAACCGAATTTAAGTATTAAAATTTACAGACTGAATACATAGTGAAGTTAAGCATAAGTAATTAAAAGCAATCTGAAATAAAACTGGCTTCTCATTTTTGAAATGCCAATTTAAATAAAACTGGCTTTTTGTTTTTGAAATAGCAATTTAAACTAATGACAATACGAATATGAATTATCATCGTTTATTGTTTTACTCAAGAATGTAGAACCAAGTTGCTGAGATCATATTTAAAGAATGCAGAATTTTTTAATGATAAATCTTTTTTTCTTATTGTTACTTTATAACAAATCTCATTTAGACTATAATCTCACGCACTGTTAGTAACAAACATTTTCTCTGGCCAAAATGCAGTTTTTTCAGTGAGCCAAATGCATCCCATGCCTGTTATTAGGCTGGAAAATTCCGGGTTTAGGCCTCCATTTTTTGTGGTGTTGAAAGACATAACACTAATGAACTATCTTTTGATTGTCCGTTACAGGGTTTAAAAAGTAATAATAATGGCGAACGTTTTACTTATCATTTTGTTCCTGAGAGAAAAAAATATTTATCGGTGATGAACAAAAGCATATTTATTAAAAATATTAAAACTATAATAATTGTAATTGTTTAGTCAGAATAAATGTACTTTTCCTACAATTTACTTTGTAATTTACAGCGCTTTAATATAACAATCGTAATAATGTTCCGTATAGATACTAGGAGGAGGGGGCACCCAGACCGACAAGCTCAAGACTGTCATACAGAGTTAAACTCTCCAGCTTCTAGAGACCGTCCGAGGAGGACTAATCTCCCGCTCAACGCAGGGGAACAATTTTGTTTTACACAGTCTCGATTAAATACAAAAGTCAAAGGTGGACGGCTGCGCATCCACCGCAAAGAGAAGAAAGTCATAGTAAAGTCATCAACCATCCCACAGGGTTGACCAAGGCGAGCCAAACCCCAAAGGACGACCTTCGATATCTAACAATTTACCGTCCCCACAACCATGGGATCTCTGTGTAGCATACGGTCCCTACCGAGCCTGAATCTACCACCGAGCAGAGGCATGCGGCTCTCTGATACCTTAACTGCGGATCGCAACCTTGCGGCTCTTTGTCCCATTAAATGCGATCTGCTCTCAAGAAACAGTAGCTTAATTTTCGATAAGCAATTGCATTTTGAAATCGAAAGCATGCAATGATGCATTTCTGTACTAATTACTAATTTGATTTCTTAAATTATATTATGCACGTATCAATTTAATCGATTTCAAAATGCCCTCTGCAAGTTTATCGTCAGAATAACGAACAGATTTGCAAATAGCTCCATTTCTGCCAACTGCTATCACAGCCATCCATTTTTAAAGCAGATAATTGCAGAATGGCTATCGGGATAGCAGAAAATATATACAATACGAGGACAATTTAAAAGAAATGTTCTCTAAAATGTCTTCCTCAGGTTAATTTTATTTTAGGCAGTCCTTCCTTACATTTTTTCTATGCAAACCTCTTGCTTCACAATGACAGTCTTGATCCATTGTCTTGGAAGATTTATTATCCCTGTCAAGATATTAGCTTTATTCAGTCTTTGAATAGCTTGGTAACTATTTGAAAACGTTTTATGGAGGAAAATCACTGTTCACGTGAGGGAGGGTTGTTTTAACTTGGGCAAGAATTTGAAATTTGGGAATTTTATAGTTAGTCCTTTTACAGATATCTTTTGAAGTTCATCCTTAAGCAGTTTAGGTCGTTTCATGCAATGTGTTTCATATTTTGTTTTACATTCTCTTATACTAAATGCTGCAGTTTTGCACGTGAAACATATTTTTTTTCGATTTCACATCTTTCGCAATAATGCCTTGATAAACTTAAGTAAAGATCATCATTTACGTAACAAAGATATAACACAAAGACGTAACATTTGTAGATTTGGGGATCGCGTAGAGAATGAATTCCAATGGATTAACAACGATTTTAATTCTAGTCAAATCGCTTAATTCAGGTTTTATAAGTTATTCGCAGTAGAAGTCTTTCATCTTTATCATCAGATCTTCGTTTCACTAACACTGCATCCAAAATATAAACTTCTTTTCTTCTAATACACAGCTTCGTTCAAAATACTGATGGAAGTAAAAGCGCTTTAACTTGTGATTTTATCTTGCATGTTGCTTGACGAACTTATTCTTGTTTCTAGCTCTTCACAAATATCACAATACATTGGAGCCGGTGCTAGGCTCTCTGCCGCCCGGTGATTCTACAACTACTTAACCTTTTTATTCTGCCGTCCAGTGTAGCTGAACTAGTTATCTCGGTTCTAGTTCCTGCCATACAGTTCTTTAATTAGTTAATACTTTTGTTCTTAAACTTCGGTCATCTTGTATGCTTGTCATATCGTTCACGAAAACTTAGCAGCGCAAAGGAAAGTTTATCAAGGCATTATTGCAAAAGATATGAAATCTAAAAGAAATATGTTTCTCGCCACTTCCTGATATAAGTAAACGCTTGAAACTTGAAGCTCACTTTCTCGACATAATTTGACGAACGTATAAGGTAATTCAAGATGAGTATAAAAATGAAACCATATATGTGATCATTATAATAAATTTATTTTACAGATAAAAGTATGAAACGAAAGGTTAACACTCTAACTTTCATTTGACAATACTGGAAAGCTCATTAGAGGTAATGCTACTCAAAATGGAAGCTTTAGTGCAAAAACAAACAAACAACAACAACAAAAAAAAAACATTATTGGGTAGAACACGCAAAATGTCCATCGGTAGTCGTGTTTAGAAACAATTTTTAATCGAACTTCCTCAAATCGCATCTCAGTGTCTCAATATCACAAAGCAGATGAAGCAATTTAATGACAGAGGTTGCTTGCGCGAGAAAAAAATACAAAAATTCTGACATTTGTGCGAATCAGCAGCTAATCAGAGCCAATAATTTGGAATGACGGAAAGTATTAATGCGATTTAGCCTTGAATCCTTAGCAACTCCATGCATCATGCTAACAGACAAAAAAGCGAAATTATGGCGTGTGTTGCACAAGATTTTATAGCTCAAGTGTTACAGATTTGAAAAGAAAACTGAAAACAGGGGAAGTTTAGCGTAGATATGCAAGCGTATGATTTAGTGGGCAGGCTCGGGATCTGTGATGATGCCACGTTTCATGTGACAGACTGAACAAGTATACTTGGTATTTGGTTTACGGAAAACTCGCTAGTTACAGAAGAAACATATATGCAATTCTCTGAAGATACATATCTGTGTCTTAACAAAACGCAATGTGTTTGAACCCTTTTTCGTCGCACAACCTTGTCATTTATTCCTTGGGAATGCTTGAAAGGAAAGATGTTCTTATGCCTACTTCTCAATAAGACTTAATAGTAAGTAAAGCAGTGGTTAAGCGAGGCAGTCGGTTCAATTTATTAAGCTATGTTATCGCTTGCAGGGAGCTTTGTGTTTAGTAACTGGTTACCTAATTATTTTGACTTTATTTTCATTTCTAGTTTTGTCGGTTCCCACCAATATCCACATTAGTTTCTGTGCTAAGCACAGAGTATTAACAGAAATCTTTTAAACCTTTTGGCATCTACAGGTTACATCTCACTATTACTTCTCTTAGCACACCCTCTGTAGAGTATTTCGACTTTAGTTTGTTAGCTGTTACTGTTAGTGAAAGTTTGAGGCTTGAAGCAAAGCTTCTAGGCTTTCTTTGTCTCGTAAATTAATATCTTAATTTTATGTGAGCTGTAATTTCTGATATACAAGCTATATAACAGTTTTTCTCCAATAACAGATTGTGAACAGTTACAGTGTAACACAGTCCATTAATATATACAAGGCGAGATGTGGTGGTTTCTTTATTATGGAGGCATCTAATAGGTGGGCTACCATTGCCTCCTATGAAGGGACCGACAGTTACAACCATGCATTCTCCGGGATTCGAACCCAGGCCCTTCGGTATTGAAGTTAGGCTTCCCTAACCACTCTACCGTCTGGGCGGCGCTATATGACAGTTAATCTGACAATTAAAAAAGAAGGTTTATGTTAAACTATTACACTGGAGTTAATTTACTTAGAACTTTAAGACGAAACGATAAGCTATCTGACTGTCTTTATGAGTCTAGCAGTTAACATAATACGATAGTTCCGTACACTTCTGTGACCATACTACAAAGAACCTTCACATTGAGCAATTATGCATCTCCGTAGAAATTTGGAGAGTTGAACTTCCATTTTACGTCTGTAAGTTGTGAAATAAATTCATTGCAGTAGTTATATTCTCTTTACACCATTAATTTTGATTTGGCTGCGTTTGTAAACCAGCTCAAAATTCAACAGCCATCCGTGAAAGTTCGACTGGTGTACAGGTGGAATACGTGACTGAAGCAATATTTATAAATCTCGACAGAAGTTGCTATATTTGTTAGTAGTAGGTTATAACACCGGGACAATAGCTTCACCGGTCGACGTACTTTCTAACATCTTTCATATGTGTCGACAGATCGCTGCTGTGGCAATGCCCATCTTTCCCGTTACATTTCGGGGCATGGACCTTTTCCTGAATTCTTCGCACGCTTTGGCATTAGTGATACCAATGTCTGCAGTTGTGGTGAACTCGGCTCTCCGGAGCACTATTTAGCCAATTGTCCCCTGACAGAAGGCCTACACATACGATTTCCTACTGAAAATCGTCAGGCATTTTGCAAACTCTTAGTTAAGCAAAGACACCTGATCCGCAAACTAAATTGCGTAATGGAGAAAGTCTCCAGCATTGGGCTTGACCTATGTTAAGTTTAATCTAAATGGTTTTCAGGAAATATATTAACCATGTACTATCTGCTTTTTGTAGCTAGACTGTTAAATAATTAAAGACAAATGAAATATAAGTTTGACTGCATCACGTTAGTTTGTGTGTATCGAACTCCATCTATCACCTTTTCAGGTTTGTTAGAAATTTTTATTTTTATTTTTATTTATCTATTTATATACATATATACATATATTTTTTAAATTCGTAATCGATTTTGTATTATTATTATTATTAATTATTATTATTTTTATTTATTTTTTAAGCTATGCCTTTACATAGTTCTTACGTTGGTTTGTTTGTACTGTACTCTTCTATCGATAGTATGCTTTTCTTATTAAGTTGATTGTTCATAAGATAATCATTATCTTAATCATTGTATCATGCTTACAAGTATCTTCATTCAGTATAGTATTATCAGTAAATTATGTTGGTATGTTCTATTATAATGTATAGTGAGTCTTCGTACTATAACAGAAATTGTAAATGTTTATTTGATGGCATCATGTTAATCTAATTACATTGAAATCTGTCTCATGTTGTAAGAATCTGTCTACTTTTTATTTAGTGCACAATTTCAATATCATTGTTTCTTGTCTCATGTTAGCTAGTTTCATTCTTAAGTCAGCAAGTATAGCATTATCAGTAAATAATTCTAGTCGGTCTGCAAATATCGCATTCAGTCAGTAATATAGTTCTGTCGGTACTATAGCTATTGTTCACAATATGGATAGTTTCAGTCAGCAGGTATAGCTTTTTCCGCAAATTCTTCTTTATTTGTATGCAACTTTCTGCATTTGTATATGTTTTTGTTTAACTATTACATATTTGAGCCTACTATTTTTACAGATGACTTGTTTATTTGTTCCGTACTCTCCTACTGTTCATATGCATTTTTCATTTAGTTACTTTTTTTTATAATAGCAAGCATTATTATTCAGTTAGCAAGTATAGCATTATCCGCATACTATGTTACTAAGTTCTATTGTACAATACGTTAGGTCAGCTCTTTAACATACCAGAAACTGTAAATTTTAGTTTGGCATCATGTTAGTTAATTGCATTGTACTATCTATCGCTGTATGAATCTGTCAACTTTTTAATTAAAAAGTAAATATTATATATATTATATAGCATATAGCATTTGTATATGTTCTTGTTTACCTATCGAATTTTGAACCAAGCATTTATACAGATTTCATGTTGGTTTGTTTGCACTGTACTGTATTTTCTACTGTTTTTACGCATTTTTCATTTATCTACTTGTTTATAAGAAAATAATTGTAGTATGCTTTTCTTTTTATATTATATTAGCATGCATTATCATCCAGTCAACAAATCTAGCATTATCAGTACACTATGTTACTATGTTCTATTGTACTATATGTTCAACTGTATTATTTCTGTCAGCTCTTTACCATACCAGAAATTGTAAATGTTACTTTGATGGTATCATGTTAGTTATTTATTTTGAACTTATCTAATGTAGTAAGAATTTGTCACGTTAGCCTGCATCGGGGTCCCAACTATTTAGCCAGTTTGTATTGTACAATTTTTTACTGAATGTAAGAACCTTATCCTACTGAGCCGACTACATCCTACTGACTTGCAAAATCTGCAAATTTGAGCAATATACATTAATTACATAAACAAAATATTTAACTTGCAGACTTTGATCTATAGATTTTGTACTACATCTATAGAATATGGACTATAGACTTTGAACTGTGAATTCTGACTTTTTTTTGAATTGTGAATATTGTGAATTTGAACTGTGAATATAGACTTTGAACTATAGACTTTTGTTGGAACTACAAACTACTCTTCATCACTACTATTTCTTTTCGTCGCATATTATATTCAAAAATCCGCACATATTTTAAAGAGTTATGTCATATATTATGTTAAAAATTTTTGTATTACATTCAAAATTCTGTGCGTTTATAATTATGCTATTTTATACATTATGCTTCAACTTTTTTTTACCTTCCAAACTGTGTATCATTTCAAATTATGTATTCATTTCAAATTATGTATTCATTTCAATTATGTATCATTGCAAATTTTGTATTCATTTCAAATTATGTACCTGTTTGCTAATATCAATAAACGGCTGGGATCACGTAGTGGGGAGACGGGGGTAAACCAATTAACCAAATGGTAAAGGCGTGGTGCCCGTCTTCCCCGTTCCTAAATCCTAAATCCTAGTAGTAAGTTACGTATGCCCAAAATTATCGAAACAGTTCCAAAATTAATTTCGAAAATTCTCAATGATGCGCAGCATCCTGCTGACGTAAAACTTCTAACAAATTTCGTTGGAAATTCATACTGAAACAGTGCAGTATTTGGGGCCGTCATGAATAAAAATGATGATTCCAATGCAATAAAATTGCAGTCATCTTCATTTTTAGTGAACTCGTCTATACTGGGCGTCAGTAAGAGTAGTCAGTCCAAAGAGGTTTTTATTTCAAATGTTTAAGGATTTTTTAGGTTTGAATTCTAAAGATTTGATCGAGAATTATAATTTAAACTCATTCTGAGAATCTGAGAACTATGAAGATTCGAAAGTCGCAGACTTAAACAAATTGGGTTGAACCTTCGAAAACTGTACCTTTTTGCATCTAACGAATTAATTCAATTATTTAAGTTAGATATGATCTTAGTATGTTAGCCCTCATGTTAATTATGTGAGAAATTAAAATTATTATTTTCATACAAACCTTAATAGCTTACTCTAAAATAGTTCTTATTTCTCGAATAACAGTGCCTCTGCTTTGTGCGCTGTCCTTGAACACTTATGTTTTTTAAAACTACATGTAGGAGTTAAAATTTATTATGTAGGAGAAAAATTACTCAATTTAGGAGGAGAAAAAATGAGTGATTTATTCATTCAAATGAAAAACCTTTTACGGTATGTATTTCTAAAAACCAATACGTATTCTTTCGAACTCAGTTCACTTCTACTAAAACCAAAGAACAATTACGGACGAAGAGGAATAAAGGAAACCAAAAGAAAAATGCTTGTTTTTTTACCTGAAAGACGAATGCTCAAATACATCGTACAGTAGTTTCAGATTTATAATTTGTTGGATCGTAATGTTTAGTTTCTGAGCAGGAGAAATAAAGTTTCACATTTTTCTGTAGGCATATTAATTGCATAAAAATGAGAAAATCTCAATAATTTACTTTAAATATTCATTATTTTTAATATAAGTATGGATTTGCGGCTTTCGAAGGTTCTTGAAATCCATCATGCGGCTCCTGTCGTAGTGACGTTTTGCCACCCCTGGCAAAGACAATGGTTCTAGTTATTGTGCAGACTGTAAATTTTCCCCCAGAAGACGAGTCGAGTCTGTTTAGGTATTGACCTAGCCAAAACGCCGTGATTGCTCCCAGTCGACACTCCGGGGTATTTTACAAAGACAAAAACATTGTATTGGATACTAGAGTATAAACAGTTTTTTTACATTTATACTCGTTTTTTATTTGAATAGACGTCGATAACATGGATGGCAAAAGAAATTACTGTGAATAATAATAATGTAGAAAGAGTTTTATCCGATGAGAAGCATACGAAAGAAGTTTTAATGTTTTACGTAATGGTATAATCAAAACAACAAAATGGAACAACAAAAACCTAAAACAGAAGTGACACATTTAATGAAGAAAAATTAGAAAAGCACTGGAGATGAATATGTAGCCGTGAAAATCTGAAAATAGTATTTCCGTCAAATATTTCCACTTCCAGCTTCAGTTTCCTGCTCTTAGAAACGTTTTCGCATTTAGTGCTTATAAGAAGGGAAAAAAATAGTAGTAACATCCTTCCTAGAGAATTTCTCGAACAGGAGATATAATCAAGATAAGATAAAACTAACAGTATAAAATTAGCGATTAAAAGTATTATCTTTGTTTCCCACTTGCCTTATTCCGCAGACGATCAGAATTCTGGTGATAGAAACAAAATGAAGGTCTTTGTAAGTATGATTTCATATTTTTATTTCTGTACCATTTTCATGTTTTTATTTTTCTATAGGCATTTCGGTTTAATTCATTTCTGTATAAAGATTACACTAAATAGAACTATTCTGAAAGTTTATCAGTTAGCCTTGGAACTGATATCTCGCAATAGCATAATTATACTGTAGCGATTGCAATGATTGTTCATGCATAATTAAATTCGATAGTTCGGATACGCAAGCTATTTCTTTATACTTTCCAAGAATCTCTTTGTTCAGCTCCTTGGTGAAAGTAAACATTATCTTCTTATTAATTTTCTGAAAACTCAATGTTAATTTTATAAAATGTTTATTCGAAAAAACCCAAAATCTCTTACAAATTAAGAGTTACAATGCAGGTTGTTTACTAAATGTTAGTAAGAGGCGTACTGATGTTAATAGTAAATTGTAACATCTGAAAAGAAGAAAACGACTTAACTCGCAAAATACTAATTTACCAACTTCGAATCAAACTCGAAGCAAGTACCGTACGGTAAGCAAAAGTTTCGCATCTAAACAGGACGTATGTCAAGCTGGATTTATTTCAAAAGCAGACGTATATCAAGCTACCACTGTTTTTTTTTTTCATACACTGAACATCGAAAAACGATACCATAGATAACTGAGCTCACCCGCTTTTGTCAGTTTGTTAGACTTTTATTTTCTGCACAAAATGATATTAAATAGTATTTACGGTTAGCCTTCAAATGTCTTAAAATCTATTACATCAAGTTCCGCAACTAAGACATTATCATTAAAATTATATTAAATTTAAAGTATTAAAAGTGCATTTGACTTTCATTAGATTTATCATAAAACAATCATATTAATATGTTGTTTAAATATTTATAATTCTATTTATTTACAGGAATTAACATAAATTTCTCTTTTTCTCTCTCTCTATGAGTAAAAATAGTATTTTTATGTAATTACTTTATTTTTAATCACAGTTTTCGAAATCATGATAAGTCATACGCATCTACGTCTTCAGGAAGTTGAAAATTTCTGAAAATATGGAATTAGTTTAAAATCATGTTTCTTCCCAACTCTAATTATATTATGAACAATTAAGAAAACTCTTTATAAATTAGCTAACGGCTTTTTAAAATGATCAGCTATCTCTTTTTTTTTTTCTTAACGATCAGCTATCTTTTTAAAGTTTCTTTTCTTCTAAGTCAATTTTCAGATTAAGTTACTAAATGACACATATTCTCTTAAAATTGAATAGGGACTTAGAACGATGGCTAAAGTTTAGCTGAAATTATTTCAGCAAATTTCAATTGCAAGAAAATGGAAAAAAAAAATCACTCAGTGGTAAATTGGAATGTTTAGCTTTCAAGAGCATTATTTAGCTTTCTGTTTACATAAGAATTATACTTTCATATCCATGAACTGAATATAAAAGAAGATATCAAAGCTAATGAAACAACCTTTAAAAGGGGACATAACATATCGTCACAAACACTTTTTGCCATAAACTACATGGCGGCATATTAAGCGATAAGGCGCTGAAAAGCACATTTTATTTCCCCACAATGTGCACTGCGTTTTTGAATCTTTCGCTTCTTTTCACAAAGAGTTTTCATGCTAGAAAAGGAAAATTTCGAATTCATCCTGTGGGGATACTATATACAAATTTATTTTTAGATTCATTTTACTTCTGTACTTGTATTTTGCATTTTGTATTTGCTCTTTAGTTATAGTATGCATGTCTAATGAAGACTTTTATATCTGATGATTTTGATTTACAGTGGTACTAAAATTCTTTTAAATTATCCATGTAAATTTTGGTAACTTGATTAGCACTTTTTGTCGTCAATTGTTTAGAAGCATTCTCAACTGTACCCTTATTTATGTCATATATTTTTCTTCAATTATTTTTCTTTTGACGGAGACTCATTGCATATTCGCGCCGAACTCGCCAGATTCGTGCGCAATGAGCCTTCATTAGTAAGTTGAAGTTGACATATGAATGAAAATGCAGACATCATTAAATGACTTTGCTTTATGAAAGATGGCATTTGTAGCAAAATGCACATCTTTCTCCAGCGCTTAACCGCCTTAACGTAAGACTATGTAATCTATGATGAAGTGTATTCATTTCGGATTGTTTCTTTATTACCTTAAAGTTTGCTTCATTAACTTTTAAGCATCTGCTTCATTTAAGCATCCCTCTGAAATAGAGTATTTTTCGAAGTTAAGAAAGAGAAACAGCGAGTCAGTTAAATTAATTGTTTTAATTCGTTTATCATGCAATAAAAGTTATTTTCACCAAAATAATATTTAAATTAAATTCACTGTTAAATTGTGTCTTTAGGTAAGTGACAATTTCTTAGTGAAGAGCGTTTTTTTTTTAATATTGTGCTTTACAGAAAGACAATAAGTCTTATTTCTTATACAATAGTTAAAATAAAAGCATTTACATTATGTTTAATCAGTTTGTGTGTAATAGCTTTCTAGACTTTTGTAGAACGTAATATAATATATGATGTTATTTTAAGTTATTTCCAAATATAAAGTAAAGTAAAACAAAATTTATCGAAAATAGATAATTAAAATTGGCTAAGAATTATATGGAAATATCCAAGCCGAAAAACTGGATCGCAATATAAAAATACGAAGACAAAATTACACAAATGGACAAGGAGTTAAGCTGCTAAATATATTTATCATATAAATATTTCATACGTATATGTTATATACACATAAAACATATTTAGACGTACGTGTAATTAAATATTTCATTACTGCTACTTAAACGACCAACTTTATACCCATAAACAACTGACAATAGCGTAACTGAATTAAATATGTCTTTTATAAATTATATTAATGCTGAAAAGTTTCTCTTTCCCGATTTTATTTAGGTTTCCTTAATTTTGTTAAATGTTTAAAAAAAGCTTTTAAACAATGTATCTTAAGTGGAAAAATAAGGAATTTCTAAATGAATTAATGCAAATTTTTTACTTAAAAGTTAAGTAGAATTTTTAATAGTAAAATAAAATACATTCTTCGCAAATACTTATGGAAAAAATCTGATGTGCACACCACATAACTTCCTTGTACGGAATATTCCATTATACCCCTTTTTTCTTGCATTTCGTTTAAACATATTGGATTGAATTAAATCTTCTTCGCCGACAGCGCATAAACCACAATAGAATAAATGCATTAAGCAAACAAAACAGAAAAGAAAAGTTTTTCACAGACGATTGAGTATTTCTCATTCAATTCGCGACAAGGCAAAAAATACATAAAAACCCAAAATATCTGTATCAAAAATTACGAAGTAAATATTAAACACTTATTTCCTCAAAAAAATTCCAGAAAGAATTAAGCATGATTTAATTCACAATAATAAATGAAAGCGTTATCTTTGTTGTTGCGAAGCTACCTTTCTCTAGATTGGCAACAAATCCACTACTCTGCTGTTTTAAATGTAAACAATCAATGGCCGCCATAAAAAAAAGGCTTAACGGCACTTAAACAACCTTAAAATTGTTGATAATTCTAAAAATATTGCATACAGATTTACTAAAGGCATAAAAACCTTAATCGGAAGATAAAAACAACATAATTCAATCATTTTTGAAGCAAAAATTTACAATTTATAAACATTTAAGAGTAAAGAAACTGAGATCACTGAGTCGGGTAACAGATTGGGTATGTATATATATATATATATATATATATATACGTTTGGTGCGGGCCGATTGCAACCAAAATATGAGGTGCACGTCTACATGTTATATTAGTCCTATATACAAAATTTCAACGTTCTGAGGCTACTCGTTTTTGAGTTATGCGAGATACGTTCGCACGTACGTACATACGTTCGTACAGACGCCACGAAAAATGCTCTTCAGAATTCATTTTAAAGCAGTTTTATAATTTTTTTGGAGGAAAGGAGCCTCTTCTTCTGTCCTTACGTACAGATGTCCCTCAAAAACATCGTTAAATTGCATTCGAAAGCGGTCAAAATGGATATTTTCGTTGAAATATGCTGCCTGAAACTTTTCGTGATTACAATACTTCCTTTTTACTTCGTACAAGAAAGTAAAAAGGTACCATCTTTTTTTTTTTTTTTTTTTTTTTTTTACTTGGACAAAGAAATTAGTTTTCGGTTTCAGTCAAAAAAATGCTTAATATTAACATTTTTCACTTGCATATAGAGTGACTTTATTATCATGAATGTGTAACTGTTTTTGTAACATATAATTAGTTTCTTTGTTATATTTCATGCTTATAATTACGTTTCTAGTTTATTAGTATTTTAAGCAAAATAATTTTAATTAATTTCGAAAACGGCATAATATGGTAGCCCAGACGGTATAGCGGTTAGGGAGCCTACTGTGGTACCGAAGGGCATGGGTTCGAATCCCAGAGAAGACATGGATGTTTGTAAATATATATTACCTGTGCGGTATTGAAGCACTCTAAATATGCGGCGGTGTTTCGATGGAAGGCGAGCGAGGTGAGAGACCTGGACCACCCCCCAGGGTGTTCTGTCTCAAAATTGAAGTACAAAATAGAAGTCCAACCTCTCTTTGGAGTAGGTTCTGGCAACCATTCTTCCATATAACATAGACACGACAACAACAATACAACAACAAAGGCATAATATAGAGTGGTTATTAAAACTTGCATGATATATGTGCGCAAATTTATTTGCAGCAAATTTATTTTATTACCAATAGTTTCTTCAATGACTGAATGTTTCATTTGACCATTAATTAAATGATTAAAATTTGCATAATTACTTTGATCACCATTAAATTTAAATCGAATTTGAAGCCTACATTGAAAACATTGTAAACTGAATTTAAAGTGCATATACAGTAAATCGAACTATTTTATGATATAAAGTCATGCAAAATATAATTGCCTTTATGATGAACTTTTATGCTTAGAGAAATGTAGTCTTTGCTTCAAGTTTACCATTTCTTGGTTAATAGTAACATTTCATTAGATCTTGAAAATATTTAAATTTTCCCATTTAGTAATAAAGTAATTTTATAGCTTCCATTATTCTATAAGCCACTTTTAAAATATAAAATCAGCTAGATTCTTTTATCAGCATGCTCAATTTCAGTTTTCTCAGTGTTCAGTTCAAGACGGTGAGTTTAAACGTTAATCTTCCACCCTAATATAAAGGATTCTTCCACCTATGAGCAGAAATACAGTGCGCAATATTTCATTGTTGCTTCCTGAACTTCACAGAAAATCAAGATAATTTATTATTACTAATAATCCTTGGAAATCCAGCGCAACTACAGAATTTTTATTCGTGATATTCTAAATTAAAGGCTTAGTGATGGTTTTAAATTTTGTGTCGCTACCATAAAAATGTAGTAAAATTTGATAAACCTTGCTTTCATAAATATGCAAAAGGGAAAAAACTGCCTATAAATCTATAATGCCTTGCACATCAGAAATAATTATTCTTCATTCAATGTTCGTACACATATTAATGAATAAAGCTTTCATATATTTATGTGTTCTAATACCGGTTTGAATATATCATTTAGGTTTATTAGGCTTTTAACGTAATTGAGAGAGGCCTTGGAATGTATACATGTGGCTGCAAGAGCGGAAATATACCTTTCGAACTCTAAGAACTCTATAAGAGCTGTTTCTAACTTTTCATTCTTTATTGTTTCAGCATAACACAAAACAACGCTCAATATAATGCACTAAATATAACACAGGATAATAGAATCTACATCTCTGTTTGTAAAATAAGTCTTTAATCGATTGCCTTGAAGTGACTTTCTCGATAATGAGAATTGTTACAGATTTATTTTTGCTTTTGACGAAACCCTAATAGGCTTCTTCCTCTTTCAGCTCCATTGTAAGAAACAAAATTATATCAGACAGGTTTCATGGCAAACATGTAAGGAAATGCCAGGCACAAATGATCCACAATAACAAACTACATATTATTGATCCATTATTCTTATTAGGTGTGTGTTGGCGAGGATTACGGTTATCGAATCATTAATAATAGCAAGATGGATTCGTTGACAAAAAATATTTCTTTTATTGCAAATAAAAAGCTCATTTATATTATTCAGAAAACCGGTACGAGGATGAAGACTAGTTTAGAATTATGGCTAAGGCTAAATTTTGAATTGTGTAAAACCTTTTATCTTTTTAAAGGTAATAATGAAGTATGAAAATGTACTGTGATATAAGATAAAGTATTTTGTTACTGTAAAGTTATAATATCTAATGATATATTTATACATTGTATTGATATACAGAGCGATTCAAAAGCTTTTTATATATTTAAAACTATTGGGGAATATTAATTAGACAGTCGCAAGGAGCATAATGGAGATCAGGTCGGGCTTGAGATTGGACTGTCGTATCAGATCGACCGTAGGAAAATTCCTGGTTTTAATAATCTAACACAAATTTACTCACTGCGAAGATGTTCCTTCTTTATAATGTTTTTTCAAATAACATCTTAACTGCATCCAAATAAAGTTCTGTCGCGGTTTTTGGTTATCGAAAGCATGGACATTTCAGTGATCTTTCCCGAAAGGCCATAAAATAGAGCAGTTTGTAAAATTTGTAAATGTTTAAAAGCGTATTGTTAGCTGATGAAAAGTAAAAACTTCTCTAAAAGTACTGTGAAATCAAAATTAGACAGTAACGAAACATTATAACAGAAATATCAAAAGTAGCTTAAATATATTTTTTAATTAGAAGTTGATCATGATGGACAGTTTAAATGTAAAATTAGGTTCCAAACATTTGTTTAAAGAAAACTACTTCAGAAAACACTTACTTACTGTAGAAGCTTAACATATTTGCTGCTCTAATTATTCGTGAGATGGCAAGGAAATTTGTATGAACATGTTAAAATTTAATTGCCATATAAATCTGATGTATAAAATAAACAAATTAACGCTGATGTAAATGAAAATTTTGAAGTTACAGGTTTATATTCTCCAGTAATTTTCTCCTTTTTCTTAAGTTCTTCATTTATTCTTCTTCTATTTCTTTTAAATCTTCTGTTCTTTTTTCTTATTCTTCTATTTCTTCTTAATCTTCTATTCTTCTTTCTTATTCTTCTATTTCTTCTTAATCTTCTATTCTTCTATCTTATTCTTCTATTTCTTAATATCTTGATACACCATATTTTAAAGCTGCAACTGGCAATTTTTTTTTTCTGTCTGAAAACTTGTGTCTGTCGAAATCAATAAAGATTTTATTGAAAATCTATGCCGATTATTTCCTTGTCTTCAGTGAAATTTTACACTAGCGTATTTTTCTTCGAATCTGAACTATACTCTTTAAGGAAAAGAAATTTATTGCATGTTATTTTTAATTTATCATGCTCAAAATATATATTTCAATCCATTATCACGAGAATATTGTGGAAAGTATTAAAAATATTGCAGGCCTATTTATCTTAATTTTTTTATTCACGTTAAAATTTTATGGCTTTTTTGGTTATATTATAAAGCTATTTTTTATCATTTTGACACTTACTTTTGTATAGATTCTCGTTTCTGTCTTTAACACTAGGCTGCTCAAATAATTTCTTATGAAACACCTACTAAGTATTATAATAAAAAAGTACCAATTTTTTACTCGATTTATTCTTATTTTATTGTTTAAAACCTTAATAAATGAAGAAAATATTAGTTTTATGTTATGCTAAATTTCTTAAATGTTTTAAAAATTTGAAAATTAGGTTTGTAAGAATAAATGTTTCTGTTAACTTGAGAAATTACCTCAAACCATAAAATTTAAAACTGCATAATGTGTTAATCAGGTTTTAAATATGCTCTTTATTTCACAATTTAAAAGCATAAATTTTCAGTTCTTTTAAACGAGCTTTGAATTGTGAAAAATAATTTAACTAAATTTTACAGAACAATTAATTTTAGATTTTGTTTAAAATATATGAATTTCATTTCCTCAGATTCCTGATAAATTAATGCTTTAAAACATATTGCATTTAGAGCACAATAATGAATACCATATGAATAAGTACAGTTAAGAATAGAAAGGTAATCATTAAAACTTCAAGCAATAATTCATCCTGCAATTTGAGTTTTTTCCATTGATTTTATCAATAAAGTATATTAAAAATAATTGGGGTATAAAAAACTGTATAAGGAACCATGCCCCCTTTAAATTTTTATATTTTATTATTAAAATTTGATACCATTTTTTTAAAATTCAAATCACTTTCCCTTTAGGTATTATAATATTCAGAATCCTCTTTTAATTTCCCGCGTATTCATTTTCTGTTAAAAGTATGCAATCGCTCAAGTTATTTTTGGAAATATAAACCATTTCTGAAATTATGAGTAAATGCAAAGGATAAATATGTAATGTTTTTTAAACATGATTATTTTATAGTTTTCATAAAGAAGCCCACATTTTATTTTTTCAAATTTTACAAAAATGCCTTTTACATGTTCCAGAGCATTTTAAACTGAAATGCATGTAATATGTAAATTATACACATGACCATTCTCCAATGCAACACCTGTTGAAATAATTTCTTTTATTTTTTTTTATTTTTAGGTGCCATTACTTGCCTTGACTGTGTTAGTCGCCATCGTTCATGCAGATGTTGGCTACGGCAGAGGCGGTTATGGCGGTGGTGGTAGGTATGGAGGAGGTGGATTAGGTGTTGGTGGAGTCCGTGGTGGTGGAATAGGCGGTGGTAAACTTGGTGGAGGTGGACTTGGTGGAGGTGGACTTGGTGGAGGAGGACTTGGCGGTGGATATGGTGGTGGATACAACCGCGGTGGTGGAATTGGCGGCGGACTCGGAGGCGGAAAAGGACTAGGTGGCGGATACGGTGGCGGATACGGCGGTGGAATAGGAGGTGGAAGAGGAATAGGTGGTGGATATAATCGTGGCGGATATGGCAAAGTAGTTTAATTTGAAATTCAATATAAACTGCTTAGGTGTTTTGTTTTTCTTTAAAGCTTATCTTCAAACTGTTATAACAGAAAGTCCCAATGCTGTTCATTCCACGTTATTTATATTGTGCATATTATTTAAGTATTGCATTAACTGGAGTGATACTTTACGATACTCTAAGTTGCAAATTTGACTGTATTTGTTTAAATCTGCTCATGTTTCTTTTGTCTGACATTATGATACCACATTTCAAAGAAATAATATTATGGACTGCTTGTAACTGAAGTTATGAAACACGATTTCTGAATAAATTACTTTATTTAATGATAACCGTGTATTTATCTTTATACTTAATTACAGTCGTGTTCTAATTATAACTTTTATGTAATGCAATAAAAATATATGAAATAACCCAAGAAATTTGGGATTTGCATTAAATTATATTAAGATTATTTTTTAACTAATTTCTAATATTTTTTCTATTTTTCATAACACTGAAAACTTTAGCGTTTTGTTAATACAATATATAATATTGTGATATTTTCATACCATTAATAAGTAATACATAAAGATAATGAAAACATCTTTATCAGATTAATCATACTTTTAAAAATAAATTTTTTTTTACAAAATTTCAATAAGGCAGAATATTGAAACGAATGAGGATTAAGAATATATTTTTCTTAATGGGTTATTTCCAGAACAAATGGTAGTTTTTAACATTTCTTTCACTATCTGATATAGGGAATACTTGTAAATAGTTAATGGTATATTTTAAGTATCTTCATATATAATTTGTATGTAGACTTCATTTCCTTAAAATCCCATTTAAAATAAACTGGAAATGAAACAAAATCTGGCATTTTATTTTTAAATGGAATTCATCGTCTGAAAAACTGTGTTTTCGATACTTTTTGTGTTTTAAATCTGAGTTATCAGCTGTCACTATTTGCCTCTTTATAATATATAGGAATATATATCGGATTACAGCTGAAAGCCTTTCCTAGTTGTTCTAAGCATTTCAATAACTTTCTGAATGTATGTAATCTTACATAAAAACCCATAAGATATACGGGAAGAGAATAAAAGACCCATAAAATATTTGGGAAGAGAATAATTAAAGGGGGCTAGGGAACGCTGTCCTTCTTGAAACCCAGATTATCTGAATTTGAAATTACATATGCAAATCATAGAGAATTTATTTTGAGGGCTCAAGAAAAAATGTACCATGATCACATCAGCAACCAAGCTGTTTAGAAAAAAATATCTCCATGTAGCTAATAGATGACATATCTGTATATCTAAGCACTATTGCGCTTGAGAACGCAGGAATACCGTCTACATACAAAAAAAAAATGCACTGAAACAATCATGATATATTCGCATGATGTAGAGTGAACCTCATTTTCATTGAAGGGTCTAAACCAGAGATAGCAAGATCAAACAAAAAACAAGGCTAATAGGCAAAATGGCTTTTTATAGCAGTCAGTGCACAACAAGATTTCAAAAATAAGGCAGGTTTTGAATCTGTTTCAGTTGCTTAATTTCCTGTAGCAGCGCTGTTTTCTAATCCTGGAGCGTTACAGAAGGGGTGAAACGAATCGCAGCTGCTTTCCCAAGAGTGTGAGTAAGACGTGTTCTATAAACTTTAGATCTAAAAATCTAGTTGACCAATTAATCAGTTAATATCTCACTTTCCAGAAAGTTATCCAAGAGATCAGCACTGTATGAAGAAATGTTTTCGTTTCTGAAAATGAATTTAAAAATACCCTAAAAAATGAACTTAGGATGATCTCACCAGTTTGCAAGAAGACTCGAGTCTTGTTTATTTCTGCTTGCATTTTAAAAGCTGCAGAAAATGCCATCTTTAGACCAAGCACTAGTAGGGCGCGTGTCTTTCACAGATGAGTCCCTATTCAGTCTAACTACTGATTCGCAACATACTCTCAACTGGAGAGAGCCTGAGACCTGTTACCTTTCCATCAGTGTCCAACTGGAGAGAGCCTGAGACCTGTTACCTTTCCACCAGTGTTATCAATAGGGAGAAATATAGTAGCAGAAGTTCGATGGTCTATACAGGCACCATGTTGGAAGGGAGCGCAGACCTTTAGTCTTTCAATAGAGGCCCTGAAATTGCTGCGAGATTGCAGTAGAGATATTTGAAACCTATTCTGGCCTTTTTAGACCTGCAGCTAGTTTTCTTTTCAGTTTTATAGATTATGGATTTTATTTCAGTTTTATCATCGGGCTAATTTTGTGATAATTTTCTCGGAAAAGGATGATATTAACTGGATACATTCACTAGCCAAGTCTCAAAACCTAAGGTCGGTATAACATATCTGAGACTCATGGGCACTGCAGCTGGCCTTTCCTGTATCAGAACATACAGGATGTGAAAACAGCGTTGCTGCACATGTGGGACCAACTTCCACAGGCAGTCATTCAATCGCTTCATTTGTAGTGTGAAATTATATTGTGAAAGCTGTATGGCAGTTAGAATAAGATAATACCTATCCTGTTAGAGCCTTCAGTGCTCGATCTTGAGACCTCTGTCTGAAATCTTCTTGAGTTTATGCTCGATCACAGACGTGTCTCTTGAACTATTGCACGGTTTATTTGTTTTGTGTTATATCATGCTACATACACTGCTCAAAAAAAAAAAAAAAAAAAAAAAAAAAAAAAAAAAAAGGACAGTTCTATATCTCCCGTTCACAAATTCAAATTGCGATTGGGCCGATTCACAAAATTCAAATTGCGTTCTTCATGTCTCGAAAGCGCGACTTAGGATATATATTACATTTATATATAGCACTATTCTAACATAGGTATGTTGACACAAAATCGGACTTTTTCTGAAATAACATACCAATTTGTTTACATAGTTCGATTCTACAACTCAAATTACGCCTAAATATAAAATTTTGTAAAATCTGGAGCGGAATTTACGGAGAAATTCACAAATTTATGTTGGCACTTTTTTCAGTTTGCGCCAAGAATAGTTCACTTGGCAAACTTCTTAATATATGGCAACCTAGTTTCCTTTTCCGTGAGAGGAAAAAAGTCACAATCGTTCATTTTTTCTAAATAATATTCTTTATATTATATTTTTAATTATAACTGTTATTATTTTAAGTAAATTTCTCTTTTTCGAATTTCATTTTAATTGTTTAAGTTGCATGTTTTTTTTTTCGAATAACTGTTTTAAAAATTTCTATTTACCTATTCAAACTGCGTAAATAAAGGTGCAGCGGTTTTTTTTTCAAATTGTTTTCTTTATATATATTTTTGTCATAGTTATTATTTTAGGTAATTTTAAAATTTTTATACTTTTATTTTAATTGTTTGTGTTGCATAGTCTCTTCAGATAATTGTTTTAAAATTTTCTATTTATTCCTTCGAACTGAGCATTTTAAATATATTTATTAATATAAATTTTTCAGAATTTGATTTAAATTATTTGATATTCGTTTCTTTCGGAAGAATACTTTGGAACCCAGACTACGATGCGTTTGAAAACTGCATATATTAAAAGAGAAAATACAGTAAGGCACAGTTAACACGCCTTTCAAAGTTCCGTTCAGAAAATATATATATATATAAATAAGAGATATGTATAACCGAAATTTTAACTTAGGATGACTTGCATACACTGCTTTAATCAGTTTTATCATTGTACCCATTGCTTTACACAATTTTATCCTACATTTGGTTTCTTAAAATGTTATTCATATTTTAGTCAAATATTTTATTTTTGAAATCGCAAGAATCAAATATCATAAGATTAAAAGGTTTTAAATTTAAAAAAAATACAAATACTAAATTTTACGCAAAAATGTATTTTTTCTTCTCTTTTTCTTCAGGCATTCTACTTTATTCTTGCGCTTTTTCTTTAGGCATTCTGCAAGTATATTAAAAAGCATTCAACTTTTCGAAATATCTTGGTATTTCTGACAATCATTTTAAATAAAGTAATCGCCTTCTGTTTCATAAAGGCCCACAAACGGCCGAGCGGTAAAGTCGCTGAACACTGGTCATTTTAAAAAAAGTTATCGCCTTCCATTTCATAAAGGCCCACAAACGGCCGAGCGGTCGAGCCTAGTCGCTGAACACCATTACAGGGTTCGAATGCCTGCAAACGGGCTGGTTGCATAGGCGGTTTCGTGGATTTTCTCATGTGTACCGTGTATACCAACTAGTTTACCTTAGAAAATTCTTCACGAAGGCATCCTTCCTTTTAGGCAGATAGCCCTGCTTTGCAGTAACTTAATAATCCAATTCAATCCATTTCATCAGTATTTAGTCAGAGATTTCACCAGTATTTGGTCTTTAGAGGCTAAACATTTTGAAGGTATGAGATGAAACGAAAGACTGGTTTCATCAAGAGGTTTTGGTTTATTTAATTATGACCAAACAAACTAGGGCTATCTGGCTAAGGGGAGGATGCCTTCGCGGAGGACTTTCTAAGGGAAACTGGCTCGCATACATGGTACACATGGGGAAAACCACGAAAACGCCCATGCAGCCAGCCCGATCGCAGGATTTCAACCTCGGACCGAACTACCAGTGTTCAGCGACTTTACCGTTCGTCCGCTGTTTCATCAGGACGAAAAAACACATCTTTAGGTGATATCCACATACATCACTAGATAAACTCCTGAATCTTCAAATAATTCGACTGATAATATCATGGGATTCTCCATTTATGATACGATATGATGTTCTATAACGTAATTTAAATTTATACAACCATATAGTCTAAAACCAGTCGCTCTTCACTGCAATGATATCGTTTTTGTCATTTCTGTTAACACAAGCTCAATTGATGGTATTGGTATTTGCTGGTGTACACGTCCAAGTGTTTTCTCTTTGAACACCTAAATTCTTTGAAGTATCCTGAAAGTATATTCAAAAGCGTCCAACTTTTTGAAACATCTTGGTATGTCTGACAGCCAAATTTCCCTGCAAATTTTTGCTTACTTTTCTCCCTAATTTTCTGCTTTCCTTCTACAGTTATTTTCAGAGCTCACACAAGAAAATAAGGATTTTTCGATTGCTAGACTTCGATAAATTTTGCATTCTTGTCAATTTTTTAAAATATCAATTACATGAATTGCGTTTCAGCTGAAGACAGCTTTTCATTTTTTAGTCATTTTAACTATAAATAAAGTTTAAAGCGAAGTACAAAGGATAAATATTTTAATTAAAATATTTTTGCTAAATGACAAAGAAATAAAACAGTCCAGCAGGGTTTATTCTGTACCACCGAGTGACATGATTCTTATATCGGCTGAAACAATCTAAATCATAATAAAGATCATGTTTTTTTATACAATCTCTAACGCGAGAGAAAAATTAGCTTCTTAAAACATTCTTTCTACGAGGATTAATATAAAAGATTATATTTATATATATATTTTTAAAGCTGGGATTTGAACCAAACTGTCAGACTTTTAAAGTTTAATTTACATAGTCGTTATAATTAAATTTCCAATTTGAAATGGTCATAAAAGGAAACCTACCTGACCAAATGTTATCAAACTTGGGAATCGTGTAAAGGAGGTTATGGGAATTTATTTTTCGCGAGAAAAAAAAAAAAAAAAGAGTTAAAAACTCACCACCAGGAAAAAAATAGCGCTGTATACAATATTGTTAAATGAAATAAGACTTGAAAACATGTGTTTAAAATGTGTTTAATAGTTTTCGAAACGTGTTACAAAGTATGTTCAATGTAGCGTCCAGCATTTTGCGAAAGGAAGTTAAATCCTGTTACTGCATTCTCAACAGCAGCTCTTAGCATATCAGGAGGAATGTTACGGACATATCAGTGTATCACATTTTTCATTTCTGCCAAATTGTTTAGATTATCACCATAAACAGTGCTTTTGAGATAACCCCATAGCCAAAAGTCACAGAGATTGAGATCTGGTGGGAAGAGGGGATTGTCGGCCTATAAAGACGTTCATTTGTGAAATGTTGCCTAAGTAACTGTGCGACACACGTGAGGTGGGGCCCAGCCCTGCATAAAAATAGTAGTATCTAAAATGCCACGTTAATGCAGTTCATGTATCACGAAACATTTTATTATTGACTCTAAGTGAGCTGCAATCACAGTGGTCCAGCTGTCGACTGCTCTTCAGAGAAAAATGGTTCAGTTATAAAACTAAATGTCATTCAACACTAAACGGTGTAGAATGACTGCTATGCAATCGAATGCAATAGGAGAATGCAATGGAACTAGATAGATAACATGAGGTATCTCTTTGGCCCAAATCGATTAAAAGCGTTCTGAATCAGTATCTTCATGTTTTAGGGCCGAATTCAGGCTTCAAAAATTACAAATTAGCGATCTGTAAGAAAACGATTTCCAGATTGTACGCACTTGTGCGAGTGATTTGCGATCTCACATTTTCTAATCGCTAATTCGTGGTTTTCACGGACGAATTTCTCACTTACACGGATGGCGCACTCGACTTTTATCGCATTTAACGCCTTTAAATTGTAATTTGCTTACTTTAAAATTTCTTAAGGGTATACAACATAATAAACCCGTGTAACAAAAGGTTAAGTTAGATTCCGACCCATATTTCGTTTAACAATGTTGCATATAGCGCCATTTTCCCGCTGGTGATGAGATTTCGAACTTCCTTTTTTTCGCGCAAAATAAATTCCCATGACCTCTTTTACACGATTACCAAGTTTGATAACATTTGATCCAGTAGTTTTCCTTTTGTGACCTTTTCAATGTGGAACTTTAAATATGACCACTCTGTATATTATTAAATTTTAATTTGAAGCTATGCGTTATATGTATACCGTGCGTAAATTTTTCGCTTTTATGGAAAAATAAAGAATCGAAGCAAATATACATAACATAATAGACCAGAACTGAAAAAAATTTCCCCTCTCTCCGAAAATAAAATATTGAAACTTCGACCTTGAATTTATTGGGTTATCGAAATATTTAATTTGACTTATCTTCTAAGTCCTAGTTCCGACAACAATTCCGTCAAACATTCCGAATTACTTAACCTGAAGTAAAAGGTTTAGTATATATTCACTGTATATTAATAAAGTAATCAGAGTGTAATGAAAATATATTATATAATTTACGCTGATGAAACACTTTGTCTGACTGCACAACATGTAATGGAAGAGAAGGCTTGTACAGGTCTGTTTTTGAAATGCCTCTAAAAGTAAATGTCATACTCCTTTTGTCTCTTTAATGTCAAAAAAACTTTCCTTTGAGAGGCAACTTTAGTTTTGGGGAAAGAAAAAATCACAAGAAGACAAATTTGAAGATCATGCAGGACGATTGAGTACACATACATATTTTCGGAACACAAGCGGTTTGGAATACGTTTTGTGACTGAAAACGTAAGATTAAAAATCATCTGCTTAATTCACAGCCATTTACAAGTCAACTACTCGGGCAACTGCAGAATCGTTTTGATCCTGAGCTTATAGGGCAAACTAATATTCACTGGATTTAAACACTTCTTTAATATCCCGAGAACGTTCCTTCTTTAGCTCATATTCCAAGAACATTAAGTGAATAAAATTATTGCAAAAGAAATTGAATATTCATTTGCACTACGGATTGGTAGTTTACTAACGAGTTAACAAAACTTAAATTCTGCTTTTTGTACCACAATATAATACAATACAACAACAATATTTTAAATATTTACAAATAAAATATTAAATTAGAGATTTAATTAGAGCCTCACCAGTTGCCTAGCATTTGAAGATTGTTAAATACTACTTGTTTCTTGCGAAGTCTAACCCAGGCTTTGCATGATTGGTTTTCGTAGTTTTCTAGGTTCTCTTTACAAAGGTTCTCTGTGAAAGCATCTTAATCAAATAGCTCCCGTGTTCTTTCTATGTTCAAATAACCAACTAACCTAGTTTAAGCGCTATTTCAAAGTGAAGTTACCAGCAAAACCCGAATACTCATTAAAAGTCATGTAGCTTGCCAATCGGGAGTAACATGAAAGATACGGCGCCAATAATTGAATTGCTGTTACGGTACGCTGTTTCTAAACTTAGATGGTCATTCCTTAATTAAATAGCCCACCAGCGGCCGAGCGGTAAAGACGCTGATAACTGGTAGCTCGGTCTGAGTTTCGAATCCCGCGAACGGGCTGGCTGCATAGGCGTTTTCGTGATTTTGCCCATGTGTAACATGTATACGAGCCAGTTTCCCTTAGAAAGTCCTCCACGAAAGCCTCCCTCCCTTTAGGCAGATAGCCTTCGTGTGCTTTGCCATAATTAAATAATCCAATCCAATTCTTAATTAAATATAATTGATTTGTAACTTCTACTAGAGTTGACGGTAAGAATTGAAGTGTAAATAAATAATATCGTGTGCAGTCTTGATTAATATAAAATTTAAAATATTTGCATAGAAAAATATTTGCATTCAGACAGAAAGTTTTTTGAAATATTTGCAATTACTTTATAACCGTAATTACTTAATAACCGTAATAATTATTTATTATATTACTGATGATTAGAATTCAATTCTTGACAGTTACATTCTAAATTAGAATTTTAAGGATATAATGAAAATACGCTACGCACAAAAATACATTTTAGGATAAAAATGAGTTGATTTTTTATGTTTTAAAACTTCTTGAATTCATTTAATAAACATCGTATCCTCGTTGCTAATTGAATCGAGAATGTTGGGTGTCGTTTATATAATTATTCTTACTTGTCCACAGAAGATGCTGACTTATCCAGCCATTACATAGCTGCAGATCATTTCTACATAACCATTGAACTTCCATAGATTCAGTGTCTAGAGGGTTGTATGTTTATATCATAATTTGACTTTTATAAAAATGCTTATTCTAAACCTTATGTTTCTATAAAAATATACTGTGCTTTAAAAATATGGATGATAACATCAGCTGCTGTTTCAGCCACTTCATAAACAACAGTTTGTTTAAGAAAAATTATGCAGTTAATGTCATAATATATTTTCATTAAATTCAAATAAACATCAAACGAAAATTCTCAGTTATAGACAATTCGATTTAAATGAAGTTAAAGTAAAGTAGCAGACGATAAAACGCCGAAGGTAAAAATTTACTCTTACAAAAATTTACTCTTATTTTTTTAAAAAAAGGAAGAAAAAGAGAAATTTATAAAAATAGTTAAAAATTTGAATAATATCATCTATAATTTAAAAAATATAGCTTTTCATATAGTATTAATAAATATTTATTACGGATCGTTGAAGGAAAAAATTTCATATAATTAATTCTCCGTAAAATTTTACTTGAAATTTAAGGTTAAAAATAGCTGTGGCAATTCAATGTAACAAAATTCCATAAACCACATTTGGCGTTATTATCGCTCAAAAAAAAAAAAAAAAAAAAAAGATGCCAAATTTCAAAACGCGAAAATATGTAAATTTGTGTATATCTTAGAAAATTTTGAATAAAAATGTCTAATTTTTTGCAGATATGCTTAAAACTACACCTACTTTAAAATGATGGTAAAAATTTTATATTCAAATTTTTTTTTCGAAAAATTTATAAAAATTATTTAAAAATAGAAATTTTAAAAATAAAACACAAAAAATGGGTAAATGTTAGTTGGAATGAACCTAAATTTCGAAATGGGAAAGGAAAAATAATAAAAGTTTAATAAAAAAAGAGATATTAATAAATATTTACCAAATTCAATTAACATTGAGGAGCTAAAATCTTGAGAGCTAATATTTTAAAAACTACTCGTACGATTTTTACAAAACTTGGTATTCTGGCATAATTTGAGTCGTAGAATCGAAATATGGAAAAATATTGATATGTTTTTTCAAAAAAAGTCCGATTTTGTGTCGAAATACCTATGTTAGAATAGTGATATATATAAATCTAATATATATCCTAAGTTGCGCTTTCGAAGCATGAAAAACGCAGTTTGAAGTTTGTCAATCGGACCAGTATAACGGAAGATATAGCACTGTCCCATTTTTTTTTTAGCAGTGTACATATCAGATTTTATTAAAATCTGTTCTTAAGCTTTGGAGATAATAGAAGAAATGCTGAAATTCCCTTAATTTTGGACGCCAATTTGTATGAAAGTATCACTTCCGCGATGAAGTGGCT
The DNA here is from genome assembly GCF_044657685.1 of Stegodyphus dumicola. Taxonomy (NCBI): domain Eukaryota; kingdom Metazoa; phylum Arthropoda; class Arachnida; order Araneae; family Eresidae; genus Stegodyphus; species Stegodyphus dumicola. The sequence goes on along the minus strand of NC_140771.1, from coordinate 125,777,329 downwards.
TGTTGCATTAACGGGTGCTTTAGTATTTGCAGTGCTGATGCTGATACCAGAAGCAGGATGAGTTTTGGTGATACATCATGCATCGATATCGTGCCAAATACGTTTTCAGCAAGATTTAGCAATTGGTGCTTGTAATATATTTGAAAACTGGCAGCGAGGATATACTTAAAAATCAAAGAGAAATGGAAATTGCCATAATATTTTACTACAATATGAAATATTCATACTACGTAATGTTTTGTATTGTTTTAGTAAGTCATAATGTTCCCGTTCTCAAATTACGTCATATTTCAGTGCGGAGTAACGAGATTCTTGTAAAATGTAATATGCAGTGGAAACCTAAGAGAAAATATAAGCACTTAGTGTTCATATATCTCTCAAGTAACTATTTTTCATAAAGCTGTAAATATCTTCTATTTCTCACGTGTCCTGGAATCTGCTCCTCAATATACCGTTTATCTCAGTAATATGCAATAAAAGAATAAAGAGAACCGGATCATATTAATGACTGGATCACCTTAATTAGATAGAATTATATAATGATATTATAATAAAAATTTGCATTCTGTATTTAAATTAGCATTATTGAGAATACATACTTTTATTTAATTAGTATTCCGTAAAAATATGTTATTGGAAAGAGATTCCAATATTTGTGGGAATGAACTAATATTAATAAAATCATGAAACAAATCAGTATGAGGAATTTATGAGAAAATTTGATTTATACTAATTTGTGAAACATAGAAACATACACACGGGCAATAGGTTTACGAAGAAGTCTTATGAACGATTTCCAGTTCTAACGGAACAAAGAAATTACTCTTGAAATTTTTTTTCAAAAAGTGCTGAAGAATTTAAAACGGATATGACTCAGAAATTACCACTTTTTAAAGAATTCCGCTGATACTTATTTTAACCTGAAGATTAGAACTTAAAAATCTTCTATATGATTTCATATTATACTAGTTCTCTTTAAGTAGCTGAAATAGTATTTTAACACATAACTCCAGATCTTAAGTTGCCTAAAAGTATTAACTTTTTGTCAAACACTTAGATAAATTATTTGCATACTGATAAAATGCTGAGACTTTATTACTAGTTCAATTGAAACAAACATTTTCGAAGTTCAACATGATGTGAGAATTTTCTCAATTTTCACACAAGTGTACTGTCGTCCAAGGGGAAATTGATGCTAACAATCAGTGCATAGAAGCAAGATTTGTTTCATTGTCATAATCTAATTTACTTAAATTTATTGCTGTGTCGAACGCAGAAAGATGGAGCAAAGTGAGATAATAATTTTCTAGTTTAGAGATAATATTTTTTTATTTCGTATGTTTTCTCTAGTACATTTAAAATTATGTCGTACGTATTATTTATTGTGTCAAATTTTATTAGCCGCATAGTAGTGATAAAATAAGCCTATAACCCTTTGCGTTGCACTATACTTTAAAGTCGGAATTTTAACAAAAAATTTGTATGCCGTCTATCTAGGCCTAAAGTAGTATACAGGTAAAATTTTGTAAAAATTGCACTTACCGTTTTAACTCTCTGGGTGTTCCATGAGGTGGAGCACTATGCCGCGAGAGCTCTTAAAAGTGCGACTAAGCGAGCATTGCAGTGAAGCACGGAAATGAGTATTTTGTATAGTAACGAAAAAACACTGTATTATGGGTGTATACATGGCTTTCTAGATATACACAACATTCTTGTATATATGTGGATAAATGAGATAAATATATGTATATACACAAATCCTATATACAAAAATATTTAGAAATAGTTCGATTTCTTAGCTTCGTGAAATTGTTCAAAGCAAAACACACGTTTTGATAAAAGCACAAACCAACTTTGCAGGTTTTGAACACAAAGCTCATTTTATGCGGCTTCTGTTCTGTGCAACAATATGTTTAGAATTTCATGTAAAAACTTGAGCTTGCGTAGAGAGGCCTGGGTGATATGGATCATCAACTTTCTCATCAAATAAATGGTTGGTTTGGTTTATTTAATTATGGCAAAGCACACTAGGGATATCTGCCTAAGTGGAAGGATGCCTTCGTGGAGGGCTTTCTAAGGGAAACTGACTCGTATATACGTTAAACATAGGGAAACCCACGTAAACGCCCATGCAGCCAGCCCGTTCGCGGGATTCGAACCTCGGACCGAACTACCAGTGTTCAGCGAATTTACCGTTCGGCCGCTGGTGGGCTTTCAAAATAAATTAGTTTCATCCGACATATTATCATTGGATTATAGAGGTGGTTCAGGAGCGTATATCTCAGTATCGCTGTTATCTTCATGCTCTGATTCAGAATCGGAGGATAATTCATGAAGCACTTTTAGCGCTTCGGAAAGAGTGAGACCTCTCCGCGCCATTCATGGAAAATTAATAATAAAAAATGAACTGCAATTAATATTAACGATAAAGAAATTTAAGCTATATGATATACATACTGAAAAAAATATCTACACAATTATTGAAAATAAACGGGAATGAGACTAAAAAGCGACAGTAAAAAATTTGTGCAGCTCCTAAGGTGACTCGAACTACTGATAAAATTCCTAGGAATTTCATAGCACAAACCGCACCTCACCCCTCAAGACTGCTTTGTTCGACTTTATTCCCCCAAAACAACGGAAATAGAGAATGAAAAATATAAAAAAATATATAACAAATAATATAAAGTACAGCCATCAAAATTACACAGAATTTTTTTTTCAAACAAAATTTTGTATCGCAAAAAAATATAGAAAATAAATGGATTATAAAAACACGTCATAAAAGACAATTATGGGTCTCCTTGTGATATGCCGCCATCTACAATTTATAAAAGAAGTTCGAAGTATATTATAAAGGCATTTTTATGCGTTTGCGGTTAAATTTAACGGTTCCAGAAGCGATTCAAGTTTGGTGTTCCATGTAGTTAAACACTGAGCAACAAAGGCATAACTTTGTGAGAACCACTTGGTTATCTTCTAAGTGACAACCGTACGTGTAGGAATTAAACAGGAAAAGGGTTAAAAGTACCCTTTATTAAACTCTTTAAAAATTCACAATGCGTCAACTTGACGCTAACACACTACGCCTCACTCGGGCGGTAACTCAAATCACAAGAACTAAAATAAAAATTCGAAGATATGAACAACTAGTAGAAATCACGTTACAGAGCTAAGAAAACTCCAGTTACTTAAAACCGCGTCGAAACTAGTGGCAGCAAATCTAAAGCTGATACGCCACGTAAACCAGCAATAATTGCGTGAATATAAGCTTACGCAACAGAGTTGACGGCAATAGCCTAAACTCTCTAACGTTCCTTCTGAAACTCGGCATTTAAAATTTTTCTCCTCAAGGTAGAATTTGCATTTCTTCACGTGCGGTACCAAAATTTAAATATTCTGACATTGACTATTAGGGGAATGAAGGCTTATAGGGAAGCTTAAAATTAAACTTAACTTGTTAATTAAAATAAATATAAATCCCTACAACTTGAGAAATATTTTTAAATTTTATGATTTAATTTAACCAAGGTATATATTCATTTTTGTAAGAAATTTTTCAAGTCTATATCCCATCATAATATCTTTATGTATAGTAACAATCATTATACATCGTAAGCACCTTTCATGTGGTTTCTAAACACACGCTGTCTACAAACACCAGACTTTCTAATTTTTAAAGTAAAAAATAGCAATTTGCTTTACTTTTGTTACAGTTATTTGTTGTCGAGATGTTATAGCTAAGCAGACCATAAACAAAAAATAAAGCTAGTTGCTATGTTAGCTAGATTTTACAGCTAGTTGTTGAAGAGATATTAGTTGCTACTACAGTTAATTGCTGTAATTATGTAATTATAATTTTAGAAGTTTTTTGTAAAATCTTCTGTTTACTGCTTTAAAAGAACAAATTTAACGTAACATATAAAGTAATTTTTAAGGCTCAGAATCCTCAACATCAAAAACTAGCCTCAAGTTTGGTCTCCACTTGGTCAATAATTTAATGGTTTTATTTAGAAAGGCTTTGTGGTTAGACATTTTATTATATATTGTGATTTACATAATGTGTTGTAAAGTTAGCAAAACAGTTTGTATATTTATAGCGTTTGCCTACTTTGCGTCAGAGATCTCTATGCAGAGACTTCTCTCACAATATCATCAAAAAATCACTATTCAAAAGTATGCCTGGCCACCAAAAGAGTATTGTGTCTATTAACCATCCAGGTGAACGGCTGTGATAGTTCTCAGTGTCAAATACCTTTAGGATTAAGTCAATACATACTAGTATGATAAAGGTCCTCCCCCTCTCTAGATTCATTTAATTTTCTTTTGAACTCGAAAATATTATTGTCTGAAAGTGTTTCGTTTTGTTATTCATCAATTTAATAATTGAAACAATTCTTGATTGCTAAATATTGGAATCTCAGTTTAATATTGATAGAACATATTACTTAATGTGCAATTTTTTGCGAAATTCAAATCTAAAAAAATAATTTATCCCCTCGAAAGTAACTTACCTTTTCATTAATTGAAATTACCACTTATACTTTAATGTTTTTAAATGCGTTTATATTTTCTTAGAGATATTTATTAGCAAATTACTTTACCTAAATATCAAGAACTGAAAATTGTGTGCTGAATTTATTGCTATAATGGAAAAATATGAAGTAAAATACAATGAAATGAAATTACTTACTTGTAGCATTATTATACGTATAGAAATATCATATATTTAACCATTTTTGAATAAAGTAAGTAAAGCCTTGCAAATAATATGTGTATTTCAGGTCACGTTTAGTAATTTAATAGTTTCGAGCATCTTAGTAAGAATCATATATGTAGTGCATTAAATGATGTAGGAAATTACTCAATAAAAATAAGTATCTTTTCTGAGCTAACAATGCAATTTTATGCAGTCATTATATGCACAGTCATTTGGTGAAGTGGAAAACATGGAAAATGTGCATTTTCCTCACCGAAATGAATGTGCATTCCGAAACTTCCGATTGCTAGCGGACGTGCGTTTCAATTAAACCACCACGACATGCTGTAAGGAGAGGGAAAATACCTTACATTCTTCCCCATATAAAGAATGACTGGGCAGGTGGAGACCCAATAGCCAAATCCTAGTTGTGGCAAATTATAGTCCAACACATTTTAGTTCAAGCACCACTGTCATTAAGCATTTCCAAAGCAGGAGACATAAAGCAATAACCCTTCCCAGCATTCGAACTTCGACCTCCCGAATTCTAGTTACATAATCTTCAATTTACACCATGAAAGTATGTGAAAGAAAGATAAAAATATCTTACCTTCTCCCCCTCATTTTAAAGGAGAATAGAAAAATGCATCACCAAGTGCTGATGAGCTATTGTCCACCACATTTGTTTAGTTAGATGCCACTTGTATAATAATTAGATTGGACTCGAGCACTGAGGCTTCAGATTGCTATCCGGACGTGCTTTCAATCATGCTGTGAAAGTACGCTTTCAGGGCATGGAGAATGACCTCGCAATCATTACTAATTTGTTTACAAGAAACAATGATTTCTTTTTCGTATTTTTAATTTAATTTTCAGAATTATCAGAAGTTAGTAGTTTCATGTCTACACTATACATTCACTTCAAACAGCTCATTCTAATAACCTGTAAGTTAATATCTTAAATAATGAAAGTTTTTGTGTCGTAAATGAAACTAAATTAAATTTAAAATAGAGTTTAACAGTTTCCGTTCATAGCAAATAAAATAAAAATATAAAAATTAAAAAATTAAAAAATTCTATCTTGATTTGCTCGAATGTTTCTAAACTAGGATGGAATGATTAAGCCGAGTTATTTCTGAAGAATACTGTTTGATATTTATTAAATAACATGGCTAAGAATAGTATTTATACTAAAATTAAGTATCTGGAACTATTTACTATTTCCGAATTATTAGTAATTCAAAATACCTGTGACTTAAGTCGAAATCCTTTATTACGGGCCTTTATATTGGGAAAAAGGAGCGGCTCAAATTCAAAGGAAAATGTTAAATGAATTTTAGTGCACGTTCTAATATGTACCTTTCGTTTAAAGCTACAGCTCATTTTTAAATTATAAGTTCTAGTAAAAAGCAGTGATATGAAGGATGTTTCATAACTTAGTTCACGAACTGGTCAGTATTATAACTAATATTGAAGAAGCTAAAATAGAGAATAAAAATAATAAATAGAAGCTAAGATAAATAGCTAAAAAAGAAGCTAAAATAAAGACATTGAAATGAATCAGATAATAATGTTTAATCGTTAACACCAACATATTATTGATGCATTTACACTACATTTTTAATCGTTCTAGAAGCTATCAAGATTTCTACATATAGGGTAATCAAACTAAAATAAAAAATTAAGATTTTAAGAATGAAGTAAAGTAAAAAAAATGGACTCCATTTTGTTGAAGATGGAATTGATCCGGTCTGCTATTATTTATTTTAGGTTGTCACAAGCATCGAGATTTTAAAGTAATGAACTCATTAAGAAATAGAAAAAGAGAAGAAACTAACTCGACTAACACGAAAGTAGCAATTTTGTGACGTAAAAATTGAAATACTTAAGAGTTTTAATTAACATGCTAGATGCAAAAGACTTAGTACTTGTGGATATCGATTTCTCTGCTGTCTATACTTTATTTGTTTATAGAAAGTTTAAAAGGAGCTTTTAGGAACTTTTCTCAGAATTAATTATTTTTTTCCATTATTCTGAACCTTTCTGTTTACATTAAATAAAGTACATGGAAGTAAATTTTAAAATTTACATTTTATATTTTTTAAACACATAACCATATATGAGCAGAATTACGACAAAAGTGTGATTTCTGTGCTAAATTCCTTTGAGCATCTTGAAATTGTGTTAGAAAGGAACCTTAACAGTGTTATCCATGGTTAACCATTCTCTGGAATCTTCCTCTTTATGCATTGTACTTAAAAAGAGTATACAGAGAACGGTGCTTCAAGATATTAGTCCAAAATACAATGTTAATTCAATTTTCGGTGTAACAGAATACCGAAAAATATTTGCATCGTAAGAATGCTGCTGCAAATGAAAGCATTTTCAAAAGGAACATTTTATATGCATGAAAAATTGCTATATAAACGCATTTTTTTGTGAAACTTTAAAAACTGATACTTACTTTCACTAAAAAATTAGCCATTCATGAACTTAACATATTGTCACTAATTTTATACACATGTAAAAATTTGTAGTGAAATTATATATAAATCGTAATATTTCTTATATAATGTTATTAAGTATTTTCTTCCTCCTTTAAGCATTACCGGAGATTTACCTGAATTATTAACAAAATGACACATATATGAAGTAAAAAAAAGTAGGGAAAATTGACATAAATTTCTGTCGATAATATACTTTTTTACTCGGAAAAAAATGAAAAGTCTTAAGTATACGCAATAAATATACGTAAAAATTTCACCAAAATACGCCTAAATTCGTAAAATTTACGCAAGTTGTACGTAAAAGCTCCGAATAAAGAACTATCATTTACATGAATGTTCGTAAAGTTTTGTATAACTTACTTAAATCGTAAAGTAAAAATGTACGTAAATATCTATTATTATTTTTTGGACTAATTTTATGATATTGTTGGGTTCGTAATGGATTGAATGCACAAGTCGATAAAAAGTTAATAAAATTTATCATTATCCCAAGAAATAAAAAAAAAATGCTGAAATTTCCTCAGAGATATTCGTACAGTATCGCAATATCTCACAGCAGTTATATTTTAAACTCTTAAAATACGAATAGAACTCAATTCAAAACACAGAGAAAGCTAATCCGATCTCACCGCGAATTCGCTACGATCAATAAGAGCACTAAGGAAATAAATGAACTGAGTTGTTTTAATCCGACTTTTATAAGTTTTTTAATCAGGCACGAGAACATTCTGGTATTTTCTCAATTTTTCTGGATATGAAAAGAGTACAGTTACGAGATATCTATTTATTAAAATGTTAAATGCTCGTGCTCCTGTATTTTAATTTTTCTGGCGTAGTTATCTCTTCAAATAAGTCTCGTGCTGCATTGCAAGGGAATATAAAACAATTTTATTTACAAATTCTACTAAAAATAGCTAACTAAATACAAAAACCGTAAAAATGGTTTTTTTTCAGTTCAGTGAGTCGAGTTTGAACTGAAATTTTTGCCATTTCAGCTCTCTGTTTACTTTTTACTTTGCAATGGAATTTCTACATCACTTGACTGTTGGTAAGTATACTGTTAATTATCTCGTTTGCTTGGTGTAACGACGATACTTATGAGGGAGGAAAGTAATGCAGAATTGATGGAATTGCCTGTTCCAACAATAAAATCTATAGAACAAGGAATCCAAGCCTTAATTCTCAGCAAATTTTGCCACAAAGCCACTGAGCATGCGAAAGACCCAGCTGAAAACGGCGTGCTTCGCAAAAAATATGAACAAGTTATTGATTCCAAAATAAAAAAAAAAAAATTAGTAATACTCCACTCAGATCTTCAAAAACGAAAATCATCCGTACACTCAACAGAAATCATCAAAATAAGCAACAATGCTAATACTACCAATGAAAATGAACCATTAAATAAAGAAAAAAAAGCACTATCACTGATAGCGAAGGATGTATTTCTCCACGAAACTCAGTTAAACGCCCTCTGTCTAATAATGAACAGAGTGAACAGATTGAACCCAACAAATTCCTGATCTTAACGAAGAGCTCATAGAAGATGAAACTACTGGGGAATTTACTCCCCATAAACCCAATCCTCATGTTCCCCCAATCGTACTTGATGACTATAACGCGAATTGGGAAACACTAAAAGAAGGAATTAAAAGTAACAACATTACTAACTACAAAGCCAACATGAAAGGAGAAACCCTTACCATATGTGTGTATGAAACAGATCATTATATATTTATTACAAAATTGCTTCAAACGCGTGGAGTTTCAGTCCACAGCTTCAAATTAAACAGCAAAAAGCCTAGCAAAGTTGTTATTAAAAATACCCCAAAACATAGACCCTGAAGTTATCAAACAGGAGCTAATTAAAAAGGAAATATCCATCAACTCACTTCTATAAGAGAAGGAAACATAGCTAAATTGCCATTTTTCCAAGTGGAGTGCAGTCGTTCCTTAGAAGGTAAAATAATCTATAAGTCAAAAAACTTCGTGGTTTAGATGTATTCATCGCGACATACAAATGTAAATTGGGGCCTATTCAGTGCCATAAATGTCAAAGATATGGGCACACACGGGAACTTTGTCACTATACAGCGCAATGCATGAAGTGCGCAAAGCAATACGTGTGTGTGTGATTATGGCAAAGCCTCGAGGGCTATCTGCCTAAGGGGAGGGATGCCTTCGTGGAGAACTCTCTAAGGAAAACTGGCTCGTATACACGTTACACATGGGGAAAACCACGAAAACGCCCATGCAGCCAGCCCGTTCGCGGGATTCGAACCTCGGACCGAACTACCAGTGTTCAGCGACTTTACCGCTCGGCCGCTGGTGGGCCTCGCAAAGCATTACGAAACATACACATGTACCCAGAAAAAAAAGAGGATCAAATGTCTGTAACTTGTGCCCTCTGTGGTGGAGATCTTATCTCTACGTATAAAGGTTGTTGTAAATATCCTAAGAATATTTTAAAAGCCATAGAAGTAGCCAAAATATATTTATAAAAATTATATTTATGGAGTTCTACTACAGATAACATCTATTAGAGGCCAGAAATTTGTGATTTTTTGAATGACAAGCATAACATTAATGAAAGGAGTGAAATAGGAGTGAAATAGTTCACAGGAAGTGAAAATAAATTTATTACACAGAAATTTGACGCACATTCTTTAAAAACGGATTAACGACTTTCGAATCACTGGGATTGCATAGCTGAAATAATTTAAAACGTTTCTGAAAACTCTCATTGAATCACTTTTAATATAAACACTTTGCTTGATTAATTTTCGAAACACTGCAAATGATAGAATGTTTTTTTTTTTTTTTTTTTTTTCATTTTTGGATATTAAGTAGATTAAGAGCGATTTTCACATGGATTAAGAATAAAATAAAATTATTAACACACTTTTATAATTCTCCATAGATGAAGTTTTCACTCATACTTTCGACATCCTGTCGGACTAGATTGTACTGAAGCAGATTTAGATTAGTGATGCAGAAATATTAATTGCGCTGTTTAGACCAATAAAAGAAGAGCAAAGGTAGCAATCGAGGCAACTAAAAATATTCCTTTTTACTTCAATAGACATTTGTGGTGACAATTCACTTGACACTCTAATCATGCCTATCTCAACTATTTTACTTTTTTGATAACTTTGCGGTAAGAAGAGAATCAACAGTTTACCTAGGATGCGGTGCGAAAACAAAGTGCATAGTTATCCAATATTTAGACTTATTAAAAGAAACGTTTAAGACGAATTAGATACGTCATCATCGTTATGTAAAAGTCGTATGATATGATAATTCTAGAAATGATATATTCCAGATAAAGTTATTAAGATTTTTAGAATATAGAGGGGAAGTACTCGAATTAAAATAAGGAATGAAGAGCTATTGTTAGTTTAATTTTGATTTCCATATTTTTATCTTTATGTACCTTGGCACAAAATCAGATTTTTCTTGGAACGACATATCGATTTTTTTCCCTGTATTTTGATTCTACGCCCAAAGTTAGTGTTAATATATTTTTAAAGATGCCACTGTAAAAAATTATTAAACTAGCACATAAACATTTAGCTGGTAAAGTTAATAGCATTTGATATATAATTAATAATATTGAAATTTTAACTAAAATTCTTTGCTTCCTATTTTAATTATCTAAAATTTATTCTTAATGCAAAGAAAATTCAAATATTTTTCCTATTCTTTACATATCTTTCTAAGATCTGTTGGCAACATATATACAAAACAAATATTTTAGTCTTTTAAAAACATTAAAATTCAGTGACTTAAAATATTAAGAAAATTCTTACAGCAGCTAGATTTTAATGAAGTAGAAGCATTAACTTCTCCTTTGTTTAGTTCTTTTCGATCTGTATTAGAAACAGAAAATATGTAAAGATGAGAATTATGATAAGAAATCTGAGGCAATATTTTGTAACAAGGAAAGGCTAATAAAATATGCTAAGAAGCGCATAAATGAATGCATAACAACAAATATTTTTTATTTCTAAATATCGTCATAACATCGTTTTAAGTTCGTTTTAATTGTGAAAATTTGCGCGTTTCGTAGAACCAATGACATTTCGGAGAGCCATTGACTTTTACCATTGACAAGAGAATGTTTTGAAAAATAGACTTATAAAGAAAGCGAAATTATTAGCTAGGTCCTATCGATATTATCTTATCATTTATTTCTTGAAACTCAATGACTTTTAAAAATTACCAGCGAAGATGAAAGGAGAAGACAAAGAGCAAGTGCTCATTTTGCGTTTGACATGCTTACCAAAGAAAGGATGAAACTAGTCTTTTACACAAGAATCTAATCACATGCACTGTAAGAAAAATGTCAAAACATAATTTTGTTGATTATGACTGTAACAAAGAAACGTGGATGGGGAAAATGTTTTTGAAGATTCTTAATGCAAAGAAAATTCAAATATTTTTCCTATTCTTTACATATCTTTCTAAGATCTGTTGGCAACATATATACAAAACAAATATTTTAGTCTTTTAAAAACATTAAAATTCAGTGACTTAAAATATTAAGAAAATTCTTACAGCAGCTAGATTTTAATGAAGTAGAAGCATTAACTTCTCCTTTGTTTAGTTCTTTTCGATCTGTATTAGAAACAGAAAATATGTAAAGATGAGAATTATGATAAGAAATCTGAGGCAATATTTTGTAACAAGGAAAGGCTAATAAAATATGCTAAGAAGCGCATAAATGAATGCATAACAACAAATATTTTTTATTTCTAAATATCGTCATAACATCGTTTTAAGTTCGTTTTAATTGTGAAAATTTGCGCGTTTCGTAGAACCAATGACATTTCGGAGAGCCATTGACTTTTACCATTGACAAGAGAATGTTTTGAAAAATAGACTTATAAAGAAAGCGAAATTATTAGCTAGGTCCTATCGATATTATCTTATCATTTATTTCTTGAAACTCAATGACTTTTAAAAATTACCAGCGAAGATGAAAGGAGAAGACAAAGAGCAAGTGCTCATTTTGCGTTTGACATGCTTACCAAAGAAAGGATGAAACTAGTCTTTTACACAAGAATCTAATCACATGCACTGTAAGAAAAATGTCAAAACATAATTTTGTTGATTATGACTGTAACAAAGAAACGTGGATGGGGAAAATGTTTTTGAAGATTGGATAAGAAAATTTGTAAAGGCATATTCCAGCAAAAATATAAATTTTTAATGGCTATTGATATATTATATTCTCATATTTAACTATTCTTTTCATTCTAAATTTTTCCTTGTTTCCAGTGCAGTAGCTCTTATATCAAATCATTATTCAACATATTAAACAAATTTTCTTTGATAAAATAGTTCAAACGTTAACTGAGAATTCATGCGGTAATAATAACACCCAATTACCGTTTCTGCATATTTATACAATTTACAAATCCATCTGTTTAATCATAGAAATCACTGTTGGAAAATGATTCCCTGTTGCAAAATTCACTTGCATATCGAGATAAAAATATTAAAATAAAAAACGAAGATTCAAAATTTGAATCTAATGTGATGATTTATATCACCGTATGTAATAGCTGCTATTGATTGGGACTGCAAAAATGATGAACAAATTTTGGTTAAATTTTGCTCTTCTGACAAGTTATTCGCAAATTTTTTACGAACTGTTATCATAACAAAATAATAATCCAGTACCTGAAAACGTCAGAAAACTTCAAAATGATTAATTTAATCACTCTTTACTTTGAAAGTGATGATGGCAACGAATTGTAAAGTAATTTAAAATGGAATCCTAACTTTGAAGGCTTTTATTTTAGGAAACAGGTAAGATGTTGTTTTCTTTCGAATAATACAATCAATAGAATGCTGTAAGCCTCATTATTAGACCAAAGGGGTATAAGATCTAAAGGGCTATTAGTCTCAAAACAACATTTTGCGTCGGTTTACATTCTGCGTTGGTACACTTTTCAAACTGTTGCCACCAAATATTATCGCCATGTATTATATTTAAAGAAGCTAAATAATGAAAAATCTGCATGAATGCATGAATGTTTCTCGCATTGTGAAAATACAACGATACCTAGAGCCATCAAATTTTAAATAACGTAGTCCTCCAACCAACAAAGGCAATTGGAAGGCCGAATTTTCAATTTCGGATTTGTTTTATTATCTGTTTCAACTTTTGAAAAACTTTAAGGAATTTGTGGTTAATAAAATAAATGATTTTAAAGCGAGCAATGGGAACACTGTACGAAAAAGGTTAGGCTATTTAATCACGGCAAAGCCTCGAGGGCTATCTGCCTAAGGGGAAAAAGGCCTTCGTGGAGGACTTTCTAAGGAAAACTGGCTCGTATACACGTTACAGGTCGCACCACAGCCGTACCGTATACTAAGATTTTACCAAAAAAAAAAAAAAAAAATGCGCTTTCGAGCGTAATATAAAATCTGAAAGGCCTTCAGATTTTCTTTCTTTTTTATGATTTGCTTTCTGCGAACTATTTTGAGGCAAGTTTCAAGATATTATGAGATAAATGAGCTTTAAGGAACAAGTTGTCTACTTTAGATGTTATTCATTTTTGTTCTTATTATTCAAAAAAACTTATGAGAGGTATTCTTGTTAGAAAATATGGCTTTTCTCATATATGCGCCCTAATATCCCCAAATGTGGCGATATTTGTTCTGCGCTGGGTTTTGGCGCGATTGCGCGTTGTATGGCAATCCTGTTGACGTTGAAAAATCTTTTGCTGGAGTGGTTTAATTGCTCGCTGGTTCGTGTCGTGTGTGTTTTGAAAGGGCCCATGTTGCAATGATAGACGTGATGGCAAGATTTCAGTCGCGTGTTTTAGATTGTGTGGAAAGTAAATTTAGTATTAAAAGGTACAATGTTGCAGTTGTTAACGAGTCTTTTGTTCACGAGTGTGTTTCTGAGGATTGAAATATATTTTTGGAATTTCTGTGGGACTTTTAAAACGGTGTCCTAAATGCGGAGCTGCTATGAGAACTCGGGTGAAGAAAGGCGTATCTGATAGTTCTTGTGTGGATTTAATCAAATGGTTGCTGGTAAAGTATGTGGCTGTCAGCGGGGTTTAAGAGTTGGTTTGTAGTTTTCGTGTAGTATGTTAACTTTGGAGGAAGTTTTTATCGTAACTTTCGAAATTTTGAATCTCAGAAAGACATGTGATATAGCAAAATCGTGGCACTTTTGTTCAGAGACGTTGTGTGACTGGCGAAATTTTATTCAGGAATGTATTAAGGTAAGTGCATTTATTGGGTTTAGTTTAGTTTATTAGGTTAATTTGGTTGATTTGTGCGCAATACCTAGGTTGTGCAATTCATAGATGTTCTTTTTAAGTTTAAACAGAATGCTGTGCTCATGGTATTCTTTGAAATTTATTGCTGTTATCTTAATTTATTGAAGCGGGGTGTGCGTAGTTCGTACATTCCTTCGCTGCCTAGAATGTGCACTTCGTAGATGTTTTTTGAAGTTAAAACATATCGCTGTGTACATGGATTCTTATCAAATATTTTTGCTTAGAAACTTTACGTTTTTGCTATCTAAATCTTTTGCTTTTGTCGGATTTTTTAGCTTAACTTGTGTCTTTAAAACGTGCTTTATGCATGTGCGAAAACCGCGTTTTTTGAGACATTTTAGGCTTAAAATTCGAAATGTAGACAAAAAATTTAGGTAGTAATATGGCGGCGTGGAGTTTCTCGTCAAAAATATTTGGCGAGAAATTTGCGACCTGAGGACGCATATAAGTGTAGTTCCGAAAATATTATGTATATGGATTTAAATAAATAAAAGAAGTGCAGCTTTTGCAGAGATTAAATGGCCGCTGTTGTAAGGATTTCCCCAGAACTGTTTGTCGCTGCCTTGCTATTGGTCCTCTAAAGAATCTCAGTTCTTCTTTCCCGCCCCTACTTAGGTTGTACTTCCGTTCTGTGTTAACTTAATTCCCTTCCGTTCTGTGTTAACTTAATTTTAAGGAAGATTCAGTGATTAATCACAAAATGATTGGAAAAGTTAACGACACTAAACTCCCTTATAATATCAAACTGGAAATTTTAAAAGAAGGACAGCAAATTTATGAGTTCTGTGTTGTCAAAGAAATAGTCTACTTATTAATTAACTGTAATTAACATCTACCTCGCCTTTTGGTAAAACACAAAACTACAAATAGCAATTGGAGTAATACCACAGGATATTTAAGTGAGGTCTCAAGATGTCCATGCTCTGTCAAAGGTCCAATAAAATTCAGTACTGAAGAATATTCCGAAGGTTACTAAAACTTAATTATAAAAATATGAATATAACCTCAAATATCTAAAATCAATTAAAATTTTTATGTTTGTGTCATTATCATCTGAGATTTCTTGATATGAAGGTTAGTTTTTGATTTAGCTCAGTATAGTATACCATATATTTCTGTATAGATTACTAGTTCTTTTATTAATATACTAACTTATTTGTTTTTAAAGAACCCTCTAACCCTCATAAAGCATTCAATCAACATGGTAGCCAGCACACAAAGATTATGGTTAAGATTAACATCTTACTTTCAGTTATTGTGCTTAATAGTAAATTTACATGCGCATTTGATCTGAGCGAGTATTGTGACAAAAGCACGTTCCCGAAAGGAAAGCATGGACGCAGTTTAAAGAAACACATAGGAATAATGAGCACTCATTTTTTTTTTGTAAAGTTTGCACGTGCATCGGTAATATGCATACATATACAACTCATGTAAAAGATTTAATACGACAGATTTTTCACAATTTCAAAGAGAGAAAATGTGAAGAGTATCTGTTTTCGTAATAAAGTACATGGTGCAATGTGAAATGCGAACGCGATAATGTAGAACAAGCGCAATGAACGAAAAATCATTTTAATCGTGGACACTTACAAGCAATAATGTTTGATGAAAACGAAAATTCTTATCAATAAATGATGATCAACTGCATTACATGCAACTCACTTTTCATCTATTCCGTATCACATATTTTTTGCAGCAACATGACGAATTCTCTTCCGTTTCAAAGACAATTAGCATCGGTCAAGGTAAAGTACGTGAGATGTCGGCAATCTTCCAAAGACTAGGCCAATCACTCCTTCACTCCGTAATCATTAATGAAAGTAAACAGCAACTAATACTCGTCGTTCCGTTTGATTTATACCTTGCACGTGGTGATCATTACTTTTAACAGTTTTTGTGAACATCGCGTATTATTTCTTGCAAGTAACCTAATGAAGGACATCATATCAGAGTCAGGCACATCAAAAGGAGATACGTACCGAAAAATCAATCTCAATTTCACAGTGAAGGCATTTTATCAGTGAGCAGAGAATCTATCCGACGTATTTCTGAAAATTTGGAATTTTAAACATTTGTGTGATTGAACTCGCTTACATTTTTCACACAGAATTCCATTTCAACACGGGCATTGGACGTTGGATAAAGAGAATATAAATCAACCTGTTTGAAATTCACTCGCTCTCTTCTGTCCTGTCTTTCCCTTTGAGTGTTATCCTCGCATGTATAAATGAAGGCTGTAACACATGTCTGGTAGCTTTTTCCCCGAATATTCAGCGCCATCATTTTCCTTAGCAAATCTTTGCGCTTCTTCATTTAAATATTATTTTTCTATACCTGTGAAAGTGTTAAATATTCGTTATCAAGATTTTGTTCTTTGTATAAGCTACTAGGATAATGAAGCATTCGTAGTTATGGATTTGAAATAGATGATGAATTTCTTTACACCATAATCACGAGATCGACCAAGCAGCGCATTTTGTAAAAAAAAAAAAAAAAAAAAAAAAAAAGGGGGGGGGGCCGGACATTTTTTCATTCTTACCAAGTCTCATAGTTTCCTGCAAGAATTACTTCGAAATTTAATATGTGACTTTTGCGATGTTTCAAGATTTTCGTTTCCCTTGATGTGCTGTTCTAAAAAGAATTCACGAATACTCTTAATAATTGAGGTTGTTTAGATTTGTTGTGACCAAATATTTATCAATATTTCTGCTATAGTTTTACGGTTTTGAACAAATACGTGTTTACTGGTACGTTCTGAAAATATACGTGCTTATGTGGCGTTTTTTTTTTTTTTGGTACTATGCATGGTTAATGTTCACCAAATTTAAAGCACACCAGAATCATAGCCTAAGATTTTTTTTCCATTCGGGTTATTGGGGCAGCAGCGCAGAAAAATAATTAGAATATCTATCCTTATATATGTCATTAGCAATTTTGCTGCTGTGACTCTCAAATTTTAAGCATTTTTAATAATCTCTTCCTTTTGCCTTAACATCTGCTTAAATATTCTTTAGCAGTCGGTACAGTGACTTCGCACATTTGGTAATAGAACACTTTGCATAAGTGGTGAGTGAGCACATATGCGAAAGCAATGTGCTACTTAACCAGCTGTCAAATTACGAAGGTATTCCGTATAATGTTGGCGAATAACAATCAGGGATTATTTAGCATATATATATTGAAGAAACTCCACCTAATACAGAAAATCTGAATGATAATGGATGTGCTCTCCCAGCCCGGAAACGGATTGTGTTACGCTGCATAACTAGTAATGGCCAGTCGTATATACTTTGGATCATCCAAATTGAATTCTAAGATGTACAGGTGTTCTCTCAGCTATATCATTCCTCCAATCTCCTACCCACTTGAGCGCTTATCGGACATTTTTGGAATACATTTGAAGATCCTTCCTCTTCATACAGGAATCTAAGATGAACTGTAGGTGTATGGTGATGAACTGTAGGTGTGTACAGTACAAAAAATGGTTTCGACACTCCTTGGTTTGAGGCAATAACGTGTTCAATCAGTCATTGACTAAAAATTGAGCGGGACTTATTTTTTTCTTGTATATCTAAATGTTCTATAGTTGTTTATTTTAAAAAACTAAATTTTTTGAAAAATCATTGATCATTTATCTATGTGCAAACTTTTGCTATTTTCAAAGCATTTTTCCATGTCATGGCATTTCTTTCCTTAGGCAACGCATATCCCTGGCCATTATATAATAATATAATATTACGTATTATCTTATCTATCTATACATATAATGAAAGAAAGAGTCCGTCTGTCTGTGTGTGTTTTTCGCTGTGCGTAAGCTATTAGACCCACGGCTACGAAATTTGTTACATAGGTGCATCATTTTTCCATGTCATGGCATTTCTTTCCTTAGACAGCGCATATCCCTGGCCATTATATAATAATATAATATTACGTATTATCTTATCTATCTATACATATAATAAAAGAAAGAGTCCGTCTGTCTGTGTGTGTTTTTCGCTGCGCGTAAACTATTAGACCCCGGCTACGAAATTTGGTACATAGGTGCATCTAGACAAGAGCCAGTGCACATCGAAGCGCTTTTTTCGAAATTCGAATTAATTTTTTTTAATTTTATGTTTTATGACGAAATCGCATCATTTTGTGACATAATGGGGCTATAGGGAAGCGAAATTTTACACTACACACTCCATTTTCACATCGTCATGAAACGTAGGCATCTAGCTATTTTACGAACTTAAAATAAATTTCGTGCTTCAATAAATCGATTAAAAGCGAATTTATTTAACAAAAAGAGCTTAACACCTTTTCAACGGAATTTTTTTCTTAAAAAGTTTATTTTTAAAAAGGTACAGCTTATTTTTCCTTGATTTTTGGAAACGTTAAACTTTCATCCTTGCGACTGCTTTTACAAAAAACATTTTGAAAAAATGATAATATTTTGTATTTTTTTAAAAAAATTTTGAATGAAGCTTCCGAGTATCTCACATCTCACATCTCTAAAACTATGATTTTGGCAACAATTTTCCTTTCTTATTGTTGTTGATAGATTTTTGATGAAATCGCATCATTTTAAATAGTTTCATTCTTTTAGAAATATGGGTTTCGCAACAATTTTTCATCGTATTTCTTATGTCACTATTTTTAAGAGATTGGAATATTTCATTGTCATTTTTTTTATATATATAATACTCTGCAAAGTAATATTCTGTGCAGTTTTTAAATTTCATGTTTGGTGTTTGTTCCCTTTAGGCATTTTTCCGATATATTTAAAAGCCAGACGAATGCTGGCAGCGTAGCGGCTAGTTATTATTATATAATGGCCAGGGATATAAAACTAATTCATTTCTTTTGGAAAGTGTGTTATCGCAACGAAAGCAACTCCTCAAAGGATTAAATGTGCTCCTCTCTCTCCGTTTTCCTACCAGAATGCAAAATAGCTCATGGGTGTTTAAATGAGGATTTGAGATTGTTTACACAGATTTCGGAGCGGGGACTTGATGGATGAAGGTTCACCGTCGAGATTGTGCCTGCCTCTCAGATCCCGTTAGCAAGTACGTCCGTCTCGTGTGGTTTGCCTGAGCGACCACGTGCTCATACGAATCTGATTGCATCAACATTTTTCAATGCTATTTTGCGGTTGGTATTACTTGTGAAATGCTTATATGCTTTCACTATTTTATTATTTTAAATTATTTTATGATTATTTCGCAAAATTTTGTTTTTCACTACCACGTGTTTTGCCAAATTGCCTGACTGCTTGTATTGCGACTAATACTGCCATTTTGCAAATTATTAAGATTAACTGCGCGTTTTGAATATTTAATTGAATAAAATTAAGAATATTTTGCGCGTTAGACTTTGGATTTTTGGATCGGATAATACACATAGTTACCCCCAAGCTTTCGCTTCAGGTGACTGTCAGGAGCCTCGTGTGTTCTTCGCCTGCACATCCGTCTGTGGAGAAGGCTGTCGAGCCAGGGCTCCATTCCGGGGTGCAGGACTCCACTTTTATGGGCGCTGGATTTTTGGATTTTGTTGCGTTTATTTCTGCGTAGCGGACCATGGAGAGGCTCGTGGAAATTTACACAAATCAGCTTAAGGAGTTAGATAAAATCAGAGACAAAAATGATGGGAAATTATCTGATCTTGAAAAAACATTTTACAATTTTTTGCTTAGCTCCCTTGAGATTGTGAATGCTTTAAAAGGACAAAGTAATAATGTCAATCATAACACACCTGCATCTAGCACAAGTAAAAACTATGATGAAAACAGCAGAGCCAGAAGTCCAATAAACTTACATGATGATCCCACTAACAGAACCGAGGAAAAAACACTTGATCAAGACACGAGTTCAGATGAAGAACCATTTAAACGCCGCAGAGGCGACCAAACCGTTAGAACAAAAACTCACAAACCAAATGCTAAAACTAAAACTCAGTACGCACACACAAATAATCTCACCGATCGTTGTGGCTAATCAAGCTTGTAATAACACAAATGATCAAGAGTCGATTAATGGTGTGCAAACACATTCAGAATCTAATCAGGAAAATGAAACAGATAATAACATGGATACCAATGTATGCGAAACAGAAAATCAAGATAACCCAAATAATCAGACGATAACAAATAATGAACGCACTGAAGGTAATACACAAAATTCAGGGAGCAACACGCAAAGAAAACTTCCACCATTAATTCTTAAAGGAAATGTCATGACTTGGGAAAATATAAAAAAAGTATTTCATACCAAAAAATTCTCATTTATTGGACAAAACTTGAGGAATGATGGCATAAAAGTCATTGCAGGAGACGCTGAAAGTTATCGAGGCATGGTTAAAGTACTCAAAGAGCTCAAAGTTGAGCACCACTCCTACATATTGTCTCAAGATAAAAACTTAAAAGTGGTTATAAATGGACTCACTACTACTTCAGATATAGAGGAAATTCAAACTGAATTAGAGGAATTAAATTACAAAAATTATTGAAATCAAACAAATGTCAAGACGACGAGGCGGGGAAGAAATCCCACTCCCATTGTTTCTCGTAACATTACCTAAAATTGACGACTCGAAACGAATCTATAATGAATACAAACTCTGTGATATAAAAATCAAAGTGGTTGAGTATAAAGGCAGACAGGGGCCCATATAGTGTTTTCTCTGTCAGGGCTTCAATCATACCCAAGCCGGATGCAATTATGCTCTGAAATGTGTCCGATGTGGCGGAGGCCATTCAATTAAAGAATGCCCTGACAGAAAAAATCCTAATATGCTCCTAGTCTGTGCGAACTGCGCGGGACCTCACACATCTAGCTTTAAGGGTTGTGAAAAGTATCCCAAGAACAATAGCAGCACAAATAACACTGTCAAAAACAAAACATACTCAAATCGTATCATAGAAGGTAAAAGTGATGCACAAGCCATATCATCAGGACTCTATTCTGAAAGAATCAATGAAACAACAACAGTTTTTGCTAATCTAGCAGAGCTAGTAAAAATCATTAAAGGCGCTGGCTTCTTGCAACTAACACATCAAACAAAACAGACTATTCAAACCAATCCAGAAACTGCAAAAACACAGACTTTAGATCATGGGCCAATACAGGAATAGTCAGGCCCCTATTCAGTTCATGACCTGGAACGCGCATAGCGTCCAGAATAGAATTACAGAACTTCATACCTTTTTACTTGTGTATGATATTGACGTTGCACTCATCACAGAAACGTTTGCGACTCCCTGTTACAATATGAATATCGCAAATTATAGGTATTACAGATGTGACAGATTGAGTCATAGAGGTGGGGGGTCGCGATTTTTGTGATAAGCTCCCTACAATCTTGCCTCATCAGCGAGGATCGCGATAATGATTATGAAGCAGTTACAGCGTCTGTTCTACTTCCATATTATGGAGTTGTCTATTTTATTGCACTTTATAATCCTCCGAATAATCTTCTTGACATAGACAAGCTCGCTGAGCTTCTCCCAAATAATAAACACATAATCCTGGCTGGAGATCTGAACTCAAAAAATACAGAATGGGGTTGTCGAAGAACCAACAACAATGGCGAAGTCCTGCTTGAATTTATAAATAATTATCCTATTTACCTCCCAGATAATCCTAGAAGAAGAGACATTTTAGACATTGTGCTCACTAATACCGCCATACCAATGTATTTAGACGTTAAAGTTGAATTAACCTTCGACCATGTGCCGGTAGTTGCTATTTTAGGTACCAACAGATGCGAAGACAACAAGTTTAAAAGAGTCACCGGCTGGCAGCAATATTACACCCAATTGTTAGAGAACCCCCCAATTATCAGCTCACTTAAGAATAAAGATGACATTAAAAATGCGATTGAAATTCTCAACAATAGTATCATCGGCGCTTAAAACACTGCTACCAAGAAAATCCCAGTTGATAAAGACAATTTCAGGTTACCCAGAGAAATCAGAGATATGATTAAATAGAGAAACATATTGAGAAAGAGGTGGCATATCTCTTGGGACCCAGGGGTCAAGAAAGAACTTAACAGAGTTAATAATAAAATCAGAAGCAAGATTCGGAAACATCGGGATGAGGCCTGGAATAATAAAATAGAGAGCTTCAATGAATCTGGAAATGCTTTTTGGTCTCTTGCGAGAAACCTTAGACGCAATTCCCCCCCCTGCAATAAACCAATTTATAGCAACAACAGAATCGCGCTCACTCACAAAGAAAAGGCCGCACTTATGGCAGAGCACTTAGAACAACAATTCGTACCGAATCAAGACCCTTGTGATCCACTTTTCTCCTATAATACAAGGCAATTCATCAAAGACTGGTTGGAAGGACCGGGGGCCAAAAACCGCACTGAATATACATCACCGATGGAGGTTAGGAATATTATAAGAAAGATGAAAATCCGAAAATCCCCTGGCTATGATGAAATTACAAAATGTAGCAATTAAGAATATGCCTCTTAACACGGTCACAAAATATGTAAGCATTCTCAATGCCTGCCTGGAAAATAACTATTTTCCGGAAAAATTTAAAAAGGCGAAAGTCATTCTTCTGCCGAAGCCGGGAAAAGATGTCACTAAACCGGATTAGTTATCGACCGATTAGTCTACTTCCAGGACTTGGAAAGATATTCGAACGGGTCATCTATAAAAGAATTGAACCGCATATGGATAAGCTCCCAATGGAACAATTTGGTTTCCGTAAAAATCTCTCAATGACAAAACAACTTGTTCATCTATGCGAATTCATTGGATCTGCTTTGTTCAGACACCAAAGTGTTGCCTTACTCATGCTAGACGTGGCGAAAGCTTTCAACCGCGTCTGGCATGAGGAGCTCATTCTCAAGCTCATTACACTTGACTTCAGTAGAGATCTCATTTTGCTAATCAACTCCTTCATACGGAACCACAAATTTCTTTTAAATTTTGGAAATGAACACTCTGAGACAAAATATCTGAAGGCCGGTCTATTCTATGATATATTGGTCCTATTTTATATGTATTTTACGTTTACGACTTACCCAACACTAGTGAAAACCTCAATACTTACCTCGGATGTTATGCTGATGACACCGCCCTTGCCGTGAAGTCACATAGTCAAGAGCACGCATTGGTAAAACTTCAAGAGAAAATTTCAGTCATTCAGGAATGGTGTACTAAATGGAGAATTGCGATTAACGGACAAAAATCCGAGTTAATTATCATCGGCAAAAAACACTCTAGAATCCCTATTGACAGGAAAATTAAAATCTTTAATGAAGATGTACCACTAGTTAAGAAGGCTACATACCTTGGGGTGGTCTTAAACCACAGATTCACCTGGAAAGATCACATTCACACTATTAAATGGAAGACCTCTTATACTATCAAAAATCTCCTCTCACTAATAGGTAAAAACTCCAGACTTGATCTTAGAAGAAAGATACACATCTATACGGCAATAATCAGATCAATTTTCTGTTGTGGTTCTCCCGTTTGGGCTACCTACACTCAGAGTGTCATGAAAAAACTTCAAGTAACGCAGAACAAGCTTCTCAGAGTAATTACAAATGCGCACTTTTATGTTTCTAATGAGACCTTGCACAGAGACCTATGTATTTACAGAGTTGAAGAGTTCCTTCATAAGTTCAATAGTAGTTTTTTGAAAAGGCGAGAAAATGTTCTCATATGCAACACTTCAAAGTGTTCGACTATCAGATCTTTGCAGAAGACTCACGCATCAAACCACTCGCGGCCTTTTTCACCCGAGACTCGAACTTTCCTACGTAACTTTATCACGAGTGCAACGTCGCTGTAAATATGTATATAAACCTTATTTAGTCGTATGTAATCTTATGTATTCATTTTCGATATTTATTCGCCTGTATTTGCATTATTCTAATAAATTGTAATGTGTAATCGTATTTGTGTAACTTTTATTATGACATATACCTATCACGAACAACTGAACAAGTCAGATTTTCACCCTGTCATCGCCTCTCCTGGTCTTAGGCTTCGGTTGCATGTTTCTCTACACTTGTGACGTCTTGCAGTCACCCCCTCTTCTCACTACTGATGCCTCCTTTCAATTGTCATTGCCAACTACAGTAATGCGCCCTCCGGGCCAAAGTGTCAAGAGCCGGAAACCTTGCGTCAAAACAGCAATATCCCGGCAATATTGATGATGATGATGATGATGATGATGTTTACACAGAGCGTGCTCTGCCTGCTGAAGACCACATTATGAGTTATTACATTAAGATAAGTCGGCGATGATTTATTCTTGCCGATAGTACGTTCACCCCGGTGTAAGCTTAAGAGCCAACTATCGTATTTAAATTTCTCTACCTATCTTTGAGCTAATAGGTATTTAAATTTAGTTTTAAATTAAAAATTCAACTTTCGAGTTCTCATCATAAGAGCTGACTGAAGTGAAAGCACCAGATGCGTCTTCTGTTCAAATTACTTGATTTTAAATTAAAGGGATTTTTACAAATTCTAAAGATTTATTTCATCTTAGATATAGCACTAAATCGCTTGCAGTCTAGTGAGGATTTGACGTAAGTTACGTGTAGTAAAAGCCATATTCTGTACAGATTAAATAATTAATTAAAAGTCACATTTAAACATCTAATTTCAAATTTTCATACAGAGTATTGAATTTTAAAATTAATTCCTGGGTATCATCAGCTAGTTTTAGTGACATAGAACGTCAGAATTTTAATATAACTCTATAATTTTATATGAAATATCATTTATTAAATAAAGTTGAAAATGAAATTGCTTGCTTTTATTTTTTGGAATGGTATTTATTCTATTCTTAGAGTTAAATGGCCTCAGCAATTTTTTTCTGTTTCTGGCATTAGTTTTGATTTCATTTAGGCTAGCTTATAGTAAGGTAAGCCCAACCAGTAGCCAAGCTGTTAAAAGCGATGAATACTAGAAGCTCAAGCTGAGAGTCCCCCAGGCGAACGGATTCGACGCATGATTTGAATTTTGTGCTTTTCTCCGTGGGTTAGTGGAATAATATCTAGTTTTAGGCCTAAAAATGGCCCCGAGTATAAGCTGCTGAACATAGCTGCATGGGCGCCTTCGGGATTTTTCCCATGCTAAAGTGGATATTAGCCAGTTACCCCTCAAAATCTTTTACCCTAGTTATCTAAATTACCCTACCAATCTAAGTCGTCCCTTGTTTTAATGAGATAGCCCTTTGAGTATTGAATTAATGTAACTTATTCCAGATTTCTAGAAGAGAAGCAATTTATGTTAGCTTAGAGTGCTTCTAAGCTAAAGTAAAACTTGCTTATAATATCTAGAAATAATTTCTTCTCAAATAATGGGGTTAGGAGGTTGTAGGAAATGCTATATTAATAACCAGTTATTTATAATTTCAGGTTTTAATTTAACTTCGCCTGTCCGTGTTCCTCACCAAATGCCTAGCGAGTAATTATACTGAGGTGTTTGATTTTAAGACAGATTGTGGTTTTGGTATCACGTGCGCGCTATTTTATTAGATTTTTCCAAGCTCTGATAATTACGATTATTGGGCTTTTCGTTTTCTCGCGGCCAAC
The DNA here is from genome assembly GCF_044657685.1 of Stegodyphus dumicola. Lineage (NCBI taxonomy): Eukaryota > Metazoa > Arthropoda > Arachnida > Araneae > Eresidae > Stegodyphus > Stegodyphus dumicola. The sequence continues at coordinate 125,751,269 of NC_140771.1, read as the reverse complement.
ACTCTTAAGCTGACGCCAGTTTTTGACTGCTATTATACGACATTCATCAAAGCAAACACGACATTTGATAGACTTAAAGCTGCATTAATTCAAGCTTGAAATTTCCTGAAACGGAAGGCAAATTAAAATTCTTCGCAGATGCATCGGATTTTTCGGCAGCAGCCTTGTTTATACAAGAAGGAACTGAGACAGGTGGCGAAGGACGGCGGCACCTGGCGTCTACCAGAACTAAGCAGATGTATGCCTCTCGTCCTCCACTATCTAGAGTTTGTTAAAGAAATAAAAAATTTAGGTAAGATATGTGGCCATATAAGGTCTAGGTGGCGTTACAATGGCTACAGGTTTGAAGACAGAGGATACAAGAAATATATTGGAATACCAGAATATAAACCATAAAACATAAAATATAAAACTAGTACAATGTAAAAGTATATAAGTGGTAAATATGTAGTAAAATAAGTAAGTGGTACAATGGGTAAAAGTAATAAGTTTAGAAGGAAGAAATGCAGTGAGTTTGCTTAAGTTCGTGTTTTGAGGATTCATTGTAACTCATACGATCGTGCTATATAGCGCTAAGTATTCAGACTGCGCACAGAACGCGCTGCAGTTCTGCATTGCAGAATGTATGACTAAAGTGGCAGTAGCTCAGTAAATGAAGGTCTTATATGACTTCGCAGATTGCCTCTCCCAGTGCTACAATCCTGATGATAGTCTGGCGTAGCTTACCAAAGTCCCACGATTTTGTATCATAAAGCGTCGGTGAGTGTCCACAGTACTGAAACACTGACGTAGGTGAGTGTCATTGGTAAGAAGGCACTGATAGACATAGTGATATGGTTAACCGGCTGTTTCAGAGACGCATGTTGCAGTTTCCGAAATGCCAAATCGAAGGAAATAAACACGAAATGAACACGTGGCCAGTAACAAAGTTGGTGATTTGCGGGACGAACATGTATCTTTGAAGGCTGACTTTCTGGAAGAAATCGTATGCACGTCTCCCAGTATCACCTAAGTCCCATTTGTGCCGAATATTGATTTCCTCTGTGTTTATGTTGCTAACTTGCCTCTTACGCAAGTTTTTCGGCTGCTTAATTACGATCAGGCCTGCATAAACTTTTCCCCTCACCACTTGCATGTGTTTATGGGTACTGCTTTGCAGAAGATGCTGTACAATGACAATGAGTGGAGAGCAGCTGTTATGATCTAAGACTGCAAGATGGGTGAACATGCTACTTAAGTAATTAGTGATGGAAGGACAAAGCGTATTCAATAGCCGCTGTATGCAAGTAAGGCAGTCGTTCTCCTATTTTAGAAAGATACGTACCGAACTCAAGGAAATTATAGAGAGTAACGGTAACAATCTTTTTGGCTGAGCAGAAATTTTCAGTAGTTTTTTTGTCTTTTTTGTTGTTTTTCTCATCTTTTCGATCCCGAGGAATGGACAACATGGTTCTAGCATCGAGTATCTAAAATACATTTCATATGCATTAACATTAATAACTTTAAATTTTTGCATTTCTTTCCAACAGAACAAATAGAGCCCTTTTAATAATACGCCAGAAACGCTTTTTATTTCTGACGCTTTATAAGTTATTTTGAATAGTGGCAAAACTCTGCTTTGGATGATGCATTTACTAGTCGCAAAATATTTTGTTGATATTCGAATAGCAGAGTTTCAAATCAATGCTTCTTTGGCGAAGAAATCTTCAATGTATAATTTAGAATAACATCTAGCTTCCTTATCAGTAATGTTTTTTGTTTCATGAACTACGTTTTCAGACATTTATTATATAGCATTAGAATCGTTTTTTGTGTTTGCGTAACCCTTCTTTTCAAAGACTAAGGATGTCTCAGTAAGTGTGCGGAAACAGTAGTCCATTGGAACATTTTTGGTAATTGCAAAACATATTTTCACTAGAAGTTTTATTTCACAATTGGAGTTTCGAAAGGAAATTTGGTGAGTGCTATGATCTTTAATCATTGTTATGATTTTTAAGTCATAACTAATAAACGCTAATAGGTTTTTCTACTTTGTTGTAGCAAAATTCATTTTAACTATTTTAGTTACTGCTTATCAAAATTTAATTTATTAGCTATTCTAAATTTATGCTACACAACGTGTATTTCAATGAATTATTTGTACTGCTTGGTTTAATTTTAGTTGGGAGTTTTGTATGAAAGATTGGTAACTTCTATTCACTCGTTACTTGCAGACGCGCTGAAACACACAATGGAATTCGTTTTTTTTTTTTTTTTTTTTTTTTTTTTTTTTTTTTTTTTAATTTCCACATAATAAACTAGGATTTTTGCGGCTTAATTTAAGTTTAACTCTTAACTTTCTGAAGCCGGCTGGTACAGCAGTTCTACCAGGAAAATGATCTTCCTTAACGCCGGCTTTGCTACAACTGTTGTACCACCCATTCCCTCCCTATTTTAGAGAATCGCCTATCTGTAGATCTCAGGGTGGTCCATTGTCGCTGCTCAGAATAGCCGCTGGCTACGCATTGTTTCCCTCTTTTTATCAGTTTGGCTACATTTTGGCAAAAACAGCAGGTTTTGTCTCGCGCCAATATACTTGAAAATCAAATAGAGGCCATCTCTAATACTTTTAGTACTGAGTTTTGCTATGATTAAAACGTCGGCGATTTTGCACGCTGTTTAAGCTTATCACATTTAATGCTTTTTAATCATAGCAAATAAGAACAGATTAATTTTTTAGATTTAATGCCCTTCTAGAAAATAGCTAAAATTGCTTTTATCGTTTACTTCCTTTTTATACTTATGAATAATAAGATTTTATTTTGACATTTTTTTGGAGTGCATAAAATCCTTAAGAACTGTTAACTCTTTAAACGTGCTTCTATTATATAGGCAATTTTGCAATTTTGTCTGATTTATCAGGAGATAAATAAGAGACAATTGAATGCATAATAGTCTTTGTGATTTTCATTCATTCAATGATTTCATTCTATGATTGCTTTCAATGATTTTTCATTGATTGTAAATTAAATAAAATCAATCTTTAAACCCTCTTTTAGGATGAGATCTGCCAAAAAGTGTTTAAATATCAGTAAAGCTCACGTTACTTCTAAATTGAATCAAAACATCAGTTACATTGTATAAAATTCTGGCCAGTTTTATTTGCTGAAATTCTTATACTCCTCAAGAGATAAAGGGGTTCAGACAAGTTAATGAAAAAAATCTTTAAAAAAGCTTGTTATTTTGTCTGTAATAAGGTGTATGTCAGATTACTATTAAATGTATGAGAATTAGGATTGGATTACGGAAAAGCACGCGAACGCTATTTGCTTAAGGGGATGGATGCTTTTGTGTAAACCTTTTCTAAGAGAAAATTGCTCGCATTTACGTTTCTGGTGGAAACCTCCACATGTAATCAACCCGTTCTTCGGGTTTGATTGGATTAATTTTGTTCGCTTACTGAACTACATCAAAGCACACAACAATTACCTGTATAAGGGGAGGGATACCTTCGCGAAGGGCTTTCTAAGGGAGGCTGGCTTGCATTTACGTTACACAAAAGCCATGAATCCAACCCTTTAGCCTGGATTCAAACCCGAGCGAGCTACAAGTGTTCAGCCACCTTTACCGCTCTACTGAAGGGCATGTAAAAAAAACTGATAAAGAAAAAGTATTGAAATGACCGGTTTAATTTACTAACCTATATTTCTCAATTGACAGTACATAAATTACGCATATGAGGGGATTATTTGTGAATAAATAAACTGTATTGCACTTTTCTCCACTATTTCATATTACGATGGAATTATTGCATTTCAAAGTTATTTCTCATGAATTAATTTTGCTCCATTCATGATTTTTTATATATTATACCCAGTCATCCTAGCATTATTATGGTAATTGAAAAAATATGTTCAAGTACTTTGCTTCTAAATCTGAAAGAGTTCTTAAATACTAAATGTTGATAATTATTGTTCTGGAAAATGGTTATCCTGTTTGTTAAATACAATTGTTAATTGGTTTTATCTCCCCGGGGAGGGTTCTTTTATTTTAACTGATTATAATAGCCATATTATGCTCTAAGATTTTAACCTATTAGATGCAATACTACTTTGAAAAAAAAAATTCACATTTTTTATATTTGAATAAAGTGCATGGTATGTTTTATTTTACTTTACTCCTGACACTCACCAGTCTACAGATTTAGGGTTTTTACGGCTAATACACAACGCAACATTTCGGCCTAGTTAGGTAGTAAGGAAAATTTAATTATTGTGTTAGTGTCTTTCCTAAAAAGGCATATAAAAACTTATTGGAACAAACAAAAGCAATTCTAACAAAAGAAATGGTTAATATTAGGATTATGCTAACGTGACGAATTTTTGGCGAAAATTTGGCAACCAAACCTGCTACAGCAACCTGCTAGTTTTATTTATTTATTTATTTATTTATTTTTTTGGATACCATTTTGTTTTCACGAAGTAAAGGCTTTTTTTTTTTTTTTTTCCCTCATTTTTTTTTTCAACAATCTGCTTGCCGAATTACGCTTATGCTAGAACTGTCATGAAACGAAAGTGCTTAATCATGACGAAGATTAGGTGCGAAATAGGGAGAAAGTGCAGAATCGCCCACTGCTTGCCGCGTTTTTAAAAATTGCACATTCACGGTATCACCCATGTACACGTCGACCTATTCTCACTTAAAAAAAATCCCAGAATTGCACAAAAATGGCATTGCGCACACTTTTAACTTTATCCATGTACACTGCTAAAGTCCTAGCTAGTAACCTTTATCGCTTTACCAAAATGTCGCCAAACTACCTGTTACTATATTCCAAAGATTAGCGAAAGAAATTAACTTCAATACAGTAATAATGTTGTCTATAACTGTGACATTGCTTCAATGGCAAAACAAGCAGTCGGTCCTTGGAAAGAGAAAAATTGAATTGATTCATGAATCTTAATTACTGGGCATAAATATTCAATTAAAGCATTTTGTGCATGAACTCAATCAAGTTCATCGTTAAAACAGTAATTTCGATAAAGTAACGAGATTTAAATTTTAATGCAACATCAGCGCAAGGGAGCCAGACAGAATTGACGTCTGTCGTCAAGAGACCTGAGTGCAGCAGTGACCAAAAATTTCCGATGCGGTATTCAAGTCATAATTTGTCAATATAATCGCAGCTTACAGTACATCCAAGACAGTTTAAGTCTTTTATACGTTTATTTTTATATTCATGTCTCTTTTACTCAATCATTTAACTTATAGATATTTACAATATTTGTAATTATTTATTCTTTTTAATCTACTTTTTTGTAAATAACGTAAGGGAGGGGGGTGAACCGCTTTTAAATTTATATTAACATATTTATATGATATTTCATTAATATATTAACATATTTGATTCATTTATACTAATATATTTGATTCATTTATACTAACATATTTGATTCATTTATACTAACATATTTAATTCATTTATACTAACATATTTAATGATATAAATTGTTTTTTCTTAAGTAGCTTGAAGTTCAAGCCATGTACTCTGAACTGGGTCTGGGAATGGTTGATCATGTGTCATGCGTTGTCCTTCAGTGATAAGACATAATTTCTGTTATCAATAGATTTCTTTATCTTTAATTACCTTTTTTTCAGTTTTGAATTTTTCAGTTCATCATAGTTTCTTATTTGCTTCATATGCTAATCGTTATTTTAATGTCAAATTACACAGAAACTATTTCAGAAACACCCTCTTATCTTCTTTACTTACATTCTCTTGTTTGATCTAATTTAAAGTCAATTAGGCTCAAAATTTCACTCCATATAGCGCTTCATCTTGAAAATATACAAATTTCAATGTTGTGCACATGAAAGTTTACAATAGATTGCGACATTATACGTAGTAATATTATTTACCTGCAAATGAAAACGAATAAATGTTATATAATACTGAGGTTTTCTTATTTTGTTCTTACACTGTGACACTAAGATCGCTATGCATCAAGGAAAATATAAACTAAAATTTTTTATTACGAATATTTGTTGCTTTTAAAAGATTTTTTTAAAGGAGTTAAAATTTATGAGACCCCTTATTCGTAATCTTATTTTTACCTTTTTGATTTATTATTGTTGCTACAAAAGGTTTAGCTGTTATGTATTTATTTTTGTAATATTAGAATAAATTCTTCTAAAGTTATTTAATTATAAAATATTTCTTTTAACCTATTACCGTATGTTGATTTCAGTAATTTTATATTACGGTTTAATGGATAACAATAAATATATTTAATTTTCTATTTTTTCTATCAAATTAAAGTATAAAACTTTAAATTCACAGAATAAACTTATGAGTGGATCCCAAAATGAGACACAGGTTTTTATTATGAGATGCATTCTTAAACTTTCGTATGATTTAATATTATATAAGAAGAAAAATAATCTTTCATACATTATTGCTAATGAAAGATTTTTTAATTATTTATTCTTGAAAAATTGTCATAGTTTTACTGCCAGAGAAATCGGTGTGTCATAATATATCTTAGGAATGGTTAATTAAAACATAAACTATAATAAATTATGAGAATATGCAGTAGTTTCATTCAAACATTTCTAAAACCATCTTGAAAGAGACAGGATTCGAAAATAAATTAAAAACTAATTATTATCGGTTTTCATTTTGTAACCAATTTAAATGTTCATACCTCTATTCCATCATATGTGTTATTCAAAAAGCATTTGATGATTTTCAAATCTTCAAAAACCTTTTGCCGAAATCCTATCATATTATCAGGTAATAACAGCAGAATTTTTTACCGTTTCCACGGGCTATTTTTTTTTAGTCGATGATTCTTACTAATGAATATCTTTCGTGATTGATGATGATAGCTTCCATACCAAAGAGAAATTTACTATCTGTCTTTCGTTCAGATATCAGAGTGAAATCTCCTTTTAGATGACCTAACTCATAGAAAGGACTTAATGAAGATTTAAAATGATAGATCACGAGGAAGATGATGAAGAGATTTTCTACTTTTGTGCTTCATTCATGACCTGTATGAGGAAAAGGATACAATACACATGGGTACAAATTCTATGAAATGATATTGCATAATTTATATAAATCAGAGAGCAAAGGAACAAAACTCATTATATGACAGACTTCGTATCTGTTACTTCACCGATAAAACAAATGTGAATTAAAATCAAAATCTGAATTATTTTATATTCATTAATTATTTAAAATACTTTAATTATAATAATTGAATACTATAGTTATATTAAAATGTGATGATACAAAGCAAGTGAGTTTGAGCAATTGAATAAAATATAAATTTCGAATTAAGATAAATTTATGATAAAGTATAATTTCAAATCTATATAAAAGTTCATTTCCGATATTAATGTTAAAGCGCAGAACTTTAAGATAAAAATATTAGGAAACTAGAATTAACAGTTGGTTGAAGCACCTGAAACTTTCAGGGCACATTATAATTCAAAATATAACTTATGAGGTAAAAGTCATGACTGCTTTTTATTTTTAGTACTAGCGCAGAGTATATTTATTAAAAATAAAAGCTCAAAAGTGGCAGGATCCCACGTAAAAGAAATGCTTCAGGAAATCAAATAATATTTATTGTTTCTCTTCTCGAGAAACAATAAATTTAAAAACCATGAAGATGAAACAGAAACGGTATAATATACCTAGAAATGTTACTAGCATGACATGTGTATATGCTGGCAATAAAAGGTAGTATCCAAGATTATAATATTAAAAGTATACCAATAATATAGGTGATAATGAGAGCAAAACTTATAGTTTGAAACTTAAAAGAATTACCTTTATATAGGTAAATCAGAAAGTAAATTTTCCTGGTTAGTATAAGATCAGCTAGGCTTGGAATAAGTTACGACGTGTACATCTGGCTAGCTGTAGCTCTGTTTGGAGATGACGCGTATCTTCCAGGATGAGGAAAAAAAAAAAAAAAAAAAAAAAAAACGACAAAATCTAACCGACGTAAAAATGTCAGTTATAAAGTAATGAAGATACTAAATAAGTGATTACGGTAGAGAAAGCGCACAGACTTTTCTTGGGGGAGGGGCAGGAAAGTCTACAGAACCTTTCAAGATTTATTTATATTGGAATATACGGAGAGAAAGTGATGCCTCTGACCAACAACTGAGAAAAGCCTGTCGTCATTTTCCATTGAACTAAACAAATGTGCGAAACAAAAGCAGAATGGCTGCACATCTAGATCCGACTGGTTGTTGTTGCAATTGATGAAGAGATGCGAAACAACAAAAGCTAGAAAATTAAACAATTGGAAATGTGCTTTAATCTTTCATAGGGCACTAGATGGAGTGTAGGATGTTCTCAGGAACATTTGAGTTCTAAGAAATTGTGCTTCAGACGGATTCCAAAATGCGGACCAACAAAAGACGGATTCCAACAAAAATAAGAGAGAATGTCCAGCACACTAATTAACCAGCAACGTTATGTTTGCTGTTCAGGGTAATGTATTTTTATTGAGCATCGTAGCATGAGAAGAGTCTTGGATGTGGAGTCAAGAACGTAAAACACGGAAAGGAAATATCCCACATCATACATATACAAACGTTTCAGCAACAGTAACATCTTTTGGGACATTCATGCATAGATTTTAATTATCATTTAGATTTTATGCCGACGATCTGTACCTTCTCCCGATTTAAGTGGAGTTGTTGCAAAATGAAGTAAGCTTTCATGCTGTTGGCACCTTGCTGCGTACTAGCAATTGGTAAATTCTTTTTCGCCCACCTTAAAATCCGTATTTGTTTCCTTGGGACGGTTTGAAAAAAATGAAGAAACTACTGAACGATTTTATAGTAATGAGGAAATGATATCTAAACTTTATTATCAAGGAATGAAAAGATTCAAATAATATTGAGATAAATGCTTGAACGCCTTTGGTGATTATTGCGAAAAATAAAACTATATAGCATCAAAAATCAGTTTCCTTATTTTGACGAATCTTCACTCACTTCTGCACCAAGACAGGGAAAACATTGGAGAAACTTGCTTTTGGCTTATCCTCACAGATTTAAATCTGTAAAACTATAGCAGGAAAAAAGCATATATTGACAAAATATTTTGAAATTTTATTTAAATAGGATATAATTAGAATAGTTAAGAAGAATTGACAATAAAATACTTTCTGCGTAAAATACTTAAAACTAAAAGTCTTCACGAACATCTCGCCTTCACATAAGAAGAAAGGGGAATTTAGTGACAGGATATTGATGAAAAGATAAAAAACACATACATCTTTAACGAATATTTTAAAAATGTAACAGAGAAACAAAGTGAAGCAATACGGTTTTTAAAATCATTTTGATACTACTTAAAGACAAGAGATTTGTAGTACATTTCCTATTGTCTGAATATAGGACTTCGTGCAACGATTTCATCACTATTATTAAATAGTAATGCTGTTTAAATTCCTTTTATACTTTGGAGTAAAAATAAATTAAGCTGGCGTATGATATTGGGAAACAAAGCAGCTCTAGGCTTTCAATTACAGCATTTAACTGAAATGTTTATCCTCATATCGATAGTTATTATACGAGTATGTTTCTCATATGAAGATTTAAATTTTATTTGTATTACACCAACGACAACAAGAAACTTACTACATAAATAAAGCACAAAATAATGTGAGTTAAGGGGCATGTGTATTCCTAAAACTTCCATTACCCTTGTTGGAGCAGAAAAGCACTGAATCGAAGTAAGAGAAAAGTAAATGTCAGAAAATTCGTCATTTATACGCGTAAGTCCTCTGTTATGTTCCTCGTGATACGATTAAGAGGAGAACGATTCACTTACTGTCTTCCAAATCAATGGAGGGAAAGGAAAACGAAGACGACTTGCAAGTTTTACTATCGTTCTAGCTCTTACTCGGCGACGTAAAATGCTTAAATGCTTTATTTATTCTCAAACGTGTCAAGTGAATTGCTCAGAACACTTAACTGAGTACTGGCATTTTATTAAACGTTTGAACGAAGCTCTTGTAATGAGATCTGCTAACAAGCCAAAGTGATCTTTTTCTGTTTCTTTCCCTCTTTCTTAATTGGGTAAGAAAGCTTCCTTTGAGCAATAACAATAGAACTGAACAAAAAATAAAATTGCATTATCTAAATGCTCTTAAAATTACATTATATAATCCTTAATTTTATATAGGATTTACAAATGTATGACAAATTCATGAAAAAAATTTTACTTACAGTTCTATTGTCCAGTTGAGTACTGCAAAGGGTTTTATATTGTCGTATGGCAGCAAAGAATGTTAATTTTCATATTTGTATGTAGCAAGAACTCTATACTGGTTAAGAAATTAATAAAGCATTTAAATCGCTTTGTGTTTGAAAACCTAGCTGATGAATTGCAGTGAAATTTTGTGCTAGTAACGAAGTTCAGAGGCATTTATAAAGCACAGCCATTTTCATGATCCTGCTCATGGCAGGCAACTATTTCCATGTCACGCATCCCTAAAACTTTTTAACATGGTATCGTACTCCCTAACTCAGTTTCTAAAGGAACGAAAATGAAGTTGTATAACGAAGTTTTATTAATAGACAAAATTATATTAGAATAATACCATTTTCAGAAAGCTTTCAAAATAAATAATGACTTTTTGTTCTTCGTTATTGAATAACAGTTTTTCAAATCGTAACATTTTGTTACGTGCAATTATATACGCTTCTAAAATTTTTAAACAATAGATGGAAGCAGCAAAGCGATTAAGCACATATTTGCGAAGGGAAAGTCAGGGAGAGAAGAGACTGTGCATTAAGCAACTGGTATATTTATAAACTCTGCTCCTTTGTTTCAGTTTTGAATGGTGATTGGACCAAACTACAGCAATGCGAATTATTAGTAATGACGTAATTGACACAGTACATATTTTTTGAAGTAAAGGTATTTAAATTAAATTAAAATGACTATTGCATCACATTAGTTAAGCCTAAACTTTACCTTCTCTAGTCATTAACAGCAACGATAAATAAGGATTAAATATATCCGAAATGGTTCAGATTATAACGGTTGCCCAAAAGGGCTGCTTTAAAGTTTACTATGGTTTAAAAGTATAAATTATCAATAAAGCTAGTCCAAGTGGGAGAGCGAAACATTTTATATAGGATCTAGATGTTTCTAGCGAACACATTCTATATAGGATTTGAGCGAAACATTCTATATAGGATCTAGATCAGAGTTTTCTCAACCAAGAGAATTCCCGCTGCAAAAATTTCATAGATTTAAGCGGCAATGCGGTCAAACTTTTATTTACCTGTTAAGTATTCAGTTTTAGTTTATGAATATAAAAACACTATTTTTATTCAAGTTTTGATATTTATCAACATTTTCTATGCTTTTTCTTATTTAATCTATAAAACATATAGAAATAATATAAATTTAAATAAATCTACAGGTAGTTTTGACGTTTTGGAAAGGAGAAGAATATCCACTAGCAATAGTGATAGGGATGCATGGGAAATAAACGTCTGATAATAACAAATTTAGACATGGAACAAATTTAGACATAGAGCAGTTAGAAATGTAACATGGGAGCGTCATATACCTTATGTGTATCTCACAAGTGAATATTTATATATTTATATATATATGTAGTGCTAATGTTGAATACCAGATGGCGTAGAGATTGCTCATCTTTTAATGTTTTATTTTTCATTTTGCGAGTTGGCAGTTAGATGAGTTGGACTCAAGATGCAGTAAAAGAACGACGACGATAAAGACGTAAATAAAAATGTATTGAAGAAGTTAATTCAGTTTATAACTAACTTATTTATTAAAAATGTAACTACATTAAATGTAATTAAACGTGCTGTCTTTTCAAGTAATTTCTTAGATGTCTTTTTCAAGAAGGTATTACCACATATTATATCAGAAGTTGGGATTATAGAAAGCTTCAAGCATTTACTGAATTTCTACGTAAGATTACATGTTGAAAAAACTTCGAAGATAGAAAGTATGTAGATTTTTTTTTCATATTTGACAATGATTCTAAGTGAAATAAAACAAATCAACGTTGCATTGAAGAATTGTAAAGGAAAAGCAATTTTGCAAAAAGTAAAGGTGCGTTCGATAGAACGAAAACGAAACATGATTTTAATGATAAAACTAACGCAAAAAACGAAAATATGACTAAAAGTAAATTGAAGAATGATGGTGAATCTGATATGAAATATACTGAAAGTCGTAAAAATAAAATTTGTTTTAATTGAGGTTTGAAAAATCATATTTCTAAAGCCTGTATTCATAAAGATAAGGGAATTAAATGTCTTAAATGTGAAGCTTTTGGTCATAAAGCTTCGGAATGTTCTAAAAGGAACTCGAAAACAGAAGTAGCCACTTTAAATGCTAATTTTGAATCGAAATTGAACAAAATGATAATGATTGGTAATTTAACGATAAAATCATTAATCGATACTGGGGGTCAAGCAACATTGCTTAGAAAATCTGTTTTTGATAAATTAAATATCGAAGAATGACGTCCTTCGAATTATACTTTGATGGGGTTTGGGAAATGCCGAGTAGAACCATTAGGTTGTTTTAAAGAATGTATTCAAATTGATGACTTTAAGTGTAATGCTGACATTTGTGTAGTAGAAAATGATGTTAGGCCTTTTGACGTCATCGTAGGACTTGATGTGTTAATGCAGAGTGAAACTCTAATAAATGAAAATGGAGTTAAGATTATAAATAAATCTCAGTGCATAAAAGAAATGAATACTCCTTTTATTCTTCCGGTTGATTTAATTTGTGACGAAATCAAAGCAAATATTGAATCTGATGTTCCACATATTTTCAGAGATAAGGTGCAACAATTAGTTTCGAGCTACGTACCGTGTAGAGCTAAAACAACAAACATAGAAATGAACCTTTCGGTAAAAGATAATTAACCTATATTTCAACAGCCTCGTAATTTGCCGTTTTCAAAAAAATACACTCATGTCCATAAATTAAGGATAATGCAAAATCAGGCAAAGTAAGAGTTAAAAGCAAAACAAATTTGACTTATTTGTAAAGCTTATTTATTAAACAAAAGGTAAAGATCAAAAAAAGATGCTATATGTTTGATATTATTAAAAAACTTATCGATTTTTTCTCCCTGGAGCAAATTACAAAAAAATCTATTTACAAAAAAACAATATTACATGGTTGGTATGATTGTTAATACATTGTATGTCTCCCAGACGATGCAATACAGTCCGTACAACGCCTAGTCATGCTGAGTATCAAATTATTGATCTGATCTTAGGGGATATTACACCACTCAAAAAGCAATGCTCTCCAAAGTTCCGGTAGACATGTAGGAGGAGGTTGACGGGCTGCAACTCGTCGGCCAAGCATGTCCCACATGTGCCATACTGGATTCAAGTCCGGTGAGAACGCTGGCCAGTCCATACGGGTGATATCCTCCGATTGAAGGCATTCGCTTACGATGTTTGCACGGTGAGGGCGGGTGTTGTCATCCATAAACACAAATTGTGCGCCCATGGCGCCCCGAAACAAACTTGAATGTTGTTTCAGAATGACGTCCCGATAGATTTGGCTTGTCATGGTTCCAATTTGAACATGCAGGTCAGTTCTGGAACCCAGAATAATTCCACCCCAAACGAGCACTCCTGAACCACCGTAACGGTGTCGCTCAATGATGTTTCCTTGGTGGTAACGGGTACCTGGAGCTCTCCATATGAAAGTTCGGCGAGAATCTGACTGCAAGCTAAACCTGGACTCGTCGGAAAACATCACACAAGCCCACTGTTGCGGTGTCCACAATGCATGTTCTCTACTCCAGGCTAACCGCAGGCGACAGTGAGTTGCAGTAAGTAAGTGGAACGCATCTGACAGGTCTACGAGCATATAGACCAATCTGCCCTAAGCATTTGTACACGATCTGCCTTGAAATTGTCGTACCAGTGGCTGAAGAGAGATGACGAGACAGTTCTGAGGCTGTGCTCCGCCTGTTTCTTTTGGCAGTAACTGCCAAATACCAATCCTGATTCGGCGTTGTAACTCTGGGTCGACCTGTGCTGTAACGTCTACTCACATTACCATCGTCTTGGAATCGTTGCCAAAGCCTGGAGATGACACTCTGGGCAATTCCAAGTTCGTCTGATACTTCCAGTTGGGTACGCCCACATTCCAGACGGCCGATAATTCTACCACGTAAAAAGTCATCCAAATGCGTCCTTTGTGTCATAACTATTCGGTTATTGCACTGAAATGCTTATAAAGTGCCTGCGAACAATTTTACTTCTTTTCCTGTATTCCTTATATATCACTTTCTTAGACTCTCGTCATTGTGACGTACCATCGGTGTCATCTGGTTACTTCCTGAAATTTGCATATGATTCTTGAAGATGTGTGTGATTTTACAGGTGATATATTTATTTTAGAGTTCGATTTCCGCGTGACTCCGAATTATCCTTAATTTATGGTCATGAGTGTAATTGTTGAAGCTCAAGTAGTTGAATGGTTAGCAGAAGGAAAAGTAGAACCTTGTTCTTCAAAATATTGTAGCCCAGTTGCAATCGCTAAAGAAAGAAGGAACACCTCGTTTATGTATTGATCATAGGAGATTGAATAAAGTAATAGTATACGATAGGTTTTTCACTTTCATTAATTGAAGATACTTTAGATTGGTTACAGGGATCACATGTATTTAGTACGATCGATCTTAAAAATGGGTTTTTCCATGTTAATGTAAGCAAGGATAGCAGGAAGTATACATCATTTATAACACACGATAGTCAATATCAATTTCTCAAAGTTCCTTTTGGTCTATGCAATTCTCCGGCTGTATTTCAGAGGTCATCAACACCATTTTTCGACCTCTAATTAATGATGGTATTGTTTTGCCGTATATGGATGACGTAATAATCCGGGCGTCCTCCCTTGTAGAAGGAATCAAACGGCTTGAACGGGTCTTAAAGCTTGCTAGCGAATACAGACTCGAGATTAATTTTAAAGAAATCTCATTTTTGAAGAAGCGAATTGAATTCTTGGGTCATGTTATCGAAGAGGGCAGAATTTTTCCATCCACTTTAGAAATTAAAGCGGTCCTTAATTTTTCAGAACCGACTAATTTGAAACAAATTCATAGTTTTCTTGGACTCACCGGATATTTCAGGAAATTTATGTCAAAATATTCCATTATTTCTAGGCTTTTGAGTGATCTCTTGAAAAAGGATCGTAAATTAAAATTTGACGAGGAGAAAAGAAATTCGTTCAATCGGTTAAAGTCATTATTAGCTGAAAAGCCTGTCTTGGGAATCTATAACCCCAATCATGAGACTGAATTGCACAGCTTAGAGGGATATGGAGCAATTTTAATGCAAACGTCTCCAAACGGTAATAGTTTCCACCCTACCTATTTCATGAGTAAAAAGACCACAGACGCGGAAAAAAATACTTTAGTTACGAACTTTAAGCTCTAGCAATCATAGAAGCTTTAAAGAAATTCCGTGTGTACCTGTTGGGAATTCTTTTTAAAATTTTTAATGACTGTTCTGCATCTGAAAAGGCTATGTCGAAACGGGACTTATCAACTCGTATTGCTCGTTGGGCATTATTACTACAAGAATTTAATTATGTGATTGAGCATCGCTCTGGTGCTAGGATGGCTCATGTCGACGCCCTAAGTAGATCTGCCATTAATATCTCTTGTGTTTCAGTAGATAACATCTTACAAAAGTTAAAATAGGCCCAGGAAAAGGCTAACGGAATACAAGCGATTAAAGAATTGCTTAAAATTTCTAGTTATGAAGATTACTGCGACAGAAGTGGAATTTTATTTAAATTTGTTGATGGTAAAGAATAAGTGGTTGTGCCTGAAAGTATGCAAATAGAAGTAATAAGAAATGCTCATGAGAAAGCACATTCAGGAGTCAAATATAGTGAGAAAAACATCGAGAAGTATTATTTTATCCCTAAACTAAGACAGAAAATAGAAAATATCATATCAAATTGTGTTCATTGTATTCTGGTGAACTATAAGAGAGGAAAGAAAGGTCTCTTGCATCCATTGCAGAAAGAAGATGTGCCGTTGAAAGCGTATCATTTAGATCACCTCGGAACTTTGGAGAGTACACATAAAAATTATAAGTACATTTTAGTGGTTATCGATGCATTTACTAAATTTGTATGGGTTTATCCGATGAAGTCTGCAACATCTGCTGAAGTCATAGCGAAGTTGGAGATACAAAAGGCTGTATTTGGCAGTTCTTCCCCAATAATTTCGGATAGAGGTACAGCATTCACCTCCAGTAAATTTGCCGCTTACTGTACTAAAGAGAACATTAAGCGTCATCTGATTACAACCGGCTTGCTAGAGCCAACGGTCAAGTCAAACGTATCAATCAATCATATCAATTCTTTCTTTAGAAAATCAGGGTCAGTGGTACAAACACACAAATGAACTGCAGCAGGCTATTAACTCGACGTACCAGCGAAGTTTAGATATCACACCCTTTGAATTGCTCTTTGGGACAAAAATGAATGCTAAAGGTATTGATAAGTTGATTGAAATGATCGAAGCTGAATTTCAAGCGCATGTTGAAGCTAAAAGGGAAGATCTTAGAAAACATGCAAAGCAACAGCTATTTAAATTTCAGGAGGAAAATAAGATGACATAAAATTTAAGGAGAAGAGAACCAAGACCTTACAAAGTCGAAGATTTTGTAGCTATAAAAAGAACACAGTTTAGTCCACATTTGAAATTAAAATCAAAATATCTTAGGCCGTACAGAATAACTTAAGTTAAAGGAGGGAATACTTACGACATAGTCAAAGAAGGAAGTCACGAAGGTCCCAACTGTACGACGACTTGCGCTGAATTTCTAAAATCATGGAACAATTAATTGCTAGGCCTAATACAGAGAGAAGAAAATTGAAGAAGAAAAAGAATTAAATTATATATTTTTGTATAAAGGCAAAAACTTAAAAAAAAAAAAAAAAAAGAAAGACGAAAGGAAAGACGCTTAACGACGAAAGGAAAAACGCCTAAAAGAAGTACGAGAGGATGCCTAAAGACAAAAATCTGCGGTTAAAGTAGTTAACTACTGTTTCTATGGCAGATGAAGCTTGAAGACGATGTTTGCTCATTTTCACAACTGAAAGACGATCAGAACTCTAAAAACATTTAACTTTTATTTTCATTATCTTTCTTGTTTTGCTTTTGTCTTTTCTTTGTATTTGCAGTGTCGCTTCGAGGACCAGACGAGAGCAGGACGGCCGAATGATATAGTGCCAATGTTGAATACCAGATGCCGTACAGATTGCTCATCGTATAATTGTTTTAATGTTTTGTTTTTCGTTTTGTGAGTTGGCAATAAGATGAGTTGGACTCAAGATGCAGTAAAAGAACGACGACGATAAAGACGTAAATAAAAATGTATTGAAGAAGTTAATTCAGTTTATAACTAACTTATTTGTTAAAAATGTAAATACGTTAAATGTAAATAACACCGTGCTGTCCTTTCAAATAATTTCTCAGATGTCTTTTTCAAGAAGGTATTACAATTATTTTCAAGAATTATTTTCAAGTATTATTTTCAAGAAGGCATATATAATTCTACAAAAGTATTTAATGATTATGAATATTAGATATATTATGAATTAAATTCATTAAATCGGATTACAAAGTAAAAAAATATATGCTTAAGAACTGCATTTATTGCTTTTAAATAGCTTTATTTGTTAATCAATTCCAAACAAATTCACTCTCGTAGATAAATAACTTATGCTTTGTTGAATGCCAAAGAAATCGAATGAAAAGCGAAAGAACGCATTTACAGTAAATTGCATTGAAAGTGAATCAATACAAAATCGTTTTTGGAATAAATAGCCTTTTTGAGCTAAAACGAAATCACCTAGAAACTTCCTTACTAAACAGGCTTCTTCTGCCAAAAGAAAAAGTCAAGCTCCAGGCTTTACTATATTTGAGCGATTGCTTAATACAGTGAAATTTGCGAAAAATGAAACATAAATACTCCTAGTGCATTTTGCGTTACTACCAACCGCTTCCCATTTAAATATGGCATACGAAATACCTTAAAATTAAATGTCGCATTATTTTGTACAGCAAAATGAAACTAAAATTACATAGTAAATATTAGAATTGCTATTAACACATACTTGCCAAGTGCAACAACAACAACTGGGACTCGAGTTATGAAGACTAGCTACTCAACTTTACATACTCATAGATTGTTAGTGAGCAGAGATTCGAAATTGTCTTATCATATATGCCCATATCTGTCCGTTTAGTAGTTTTACTGTGAGTTAATTTATGATTTAAGATAGTTGTAGCGAAGCGGTATCTTCCAAGCGGTATCTTATCTTTAAATTAATAAACCTAAGAATACATCACTGCGAGTAGTCTGTAAAATTAACCTTTATTCGCGGTTTGAACTTTCGAACACAACACAGCACAAAGTAAAACGACAGAGTTACAATGAGCGGTTTTAAGAATGCAAGAAACAAAATGCGAGCTACGCATACAATCTGCGCATTGCGAAATAATATCTCACAGACACAGACAGGCAGAGAGCTCTGGTGGCCGAAACAATAGTAATATCGTTAAATGACATAAGTAGGGTAAATCCAAATCAAGCAAAAAGTTTAATTTTTTTCCCTATATTTTGTATCAATTTTTTTCATGAGTTATAACCAAATATACTTTTTAGGTAGTCACTTCGGTGGAAATTTCAATCAACCATCTTATTCGACATAAATGGGTAATATATCTTCATATAGGAGGAAATTACCTTGCAATCATTTGCACCAATTCAATAATCGTGGAAATCGTTAAATGTATATTTTGTGACTCATAAATAGCAGCTTTCGTATGTTAGCTCATTCCTGGATATCAACTAAAAGTACTTGGACGATGCTAAACAACTCTGAATTTGGCCATTGATCTCTTTGCGGGTTTCAGTTTTCCTTTAGTTTAAATTTGGCACATTTTTTGTTGCCTACATTTATTTTTTTTTCAGTTTGTTATGCCGAATTTAGTAGACACACACTTAACATGTAAAATCTTCGACTGCCCATTCCAAAATAAAAAAGTGAGGGTAACTACATTCTCTTGTATTTTGTGTATAGCAGTGAAACGTTTAAAAGTTTAACATGGACAACGTTTCCAGCTATATATTCATGATAAATTTTAAGAAAAACCTTTTATTTTAGAGAGAGAGGGCTTATGACTTTCAAGAATCATTAAGGATACTTTTGCTGAAAATGAAATGAACAATAAATAGAAGGAAAACATTGATACGAAATTTGAGTCACACAGATAGTATAGAAACAAATGCAAATAGGCTCATCCGAATTGCTCCTATGGAATTCTGTATCAGAGCTATAAATGGGATTATTTTATGGCATTTTGCACACTTCATACGGCTGTTTCCTTAAATTAAAAGCCATCGGAGGCAATTCCATTGGTATAGCTAAACTGCAAAGGCTTCTCCACGGCAAAAGCAAATTTAATATGAATTACAGAAGGTTCCAGTTTATATTTCGAATGCGTCCAGTGTGGTCTTTGTTCTCTTGTACATAAGCGATCATTGAGAAGCCATTTCAACCTTTTGATAACAGAGAAGTAATAACTCATGTATGTATTCTCAATGCCGAATATTTCTAGGCTTCTCTTTCTAGGGACAATGCCCTGTTACGTTTAATGTTCCCAATCTTAACTACAACAAAAGTTATAGAAGTCGTTTCGAATTTATTGTCATTTTTAGTCTCTATTATTGTTAAGAAAAATATTAAAGAAATTTTCTTTGATTGCTAAAACTGTATACCTGGTATTTCCAGAATACTAACAGTCGTTTTATGTACAACAAATATTTAATTAGGGCTTACTTAATTAGAGCAAAAAATGCAACAAATAAATATAAATTAGTGTTTTAATTCAGTCTAATTAATTTCTTTGACAGCTCAAATAAAATGAATTTATGGCATGTATCTGTAACAGGAATATATTTTTAAAAATTTATATGGACAGTTGTTCAATATTGATAATAATGTATCAGAAAATCATTCTTTTTGGAGAGAGACTAATAATGTCTTTAATAGTTTTTAAGTCTTCTATTACTAAAACGACGAAAATGATAACTTTCTTTCACTAAATTGTAATTTAAATGAATTTAATAATGAATTTTTTCATATATTTTATTTAAATGGGTTTAAATGGGTTTCATAATTAATTTAATGGAACTCAAGAAATTGAACAATGCTAATTTAATGGAAAAAAGGAAAGAAAACAATAATTTAACGAAGAGTAAACAGAAAGAGAATATTTTTTTCATACCGAATGAAAAATTTGAATATCATTGCAATTAGATTTTTGAATAAAATTTGTTTGGTATTTTTAACTAAGATCTTTCATTTATATGATTTGGCCTAAAGTTTTGAAAAAGGGAGTTTTGCTGAAAGTAAAACAGTACGAAACTTGCATTATTTAACGTAATATTTTGTATGATTTATTTATCATATTTAGCTTCATATCAAATATAGCATATTTAAAAAACGCAGTTTCCTGTTTACAACAGTTGTAAGCAAAATAAAGAAGAAAGCAAAGTGCTTATTTTAATCAATCAAGGCTTTGTATTTGTTTATAAGATTCCTTATTAATTTTTAGATTTTTTAGTTTCCTGGCAACGATGATTCCAATTTGTAAGTTGATTGATTTCAAGCACCGAATTCTCTTAACAATTATTTATATAACATGGGAATATCATTAAAATAAATGGATGTATAATATTAAGGGAAAATATAATACTTTTTATTTAAAATGCTTTCAGTTTTAAGATTTAGAATCAGTTTCGAGACTCTTATTAACGAACATTGTTAATTTTTCACGAATGAATCCATATCTATTCATGCATTCTTTATTTCAAATAAATTTTGAATAATTATAATGTATTTAAATTGCTGCAGACTGTATCTATATATATATATATATATATATATATACATATATATTATAGTGATGATAAAAGTGGAAAACTTCAGCTCGTTTTCATTCTAATTTACTTTTTAGTGATGATGATGTAATTATTGATCAGGAAAAGTCTGAAAACCTGGCAAAAATCCCAGATTTTGAAATAAAATATCTGCGTCAATTTTTATCATATGGGAATCAAATGTTTTGTGCTTTATTTCTGATAATGTGATTTTACTACATATAACACATACTACTATAAGAACCGGAGATCGCAAAAGAAGTTAGATAAAGTATCTTTCACAAAATTAGTTTTTTTAAAAATTAAATAGGCCCAAACATGAATATTTGCTTTATTTGAAACTATTTCGTAACCGAAAATGTGTGTCTAAGACACCAATTATTGGAATTAACATTGCTTTATTATATATATATATATATATATATATATATATACAACGAAAGTTAATAAGAGGTAAAAATTAAAAACAATTTTTTATACCCTTCCCTCGCTATAGCTGCAGGATTGAAGTAAAATGTACTTAAAGCATCAAAAGGTAATCATTTAAAAGTTATTTTATAACGAAAAGCATAATTAGAATTAGTTTTCCTATTAAATACCATGATTAAGAATTATGCACTCACAAATCAGAGTTTTTCTCCTATTCTAAATACGTAAGATGACTGAAAAGTAGAGACCTAGGCAGGGTAGATTTTCTGAAAACAATAATAGGTTGCTGAAATGATGATGAGATAATTTCTATGAATTTCGCCTATCATACTTCTATATGATTTTAAGATTCCTTATGGTTTATTCAACTACGCCTGGATCACATTTTGTATAGTTCCGACACTTTTCGGGAAGTCTATATCTCTGATTATCGAGCCAGTACTGTACATGATCACTCTTGACGAAATTATTATTACTACCCTTTAACTGAAAAATTTAATTTTCATTTAAAACAAAACTTGCCTTTATCTTCTTTAGTTTAGTTGTTTATCAGAATATTTAATAATAAGGAAAAGATATAGTTTTGTTAACCTTTAACCATGGATCTGCGAAACCTACTTGAGAAAATAAGTTATTCTCAGTTCAACAAATTATTCTCGATCTCAAAGATACCGCTTTTAATTTAATTGTCATGTACGCTTTATTGACTTTCAAAACAGAAGTAAAGGGAGTCGAGGAAAATAATCTTAACGTTTTTAACTTTGGATAATTAAAGTGCATTCGATTGCAAGAATGTTAGCAGGAATTAAGCTTTTGTAAATGAAGCAAATTTTAGCCAAACAATTGTTCCAAATACTTAGATTTAAATCTCAAGATAATAAAGATGGATTCAACACTTCAGCATCTGCACTTTCTAGTAAATTTTCTGAATTTTCCTCTTTTTGAAAAGAGACATTTGAGATACTAGTTCACTGAAAGCTTTTTAGTCTTAAGTAAATTATCAGTTTAATAACATTCCAAAATAATCTTTGAGATACCAGTTAAAAGATGCGTGCATTATTTATCATTGTCTCATTAATAAAAGCCTCATTTTAAATTAGTTCTTAAATGGGCGCTTAAGGTTGCATTTTAAAATTTAAAACTTATAAACTACGTGTGCCAAAATGCTTCCTGTAAACCAAATATAACAAAATTATAAATTAAAAAAATGTTATGCGATAAAATCTGCAGAGGAATATTATAAAGTGATGATAAAAGTGGAAAACTTCAGCTCGGTTTCATTCTAATTTACTTTTTAGTGATGATGATGTAATTATTGATCAGGAAAAGTCTGAAAACCTGGCAAAAATCCCAGATTTTGAAATAAAATATCTGCGTCAATTTTTATCATATGGGAATCAAATGTTTTGTGCTTTATTTCTGATAATGAGATTTTACTACATATAACACATACTACTATAAGAACCGGAGATCGCAAAAGAAGTTAGATAAAGTATCTTTCACAAAATTAGTTTTTTTAAAAATTAAATAGGCCCAAACATGAATATTTGCTTTATTTGAAACTGTTTCGTAACCGGAAATGTGTGTCTAAGACACCAATTATTGGAATTAACATTGCTTTAGGAATTTTATGAGCAAGGGTGTATATAACTTCTATTAAACTGAACATAGCCTTAATTTTGTTTTATTGAAAATAGTTATTTATCAAGCAGGAACTCAAAACCTTAATGGTGCCCTTCAGGGGCAGCCTAAGAATTGACACCTGAGGGTGCTAAGGTGTTACTCTACGAAATCATGCTGCGAAGAGTCCTTATAATTCCTTACATTTTCCTATTTAATTTATAACTGAGAAAAAGCACAAAGTTGAGTTGCCAAAAGGCTTCCAAGCAAGAAACATAAAAAAAAAAATCGATTGTAGTCTCATCGACACTCGAATCACAGATCTTTCACTTGCTAGATAGACGAGAAAACCATTTAACATCACTAGAACACTCACGGGGAGAGAGATGATTCCTTACAATTTGGCAATAATTCACAGTTTATGCAGTATAAAATTATTTCACTAGGTTGTTACATATAACGTTGGAAGTCTCTAATACTCGTAAATTAAAGACGGTAACTTAATACGTTAAACTTTCGATAGAGTAAAACATTTTTGTGAACTATAACACAATTATTACTTAATGCAAAATTTGCAAATCCGACAGTTTTTAAAATTATTTTAAACCAATATTTATTCTTAGAAACTCGGGCCATTGATTAAATTTCAGTAATATTCAAGCAATGAGGAATAATTTAACAATTAAATAACTAAGCTCAGGTTTTTAAGTAAGACATTTTTACAATAAATTGAAATTCCATTTCATTTTCAACTTTAATACTTAAGAAGTTTATGAATAATATAAAATAAATTTTCAAAAAAAGGTACTTCGATGCAGTTTAATTCAAGCAAACTGTAGTATACTTTTATTGAAATAAATGTTAAAAGCACTATTTTCACTTAAACGAATTAATTTATGCAGGAAAGTTTATTCAATTTTGCAGCATAAGTGACCCAACTTAAAAACCAAAAGAGAGAAAACATGTAAGAACTTTGTGTTAGAAAGCAAAATTGAGAAGTATTTTATGAACTTTATTTTAAATATAAAGTTTCTGCTTAAAAAAGTATACTTAACAAGATTTATTATGTTAAACAGCGTAGAAGAAAATGATGTTTTGTTAAAAGTCTCTGGAAAGTGATGGAAAAGAGAATGTGTGTAAGAAAAATAAGATCACGTCTCAAATTCACGGCGATGATGGAAGAGGCTTCTAGTGATATAAATTAGGTTCCACTGAAGGGAAAATGGATTCCTTGATCAACATTTCTCATTAAAGGTGTTAACAAAAGCTTGCTTGAAAGGTTGAAAATTATCGCTATTTTATTACCATATTTGAACATCTTGTGTTCTGTTATTTTTTATTTATGAAACATCAGAAAGTATAATTTATAAGTAGTACATATTTTCTATCCAGTTAAAAGTCTTAACATTTTTCAGTCTATTAATTTATTATCTAACTGCTTTAATCAGCTAAATTTCTAATGTTTACGGTTTGCGATCATTTATTTTTACTAGTTTAACAAAACAGACAATATTAAAATAAACAATTTAAGATTAAACTCAAGTTTAAAACAGAATAAGATTAAAAACACTTATTTTTGTACTAATAAATGAAACTGCTGTTGGCATTACACCAAGGACCATTCAAAGTCTCTCAAACAAAAGCTGAAATTTGGTTAGCACCCTAATCAGGAAGTGTTATGTGGTTGCTGACACAAATCAACATATAATAAGAATGTTAACATATAATAAGAATAAGATTCATTTATCTTAATTCAATTATTTATTTTCTGTTACATAATACGAAAAGGTTTAGTAGCCTCCCAGCAGCAACACTAAAAGACAAACCACTTTGGATGAATTAGATACGGTAGTAAGAACTTCAATGAATAACTCTCTTTTCTTTAATATTTTAACTCAAATTGCAAAATTAGGCTGGTCACAGCCTCCATAAATAAACATTAACCTTTTATTGACAAACATTCCTTTGTTTCTCTTTGGTTTTCCTCAAACTCCAGTTTCTAACATAAAATTTTTTTGTGAAAATTCTTTTTAACAGTTTTTAAACTTTGGATGAAGGAGCCTTCAGTATGAGTTACTGGTTAAAGTATATGGAAATAAGATATAATAAGGAGAGCTGAGTTTATATTTTCGTTCACGAAAACGAGGATTAATTTACTTGAAATGGTCGGTGGCCTACCTGGGAGGAAGCTTTAGCCGATTGTGGTTTCAACGATGTGTGCTGGAGAAAGATATTTACTTTCCTGCTTCAGAAATTGTCAGTACTAGCGCTAATTTCATTCAACGAAACTAACTTTGGTAAGCAAAACTGGGAAGTTTCGGGCCGTCAGAAGTGCAATCAGTGGTCATTCTTGGAATAAGACGGTTTTTGAAAGAAATATTTGAATCGATTGAGCAGAACCACACCGGAGAGGATGGAATACACTAGCAGATGGCAATATGGATTTCGTTTCAAGATAGCGATGGAATTACTTAAACATTCATTCCGTCTAGCGGGAGATAGATGCTAAGTAATGATTGCTCTAAGGAAGCTAGGGAAAAGGCTAAATATCTGTTCTAGCCGTTCTGAAGAACTAAAAATATGATGACATCTTAGCCGAACACTACTTTAACAGCTCCAGAAAGACCGCCAAAATGAATTAGCCATTGGTATTCTGTTGGTTCTATGCAGTCAAAGTAACCACATTCTCTCTACCCTGGATGCAAATGTGAGATTTTTCTACTACCACGCCAAGAATAACCAATACAAAAAAATATATTATTTTTATCCTGAAAAAGTTCGTCTATTCAGTTTCAACAACAAAGAAGACTCTCAGACAGATACCTGCATGCTGCATCTATAATAAAATATATTTCTGTAAATGTAACTAAAACATTTTCCTAAAATTTTACTCTTCGATATCAAGAGATAATCAAACAAAAGTATACTTAAATCATTTTTTAATTTATACTTGGAATTTAAAGTTCACCCAAACATTAAATCTATGCCTAACACTGGTTCTTGTACTTCTATTTTTTAACATGGGGAATATACTACTATTTTTAAACATGGATACTTATGTTTTTAAACATGGATAATATTCAAATATAATTTGGTATACACAGCCCCTTTCCGATAAACAGCCTTGCTGCTAACAGCTTATGAAAAAAGCACCTTACATTTTGGTCTTAAAGAGATTACTTAACATTAATTAAAAAATAAAGATTTTAACCGGAAAGATGTAAAACGTGAATTCTATTAATTAATTAGCCGAGAAAATGGGATCTTAATTATTTGATTAAGCAAACCCAACAGAAATTTAGAGTAAGAATAAATTATTACACTGCAGATGTACAAATTTCAATCATTTTTGTGCGAGATAGTTTCTTATTAATTAATTGTAATCCTTTTATTTATTAAAAAGTGTTTCCAAAATTGTGAACTTCTGCTTCAATTAACAACCGAATTTAACGCTGAGTGACTTTCGTCTCTGGCACCAAAACCATCAATCATTCCGTCTTAATAGCTGTTTTGGCCTGAATAAATTTATGACGTTTAAAATAGTCCGCTTATTAAATGCTGGTCATGCGTCATGAGTTTTAAAACAGATGTACACATTTTTCTAAAAACTCCATCTTTCTATGTTTTTATTTTGTAGTCTAAGTTTATACAATGTATTTTGAATGAGATAGACCTATCATTGCTCCTCTGAAGTCCTTCACTTACTTTTAATTATTAGTTATGGAATTTAGGTGGGTAACCTTCTAGTGCGCGTAAACATTTAATATACAAGCAAATTTTTCATTACGTATAGTTCACACACATACACGCACAAACACAAAAAAAAGCCTGTGTCCCCAAAAATACTTTTAGTAAGTATAGTTACGCAGGCAGGTGGTAGTTGATTGAATGCACACAGAACTTATGATAACTTCATAAAATTTATTTTCCCAAAAGAAACACTTCGCTGCTCTGGAACTTTTCACGAAAGAACTCGTAAAGCTCTTGTGAAACAGTACAACACAATAGCAAACATTTCAATGAGAGAACAGTACAATAGCAAATATTTCAAACTACTAAAGACGATAAACACAACACAATATGTAAAATCTCAGTGCGTAAGATCGCTGAGAGATATTTTAATATTCTCAATATTCTGAGCTAAACGTATAAGGTATTTCTTTCGCCTTCGTAGTGTAGTGGTCAGCACGCTCGGCGCGTATTCTAGAAGCTCGTGGTACGAATTCCGGCGAAGCGTTGCTTATTTTCACATCATTAGTTTCGAAATAACCTAATGTATTTACAATGACGCCCGACCTAAAAGAGTGGTGGATGATGATTCTCCGACCGCAGGATTTGGCGATTGGGTCGCCTAATCCCCAGTCGCCGTTTAAAAGGGGGAGTATACAAGGTATTTCTACCGCCTTCTTAGCATGCCTTCGTACTGTAGTTGTCAGCACGCTCGGCGCGTATTAGAGAGGCTCTTAGCTCGAGTCCCGGCGAAGGCGTTTCTCATTTTTCATCTCTCCTACTTCGAAATAACCTAATGTCTCTACAAATTCTGAACTTAAATATGAAATAAACTGAGAATTGATGCTCTCTCCGGCCTACATAGATATTTCCAGTACCTTCGATTTCTCGAAATTACTGAAAGGCATACAGAGTTACAGTTGTATACAGGTCGGACAAGTTACAGTTATACAGGAATCAGACCAAAATGTCGCCAAATAGTCTTCACGTCTGGCGATCTTTTTAAAAATAGATTTGCTCCTCAAATCTTATTTTTACGCAAAGCTTCGCTTTCTGATTTTCTTTCACACTACATTATACAACAGATACTAATATTTGCGTATAATTTCCCTAAATTTACTTACGTATGCACAAAATTCGTAACATTACTCTCTTCCCAAGGGTTGCACGTCCTGAAGAGTGCAACCCCTGGACAGGATGCCATACTTACAGCTAAGGAAAGTCTGTGCAATACTAAAATAATAAATAAGTGCATCACTTTACAAATTTATGCATACATAGTCTTAGTACACAATTTGCCCTTTATATACCATAGGAACTCCATACTATGGATTTAGTAAGGGGACAGCGAGTCATAATAAACGTCTTTAGGCTTGAAAGCTGATGATTTACAAATTTGAACCCCGACGTCGTTGAGCCAGTTTAGAACTCTGTAAAGATCGTGCAAATGTGACTGTAGTTTAGGAGAAAGTCCTTTCCGTCGAATAGGAATCTTTAGCCACTCCATGTCACTTGCGTTTAATTAAAGACCTGCAGCCCACAGGCTTTCTAAAGTATTCATCTTCTCCGTTTCAAATTGATTAGGTCTCGAGAAAAAAAAAATCTCGTAAACAGCATTGCGATAGCCAGTAAGAATAAATATAAATTCTGGTAACAGTTCTGTTAATTTCTGGAACCCATCAGCGAGAGGTTGTTAAGGATAGTTCGATTAAACCTCAATACCATGACATTTGATAGCGAATGTAAAGGTATCGTTTTGGTTTTGTCTATGCTGTGTAGTCTGAGTGTAGCCGAGAAGTAATTCCTTCCTTAATCAGAATGTAACTGAAGAGATAGGCCGAACAGAAAATCCAATTCTGTTATCACTACCTATGTGATCGCCACAGCTTCCTGATCAAGAATAGGATACTCATCTGGCCACTTTGTAAAGTAATCAAATGACCATCACAAGGAAGGTGTACTTGCAGCAATCAGAAGTTCGGGGCAGACGTCTCAGGACGTAGAAGGCGCTGCGTTGAAAAAGCGTTTCGTCCTTTCCGACATGGACGAGCATTGCATCATTGGCACTATTTTTGCACTTCAGCCCTTGCATTATTCCAGCAGAAGCACTCTCCAACTTTATGCAAAGTCTTCAGTATTCCGAAGCGGCCTCCTGTTGGGCTGCTATGTAATTTTTTAAGGACGATCGGAGTTTCGGGATCTTGAAAGCATCAGCTGCCATCGGAATGCTTTTCAACCATCCTGTTTGAACTTAAGGAACCTTTCTCCATTATGTCACGATACGCTTATGACCTTTTATTTCTCAGAAAGAAGCAGCACTGACAATCTCATTTTTCACATTATCAAGAATAAATGGTTTCTCGAGCTGAAGAAACGTCAGGATTTTGGTAGATTTTTAAGGGCCGTTTAGTTTGCAAAATGCATCATTACATTCTTTTGTCCGCAAGAACGTTTGCTTGCTTCCGTTAGTATGTGATGGGGTCTTGTGGTGAAAGAAAAATCCTTCACAAATATCCTATTGTATTTGCAAAGCCACAGGAAATTTCTCACATAACGAACGTTTTCAAGGTATCTCGAATCTTTAACCACCTACATTTTTTTTTTATCCCTACATACATGTTCAGCAGAGAGGACATGTCCAAGGTAATTCACTTCTTATCTTAAGAATTTACATTTGGCAGGACTTTACATTGGCATCCTTCAATTTCCGCAGCACTTCTCCAATATATTCTAAATCTTCTTAGAAACGTTTCTTGAGGATGAGGATGTTACCCTGGTGTATGAGACATATTTATTAGCAATGTCCTTTCATACGGCCTGGATGAGATTTTCGAATGTTGCCGCTGCATTGCATATCACAAACGGCATGACCTTGATGCCGTTTAAAGCATCAAGCACATTCAATAAGCACTTTGTCAGAAACAAAGTGCTTATTAAATAGTCTACTATCTTTTCTTAGTGATTAGCCTTTCAACATCCCTGGCAAATTCCTGGAATGTTTCCGTGGTTATGTTTAGCTTTCTAAAGTAAATTTAAATGATTCCTTTATTGCTACAAAAATTGCTGACCATGAACATTTCCTTTGATTTCTTCAATTTTACTTCTCTTAGAGGACCATGAACCAGGCTTTCTCCACTCCATTGATTTCCTGTCTTCCTGAGGATCATTCTACATGGTTGCTTCATCAACTGTTAGCTTCAACAGCAGAAATGTTTCTCTGATTTACACTGTAAAGCTGTTAAAATCTTTCATAGCAAAAT
The DNA here is from genome assembly GCF_044657685.1 of Stegodyphus dumicola. Lineage (NCBI taxonomy): Eukaryota > Metazoa > Arthropoda > Arachnida > Araneae > Eresidae > Stegodyphus > Stegodyphus dumicola. Next base: position 125,721,225 of record NC_140771.1, on the reverse strand, counting down.
ACACATTACTACTTTTGAACTGCTGAAAGAAGTTCGGATACTCATCTAGCAGAGTCCTTGTTCTCGTTTTAAATATGATCATGTGCAATGCATAAAAGAGATATTTTGATAGATTCAATCTCGCTATTATTTCCTTAACTTTTGATCTCCTATGGATAAATACTATTTCGCTTATATTATACGAGCATTGTTTTAAAAATGCTTCCAATGGTCAGTCTTCTGTCAATAAATATTTCCCTTTGGATACGAGCAGGCTTTTCTAAAGTCAGTGCCTCCAGTATTTAGTCTCCTATCAATAAATATTTCCATTTGGACACTAGTAGTGTTTTGTAAACTCGGTGTCTTCTGCCAATAAATATATTCCTTTTAGATGCGAATAATGTTTTTTTAAAGTAAATGCATCCAATGGTAAAAAATCACAAAAGTTATCAGCTGCTGAGTGTCGATCCACACAAAATTATTTTACATTTCCTTTTACTGTAGAATAGAAAGGAAATGAATCACCTTATACACATTATCCAAATGTTGTATTTATTTGAGATTAAGATTTTATTAGTTAAAAATGTAATCGCAGAACCGTACTCAATCTTATACATTTCACAGCAAACTAGTACATTGCTTTAATAAATAAATATGCTAAAATGTTTCATGTAGTATTACCATTACATGTCTCTAAAAAAACTTTATTGCATAACAGTTTTTATATGTGAGACCAGAAATATTTTTCATGCTTAATTATCGTAGACTGCATTCTGGGTTTTTGTCTCTTTTCGCCATATTGAAGGATTTTAGACCTATTACCTTATTTCTGCATGGAAAAGCTTATCTGTTTCAGGTTTTCATTGTTGTTACATATCCGCTTAGAATGTGTGCGCTTGAACTACTGATAAGTCATTCAGTTTTGCAATATACCTTGAGTAACGTATTTTATTGTACGAGATATATGTAAATTTTCATGGATGTAATGCTTGTCTCAGATCTCTGTAGACATGACTTTCCCGTTTTTCACGATTATTTTCAAAAGTGTCATAAAGTTATAAGCTGTTTCTCCCGCCTTCTTAGCATGGCCTTGCGGTGTGGTGGTCCGCAAGCTGGGCGCGTATTCCAGAGTCCGTGGTTCGATTCGCGGCGAAGGCGTTGCTCATTTCCCATCTTCTGCTTCCAATTAACCTAATGTCTCTACAAAGCTATTTAGAATATAATTTTGATACTCTATAACGTAAGAGTTACAGGGGTATACAAATAAGATCTATTGTCATTCTTCGAAATCACATACTGGTCATTCTTCCAGATTTGTTCATTAAGGGAAGGCTAAGCATTGTCGCTACAGAAACGGTCATATCTGCCTACTTAAAATATTTTTCTTCAAAATCCGTCTGTACTTATATCGCCCAATTTAGCAAAGTTTTGAGAATATATATTAATCACTAATTGCTGATGATATCATGAAAGTCATTTCTAACCTTTTTAAAAAGTCTGATACTTTTCCTAGTTATTTCTAGTTACTAATAGAAGATATAACTGTTTGATAATTTTTTTTTCTAGAACGAGGCAGGATATTTATGCAGTTTTATTGAGCATTTCTATCAGGGTTAAATAAGGTGCGGAATAAAATTAGCACATAGAAATAACATAAAATTGCTCTGCATATTAACAAGAAAAAAAAAATATTATTTTCCCTTTCGGAACGTTAGAAATAATTGAAAGCATTACTAATACATATTATCAAGAAGAATAAAAAGTAAAAACAATTCCTTTTGAAATGTTTTGAAACTGAAGATATAATTTCGTCGTAAAGCGCGAAATAAGATAAGTTATTAAATATAAGTTACCATAAGTGTAATCCGATTAAGTGAAGAATTGCATTTTGGTTTCATCAGCATAATGGACAGTTTAATATTAAGCACTTTTTATATATTTTAATGCTTTCTAAAATGGACTTCGATTAGTTGGGTTGATTGTCTGTAATCAGCTTAATTTTGTAGTTGCAATCTATTTGGGCAATTTCTTAAAAATTTTCTTAATTTTTTTTAATAATTTTTTTTATTTTCTACAGTCAATCTTGTTTTAAACCAATATTTTGAAATGAAAAAATTGGTTGATGAATTAAATTAAAAAAAACCAATTTAAATAAATTTAAATGAAAACATATCACGAAATTTTGTGTAGTGGTTAGTACAAAAATATACTTTTAAAAAAAAAAAAAAAACCCTTAACTTAATCTAAAGTATAGTTGAACAACCCATCACTAGATCCTCAAAAATAAACACAGTACTTAAATGGTATAAATTAAATTTATTTTTTCTGTTAAATAGTAAAAAAATGTTAAATTTTAACTATGTAAGTTAGTTATAAAATAAAAAAAGGTAACTTATTAAATAAACGAGGTTACTAGACTTACTTTTATAAAATAAACAAAATTATTAAGATACAATAACACGCCGAAAAAATATTAATTTAGAAGTCAAACAACAAAAATCAAATTTGAAAATATAACGCTAATTTTTGTTGTTTGACTTCTAAATTAAACAAAATTATTTTAAGAAAAGCGTAAGAGTAAAATTATTATGCTTTCTAAATTACAAAATATACAAAATCCCTACCTTAAGATAATAATATAATGATGATGGGATAGATGTACGCAAAAGTTCGTATGCACATACAGTCCTCATTGAGAAGAATTAAAAGTTCACTCCGCTAAACATCCGGAGGGATATGATGATCCTATTCCTATTTTGATGATATCCGAAAGAGTTTCTGCGGCTTTCTATTCGATAAGGAATTTTCCGTCTTTCCTTTAAGTCGAACAACTCAACACACAGCCTGTTCGTCAAGCCGAACTGCTTGCTCAAATTGCGAGGTGGAGATAATTGCACCTAGCCTCTGCATCATCTACGCAGTCTTCGATGAATAACACTTGTGGAAACGAGTTCATTAGGGGTCTATGCTTTTGCTGCTCTTGGCTTGTCCGTTTTTACTGTAATCTCCACATTGCTTAACAGGGGGTTTTAAAAAGTGTTGAACCACACTTCGTGAATTTATAAAATCAGCTATTCCACACCATCACTTAGCTTTCTCGTCCGCCGCCGTTGCTTTATCTACATTCTACTTTCCTCTCCTAGAAATGAGTGTGGGTAGTTTGGTACTTTAACCCAAAACGTTTCCCTTTCTCAGTCCGCTACTAGATGAACATTGTTGTTTGTTACTTCCGAGTTAAAAGAGGTGTTGAATGATCATCCGTTGTCAAGCCCAACAATAGTAATGAGCCTCAGATCATGGCCACTTTCCCACGGTAAAAGGTATCTTTCTTTACCTTAAAAAGCAATCCAATCTTTGTTCTCGACGGTTCTCTATTCATTAGATGGGAACCACACATTCGATATCTCGAAAACAGTTAAACATTAAATTTGTTTTCCTAACTCTTCTATTTTTCCAGAATGATCTGTCGTGTTCTTTTTTCCTCCTATAAAATTTTATCTTAGATTTTTAAATTTTTATTTAAACTCCGAGCGAGAAATACAGTTATCATTTGCTTTACAAATAGTTAGAAACTAGTTCTTTCATTTAAAAATTTAAATAAATAAATAAATTTAAATTGACCTTATAATTAATCGTTACTAAGATGATATACCAGATTCGCACTCATCTATAATACTTAATGGGAATTTATGTTTAAGTTTTTTTTTTTTTTTTTTTTTTTTTTTTTTATCACAAACAGATTTCATTTTTTTTAAATTCGTATACTAGAGTTGTAAGGTTTATCCTAAGTTAATAACAGTTATTTTTAGTTAAAGTCACTTTCCTGTCGGTCTTAATTTCAGCTTACAATTTCCTACCAGAATGTGTTTTCAGAATCACGGTTTAATGCAAATGAAGTAAGAGCAGTACTTAAAGTCGGAGTTCCACTGACTTCGTTAAAGAGCCGGAAAATCTGACTAGCGCGAGTCCGCCTTTTGGCTACACTCTCTCTAGCTATTACAACGCTCGGCCGTAATTCAGGCCCTTGATAGCTTCGCAATTTAGTTAGCTTTTAAGGAGCCAACTCCTGTAGAATTTTGATAGCTTCGGCTATATCGTTTTAGTTAAGCATTACTTAAGTTTTATTTCTTAGTATTGTTGAGTTCAAGCCAAAGTGGAGACTATATGTACGTCCTGAGAAAGAGCCATCTCTGAACTTTTTTGAATAAAAAAGTGTAGTTAACAGTAAAAATTCTTTCCTTATTTTAATATAACGGATATTGAACCTTGTAAGAAGAACAAAGCTAAATTTTCAGAATGAACAGAATACTTTTATTTGAATTTTAAAACAGAACTAAAAAAAAAAAAATAAATGCTGCAGCTCTTAACTATCAAAATTTTAAACTCTTAAACTACTACAGTTAAAACTCTTACAACTGTTAAAAATACTAAACATTAAACTCTCTAAACAAAATATATAAAAATCTTCCGAATCCTCTTCTTGTTGCCACACCGTAAAATGCAAGTTCTTGTCCTATTATTTATATTTCACGTTCTCTTTAAGTCACGATCTTTACAAGTCATGATCTTTACAAGTCACGATCTTTACAAGTCCCCCCACAAGAAGCACATTCGTCACCGTAGAGACAATGTTGTTCAGAGTTCATTGAGAGAGAAAGAGTTAACAGCTAACCTTGACAAAGCATCAGCATTCCCATGTGAACTCCCTTTGCGGTATGTCACAGTTATGTTATACCGTTGTAACGCTAAGGCCTAACGAGACAGTTTAGCACGAGGGGCGCTTTGGGTCAAGTAGGTGAGGGGATTGTGATCAGACACAATCTGCACTTTGGCACCGAAAATCCATGTGTCAAATTTTTTCAAGGCTTCGATGACACAAAATGCTTCTCGTTCGATGGTTGATCATCGTTGTTGACAGGGCGTTAGTTTCTTTCTGAAAAATGCTATGGGCATTTCTTTTGTAAATGGCTTATGTTCATTATCATTCTCACCTATGCTAGGCAATCCTAGTAGCTGTTGTTCCTTATCATTTTTCCTCTCTTCTATCTTTCCAATGGCTTTGTCAAGTAGCTCATACCATTTATCAATTGTTTCAGTTTTATCAATTTCTTCAAATATGGGATTTGTGTGCTTGGTGAAAGTCCTATAAACTAAAAAAATCTCAGCAATTTTTTTCTTCTGCTTTTTCTAATAATTCTTCATCAACATGATGTAGATTGTCTACCTCGGGCTCGGGCTCTTCTATTAATTCAGCAATTCGTTCCGTTTCTTTCTCGTCTTCCAGTTCTTCTCTGTCATCCGAATAACTTTCTGTTCAATCTTCCATGTTTTCACCCTTGAACTTGAAAGGTTTCTGTGTTTTTCAGTTTCATTGTGGATGACATTTTCCTTTTCAGTTTCAACTTTTGTTGTATAATCCACACTTTCTTTTTCATCTCCCAGTTCAACAGTATCTATGCTGTCCTTATTGTACTTTTTGTTTCTATTATCATACAGAATTTCTTTTTCAGTAAATTGTAACAGTTCACTGTTATCTGCAAGTTTATTTTCAGTCTCAAGATCTGCAGCTTCTCTGTGATTTACATTTTCATTTTCAGTTACTAAGTCAGCTTTCACACTTTCCTTATGGATTATTAAGTCATTCTTTTTATCATCTACTTTTTCCTTCTCGTTTCCAATTTCAGCAATATATTCTTTCTCTTCTATGTTCTCATCATCAAGATTTACTTCAGTTTTATTGTCATCTGCAATTATTTCTTTTTCAGCTGCAGTTTCAGCATCATCTGTATTTTATGTTTTGTTTACTGGCTTCACTTGAGTTTCACTTTCATTGACAGTTTCTTTTTCAACTGGGATTTCAGTCTCACTCATAAATTCGTTTTTACTTTCAGGTGGAATAATTTCTACATCTGTTATTTCGCTGTCAATTAGCGTTTCCTCTTTGAGTTCATCTTCTGTTTCTACCCTCTTAGTTTCTTCAGTTATAATTTCTTTCTTCTGTGCTTCCTGTTCAACAATTTTATCTTCTGTCATTTCTGTAAAGGGCAGTTCTTTACAACTTTCACAGAATTTTTTAACATCTTGCTTAATAGTAGGCCAAAAGAACGAATTGTTGAATCATCTTTTTCTCACCGAGGTGGCCGGCAAGAGGGGCTTCATGTGCCATTCTTAGGACTTGCCTTCTTTTTTCTAAAGGTAACACAACTTGCTTAATGTTTTCACCACAGATATATTCGGAATGAAGTAATATGCCATCATCGAAAGTATATGAATTTTGACTTTTATTTGCCCATTGAAAGCATTTTTTAGAGTTTCGTCTTGTTCTTGATGTGTCTTGAATTCTAGTCTTATTATGTTCGTTGTTTTCAGAGACTATGTTTTCTTGGGAAATCAGATTAACAACAGCCAAATTTGTAGTATTGTCTTCAACTGGGGAGGGTTTATCATCTGTCTCTTTGTACTCTAAGGGGGATGCATCCCAATGACGATTACTGTTCCACAGTTCGATATTTCCATAGAGTGTTTCATAAGCTGAAGAACTCAATAGCAAGTCGGTAACTAGCTTTTTTGAAACAGCACACGTAATGGACACTCTACCGTGAAAATCATCGTCAATTTTCATCTGGAAAATCTTTAGTGGAGTAATTTCGTTTTCACCAAAAGCAGAAGATATCTCTATTTTACTTTCTCCTTCGCAAGGTAAGTTGTCAACCAATTTCTCACGGACTACTGAAATTTGTGCTCCCGTGTCTACGATTCCATTTAGAATAATATCTCCACATTTAACTTTGACAAGTTTTAATTCATCTATATTTCTAGACACGTCCACTGATTTTGAGACAGGAATAGAGATCTTGGCAGTTAGCACTTCTGGTTTTTCTTTTTCTGCAAGGGGTGCTTGTGTTTGTATTAAGTTGTTTTGTGCTGTTGCAGAAGCACTTCTTGGTATCCGATTTTTGGTACATAACTTAGATGTATGACCTTCTTTTCCACAATCATAGCAAGTTAGTTTGAAACTAGGCTTTTGTGGTTCGTCACTCTTACGGGATGGGTACACTCTTGGCGTGTTTTACGCGTACAGCGATTTATTTCTGAAAGCTCTTTCTGGAAGTGGAGAATGAGGTTGCCATTTTTTATTAGTTCTGTCTGCTGATGGATTACCACCAGTCTGTTTTGAGATATTACGAATACTGTCATATTCGTCAAGTTTATCAGCTAATTTGGTTGGAGAAACGAATTTCGCCCAGTCGTCAAGAAGATGGTCTCTTACTTCATAGGGTACTCTTTTCTTAATTTGGTCAGTAATAATCAAGTCTTTTAACGCGGCAAAATTTGTGATTTCAAGACCATTGATCCATTCTTCAAAATAACTTGTAATTTCATAGCAAAAGTCTCTCCATGATTTTTCAGTGCTCTTTTGGTGCATCACAAATTTTTTTCTAAAGCTTTCAGGATTTAATTTAAATCTTTTCAATAAAATAGTCTTAATGTACTCATAATCTTCAAAATTTTCTTCAGATTCCCTACCAATTAATTGAATGATTTCAGATGGCATTAAAGTCAATAAACATGAAACTCAATCTTTAGGATCAATCTTTGTCCTTTTAGCTTGTCTTTCAAATAAGGATAAATAAATCACAATATCATCGTGTCTTAAATTGAATTTGGGAATAAGCTTAATTAAATCAAAATTATGATGTCCATTTTCATTTGTTGGTGGAGTTTGTGTTAATCGAACACGAGATTCAATTTCAAGTTTTCTCAATTCAAACTCCATTTGCTCTCTTTCCTGCTGTGCTTCTAATTCTTCTTTCCTTCGTTGTTCCTCAATCTCTTCTTTCCTTCGCCTTTCCTCAAGCTCTTCTTTCCTTCTCTGTTCCTCAATCTCTTCTTTCCTTCGCCGTTCGTCAATCTCTTTTTTCCTTCGCTGTTCCTCGATCTCTTCTTCGCTGTTCTTAATCTTTTCTTTCTCCTTTCTTCGCTGTTCCTCAATCTCTTCTCTCTCCTTTCTTCGCTGTTCCTCAATCTCTTCTTTCTCCTTTCTTCGCTGTTCCTCAATCTCTTCTTTCTCCTTTCTTCGCTGTTCCTCAATCTCTTCTTTCCTTCGCTGTTCGTCAGTCTCTTCTTTCCTTCGCTGTTCCTCGATCTTTTCTTTCCTTCGCTGTTCCTCAATCTTTTCTTTCTCCTTTCTTCGCTGTTCCTCAATCTCCTCTCTCTCCTTTCTTCGGTGTTCCTCAATCTCTTCTTTCTCCTTTCTTCGCTGTTCCTCAATCTCTTCTTTCTCCTTTCTTCGCTGTTCCTCAATCTCTTCTTTCTCCTTTCTTCGCTGTTTCTCTTCTTTTCTTTTCCTCTCTTCAATAATCGTTAAAAACACTTCTTTAGTAAATGCTTCATCATATGTATCACTTTGAATTATTTCATTTTTTATCGCCGCGATTTTCATACTTGGATCTACTTGAATTTCTAATTCAGCAGCTAAAGCCAGCAAATCCTCTTTTTTCCCACGTCCCATAAAAGCCATGTCTCGATTTTATTCAGCCAATAAACTCTTAGTTTTATAAGAAAAAAACATTTTTTTTTTCTTTTTCTATTTAAATATAATTCACAATGAATTTAATTTTATTCGGCACGAAAATCAATCAGTGAAATCAATACTTAAGTGTTGTTCACCTACTCTGGCGAGTCAAACGAAATTACATTTGAACACTGGCGTATTCATTACTTTGACAAGTAAATAAACTAAGATTCCATGACGGAAACAATAATTAACTTTTCATAATCTTAATTAATTATTTTACGTTTACAAGGTAAATTGAGCTCTCACCTGAGTTATTTTGGTTCGTAATTATATGCGGGGAAATCCCGATCCTGTCGACTGCGCCAGTAAAAATCCTTTCCTTATTTTAATATAATGGATATTGAACCTTGTAAGAAGAACAAAGCTAAATTTTCAGAATGAACAGAATACTTTTATTTGAATTTTAAAACAGAACCAAAAAAAAAAAATAATAAATGCTGCAGCTCTTAACTATCAAAATTTTAAACTCTTAAACTACTACAGTTAACTATTACAACTATTAAAAATACTAAACATTAAACTCTCTAAACAAAATATATAAAAATCTTCCGAATCCTCTTCTTGTTGCCACACCGTAAAATGCAAGTTCTTGTCCTATTATTTATATTTCACGTTCTCTTTAAGTCACGATCTTTACAAGTCATGATCTATACAAGTCACGATCTTTACATTAACCCTTCTCAAGTTTACGTGACTGTCTATTGAACTAAAGCGATTATTCGCTTACCAGTTCTCAAGTTCCACGCATTTAGCTGTAAACTCTAGGTAGCATTTAGCTGTAAACATTACAGAGTAAACTGAGTTTTGAAGGAACATGCTAACAAAGCGTATTAACTCATTTTATCCAATTTATTTATTTTGTTCAAATTTGAAAAGAATGATATTTTCTAAGGTTAATTAAACCTAAACAAACTAAATATAACAAAATTATATTTTTTTATATATTTTATATAAGAAATCTGTCCTTTAAATAGGACACTGGGATAAAGGGGATAAAATTTGCACTTACATGTGTTCTCTTCAATGATGAAAAGTAATTTCCGTGTACAAATTTTACTTTATTTGACTAATACTTCCTTATTTACAAGATAGTTCACTTTTCAAATAAATTTCACTCTAATCTTGGTGGAAAGGTCCAAAGCAAGTGTGACAAAGTGTTTTGTCACATTTGCCACAGTATGTTTTTGGTTTTCCTTTCCAGCCCTCTCTTTGACAACGACGCTGTTTTCTCGCTTTAGTAAAAAATGACCAACACCATCTTTACGGATGTCTTCTTTCGCATCAGAAGGTACAGTCCAGATCCTAGGTCTACCTTTTGTTCTTATTACAATTTCTTTTAGATATACTGTTGTTACAGCTCTTCGGAACTCCTTCAAGTTTAGAGTTTCATTTTTGGTCAGAGTTTTGTGAATTATCCAGGCGTTTACCATAGCCATATCCAGCGAACATATATCATTTGTATTTTCCAATAATAAGATTAATATTTTATTTCTTAACAAATTTATTATCAATACTCAATAATATCTGTCATTTTTCATAATCTTAATAAAAAAACGGCAATAAATAAAAACGGCAAAATAACGGATGTCGTAAAAAATACGACGCGCGCGTGCTCATGTAAAATTGCCAAGCGCTCGTGCTGGAAGGTTAATATATTTAAGTAATATTTTACAAATATACTACATGTTATACTTGCAGGATGTTGTATATGTATTTTATTCATATAATTTCGATCCTTATACACTACAGTGATTATTCCATTTATTTAATTTTATCATTCTGCTTTCATTTTGTATATTATATTAGCTGTACTTCGTAAAAATTAAAGTATTTCTTCTTCACAAGGATTTTTATATTAAAATATTTAGTGTAAAACTGAGAGCACCTGTACGCTTATCTGAAATGTTTATCGTGGATAAATAACACATTTTCTAGTGTTATTAAACATAGATGGTGATTTTATTTTAGATTTTTAAAGAACTTAATTGATGTTCCATTTGATATAGAGCTTTAAGAAAATCTTAAGAGTGCAAAGGGCAGACAACCATTTAGTTTAAGCATGCTTACCAATTAATACAGAAATAAAGCTTCTCCCGTAAGCAAATTTCTTTGTTCAAAGACTCCATCGGCTATCCCATCTCTCTAAGTGATTTTCTTTCCATTTATCAACCGGATTAGAATCTGTGTTCTATCTGGGATATTCCAGGTATTCCTTATCACACTGTAAATGCTTATGACGGAAAGCACTCATGCACATATTTTACCCTGACGACATCTCGAGCCAAACTTTGTGCATATCATCGTGGAACGTAATCTAAAACAATTGTTCTGATGTGAAATGCCGTTCCGAATTTGTTTATTTGGAGAGTAGCGCGAATCCAGTAATTACTGCCGGTAAGGATATTGTTGCAAACATTGAGGAGTGGTAGAATAACAGCGAAATGATGATTTATTTTCTTTGCGACAAGATCCACAATCAAGAATGAAACATAATGGATATTGTAGCTGCTTATTGGTGACAATTACGTAAACATAAATGTACCGCATCTAGAATTTCAGAGGCCGTAAATCAATGAATTTCTCGACTTGATGAGATAAATTACCTTATTTTCCTGTGAAAGGTTCTGTCAAAACTACTGAAAGATGTTCAACAGCCATCCCCAGCATATGCGTTTTAACACAGCGGAACAGAAGCCACATATTGAAAAGACACAAGAAACTATCTTAATCTCATTTGTCCAAAACGAAGGATTGGGCCAGGTGGTCTCATTTCTAGAAGGCCACGATCAACTTATCTGCTAAGTTTTGATTATATTTTGTTGGTGCATTTGAAAAGCGTCGTTTATAAGACTTCCCTTAAATATGATTATTCAACGCCAGATTTTCGGTAAGTGATGAAGTAATGCATTCAAAGTGTCTGATGTGCTTGACGAGGTCCACCGATCTCTCCATAACATTTGTACGTTTGCGATTGTTCTATGGAACTGTTGCTGTAATTCTTCTTCTTGTGTTTGTTTCTCCCCTGATTGGCTTCATAATCAACTGGCCTGTAGCATTCCTGCGTTAATTTTCGAGTACGCATTTATAGAAAAGTATTGACATTTCAGTGTTCTATACTTTTATCGAAGTTTGTCTTATCTTTTTTGAAACACACAAATTTTTGCAGAAACTCGCGTCATTCATTATTTAACACTCTGTATATTAGTAATAAATATCATGTGACTGAAATAACAGATCAGTACATAGGTTGAAATAACATTAAGATAAAAATTTAAAAGTAAATACTGCCTAAATACCTTTTTAAAGAAAGAACATAAGGAGAAGGAATCAATACCTATAGTAAAAACGTTCTTTGTCTCTTTCATGTAACAACAAATGATCTATAGAGGAGACAAATAATTTTAAGGTTAATAACTTTTGTATCCAAGATTCTAAATTTATATTTGAGTGAATTTTAGATTTCAGATTTGTTTGAAATTTTTCAGCAATAACAAACCGCTGTAATATTCTTTATTTCTTGAACAGTTTTTTTTTAATATAAATTCGAAATTTTAGCAAGATGCTTAATATAAATAAAGAAGGAAAATAAAGATATGCACAATACTAACTTTAAAGCCAAGGGAATTAAATGTATATTCCGGTTTATGAAGAAATGGGGTATACTTAACATCGACATTTGTCATTTACGCACAGTTACATTTTATATTTTATGCGTCTGAATTTAGTAGTTTTCAAATTCCATCAGTTTTGTTACGAAATAAGAGATAATGAATTTCAGCTATCCATTAAATATATTGTAGATAAACACATATTCACATTGCGGAATTGATTTTAGTAAGTCAGCTTTATTGCATTATATTTTATTTGAGAAAGTTAATATAAGAAACTTTATATTTTATTTAGTAAAAAATAATACATGTTAAATATTTAGGTCAGAAATATTCTGTCATAAACATCCCTTCTTGAATTCCTTTCAATGAAACATCTGCATTATATAGGTGTATTGGTGTATTGAGAATACGGCAAAGCACACTAGGGCTATCTGCCTAAAGAGAAGGATGCCTTCGTGGATGTCTGTCTAAGAGAAACTGGCTCATATACACGTTACACATGCGAAAACACCCATGCAGCCAGTCCGTTCGCGGGATTCAAACCTCGGACCGAACTACCAGTGTTCAGCGATTTGGCCGCTCGGCCGCTGGTGGGCCCTGCATTATATAACTAGTATTTCTAAAGGGAAAGAAGAATGTTGGAGATTGCAAAACTTAATAATTTTTAATTTAATTTTTTTAACTGAAAAATTTCCTATTCAGTTGAGTTTATGACATCTAATGCTATATTGAATATAGTATTTATTATTAATTTTGTGCTTATAATCGCTGTAAAAGAAACAGAGATGCATATTTTGTATCAAAGCATCTATAAGCACATAAACAAAACTTTCAAATTTGCTAAAAGTATATTAATATTTAAACTATGGGTATGCATTTAGTATCCTAAACAAAATTCGCGTTATCTATGATGAAGTTCAAATGGCTTTATTTTCTATGAAAAAATTACACTGAAATATTCTTTGGCTCTCACAAACAATGACTATTCAAAATTTAAAGTAACTAAATAATTGCAATAATTAAAGATCAATGCATTTTTTTTTCTAATTTTGAAAATCCTCCCCCTTCTGACAAAACATCAAATATCAATTTTTGTAGGAATGTGAGTTTTATTTTGAATGTGAGTGATATTTCGCGTATTAAAATTGTAAAAGAAAAAGAAAACACTTATATTAGATTTGAATTTTTGCAGTTGAACGTTAAAACTCTATGATGACATTTTAGTCTCTAAATTTGTAATAGCAAAGTTTGGGTAAATTTATAATAAAAGAAACAGTTTTTTTTTTCAAGATTTTATCGTTCAGCTTTATTGGTCCATGCGCTCTCCTGACGTGACTAGCGCATGCATGCACTGGTATTGTCTGCAACCAAAAAGTGATGGTAGTGCTAAATAGATCATTGGTAGCTTGTACAGTTTACTGTTTGTCAAGAATACCTCATTTTCACGACTAACGTGTGATACTACCCTTTCATATTGTCTTTGGACTAAATTGCGACATTATATGATCCAGATGTCTTTAGAATAACTTGTGATATTACATGATCCAAATCTGTTTGGATTAACTTGTGGTATTATCACATGATCCAAGTTACTTTGGACTAACTTTGATATTGCATGATTCAAAGTCTTCTGAGAGTTTTGAATAAGTCGTCTTCAAGACTAGTTTATAGTTCTATTTAGACCAAATGATTGGATAATTTAAATGAAAGCAAACTTTCAAAAGAAGCAGCTTTGTAGAAAACACTTTCTATCTTTTAAAAATAAAAAATATACACATGCAGTAAATCCAAAGATGTGAATCAATTTGCAGAAGAGAAGAGGAAGTACATAACTTAATTGAAATTTAAACGAAAAGGAAACATTTATCTGAATACCAATTACTTTAAGAAAAAGAAATGGAAGATGGAGAAAGTAATATGTTGCACATTTAATACAGTAGCGTTACAATATTTGTATTTCGATGATACTCCTGAGGCTTTTATTTGTGCTATGTATCGAACAAGCACTGAAACAGTATGGTTTCCAAAATATTCTGTATTGATTCGGAAATGACAATCATGTTTAAAATCCTAAAATCGTCCCAAAACTTTTGATTTACACTGCAAATGAAATATTAAACTACTTGCTAAATGGTTATTTTAGTGTGGTTTTCGATCTATGATATTTTTCAATGAGGCGACCTGTTTGAATACGTCAAACACAATAGTATAAAAACTAAAAATTTATGATGCAATTTAAGGAGTAACTGGTAGCCGGACATTTGCTCGATATGCACTGGTTATGCTCCTGTTATTCATCTCTTTTATCGCCTAGAGCATCGCCACAACGTTAAACACCATAGTATATATACCAATATGGTACCCGCAAGGAAGGAAATGGACATGAGACATCAGTACTTTCTCAAAGATTCGAGCCCCTAGCTAACTATATAGTAGGTGGCATGGCTGACTATGAAGAACAACCATATCGAAAAGGGCGGTAACTCTGTCAATATAAGAATTTTACTTTCGAACTGAGAATATAAATCTCTTTAGAATATTCGTAATTTTTCATGTAAGATTTTCTGAGTTCGTGTAAAACGTTCTTTGATATACTTGGTTATTTGCAGTTTTATTAAAATTTTGCAGATAAATGATTCTATCATCACATGCAATGAATTCATTATTGAGGAAGAAACTAAACAAAAACGAAACTTCTTCTATTGACAATTGAATCACACATAGAGTATCAGAGCCAAAAAGATTGGTCTTGATGCATCTGAGAATGTATTTCGTTTTTATGCTTGATAAAATTAATTGAGTGAAAGCTTTTTGGCATATTTCTTACCCAGTTTTTATCAATAAATGGTAGTGGGATTTTTTCATCTTAGATATGCGATTAACTACATCTCCAAGTTCCTCAATTGATTTACACAATGAGGAATCGAAATCGTAGCATTTATTGTGGTCATGTTGATTCTGAGCATTTCGCTTTTAACAGTAAACTGACTATGGCGTACCAGCAACGAAAGTCTACATCTCAGTGCTGTGGCTGGTAGATTCAAAAATTAATAACGAAGGGCAGAGCACTACACTGACTATGATGAACGATTTAGCTCAGCAGAATATTGCCAGTATAACAAATTTAAAGTTGATTAATTATTTATGTTACTATATATTTTAATACTAATTGTGATATATCTTAAATATAGCAGTTTAGTACCATATACTATTGAAACAATAAAGTTCAATAAATTCGACGCTAGCTGGGCAATAAAGATTAAATGAAACGTTTTGACAGTTAGTCAATAGACAGAACATAGTTAAACTCTGCACAGACGTTTTACATTTTATCTTATATATATATATTATATTTAAAAAGCATATATTTTATCTTTTCACTCATTTTTGAGATCCACAAGAAAAGAATAAAGATATCTAACCTAACCTCAATATGATAAGCGGGATCTTCTCCCTTCCTCATATTATTTATTAATACTATCCTTTTCAGACACTTTCTTAGAATATTTAGCTATTCAAAATCTTCTTAAAATTATATCTGCTAAAGGCGAAAAAATGGGAATCACTGTCCCAGTAAAAAGGGGTGTGTGTTTATGAGAGCTGGTAACAGTGCGGCATCTTTCTGAAGATTTAAGTCCAAGGTTTGGTTTACTTGAAAAATAAAACTTTCGCCTACTAAGGTTGTTTAAAGATAACTTTGTATTAGCTCCAAAATTTCCTGTTCTTAAAACATAACGCAGTAACTCTCTTTTGCGATTAAACCTTATTTATAATTTTCATTACACTGTTAAAAATTTGTTTTAACTTTTCACCAAATTATGGTACTGAAAAAGTTGCAACCAAAAGATGGAGAGACAATGAACCATTATTTGGTGCTTTGAGTAAACCATTATTTCGTAATATGTGGAACCATGAATTGGCAATACGTTGCACCAAGAATGGCGAATGAACCATAAATTGGGAGGACTATATTACAATATGGATTTAGAATACCTTAAACCATTAATTATGTTTACTAAAAACTGTAATAATTTTGAGACATTAACTGCAAATTATAGGAATTTATTTGAGAGCTCAGGCATAAAATTTATATCAAATATTTTCTGGTATTTTTATTCAATTACTTCTATGGATAAGCAATATGGAAATTGCTTATGTTATTATAGTTGTTTATTATAGTTATGCAAGTCAGAATACCTATAGCAATAATTATTGACAAATTGGCTAACATAGCAATCTGGTTTATTTGCATAAGATTATGATTCAGTTTTGATAGAATGAAAGTATAAAATATGTATCATTAAAATACATACTTGCAATATATTAGCATGTATATAAAAACATATTTTTACAAAATTGAATGCCTTACATAGCAATAGAAATAAGTTGAAATATAACTGCTCATTGCAAAAGCTGAAGTTTAATAAAAATTCATGTTTGATCTACCTCCACATTTTGTAAATTAAATTGCATAGATTATTAACACCTTTGTTGTTTTATTCCACTAAATATACCCTCCATACATTAGAAAAGAAGAAACATACTCATGAAAAGTTCTTAAATCATTTTCATACAAGTTTCTTCGTTTTTTTACATCCAAAAATCTGTCAACTGTAAACTATCAGCTTTCTTCTGTATCAGATTTCTTCTAACAAAATCTGTAAACTATCAGCTTTCTGAATATTATGACATTTCATAAAAGAATTCTAGTCATTTATTACAGTTTGTCTTGACAACAATCTTTAAACAGTACTACTAAATTACAGCTTTTATCTCATATTAATTTGCTGTTCTACAGCCATAACCTAGATTTAACTTCTCCAGTATTTAAACACACAAGAAAGATTGTGTTCTCATAATAAAATTAAAATTATATATTGTGTCTAATGTGTAATTAACAGATATTCAGCTGATTACTATTTTAGTATATAAAAATTATTCCATGCTTAATTCTTATTTTCATTCACATTCCATGACACTTATTTTTTAAATTCGGAATGACATACTGGAATGAGCAGTTAGTATAACACGACCACTTATTACCCGGGCGCACGGTGAGTTTAAGTGAAGACATTGGAGTACAGCAGTTACCAACATTTATGCAGGTTGCTTGTCGATTCTCGATTGGTTACTATAGAAATGTATCCATCTTCAAGAGGAGTGGTAACCTTTGGTCAACCCCTTAAATATCTTCGGATAACTATATGACTTGTTTAAAATTGTTTTCTCGTTCGAGAAATTACCGAATTGTCAACGCAAAGAAAAAAAAAAAAAAACTGAAAGGAAAAAAGCGGCCAAAGAAAAGAACGATACTTCTTCCCAAAGAAAGGAGCGATATCTTTGACTGACTGTTCTACTTCAATGCGTCCGACAGCACGCCAAGGTTGTCAGTATTTGCCATTTGTTTTCCTTCAGTCGTAAAAACGAATCTAAAAAAAAATATCCTACAAATGTTATAAGAACTTCCTGTCAGGAGTTAAATGAATCTCCTCAACACTTCAAGTTGCTGGCGTCTTCAAGGACTTCGTAATTAGCATATATTCAAACAGTCAATCATGATTAGCTACAACATAAAATGCTTGTATGTATAAGCAACTATTTATGCATATGTTATTGCATCATCATCCGCAGCGATTTTCAGCCACTTAAATTCAACTAAGTTCTCGAAAACTGCTAATTTCCATTGTATTTTTGCCTTTTGAAAGCCATTGTATTACATTTAGTTCAGACATACTACAGAAATATGAAAATTCTGGAAACTATATCGACCATTAGAATATATGTCCATAGTGATGGTTATTAAGCGCCTATCGGAAAAGAGTTTCATCTCTGAGTATTTCATTTCTCAGAAATTAAGAAGCTGTCAAATCTCGTGATGTTTTAAAATTATTCCTTTACATTTTTATATAAATTATCTACTGCTTTTTTCACACTATAAAGTAAACAGATTCAAAGCTGCAAAATACAGCCAATATTCTTTTAAAACCACTACATGGCCATCAATAATTGAACGATTGTAAAATGATGGCAGTACATAAGTTAGTTTTTCAAATATGAAAAAGTATTAACATTTATTTTGACTGAAAAACAATACTTTTCTTACCGGCTGCTAGCCCATTTCTCTTCTTCATGCAGATCGAAAGTCTGGAAATAATGATGCAATTAATTTTATTGAATGTCATAATTCGCGAGATCTTATCAGACTTGATTCCAAGATTAAATTTCTAAAAGTGCAATGACCATTTTCTATAGTATTACATAATATGCAAAATAATGAGTATCCTTTAATACTTTGTACGTAATATGTAAATGACACGTCAGATACTTATTTTGAAATAAATCATGAGGGATTTAAAATTCTTTTATCATTTTTAATTAATGAAATGCGTTCTAACAAATTGGTTTTAAAAATTTGATACATCCTCCAGCAATCAATACCTGAGTAAAATACCGAGTGCTTGAAAACAACATTTATTAAATTTATTTATTCGTTCATGAGATCTGCATGCGTGGATATTAGTGCTGTTTGTTTATTAAATTAAATAAATATATTAAATTTTGCTAAAGAAGGAAATGTTTATGAACGTGAAGACTATCAGTGACCTGAATGGATAAAACTGCAGAATACGGGAGTTAAACCTAGTTTCGGATCTTGTTGAATGTGCTAGTAGTATAGGTGTTTCCATGGATTTCTACAAGTTTTAAGAATTGCTACGATTAACGAAGTTTATCTTAATACTTCAACTTGCAAATATAGAAATATTGATGCAGATTGTATAGTGCTTATAATAGTTGGTTGCACCAATTCTGCATACTTTATTCCTTTAAGTCAGTACTTTTATTTTATTACCTCGATAGCTTTTAAATGTTTCAGAAAAATTTACAAATTATTCAGTTTGTCACTTCTTGAATTATTTGAAAAATTTTTTCAATTATTCATTCTCTGTCAAAGCTGTTAAGCGTTAAGACAATAAATACTTTTGTCTATTGGCAACAGTTCCATGATCCTCAGAAATTTCGATAATGTAATATTTTTAAGCGAGTGTAAGTCTTTTCAATAATTATTAATACGACACAGAAGGCATAATAACTATGTTGCAGTTAACTGAACTAAACCCGACACAATATAAATGTTTTCCATGTATTTTAGAGAGAGTAGCCAAATACAGAAAACTTAATGCTTAGTAAATATCAGAACTGAAAACAAATATTTCACCTTTACCATTCAGAGTTACCATATACTGAATTCTAAAAATAAAAAGTAAACTGAAATACCGTTTAAAGAAAAATGTAAAATGTTGACTGTGTAACAATCTCTGAAAATTCAATTTAAGAAGAAGCTTTCTAACAATTCTAGCTGAAAAGAAAATAATTAAATACTTTTTTAAAGCATTTCGATCAATTCCTTGAAGTTTTTATCTTCCTCTTTCCTTATTTTACAACTACTATTTGAAAAGAGATCATTCACAAGGTTTCATCTTCAAAGTGGAAACTTGTATCCCTTTGGAGTTAAAGAGTGCAAAATTGCTTTTCATCTCATAGGAAATTAAGGTAAGAGTCAAATAGAAGAGGGGAAATAAATTGTATTTTATTCCATAAGCTCAATTTGCTTAAAGTATTTGGCTTATAGACGACGCAGCTTTCAGCAAAATGCTCTTAAAATATTTGTACTTAATATCATTGTATTAATCTTAGAAAGAATTTATTTTCATCTTGAAATAAATAAAATGCAACAATTAGGATCACGATAAAAATGGAAAGAAGGGATGTGAAAAAATTATATAAGAATGTTCCTTTTTCCGAAGCGTTTAATTTTACCCTTGAAACGGACAGTTTGCTAGGAGGAAAGGACTCCCAGACCTCTCTAGTTCGAGGATGCCTTGACACAGTTAAACGCCCAACTCTATCAGCGATCCAACAGGCCGTTAATTTATCGGTCGAGGCGACGAGTCAAGGCCAGGACGAATCTACAGGCATATTCAGCAACTCACATTCCACGTCCTTGTTTTGGAGGAAACGTAAAAGCATCTACCATCAACAGGGGCCTCATTCCCAGACAGGAGAACGAAACGAAGTCACTTAAACACTGTCAGACAGACCGGGACACCATTACGGCCTGCTAACATTACGTCGCAATTTCGCCTTCCAGTCGCTGGTAATCGCTAGTGTCTTCTAACCCCTCAAGCACATCAACATTCCATACTCCAAATAGCCGGGCTTTCCCTGGAGATTAAATATAGTTTCACCAGTCCTCCTTTTCAGTAATATGCAGATGTAAAAAGCATGCAAATTTTCCAATACTAATTACCTCTTCCATTCATATATGTTCATGTTACATACAGTCCAAAACCCAACAGACATCCAATTAAAAGCATGCTTTTCGTTTATATGTTCGTTGTTTTTACAAGATTTTAAGGAAAGAATGATCTTTACGAAAAGCTTTTTTGTTAATAATAATGAAACCCTTAAATGGAATTTATCGTCCAAACAAAAATAATGTTTAAAAAATAGCTCGTTACAATAAAATATATTTTACTTTCTAATGGCTCACTTTGTTGCTCAGATAAAAATTGAAACGGGTGAAAGAAATGGGAAATAAACGAATATTAAAGAGGAAGGACGGAAAAAAATCTATGAAATTCTTATGTTGCGTAAACTTCAAAACATCTCCCTTATTTTCCGAGTAGCAGTTCTCTCCACAGAACATAATTTTACTTTAATAAAAAAGATAATTCCTTTCCCGTTTTAAATGTAATTAATAGAAAGAGATTTTAATTACGCGCCCGAGAATGTCTTTCTGTTTTGGAATTGATTTTGTCACATTAATGCCTTTTACAGAGGCTTCTATGAAATAAATATTTATGTGTGATTGTTGTATGTGCGTTAGAAACATTAAATAAAGTTTATATTTCAGGATGCATAAAATCCTCGACAAAACCAATATTAATGTTTTGTTTAATGGGCATTGAAAGTTTGCATTTTTTTGTACAGTACTGCTGAGTACCAAACAAAAATTCTCAAGCAAATGTGTTTATGCAAGGAAAATTATAAAAATATTCAGGATCAATAAAAAGAGTAACATAATATACCCAACAAAGCGTTTCTGATAGCAAATGTTTTATGATCGATCTCGGTTTACTTTTGACCTTTTGATTAAAAATTAAATGAAATCTTATTAAAGATGAAATTAAGATGCTGTAAAACACCGGCTGAAGCAAACATTCTTTCGAGTTTCTGTACGATAAAAATATATTTTAACACATAAACTACTCCATAGATTACATAAGCCTTCTTACACAATACAAGTGATCATCGACTTATTCGACCGAATATGTGGCTATTTTTGTAAAAGCAAATTATACCACCAATTCTTACTCAAAACATTAAATTTAAGTGTCGAGCTGAAAGATTTAAATTTAGAACTTTTATTACTTTTCACGGCACCGCCTACTGCTTATAGCTGTTTTCTCACATCACGACATAATCAGTATGTGTATGTACATTAGTGTTTGGCATCATATCTTTTCTTTCATATTTATTTAATTATATGATTAATTACTTTATAAAACTCCTATAAAGAAAAACTCGACATTGTCGAGCAATCAGCAAGCGAAAAAAGAAAAAAAAAAGACGATTCATTCAAGCACGAGGATGAAACTGAGTAAGCAGTACGAAAGTGAGTTAAATCACATGATTTCAAGTTAGCTCATTATGCAATGTCGAGGATTTTGAACGACAATTCTCTTTCTTTGCAATGATATATACAGATCTGTTTTTGAACGATTGACGATTATTAACAAATGACTATTGTACCAGTTCATGAAACTAAGAAAATTTCAAATGTATGGGATGACTGTCAATGGAAAAAAAAAAAAAACGAATGGCATTGAGTTCAAAATAAGCAAAAGCACATGACATATTAAAAATATTTAATAGATCGTGTTGGTCTTGATTGTAGTCAGGGCCCACCAGCGGCCGAGCGGTAAAGTCGATGAACACTGGTAGTTCGGTCCGAGGTTCGAATCCCGCGAACGGGCTGGCTGCATGAGTCTTTTCGTGGTTTTCCTCATGTGTAACGTGTATACGAGCCAGTTCCCCTTAGAAAGTCCTCCACGAAGGCACCCCTCCTCTTAGGCATATAGCCCTCGAGGCTATGCCGTAATTAAATAACCTAACCTAACCTAACCTTGATTGTAGTCAATATTTTATAACTAGCACTTGCTTCAAACGTTCTAATAAAATATTTCATTCCATTTCAAAATATTCATATGGCTGATGAAGCAGTTAGCTCCGGATACAGAAGGAGCATATACATTTATAAAACTTGATATTGTTGGTGGTGACTACAAATCCGAGAAAAAATTTAATATTGAAGAAACTTATTTGTTTTTGAAACGCATACCTGCTGAATCCTAATAATGTTAATAAAAAGCAGAGAAGATATGCCTGGATTTAAAACTTACATCGATCGAATAACTCTTCTGCTTGATGTTAGTATCGCACGTTTTAACTTAAACATTTCTTATTCATCTTACGAAAAATCGAAGAGCATTTGAAAATATTAAAAAGCGTGCACTGACAGTTTATTTTCGCTCCATTGCCAAAGCATGAATGACACAACTTCTATTTGATAAAGAGATTTTAAATTAATTCATTCCACAAACACGGGAACATTGTCTATCGAAAGAAGTTTATTATTTCTGGATAATGCACCTGGCAATCCTATGAATTTAGCAGAGTGAAATTCTAACCTGAATATTGTTTCCTTGCCTCCAAATGTAATCTTAACATAGTTTATGGACCAAGATTTGCATTGCTGCATTTAAGGCAGCTTATTTAAGTGTTACATTTGCCCAGGGTATTGCAGAAACTGATACACTGATACAGATTTTTAGCTTTGATTGGGTAATTTCTAAAAACAATATGATATTACGAAATGAATTAAAATCTTGGTTCTGGTTAGGAAACTTTTACTAAGAAATGCATAAAAGAAATTTGGAAAAAGTATGTTAAACGTTGTATGAATTGATTCAAATGTTTAGACAGAAGTTCTCCAAATAATTCATGAAAACTTTTTCTGCTCGATAAATATCTTTCATTGGTATATAAAGCTGAAATTGTTGAACTGTTGCTAGTGGTCTAGTGAAGTAAAAGTAACTAACTTGAAGTTAATTGAATTAGAACAAGAACGAGTTGAACATGAAGAAAGAAGAAAAATAGGGGAAAATTATGAAGAAACTGAACCAGGAAAGCTCTTTAGCACAAAAGCTTTATCTGAATGTTTTACCATGCTAAATCAGATTATTATTAAGTTGGAATCCATGAATCGAAATCTTCCCCAATATACAAGGATTGAAAAAATGAGTAAAGAAGTTTTATTTTCCTATCATGAAATTTGTGATGAAAAGAAAAACTAGTTTGGTTCAGACAAAACTAACAATGTTTACGAAAAAGTGCAGAGAAACAAATCGGAAGTGCAGCCGAGTTAACAATTATTATTTACGAGAGCCCTACTCCTACCTTCGATTGTGCAAACTAAGAAGAAAATTCTTTGTTGAAATTAACTTTGTATTTATGCAGAAAATTGTTTCTTTTATTTATTGCATTATCTTTTATTGAAATTGAGATACCCGGTCAGTCGGAATTCGTTCGTAAGTCCTCGTCTCTGACAAAAACAAAAAAAAAAAAAAAAAAAAAAAAAAAATCTGAAATGTTTCAGATTTTAAATTACGTCCAAAGGGGCGTTTTTTAACATTTTGTGTGTTACCTTTCTTTATTAAATATCATGTTCCTCGCACTTAAACCATAAGATCCAGTGCAACAGCAATATCACAAAATAGTTTTAAAACGAGCATATCTTTAGAATTTCCGATACAGAGACTCACGCGCTGGAGATAAAAATGTTTTTTTCTGCACAACGTTGCCATTGCTCGCTTTGAAATCCTTGAGTTTGTTAATCACAAATTCGTCAAAGTTTTAAAAAATAGGAAATCGATCATAAAACAAATTTCAAATTTCAAATTTGGTCTTCCACATGCTCATATTCGTTGGAGAATTACGTTATTCAAAATTCGATGACTCTATGTACCGTTGTTTTATCACAATACGAGAAATATACATACATTTATGCAGATTTTTCATTATTTAATTTCTTCAAATATAATGCAGGACTCTAACATTTTGTGGCAACAGTTTAAAAAGTGAACCGACATTTATGAGTCCGACGTAAAATGCCAAAACGAAATTAATAGTCCTTCGGGATTCAAATCCCTTTGGACTAAAAATCTCCTCTGTCAAAATTGTTCGTAAGTCCCCGCCACCCGTATACCTCACACATTTATGTCAAACTAACCGTAAAAATTTCTGCAAATGTCACCGATTTTACGAGCTATTCGAAATCAATTATTGGCTTATAGATGTTATTTTATGCTTCAAGAAATATCATTGAATAATTCGCATAATGGCTCATGGAAGGTAGAAAATAACTTTCCTAGACTGAATGTAAAGATAATATACTGATCGAAAAACATCTGGTCCTAAATGTTATGTTATTTCTCTTATCAATATTGCCGATGCAACTCACTGAGGGTGTAAATTATTGCTTACTGTCATAGAAAGGCTCACATTTATATAAAGAAATGTTCTTTGGTGAAGCAAAACTGGTTTCGAATGCATGAATAGTAAATCAAAATCCTTTAATTAACGCATAATTCAATCAAAAGAAATTGAAGGTAAAAATAGTTAAAATTGGAGAATCTGTATCATTTCCAGATACATGTTTGGTGGAATGCGTTAGAGTTTAGATGTAGAGCATTTGAGGAGAGTGTGAATTAAATAGTTACTTAATTACTTAACATTAATACATGACCTGAAGGAAATAACATGGTGTCCTAACGACTGTAAATTTCCAAGAGTGTGGAAGAATGATATCCTGAATTTAAGCAAATAATTATCTTTAGCTGCCATAATATATAATACCTTAATATAATAGAGAAGTATATGTTTTCCTCATTCAAAAGCTGAACTGCAAATAATAAAGAACGCTATCAAATGATAATTTAGCTTTAAATATTTAGCAGAGATCAGTTTATTAATATTGTATGAGAATTATTTCGGTCAACATGCTTTTTCTCGAATAATCGATTGGCAAGTTTATTTCATAACGATACAGAAATTGTTGATTTCGTGTTTATCATTTCCGACAACGTTATCGTTTAAGACACTTCACAAAAAAAATTAACAAATTATAGCTCGAAGTTTGTCAAAGCCCTTATATTCCTAGAAGCTATAAGCCATCCAGCGTAATGTATAGATTTAGAGTTTATGTATAGGAAGTAGTCAAATAGGCATTTTCTTGAACTCTTAATCGATCACGGTTTTAAACTCCTTTCTTAACAAATGGGTACTACAATTTCATTCCATATTTTTGAATAAGCTCTAGACTTGCTTTTTAAATAATTTAATGATTTATATAATACTGTATTTGCGAATAAAATAAAATCTCTAATAATAGAAATTACTTTTAATATGGTTGTTAAGAGGACATTTCGGAAGTATAAACATGAAGCAAAGATAATTATATAGCTTTTTATATTCTTTAGTGAAATAAAACAAAGGCTGAATTATAAAGTAGCCGCAGAAAGCAGCAAAAATATTTTTATGATTGTTTTACCTCATTATCCGATACAGCACAATCTTTGATTTTATTTGTCAAGACAAGTTCATTTTGCTTATTCTATTATGATCAGAATTCTCCGAAGATCATATTAAAGATAATCTTTTGGCTTTTCTCGCCAGAAATCAGATTAATCGAAACTATAACTTTTTCACCGCAGGAAAAGTTGTTGATTCTACTTATTTTGAGCTTGATAAATTTATTAAACCTTTTAGGAGCGGTGCTATGCCATCATCACCTCACGTACAGTAATCGTGGAAGTATAATCAGTTATAGCAGGTACTCTTTATAACAATCAAACCGGTAGCATTAAAATATAGTTTCTCAATTTTGTGTTACTGATATTAATATTTAATAAAATACACGTATGATTTCAAAGATAATTATTCTGTTGTATGCTCTATTATTGTATTTAATAAACATAACAATTTGCTTCTTTCTTACTCATGCAACTACTTTTAATTGTACACTTTTAGAAAATTAGTTTCGCTCGACAGAGAAAATACAACGCAGTAAATATTTTATTGTAGCTCTCATCCAATGTCCGTCTGTGTTTCGTCAATTTTATAAGCAGATTATTACAGTTTCGATTTAATTATATGATATGGATCCAAAGTAAATAAAAATGGTATCGAATACTTTATAAAAGTTTAAAATTTCTTCACAGACGATTTTCTAAGTGAAAGTGACTATTATTAACAATAAATTTAGTATTTGCCTTGGTACCCTAGGCTCATATTTACAATAAAGAAACAAGGGATGGGCATACTTAAAAGCTATTTAATACTGAGAACAGAGGTTAGAAATCAGGACGCTGTTTAAGCATTGATTGAACGTATGGGTTTTAAAGACTAAAGCAAAATTGTCAATTTAGAATTACTCTTAATTTTCACATTCAACATATTTATTTTTCAACGGACTGCGAGTCTTTATATTTTAATGATTGAACTCTTAAAGAAATTTTTAGCTTAGATTATTTTCTCAGTTACTGACAAAATTAATAAGAAAAATATCACAAATTTCGTTATGAAATCTTTAGGTATATTGACTGAAATCTTTTGTAAGTTAAAGATATGTGATCTTAATCTTCATCTTCAAGAAAGGAAGTTTATTAACGAACTGGATTGCAGTGCTGTCTGCAGAGTAAACAACAGAAAAAAATTGTTGCTTGAAGAAGATTTTGAATCATGATGAAATTAATATTTTAGATGAGCGTTCTTGAAGCTTAATCTTAATATGCGTTATAAGTATTCTAAATTATTCCAAAATAAGGAACACTCTAAATTTGCCCAGTTTCCATTCCAAGTACTTACAGAACAGCCTAATTAATTTTATGCATGTCTGCACTAGATTTGCCCCTTTGTTCAAACGAACAAAGCTGATATTGCCTTCGACCCGCAACCTTTAATTTCAGATCTTCTTCTCTAGCTAAAGATATGGTTGCCAGATTCTTTCCGTCCGTTTTATAATTTATCTTTCAAATACATTTGCTGTGGCTCTGTCAATAATTTTATAGAAACCTCTTCAAAGATCATTTTAATATTTCATTTAATTCCTTTTCTTCAATGAGAGGTATTTTAATTAACCCGGAAGATTTTATATTTTTATTTAATTTACTTTGCAAGACAAAATTTTGCTTTCGGAGATGCATTTTCATCTGATTAATTAGTTGACAGTGGAAATTCTTAGAAACCGTAGGCTTCTGTCAGACGAACTGCAATTTATTTTTTCTAATTTTGCTATTTTGAAAGATCTTATTTCCCCTTTGCAGGAAATTCGTTGTTTAAAGGAAATCAATCATATTAGTTTTATATATTATGCACAAAGTGTCACAATTTTGAAAACAAATACAGAAAAAGCTCTTTAAAACGTCTAAGATAGTTCAGAACACTGTCTTCGTTTGTGTTTTTCACCTTTGAGAAAAAGACCAACTGTTGTAGGCAAAGAATGCGAGGTCTACCTGATTTTGGAGGGTGGCATCTTGAAGGATGTTCGAAAAGGAATTTGCTCATATGGAATCATATAAGAAAATTCACAAAAATCTCATACTAGCAGCATGTCAATTAGGAACCGAACTCAATGCTCAGTGGTCTTACTTATTCCAATGCTTGGTGAACTAACATGTCAAGAAGTTGGCAAGCTTTTCTGAAATATCTGTCTCCAAGGCATTAGGACCTTTCGTGATGTCAGTACTTAACGATTATTCGAATTCTATTCTTAATGTATAGCCTGAATCAAAATTATTTATTTTACTTTTGAATTGATCAGTCTATAAGTAATATTACTTTCCGTTAGACAATTGCTTACCTTATTTTCATCTGCTCTGTTGCATGCTTCCTTCACATATTTGATAGAATCTGCTAAATAAACCCTCTATGAGTTCATCTGAATTGTGCGTTGAAATGATAGAAGTAATTACATTAATTTAATGTGCTGAACTAGAATGAATTGATTAATCCAACACTCTCAGTTAATCTCGTTACCGAATGCTTACTTTTTGCATTTCTGCTAAACGTTCTAATCACAATTTTTTTAATACTTCTCTTTTATTAGGCCCACCAGCGGCCGAGCGGTAAAGTCGCTGAACACTGGTAGTTCGGTCCGAGGTTCGAATCCCGCGAACAGGCTGGCTGCATGGGCGTTTTCGTGGTTTTCCCCATGTGTAACGTGTATACGAGCCAGTTTCCCTTAGAAAGTCCTCCACGAAGGCATCCCTCCCCTTAGGCAGATAGCCCTCGAGGCTTTGCCATAATCACCCCCCCCCACACACACACACTTTTATTCAATTTCGGATCTGCATTTTACTATGCTTAAATGTCCTACCTACCGTGTGCGATAGGTTGCCACCAATACATAAATTGAACTGAGGCGTACTACAAACACGACTATTATAATAAAGTCAAAAATGGAAATAAAATGTTTTGGCACATGCATAATAACTATAGAGTATCGAATTATAAACATGGACTTAAATCATGTGACGAATTCCTCCAAACTGGAAAATGATAAAATAAATTTTTCATAAATAATTGACAACTCTTTTGATTAAAAAAGGGGTGAAAACGCTGTAAGATGACCAATAAGATTCCAAGCGATTTTGGACATCAGCAGTGAAGATCACCTTAAATAAAGAATAATATACGTAATGTTTTTATGGTAGAGAACAAAGACTGGTCACTTTATTTATAATAGGTACTGGCCGGTAAAGCTTCACCATAGTTTCGTGATTAGGAAAAGAACTGGACCCCCATATTGGATATTGGAAATAGAATTGGAATATTCCTAGATTTCTTGGTTTAAACATCGTTAAAAAAGTGACTTTTATGAAGGAAAATAATTAAAATTACTTACATATATATATATATATATATATATATATGTCATAATTTACTGCGTAGGCTTGCAATCGTCGTGGCTTATGATTAAGGCATACATATGAAGATAACGAATTGGATTTCGATAAATCACCAATCTTTATTTTCACACATATCCAATTAATTTGGCAGACACTTATTTAATCATAATTAAATATGATAAATTTCTGTGTACATTGGTTTTTTTAAAAGGAATGACGTAGGCATTTGAGAAGGGAAGCAGGAAAGCATCTTGCCAGGAGGAAAGCTTAAGCGAAAGTGGATGCCGCAATTCAAAGGAAGAAGGGAGAGGGCCAAAGGTTTCAGTTCGAGTTAGAAAAGTTTTGGTCTTCAATTATTTTGATTGGACTAGAGGTATCTGTATTAAGTGTTACGTAACATGGAAAGATCTCGAATTTGGGAGAACAGACGAATTTATGGGGTAATAATAAAATAAATTATATGATTATTATTATTAATTATTATGTTCATAAAATTGGTGATTATACCAAGGTGATGTAAGCATATGAAAATGCCGCATCATCTTGACAGTTTTTAAGAATTTGAATATAGGGTGATACACGGTGGTAACAACTTTTATGCATTCCATGGTACAAGAACCTCTCACAGGTGGTTCTCTTATTGATCCCAGATTGCTGAATTGCTTCTCAAGCAAATCATTTCTTTCCAGAAATTTCAGTTTTAAACTCCATATCTAATGTCCCCATTAAAAGTTCTCATTCATGCCCAAAGAGTAACCTACAGGAGCATACTATATATTTGCAAAGTTTGCTGTCAGTAAAAAGTCTAATTAAAAACTGCCGAAATGTTGGATTGTCAATTAACTTTCTCCTGGATTACAGATTTCTCTCAGATATTAAGAACCAAAAACAACAAAAGAATTGAATACTGATACTTGCACTCAACAGATTTTGATATTAAATATATGCATTATTTAACATGACAGTTTGCTATGATAACAGATACACAAACAGGCCTTCGAAACAGATTCTAGGCGTAATATTTAACAGGTACGCATATGTGTAATTTCATTTTATATTATATGATATATTTATATTAATTATGGAATGTAGACTAAAAAAGTCTGATGCTGACACCACATTATTTTCTTGTACGGGATATTAAATTATACGCATTTTATGCCGCATTTCATTTACAAATATTTTCTCGATTTTCATAACGGATAGATTTCTCATTCAATTAATTCCGTTCTCAACTTTGCGGCAAGGCAAAAACACATAAAACCTCAAAATATGTTAATTAAAATTTGAAAAATATAGAAAAACATAAGACAATAAATACAGTTAAAACAATTTAAAAAGAATTACAATTAAAGCTAGAGTTTCTAAGCAAAAACAAGCAAATCGGCCAAGAGGGAAGAAGGCAGATTTTTCGGAGCGCAAACCTGGAAGTGTACTATTGGTCCTACTCGGCAAAAAGGCACTGAAGGTGCAGAAAATGACTTAATTCATTATTCTGCTAAGTTTCATATGTAACAAATATAGCTGCTATGGTAAAAAATTAGGCTAAGCACTTAAACAAGTTTTAAATTATTGATAATTCTACAACTATTGCATGCAGATTAACCAAAGGCATAAAATCTTAACCGGAACATAAGAAAAGCATAATTCAATCAATTTTTGGTAGCAAAAAATGTACAATTTCCCAACGTATAGAATTAAAAACTGAACTCTCCGAGCCCAGGAAATGAGTTCGTATATATACATTATATACATACATACATATATATATATATATATATATATATTATATACATACATATATATATATATATATATATTATATACATATATATATATATATATATATATATTATATACATACATATATATATATATATATATATATATATTATATACATATATATATATTATATACATATATATATATATATATATATATATATATATATATATATATATACATGCCGACTACAACCAGAAAGGGGGATACACAATTACACGTTATATCAGTCCTATATACAAAATTTCAACGTTCTGATGAGGCTATTCATTTTTGAGTTGTCGCAGAAAATCTCTTCTGAATCCAATTTAAATTAATTTTATATTCCGTTTAGTGAAAAGCAGTCCTTTATTCTGTACTTACGTACATTTTTCAGTCAAAAAAATCGTTAAATTACTTTCGATAGCTGTCGAAATGGATATTTTCTTTGAAATGCCGGGTATCATAGACCCGGAATTTTTGGTTATTACAATACTTCCTTTACTTCGTACAAGGAAGTAAAAATGAAATCGAGATAATTTAATCCCACTATCGTCTGCTATTTAAAAATTATTTCTTTATATTTTACATTTTCATTAAAAATAGCTTATATTTTTCATATAAGAGAATTGAAGCATTATTTATGTAATGTACATTGAAAATTTTTCTTTAATTTTAATGTTTAAGTAAGAGATAGATTTCTTCTTAGAATGTATTTTTTATTTCAAAATTTCCTACTTTTGACAAGTATATTCATAAAACAATTTAAACAAGAACTGTTCATATTGGAAAACAATGTATTAAAAGTGTTTTAAAAACCCAATATATGAGATTCGTATTTAACACTTCGTCGGGAGCATTTAATCTACTAGGCACACTTCGAGCACATTTGTTTGCCCTGCTTTATTTAAACGTCATCACACCTTCTCCATCCATTCAGCTTCCCCTTGTCTAGTGCCACTGGCAGTCCGTAAAGTCAGTCAGTGAAAATATTTCTTTCCAGTTGACAGATGAAATGATCTAATAGGCTAATTGCGCCTGATTACGTTGAAATTAGACAAGTAAGTTTTCTGCGATTTTTTAATACTGTATCACATTTTTCGGTTAGCAATTTAGTATAATAAAATAATTTATTATACGAAATATTTTAAAATTATTTCTTTGTTTACATTTTCATTAAAAATGGCTTATATTTTTCATATAAGCCATTTTTAATGAAAAATATTTGAATACTGTTTTTCTTATGTTCCGGTTAAGATTTTATGCTCTTAGTTAATCTGCATGCAATATTTGTAGAATTATCAATAATTTAAAAAGTTGTTTAAATGTTAACCCTAATTGTGATTACCTACACAATTGAGTATGTTTTTATTTGAGTAATATTTTATGTATATCTACAGTTCATGACATGATCAGGCGCAATGGCTTTTTCAAGCCTATTGTTCCTGATCATGTCATGAATTGCAAAATGTTTTAATAACTTAAATTATTGCTTGTTACAGAATTTACAAAGACGTTTTCGTAACAACATTATAAACATTTGTTTGATTCAGACTTCAACATATCCAAAAAAGAAAGTTTGATTTGAGAAACCCTCAAGATATTGAAGAAATCCATCGTTTATTGGAGGCATCAGATGAAGAAGATGAGGATGCTAAAGATAAAGTTTTTGATGTCGAAAGCTACATATTGTTCCAGAGAATGGTGTAGCGGAACGTGAAGAGGGATCAGAGACAGAACAAGAGACGACGACGACATTGAAGTAAATATTGACTTTTATTTGGGACAAAGCCAGACCACGACACTCTAGTAATTTTAGCTTCAGTAGCGATGATAATGTTTTGGTGTCCTGAGTTCCAAGGAAAAACAAAAGTGTCCTTCTTGTATCATCATTGCATGATGAGAAAGCTGCTGATCTTTCTCCTTTGAAAAACATAAACCAGAAATAAACAGTTTCTGCCATGAAACCAAGTAGATATTGTAGATAAAATGTGCGGTTCGTATAATGTGTATTGGAATGAAAAAACGGTGGCCGATGGTAATCTTTTTTACAATGTCAAACATTACTTCAATCAATCCTCAGATCATATATATAAATAATGGGTACTCAGTTCTTAACAGAAGGTTGTTCATAAATCAACTGTGCTTGGGTAACTTGCTCAACGTCTGAAGTCTATTGGGATGCTCGTATACTTATAACAAAAATTAAAGTGATACGCTTCCAACCAAGAACAACAACCTGCAAATTACGATGAGCCACAGATACTTCCATAAAGACTCAAATGTGAAGCATGCTATTTGGAGACTCGTGAGAGAAAATTAAGCTAATATGAGTGCTATAAGTGTCACACAGCAATCTGCCTCTTATATGCTGTTTTTATGTGTCCTCCGTGCTAAAAAAAGAAGTATAAGAACAGATATATCCTATTGAATCACATGAATGAGAGATTATACTTATGTTCTAGTTTTAATTAAATTTAAATCTATAATTAGTCTTCTGCAACAACATCATAAAAGTTGTTTACAAAATGTGTTTAATATAAATATAGGTTTCAAGACTATAAAAATTTTTAAATCGCTTAATCATTTATAAAACTTGCGGAGGTTTAATAATAATTGATATTATTTGATTTTTGCAAGAAAAAAATGTTTCTATAAAAAAAAGTTACTAAATCAAAAAGTGCCTTTCAGACTCAAATGCACCAGAATGTGTTCCAAAACATATTGCGCCCAACGAAGTGTTGAGGGAGTAACGCAGTATAATATTTAGAATGTCTAGTGTTGAATTCAAGGGTCAGAAGGAATTTTTGATAAGTGCTAAAAGAATTATTTCCTTATATTTTATGATAATTTGGCTACAAGTTTTAAATAAAATTAATAAACCTTTTTATTCCCTTCCAGAAATTCTCATTGAATGTTAAGCACATGAAAATCAGAAATCAGCAGCAATATTTAACTATTAAAGTAAAAGTTGCTCTAATTTGAAATTTATCATACAGAGCATTACTCATAAAATAGTTATAGGTTTTGATTT
The DNA here is from genome assembly GCF_044657685.1 of Stegodyphus dumicola. Taxonomy (NCBI): domain Eukaryota; kingdom Metazoa; phylum Arthropoda; class Arachnida; order Araneae; family Eresidae; genus Stegodyphus; species Stegodyphus dumicola. The sequence goes on along the minus strand of NC_140771.1, from coordinate 125,687,231 downwards.
GAAACATACCTGAGAAGCTAAAAATCATCTTATATTCTAAGAAATGGTCCAGAAAGATGCTTTGTGAATCTAGGGGAAACAATGCGTTATTTATATACTAATAATACGATAAATTTAATTTTTGTAGTCATTAACCAAATAAAATCGAATTACTTTAAAACTTATTTATAATGTAACTAACGAAAACATGTGAAAGCACATCATTCAAATTTAAACTGTTCTTAGCACGCGACAACTCTAGCATAAAATTCCATCAAAATGAAATGCTGCTTAAAAATATGCTTCTTCACGTAGTTAGGACTCTGAAATATTGCAGAAAAAGAAAAAAATATATATCTATATTTATATTTATGACATAATTTCAAGATGTTTACCTCCGAATACATCAAAATATATGAAGCTTTATGCTAAGTCACGGAATGTTTTCAAATGCTAGGAAGATGTGTCAGTGCTTACAAAGAGAGAAAGTGAGAAACCGAGCTCGAACTTTTTCTTTTTTCTTTCCTTCCTTTCTCAATGATTGTTGCTACTTGCTGTAAGAACCATCCCCAGAAAAGAAGGTTAGAACGGCAGCGTTAAACCGACTTCTGTAAATTCTAGGAAAGCTAGTTGTTTTCTCCAATTCTACCAAGCTACGTTGCAACTGATTGAAAAAATAATCCCGTCAATAACTTCAGCTTACCAAGCAGTGGCTGTAGCAGACGAAACATTTCATCATTTATTTTGTTACGGCTGTAGTTGTATTACCACAAGTAGGGATAACAAAGTTCTGTGTTAGATTTTGCTTTTCTGTTATCGTGTGTTTATAGTAAGTGTGAACAAATTATTAGTTAACTTCATAAAATTGTGGTTAAATTTGATAAGAAGTAGTTTTAGTTAGTTAAAAATTAGTTAGAAATTGTAATAGTTTCTCTGATTATAATTAGAATCCTTTATCGGATGCGGAAATTCTAGGACCGAGATGTAAATGGAAACATACCCAGCTGAATTTTCAAACCAGTTTCCCTTTTATTTATTTTTTTTTTCAGAGAGAGGGGGATCTATTCAGATCTGTAGGTTATGAGATATTCTTAGACGATTATTGACACACCTCAGTTTAATATTATATATTTCAACTCGGACATATATGTAATTTTGTAATTAAGTTAAAAATTCTAAATAAAGACAATAAAATATCATACATTATTAAATTGAGTGTCAAAGTTAAAAAATATATTAAATTGCACAGACCAATCGCAATCTTTTTCATTCCACAGGGACAATTCAAGCTAAGGTCTTTTACTGAAGCGCCAGTCTGACGATCTTCCTTAGGAATACTTAAAGGATTTTACAAACATTAACAAATTTATAAATCTTCTTACGTCAAAATATTTTGCAATTAAACTTTAAGATTGAAGGAAATAATTTTTCATGTGTTAATTTTTTAATATTTGATTCTTTATTATATTTGAAATTACTTGAAATATTGAAGACAACTTTATAGAAAATACGATTATCCTGTTAAACATGTCATTTCTAAATTCAGTTTTAATGGTTAAAATGAAATGTTGTTAAAATGTCATTTCTTATATTCTATTCCATATTTTCCGCCATATCCTCCTCCTCTGTAATCGCCAAAATGGCCCTTCTTGAAATCTCTTCTGTCATGTTGGTATCTTTCTTCCACGTACCCTCGATAATCATCAAGGCTGTCTCTTCTCCAGTTGTCTTCAGCTAAAACCGCACTCCAGAAGACTGCAGAGCAAATGAAAAGTGCTAACACCTGAGTTTAAAGATGAAAATAACTAATTTAGTCATAAAAGCAATACATTTGCCTATATAAATATTTTTTATGAAAACACTATATGTAAAATCCAAAAAATACTATCTATCAGTGGTAAATTTCCGTGATATATATATATATATATATACAGGGTGCGGCAGAAAATGTATACACACATTGAACTCACGTAGAAAATTTATTTACCTCCCTGCAAGGCTAAATTTATAAGAAAACCTAATACTATGTTTCCTGAACAGATGGCGGCAGAGTCGCCGATCTAGCTGGGCAACCCAGTTAGTTCCAAGAGAGTAACATGCATATGGCGGGCGTATGTTTGAGCTTTCAAGAGTGGAGTAGTAATGGCGTTTGAGAATGTTTCCGTGGTTCAGAGACTGTGGAGTTGTGAGTACGGGACTGATCCACTCTCGAAGGGGGATCATTCCCGTACTCACGTTTACATTCAATTACATTCACACTCAATCACATTCAATTACACTTCTACGAGAAAAATTCGTGGTTTGCGGAACAGATGTGATGTGCAGAAAGTCCTGCTAGGGTGACCTCTCGCGGCTACACGTAATGAGATGATGCCTCAGTTCCAGTGCTGGAAGTGCTCCAAGGTTCACGACTGATGTCTTTAAGGCAAATGACACATGGAAATGATGCAACTGCGAGTGGTGAGCGATAATGTACCAAGCCAGTGGATAGGACGCAGGGGATCAATCGAGTTTCCTGACGCTCTCCAGATCTTACATCGCTCGATTTGTTTCATAGGGCACACTAAAAGATAAGGTAACTGTTGTAAACTACATAACCTTGACTCACTTCACTAAATACGCATCAATGCTAAAAGTCCCCATTTTGAACGTTTACTTTAAACATCACTTGGGTCATTCACTTTGACCAGAAAGTACACTTATTTTTCAAAGTGGAATATAGCCTTACTTTTCCCAGATATTTAACGTTATAGATTGGAAAATAAATTTTCTACCATAGTTCGAAGTGTGTAGGCATTTTTCTGAACAACCCTGATATATATATATACATATATATATACTCACTATGTTACTTTGAAAGTTATCTCTTTATTTATACTTCTAAGTTATCAAAATAAGTTTTTTTTTTACAGTAACTGCTGGATTTTATTTAATTTTTGTGTTTTTTATTACAGTTTCAAAATGTCTTGGTAATTTTACGATCGAATCACGCAAACAAATACATAAATATTTCAACAATTAAAATTTATTTTAAAGATTATTTAAATTATAATACTTCAATACAAATTCACAAGCAATGCTGCAACTTTAGGTATGCAGTATTCTTCTTATTTTAACATAGAAAGTTTTATGTTAAGTTTAAATAGTTATCTTTAATTAAAGCAACTTTCCTATCCTTTCTAATTTCATCTTACAAATTTCCTGCCAGAGTGTCTTTTTAGAATCGCGTTTAAATGCAAATGAAGGAAGAGCAGTACTTAAGTCCAAGTTCCACTGACTTTGTTAGAGTCTCGGAGATACTGACTAGCGCACTTTCACCGTTTGGCTACCACTCTCTGAAAGCTATTACCACGCTCGGCCATATTTCAGGCCCTTGATAGTTTAGCCATTTAATTAATATTTAGGGGCCAACTCCTGTAGAATTTTGATACCTTCGGCTGTATCTTTTTAGCTAAGCATTAGTTCAGTTTAATTTTCTTAGCACTCTTGAGTTTAAGAACTAAGTGGAGGCTTTTTTGTACGTCCTGAGAAAGGGCCATCTGTTAATCTTTATTTTGAGCAATAAAGATAAATGAACTCTTCTTGAGTTTACGTTTCTGTTTCCTGCCTAATTAGCACGGCGTCGTCGTAACGACGTTGGTCGCGAGTCATGTTGGGAAAACATTGTTATATGTCGTCTTTAAGATGCCCAGATGCCAGGGAAACACTATTTTGCAGCGGTTGCAGGGAGGTTCTTGTCGCATAGACGTCGTTATTGCGTCTTTCGCAGGATATATTTTGATCGTGAAAGCATCGTATCACGACGTCTTAACGACGCCTAAATGTTCGCAAAATTCAACCTTTTTGCAACAGTTTTAAAAATGTCGTTATTATGTCTTTGTGTTACATATTGATTTATGCAGAAAAATAAGGTTAATAATCAATATACTTCTCTTCATTTTTAAAATTTTGTATTCCTTGTATTTTTCTGAAGTTTAAACATTTTATAATTTCCTGAAAACCAGAAGATAATACAATTTTTCCTCTTTAGACTAAATATACATAAATAATAATAGCCTTAATTGTTTTCTGTACTTTAAACTATATTTTTAAATAACTTAAATTCTATGTTACGGTTATTTAAGATTTCATCATTTTCTTTTCTTAAGTGAGGATAATTATGAAAGTGGTTATTATAAATATATAACAATAATAGTAAATTTTAAGTAAATACAACTTAATTCAGACATAAATAAAAGTAAAGATATATATGTGGGTAAAAAAAGAGCATTTCTGATGACAGCATTATCGCATTTATTTCTGTTAAATTTCAGAGACATTGAAAATTGTCCCTTTCATGATAAATTAGGAAACGTAAGGTAACGTAATCAGTGTTTTACCTGAACACAAGTATAAATTTATTCGAGTTTCATATTAAAAATACAATTATAAATTTCTATATATCCAAGATATGCAAATGGAAGATTGTATAACGTAGTTAATAAATGTGATCAAAAATGTTTCATACAGAAATATACCTAAATCTAATAACCCCCCCCCCAAAAAAAAAACTCCGCCATATATATTGGACAGCCGTTAAATATGCATGGATATGCATCATCTTTTAACATTGGACGTTTTTTCGGAGTTCTTAAAATCGCCCCATTTTTATCCGTGAATACATCTTCACACACGAAAATTGTACTTTTTGCACTGTATGAGGTAAAATGTTTCATATTATGTCTCCATATTAATTCAAATAAATTATTCCTTACTTTAAAAGTAATAGATAAATTCAGTAGTGAAATAATTGCTAACATGTGATTTGCATTGATTACAGAAATATGATTTTTTAAACTTTATAAAACCCATAACTTAACCTTGTAGCTTAGTTTCATTTTTAAATATTTTGCTATAATAGTTTTAAAAATATTTTAAGTATTAATTATTTTAACAAAATTTTAAACAATAATTTAGCACGTATTTTTAGTACTAATTAAATTTAATAAATCAAAAGTATTTATATTAAATTTATATTTCATTATATGAATCTAACTTAGATTAATATATTTAGATGAAATAAAGTAATGAAACATTGCAAAGTTAATCTTATGCGGACTTCAGATTCTTCAAAGGGCAGATTTAGTCTCTTTTCATTCTAAAAGTAACGCTGATGAACTAAAAAAATAATAAAACAACCACGTCTAAAAGCGGTCATATCATGGCAATCATGACATTTCAGAGACGTCGACAAATTGCCAAGATGCAACGGCAAATATTTTGCGTTTTAGCAACATTGTAAAGACATCGTAAAAGTTACCACGACCACTTTGAAAACTCAGACCAGTTGCAACGTCGTGTGCCGCTTGGGTGAGCTAAAGCGATTATTCACTTACCAGTTCTCAGGGTTCCACACACATAGTTGTAACTTTAAGGTTGGAACCTTAAACCTGAAATAAAAAACTTAAGAGTACTAGTGTAAATTTCGAATTCATGTTTTAATTCAAATCTTCAAATAGCACCTTTCTAAATATTCGTCATTATTGTAAAATTCGTGATCGATGCTAATCTTTTTTGTGCCTTGAAGAAGAGTTTTGAACGTGTACATGAATATTTTGATAATTAGAGTTTACATGTGCTAATGTGTTGCCCTTTTGTCTCTTTAAATTTTAAAGGTCTTGATTTTTGAATAAGCTTCGATATATAAAGAGAGAGAGAGAGATGTATAAATATATCTACACATATTCGTCCTGGTGTTTCAAAAATAAATGATAAAATTTTCCTGAAATTTTTTTAATTTCTTTTTAAATGCATGAGTAGCAGCCACTTACGTAAGTTTTGAGTTCAAAAGAAAAATTTAAGACCGAAATGCAAAGCTAGCGGAAGAAAAATTTAACATGTAGGTTAGGTATGTTAAATATTAGGCTCTCCCGCTGAACACAAAGTTTAATGCATTTTAAATAAGTACTCTAGGATGAGTTTGAATATAAAGAGTCTGTTGAAGTCTAGTGTGTCTGAGTTCTTTAACATGTAGGTTGTCGCTCAGGTGGTGAAGTTGTCATTAAAGCACTCCACTTTCACATGCGTTGAAAATTAAGTACATTCACATGCTGAAGAGCTAGGAGTGGAAAATTAAACTAATGGGAAATAACAATGAATTTTGATGAATTGTCTAGCCAAACGCATCTATTATATATAAAGAAAAAAAAACCCTGTGCTAATTTTGTTTTCTATCCAGATCCACTATAAGGAAATGAGATTCAACGTAAAATAGGTTAGTCAAGGTTGTAAGTTGTGTTTCTTGAATTCAAGTAAAGTTACAATTTTATATTTCCGAAGAAATAGTTTTAACGACCTTATTTTCAAATCTTTAAGTTTTGATGGGAAATACTTTAAAGACCTTATTTTATTCTAACTAATTATTTTTAGTTAGAAGAAATTTTCTTTTCCTTCTGATTTCAGTTTCCTGCCAGAATGTAAATTTTAATGACGTGTATGGAAATCTAGGTGAGTTCGGAATCAGTATTTAAGCAGTGGTTTTAAAAGTTCGTAGTAGGAGGTGATTTAGTTACGAATTTATGCCGCGTGTTCAAAGTAGCTTAGTAAGTGAATAATTGGTGCTTAGGCATTCACTTTAGATTCTATTGATACTCTAGGTTCGACTTTGCTGTGTGCAGCCGATTTAGCAGTTTAGATAAAGAAGAAGCCAGTCGTAGAGCCAAATCTTACTTTATAGTGAAATGCACTGGTGGTAGAATGTGAGCACCGAGTGGGTGCGTGTCTGTTACGTTTAGTTCAAATAAAAAGGTTATTTAAACCTTCTTGTACAGTCATCTATTCTTCCAAGACCTAGCGAGAATTCGCTACTTTGTCTTTTCGGTAGAGTCTACAGTGTATGATTCCAAAACGTACTAAAAAACGCTAGAAGCTTTCATATTTTATATTGAGCCTGAACGGGCATTGTTTTCATTTACAGACACATACACGTTTCGAGAGCACTTGGACTAACGCCGCATTGAGCTATAAATATTTATAAACAGCATATCTTTTGAATTTCTGATAGACTGTCTCGTGCAATGAAGATGAAAATGTTTTATTCCATGCAGTGTTGCCACTGCTCACGTTGAAATTTTTGAGTTTTTAATCAAAATTTCGTTAAAGTTTTACTGAATATGAAAAAGACAGTAAAACAAATTCGGGCTTCCAGGCATCAATATCCGGGTGGAGGACTACGTTACTCAGAAAGTGGTGACTCTAGGTACCTTTTTTCACAATGTGAGAAACATACATACATTCATGTAGCTTCTTCATTATTTAATTTCGTTAAATATTATTACAGGGCGATAATATTTGGCGGCAACAGTTTGAAAATTCATTCGGCCATTTTAAGTGGTTCGTCGCAAAATGCCGTTTCTAGACAAATAGCTCTTCGGGGCTAACGCCCATTTGGGCTAATAATTAAACATATTAGAAGTACGAATTATTTAATGCAAATTTAACTCAAATACAATTAATATAAACTATTTATTATAAAATAAATAAAAGACTTTATAAATTATTTATTAAAAACTGCTTTTCTATTCTTAATATAAATGATTAAATAAATGACAAGTTAATTATGATCGGAAATTTAGCAATCATGAAATCTAACAATATATATCCTCCATGCAATAATGTATTAGAATAGTACGGTAGCTTTTTTTATTTGGGAGTTTACGCTTTTAGCATGAATCAGATGCAAGGCATCCTTTACAGGATGCCGCTCAGAAAAGGAATTTTATTTCAAGCAGGTTGCATCTATCGTTTAAGTGAGAAAAGTTTTCTATACTGAGGAAATTTTCCTGCAAACACGAATATGCTAAGGAAGATAAAATATGTGTGCCTATTTTCGCATTATGCCACTCATTTATTTTTATGACCGACACTTTTTCATCTTTTAATGTGACATAGCTTAGCTTTCACTTCTCCGAGCTGGATGAACGAGGAACTGTCAAGAATAAGCATCGTGTGCATGGGAATGAAATTTCTCATCGTTACCTTGCAGAGATTACCTTGACTATCGAAGATATTTATGTGCTTTTTGCCCAGGATATAAGCTAGCTTTGCAGATTTACTATGACAAATAATAGTGCATAATCTGTATTATTAAAATAACGTAATTTATTAAGACTAAAAATACTAAAATTATTACATTTAATGTATTATTTGTAAATTAAGTAAGTTAAATAAATATTTATCTATATTATCGCAAAATATTTACATCACGTAAGAATTTTCGAATTATTTAGTTATTGGCGGTGAAGTTTCCTTACTTCACGAATAGAGTGTGTCGTTTTTATATTTAAAAATTCTATTTTAAACGAAATTTTCCAAAAGCGAGGTTAGTTTTTAAAATGAAATATTAGATTGTTTCATAAAAGTGGTCTTTTTTATCAAACGAACTGAATTTATCCTTGTAGGCCTTGGAAATACATACAAAATTTAATGTATGTATTTTTTTGCATAGATAGATGATAGGCTGTTCAGATAAATCAGACTTATAGAGAACTCAAACCAGACAGCAGACCAGTATGAATTACACTACCTGAGATTGAAAATGTAATACCAAGAAGGAGTGACCCGAAAAGTATGCAAATTTCAGGGTAGACACACGTCATGGAGTTATGCGAATGATGTGAAATACGCAGCTCTACAGTGCACGTTGTAGAAGATAAAAGTGAAGGAACCCGCAGAATGGCTAATTTTTCGTGCCGTTATTTCTGCTAGGGTAAATATCTTAAAAAATTTGTTCTTGTCTCAGAGGACGTGTGTAATGGAAAAGAGCACCAGACCGTTGTCAACGGAGACAGTTCTAGCAAGTAGGCGATTTTACGAGGGCCATAGTGATCAGACTACGAAGGGCAAGTTGGTCAGTATGGTAAATCTCAGCTGACACACACCTGGACGCGTCCACAGTGCACCGGCTGTGGCAACAATTATTGGAACAAGGAAATGTGACGAGTTCGAGGGTTGCAGGGCAGCCATTGGGACGTCAGCACTGGTGGATCAAAGCATTTGCCGACAAGTGGTGGAGCACCCGCAAGCCACGTCTACCTCCATTTTGCAGCATATTCAAGAACCTTGGATGTTCCCATATCGAACAGAACCTTTTGTCGTCGATTAGTGGCCTGCACTCGTGGCGCCCGTTAAGATGACTGCCATTGACCTCACATCATAGACACCAACGTCTGCAGTGGTGCCGGGTAGAGCAATATGAGTCGTGACTTTAGATGATCGTGATTTTAGATGGTTTTCTGTTTCTCCAATGATGGTTGCCGCGTACGAGTGTGGTGTCGATGTAGAGACAGGTCCAATCCAGCAGCAATTGTACAACACCCCAACGCGCGATAACGCGGCATCAAGGTTTGGAGTTCAATTTCATACGATTCCAGGTCACCTCTATTTCATATTCAGGCCACTATGATGGACGAACGATACGTAGATGATATGCTGCGGCCGGTGACGCTTCCCTACCTTCATGGAGTGCCCAATGCCCTTCATGAGTAGGATAAATCCCGACCACACACTGCTCGCATCAGCCAGCGTGCTCTGCATACAAAATCTGAGCAAACAAAATTTTCAAACCTTCACAAATAATAATTTACCATTCGATTTCAGATACCTCAGGGTCAAACAACTGCAATAGAAAAAGCTCCCCTCACAGAATTAAAAATTAATAATACTATAAACAATTTCCCAAAGAAAAATGCTCCAGGTCCAGATGGGATAGATAACGTTATAATAAAAATAATAAACAAACACTTCCCTTCTCTTGTCCCGATACTAATAAACAAATGTCTATAATACGGTATTTTTCTCTCCTGCTTCAAGATAGGACACATAATTCTGTTCAACAAGACAGGTCAAGATGCGCCTAATCGGAGCTCATATAGGTCAATAAGCTTCCCCAGCGCTGGGAAAAGTTTTTGAAAGAGCCCTTGCGAATCACCTCAGGCACCACATGAGAAAATCAAATAGCATCAGTAACTTGCAGTTTGAATTCACACCCAATAGGAGAACAATACATGCAATCAACGAAGCAATAATCCAAATTTCTAACAACAAAGCCCAAAATCTACATTCTTCTGTACTATGCTTAGACCTCAGAGAGGCCTTCGACTCACTCTGCTGGCCTGAGGTATTAGGTCTCTCCAGACATATCACGTGATTTATCATGGGACACGGTCCCTTTCCCATGTACCTCTATGCGAGAAATCTCTCTTCGTAAGACTCCTGTGCATGTGGTGAAAAGGCTCCTCCCGAAAACTATCTATTTTCTTGCCCGTTTACAAATTCCCTTCAAATAAAGAAGCTAAATTCAGAAAAGGATTTATTCCCATTCCTAAGATATGCGGTCAAGAATAAGCACTTGAGGAATAAAATTCCAAAGGTGATCGACATTTTTGCTGCTAGATGTCAAGAGCTATGCAGTGTAATTTAACCTTCAAAGAAATGCTCCAGCAACAGAGAAATGTAATTAAATGCAGATATAATGCACGCGAACGTAGTACCTTTACAGGAAAGAAATAAGCACCGCAAACCTTATGAAGCACAACATAGGTCAACATAGGGTAAGGGGCTACTATCTATTTACTTCGGGTAAATAATAGATGACCCCTACATTTCCATGTAATATAAGGTAACATCACCTGAAAAGTGAACACATGAACTAGAAAGCCCGGTGGTTATACAAAATGACCACTGTTCTAGATATTATAAATTGTAATTAAAATGATTTGTGCAAAGATGTCTGCTGATTCAAACTGAATTGACCAGTGCACGCGGCGAGGACGCCCCTTTGCTTACTGCCCCACGGAGTTTCCCCCTTCTACTTGCTTAATTGCTTAAAGTGCAATGAAGGAAACCACTGTTGGTACATTTCTTAAGATCCACCGCTAGCTCAATAAATAAAGGAGATTTAAATAATAAAATGTTAATTCACATGCCAAAGATCTCTTTGTGCACAACATTTCTTGTGTAGATCTTTCCATCATTTTTAAGCTCGCCTTGGAGAAGACCATCAGTTATTTTTAATTTTACGTCCGTTCTTTCACAAACTCTTGAACAGGCAACATAAAGTTGACCGTGTCCAAATGCAGGCTCAGGTAACAAAATGCCAACACGCTTAAGCGTTTAACCCTGAGACTTATTGATGGTCATAGCAAAGTCAAGTTTTACAGGAAATTGTCTACGTCTCAATTGAAACGGCAACCATGTGCCGTGGCAACTTCAGCCCATTGGCTAGTACAGTTACGCAAGCAACCAATAAACTATCAGAGACAAACAGACACTTAAGCGGCATATATATACGGGGTGAAGTAACATTATCTCTTCCGAAACGGCTGGCTCCCGGGCTTAGCGAAGCGCACCGTTGGATTCCACAGGTTCGTGGCACGCCATTTTGACCATTCGCATCTTCGTGGGACTTAATTAGCCGATATATTAATTAAAAACCAATTTTTCCCTACGTTTTATCTACATTTTCCACTTTCTTTCTTGGGTTTTCCTTATTAGAGGGATTTGCTACGTGCCAAATTCTTTGTTCTCGATTATCTACGGAACGCCGCTGAGTTGAAATTCGAGACGTGTATCCTCGGATTCAAAAAAATTCTCCAAATCCATCCATACCGTTCTCATCTTCGTACGGCTTTAATTGGCCGAGATATTAATGAAAACTTGCGGAAACGTTAATTTCCGCTCTCATTTTTCCGAGTGGCAACAATAAACTATCGGCGACAAACACTTAAGGCACTTATATATAAGATCCTCACGGACTGGAGGAAACGGTTGAGCACGTAGTGAAAAAGACCTCGAACGATCCACCATAATTTTAAGTGGTGATAGTGTATATATTGTAAAAAAAAAATAATTTCACTATTACTCTTCAGTTGCTATTCAAGAAAGATGAACTTTGCTAAGTAGGGACTTTATTTTTCATCGATGAATTCTTCGTTTTACTACTTATTTAACCAAGATTTTTACTTTTACTTTTTCGTATCGTTTGTTTTAAAATCAAAGTTCGTGGTCAACACCAAGTGCTTACTCTCACTCATTAGCCTTAGTGAGCCGCATGACCTCATTTGCGCCTTTTACAGTTTCCTATTCATTTAATGATTATATCGCAAGTTTGGATGATTTTCAAGTGTTTCAAAAGACATAGGACTCTTAAATTCACAGATAGATGTGCTTTTACTATGTTCGAACTTTATTTATTTCCAAAAAGTACAAAAAACTTCATTTTTCGAACACCGACTCCTCGACCAGTCTTAACGTCGGCCGCTGACCACGTGTTTCTGCTCTTCTAGACTCACCCAGAAGCTTAGACTTTCATTTCGCCTCTCGCCGTAATATATAATCACCCATGATATGCAATCTAGCAAAACTTATTTTATGAGTTCTCTCATTTATTGATCTCGCCTTCGGGCGCGGTGTATTTTTAAATGCACCTTTTAAATTTTTAACTTATTGTATAATAATAATATATTGGTAAGAGCTCCTAGTAGCTAAAGCCAGCAGTAAAGATATGACCCAAGATCCAAAGGAGGAAATGGCGTTCGCCAAAGTCCTTCATCTCCCTTCTTCTTGCTTAAAAACAAGATTGCTACAGATATATAAGATTGCCAGCATTAAGTTGGTAATGTATTAACAGTGTAATGTATCATGAAATGTAATTCTTGTAAACTAATCCTTGTAAAAACACGCGAAATTGCATACAATGAACTGACAAAAATAAGTTGGCAATGTATCAGCATATGTACACGCAGATATATCTAAAAGTACGTAGTACGCATAAGTATGCAAATGAAGGTATTTTTTCTTCTGTTTTTCAAACTTATTTATTTATGTCCTTTTTCTAATTTTGACTGCTGTTTGTAAATAATGATATAATCAAGTCATGACCGTAGACATGATCTATAAACTAGAAATAAGTTGCTTCTAGCCACCACAATTTATGACGTCATTATCAATCTTTATTTGTAAAAAGTAATGTACTGGTACATATAATATAATTTCTGAAAATCAATTATAGCAGAAACATACGTTACAGCACATAATGAGCTGCTAAAGTTTCAGCACAACCATATAACAGTACTTAAATGTAAAGCTTTGTAAACAATTTTATAGTTCTAACTTAATTCTGATAGTAAACACTGATGTAAACAGATCATGCTTGCGAAAATTATTTGTAATATGGGAAGATCACGCCTGTTTCTACTGAAATATGTTATGTCCTGAAACATGATGCCTGTACCTACTACATTAGATAACATCTTGAAACATGCACCTGTACAACTATGTATATCGCAATGTAATCCATTTTACTTGAGCTAATTTGAAAGGTAGGAGTGCCATAAGTGCACCCCTGAAACCCAGACTGATGAGTAACCCTGAAAGGTTAGGAGTTCCATTCATGCCGCCGGCAGTGACATAATTTCTAATGTTGGTTGGAGTCACAATTTCCATCACGACTCGAGGAATGACGCCGGAATGTTGTTTGTTTTCTAGTTAGTGTGTAATATTTACCTACTTACATAAGGTAAATATTGAGTGGCTCCCTTCATTTCTACATAACATAACATAACGAGCTCTGCAAGGCGTACAGATGATTCCCTGGCCACCGTTCTCTTCTAATCTCTTACCAATCGGACACATTTGGAATGTGATTGGACGCCATTTGTAGACCCTGCCATTTCCGCGTTCAGAAGACGAACTGTGGCAAATGATTTACAGGGAATGGAGAGCCACTCCTCAGAACACCATCCGTAGTCTACATGACAGAAGACATACATGACTCGCATAATTTCAAATGCATTTAATGGATGTAGTTTATATATAATAGCTTTCCAAAAATTTGCAGCTTTATTTTAAATTACTATAGCAATTTCTTAACGCCATATACTACATTCTTGATTAAAAAATTACCATATTTTTACTTTTGATTAAAATATAGATACTGGTGTGAGCTGTCTCATACATTTCCTCCAAAATGAAGAGTTGGTAATTATTACTGATTATTTTAGACGTACTTAAGTGACAAAACATAACAAGTTCGATAAACACATAATTCGAATCACAAACGACACTGAATCAATGACATATAGTAATCGTCTACAAAATGATTATTTGGTTTTTTAAAACTCATCAACGGCAACAGAATTCTGCAAACAAATTCAGCGTCAAGGTGAGAAATAAAATCTTATATAATTATTTGTACTTTGGTATTAGCCGCTATGCCATATATAACAGCTCCACCAAGGTCCGTAAACAAACAAGGTTAGGCTCTTCTCAACTCCGGTGTCACTTACTTACTATAGTATAAAAAATGAAAGCTTTTAAAGGAAGTACAGATATTAACGACTGCTAATGGAGAAATATTCCTTTATAGGAGTTAATTATTTTATTACGGCCAAGCACAATAAGATTTTTCCTTAAGGTAAGGTTTGCCTTCATGGAGGACTTTCTAAAGAAACCTGACTCGTAGTCATGTTACACACGGAGAACACCAGGCAGCTAGCTCGTTTCCCTGTGTTTGCGTTTGGATTAATATATTGCAATGTAATGGTTTACCATGATTTTGTAAAATAACTGACATTATTTTTCAAAATCATGGCACAATATTGCAATAATGCGACGTAGTGAATTGATTAAGATAAGCTAATTTGACTTGTGATCCTAAATTTCCTAATTTCATAATAAAGAAGCTGTATTTTCTAATTTGGTAATACAGCGACAAAGATACATTAATGTACTGTTTTTAAGAAATAATTAAATTACGGATAATGAAAAGAATAATTTCATTTTAGGATAAATACTTAATCACAAACCAACAAAGCTGTAGAATGGCTTTTAAAGTATGAGAATTCTATATTGGAAAATAAGTAATACATACGAAAATTTTGAAAGATGTTTCGTGAATAAAATCTCATTAGATTATTTCGTAAGAATAATTTAATAAGCAACAGTTTACGTAGCAGACAATAACGTTTTAACTTCAAGGCCGTTATGGAAGTTATATTTACACGTTGTCTTAGATTTTCCAAATCTCTTAGTTTTTTTATTTAATTATGAATTTGCAGAACTCACTTTAAACACTAAATTAAGAAAAACAATACCTTCGTACATAAACCCATTTTTAGAACATATATCTTAAGGCATTGTATGCCGCTGTTAAGAATTTTGCACTCAATTTCGTCCTTACTTGTTTAACACATATAGCAACTCCTTATTTTTATATGAATTTAGCATTAAAAGAATTTACGCTTTAAAATATAATTTGTACTTTCCTACCTTATTTCAAATATGTACAAGTCAAAAACATTTTAATTATTTCTGAGTAAATTTCATTCTAATGGAGCAATTTCTTTTCCCTTAAAATGTAATAGAGCTCTTTTATCAAAATTGTTATCGAATAAGCTATATCTCTTGCGTATGTTTATCAAATATTAATAATTATAAACAAGGTGCAAGATTTTATATTTTATGTCGTTAATAGTTTAAATTAACTTTACAAAGGCTATTCAGTAAAGTTAGGCATAAGGATCAATAAAGTTATTACGGCTCCTATTCTTAGGTAGCATAAACTAACTAGGCATTAACAGATTGTGTAAGGAATTATCCCAAAGTCTTAAGTATGACAAAGTCTAGAGTAAGGGTGTAAAAAACCCTTTTTTGAAATCAATGATGATTCATAGATTGCACCGACCCGACTGGCTTAAATCAAGAGGCTGACAAGTAACTTAATATATAAGAGAAGTAAGTTAGCCTCGCGGCTTTTCAAAGATTAGTCAGGCAGGCTCTGACTCGTAATCGGCATAAACAAGCTTAATGGCAAGAAGCGCTCAATGCCAGAGAAATATAATCACTAGTAAATCAAAGATAGCAACGTGGTCTTCAAGCAGGCAGAACACGCTCTAAATTCATCTTCCCGTAAATACTAACTTCTTTCTACTTCATTGAATACACTCGCGCTAATTCATTTACATTCTGGCAAGAAAGCTGGGCTGAAAGCAATAGGAAAGGTAGCTTCAAAATAAATTAACTGTGTTGAGTAAATTTAACTAAATCCCTACATTTTTCCCTGCCAGAATTTAATACTCAAAAGACGTCCTTAACGATCTCGTTAAAGAACTTAAATTATAACTATCTAAAATTTTCAGACCCAAACTTTTACAATAACGTGAGATTTTAGCGTAATAACAATTTTGTTTACAACATAAAAAGTTTGATTCTCTTCAGAAAGTTAAAACTTTCGAGCAGCTCACATCCTTCCAGAAATTTGGAAGAAAAAGGACTTTAGGAAAATATTCTACAAACATGATATAGTTTTACCGTATGTTATATTATTCTTATTTAAACATTTCATTTAAATTTATCTGCACTTTTATTCCAGACATTTATTCCACAATTTAAGTATCTTTCCCATAGCTCTCCAGAAGAAATAGAGTGTAATAATAATATGCAATATAGTATTATGCATGCAATATAAAATAAAATTTAGTTGGAAAAGCTCTTAGAAGCTTCTGAGAAAAACAGACAGATCCCTCCTCCCTCCCCCAAAATAGAGTTTCTATGTATTTGGGTATCACGCCTTCAATGATTATTATGCAAAAGGAATTTTGAAAGGAAAACAAAAATAAAATAGGTTAACAAGAATTTATATATTCATAATAAAATTTTTATATACGATTTTACTTAATTTTCAATTTAAGATTATTTGAGTTTAATACTATGTTTATTCAGTCTGCGTTCATTTTGAGGCTAAAAAGATATTAAACATCCTACTTATGTATACATAAATTTGCTGTCACCAGAGGTGATAAAATTTAACTGATGTTCCTACGGCAGTTATTTATTCTAAAGAATGCTAATTTCTGATTTAAATAGGAATGTATTAGAAGATGAAAGGAATGAATTTTATTTATCCAAACGGTAATCAAGCTTCTTCTCAGTAAGTGCCGTTTATTAGAAATCAGAAATTTCATAACTCATAACTAAATATTTATGCAATTTCAAAAGTAGTAAATGAGTTTTATGTAAAAAAGAAATATTTAGATTAAATTAAGAGTTTTACTTTTGCACTTTAAATTTATGTTGTTCAATATTTATTAATTTATTTAAAATATAACTCAATGTTTCATTCACTATAAAGGAATAATTATTTTTCTTATTATTCAGGAATATGTATCCATCCGATATATATTCACATAAATATTTTCTACAGTGCGCAGTATTTTTTTAAAATAAAAAATGAAGAATTTTCTTCTGTTTAAAATTTTAGCTCATCTTTAATAAGATAACATTGAAGTAGAGAAATGCTTAAGTGGTATTAGAAGTAAAGTGGTAATCACAATATCCCCTTTCTTCATTTGGTAGTAAAAACAAATATATTACTAAAAGAAACTGGACAAAAATTTACTTTTGATTAATGCAACTTAAATTTAACACATTCGATCACAGCAGAAATTTTTAATTTAAGGAATTAAGTAGTATATTTGCTCTCTCCTCTCACAATGAAAGAAAAAAAAAAAAAAAAAAAAAAAGAAGAAAAAAATAGAGTTTTAACTTATTCGAGTATCACACCTTCGAAATTTATTACGCAAAGGAAAATTTTAATGGAAAAGAAAACAATACCTGCCTTTCTTTAATTTTATTTTCAAAATATTTAATTCGATCACTTTTAAAGCAATCTTTTAAGCGTAAAATTTTAGGAATAGTGTAAAGATAAATTTCATTAAATAAAATAATTTCTGTTGTTCGAAATTAAAGTTTCTTGCGAACATGTGAGTTTTCGTCACACAGTGGAGAAACGCTGGCACCTAGGCATACCAAATTTTCATACATTTAGTTCTGTATCCTAACGCGTGTATGTGCCTAAACTTTGAAATCCAGTTTTTTATTTTTTCCTATTTTGTGCTAATTTATCAATTTTTATACTTAAAAAATTCATGAAATCAAGAATTTTTTTTCCCGCACTCAAACAGTTATAAACCTGAACGCCTCTTCCATTTTTTCGACAACAGGAGGTTAAGCTTTGAAATATCAGAATAAAAGTCTAAAAATGGGTTAATGGAAAATTTGTTCTGCAATTACTGTTAAGAAAAAATTCACAAAAAAAAGGTAAGCGGACTGTAATATCATTTGTTTATTTTACATAAACATTTTCAAATAGAAGCAATGCCGTCTACGTGACGACACAGCACTCTTCACTCTAGCAATTAATTAAAAAAGCACTGTAGCAATTAATTAAAAAAGAATAGAATACAAATCACATAAGTTATGAGTTGAAAGTTCGTTACCATAGCAACCAGAATTGAATCATCAGGCAGCAACGCCATCTATTGTTGCAAAGACACACTAGTAATTCGTTTGGTAACAAAAAATACTAAACATAGCCCCCGGCCTTGAAGCCTTCTAAGGGTTCAAAAAAGACAAATAATTAAAGTGCAAAAATAAAGATAAATTTAAAGTGCAAAAGCATACATAATAACGATAACAAAAAATTAATTGAAAATATAACTAAAATTAAAGTTCCATAATATGAAAAAGTCAATAGTTCATAGTTCATATTAGTCATGATTGGGGATAAGACACAATTTAGTAACAGCTCGTTTGAAATCACCAGCGGCTGTATGGATTGTAGCCACTCGAACCTTATCACTACCTGGATGAATTAAGGCAATTCTTCCAATTTTCCATTGGTTTGGAGGCAGTTCGTTTTTGATCAGAAATAAATCACCACATTTTAGATTTGGAGACGCACGAAACTACTTCAGAAAATGACCTGGAGTCAATGCACTAAAGTCGTTTGGATCACTAGACATCGCACAAAGAGGACGGGAATTCATACACGCTTCCACTTGTGTAAGCACTGTTAAAAATTCCTCGTAAGTTAGAAGTGTGGTTCCTAATACGAGTTTAAGATGAAATTTCATGGATTTCACATTAGATTCCCACAAGCCACCGTAGTGAGGAGATGTCGGAGGATTAAATAACCAAGTTATACCTTCTGAGGTAATGTAGTCACATAATCCACTGCTTTTCTCAATGCGAGCTGCATTTTTTAAAATCTCCTTCAGTTCCTTACTAGCACCTTTGAAGTTAGTAGCACAGTCACTCGAAATTTTAGATGGTTTGCCTCGTCGGGTGATAAATCTTTTTAGAGCTGCTAAAAACGTTGAAGTTGATAGATCACTGACTAACTCCAAGTGTACAGCTTTTGTTGAGAAACACACAAAAATGGATACGTAACACATGAAAGTTTTTGTTCTTCTCCCAAGTTGGGACTTAATAGAATATGGACCAGCATAATCAACAACGGTGACTGCAAAAGGTCACCAGCATAATCAACACCGGTGACTGCAAAAGGTCTTGATGGTTGAACTCTGGGCGAGGGTAAATCACCCATTATCTGGGTCAGTCTTGCCTCGATTTCTAATACAAGGAATACATCTGTGAATAATATTTCTCACTACGCTTCTCACCGAAAGAATCCAAAACTGCATTCGTAAAGAGCTTATTAATAACTCTTGACTAGCATGCAAATAATTGACATGGTAATGAGTTACGATGAGATTAGTGACATGTCCTTCCTTTGGAAGCAAAATAGGAAATTTGCTATTTTCAGGAATGTTTGCATTTTTTAAGCGACCACCTACAAAATTTGAATAGACTGCGCGTTATACTACAATTTACATACTCTGGCATTGCCAATTTAGGGGAAAGTGAAGGCTTGACAGGAAAGATAGCTTAAAGTAAATGTTAGTTAAAATAAATATAAACCCTACAAGCTGATCGAAGCTCATCGGTTATCAGAAAACCTCTCAAACGATTTTCGGAGAAGTTTCGACAGTTGTAAATAAATCTTAGGCATAATGCAACTATACGACGTAATTTTGTCCAAGATTAATACTGTTTAAAAGTATCATTTTCCTTTACCGCACAAGATACTGAAATGCAAGTTTTTCTTTCTTCTCTACGAACTCCTTCATAATCTACATCAGCAAGATGTTCACTGTCAGGACATGGTTCGAAATCGTGTGAATATAACCAAGTGAACCATCGCTCACACATCAGAAATTCTGCTGGAAACATTCGTCTTGTACCTGAATCAGCTGGGTTCCGCTTTCCTTTGATTATGGTTCCACCTTACATTAGGAATTGTATTCTGTATTTTAGCAACGCGGTTTGCAACAAAGGGAACCCAACGGTATGGTTCTGCAGAAATCCAGGACAGTACAACAGTTGAATCTGTCCAGGCCAAAACTTTACGTATAGGAAACTCTAGTTCTAACACTGATTTAAGCAAATTCACAAACAAAACTGCGGCGCATAATTCTAATCGAGGTAATGATTGCACTCTCATAGGGACAACTCTTGTTTTTGATGTTAAGAGTGTTACTTTGATGTCCAAATTACGTGACACTGAACGCAAATAAATTGCTGCACAGTAGCCTTTCTCGGAGGCATCACAAAAAGCACAGATATAAATATAGTTCACGTCAGGAATCAAAACAAATCTCGGTATTTTTAATTGTTGAATAAGATGTAAATCATTTCGGAAAATCTTCCATTTGTTAGCAATCTCATCCCACGATAAATGGAGTTTCCACATGTCTTTTATCAAGATTTTGGCATAAATAATACAAGGAGCAAGCCAACCCAATGGGTCAAATATTTTCGCTAAATCAGAAAGGATATCTCTTTTAGAGTATTTAAACTTTTCACCAGAAATGGATACGGAAAAGTTAAAGTAGTCTTCACGGGAGTTCCAATTAATTCCTAAAACTTTGATTGAGCTATCGTCTTGAGTTTTCATAGGCTCAGAATCATTTCTCAACTCCTGGGATATATTCTCTAACACTGACAAGTCATTGGATGACCATTTACGCAGAAGAAATCCTCCACTTTCTAACATTTGCAAGAGTTGATTTACTAGATTTTTGCACTCTTCAGTGTTTTGAGCACCTACCAAACAATCATATACAAAACAATTTTGAAGTACAGCCTTCGAAGCTAAAGGATAGGTATTCTGCTCATCGTAGGCAAGTTGGTATAAAGCACGAGTAACCAAATATGGAGCCGAGGCAGTGCCGTATGTGACAGTATTAAGTCGAAATTCTTGAATAAGATCACTTGGACTGTCCCGCCAAAATATCCTTTGAAAGCTTCTATCCTCTTCATTAACTAGAATTTGTCTAAACATTTTCATGATATCAGCTGTGGCAACTACTGGGTAACATCTGAATTTGACCAAAACTGGAAACAGCTCTTGTTGTATTCTGGGACCTGTCATCAATATGTCGTTAAGAGATAGTCGTGATGAAGACTTACTAGTAGCATTAAATACCACACGTATTTTACTCGTAGAGCTAGATTCCTTAATTACTGCATGATGTGGTATGTAGTATGCCTGACTTGGGGACTCTGAACTACGGACTGGTTCCATGTGCCCGAGATCCAAGTATTCCTTCATGAAATGTTTATACATATCATATGTATCAGAAGATCTTAAGAGATTTCTCTCTAAAGATTTAAATCCTTGTAAAGCAAGATCTTTAGAATTACCCAACCTTGAAGGGTTATCTTTAAATGGAATCACTACATAACGACCATTTTGATCACGGAAGTGTGTTGTTTTAAAGAACTCTTCACATTTTTTATCTTCACTTGAAATACGTTTGACTTCAGGAATGAAGTCTAAAGACCAAAATCTTTCAACTAATTCGTTTGTATTCAACTGAAGATTATTCACTGTAAAAGTGTTAGTTAGATTCGAGTCATCAATAATAGTGTTCCCGGAAATGATCCAACCCAGCTGAGAACAAATTGCAAGGGTAATGATTTTCCTCTCTTTATGATGTCTCCCTTAAGCATAGTAAAAAATACATTTACACCTAACAAAATATCTATAGGTTTTCTTTCATAGAACTTAGGATCAGCTAAGACTAGATCGTCAAAATGATTCGCAATTTTAGAAGGAAGCGACACGTTAGGCATATCTGAAGTTATCCTTGGAATCACGAATGCATATGTTCGAAATTTGGAATTTGTCTCAAAGTGCGGGGTAAAGATTAATTCCACTTCTCCACTGGTTACAGTGTTGAACGAACAAAGGCACGACACTTCAATTTTTTTGTTAAATCTACCTAACTTTAGGTTTCTGCCACACTCTTCACTTATAAAGCTGGCTTCACTGCCACAGTCTAGTAAAGCCCTGCAAGGGATGGCTTTACCACAGTGTTGCGCAAACTAGGGGTCGCCAGAAGTTTTTTGGGGGTCGCCAAATTTTTATGAAATGCATTTTGCCTGCATGCTGCATACCATACAGTGTATATATAAAGAGTGAAGCGCCGTCACTCACTGTTTAATTGCAATTTCATGCTGTCCGCTCTTTCTTTGACCGTAATGCATAATGTATGTAAAGTGTCAAGACGCAAGTTTTTCACTCCGTAGATAGCGCCTTGTTCGCGGTAATTCGCCAGTTTTACTGTAAAGTGTTTCCTGAAACGTCACGAAATATCGAGTCAGAAGTCATAAAACGCATACAAAATTCATCTGTATTTGCTTTACAACTGGACGAGACTACCGGTATTACTAAAATGTCACAACTAATTATTTACGTTAGGTTTATTTTTAATGAAGATATAACAGAAACGTTTTTATGTTGCAAAAGTTTGGAAGGAAAAACAACTGGAGAAAAAATATTCGAAGTAATAAATGAATATTTTGAAACAAAGTCCCTTACCTGGGCAAACTTTGTTTCGGTTTGTACTGATGGTGCTGCAGCATTAACAGGTTCGAATAAAGGGCTCAGAGACTTAACTCAGAAGGTGGCGCCTCATATTGTATTTAATCACTGTATGATTCATCGGCAAGCTCTTGTTGCAAAAGAAATGGATGAAGAGTTGAACAACATATTACAAGACGCTGTTAGTTCAATTAACTACATTAACTGCAACAGCCACAACAGCCGTCTCTTTTCAATACTTTGCAATGAGGATGGGTTCAACGTATGAGAGATTACTGTTACACACCGAAGTCAGATGGCTTTCACGTGGGAAAATACTGCGACGGATATTTGATTTGAGAAATGAAGTGTACATGTTTTTAATCGAAAAGAAACATAGATTGGCAAGTTATTATATCAATGAAGTTTGGCTAAGGAAGCTGAGCTATTTAGTTGATATTTTCGAAAAACATATTACAAGACGCTGTTAGTTCAATTAACTACATTAACTGCAACAGCCACAACAGCCGTCTCTTTTCAATACTTTGCAATGAGGATGGGTTCAACGTATGAGAGATTACTGTTACACACCGAAGTCAGATGGCTTTCACGTGGGAAAATACTGCGACGGATATTTGATTTGAGAAATGAAGTGTACATGTTTTTAATCGAAAAGAAACATAGATTGGCAAGTTATTATATCAATGAAGTTTGGCTAAGGAAGCTGAGCTATTTAGTTGATATTTTCGAAAAACATATTACAAGACGCTGTTAGTTCAATTAACTACATTAACTGCAACAGCCACAACAGCCGTCTCTTTTCAATACTTTGCAATGAGGATGGGTTCAACGTATGAGAGATTACTGTTACACACCGAAGTCAGATGGCTTTCACGTGGGAAAATACTGCGACGGATATTTGATTTGAGAAATGAAGTGTACATGTTTTTAATCGAAAAGAAACATAGATTGGCAAGTTATTATATCAATGAAGTTTGGCTAAGGAAGCTGAGCTATTTAGTTGATATTTTCGAAAAACATATTACAAGACGCTGTTAGTTCAATTAACTACATTAACTGCAACAGCCACAACAGCCGATCTTAACGACTTAAATCTGAGCTTGCAGGGTGAGAATTCAACTATCATAACTTCAGCCAGTAAAATTCAAGCTTTTAAGAGTAAGCTTAGTCTCTGCAAACTTAATAAAAATAACACCGACATGTTCCCTTGCTTTAACGATTTTATCAAGGAAAATAATACAGATATATTTACATTTAAAAACATCATTTCCAATTACATTGAAAAGTTAAAGGAAACATTTTCGAGAAGATTCGAGGATTTTCCTGAAAGCGATTTTGGTTGGATTCGTGATCCATTTTCCTTTGACATATGCAGTTCAACTCTTCAAATTACTTATAAAGAGCAATTGATAAATCTAATTAGTGATTATACTCTTCGAAAGCAATTTAAGACTCAGCCTTGTCAAAAATTTTGGCTATCGGTGGTAAAACAATATCCCGTTTTATGCAAGAATGCCATCAGTGTGTTAATACAATTTGCATCAACGTATTTATGTGAAACTGGATTTAGCAAACTAGTTTCAATAAAAACTAAATACCGCTCGCGTTTAAACCCTGAAGATAATATGCGAATTGCAATTAGCAACATACATCCAAACATCGATGAGATAATTAGAAACTTGCAGCCACATACGTCTCATTAAAGAACAATTTACTGATTTTTGTGTTATACAAAAAGTATTTTCTTAAAATTATAAATAAAATTAATATGAGTCAGATATGATGATGTTTTTATTCGATGAAACGAAAGAAATGCGCGAAATATACATCGTATTTGTGAACATTTATCTCTAGGGGTCACCAAAAATTTTCTCTCTACAAAAGGAGTCGCAGTCGAAAAAAGTTTGCGCACCACTGCTATACCATTGGAATCACTAACTTTAATGAGAGCAGTACACAGTAATACACGTTTTGCTTCACCTTTAGAATAACTAAATTCTCCTGTACATGTTGTGGCATTTGTAACGACTTCATTCTTAGGTAAGAACACTTCGACTCTGGGAAAAGTTAGGACGTTTAGTTTGGTTTTTCATTTTCACTAGTTTTGAAATTTCGATCAAAATGAAGAACAGTATGATGAGGTAACTTACACGTCATACATTTATGTAAACTACGAGAGTTTTTCACTAAATGAGGCTGAGAAGATAAACAATTGAAACAAAGTTTGTGTTTCTTAACAAATTCGATTCTTTTTTGGACACTTAAGTTTAAAAACTTACCACATTTGTGAAGAGAATGATCTTCCTTGCATATTATACAACTGTTTTTACTCGACACTAAAGAAGTTAATTTGGAATTAGAAAATTTCCTAAAATCTTTAGATTGGTTTCTACTATTCTGAAGGATTCTAGCGTGGTCTTTTAGAAACTCGAGTAAATTATCTAAAGTACCTAATTCATCTTTTTTCAAAGTTCTTTCCCACCAAAATTTTATGTTTTTATCTAATTTCTCAGTAATTAGATAAAGAAAACGAACATCAGAAAGATCAGAAACTTCTAGCTCAAGAGTTCTCAAAGAGCGTACACATTCATTCACTACATCAACACAATGTAAAATAGCTTGAGCGGAATCAGAAACATTTGGCAAATTAAACATTTTACGAATTACTGCATTAGTTAATTCTCTTTTATTAGAATAACGTTCCTGTAAAAGTTGCAACGCTATATCATAATTAGAATCAGAAATAGGAATTGAGTCAATAATAGACAGAGCCTTTTTTTTTTACAAGGAGCCTTTAAATATTGAAACTTCTGACATTTAGAAATATTCGGATTGTTATCTACACTAGGCTTAAAAAGATCATTGAAACTAATCCACTCATCTATATTTTCCCCTGTAAAGGTAGAAAGTTCTAATTTTGATAATCGAACGTCAGACGAATTTACTTTTGCTACACTACTTGTTTCGATAACAGAGTCACTGGAAAGTTTCTGTAACTTTTTATTTATAGTTATCCATAATTCATCTAAAGTTTCTTGTATTGTTTGTTGTTCCGTAATTAATGTATCACAATCTTTTTCAGGACACAACAAAAATATTTCCTCATAAATAGAACGAAGCTCACTGTTAAAAGCATTTAGTTTCGTTTCGAACAACTTTACCTCTAAAATTTCTGCTTGTTCTAAATTCGAATTTACCTTGCCTTTAAACGTTGTTATATTGCTTTTTAGAACCTTCTTTTTAGTTAAAACTGGTTTCAAATCAGCCATTATGAATAACAATAAATATTATACTAACAACTCTAGCAAAAGAAGATGAAATATTGGAACGTACTCACCCCAATGTTGAGGTTTCTACGCTACACCATGCCACGGGAATATTCCACAAATCGAAACTGATTTCACCACAGATGCCACACGCATAATCCACAAATCGAATCGAAAGTACACTAAGCTGATTATTAATCCACAAATCGAAAGTGATTTAACTTGCTAATATTTGAATAAATCACATCATATCTAAAGCTCGCTAACTCTTCTCTGCGGTCGCTACGGACCAGGATTGTTATGAATAAGTTCACAAAAAAAAAGGTAAGCGGACTGTAATATCACTTGTTTATTTTAAATTAATTAATTAAAAAAAGAATAGAATACAAATCACATAAGTTATGAGTTGAAAGTTCGTTACCATAGCAACCAGAATTGAATCATCAGACAGCAACGTCATCTATTGTTGCAAAGACACACTAGTAATTCGTTTGGTAACAAAAAATACTAAACAATTACCTTATAAGGAAAATATAATTTTTTATTACGAATATTTTCAGTTTATTTGCGGGAAATTACTAACATTATTTTAGATGCTTTTTTCAGTGCATAAAAGCATCTTATTATACTGGAATTAAACACGAATGATGAAGCATGGAGCAATGCGTTTTTTTACAGATTTATTCAATTACATTTTTATCGTTTTTGGTATGTTATTTTTTTCAATACATATCGAAACATTAATATTGAATACATATCGGCTCAAATATTGAATTTTACGTTTTTTGTCTTTGGTTTTATCGTAGAATTTAATAACAAGGTACACAACAGTTGTATCCTACCGTATTTGACGGCATATAAGACGCACCCTTATTTAGAAGGCCACACACAAGGAAAAAAAGTTTCAATAGTCCGCGCGACAACGCGGTAACACAATAACTTAAAATGTGGTTTCTTTTAGTTCTCACGTTTCGTAAAAGCCAAATAAATAATCATGAAATGCAATTACCAAACGTATTTTTATTAACAAACGACAAGCTATTTTGAACATGACACGTAAATTTCAATAATGAATAAATGAATGAACGGCAAGCAATCAAGCATGATACAAAATAAAGCAGAAACAACAAAAAACATAGATTCAAGAAAAACGTTGCCTGTCATGAAATTAGACTTTAATCACTTTCAAAACCATAAAAATCCTTTTCACTATCATCATCAGAGAAAACGAGAATATCGTCATCACTACAGTTTCCGTTATCACTAGTATCACCTTTTTGGAATAATGCGTCGTCTTCTGTTCCGTCAAGATCATTACTGATTCAGCACTTCTTAAAGGACTTAACAATTACTTCAGCCTTTACGTCCTCCCAAGATCTTTTTACTCACTCGCACACTTGTGAAATAGAGGGCCGCTTCATTCTACCTGAGGGTCTGAGGCGTTATGTGGCTCTCCTATCCACTTGTTCCATCGTTCTCGCACTTTTTCTTTAAATGCTTATTCACCGATACATCTAAAGGCTCCAGTTGGCTAGTCAGTCCACCAGGAATTACAGCTACCTGAGTTTTTAATTCTCTCGCTTTATTCTTTATGGTTTCAGTTCTATGATCGCTAAACTGATCCAAAACCAAAAGAGGCTTTTCTTAAGAGCCCACCAGGTCGCCTCCCCCATACGTTCTGTAACCACAGTTTCATTCCAGCTTCGTCCATCCAGCCTTTCGGATGAACATGAACAATTACACCCGTTGGAAGGTTTTCTTTCGGATGACTTTTTCTTTTGAATATGAAAAACAGCGGTAGTTTTTTGCCATCAGCACAACATGTTAGAACTACCGTATATCGGATTTTTTCATGACCTGTGGTTTTTATGGTTATTGATTTAGACCTTTTAATACTCACAGTCTTGTTGGATGGTACATCAAATTTGAGTGGAATTTCATCCATATTTCCTATTTGATTCAGTTCAAAAGAAGTTTTCTTGAGCACATTTATAACAAACCTATGAAATGCTAGTATTTTTTCTTCATAATCGGCTGGCATTTTCTGTGCAATACTTGTTTTTGTGCGCATTGATAAGCCTTGCCTTTTCATGAACCTGTAGCACCAGCCTTCAGACCCTAAAAAGTTCTGATTCCCATGTTTTTTTGCAAAACATTTGGCCTCATTGATTATCATTTTGGTTGAAACACTTATCCCAGATTTCCTCTTATCTATCACCCACATTTTTACGGCATTTTCAAGTTCAGGCCAAGATGGAGATGGGCGTCGAAGGTTATGTTTTTTTTTTTTTTTTTAGCAATCTTCAGTTGATCTTCCTGCAGTCGCCAAGTACGTATCATTTTTTTCGATATGTGCTGGACCGAAATGCCTTGCTGCTGCTCTGTTTCCATGCACTTTGGCGTAGTTTAATACTCCTAGTTTATACTGAATTGTATAGCTTAATCTCTTGTTTCCTGTAGTCATATTTTCAAGGGTATTTTTTTAAACAAATAGTTTTTTAAGCACCGATACCTACACGTTTATAAAGATTAGCATCGATACCGACACGAGTGTCGGCTGAGTCAAAGAAAGTCTAGGTAAAGAAGGAAAGGCTCCATAGACGTAATGTGACCGTCGAACCTCTTCGAACTTCGACATCAGCTTCGAGCTTTGGCGCTTTTTGCCGACAGATATTTCACGCATGCGCAAAATAATTATGGCAGATGTAGAAAACGTTATTTGTATCTAAACCTTTATCCTTGAAAAAAATTACATTCAGTATTGAAAGTTAACCTGTGTCCTTCACGTATAAGACGCAGGTAACATTTTTGAGACCAAATTTAGGAAAAAATGTGCGTCTTATATGCCGCCAAATACGGTATGTATCAACAGCTGCCACAACAGCTGTCATCCTATATATCCAGAGTTGTATGTGTACAGCGTTGAAGAATTTTGAGCAGAGATAGAGTACACCTAGACAATAGGAAATCTCGTAGCAATGCATGGTCGGAAACGCTTTCCTGGCGCGGTCGTGACGACACAAAAGTCAAGAAAGAAAGGACACATAGAGGAAGAGAAAACATCTTTATTATTCGGAGTACAACAAAACCAAAGGAAAAACAACATAGAGAGACAATGGTCATCATCAAAGGATGTGTTCGAAATTACGACCCGGACCGTGATGCAGGAAACGCGCGTCATGCATCTTCCATTCGTGATGCAGATCTTCCATGTGAAGATTTGAGGTCTGCATCACGATCCGGGTTGTAATTTCGAACACCTTCTTTAATGACGATCAATGTTTGTTTTTGTTCTTATTTGTAAACATAATAACACATGTTTTGTCTCACTGTTTGTTTCCTTCCTTATTTGCTTTTTGTGTCGTCACTACCGCGCCAAGAAAGCGTTTACAACCATACATTGCTATGTGATTTCCAATCGTCTAGGTGTACTCTGTCTCTCTTGAAAGTTTGCCATTGCTGTACTGATACACTCTGTATATATATTATAGGCATTAAACCTTTTCTTTTCTAAACCTATGTAACGAAACCTGGTTTCTCAAAGAACATGAAAAAAATCAAGAAATAATCTAAAATATTATATCATAAGATATACGATAGGTTGGGATTAATCAAACACAATAAATACCGAAGAATTTCCCCACGAATTCGAAAAACTGGCCCAGCTAAACTAACGATATTCAAGTGCACCCTGGAGTAATGAAAGACAGGTAAATTTCACCGTAAATGAAATGTCATTTAAAAATTCCAGATTATTGTTTAACATGTCGAAGAGTTTACCATTCAAGATCCAAGAAGTAATAAAATATTTGAAGTATTAAATATATTTATACTAGAAATAAAAAGGAACTGTACTCAGATTTTTATTTATAAACTTCAGTTTAACGCCTGAATCAAATTTAATTTGAACATTTACGAATAGCCTTATTTTAAGAATTAATATTTCCCGAACATAAAATTCTACATATAAAATGACCTGTTCACAAGCAATGACAAGTAACAGGAGAAACAATTATAATATTATTGCGTCGTCAATTACTGTAAAGGAAGAGATTTTTGCTCTTTCTTTACATTATTTCGTAAACAAATAAGAGGTTTAAACCAATAAAAAGGTTTGCCTCCAAAGCATTTAGTGACCAAAGCATTTATTATTTCTTTCGTAGCAAATTGAAAGAAATTTTGCATAAGATTGTTCTAAGATGTGGCAAAATATTCCCTAATGTAGAAAATATCATCGAATTTGTGAAAGGGAAAGACACAGTTTCTTGGAAAACTTACTCAATATATTGCAAAAGGCATTAAAACAAAGCGTAGTCCTGTTGCTTATCGCAAACCAGTCATGAAAATCTTTGCAATTGTCGAAGGTAATTAGCTATATCTGAAATCAATTATTAGCTTACAGCTGTTATTTTCTGCTTCAAGAAATCTCATGGAATAATTCGAAGAGTAATTTGCAGAAGGTAGAAAGTATCTCGACTGAATGTCAGAATAACGTAATGTTTATATAACAACATCTGGAACAAATGGAATGTTATTACGGCTATTATAGTTATGGCAGACGAAACACATTACGTGCGATAAGTTATTGTTTACTGACTTAGAAACATTCACATTTGCACAAAGAAATGGTCTCTGGTGAAATAAAACTGGTTTTGAATGCATGAAGAGGTTATTAAAATCCGTTAATTTGCGCAAGTCAAGCGAAAATATCAGATTACAAAAGTTTGAAATGGGAAATCAGTAATTTGTCGTTTGCAGAGATATGTTCTCGGGATATGAGTTCAAGCTTGCAAGTAAGGCAATTGAGGAAGTTGATTAAATATTTGGGTTTGCATTAACATGCGACTAACGTGCAGAAAACCAATCGGAAGTTTTTTAAATACAGGAAACGAATGGAAAATGAATGTACAATGCTATGAATTTAAACAAGTCATTATCATCACATTTACTTCTGTAATGTGATGAAAATACTATTTCAGCTATAGAAGGTAATAATAAAAATACAATCTTTAAATACTTTGTATTGCATTCGAGCAATATTTCTGCTTTTCAGCAAATAAATGTTCCTAAATGGATGACAGCGTATTTGTACTTCTTCAGGAAATATGTTGCAAAAATCTATTAAAAATCAAGATTTGATAGACATATAATTAACGTCAGAGGTGATATTAGTCTCGAAATTCGCGTTTTGTCCGTATAACTTTTACATCCGAATCACTTTTTAAAATTTATGGAACCAAATGTTATCCCGATAGGTTATTAAAAAATCAAATAATGAAAAATTTGTGTATATGCATGCAAATGCTAATCGCATGAAGAAAAATGGTCTTGACTGAAAAGAGGTGTACATTTCGATAGTCATACGTTTTAGGTATGTTTCTGACGAGAGAGAAGCTTGTCCACCATATTCGCGAAGGAGTCTCCTGCATGATATTTTGCACCTTCTCACTATACCTAGGAGTCATATTTCATCTATTACTACCTTGGTCAGTCTCACGTGAACGGTTATTTTGATGAACCTGACCCGGAAAATTCGTCGTAGTTATGGTACACTTGGTTATCATTTTCAATAACAGATGCTGTTCTTCAGAGCTTTATGTTTGATAACTTTAACTACGGACATATCCATTTCGAAGAAATCATACTACATAAGTAATAAATAGCTCATATAAAATTGAAATATAGGCTAAAAAAATTTTTAAAAAAATGAAAGTTCTCCGAAGGCAATAAAAGCATAACATACAATATAATAGGGATCAACAACTCTTTGCAAAAAAGTCATCAAATCTCTTTGTAATCTCTTGACTATAATTATTTGTCATTAATTTTATGAATGTTTGATTGAACTTTATGACCACCAAGAACTGTAAATTTTAAGAAATTTATTCTTAATGCATTTGTATTTTATTTTTAGTTTTTTTTTAATTTATCTTTCATGTAAATATGCTTCAAAATTTATAATTTTTATTTATATATGTTAATATGAAATATGAAAATATTTTGGTTATTATTATTTAAAATTTAAATATGTCTAGTTAATAATGAATTTGAGACAATACCTGTTAAGCGTTGGTAAAGACCAGGTGTTTAGTTCGTTATCAACTGAACTAAGCAGAATTTTTTTCTGCTTCGAAAACTTCAAGTTCGCCATTCTAAAAAAATGATTATCCTCTACTTGGTTATAGAATGATAGTGAAATTGGATTATAATTGCAAACAAAATATGCTAGAGATAAATCTGTCTTATAATATGCTGCATAATTTTAAATTGAAGCCCATACACATAAGAAAGGATGAAATTATACGTAAGCTATCTTAAATTGGTAAATTTAGGATTATGATAAGCAAAGACACTAACGTGCCAGCTGAAGGTATAGGATAAAAATTATACAAATTCAACGAAAATTATTTCTAATGTTACTCAGCTATGAATATAATGTCAACAAACCTGAAACTAAGCATAAACCATTAGAAGGAGTCAAATATTTCCTTAATCAGAAAAATTATTGGTAAAAATAGATGAACATAGAACAATTCTGAACATTCAATTGCAAGTCACAAAGTCATCACACAGAAGGTTGAATTAAACAGAAAATTCTCGTATTCAGTTAAAATTAGCAAAACGTAATAAAATGTTATTAAGTTACATTAAAGTTACCACAATATTAACATAAATATATTATCTTTAAGTACTCTATTTTGCTCAGCAGAGAAAGAACATTTCTTTTAATTATTAAAAGAAAAACTAAGAATATAGTATTTTGTACAGATTGATAATAATAATAATAACAATGCATTAACTAGAATTGTTTCTGTCGGTAAATTGTGTCTGCCTTACAGTTTCGAAAAATCACAGTCCTAACATCAAAATGAAATAAGACTGTGTGTTTTCTTTTGCAAAGCATCGTTCGGGTCTTAATTTTTGTTTTCCTTTCAGCTATTTGTGTCATTACTTTTGACTTAAATATATTGCTGTCTCGTGTTTATATTCTCAAGAGAATCGTAACGCTGCTTCAGCCATTTCTTAAGCTATTTTCTAAATAAAATTTGTATTCATTGTTAATGGTGTTATGGGTTGCAAAACAGAATATTGCATTAACCAATAAAATGTTAACGCTGAAAAGCTTTTAAGAATGCTTTATTAAATTAGCGTTCTCCTAGTAGAAACTATAAAAGGTGAGTAGCAACTCACTTCTTGATATATAATATGAGAGTTAAAAACAGTGGAAAGCTGACTAAAAATTAATTCTTAGAGAAAACAAATTAATTAAATATCGAATTTCAACTAAAAAATATTAAAAAAAAAATACGAAGCTATAGTTGACTTCGTGAATTTTTTATTTCTATGCTTACTTTAATAAGAAAGAGCTGGAATGAACAAAATCTGGAGTTAGTGAAATAAAACAAGTTAATACGTTCATAACTTTTAATTAATAAAACAAGTTAATACGTTCATAACTTTTAAATAAACATACATTGTAACAGGGTATACTTTGCAACATGCTGCGTACACAGCAATAGGTTAGCCTTTATAATAATACATCAGCGTATGTAATAACGATGAAGTTTTTATAATCTGCTCTTATTCAGCTAAATTAATAATAACATATTATTCTCAGTAATATATTTTTATTTCTTTTTATTTTATATTTTAGAATTAATATTTAACTAAACATTTGTTGAAGTCTTTGGTTTTTTAAAACTACTTTAATTGCAATGTATTATAATTATAATTTAAAAATATTATGTTGAGCAGAGCAGTTGTGTGTAACAGATAATTTTGTTTGTAGGAAGCAAATATATAGCACAAATTTCAGAGCAAAGCGTACGTATAAAATGCTTGTAAATATTACCAGATGAATTTCGTAGGTAGAACGAAAGCACATAAAATACCGCAAAAAGGACATACTTCCAAGCCTACTAATTATTTCACATTTTACAAGAGAGTGCTTAAAATTGCTTTTAAGAATGTTGTATTTTTATTACAGGAAAAAAAATTGCTATCTGCCTAAGGGAAGGGATGCCTTCATAAAGAGCATTCTAAGGAAAACTATGGAAGGAAACCTTTCTAAGGAAAACTGTGGAGCTTTCTAAGGAAAACATTTCAGCATGATACATATTGAAAACCACGCAAACGCCCATGAATCCAGCCCATTTACCAGAACTTGAATTCCGAACCAAACTATCAGTCTTCAGCGAATTTGAAGTATAAGTGGTCGTCCACTGAAGTATGATTCGATGCCCCTGAAGGACAGTTAATGGAAGTCGAAAACTCCATCACTTAGGTTAGGTGGTTTTGTCTTTGTGGCATTATGAGATACAGCAAATACATTGTAAGGTATTGTAGCTGTTGTAGCACTGGATATAATTACATAATTTACATAATTATTACATTATTATTTGAGATACTCAAACTACTTTATAGCAGAACATATTCTTACAATAGTGCACATTACATATAACCTTTACAAAGACAAAAACTTTACAGCTTTTACAAAAATTTGCAAATGTATAATGACCGACATCCAAATGCAGAGAGTTAAACTTTTAGAAAAAAAAAAACTGAGATAATATTAAATTCTTACTCTAGGCACTGTTCCTATTAGTGAAAAAAATAATCTATATATTTTTTATATAAGCGGCTAAAGTGTGAGTCGCCGATAGTTTATTGCTGCCACTCGGAAAAATGAGCGCGGAAATTAACGTTTTCGCAGTTTTTAATTAATATCTCGGCCGATTAAAGTCGTACGAAGATGGGAACGGTATCGATGAATTCGGAGAATTTTTTGGAATCCGAGGATACACGTCTCGAATTTCTACTCGGCGCCGTTCCTTAGATATTCGAGAACAAAGAATTTGGCCAGTAGCCAAATACCTCTAATAGGAAAAAAACAAGAAAGAAAGCGGAAAATAGAGGGAAAACGTAGGGGAAAATTAGTTTTTAATTAATATTTCGGCTAAATAAAGTCCCACGAAGACGCGAATGGTCAAAATGGCTTGCATAGGACCTGCGGATTCGAACGGTGTGCTTCGCTAAGCCCGGGAGCCAGCCGTTTTGGAGGAGATGATGTTACTTCACCCCATATATATATATATATATGTAATAATAAAATTCCATAGTCAAGCATACACTTAAAATTCTAACTGTATGTTCTTTTCATTTTTAATGGCGACGTTCTTTTATTTGAAAGTACGTGGGATTAAATCCACAGCCCCGTAGTCAAGTTGTTTTTCCCGCCTTTTCTACACGTACAGTTATAGAATGTTCTGGAAGTATTTAAAGCAAACTGGATTGGCTGACGAGGCTTACTTCATTTCTTGGAAGCTCCGCCTTTCCAGAGGCTATAAAAGAACTCGCAAAAGAATATCGGGGCTTTTCTTAAATGTCACGATGCAGTAAACTTCATACAAAAAGTTATTAGTAATTTTTTTTATTTACTCCTGATATCTGATTTTGTAACTGCTATTTATCCTGAATAATAATAAATGGGTCCTGTTTCTTAAACTTATCGTCTAATAATTTAAGCTATGACTACATTTTATGATTCTTCACCAATCTTTTATTCTGGACAAAAGCTGGTACATCATATATATATATATGTGTGTGTGTGTGTGTGTGTGTTTATCTCTGATAGTTTATTGGTTGCTTGCGTAACTGTACTAGCCAATGGGCTGAAGTTGCCACGGCACATGGTTGCCGTTTCAATTGAGACATAGACAATTTCATTTAAAACTTGCCTTTGCTATGACCATCCATAAGTCTCAGGGCCAAACGCTTAAGCGTGTTGGCATATTCTTATCTGAGCCTGCATTTGGACACGGTAAACTTTATGTAGCCTGTTCAAGAGTTCGTGAAAGAACGGATGTAAATTTAGAAATAATGGATGGTCCTCTGCAAGGCGAGCTTAAAAATGATGGAAAGATCTACAAAAGAAATGTTGTGTACAAAGAGATATTTGACATGTGAACATTTCTTTGACATGTGAACATTTAATATTTCATTATTTAAATCACCTTGATTGATTGAGCTAGCGGTGGGCTCTTAAGAAATGTATGTGGTTTCCTTCACTGCACTCTACTTTAAGCAATTAAGCAATTAGAAGGGAGAAAACCCCGTGGGCCAGCAAGCAAATGGTCGTCCTCGCTGTATGCCCTGGGTAATTAAGTTTAAATTAGCAGACACCTTTGCACAAATAATTTTAATTACAATTTATAATATCTAGAACAGCGGTCATTTCTTATGACCGCCAGACTTTCTAGTATATATATAAAAATAGTAACGTGGTATAAGTGGGTTCCGTTTTTGCATGTTTGTCGATAACTTGGGCAATCCTTGCCACCAAATAACGTTGTTTTAGCGTAAACTTGAGGAAGGTTTGTGAATTGTTACTGGGGATTTTAAGTTAATGTTCTCTGTTAATTGAGCAGATGGTAAGATACGTGGTAAGATGGTAAGATCTGATGTACCAGTTTCTCCACAAATGCAAAGGTCGGTGTTCCTGACGCACTGTCTATTAAAGTATTCCAGAAAGAGGTTATGTTCTGTAACAAATCTTGTTAACTGCGGGGAAGCAATGCTGCGTTAGCCGTCCGCTTGTGTGATGTACTAGCATGTGCTGCGCTCTTCTTCAAATTCATGCCATTTTGTTTACCATTAGATTTCTGCCTTGCGTTTCAGTTATTTTTTCAAGTATGAGCGTAGCGAAAGTGCTGGTTGGGGATGATGAATTTTCCTAATAATGCTTGATTGGCTAATCTCTCAGCAGTTCCGTTTTCACTCATCCCAGCGAGTGCTTTCACCCAATAGAGCGTGAGCGTTATGATGCTGATGCCTCCCAAAGAGTATCCATATTTGCGTAATTATAAGGGATGTGTGGTGATGTTTGAGTAGGAACATAAGTACCTACATGCTGTCTGTGTGTATGGTATGCACTGTAGATTTCGCTGAGTGATGTACTGAATAGCATTGGAAATATTTACTACTTCTGTCTAAAACCGGTTTTATTATTGTTTAGTCGCTGCTTCTATAGATGTAAAATTTCTTTTCTATGCTGAAGAAATAGTGCGCTACAAAGTTGTCTGCCATATATCAGCCATTTGTGTTTATAGTCGGAGAGTTGTTGCTGGAGAGAATTTACTGTTGTTGTTCGGTCATAATATTATTATGATGGTGCAGGTGTTATGTTTACACTTTGTCCTTTAAATGCTGGATGGTTGGATTGGATTGGATTATTCAGTTATAGCAAAGCACACGAGAGCTACCTGACTAAAGGGAGGGATGCCTTTGGGGAGGACTTTCTAAGGTAAACTGGCTTCGTATACACGTTACACATGGGGAAAACTACGAAAACGCCCATGTCCGTTCTGGGGATTCGAACCTCAGACCAGTGTTCAGCGTCTTTAACGTTCAGCAGCTGGTGGGCCTAAATGCTAGATGAATAGTATGATAATAAGAATTATAATTAATACTTCTTACTCAACACGAATATGCAATGGTTTGAGACCTGCCAGTATATTAAACTTTTCTTCTCCTGCATCGGTTGGACAAAGTCTGGAGCAATATATGTAACTTCCTTTCTATGACAGTTGAGTAAAGGATCATTTGAATGTACGAATTTAGTTCTCAATTGTTTCCTTGAAACTGTCGGAGTTTTGCGTTGTTTGGCTAATACATTGCATGAATTACTTAATGTGGTAATCTATGTCAATTTTCGATCCCACGCAATGCTCAGGCCTAGTGTTCTTGACGGTGATTCCTGAATTAATGTTGCTCTTCCCTCACTTTCTTTTTAATTTTGAAAGCTTTGGATTTGTCTTGTGATGATCAATTTCAAGGCACTGCAGAGTTCCCAGAACTGCTAAGAGGTCTGTGTTCCACGTATCTTCAGTTCGTTTCTGGAATTTCTCCAGACTATGAAGGGGACATCACCTGCGCAAGCAATTAAATGTGTGTAACTCAGGCCAGGTAGTAGATAATTTGCTAGCGAAGGTCAGATTTTATAAGAATGGACAAACACATGATCCTTGCATGCAACCTTGTGTCTGTTTGTATGATGGCATTTTAATGCGCGACAATGTTCAAGAGGTTACTGGTGAAGACTTGATGTATGTTTTCGGGGCATCTTTCTTGTTTCAGTACATGTTTAATAGCTGGCCATAACAAGATATTGAACGCACGCTAAAGATCGAGGCTGAGAATGGCTGTGTAGTTGTGCATGTTACCCAGGGTGTAGTTTTTCATAATCATGAGTGCATGCGTGGTAGGTTTGCCTTTTCTAAAGCACTGTTGGTGTTCGCTGATTATATTGCCTTTGTGTAGGTGGTGCTTCAGACTACAAGTTTGTCTATACTTTTCCCTGACACTAAAAGCAGGCATTTTGGACGGTAGAAATATGAGATATTAAGATCTTTGTTGTATTTAAGAAAGAATATGACTTGCCTGACTTTGAAATCAGAAGGGAATAGGCCGGTATTCTATAAACTGGCAAAGAAATACTTTAGACACGAGGAAAACTATGAAAGCCAAAAATACAGCCAGTTCATTCGCCACTGTTTGAAACCAAACAAAATCGAATTACTGGCATTCAGTAGTCCTAACCAGTCTGGAATTGGTGGGGCTTTCATTCCTGGATATCATCTATTTAAATCATGCTCATAAGGCTTGCTTTACTCCTAAGTAATGCAATATTCTCAGCCGCTTTAAAAATCTACACAGGAGATTATAGTGCGCACAGGGATGCGCAGTTACCCGTTCCTGTACGCAATTACCTATCCAAAAGAGCAACAGCTTCCAGTCCAGTCCAACACTGGATACACAGTTACCGCACGTATCCAGTTCAACACTGGGATACCCAGCTACTTATCCAGAAGCCTGTTGATGAAAATTTAGAAAAATGCTGAAAAATTCTTATAATTGGACTATTGCGTAATGTATACCATCTGGGCCAAGTGCTTTCTTTAAAGGAAGACTGTTGAAGATATGCTGTATTTCTTCTCAAGAGAATTTTTGTTAATTCTTTTTTTAATTAATCAATTCTTGTTAATTTATGTATCTAACACCATTTCATGTTTACAGCAGTTACTGTTATATTGTTTGTGTCTTGCGGAGGACAGGTAGCTGGAAAGGGTGAATTCAAGATATTATGAGCTTTTCTGCCATGTCATTTACTGTATTATTTGTTAGCGTGGATTCTTGAAGATGGAATCTTGTAAGTAGTTGGACCTTGTTGGTAGCAATCTTGTGCGAAATACCATACGTGTCTGTATTTTTAACGAAGAAATCTCATCAGATTTGTATCTAATGATCATTCTTTTGCATATTGTGCCTTACTTTCTGAATGATTCTAAAATAGTAGTTTACATATTTAGTGGTCTCCCCGTTTTCAATCTATGGCGTAGTGCTCTGTACCTATTTTGCTGCACGTGGAGATCTTTGGTCCACCAATTAATACTTTATAATTTCCTTACTTTAGTATTACCCCATAAGTATTGCATAATGTACTGAACCGTTGCTATGTAATGTATTTAACAATTGCGTTGTAAATTCGCCTAGGACTTCACTCGTTATGTTTTCTTAGATCTGGCCTGATCGTGGAAAGATTTTGGCGAGTGTGATTGCTGAAGATGTTAATTTTCCCACCTGGGAAATTTTAGCGTTTGACTACGGTTGCGGAAGCTGCAGGATTTATCGTAAATCTAATGTAATTGAGATCAGAGATATTCTTTTATTCATCCACTGCCCAGATTTAAAAAAGTTGATGGCATGCTATGTGGAGATGGTAAGATCTGGCCAGCCTCTGCTATTATGTGTGGCATACGATCGTGTTGCTCCCATGGTGTTCTGCAGCGTCAAGTTATTGGTAGCTATTTAATCCTGGAGCTGTTGACCTTCTGGATAAGTAGCTGGGTATCCCAGTGTTGAACTGGATACGTGCGGTAACTGTGTATCCAGTGTTGGACTGGACTGGAAGCTGTTGCTCTTTTGGATAGGTAATTGCATACAGGAACGGGTAACTGCGCATCCCTGTGCGCACTATAATCTCCTGTGTAGATTTTTAAAGCGGCTGAGAATATTGCATTACTTAGGAGTAAAGCAAGCCTTATGAGCATGATTTAAATAGATGATATCCAGGAATGAAAGCCCCACCAATTCCAGACTGGTTAGGACTACTGAATGCCAGTAATTCGATTTTGTTTGGTTTCAAACAGTGGCGAATGAACTGGCTGTATTTTTGGCTTTCATAGTTTTCCTCGTGTCTAAAGTAATTCTTTGCCAGTTTACATCGAAATTAAATGTACAAAATTCCTGCTTTCAATGAAATAGCCTTCGTGACTTAGCCATATTCAAATAATCTAACTTCATTGGGCCTCTGTGAAGTAAGTATTTTGTGAAAGTGTTCCTATTAGTTCACTCTCAAAACGATCACATGTTTTTCAATCTACAAGAATCTCTAATGGAGGAAATGCTGTGTAATTCACGTCTGCTGCAATGATGTTTGTAATTGTATAACTGCTGTGTGGCATGGGGACACTCAGAATAAACGATTAGCGGAAAGTTCTCTCGTGTGGTTTGCAAAAAGGAAGAAACAGGTGAGCTATCCTATTTCTGCTTCTCGAATGCTTTTCATCAAAATCTGGGCGAAACTAGGTTTGTGCTACCAATAGTAAAATTCAAGTGTTCCATCTCACTTCTCTTTGTACATATCCAATTGAGATTGTTTGCATTATTCAGCCGTTCATTTTATGACGTAGTCAGCAATTATGACTTTTAAAATTATCTGTGTACTATGTCAAGTGCAAGATAAGAGAGTTACATTCTTATAAAATTATAACTTAATAAAGTCGCAGGGCAAACAATGTAGGCCTACTGAGCTGTCAACATTCTGCGAACATTAAACAACGACTCGGATCGTTTTTAAAATATTCGTTTCTTCATTGAGGCTATATTTCAGATATACAGTTCTGTAAATCACTAACGTTGTATTATTTGTGCTTTTAAAAT
The DNA here is from genome assembly GCF_044657685.1 of Stegodyphus dumicola. Lineage (NCBI taxonomy): Eukaryota > Metazoa > Arthropoda > Arachnida > Araneae > Eresidae > Stegodyphus > Stegodyphus dumicola. The sequence continues at coordinate 125,646,221 of NC_140771.1, read as the reverse complement.
TTGAATGTATATATGGTCATATTGGAGATTCTTTCAAGGGCTGTTGAAACCTAATAATTAAAAGACTTTTTGGAATTTCGTTTCGTTTTTGGAACTAATATCGACTTCAGTACGCACTACATGCTACAGAATGTTTCTTTCTGTCAAATGAATCTGAGTTGAAGACCTTGTAAGATTCCAGCGTTTAAGTTACAACTAAAAATGAGGAACCTTAAGAATTGGTAAGCGAATAATCGCTTAGTTCAGTAGATGGGGAGCAGAACTCAAGAAGGGTTAAGTACCCTTTATTATTCAAAATAAATTTAACAGTCGACTTCTTCTTGAGTTTGCAACAAAGCCTCCACTTGGGCTTGAACTCAGGAATACTAAGAAATAAAACTTAACTAAACTAAAAAGATATAGCCAAAGCTACCAAGATTCTGCTAGAGTTCGCCTTTAACGCTAAATAACGGCGAAACTATCAAGAGCCTAAAGTGCGGCCGATCGTAAAAATAACTTAGAGAGAGAGTATCCTAAAAGGCGAACGCGCGCTGCACAGAATCTCTGACACTCTAACGAAGTCAGTAGAACTTTAGCTTTAAATACGTGTTATTCATTCATTTGCATTTAACCGCGATTCTAAAAATACGTTCTGGCCGGAAATTGCAAGCTGAAACTAAGAAGCGACAGGAAAGGGGCTTAAACTAAACATTAACTGTTAAAAACTTAGGATAAACCTTACAACCACTAAGCAAGTTACCATGACTGGCATCAAATCCTGATCATACTTTTCCACACTTATAGCTGTGGGACATTGTCGGATGTGAAATCTGTAATGAAATAACTCATACGCTAATAAACACGTCAATAGAAAATACTCCAAGGAATAGCATAACATGTACTTGCCGCCCCTGCCAGTTCAATGAAATTGATCATACTATGTCGTGTCTTGTTTTATGCTGATAATGTTGTATGTGTTAAAAATATTCATTTGTGATTGTTTTGATTGCTTTTAGTGTAACTAACATAATGCAGACTGTAATGACCTTACGGATGAATAAGGCACCATAAGGAAAACGAAACAAACATTTATTAAAAATTAACGTTCAAAGAATAAAGGTAAAAAAAATGAACATTCAAAGAATAATGGTAACCTCGGAGCACTACCTCGCTCCTACAGCATAGTTAATCTACCACCTGCCTCCTTTGAGGCTAACATGCAACTGTCGTCTCTCTCACTTACTGGGCTCTGCCAGGCAGCTGATTGGCTCACCGCTGCCAGATACATGACACCCCCCGGTAAGATTGTGCTACGCCAAAGCGAAGCAGACTCTGAAAACTGAACCAACAAACACAAACTTAAATTGTGTACTCCACATACCAAATTAATTCAAAATATATGAACATGTATACATGACATAATAACGTACTTTAAAATAAGTGCAATAAACATTCATCTCACAACAGATGAACAGATGGCTTGATACAATACCGGAGTTCTGTAATAAAACAAATATGCAATACTATTTCAAAACACACTATTATAATGCAATATTAAATGGAAACCAGTAATTTGATTTTCAAAACAGATGGAAAGTAGCTCTCGTACAATTCCGGAACAAAAGAAAGTAACTAATGCAAAGTTTTAAAACATATTAGTTCATACTTAGTTCACACCTATTTCATTCACCCACTAGTCTTGAAAGACCATCTGCATTTTTTAATTGTGCACCAGGGCAATGAGAAATATGAATATTATAGCGCTGAAGTGCCATTGCCCACCTCTGTAATTTGGCTGAATGCGGTGCCGACTTATACAAATATAATAATGGATTATGGTCTGTGATCAGCTCGATATTCGATCCAAACACCCAACACTCGAACTTTTTTAATGACCACACAACGGCATAAGCCTCGCGTTCAATAGTTGACCAGTTCTGCTGAGTTTTCGAAAGTTTTTGACTGGCAAAGCTGATAGGATGCAAACTGCCTTTGCTGTCTCGTTGTGACAAGCAAGCACCAACACCATATGAACTGGCATCACACTGTATGGTGTAAGGTTTTTCTGGTTCTGGAGTGTACAGTTTTGGTGCTTCACACAGTCGACGTTTCAGTTCTTGAAATGCTGATTCCTCAATATCAGTCCATGGAATTATCTCAGGAATTTTCTTTTTTTAAGCTCCGTCAATGGGCGAGCTATTTCTGCATAATTCTTTATGTAATCACGATAATAGTTGAATAAGCCTAATGCACTCTTTAGAGCAGTCTTTGTTTTAGGACTTTTTATAAATTCAATGGCTTGTAATTTTTCAGGATCAGGTTGATGTCGTCCAGCTCCTATTATATGTCCTAAATACTTTATCTCCGAACGTGCAAAAACACATTTCTTCACGTTCACCGTAAACCTGAGATCACTTAATATAGTTAGCACAGCATCTAAATGTTTGAGATGCGAATTCCAATCTGGTGAAAAGATAGCAATATCATCAATATATGCTTTGCAAAAATCACTATGTTTTCTTAAGGCATCATTCATCACTCGCTGAAAAGTAGAAGCTGCATTTTTTAATCCAAAAGGCATCACTTTCCAACGATACTGGGAACGATGTGTCTTGAATGATGTTAAATCACGACTTTCTTCTTCTAAAGGTATTTCCCAGTAACCTTTCAAGACATCTAAACAGGTGATAACATTCGCGTGTCCAATTTTATTGATTAGATCAGTCACATTCTCCATTGGAAAATCAACAGGCTTGGTTACTTGATTCAACAACCTGAAATCAATACATAAACGCATACTTCCGTCTTTCTTGGCAACACATACGACTGAGTATGCTATTTCAGCTTCACTTGGCTCAATAAGACCCAAGCTCTCTAATTCCTCGATCTGTTTACCTACTTCAGGTTTCAAAGATTCTGGGATCTTATAGATATATGGCTTTTTTCTTTCAGCTCCAGGTAACAACCGAATTCTATGTTCACCAACGCTGGCTATTTGGATCTCACCAGAAAATAACGCGATGTGCTTGAGTAAGAGCTCGTGTAATTCCTTTTGTTTGCTATCCTCTAAATGTCTAATATCCACCTCGATGTTCCTTCTAGTTACTGCACAATCTCCTTTATTTGGAGTGGTATGAATTTCCCCAAACTCAGAATCATCTTCAAATAACACTCCCACAGTTTGTGCTCGAACATAAAATTTTCTTATTTTGTTCACATGAACATGCCTCACACTCCCATCGGGTAATTTAACTTTGTAAGAATGAGGATTTACTCTTTCAACAATTTCACCTGGACCTGTCCACCTAGCATATAGCTTGTTGCTAGAGTCTGGTATAATATACTAGATCACCATTTTTAAATTCTTTCAAACTTTTGCGACGGTTAAAATAATATGCATAAGCTTCTTGTTTTTCCGAGGCAGATAAAGAAGCGAGCTCAGATGCTTTCTCTAAATTTATCTTTAATTCTTGTAGATAATCAACTGCTGAATTTCTCAGATTAAGAGGTAATGGTATTTCACCGGACCATGATGATTTTAACACAGCTAAGGGACCTCTAGCTTCACGACCGTACATAAGCATAAATGAAGATACACCGGTAGTGCAATTTGGAACTTCACGATACGCAAAAAATAAATAAGGTATGTGCTTGTCCCAATTAACAGGATCTGTGCGAATTACATGATGTAACATTTGTTTAAATACCCGATTCCATTTTTCCACTGAGCCGTTTGATGCTGGGTAACCAGGTGTCGAAAAACGAGGATGAGTTCCTAACCTTTTTTCGAATTCTTGAGTTAATTGTGAGGTAAAATTAGTGCCTTGATCACTACAAATTATTTCTGGAATGCCAGTTCTCATAAAAATATCTAAAAGAGCCTCACAAGTAGCTTTAGCAGAAAGACTTTTTAAAGGTATGACTTCTGGCCATTTTGAATGATTATCTATCAAACACAAACAATATTTATGTTTCCTTCCTGAAGGAGGTGAAATTTCACCAATAATATCTATGTTTACTGTATGAAAGGAATATGGCGCGCGAACAATAGGAGTAATCGGAATTTTATCCGATTGTCTTTCCGGACTTTTTAATTGACATCTTTCGCATGTTCTACAATAATTTTCTACATGTTTGGATATGTTCGGCCAATAAAATGAAAGCTTAATTCTTTCTTTAGTTTTCCTCATACCTAAATGATTTCCGAATATGGAATCATGAGCTAATTGAAGGACTTTATTTCGATAATTCTCGGGCAAAACTAACTGTTGTATGTTTTCCCCACAAATTTTTTCTTTATGAAATAATAATTCGTCCTGTAAAAAGAAATTATTCTTCCCTACTTCTGCGTCCTTAAAAGAATTTATTAACGTTTGGCAGTTTCTCTGATCGACCTTAAATTTATTCGATTCCCAATAACTGTTTAGTCTTTCATCATTCTGATTCGCAACTGAACTATAAAAAAGATTTACATTTGGCAGTTCAACGGCGCCAACCTCACGTTGTTTTTGTTCATGAGTTTCCGGTTTCGTTTCAGGGAAGACTGTTGATTCATTCTCGTCTTCAAATATGCGATCCCATACATCTGGGGTAATTAAACATTGAACATTTAGCTTATCTGTCAACGCGAAAAGAGCTTCTACGCTCGAATATAATTTTTTGTAATAAATGGGAATAGTTGCTAACGTTGCCTCTATGACGTCGCCAAATGCGGAACTTAAAATGATTTTACCCTTACTTTCTATTTTTAAATCAGGAATTAATGTAGTGTTCAAAATTGGTATTTCCGTACCTGAATCTTTTATAGCTTCTACTTGCTTCCCTGCAATGTAAATAGTAATCTTTTCCAAGGAATAAAAATTAAGTTTTCCGTCGGAACACTCGCGTTTTTGTAAATGTTTAGAATTTACATTTGTAACAACCGCATTGTCCTTCGGTTTAGTTGAAGTGTTAACTTTCGGTTTGACCGGGATATTATCGTTCTGTTTATTGGACCTCTCAAATTTATTTCGCCTGTTCGGGCAATCCTTAGCCAAATGTAAACTGCTACTACACACATAACATTCTCGCGGTTTAAACGAATGTTTCTTTTCATTTACCACTAAACCTTTTCTTAGCGCTGGTGGAATATATTTAGAGTTTTTGTTGCATGAATCACGAAAATTAGCGCGTTTTTCACCTCTTATGTCATCAAAAGATTTACCTTTTGCGATGAAGTAAGTGTCTCATTCCTTCGCTAGTTCTTCTGGACGTAGCCAACTTTCACTTTGTCGAACTGCAACATGGCACGCTAAATCACTATCCAATGTTTGAAAACGTTTATCAGAAATTAATTAAAGACTCAAAATCATTGACGTTTCTACTTTTACAATAATGAATCCAACATGATCTTAAACGAGAGGCGAACTGCAAATGAGTTTCCCCCGTCAACCTTTGAGCTTGGCGAAAATTTTCTAAACATATAATTGGTGATGGTTCATATTCCTTAAGAATTAAAGATTTAATTTTTTCATAATCTTTCAAATCCTCATCTTTAATATATATAATATTAGAAGATTTATCACCTATCAGTTTAAGTAAAATTTCAGACTTAAACTCATTTGGTACGTTCTTTTGCTTAAAAGCCCTTTCTATGGAATCAAAAAATAAGTTCCATGCTTCACCCTTTTTAGGTACAGAAATCGATAATGCCTGTACAGCTTTCAAAAGCTTATCTAATGAAAGTGTATTTTCTACGTTATTACTAGATTCGTTGCTACTTTCGATTTGCATTAAACGCAATTTCTTCTGACTTTTTTCCTTTCTTCAACCGTAGTATTAAGAAATTCAATAACAAAATCTTTATCTTTCAAATATTCTTTAGAACTTAAAAGCTTATCTTTTAATTCTACAACTTTTATACTAGAATCGGCTTCTTCGCCTAGTTCCTTCAACACCGAAATCAAATCACTTTTAACTACTCCTTTAAACATATTTAGAAGAAATTTTCCTTAAAGTTACAACAAAAATTTCTCACCTTTTCTCAAAATCCAGTCGGCTTCGTTCGCTCTGGTTCTCGTAAGAGAGCGTGATGTGATGACCTTACGGATGAATAAGGCACCATAAGGAAAACGAAACAAACATTTATTAAAAATTAACGTTCAAAGAATAAAGGTAAAAAAAAATTAACATTCAAAGAATAATGGTAACCTCGGAGCACTACCTCGCTCCTACAGCACAGTTAATCTACCACCTGCCTCCTCTGAGGCTAACATGCAACTGTCGTCTCTCTCACTTACTGGGCTCTGCCAGGCAGCTGATTTGGCTCACCGCTGCCAGATACATGACACAGACTTTACAAAGATTTCATGAATTTCGATTATTCGATCTTAAAGAAACAGTACAGTATCTTAGAATAGTATTTTTCACTCTTTCTAGGACAATTAAATTCTTGCTATCATTACTACTATGTATTCAGAATCTGTAGTATAAATCCCTTTTCACAGGAAATCATCAAATAGAGAAATGTACATGTATCTTTATCAAAACTGTCCTCATAACTCTTTTATGTGGATATTCTACAGATATTGCAGACATTTTTTTTGCTTTCTTCTGTCAGTGTCATACGAGTAAAATGGATGGGTTTCTCGCACGAAAATTAAATTATGCGCTGAAAATAAAAGTAATTTTGCCATAAGCAGATATTGAAGTACGAAGCTAGTATGTACAATATGATAATATATTTATATGTTAAAGCGATGACGATGAAACTCCTTTCGTTAGGAGAACTTCATAAAGCATCTCATACAGCTTCTATTGCGCTTAAAAAAAAGCTTAATAAATCCTCATCAGATTGTTGTATCAGGACATATTAGCGAAATAGTGTATATATATCCTTGTATTTCACTATTATAAATATTAAAACCTTAACCTTATTATATTAGGTATTTACTAAGTACAGAGAAACGACTTGTATAAATACGAATTCGGCGTTACATCTTAGCTAATTCATTTTACGACATTTTCAGGCAGTACAAAATAAAGTAATTAATTAATTTATTATTTGGGCAAACAATGCATCATTTATATTTAGATGATTTCAGTATTAAAGTAATACCTGATGCGCATGACTTTTTATTTTTGATATGTTATATTTTTTATGTGATGAATGGGATTCCTTATAAGAATTACAGAGGGAAAATATCTCAATTAAAAGCCTGAAAAAGAAGTTTTAATACCTAATTTTTTGCCGATGGTTGCCATGCATATCTGGTAGACCTGAATTCATTTAAGACGTGAATTGATTCATTATGGTAGTGCAACGTATGCGTGATGAAAGAAGACGAGTGTGGCTAATGATGTCTCCAAAGCCAAATGTTTGTGAGCCAATAATAGTTGCGTTTTTCGTTGACCGTATATGATGCAATATATTTTTTTATTTCTTAATTATATATGAAACATTTATTTTGCGTTATTTATTTTTTTCATTTTATCCCTCCTTTAGTTATTTTTTTAAAACAAGAATAAGAACATGTTTCATAAAATTTAAAGAAAATATTCATAAAAGGAGTCGACTTCTAAAGAGCTGCAGTGTAGATCTTCCATCTGAGAAAGTTATTATTATATACAATCCTTTCTTAAAACTTTGTTTACCTGGTTTTTAAATAAAATATATTTTGTCCTACAGTGTAGATTAGGTTTCCAAATAGATACGTGTCTGAATGAATAGGATATAAAATTGTCCAAGGAACAGACAATTTTAACTCGTACTTTCATTCGGCTTGCTATCGTATGTTGTTTGTTGCTGTTTTCATGTTGTTTCGTTGCCGAAGTTACTTTATTTTTACTGTAATACCCAGAAAGTAACGAATGTGTACGATTACGTACTGCAGTTTCTCGAACTTTCTCGATGAATTATTGACGAAATTGGCTGTAAAAATTAGAAACCGATACAATAAATGTACATGTTACTGATGTATTCTAATCGCCCCTTATTAGGGAACCTCTTTCACTAGCTTTCTTCCTAGCTTCAGATAGAGATCCAAATTTAGGCTTTGCATATAACAGAACAAAATATATTAGGAAAGGTGGAGGGGAAAAATATGCGTGTCGTGGACTTAGTTAGCTGATTAATATTCATGTTTGCAGAGGTTTAAGTGTTACCACACTTATTTAAATTCGTTATATTATTTATATATGAGAAATAAATTGATAAAATTCTCCCGATGATAGATTTGTTTCAGATATCTTGACCAGTAAAATTTGTTACTGCTTTGAATTATAAAGTGTTTTGGATAACTGCTGTTCTGTTCTGGCATATCTATTCACAAAGTTAATACAAAGTATTATCGCATAAAAATACTAACTCAGTATTTAAAAATACGTGAAAATATCAAAATAATTCATTTATGCATTCTTTGATGTTCTGAAAGTTTGTAAATGAATTTAAAACAGAATCCTATGTTTTAAACCTTTATTTTAGAAAACAGGTAAAATGTTATTTTCAGCGTTAGCAGTGACCTCACCATCTTGGTTAGTATGATTAAGAAAGGCGAAGCCAAAAATTTTTGTGATGGGGATACTTCCAGCTAATCAATGTTTGCATTTACCTCAAATAATAGTTTCTATAACGAGAGTAATCGAAAGCAATCTGAGAGAAGTAATTGGAGAATAAAAAAAATTTTATCTCCCTCGGTGTGTTGGGCGAGTTAACATCAAAATTAACAGATCAAAAACATTATTCGAGACAGATCGCTAGAGATTGAAAACAAGAAATGAACGTTGGACAGAAGACAGATACGTTGGTTCGTCATTTTAATTAAAAATTTTCAGTTCATTCAACAATCGGAGTCTTACTAGAACACCATAATTGATTTTATATTTCGTTTCTTAAAAACAAGAACACTCTTTTAAACAAAACTACAGTTTTTAGAAGCATTCAGCATTTACTATGGCATGAAGGAAATTGATTACATTACTATATGGAGTAATTATTCTGTAAGGAAACAATAATTGTTTATGATTTCCAAACGGTGAGTTTCCTATAAATTATACATAGTGATAAAATTAGCTAACATTTGTATAATCGTTTGCATGTCTCAAGGTCCGCAGTTACAATCCTATTAAGTTTCGGTTTAGCTGATTGTGGCAGAGCACTCTAAGCTATCTGCCTAAGGAGAGGTATGCCTTCGTTGAGAACCATCTAAAGGAAACTAGCTTGTATATATGTTACACATGGGAAAACCACGAAAACGTCCATCATGTCGAAAGCCCGTTCGCCTGGAGTTGAACCCAAGTTGGAACTTCCCATAAGCGAAACTCTTTCCTATCCACATAGGATTAATCAGTTGTGAATTACTCTTACATAACTTTATTTTAAAACGTACATCAACCTGAAATTTAAATAATTATAAAAATGTCTGTATGTTGCTTTTAAGCCTGGAAGATACTCAAAGGAAGTTTGCATTTTCTAACTTTAAGAAAGATGCGAAATTTTTTGTTAGCTGATTGATTGACAGTTAGAATTTAAATTGATACATTATAATTTACGGTTCCATGCAAAACTGTAACTGAAGATATTTAACTTAACTTAAGAATGAACAAATGATAGAATTTTTTATCTATTAATATTCTGTGACAATGCGACACAAGATATGTTGGAAATTCTAGCCAAAATTTATCTTACGCTTACGTTATAATACAGAAAGGAAGAAATAACAGTAAATTAGGCAAAAGTTTATTATTTTACGAAATTAATACACGACAACGAACAAAACAGATCAAGCGCTATACGTAGAGTCAAACACAATTCCAATTAAAACTTCCAATTGCAATCGAACATCCTGAACAATTTGCCATTAAAATTTCAAAAAAATAAAATATATTTAAAAGATTAAAAAACATGAAAATCACAAGATTAAAAAATTCTATATGCTTTTGGCATGCGGATTCAGTATAACATCAGGAAAACGTTGAGCTAATCAGTGACGATTAGCATAATATCTCTACAATTATTCTCTCAGAAGTTAGATGCTGTGCCTAAAATTACAATATACGTTAAGCCAAATGGTAACGGAAAATTGTTCTAGAACTATTTCATCACAGATTGAATGCAACTTGAAAATCTGCTCTTTTATAATGCAGAAAAGACTTAATTAAGTTAAAATGTGGCTGTACACTTATTTAAATTATTTTGCTATGACCCGCGTTCACAAATTAAGACCCCCCCCCACACACCCGAAAAAAAATACAAACACCAAAGGGTTCGAAGGAGTTTTTTTTTCAGGGTATTTTAGTTAAGAATAGAATAGTTAAATATTTTAAGGACTTAAATGCTCTTAATGTAGTTAAATACTTATAAATCTTAATGGATATAAAATAACGCTTTCAGAACAAATGTGTTTGTGTCGTATGAGTAAATCCAATATTAGCAATGTGCTAAATTTTTAAATTTTACGAAATTATATAGAACAGAAGCTTAGAGGAATTTAGAAGCTACTTACAAAAAATCTCATCTTTGGATGTTCTTCCCTAAATTTGGTTTTGAATTATGCTTCTTATGCAAATCAGACCTTCGGCTGAAATATGAATGGATGCCGTACGCGACTGCCGATGCAACTACATTACCCGCGACTTGAGAAGCATAGAAATCTACTTCCTTTCAAAACTTGCAAACAAACATTGGGAGTTTTTAGAAAAATCGGAAATACCTTAAAAGGAAAGGAAAGCTTGTGTGTATATACCTGCGGTGTTGAGTTCCCGCTAACGGTTCTTCCGTGGTTTGCGCCACACCTGTGTTGAAGACCTTTTTTGATAACACGAAACCTGTACATATGGTAAATGTTTAGTTGCCATCTTATGAAGCTTGTTAAAAGTATTCGATTAAAAATCTTCTTAAAAATTTTCCATTGAAATTTGCAGTTAACAATTTAAATAAACTTACGTTAATTTTTATTTTTCAATTATGAGATTCCATTTACTTTATTTTAGATATTTTAAAGCAAAGTGCAGTCTAAAAATTAAAGAATAGTAACATTTTAGAAATATTCCTTTTCTAATATTATATAATAATAATAATAGATAATTCTACCCAAATGGAATGCCTTAGTTATTGTATGAATTTGTATGAATAAATGCACGTTTGTTTATAAAGTACCAGTTAAGTCAATGACTTATTTGAAGAAAACAATTTGAAACGTCTGTGGTTCCTTCGATCTGAAATTTTGTTTCAGTCACTAAGTGCATTTCCATGTTAATCATTAATGGAAATGAATTATTAAATGTATAAAATATCTGAAGTTTATGGTATGATTTCAGTATATTTCATTATTTTAGATTCCAAAATGTCAAATGCTCTCAGCGTTAATTAACAATAAATCTTCAGTACTTTAAGTAAATTGCGAACTGAAATTTTATTATGTCTTCATTAAAATAAATATCTCGAATAGACAGAAATCACATTTGGAAAAGCGAAATAATAATAATTAATTCGACTTCCATTTCAAGAGGATATGAGATATCTCTTCTGTTCTGAGGTATACATTTTCCATTCTAGAATATTCGGAATATACAGAAATCTTCTATTTTATGAAGCAGCATGTATGGAGATATTTAAATTAATTTGTCTAATATCTTAGCAACTTTAAGAAGTGTTTTGGAGCTAGTTATATAACAAAAGGTAAAAGCTTTCATTTTCATTTGCATTTATTAGCATTTCTAAATTTCTGTCAGAAATGTTAAATCTAATATTACCTTCTGTAAATTATGCTGTCGTTTGTTAAAATCCTAAAACTTTTCAAAATATATAAAATAAACTCATTAAGCATTTTAAATTAGTTGAGTTGTTTGAACCTAGTATTTCCTGAAACAAGTTTGCTAAAGTTTGCGAAAGCTACATCTTCTGAGTACCTCTTCAGCGAATGCACATTTCTTATTGCATAATCATGTAACTGTTACTGAATTAACTGTTATGTAAAATTCTTATATATTTTTTGTTGTGTATAATTATTGCGTATTATTTTACTGTGTTTAATGAATTTGTATTGTGCTTATTTAAAATTAATGTATAATATTTAATATTGTTAAACTTTACGGTAAAGCTCTTTTATGTTTGCCAGAATATGTTATAGTTAACAGGGCGTGGGTGTATTTCCGTTTCTCACGAGTCGGCTTTTTTTTTTTTTTTTTTTTTGGAGATTAGGAATCAGACTGCCCAGCTGAATTTTCCTCTTTTCGCGGGGGTTGAAAACACGTGTTTTGCTCGTTCATAGGCGAAAAGTTCTAAGGGATGGCGATTTTTGACAGAGTTATAGGTTGGAAACATTCTTCTGTTGCGTGGGAAAGAAAGGGTCTGTCATCTTGTAGAAAGTTCTTAATTTCTGAGAATTTTAGAGACTATTTATTACCTTTTTTCTAGTTGGCTAGAGGGAGTCCAAGTTTCTTTAAAATTGGTTAAATTTTTAATTTTAGTGTTGTTTGAGCCAATAGTGAATTTGAGGCGTTTCTTGGTGAGTGTAAACCGAGTTTCCTTAAGCCGTTGCACGGGAGAAGAAGAGAGGATTTTGAGAGGTTTTGTGAGTTTTGGTCCAGTTTGATCGACCCTGAGAGGAGTGTTACCCGGCGACCCCTTGGAGGCGACCGCGGTTACGGTTAAAATTGATGATCTCCGAGGCACTGGTTGCGGTAACCGGTCGCAGCTCGTCGCCGGCTCCTTGCGATAAAATTTCCGCGTAATTGGCAAAAGACCTGGAGTTAGGTCCAGCGTCTGAATAATGTCTCTGACGTTTTCCGTGGTTGGAAGAGCTGTCTGAATTGCTCGAGCTGAAGTTCCAGTTTGCTTTGAAAAATATGGAAAAGGAGGGAAGTCGTCATCTCTTGTTTGTCAATTTCCATCCGTTATCTTCAGAGGGTCTTCGAGAAAAAAGGGAAGGCTGATTATTATTAATTTTTTGGAGTTAAATGCTGGTGGACCGAGTAGTGTGGTGTTATTAGAGGATTCCCATTATGCTATGAACACACATCAGTATCGGTTTCCGGACATTGTTGCTTGGCTGTTATGTTTTCGGCGTTTTGTGGCTGGATCCGTTCAGCTCCCTGAGTCCCTCAGATATGTGTACTTAGAATTCGTGAGTGATTTTATATTTTCATTGGTGCTTTTCTTTTTGTTAATTAATCTATATAAATTTGGAAATTTTTAATACTAAAGCCAGAGCTGTCGTGTTTAAGTAGATGAAATTGAATATTTATTGTTACTAAATTTCTAGCTGAGAAGGTAATTTTTTTATTAATGTTTAATTGTCAGAAGTTAATTGAACTAATTGGAGGAAGTGAATCTTTGTTTTAATGTTTAAGTGCTATGTTCATGTAATTTCATTTGACCGAGGATGAACATGCTGATGTGTCACAGTTGAAGAAATATGATTTATTCTAAATTAGCTTTTATAAATGAGTTTAAACTTCTTGAGTTCCTGTTTAAAATGATTAAAAACTGTGACGTGTTTCACAATGATTTTTGTATTAATGGAATTATGTTTAATATGATATTGATATGGAAAAAAAAACTATGAGTAAGTTTAAGATTATGTTTTGTAGGGGTAGTCTGGCCAGCTATCTTAAATATTAATGTGTGGAAATATTCAATAAATGTGTTTATTATTTTTATTATTGCATGTTTTCTTTGAGTTAATTGTGGTCTACTTTAAGTCACCCATGTAATCCTTACGGAACATGGTTATTCTTCTGAACCTGGGTAAATTATATTGCGGTAGTAGAAAAAAAATCAGTTTTAAGAGTTGATGACTAGACTATCGGTTTCCTTAATTTATCTTGATTTGATGAGTAGACAGTCTTAAGTGTGAGATTTATCTTTTTCTGGTGTTTCGGAGAGATCTGTGTGGTATTTTAAATGTTAAGGGTTTAAGGCTATCTCTAGATTTTGTATTGAAATTTATATGTTTTCAGGTTAGAGAACTGAATTAGTTTTAATTTAGTAAGAGATAGTAGATTAATGATTTTGTTGTGGAAAGTGCATTTAACATTTTGGTTTGATAAATAATCGTTAGTTTTTACCAAAACACCAGGGAGGATAATCCTAAAATTGCAATAGTATGTTACAATACAATTTTTTTTTTATTTTAAAGGGTTTAGGTGTATTTTAATTATGGCAAAGCACACTAGGGCTATCTGCCTAAGGGGAGGGATGCCTTCGTGGAGGACTTTCTAAGGGAAACTGGCTCGTATACACGTTACACATGGGGAAAACCACGAAAACACCCATGCAGCCAGCCCGTTCGCGGGATTCGAACCTCGGGCCAAACTACCAGTGTTCAGCGACTTTACCGCTCGGCCGCTGGTGGGCCTTAAAGGGTTTAGGATTATGTTTACTGAGTTTTTGTTATTTTTTTACGTCGCGGCACCAAATAGTCAGCTTAAAAGTTAGTTAATTGTAAAAGTAAATTTTAATTGTTCTACGTAACACAACAAACTCATGGAGATAATAAAAAAAATTAGCAAAATGCATGATACTTAAACTAAATTCTGTATATTTACAAAAATGCATGGTGTATTTATTTACGAAAATACTACATTATGTGTTTTACATTTAAGAATATGGCGTCACACAGTTCTAAATGTCAACTTACTTCTAAAATGCAATAAGATTCTTTTTAAGATATTGAGAAGATGAAGATTTGAAATAAATATTCTCACTTAATTTTCAATTTCAACTGTTATGAAACTATTTAGTAATATAAAAGTAAAAGCCGCTACATGAAGAAAATCATTGAACAAAAATGCTAAAATAAAAATTTAAATATTAAACGCAAAATAATTCGCTTCTCCTATGTTTTAACTCAGTCCTGAGTCTTTCAGAAAGTAATTGCAGCTAGCAAAGCTAAAACCGGAATAGCAATTTGTATGTCGTAGGGAAACCGGCCAGTGATAGCTGTCAAACGCTCTTTCTCGAAACGCTCAAGATCTCTACGTCCATACACATTAACTAAATTGCATCCTGAAGGAAATCGACCGAAGTAACAACACAGGCAATATAATATGCTAACTAGTAAATTAGCTTAATACTGTATCATAGTAATATATGAGCTTGCTTAGAAATTTAAAATCTGCATTGACAAATAAAGAATCTTTTGTCTAAAGCAGGTTTTCTTAAACTGTGGATCGGGACCCCAAGGGGTTCGCGGGACCTTCAGCAACGGGTCTGTAAAAATTTTAGCAGTTTTGATATTTCTTTAACTTACTAGAATAATTTTACAATTAGCAAATATTTTTACACAATGTATCTGAAAATAGATAAAGATAAGACAATACAGAAAACGAAGACGTTTCGACGCATTCTTTTTATTATATTATATTAACGTTCATTTTACTTCCTTTGTACGTGATGCTGTCATTCCGCCTGTTACTTATTTAAAATTTTCACATTGTTCTATATCTTAAAATTAGAAATTAAAGTTAATCACCTAAAATTGCAATAGTATGTTACAATACAAATTAAGAAATTGACAATTTCACTCAAGTGTGTGTCGGATTTGCGCAATACTTACGGGGTTCCACAAAATTTTTGTAAATATTATGGGGTCCTGGGGGTCGCGAAAAAATATCAACGATAAATAGGTGTCGCGACTGAAAAATTAAGAAACCTGGTCTAAAGAGTGAGACACGATGGATAATGATCACGTTATTATTTTGATTTTCATGAAAGTTTTTTTTTTTTTTTTTAAATTTTGCTGCAGTTAGAAATTTCTGTTTGAGAAAGAATTATTGAAGAAATAAATAAGCCTAAATAGATTGTAATATCAATGAACATTTTTAATGACAGAAATTAACTTAAGCATAGTTGCATACAGCAGAGAAAAAAAAAGGCCGAAGAAGTAAGAATGGTATACATATACATACATACGTAATAAACAGTTACGTCATCATTCACCGCGCGGATAAACGCGAACGGCGCATGCGTCAGGAGAAGCTCTCTTAAGCTAAACATCGTATTATAATTTATGATACAACAATCCCCCTTTCGACGTTTGGCGGCTAAAAAAAAATAAACATTAATAATGTACAGTTATTCCAATTAATTTACAGCACTTAGAATGTTTCGAAGCAGTCAATGTTTTTGTCAGTACATCAGCAGGCATTTCCTCTGTTGGCACATATTTAACGTCTATTTCATTTCTTTCATAAATTTCACGAATGAAATGATGTCTAATATCTATGTGTTTAGTGCGTGAGTGATAAACAGCATTTTTCATAAGCTTCTGTGCACCTTGATTATCACAATACATAATGGTTGGATAATCAGCAGTAAAACTTAATTCTTTAAGAAAACGACGTAAATAAACTGCTTCTTTGGCACTTTCTGAAAGACTGATGTACTCTGCTTCAGTACTTGATAATGCAACAGTTTGTTGCTTTCGTGATTCCCATGTTATCGGATTTCCAGCTAGCTTGAATAGGTAACCTGTATACGATTTTCTAGTATTAACATCAGACGTCCAGTCGGCATCGGTATATCCAATAAGTGCTTTTCCAGTCTTTCGAAATTTTAAACAATAATTTTTAGTTCCTTTTAAGTATCGAAGAACGCGCTTTGCAGCCAACCAGTGTAATTTTCGAGGATTGTTATTAAATTGGCTCAGGTGACTGATGGCATATGTAATATCCGGCCTAGTAAACACAGAAAGATACATAAGCGAACCAATTAGACGACGATAAGGTACATTGTTCATTTCTTCCTTTTCAGTTTCAGAAGGACACATTTCTTTACTTAATTTTACACTAGGATCTAAAGGAGTTGCTACTGGTTTTGCATCTTGCATATTAAACCTTCGTAGAATATTATCAACATATTTTTGCTGAGATAAAATAATAGAATTATTATTTACATCTTGATTAAATTCTATTCCAAGACAATAATGAAGTTTGCCTAAATCTTTAACATGAAATTCTTTAGAAAGATAACCTTTAAGTTCAGCATATAAATCACAGCTATTTGTTGCTATTATTAAGTCATCCACATATAAAATTAGAATTAACTCACCTTGAGATGTTTTCATCCTGTATACAGACTTATCTGATTGTAATGGTTGTAATCCAAAGTTTTTGAGTTTTTTTGTCTAATTTTTCATACCACTGTCGTCCACTTTGTTTCAAACCATAAAGAGACTTTTGCAAAGCATAAACATAATCAGGATTATTTTGGTCTTCGAAACTTTTAGCTTGTTCCATGAAAATTTCTTCTTTTAAATCTCCGTTAACATAAGCCATAACAAAATCTAGTTGATATAACATAAGGTCTTGTTCAGCACTGTATGCAATCACAGTTCTTATAGAACTTGCTCTGGCTACTGGAGCAAAGGTTTCATTAAAATCAATTCCAGGTTCCTGTGCAAATCCTCTAGCAACCAATCGAGCTTTTCTCTTTTGAACTGTTCCATCTGCATTATATTTCGTTCTAAGAACCCAGCGACATCCTATTACCTTTTTGTTCTGTGGTCGCTTTACTAATTTCCATGCACCATTTTTAACCAGTGCTTCATACTCACTTTGCATAGCCTTATGCCATTCTTCAGCATAACTTCCTTTTAATGCTTCTTCTAATGTCGGATTTGTATCTTCTTCAGCAATTTGTGCTTCTTACTTTTCTATGTTTATATTGTGGTACTCCTTTTTTGGTCTTCCTGGCTTCCCAGTCTTGACTTTCTTTGGACGACCTGCCCCCCTTTTAATCTGCATTTCAGGTAGTGCTTCGGAATCAGAATCTTCATTATCAGATGATTCAGCAGATGCTTCTGCCATATTTGAGGGGTATTCTGTTATTTCATTAGCCGATATTTGATTTATATTCAGAGGTTTTTCCTTCTTTTTATCAGGAATATTTTCGAGAAATAAAACTTCTAAATCTTTATCATAATTAGTACAGTTTTCAAATTCATCAATGAATCTAACATCTCGTCTTATAACGATTTTTCTGGAATTTTTATTCCACAGCCTGTATGCTTTCGATTCATTTGAGTGTCCTACAAATATATGTTCTTCTGATCGAGGATCGAATTTCCCTGTAGACCTTTTATTAAGTACAAAACATTTTTGTCCGAATACTTTGAAGTGAGATACAGTTGGCTTGATGCCAAAAAATAACTCATAAGGTGTTTTGTTTACTCCCAGGCTTCGATTTGGGCAACGATTACGAATATAAACAGCACAGTTCAAGGCTTCAGCCCAAAAGGATTGGGGAAGATTACTTTGTAGTAACAAACATCTGGCCATTTCAGTTAAAGTGCGGTTCATGCGTTCAGCTCTCGAATTCTGTTGAGGAGTCATTGGTGCAGAGAATTCTCGTTTAATCCCGCATTCTTGAATATATTTATTAAATTCTTCTCCGAGATATTCGAGACCGTTATCAGTCCGAAGGATTTTTATTTTCTTTCCTAAACGATTTTCGGCCGCAGCTTTGTATTTAATGAATGCATTTTTCACTTCATCTTTAGTTTTAAGAAAACTGACTTCGACATAACGCGATTTGTCGTCTATGAAAGTAACAAAATAACGCGAACCAGCATGGGATGGGACTCTCATAGGTCCACACAAATCTGAGTGAATCAAGTACAGTAATTCATCACTTTGAAATTTTGATTCTTTTTGAAAAGGTTGCACAGTTTGTTTACCTCTGATACAGACTTTGCAGTCTTTTCGACATTCAGTGTTATTAAAATTTAAATTTCTAACCATGTTATCAGACTTAAGTCTTTTCAAATCAGACTCATTTAAATGACCTAATTTAAGATGCCACTTTACAAAATCACTTACCTGTGCTATTGCAGCTCTTTCAGTGCTTGGATGTATATAATAAAGATCACCATGACGAATAGCCTGCACTAGTATAGATCCATTTGGTTCTATTATTCTAGCATGTCGTTCTGTAAAAATCACTGAACGATTATTTGCAGTAGCTTTAGATGTTGACAGCAAATTACATTTTAATTCCGGAACACAACACATTTTTGAGCGTAAGTTTAATTGTCTTATTTCCGTTAGGTACTGTTATAAGGACAGTTCCAATTCCTGTAATTTTTGTTGTTTTGTTAACTGCTAACTTTATGCCTGAATTCGCTCGAGGGTGAAATTCTGAAAATAACCTTTTGTCATTGCACATGTGAGATGTACAGCCACTATCTAAGCACCATGAGGAGGTCTTCTGATAAGCATTGTTTACTGCTAAACTAATCTGCTCTTCATAATTAGAAGCCATCATAGAACCTTGATTTCCCTTATTTGATTGCGCATATTTTCTATCAGCTATTTTCTTTCTGCATTCAGATGCCTTGTGCCCAATTTTCGAGCAGTAATTACACTTCAAGTTTCGAAAATTTCTTTCAGCTGGAAAATTTTTGTTTGAATTTACCTTCCATTTTTCATTTTTCTTCTGTTCTTGATTTCTTCTTTTATAATCAGTATAGTATGCATTCTGTGAATCTTGAGACGTTTTCCCTTTTCTTGCTTCCCATTCTTCTAACATTTTGATTTTCAAAGATTCGGGACTAGGTAACTGATCTCTTGATTCGATGGCGCATCTAAAATTTTCAAAATTTTCTGGAATACTATAGTGCAGAAGAATCGATAATAAATCATCAGCTATGTCAATTTCCATTTGTTTAAGCTTATCAACTATTTCGAAGAAATTATTCAAATGTTCAAACATCGTTTCGCTTTCCACCATTTTTCTAAATAAAAGCTGTTTTAATAATGTAGCCTTCTTCGCAGGTCCTTTCGATTCATATACGGCTTTGAGTTTATTCCACACAGCATTTGATGTCACACAATGCTTTATATGACACAGTTCACTAGGATTAATTGCAAGAATTATATCTGCGCGAGCTTTTTGATCAGCTTGGAGCCATTTCTTTTCGTCTTCGGTTCCTTCAGCAGGTTTTAGCACTTTACCGGTTACATAATCCCAATGGTCGTTTTTAATCAATACTGCTTCTATTTGTAATTTCCAACTGTCAAAATTATCTTTTCCGAGCTTTTCTATAGTAGTCAAATGCGACATAATGTAATACAGTCTCTCACAGCCAAAAAAAAAAAAAAAAAAAAAAAAAAAAAAAAAAAAAAAACAAGATTGAGCGCTATAAAAATAGGCTTAACTGAACGCTGATCAGTTCTTACCGTTGATTAGACGTAACAGTTCTTGCACTGAATTAGGCTTAAGAGTTCAATGCTCGAAAACTTCAAAATGTTCATTTTAAAATAAGTATTTTGCTAATTAGGCACAGTTGAAACGTTCCTGGGCCCATAACCATTGAAGAAATAAATAAGCCTAAATAGATTGTAATATCAATGAACATTTTTAATGACAGAAATTAACTTAAACATAGTTGCATACAGCAGAGAAAAAAAAAGGGCGAAGAAGTAAGAATGGTATACATATACATACATACGTAATAAACAGTTACGTCATCATTCACCGCGCGGATAAACGCGAACGGCGCATGCGTCAGGAGAAGCTCTCTTAAGCTAAACGTCGTATTATAATTTATGATACAACAATTATTAAACTTTCAATAATAATGAAAATGGCAAACGCTGACCTAAAATAAAATGCAGTTTTACAGTACTATACACCAATTTTATGCTTACTTAGTGTGTGTGTTCTGAGAAATAGAGAATTTTAACTTAAAATATATTGTAACCATTTGTTAGATTTTATAAGCATCTACTGCGAAACTAACTCCACTACTACTACTCACGAAATTTTGAAACGCAGCTTAAATACTGCCTCTGAACCACACTTAGATTTTGCATACTACGTCATTAAAATTTACATTCCGGTAGGAAACTGAAATCAGGAGTGAAAGAAAAGTCAAACTAAAAGTAATTAAAACTAAAGTAATCTTTAAAGTCTGAAACATTAAATTTACTTTATGATGATAACATACAGATATGGCGTTTGATGAGAAAAATATAATGTCAAAGGTAAAATAATTAAAAATATAAAGTTTAAATTGGTAAAATGAAAAGTGCTGGTGTCTATAAAAAGTAAAATATTTTCTATTTTTTCTAAACATAGTATTTGCATTGAAAGGTGAAGCAAACGTGACATTATGTATCGAAACATAAAGATTTTTCATTTGTTTCTTATTTTATACAAAGTTTCTGATATTCAATAAGTCTGCCACATCTCTGCTTTCGAATTATTGGTAATAATGTTTCTCCTATTGTCCTACGACACGACATTACGACAGAACACTGCAGTTAGTCACTCATTTTATGTTCGTTCTAACATACATTTTTTGTTTTTTAAATGAATAGTTCTTTTTAGGAAAACTAGGAAAACTATATAAAATATTACGATTTCATCCAAATCGCAAACATCACAAACATTTTTATCATATTTTTGACGAAGCGATTGCAGCTTTTCCACCAAATTTTCCAGCGATTGCGATAGAACCAAATTATCTTCCCCAGGTTCAGACTCGAGTAATAGACTGTGATCAAAAGGAACCTTTTTTAGTTACCCATTTTAAGTTTTAAAATTCAGTACCTACAGATTCAGCTGTTTTTAAAGATTTTCTTTGAAAAAAGCTGATTCGCATTTAGAATGGCTTTGTAATGCATTACAGAAGACCAACTAAATCGTAGGGAATAAATAGCTTGGGAATATGGCTTACATAACTTCAAAATGTTTTAATGTTTATTAGTTAGAATTCGTGATTTACAATTTGAGAAATTTTTGCTTGTTTTTGATTATGTCAGTAGTTTAAATTTAAAACTCTAATTCCGTTGGTTAAAAATCTAACAATAAATATTTCTTAATTGCAACTGTCGATGTTATCAACATTTTATTTCAAGTTTAACAATGTATTTAGTAAAACACATCATGAAGAGGAACAGAATCCACTTTTTATGGACTTGATAAGGACTGAAACATAATTTAGAGATCACAGATTTTTTTCCCTTTACTCCATTCTTTGAAAATAATATATTAGAAATGAGAAATGTATCCTATATTTTCTTTTGATCAGAATTATTCAGTACGTTTTATACTTCAAAAGAGAAAATGATATGGTCTTCTCCTTCCTTAAAGAAACTAGTAAATATTCCTTACTTCCTCCAACATTAATTTAAAGAAGTAATAAAATTCATTTCATGAATAATTTGTTTTAAGAAATGATGCGAATTTGATATAATGATACGATACGACACCCTATTCTCTTAGCCAAATTCACATAATTTTGTTTTTCTAAATAAACAAAATTGAAATACTATCTTAGGGTAAACGCGTGAAGTCTAATTGTGATATCAAACACAGAGGAAAACGGAACAAAATTTAAAAACAAAAATAAGGTTCCTTATTTATTGCTTCCACTAAATAAAGGTGAAGTACATTACGTACATACACCAAAGGCCCGTAAAACTCTCCACTAAATCGAATGCAATATATTCAGAGACAGTAATATTGATAGGTTTAACTTTATGACATAAACACAAGTACAACGTAATTCAGTAAACTATAGTATGTATTTTCTATTAAGGTTATAATGAAATGTAATAGAACTTTTCTATCTGCCTTAAACATTCATAACAATGCGTTTGTATAAAAAAAATAATTGTATTGAAATTAAACATTTAAATTTGCATGGTAATGAATAATGTGGAGAAAATAGGACTGATTTTCTTGCAGATTAGACTTAAACAAAAAACAAAAAAAACAAAAAAAAAAAAATACACTGAAATGTTTCAGATTTTAACTTACATCCATTCTTAACGCTTCGTGTGTTACCTTTATTTATTGAATATCATGTTCTACGTACTCAAACCTCAAAATTCAGTTCAACAGCAATATTGAAAATAATTTTAAAATGTGCATATGTTTAGGAATTCCGATACAGAGTATCGCGCGTTGGAGATCATTTTTTTTTTCCGTTGCTGCCATAGCTCGCTTTGAAACTCGCTGAGTTTGTTAATCAAATATTCGTTGAAGTGTTACAAAATATGAAATCGATGATAAAATAAATTTCAAATTCAAATTTGGCTATATTCTATGGAAGATTGCGTTATTCAAATTTTTATGGCTCTAGGTACCGTTGTTTCATCCCAAAGCGAGAAACACACATACATTCATGCAGATTCTTCATTATTTAATTTCTTTAAATATAATACAGGGCGATAATATTTGGTGGCAACAATTTGAAAAGTGAACCCTACCTTTATAGTGAACCAACGCAAAATGCCAAAACGAAATTAATAGTCCAACTGGGCAAACTCTGGACTATTAATTTTAAGCAACATTTACTTGAAACTAGCAGTCTATTCTTTCGTAAAATATAAGTAAAGCATATTCGTAATTTTAATAATCTAATATTGCCATTTATCTTTTAAATATTCGATAGTTCAGTTTGATTTTTAGAAACATTGCTGGTGAAACTTTATACAGTTATTTCTCTTCGAATAGCATATAAATGATTTAATGTAACGTTTAAAACAAAGAGACAAAGAGAATAACATTTATAGAAGAAAATATAACTAAACCTCCTGGGCATTAATTTAAAATAAAAAAAATTGCATTTAATATCATAGATATTATATTATCCGATTTACCGAACATCTGACTAGTATCGAGACAATCGTTTTATGCAAAATGACCTTTATTGGATAGAAATGGAAATCTGCTAGGTTTTGATAGCCACGCAGAAAAATCTTGCATTAACAAAAGGCATAAAATTCGTAACCGGAACATAAATCTCACATAATTCACTCACTTTTAAAGCAAAAAATGCACAAATCAACAAGATATAAGCATAAAAAAACTAAGCACATCGAATCAAGTAAGATAGTGGGAATATATATATATATATATATATATATATATATATATATATATATATATATATATATATACGATTCGTTCAGCCGATTGCAACAAAAAAGGGAGGTGCACAACTACATGTTATAGCAGTCCTATGTACAAAATGTAATGTTCTACGGCTACCCGTTCATGAACAATGCCAGGTACATGCATACGTACGTACGTACATATATCAAGAAAAAATCTCGTCTGAATCCATTTTAAATATAATATGGAATCCTTTTTGCCAAAAAGTGTCCTTTATTCTGTCTATACGTACAGATGTCATGCAGAAATATCGTTCAAATGGTTTGAGAGCGGCTAAAATGTATATTTTCGTTGAAATATGATACCCAAAATTCGTCGCGCTTACAATACTTCGTACATGGAAGTAAACATTGTACTTTAAAAGAAATTAAACAAACATTTTAAATTTACATTAATCTGTGATAGACTAAAAGTAGTATATACGAAAATTTCTGTTTATTATATTAACGTAAAATGGAAGAATTTGATTTAATGAAAAACATTTAAAGCATTTTATTTCATTCATGGATTAAAAAGACCTTTCATGCGAAATCATATGTGCACTTTAATCCAAAATGCAGTTATGTGAATTCTAAAGAAAAATGCCAAAAATCACATATCAGTAAAGTGAAATCAATAAATATTCATGTAAACGGTAAAATTAACACTTGATCATAAAGGTTTTAAATATGTAACTAGGTATTTAAATGTATGTTTAAGTTACTCGAATAGGAAAAAGAGCACAAGAGCTGTTTGCCTTACGGAATGGATGGGTACCTTCATGGAGGGTTAGCCAAACAAAACTGTGTCGCATTCGCGTTATACGTACGTAAACCTGCAAAATGCAACCATCCAAGTAGTCCGTTTCCCTAAATTCCAAACCGAGTCCAACTATCTAGTACATTCAGCGGTCTTAACCTCTCGGAAACTGAGCAGGCTATCAATCTAGAATTGGATTTTGTAAGAGAAATTGTGAAGTATAAAAATATTTTTAAAGTATTTTTTTTTTAATCATTGTCTTTATAGGACTGTTCTCTAACCTGATGTTTATTATAGCGTGTGACTTTTTTTTTTTTTTTGGCAGCGGATGTGAAACCAAAAGATAGAAGAATTCAGCATTCAGGGAATCAGTCACTAAAAATTCTGCAAGTGCATGTAAAATTCAAAATCCTATTAATTTTGAGTCATCATATATCAGATTTCTCAGAAGCCAAGTGTTTCCAGCTACCTATAAATCTATAACAATTCAAGGTATAAAAATTATTAATTATTGAACTTTCCACCAAACATAAATTATTAATTGTATTTTTTTCCGAAGTAGGACCCATCCGTCCATTTGCTTAAGAGTTAAATTATGCTTGAAAAAGCTACTTGTTTATTCAAAACATTAGATAAACTATATTGCATAAGCGGTATTCTGTTATGCGTAAAATAATTTTGGGAGGAAAATGACTTGAAATAATTAATATGCAATTAAAATAGCGTTTTGAATAAAAATATTTATTTTGAGGAAAAAAAAAAAAAAAGGTCTTACTAAGCAAACTTTGTCTGGACAGCAGTCTTCAAAAGAGGGGTTATAGACGTTAAGAACCTAATTTCCAAACTGAAGAAAATGCTATTAATTTAAATTTCTAAAACAGACTTTGGAAACGATAATAAAATTAGATTTCAAGAATCTCATATGAATACCGTAACACTTGCTTTTACCTACTACTAAATTATACATATTTTTTGCTGCAACAATAAACTGACATTAAATTTTGTTAGATATTTACAACATTAAATTGATAATAATAATGTTAGATATTTATTGTTGTTGTCTTGTACACATTACATGGAACAATGGTTGCCAGAGCCTACTCAGTTGAGAGCTTGTACTTCTATTTTCCACCCGCAATTTTGAAGAAGTGCTCCCTGGTAGGAATCCGGTGCCCCCACCTCTCTCCTCCCCCACCAATCCATACGAGAGTGACTTTCCGGTCGCCGTATATTTATAGAGTGTCGCTTGCCGCACCGACACTATGCATTTAGAAGCATCCATGTCTTACTCGAGATTCGAACCCGGGCTCTTCAGTACCATAGTAGGCTTCCCAAACCAATATACCATCTGGGGGACAGATATTTATTGTTAGTTAACGAAAATTAATTTTTTTTTTAAATTTGACTTTGCCGAAACATGAATATTTTAGGCATTCAAAAGACTTACATAATTTAAGTGTATGACTGACATATAAAGTCCGAGTAAGGGGTTAGATATATGTACCCGTATATACGTTTGGTACTGCCGGTTTCAATACAATAGGAGGTGCACAGCAATGTTATAGCAATCCCATATATACAATGTTAGCGTTCTACGGCTAATCGGTTTTGAGATATGCGAGATATGTCCATACAAACATACTTATGCACAGACGTCACGAAAAGTCCCTTTTAAATCCATTTTGGAAATTCCATTCCTCGTTGTGTCCTTAGATTCAGATGTCAAGCAAAAAAATCATCCAAATGGATTCAAAATGGATATCATCGTTGAAATGCGATACCCGAATTTTTCGCGATTACATTACTTCCCTTACTTTGTACAAAGAAGTAAAAATTGTTTCGCATTTTGAGAATTTTAATGAACTGCACAGTGGGCCATGATTTTCGAAAGACTTAAAGTAATTTTTTAATTCTTTCAACAAGTGGTAATTATTAGTGAAAACAAGCGTAGTTAAAGCATTCGTGGAATTAATGCATGGAATACAATTACGCACAACTTTAAATAAGAAATTAAATAAGAATATTTATTCGCCTTTAATTATTAAAAGTAAATGGAAATGAACAACATATCGCTAAAATGACGTAAGAAATGTAAATAATTTTGAATTTTGACGAACTGCAGAAGATTAAGGGGATTAAAAGAACACGTATTCCTTTATCAAGATCAGGCATTATCCGGAGTTCAGAGTTATGGATTACTGATATGTTAATTTCGTCTGTTTACTGAAGAATATCGTACAGTTTGAATTGAAACAGCGGAACATTAATAATGAACCTGTAAAACTTTTATTCAGTTGGTATTTATCTCGATAATCCGAGATTAGAGGGAGTCAAATTTGCTCACAGTCGAGAATTGACTATTCCTTATCGCCTTCTTAAACACCCATAAAGTGTCTTCGCATCTGCATATAATCTTTAGAGAGTTTAACATGCTTTTCAGAAAACTCTTCTCTCTTTTAATTTAACTTAACTCCCTTTCATTTACTATAATAAAGAGAAAATTAATCTCAAGCTGAAATTTGTTTTGACTTGGTAAGATAACAGTTTAAAATATTAGAAAATTAAAGATGTACAATGTCATATAAATTTAAAAGCTACATTCTTTTCCAGGATTACAAATAATTTATGAAACATAATTTGCTATGGAAAATTTCCTTTGCTGTTACTACAGAATAGGCATTTCAAGGCAGTATCCCTCCTCACGGCATGCCTCGTAACTAAAGTAATGACAATAGCCGGAGATAATTAAGTCCTTTTTCATTGTGCTTCCTTCGCAAAAAGCGTACGAATTAATGCTGACTTTAATTCGTTAAGTTACCTTAAATTACGTAAATACTTAACTAAAGTTGACGGAGTCTAAATTTTGATGAAGAAGTAAGTGCTTTCTGATAATGACAATTTGTTACGATCGCAAGTTAGAAAGGATCATAAAGACCATAAAGTGCCTAATTTAAAGTAACAGACTACGGTTAAAATGTGTGAAATAAAACAGAAAGAAATTCTAATGTAATTAGCAAAGCTAAAAGTTATTTTCAGTACTCAAATCAATTTATCACAGCAACCAATCTAAAAAAAAATAGGCAGTTAATTTATAAATTAGAATTTGATCGGAAAACTTTTATGCACGTAACTCATAAATTAATGTATATGGTAAACATGCTACTTTTCGTATGCTGCTGAGTTCAATTTATACATCTAATATGTTGTATCGCTGTTCAATGTTTTATGGTTAGGACAGTTGATAATGTAAATATGCTTGCCTTTAAATACATATTTCAATACATTTAGTTGCACATTTAAAACAATATTTAACGTAATATTTCCATTTTCTCAGCATTTTGATTGCTGGCAAGTGTATTCAAACATGCTTTCTTTGATAGAATCAAGATGCTTTTCCTATACCCTGTGAATATAAAAGAATAATAGAAAAGAAAAAAAAATGTGTTACTATGCAGTTCTCTGTTGACAAAACTTTGGTCTTCCAGGAAAATTAGAGTATATGCGTAACACTGACTACTTGCCAGTGTGCACAGAAATTACTAATGGCTACCGGATGTCACTCGTTTGCATTTTCGATTGTATGTGTATTAATAACGTGTCACAGAACAGGGCAACTGCGCTAAATCTCACAAACATGAAGGATAAATATAGTGCTCCTTAGGCGCATAAATGTAGACACACAAGTGTAGAACTCAAGCATTCAGTTGAGGTAAAGAATTTTTAGATTTTGTGGAGAGATGGTTGAATCAGATGAACCGACGATAGAAAAGTTTTGGCAAGAAATAAACAGCTAAAAACTATAAACTGTATAGTCCATAACTCAAAACTTAATCACTGAGTATCTATTATTTTGTTGGCAAAAAGTGAATTTCGGTTTGCACAAATAGAGAGCATTACGTTCATTTTGCTATTCTTTTGCCAATCGTATAATTTCTTCTTTTCAGATTGTCAGCTGACACATTCAAGTTGCTATAGAAAAAAATTCCGTGCATTTTTGCTTACAACGGTTCGTTTACATCTATGACATGGAACGCAAAAAGAAGCATTTTCACCATATTTGCTTTTTGATTTTCACAAAGGCAAAAAAAGACAGTTGAGGCTCACAAAGAGATATGTGAAGTTTATGGTGCTGATTGCTTAATAGAATCCATGTGTCGAAATTAATTTAAAAAATTTCGCTTTTTAGATTTTTCACTTGAAGATGACCAGCGTTCTGGCAGACTCTCTAAAGTTGATGAAAACATTAAAACCATAATTGAATTAAATCGCCATATAACTGTCCGAGAGATTGCAAAAAGGTTAAATGAATCATACACAACAACTAAGAAACACATAAGATGTTCTAGACTCCTTACGAAGCTCGACGTTTGGGTTCCATACGAATTGAAAGAAATTCACTCAACGAATCGACATGTGGGATTTGCAATACGCGTTTCAAACATAATGCAATCGATCATTTTTTTTAACGAATTTTTACATGTGATGTAAAATATATCGTCTACAATAACAATAAGAAAAACTGAGTAAGGCCCGTTTGGAAACTAATGGATTAGTGCGCTGCGAACGCGTAGCGTCATTGGGAGAGAGGCATACAGCAGACAAAAGACCGTTTACACTATTGCCTTGGATATACGCGTACGGAAGTTCGGTGGTCGATTGCATTTATTGCCGCCAGATGTCGCTGTATTTAACTTTACAAATAGAGACATTACAAATACAAATAGAGACATTACAAATACAAATAGAGACATAGGTGTATTTACAAATAGAGACATACAATAGAGATTCGGACTCTTAAGCTACTTAACTTCCATGTTATTGGAACTTTTTTGTTTCTGCTTATGAAATGTGAAAGTAAAGTACGCTAGTAATTTTTAGATAAGCACGGTTATAATGCATATTATGAACATCAGTAATTGCATAGAAGCTGAAATAATTTTTAAAAAATACTTTGTGTTTCTAGAAACTTTAAATATTACTGAAATAACATATAATTAAACTAAAATGTACTTCTACTGCAAAACAAATAAAAAATTTAAAATGCGTTTAAAAATAGTTGGTATTTTAAAAATACAGAAGAAAGAAAGGTTTACTAAATTTGCTATGCTTGTATACCGCTGACTGCTATATGAGATTGTATATTTTTAAAATATACGCAAATTTGGAGAGAAAACAGGTAATATATCAAATTTTAGTATCAATTTCTTCAGTGTCTAAGCTGGACAATTTATTAGAAATTTCGTTTGTTTTAAAAATGCACTATGCGCAGTTATATTTTACTCATAATACATAAAATATTTTCAATTTATAAATTTAAAATTCATATCTCTTTTTATAGAAGTTATAAAGAAAAGCTTATATATATATATACATATAACGTAAAGAAAATGGAAACATTAATTAATTGATTTCTGCGCTTCAGCTGGATAAGAATGAATTTTAAAGCAACTATTATAATAATTAAAAAAATGTTTTATTAAAAATGTTTAGGGCATTAATACTGTCTCATCTTAATTGGTAGTGAAAGTTTAGGGCTGGAAACATCCCAAAGTCTCAGCACATGTATGTACATTCACATAAAAGTAAAACAAAATATATATATATACATGGAGTATGCTTTTACGTTGTATTACATTATAACTTTTAAAACAAATTCTTGCGGGGAAAATTTAAATAAATAAGAGCATAAATAAAACATTATATTTAATGTCCACATAATAATAGAAATAAATTATGAAACACAAATACATATTTAATTGGTTTAGTTTGTTTTAATTACGGCAAAGCCTCGAGGGCTATCTGCCTACGGGAAGGGATGCCTTCGTGGAAGACTTTCTAAGGAAAACTGCTTGTATACACGTTACACATAGGGAAAACCACGAAATCGCCCATGCAACCAGCCCGTTCGCGGAATTCGAACCTCGGACCGAACTACCAGCGTCCAACGACTTTACCACTCGGCCGTTGGTGGACCTTAGATTTAATTGGAACACGAAGCTAAGAAAGTTGCAGAGAGGGTGGAAAACGAGTACGGCATTCGAACTCACGACCCCAAAAGAATAAACCCGACTGCCGTCATCTTTACCACTAAGCTACCATTAGACGAACGTGATTAATAATTTTGGCTTATATACTTTATCAAGTAAATGATTTCTTAAAACTACATTTTTTGGTCCTATTTCAGTGTGCTATCTCCTAAAAAATTTACCAGAGATTGTTTTTCAGCTACTAGGGCATTTCTTACAAAAATATCATTTTAAAGTGGCGTTCCGGCTGAAGTCAGACGGACTGCTAAAAGTGTATTCCGAGTGAAAGATGTGCTTACATGTTGTATGTTAGCGAAAAAGGTATATTTACAAATAGAGACATACAATTTTAACATAATTTTAATGCAGTAGCATATTTAAAAGGCTATCAAATTTAATTTATAAATCACGTTGTTAGTTTTTAGCTGTTTAAAAAAAATCGTTTTAATGTCTTCTCTGATTTGCTATAGCAGTTTGATACAGTCAGACGTACCATTTTCATTAAAAGTATATGTGTATGCAGAGCTAGAAAATAATTGCCAGGACAAATTTCGATCTTCTTCCAAGCAACCAAGCAATCAGCTCGGATGTTTGCTGCCAACAACTTATGAAACTGGAGGAAGCAATCAAAGAGAATAGGCCAGAGTTGGCAAATCGCAAGAAAATGGTATTCCAACAGGACAATGTGAGGCTTCGTACACCTTCAGCAACACGCGCGAACGAATAGATGTTTCAGTTCATTATTTCAGTACGAACTGCTTCATTTCATTACAGTTATTTAACAAATTTTAATGATAAGAACCTAAACGTTGACTTGATCTGTAGCATTCTAACTACCTTTACTCAGTGTTCTACTCTTTCGGCTGATCTTTAGAATATGGTAACTGGTAGTTTGGCGACATTTTGTAGGCGATAAAGGTTACTACATGGGACTTTGGTAATAATATGAGCAGTACTCAGTTCCGATTACGCATTATTTTGTGTGAGGGAAATGAGAGATCATGGGATATGTCATGTGATATTAATGGACGAATTACGGTTCTTTAATCGGAAAAAGGGACAATTTGGAAAAATATCTGTGGCTGTATATTATTTTGAATTAAGCTTCATTGTGTGTTGTGTGAAGTAGGGTTGAATAATTTTGGGATTGTATGGCGCTGTCTAAAGTGAATTCTAGATTTTTAATGCGTCATTCCGAGGCATTGTGATAAAGAGAATTTTGCTTTTTATTTAGCGGAGGAAGTGTGGAGGAAAATTCGCAGAAAAAATCGTTCAATAATTTTATTGAATCCATAATAAAAGTGTATCCACCATGTAAGCAAAATTCTGAAGAAGATTAGGTAAGTTAGTATTTTTAATTATTTGAGGATATTATTTTTATGCATTGTTCTAAATGTAAGGTGGAAGTAAAGTAATTTGGTATTATTGGGAAAATTGTTATTAGCAATGATTTAGTTTAATGTAATTAGGATTGTAAGCTAATTTTTATTAATTTAATGTATGTGGTTATTGATATTTTAAGTAGTGTTTTTGAATTTAATTATATTTTAATTAAATGATAGTTATTTTGTGAATTTTATGTTTGTAGGAATTTGGTATACGTTTTAGTTGAAGTAAACGTGCATGGAAATAATTTAAATATTTGACACTAAGTATTTGTAATGTTTGCGGTATGAATTCGTTGGTGACGTTTATAATATAATAGATAATTTAGAGGTAAAAGTTTTTGGATATTTTATTTATTTTATACGTGGAAATGTTCATATTTGGAAAGGGTATATACTTTTTCGTTATTAGGTAATTTCATATATGTTCTTTTTAACGGGTTTAAAGATTCAGAAAATTGTCATGCATTTTCGTGAAATTTTTCTAATTTATGAGAAAAAAGCAGTGTACATGGATATGGTGAAGAGTGTGCGCAATGCCATTTTTGTGCAATTCTGGGATTTTTTTTAAGTAAAAATAAGTCGACGTGTACATGGTTTAGTGATATTTTAATTAAATGATAGTTGTTTTGTGAATTTTATGTTTGTAGGAATTTGGTATACGTTTTAGTTGAAGTAAACGTGCATGGAAATAATTTAAATATTTGACACTAAGTATTTGTAATGCTTGCGGTATGAATTCGTTGGTGACGTTTATAATATAATAGATGATTTAGAGGTAAAAGTTTTTGGATATTTTATTTATTTTATGTGTGGAAGTGTTCATATTTGGAAAGGGTATATACTTTTTCGCAATCAGGTAATTTCATATATGTTCTTTTTACCGGGTTTAAAGATTCAGAAAATTGTCATGTATTTTCGTGAAATTTTTCTAATTTATGAGAAAAAAGCAGTGTACATGGATATAGTGAAGAGTGTACGCAATGCCATTTTTGTGTAATTCTGGGATGTTTTTTTAAGTAAAAATAAGCCGACGTGTACATGGTTTATGTGTATGTGTTATTTTGAAAAACGCGTAAGCAGTATGGTATTGTGCACTTTTTCCCAATTTTGCAATGAATATTTGTTAAGATTAAGCAGTTTTGTTAGATAAAATTTCTAGCATAAGTGTAATTCGGCTAGTAGATTGTTGGAAGAAGTGTTCAGTAGATAAATAGAAAAGAAACATGTCTTTACTTCGTGAAGACAAAATGGCGGCGGGAAAAAAAAAAAAAATAGAGGTTTGCTGTAGGAGAGTTGGTCGCCAAATTTTCGCCAAAAATCGCCAAGTTACCATAATCTAAAGATCAACCACTTTTTCATTCCCTTACGGCACTAATTCTGGAACTCTTTTAGCAATTTGGAACTCCTCAGGAACTTCACTACTCGTCGACGCTGCTCCAACAGTGCCGCGGTTTATTTGCTATTAAATCAAATAAGTTTGCCTAGAACAGTGGTCGGCAAAGTGCGGCTCCAGAGCCGCATGTGGCTCTTTGACTCCTGAAGTGCGGCTCTGGTACAAATACAAATGTGTTCGAATATAACCACCCAGCATATCGAAGAGTTAAAATTGGTTTCGGCTTTATCAATAGCAATTGGCGAGTCTTGTGACATAAATGATACAGCGCAAATTTCACTTTTTGTAAGATTTATGTCACATTCAGGCCCTAAAGAAGAACTTTTAGGATTATTGCCACTCAAAGGTCAGACGCGTGGAGGAGATATTGCCAATACTGTAATTGAGTGTATGGAGAAACATCATATTCCCCTCGATAAAATTATCTCGATTTCAACGGATGGGGCTAAAAGTATGAACGGCGTAAGAAAAGGGGTTGTTGCTATTTTGAAAGAAAAATTAATCACGATATACTTGTTTACCATTGTATCATTCACCAAGAAGCGCTTTGTGCGTAAACATTTCCGGAAGAAATTGTAAAGTTATGGAATTAGTGATTACCATTATCAACTGCATCTTAGCTATAGCTCTTAATCATCGCTGTTCGAGAATAAAAGGTACTCATGAAACACAAACACTAAGATTTAATGGACTGTAGCTTTATTTCTTTAAACTTCTGTTTGGATGGACACTCTTGCCATCGCATAGGTGCACCTCCCAGCACGCAATCAAGCACAATAATGGCCGCTAGCTAACCACGTTGTCGTTTTCTCTCATCGTGGTTGCCAGATCACTTCTGCCTTAACATACGGCCCGGTTGAGCATTTGTTACATAGTTAACAATGACCAAAATTAAACAGTTTTAAATCAATACAGTCCAAATCATATATCACAAAATTTAAATTGATACACATGAACAAAAGCAATAAACATAATTAACCACAGAACATGAAATGCACAACATCTAAATTAAAATACAATGCATATATATAACAATTTTTTGAACTCAGGAAATATACATGACATTATGTAACATCTACTGGTAGTACAGCTAATTTAGTTATTGGTTTTTTTAAAAAACCTGACTTGGTTCTTACAATACAAACTCTAACCTTTTTATCCTTACCATAAATTACCTCTTCTATTTTACCCAGTAAGCAAGTCGAAGTGGGCATGTTGTCTTCTTTTACTAAAACTATAGTGTCCTTTTTAACGTTATCCTTAGAGAAATACCACTTAAATCGTTGCTGTAAATGACTGATGTAATCATTTTGCCATCTTTTCCACAAATATTGCGTTACTTTAGTAGTGCGCTGCCAGCGCTTTGAAGAACTATCAGAAAAATCAGTTAAATCAGGCTCTGTTATTGATATTAAAGGTCGCCCGACTAGAAAGTGTGCGGGTGTAAGAGCTTCTAAATCATCGGTGTCATTTGACAAAGGGGATATTGGACGTGAATTTAAAATTCCTTCAATCTGGTTCAAAATTGTAAGAAACTCCTCAAATGTAAAAATCAATCTCCCAACTGCACGCTTAAGATAAAACTTAAGCGACTTAACACCTGCCTCCCAGATACCTCCAAAGTGAGGAGCCTTGGGAGGGATAAACTTCCAATGAATTCTTTCAGATGTCAGATATTTGGTTAAGAATTCATCAGGGTATTTCATCAAATTGTAGAGTCGCTTCAATTCATTGCTAGCCCCAACAAAATTTTGAGCGTTATCGCTAAATAAGGTTGCGCATTTACCCCTTCTAGAAATAAATCGCTTCAAAGCTGCAATAAATGATTCTGTAGACAAATTTGAAACGATCTCGAGGTGGACTGCACGAGTCAAGAGGGAAAAAAAATTGCAACATAAATCTTGTGCACTACGCTCTTCTTTTGAGTTGTATACTTTATACCAAAAGGACCACAAAAGTCAACACCAGTATGGTTAAAGGGAAAGGAGGGATTCAGTCTCTCTAATGGTAAATTTCCCATCTTTAGATCCAGCAATACTGGTTTTACTTTGGCACACGTAACACATTTCTTTCTAGCAATGTCACGTATCTTTCTAGCAAGATTACGCCCAATTATCGGCCAAAACTTTTGTCTAACACTATGCAAGAGCGCTTGTGCTCCAATATGAAAGTTTCGAATATGGTAGTGTAACATAATTAAATGAGTCAGTTTATGATTTTTTGGCAGGACAGCAGGGTGCTTGGTGTTAAAGGGCAAGTTAGCTTCCTGCAGTCTACCACCTACTCTAATAACTTGAGATTCATCTAAAAAGGGACATAAAAATTTTAACTGACTATTTTTACATACTTCCCTTTTCTTACTTAAGTTCTTGAATTCTTCAGGAAAGTTTTGACGTTGGAATAAGGAAAGTAATTTATTTTCGCTCAACGAAACCTCATCTACTGTCAGATGACCTACTTGTTTTTCCTTGGATCTACAATTTCTTATAAATCTTAAAACATAAGCAAAAACATTAATTAATTAAGCATAACAATTAGTAATACTGAAAACATAATCCAAAAGAGAATTTTTAACAGTTACTGTCAAATTTACATTAGAAATAAGTTTCAGTTTACGCACATAGTTCTCATTTGAATTTTCAAAGTTATTATTAACACTACTATAATTAATGACCTGTTGATGCAGAAAATTTGGTCCTTGAAACCACAAAGAGTTGTCAGCAATAATTTCCGGTCTCAGACCGCGAGAAATTAGGTCAGCGGGATTGTCTGCTGTTCTGACATGTTGCCAGCAGAAATCCTTAGTTAGCTCTTGGATACGAGCTACTCTATTTGACACAAACGCTTTGTATACTTTATACAAAGCGTTTGTGTCAAATAGAGTAAATCCTTTTCTAAATAATAAGTATATTATTTAGAAGATGAGGAGATGTAGCAATTCAGGCTAACACAATTGGTGAATCTGTGTACAGAATAACTTTCTCAACATATAAACTCAAAGATGTTATTACCTTACACACAAGTTTGGAAAGGAGCTCTGCTGCACACAACTTCAGACGAGGAATGGTTATTACCTTGATAGGCGATACTCGAGATTTGCTGCAAAGTAAAGTCACTTTAACTTCGCCAATTTTAGAGACACAGCGCAAGTAAATTACTCCACCATATCCAAACTTTGAAGCATCAGCAAAACAGTGGAGCTCAATTTCTTTAATTGATTCTATTAGAGTGCAACGAGGGACTTTGATTTGTTTCAACTCTGGTAGGGCCTTTTGAAATGTCTCCCATTCTTGTCGCTCTTTGAAAGGAAGTGGATCATCCCACTCTAGATGTAAAAGCCACAGTCTTTGCAGGAATATCTTAGCACGCATGATTACAGGCCCTAGGAAACCTAAAGGATCAAACAGTTTAGCAATATCTGCCAAAACCGTGTGTTTTGTACAGATTTTTGACGAAATAGACACAGTAAAACTAAAAGAGTCTTCTTCTAGATTCCATCTTAAACCCAGAGTCTTTACGGTGCTTAGTGAAGACTCTCTAAAACGATACTCTTGTTTTTCGAATGGAACTTGTTCTAAAAGAATTTTTTCGTTTGAGCACCACTTGTGCAATTCCATTTTCGCAGATTGTAGCATGTCTATTAACTGCCGCTGCAATTCTACAGCAGAGGTGACATCTTCTGCACCAGACAAAATGTCATCAACATAAAAATCGTTGGGTGTCGTTTTAGAAGCCAATGGATACTTATCCTTTTCATCTAAGGCTAACTGCTTCAACACTCTTTTTGCTAAAAACGGCGCTGATTTTGTTCCATATGTTACCGTAAGTAATTGATAAAGTTTAGATGCATCATTCAACGTATGTTTCCAAAGGATGCATTGAAGTTTGCGTTGCTCAGGATCTATACGAATCTGCCGATACATTTTGCATATATCAGCAGTGAAAGCCACCTTGCGTTTTCTACATCGTAGCAAGATAGAAAAATAGGTCATCTTGAACTACACCTCCATTCATCAAACAGTCGTTTAATGAAAAAACAGACGATGAAGGAGCCGATGCGTCGAATACTACTCGTAACTTAGTTGTACTGCTGTCTGCCTTATAAACACCATGATGAGGCATTACGTATTTAGGAGTTTCCGTCACACTCTGCATTTTTTGCATATGCCCTAACGCTTCATATTCACTCATGAACTCACAATACATCCTAGATATGTCAGGGGGTTTTGTCTAGTCTCTTCCACAAATTATTTAACCGTTGGGTGGCTAATTGCGAAGAATCACCCAAATGAACATCTTGCCTTAATGGTAGAGTCACTACATATCTACCCTCAATATCCTTCTGATGGGTTTTCACAAAATGCTCCTCACATTCTACTTCTTTATTTCTTATTTTGAGAGATTCTGTAACAGCCTCAATTTCCCAAAAGGACTTGATTAGTGAATTTAAGTCTTCTTCGACTTTCATAAATCTGCACTGAATCGTATTGCCTGAATTTGAACCAACATTTACACCGGTAGTAATGTATCCAAATACGGAATTTTGAAGAGTTAAATTAGAATTTCGTGGATGAATTTGATCAGCCTTCAATAGTTCATAAAAGCATTCTGCACCTAACAAGGCATCTATTTTCTGGGGCTTGTTAAAATGAGGATCCGCTAGTTTGATCCTTTGCGGAAGCTGTGAAAATGAAAATTTAAAATAATTCACTGGTACGAAATCATTAATTTTAGGTACAACAAAGAATTCGAGAGTTCGGTAGTAATCACACTTGTTTGATATCACAGCAGTAAGCTTGGATTTTACCGATAGAGCTTTTCCATTTAAACATGAAATTGATATGTTAATTTTACTCCCTTTTATTCCAAGCCTATTAGCAAAATCATAGGTGAAACACGAACACTGACTTCCGCAGTCAAGTAAAGCTCGACAAGAAATAAAGTTCCCGCAAGAATCTTTAACATAAATAATAGCAGTAGATAGTAATACCTCCTTCGAAATCACTTGTGAAGCAGTTACAGACGAACCAATATCCGAATTGTTTATTTGGTTGCAATTAGATAACATTGCGAAACATCTGGCTTCAGCGTTCAGCTCCGAGTTGTCTACAAAAAGGGGGTCAGAATTATTATCCAGTGCTTCCACCTTCCCCACACAACTCGCTATAGTAGCAGGTGAATGCGAAATGTCTTGATTGGGAAAATGCAGTAAACTATGGTGTTTTTTCATGCATTTTGAACAGCTAAATTCTGAATGACAGTTCTTTGCAGAATGAGTCGGATTAAAACTCAAACAATTAAAGCATAATTTATGTTTCTTAACAAATTCAAGACGTTCACTTACAGTCATTTTCAAGAAAGAATTACATTTATACAACTTGTGAAAATTGATACTTTTACAACAAATACATTTAAAATCTTGACCTTTAACATTTGACACTAAGGCAGTCACCTTTTGAATAGGTTGACCCTTTTTCGCATTAAATACATTAGATGACTTTGACGACTGCAAAGTTCTAGCATGATTTTTTAGAAATGTAATAAGCTCAGATAATTTAGGTAACTCACTTGTTTTTGAATCTCTTTCCCACCAAAGACGAGTGGAAACATCCAATTTTTGCAGCAAAATGTATGCAAGAATTGTTTCTGCGAATCTCTCTATTTTTTGGTCTAATATTTCCAAAGACCTTACACTTTCATTCACTGTGTCTACTAATTTTAAAATAGAAGACGAGCTTTCATTTTGTATGGGAGAAATTGACATGAATCGCTTTATCTGGGAGAAAACCTGATCACGTTTATTGGAGTATCTCTCTTCTAAAAAATCCCAAGCAATTTTATAGTTATTGTCACAAATTGTGACTGATTGAATAATCCTAGCTGCTTCGCCATGAAGCGATAACTTCAAATACGAGAGCTTTTGGGAATCCAATAATAAATTATTATTATGAATGCTTGAAATGAAAAGATCCCGAAAGCTTAACCAATCTTGAATATTTCCACTAAAAGACGGCAAGTTTAATTTAGGTAATTTCATACCTTGTGCACTGGTATTTTCAATCTTTACATTACTTGCATCTTTAGCACTAAATTTTGACATTTGCCGTTTAACCTTAACCCACAAAGTATCAATGCTGTCTTGAACAGTTTGATGTTCAGTTACATATTTGTCAAACTCTTTTTCATCTACTATTACAAATAATTTATCAAAAATCTCTGAACATTCATTATTAAATTTTGCACATTTATTTTCAAAAAGTTGTAACTGAAATTCATCACAAGTATATTTTTCGAAATCTGAAGTTGCTTTCGTTATATTTGACTTTAAAATTCTTTTCTTAATTAAAAATGATTTCATAATTAACGTTAATTAATAATACCGAACATATATGAGCAAATTCACTTACCTCCGTTTGAGGTAATCCAAATGAACTCGAAATTTGTAAATCCAAACACACACTAATTTTTAATTATCTTGTCGAATGCGAAGTAACATATCACACTTTTTTTATCAATTTAACACTTCACCTTTAAGCTTTTTAACCAGAACTTTATCCATAGGCACTAACCTTCCTACCGTGTTGCACGGACCACAATATGTTCGAGAATAAAAGGTACTCACGAAACACAACACTAAGATTTAATGGACTGTAGCTTTATTTCTTTTAACTTCTGTTTGGATGGACACTCTTGCCATCGCATAGGTGCACCTCCCAGCAAGCAATCAAGCACAA
The DNA here is from genome assembly GCF_044657685.1 of Stegodyphus dumicola. Taxonomy (NCBI): domain Eukaryota; kingdom Metazoa; phylum Arthropoda; class Arachnida; order Araneae; family Eresidae; genus Stegodyphus; species Stegodyphus dumicola. Next base: position 125,606,079 of record NC_140771.1, on the reverse strand, counting down.
TAATGGCCGCTAGCTAACCACGTTGTCGTTTTCTCTCATCGTGGTTGCCAGATCACTTCTGCCTTAACAATCGCCAATTCAAAGAATTTTTATTTGAAATGGAGAGTGAGTACGCGGATCTTCTGCTTCATAACAAATTACGTCGGTTATCAAGAGGGAACGTTTTAAAACGTTTCGCGTGCCTTTTCCCGGAAATTAAAGCATTTCTCCCTGAGAAGGGCGTTCACTATCCAGAACTAGCAGACGATCAGTTGATCCCAAACTTTTATTTCATGGTAGACGTTATGCCTCATCTAAATCAGCTTAATCGTAAATTACAAGGGAAAGGAAACTTTATTTTTTCGATGTTAGAAGTAATAACATTCGAAAACAAATTATCCATTTTTGCACAGGATTTTGAAAGGAAACTTTGTTTCCCTTTCCGAGCCTGCTGAAGCATCGTCAAGAAAATAATTCCTCTATTGATAAACACCATTTTAAAACAATAATTTTAAATATGAGGGAAGCATTTCTCAGCAAGTTTCGGTAATTTAAAAACAGCAGAGCAACTATAGCATTTGTCAAAAATCCTCTTAATGCTACGATAACCGAGTTGAAATTTTCTCCTTTTGAAATTGACATTGGTAGCTTTGAAGTACAATTGCTGGATTTAAAAAACAAGGAGATATAGCGCTTTAAATTCGAATTTTTGTTGAATTGGAAATATTGGAGAAGAAAAAAGATCTTAGTTCACAACACAAGTGGTCTGCTTTGAATGATCTGGAAAAGGAAGACTTGATCATTTTCTACGCTTGGAATAGTATTCCTGACTCTTACGATCAGCTGAAAAAGCTCGCGTTTGCTATTCTTTCCCTTTTCGGTTCTACATATATATGCGAACAATCTTTTTCAAGCATGAACATTATCAAGAGTAAACTGAGAAGTTGCCTTATTGATGAGAACTTGGAATCATGCCTAAAATTAAAAACAACAACGTACAAACCTGATTTACTCAAACTTTCCAAGGAGCTGCAAGCACATTGTTCGCATTAATAAATATTAAGTATTAAATTTAGTTTTATTTAGTGTAATAAATGTTTACTAAACAAGCAGATTTGGCTCCCAATTTTTTTTAATTGTTGTTATGTTCATATTTGGCTCTTTGGCTAATAAGTTTGCCGAATACTGACCTAGAACATAATTTCGGTTTCCGTCTTCATCTAGTCATCCGGCTGTCTTCACTTCTGTATGTGATTGTTTTGCCTTCCTCTCCTGGGATTACAATGGCTTAGTACTTTACTATGACGATAGCAGCTCTGGGGGGCACAAAAATACAGATCCAGTTTCTACGGTCAGAAAGAACAGTCTATCCTGTCCTGGATGTTCTCATCTTAGAGCAATGAATTCACCAGCGCGACGGCAGAAACATGGCCTGTATAAAGTTTGCCTACCTACCTGGAGACCGAAGGTGTGGACGAATTATTCTTAAAAGTCTGCGTTACAACATTGAGGTACCGTAGCTTAGCAAGTGATTGATTTAAGTTCCTCTTCTGAGGCTTTTTAGCTCTTACGCTTATTATGGAGGTTGTTCTTTGGCCTTAGTTGATTTAGTTGCAGGACATGTAAAATAAATTTGGATTTTCCTTCCCCCAACTTTCTGCATTTCACTACTAATTCGCTGCGATATATTTTCGATGCATTCGCTGCGATGCATTTCTACTTTTTATAACTCTTTATATTTCTTTTGGTCCATAACGTAACGTTGCCGCCGCTTTTGTGCTTTGAGCTACCTACTTAGTACGCCGACATTGAATCCCATACTCTGCAAAACTATTTTCTTTTCTTTTCTTTTTGTAGCTAGGATGTATATATCAACCTCTTGCTGCTCACCTCCCTTGCTCACACTAACAGGACAATACTTCGTCCTCACATCCATGTGATCCATTATCTATCTCTCATCCTAGAGTCACACTCTTCTGTGAAACAATTCCTTGAGTTCTAAGAGCTCATTCTACCTGAATTCCAGTTTCACGCAACCGAGATGCATTACACTTTTTAAAAACCTTCTTAACTTGTTCCAGAATAGGATAAATCGTCTGTCCTACTTTGTTCTTAGGTACAACCACTTTGTTTTTTATTTACTACTACACATGGCACTTCAAATTTAGTGTTGAATTTACTTATTTCCTGCTTATCCGCCGGAGAAAAATTATGAACTGGAGTAACTAGTTACAGGTACTTTTCACTTCATTTTGCCTAAATGTATTCTTACATGGATGAACGAACGTACTTGTAATGGAACATGGTTAACACAGGTCTCAAAAGGACGCTGAGTTAGCGATTCTTCAAGAAAATTCTAATAGCTAAAAAAGTGGTCTGTCTGTTGCCTTATACAGATATTTAATACGGTATTTCATCAAGCACTGATCCTGCTTAGCTAAGGAGGATCTCACTTTATTCAGCATCTACCAACATCATGCTGTATTTTATAGAATGAAAATATAATACTTTATGCCTAATTAATAGGTAATCGTATGCCTAATTAATAGGTAATAATCTTTTCAATTATAAAAATTCAAATTTAATTTTTACGATCCGTCACGTCTTAAAGACGGCGATTTATTGCTAAAATGAAAGTTGTATGCATATATTCGCATTAATAAAGAACTTTTGTGTCACTCCTTGTAATAAAATCTTGACTATGAGCAGTAATATAAAACAGGAATGCTGCATAAAATTGACAGTCACTCTACGGGCACACGATCGACACGAAAGCTCAAGTACCGGTTTCTATCTGGCGTAAGTATCGATTTTATGTAAGTTCCCTAAAAATAAATAATAATAATAAAAAAATCAAACTCTTTCTCTTTGCTATTTACAGCCCTTATCTCTGCTATGTTAATAATGATTCTATGCTGATGTCGATTTTACGCCACGCAGGTTCTAGGCTGGTGTATATCCTACATCGAGCTCATGATATGCTCTGTCGATCTTGTACCAAAGTCAGATCTGTGCCGGTGCCGACCTTATACAGTATCGAGAGTAAGTGTAATGGCCTGCCGCACATTGAGTTGAACAGTACTAAACGAATGTCGCATACTGCGCATGCCGAGAAAAAAAATTTGGCGTAATTATTATGTTGGCGCGATTTGAGAAGAAGATAAATACGGTATATGGTAGCCATTTGATTGTAAATAAATCTGGCGTTTAAGTTTTCGTAGAGTGTATGTGCAATGTAAAGTAATTATTGTGTTAAAATAAGGGAGGAAGTGCAGAATCACCCACTGCTTGGCGCGTTTTTAAGAATTGCACACACTCGGTATCCATGTACACATCGACTTATTATCACTTAAAAAAAAAATCCCAGAATTGCACAAAAATGGCACTGCGCACTTCCTTGACTTTATCCATGTACACATCGACCTATTTTCACTTAAAAAGTTAAAGAAAGTTGACAAAAATCCAACTTTTCTTACTCTTGTAAAAAGCGCCAAACAAACACCAAACAAATAAGTGGGTGATTCTGCACTTTACCCATTAATTCTTTGAAATAAGAAAATAAAAGCGCGAATATACATTAACAAACTAAGCGAAAAAATTCAGTTTTCATTACTGAATTGTAACATGTAAACAAATTACGTCTAAATAACGAATTATTACGCACAACATATGTTAACAAATATTAAATGCACTGTTATTGACAAATTAAAATGAACATATATTATAATCGGTACGGACGTTAAAATGACTAATAAACAAAGTTCCACAACATTGCATTTGTAAACATCACTCGATCACACTCGGCAGCCATGGAGATGCCGAATAAGCTATGCTTAGGGTCGCTTAGCCACCAATATTTCTCCCCGCGTCAAAGGTACACCATCAAGCATGCGCAGTAAGCGAAATTCGCTTAACACTGTTCAACTCAATGTGCGGTCTGCCATTACGCTCCCTGGAACACCTCTTTGTATTAGATAAATGTTCATTAGCTTTATTGTTAATATTTGCATCACTATCAAAATTACTTTTTATCTTGTCGATTGTATACTGGTAACTAGTATCAGGAACATGTCAGTGTGGAATCTATGCCATACTGATGGAATGCAGTGACATCCTGTGCAATGTCAATTCTAAACAGCGTCAATTCTATGCCGCTTTGAATGTAAGTCTCTAAAGCGCAAATTTTTTAACGGGAGTTGTTGGAATCAAGAAGGTGACTGATTTGGGTTTCAGGGAAATCAGAGATGTGTCCATAATACTTAACTTCTCAGGAGGTAGCTAATACGTCAAACATCTAGTTTAGATTTCTTTGCGAATCACAAATGTATTTTCAGACTTTTGAGCTACCTTGTATATTTATTTATTTATAATGAATATAAAAGTATCTGAGCTGTCAAACATTTTCAGAACATGAAAGTTATACTATACTAAATTTGTATCCAATGATCATTAGTTAATATTTCTTTAATTGCGCATGTTTTTAAATATATAATGAAAACAAAGTTTGAAAATTTTTTCGTTTACACGTTGTCTTATTTTTAAGCCGAAATCTCAATAGAGGATAAGACAATAGTTTAAATGTTCAACTTTACTTAGCTAGTTTGAGAACTTTTATGCAATTAATGCTTGAGGATAAAAATTTAAACCAGGAATTTATGGAAAGATTTTAGGATAATATTTACCTTTATGACATCATGCCTTTTATTAAGTTCCGCAAATATTTAATTATTGAAGAACAATGAAGTAAATGAATTCATATGTATGCTAAATTAAATATTTTCAGAGAAAGTTGGAAATCCATTTCTCTTATGAGCTTAATTTTTAAAATATTAAGAGTAACACTAAATAGTTATTATATATCTTGCAACTTCCAAGAAGATTAAATTTAAACAAACATAGTTTTAAATATTTAAACTGAGGAGAATCAATTAAGAACAATTTGCTCTTTAATGGACTAACTCATGTAGGAAGTTCTGTTTGTCAGATGAAAGACAAAAAGAAATCTGACTGCGAATTAGATTTTGACTAATTTTAAATAATTGCATTTTAAGCTGAAATGGGATTTAAATAGTTAACCATATTCAACAAGATTTTTATATGTTACTTCCTCACATGAAAATGCCTTAAAATCTTTAAGACACTCTAGAGTTAGTGTAACTCTAAGTTAGAGTAGCTGTAAAAAGAAGTACCACATTTAGAAGTTTCATAAATATAAAACGTTTTAATGCATTGCTATCAAAGCGCTAGATAATAATTCTAAAATGCTCGAAAACGCTTTCAAACATTCTCGGAAATATATAATAAAATCTTGCATTCTATAGTTTAAAAGAACATTGATTTCACAGTCAAACAGTATCCTGGCATTTAATTCAATAAACATATCTGTGACATCTACCTTTACTCTCTTTCAGAGTTTTGTGATATAAGATACAGATATTTTAGATGATATATATTCAGCTTCTGATAACGAATAAAAACAAGACTAACTAGACACATAATTTATTATATCATATGGAGGCAGATACAAAGTTTCTGGCCAGATAATCTTCTAATAGAAACAGAGAAAAATTTTAATATTTTTCAATTTAACTCTCTTATAGTTCAATGTTCATAGATTTCACATCATCTGATTAGCAACTGTGCCGCCTAAAAATGTAATCTGAAAATGCATTCTTAATGTGCTCTGTAAATTCCCATTTTGACACAATCATCATCATTACTTTTCACTAAGGTCAGATTTCAGTTTGGAGGAAACATGGAAATCACGGAAAGCAGGATGGTCAAATTCTTTAACTTCACAATTTAACTGTATTAGCAACAACAGCTAAATGCAGAGGAAAATTATCTTGGAAAATATTAACTTCTGTATTCAGCATTTTACGCAATGAGTTGTTCATACAAAGGACTTGCATTATATTCCCCAATAACGGCTGTCCTTGTTTCTTTTAAGACTCTAAGAAAGATCTCTTGACAAACGAAAAGGTGACTGCCAGTTTATCGTTTTAGCTGATTAATCCATCTTTTGCTTACCTATACCTTAACCTTCTTCTTTACGGGATCATGGTACAGGACTATTGTTCCATCTTCAGTTAGGTCGATTGTAAAACAATTCTTTAATTTGCACTGCAAAGGTATGACAACTTCTCACAGTGAACGACTTGCAGCTATTTTTGAATTATTGAGAAAGGTGGGTGTATCACATTTTGTAATTCTTTCGTATTTCAGAGACTTTATGAAAGTATTCATATAGAATACGAAAATCTATTGCTTTAGTAAGACCAAATCTTGTTGCTATAATTTAGTATCATGTCGTTCAAATGTTTTTTTCTGGACTCGAGTAATATTTTCTCTTATTAATACCATCAGCGGTCAACCTTCACGAGAATCATTTGTGAAATCTCGGCTCATGAAAAATTGTTGTGTTACCAATCTTTTACTGTAGAAAATAGTAAACAGACAAATCATACGCAGGATACAAGCATTATTTTATGTTTTTGGTGATTAAGACATTCTTTAGTTAAAACCTTAATCACAGAAAGGTTAATTCTCAGGTTTAGACATTTTATAACAAACTATCACATCACTTCATTAAACAGTTACGAAGAAAGCAGGCAATTTCACTAACGAAACTTGAAAACTTCGAAATTATGCCATTTAAATTTAGGTAAAACTGCAACCTTGTGTTTGGCGTAGATTTCAAATAAAACTCAATCGATTTCAAGGATGAACAAATACAGGTCTCTCGTCATCAACAGCAAAAAAAAAAAAAAAAAAAAAAATCTGGAAAACGTAGAGGAGCAAATTTAATATTTATACGAAAAATAGAGGGCCGAGAAACCGTGTAATCCGTCCAGAGAAAAGCAAAACAAACGTGAAAAATTAAGATATTAGAATACTAAAAGAGTTGGAAAGCACTGAATTGCAATTAATGTCATTAACCAAACAAGATAAAGTTTTGTGAATGTGAAAAGCTCCAATGAAATACAGTTCATTTACTGACGAAGATTTAATGAAAATTTTTGCAGTCCCAAAGTCAAAATTTTGATTAAATTTCCGACTGCGATTAACTAAGGAAGATTTGCTCATTTCTTCATCTTGGTTCCTTCATTCGTGTTCCTTGATGAGAAATTTTAAAGCTGTTTCAATTCGGCTTATGTGTATCAAACCCCAGTGCCAATGTGGGCTGTTACTTCTTCGATACTTAAATCAGAGATGGAGTCGTTAAGAATAGAACTATGGATTTTATTGATAGATAAGAAAATGAACTTGAAAACTAAAATTCTGGAGAATTCTTAACTTATAGAACTTAAAGATTAGTATTGTATCTTAATAAAACGGAATAACGACCATGTTAATAATGTTATTTTCTACATCAGAATGTCTTCTTTATCCGTGTTCGATGTTATGCAAATTGTATTTCTTTCTTTGTACCGAGGAGCGGCGCAGACGCAAATTTGTTAGGGTTTTAAAGCTCGCGTTTAGAGCTTTGAGGTTGCTGTGAATTACTGGAGTTTCAACTAAGCAGAGGTTCTTCTGAGTTTGCTTGTTAAGCAGCTACCGAAGTCGGAGTTTGCAGTGTGGTCTTCTCCGTTCCTCAACCAACTTAATGTTTGAAAGCCAATAATGAAGTTTCGGTCAACATTATGACTCTGAGGTTTCTTGGGTTCTATACTGAAGTAATATCAAGTCAATTTACAGTCCACTATTTTTAAACAACGGAACGTACAGTCCGCAAGATAACAATTTTTTAAACGCTTTATCAATTACCAAGGGCAGAAATCCTCTATCCACGGCAACTGGTTTCAAATAATTGAGTTCATCAGAAAGTAAAAATTTGTGACTTTACAGTATATGTTGTGAGTGGCTTTGAGATATATCGGCCAAACTAAAAGAGCTTTAAAATTTCGAAGGACGGAACATGAACCGTATGTACAAAAAAGAGGAACAAACAATTCTTCGATAGATAATCATAGTGACACTTGAATCACAAGTTTGATTTAGGGTCTTCGAAAGTTATCCATAAAGAATTTTGTGTTTCGAACAAATTTCCTTGAAGCATTTTGCATTCACAAAAATTTTACTTAATGACATTTATTCCAATCCTAAGCTTTCTAAATACAGATATCTTAAATTTGTTTTGTTTCAATACTAAATCTCTAGAGACATGGCGTTGCGCTCACGTTCCACCCTTTGTATTTTGTATAAATGCTGTCGTGACTACTCCTTCTTAGGATTTTTTATTTATTTATTTTTTTTTTGGTTTGTTTTTGGCGAAACGGGATCTGTACCTGTTCGCCTTCGAAATGATAGAATTTCAGTTAAAATCTACGCCAAAATATAAGGTTAATGTTTTGCCTAATTTTAAGTTTTTGTTCGGCGTGTCTTCACTATTGATTCTTCCATTTAGTTCTTCTGCATTAGAAAATTTCTCATTCGTAAAATCAACTAAATTAGTTAAAAGGAATTTGCATCTCTTATGCATGTGGTTTAAAAAACATTATTAAAACTTTTCTCAATAGAATAGCTAAACGTATTTCTAACGCCGTGTAATACTCTGCGATACAAATGTTTGACATCATATTATTGCTTGAATAAAAATAAAAATTTCATCATAATGAAGTAAGATCCTAAGATTATGGTCATCTGTATATTTTTTTCATTAAATTTTCATCCAAAACTTAAAATAAACTTTCATTAATATTTTCATATATTTCAATTTCCATTTAGTTACTTTAATTTTAAAATTCATTCCATAAGAAAGAATTTTTGAATTAAAGTGATTTTTTACTTGATTTAAGAATAAAGAGTTGGTTCTAAGCATGCGTCGATATGTACTGGAAAGAAAGGGAGGTATTTATTATGATTTTCCCTGGTATCACCATTTTTGTTTTGCAGAGAAATAGCAGCTTTAACATTTCTGCTTAGTTTACGTAGCATACACAAGCAGATATGCCAGACTGGAAAATATTCGGTTTCAGTATTTTAGTTTACATGTCAAAGATATGCATGAATAGGTATTTTTCTTTGAGGAATAACGGAAACTTAACATGCACCTTTCCCGTCACATCGATACCTATGCCAGGTATTAAACTAGAAACTGTTTGTGAAACATATTTTTAAATTGCAAAACGAATTTATCGAGTTTTCGTTTAAACTCAGCATGTTGTTCAGCATATTATTTTTTTTTATTCTTATGATTTTCCATAAGCTTCGTATTCCTGTTGGGCATTATAGCGAAATACGTCGGATTGGTTTGCAGCACTCAAGAGTATATTTTCTCTTTCCATCACTATTTCCAGTGGAATTTTACAGGATAGAAAATTAAGTTGGTGTACTTTAAATTTCCCAAAAGGAAAGTTTCTGAAAAGATCCATATATTTCTACTTCACGGGAACTTGATCAATGTAGTCAAAAAAAAAGAGGGACATGACATCATACAGCACGAAAGAGACAGTTTGAAATAACAGTTAAATTCCTGAAAATAAGAACGCAGTTTCTTATTCCTTAGTGTGAAATATCTCTGTTTACTCAGTAAATAAATTCTAGACGTTGCTTAATCTGAGAAAAAAAAAAAAAAAGCATTCTTTCACTGAGACATGCTTTAAATACTGCTTTGTTTTCTGACGTATAGGAATGACTTTAGTGTGAAGTTGAAAGAAATGTTTTTGTGTATTTATCGATTTGGAAGTTTAAAACTGAAATAATATTTAACCTTGGGTTGTTTGTTAAAAGGGTGTTTTCAAGAGAAAATCTGTCAAAGATTTCTTTGAAATGAGTAACATTTATGTGAAGAAAAACCAAATATATTTAGCTATTTAATTTGAAGAATAAAGAAAATAATAGGCCGTTCAAATGTATCATAATTCAGGCAGTAAAGCAGTAAAGTTTGTGGGAATGCATGCAGTCGAAGAAAGAAACAATTGTTGTGCTTATGATAATAAGTTTTTTTTCTCAAACATCTATCGAAAGTTTGGGTTTTGATTAAGAATATGACATATTTTCATCCATATCCATGTTTTAATTTTCCTGTTGTTCTTATTTCCCCACACAAATAAAAAGTGTTTCAGTTTCCTCATACAGTTCTCTGTTTATCTCACAGAAGTAAATCCTAAACTGCTTGTTTTTAATCATATAAATTTGTTTTGCGTTTTATATATATGTAAAATATAAAAAATACGATGGCTTTGCTCTACGCACACAGGCTACGTTTAGTTAACTTTCCGCCATTTCAGGATCTCTCCCCTAGACCAGCACTTTCGAGAACATTCTGGCATGCTATATAATCGCTACTATAAATGTAGAGTTCGCGCCATTTTTCTTCAGACTGCTTTCTCTTTTTGCTGCTATAAGACCTTTGCTACCGCTCTTCCCATCTGTCGCCCTTTTTTTGAATAGTATGACGCAGTAAATTTAAAGTTAATCCAATTTAGTTTAATTACTATCGAATATGTAATCTTGGAGAATCTAAGAGAAAAATGATCTGATATTTCAACTGAATAATGATGTGGAATCAAAACATCTAACTTCTTCTCTGTCGTTATTGGATGCCAAGCTTCATCATTCCTGTGCGTGATTGGAACAATATGACATATGTATATATATATGCATAATAGTGTTTTACATAATTTTCACCTTACATATACATATTGAAAAATTTCGAAATAAAATATTTTTAAGAACCTTTTTTCTTAACTACACATAAAGCAGTTTAAAGAAATACTTCTCGCATTTTGAAAATTATTTTGGCATCTTGCATACATTTCGATAAGCAAAATGACTCACATAAATATACTTTTACATCGTACAGTTTCTTATTTAAAGCAAAGTAATGAATATTTATAAAGTTATCTTACTGCCACTCTTTAAGCCTCAACAATGTTTTGCCTAGTGAAGAAACTTTATTCTTATGAGCTCAAGTTGTACCATCGAAGAAAGAAATGTGATTGTTTTCTAGTGCACGTACGTATTGAAAATCATGATAAATGTTAAGATATTTTTTCTAGGAAGCTGAATATACGCATGATCATTCAAATGTTCTTTTGTGTTAGTCATGTTTCCCTATTCTCATTTTATCGCAAATGTTAATTTTTTTAATGAAACAAAGGTATTACAATACTTGCTGCATTTCCAGTTCATGCTGTATTAGAAAACATTCTCATTACATGTATGTATACGTATTCGTGTGAATATTTAATTTAATTTCATTATCAGTTAAACTATATAAGCATATGGTTAAGGAAAATGTATGATGCAAAACTTGATATTTTAAAATTAACACTTTCATTATCATGTAAGAGAAGACTTGCAGGTGGCAGACTGGGTTTACTTCTACGACGTAATTAATTCTGTATTGATCTGCTTATTTAAATAACCGAGTACGAGTGTTGCCGTAGTAAACGCATGCAATGGCGTGCAGGAAGGGAATAGATAATACACTTAGCATATTAAAATGGGTCATTTATTTCTTCCAAAGTAGTTATCAGATCATTCATTTCTGAAAACCTGAACTAAATGTTTAGAATGGAAAATCCTTTTTTTTTATTCACCTGAGAAATGTTGTAAGTGGAATGCTCAAATTCTTATTCGGTGATTCGTGTAAGACTAATGGAAAATAACATATCGCACATGAGAGTTTTGAATGAATGCACAAAAAAGGTATTGTTAGTATTGTTTATCTAGTCCGAGTTATCCCGTATTAGCCACAAGGGACAAGGATGTTATCTGCCAACTTCGAGTATACTCACGTGAATTTAGTTATTAGTAAAAGTAATCTGTTATATGTATATTTAAGTGTTAAAACTACAGGAAATAATTTAAAAGCACAGAAATGCAGATAGTACCTTGGAGCGTGTGAACGGATTTACTTAACTAGCTTTGGCAGCGAAACGTGTTAAAGACTAAATCAGCATGCCTAATATGAAGAATAGAAGTAGGGGAGCTGTCTTAGAGCCTGAGATGCTTGCGCCGCATGCTTATAAATTTAAAATTTTCGAAAGCAATTAATTTTTAAATAAATTGCATAGTGAAATCTTTATTAAATATTTGGAACACAGAGCTTTACGATGAATTGTGGATTTTATTTAGAATTATAAATTTAAAACAAAGTGATTTGCTCGCTGTGATGTCTATGCATAAGAGATTGTGCATTAGGATAAGCAAACCGCCTATCTTAATGCACAGTCTATCACAATAAAGACTGAAATAATTGAGCATTTTGATCACTGAATGAATACTTCAATCGGGATATGATCCGAAATGAGCCCGTCCATAGTATTTGTTGTCGTAAGGGATGCTAGAATTAGTACTAAGTCGAGAATGTCAAGTTAACATTCTAGGTGAAATGGTCTTTATTTGGACATTTTATACAACTGAATTAATGAAATCCTGAAATTTCATTCGCATACAACTAAACCGAAACTGAATATTCAGATGCTTCAGGTACCAAGACTCTCCAAGAAGAAGGAGGAATAAACTTTAGCAGAGAAAACTATGCTTTGTGAATTGAAGAATTAAAATTAAAGGATGTGTGCAACTAAACAGTCATCACTGATATGAAATGAAAATATAAATTGAAGCGATTAAAACTTATCATTAAGTGCACATCAAAGACACTAGAAAAACACATTAAAAAGTATCTGGTTAAAATGTAAAGAAAACGCGACAAAACCAAAATAAGCAGATTTCTTTGATAGAATGTATGTGCGAAAATGGCAATCCTCGGTGGTGACAAGGTTCTTGATCGGTAAATAAAAGCGTTCTGCTGGCTTAAATCGCAATACCCGTGCGGATTTCTAGCATAGTGTACATAAATGTGCGATTCGCCGACATGCATTTTATTTATGAGGCTGCGAACGAAAATGCAACTACTTCTGATAGAAGATAGCTGGGAATAATTCTCTGCATTTTATTCGAGCAACTGCTTCGTTTTAGCCCATGGAAGGAATACAATTCTGCAAGATCCGAGTTCTTGCAGCGCTACAAACTTCTAAACTCTCACGGGAAATGATAATTTATGCCATCAGAGAATATTACGGACTGTTTAACAACACCTGTTCTTCCTCAACGCGACATTTTCACACACATATTCCATAATAATATCTGGTTATTTCAGTCTCTTTTACCTGCCTTTAAATTATTAGCAGATGCCCTGTATAGTTTATTGATGCTGTTTGCCATGTGTTCCAGTCTACCGCATTGGTAATATTTATGAATATTTGTTGTATTATGGTAAATATTAAATGATACTTATGTTATGTGCATTGGTTTCAGAATTATTTTTCCCATAGATGTAAAAAATATCAGATAAATTGTGGAAATAATTTAAAAGGGACTTCTCCTGTACACTTTATGCTCAGTAAAATTAAATAGGAAAGGAAATAACATTTTTTTTTCAATTTTTTTTTTTATAAAATAAAACTGTTAAAATGTTATAAAAGAAACTGGGAAAAGATTTTCCCATTATCATTGTATTATTGAAAAAATATAAGAAAATAAATATACTTTTTTTAAATAGTTCCTTTTTTTAAAAGTAACACATATTATATAAATAAATAGAAACAAACTTTCACTACTATCTTATCCCTCATCGATGGAACTCAAGAAAGGAAATGTTGATATGCCTTAATACCGAAATTCTGAAGGTGAAATTTTGCAGTTACGGGTTTTTGGAAAAGGTAAATCTAACCTTTCCATTATGTTATAAGCTTCAATTCTCTGTTTTTTAACATCAAGCAGGCACTTAAAGGCAGCATAAAAAGTCTCCTTTTATTAAGCACAATCTCTTAAAAGGATAAGCTGTTTCTTACGTCTCTATTGGAACTATCTTCTTCTCCCTTTAAATTCTAACTGACAAGTTAGGGAAAGGAAAAGTTTTCGCATGCCATAGGCATCAATCTCGATCTTTCCCCAAATAAGCTTTTTAACCTGATAAACGCCATAAGGTGCTGCATTTCTTTAAAAAATGAAATGATTTCCTCTCTGCCTACGCGTAGATATGTACTTTCAGCCATTTACGGAATGCGACCGGATATACATTCGCTTCGAAAGCTAACACTCATTTCTTGGTTGCCATGGTAACCCTGATATTCGGTGACAAGGTGGAATAGAGGAGAATTTCAGAAATGGTATGCGAAGGCGTGAATAAAGAACTAAAATATGCAGAATATATATAAGAAAAACCTGAAAGGTAAACTATTAAGTTCAAATAGAATGTGGTACATAAAATCAGTTTAAATGATAAGACTTTAATATTTCTTGCAACTATGGAGTTAGATTAAAAAATTTTAACCCGATATAGTCATTGTGTCTTATTAATAAATAAATATTTTAGATATAGATATGTTTTTTTCCTCTGATTAAAGTTTGTAGTTACATCGCCAAACAAACTACTGCTCGGTTTATTTGATTTTACCCAAATGCTTTTCATGAACATAAGTAACTGCAATATATTGTATACGTATCAAAACAAAATGAATGCTGTATTTCAAATGAGAGACAATTCTTTGGAAATATCAAAAATTTGAAAAGTGTAGTTAAGCCTAATGCATCGAGAGACGGCATATCTTAGCAATTTGAATGAAATATTAACATGCAAAATTTTAATAACGATTCATCGAATTCAAGAGACAAAATTTTACTATAATATTTCTTTGGTGAGTTAAATTCGGTCGCTGATGATTTTTATACTAAGTGTTTTATTGAAGAGATTAGAGTAATTCTAATTAAGACAATCTACAGAAAACAATATATTACCATTATTTTAATGATTTTTAATGTTACAATGTTAAAAAAATGCCGCAAAATTCGCAGCTATCCGAATTAAAAATGTTCTATAGAAACTATTCTTAAAATGGCCAAAATGTTCATGAGTCGTCAAATTTGGAACAGTTTAATAAAAGAATTAACATTCTAAAAAGCGAAAAGTTGTTTAAGAGCTCTTCATTAGAAAAAAGAAATTGAAATAAATTCGGAATGCTTATTTTTCATTTCTTGCCCAGAAACTCGAGTATCCAACATTTATATTAGAAACAGGAACAAATTATAACTCATGAATCCATTCAAGTAACACTTCAGGTAACACGGTTTGAAGAATACGATAATGCTCAACATAACATTTATTCTGAACTAAGCAATTCAGTTCTAAAGTGATCTTAAGCGGTAATCTTAAACGTCCCATTCAGAAGCACGTGCTTAAAAAGTAGTCGGACGGATGTTCCGCGGTGGGTCGGAATGCTTTCCGATGCTTTCCAAAGGTGGCAGTAGCTAGCTCAGTAGTTCCTTAATAGCTAGTTCGTTTGCCACCTTCACAACATAATGTTTTTCTCTATACCGTCTGTTTTCTCCTTACTGCACTGCTTCCAGTGCAACTACCCAGACAGATTCAATTTGAAAGAGAGGTATTTTAACTTTTGCCGAATGGCAATAGACTCGAATGAAGAGAGAAACGACGCCTTTATAGAATTTCAACAAAAATCCCATTTCGAGGCTAATTGCCCTTTTGGGCACTTTTGAATTTAGCTCTAAAATACCGGTTTAAATTCACTTTTAAGCTCAGAACGAGCTTTAAACATAAGTGTTTTATAATATGACTGTCTCAGAAAGAAGCTGCGAAGTGTGCCACAGTGAGGAGAAAAAGATTCATCACATTTTTCTTTAATAATCTTTTTCTTGTATGCAATAATTTCCTGCTTAACCAATGTTTTGATTCTCTTCATTTGCGAAAACAAAAATTTTAACTTTTGCCAAACGCAAGGCTTAACTAATCATATTACTTGGATTCCACATTATAACTCATTGCTTATCGGCATGACAATGATCGCCATCAAACAATAATATTAAGCATTTCTTAATATTACTTCAGTCTATAGCGGTTTCAGTTCATTTTAATAACGATAACTAGTAACAATTTATTAATTTTATTAACAGTCAGTTTTCATTAAATATTCTAAATTAATTACAGTTATGAATTAATACACTAATTTTTTTATTTATTAATTTTATTTACAGTAACTATTCATTTTAGTAATACCAGAATTTAGATATACAGACCTTGATTTTGTTGTATAACAATGTTACTGGTGCTAAAAGTCAATAAATGTAGTAATATACTCATCGATCAAAACTATGCTGTAACAATGAATTGTGCGATATATACTGAACAAGGAAAATTTGGGTCTATAAGTATATCTCTATATGTATATATATATATATATATATATATATATATATATATATATATCTTAAAAACAGTAACATTGCATAACGTAAAATTAGAAATAAATTATCTTGTTGGAAATACAAATTAAACCCAGTATGAGTTTAGTCCAGTGTAGACATTTAACGAAAACAAATATAGTAAGTTAAGTTAAACAATAAATATTTATTACGTAAATCTAAAACCTGGAGTTACAATGACGGAAAGCGGCAGGTCAAAAATCTAGTACAGAAGGTGATAAATTACAAAATACCTCGTTTTAACATAGCTTGGATTATGGGTCCACAAAACTCCGAAAATACAAATAGAGCATATAATTGCTATTAGATATCAGTGCTCCCATTAAAATGTTGTAGATAAAAGTTTAGGTATTGCAGTCTACAACGGGAACACAATAATACCAATAATTTTCTCACATAATCTTTATCGTCAATATAAAATATTAACCCGGCTGTCACCGGTAAAAATTAAGAACACCATTTATTCAACGTAAACTTATGTCAATTAGCATAATTAAATACTTTGGATGTTCATCAGCTAGCAGTTACAGAGATCTCAGTAAAAATATATTATTTTCAAAATTACCGGGCGTCTAAATGGTTTGAGGTATAAAGGCAGTGACAATTCATAAAGGGGGAAAAGCAGGCACAGTAACACATTTACATACAGAAGAATCAGGTTAGATAATGGTGTGGAATATTTAAATAAAACACATTGACTTTTGACCAAGGAAAATCATCTTGAAAGGGAAGGAACGCTGTTTACAAGATAAGCTGAATATTTGAGAAAGAATTCTTCGAACTCTAAACAATATACACAAAGTGCCGAATAGTATAGTTACACAGTTGCTCAGTAAAGGTATTCAATTCTATTAATTACATCACATCAGTCGAATGTGATGTAATTAATAGAATTACTTACATGACATCAGTCGAAATCGAACTACATGAGTCAGAAAATACGGATTCATAACTTCGGGTAAAAATTAAACAAAAAGTAATAAGCAAAATTAAATAGGTTTACACTCCAAACTAATGTAACAATCAGGAAAACTTTAAAATTTAAAAGTTAAGTAATCGTAAGGGTCAAACCAAGACAACCGCAAACAAAACACCATAATAAAAATGATTAATTAAGTTAATTAAGTTTTTAAAATTACGCTAAAAGAAATCAATTAAAACAAATTCTTAAATAACTGAACAGTTAATAAAATTAATATTAATCAAGATTAAATTACTGATAATCAAAATTAGGAAACAGCATAACATAACAATTTATGTTGAAAATTATTGCATATATTTTAGAAAATAAATATGATGAATGTTTTTCTTTTTACTCCAAAATTCTTCGCAAAGAGTCATATTTAAAGAGCCTTTTGACCTAAGTAATTTTGTAAGGATCTTAAGTTTTGCTAACGTTTATTTTATTTTAAATCTTTACTATCACTTCTTATTTTCTACTTCCGGCCAGAATTAAAAGCTTTAACTTATTTATGCAAAATTTGTCTGGCGAACGCCAAGTACTTAAGTTGTGGCTTTTTGCCAAGCGAGAGAGAGGAAGGAGTTAGTCGAAGCAGGCCGCTTGCCTTAGAAGTTTTCCTCGGTTGCTGGTTGCCTTCCAGGCCAGAGGTTTAATCCTCTTCATAATTTTAAACGTATTGTAGTGTTAACGGGTTCTCTGTGCTACATACGGCTTCCTGTTAATATACGGCCAAACTTCCACGTTTATTATTCCAAAGTTAAGTTAGAGTTTAGTTAAATATTTTTTATATTCTTACGTTCAGACCACAAGTAGTTGGTCTCTGTATTCCGAAGTACGGAAATTATTGTAAAGAGTGAAAAATAAAGGGTTTCGTATTCCCTTCCTGTGTATCTTGTCTACTTCCCACATTTATTGAACATAGTACATAGCTTTAGTAAGCTCCCTGTTCCGAGTCAGGTTCCTCAATGTTCCCCAAGCAAGTAAGGAGAAACACAGAACCTGATAGTGGCGCCCAACGAAAAAGAATAACCATGGCCGAGTTTCAAGAAGAACCCGTGCTGCCTGCAGAAGCGGCCCAGAATCCAAAAATGCCAGCTGCCGCCCTGGAAGGATTTGGTTACATCGTCCAGACCATGCGCGCTTCGATGAAACCAGAAGCAACATTTAATGGAAACTCACCGGTAACCAGTTTTTTGGAAAAATTGGAGGACCACTTCATGATGTATCCCGTGTACAAGTTCCAAAATGTCACCTTAGCTACCAGCGCTGTGAGGGGCCAAGCGCTTAACTGGTTCAAATGTATAGGCAGAAGCCTCTTGGGTCAAGCAGGAAGTCCCACCTGTACTTACGAAAATTTCAAGACTGCCCTAGTAAAAGCCTTCCCTGTCGTAAGGGATCGTGCGAAATTAGAAACGGAACTTTTCAGCATATATCAGCAAAGAATCGAAAATCTCTCAAGCTTTATTTTAAGAAAAATTCACGTCTTCAAACTCTTGTATGGAAACCATCCGGATTCTGAGATAATTCAAGTGATTTTGCCGAGGTTACTTCCCCAAGTACAAGACTTTATTGAATTAAGGAATCCGACTATACTGAAAAATTATTTGAGCTAGCAATCCAGCTTAAAAGTAGAAGAACGGCGGACATTGAAAGAAGACGGCAATATCAACAACGAAACCAATTTGGTGCGCCAAGACCACAGCAAAGTCAAGCACACGGCTACGGAAGCAAAGCGAATCAGTGGGCAAGGAAACCTGAGCATCCAAAAACAGCCGGCGAACGTCGACAGTTCAATAGCAATCCAGGAAAAAAGTCTGAAGTGGAAAAAGAAGGAAAACATGGAAAGAAAAAAGGATTTAAACTAAAACGGATTTCTGCTGACGGGAGGGTGCGGAAATACGAAGGCCAAGAAAACCCCTCTTCCTTCAAGTTAAATACAGTAATGGTGAAAAATTTGACTATTCCGAAGATTAAAGTGTTGGTGAATAACATCCCAGCCACCGCACTCCTGGATACAGGCGCGCAGTGTTCCTATGTGGCAGAAGATTTTTTTAGGAAGTATTTTCGTAAATATCGCATATATAATTCGGATAATACGACAGTGTTAGCTGCGCAAGGAGAAAGATGTAAGTGCATAGGTAAATTACCGCTATACGTCCGTATTAAGGACGAACAAGTAAAGGTTATGTTTTTTATAGTAAAGAATCTGCAAGCACATATTATCTTAGGAATTGATTTTCTTTCAGAGGCACAAGCAACGCTAAATTTTAATGAAGCGTCCCTTAAGCTGACGATGAAACCACTTCGAGAAGAAAAAGCGGAGCCGCCGATGTTAAACCTTGACCACCTGCCTAATGAAGAGCAACAAAGAATCCGACAAGTGGTAAGTGAATTTGCTTCGTTATTTAGTGATATTCCAGGATTTACTCAAGTTACTAACCATAGTATTGACACCGGAGATTCAATGCCAGTTCGCCACAAAGCATACCGGTATGATAAGAATAAAGAAAAAATTATAGAATGGCACATCAGCGATATGCTACGTAAAAAGATCATAACGCCCATTTCAAGTAGTTATGCTAGCCCGGTGGTTTTATGTAAGAAAAATAATGACTATCCATTAACACATCCAAAAAGGTGGCGTTTCGCGATCGACTATCGTAAATTAAACTCCATAACTAAATATCCGGTATATCCGTTACCTATTATTGAAGAAATTCTAAGGAACATAACGTCTACCAAATACATGACGACTTTTGACTTAACGACTGGTTATTTTCAAATAGGGGTTAGACCGGAGGACGTGCCCAAGGCTGCTTTTATAACCAAGTCTGGCACTTACGCATTTCTGCGTATGCCGTTTGGCCTTTCAGGGGCACAGGCAACATTTCAGCGATGTATGGACATTGTGTTAAGGCCTGTTCTTGGAAAGTCCACATTTATCTATTTAGACGATATCATTATTACTAGTGATAATCTCGACCAACATGTACAGGATTTAAGACAGGTGTTTTCTTTATTTAATGAGGCCGGTCTAAAAGTTAATGTCGAATAGTGCAAATTTGCAGGCCCTGAATTAAAATATTTAGTTTACAAAATATCTCAGAAAGGAATCGAGACAGACGAATCAAAAATAATCGCTGTGCAAAAGTACCCGCCGCCAAACACGGCGAAGAAGCTCTCTTCTTTTCTAGGACTTTGTTCATATTATAGGTCCTTTATAAAACATTTTGCAGCTATTGCTGAACCATTGTTAAAATTAAAAAGGAAAAAGGCAAGTTTCTCGTGGACGGCCGAAGCCATTAGTGCTTTAGAAAAATTAAAACAAGCATTAACGTAAGCCCCTGTGTTGAAATTTCCTGAAAAGGATGAGAATTTAGAAATTTCAGCGGAGGCTTCGGATTATGTGGTAGGAGCGGTACTTTTGCAAAATTAGCAGCCCGTGGCATTTTTTAGTCGAACTTTAAATCAAATACAAAGAAATTATTCCGCGACTGAGAGAGAGGCACTTGCAGTTCTGTTAGCAGAGCAAAAGTTCCGAGTCTATTTTGGAAAGGCGCCAATAACAGTGTATTCTCATCATGCGGCGGTAACTAGATTGTACTCAGGGAAAAACTTATCCCCAAGGTTAATAAGATGGGCACTCAAGCTACAAGAATATAATCTGGTAATCAAGCATACTCCCGGAAAGGAAAATATCGTAGCAGATACCCTATCCAGAATTAAAATAGATGAAAAGATTAAAGGTAAATAGATTAAAGGTAACACTGTAAAGGTGGCAATGCTCACAGCATGTACAATAAATTCCCGAGAAACTGTAATAACCGAACTGGGTAAGGATCCTGAGTTTGGAAGCATTTATGAGTATTTAAAGGATCCTGAAAATTTTAGCCACCAAGATATTGTGGCGATAAGAAATAGGGCGGCCCATTACGAACTAATAGATGGTCTATTATTCTATACAAAAACTACGAATTCCAACAGCGAATTTCGACCTGTTATCCCAGCTAGTCTTAGATTAAATATCCTGCAGGAGCTCCATGACAGCCCTTTAGCTTCTCATGCTGGTATTCGAAAAACTATCCAACGCGTACGCGAGGCAGTCTATTTTCCTGAACTGCAAAAGTTAACAAGGGCGTACGTCCAGTCCTGCCCAACATGTCAAGCAGTTCATTATATTAATTTCCGCCCGGCCGGGTTTCTAAATAGTATTAAATCCGAATTTCCAAATGAAATAATTGGCATCGATTTATTGGGCCCTTTCCCAAAAAGTCAGTTAAATAAAAGTCGCTATCTCCTTGTTATGGTTGATCATTTTAGTAAGTGGACCGAAATTGTTCCCTTAAAACGAGCCTCCGCGAAATTGGTTACCGATTCTATTTTAAATAAATATATTTTAAAATACGGGGCGCCCCTAAAAGTTATATCCGATAATGGTCCTCAATTTGTAAGTAATATATTTGAAGACATGTGCCAAAAACTGGGCATACGTCATTTAAAAATGGTCCCGTATCGACCGCAATCAAATATAGCGGAACGGGTCAATAGAAATATAGTGAAAATTATCCGTAGTTATGTTAAAAATTTTCATAAAAGCTGGGATAACTATGTCAATGAATTTGCTTTCGCCCTTAGGACCGCAAAATATGATACAACGGGCAAAACTCCTGCTGAGTTATTTTTAGGCAGAAAGATTATAACGCCGTTAGATAAATTATTTTATGTGCAACAAAGAGTCCCAGAATTTAAAATGGGTGATATAGAAAAATTAATTAAAGAAGCAAAAAAGAATACTGAAGTAGCACAGAGAAAATAAAAACTTTATTATGATTTGAAACGACGGGGAGTAACTTATAAAGTAGGAGATGAAGTATTAAAAATTAAGCATTCACTTTCTTCAGCACCAGAAGATAAAACCGCCAAATTTTTTCCACGATTTGAAGGACCATATGTCATAGAAAAAAATAATTCAGGCTGTAGTGATGTTAAAAGCCAGGAATGGTGAAACATGCTTCGCAAACATCGACCAGATGAAACCTTACTATGACCGTAATAAAATGCAAATATTTAAAGATCTTTTGCAGGATCCGGCACGGCAGGCACAAACTCCAGAGGTGGAACAACGACAAGCACAAGGACAAGCCATTAGGAGGCAGGAGCAATTGAAAAGAAAGTTTCCCCGTTGGAAAATTGAAGGTAACAAGAAAAAGAAGCCGTTCCACCGACCACAAAAGAGAGCGCACGACCACCCCCAGAATGAAGAAGGGAGAAGTACGACGAATGCAAAGAGAGCCAGGAGAAATAACGGCAACTATAACCCGGCTCCCAAACGGAAGATCTACACATCGGACAGGAGTCTACGCAGCAAATGTCGACGAATTGCGGAAGGAAAACCAGCTGCGGAGGCAAAGAAACAAAGAAAATTTGAACAGCCAGAAACGAGGTCCAAGCAGGAACGAGAAAGAAGTGTCCCGGTTCCGCCAAGACCAGCTGCCATCAAACGGCCAGGACCACGGGCAGAGGCGAAAAAGAAGGTATTCAAGGGTGACCGAACTGGAGGGAAAAGAAAGCTTCTAGAGGAAGGACCTGAAGGGCGAGCCCGCACAAGAAGGAGGATAAATCAAACTAGAATCTGCGCTACCTTCCAGGACTGGGCTGAGAAAAGAATGTCCGAATATCACAAAGATAAGTAAAATTTTATGTTACTTTGCAAACTTAAGTTAATCTTTCATTCTTACTGCAAGTGGCAGATTTCAAGAAGTTTTTCCTCATGTGAGGTCTACCTTTATCGCCAAAAAGGCGAGAAATGAGTTGTTACCTATTTTGGTATTATGTTTTTCAATTACTCGCGAGTAAAACTAAAGTTGATGTATAATAGGAATGTGTAAATACTCGAATATTGTAAAAGTTATTGTATAAATTTTATTTAAAACATTCTGGCAAGAAAGAAGTTTTAGTCTGAAAGACTTTTGAAAGGTAGTATTTCAATGCAGAAGAATTGGCACTTGCTTGGAAAAGAATAGAAGTTAACAATGTACTACTAATGCATGTTTTAAAATGCGTAAAATTAACGGCATTTTAATATGTTCTTATATACAATGTGAACTGTTATTTTAAATGTTAAGAAATACTGTGATATGGTAAAAGTGAAGGTAATGCAAAAAAATTTTAAACTTATTCGTGTGACTGTAAAAAGTAAAAAGACTAAATTATGGTGAATATGTGTTAAAGGTTGAATAAATGTAGTTAGGCTCTCTGACGCTACACTTCAGAGTTAGCCACTTTCAGAATAGTACCTCAGGGTTTAGAGTTGAAGATAGGGTGTGTTACGAGGTCTTGTTATGTTGAATTTTAACACGTTAGTGTTTTGATTGTAGGCGGCAGTGTTGAACACGTATACATAAACACATTCGTGTTTGGTGTTTTCTTTTACAACACATGTCAGAGAGCACGGGGAGAGATAATTAAAATAAAGTCATGAATGAAATAAGAATGTTAAGAGAAATATAATTATTCATGTTACTTGCCATTTCATTGTGTAGCATTTCATTAAACTAGTTTTCCTTCCAGATCTCTGGAAGGCACCAGATTTGAATAAAAGCTCCTGTTTAGATGCAGTACAGATGAAAAATTGGTTGTCCATGGAGCTGATATTGTAAAAACAAATTTTTTTTTAAATTTCTAGTTTCTAGTGAGAAATGTTTGTAAAAGATTGGCCTCGCGTTAGATTCTAGAGCTAAACGTTTTCAACAAGGTCGTTTTAGACCTCAGTTTCAAAATAATTAACTCTAGTATGTAAGGCGGGAAGTATGTAAGGATCTTAAGTTTTACTAACGTTTATTTTATTTTAAATCTTTACTATCACTTCTTATTTTCTACTTCCGGCCAGAATTAAAAGCTTTAACTTATTTATGCAAAATTTGTCTGGCGAACGCCAAGTACTTAAGTTGTGGCTTTTTGCCAAGCGAGAGAGAGGAAGGAGTTAGTCGAAGCAGGCCGCTTGCCTTAGAAGTTTTGCTCGGTTCCTGGTTGCCTTCCAGGCCAGAGGTTTAATCCTCTTGATAATTTTAAACGTATTTTAGTCTTAACAGTTTTCTGTACTACATACGGCTTCCTGTTAATATACGGCCAATCTTCCACGTTTATTATTCCAAAGTTAAGTTAGAGTTTAGTTAAATATTTTTTATATTCTTACGTTCAGACCACAAGTAGTTGGTCTCTGTATTCCTAAGTACGGAAATTATTGTAAAGAGTGAAAAATAAAGGGTTTCGTATACCCTTCCTGTGTATCTTGTCTACTTCCCACATTTATTGAACATAGCTTTAGTAAGCTCCCTGTTCCGAGTCAGGTTCCTCAATGTTCCCCAAGCAAGTAAGGAGAAACACAGAACCTGATAATTTAAACTAGGATTTTGCAGCTAAATGCAAAAAATGATCATTTGCATCAATTCCCTTTTGCCAAGTTTTGGTATAATCATATTTTTTAAACGAAATGAGGCATATTCATTTTATTAATACTAAAATTGTCTATTAAATGGAAAAGTTATATTCGTTTTATGAACAATAACTAGTTTTAGTAACACAGATTGTTGACAAATTAAAGCAATGTATTAAATGCTTCAGCTACAGAAGTTTTCAGTGATTCATCTAAATACATGGAATAAGTCACTTTTACTATTTAAACATCTCTTAGAAACTATAAATTACAAATATCTGCGTTGCTTATTTTTATAAGTGTATGAAGTTGGTAAATATTTAGTTTATTTTAAATGACTATCAAGAATATAATTTTTATTAATAAGTCAATGCAAGACATCCATACAGTTTCCTCGTGGCTCCTTATCTCAAACAGATTGATTCAGCAATATGAAACATTTATAATTCTTAATCTGTTTGAAAATCTGCGTATCTATGAGTAAATATATTTAAGACAGAGAAATTCAGCTCTGTCTTTCTCATCTGCATATTGTATTGAAGACCTTGTATTGTTTACAATGCGGAAATATGGCTTTATGACTCTTTTAAAATGTTAAGTCAATTAAATAACTTTTTTTTTCTCACTTCATATTTTAATGAATTTATATTTAACTGACATGCACGCACTTGCATTTAACTGACTATCTTTGCATTTAATCAACATGAAAACTTAGGACTCTACTATATTGATGCGTGGAAAGAGTTTATATAAATTTATTTAAATAACTATGCCGGGTGTAAAGGAAGAACGTAATCTGTATCGCAGGTTATCTATATCGTCCGCAGAGCCTGAATCATTAATCACAGAGAGAAAACTCAATCATACAACCTCCAAGTTTAGGGCTATTCCAATGGGAAATAAGTTTTATTCTCAAACTCCCTCCTAGACCTTCGAACTATATATTCCAAAGAACTTTCAGAATATAGCCAAGCTGGAGACAAATTACCAAATGAAGACAATTTGGGGACAAAATATTGTCGTCAGAATTCAGTGGAAAGCCTACTCCCACAACTTTAAGTTCTATTTGAGGTACTTGTACATTTCCAATCTTAAACAGAATTATAAGACCGCCACAAAAATGCATGAAAAAAGCATACACAAGCACCAGAAATTGTAGCATTTCAAAACTGGATAAGAATGCACAGTAAATAACGATAAAATTACCATCAAATCTTTACTAAAAATATAAAAAATCAAATAAAACAATGCATAAAATCTAAATCCTTAAAGATAAACCAAATACTTATAATAATTTTCAATTTTAAATGAAAATGATATTTACAATGATTGATAAAGACTCATATTTCAGAATTTATGGAAAATTACTTCTTTACTACTAAACACAAATGATCCTAAATGAATTCTTTATTTCACTCAAAGATATTTCTCAATTTTACTTTCCTTATCCTTACTTCTAAATTAACTTGTACAAGATAATTTTAAATGCATGATGCACATCGAAAGGCTTCATATCACAAAATGGAAGATGTTTAAGCTCCGTATGCATTAAAATAATTCATTTTGATGAATTACCATTAGTTCTTCTCAAAAGATCAATTATTGCTTAAAGATCTAAAATAAAATAATTGGTATTTATTTAGATTAATCTTGTGCTGTCAAGATACATTAAGAATAATAAAAAAAATAATTTAGACACAAATCAAGTTAAGTACCAAATTTCCATCTATTGTTCTTTCAAAATCTTAATGAAAGATAATATCTTCTTTAATTTTGCGGAAGATCGTAAAGAAGAAAGAGCAAATAGGTAATTTATTGGAAGAAAAAGTGGTATATTTTTAATTTAAATTGCATTCACAAATAAAATATTACAGACATTTAAATTTTTTCTGCTATTATACAAGTAATATTATATTTAATCATTAATGAGTTAGTTTTATTCATAATAAAAGAATAAATGTATTAATATATTCTTCGGATACAAAATATTATTAACTTTTACTATCTTTAAATTCATTAATAAATCTCTTTATTTAAAGTAGAAAATATCTCCTAATTCATGCGTACGCGTTTGATTTAAATAAACCATTGCGAAATTTAAAAAAATCAATTAAATATCATTTAAAAAAAATGTAGACACTGTATAATCCTAAATTGTACTAAAAAAAGAAAATGATACAATCGATCTACGTTTATACAGTAATAGTAGAAGCATCTGAAGTTATGGCAGTAATTTTATACAGGAAAGATACGAAAAAACTCGCGAAAAATCTTGGAACAAATAATGAAAATTCTTGAAGTTTCGCGGCCTCTGATTTACACAAGAACAATTTCGCGATCAAAGACTGACGCTACATTTCGGAGAAAGGATGTATACCAGACATCACAAAATATTACAAAAAAATAGAATGGAATTAGACTTTTATAGTTTGATTACAGCCAACTTTCGCGGTCGACGGGATAAAACGTAAGTGCCGTAATAACTCCATCTCATTTTAATACAGATGATACTTTGACTACGATCCAGACATATATCTAGCTACTCGCACAAAGAATTCTAGATGGGAACCTTTGACGTGGAATCTGGAATCGCTGTTAGAATGAATATCTTATTTCTTTTCAGTCATCCAAGTAACAACACATCAAATCCGAGCTGAAGATAGACACTGTTGTTTTCATCATTGAAGATGGTTATAAAACTGTAACCTGGTCTGTTAAGGAGTGTCATCGATGTCCATACAAGTAAAGACGGATTACCTCGCGTCTAAAAGTCTACGACCAAACTTTCACCTCTGTCTTTGTATCTTGACTGAACCTAATAGGGTGGGAGTACGTTTACTTTTATGTCTGTCGTAAATAATTTACATTTATTTGTAGCCCTGCGTTAATAACATGATTTAGCGTTGTCGTCGCCATATAACTAATTCGGTTGTTGGAACGAGGCAGGCGTACAACGTTTTATTTATTTTTAACTGAATTTTGCTACTGCATTATATTATTAGATGCTTTTACATGGATATTTTAACTGGTGCATGTTTATTATTTGTATAAAGCAAAAGTAGATAAATTCATTAAATTATACAAAAACGAAACTTCGCACTTGTGTTTCGGTGGTATATGATTAGCAGGCATTAAACAAATGGAATAGTAGCAAACTCTTAGATAATTCCTTAAAATAGTGCAAGTTATTTCGCATATCCCTGTTGTAGTAGAAATTTCCCTTAAACGTAATGGAAAAGTGATGATTTTAAAAAAATCGCAGAAAACCTTTATCTAACATTATAACGAGCCATATTCTCTCAGAAAGTCCTTCACGAAGGCATCCTTCTTCTTATGCTGTTGCACTTTGTGGCTTTAGCATATTCAAATACAGGGTGTCCAATAATGTCCCTGATTTTAAAATTAAAAATCTCGGACACAGAAGTCAATAGAGGAATATAACAAGCCGTGTATTTATTTTGAAAACTGCAAGATCGTAATACAGAATTTTCCAAATACTAGGCACAAAAGCTTCCAACAAATGACTCTAATCTCAATACATAGTGCGTATAAGAAGCACTTCAAAAGACGTAAGAGAGTTCGCATCCATCCTGGCTATCCTCTTGGATTCATTGATCAAATAATCACCCTACTTCAAGCGATCGCTGAGGCAAATACATCAAGCTAGGCGGAAAACAACATGCATTTAGCATATTAATCGCAGCGACTAGCGGAACCTTTAACCTGGTAAGAGAATTCAGATCCATCATTGAAAAGGGAAAGGAAGTCAGCGTATGGAGAAAAGAGCTTGAAATCAGGTATTCCATTGAACAATATGTATTTCTGGTACTAGAATAGCAGAAGTTAGATCACAATCCTATAGCAACAAAGCGTATTTTCAGACATGATTAAATATTTCTAAAGGATATGATGTGAAAACAATTCACGAGCTTTTCCCTAAACGTCCAAAGGACAGTCAGCGTGTCCAATGATCTTCTGGTGGGGAGTTCAAGTCGTAGGCAAATGGTAATCATTCCTGAAAATATCGCAACTATTTCTGGAATTAAATCGAAATATCCAAGAAAGTCCTTTCTAATAATTGCAGCAGAGAGTGGTTTGAAGCATTCCAGAGTACAGAGAATACTGAAAAACAACCTAAGTAGAGGGAAAATGACAGTTCTGGCTCGGGATCTTAGGGATCTGGAGTTGAGGGAGCTACCGAGAAGGAAGGCTCAGCCGTGGAAGGGAGGCTTATCTGAAAATCGGGACAGGGAGCCTTATCAGGAAGTGGATGCGAGTAGAGTACTTGCTACGTCACAGAAAAAGGAAGTGTGCTTAGATTATTTTCTTTTTTAATTTGGTGATTTATGCATTGAGTAGTTATATGATAATGTGTACTTATTTATATTGAATTCTTAAAAACGTATATCAAGTAGGTGTTTTAAGTGACTGATACAGTTATTATCTTGAAACAGATATTAGCATATAATAAAATGTTTCCTTAACAGTTTTTGGAAAATATTTATTTTCTTACTTGTATTTATCCTATGACTGAATATCTGCAAAATTGCTACATGTCATCACAATTTAATCAGAGATTATATTTTACTGATTTATCGGAGGTGATTTCCCTTCGTTAATAAATTTTTAGCCTTTGTGTTTTTTCTTCGTATTCCAACTGTTTTACTACGTACATGATGATTATCTCCTAGTTACCCTGAACGAGGATTATTTTCGAATTTAATGATTGAGTGATTCTATACACTCAGAATTTTACCTTATTTCTTAAATCTTCTGTTCATAATATCACATATACTTTCCGTAATCTTCATTACATTACTCATTTTTATTCTTAAATTTATTTTACCCAGAGATTTTTCAGACTTGTTAGGCAATACTTTTAACTTATTCGTTATATTTTATGAGTGTAATTACTAAAACACGCATTTTCGTGTATTATATTATTCAATGTTAGATGTAATTTTTAACTTTTTTCGTTCTTTTCAACGTTAGCGATCTTCAACATATTCTGTACTTTAACTTATTTCATACATTTTCTAATCATATAGACGACTTGCATTTAATTTTAGATGTAACATTTCTAGCTTGTTTTGTACATTTTAGCCTTCACACTATTTAATATACTCAAATTTTTAAACAGTTTATATTTTCACACTATATACATGACTTTTACTTGATTTCCCCCGTACATTTTAACCTCCATGATTTCCAATATAGTCCTAATTTTAACATAATTCCTGCATTTTCATATCATATACCTGCCGTTTATTTAATTTTATGTGTAAATTTTAACTTATTTTCTATTTTTTAACGTTTATAGTTTCCAACATACTCTGAGTTTTAACTAATTTGCTATATTTTCACACTACGTACATGACTTTTACTTCATTTCTCTCATACATTTTAACCTTCAAAATTTCCAATATAGTCCTAATTTTAACATAATTGCTATATTTTCACATCATGTACCTGACTTTTATTAAATTTTATGTGTAAATTTTAACTTCTTTTCTATATTTTAACGTTTTTAGTTTCCAACATACTCTGAATTTTAACTAATTTGCTATATGTTTACACTATGTACATGATTTTCATTTAATTTATAGCTACTTTCATACGTTTTAAACTTCGTAATTTCAAATATACTTTACATTATAGTTTAATTCCTATATTTTCTGACCATATATATGAATTTTGTTTAATTTTAGATGTAATTTTTAACTTATTTCGTACATTTTAAACCTTCGTAATTTTTAAAGTACTCTAATTTTGAACTTGCGTATTACATTTTTCTACCATATACCTAACTTATTTAATTCTAAATGTAAATTTTAACTCCTTTTCTGTTTTTTTATTGTTTTTAGTTTCCAACATACTAAGAATTTTAACTAATTTCTTATATTTTCACATGACTTTCATACGTTTTAACACTTCTAATTTCAAACAGGCTCTTAATTTTAGCTTAATTCCTCTATTTTCTTGCCATGTATATGAGCTTTATTCAAATTTAGATATTAATTTTAACATGTTTCGTACATTTTATACCTTCGTAATTTTTAAAGTACTCTTAATTTCGAACTTGTTTATTACATTTTCCTACCATACGCATGAACTTTAGTTAATTTTAGATGTAATTTTCATACTTTTCTGGCACTGGGTTTCTTTCTAGTTTCCAACATACTCTAAAGTTTAATTCTGTTTTATAATTTTTGATTGTAATTGCGCTTGTGATTTTACTATTTCAGCTAAATTAACACGCTTAAATTTCTTAAAAATAGAGATCGATTTCAATTAAGCATTTTATTTTACAACCTTTAACTGTTATTCATATCCAATTCGTTGAATAGTCCTTACTTAGTCCATATTTTATAGTACTATTTTAATTTGCCAATTCTACAATTTATCATTCTGTAGTACTCTTACCATGACTTATCCTACTACTTACTTCATTATTAACTTCATTTGCATTTTCAAACTTTAACATTTCCTGCATATTCTGACATTTCCTTTTAACTCTTAATACCCTTTATATCTGAATATATGTTTTTAAGCTCTTCAGTGTTACCAATGTTCAGTTTTGAATCTTGATTCTCATTAAGCTACTTTGATAGATTTCGAATTTTTAGAATGAAATCGCAACTTTCATCCATAATTTTAGACCCATATTCATTCTTTCAATTACTCATACAAAATTCTTTCTTATTATTTGAACGCTCAGTACCTTTTAATTCAGTAATTTGTACTAACTGAATGCATTCTACATCACTTTAAATGTCTCGACTATGTAAATTTTCAATTTATTGCCCTCCCTACACTAAGCACGGATATTTCTGCCTTCATGAACGGCTTTCATGTGAAATGGACGAAATTTGACGTTACATGTATAAAAGAAATTTCTAAGATAAACATTTCCAGTACTGAATAAGAGATGAATGACCATCGATTTTACCCATTGGTTACAATTTCATCTCTTGAAAGTTTGTTTTATTGATATGCATTTATTTCTAACGCATAGTGTTAATACAGTTTTTTAAATTAGCCCAGTTCCAACTTAATTCACTAGACAATTTCATATATAGACTATTTTTCAATTTCTTAGACTAAAATGTTCTTCTCGCAAATGTCAGTTTGCATTAATTTATTTACCAATTTATTTTCTTATGAACGAAATCTTTTGAAGTACTTTACACAACATATATCATTACTAATATACCTATATTTACAGAAGGAACCAAAGAGTAAGAGACATTTTACCCAAATCTCCACTACAATTTCGAATATTTTAACCTTCTTCATCACAAATACAGAAATTTCTTCGTACAATACTCATCATAGCAGTTAAATATTCCTTACTAATACACATTTAATAAGGAATAACTCATTTTCAATAAAAAAATTACACCCAAAAAAGTATTACGTTTTCTTATAATTGTACATATATGTTTGCATTACAGGAACTTTCTATGCATTTTCGAGAAGTGTAATTTGCTAAATATTACCTTTTTCTGAGTGAAAAACTCCAAAGACCATCTAAATCATTCATCTTTTCCTGCAGTATTCCCACAGTACACAATAAGTATCTTAAACCTATTTTCTTAATATTAAGAACTAAATATGAAATAAACATTTTTCACTGTAGAATATTTAAGGTTTTACCCAAATCAGGATATAATCTTTACTGAATTTAAGTTATTTACCCAGAATTCCCAACAAATATTTAGAAAGTGTGCGATAGAAAGCAATATATTTACCTAAAAATGAGTCTTAATATATTTTTATTGGTTTCAGATTTACTATCAGTGGGAAAAACCTGAAGTTCACTTTATATACCCTCGTCAGTATACACAGAAAAGTCATGAACCTTTCTGTAGTACAATTAGCCCTTTACATACATTTAATATTAATCTAAATAATTTTAATTAACTTTCAAGGAGGATTTTTAAAAGAAAAGAATATTTATGCGATGCATTATTAAATTACTCCCACGCGTTGTTAAGGAAAATCCAATTAAATATTCACGTACACACTAAGAAAATTCCACTCTTTAGGAACAGTAAAACCTTACCAATACTTAAACGAAATTATAAGAAAAGCTGGATAATCTATATTACATACAGAACATAGACTACAATACTCAAGGACCTAATTAAAGAATACATTAAATTGTTAAAAAAATTAATCACATTTTATATAATTTGCACTGTGTAACTGTAGTATCATGTGAAATTTATGGATGCTGAGCTTCGAACATGGAACTTACAATAGTTTTGTGCAGTAAAAATGGTAAGTAATATGGGAATAAAATGTCAGTAATTCGTTGTAATAGTTTGCGTATGAAAAATATAAACTTCTATTTTCGGAAAAAATACGAGAAATGTATCAAATCATGTAATAAATCTGGTTGGTCTTCAAGTTCGACTGAAGTGATATAACTTCGGATATAACTTTACATAAGAATATCTAAAATTTCCAATGGGAATTCATATTTTGGAAAATAGTTTTCTATTTTTGATACAGTTTCATTGCACTAAGTCTTCTAGCTCTTATGAAATATCATTGTTATTCACAAATTTTCATGAAAGATGAAAAATATTTGATTTTTTCCTTGAAAGGTTTAGCGTCATTCAGTAAGCACCTGCAATTAAACTCGTATGGCACTCTCTAATTAATGTGAAATGACATATATTCTTTGAAAAAGATTGGGCTATGTTCTTAGAATCTACGAAATAGTGAAATGTTTGGTATGAAACGATAAAAATCTTGCATGAAGTTCGGTATATGTTCACTCTCATTATTGAAGATCTCTTCCTAAATTCTAAAATAGTGATGTTTTTACTCTTATTATTTTCAAAATTTGGTACTTCATGAATTAAATAACTGTATAGATGTACTACACTTTATCGAAAATTCAAATATTTTATTAATTGTTTGGTTTTATTTAAATGGTTTAGAAGTAAATGAGCGGTATGTTAGGTAGTTTCTTTCAGAAATATATCCGTGTTTGAAAACTCTGCAATTTTGGTTTGAAACTAAATCACTGAGTGCTACATACAGATGTGATCGCGATTTGTTCAAGGTCTTTTAGTAGAAGATATCCTGTTTTTAAGTAAAATTATTTTCCTTTTCCTATGAAAGTAAGTCTAAAGCTAAATCTTTGGAAAAAGAAGATATCTGGATTTTCATCTGTTAAGAGAAATGCGCATGCTTCATAAAAATAAAATAGGGGTATCACTGAATTTTCTTGTTACTACAAAAGGGTAGATTTAGAAAATAAAAGAGCATATCTAAAAAGTTGGTTCATTACCTTACTCTTACTTCTTAAAAGTTGATAAGTTATAAAAAAATTCTTTTTAACCGTATACTGCTTATAAGAAATGATTTGTTACTCAGGTTTTATATTAATGCATTAAACGATTTTATATTTCGTTTAAGTATTGGTAAGGTTTTACTGTTCCTAAAGAGTGGAATTTTCTTAGTGTGTACGTGAATATTTAATTGGATTTTCCTTAACAACGCGTGGGAGTAATTTAATAATGCATCGCATAAATATTCTTTTCTTTTAAAAATCCTCCTTGAAAGTTAATTAAAATTATTTAGATTAATATTAAATGTATGTAAAGGGCTAATTGTACTACAGAAAGGTTCATGACTTTTCTGTGTATACTGACGAGGGTATATAAAGTGAACTTCAGGTTTTTCCCACTGATAGTAAATCTGAAACCAATAAAAATATATTAAGACTCATTTTTAGGTAAATATATTGCTTTCTATCGCACACTTTCTAAATATTTGTTGGGAATTCTGGGTAAATAACTTAAATTCAGTAAAGATTATATCCTGATTTGGGTAAAACCTTAAATATTCTACAGTGAAAAATGTTTATTTCATATTTAGTTCTTAATATTAAGAAAATAGGTTTAAGATACTTATTGTGTACTGTGGGAATACTGCAGGAAAAGATGAATGATTTAGATGGTCTTTGGAGTTTTTCACTCAGAAAAAGGTAATATTTAGCAAATTACACTTCTCGAAAATGCATAGAAAGTTCCTGTAATGCAAACATATATGTACAATTATAAGAAAACGTAATACTTTTTTGGGTGTAATTTTTTTATTGAAAATGAGTTATTCCTTATTAAATGTGTATTAGTAAGGAATATTTAACTGCTATGATGAGTATTGTACGAAGAAATTTCTGTATTTGTGATGAAGAAGGTTAAAATATTCGAAATTGTAGTGGAGATTTGGGTAAAATGTCTCTTACTCTTTGGTTCCTTCTGTAAATATAGGTATATTAGTAATGATATATGTTGTGTAAAGTACTTCAAAAGATTTCGTTCATAAGAAAATAAATTGGTAAATAAATTAATGCAAACTGACATTTGCGAGAAGAACATTTTAGTCTAAGAAATTGAAAAATAGTCTATATATGAAATTGTCTAGTGAATTAAGTTGGAACTGGGCTAATTTAAAAAACTGTATTAACACTATGCGTTAGAAATAAATGCATATCAATAAAACAAACTTTCAAGAGATGAAATTGTAACCAATGGGTAAAATCGATGGCCATTCATCTCTTATTCAGTACTGGAAATGTTTATCTTAGAAATTTCTTTTATACATGTAACGTCAAATTTCGTCCATTTCACATGAAGGCCGTTCATGAAGGCAGAAATATCCGTGCTTAGTGTAGGGAGGGCAATAAATTGAAAATTTACATAGTCGAGACATTTAAAGTGATGTAGAATGCATTCAGTTAGTACAAATTAC
Source organism: Stegodyphus dumicola (assembly GCF_044657685.1). NCBI lineage: Eukaryota > Metazoa > Arthropoda > Arachnida > Araneae > Eresidae > Stegodyphus > Stegodyphus dumicola. The sequence continues at coordinate 125,570,701 of NC_140771.1, read as the reverse complement.
TGAATTAAAAGGTACTGAGCGTTCAAATAATAAGAAAGAATTTTGTATGAGTAATTGAAAGAATGAATATGGGTCTAAAATTATGGATGAAAGTTGCGATTTCATTCTAAAAATTCGAAATCTATCAAAGTAGCTTAATGAGAATCAAGATTCAAAACTGAACATTGGTAACACTGAAGAGCTTAAAAACATATATTCAGATATAAAGGGTATTAAGAGTTAAAAGGAAATGTCAGAATATGCAGGAAATGTTAAAGTTTGAAAATGCAAATGAAGTTAATAATGAAGTAAGTAGTAGGATAAGTCATGGTAAGAGTACTACAGAATGATAAATTGTAGAATTGGCAAATTAAAATAGTACTATAAAATATGGACTAAGTAAGGACTATTCAACGAATTGGATATGAATAACAGTTAAAGGTTGTAAAATAAAATGCTTAATTGAAATCGATCTCTATTTTTAAGAAATTTAAGCGTGTTAATTTAGCTGAAATAGTAAAATCACAAGCGCAATTACAATCAAAAATTATAAAACAGAATTAAACTTTAGAGTATGTTGGAAACTAGAAAGAAACCCAGTGCCAGAAAAGTATGAAAATTACATCTAAAATTAACTAAAGTTCATGCGTATGGTAGGAAAATGTAATAAACAAGTTCGAAATTAAGAGTACTTTAAAAATTACGAAGGTATAAAATGTACGAAACATGTTAAAATTAATATCTAAATTTGAATAAAGCTCATATACATGGCAAGAAAATAGAGGAATTAAGCTAAAATTAAGAGCCTGTTTGAAATTAGAAGTGTTAAAACGTATGAAAGTCATGTGAAAATATAAGAAATTAGTTAAAATTCTTAGTATGTTGGAAACTAAAAACAATAAAAAAACAGAAAAGGAGTTAAAATTTACATTTAGAATTAAATAAGTTAGGTATATGGTAGAAAAATGTAATACGCAAGTTCAAAATTAGAGTACTTTAAAAATTACGAAGGTTTAAAATGTACGAAATAAGTTAAAAATTACATCTAAAATTAAACAAAATTCATATATATGGTCAGAAAATATAGGAATTAAACTATAATGTAAAGTATATTTGAAATTACGAAGTTTAAAACGTATGAAAGTAGCTATAAATTAAATGAAAATCATGTACATAGTGTAAACATATAGCAAATTAGTTAAAATTCAGAGTATGTTGGAAACTAAAAACGTTAAAATATAGAAAAGAAGTTAAAATTTACACATAAAATTTAATAAAAGTCAGGTACATGATGTGAAAATATAGCAATTATGTTAAAATTAGGACTATATTGGAAATTTTGAAGGTTAAAATGTATGAGAGAAATGAAGTAAAAGTCATGTACGTAGTGTGAAAATATAGCAAATTAGTTAAAACTCAGAGTATGTTGGAAACTATAAACGTTAAAAAATAGAAAATAAGTTAAAATTTACACATAAAATTAAATAAACGGCAGGTATATGATATGAAAATGCAGGAATTATGTTAAAATTAGGACTATATTGGAAATCATGGAAGTTAAAATGTACGGGGGAAATCAAGTAAAAGTCATGTATATAGTGTGAAAATATAAACTGGTTAAAAATTTGAGTATATTAAATAGTGTGAAGGCTAAAATGTACAAAACAAGCTAGAAATGTTACATCTAAAATTAAATGCAAGTCGTCTATATGATTAGAAAATGTATGAAATAAGTTAAAGTACAGAATATGTTGAAGATCGCTAACGTTGAAAAGAACGAAAAAAGTTAAAAATTACATCTAACATTGAATAATATAATACACGAAAATGCGTGTTTTAGTAATTACACTCATAAAATATAACGAATAAGTTAAAAGTATTGCCTAACAAGTCTGAAAAATCTCTGGGTAAAATGAATTTAAGAATAAAAATGAGTAATGTAATGAAGATTACGGAAAGTATATGTGATATTATGAACAGAAGATTTAAGAAATAAGGTAAAATTCTGAGTGTATAGAATCACTCAATCATTAAATTCGAAAATAATCCTCGTTCAGGGTAACTAGGAGATAATCATCATATACGTAGTAAAACAGTTGGAATACGAAGAAAAAACACAAAGGCTAAAAATTTATTAACGAAGGGAAATCACCTCCGATAAATCAGTAAAATATAATCTCTTATTAAATTGTGATGACATGTAGCAATTTTGCAGATATTCAGTCATAGGATAAATACAAGTAAGAAAATAAATATTTTCCAAAAACTGTTAAGGAAACATTTTATTATATGCTAATATCTGTTTCAAGATAATAACTGTATCAGTCACTTAAAACACCTACTTGATATACGTTTTTAAGAATTCAATATAAATAAGTACACATTATCATATAACTACTCAATGTGTAAATCACCAAATTAAAAAAGAAAATAATCTAAGCACACTTCCTTTTTCTGTGACGTAGCAAGTATTCTACTCGCATCCACTTCCTGATAAGGCTCCCTGTCCCGATTTTCAGATAAGCCTCCCTTCCACGGCTGAGCCTTCCTTCTCGGGAGCTCCCTCAACTCCAGATCCCTAAGATCCCGAGCCAGAACTGTCATTTTCCCTCTACTAACCTAGATATATTTTCATTCAAAATCCAAATTCACCATGCGTCACTGCAGAACGCAATTTTTGACAGCTTTTGTGACTATTATTTCAAAACTTCTGTACAATTGTCTTACAACTTTTACAATAAATTTAACTTTTATTGATTTCTTCTATTGCTCCTTGTTTTCGAGAATTTTAACTTTGAAATCAGGGCGTGCATTTTTGGACACTAACTTAGCATAATTGAATCTAATCTAGAGACAGAAAAACTTCGTCTTACGGTTTAGAAAGTTACTCGAAAAAACCTAATTTTACACTATTTCATTCAATATAATTTAGTTTTTAATATTGAGAGAAATGTGACTAAGGAAACTAATCATTGTAATTTTTGAATCACTACAACATACTTATTTATTGATTGTGCAAAGTTTTGGATGCTCGTTCTCACTTTATTGAAACAATTTCCTATTTAAATTTGAATAAAGGTTTGGCATTTTAGTCTTCTGTTTCTGTTTTCATTGGAATACAGAATAAAAATTTATTTTGGAAACTGATAGATGGCTCGAAGGTTACGTAACTACAGTTTCTGTTTAAATGTACTTGTGTCAGCAAATTGTAAAGGGGTATAAAAGTCGAGGTTATTGTATTTCAGAGAAATCTCTTTTAACGTATTAAATCTAAAAGGGGAAACGAATGTAACTGATAGTAAAAATGAATGATGGTAAAAATGGCTGCAAAATTGCACCCTAAAACTACGAACATTCGAACGGAAGTAAATATCAAGAAAGTCTTTGATACTGAAAAAATCCACCAGCTTAAAGATCCATTGCATATGATCTGGCAATGTCTCCTAGCACTGTAAGTAAAATCATTCTAAAGATTTGAAATTAAAACAGATGTTAAAATATAAAGGTCATCTGTTTCCCCAAAGCATAGTGCGGAAAGATAAACAAATTATAGAATATTACATAAAAAACGTAGGATAACAGCTGAAAAAAAAAGGAACCTTTGAGCATTTAGAAAACATTGGGAGAGGGTTTTTTCTTCTTATGGAACTAATGTTAATCGGACAAGAAAATTTGCCTCATTTGCAGAATTTTAACTATTTCTTCCTTCAAAATTTCCAGCAGCATATTCTAGAATGGAAATAATATTATTCAGATAAATACAAAAATGTTTTTAAACTTACTAATTTTATTCTAACTGGCTATTTATTTCATTATGTGGTTTGTGTATTAATTATATAAATTAAGCAGGCTTGTGACTAATACTCAATAACGGCAAACAATGATTCAAGGAAATTACGTCTAATATATAAAAACATATAAACATTCTACTAAAAACGTCCGGTTCAGTTTTTTTACAGTAAATGTTAATCGTTTCTTCATGGTATTATGAAGAGGAAATTTTAGTCTTTTGTTGTATTCAGACTGAGATTTTCACGCAAAGAACTAAACTGTATAATGATCAATCCTGAGGAGACTATTGATAATGTAGTGATGACATGATGATAATTTTCAAAACATAACTATATCTTCTTATTTTATGCGAAGATTTTAATATATTATATGGGATTTGTTTCTTATATTTTTATCGAGTTACTTGCTTTTACTTACATGTAGTGCAATTTTTACCATATCGCAAATCTTATGAAGTGGTCCTACCAATGGCGGAGCGGTAAAGTCGCTGAACACTCGTAGTTCCAGTATGGACTCATTTGGTTTTGGTTTATTTGATTATGGCAAAGCACTTTGATTGCTATCTGTCTAAGAATAAGAATGACTTCATAGAGAACTTTCTAAGGTAAAATGGCTTGTATACGCGTCACACATGAGGAAGAACACTAAAACGCCCATGGAACCAGCCCATTCGTCGATATTCCAACCCAGATCGGTCTATTAGTGTTCAAGGACTTCGCCGCTCCGCTGTTCGTTGGACTCGCCGTGGGCTTGATATCAGTCAAATGGGCTAAACGTATGGGCGTTTTCGTGGTTTTTCTTCCGTGTTTAGCATGTATACGGGCTCGTTTCCATTTGAAAGACTTCCCTCCCCTTAGGCAGATAACCTTTGAGTGCTTTGCCATAATCTGAATAAACGGGAGGGGAGGGAGAAAAAATCTGAAAGCTTTCAAATTTTATATTTCGCCCAAACGGGTGTTCTGTTTTCTTCATTTACAGACACATACACGTTTCGACAGCATTTGGGATAATGCCACATTGTGCTAAAATATTTAAAAACAGCATCTATACTATTAAAATCTGTGTGCCTCTGTCTGTTTGTGTGTTTGTAACATCATCTTCTCAAGAACGGCTGGGTGTAGAGCTTAGCGGAAGGTACCGTTGGATTCAGAATTCCCGTGGCTCGCCATATTGACCACCGGCATCTTCGTGCGACTTTAATTAGCCGAGATATTAATTAAAAACTGCTTTTTCCCCTACGTTTCCCTACGTTTTGCACTTTCTTTCACGGGTTTTCCCTATTTTAGGGATTTGGCCGAGTGCCAAATTCGTTTTTCTCTAATATCTCCGGAACGGCTCCGAGTTGCGATTCGAAACGCATATCCCCGGATGCCAAAAAAATCAAGGAATCCAACGGTACCGGTCCCATCTTCGTACGACAATAATCGGCGGAGATATTAATTAAAAACTGCGAAAGCGTTATTTCATTTTTCGGAGTGGCAGCAGTCTCGGAATTAGCTGAGATAAAATTTCTTTTCCGAAGCGATGGGGGGGGGGAGAAACAGCTTGCATCCGCTCAAGTGTTGTGTTGGCGGAAAGGTCAAAGTTTACGGTTTACCACGTGGAGAATTATTTAAAAATTAATATCTTTGCTTCTAATTTACTTAAGGACTTGAAACAAGTATCAACATTTAGATTTTTGCGGTATGTTTAATGTTTTGCTTCCTATTTTTTTAAAGATCTATTCATTCGTGTTGTATGTTTCTGTTAATGTTCTGTCTCTTCATTTAGTTGTTGCGAATTGATTGCAGGTTGGTTTATCCCATTGATAAGTGAATTAATCTGCAATAAATGAAAATAGGATATTTAAAATTTATTTTTGATTTTTTTTTAGGTTAAACATTTTCTATGCAGATATTTAAATAAGAAGTTAAAATTACTAGATTTTTTTTCGATTAAAAATTTTCTATGCAGATATTTAAACAAGAAGTTGAAATTACTATTTAAAATACTAGATTAAATTTTCACTAAAAATTTCTTTTCTATCAGGGATTTAAATTGAGTATGTTTCTCTCGGAGATGGTATATGAAAACTTTTCTTATTATAATTAATTATGAATTATTAATTGCATTAATGTATATATTGATACAGTTTTGCGTGTGATCATATTGAAGTTTATAAAATAAAAAGAATTTTAATAACGAATCTACTGTTTGAATAATAAATGCGAAAATTTACGCGATTACACTTTCTACAACTACCCATTTAGCGGCTGAGCGGTAAAGTCACTGAACACTGGTAGTTAGGTCAAGTTTCGAATCCCGGCGAACGGCCTGGCTGCATGGATGTTTTCGTGATTTTCCGGTTGTGTATAGTCTATGCAATATCTTCTGGATGCATACGTGAATAAAGCGGGCGCAGCCCGATCAAAACAGGTGAACACTGGTAGTTTGGTCCAACTTTCGAATACCGGCGAACACGGGCTGGCTGCATGAGTATTGTCGTGATTTTCTGCATGTGTAACGTGTATGCAGTATCTTATGCATGCATATGTTAATAAAGCGGGCGCAGCCCAGGTAAAATCGATGTACACTGGTAGGTCGGTCCAACTTTGGAATCCCGCTGAACGGGATGCCTCCATAGATTTTTTCGTGATTTTACTCATGCGTATTGTGTATGCGGTATCTCCTGTATGCATAAGCGAATAAAGCGGGCGCAGCCCGCCTAAAACCGCTGAACACTGGCAGTTCAGTCCAATTTTCGAATCCAGACGAACAGGCCGGCACCATAGGTGTTCACGTGATTTTACGCATGTGTAATGTGTATGCAGTACCTTATGGATTCATTTATGAATAAGACAGACGCAGCCCGCACAAAACCGTTGAACACTGGCAGTTTGGTCAAACTTTCGAATACCAGCGAATGGGCTGCCTGTATGAATGTCTTCGTGATTTTCCAGATGTGTAACGTTTATGAAGTATCTTGTGGATGCATACGTAAATAAAGCGGGTGGAGAAAACACTGGTAGTTCGGATCAAATTTCGAATCCAATCGTACGGGCTGGCTCCATGGGTTTTTTCGTGATTTTCCGCATGTGTATCGAGTAAACAGTATCTTCTGAATCCATATGTAACCAAAGCGGGCGCAGCCCCCGAAAAACCGCTGAACACTGGTAGTTCGCTCCAACTTTCGATCCCGGCGAACGTGTTGCCTCCATGTATGTTTTCATGATTTTCCGCATGTGTAACGTGTATGCAGTATCTTTTGGATGCAAACGCGAATAAAGCGGGCGCAGGCCGCGTAAAATCGCTGAACGCTGGTAGTTCGGACCACCTTTCGAATGAAGGCCAACGGGCTGTCTCTATGGGTGTTTTCGTGATTTTTCACATGTGTGTCGTGTATGCAGTGCATTCTGGATGCATACTTTAATAAAGCGCGCGCGGCGCGCGCAAAACCGCTAGACACTGGTAGTTCGTTCCAACTTTCGGCAAGCGGGGTGGGTGCAAGGGTGTTTTCGTGATTTTACGCATATGTAACGTTTATGCAGTATCTTCTCAACGCATACGTGAATAAAGTGGGCGCAGCCCGCGCAAAACCGCTGAACACTGGTAGTTCAGTCCAAATTTCGGACACCCGCGAAAGGGGTGTTTGCATGGGTGTTTTCGTGATTTTACGCATGTGTATCGTGCACGCAGTATCTTCTGGATGCATACGAGAAAAAAGCGGGTTCAGCCCATGTTAACTAGCTCTACACTGGTAATTCGGGCGAACTTTCGAATATAGACTAAATTTAACATGGGAACTCATGAACATTGAACAATGAAAAGCGGGCTTCAGCCCGCTCAGCTGGCGGGCTTGCCCGCTAGTCTATACTATTAAAATCTGTGCGCGTCAGTTTGTTTGTTTGTGATATCATCTCCTTCGGAACGGCGGCGACTTGAATCTCGAGAGAGATACCTCCGGATACAAATATTCGTGGAGATATTAATTAAAATATCTAAAAACTCTAATTTTCTTCCTCATTTTTCCGCGTGGCTACAGTCTCGCACGCTGGTGATAAAAGTATACTTTATTTCGAAAAATGTTGCATTACTCGCTTTCAAATCGTAGAGTTTGTTAATTAAAAATTTGTAAGTCTTATAAAATATGAATTAAAATAAGTATTGCCAAACATTAAATATATTATTATTACGTGTCAAAAGATTTTGTGTTCTGGTTTGGCAAGAAAAAATATTATTTACGAATTGGTTGCTTGGAATTGCAATTGTTGCTTGAAAGAATTAACTGATTTCCTTCATATTAAGATGTTTTATGCACTTTTTTTTTTTTTTTTTTTCAGGTGTGTATAGAAGCTTTGGTATTTTGCTTTGGTCGCAACTAGCAACTTTGTATACAGTACATTAAATTAATAGTTCATTTTACTTTCAGTTTTTCAGTACATAGAAATTAGAAGTATTGCTTTAGGCTGTAGCTCTCCCGTCTCGCGGGCTTGTCCGCTAGTATCCTTAGAATTTCCGAGACAGCTTCGCGAGGCTAGAGAAGAAAACATTTTATTCCCTACAGTGTTGCCACTGCTTACTTTGAAATCGTTGTGTTTTTTAAATCAAAAATTCCTTAAACTTTCATAAAATATGAATTAGATAATAAAGCAAATTCCAGATTCCTAATTCGGGCTTCCAGGTGCCCATGTTCGGGTGGAGCACTATGTTATTCAAACTTTTATTACGCTAGGTACCGTTGTTTTTTCACAAGGCGAAAAATATACATACAATCATGTAGATTCTTCATTATTTCATTTATAAATATAATACAGGACGCTAATATTTGGTGGCAACAATTTGAAAAGTGATTCAGGCATTTAAATTGATTCGACGCAAAATGCCGTTTTGAGACTAATAAGCCCTCTGGGCTCAATTTTGGCTAAAAACCCTTATGGAGTATTTGGCATAGATGGCAATGCTTTTCTTTTCTATTTTTTTTTTTTTTTTTTTTTTTTTCTATAGAGAAAAAAATTATTATCTACAAAAAGAATATAATAGTTGCATTATTGTACGAAATCAAATAAAATATGATTGAAATGTGTATTAAATAAAACTTGAATTTTGATTCAATTTACTGGAATTACCGCAAACATTTTTATTATTTTCAACTGACTCTTTCGTACGCTTACCGATTTATGCGCAGACAAACACCTATAATACTGAAAATTTCATTGACAATAATTACACCTTATGAAAATGTAAACTACATTCCTGAATGATATTTGAAATATTAACTGAAACAAAAACTAAAACGTATTTGTAGTTAATTTCATAACATTTATGCAAACCACTTTGTCTACAAAAGCTTTATTACATCAAAATGGATAGCAGAAACCATTATTTAAAAATAGCTGAACGCAATTTATTTTCATTCATAATTTTAAAGTTAAACATTTTTCGTCTTTCTGCTCTTCAACTTAGACGAAAAGAATAAATTATTATTTCAAACAGCTCAGTATTTAATGAGTACTAAGTGACAGTAATGAATAAAACAGTGTGACCAACTATCTAGTCTCCGCCTTGCTTCCCCGTGCTGAAAGACAGATGATAATTTTTATTGCAGTTTATTGATTTGAGATACAATAATACCAACACCTATTTTCCCTAACTGATTTCACCAGCAGAAGAATTAACTAACTTCTTTAAGCAATTAATTTGATGACAAAATTTAGTTCAGATTGTATGAGTGCTGACAGAGCTTCATTTCTTAAAGTAGAATGGATATCTTGTCGTTTTTAAACACAATCATTCTCTAAAATTAAATAATTAAATTAATATAAAACATTTATGAACTTAATATATTATTAGTAGACTTAATACTATCAATCTAAAAATGTTTGTGAACTTAATATTACAAATTCTAGTAGCAGATATTTGTATAAGCTTGAAATTTAAAATTCTTCTTAATATTTTTTGTTAAAATTTAAAGTGATAAATTAAATGAGTGCATTAATTTACATCAGCTTAAAGAAAATGTTGTGAATCCATAGTTCTTTTCGGATAAAGGAATCGCTTTTAACGATAACACTTTCAAAAATAATTTCCCCCTCTTAAAAGCAAGTTTGTTTTGAGTAATTCTGTAATAACAACAAAAGTTTATTCAAAACTGTAACATCATGAAATAAATTAATTAAAATTAATAATTTATTAAAGTTGTAAGATCTTGAAATATGTTATCATTATTTGGAATATCATTTTTGAGATATTTTCATATTAATCATGATAGTAAAAGTCATAACTCATTTTAGAAATAAATAAACCCTTAAATTTTAAGAAAGCTAAATTCAAATGCTTGGATAGTTTGATAAATGTCTCTCCTTCTACTCTTGAACGTGTAATATATGAATAAATCTTATTAATGAAGCAATAGTAGAAGTTATTGAGTTATCTGTACATAATGTTGTATTATATCAAATCAAATATTAAAGTATATTTTGAAACAGATTCATTACTGTGTACTCTCGTTTCAAATGAAAGCTCAAAAAGAATGGCTAGAGAAATAAAATTCAGAAAACGTACGATTCATTTTCTTTAGCTTTGCATTTCTCGTGCATTTATTCTGAGAACTGTGTTTTCCAGTGAAATAAAGATTCACATTTCTTTCTGGTCTTTTTGTATGCATGTTTCTTTATCTCTTGATATGTTTTATACATATCAGGTAAAGAAAAGCATATTTGACATTAGATGTCTGGCATTTACGTTAAAAGCAGGTCAGATCTATTTTTTGTATCAAACGTCCTACACAAATGGCAGCGTATTTTGAGATGATAATTTCCGTTTTTGTTCGATACAAATGAATAATATTAAATAAAATTTACATAAATATTAAAATGCGTAAATGCATTTATCTACAAACTTTTTATCATATGTTTAAAGAACATAATGTGCATCATACCTTAATAATATAGATTAATTTATAAGTTATTTTAAACGAAAAAAGCTCTCCTTATGTGATTGCTACATAATTAACAGGGAATTTTAAATAATATATGAACTTAGATTTGAAATTATGTCAAATTCATAATAGTTCATAATTTAAAATTATGACCTTAGATGAATTATTACACATGCTGATGCGCAATTCAACAGAGAAGTTTGACATACCTGAATAGTGAATGAAATAATGCCCAATCTGAGATCTCTTGCAGAGCACGGAGACCAGCGGAAGCAGATTCCGTAATTCCAGCCATGGTTGAAAGGGCTAGATTCAGTAATCTGAATGTCTATGACCGACTTACATTTATAGGATCAAGACAAGCATAGAATCAATCTGCATTGAATCGACAGCGCATACGATCGGGATAACGTCAAATTTAGAATAAAAACTGGTATACGACTGACATTAATTACTTGTATGTAATCGTTATGATGTAGCAGAAATCTTGGAAATGGTATGATGAGTAAGATTATTGCACATATGTTCCCAAGTCATCATTAGCAAAAGACTGACAGTGCATCGAAGTACTATTCGATAACAATCGATAAGTACTATTCGATAAAGTGGATAAAGTACTATTCGATAAGGTGGAGTTCAAGCCGAACATCGGACCAGCTTGTCCGAGAATTGAGACCGGCGTACACGAAGTTTATAATTAGCAATATTGCATAACCAGTTAGGAAAGAAATTTGTGATATTATTATTTTTTACCTGCATAGTTTCAACAGTTGTCAAAGATTCACATCTGCATAAATCTGCATAAAGTTGGCATACGATGAAAACATGTTTTGAGCAGAGTTGAACGTTTCTGACACTGAGTTTGTAGTTCTTAAGCAGTATCAAACGTGGGTCGTATTCTTTTGAGACTACAATCTTTGCAGAGTCGCTACATATTATATGAGGGTTGCTATTTATATTTCTGGCCTAATAATGAAAAAACAAATATGTATGATCGAAACTGGTTTTATTTTTTTCAAAATATTCTTCATGGATATCACTAAACTTTTGCATGCACTTGAAACAATTTCCGAAGCACTTTTTTCACTTCAATTGAGATAACTCCAAAACAACCGCTTTTTCAGGTGTCGCAAATCGCTGACCACGTAATTTACATTTGATGTGTGGAAATAAAAAACGGCTTTGGGTGAAATCACGGCTGTAAAGCGGATGACCCATCAATTTTATGTTTTGGCTCATCAAAAATTCGTTTGTTTGCGCCGATTGGTTAGAGCTCGCAATATCATGATGAAGAATTATTCGCCACTTCTGCTTTTTTCGAATGTCTTCTATGACTTCTGGCAAACAAATAGCCGAGTACCATTCAGAATTGATCGTTCTGCGTTGCTCTAACGCCCCTGTCGCCAAGTGAACGGTAGTGGCGAAGAAACAGGCAACCATTTTCTTCGATGTGCTTCTTAAGCGAACACTTTTGTTGCTTTGGCTCGTCTTGGAAGACCCATACAATCGACTGCTATTTTATTTTGGGCTCGTATGCACAGATTCATGATTCATCACCTGTGTAGATGTTATACACAGCCTGTGATTGCTCTTGAACGTATTTTTCCAACATGTCTTAACACCAGTCAGCACGAGTCTGCTTTTGACCGTTTGTCAGATTATGCGGGATCCAACGCGAACAAATCTTTTTTTATGGCCAAATGTTCATGTAATATCTATACATGCTTGTCATACTAATGCTCAAAGATGCCTCAATCTCACAGTATATCACATGATGATCTTGCTTTATCAATTCACGCACAGCATCGATATTTTCTGGTGAAACAACCGATTTTTGTCGACCTTCACGGAATTCGTCCTGGAGCGAATGTCGACCACGATTGAATTCGTTATACCAGTTTTTTACAGTGTCGTAAGATGATGTTTTATCATTGTGTAGAGAATTAAGCGCATCGAAGAACTGTTGTCTTGATAATCCACGTCAAGTATTATGAAAAATAATCGCACGAAAATGTTCACGAGTCAATTCCATTTTTTGCTGGAGATGATGTTTTTCAATTTACTGTAAACAACACAAATTACGTTAAAAGGCAAAACGTTCTGAAGAACTATGATTAAAATATCAAACTTTCGATAGGAATCGTCTGCGGTCGCCTACCAACACTTACTCTTGTCAAGGTCAGAAGTATATATAGCAACCTTTTCCGGCATGCTGTTTTCAAGTGTGTCTTTGTCTCTATTAGGATAAAATCCACCAGGAGGCTTTCTGTGAAAACTGGAGCGGTGTAAGTCAAGTAACCATACAGTTCTAAACCTAGATTTTTACACCCAACACGACATGCATTCATATGCTAATCTGCTGGTAATGAAATTAACCGAAAATGAAAAAGAGGACGCACTGGAAGATAAAACTAACTGATACTCGTATTAAGCCCCTAATCAATTTGAATTCGTGGCATTTTTAGGATCAGATAGTTTGAACAATTTCTTAAAAATGTAAAAAAAAAAAAAAAAAAAAAAAAAAAAACAGAATACATGTAGATGTTGTGTGCCATATTCCAGTATAAACTGCCCTTAACTCTTTTATTATAAGTATTTGCAATTAAAACTTCTCAATATAATCCTTTGTGTTTTATCGAAATTTGAGAATTGAATCTCAAATCAAACTATTTTGGTAGAACTGTCGAATAATTTACTTTAAAGATTTCTGCACGACGTGCATTCTTTGAATAGCTTTCTGAATTTTTCCAAACGCATTAGGATAACACAGGAGATGAAATACTAAAATGTTTCATTAAAATATGCTTTAATCTCTTGCTTTACTTCTATTAAACTAACATTAAAGCTACTCATAATTAATCATTCTGTCTCGAAAATTCCCTTTCCTGATGATATTCTCTGCGAAATAAATTCTCATTTCGGTGAAAATTTTTTAACACAAAGAAATCGATTCAAATAATAATATTAATGCTGCACTTTACTTGAAATGGTATTTTTCAATTGGAATGGAATTTAATTTAAAATGGTGATTTTTTTAAATTATAGCTGCTATGAAAGTGGATCTGTTCCTTCTCATAAAACATCAGCATTCTTTCCCTGAGAATGTAATAAAACTCAGCTGAATATTTAAGGCTTCTTTAAATGTGGCGGTTGAAACGAGAACGTATAATAAAACTTTTAACTAGGAGAAAGGGAGTCTTTCAATAATGATTCCCGTCTCTCTTTTATTTTGGTAATTAATCTAAATTCCTATTTCCTGCTTTCTTTTTCAATTATAAATAGTAAAATTTTTTTGTTTTGGGGAGGATTTAATCAAAATATTATTATTTCATTAATACGTTTCTTTCCTATGTAAAATAAAACATCTTTTTATTTTTTCATATATATGTGAAATTATTTTCTCGTGCTATTTACTTATCGTGTTTCCCGGCGTTAAGACCGGTGCCAACGGAAAAGCCAATTGTGCCTGTGATTCGAGCCTGGACTTCGGCAGTTACGTTTTCATTTAATTCTCCTTCATTAGCATAATTCCGCACTGGTATCAAACAGCAGTTTCAATTATTACTACTTAAGATTTTATGTTTTCATGGCATAAACAGGAAATAAGTGTTAATGAAACCAAGCCAATTTTGCCTTTGTAGATATTTAATTTTACGTTACTTCAAAAAGGTTCAGCCATTTTTATGAGTATTATTTTGTAGAATTTTTAGTTAAACAGTTGAAAGCGGTTATTTCCTGTAAACAAATCTATCGCAACGCGAAACGGATAACGTCATTATCAACAACATAAACTGAAATTAACTCGTCACTTGCCTTTTTAAGTGAATCTTGGCTTTATGTACAAATACATTACATTTGAAATATTTCATATAGTCTTTTTGCCGGAAACTGACTTATGATCAATTATGCGATAGATATAGAAACAGGATTTTGATTTACTTCTCTTTAAACATTTCAAGCCAGCAGTCCGTACCAGCAGCATATCTGGAATTTGTATTCGAAACGCTCATCATACGTAATATTATATATACTATAACTCATATTTGAACTAAACACTAAATGTTTTAAATTGTCAGTTTTCGCTCTTAAGTATTAGGCTTTCATGCAAAATTTTAATATTTATTTAGACTTACAATTTTAATTTTTCTGCAATTTAATTTTTAACATTTGTATAGTTTACGTTTTTAATCATTTACGTAGCCATGATCTTTTATGTTTTTAACTATTCCTTCCATGGAAAAATTTTTAAATAATCTGGATAATTTCAATAAAATTTACTGCAAAACAAACTAAACAGTACAAGGAAATATGACAAAAATAACATTTATGTTTACTGCAACATTTGCAGGACGTTTCTTTGTTCACGAAGCCATGAATATTTGTATATTTATGATAATATATTGTATGTAAACTGCAACATTATAAGATAGATAAGTCGGAAAACATTATAAGTCGGAAAACGTGTAGTGCAATAATAAGCAATGCACGTTTTCCGACTGGAAATGTATGTAAACCTCTGTTCAACTTAAAAAAAAATAAAATAAATAAAAAATGTAATTTTAATTTAAGCGATAAACTGTTTGTAATAAATACCATTTTAGAGGTGACAGAAGCCGCTCCTAGTTCCCCTCCACCTAGTTTTGCCAAATGACGAGATTTCGCAAATTTATTACTTAACTAATGATTTAAGACAGTGGTTTGGAGAAACAATCCTCATGGATTATCACAGCCGGCAGCTTAAGACTCGAAACAAAAAAGGGGAGAATGATTCTGATATTGAGCGTGTATTCGAGTACTGTGTCGAGAAAAATGAATATTCAATAACGGATTTTCAACATTGGAGATTCAAGGTTGATTGCCATGAACTGAATAAAATTATACGGTAACCGGTATATATGTATACACTGCCTTTTATAAAGGAAATAATTCGTAGTGTAAAAAGTACTCATTATATTATGATAGTGCCAGACCTGATCAGCGGATACTTTCAAATTACTGCCAGGATTGAAAATGTCAGTTAAATGGTTTTGGGCACTAAATCAGGGACTTGCGATTTTAAGCTTGCTTTAGATTATTGGCCAGTCCAACAACCTTTCAGCAAGCGATGAATATCTGAGCAAAAATTGGTTTTTATATCTAAATGAATTACTTTAGTTATCTTAGATTCAGTACAAGGGCTTGTGAAAGCTCTCGCTGAAGTATTTCAGTAAAAAAGATGAAGGACTAAAGCAGTGTTTCTTAACCTGTGGTTCGGGGTCCATGAGTCATATTTTGGGGGTCCACCGACTGCTCCTAATTTTTAAAATGTTTGCATCAATATTTTAAATAAAAACTTTTTTTGTCACGGGCAACCTCTGTAAGCCGTCTGTCTGCCATTTCCCAATAATAGAGACCTCCACAATACGAGGAAAAGAACATTCGCAAACCATATCAAATTTGAAATTTTTAAAAACACAAAGTAGCCTTAGAATTTTACTTCACTTGGAAATTAAGTGACGTTAAATTCAGTTCCGCAGAGTTCTTGCAAATTTTTAAAACAAAACATTTGTATTACTTTTTCATAAGTTGTAATTGAAGTATTTTTTTCAAGTTTTTTTTTTTTTTTTTTTTTTGTGTGTGTGTGTGTGTGTGTGTGTCTTAATGTTTGTTCTTAATGTTTCATTTGATTATTTGATTTTTTTTGCAGCCCAAAATGTCCAAAAAAAAGGAAGTATGATGAAAATTATGTAAAATATGTATTCTGCTGCAGGAAGGAATCGGACGGTGTTGAAACGCCACAATGCTTTCTGTGCGGAGCATGAGGTATTTCTGTACTACACGGAAGTGCGCTGGCTGTCACGAGGGGAGAATTTGAAACAAATTTTCATGTTGAAGACAGAAGTATAACTTTTTTTAGAAGAAAACGATAACCCACTCTTCGAATATTTCAAGAAAAAAGATTTTATATATAAATTGGTTACCTGGCAGACATTTTTAACCACATGAACGATATATGTCTTTCAATTCAAGGGCCTGATACAACAGTTATGGATGGCACTGAGAAACTACAGGCATTTTTATTGAAAATGTCACTTTGGAAAATTAGAATTCAAAATGGGATATATGCAAACTTTCAAATGTTGGACGAAGTGCTTTTTGAAAATGGATCTCGGAAAGATAGTTTGTCATTGAATAACTTGAAAAATGAAATCTGTGAACACCTGGAAGTACTTTAAGTTTCATTTGAAAAATATTTCAATTCGGATGGAATAAATATAAAAGATGAGTTGTGGATTCGTAATCCTTTTCTTTGTGATACTGACTGTATCGATGGCAGGAACATTGCGAAAGATGAGCTAATTGATTTGAAAACAAAGTCCTTGTTAAAAATGGATTTCGATTCAAAAACTCTTGGAGAGTTTTGGTCTTCTTTAAGAGAAGTCTACCCAGTGCTTGTAAAACGAGCTATGACAGCCAGTATTCCGTTTGCTACAGTGTATCTTTGCGAAGCGGGATTTTCCCACACTTTTCACAATAAAAACTAATCATCGAAATAGACTGAATGTCGAACACGATATGCGCGTTGCTTTGTCGAAAACCATCCCTCAATTCAATCTGTTAATCAAGGAAAAGCAGCAACTGCCTTCACATTAAAAATTTTAATTTCTTAAAATTTTTTATACTATTGAAATAAAAATATTAAAATAATTAAATAATAAAACAGAACATATTTTGTAATAAATGATGTTTAAGCAATTTTTTTTTCACAGAGGAGTCCGTAACATATTTAAAATTTTTAAAGTGGTTGTGCCAAAATGGTTAAGAAACACTGGACTAAAGGCAAATATAAAGAAACAGAAATTTGTTCTTTAAAAAAATAAGGTATTTACGATATAAGATATAAGAACACTCAAGATGTCAATGAGTCTGATGAATCAAAAATATTTGCAGAGAAAAATTTTCTAGTCCCAAAGAATGCAGAAATTTAGCATCAGTTATCGAATTATGTTCCTATTAGAACATTCATCAAAAGTTTTTCGGACTTAGCAGAACCCTCTTTGAATTAAAAAGAAAGAAGGCAAGGTTTAAATGGCCCGAGTAGACAGAAAAGGCCTTTCAGAGCCTGAAACAGGCTTTGATGACGCCGCGATTTCGAAACTTCTCGACTCTCCAAAGAGTATAAAATTTACACGGATACATCTATTTTTCAACAGGAGCAGTCTTGATGCAAGCAATGCGTTTCGTGGAAATCCAGCAACGTCTTTAGGAAGAAATTATTTTATGATTGAACGGAAAGCGCTTGCATGTGTGAACAGTGAAGAAAAGAGTGTATTTTTCTACAAAACAGGTAGAAATATTAGGGTTAACGGCTCACACACCATTTTCAAAATATAAAATATTTTAACATCAAGAGTAATTAGATAGACATTACAGCTTAAGTAATGAATTTTAAAATTCGGCATTTTCTCCGAGAAAGAAAATAGAGTGACATGTGCGCTATCAACAATTACGTGAACGAAAATTAAATCCAATATGTTAACATATATCGTTTTAGATTCTAGAGAAACGTTGATTAACGTTTCAGAAACTAGAGAAACGTTGCAGCAGATCCAGAATTCGAACAGAATTACGCATATCTAAAAGGTCCAGAAAGGTTTCAGACAGTGGATAAAATAGGAATTGATGGAAGGGCAGAACATCGTGAAATAATCGATGGCATTTTGTTTTATGGAAAATTAGTGACTGAAAGCATAAAATTAAGAACGGTAATGCTAGTGGTTTTGGAACAAAATTACATGACGATCCAATTTTAATACACCGGGCTGGTGCGAGAAACAAGAAATGAGAGTGAAGGAAACTACGTTTAATTGCAGAAATTTATGTCCAGTAATGTCCAGAGCTGTGTCATTTGCCAAAGGTGTAAATACGTAAACTTTGTGCCGAACGGCTACGCAATAGTATAAGATCGGTCATTCCAAATGAAATTTTAGGAAAAGATTAGTTAGGCATTTACCCTAAAAGTGAGGTAAATAAAATACGTTATTTGTTAGTAATCTTTGATCCCTTTTCTAAGCAGCGTAAACTAATAACATTATCACGTGTTTCAAAAAATGTTATATTAAATATGCTTTTAAAGAAACGCGTTTTAAATTACGTGCCCAATTATAATAATTTCAGATAATCGACAATAATTTGTAACATTTCCGAGAAGATGTGCACAGAGCTGTACATAAAATACATAAAAATACCTTCACACAGAACTCAGTTAAATATTGCTGAGAGGGATAATTTTCTGTTTTGTGAGAAAATATTACCCAGGAATTGGGATTTGAATATTGAAGAATAAGCATATGATTTACCAGCAAACTTGTTTCTGGCAGAAAGATAGCGACATCCTTAGATAAGTTACTTTTCGTATACGAAAGGAAAGCTAAATTTCCTTTTTTTAAAGAAATTCAAAAGCTAATTGTTGAGGAGCTTGAAGTATTGAATAAGTCCAGGGACAGAAAAATTGCATTATGATAAGAGAGAGGAAGAAGTAGATATAAAAATAGGAGAAAACGTATTGAAATAATCATACGCGGTCATTTGCAAAAAATTTAAACCTAAAAATTTATAGCATGCAGTGGTGAACATCAAATGTAATCAATCAGAACATCAAACGTAAGGAACGCAAATGTCTTCTTTCGCTCCGACTTATTACACACATTATATAGGTTTCAGTGGCAAGCAGCTTACAATCAAGTTAGAAGAATTACGAAGAACTGTGTTTTGAGTTTGTTTGAATTGTTTGAACTGTGTGTTTGTTTGAACGAAAGTTTTGGTAACCGCAACTGCCTTGCCGAGTGAAGTTTTGCTTTACTGGCGACTCCTGCGCTGATGTTTAATACTATAAAGAGACAAAGGGTGTTTTTGGGGGGTAAATTGAAAAGTTGGATTTCTGTCATGGCCGAGGAGAAGCTTGTGGCGTCTAATATTTGATTAAATTACTGAATTTAGAGCAATTATGAAAGATGCTTGTGTTTAAGACAGGACCAGTTGTTGGTAATTTTGTGCTTGTATATTTTAATATAATATTTCACAAGTGAAGAAGTAGAAAAAATTTAAAGTCATTTTATTTCTGTTTAGAGTTGGGACTAACTTTACAGAATCTGGGCAGCATCCTTGATTGAAATTGAGCTTTCACTTCAGACTGATGCACAGTAAAGTTGTGTGTTAATCTAAGGTATTTCAAGGTAAGTAATTTAATATATAAAGTAACAAGTCCAGAATTTAACTAAGTTTTAGCATATTATTCACTGTTTTAGTATAGCATTCGTTTCAGTTTCAAAACTACTCAAAATTAATGTTACGTTTTCGCTTTTGAAATTTAAACTTAATATAGATAATGAATTTTAACTTAATATAGATAATGATAACAACCAGATTACTGAAGGTTAGTTTAGTGTATGTGCACTCTGAAAAATACATTATATTACTGACTGCATGTAACATATCACAAAATTAGGAACTTTATTATTATTGGAGCTCAGTTTATTTAAAATATTACTACTAAAAGCTTTAGAAGTACAAGAGTAACTCAATTCATATCACTGCGAATTAAAACTTTTTATGCTGTTATGTTCCGGTATTGCATAAAGCTGCAAATAATTAAATATCAAAGATAATTTCACAAAGTATGAAAACTAAAATTATGGATATACCTGGGCATTTATGTTTGGATTTTATAATACTATGTAAACAAATTTTCATTCAAGATGTATATATAAACATATTTTAAGCAAACTTCTGAAAGTTATTCTCCCTAAAATATGCATAGGAAGAAGCCTATATATCTAAAATGTATGAAAAATGTTAAATTCACATTTCGTTTTTCTAAAAATCTCTGAAATGCATTTCATATTGTTCTGTCTTCATTAATGTTTCAGCTATGAAACACACTCACTAGTTACTTAATTAGAAAATTGTAACTTAAATGGTTTTGAAAAAGAGTACAAATTATAAACTTCACCACGTTATGCCATGAAAATTTTAAATATATATAATTAAGACTTCATGAATGGTCTAAGTACAACAGAGATGGAAATTAATGACTTGTTTACCAGCCAATGCTCTCCCAAAATTTATAGTAGAGAAAAATAGTCAGTGCTTAATCAAAGGAGTAATGAAATTATGTGGGAGGAAGTATAAATCTGAAATATGCATTAGTGAGTAAAGCGAATGAACAATACATGCTTTATAGACCAGCTTCAAGGATCCATCTGCTTTGTGGATCCTTGAATGGCATTAAAAATGGCATTAAAATTTACTGATATTACAAAAATAACAGTATATTAAATTACACAGCAAAATATTGCATTTTACCAACATATTTACCAATAGAAATTAACTGTAAGTTAAAATTTGTATTCCTCTTTAACATTTATCTGTGCACAACCTTAACATAATTTTTATAATCGAATGCGCTCTAAATGTTATAGTAAATATGCAGATATCCACAGGCTCTAAATGGAATTTGATTATGTTATCACAATGCCTGTGTTGGCCAATTTAAGTGTTTGTCATCTCATTTGTATAATGCGATTTTCATCAACATAACATAATGCGTGTGTTTATTAATCGCGTGATAAAACTTTGAAAAGACAGCTAACAAGCCCGGAAAAGTTTAAAATATATTTATTTGAGATTTTTAGGTAATTTATGCACAGCAAATTTAGGATAATTCTAAATAATTGCCCAATTCCTTGTAAAAATAAATTTCAATTAATTTTTTTTAAATTTATATTTCGGAATATTCTTGTATTCCAAGCAAGGCGACGTGGGCAATACAGGGCGAACGGATATATCGGTACTTCTGAGACTGGTAGCAAACGAGTAGTTCGATTCGAACTCAAATCTCGCTGAAGGAGTTAAATGCATTGTTTACCCCGCGTGTAATGTAAATTTCCAACAACTTCTTATGGAACATTCTCTGAAATGTTACCTCTCTCTCTCTTCGTCTTAAGGAATTAATTACTCAGAAGAAGAGATCAAAGGTTTGAATATTGTGTGATCAAATCATTCTCTTCTGCAGATAGTAGAAGTGTGACTATATAATAGTTTAGTTTACGTAATTATGACAAAGCATGCGAGGAGCACCTGCTGAAGAAGATTGCGATTGGAACATGCTAAATAAAACTTGGTTATTACCACTTGGTTCGTGCTAAACAAAACCACTTGGTGGACCCACCATATGAAAGATAAAGATAATTAGTAAAATGTACAATGCATTTTCTCCCTCTTTTCTCCATGCCATCTTGGTGTAAAGGTAGCATACTCGGTCGAGAGGTCAGAGTAATTTAGGAGTACGTGCATAGTTGATATAGGCATCTACTTATAAAAAACGGTGTTCTCTTCTGCAAAACTATCGAGAGTACCCGATACCAGTTAGATTGAGAGTAATGCATCTAACAACAGAGAGAACGAATACCACTTAATCCTTCTCTAATAACGATGCATCAGAAATCAATAACGCGAACAAACAAACACACAAACAGACGTTCTTCTTTGTATGTATAGATTTTGTAAAACTTACAAATTTTTGATTAACAAACTCTGGGATTTGAAAGCGCGCAGTAGCAACACTTTTCGAAATAAAGCTCTTTTATCTCCAATGTAGATCTATCGTATCTGTGCAAATATTTTTAATACGTTGTATTTGAATTAAGATAGTATTACTATTAACTTTATTGGAAATGTTGGAAGTCCAGTTTATTAATTTGTTAGTATTAATAATACTATTTTAATTCAAATACAACGTATTAAAAATATTTGCACTACGGTAGATCTACAACGCGAAATGATCGTTACGAAATGTCCAGACGTGGTAAGATAGCTTCCCTGCAAAATCGTTTAGGGTTGCCATAAAATGGCAAAGGAAGGCAGGGTTGCCACATCTGGTAAGAAATCGCTCATTTGGCGACATTTGGCGTCCAAATTGGCGATATGCCATGGACGGATGGAGAACCTTCTGGAACGAATTCGGTTTAGCGCAGAATGTTCTCCAACACCAGCCAAAAGCTATATAAACCCTGCTTGTACGCGGAGAGTTAGTTAATTTCGAGTGTGTGCCTCGTCTAGCGAGCTGATAGTCAGGCTTTGAGCGAGTGTCTTGAAGTCTAGCGCCGAGTTGGTCGTCAAGTGCATTGAGAGAGTCTTTTAGTGTATCGCGAATTAGTGCATCGTCGAGTTTTGTCTTAGACTGTGCTGAGTCGAGAGCTATACTCTTGTGTTCCGTCGAGCGCATCGCGAGTTGTAGTGTGGAGAGTCTCGAGAGTACAAGGAGTTCCGAGAATGACCAAGCAGAGTCCGGAACAGTACTTTGGTGCTTTGCAATGAAGCTATCTCCACCGTTATTGCCAGACAGTGAGAAGGCAGTGTCGCTAAACGTGTCAGCGTGTTTATAACAGTTCGACTGTAAAAGTTATTTTGGAGCTATCTGATTAATATTGGTAAATAAAGTGTGTTTCGTTACTTCATCAAGTGTCGTCGTTATTCACTCCAAATCTACGAACCCCGTACGAACGTGAAGGAAGAAAATAACGCAACAACTGGTGTCAGAAGTGGGATACGTAACATTATGCTACTTGTTAAAATTCTCGAAAATAATCTAGTACCTAATCGCTTTATTAATCAGTGTCTTAAAAGAGTAGGCTATAAATACTGTCTCTAAATCATTTAATGGATAGGAATATGTTTGTCTCTAAACCTGAAACGGAGGTATAAGTTGGATGACGTTCAGTTTTAGGATTTGTACATAATGTAACTACAGAAATAATTGTATGTAATATAAGAAAATCGCTGTTTTCTGGCTTTTCTTATTCCTTTTGCTGTTACTAAAAAATGAGTCCATTTCATACTCTTAGTCTGCTAAATAGCTCGTTAGCAATAAAAATTCCTTTTCTTCTTTTCTTCCTAGTTACGCCACAACAATAAGCCAGAAATTAATTAATTTCCATTCACTAATCAGTTTAATATCAAAATTTTAACAGACGCATTTGTACTGGCATAAGAGCTCCGGAACCACTTCCCTCTCACATACCAAAAATAGCTTCTCAAAGGTTCACCGACGGTAATAATTCACAGAATCCCCACTGCCGCTCTCTACTATCCGATAGTATAGCCTACCACACTTCTGAGTAAGAAAACAGCCACACACACATCACCATCATCCCACTAGAAAGAACGTAAGTTAATCAATTCATATTTTGGCCTTTTTGTTTATTATGTACATTTAACTTTGTACCTTTTTTATATATATTTCAATTTTTTAACTTCTATTTCATGAAGTATGCGAAGATTGCATTGTTTATCATGTTTGTCATATTTATTACGATTACTTTGAGTTCTATTTCATAAATATATAAATATAGCAAAGATTATCTTATTTTTATTATTTTATAAAAATAATTTTGAATTAACATGCATGAAAGCGAATGTATCGGGGGACATTTTACTCAAGTATAATAAAATATTTTCGCCACTTAATTTGGCTATATTAACTCGATATTTCTAAAAAACCATTAACTTAACGGAACTACTTAATATTAATACATCCCTTTAATCTCACTAATTGAATTAAAGCTCGACTGCAATTTTGGCCTTATCTAAAATTGCGAATCATCATAAAAGTAAGTAAAAGACGAAACACCTTCGCATTTATTAATTATTGTTAATTGAACAGGACTTGGTTCGTTCCTTGAAAAGTCAACGAATTTCTGTTCAATGACGATAATTACTTGGCTTATTAATTTTCATATTAAAAGTATGCATTTCTATTTTTCATGATTGAAATTCAAGTTCTTTTAAAAATATTATTTTCGGGATTAAATTTCATATTTCTGAATTACTTCATATAGATACATTCTACAAAATTTATATTAGGAGGTAATATAATCAATCTTACCTTAGTAAATATAAATATATATATATATATTTATGTTTTATATATATATATATATATATATATCCAACCCCGGCTTAAGTTCTTACCCGTTCCTTATTTTCGCAGTCTTTGATCGTAGTCTTATACTTCCACTTACAGAACTGTTTTAATGACGAACATATTTATGTTTTGGCAATATCAAATTTTAAAAAATATATTTTCAACAGATAGTGAAATCTAACTTTTAATGTGGTCTCCCGCTTCCCATATTTATATTTGGGAACGTTTTATACTCATTATGAAAATATAAAGTGAGAAGAAGTCTGATTCCCGTACTCCAAATATTTACGGTATATTTAATTCACAAATTGCAATTTTTTATGCCATTTCCAACTTACTTGAAGAAATCGGTTAATTAATTTAGCATAATTCGAGCAAAGAAGTCTAAAAGAAGTGCAGCAAAATATGTGTATAATTTAATAGGCCCTACAAGGAAGTCATGTGGTGTCCACATCAGACTTTTTTATATTTGGGTGTTTTTATTCCTTATATTAAATTGCAAGTCTTTTGCTTTTGAATCGACTGATGTTTGAAATGTGAAGTAGCTGTAGCATAGATGGAGAATGTAGATGATATAAATTATCCGGCAAAAATCCTCTTAACTGTGCCTTGGCTACAACTGCCAACTTGGCGAAAATCGCCGATTTTTCACGAACCTGAGGAAATTCTAGATATTTTTCGGAAAATTCGTTTTTGAAGAGATAGAAGCGATTCGTTTGAGAGGTTCCTGAGATGCTTAACATTACCACGAGCAAAACATAAGAACAAGAAGCTGAGAGCAGCATTCCGTTTATTTATCACTTTAATGCAGGTTCGAGGGTCTATATTAATCCTCTGCTTGTTAGTTACTATCAGTCTTTGCTCTGTGAATGATGTTAGTGAGCAGCAATTTTCAATCACGAGTTTAATACGTACGTATTTTAACTCTTTTTTTCTTTTTACTTCGAATATTGATAGCTGCTACCTGTATGAACTGTTATTTATTTCAAAATATTTTTAATTTTTACCTATACACCGAGCATAATTATTAAAGTAATTTCTACAGAACAGTAACATTAAACAGTATTGTTTTATTTTAAATGTGATCGCTTATGGGCAACTGTTTTGTTCTCCCTTTTTATATTACTTGCACGAGAATTAGCAAGTAAAAAAGGCTACTGATCAGTTAATAATAATATAAGTACGTTAACATTGTTACAATCTGTGAGTTTTAACAGTGCTCCTTTATCAGCTGTTTCAGTATTCGCAGTTTTGAGTAATAAAAAAGAAACAAAAGGGCCATTTATTTTATAAGATGCATTCGAAATGAAAGCAAAAATAATCCGTAACATAATCAAGCCAAAATAATTAAATACAGGAAATAAAAATAATTAGGTATTCTAATATCAAACGAAACTCCTCAAACTCTAAGCTCATGGTACAATCGATGATCACAAACAAGTTGGGAGGAAAATTGCCGGCTATTTGGTTTTTTGAAATTGTTTGATATATCTTTGCTTCTGGCCTTTTTTCTTTTCAGCTTTCTTGCACACTCATTTCTCACATACACTCTGTGTGCATTAGTAACGATTTACAGCATCTCCTTTGCTTTTAAGATTCTTATTGATTTTAAGAGAAGCTGACATTAATTGCAATCTCAATAGTACCTTATTTTAGAAAAAGCAAAGAGAAAAACATGTGTGTGCTGTGGTTGTAGTCAGCTCACTTATGGAGAATGTTAATTTTTTTTTAATTCGCTATACTATTTATATTTAGGATGTAAATGGATGAAAGTATCCGGATGATGAAGACATTCGGATTTGTTCCGGATACCTTCGTTTTAGTTTGAAGCTTTGGATGGCAAAGATTTATAAAGGAATTTAAAATTTAATCCCAAGTTTCAAATTTTTTATTTTGGAAAACAAGTAAGATTTAAAAAAATGTGTAAGGTAGAGTAGGATAATTTCGTAAACGGCTCAATTGCGTATACCGGTTATTTTTATTATAATATGAGCAAACTTTTTCTAGCTAATATGTAGTTATCTATTACAAGTTAATATGAGCTATTCCACGTAGACGTCGCTCAAAAATGAGCGGGCCTGCCTCGTTAAGTCAACCAAACATTTTATAGCAGGCTTTTTAACAATTCTGCTCTTGCCCAAATGCACCTATTATGTGTAAAAGCATGACATGCAGAAATGACAAATAAACTCAAATATAAGTAAACCAAGTAAGCAAACAAATCAAATAATTAACAAAATTATATTTAAATTCAACAAGATATCAAAACATTTTTAAGTCAAATTTGCAATCTTGCCTCATTTTCAGGAGAGTGCAAAGTAGTTGGCATTTTGCAAGACATTCTACCAAAATGAAAATTTTCAAGATAAAATTAGAATTCTACATCATATTAACTAAACAGTAATAACTTTGGGAAGCGTTTGATATCGGCAGCTTTGGGTATTTACATTCGAGATTGAAAATATACGTGTTTAAATTCCAACTTTACAAAATTCAGTTTGCACCTACCCCACTTCACCTTACTTAAAATTGTGAATTTTAAGTTTCCGATAATATAATTAATAGGATATTATAAGAATTATTTTTATTATCTAATTTTTTGATTTGCACTGTGCGAACTGTTTTGATATTAGTTTTAAGATATTACGAGAGGAATGAGCTTTAAGGCATGAGTTCCTACTTTAGTTTTTGTTTACTTTAATTATTATTAATTATTTTTTCAGCTTTAGAAGGGACATCAAGATCTTGGTTAATATAATTGAAAAAGGTAAAAAGAAAAACAAAAGTTGCGGAAATAAACGAAGGACAAAGTAAGGAAAACGTGTGTGGTGTGGAGGCATGCAACTGATCAAAGTTTACAAGTAATGTGTTCGAAACTGAGAGTAATCAAAAGCAATATCAAAGGAGATCATCGAGCAGTAAAAACGTTCTATTTCTCTCCATGCACTCGACGAGTCAGCATTAACATTGAGCAACAAAAAAAGTTTAGTTCTCTTCGTACGCTCGAGGAGTTTAACATCAATATTAACATATTAAAATTTGTTCTAGAAATCATTAGAGAATCGGAGGCCTATTTAATAAACTTTAAGCTAGAAAATGAAGTTTCTAGAAACACAGGAAATCTGGAATTTCTGTGCAAAAATCCGATCCGATTTTACTTCCTTTATAATGCAAGTCAGTTTGCTACGATTTCAACAATCAATTTTTATCGTGTATTTAAATAAGGCACAAAAATATATGAAAATATTTGCTTTAAATATCACAATAAGTTATTTAAAATACTTGCAGCCCTGCCTTTTCGAAGTCTGGTTATATATAATACATCGGAATCTTGACGCTTTTAACTTGCGACTTCATCTGATGAATTTGTTCAACTCCTGCTTGTTCTGTTGCACTTCATCAAAGTCATACGCTCTGCCGGGTTTTTAATTTCGTTCATTCATCAATGCTGCTTATTTCCTGCAGAGGCCATCTGCCTGATGTATCTCGAACACATAAAGGGACGAATGATTTGGCACGATATTAATGAGGTAACTCCTACCGCAACTCAAATCGGGCGTTTTACCCCCATACAGTTTCCCACCATCTCGTCACTCTCATCCATCACCCGTTTCCTGAGTTGGAGTATAATTAACGTAACAAATTAGTTAGAGGTAATTAATTAAAAGGTGAATGATTCTTTTTGAGATGTCAAAACTGAAAGAAAGGAATACACTTAACTCAAAGTACAAATGTATTAGGTTAGAACAAGGCTTAAAAATCGCTTTACTTCAAAGAGGAATACTTTGGTTCAATGGATGAAAGATAATCTTTATTTGGAATTTCTGTAGAATTCTCGTTAGTTTGACAGCAACACTATTGTAATAAATTAATTACATGATCTTAGTTTTTTCCAATCGATTTGGTTCCTTGCGGAACAGGGATTTTTGTTTTCTAGAGTCCTTTTAATTAATATTTCACTCTGAAACAATTGCTAAGTATTCTGATTTCAGAAATAACACTTTTCTGAAAGTTACGAAAATGCTTTAGGTATAGCATTTCCCTTAGATAATATCTTTTTTTGTAAGTAAAAAACTAAAATTTGTAGGTAAATATGAAGAATTATATAAATATAAACGAAGAAAACCTCAAAAGATTGTATTTACAATGTTTAATATACCTCTGTCAGTCTTAGTTGTTATAAACACTTTGTCAAGCTCTAATATTGGGTTGCATTCATTGAATTATGACAAACTAGGAATATCTGCCATCACGGAAGACTTGGAATTGATTAGTATGTACAATACGCATTGATAAATTACGAAAACATCAATGCAGCCATCGCGGAAGCCAGAATTTGAACCTCTGTCGAACTGTTGCATTCTTTTCTGCTTGGCAACTAAATGACATTTCAATAATAATGCATGTTACATTAGTAAAATTATATTTTTGAAAATGGGATAAATATTGATAACGTTAATATGGTAAATTAAAAAAAATATATTAACTGAAAATAAATATTGATGGTAATCAAAATTTATCAAAATAGGTGCGTAAAAAGGTGTTTCAAAGTAGATAAGAACTAATTAGAAAACATATATTAGAGAGAAATAGAAGTAAACATTTTCAGAAAATAATTTGCAATGACAAAGTTTCTAGCCAAGAATTTACCGCTCACTATAGAAATCGAGATCAGAACTTTTGCAAAACAAAGATAAGTGCATATTTTTTTTTTATTCTCAATCAAGAGAAAAGAAAATTATATTATGTTTATACATGCACGCGAAGTTATTAATGCGTTTTGCATCATTACCTAAGGGAAGGATTTATGAACTATAAATAGTAGTTAGAATGTCTTTTGTTTATGAAGTTTAACATAACTCAACAAACTTTATTGTGTGTTATCCCAAATTTTATTTCAGCTTCCTTAATTGGAAAAAAGTTAGAAAACTTTGAAATAGTGCAAATAGCAGTAACCTTATTATACGTGTTCATATATGTGAATTTAAGAACTCAATGATAATATGAGTGAAATTATTTACCATAGCTAGAAGATCATTGCCTCTCCCTCCTTTCCAAAACTCCATAAAACATATACATTTATTTACATTTAGATAATTTTTAACGTCTTTCTATAAATTAAGCAGGAAAATATATAGTAAATGTTGATAAATATCAAAACATGAATAAAAATTGTTTTTTATTTTCATAAACTGAAATAAATTAAAAGCCTGATCTAATTCCTCACAAAGCTGTAACATTCCCCTCTAGTTGAGGAGATCTGATTTATTTCGAAGCCAAAAGTTAACACTGAAGTTGTTATATGTATTATTCTGAGTATTGTGCAACACACATAATAGTCATGCAATTTAAATACATTCAGAGAGTAAGAAATAATCATCTAAGGTGTCGGTATGTACTAATTAAAGATAATGCGTTATGGAAGAAAAATTAAAAGCTATAATTGCCCAGTATAAACAAATGATTTGTGTAAAAACAATAATTTAACAGGCATTTTTTTAGTTAAAGACAAATACTATTTATTTAGTGCTTTTGAAAATCTTGGCTTACAGAGCTCCTTCAAATAAAGGAACGGCAGAAGATACAAAGGTGCCTGCAGGTTTACAACGATAAATGAAGATAAACAGAATTTGAAACATACCTGGTAATAAAGAGGCCAGTGGCCACCCGAATTATAAGAGAATATTTATTTTTCAGTCATAAATTTTCAGAAATAGTCTTTGAATTAGTACATGACATTCAGATCCCTAACAGATGCAGAAATAATTAGTTGCGTCAATTTTTTTTTTTCAAATTAAAAAAAATATTCGATTATCACCGGTTATGCGTACAACTAAATTCTGTGCCTGATAGATCAAATCTATTCTTAAAACAAAACATATTTACTGTTTTGAAACCTATTAAATTTCGGATCATTATTAAGGTTTTGATTACAAGCAAATAAAATTTGGTTCAACAAAATTAATGTTCCATTCTTTCGTAATTATTACTTAAACAAACCGGATAATACCAGTTAACAAATAACACCGTTAAAAATCAACAAATCAATTAGAATCATACTATTAAACTATTTCTTTTCCTCCTTCTAATTTCAAAATACTGTACCAGCTTTACAATTAAAATCTTGTAGTTTAAATAATTTAAATAGATGAACATTAAGATATTTGTGAATGGCAATATTTGAAACCAAATCGAGTGCCACGTGCGACTCTCGCACGAAGAATGTAATTTATTTTTAAATGTTAGAATATGTTTTCTTTTCTTGTTTGTATGTCGCCATTTTGAGTGCTAAATAAAGTTTTTTCTGTGTTCCATCATTGGAGTTGCTTCATTTCGCCAAAGAAGTATTACAATCTTAATTATTTTGGAGGCACCGACCGAGATCGAATAATCGTGCGTATTTTTATTTCATTAGTTCATCACTGAAACATAATATTAGTGATACCAGATTATTACTTTCTGTTAATATTGAATTGCTTTATTTTATTAGTTCATCACTGAATGCAATATTAGTGATACCAGGTTATTACTTCCTGTTGATATTGAATTGCCTTATTTTATTAGTTCATCACTGAACGTAATATTAGTGATACCAGATTATTACTTCCTGTTGATATTAAATTACCTTATTTTATTAGTTCATCACTGAACGTAACTTCCTGATGATATTGAATTGTCTTATTTTATTAGTTCATCACTGAACATAATATTAGTGATATCAGGTTATTACTTCCTGTTAACACTGAACTGCCTTATTTTATTAGTTTATCACTTGAACGTAAACTTAGTGATACCATTTTAATGCCATTTCTACTAGAGCTCGAAGGAAAAGAAAAATAGCTGAAGAGCAGATCTTAGAACCGATGAAGGAAGATAATAAAGCATCCAGAGATGTATTTGAAAAAGAATTTAAATCACCAGAATTAAACGTGGAAGATGTTCACGAAAATTTGAAAAACGATAAAGAAATTAATAATGAGAATCATTTTGCAATGCAGCGTTATCATCATCTTTCGGCTTTTGATTTAATATCAAAGCCGCTACTAATAGACGAAGAAAACAATTGTCGAAAGCAAATGACAAATGAATATTATCCGAAAGTCACAGATGAACTGCCGTGAATTATAGCCGAGGAACTGATCCAACATGGAAGAGATCTAGGCACAGTCAAAAAAAAAAAAAAAAAAAAAAAGGAAAGACTAATTTGAACACTGTCCATTTTCTTCCTGTTTAAATGTAGTGTAAAAATATTTGTTTAAAACTTAAAATTTTCGGCCTGAAAATTTGGAAATTTATAAGAGAAATTACCTTTTCTCTTTAAGCATTTGAGTAAGCCGAGCTTATAAACTTTCGAATTTTACAGAACTTTTCCCTTCGGAAAAAGTCTTTCCGTTGGGGGAGAGGTTGTACCAGCTTTACATATTATTAAAATCTTGTAGTTTAAATAATTTAAATAGATGAACATTAAGATATTTGTGAATGGCAATATTTGAAACCAAATCGAGCGCCACGTGCGACTCTCGCACGAAGAATGTAATTTATTTTTAAATGTTAGAATATGTTTTCTTTTCTTGTTTGTATGTCGCCATTTTGAGTGGTAAATAAAGTTTTTTCTGTGTTCCATCATTGGAGGTGCTTCATATTGCCAAAGAAGCATCACAATACCTTCATCAGACAAACAATTAGTTAATATCGGGTTGATAAATTCAATAGCATTTTTTTTCTTTGTAAAATGAGAACTTTACTTGCAAACAGTGAAAACTCCTAGGGGATTTTTTACTTATTGAAAGGAATACATTAATGGAAAAACAAAGACTCCGATATTAAATGTGTAAGAAAAGGAGAAAAATGTTAAGTGTAAATTTGGCTAGAAATATATAAGCTGGAAGTTCCCTTTTTGCTTCCAATACGACTGCCACCATCGTTCCTTCTTCCTTAACTCAAAAATCACGACCTCATTCTATGACTGCCACGCGACGATTCCACTGACGCCACGATTTTGATCTCAAGCGAGGAATTCACCATTTTTCTTCTGGCAACCCAGAACACTCGCTGACTTGAAGCTTTGGTTTAGTTGACATGATTACGGCGAAGTCTTGAAGGCCTGCTTAAGGAAAGGGATGCTTTCGTGGAGGACTTTCTAAGGAAAATTGCCTCGCATACCAGTTACACATGGGGAAACAAAGAAAACGCCCATACAGCCAGCCAGTTCGGGAGATTCGAATCTTGGAACGAACTACCAATGTTCAGCTATTTTATCGCTCCGTCGCAGGTGGCCTAGCCGGTTTGAAGACAATGGGGTTTTTGTAAAAACGACTGAAAGGAGGTCTACAAAAATTTATAGGAAATCACATATTTTCTCAACATTCTTAGAAATTCTTAAATCTTTTAGTTCCGTCTTTAGAAAATTCAACAACTGAATCCCCCCTCTTCACACACACTCCAAGTTTCTGGGCAAACACATTCTCTTCTTTAGCCTCGTTACCAGCCCCCTTTTGCAAAGTTAAAAACCACAATACCTAAACGTCACCCCTATTCGTCAATGCATCATAGGGTAAACGTAATCTACCTGCTAGCTTTGCAGTAAGAGCTTTTCAGACAAACTCTGAAATTCAGACACAGATTTAAATAAAAAAATAGTTTCGAACATTTTTTAAATTCAGACACAGTTTTGTTTTTCAGTTTACCATATTCTTACAATTATAAAATTTTTACCAAGTTGTTGAAAGTACCAGCTGAGTCAAAAATTCAAGATTCATTAATTTTTAGAGAAAACGGAGGAAAATTAAAGCGAGTTAAAATCAGCAAATCATTTACCTTTAAATACAAGTCAGTGTAACAGAGAAATCAAAAATTTTAAATTGGTAAATATTAAGGGCAATAGCCCCTTTCAAAAGAATAAAAAGAAATTAGGAATTAAGTTACTGAAAAGAAAATTAAATATAACAAGTTTTTCTGCTTGAAAACTATTAAAAGATTAATGACCATCAATTACCAATTTAAGCAAAAATTGAAATTCTTATAGAAAATTAGCTCTTAAATCTTGAGAAATAATGAATAAATTCCAAGTAAAAATTGATACCAATCTAAATTAAATAACTTTATTTAAAAGCTAATCAGTTACAAAAATTAAATATCAAAATAAATTAGCCATGATGTTACACAACAAAGTAGACATATTCCATACAAGCACATAAAATAAAATATGTGGTAAAGCAATAAATATCTGTAAGTACATTTCACACCGCACGTGGATGAATGAATGGAGTGATGTTTCCCTAGATGAAGCACATTTTTGTATGCAACATCATGATGGGCAGGCTCACATATGGTTTCAGAATGCTCTTATTGTATCTTTTCTGTATATTGTCATGTTTGTCTAGCAGTGTAAGTTCTGGTAGATACGAGTCCTTCTTACATCTCATATGCATATCCGACATTCTGGCCAATCAGAGTTACGTTGCAGAAGTGTTGTGTACAGAAGTGTGGCTCATTACTATATTTTTCTTCAACATTATTCTACTGTCTGTCACTTTTCGGCAGGGCAATGCATGACCAGATGTCACATTCAACGTCCGACAAGTTTTCATCTTACCGCACATTTTGTCTTAGACAAGTAAGGCATTTATACTGTATTCCTTTAATTTTATCTAAAATTTCTTCCATATTTTGCTTCTCTGATAATAATAGTTATTGTTGCTTATATGACGCCCCATTCTATATTATATATATATGCCATATTCTGTACAGATCATAGCGTTACGAATTTGGTATTTAAAAAGCTAATGTTAGTTTAATTATAAATTAAATGGTTTTATTTCTCGCGCAGTGCAGCGCGTGACGAATATTAAAAGAAAGCTAAGCCGGAAAATTGAAAATACAAGAGCGCGTGCATTAAATAAATAAATATCTCTTTTTGATTTCGAGAAAGTACTGGAAAATTCTAGCGCGTGATTTTAAAATCTTATAAAAGGAGGAAAACATCTCAGTTTGTAGTAGTTGCTTAGTTTGTTGTTGTTTAGAAAACTGCTGTTGTTTATTATAGCGAATTCGCGGATTAGCGTTCTTTAGCTGTTTTGAATTACGTTCTATTGTACATTTGAGTAGTTAAAAGATAACTACTGTGAGATATTGTAATACTGCGTGATAATTTGAGAAAATTTAAGCATTTTTGTTGTGATAATAATAAATTTTTGTTCATTTTTCATCGGACTTGTGCATTCATTTAGTAACGAATCCGTACGCACGCAACAATTTTTTTTGGTGTCAGAAGTGGGATTTGAATGCCAATAACAAGAGCGATGGAAGAGCAGTTAAGGCAATTGATAACAGCCTTTGCCTCGTTTAAAGAAGAAATGAAAGAAGAGATGAAATCTAGCCAAGGAAAGATGGAAGGGGCCGTCAACTCCGTTAAGGAAGAAATGAAATTGGGCCAGGAATCTGTTAAGGACGAAATGAAAGCCGTTCAAGCTGGTCAAGAAAAGATTGAAGCAGGTCAAGAAGAAATGAAAAGAGAGATTACCTGCATAATAGAAAATAAATTTGAAGCTATGGAAGGCAGAATTGACACAGTTGAAAATAAAGTTGGACTAATTGAAGAAAGAGTTTCTTCGGTGAAAGAAGAAATAGAAGAAAGAGTTTCTTCTGTAAAAGAACATATAGAAGGGAGAGTTTCTGCTGTGGAGGAACGAATTGAAGGAAGAGTTTGTGCCGTCCAACACCAAATCGAACAACAAATTGATGAGAGAGTTTCTGCAGTTGCCAAAGAAATGGATACTTTAAAGAACTTCGTAGCGTCGGCAGGGAACAGGAGTGATGATTTTAAATTCTTACCAATGCCTGCTCGTCCACCTCTGAAACTATCCACATATGATGGGAAGACCTCCTGGCAGGTGTATAAGACACAATTTTCTATCGTGGCGGATGCGAATGGATGGGATTCCCAAGCTAAGGCCTGTCATCTCGCCGCTTTTCTAAGAGCCGACGCAGCGGATATCCTTCAGACTCTTCCCGAAAACAAAAGGTTAGATTTCGAAGCTCTGTCCTGCGCCTTGGAGTTGCGCTTTAGGGAGAAGTGTTTAAAAGACTACAGCAGGCTCCAATTAAAATCTCGTCAACAGAAGCCTACCGAAACACTTCAGGAGCTCGCCGCGGATGTTGAAAGGCTGTCCCATCTCGCCTTTTCGGAATGCCCGACAGAAACAAGGGAAATCCTGTCCTTGCAATACTTTATCGACGGCATCCGAGATACTGAAATACAGAAAGCTCTACGAATGGCGGATGTAAAAGATTTAAAAAGTGCTCTAGTGTACGCCATGAAATTTGAGGCAGCCCAGCAAGCCACTCGTCGAGACCGCCACCCAGTCAGAGCTGCTCAAGTCCAGGAGCCAGGGGATCAAGTCACCGCTCGACTTGACGATTTAACTAGACAACTGAACGCCTTGAGACGGAATATTGATGAGAAGAAACCGACCGTTAAGTGCTGGAACTGCGGTGCTGAAGGACACATACGACGAAACTGCAAAACACCCCAGGGTACTGATGTTAAGACCGCTTCTAACAAGCAGCAGGGAAACTAATTAGTGGCCATCTCGCGGGGCGGAGGTTGCCAGATAATGAAAAGCCCCCGTTTAAAGCGCTTCGGATTTCTGCAATGAGAGGCGGCAGTAATGGACTTTTCATAATAGGACATATTAATGGAGTTTCGTGCAATATGACTATAGATACAGGAGCCAACGTCACCATCAACCGAAAAGATTTGGCTCAACAACTAGGAAACAAACTTATCTGGACGCCGCCCTGCGTTACCCTCCAGACTGTGTCCGGTGAGAAGATCGACATCGACGGAAAAGTAAATGTTAACATCACGTTTGGAAGTGCCGCTTACCATCACACGGCATATGTAGCAGAGATCACTGATTCTTGCATACTCGGATTGGACTTTCTAAGGAAATACAATTTTTCTATGGATTTTAAAAATAACGAATTGCATTCTACATCTGAGGACATAGCGTTATTTCTCGTTAATGATGAAGAAGTTAAATCTGTCCATAAAATCATAGCACAAGACTATATCACAATACCGGCAAGAAGAGAAATTTTACTTCCTGGATCCATAGCCGAAAATAGAAATTTCCGCTACGGCATCATAGAATATCCCAATAACTGTAATATCCCAAAAGGAGTACTAGTAGCCTCAACACTCGTCGACCTATCCAGAACGGTTATCCCGGTGAGAGTCGCCAATGTAACTGAAAAGTCGAGAGTTATTAAGAAAGGTGAAGTGGTTGCAACATGTACTCCAGTAACCAGCATTGAAAGAAAGAGTAACATCCCAGAATCCGTGTCCTCAGAGAACATTACATCGGAGTTATTGCAGAATGCACAATTAAACGATAAAGAGAAAAATGCTGCCGATCGCATCATTAAAGATCTTCAAGTTGTTTTCTCCCACTCGTCTTCTGACGTGGGTCGAACTAGTTTGACACAACATAGAATAGATACTGGCGATCATCCCCCGATCAAGCAACATCCAAGACGTCTACCGTTTGCTAAACAGGAAGAGGTGCGAACACTGTTAAAAGATATGGAAGAAGGCGATGTCATCGAGCCTTCAGCGAGTCCATGGGCATCTCCCATCGTTCTCGTCAGAAAGAAAGACGGCTCAACAAGATTTTGCGTTGACTATCAACGGTTGAATGAGGTTACGAAGAAAGACAGTTACCCTCTTCCTAGAATTCATGACATTCTAGACACTCTTTCTGGAAGCAATTGGTTCTCAACACTTGATTTAAAGAGTGGGTACTGGCAGGTAGAAATCCATCCTGATGACCGAGAAAAGACGGCATTTACTACGGGACAAGGACTTTGGCAGTTCAAAGTGATGCCGTATGGACTGTGTAATGCGCCGGCAACATTCGAACGTCTTATGGAGACTGTTTTGAAAGGCCTTTCCTACGAAGCCTGTCTGATATACCTGGACGATATCATCATCATCGGAAAGAGTTTTGAAGAGCATCTAGAAAATCTTAGAAAGGTGCTTCAGAAACTGAAAGAGGCCAATCTGAAGCTGACT
This sequence comes from Stegodyphus dumicola, assembly GCF_044657685.1. Lineage (NCBI taxonomy): Eukaryota > Metazoa > Arthropoda > Arachnida > Araneae > Eresidae > Stegodyphus > Stegodyphus dumicola. Next base: position 125,532,976 of record NC_140771.1, on the reverse strand, counting down.
CCCGCTAAATGCAAATTGTTTCGAAAGGAAGTGATTTAACTGGGACATGTCATCTCTGCAGAAGGTGTGCGCACGGATCCTGAAAAGGTATCAGCGGTTAAATCCTGGACGCGTCCCGAAAATGTCCATCAGCTGAGAAGCTTCCTAGGGCTTTGCACCTACTATAAGAGATTCGTGAAGAACTTTTCTTCCATCGCAAGACCACTTCACAAGCTGACAGAGAGCAAGCAAAGATTCTTGTGGACAAAGGAATGTGAGGATGCATTTAACAACTTAAAGGAAGCTTTAACATCTGCTCCAATCCTGACGTATCCTCAGCTCGACAGACCATTTATTCTCGACACCGACGCGAGCAATGAAAGTGTCGGTGCTGTTTTGTCCCAAGAAATAGACGGCCAAGAACGTGTAGTAGCTTACTGGAGCAAGTGCCAGTCTAAACCGGAGAGGAATTACTGTGTCACAAGGAAAGAGTTGCTCGCCATAGTCAAAGCTGTAGAACATTTCCATCATTATCTATACGGGAGAAATTTCCTCCTCCGCACGGACCATGCCTCATTGGCCTGGCTTTTAAATTTCAAAAATCCTGAGGGTCAAATAGCCAGGTGGATACAGAGACTCCAAGAATATGACATCACTATCCGTCATCGTAAGGGATCATCACACGGAAACGCCGACGCCCTGTCTAGAAGACCTTGCCAAGAAAGCTGCCGATATTGTTCCAGGGTGGAAGCGAAATACGAGCTGCTGACTCCGGTCGCAAGACAAATTACAACATCAACATCGGCTGATCGAGACCCATGGAGTGATGATGAAGTCAGGAAAGACCAGCTGGAAGACCGTGACATTAAACCCATACTTGATTTAATAGAGTCATCAAACAGAAAACCTACATGGCAGGACATTTCTATCTGTAGTCCTACAACAAAACAATACTGGGCACTCTGGGATTCACTTCACATTCAAAACGGCGTCTTATACCGGAAATTCGAGTCCGATGATGGGAAGACGTTCCGATGGCAACTGATACTTCCAAGATCCCGGATTCCTGATGTCCTCAAAGAACTACATAACAGCCCTACAGGAGGTCACTTTGGAATTATGAAGACCTTAAAGAGAGTTCGTGAGCGCTTTTACTGGAATAATGCAAAGAATGACGTGCAAAAGTGGTGCCGATCTTGCGATGCCTGTGCAGGTCGGAAAGGACCGAGGAAACGCAGCCGAGGCAGACTGCAACGTTACAACGTAGGTGCGCCTTTTAAACGTATCGCCTTTGACATTCTGGGACCTCTGCCACGAACTGCTGATGGCAACAAATACATACTCGTTGTCATTGATTACTTCACCAAGTGCCTGAAGCTCATCCTATTCCTGATCAAGAGGCAGTCACAGTAGCTGAGGTAATGATACAGCACTGGATTTCCAGGTTCGGAGTGCCTCTTCAGTTACATTCCGATCAGGGAAGGAATTTTGCCTCGGCAGTAATCAAAGAACTATGCAAACTACTTGGCATTGACAAAACTCAAACGACGCCATTGCATCCCCAGTCGGATGGCATGGTAGAGAGGTTCAATCGAACCATCCTTAATAACCTCTCATTAGTGGTTTCCAGAAACCAACAGGACTGGGACAAGAAATTACCACTCTTTTTACTGGCTTACCGCAGTGCTGTCCACGAGACTACCGGCTATTCTCCATCACAGATGCTCTTCGGTCGTGACCTTCGTCTGCCTTGTGATCTATTGTTTGGCCGCCCTCCGGATGCTCCTTCATCGTCTGAGGAATATATTCCAGATCTCCAGGCCCGGTTTGAAGTGATGCACAATTTTGCACGAGAGCGAGTCAACTTGGCGACGGAGAAGATGAAGACCCGATACGACACAAGAGCTACTGAACATCAATTCCACGAAGGAGACAAGGTGTGGTTGTGGAATCCGACTCGACGGAAAGGACTTTGTCCGAAATTACAGTCACCTTGGGATGGGCCGTACACAGTCCTAAACAGGCTGAATGACGTCGTGGTTCGGATTCGTAAGTCTTCGAACTCTAAACCTAAAGTCGTTCGTTACGACAGGTTAGCTCATTACTATGGCCATAATACGTAATGTAAATAATTGCAAATAGTATCAGACCATGGTCCTTTTTGTTTTTAAATGTGTATTTGATTTGATTTGTATTTAGTATTTGATTTGCATTTAGTATTTCTTTTGTATTTAGTATTTGTTTTGTATTTAGTATTTGATAGCATTTGATTTGTTTAAGTTAGTTATTGCATTTATTGTTCATGTTGTTTGATATTGTAATGTAATGTTTATGCCACAGTTGTAAGTTTAGCTTCCTGTCCAGGGATTGTACTGCCCGGGACGTGCAGTCCTTGGGAAGGGGGCAGTGTTACGAATTTGGTATTTAAAAAGCTAATGTTAGTTTAATTATAAATTAAATGGTTTTATTTCTCGCGTAGTGCAGCGCGTGACGAATATTAAAAGAAAGCTAAGCCGGAAAATTGAAAATACAAGAGCGCGTGCATTAAATAAATAAATATCTCTTTTTGATTTCGAGAAAGTACTGGAAAATTCTAGCGCGTGATTTTAAAATCTTATAAAAGGAGGAAAACATCTCAGTTTGTAGTAGTTGCTTAGTTTGATGTTGTTTAGAAAACTGCTGTTGTTTATTATAGCGAATTCGCGGATTAGCGTTCTTTAGCTGTTTTGAATTACGTTCTATTGTACATTTGAGTAGTTAAAAGATAACTACTGTGAGATATTGTAAAACTGCGTGATAATTTGAGAAAATTTAAGCATTTTTGTTGTGATAATAATAAATTTTTGTTCATTTTTCATCGGACTTGTGCATTCATTTAGTAACGAATCCGTACGCACGCAACAATAGGATATTTTTTCCCCAATGTACCTGAAACTAATAATTTCACATTGTATTACAAGGCGTCTACAAATATAAACAATTTAGTAGTGTTACCTTTTCTCCTCGATGAAATTATAATTTAATCAGCAAACAATGCACTTAAGCAAGCTGTTCTGGTAAAAAAAAAAATAGGGTTAGTTAAGTTACTTATCTTAAAATAGAAGTCTTGTCTTAAAATGTGAAGATGTTACAAGCGAATAAGAAATGCATTGATGCCATATGTGCAGAAAAGCACTTGAACTCTCATCAGTTCTTTACCGTGTCCCATTGAATATCCAACCTCATAGAAGTAAGGAAATTTGATATTTTTATAACCACTTGACAACTGTTTATAGCTACTATATATAATACATTTGGTCAATGTATTATACATATGACAATACAATATTTAAAGTATTAAAATATTTTATAACATCAATTGTGATAGTTAGAATTATAGGTAACGTTTGATCATATTTGATCCATTTGTCATTACCACATACATTATATTAAGTATTTGGTAGCTACCTCAATTTCTGGTCCGCCAAACCCTAAAATCGCTGATAACTGATAGTTCCTACCTAGTCTCTATGCCAGGTGAAAGGGAATTCACTAACTGGGCATTTCTCTGGTTTTCTGTATGCGTAACGTGCATATGAGATAGATTCCCTCAAACAAACATCTACGAAGACATCCCTACACTTAGGCAGATAGTCCTGTTGTGCTATGCCATAATCAGCTAAACCAAACCAAAATGAAACCTAAATCTGATTTTTTCATAATGGCGGGACATTCCCTAATCGACAATGGCCACTCCTAAGACCAAAAGTGTGGCCATTTCATTGTGGAGGCACCTAATAGGCGTGATATCAAAGATATTTTGACCTGGTGTATTCTCAAAATTTTACTAGTTGTTGCTTCACGTATGAGAAATTCGTTTCAATATTTAAGAAATCCTCCAAATTTCCTCCAAGTTTTGAAAAACAAAAGCACTTAAGCAGGTTTAATAAAACCTGTTTAAGTGCTTTTGTTTTTCAACAGGTTTAATAAAATTTTTAACTAATAGTAGGTATTAAGACACAATAACACGCCGAATAAATACTAATTCAGAAGTCAATCAACAAAAATCAGCGTTATATTTCAAAATTTCAAATTTTGAAATATAACGCTGATTTTTGTTGTTTGACTTCTGAATTAGTAATAGTAGGTATTATTAGCATAATTATCGTATTAATTCTAATTGTGCGTCATGATAATGGGAAGTTCAGTCATATTCGAGTGAAATAACTGCTGTTACGTAGACATTTACTGTAGCTATTAGCATTATCTCACCAAACAATTCTGAATGTGTCATTCGCCCACCCATCTTATAATAATATGTCAAGTGCTGTAATCTAAATTGCATTGTTTAATGTATTTCCATGACAAATTGTCGCATCTTCAGAGTTTGGATTTCAAATAAAGGTTTCAGTGCATTTCTACGTGCATAGGAATTTTGGCATTCAAATGTGTATCAATCTATAATCTAGGAGCAATCTACGTACGTTTCTGTAGGATCAGTTTAAGTAGCCTTCTTACCATTTACTGGCCATTGGGAGCAAGGCGTTAAACTCCTGGACACGAATATTTTGTTGTTAATAGATAATTCTCTGCCACATTTTTATTATTAATAATAATACTTCAAATATATGTTCTTTTTGAGTTAGTTGAGAAACTTACTTGTTTTAATAAAAACAAAAATAAAAAAAAAAAAAAAAAAAAAAAAATTCAAGAGCAGATTTTTGCTAATTGACGGTTTTTGTTTTCAATATTATGAAAGAGCATTACTCATTATAAGGAAATGAGTCATTTAAATTTTTTTACACGTACTTTTATGCTTAAAACCATTTTGCAGTAATTGTTGTGTCAAATTGTAAGTGAGAAAAACAAAGTAATTTTTCTAAAACCTTCTTTCTAATACCAATTGATAAAATGTCTGATTATTTAATATTAGAATCTGCTTCTAAAACAAAATAGAGTATGCGGGATTAAATATTGCAGTGATGAACATATTGTAGTTCACTCTCTCTATCTCTTTTTTATTTTATTCAAAATTATCACACTTTTTAACCTTCCTAGTGGCCAAGACCCTGAACTAAAAACTCTTCATCTCAAGTCTTGAAAAGAAACCAGATTCTACAATTTCTTCTGCCCATTCTGCATCCAGATTAACGCTAAAAGCGGCAGACGTTTCGCTGTCTTTAGTTGCTTTCCCCCCACTCAAATGACCGTCGTTCAGCGGGGCGTATTGACGTGTCCATGTCCTTTTGTCCAGCAGGCTCTCGTTATGGCAAGAAAGATAATTGAATGTACACCAGATTTTAGTGGTTATCGTCGTGTTGGCTGCGCAACTAAGCAGATTTTAAACAGCGTACGTATTTTATGAATATGTGTTTGAAATTGATATTGCTTTGAGTTTTTAGTTTTTTATTTGGAAAAATATTTACTTTTATTTCTCCGTGTTTTACTAAAATATTTCACAAAATCTGCATAAAAATTGTAGTCATTCCTCACGCAAAAATTTATAGAAAATTACGTTTTGATTCCACCATAACTTTGTACCATTACTCATTTGTATTACGTAGCAAGAAGAATAGAACTAATAATTAGGCCCAGAGAAAAGATACGGTCATCAAAATTTTCTACTCATCGCATTATACAAATAAAAACGTACATAATTTATGTACTAAATAAAATGCATTACGTTAGCATATAGTTTAATGAACTACTAATTTTACTTATTTTATCTATTAATTACTTCAATTTATATTCTAATCAATAATCTTTTCTAAATGACGTTAACGTGAATACTTTCCAACGACATTGACTTGAATTATTACTAAATCTATTTGAGATGAATTTGAATTTCAAAAATGTTTCTTTACATGGTAACTTTGAACGTTGATCACAACGAATTTATATGATAGAATATTAAATTAAAATTTTTCCTATACCATTCAGTTTTTCCAAGTTCTGCATTTTTTTTTTTCCTACCAAAAATCTTAACTTTAATTCTCAGGTTCCTATTCATCGTTATTATAAATACTTTTTTTAGATAAAAATAAAATATTATTTGCTACATTAAGACCCTCAATGTCTTCCCCCCGTCGCTGAAGAGATTTGCGGAAAGAAAACTGTGTCATGAAATGCAGTGCAATGATAAAAGATCGTCTAAAGAGAAAAGCCGGCACATAAATGAACTCTTTTCAGATAAACTATATTACTATCTAGATTTTTGAATGATTTTATTTATTAAAAATTCCTTTTCCATATTAAAAGTTTATAATGATGATTTTAAATCGTGTACTGAAAAATGATAAATTACTTGAAATTTTTCTAAATTCGTACATGCGCACAGAAAACTTCCAATATATATATATAATGATGATTTAACTCCAGTCCCCGTTAAAACATTATTAACATTTTGCTTTCAAATTACTTCAAAACATCTTTCAAAATATAACTTACTAGTATGGATGCACACTTTTAAAATAATTCTACTTTAATTAAACTTAGGAGATAATATAATCAATTAATCAATACTGTTTAGGAAATAAATTATTATATATATATATATATATTCAGTTTCTTTTATTAATGCTTTAAGCATTTCTAACTTTAAATGAAAATTAAGACTAAAACTATCGGGCGAATAAACGTAGAACTGAGATGAATTTTGCCTAATTTAGTGCACTGAAAAAATCTAAAATTCAGTTTTAAGATGCTGTATTTTCAAAGTTAAAACTGTTTTTAAAAATTTCCCTAAAGAAGCGTCTTTTTTTGTTATAAATTCTAGGAACACATTCTTTAACGGAAATATAGTTTCAGAATTAAATTAAAATGCCTTGAAATAAGTGTGTCTTGAATCGTGTTAGATAAAATTATATGACATTAAATAATAAATGATTTTTTTCTCTGTACAGTGTTAAAGCTGATTCTTTCCCGTTCTTAAAGTTGTCTCTGCTACTCCTATGCTCCAAGACATCCGTAAATAATTAGAGAAGAGGAATCTGTAGCTGACTTAGATAAATCATAGAGTGAATGTCAGCTCGGGTTTACTTCGCTGTTATTCGTCGGTTCTTGTATTAGGCATAAATTTCAAGAGTTAGAAGGGAAAGGTTCGGCGTTACCTTCACAGGTAGTTTGCAGGGTGTTTTTGTCAATAAGAGGAAAACAATCACGACGTGGACGAATCCAATTTAAAATTTAGAGGAGTGCGTCCTCTGAACGCATTGAGGAAGGGGAAAGTTACAGGAATATTTTTTTAATTTACGGAGCCTGCAGCTAAAAATATAGTGGGAAAAGTACGTGAGGATATCGATTTCTAGAGCAATCTTGGACAGGCAAATTGCAGTAAATCTGTTTCGCGTCTATTAAATCGAGATTAAACTTAAAACTCTTCTACACCTTCTCTTTTCAAAAATCTGAAGCAAATTTTAAAAAATTCCGTTTTAAATTTTACAAATGAAATTTGTGAAATTTTAGATCTTTAAAAAATAAGAAAACTTTATCATTTGGAAATCTATACACAGTTATACCAGTTTTGGAAATTACAATAATTTACTTTTTTTTAAATTTATTCTTGCGACTTACAACTTGAGACTTAGTTAATCCGAATTCAAAATACTGCTTGTGTTAATTAATGATTATTTAATGAGAATGATTACAAATAAAGTGAAATTCTTGATGTTTCCTAAACATTTTATAATATAATTAACATTGTACAGATTTATATGCAGAACCTGAAGTACTGTTCAGTTACTGAGAATTATTCTTGGTGGCAAGTATTGTATGATTATTTCCACCATACGTAAATTTCATTCTCATTTTGCATAAATTTATATCTACAATTCGATTCAACATTTAATTTAAAACTGAAAGGAGTATCTAAAGTATGGTCATCAGAATGCAACAGAATATTATAAATGTAGTTTCATGATGGTAATTTATTTTAAAAACCAAAATCTGCTTTTGGTATTTCGTATTATTTTATCATAGCACCAATCAAAAATGTTTTGAAATGCTTTTAGAAATTTAACGCTTTTGGAATAAGATAGCTCAAATATTTTTTATCCATTTTTAGTGTAGACTATACCTTTTAGAATATAAAATCATAAGAATTCCAAACCTTTACTCTAAAATATTTCCAAAATTGATTAAAATCTTTATTCATCTACTTTTTAAAATTTTTCATGTTTTGAATGCGCACTCATCGTTTAGTGGATAATACTTTTAATGGATGGACAACAAGAGGTCATCCGAAACTCTAAAACGAAGTAAAAATTTTAAAATATGCCATTATACGAATGATTGATATTTTATCGTAAATTATTATTCAGTGATTTAAGAAAATAATAATTTTAATATGATTAAATTTGATTGAAATTGAACTAAGGATTTACATCTTCTGTATTACACACTTTTAGACAACAGATAGGAAATACAAAATATCAGAATTTTTCTTTAATGTGAAAGCTTAGAAAATCCTTCAAAAGGAATAAAAAGGGGACCAAAACGTTACAATTATTGCAACCTAATTTAGATGAAGGGACAACTTCTCCAGCAGCGCGGGAAATTTTATTACCCTCAGTCACAATGAAAAAGACAGAATGGGAGAGAAGAAAAGGCAGGGACAACCCAAGGTCCGTAGAAAGTGGGGACAACCTACTGCAGGGTTGTCCCTACCTTTTCTTCTTCCCCCCCCCGCCCCCGCCGCATTCAAACAATTTTGTCTTGGCCCTGTATCCAAAAGTAAAGATGCAGACGATATATATCTTTGATTTTCAGAATCGTGAGAAAGTATCTGTCATTTCATTTGAAGATTTTTTTCAAGCTTTCATTCCTGTTTCAAGTTAGAATTACGTTTCAAGAATAAAACTACAGTTTGTTGCAACAATTTTTAGAAACAAAACAAAAAACTAAAAACAAAACAAACAAAAAAAAAGGATAGTAAAGATTTTTTAACACTGTATGATAAGTGAAACTCTTACGTTATTCCCTAAATTCTCTCAAAGGTTAATCTAACGAATAATGCTTAACAATATAAAGAATAATGTCTAAGTCTTTTACTGATATTCTTTTTAGTCCAAAGGGGCTTTGTTCTTGAAGGCTATTGTTTTCGTTTTGCGATTTTGCGTTGGTTCACTATAAATGTCCGTTTTAATTTTCAAACTGTTGCCACCCAATGTTAAGTGTCCTGCATTATATTTGAAGAAATTAAATGATGAAAAATCTGCATAAATGTATGTATATTTCTCACATTGGTACATACAGCCATCGAATTTTGAATGATGTAATCCTACTGCGGGTATGGGTATGTGGAAGCCCAAATTTGAAATTTGGAATTTGTTTTGTGATCGATTTGATATTTTGTAAAACTTTAACGAATTGAGTAACAAACTAAACGATTTAAAGGCGAGCAATGGCAATGTTGTACAGAAAAAAACTTTTTATCTCCAGCGCGCGGAACTGTGTATCGGAAATTCTAAAGATATGCTCAATTTAAAACTACTTTGCGATATTGCTCTTGAACTGTATTTTATGGTTTAAGTGCAAAGAACGTGATATTTAATAAATAAAGGTAACACACAAAATGTTAAAAAAGTCCCTTTGGACGTAATTCAAAATCTGAAACTTTTCAGATTTTTCTTTTATTGTGCAAATGTAAATAACTTGGATAAATAAAAAAAAAAAAAAAAAAAAAATCATTTTATGTAGTTTCATTTTAGCCCAAAGGGCATTAGCCCAGAAAGGATATTAATTTCGTTTTGGCATTTTGCGTCCATTCACTTTCTGTATTGATTCACTTTTCTGGAAGCCCTAATTTGGAGTTTGGTTTACTATTTATTTCATATTTTGTCAGACATTAAAGAATTTTTGATTAACAAACTCAACAATTTCAAAGCGAGAAATGACAACATTGTAAAGGATTTAAAAAAAAAAAAAAAAAAAAAAAAAAAAAATAGACTCTGAATCGGAAATTCTAAAGATCTGTTTATTTTTAAATTATTTTGCGATATTGCTGTTGAATTGAATTTTATGGTTAAGTGCGAAGAGAATGATATTTAATAAATAAAGATAACGCACAAAACATTAAAAAAAACGCCCCTTATTGCAGAATTTATTATTTTAATAATATATATTATTAATAATTATTAATAATATATATAATATTTTATAATATATTATTTAAATATTATTTTATTATTATTATTATTACTGTTTTATCAGTAATGTTCACAATTTTGAAATTCTAAGTTCCATAACCGACAAAATAATTCAAGCTTATGATATTTGTTATTCTTCTACAAAATCGCTTATCCTATGCGCTTTTTAATTGCAATTCCACACCTGCGTCGTTAGATATCGTTTTCAAGTCCCTAATGAAGGAAGTGCTTTTAATCTTATATAAATCCGTGAATTCCATTATATAATCAACGCATTCATCTTTGATTTATTCCTAGAGAATATATGCATTGATTGCAGATAACTGAAGTGAGTTCTAATTTGTTCATTGTTTTCATGTATATTTGATATGATAAATTATGTTTCTTTTTCCTAGTACATTGATCTCAGTAAACAGTAGATCGTTTATTTTCATAAAAGGAAAAAAAAAATTCTTTAAAATAACTATATTTTCAAACGAGGAAAACTCAAAATTGATTACAATCAAAGGACATAATATTTCAGTAGTTTGTTTTCCTTTACTTCGAGAATAAGAGTTATTGCAGAGCAACTTTCTTCAATGCCTTGCTTAGAATAGAATAGCAGAGTTTGGACACTATGATAGTTAGTTTAATTAATAAGGTATTTTCCCCCTCCTTTACGTAATCCATCGCGGTGTAATTAGAAGCATACTCGACGCGTATTCGAGAGCTCCAGGGTTCGAATCCCGGCAAAGGGCAATGTACATTTTTCACGTCTGCAGCATCAAAAGCCGTAATGACTCAAAGTCCGTAGAAGAACAGGTTAGCTCACTTGCGTACCAATGATTATGCTATATAAATTTAATAATATTTGTGACATAAAAAAATTAACTTTACAGTCACGTTCCAATTTACATTAAACTTAAATCAATGCAAAAGTCTATAAGAGCCAATACAGAGCGAGAACTCACTTTCGTTTGTTTACGCAAGTGAGGTAACCTACGATTCTTCTTAACTAAGAGACTAAAACTATCTGCCTATGAACAAGGATGCTTTCGTGAAGACTTTTGAAGGGAAAATATCTAGTATTCACGCTACAGAAAAGGAAACCATTAAAACTCCCATGCAGTCCACCCGTTCACTAGGATTTCAACCTAGATCAAACTACCAGTTCAGCGACATTACCGCTAGGTCGATACTATGAAATTGAAGAATTCTTAAAGCATACGAAAAATTTACTGCATTTTTCTACTTCTTCACAATCAAATTGAAATATTTTCCTCTTTTGATCTTGTTTTTGTTATAAATACGTATTTTTTAATTAAAGATTTGTCCATAACATGTTGAAATGAATGATAATTTGGAATTAATTGTTTTTCTTTAATACATAGCCAATAGATTGCAATTTTCTTGATCTAATTTAATCCTATCAAAAATTCTGTTCTAGTAACGCTTACAAAAGGCACTAGTAGTATGTATTTTTAAGTCTTGAATAACTTCTGAAACATCCATAAATAGTATTATTGAGTTTGATTGCTTTTTTAATTAACTATAATGAAAGAACATAAACTTTCCCGAGTTTGCAGCGCACCTGATATAGCATACGAGGGCTATTTCCCTAAGGCAAAGGACGCATACGAGGAGGATTTTTCAAGGGCAACTAGCTCGTGTTCGCATTGCTATGGGGAAAAAAAATACAAAAACGACTAAGTAGCCACCTCATTCTCTGGGATTTTAACGCCGGCTTAACACAATTACAGTACTCTTATTCACTCTGCCAGTGGTTGGCCTTTTACTAAGGCTGAGAATTTTAATAATATTAGTATTTAGTATTGCAAAACATTTACAAATGAAATTGATGCTTTCAAGGAAAAGTTTAATTGAATTACGTATTCAATCTATTAATACCGAGAAGATAAAACTGAAAGCATATTGATCAAATATCAGGTCTGTCTTCTAAATTGGGTATTAAAAATCATTCAAGTGATTGTTATAGGTTTGTGCATATTGTATGGATTTTTTAAAATTCGCAAACCGAAATTGCGGTAACACCATTAATTTCTTTCGACATATTTCATCCTCTGAAAATTCTGTATTCTGAAAATTTCGTTCTCTGTTTGAAAACAAAATAATGATCCTGTTAACAGCTGTACAGAAAGTGAGAAGCTCTTTTTTTTTTTTTTCTTCTCATTCACTGTTTTATGACAGTGTCTAAGCAACACTTTTTACAATACACTGTAATAAAATATGTATAACATTTTTTTTACGCATAAGTATTAAACGACTACGTTTTTATACTGATTAGATAATCACTAGACATCTGTGTTTATAGACAGATTTGATAAAGTTAAATGGAAATGCACGGAAAAGCTATTTACCTTGAGGTAGATATCTTTATAGAGAGACTTTGTAGGAAAAATTGCTGGTATTCATGTCACAACTGCAGTTTTAATGAGAAGAAAAAATAGATAAAATCTGAAAACATTGCATTTACATTACGTCCAATTTTAAGGTTTTGTGTGTTACTTTCATTTATTAAATATCACGTTCTTCGCACTTAAACCATAGAATTCAATTCAACAGCAATATCGCAAAATAATTTTAAAATGAGCGTGTCATTAGATAATTCCCTCCCCCCGTACAATATTATCATTGCTCACTTTGAAATCGTTGAGTTTGTTTCTCAAGAATTCCTTACAGTGTTCCAAAATATGAAATCGATTATAAAACAAATTCCAGATGCCCATATTTGGTGGAAGATGACGTTATTCAAAATCTGATGGCTCTAAGTACCGTTGTTTTATCACAATACGAGAAACATACATACGTTTATGAAGATTCTTCATTATTTAATTTCTTTAAATATAATACAGGGCTATAATATTTGATGGCAACAGTTTGAAAAGTGAATCAATGCAGAAAGTGAATCGACGCAAAATTCCAAAACGAAATTAATAGCCCTTCTGGGCTAACGCCATTTGGAATAATAAAACTTTTTTATTCGGATTTAAATTGCTTATTATTTGTAAGATTGCTGTTATGAAAATTAGTCCATTTTCCCAAACATATACGAAACAATAAGCTATTTAAATATATGTTTATTATACTATAGATTACTGCGGAAGAGGAATTCAGCTATCGCCTTTAAAATATGTAGTGAAAGATCCATAAGTAGCTGGTATTGGTATAATAATGCCAATAATTTTAATAATAAATGAAGTTAAGGAAAAGTTGAATAGAAAAGAATGATAATGTTTATTTTATTACTCGTTTACTTTTATATTTAATAAAAAATCACTTTGCTCATTACTGTGCTTACATAATAAAGTTCAGAACCTCTAACATATGATAGCATACGTCGAGGCGTTGCAACCATGGCCGGCACTAGGCATTTTGTTGATCGGCGTAACTTTTGAAGGTTTTAAATTTTGCTTTTCGGTGCATTACTAAATTAAAAAAACATTTTCAGCTTCCAAATGCCTCTGCCTTGTGTATTACCTAAATTCCAAAATTTTTGTCATCCTTAAATTTTGCTGTTCAGTGTTTTTCTAAATTCTAAAAATTTTCCCGCCTTTTAATTCTGCCGCTCCTGGTGTGACGTCAGCCCTGCTTTCGACGAGTATCAGTTTAAAGCTTACGACTATTTAAAATTCTTGTAACATGTTTATTATTCTAGTATTTCCGAAAATAAAGATGTTTCTATGTTTATAACGTTAATATCAGTCTTATGCTGTCAAAAGTCTGTCATTAAAACATCTCTTGTATATATAAATTTTCAATACAATACCGATATGCTTCTATTAAAACAAATCTTCATTAAATGTTAAGGTACGTTAAATCATTAACATTTTGAAATGTATTTTAATGATTCTGTTCAACTTATTGTGTTGCGCATATTGGATCCTAATAAAAAATAGGAACTTTGAATAAGTACTCTGGATTTATATATTAGCTTCAAACTGTCAAACCAGATTTTAGTTGAAGAGCGGTTATTATTTAATTATTTTTATTTTCCATTTTAGATATTAGATGAAGAAATAAATTCCATTTTTACTTTCAGTACGTGTTGAAAGTATTTCTTCTGTCTTGGCTAATTCGATAGAAGTATTAAAAATTCGAACAAATCATAGATTTTTGGCGACTCAACAGTTATGTGCAGCAACCCCAAAATAACAAGCTAAATTTCAGAAAAGCGAAACCCTTCCCAGCAGGGAGCCTATTAGTGCAATCACTCCCGTCGAAATTGCCGGGGGAAAGAAATCCTAACGCGAGCGTATAAATGCTTGCTGGCCGCTTAGAGCAAGATTTTGGTTGGACGTATATATGCTTGCTGGGCGCTTAGAAGAGGATTTTGGTTGGACGTATATATGCTTACTGGCCGCTTAGAGCACAATTTTGGTTGAACGTATATATACGGCTCGGCCACTTGGAGGGTTAATATATCGATATTTTTCTGCTCACATGACAAAATGTTTAAAAAAATGTAGAAAGATATACCAAAGATTTTAAAACCGGATTTCTTTAAAACTGAAAAAAAAAAAAAAAAAAAAAAAAAAAATCTTTCTTTTCCTTCTTATTATTACAAACTGCTAAGAGCCTTTCATCTGGAGATCAATTTTGTTTCAAAGAAGGAAACAGATTTCCGTTCATTCATCTTAGATTAAAATCTTTACAAAATGGTAATTAACACATGTGAAAGAAAGTTGTTAGTTTTAGTTGCTCTTTAAAACTAAGCAAAATGTAACCTTAGAATGTAAAGATAAATGAAATAAATTAATAAATATATTTAAATAGTCTCTTTTTCAGCCTTTAAAATACTAAAAGCAACATTAAAAATTTAAATATGATTTTAATTTATGATAAAAGCAACATTCTAAATATAAGTTACAGAATTAGTACTGGTTAAGTTAGCTTTTAATATGCCGCAAATATGTAAATTTTTGGAAATTGATTATGAAACTCTAAGATTTTCATGAAAATTTCAAATAACGACTTTTAGTAGAAATTGGATAACTTGCAAAAGTTTCTGATTACGTACAAACAAACAAACAAACAAAAAAATGGTGAATTGAAATTGTTTTTAGAAATCTGAACGGAATATTTAAGATAGCACAAATGAGACATATTCTTTAATACATTTTCAATAGCAAGAATATTACTATTTTAATAACAGAAGATTAATTATGAATATTAAATCTTGTTTATAATCAGCTGAAAGATTAATTATGAATATTCAATCTTATTTATAATCAGCTGAAAGATTAATTATGAATATTAAATCTTATTTATAATCAGCTGAAAGATCAAAATCGTTTTTATTCTCACTTGATTGAAGTGGATTTTCCATTTAGACAAATTATTCGGGAGCTTGTCTAAGCTCTGTATCAGTTTTGATAAAATATGGCTTTCTAAATTATATATTAGTTTTGATCAAGAACATCGGATACTTTTATATCAGTTTTTAACTACTGTGATTTGCAAAAAAATTTTGAAGGGACAAATTTTAAGTCACCATTCCTGTAAGTCTTAATAGTCACAAACTCAGATTCGTAATTCAGAATGTGAAAAGAACGGCTGGCATAAACTGTATTTAATTTGTGAATATATATACATTTCGTCTCATATGATAAATTTATTAATGCAGTTAATTAATATATTAAAGCTAAATTAACATAAATATGGTTTCATAATTTTCGCATGGCATTCAGACGTGATTAATAATTTTATCAAAATTATTAACATTTTCCTAGATATTATATTTCTTTTACACAAATGAAATGCGTTTAATGAGCCTTAGCTTTCTTTCTTTAAACTTACCCATCATTGACATCCTGGTCTTAAAATTCAAGCAAAACAATCTTAAATGTATAGATATTTTCGGAATATTTTCCTATAATAATAATGGCGTTAAACGTAAATTTAGAAACTATTAACTTTATTATGAATTATTTAATCCAGAGCAAAACGCACACTCTGCTTAAGCCTATGCTTCCGTGGAGGATCTTTTAAGAGAAACTATAAAGTATTACGGAGTTGACAATTTAAAAAGAATATTTGTTTCCAATTGTTTCAGAATAGAGAATAAAGAAAAAATATTCTTTCTATCATCATTGAATTTCTTTAAGAGCATGTAAAATCTCTCGAACAGTATCACGAAAATAACAGTTTTCTTCATTCAAATAAGTAATTTCTCAAGTATATTAATATTAATCATAAAATAGGAATACAAAATTTTACACTAAATAGAAAATTACAGTAATGTTTAACGAAAATTAAGCTATACATTTATGCAGTAATGCAGTTTTAAATAATCTGTTTAATCATATAAATTCTAAAAGTCCAAAAGTCATTTTTTTAAAGTCTGTACTAAAAGTCATTTTTTAATCACAGAAGGAATAAGGTAATCCATCAGAATAGTATTTTTATTGGCTTACTGACAAAAATTACTTATAATGATAGAATTATTTCACATTGGAAATTATTCACTGGGGAGTGAAAATTAAAATCTAGAAATATGAAAAGAATATATTTAATATTTAAAGGAATTCATTTATTAAATATGTATGTAATCTAACAGGTAAAATGTATTCGTAATGGAACAATATGCGGATCTGGCACGCATATGTTTATAAAGGTACAAGCTTATTTTACTAAACTAAACCTGTGCTTTGCATTCGTATGGCACTTCATCAGTACTCACTATATTCAGGTTTTCTAGTCAGTGGTATACCTCATGACATTGTCTTGAAACTGTTTTCTTGGCATTTTAGATAATTTCATGAGGTTTTCTGTGTTTGGTTGCATACGAAGAGAGGTATAAAAAATAAATTTAATGCTGAAATTATTTATACGATAATTGCTTTGTATCTTTTATCATAATATCGTTCAATAAAAGATAAAAGGAGGGAAAAGTAGACATTTGGATCAGATATCACTCCTGTCAATATACTGAAAAATGGAATAGTATGTCACAAATAACATAAATGCATTGAGAAATAATGCGTTTAAAATAATTTTAAGAAGTTATTTCAAGTAAACAAAAATTGTTATAAGGAAAGCATCTAATTTACTCACTAAATCACCACTCAACAAATGCATCTTGAAACAAATTTTTCTTTTAATTTGGAACTTCGCTTTGCTACTAACATACAGCTTTAGGATCACTCAAAATGATGTCCTAGGGCCATTCACGGTAGCTGGAAAATTAAGAACCATCACATTGTTTGTCTATCAGTATGAAATTTGAGGTCAATAAAAGATAAACTTTCAAGAATATAATCTGAGTAGTTTAGTTCGTGAGCTGAACATTGCGATAATACTGTGCTTTCGAAACGAAAAATTGCTATGGAGAATTGGGGGGAATAGTCCTCTATCTTTTGTATTTATTGTCATTGGTTATCTTCAATCGCAGGCTCGTAGAAACCGGGTACGGATTCTTTTGTTTTTGAAAACGTTGCGTACAGTGGTCAAGATACGATCAATGTAGGTTACCTCATTTTAATTCCAAATGAATTAGTGCTTTCCACGTACCATGAAGCATTCTAAATGGAAAAATGATCTTTATTTCGGAACACATCTAAGTTCCTACCAAATTATTTTATATATGTTGTTCAGGCAGCAGCGACATATAGTAAGTCGGATTTTGTTAAAGAGAAATACATGATACGCTTGATTTCTGCTAATAATGCTAGACAATCTTCAGATATATATTCTTTAGCATTGCACGGACTATTTATTATGACTCTGAGATACTTATAGAACTTTTCAGCAGGAAGAATAGTATTATCAACAACAACGTTCGTACTTTTTCTAGTATATTTTCTGTATCTTCGGTGTAGAATTACACAGCATTTGCTGGGGTTAAGTTTAACGTTCCATATAATTTGCGCCACTGTGCAACGATATTCATGTGCACTTGAAGTTTATGATATGCCAGTTGGGGATTCAAGACTTGGTTAAAATTGCGATGTCGTCAGCGTACTTCATGACAGGCGATGGCTGAGACATTGCAGAGTCGTTGAGGTAAATATTTGAAAATGTTGGGTCCACTTTTGAACATTGGGGAAAAACCGCGTTGATTACTTACTTGCGTGTGAGGATATCTCCAGTTATAACATGATGGGTCATAATTTTTAGGTAAGAATTCAAAGATTAAATAAAGTTTATAAGGTATTCTATCTTTCGTTATCGCGTGTCTTTGTGGTGTAAATGGCAGCATGTATTTGCATAAGCCTCTATGCAAACACGGTCAAATACTTTCTCGAAGACGAGAAAATATACCGCGATGGCAGATTTCAAAGCAGGTAATACTAATGTTTCCCTCAGTTCAGTATTTGGAGGGTCTTACTAGGGTTCCTGCGAAAGCTGAATACTGTATAGTAGTCATGTTTTTCGAGATATTAAATGAGTCTTGGGTTAAATTTTTTCCAAGATTTTGCCAATACATGCCAGTACGCAAATCTGATTATAATTGGAAGTAAACTTTGCCAGGTTTAGGAATGGTCTCATTTTTGCCAGGTTTAGGAATGGTGTTCATAGAAATGCTTACCTCATCTTGAAAAATAATTTTGATGTAAGTAAGCTGCGAAAACATTGGTTTAAAGAACTAAGCACCTTCTCGACAGTTTTTTTTTTTAAACTTCATTTCTGAGATTTTCGAACATTTTTGCTCTCTTTATATTTAGGCTTTTGAAAATTTCATTGACCTTCCTAGCTATGATTTACATATGAACCAACTTCATAATTCGGCAGTCATTAAGTAATATCGACAGTCATTAATTTCATTATGAGGTTTAGAAAGGAGGGTCAGATTTTATGTTAACAAAACTGCCAGTTCATCATCCATCATGCAACAATACTTTTCTAAGTGTGGAAAATTTGGTTTATCTGAGAGATTATACTCATTGGTTGGTCTATTGCGATTTCAGATATTTTTTAATTCCCAAAACTGAAGTTGATGAGATATCAAAATTTCTAGTATATTGTTTCAAATTATAGTTCTATATTCCTGAATTTCTGCAGAAATCTTTCTGATACGGATTATTAAATCTGCGTTTAATGATTGTATCACTGGTGATTTTTCAATCGTTAGAAATTAAAATGGCCGATCTGTTTACTGCAATTTGAATTTTTGTATTGATACTGTACATGATATTTTCACTTTTTCTAGTTTTACAGAGGAGCTTTGCTACTTAAATAAGTCTTAATATTCAGGAATATTTACCAATTGATTTTATTTCTAAATATCTAACCAAGGGGATAGAATCCATAGAAATCGAAGCTCACTAGATATGGATCAGAAGAAAGATCTTCGATTAGTTTCAAGAAAAGAATCTCATTGATATGCTAAGTATAAGGATGTCAAGTACATGACCAAAACCAATGATATCTCATTGAGCAGTTACAAAGAAGAAAGGGAGATCTCCCTACAGATTCTTTACTCACATTGCCATTATCTCGAGTAGGAAAAATGTTCGTGTATTCATATAGAAGTTTGACTGTTTTAATGAATAGTTTTGTTAATAGTCGTGTTAATAAAGTTGTGTTTTAAGAAAGTGGAGTCATGGCTTCTAAGAATATTTACCGAGCCATATCCTTCACACCTATAAGTGAATGGAAGCAGGTTAAAGTTCCTCAAAGAAGATTAGACCCAAATATATTGCCGCTGGTTACAGTGCAGGAAATGGTCATTTTTGAAATATCACATTCATGTTTCATTATATCATGTGACATATGGCTATGTTTCGTGTTTCGAAGCGTTGGTTGGTTGGTTGGTAACGGAGGACGGGGACGCCTGATGTCTAACAGAGGTAAACAGGCATGTGTCCCGCACCCTCCACTAACCAGGAACAACTCCCTGAGGCCTCAAGAGGCCGCCTCGGGAGCTTTATAGGATGTTAACAAGAGCATTTACATGGCCATACAAGGGCAGATTGCATTCGTTTTACCGTTTTGACATTTGTTGTTGCAATTTGCTATGGTAATTTTGCATATTCACAATAAAATTCAAATAAAAATACAAATTAAATATACAGATACAAAAATACAGTTACAAAATAATAGGATTAAAATACAGGCTCATAGGTTAAAAAATAAATAAATAAATAAATAAAAATAAAAAATTAAGTATTATGCATATACAGAAGAGGAAATGTTAAATACATTTGATTGTACATTATTTGATAAGTGTCTGTAATAGGGACTTATGTAAGTTTTAGGAGTAGACTTATGTGTTTGAGAATGTGGAACTGCATGCTGACTTAGTTAGTGTATCATGCCTTGAGAGTTTTGGTTAATGAGGAGAACACAAATCTTGGCCCATTCTCTTGAGCTTGTTAATAACTTTGTAGATTGTATTTACTGCCGGTTTGTGCTTTATAAGGAAGCAGAGATAAGCTTCACTATTGTTGATGGGAAGAGGGAGGTGATTTCCTGCTGTCAGATGGCATTCAAAAACATAGTGGTCTGGGGAGCCTTCCGCTCCGCAGGCGCATATGTCCATGGCTGTTATGCCATGTCTATTGAAGTAGGTCGGGAATGGGCCGTGTCCCGTAATATAAGCCGTAACAGGAGCTATTGCAATGTTGCGTTCAGTGCTGACTTTCGGGAGGTAGCTGTATGTACGTCTTCCAGTTGTTCAGTGCGTCCAGTCTTCCTGCCAAAGATTTAGGCCTTGACCCTATAATAGCCCTTTGAGGTAGGAGGGGCTGGGATTGTGATTTTTTCAGCTTCTGGATCAGTGGCTGCTTGAATGGCCAGGCTATCAGCTGCTTCATTCCCCTCATTTTCTGCATGTGCCTTGATCCATGTTAAGGAGAGATGTTTCTGCGGGTTGCGCTGCAAAAGTTGTTGTAATTTGATGATCAAGGGCGAGGTGTGGTTGTGATTATCTAGTGCTAGAAGTGTTGACATACTGTCAGTGAAAATTTTCGCCCGTTCTATATTATTATTGAAAATGTAATCTACCGCCATTATAATTGCCTGCACCACCGCCTGGAACACACTGTTCCAAGGCCTTAAGTCAAGGCTTCCTTTCCATACATGGATGATTCTTCCTTTGTCATAGTGTGCAAAGGCGCTGCCTACTCCGTCTTCCTGCTTAGAGCCGTCGGTGTATATTTGCGTATCCCTTGAAACTCGCGTCATTGACAGTGGCTGTATCCGTGAAATGTTAATACTTATTCCTGTGCCTTTACGTGCGGGATGAGTGTGAAGAGTGTTACCTGGGCTTTGAAACTGCAGAGGGCTGTATGTTATGTTGCCAAATGTTGCATCTTTGCGGAGGTATATGAGGGTGGTGTAGTCTGCCTCTTGTTCTGCCCGCATATGGAGTGGAATGAGCCCTGCAAGGACTGTCGCTGAGCTGGTGGCTGTGGTGCGGTACGCTTTACAGAGATTCAGGGCGAATGGTCGTTGAAGAGATGTAAGATGTTTGATCTTTCATCCTCCCATCGGTTGGGCCCATACGGCAGCAGCATACAAGACTATTTTTTCAGCTACCGCATGGTAGAGGATCTTCTGAATATGAGGATTCTGACCCCAGTTTCTACCTTGGAAGACGCGCGCCTTTCTGGCTATAGCTGATGTTTTGTTCTTTAGCTCTTGGATGTGAGGGATCCAGGTTAGTTTTTTATCCCAGATTACAACTAGGTACTTTAGCGTTTGGACAATTTTATGTTGGCTCCTTGTGGTTGGATGCAGGGGCGGCGCATTGGATTCGTGACTGCTTTGGGTATTATTATTGCTGATGACTTTGCGGTAGACATTGTAAGCTTTAAGTTGCTGCAGATATTGGCGAGGAGGGAGCAGACTTCGGTGCCGTTTTTCTCGAGCTCCGCACGAGTGCGACCTTTGACAAGAAGAGCTGCGTCGTCTGCGTAGGCGATGACACTTGTATGTCGTGGCCAGTTTGCATCCAGTACAGCGTTGAATGTTAAATTCCAGAGAATCGGTCCAGCACAAGAGCCTTGGGGACATCCTCTTTCTTGCACTTTGAAGGTAGTGTCGTTGTTGATGGCTATGAGAAGACTACGATAAGAGAATCGGTCCAGCACAAGAGCCTTGGGGACATCCTCTTTCTTGCACTTTGAAGGTAGTGTCGTTGTTGATGGCTATGAGAAGACTACGATTCTCTAGATAACTACTAAAAACGCTGAAGAGGTTGGATGGACACTGTGCGTCTCGGAGGGCCTGTCTTATCGCTGGCCACCAGAGTGTATCAAACGCACTCTGGAGGTCAATGGATATGAAAGCTGTATGGAAACCTCTGGTGCTATTGCGTTGAATTGTTTCACGAATTTTACAGAGGGCATGCGTAGTGGACAGACCAGTGCGAAAGCCATACTGCCTGGGGCTGAGATGATTGTTGCTATGGAGATGATATTTTAGTCTGTTAACAATTAATTTCTCGTAAATTTTGCCCAGGGTTGGCAAAAGGCATATCGGGCGAAAAGAGCGCGGATCTTGCGGGATTTTATTCTTTTTCAGGAATAGGACAACTTGTCCTCTCTTGAATGCCTGCGGGAATATTTGGTTGTCAAACAGTTGGTTAAAGAATTTGTAGAAGAAGGAGGGG
This sequence comes from Stegodyphus dumicola, assembly GCF_044657685.1. Classification (NCBI taxonomy): domain Eukaryota; kingdom Metazoa; phylum Arthropoda; class Arachnida; order Araneae; family Eresidae; genus Stegodyphus; species Stegodyphus dumicola. The sequence continues at coordinate 125,510,320 of NC_140771.1, read as the reverse complement.
CGTGCTATGTAGGCAACTTTTATGATGCTATAGTCCAGGCCGTCCGGACCGGGGGCCTTTTTTAGGGGTAGGTGTTGGAAAATTTGCTTGACTTCCTTGTCACTAAATGGTATATCATGTGGACTCGGTGGGATGTTGGTATTCATGCGAACAATTTTCTGTGCTGGCGTATCTTCCTCCGCGTTGTCTGTGGGGAAGACTTCGTTGAGGATTGTGGTGGTTGTATTTTGTACTGGATTGTCGTTGCTCGTATTTGGTGGCTGCATGAAGATTTGAGCTGGCTGATATATTTTACTTGAGGCTAGTTTGTGGAGGATTCCAAACGGATTGCTGTTTTCGGTGCAAAATTTCCTCCAACTGGTAATTTTGGCCGCTAGTATGTTGTTTTTCTAAAGAGCGCGCTCTTTGCGGAATGTCGCCAACAGTTGGATTTTTCCTGTCTTCATTGGTGGTGGTACGTATGCGGCGTCTGATAGCTCTGCATTTTTGCCGTTGTTGTCTGAGCTCTTTCGTCCACCACTTAACTCCTTGTATTTTCTTATTTTCTTTGCTCTGCGTGTGGGGAGTATTTCACTACAGGCTGCTTTAAGGTTTTCAAGTAGTCGGTCTGTGAAAATCTCCATGCCTTCTGAGCTGTTGTGAAGCGCAAGGTTGTTTTCCTCATTACTTAAGATGCGTGTGAAGGAGCGACTGAGGGGGCGGATCTTGTTGCCTGGAAGCCTGAACCTACGTAGGACTGTGATTTTCGTGTCACAGTTTATGAGAAAGTGAAGGTATTTGTGATCGGAGCAGCTCTCATCATCGACCATAGTCCAGTCCTGCACTAGGTTTGCGATGCTGCTTGAACAGAGGATGAGAGCTGGCCAGCCCACATGATAGGTATTATCAAATGTGGGTGGGGAATCGGGTGTATTTAATCGATAAATGTTATTGGCTGACATAAAGTCCTCGAGCTCCTGTTCCTTCGTCGTAGTATCTGCATATCCCCATATGGTGTTATGCGCATTAAAATCACCACTAAGAAGCAGAGAGGTTGAAGGCCATCGTTGTATGGTGTCAAGTATGTTTGAGGTGGTGCCAGTGATACTGTCCGTTGGGGAAGAGTAAATTGAAGCTATTATGTACTGTGCGTTATTGAATGCTAGTAAGATGACAAAAGTCTCGTACTTGCTTGATGACTAGTGGAGACCAGGATGGATTGGTGCATGCTATTGCGGCTCTGGGGGATTGTTCGTTAGTATCTGCTTTACGTTGATAGACTTTCCACGATATGGGAAGGCTTGCTACTTGACCCTCTCTACAATAAGGTTCCTGTATCAGGAGTAGATCTGCATCGTGGGATGTTGCAGGAGTGACTGCTTGAGATGTCGCTGCCTGCGCTCTTTGCAGATTAATCTGGACGCATTTTATGGGGCTAAATGTTACTTGGTTGTTGTGGTCTGTAGGCATAGATTGATGGATGTCCGCAGTGCTATTACTCGTAGGTTGTGCTGCGTTTGATTCTTTCAACGTACCTGCTGTAGGTGGGCCAGGAGATATCATAGGCGGGTGGGCGCAGGATATTTTGTTATTACTGCTGTAGTTATAGTCTGCACAGTTGATGCAGGTGGCCATTCCGGATTTGCAGTTCTTGACGTTGTGGCTTCCGGAGCAGTACGCACAGTAGACTTTGTTCTTGCAGTCTTGCTGCGTGTGCCCGAATTCCTGGCACTGGAAGCATCGTCTGGTGTTGAAGAATTCCGCAATTCGATGCACTCTCCAGCCAAGATATAATCTGGGGTATTGCATGATGCGGTGGAAGGCTGATGGCTGACATTCCAGCACCCATTTGCTTTATCTTTTAGTCGGTATAAGATTTTTGTAGTGTTGCTGGTAAGGTTGTATTCAGAGCCTAGTGCCCGTTCAATGTCCTCCTTGGTGACGTCTAATTTTACGTCGTGGATTGCGACTCTAGGTAGTCTGACTGCTGGCAGTTTTTTTTTCGGCAAATTGTTTGCCTTGCGTGCTTTCTAGTGTCTTTGTGAGGTGGGTGAGATCCTCATTGGTGGTGCAGTAAACAGCAATCCCCTCCTTCTGGATATATCTAACTGAGTGTATTTTTACACCTAGTGATGGGAGAGGGAATTTGGTGTTCAAGTGTTCTTTAGTACTTTCCTTGTGGCGTTCGAGTCTTCTTTTGGGTAAATAAGAAGTGTGTGTGTTTCGTAGAATGTGATACCACTTGGGCGTAGGAACGCTTGATAACCGGAGCTGCTGCTGGGTGTATTGTTGGTTGAAGTGGAGAGTAGGAGAGTCCTGAATCAGTATTAACACCTGTGTTGGTTTTAGCTGGAGATGGAGTGGCAGCAGGTCCTCTGGTGGCTAGAGTCCGGAAGGCCTCTAAAATGGCCAAGAGTTTCTTTCTTTGCTCTGTCGGTAACAGGTACTTGTTACTTTTTGTACTGGTGCCAATGTCTTTGGCTTTCTCGTAGAGTGTATTAATCTTTTGTTCGTAATTAAGACTTTCAGTTACTACAATTGTTGCTGCGTCGAATTTGCAAAGGCGCACTGACGCTTCTGCATCAGGCATAGTGCTGGTTTGTGCTGGAAGGAATATGGGTGATGATGAAGTTGAGTACAGCAATCAAGGGGTATTTTGGTGTATTTACAAGTGTAGAAATGCCGCTAGATAAGTTGCATGTAAGTTGTATGAGTATACATAATCACTGGTCATACACTGCTCAAGCAGGATAGTGGGAATACTCTGCTCAATCTGGGATAGTGACAAGTAATGCAAATAATACTCTGCTCAATCAAATATGACAGGTAACACACTGCTCAATTAATACAGTAGCAGTACAGCTGTACACTTCTTAATTAGTTAAGATCAATTAATAAGTCTATGGGCCGTATAATAAAGGTATAGAACATGATATCACACAGAATACAAGCACTGAAACTGTTCTCTGTATAAAAATTAAATCAATCAAATTATTATTATTAACTAGAAGTATATAACACAAAATATCAGCATAAATACTTAATTAGTTAAATTATTGTAAGCCAGAACTATATAATTATACAACACATTAGGGGGGAAAACTTGATTAATTAAATTTTTGTAAGCTAGAAATACATTACACAAGATATTAGCACTTACTGATATATAAACACTCACAAATATAAGTATGGTTAAATGTATAAAACAGGAAAATATACAAGATACGATCACTGAATTAAATATGACTGAATTAAATATGACAAATACTCTGCTCAATCAAATATGACAGGTACATTGCTCAATTAATAAAGTAGCAGTAGCGCTGTACACTGCTTAATTAGTAAAGATCAATTAATAAATCTATGGGCCGCATAGTAAAGGTATAGAACATGATATCACACAGAATACAAGCACTGAAACAATTCTCTGTATAAAAACTAAATCAATTAAATTATCATTATTAGCTAGAAGTAAATAACACAAAATATCAGCATAAATACTTAATTAGTTAAATTATTGTAAGCCAGAAATATATAATTATACAACACACATTAAGGAAAAAACTTAATTAATTAATTAATTATTATTATTATTATTATTTAAGCTAGAAATATATTACACACGATACTAGCACTTACTGATATATAAACACTCACAAACATACGTATAGTTAAATGTATAAAACAGGAAAATATACAAGATACGATCACTGAAACGAATCCTTGCAAAACTGCTAATATTTAGGAGGGTGGTATACAGGATTAAGGAATGAATACGCAGCTAATTTACCAGCTCCTAAGTTTTAATCAGCAATTATTACCCTGATGCTATTTAGGTGACGGCTATTGTGTAAATGTAATGCAATCTTAATTATTGCTCGTAGGATTATCGGATATTTTGTTTACCGGATAATTAAAACAATCCTACCTTGATTGCAGGGCTTCTTCTGCGCGTCCTTTGTTCTCTATGAAGTAAACACAATAAAATTTATTAAGCACTAGTAGTGTTGAGTACTACACACACACTGTAGAACACTGTATTCGCACAACACTATCATTGTATCACTAATTAGCTCACACTACTACGTTAATTGTTGGTTTCAGCTGAGAAAACCGAAGTTTAAAGAACTAGCGAGAAAAGTTATAGAAAACGTACAATCCGGCGGACTTTTCCAAATTCTGAGTCTTAAGTTCCTGATTCGTACTGCTACGTCACACTGCTATGTGGATTGCTCTTTTCAGCTGGGAAATCCTTGGTCGTTTATCTTCTGTGTATTTCATCTGTTGAATTAGGTAATCCAAAAGCGAAGGCACAACACAATTAGAACAGATCACCATAACGCACTAATCAGCACTACACTGTAAGAACTGATGTCAACACACTCACCATGATACGCACTACGCTGTGCGAACTGATGAAACACACTAAAATGAATAATTAAGCTAAAAAAAAAAAAAAAAGGCGTAATTTGCGAACCACTAGTCAGAATTTCATCAGATAAAGAAACTTGGATCCGTCTCGATGAGCAGAGATCAAAAATGCTAACCCTCTCTTGGTACACTAATTAGTTCTACTATTAACACTGTGTATAAAAACGCCCACTTCTCTATTTTTGAAGCATTCTTTGCGGTCACTCCGTCGCGAATTCCGTTGTGGAGGGGGAGACGAGTGCAACGGCCTTTTGCTCAAGGTCAGAGTTCACAATCGCATTCCACACCGTGTGTAAAATCAGAAATTTAATAATATTAAATTCCCTAATTAATAGAACGACTTAAGCTTGGTCTTAAAATGCTCCTGGGAAGCTTACACATCCGATGGTAAAAGTTACTTGAAGATCCAATGAGCGGCGGCTCATATAGAACGGTGGAAAGTTGTAGCTTGCGTAATTACAATACTTTTGCCATTTGAGAGTTTTGAACAATCTGAAAATTCATAAATCATTTTCTATCAATCTCTCTATCACAAATCTGGTATCTTTGTAATCCTTAGATCTTCCTCTTTACGATAATGTGAAATTTGTATGCACGATATTTCCGCAGGATGAGCAGGCAAGAAGTGGAGCGATAAAAAACGCGTGCTTCTCCTCAAAAGGTGCAGGGGTCTACGGTTTCGAAGCGTTAAAAAATGCCAGCTCATTTTGTCATATAAATGCGGTTTTTTTCAGTGTACCTAATTCCGTCCGAGAAATATTTTCCCACCAGCGGCCGAGCGGTAAAGTCCCTGAACACTGGTAGTTCGGTCCGAGGTTCGAATCCTGCGAACGGGCTGGCTGCATGGGTGTTTTCGTGGTTTTCCCCATGTGTAACGTGTATACGAGCCAGTTTCCTTTAGAAAGTCATCCACGAAGGTATCCCTCCCCTTAGGCAGATAGCCATAGTGTGCTTTGCCATAATTAAATACACCACTACACCACTCCGAGAAATATTTACACTTTATACAAGAGGAAAAGCACAAAAACACCCACGCAGACAGCCCGTTTGTAGGATTCGGACCTTCAATATAAATGGTTATATCAATCTTTTATGAGTAAAACAAGATAAATAGACTAATATTTAAGAGTTGCGATATGTCCACATAGAGAGAAATCATTGAAAATAATAATTTAAGGAATTTCAGTTAGAAGTTATCATCTTAAAACATAATAATTAGATCTTCAGCAATCTGGAAAAAAATATTGAACCGAAAGTGAGAAAAATCTGAGAACTGAACAGAAATCATGTCATAATAAAGAAAGACGGATAATGAAAAGGGATCTTACCATGTACGTCATAGAATATAAGAAGCTAAAGTCAGGATATACAGTGGAACATCGCATCCCACGGACTTTCATTATGAACAAATCGGTTTACGAAGAAATTTTCTTAAGGAACGAACAACATCTTGGTTGGTAAAGTACTTTGTAGTAATAAAAAAGCAAGCTAGCAACAAATCATCTTATAAAATGTTTGAGGTAAATTCTGACAAAAAATTAACACTTAGACACCTTCGGAAACATAGTTTTAATATTCTTTATAGGTTAACTCACACTAACAAAGGCTTGCAGAAACTGACATCCAGAATTTTGTCTGCAGGAAATTGTGACTTGATTGTGTTGCAAGTAGAGATTTTGACGTTGAGGATGTGTTTTTTGTTACTGAGTAGGTTTTCGTTTTGTGTTTTATATTGTGATTATAGTCTTAGAAAGTAAAATGAAGTTGTCTAGGAGTTACTAGGGTACCACAGAAAAGATTTCAGCAGGGATGAAATGAATACCCTTTAAAAGCAAAAAAACAAAAGGCGATGGAGAAGGAAAAAGCCTTCAAAGTAAGAAAAGAAAGCAAATGACTGTAGTTCTTTGACACGCTAAATTTGTGCCAGAGGAGTAAAATGTCATTGAATTGCATTATCCTACTTAGGCTATAGAAAGCATCAGCATAAATATTGTTAGAGGTAATTTAGTACGGTGCATCACTTTAAAAATATTTTAAATGGCAATAAAGCGTGTTTAGTGAGAGTGAGGCCCAGTGAGACTCAGGAAGAGTCAAGTTACCCTAAGAAATATAGGTGAAGATATGAAGAAGCCGCAGAAAAACAGTTATCGATTATTTTTATGGAGGCTGACTCCCCATCAAAGATAGAATATCTTTCACGTTTTCACCATCTTCTAATTACGCCGTCGACCCTGTTTCATACAACGGGCATATTAAAAAAAATAAAATTGTCTGTTTTCTCCTTTGAATATTTGCTTGCTTGATTATTTATTTCCGTATTGAACATATTTCCTTCGGTACTTTTTATTATGAACCTGTTTAAAAAGTACTGTTAATAAAGTTTTAATTTTCAGTTATCAGAAACGGAATAATGCGTTTTATGTTAATTTACATGAAGAAAATAATTTTGGTTTATAAACAGTTCAGATGACGAATAGCCTTGAAAGGAATTCCCCTTTGTAGGTATTACAAAAGAAATTTTTGTTTATAAAGCATACAGGAATGCAAATAAATGAATTAACATGAATTAATAATAATTATTATTGCTTTGCATCGAAATCCGAATTAAGTGTAACAAATTATTTCGAATATATTTCATGATAGAATGATTTTTTTTTTTTTAAATTGAAACTACAAATGTTTATGTGGTGCAGATTAAGTATTGTTTAAGCATGCAAAAAGTTAATTATATTCATTTACTAAATGCGTTGAATCGATTAGAACATTAACAGATTTAGACGCAGAAATGATTTTAAATAGATATAAGAGCGATTTTACGTAACGTATTGCCAAATATTTATTTCATAGAATTACATAAGACTATTTAACTGGGGGCTCAAAGCTTGTTTAAAAGCACATGAGTAAAAATAATAATGTAATAAGGTTTGATCAGGACAGGTTTAGAAGTATATATGAAAACATTTCTGTTTTATAAAATATCAAAGCTTAGTTTGATGGAATATGTCAGAGCTCAGGAGGGCTATTTGCATGAGGAGTGGGATGTCTTCATGTATAATCTTTTAAGGGAAACTGGCTCATATTCGCTTTATACATAAGAAAATCTACGAAACCTTTCCATGAAGTCTGCCCGTTCACCTGAAATCGAACACTCGTCGAACTCTCAGTATTCAGCGGTCTTAACCACTCGGCAACTAATATTGTGGTTGGCCAAAAAGAAGGCTGAACACTAGTAGTTCATTCCAGTATCATACACAGGGCAATGGATGGATTTAATAGGAATTTTCGTGTTTTCCTGCATATAACGGGAACACGAGTCTATTTTCCTTAGAACGTCCTGATCGAAACATCATTTACCACAAGTAGATAGCCTTCATAAACTTTCCTGTCCGAATGGGGGGGGGGGTCAGAAGAAGAAAATAGTTTAAGGAAAGAATTTTCTGAAACTAAGATCAGTTCAGATAAAGTAAAAAGCTTGAAACATTTTCTATTTTTTCTCTGTTAAAATATTCAGTATGTCATTAAAAAAACTGTTAAATATGAAAAAAGATCATATAAATATTAACTGCAGAAAAATGTAAATTATCCGTCTTAAATTTCTACTGAACAATATGAATATATTCGTAAACAAAGTGTGCTTTATTTAGATAAGTTTCGTAAAGGTAAGTAAATTATTAGTTTCCTTGTTCACAAAAATATGAAGTATTCCAACAATTTTCGTAGCTTTTATCAAAATATTTACGTAAGCGTATTTAATCACAGCAAAATTATTACATCTATCAGAACTGTGCTTTACATCAAAAACACTTGATGACACTGTGCAACTAACTTATTAGTTTAAACTAAAAGGAAATGTTACTTGAGTGTTGTAAAGAAGCTTGTTCACTTGAAGATTTATCTAACGAGCGTGAAGGACATTTTTGAATTATAATGAAATAAAGTTTACTTTTTTTATTTTTCATTTCACTAATCTTAATCTTAAAGAAAAACATGCAGTCTAACTCAATTAGCAGCCGAAAGAAGGACTTTTCTTTAATTAAACTAGAATAAAAATTGAATTAAATTTCAAAGAATTTCATTCTTTTAAAGTATCATTGAATACCATATTTCATTTTTAATACTTTTATATATGAACACATTTTGCTATATTTAATTAGATTTCAGTTCCTACGAAAGAAGCTAAGAATGTACTTTTTTCATTTCTAATTAGCAAAAAGTAAGAATTCATTAAAAAAAATATGAATAAAAAATAATTCCAACTGATTAAAAAAAATATGACTCAAGTTGCAGCATTCGCACTTTGAACTCGTTTAATTTAACAGCTATATCTAAGTTCAAATTAATGTTTTAACTATCCACATGTTGAAAAAATTGAAAAACAAGAATCAGCGTAATGTTTGTAAATTTTTCAGGACCATTTCGATGGTTTGAAAACAGAACCAACTTCTTCAGTTGCTTTAATGCAATCACTTAGGCAGTGACCATTTGCTATTAGGTAGCTGAAGAAAATGGTTCTATATTTAAAGTGTCGAAACTGGTCCGGTAAAAACATAGAAACATTATGCTGATTCTTGTTGTCTTCTCCAATAATCGTTATTCGGCGTATATTTTTAGTCTAAATTGCCTGCATGTTATATCGTGTTTCAGTTTTCCTGCACAGAATGTCTGTACATAATTTCACATAAATCGCTGAGAAAGATTTGTCGAGATTTTCAATGATTAGTTTGAGTGCGATGAACTTCATGTGTTGTATTTATTACATGTAAAAAGCATGCACGTTCGTGTCATTTAAGTAAAATACTAGATTTATGGCTTAAAATGTAATTTAAATGTTAAAACAAGGATTTCTAATCTAAGATTTGCGGTATTTGACAGCCTAATCCAAAAATTGATACATATTTATCAATAAACTATTAAATTGTTGTAAATGAAAAGTGGGAAAAATTATGTTTAATTCTTATTGATGTAAAACATACCTTTCCTTGACTTACAGAATAATTTTCTTGAATGAAGTCCGTTATTATAAGTACTACGGCACGTAAATATAGATTACTAAATCAACATTGAATGCAATTCTCATTTCCTTCTAAACTATCCTGAAAACCAGTTTCGTTAACAGTGCTGTGCAAATGAATCTATAAAAATATTGCTTTCAAAATATTTAATTTTCTATTTGTGCTGTTACTGTTTAATACAAGTGTTTTTCTCCAATTTATCATTTTACAGTTACATTTCTACTGTTTGTTGCTTTAGACATTTAATTGTCATATTTTGGTTGCGTTTAGCACCTTACTATAAAGACTGGGCGAAGTCATATAGCTATTTGAAGCAAGTCTCGCTAAAATTATCCGTTATCTAGAATATCATATCTGCAATCACATAATTCATCAATTAGAAGTATCCTGGGTGAGGAGAATCATCATCCATCACCCTTTTAGTTTAGGCGCCACTGTAGAGACATTAGGTATTTTTTGGAAGCAGGCAAGATGAAAAATATACAATGCCTTCGCCGGGAATCGAACCACGGACATCTGGAATACGCGCCCAGCGCGCAGACCACTACACCGCGAAGGCATGCCAAGAAGGCGGGAAAAATACCTTATATACACCCCGTTTTAAAGGGCGACTGAGAATTTTAAGGGATCAAATCGCCAAATCCTGGGTGAGAATATAATCATCCAACACCCTTTTAGTTCAGGCGCCATTGTAGAGACATTAGGTTAATTTTTGGAAGCAGGAGTGATGATAAATATGCAACGCCTTCGCCGGGAATCGAACTGCGGACCTCTGGAATACGCGCAAATTGTGCAGACCACCACACACACATGCCAAAAAGGCGGGAGAAATACCTTATAATATTGTACGTACTTGTATTACGCTATATTATATTACTTATATATATATATTCAAGAATACGTACTTATATTAGAAATAAGTACGTATTCTTGAATAGCCAGTAAACACCTTTATATATGAGATTCTTTGCAGTTTTTTTTTTTTCGTTTTGTTTTTGTTTTAGTGAGTCAGAGTATTCCCCTGTGTCAATTCTTTTAACAGGATGTTACTTAATGAAAAGGAATTCAACTTGCCGTTGCATAAATATTACATCTGTGATTCAAAGATACTTATCATGAGGCGTGAAGCAAGTGCTTAGATTGTTAGTAACACCCTAATTTTTATAAAGCTGCTCAGAAAATTGTAAAGTTTGGCACAAAAGGTGAACATATCGAATGAAATGAGTACGTCTTAGTAAAAATGTCAGGAAGGAAATATATATATTGAAATACATATGGTTTCTAAATTTATGTGCTTGCTTCTATACATCGGGAACCATTTTTCTAACCCAATCGTAAGATTGTTGATATCAATAAAAATAGCATCTGGCAATATAGATAAAGAGATTTCGGTTTCTGGGAGTAAGGTCATTTATCATAGAAATTAAAGATTAGGAAAATGTTTTCTTTCATAAAATTTCAATATATTATCCAGAGTTGGAGATCAGTATACGGTAGGTTTCTCTTAGAGAAAGTGTCTCATGAAACCTCACTTTAAAATATCCAGCAGAAATATTCTAGAGTCAGTTTTCTGTACATGATGAAAGGCCTTATGCACTTATGACTCCTATGGTGTAGAGCAAATAGAAATAAATATAGAAACTTTAAAGCAATTAATTATTTAAACAGAGACGAGAGGAAACTTCAAAACTGGTCTATTTTGAGACTTCTTAGTTAACGTCCGCTGCCACAGTTTAAATGGAATTCGGAGTGAAAATGTGAGTGCCTGCCTTCACACACACAAATATATATATTCACCCATTACTAAAAAATGTTCTACCAGTGGCCGAGCGGTAAAGGCGCTGAATGCTGGTTTTTGGGTTCAAGCGAATGGGCTCGCAGCTTTGGTGTTTTCATGGTTTTCTCCATGTCTAAGGTAGATGCGAGTCAGTTTTCCTTAAAAAGCCTTAGGTAGATACGAGTCAGTTTTCCTTAAAAAATGTTGTAAATGAAAAGTGGGAAAAATTATGTTTATTCTTATTGATGTAAAACATATCTTTGCTTGATTTACAGGGGCATTCCTGTTTTTGGTGGATAGCATGGTGTGTATCGCTGTAATTAACCAAAAGAAAAACAAATACTCAAAACTGGAAAATTTTAAGCTTTTATTAGGTGTATATTACACTCTTTTGCAAAGACATCAAAACACCAAGAAGGAATTTTGCGATCTAGAGGAAATTTGGTATGCGAAACATCTTGATCGAACATGGAAATGATTAAAGTTTCAAAGCAAATGAACAGGAATTGCGATCATAGCACGCATTTCTAGTGCGCAATTCGCAAAGTATAAAACCAGTAACAGAGGCGGAAGATTTACTTCTTTGTTGCTGCCATTGTAATTCCGTAAAGAAGCAACAAAAGATGCCATTACGAAGACATCGAAGACCTTACAGAAAACTAAACGACTTTGAACGTGGCCGCATTGTAGGATTGCGTGAAGCTGGGTGGTCATACTTAGCAATAGGCCGCCACCTGCAGCGTACAGACACTGATGTGCAAAAATGTTGGCAGCAATGGTTGCTACAAGGAAATTCCCGACGAAATGAAGGCTGTGAAAAGCCAAGGAGCACAAATACGAGGGAAGATAGAATGATTGTTCGCCAGGCCCAGACCGCCCCAACGCTATCTTTGTCGACTATTCAACGCCCTACAGCCACGTCTATAGTTCCCGTGGCACCGTCCTCCATCTCTCGGCGCTTGTCTGAGGCGGAGTTACGCTCACAAAAGCTTTTAAGACATTTGCTTTTAACATCGGGGGAGTCGTCTGAAGTAGTGTCGAAGCCGATCGTAATGGCTGCTATCAAACAGGCATCGTATAGTTTTCAGCAATGAATTCCGCTTCACTCTTGAAGCAGATAACCACCGTGTTCCGTATAGAGAGGAGGGGGCCAACGTTCCCAATCAGCCTTTGTTTTACAAAGCCATACAGCCATAATCTCTGGTGTGATGGTGTGGGGCGCTATTTCTTATGGCAGCAGGTCATCTCTAATCATCCTCCGTACATCTCTAACAGCTCAACGATATGTTGATACCATCCTGCAGCCGGTTGCATGGCACGTCATCCTGGGGCCATTTTCCAACAAGATTGTGCCTAGCCGCACACCGTTCGCATATCTCTGGACTGTCTCCGTGCGCTTGATACTCTTCCTTAGCGAGCAAGGTAACCAGACGTTCACCAATCGAGCATGTCTGGGGCATGGTAGGCCGACAGATTCGGGCACTACAATATACTGCAGATCTGGAGCGACAACTCATAAATGCCTGGCAGAATGTGTCGCAGGATGACATTAGGAACCTCTACCACTCCTTGCCTCTACGACTTCAAGTACGCATTGACGTCAGGGCGGTTCGAACAACTACTAATTTCAACACTCAATGGGTGATTGTCAGCTGTGAACAGCTACTATAACCTTGATTTTTTAATCATTTTATTGTCTGCGTATGAGATATACACATATTCAATTTCATCAAAAACCACCACTTCCTTCATGGTGCTTCGATTTTTTTGCAAAAGAGTGCATTTTATATGTTTACCTATGTTCATCAGAGTTAATATACAAACAATACAGCTAGCTACCTTCGAAAAGCATATAATTTTAACTCACGCCATACTAATACTTTTTTTTTAAATTTGTTGCCTCCCAGATGGGAAAGTGGTTAGCAATTCTGACTGCTATACCGAAAGTTCCGGTTTGAATCCCGAAGAATGCATGGATTTTTGTAAATGTATAGTGTTTATTCGGTATAGGATCATTCAAAATATCTGGGGAACTTTAAGCCATTCAAGAGCATGGTTGTAGAAGAAGAGTAGTGGGACACCCTAAGTTTCTCCCCTGGGGTGCACTCTTACAATCCGGGGAGACGGGACTGACTTAGTAGGACAAAAGAATATGTATAGACCTTCTTTGGTCGGACCATTTCCTGTATCTTGCTCAAGGCTCTGGCCAAGGACGGAAGTAATCTTGTGCTCCTTGCCACGATAATAATTCGTTAGCTTATTTTGATTACGTCAGACGAGCGAAATTAAGAACAATAAATATAACAACAAAAATTCGGTGTATTGCTATTTGGGTAAATTTATGATGCGCTTCTGGCGTCATCCAATAAAAATGTGGACTTAGGTACTCGTACCGATGTGTTTAATATAGTAACATGAAAACATTTAATGACGCATGAAGTCCAATTTAAGTGCATCACTTAGTAAAAAAATTAGTTTTTTTTTTTTTTTTTTTTTTTTTTTTTTTTTAGCAAAGTGAACACCTGTGGAATACTGAGATAAGCAAGGTGCACTTTGTAGTACTTTCAGTATTAAATAAGAAGCTCTCTGAGAAAACCGTTTACTGAATCAAAATATATATCATGCAAATAATATTTTTTTTTTCCAGGAATTAGTACTTATGACTACCACAACTAAATTTCTCTATTAGAAATAAACAGTAAAACGTGACATATGCATGCAGAATTTTGCCGAATTATTTAAATTGAAATAAATTGTCCTCAATAATAAGGAGTGTAAATTCAAGCAACTGAAAAAGAAAAGAATTCCATGTCAAAGCATCTTTCAAGAGTGGATCAAAATCTGAGTTACGAATGGCGTGAAAAAATATTCATGCTGACTCAAACAATTCAATTTAAGAGCCCTCTTGACCGGCTTTACATCAAAGGACTGAAGAAGAATAAAAGAAACTACTTTTTTTTTCCCAGCCTTTTGGTCAAAGAAATGTTGTCTGTCAACTGGTGATAAAGAGGTACAAGTAAATATCTGCGTTTGCTTGACATTTCGGCTGCTTTTGATAGATATTCTTTGTGCTGTCTGTATTTACACTTCAGGTTAAGTATGTTCTTTTCAATTTCGTTTCTAGCTGATCCGAACATGTTAAGATAGAGTGCGAGACGGGAGAAAAAGTTGAGGGTGAGATTGTTGTGCGGAAAGGAAAAAGTGATGTCTCCGTCTGGATTTTTAAGATAAATTGTGATCAGCATTTCGCAAAGGAATAAATGGATAAGAAAAATACTTTCAGGACATCAAACAAATAATTTAACGAATTTAGCTGCTTCGCGCATGACATAAGTTTTGCAAAGCTTCCCATTCTGAAAACTAAGAATTTACTCTCAACTCACTTATAACGTACACTCGGATTTAGAGCAAGAGAAAATTGATCAAGTCTGCTTAAGAGAATGAAAGTTTTCAAGGAATACCTTCTAAAAGACACTGGCTCATATTCATATTGTACGTGATGGAAATAGCAAGAGCACCCGAACACCCAGCCACTTCTTTGGGATTTGAACTCGGGTCGAACTACCTGTGTTCAGTGGCCTGAAATACTTAATCGTTGAGGAAGCGGATACGAAAGATCATGTTTCGAAAGCCACTTGAGCTTGTTTTTTCTGTTTCGCAAAATACTGAGAAGAAAAATTATTTGAAGTGAAAATGTGGTTGAGATCATATTTGTTTCACAGTTTTTACATAAGAATGTGTTTTTATTTTTTTCTCAGAAACTAATTGATTAATTGCAAATTTGATCCTTAAAGTTATGAAAAACACTCTAAATATGCAATCAGAAAATTTAGGGAGAAAACATTGAAAATTCTAGAAGAAAACTATTTTAATTGTTAAGCTTTTCTTCCAAAAATTTTAATTCAAAATTTTTCAGCTTAAACTCATTTTGTGCTACAAAAGCATTTAATAATATTCATAAAAAGCAGATGCAAGTTCTTAAATAAAAAGATAATTTAAAAGGTACTGAGTCCCCTTATCGTGTTGAAGCCAATAAGCGCGTCTTTAGTTTTAATTTGAACAGTATTTCTGGAAAACCCAGCATGAGATAACTTTGTCTGTACTTTTTTACGAATTTCGTACTGTTCTATATGATTTTTTTTATGACATCGCATTCCCAGATATCTACCAAAGCGATTGTTTCGCTCACAGTCCAGTGAGCGGTCAGTTGCACGTCAGCCATGTTTTTTGTTAAAATTAAGTGAATCGCGCAATCGCGCACTGCAGTATGGGAAATCTCCCCATTTGCCCTGCTCCCGAGCGTCACCATCGAGATAGATAAGGCCTGCGCGCTGAGTTACTACGTCACTGCTAGGGGACCGGTCTTCGCGCAGTTTAGCTTCCTTGCTAAACACCCGTTTTTCTAAACCTATTCTATGAAATTGGTATCTCATACTATAAAATCAGTCTAAAACAAAATTACAAGCTACAATATAATGTTTTACAATGCTTATACGAATATGAAATATTTTCATTTTCTTTTGTTGGTATTTATTTTCAAAACAAAGTTATTTGAGAATGGTGTGGTGCTTTTTAAAACAAATCATTTCTTTGAAGAAAAATTGGTTTTAAAATTCAAGTAGCTAAAATTTTTACTTTGATTTTTCTGCACTGTCTTTGTGTCTCTCGTTGATTCTCATCACCGCATCAAATTTTTTTGTTTCACCCACTACTTTAACAAAATGTTTGCCAGTGGGAACCCATGTTATCTCTCATTCTATAATTATTGCATATTTTTTATATCTATCATATTAATGTAGCAGGATTATAAAACATCAAACGAATGCAAGAGACTACTTAATATTTAGACTAACATTTAAATACCTTACATCAGTCAAAAATTTTTCTGAATGTAATAAATTACTAAATAGTCTAGTCTTAAAATTATTTCTTACTTACATATTGTATGTTAATCTGTATTACAGTTAATGTTTTCCTCTTAATGCTACATAATTATTCGACAGAATCTGTAGTTAAATTGAGATAATGTTTATTACATAGCTCTGAAGACTATCAATATTAAAATTCCAAATAAGATAGGAAAAAAGTTTTTTTAAATAAAGTTATACACAATTTTTTTGAAAATATTTTTAAAATATAGGAAATACTTAAAAATTTTAGAAACTGAAATTTCTTGCAAATATTTACATCATACCTATTTAACTACAAGCGTTACCTCTGTTCTGAAAATATTTTTTCTATTAATATCCACATGAAAAGAAAATATAAATCCTAACATCATGTTCAAAACTTTTCTGTATAATGTAAGCAATTTTTTTAACTTACCTTACATAGCTTTTGGTGGTGACACGTACTCAAATTAAAGATTGTAATTTAGAAGATAATTAAAAAAATTGTTTTTAAAATTGTATTGAATTGAAATACAATGAAAACAAGTATGTCTACATATGAATTCAATTACTACTGCTTCTTCAATAACTGTACATTTTTAAAATTTCATTTTGCAGTTTCGCAATTTAATTACCTTAATATGAATCTTACATACATTACTTTAGAAACTTTTCTATCATTCTCAGAAAGATTTACATTGCATAACAGATTTTAAACAAACTAATTGCATGATAATAACATATATCAAAGTGAACAGAAGGTATATTAGCTAAACATATGCATTTAAGTTTCATCATGATAAAATGATGTTTAATGATTTGCAAAAAACATTGATATTTAAATTTAAGAACACAGTACTCTGTCAAGAATCAAATTTACTCTGCATTTGATATTCTACATATTATGTAATGAAATAAGTGTTATGCTTTTAACCCCTTAGGACAGTTATTTCATATAAAATTAGTTTCCAATTAAAATAAATAATCATAAATTTTGCTGACAATTTTTATATTACTAGTGTTAGCAATTATTACAAGGGATGATGCTTCAGATGTCAAAAGTAAACATAAATTCAATTCTTAAAACATAATGAATAAAAAATTACAACTTATAAAAGCCAACAGAAAGTTTGCTGGGCTCCCTTAACCGTGACGTCACAAGCCAGTTTCGTTTCAGAGCGCAGGCCTTATCTATCTCGATGGTGACGTCCCGAGAGGTAGAAACGTTCTACCAAATTCTACCTCCAATTCGGAGAAGCAATTAATGCTTGTTCGCCATGTGAATGGGACACGTTGGAAGAACCAGTTCTTGCAGCCTGTTCACGTCTCTGGCACAAATTCCACAAGCCATGTCATCATGGCTGGAGTCCATCATGGCAAGGATCTTTGCTCGTACGTACACTTTTTTAATATTTATGTGAAAGACGTACCTTCCACACACGACACAGCATTAGCTATGTATGCAGACGACACTGCGGTCCTCTCACAAAGTGCATTTCCAGGTCCAGACTACAAAATTACATACACAAGGCTCTCCAGGTGGAAGATCCTCGTCAACGTGGAAAAAACAACAGCTATTATGTTTACGAAGAAGACCAACTTCAAGAAAAATCTGAAATTCTATGGCACTGATATTCCCTGGGGCAAGCATGTCCTTATCTTGGGATGATCCTCAATAAGTCACTTACACGGTCTCCGAACATTACATCTATTATCCAGAAGTTTCGAGTTTGTAAAGCCAAACTATACCCCTTAATTGCTCGACACAGTATATTATCTGTTGACAACAAGTTACTCATTTACAAGTCCATTCTACGTCCACTTTTGAGTTATGCAAGTCCATTTTGGGCATATACCAAGAAAACTCATAGGAAATTATTGCAAGTCTGCCAAAATGCTGTTCCACGACAAATTTTAAATGCTGAATGGTATGTAAGGAATAATAGAATATATGAAGAGTTGGGGATTGAGTTAATGCTCACTCATTGTTATAACGTAGCCAAAAACTTTCATGAAAGGCAGCAAAATATTGATAATTCCAGTATTGAAATATGTGATTAAGACTATAACAGTTTGGAAAATATAGATAGGCCTATGGCCCAACTAAATGTATGGATCATGCAATATGCAACTCTAATAATTTGACATATGTGTTTATTTATGTATTTATTTTCATTCCTCTTATGTGCTACACTTTAAATTTTCTGTCTGAATTTTCACTTTTTTATATGCTATAGATTTATGACTATAATTATTCCAAGTTCATGTCTTAATATTTGATGTTGTGTACTTGATAAGTCTTAATGGATTCAATTTGCCTATGTTTGCACTACCTCATTCTTATCACAGTCGCCAGTTTCTTGACTTTTCTGCTCGCATTAATGTAGACAACAACTCCATTGATATTAATACGTTATATTCTTATCTGATCTTAATAAAATTATTACAAATAAGCCTATTCGATTTATCTTTCGTTTATTGTATACTACCTTTCGAAATGATCAAACTGTTGTACAAGGGGTAGAGCCTTGGCTCAGGCACCCTGGTGTTTCAAATACCTTTCTACAGAGAGGAAGAGAGGGAGAAAGAAGGCAACTGGGGATGAGGGGATCAATCAGCAAATTCTGGTTGTGACGAAATATCATCTACCATCATTTTATTTCGGGCGCCATTGCAGATTTCTTAGAATTTTTCGAAGACAACAAACTCAAGGAATCTGCAATGCGCTCACCGGGATTCGAATTCCGGACCTTTCAATGCACGTTGAGCATGTTTCTCATTATAGCACGAAGCCATGCGAAAGGGAGGGTGAAAATACCTTATGACATAAAAGAAAATTAATCCCTAAATAAAATTTTGTAAATCTATTCCTGCTGATTTACAACTGAAATTATGACTTAAACTAAATTGCTGACTTATTGTACCAAACATGTCATCAGTATAAGGATGCGTATTCTGTAAGTGAGCTTAAAATATTTTGAAAACAAATTTTGAATTAAAAGACCACACTACTTATATACCATGCAAACTTGTGAATCACTTACCGCTTTATCTATATTTGGTTTTGAATTAATAAAGAAGAAACTCGTGCTCAACGAAACATGCGCTATGCTACAAGTGCATAGGCCAGATTTAAATTTGAGACCACATTTAAATTTAGGCCACATTTAAATTTGAACTCCAAATTTAAACAATACAGCTAAGTTTTTAATTTGCGTAACTTTATTCTCTGAACAAAACTTAAGTACTCTCAACGAAACTTTCTCAAGTACTTTTTACTCTAATTAAAAAAACTTACTTAAGAACTCTTTACTCTATGAACAAAACTTACATAAGTACTTTCTCACTCTGAATAAAACTTATTTCAGTATTTTTATTCTCAAAAAAAAAAAAAAAAAAAAAAAAAAAAAAAAAAAAAAAAAAACTTGCTTAAGTGTTTACGTACTCTGAACGAAAGTTACTTAACATGTCCAAGACAAGAAGAATAAGATTGGATTTAACTCGTCCAACGGTACAACTTAAGCATATTTTCAAACCTTCAGTTTCGAAATCTGGTATCGTACCAAATTTAATGGAGGGAAAGCCAATCCATAGAATCGAAGAGTACTTATTTTCTACTTTTGAGTAATATTTGGAATTTAACTACACGAGATATCTTCCATAAAATTACGTGCTCTTCCTAATCAGAAGTGTATATAGTATTGCACTTTAGTTTCAAATTAAAATGAAATAGTAAGTCATGGAAGTTTATGATTTATAAAATTTTAAAACGCTTATATGAATAAATAAATACATATAGCTTTGTCAGTAATTGTAATGCCTTTCCGTGCTGACTGCAAAAGTTCAAACAAGCTCTCTTTGCAAAATAATAAACTTAGCAATAAAATAGGTAAGGCTGTTTTCTATTTAATATTTGTATAATAGTGCCCTTCATCAATGAGTAAAGCATCTTAAAGGTTATATGGATATATGAAATTATTTGCTACGCAACTGTAAATTTAAATCTTTCATTAAGATAAAAACTTACGCAAATATAAGGAATTTTAAAGCATTGTATAATAAGAAGTCTATTTGTATAAATTCCAAATTTCTGTTACCATCATTTGCTATCGCCAGAAATCTCACATTAATATATACAGGGTGAAATTTAATGTTAGGAAAGACATACATTAAAATAACTGTACTAAATTGGATGAATCAATTTAAAATAATAAGGTATTTGATGAGTAAACTAATAAAAATAAGCTATACTAAATGAGAAATTTCGAAATTATTGAAAATATTATTATTATCGAAATTATTAGAATTTTCGTATAGTTTCGCGATGGATAGGCTCAAAAACGTCACATATTTTTGAATAAATCTTTCTATAAAACAAGTGATACAATTTAAAAGAATGCAGTTTTTCTTGCCGTTTGTTTATTTTTTGAAGTAACAGACCATCAATTTAACTATATTTTATGCATGTTAAATGTGAGCGTCTTTAAAAACTGGGTACGAATTTATTTTGTATTATAAAGGCTTTTATCTTAGTTTTAAATGAGTAACAAATACCTGTCTTATGTTAATTTGTCTAATTTTTATTTTAACATTTTTAATATAATATGAAATATTTTAAGTATTGTATGAAATTTGAATTTTTAAAAATATGTAAAGTGTACTTATGCACCATTTAAAGGTTACGAAAGCATTTTTTCCTTACCAGAAAGGGGAAGAATATATCAAAATTTCTTACTTATTTCTTATTTTGTATATCTCTCTTGTTATGTTTAATTTCTACAATCATCTTTTTATAAATAAAAAGCAGCATAGTTCCCGTACGGTTTATATAGATGTGATGCAAATCATTGAAATTTTTTCCATTCCCAGTATCTCCCGTGAGAGAGAAATACTATGAAGCAGAATGAAAAGAATCTATCACTCATTTCCCGACATGCTCGATTCCGCGTAGTTTATTTCGATGACCACATATCACGAATTGTCTGCACTATCAGATTATGGAGAGAGATCTCCTCTAAGCTTGCCCCAGGGAGCGGACAGTGCTGCTAATGGACCATTAAGCCTAGTCGAGCAGCTTTCCTATGTTTTTGCAATGGCATGAATCTAAAGTGGAGCCGAAAGTCTTTTATAGTTTGCTCACCAAAACATAACATGATTTTAGAAAGAACTTCTAAGCCTTCTGTTATCGAACAATGTATTTAGGAAAGGGCAGGAGGGTGGAAATTCTTTAGCATAAAGAAAAATGTGGACTTGAATAAAACTTGGGCAAAGATGGGAGCCGGGTCGCTACGTCACAACAGGAGGATCAATCTACTGCTTCTATTTAAGTATCTCCCTTGTAAGTTATAGAATAAATACTTACCATTAGCTTAATATTAAAAATCTTGATACTAAAAACATTTTACATAAATTAAGAATAACGAACCTTCTATTGTTGGAATCAATACATAAAATAGTTATTTATGTAACCGCTCTCCTTTTACCAGCAGTTACTTGGTTAGCCGCTGTCCTTTCATAAGAAAGCTTTAAATGTACTCAACACTCATATGACTTTTATAAAACAAATTGATGCATTTCAAGGACGTATAAAGATGATTTATCTTGTTAAAAATATATATTTTAATACTCTTCCATTCTGTTTAAGAAGCCAAATGTCAGCAGTTGATATTAAAAAAATATCTATGCCAACCTCCCTTAAATATAGAAATTCATTATGACACCGATATTTAGTGTCAAATATTCAAATCTTTCAAAACTGAAATTCTTAATTGAATGTATTTCTTTTCGCGTAGTCAAGAAGAAATATCTATTTGGTAAGTGCTGTTACTATTTCAGTTAATTATATACTATTTAAAATTCGAAATTAATTAAAGGCGTTTATGTTTAGCAAATATTTTATAGCATTTAAAAAAAACATAACAAAATCTTCTGTTTTAAAATGATTCAGAGCATTTAAATTCTTCGAACACTGATTTTAACGTACATTTTACCTATCTTTACTCTATAGTGTTTTTCATCTGAAATTTCGAAGAAGATTTTAGTTAACATATTAACATATAATTTAGCTCATTGATAAAAAATTCATTTTAAAACTGTTAAAGGAATAATCAAAGTAGTTCTGCCCTGGAAAGCAACATGTTACTTATTGTATGTTAATTTTTGAATGTATAACTAAAAATTTTTAAAATGAGTCAGATAAAAAACTACCAGTTAGTTGAAAAAAATTTTAATTACTCCTAAATATTCACATTATCTAAGGACCAAATATTTACGTTGCATAAAATGGTTCAAAATTTGACGAGCAGTTAGATTGCAAATTACTAGTACTTTAGGAAATTTTCATACTTCGCCAAACCTCTTAGAGTAAAAAAAAAATACAATACACATATCTGTGTCTATTCTCAATAATACAGGAAATTTATTTTATTATGTTGAAAAATTAATCATATAGAGCACCATTTAAGGTTTTAATAAATTCCCATAACTACTGCTATTGCATGATGATTATTGCCGTTATTACAGTTCTATATCGTTTGTGTTTGGGAATACTTAGTAATAGGTTTCATACATTTGAAATAAATGCTTTTTAAAATAATTTCTTCAGATATAAAAGTAATATTAGGATGTAAAGGTGAACCTCATATATAAATGTAATACTAACTTTATTATGAAAATATTTAGCAAATGTTCCAAAACTGGAGTTCATCTATATGTGTATTTAAGCACTGAGACGGATTACAAACGGTTATTTGATTTGTGTATAAAGAATACAAGAGAGAAATGCAAGATTTAAATTTAGTTTAATTACTATGAATATTCCAAATTCTATCAAGCATATTTCTACTAACTAATGTACACACATTTTAACTGAAGTATTAATGCCCATTTTGAAATCTTGAAAAGAAAGGGCAAAACAAAAATTGTAAATTTAACCCAATGATACTTGTAGGCTTGGTACTTCATCGGGAAAACGTTCATAAACTAAAATTCTTGAAATGTCTTAACTTAATTAACTCCAAACAAATCTTTTTTCTGACATTCTTTTCTAACTAGTTTCCTAATTTTCATATTTTTGTAATTTTTTGCAAAATTACGTTTTTTCAATTTTTTGCATATATCTTTGGAACTTAATCATACAGTTAACTTCGACTTTTTAAAATCAAGTCCACAGGGAAGCAAACATTTTCAGAGAATTTCATTGCAACTATTTATTTTTTATAAGTATTGAATGCTGTTTTCTATGTGGGGGAGAAAGAGTGAATTTTTTTAATGAATTTGTTTTCTAGCAATATTTAGTAGAATGTTTCATAATAATATTTAGTATTAAAAGATATTATACAGCGTACATTTGAAATGTGTTCTAAATGTCCCATTGTGCCTCGACGAAATTCACTATTATTCAAGTTGTCACAATAATTATGCATACTTACTTATATTACTGAGAAAACTTGAATTGTTTATTGGCTTAACTCAATTTTATTTAAAAATAAATGCATATATTTGCTCACTCGTCAGTTTAGATATAAGTTTCTTTTTAATTCTCTCGTTACACCAAACACCTGATAAAGATGCACCGAAAGATGCGAAGTCATTTGCATTTACTATTTTCGACTCTTTTCTAGTGTCGTAATTTTTGTTTCAAATTTGTTTGTACACAACATTGGTTTGGTGATTTTGGAACAGGTTTCATTTACCAGTCATTTTCTGCATTTGCCAAAAGAAACATGTATCTCTTTATTACGATATTGTTTTATTTACATTTTGAATCTAATACATATTGCCACTGAATTCGAACTTGCAGTACATATTTGGGTTTGTGTTTTAAACTAAATTTAATCTTTATTTATATTATTACATTATAATATATCTATATCTATCTATCTATTCCGTTCTTTCTTTCTACATATATATATAAGAACACTTATTGGATTATATCATAGGAAAATAAATCAATAAAGTGCACTTTAATGCTTAAAAATTCAAGTATTGTCTTTAGAAAGTAAAAAATTGTTTTAATTAAATGTAAATTTATGAAAAATAGCAAAACGAATGTTACGGAAATATTGACTAGCTATTGTAATTAAGCGAAAATTTGTAAATTGTAATTAAGCGGACTTTTCAAAGGGAACAAACCAATTTCAGGTCCGTCTTTTGAAGGTTTAGGAAAATATCTTAACCCTGTAGAGTTCCCCTTAGTTCACTAACCAGTTACTTTAATTTTGGTGTCTTTTCTGAATTCTCTCATTTTCCCTAGCATTTCCTCACTAGGATGCAAATTACGTAGATGAACGAGAGTATTTAAACTGTAGAAACGAAAAGGTAAGACAAAGAATGATTTCGCTGGTGAAACATACTTTTGCTATTTTCTTCTCCAGTTGTTCATCTTAGTAGCGGCTATGCATTTTTGTCGTCTAGTTAGTATATCCCCAGTGCAGGGATCTGAGTCAGTCTGTTAGATTAAATTAAATTTTTGAGTCTAGCACTACATCTTACTTCCTGAATTTATTTGTTAAATTTTCTTAAAGTTCTCACACAGTATTCCGTGCTGTCAACTCTAAGTAAATCCCTGCCTTTCTATTAAAGAGTTGTGGTTATTAAAAAGGACTTTTTACACCCATTTCCTGTTGTGTTCATCTGTGTGAGAAGACGCCAGGTGTTGGACACTGAAATCTAATCATATTTCATAGTAGCTAAGAAAATTAGATCTTCCATTTAAACGCTTAGATCGAGTTTTTGTCGTCCTTTTTAAGACAAAAATTGATAAATATATTTGGTACTTTATTATTTTTAAGAAATCGTATTAGTAAAATCTCGCTTTGATCATCTAGTGCATCTGCATAAATATTTTTTATGCGTCGTATTTGATTAATTATTGTGTTGGAAATCTTGAAAGTCCAATTAATTTATTTATGAGTAGTAAAATTAAAGCTACGAGTTTTATCAGAGAGTTGAATCTGAATATATTTGACTATTTGAAAATTTAGATAGTCGACAAATTGTTATGAGGAATTAGTTTTGTTAAGTATTAGCCTTTTTGGATAAATTTGGGAATTCTCTTTTTTATTCAAACTATTGAAAGTCATTAGATCATCCACGTATTTGTAAGTATGAGCGTAGAAAATTAAATCTTCTTGTAAAGATTTTTGGAATGTAAGTTCTTTAACGAATAAAAATATATTGCACCGACTAGAAGATGTATGAGCTTCCACGGGTATGCCTTTTATTTGTTTAAAAAGTTGATTTTCAAATTTAATGAAGTTATTAAAAATAGTGCAATTAAGCAAGGTGTTCCATATATTACTATACTATAAAGTCAAGTATATTGAACATATTAGGAAAACGTTCCGGCAGAGTAAGAAGGCTGTTATAGATTTCTTCTAATGGAAGTGAAGTATATAAATTTTCAATAGTTGATATTCTTATGTTAAGGGCGTGAAGATTCTGAATAGCAGGTAGGTTATTATTGATAATCTAGAAATAATTATACTATGTGTTACAATAAGCGGCTATTAATTTACAAATTTTTTTAGGCTGCAGTACAAAAATAGTTTGGAGTTATTTAAAAAAGTGTTTGGAGGATCACGAATTAAGTTATATACATTTTACATTATATATTAACAACTGAAATACAGGCACAGCATTTAATACTTGGTATGCGATTTTATCCTCAACGTAAATATTATTGTAAATATTTGTAAATTTCATTGATTTCATTCAAGAAATTAGATCAAGTCTGGCTCTATCACCCGAAACTTCATTGTGAAATCTCTTCCAAACTGCAAAAAACTTAGGAAGTGTGATCAGGAATCCGAAAGATGTAGTGGCCACATATAAATAATATCTTCTAAGCTGAAGATGACCTTACACCTTAGTGTGGGAAGAAAAATGATTTGCACCTTGTCTTAGGAGCTGCACTGTTTGGGAAGGGCAGTCTTCAAGGAGGGGCCGATATTGTAAGTATTTTAATGCTTTTGTATGTTTGATTTTTTGTATTATTTTTTAGCCTACAGACATCTCGTGCAAGCCAGTCTGCCTACTTTCAGCCCTTGGAAAATTTCTAGAAAGTGGTATACTTTCCCCCATGTAGCATGGCTATAATTTACCCTGAGTAGTGCGGCTTCATTGTAGGATATTCTACAAAGCACGTATTGCATAGACTTACAGTGTCTCAAAAAAGTGATGGGACACTTGTGCTTTACAAAAGGAAACTGCAATAAAATAAATTAAAAAAATATGTAAAATTTTTTGTGGGTGTGTTTTATACTTAAATTTAGTAACAATTATTACATAACATACATTTTCTCAAAATATTAAAATATTAATTTAATAAAAATACAATTGTTTAGAACGGAGTAGAAAATGGCTCACTTAAGTGATGGGACACTTACTTTTCCATCAAATATTTATCCAAAAATTTTACTTTTTAAAAGGTTTTAATATTTTGTTGGATTTCCTTTTACTTTTAAAACATGATTTAATCTTCTTGGGATGGATTCGACTAATTTTTTTGTGATTTCTGGAGTGATTTTACCCCATTCTTCTTGAAGCACCGATTTTAATTGTTGTTTTGAAGAAATGGTGTGTTTGCGAATTCTTGATTCCAATTCTTGCCAAATATTCTCTATGGGATTTAATTGTGGAGATTGTGGGGGTGTTTTTATTATTTCAGGACAGTTATACAGCAGCCAGAGTCTAACGTTCAAAGCACTGTGCTTGGGGTCATTGTCCTGGTAGAATTTAAAATCGTTATGAAGGTTCAATTTTCGTGCTGAAGATTTCAAATTTTGATTTAAATTGTCAATATACTTTTACTGATCCATTATACTGTCAATAAAAACAAGATTACCAACTCCAG
This sequence comes from Stegodyphus dumicola, assembly GCF_044657685.1. Taxonomy (NCBI): domain Eukaryota; kingdom Metazoa; phylum Arthropoda; class Arachnida; order Araneae; family Eresidae; genus Stegodyphus; species Stegodyphus dumicola. Next base: position 125,483,377 of record NC_140771.1, on the reverse strand, counting down.
CGGACGACATACACCCCCATACCATAACTCCTCCTCCAGCATGTTTTACTGTTGGCACCAAGTTCTGTTTGCGAAATTCTTCCCTTGGTTTTCTCCACACCAAGATTCTACCGTCAGAACCAAATATATAAAATTTACTCTCATCAGCAAATATAACTTCATTCCAGCAATCAGAATTCTTATTTATGTTGGATTTTCCGAAAGCCAGTCTGAGTTTTCTATTCTTTTCACTTACGAAGAATTTTTTCCTGGCTGCTCTACCGTGATATCCAGTAGATTGAATTACTCTTCTAATAGTCTCAGAATTAACAATTACTCCATATAATGCTTGTAAATCAGCAGCAACTTTGGGAGCACTCATTCTTGGATTTTTTTTAAATATTTCGAACGATAATTCGCTTTATTCTATTGGATAGCTTTGATGGTCGGCCAGGTCTTCTTTTATCCTGAATCATATGATTCTTTTTATATCGTTTAATGATATTGAAAACTGTTGAATGACTGAAGTTAACTGTTTCAGTAGATTCTCTAATAGATTTTCCACGTTCAATATGCAAATTAATAACTAATTTTCGAATTCCAGGCAAAGTTTCTTTTCGTTTAGCATTCATGGCTGCACAGAGCTAAAAAATACAAAAATTCCGAAACAAACTGGAGAGAAATACTGCAGACGATTTTATAAATTATTGGTAATTGCTTTTGAGTAAAAATAAATACCCCAAAAGATATTTTTATTGCTTACTTCAGACGATTTTTGTTGCATAGTACGTAGTGTCCCATCACTTAAGTGAGCCATTTTCTGCTCCGTTCTAAACAATTGTATTTTTATTAAATTAATATTTTAATATTTTGAGAAAATGTATGTTATGTAATAATTGTTACTAAATTTAAGTATGAAACACACCCACAAAAAATTTTACATGTTTTTTAAATTTATTTTATTGCAGTTTCCTTTTGTAAAGCACAAGTGTCTCATCACTTTTTTGAGACACTGTACGTCGACTCTCACTGAAAACAAAAATGAAGATAATACTCGATCTTTATTGCTATAGGTGTTCAAGGGGCATTCAAAACGTTTTGGTGAACTTATTTATTAGCACTGTAGAGTCTATTTAACACAGAGGTATCATAATTTATCTCGTACGAAGCAATGTTCAAGATCAAATAGAGCATATTACGCTGGACAACACTATTAACAAGAAATCTGAAACACATACCCTCAATGTTCCTGCGTGGCACCAACCTTATGGAAAAGGCATTCCAGCAAGTCAGAGACATAGAATGCTCTAAATTGATAGCCTATACACATTACTTCTTGATTCCGGGAATAAGTGAATTACAGAGAAAAGCACAAACATACCTAGGCAAATCTGCGCAATGGCCACAGAACATAAGCTGCAAATGTAGGCTCACAAATCATAGGTGATTTTAACAGGTTGCAAAGAAGGCTAGTCTAATCTTCTGGGTTTGCCTATTAAATTTGTTGCTGAATTCAGATACATAAGTTCCATTGTTGACAACCGATTATCACTGATGCTGCATTTGAACTATTTAAAGGATAAAATTCGTCGGTTTACCAATACCATGCAATGTGCAATATTATTAAAATGAGACATCCCGTCATCATAACTGAGTATCAAACAAACTGTGAGACACAGTATTTAACTGTATAACGCAGAACTTATAGCAATAAGAGCGAAGGTTCCTTATTGAGTCTCCAGAATACGCCGGTGATATATAGCGACTCGTCTTCTAGACTTATCTTAGTCTCGGCAGAGCGAAGTTGAAATCCCTTACTTTTCCAAATACGTAAAATATTGCTTGAGTGTACAGCTTATAAGAAGCCTTCTCTGCGCTCGATGCTGGTTCATACTAGCATTCTGCGAAATGGGAATGCAGATATCATTGCGAAGAATAACGGCCAGTGACCCATTCATTTTACAGCATCTCATTTCACTTCCAAGAACATTTCTACTAAAGCTCACCGGCAAGTATCTTCTTTTGCAGTGAGAGGAACGGTATGACTCAGCTGCGAAAAACAGGCGCATTCATCGCTTGACGACAAAAAACTAGGACGGAACTGAAAACTTGTAAGGTAATTCTCACTCATATTCGAATAGGTCACGGCCTCTTTCTGCAATATGTAAGCCAATTTATCTGTGACTATTGTGAGTTAAGCAAGCCCGATTTTTACATATTTGAACTTTCCTTGACTCGAGCTTATTATTTAAAAATACCGCGTCTTAAACACTGGACGGTTTAGAAAGGAAATACGCTTTCTAATAAAGTTGCTCAGCTTAGGACAGAAAAGCCATTAATTACTATGCTTCAACATATGCCAAAATTTCTCATCGTCAGTAAAATCTGTGATCTTTAAGAAAAGTATATACCTTCTTGCACCATTTATCTAATTTTACGTATTTTTTATAAATGTTCCTTTTTAAGTAATATTATATTATGTATTTTGTTTTATGTAATGTTATGTAATTTGCGTATTTTGTGTCAATATACAGGCATTGTGTGTTATTATGTATTTGTATGTTATTATGTATTTTATTTTGAATATTTATACTATGCATTTTGCATAATTTTTGCCCTCTATTTCCTATGTATCGTTAGTTCCTATGCATGTTCAAATTTATGCTTAATCACACATTTATGTTCATTTCTAATGTGCATTTTTATTATACTATAATAAACATGAAAATGTTCTACTTAAAAATGTGTTTAATAATGTGAACCGATATTTATACATGCAGACAATTGAAGTTAACGATATTGATATCGATGATTATGTTCAGTTTATAACACCGTTGTTATCAAATACTGAAAAATCTATGTGCGTCATTTTTGTTCTTTTTCATGTATCTTTTTTTACCATATTTCTTCTTATGTTTAAATATCTCGTTTTTTTCCCAATAAAATATCCCACTGAGGTGACATTCAGTTCCGCATACCTCGAACTAGGCCAACTTGACGGTGTAAATTATTCTTTGTCCCCTTGGTACAGTGTGAGAACCACTACTCTAATATAAAAGTTTTATCTAACATTTATTTCAAAATTTAGTTTTTTTTGGTGTAGAAGCTTTTTATCTTATAATTTTTTCACACTGTTATATTTAAAATGTCAAAGTGTCTGAATCATTAAAGGAGATGATAGCATTTATAGATAATCTCATCCGCAAAATATCATTATATTATATATATCACCGCTATATTTTGAAAAAATCAGATTGTGCGAATCAGTAAATAAGTGATAGCGTTCATAGCTAATTTCATTCGTAAAATATCATTCAGCTATATCTCGAAAAATCAACTTTGTTGCATATACCTTCATATTCAAATTTAAGAAACCCAAAACTGAAAATATGTTCGCCAAGAAAATGTCAGTCTCCTCTGCAGACCCTTCCATTGTAAATGGAGTCACTTGTCACCCATAATGGCGCCCATGCTCGTTCTTTTTTTTTTTTTTTTTTTTTTTTTTTTTTTCTGAATCCGATTTTGATGGCTGTTAGTCTTGGAGTCCCCCTTTTGTTAAAAAAATTCTTTTCAGTGAATGTAAGTGAATAATAGTAATTGACCACAGGTTCACCTTTTCTGGTCAGGAATATATGAAAGTCATTCATCATCCATTTTCGAAAAGAATAATCAGGTTACTAGTAACCAGGAAGAAACAGCAAACACTGTAGGCGAAGAATTTATCGTATCAAGTGCTGATTGCTGTCCTTTAGCCTTCCTGTGTTACACGTGTTAATCTGAAAAAGTTTGAAGTGAATTCAGTGTTCGTGACTCTGAGACTTGTAACTGTAACTTAATGGTGTACGAATTTATTTATTTAGTCATTGTTTTTAGTTTTATGGTTTATTTTGGGTGTAACTTGATGGTGTACGAATTTATTTATTTAGTCATTGTTTTTAGTTTTATGGTTTATTTTGGGTGTAACTTGATGGTGTACGAATTTATTTATTAAGTCATTGTTTTTAGTTTTATGGTTTATTTTGGGTGTAAACTAATTTGTGGCCATATATCTTGTATTTAAGTTTATATCTGTTAATAGAATTGCAGATATTTTAATTCTGAGAGTATTGGCTTTGAAATTGTAAAAATAGCTCACTTAGAAGTTAAGATATAAGCAATTTCGTTAATAAAGGGTCTAGGTGAAATTTTTTAGCTCGAAGGGACAATATTTGGCGATTTGTTTTCCAGTTGACCACTTTCTGGACGATTCGCGAAAACTCATTTTCGAAACCTTACGACGGAGTTTTCCAGTAGTTCACAAAGCACATGCTACTGGGTATAAATACAGGTTAGAGTCCTTAAAAAAGGGGGGTAGTTTATTTGTGAAACAGCTGTGAATTAACTGTGAGATTCAGCGGTTGGCTGAATTATGAGGCTGGGTTTAGATTGATAGTGCTTTGAGAAGCTTTGCGAAGCATTTTTTTTTTGGTGTGTGTGTTTTAAGGAGGTACTGCTAAATATTTGCGCTTTTAAATTATTTTCAGGTATTATTTTCTGTGTGTGCTAATTATTGTACCTATTTTGCTAATAAATTGTTCATTTCATCCCGTTTATCTGGAATTATTATTTAGAAAAACGTCAAAAAGTCAGTAGAAATTATCTGTACGGAAGTGCCATTGGATTTGTGATATCTAATTAGTAAGAATTTGCTCTTCATTTGACTTTGAATTTAACTTCTGTAAAGCAAGGCACTAACGCAAAATGTCTGTGGTAATATTCCAGGCACTGTCATATAACTTTAGGTTACAAATATCTCTTCTGAAAATTACGCATCATAACATTATAAATGAATTTACATACAGTTTTGTATATTTTAAAAAAAATATATTTATTTGCTTAATTAGCGGAGAAAATTAAATTTTCTTGTCCTTTTTGTGCTATAACTAAGATAATGTTTTAATTGTTTAAAGTGGACACTCTATTTTTCTGTTATTGAAGTTTAGTTTAAAAAATATATTTTCAAAAAAATATATTTTAAATTTATCAGGAATAAATTACTAATAACTTCACTGTCATATTTCATACTCATATTTCACTGTGATCACTGTCATATTTCAAACTGCGGTAAATAAAAATTTTGTGACTGAAAAACCTGGAACTGTAGAACTTTTAAAATGACTACTATTTTCATCTATTAACTATACGTAAAACTTAATAGTATTATAACAAATTTTACTCCTTTTGCTCCCTAAAATTTCTTTAAAATATGCATTAGCTCTTAATTTTGATCTTGAAACAATAGTTCAGGTGTGACTAAATTAAAACTTAATGTTATGTCAATACAATTATTTGCATTGCTCCTGTATATATTTTACTTTTTTTGAGAATTGAAATACTTACTTCCGGGGTTTAGAACCTGAAAAGATGATGATTAATTCAACAAAATTTTCAGTATTCTAAAATCATAAAAGTCATTTGTTTGCGCATTCACTAATTCTTGTATATACAAAAACACATTTCAAATTTACATATTTATTATATTCAAATTTTCATATTTACATATTTCAAAGCATTTCAAAATGAATTCAGTTTCTAGCCATTTTGCATAGTAACTAGAAAGATTATGTTGGAAAAATGGAAACTTCAAGATGGACCTTTTATTTGTTTATCTTTCTCCATAAAAAATTCATTGTGTCTGAATTCCATACCTGTATTATAATCTTAAGATTAGAGATTCAATATACGCCAATCAAGTTTTTTTTTTCTTTTACATCAACAATAATAAAAGAAACTGCAGAAAACAACACATTTCTGAGAATATATTGTTTACATGATTTATGCAAATACTTAGTTTATAAGAGTTCTTATCGTTAGGAAATGTTTTGAAGACTGCTTGAAGAGCAACAAAAAGAAACATTAATTAATTATCTTGAAAATGAACACAACTTAAAAATCATGGACACTTAATAACTTATTATTGTGAGAGGAATTAATTAGCTAAAAGCTGCCATTACCAACTCTTTATTTTACATGCATAATTAGAGTAATTACCAATGTTTCTCCAAGGGAGATAGCAGTGACTTGGGAATAATTAAAAACATATTCAAGTCTTTCGTAATCGAGAACTTCCATTTGCCTTATTTGCTTCACAGAAACCTAAACTATACATTTGTTATTAAAGTTAAGAATTTATGGTCAATTTCAGTCTCTTATGCATACAAAAAGCTCGTTAGAAATGCATATAGTGTATTTGTTTAATTCTTATTTACTTGCAATAAAGCAATTCACAAGTCATTTGCGATTAATGGAGCTAACAAAATTAAAAAAAAAAAGCCAATTAGATGAAAATTTACACTACAATATGCTCTCTTGGCTCTATGATTCTGAAACAAGCAGTTGTGAGGGTTTTCGCTTGGGAATCCGCTAAAAGTTTTCACAAATGATTCTTCGTCTGTTAAAAGATGTATTTGTATTAAAATTCACATTTTAACTAATCATTAGATCAATCAATTCCCATCATGAAAATTTGAAGATGCTTGCTCTTACTTAGAATATAATTAACATTTCATTTGAAATGGAAAACCTTCTCAGATAAAGTATGTTATACGGTCTGAATAAGAAGAATAATTTTCTTAATACAAATTAATACATTAATCGAATCATTGTGCTTCGAGTACGTATCAGATGGTAGCGGATCGCATATTCATGCATAAATGTTCTTCCTTTGAACTTGTGATTGCACATTTAAAGATTGTACGTAATAGTACATAAACTGATAAAAAAGTGCAATTTTTCATAGTTTAAGGAACTTTTAACCGCTATGTTAACTGAAAGAGCTAATTAAAGCAGAAAAAATTAAATTAATTATATGCACACGATTACCAATAATACTTTTCTGTAAATGTAGAATGTGACAAAAACAACTTTTACATTCTTTGAATCTTAATAATATAAATACTAACAATAAAAAGTATTATTTTTTATGTCACATATCTCAAAGTTATACAGTATACAAAAAGACAGCCATTGCCAACAATACATCGTCTGCAGAGCTACAATAGAGTCCATAAAAGTAGATGCGTTTTGTATCGTGCTGTTTTGTATCGTGTGGCAAAGAAGAGAAATTGTTTTGTTTTGTTTTGTTAGGGCGCAGCCCGGTCCACTAGCAGAGAAATTGTATTAAATAATTGTTCATCTGAAATGTTTTGAAAGTGTGATATGTGAAAGAGAACAAGTGCTCACCTCTACTGTTTAGTTCAGATGCCAACCTCTTGGTGGGCTGTAATTTGTAAACTCAAAAATAATAAAAAAAATTGAAAGCTTTCAGATATTACGTTACGCATAGGGGTCATTTTTTAAAGTTCAGAGTGTTACCCTTATTTATTAAATATCATGTTCTTGGCTCTTAAACCATAAAATTCAATTCAACAGCAATATCGCATTTTTTTTTTTTTTTTTTTTTTTTTTTTTTTTTTTTAAATCAGCAGAGCTTTAGAATTTCGATACACAGTGTCGCACGCTGGAGATAATTTTTTCCCTCGAACAGTGTTGTCACTGCTCACTTTGAAATCGTCGAGTTTGTTAATAAAAATTCATTAAAGTATTACAAAATGTGAAATCGTTAATAAACCAAATTTCAAATTCCAAATTTGGGCTTCTAGATGATCATATTCGGTAGAAGATTACGTTATTCAAAATTGGATGGCTCTAGGTACCATTGTTTTATCCCAATGCGAGAAGCATACATACATTTATGGAGATTCTTCATTATTTAACTTCTTTAAATATAACACAGGGCGATAATATTTGGTGGCAACAATTTGAAAAGTGAACCCACATTTATAGTGAGCCAACGCAAAATGCCAAAACAAAATTAACAACCCTTCAGGGCAAATTGCCTCAAAAAACTTGCATCGGATATCACATACTCAGGTACTGTTGCTTTGTCATTGAATTAAATTATTTTTCGAATGCGCATTATAAACTGATGTATTCTTTTAAGATCGTGCTTGAGCAAGGATAATTTTGAATAAAGCTATGCTATTCATTTTGAAATGAAGATATGTGTAGTGAAAGGTTTTGCATCTAATGGTTCTGTGAGACTAAAGGTGCATCCAAGAGATAATAAGAGGTTTTGTTAACAATAACAACATTTATTTACAAGAAAATATACGAAAATTTCAATCAATTAGAGATATATTATTAGGCATCTCTGCCTTCCACGTCTTACACCTTTAGTATCTTGCCTGCCACTGACTATCAGGACGAATGCAGCGCCCTCTAGTCAGAATGACGCTGGAAATATGCAATAAAAGGTTTCTTATTCCCGAAGTCTTTCTCTCTTTGTTTATTTTGTATTTGTTAAGTTCAGAATTATTGCTTTATTTTAGATAGTTACCGATGATGGTATAATTCAAAAATTAGTTTTGAATAATATAGTACATATGAGAAATGTTCCGATTGGAAAAATTAATAAGTAAAGCTGAAAACTTCTAAGCAAACAATCGCTCGCACATAGTTTTTTAAGGTTATTTTACAAAAAAATGGGCGAAATTATTAAAATATGACAAAATTAAAATATTCAAAAGTAAACATCCACTTCAGTGCTCTTTTATATACTCCTCGTTTTTTTATTTATTTTCATTCTTGTGTCTGAGATTCATTCGCTAATTACTGATAAAAAAAGCTAAGTGTGGTTAATCGGCCAGACATTCAGCTCCGTATCCCCAAAGCTCCTCGACACCTCCTCGGACAGCAATAATTTTTTTTATTATAATTGTAAACTTCCGCTTACACTTTATGACGAACCCGGGCGTTGAACGAAAGAACTCTTTCGCGTGATGGTTACGATCTGTACCTAGGCAGTCTCGGCACCAGTGTATAAAATATGTCTTCTTAAGACTAGGGCCATCGCTGTCGATATTAGGATAAAGCTTGGCAGGGACCATATAGTACTGTCTTGTCGGCTTCCCTGGCTGTGGTTCTGTGCTGCATGGTGGATATAAGAAAAATTATCTTCGAGTGTTTGGCTACATTTAGTCCTCTAAAGAAGGACAGACCGCGTGTCAATATCTGCGTAAGATCATCGTATCAAGCTGCGAATTTTGCGACCGGAATGGTGACATGTGTCGCAAAGTAACCTAGCAAATATAAATTAACTAGACGAGGTATAAAGCCCGGAGTCGATTGCGAGGATTGCTTCCAAGTGGATTATTTCTAGGATTATTACTATATCATGTAAAGGGAGAATTACCTAGGTTATGCTGCCTTTCCATGAGTGCTCCTCCCACTTTATAACTTAACGCTTCTACTTTGGGTACACAAGCGTAAATATTCTCACACGCTTCAAAATGGACGCGTATGTACTAGCTTAAAGATGATAGGAAGCTTATTGTTGTAGGATATATGTAGCTTGCCCAGCTGGATATTAAGAAATATTTTCATGCATTTATTAATTTGTTTCAGGAAAATATCTTTCCACTTTATTTCGCTTTATTTGGCGTGTATAAAACTTGTTACGTTATGATCACGATTCACAATTCTATTTTATTCACGAGTTGGGAGAGCATAAATTTAATCAAGAATATACTAGTATATCAACAGTCAATGTACAATTTTCACGCAAAGACTCAACTTGAAAATAAGAACTTCCAGTTGAAACACAGAAATATTTAATGAAGAGCCTATGTACATTATTTACATTATTCAAGGCACAAAATTTACATATAATATAAATTTACCCATCATAGGGCCAAGATTAGTTTATCAAAAACAATTATCATAATGGTTGATTACCGCTATGCGGCCAAGAAAACAGAGCATTTCAAGAGTCACACTCAGGCTAAACTAAAAGAATTATTACATTCTTTTTCTGCCGCCGGTCACGTGACCTAGTCGGCGACAGACGATAAATAATAAAAGAAAAACTGACTACATCGGAGGGAAAAAGAAATAATTTCAACAAACCCCCCACGATGAACAATAGGTTTATCAAAAATTTAACTAATCATTACAATATTACTATAAAATAAGAAACAAATAAAAATTTCTTACATATACAGGTCACATACCAATAATTTCTTAATAAGAAGACAACATTTTTCTGAAACTATAGAAAACACAAACATTTAAATTAACAAATTTCTGAAAATCAACACAAATTATTAAACCAAGGAAAATAAAATGAATAAATGGAAACATTATCAAACAGAATAATTTTTTATCAGTTTATCAGTCATTCAGTCTATTATTTGACCAGTCACTGATTACTGCAATTACCGATATCATCAATTTCGAAATTGTACAAGAGTTGCACTGGTCGTTTGATTACCAAATTATCAGTTTTCACTTCACACGATGTGATCATTCCATCTTTACCATTAAACGTTTTGGTTATTCTTTCTAATTTCCACCAGCTTCTAGGTTTTCATCAAGAGCAAGCACTATATCATTTACTTTGAATGCAGATGGTTTCTTCTGACCGGTATAATGAGCAGATCTCAAGCACAGGAAATATTCTTTTTTCCATTTGTTCCAAAAGTGATTTATTAGATTTTCTCGTGTACGGAAACGTTTTAACATTACTTCTCTGGAACCTGGTAAATTCAAATCATTCCTCCTTACAGCTGGCAAACTCAAGAGTCGTATACCAATCAACAGGTGGGCTGGAGTAAGTGCGGAGGGCTCTTCAAGATCAGAAAAGACATATGTCAATGGGCGCGAGTTTTATCATTGCTTCTATTTCAAGCAAAGCCGTTTCTAATTCACTTTGAGTCAAAGATCATTTCCCAATGTTTTTTCTTAAACTAGTTTTTACACTGCGAGCTAAACGTTCATAAAATCCGCCCCCCCCCCAGGCAGCACGTTCTACAATGTATTTTCATACGATCCCATACGAAGCGTAAATTTTCTTAACTTCAGGGTGGTTAATCACTTTCCACATTTGCTTCAAGTTCGGCTCTTTTAAATGTTCTAGCATTGTCCGAGTACTCGGTGGAACACAAACCTCTTCGGGATACGAACCTGCGGAACGCAAGTAGAAAGTCTTCAGTGTTCATGCCTTTTACGAGCTCCAGGTGAATAGCTCTTGTAGTGGCGCAAGTAAACAATAAAATGTAGTATTTGTTGTCATTTTCTTTTACATAAAAGGAACTGCAAAATCGGGTCCACAAATTGCGAAAGGCGGATATTCATTAACTCTATCCGCTGGAAGAGGTGAAGTGCCTTGTTTTACAAGACGTACATTATATTTTTTGCGTATTATGCATTTACTCAGGATTGATTTGACACATTGTTTTCCTCTTAAGAGCCAGAATTTTTCACGTATATGCACTAGAGTATCAGATACTCCCGCATGATAAACCTTTTCATGCGCGTCTCGTACTACTAATTCACTTAATTTATGTTTTTAAAGAATTACTATTGGATGTTTCTTGTTAAATAGAAGGTTTGATTTTTGTAACCGACCTCGTACCAAAAGTAGACCTTCATCTTTTAATCTTTTGGAATGAATTTGTTTTCTCTTAGGGACTCTATAACTTCAGGGAAACTATCTTCTTGAGCTTGTTTTAACCAAAAGGTTTCAGATTTACTGATTTTTTTCGGCTGAAATTTCCGCAAAATTTTTATTTTGCCTTTTTCCTTTTAAATTTGACATAAATCTCAAAATCCAAGCAGTCATACGATAAAGTTTTATCAAAGAACTAAATTTTGTCAAATTCACGAGTGGAGCTTTTTCAGTTTTGATCACACACGCTAGGATAGCTTCCGATTTTCGAGATTCTTCTGATACATTATATAATTTTGGTGTTGATAGTTTAGGTTTTGGCCATTGACTTTCAGGAAACGAAAGGAATGCAGGACCATGCCCCCATTTCGCAGAATTCATCAGTTCTTTTGCAGAACATTCTTTTATTATTATGTCTACGGGGTTTAGTTTTCCTTCGCAATGTCTCCATGCCCAAGGCTCTGAAATTTCATGAATTTCTGAAATTCTATTAGCAATGAAAGGTTTCCATCTTTTAGCTGTACTTTTAATCCAATGTAGAACTATTTCCGAATCTGACCATAAAATGACATTTGAAATATGTAGAATATTTTTAGGTAGTTGGCAACCCTAACACCCACCAGTGCTCCCATTAATTCAAGGCGGGGAAGCGTTAACTTATTTAATGGTGCAACACGTGATTTTGTCAAAACAAATGTAGTTTCAAATTTATCTTCATCAGTTCTATATCTCAAGCATGCGACTGAGCCATATGCATTCGGATTAACGTCACTAAAAGTGTGTAACTGAACAGTGTCCCTGTCTAAATTTGGTACATGAAAATAATATCTGGGAATTTTCAATATTTTAATTTTTTTATTTCAGAGAGCCATATTTTCCAGTCATTTTCAAGTTTTCCTGAAAAAACCTCATTCCAAGCTAACCCTTGAAGCCATAGCTGTTACAATAAACATTTAATTCAAATTACAAAGGTTGCGATAAATCCAGATGGGTCAAAGATTTTGGTTGCTCTTTTTAATACATTATGTTTAGTACAGTCAGTGTTTATAGAGGACAATAAGGGTGAGGACAGTAAGGCTGTTAATTTTAATCCTAGACATCTTCACCATTGTTCCATATTAAACCTAGTACCTTTAAGGATGCACATGGAGTTTCACTATTGAGGAGATTAACTTTTCCTCAAACCATTTCTGCTTAAGCTCTAAGGAATTAGTCTCGAATTTTCTTAGATTTAGACCTCCTACAGCAAGAATCTTAACAGACTCATTTGATAGATTAAGCGCTTCTTCAACAGTTGTTGCTCCAGAAAGTAGGTCATCCACGTAAAGATTTGAGTTAAGCATTTCAAAAGTCTTAAAGGTGGAATCCTTGTACTTATCAATGTGATGTTTTATTGTGCACGCAAGGATGAAAGGACTACAAGTTACACCAAAGGTTGCTCTTGTCATTTTGTAAGAAATTACACTCTCTTTTCTATCAAGGTTTTTAAAATAAAGAAATCTCAGATAATCTCTGTCTTCTTTTGCAATTGATATTTGAAGGAATGCCTTTTCAATATCTGCCGAAAAGGTGATCCTATTTTCACGAAATTTCAAAATAACGTCCAAAACATTTGGATTTAAATTTGGCCCTGGGTGAATACAGTCTTTGAGAGAAAGAGCATTATTTGATTTTGAAGAAGCATCGTAAACGACGCGTACCTTTGTTGTTGTTTTGTCGTCTCAAAGTAGTGGATGGTGAGACATATAATAAGAATTAAGTGTCGAGCTGTTTTCAGGACATACCTCTACAATTCCTAAATGTGCTTGTTCCCTGAGAATATTATTGTATTCCTCAAATAACATTTCATTACACATAAATTTATTTTCTAGACCAGTGAATCTTCTTTTAGCTACTTTATAAGGTATTTCTCCCGCTTTCCAGCTTGCTTTCGTGGTGTAACGTTAGCGCGCTGGGCCGGTATTCCAGAGGTCCGTGGTTCGATTCCCGGCGAAGGCGGTTGTTAATTTTTCATCTTGCCAGCTTCCAAAAATTCCTAATGTCTCTACAAGTGGCGCCCGAACTAAAAGGGTTGGGGATGATGATTCTCCGCACCCAGGATTTGACGACTAGACCTCCTAAAACCCTAGTCGCCCTTTAAAAAGGGCAGTATATAAGGTATTTCTCCCGCTTTCCAGCATGCCTTCGTGGTGTAACAGTAGCACGGCTGGGCCGGTATTCCAGAGGTCCGTGGTTCGATTCCCGGCGAAGACGGTTGTTAATTTTTCATCTTGCCTGCTTCCAAAAAATCCTAATGTCTCTACAACTTCAAGATTGTTTCTCAATAAATCGCGAGATTTGTTCCATAGTAACTTTGCCTCATAACGACCATTTTTGAATTTCGAATTATTTTGAAAGTCATTTATAATTTCTACATCAGTAGAACCCATGACTTCTAAATCTTAAAATTTCTTCAGTTCATTATTTTCACTCTCAACTGATATACTACAACAATTTATTTTTCTATCTTTTGATTTCATCTGCCCTTGAATAGTATGTCCGAAAATAGTTTCTGCAATGTATAAATGTTTTCCAATCTTTTCTACAATACCTAATTGAATTTACCATAAAACGTCTGACCCTAGTAAAATAGTTATTTCCCGTTCATGCCCTGTATCAGCAGGATTAAATCGTCTCATTTTCAAGCGTTTAATCAAACCTTTGTCTGGAATTTCGAATGTAGCGCCAGTTATTTTTTCAACTACCAAGGCTTCAATATTTACAAAATTGCTTAATTGCGAAACATTTTGTAATTCAAGAGAAACTACGTCAAATGACGATTCTTGTGGTTTTCGTCCGCCAAATGAATATACTAATAAATTTTCTTTTCTAATGGGCTTTAAATTCAGTTGCCTTACTAAATTTTCTTTTATAAAGCATTTTTCTGAACCAGTATCACACAAATCCCTTGCATGAATTCTGTTTTCACCACCAGAGACACATACAATAGAATTTTGGAGTAATGTAGAAATAGTTTTATTTTTCTCTTTAGAAACGCAAGATACTAAGGTTGTAGATTTATCTGTGTTAATAGTTTCAGGACTTTCATGTTTTTCTGATTTATTACAGAACAGCTCATTGTGACATTTATTGCCACATTGCGAGCATGGGGTTAATTTACTTTTACAGTTAGAAGACAGGTGTGATTTTAAGACACTTGTAACAGCGTCCTCCCTTCTTTAATTTAAATTTTTAATTCTTATTTAATTTCTTAATTTCTCTTGGTCTGTATACCTTTTACAACGCAAGCCTGTATGATCTGAAGAGTGACAAAATACACACAATATTTTTAATTAAGTGTTCAAGGCAGCAACAGAAGGAACACCTTTGTTAGAAGAAAAGTTCTGATTATATTTTTGTTTGGAATCAAAATTAGTGTAAGCGTCATGTATTTTATTACTAGAAGAATTATTTAATAATAATGTGGCGTTACGGGCACGTAAGTCTTCTCTTATAACTTCCAACACGTCATTGACCTTATATTTATTTTCTGTATCCTTTTTCTTATGAAATTCTAGAGCCATGTTTTCTGGTAACAATTTTAACAGTATAGGCAAAAGTATATGCCCGTATGAACTTGATGTTACACCCATTGACTTAAGATTTCTGATGTGTATTTCACATTTATCATACAGATTTTTAAGTCTCCTTATATTATTTGATGATTTTACTGACTCTGAGTTCAAAATTTTATTTATATGACAATTTATGATTGTATCCCGCGCACCATATCTTTCGTTTAACAAGTTTAGACATTCGTCATAATTTTCATCAGTTAGATCAAACCCTGATACGACATTATATGCAGTACCTGTCAAAAGAGGTTTCAGGTAAGGAAATTTACTTATTTTTGATAAAGAATCATTGTTATCCACAGCATTCTTGAAACAGTTAATAAATTCTAAGTAAGTGCTGGGATCACAAGAGAACTTTTCAATATTTAATTTCGGCGACTTAACTGCCTCAACAAACTTATTTTCGATTACAGGAGTTACATGTACATTTTGAACTACGTTAACTTCAGTATCTGTTTACATTTTCTTAACCTATTCTTAGTTTTGGATTTCATACTCAAAATTTTATGAGAGTATTCTTCAACAGATATTAATTCTTTTTCATATTGAGCATTATCTTCAATCAATTTATCTATCTCTTTATCAATTTCATTTAAAGAAGTTTCTTTTTCTGACAAAATATCCTAACACTCTAACAAGGAATCTGTGTTAGTTCGTTCAATCGCTGCTACCAGCAAATATTCTGCTTTATTTACTTGTTTAGTGATTGCAGATCTGAAAACAGCTCTTTTGGACTTTAATTTGTCTATATTTTCCATATTTCAAGTAATGGAATATAACCTTATAAAACTCAACAAATAATTGTAATAAACATTAAAGTACAGTATTTCAATATTTCAAGCACTTCCTTTAAAAACAATATATATAATCCACAAATTTCCTTCGATTAAGATAAATTATTTTTTCAAGCATCAATCAAGTATTATTCTTTCAAGTAATACTTCAATAAATCAAAGTAAATATTCAATAGTTTTATTTAAATCAATTATTATTTTTCAAGGTTGAATACTTCAAGAATGAAAAGAAAATGGCTTACCTGATATTTTCAGCTATCCTTCCATTGCTCCAGCATAAGACGAATCAAGAACTATATTCACTTTCGATTTCGTAATATCTAAACGTCCGAAAATTTCGGCACCCAATAATGTATAAAACTTGTTACGTTATGATCACGATTCACGATTCTATTTTATTCACGAGTTGGGAGAGCATTAATTTTATCAAGAATATACTAGTATATCAAGAGTCAATATACACTTTTCACGTAAAGACTCAACTTGGAAATAAGAACTTCCAGCTGAAACACAGAAATATTTAATGAAGATTTAATTATTTACGTTATTCAAGGCACAAAATTTACATATAATATAAATTTATCCATCATAGGGCCAAGATTAGTTTATCAAGAACAATTATTATAATTGTTGATTACCGCTATGCGGCCAAGAAAACAGATCTTTTCAAGCATCACACTCAAACTAAACCAAAATAGTTATTACATTCTTTCTCTGCCGCCGGTCAAGTGACCTAGTCGGCGGCAGACGATAAATAATAGAAGAAAAACTGAACCCATCGGAGGGGAAAAGAAATAATTTCAACATCGTGTATATTTTCTTAGTTGTCTAAGTACATGCATTCATCATTTAAAAATTAACTGTTTAGCTGATATGCTGTAACGTAACACTGAAGTAATTGATAATCTTAATAATATTAGCATGTGGGTACTCAATAAAATTCAGACTATAAAATTTACTCCTATATGAAACTTAATATCAATAAAAGAATATTAACTAACAATATTGTACAAACTTTTTTTTTTTTTTTTTTTTTGTAACCTTAAATATGCAGAAATCGCTCTGAAACGTATTGTTAAATGGAAAGACGCTAAGTTTAAGTGTTTTTCGATTACCTTAAGTGTTAAGTAAGAAGACTAATTGCTGCTTTTAACACATAACAATCTTTCAAAGAAAACTTTAATAAATTGGTTTCGGTAAGGACGCTACAAGGTTACGAAATTTCAATATACCGTAATCATATTGTGAGGAAAAATTAAGGACGAGAGACAGAGAGATTAGCTAAAGCCGAACAAAGCATACTGCTACAACAATAAAAGAACTTGCGACTTACTCCACAAGATGAAAACGAACAAAATCTTCAAGCCAACTTAGCTGCACCTCCCCATGCACCAGAAAAACAGATGACGTAGCGGGATCAACCCTAAATTTCATCCTTGATAAGGTCCACCTAAAAGGCAACTCTGAAGACGATGAAGACGAAAAGAAATTCCTAAGAAACTATCCAAGTCTCTCAGCGACCAAAGACGACCAGCCATTCACCCAGCAAGAAAACTGCACACATCATCAAAAAATTAAATAAGAACAAAGCTTTAGGGCCAGATGGAGTCTGTAATACAACAGTTATGCTAATACACGTCACTAACAAGAGTATCACTATTAAACTCTGCAAGAAAAGCACCCTATCTTCCCATGTTTTCCGATTGCTTTGAAAAGGGACAAATCATCCTTTTCCTGAAGATAAAAATATAACTGGATAGTCATGAAACATACAGGCCCATAAACCTCCTGCAAGCACTAGGAAAAGCTCTAGAACGGAACATAATAGGAAGAGTCAGATTCCACATTCATCATAATGGCAAAATTGATAAAATCCAATTCGGATTCAGACAGCAGACATCAACATTCAAGTACTCCTAAAGCAAGTCGGATAAATAAACAGAATTGACGCACACAACTCTGCAATCCTCAGCCTATACCTAAAGAATGCCTTCGACCATCTTTGGTTGCCTTGAATTCTCCAAGTTCTCAATGACATAGAATGTGCAAATATCGTCTACCTTAATATCAAGCCCGTTCGAAACAATAGATATAGTTTCACTACAACAACACTGTAATCTACCGAAAATAATCCAGGATTGACCCCAGGCATCTGCATGATTGCAGAGCTCTGGAACACAACATTCAACCCTAGTATCCATCAAACATGATCAGCGCAATCCTGAATTATAACTTTCGTCGACGAAGCAGCATTTGTGGTTAAAGGACTTCTTGAGATACTCTTGAGATGAACTGCAAGAAAACACTAACCGAATTTAACAACCTTTCAGCAAAATATAAATTCCAACTCTCCGAAAAAAATACCAAGTCATGATGATTCAAAAGTGCGGGAAGAATATTACAAAGAAACTATCACTTAAGATCAACGGAGACTGCATCAAGAATGCCAAATCCCTAAAATACCTCGGAATTCACATCGATCGTAAAGAAAATTGCATCAAGCATCTTAAGGAAATCAAAACTAGGTAGCATCAAATTGCGTCGACTGTAGAATATTCCACGGATACAACTGGGGCCTCAATGCCCTTATTACCCAAAATTCTCTTCCTGACGGCAATCGTGAAAATTGTCATATACCGGGCCGCCATATGGGTGCTTCCTATGACCGAAAAGAAAAGGAGATTCCAACTTTCATTCACAGACAACTCAACTGTGCATCACTCATATCTACCGCATAAAGCCAAACGCATCATTAAATGTCCTTGCTAAATGACTATTCTTTACGTAGAAGCAATTCACGAAGTCGTTTGTTCCACAGTTCTACAACTCAAAAGCAACATCTCTGTCATGCCTCGCGCTCGTTCAAACACTAGGTGGGTTCTTCTGTGTGAACTTACCATAGTGGGAAAATAACACTTGTCCGCTTTGACATTTTCTTCACTAATTTATTACACAAACTGCACTATTGATACACCATACAACGAATACACTGTAAAATAAACCATATACAATATATATATACAAGGCGCGCAAAAGAAATCAAAACATATTTCAGTTCTCTACATTCTCACACGGCATGCTCGCCGGTCCAACTCCAAGTGCCCACTCAGTCCAGTCTTTTTCCCGCCCACCAGCCTGCCTCGACCGGTTTTTCCGGGGTAGGTCATTTCCGTTCTTCGTCTTTCATCAGGGGAAGGAACTTCACACCTCCCCTCTGGTTTGTAAATATTTACGACTGAGTCGAAAAATTTGAAACCCATATTATTTTGGCACTTACCAGGTAGTCCCTCTTTTCCGGGACACAGCACAAGTAATCACAGTAAAATCAGAGAGCAAAAAAAAAAAAAAAAAAAAAAAAAAAAAAAAAAAAAAAAAAAAAGGACATGCTACAGTTATAAACACTAACACAAAAAAGAACACTTAAAACACATAAACATAAAAACTGCACATGTCCAAATTTCTATAGCAATACAAACCAAACATTACAATATCAACTCTCTGACACTTCTGTAATG
Organism: Stegodyphus dumicola; assembly: GCF_044657685.1. Lineage (NCBI taxonomy): Eukaryota > Metazoa > Arthropoda > Arachnida > Araneae > Eresidae > Stegodyphus > Stegodyphus dumicola. The sequence goes on along the minus strand of NC_140771.1, from coordinate 125,463,990 downwards.
AATAATTCTTTTACTAATATACCCTAATAACACAATCTTTTCTAGAGTAACAATAATACAAAAATAATAAATGAAAATTACAATATCCATATACTTTTTGCCATACTGCCTTGAACATTATCCTTTCTAGTGTTATAATAATAAACAAACACACACACACACACACACACACACAAAAAAAAATATGATACCAACATTAGTTTCTTTTTTTTTTCAATTTAGTTCAGATTATTGGTCACTTATACATTCGTGAGGGATCCTCGACAATGCGTCTGCATCGGAGTTTTTAACTCCTGGTTTATGCAATACAGTGACTTGGAAGCGAGATAGAGCTAATGCCCATCTCTGTAATCTAGCATTCCGGGGTATCCCTTCGGTTAAGTACTTTAATGGGTTATGGTCTATATGCAACAAAATTTTATTTCCGTATGTCCAAGTTTCGAACTTGTCGAGAGCCCAAATAATTGCATACGCTTCTCTTTCTATAGTGCTCCATTTAGACTGAGCGCTAGTTAATTTCTGGCTAGCAAATTTTATCGGTCTAGCTTTCCCATACTCATCTCGTTGAAGTAAACACGCTCCAATACCTATTAGTGAGGCGTCTGTGTTAATTTCAAAAGTTTTCCGTATATCCGGCGTATATAAAGACGATGCCGTGCACAATGCATTCTTTAATTCTTTGAATGCCTTCTCGGCTTCAGACCCCCAAGGTATATCATTAGGTATAGATTTTCTCGTGAGATCAGTTAACGGCCTAGCTACTTTTGCATAATTCGGAACATACTCTCGATAGTAATTATATAACCCCAAAACTGATCTTAATACCTTTTTGGTTCTAGGCGGCTTCAAATTTTTAATGACCTTCAATTTCTCTGGATCTGGGCCATGTCTGCCCGAGCCTACTATGTGACCTAAATACTTTACCTCCGACTTGCCAAAAGAGCATTTCTCTAAATTAGCCGTAAAGTTCAATGTCTGTAAAGTACTGAGTACGGCTCTTAAATGTTTGAGATGTTCTTCCCACGTTGACGAATAGACAATTATATCATCGATGAAACTTTCAGCATAATCACTATGCGGTCTAAGAGCTTGATTCATAACTCTTTGGAAAGTTGCGGCAGCACCTGACAAACCGAACGGCATCACTTTCCAGTGATACTGACCCTTCGGAGAAACAAAACTCGTCAGATGTCTACTTTCCTTCTCCATAGGAATTTTCCAATACCCCTTAAGAATATTTAGCGTAGACAAATAACGTGCTGCCCCTGCCTTATATCGAAGCTCTTCTGCGTTTTGCATAGGAAATGGGACAATCTGACTTTCCGCATTAAGCCCTCGATAATCACAACATAAACGTACGCTTCCGTCCCGTTTCGCTACACACACAATAGGGTAAGCAATCTCTGCTGTGGGAGGTTCAATTAAACCTCTTTCTAACAAATCAGCAATTTGCTTTTCCACCTGTGGCTTCAACGCCTCAGGTACCTTATAAACATGAGGTTGCTTTCTTTCAACTCCCGTTTTTAACCTGATACTGTGGGATCCTACCTTCGCACATTTAATCTCCCCGTCAAACACTACATGGAAAGATTTGATTAATCTGCTCAACTGACCCCTTTGTGACCTATCTAAATGTCTCTATTCCTCTGAAACACAGATCCTATCTAAAAGTTTGTCTACTTTAGGGTTTCTTTGAATAGGCACGTGCTGAACCTCCCCAAATTCTTTGTCAGCCTCATAGATTATCCCTACTGCATTTATAGGCTGTATATATTTCTGTAACTTATTTTGATGCAAATGTCTAACAGATTCATCTGGCAATTTTACCAAATATGAATGTGGAGACTTTTTCGCAACTATTTCTCCAGGTCCTGTCCATTTCGAGCAAAGTTTATTTGTTGACGTTGGTATCAGTACTACTACCTCATCTCCTGTTTCGAATTCATTTTCCTTAGACCTCAAATTATGATGATGAACATATTTCTGCTGTTTAGCTTCCGAATTTTCTTTAGCGAATTTCTCTGCCTCCTGTAACCTATTTCGAAGAGAAATTAAATATTCAGTAACTGATTTCCCAACTCCTTGTGGTAATACTGTCTCATCTACCCAACTTGATTTAAGTATCGCCAGTGGCCCCACTGGCACCCGACCATACATCAGCAAAAATGGTGAGACTCCGGTAGTTGAATTCGGTATCTCCCTATAAGCCCATAACAAATATGGTAACTGCTTATCCCAGTTTCTTCCTTGAGTATCTACCGCGTGATGCAACATTGACTTCATTGTTACTCTAATCTACTCTATCCACCTTTCCACTAGCCCGTTTGACTGCGGATACCCTGGCGTAGAAAATTTTGGCGAGGCCCCTAGCTTACTTAAAAATTCTTGTGCTAGCTTAGCCTTAAAGTTCGTTCCGTTATCCATGGCTATCATTCTCGGAACTCCTGTTCTCATGAAAATATCAATGAAAGCGTCACATGTAGCCTTCGCTGTTATCGCCTTTAGTGGAATTGCCTCCGGCCATCTGCTATGTTGATCAACAACACATAACACATACTGTGCCCTCTTGAAGATTTCTGCTCAGTCGGCTCTAAAACGTCCGCATTAACCACTTGAAATGGAAGTTCTGGCCTCCCTACTGCTGTAATAGGAGCCCTATCCTTCACTTTAACTTTCCTTCGTAGCTGGCATTCCTTGAAAGCTTCACACCACTTTCGCACCTCCTTCGACAATCCTTCCCACCAAAACGACATTTTAATCCTTTCCGCCGTCTTCTTTGCTGCGAAGTGCCCGCCTTGTAAGCTTTCGTGAACCAACTTCACAATTTCTTTCCTGCGGCTTTGAGGAACAACTAACTGACTACATCGCTGCCCAATGACACTTCCCGTATGGTACAAAATTCCTGACTCTAGCCAATACCCATTCTTGTTATTACGTGCATCCATGAACGCGCTTTTCAGCGAAATACATTCCGCTTGCTCCTGTCTAAAACGTTGAGTTTGCGATAAGGGTGGGTTATCAGCTGACACTTGCTCACTGCCTCCCACTTCTACTTCCCCCTCATCTTTACTCCTTACCAACGGTGTAGTACGAGCTATTTCCGTTTCACCTTCGACCTCGTGACTGGCTTTTTCTGTCGATTCCTTTCCGTCCAAGTTACTCGATACCTGACCAACTCCCAATACTAGTTTTTCTTCCTTATTTTCTCCCCAATAAATATCTCCTTGTTCCCTGAGAAGTCTAAAATCTCGAGGTGTCACCAGCGCTTCCTCGTTCAAATTATGCACTACTGCTGCATGAACGTTTACATAAGGCTGTACCTCCTCTTCTCCTGACCAGATACTGATAGGCACTGTAACTAATTGGGCTTCTACCTGGGGTCCTACGGCGGGTTGTAACCATATCTTCCCTCCAGACTCCAAATATTTCTGTGGAACTACCAATTTCCGGATTACAGTAACTTCTGCTCCGCTATCAATCACTCCTTTGAATCTAGCGTTGCCCTTGCCCTAGTTAACGGAATTTCTTCTGCATAGTTAGCTAACTTCAACCAACCCTTATTTTATTTAATCCCTTTGCTTCCACCTCATCCGTATCCTCTTTTTCGCTTCCTCTCTTGGGTTTCGCTATCAGGTTTATCGCTGGACAAAAACGCTTTATATGTCCTTCACCCTGACACTGAAAACATTTTAGCACTTTCTTATTTGCCTGCATCATTCCTTGATGTTCTAAAGTTTTTACCCCTTTGTACTTCTCCTTATGAACCCTGTAATCAGAACTGAAATTCCCCTTACTCTTATTTGGTCGTCCTAGTTTCTCCCCTTGTCTTATCGGTTCCTGTTTTGGTCCCACTTTATTTACTTCCTGAGCACTCGTATTGTAATTTCTAGGCATTGCTGCCACGTAATTATCCAAATCATTTGCAAGTTCTGACGGAGATAACCAGTTTTCTACCTCTTTTAACAGTATATGCGCCTTAACATTTGCGGGTAATTGATCTTTTACTTGATCGACAATCAAAAGTTCTCTTAACTTATCAAAAGTCTTAACTTTTCTGGATTCTAAGTAGAAATCAATTTCTGCCTCAACCCTCGCTATGTGCTGAGTATACGTTTCCTCATATCTTTTTACACATTTTTCTAAATTCTTTTTATGTTGCAATGGGGTAATCTGGAATTCTTTTAATACTGTATCTTTAATCTTAATATAATTATCCAAATCCCTTTCACCCAGAGTTGAAATCAAACTTTTAACTTTAGTTTCTAAACTCTGCAAAATAATTTTCCCCTTATGTTCTTCAGGAATTTTATAGAGATTAAACATCATTTCCGCGTGATGGAAAAAGAACGGCCATTCCTCAGCTTTAGATGGCGGGTCAATCATAACTCCTTTCATTATTTTTAAATGTTTCAAGAAATCATTTCCCTTGCTTTCAGCATCTGAAACCCCTTCATCCTCTGAGCCCGATTTATTTCCTCCTTTATCTACTTTCCTCCTCTGAATTTCTAGTTCTTTAATTTTTATCCCGTGTTCTCTCTCTAATTGTCTTTCCCGAAATTCCATCTCTTTTAATCGGTCTTTAGCCGCATCTGCCTCTAACTTACACTTTTCTAGCTGCAGCTCCATTTCCTTTAACTTAATTTGAGCCTGCATGTTCTTAATAATTTCATCAGATTCTTCTGACACCCTATTTCTCCTTTTAGGACCCATATTAACTTCTGGTATTTCTTTTTACAGCTTTACCCATACAACACATAAATAACATTTAATTTTACAGGAAAACATACATATTTCACTACTACTGAATACTACCATTATTCATTTAGCAAACATTATCATTAGTGAACACAATCATGAATACCTTTTTCATATTACACTATTAACATATATTTCACCATATATTGTTAACACATAAATACCAAAAATTATATTAGCTTTTGAATTAGTACAAAAAATAGTTCTGAATACTTTTGCCTTACGCTGTAATACTTTACATATTCTGGAAATGAAACAAACATTTACTTATTGTTCTCAAATCATTAAACTAATTAATTTTTAATCAACCTATTAACTTTAATGATTAAAACATTTTGTCAAAATACGGCAACAACAAAAATAGATAATCATTTCTACCTTAATTAGTAACATGAGCACACAATTAAATGTTTCGAAATTACTGCTGACATATTTTTGAACTATTTTAACATTCATTTAGCATACATTATCTCCTTAATAACAAAATTAATCATAATTCCTTATTTGCATATAAAATATACTTTCTAAGTGTCTACTGGCTTTAACGCCTGGCATTCTCATCATGTTATTAACCGACATTAACACAATTTTAATTTTCTCCGTTACTATAGTAATTATAGGGAGGGAGCTCTCTTCATTTATATATTGTGCTTCCCAAGAAATTAAGAGGGACTTACCTTTGATCCCGATAGTAGAAAATGACGAGTTGTGCTCAATTCTGTACAACTTCCTCATCGCGCTGCATAACATTTCACTTAATAATATCACCACGGTAATACTGATGATCACTTTTACCACACACTGTTTCAACACTGCACGAACATTTCAATTAATAATATCACCACGGTAATACGGATGATCACTTTTACCACACACTGTTTCAACACTGCACGAACATTTCAATTAATAATATCACCACGGTAATACTGATGATCACTTTTCACACGACGAGGTTTCATACACCCTTTCGTTTATTTGCATGTGTAGGCTTACGCGTGCCACTTTCTGTCTTTCATGACCATCTTTTGTCATCCTCCTTGCTTTCGTGAATTATTTCCTTCATTTAAACCACGTTCACTCAAATCACTTTTTACGGTCTTATTTCCTTCGTATTTTTGGTGATTTCCTTTTTCCCACTATCCTACAGGGGTGCGCCATATGTCATGCCTCGCGCTCGTTCAAACACGAGGTGGGTTCTTCTGTGTGAGCTTACCATAGTGGGAAAATAACACTTGTCCGCTTTGACATTTTCTTCACTAATTTATTACACAAACTGCACTATTGATACACCATACAACGAATACACTGTAAAATAAACCAAATACAATATATATATATACAAGGCGCGCAAAAGAAATTAAAACATATTTCAGTTCTCTACATTCTCACACTTGGAGTTGGACCGGCATGCTCGCCGGTCCAACTCCAAGTGCCCACTCAGTCCAGCCTTTCCCCCCCACCAGCCTGCCTCGACCGGTTTTTCCGGGGTAGGTCACTTCCGTTCTTCATCTTTCATCAGGAGAAGGAACTTCACAATCTCGTTTGTAGATCAGATTTTTATTGCAGACGAATATGAATCCCGTTTTCGACCTTAGTGTACTAGATATCCATCCAAACCTCACAGCAAAATTAAATTTACCAAGAATAGCATCCTCACTCCACGGAATACAATAATTGCTTATACTGACAGTTTCAAGACTAAAAAAAAGTCGGCAGTGCAGTTCCACATTCCTGAAAGTACAACTCAGAGTTCAATAATCTGGAAAGAGTACCTCAGCGTATTTAACGGCACCCACCAAGCTGAATTATGTGCAGTTAAAACAGAGTACAATTAGCCATTCTTCATAATATAAACTAGGTTCTAAATGTAAAAGCGCGACAGCTAAGCTTAAATATATCCATATTAAATCCAGAGAATCAATCCCCCATAGCAGGAAAGTCCTTATAAGTCAAACTTGCAAATTTCCATCTTCGAAACATTATTAATAATACAATACACTATATCTGGTAGCAGGAATGGGAAAATGCCATCACAGGGCGCAATAGCCTACGCCTTTTACCAAAACTCGGCACGAAGTGAACAGTCTCACCTCACTTGCTATTAAACAGGACGAGGTCCGTTTGCTGAATATTTCGTAGAAAGAGGAATAACAACAATAGATGTACGTATGTTTAAGCAAAGATCACTGAGACGATGATCTCTATGCCTACAGCTGTCACCTATCCCAAGAGCTTCATCTACGCCATCCGTCTTCAATCAACCCAGCATTAAAATGTTTTCTAATCGCACTATGCAACTTCAACCATATGATAAAAATATAATCGTCGAGTGTGTTCATATTCCCTTCTAAAAACTAAATTTTTCTTGCAAGGCGCCTATCACATAGACGTTTCTGTCTCCTCTCTAGTTGTGCTCGGAGTTACCTTTTCAATATACACTGGTGTGCAAAAATTAAGGACGAGACGGTTTTTTCAATATAACTTTGTACAAAAGCTTTCCAAATCAACACATTTAATACCGTAAGATCCCCAATACGTAAGGACATGAGTAATGTAAGCAACACTTACTAAAAGAGAAATCAGAGGGATAAAAAGAAGCTTTATTGAAAAAGTAGCATGGAGCGCAATGCGACTGAAGGCCGAAACATCCCTGTGATGGGTGTCCAGCATGAAACATCCGGTCTTTAATAGGAGATATGATCTCCCCTGACTGCTAGGCAGGTTTCACAGCGTCTGCCCATGCTGAGAATGAGGGTGTCAATGAGTTGTTGAGGCATTGCTGCCCATTCGTCTTGCAGCGCCAATCGAAGCTCCGGAATCGTTACTGGTGGTAAGGTACGAGCTGCCAAGCGTCTGCCTAGAAAATCCCATACATGCTCGATAGGATTGAGATCCGGAGATCGTACCGGCCAATCCATACGTTCAATATCCTCACTCTCTAAGAGCTGTTCGGCAGCTACTGTGCGATGACATGGTGCATTGTCGTCCATGAAAAGGAACTGCGGACCCATAGCGCCTCTAAAAAGACGCACATATGGAAGAAGAATCTTGTTACAATAACGGGTCCCGTTGACTGAACCTGCGTCGAAGATGTGAAGGTCTGTACGACTACCAAGCATGATGGCTCCCCAAACGAGAACACCGCCACCTCCAAACCTGTCCCTTTCAATGATGTTCGAGGGATGATTGCGGCTTCCCCGCTCTCTCCATATGAGTATGCGATGAGAATCGCTACTCAGACTGAATCTGCTCTCATCCGTAAAGAGTACTCGTCCCCATTCATTGTCTCTCCAATTCCGGTGTTCCCGGCGCCACAGAGAACGCCTTCTCCGATGGGCAGGCGTTAGAGGTACACACCGTACAGGGCGTCGTGCAAACAGACCACCACCGTGCAGTATTCTGGCCACGGTAAAAAGCGATAACGGTCGTCCAGTCGCCTGTGTCGTGTGTCTAGCGATTTCTGCCGCTGTCTGCCGCCTGTTTCTTCTGGCCTGTAACGCAATATACCGGTCATCTGCGGGTGTGGTTCCTCGTGGACGACCACTACTAAACCCCCGGATAGCTGTTCCTGTAGTTTGAAATTGTCTCCAAAGTCGTGAAACGATGCTGTGAGCAATTCTGAACTCTGCAGCCACACTTGTCACACTGCCGCCTTCCTCCAACTTCCCAATGATTCGACCTCGGTTAAAAGCATCCAGATGTCGTCTAACAGATTGATTATTCGCCATTTCTCGCTGAGACAGCAAATCGGTGTGATTTCAACTGCTATACGGCGTGCAATCTCTTTGCCAGATATACTAATCTTACACCGACAACATGCTTTATACTACTCAGACACTCCCCCATTACGTCTACCTGCATATCTGCGCATGTGCTACCGTACATCACCTTACTTAATCTCCTGATTGGTCTTTCTGTCCGCTCTGCCTCTTCGTTCAGCTGATATGCTAATTTTCCGACTTCGTCCTTAATTTTTGCACACCAGTGTAATGCCTTTCTGTTCCTTGTCTGGATAATTTTGCGCATTTGTCTCGTATTTTCACATCTGATAGCATGATATGGGTAGATCTGAAACTCTTCTGCACAAAGTTATATTCGAAGGAGCATCTCGTCCTTAAATTTTGCAGATCAGTATAAGGAATTTCGAAGCACGTCTTGGTGTACACTCGTTGTAAAGTGGTATAATTTGTTGTAGCGTTTTCTTTATATGTGTTGCAATTGAAGGTTAAAATTTTCTTCCTTCCTTCCTACAACAGATTTGTATTTCTTAAGCAACCACCATGCCTGAAGGTATATACTTTCATTTTAGTTATGTGCTGTATTTGAATTATTAGCTTTTTCTTTTTTAATGTTAATTAATTTAATGACGTGTATATTTTAATTAATTTAAATTTCCAAAGTTAAGCTTGCAACTTTGCATACCTTATTGCTTCTTCGCATTTGTCTTTTTTAAAGAATATATTACTCACACTGTAGAATAGGCACGCGTGCTGATGGATATATATCCTCTGTTACACTTACCTTCCAAACAGAGATGGTAACTCGTACGTTGATTTCTGATAAAATCTTTAGGACTTGCAAGAAAGTTTAAATTAGCTGATACATTCGTTTTCTTTACAGTAGGTTCTGCAACATTAATAAGCATTATAATGTAAAACTGAAAAGGAAATAATGACAGACTTATTTTTGAAGTAAAATTTTATTACACGTAAGCGTCGGACCAATCAGTTTGTTCCACATGATAGTGGTTAGTGTTACTGGCTGATGTACAACAGACCTCGGAGATTATCAAGAAGTCTTGGCTGCTTGTAAGTGTACATTGCCTGTGTGGGAGGGGACTCTTAAAATACTGGTAAAACAAAAGTCCTTTCGGAAAATTCAATGTAATGTAAAGATCCGTGGAAACCCTCAGGCCATTTCGACTAGAGTATTTTCCAACAAAATTTGACGGAACTTCGTTTTCATAGGTGAAAAATCGGTCACTCCCCGTGATACACCTTGGACTAGTTTCTGGGTGATGCGACAGCTAAATAACCAAGAGATATTAGTCATTACCGATGAATGCATTCAGTTTCAAGTATTCTGACATTTGAAAGAAAAACAACATTTACAAATGCTGTGAATATTATAATTACATGAGGCTTAAAATTCCATTTATTTTCTATTTAATTAAAGCTTAAAGCATTTCTTTTGGAAATAATGACGCTTGAAAGGAAACTATTAATCGCACTTTGCAGAGTTTTTAACAGATCTTATGTTCATCAAAATTATTTACTTGAAACTGAAGATTTTTAGATAAAAAAAAATTAATTAACTTTTTAATTTTTAGGTCAATTATTAACACTAATGCGGTCATCCAGCTTCTAAATTGTCTTAGAGAATATCTGCACATGTAACTAACATTTGTAACGATACAAAGAGCCAAATAAGATCAGCTGTAGTGAGAAGACCCAAGACATATCTGTAATATTTTCAAAATAAATTATAATAAACTAATACTTGCATTAAACACAGATTCGATTTCTGTTACCACAGTATCAAGCTGATTCAAAATTTGAAGCAGTAAACAATTTTAATTCCATATTCGTATTGAATTCAATTACATATTCGCATTTAATTTCATATTGAATCAAATTATGAAAAACTTATTGTTATTTCGAATACCATTTAGCTATCTTTTAGCGTTAAATATTAAGAGTGACATTATAACGAGATATGGATACATGAATTTAAAGTGAACAATTATGACAGCTATTCTTAAGCTTTACTAAAGTTACATATTGAGTTAAATACTATCTTATTTTCTTAACTTATGTTCAGTCATATATTTCGATCATACGAGAAATTTATGTAAAAGCAAGCGATGCAGTTTAAAACTAGGAGTTTTTAGTTACATCCTATCCTATTTTCCTTGATTTAAGTATACGATATAGTTTGCTCAAAGAAGGAGGTCTTGTGAATGTTAGTTTCAGACAAGAATGTTTTGTAAGTAGGAGTTCAATTTTGGCATATTGGAACGTTTGTTAACCTTTGACTCGATGGGAAGTATTTACCTCTCTATTGGTTCAACGGATAAAGTAGATAAGTAAATGTGTTGCTAGTAAGTGATTTACAAGTTTAGAGGCAGTGTAGATGGACCAAATATTTAAATTAGAAATAGAAATTGGTTTTGCTAAAGTTTTATATTAAGCTGAGGTACAAATAACCTCACTTTTGTAATGTTTTTAATACGAAATAACATCATTTTAGTCTGTCTCGCAAATTAGGGTGTAAACCACTTGGAGCGGCTTCGTAAGTTTTATGTTTGTTTTAAGTTACCTTGTTTCTGTTTTTACAGTTAAACAGTTTTAAAGGACGATATCTCTTCAATAGGTTAAGAGAAAACTGTATGTTAGCCGTTAAACTGAGTGCTCACTTTAATATTGGGCCATCCTAATAATTATCGGAAATGTCTGCAATATTTTGAATCGTCCATGAAATCAAGAACGAAACAAAAACATCGCTGCGAATATTTGAGTCATCCGTTTACCGTAAGATTGTAATAGAAATCTTTTCATTTTTGAAATGCAAAAGAAATTCGTGATTACCATATCCTTGGAACCAGATCGTAAATTAGCCTATCCATTCTTTCTTCTCACAACATTTATTTTCTATTCATTAATCCGAATTAAATGATTAATTATATATGAATTTACGGAAATGTCGGTGACGGTATGCAGGGGTATGGAATGAATACATAATACGAAAAAATAATTACAGTGTTGTAAAAGTTACATACTATTCATGAAACATTATTTATATTCTTACAGCGATTCAAAGTAATTCTTCTGCTTTCAGTGTATTTAGGGATACAAATCTTTGTAATAAATTGCAAATTTCTCCAGAGGCCAACGAAGTATGATACACAAAAGGAGAGTTCATAATTACACAAACGTTTTCTGATATCTTATTAATTAATTATATAATAATTAATTACTCGTATAATATACTTACTTCTTACTTTTCAATTTCGGAGGTGATGATAAAGAATTTGCACCCTGCATGTTTCCTTTTTAATATTAATTTTTAATTATTATATGTTGGAAAGAGTTTAAAAATAGAAAATATAATGCACGTTATTTCTTGGACTAAAAGTAAATAAATAAACTCTAATAACCTTTGACATTTCTATAGTAGGAATACTTTTGCTTGGAAGATCCCGAATTTCTTTCAGAAAATTAACATAAGTAAATCTAAATTTTCACTTGCTTAGATGGTTAACGATTAAGAAGTAAATAAAAAAAAAATAAAACTTAAATGTGTACTGCTGCCCAAATGTGGATGCACGTTATTTCTTGTTATTTCTTGTAAATGTAAAGAGATATCTTTCTATGCATGCGATTGAATATTTTACCGAATAATTAAACCAAAAAAAGTCGATCTAATGGAATAAAGAGCAATAAAATGTGTAAAAATAAAAAGAACCCATATTCTATACGAAGAAAATTCAAACATTCGTAAATCTAGAGTTGAATTTCTGCTTAAGTATCATGTCAGTGTTAATCGATATAATACTTATTAGTAAGAAAGTACAAATAAATCTTAATTATTTACAACCCTACTACAACCAACCTCTGAGCACAAATAATGAGATAATATCAAGAGAGCATAATGCAGTTTCAAACTAATGAAATCATCAGAATTTGCATTTTAAGACTAGAAGTAATTTGTAGTGTTTGGCTGGTGCGCATAATTTACGAATGGAACGGGTACAGGGATAAATTTAAGGGGACAAATATGCAGGCATAATATGTGATATTTGAACCTGATTTAGAGCTAGAAACATCATCTACTTTAGGGGTCTTCAACCTTTCAACCCCGGGGGCCACATCAATATATTCACCAAAATACGCGAGCCACATGTCTGTCAAAAAATAGTGCAGTCATAAAATTTATATAAAAAAGGGAGTTTTGTTTTGCAAGACTACAATTGATTATAAGCGAAAAGATGGTGTTACAGATTTGTATATATATACATTGGTTCCAAAATGTCAAACGGAAATCGAACTAAAATGTTTTGCAACTTTTTTTAACTATGAGAAAAACGTATAAAGATGATTGTACAGAACGATGTTACAAAATGCATTTACAATATAGAAAGGAAAACATTTTACATTGTTGTGGGAGATGGAAGTTACTTTAGTTTTAATGTGAAATTTAATATTGATTTTGCTTGATTAAAGCTTCAATATCCGGTTTAATCTACGTTGTTGCAATTCGTAAAGTTTCCTCCAAATGTCTGTCTGTCAGACGTGTTCTTGTGTTTGATTTTAAGATTTTTATTTTACTAAAAATCTATTCAAATATGTAGATACTGCCAAAGATAGAAGACATGAAGAGTGCATTTTTACGAATTCCTGGTTACTTGTCTGCGGTCACGTACTTCAAATAAAAATAAACTGATGTAGGATTTTCAAGAAACTTGCATTTTACTGCAGAGTCACACTGTAAACCTATAATTTTTAATTGAAGTTCAGGTGGAATACTTCCAGGGTCTACTGAAAATGGCGAGGAGAACATTCTGATAAAAATTTCATTTTCACGAAAATCGGAAAATCTGCTTTTGAATTCCTCTTTCAAAATTGAAATGTATTGCACATAATTACTTGAATTCCATATTGTAGAGTTCTTCACACAAACATAATTTTTAGAAAGTGAGTGGAATTCTGATTTAGCAACTGACTTTCCCACAGGATTAATTTTGTCTCAAAATCTTTCACAAAATGATAAAATAAGCGGTAGTTCAAATCATTGAGAACACCTGTAATATCGACAAGAAATACAAAGACTCTCAACAATATGACTAAACTCGTGAATAGATTTCCCTTTAGATTCCATGAATTGTTGAACTTCGCTCTTCAAAGTAACCAGGTTAAGCATCTTTCCTCGGCTCAACCAACGTACTTCCGCGTAAAACATCATCACATCACCATATTCAGCTTCCAAATTTCTCAAGAACTGTTGAAGTTGCCTGTGATTATGCCCTTTAGACCGAACGAAATTAACCACTTTTACAACAACATTCATCAGATGTTCAAAGTTTAAGAAAGACTTCTTGCACAAATTTTCTTGGTGGATGATGCAGTGGAAAGTCATCATAGTATTAATTCCACTTGCCTTCACATCAGATTTGAGTGATGTTGTTACTCTAATTTTCTCTCCAGTCACAGATTTAGCACCATACGTGGCTATAGCAGATATAGTATTACTGAAGTCTAATACACATTTATCCAAAGTTTGTGTCAGACTCGAATACAAATCTGTTCCTCGTGTTGTACCTTTAAGTGCAACGACACTAGCTAATTCCTCTACAGTTGTGTCTATCAACGCCATTAATAAAAATGTCTACTTGTGCAGTATCTTTTGTTGATTCATCCATCGCTACAGAATAAAACTCAGATTTTTTGCATTTGGATTTTAATTTATGTCTCGCTACTGTCGTCTACTACGTCTCGCTCTATGCGTCTCGCTACTGTTACACCAGACAAGTTAATATTCGATATGACTTGAGCCTATGAAGGGCAAAGCACATCAACTGCACTCTGAAGACATGTTTTTACAAATTCTCCCTTAGCAAAGGGTTTTCCACGCTTAGCAATTTTTTGTACTATCATGTAACTAACAGGAACACTATTTTCAGATTCTTTATTCGCTGCGGTGAAGAAAGACTGCTGAAAATTTAGTTTTGATTCCAAAACGACTGTCAATAATAATGGATCATACGTTTAAGACAAATATCACGTATTTGCTCTCCAGCCATATCAAGGGCAAGACTTTATTCCTCTACTCCCGATTTGAGAATGAGGTTGATCAAGAAAAGCTCCACCTGATGGACGAGCTGTCCTTGCCGGAAAGAAGCCGCCAAGAGCAAGCCATAATAATTAGGACAACTTATACGGCTTGAGCGGAAGACTGCAATAGACGCCGTGAGCCATGCTTCAAGCAAAGCGCCTGCTCTATGTCGCGTGGTCCATAACTCATGCAGATATAAATATTCATTTCCTTTTTTCTGGTCATGTGACTAACTAAATGAATTTTCGTTATGACTTAAATTCTTCCTGCGAGTAATGTAACTTAAAAAAAAAAGCTCACTTTTTTAATTTTTGCGTCTGCGTTACTTCATTTATAAACTGGTTTTCGTCATACTTCTTCGTCTGAATTTATTAACCACGGGATGTTTTAGCTGTACTGAGGAAATATGCTATAACTACCGTTAATAAATTTCTAGGCAGACTTGAAATTTTGATAATAATATCAGAACGAATGAAGCTATTTCGAATACGAGGACTTATTACAATATAAGGAAGAATTTTTGGTACATATGTTTATCGACTTTTATTCAGCTTGCTTTCTTAAACACAACAAATCCCGATACTAAAAGCAATTAATCTTCACACTTAAATGATGATTACTATTAAATACTGATTATATGTTTTGAGGTTCATCAAAATAAATCAATTTTAATAACTTTTGTTGATATTACATTACTTAGATCAAAGGGGCAGTTTGCTCAGAAGGGCTATTAATTTCGTTTTGGGATTTTGCGACGTGAAAATTTTTATAAAACGGCTTTTTGCTTTTCAAATTGTTGCCTCTAAATATTATAGTCCTGCAGTATATTGAAAGAAATTAAATAATGAGAAATCTAGATGAATGTATGTATGTTTCTCGCATTGTAAGAAAACGCCGGTACCTAGAGACGTCAAATTTTGAATAACTTAGTCCTCCACACTGATATGGGCATCTTGAAGCCCAAATTTGTAATTTGTTTTATTATCTATTTCATATTTTGTAAACCTTTAACAAATTTTTGATTAACAAACTCAGCGATTTCAAAGCAGTGGCAACACTCTACGGAAAAAGAAACCTTTTTACTTTCAGCCCTCGAGACTGTGTATTCGAAAGGTATGCTGTTTTTAAATATTTTGTGATATTGCTGTCGAATTGAACTTTATGGTTTAGGTGCGAAGAACGTAATATTTAATAAATGAAGGTAACATGCGAAACGTTAAAAAACGCTCCTTTGGGCGTAATATAAAATCTAAAAATTTTCAGATTTTTTTTTTTGTTTATTCTTTATTTTTTATGGTTCCTAATTTAGTTATTAAACTGTATAATAAGTAGATGTTATTTATAAGATATCACTTCCTTGGAGAATGAAACCTACATTACTGATAAAAAAAACAATCTGAAATTATAATTTTTCTTAACGAATCTTACGAGCTCTTATATTTTTACCGAATATATTTCAGAATTAGTATTAATGTTTTGATAAAGTCAAAGAAATATTATAAAACAAGTATTTTAATTCAAGGGGACACGATGGAAATTCTCACTAGTCAAGAGTGTAAGGTACCTCTCCAAGTCACCGAATGAAATCCCTCAGGCTTCATTGAGGCATTAGGTGTTAAAGGAAGGCTGGAAAGCAAAGAAAGTAGAGGCGTTGAGCAGAAGACATAGGTAGAATCTAAAGAAAGTCGAACTCAGATCAGATGTTGATACTGTTTGTGAAATAAAAATAATTGCCAAATATCAAGGATTTTCCACTAGCAGCCGAGTTGTTAAAGCCTCTGAACACTGGTAGTTGGGTTCAGCTTTCGAGTCCTGGCGAATGGGCTGACTGCTTGATCGTTTTCATGGTTTTCTACATATGTAACGTGAATACGAGCCAGTTTCCATTGAAAAGTCCTCCACGTGGCATCCCTCCCTTTCCATGTGTGCCAGGTAGTGCCTAATGGTGGAGCACATATTAAATAAAAAATGGCAAGGATTACGGGCTAATAATCCAAGTCTATTTTTGTGAAAATAACATGATATTAATACCCGAAAAAAATAAACGTAATTCGTCTCAGAATTCGTGAATTAGCACTTTATAAAGTGAACTGTTCAATTATTGATATAGCATAGAAAAGATATATAAAGTAATAAAATATATCAGCAAAAAAGGACCATAAATCACATGTTTTTTACTTCTAACAATTCATCTGTCTTTACAATTTTCACTACTTATCGCATAAAATTTTACAATACTACAAAATATCAATAATCTTTTGATATTAATACTGTTTAAACATATATAACCTATATTCGTTTTCACAATATACGTTTTATTATTGCACCTTTCTTATAAAATTTAAACTATTATTTATATGTTTTAAAAAACAATCCAGTGCTGGATAGTTCCACAAGAAAGAAACATTTCAAAAGCGTAGAAAATCGTACCGAAAACCTGGGGGGTATCATCAGTCAAATTTATTGCTTATTTATTTTTTGAGTAAAATTTTCTTTATACTAACCAGAATGATTTATGATAGATTACCCTTATTTATGTGGATGTCTGACACTGTGCACTTCACTGCAAGTCGTTTATTTTAGACTAGTTATACTATTAGACAGATCTAACATCCAATTTAATTCTTTTGCTCCATCTGTTGCAAATGGCTGTCCTCTTTCATGCATTACGTAAAATAAATGGGACATTGAAGATGGAAAGGAAAAAACTTTGTTTTCCAGTTTTTATTTCTTTTATAAAGAGTGAGGGATATGCCATGTAAAAATTCTATCTGTATCTTTTTTCACATACTTGCCAGAAACATTTAGCGAAAAAATATTATTAATGCAGTTTTATGCGTTTTAAAATAAATTTTCCTTTGAATTGTTATTGGTTATTTACCTTGTATCTCATTGCCTTTGTGAGCCCTGTCGTAATGTAAGCACAACAGCACGCACTGGGTATTAGCACATCCAAACTCGATGATTCCGAGGTTCGAATCTTGCTATTTCGCAGTTGATCAACTCTTCCTGTTCCGGAATACTTGAAAAATTATACCAATTTTTCAAACATCTATTACACCTAATTTATTTTTTCTCAAAATGACTGAAATTTACTTTAATTGTTAAATCTAAGGTATGATGATAATCAATGCTACAATTTAGGATATACATTTAATATTAAATAGTTTGCAAAAATGTGTACAACTATGCTAACATCCATTGCCTGTGTATACTTTATTGGCTCAAATATCAGATGATATTTATTTTTCTCAAAATGACCGTCTAAAAACCATTGCATACTATTATACTTCTGTTTGAGTATTTCTTTGGGAATTTATTTAAATAATTTTCATTTAAATAATTTATTATATTTAAATAATTTTAATTTAAATAATTTATTATATTTAAATAATTTTAATTTAAATAATTTTTCGCTGTGGAAAATTCTGTGAGTGCACTTGAATTAATAGTCATCTAAAAGGGATTGTAGCGAATAACACTTTTAATTAAAGGAGAGCAGTGTTTTCACAAATATTGTAGATTTTTAATAGCTTAATAGTAATTCGCTTTCAGTAACCTTAATTCTTAAGTCTATGCTTAAACACGAATTTCTCGCAGCCTGAAGAGGTTTTTCGAAATTTGGTATAGTAAAGTATCTGGTGTAGCAAATTATAAGGTCTAATAAACTAAGATAGGAGTTGAATAATCGAACTGAAGAATTTATTGATAGGCATATGAACGATGAAAGTAAAAAATCAATACAATTGTAAAAGAGTATTAAAATTCAAGTACGAAATGGTAATGATTAAAAAAAACAGATCACCAGTTAAAACGGAATTGATTCATAGGTTTATTACCCATAAACGCTCGGGTCTTGTAGTTCAATAGTTTCAAAAATACGGAATTCATGTGTACACGGATTTTACGAAATGGATTAAAATATCTCAAAAATTTTATTTCATTATGCAAACTTACTTGTGTCATATCATATAACAGATAGAAATTTTATCTTCAAAACGGCAGTTTGTAGCAGGACACAATTTGTGTTTTAAAATATGCCAAACTGTCTAGAATATCAGTTGTTACCATATGACTGTAGTTTAGTAGGCAGTATGACATGAATCCACTAAACCATTTTGCTGTGACGTCAAGAGTTTAATGAAGCAGGTTGCTCATATAAAGGTAAGAGCTTCGAAAGACCAACATTCTTAAAAAAAGAGCGGAGAAATTTAAGCAGAATTTTGTGCATACCTCATTAAAATCGACAAATCATGCTGGCCGTGAAGTGGTTATTCAGCAGTCAATAATTTGAAAGATATGGCAACTGAAATCATATCGTTTGCATATGCTGCGACACAGGACATAAAGCGACACAGAAAGACATAAAGCGATACGAATTTTACATTCGCATGTAAGAAGCAATGCAATACAGTAATTTGGCTTAAAAACCTTGTTAGCTGCTATTTTATATAAGTGACCATATATATCTTGTTTTTTTATTATTTTCCCGGCTATTAAATTTTGCTTCTAATTATCAACTTTTTATAGTAAGCCCTGTTTTTATTGGAATTAAAATTAATTTTCTTCGTTCCTCATCTTTGGTACATTTTCGTCTTTTTAGTCCCCGAATTAATTTTGCTGATTGAATTGGTAGTTCTGAACTTGAACGCATTTAATCACATCGCCTGAATTGTTTCTGTTATTTGTTCAGTTGTGTTGTTCAGTTTTTCATAGTCGGAGCTGTTGTCGATTAAGGTAATTAAATTATTATATTCTACTCTCATTAAATTAATGAAAATCTTTTCTTTATTTTTAGTTATTTTGAATCGCATTTAAGCCAAATTTGAGGTTGTTTTGCCCAGAACAAATGGCATGTGATTATGTTCGATCAGTGAAACATTGTTTAGTAAGGATCTATTATTTATTTCATTAATAAGAGGGTGTGTAGTCTAAATTATGTCGGGACATCCCCTGCCACTCTTAGCTTGGAATGAAGGTAAATCAGACATATGGATATATACGTATTATTAGGTCATGGTAATTAATGAAATCTTCCAGGAAGCATCCTCTCGGACTAGTTATTGCAGATAACCATAGCTGGTTATCCGAGTTAAAGTTACCTCATATAATGTGAGGGAAAAGAATTGAAGTTTTATGAAGCTTCTCAAGTATATGAGCGATATCTCCTAGCAGAGAAGCATTTACTCCAGAGATCAGAAGCTGATAATTTTAATTGTTGATACTAATGGGTAAGTCGCTTTTCGCCAATACTGTTGTTGGATTCCATTCTTTGTTGTAGCACATAATAGCCGATTTTGATTGGAATGCTTTATTAATCTGGTGTTATTCGATTAGATTATAAACAGTGGTAATATTGCAACTTGACCGTCAAAACAGCATAGTTCCTGAAGCAATTTAATGTCTGTGAATTGTTAAGTGTAGTGCAAGATGATCTGATGCAGTTTTAGCTCATTGTCAAAATTTATTGTAGAGACTTTAACATCCTCTCTAAGTAATTTCTTGTCAAAAATTTTGTCTTATTAAAGCCGGAGCTAGTATCAAATAAACCTGTATACTTTCAATTATTATTGTGAAAAAATTATTAGTATTCTTATTTATTTACAGCAACTGTTGTTAAATGATTTTTACTGACATTATTTGAATGCGTTCTATTCGTAATGTTCTCTTGCTTTTATTCTGCTAACTTAATTTTGGTACATTGTACAATTTTAGCATACACTGGGTGATTGATATATAAATTGGTATTGTTGATGCTGTTATATAACTTGCAGTTAATGCATGAAAGAGTTTCAAAACTGCACTGTTTGTTTTCGTGGTTGCCTCAGGAATAACCATAATATGCACTACGTTTACAGTTGTGTTGTGAATGCTCTTAGTCCTGGCACCTATAGTACCAGGGTAAGCCAAAGAATTCTATGATTTTTAGAAGTGTATCACCCACAGCTGAAAAAATGGTTACTCATTAGGAACTATTGGATTGACCTTACTTATTCATCGTACTTTATCTTTTAGTCACCCAGACAGTTTGAAGACGGGGGGGGGTAATGTCTTCTGCAGTTATAGTTATACTGTCAGACAAAAAGAGATTTACTTTTTCGTTATTATACGCTTTTAGTATATTGTGGATTGTACATTTCAGCATCCAACTTTCCACTTTTAGTGGAAAGCGGAATTCTACTAAAAGTGGACACTTTTAGTGGAAAGGATCAAACTTAGTGGTCCTTAATATCAATTAATTTTCGAGTTCTTCTGATTTGTTAATAGACTCTATAATTATATGTATGTCTTCCCTTCTTTTGCAACAGATTGAAATACTTTCTTAAAGGAAGTGCTTTCTCCACTCTTTCGGGAAGATTCTTCAAAATTTCTGCTGTTTTTCAAAATATTAAAACTGGAGGATTTTATTTTGTTACGTGTGTGTTGTGTGTTTTATTGCTCTTGCATATGTTTTTCTCTCATATAACATAAATTATTGTGTATTATTAACTGCGGAGTCTGTTATAAATGCCCTCATTTAACTCTAGTAATTTTAGTGTTACCATTATCATACTCGTGGTAGAACAGAAATTGTCACACAAACTATTATTGATATCTGGAGAGGGATGCAGTGATTTCGTCAGAACTGTACGTTTTAATTTCTTAGTACTTAACAGAAATTTGTCTGCCTCCATTGCGTGGATTTCTTATTTTAATTATGAAAACACAGACGTCATTCACATATTATGCGAACTCGCTAATGTTTTTCGAATTGATCTATACGGACAAATATTCATTTTATACATCTTCAGAGTCTTTTGTTTTTTAAACTACCATGGAGGTGTCCGATTGTGACATATTGTATACGATAACGTCCATTTACATGACAATATATTGCATAAGCATATTAAAATTCGGCCCTATTTATATCCCTATGATTACAATTTAAGTTATTTTTATTTCATTTCATAATGCTGATTTTTATTTGAAATACTTTACGAAAAACCATATTTTGAAACCGGACGAATCATTGATATTGTTAATCTATTAACATTATCAATCAAAATGTCGCTAAACACTGACACAGGTGAAGAAATGAGCTGTATGGCTAAGCACCACTTAGCTGCTATCATATAGGAGAAAATTTAATTGTTATTTTAAAATGGAAAAATAGCAAACTATATGAACTGAGTGTTAATTAACAGAAAGAGTGAAGAATTAAGCAAAAAAATGAGCAAAAAGGTTCAAACATTCATCTTAATTTATATAAGGAACACAGAATTAAGGTAAGTAAATACTGATTAGTTTAAATACCTTCACAGGCAGACGTAACCTCTCACGTCAACGAATGATATAACTCTCACACTGGTATTTGGGAGCTAAGTTACCTTTCATTTCGATGCCAACGAACATAAAGCATGCAATTCACAGAATCTTCGTTTAACACTTTGAGAGTCGCGCGAATTTATAGGGAAATTCTCATCAGGCCACTTGCCTAATATTGTAGTACATCAATGTCAAGCTCACTTCTAAGATTATTAGCTAAAATTAAAATTTTTTAAGTTTATATGCATTCAGTTCCCTGTGGTCCTTCATCCAGTGCAGTCAATTTTTTTTTCTAGTCTAGAACGTGAAAATATTCTTGAAACAATTGAATGCCATCTCACAAATCGCCGGAACGAAAGCATTCTATCCAACAGTATTGCAACTACTATTAAAAAGCCACTAGAAGTCTGGAAAAGTCTCTACAACGCAGATATATTATAAATTATGCTGTGAAGAAAATGAAGTACAATTTATTAGAGAAATGGCAAAAACATTGACTGGCAGTTTGTGATACCTGCGAAGAAAATCGTTTTATGTTTACCGTGTTTTAAAAAAATTCATTAAAAATGTAATTATAACAATGCAATTGTTTTAATTTTATATTGTATTTATCACTTCCATCATCGGCGACTGTCGTGGCCTGAACGGAAAGTTCAGGGTGACTCACTAGTGAATAACGCAGCCTGAAAAGAGAGTTCATTGTCAGTCACTGATGACTCATATGACACACAATCTGTTAACGGCTGCTGAAACATGGTTTCTTGGTCTCTTCAGAAATTTGTTGGAAATACGAGTAGCAGGTTGGGATGATGTGGTGAAAATCTGGCCTTGGATGCAGACAAAGATCGATATAATATTTAAAAATAGAGTTATTAATGGGATATAATTCCAAGAATTACACTGAAATCGAAAGGTATTTGTAAATTCCTTCGCAATAACCTAAGTTGTGAATGTAAGTAAAATATCATTTATCGTTTCTTAAAGCTGATATCATTGTTATCATTCAAGTAAAATCAGAAGTAATTGTACTAGTTCTACATTCGTACGAGCATCTCGTGCAGGCACCATACTATCCTGTACTTTGCTAAGAAAATGAATGCAGGTCTTACCGCTGGAACATCAATACTTGGACAAAACCTATTTTGAAATCTCATGAAATATGAAAAATAACTGGATATTCCTTTGCCTATCTGAAATACTTCAGCTCATGATAATAGGGAATTTCTTCTATCACAAGGCTATTTCGAAAACCGTAATAAAATGCCCGATTAAAAAATCTCCATATTCTCAAATACATATTGTTAAGATATAATAGCTGATACTCCGCAAATAGATTATAACAATTCGAATTAACCTCTTATTTTTCTCTCCGATATTCATTGACATACATGCTCTCTACAAATTTCAAAAATAATTTGAATTATTTCAAAATCAAAATTAGGGTCAAAAATTGCGAAAAAAATCTGCTTTGTTTTCCAAAATACTTAACTCACATATTTGAAGATCACAGCCACAAATGGCAGGGTGGTAAAACCTCTATACACTAGTATTCATCCCGAATAAAAATCTCAGGATATAAACTGACTATATGGGACTTGATTGGAACAGCACGTTTTTCGAAACTCACCATTACAAAAATGTCAGTAACGTCTAAATTCACAGTTCATATGCATGACGATAACGAAGTTTAAGAAAATATATGCAAAAAACAATAGCTACCACGTTTATTTTACAGAAATGAATACATATACAGGAGTTTAAAAAAATGCAAAAATTGTAATTTTTGTTCACGAGTGTTGATCTTCAGTTATTAATACAGTTTCGTGAACAATATCCAGGAGAGTCTATCAATGTCCAGGAAAAGTCGTTTGCCCGATTCGTTGAGATGGCGGGCGATCGGATGAATGGAAATGGTGCTGACACAAGTTTATGCTGCTAGACGTTTCAATGTCTCTCGTACTGTGGTCCACCGACTATGGAATCTGTTTGAATGCAAAGATTCTGTGCCTAGAAGACAACTTCCAGGCACACCAAGAGATACAACACCTGCGGGAGACCATTATTTAGCTCTTTCGGCCCGAAGAAAGAATAACATTATTGTGCCAGAGCTCATGGCTGATCACTTAGTGGCAACAGGAACAAGAATTTCAGCTACTACACAGCGCAGACGCCTGAACTATATAGATCTGTATGCAAGACGACCAGTTCTCTGTGTCCCCTTGACCCGAGAACACAGAGATGACTGTGTATGTTGGGCAAGAGAACACCTCTCCTGGACTAGTTAACAAAGGGTGTCTGTTCTCTTCTCAGACGAGTCCAGGCTCACACTGGAGAGTGATTCAGGTCGTCAGCTGGTCTGGAGGGAACAAGGCACTAGATGCAAACAATCCCACATATTGGAAAGGTACAGTTACAGAGGTGGTAGAAAAATGGTTTGGGTTGGGATTTCTCTCGGTGGTCACACTGACCTCCATGTATTCCATGGAGGAACTCTGATCATTGGGAGATATCAAAAGGAGATCCTTGATCAATATGTTCGCCCATATGTCGCTGTTATTGGTCCTGGATTTCTTCTGATGGACGAAAATGCGCTATTGCACCGAGATCGGGTTGCTGAAGAATATCTTGAGGCTCACGGTATAGAGCAGATGGAATGGCCAGCTCAATTCGCAGACCTGAATCCGATGGAGTATCCTTGGGGCTACCTTAGAAGAAGGGTTGCAGCTTCAAGTCCTACTCCAAGGTCGATAGATGAGCTTAAACAAGTATTACTTCATGTCTGGTCGTTGCTTCCCATTTCACGGACCGACAACTTAACTGACAGCATAAAACGTCGCTGCCGCCAATGTATTGCTGCTAGGGGTGGACACATTCCTTATTAGAACCCATTTTTGTCATGTTGCCATCTCATGTTTCCTCAAGAATTTGTGATATACTGTTTCTTCAAGACTGGATTTCTCTGCCAAGAGTGCAATTTTTGTTTATAATTCATTTTTGTTTTGAACCCTAGAAACATTCTATATCGCATTCATTAAAGAACTTTTTAGTGAACATATCCTGTAAATTTCTTGTTTCTATGTTGCTTCATTCTCATATTAGACACAAAAAACCTGTTCTTTAATCGTTAAAGGTCAGTGTATATATCTTGAATATAATAAAAATAATTGAAGAATAGTCAATCCAAAATTGTAGTGATTTTGTCAAAATTGTAGTAATTATTGTTAATCTGTAGTAAATTTTTCAAAATCGTAGTAATTTTTGATTAATGAGAAAGTAAATAAAATTATTAATATGAGTAAAATAAACACGCATGTTTCCAGCTGCAATAAATTAATTTCCTGAAGCCAACGAATGCTTGTATTGCACTAAAACTTATATATAAATTAAATACTCGTAGCTATAAAAAACGAAATGTATAATGTATTTTCTTTTAACTAGTTTCATTCTTAATAGTTTTTTTCAATTTTAATATTTTATGATTCAAGAAAATACATTAACGCCAAAGATGAAAGAAAGTAAAATAAATTCTAATTACACCATTAATATCATTTTGAACGTTTCAATAATGTAAAATATCAGGAGTTTTGAATATTTAATGATTTGAACAGAACAAATGAAATCCCAAATGATCTTATTTCCATTGACTCTTAAATTACCATATCCTTCACAGGAAATGCAGAAATATTTAATCGAAATATATGTGCACTCGAATGAGTTTGACTACTGGGAAATACATCGTAAAGTTTGATTCGACAATATTCTTAGAAGAGGCCTTGAGACATTTAAGTACATGTTTAATTTTAAGGAATATTTCAGACCACAATTCCTCTATATTGGAGCGCAGAAATCAGAACACAGTTTAACTCATCTTACAACGTGTTCAACTTTGTATGAAATATGGATACTCAATAAAATATTTTTTCGATATATTAGAGAGTAGACACGTTTAGCAGAAATCTTTTCAGATAAATAAGACATAAGTCACTTAAGCACTGATGTTGATATTAAGCAATATTTTATATAACAGTACGAGAAAGGTTACAAACACAGCAAATTATTGTGTTGTATTTGCAAACTTTGCTCTTCTGGAAAGGTTAATATATAGAAATCACATAAATGATGAGAAAACAATACAGATGTTTTATAAAAAATTGATGATAAAAAGATAAACTTTATTTCAATATATATCCACTTTTTGCACAATGGTACACTTCATAACTTTCCTTGCTGTTAATCAAGTTATCAAATACTTTAACTCTCATTTCAGTTCATTCAGTGATATCTTGGATGGGGGACACAATAATTGCTTGTCTTTTTAGGGGGTTTCTTAAAGGGGAAGTTGAAGTTCCGTTGAGCCTACCAAACAATTTTCTAATTTACATCATCTCCAAAATACAGCTTACTGTAGCTGCCTGTGCGGTTGAACATTATCGTCCAAAGTCACATATGGTGGAAACAAACTGCCTCACATATCAAGGAATTTGTGTTAATAATTTAAAGTACAAAGTACCAGTTAATAAGCATATAGATAAGTGAGGAATCTCAAACATATTCTTGTAGAAATCAGAACAATTTCCTCTCTCATTCGAGAATAAGCGTCTCGTTCGAGAATGCTGAGTTGTCTGTAATGTGTTTCTTTCTGCTTTCTGGGTTATGCCGCGATTTCAGTTATAGCTTAAAGTGCCCTTTGTAATACAATTTCGTGCCCCAACGTAATACAATTGTATTTGTATTTGTTTTAAAATCTGTATATTCTATTCCATATAAACTTCATTAGATCCTACAATGAACCTGGCGAATTCTCGCACCGGCGTGAAGGAAATACCAGCACAGAAGAAGGGTGAAAAGTAACCCTTTAATTAATTCAACTCAGAACAGAAAGGCACGGACTTCGTGCTTTACAATAACGCCGACCACTTGCGGTGTAACTTAAACGTAGAATTTAATCAATTCAAATCTAAAATAGAATATTGCTGGATTGGCACGTTAAGTTATGTCTGACTTAGGTTTACTCAACAAAACCTAACAGGCGTGACGATTATCCGAAATGGCCAAGGGGCGTACTAGCGTAATAGCGAGAAAGCAATGAAACGTGCGCTGGGTAGCGAAAACAAAGAGATTCTTTCCTTTAAATACTCACTTCACTTAACTTTAAATTTGCATCTTGGCAAGGAAATGAGGGAAAATTAAGGATTTCAGGAAAGGTATCAAACTTAAAAATAATTTATTATGTAAAATAAGGGAAACCCAACATCGTCATAACTTGGTTATGTAAACAGGTCAACGCAACGCACGTAAAGCTTACTTTAGTACATTTTTTGACGTGAAGCCTTCGTATCACGTGACGTAACCTTCGTATCCTCCGTATCACCTCTAAGTATTTATCTTCTTGTTTCTACAAAACGATTAACAGCAAGCTGGAACACAGATGACGTTCTATCTTCTTTGGAGACATTGACGTATAGAAATCTATACAATCGCAACATAATTTAGGATCCAACTCCTTGAAGCTATACATTAAAACAAACTAGTTCTTTATCATGCTAACTTGACTAATATTTGAATGTACTATCGTGTCAACCTAGAGGAGGTCAGTTTCTATTCAACGAACTGTACACCATCTTAGTGAAGTAAGAAAACTATTTTTGTAAGAGATAGTACACAATACCTGATACGTAGTTTTTCCGATATCAAAGTGTTTACATGCGCAGATAGTTCTTCAGCTAATTATGTGTAAATAACTTCTTACATTTACACTGTTACATTTATTATTAAAATATTTGATGTGCTTAAAACTTTTTTAATGCTACAAAAAATTCCCTTTTGTATCATAATTTTTAGAAGGTAGTATAGAAAGTAATAAACTTAAAAAACAAAACAGGCAAACAAAATAAAAAGCACAAAATAATAATACATAGAAATATGTGCATGTATGGATGCATATGTAAATAAATTCGCATTCTTTGTGTTTTATGATTCAGATAGGAAATATATATATATGACGTATGCACGCACATTCTACAAAATTATTTTAGAAACAGGCCGCCCCGTCGGTATAGTGGTCAGGGAAGCTGATTGCGATGCCGAAGGGTTTAGGTTCGAATCCCAGAGAAGGCATGGTTGTAACTGTCCGTACCTTCATAGGAAAGGCGATGGTGACCCACCCATTAGGTGCCTACATAATAAAGAGACCACCCCATCCGGCCTTGTATAGATTAATGGACTGGGTTACATTTTTAATTGTTCACAATCTGCCATTGAGAAAAAAGAAATCGAAGCAGTTTCTGAAATTTTTCAGTTCTTAAAACTTTGTATCTCAGTATAAATTCAAACATTTTGATTATGAATATTTCTGAAGCGTATGCATTCATTTTTCTTTTCTATTGCTTTGTGATATAAGCGAATAAATATTTCGAAATGATATAATTGTAATTCACAGAGACCAATATTGACTCTTGAATTATGACTGCCTCGTTTCAAGACGCATTAGTTTAAGACCTATCGTATGACATGTTATTTCTTCCAAGTACTAGTATGTCGAACAGGTGCTTTTTGAAATACAATTCTCACAGTTAATAGAATATATTTATAAAATTAAGTAAATAGTTGATGAGAGAATTCTATCATCTTCAGAGATGTTTACAACTCAAAAACTGATCATTAGATTTATAAACCACGCAGTGATTTTTAACTAATTTCCAGAAAACATTCTGACACATTTGCTGCAGCTGGCCTTTAAAACGAAATTTCTCTGAGATTTTTGTTTACCTTGCTTAGTTTACGAAAATCTGTGCGTCAAGAGCAGAGTTCAGTGAGCGAGAAACTAAGATGCTTTAATGATTACCAAAAGTTCTTTTCAGAATCTAAAGAATGTGTAATTTTCCAGGCGCTATGAATTTTATAAACGCACTTGAAGCTAAATGAATTTTTGTTTGGCTCCTTAATTTTAACTGTATTAAGTGCGTCCAAGTAAATTATTCAAGTTGTACCCATAACGTGACCACAGGCCTCTATCTCTCGACTTTAAAAGATCAGTTTAGTCATATATAATGGTTACCATCAACATTTAGAACCTCTTTAGTCATTCAATGCTACAACGTGACCATTTATATGAGTTATCTATTTCAATATCAGATTCTGTATGATTTTACTTGAAATTTTTTCTCGACGTAAACTTTGAATTATAGGATTGTAACATTGTATCATGGATTTGTCTTGTGTGACTAAACAAGTATGGCGAAAAGACAAGTCTTTTGTTCTCTCCCTGCATTACTGCATAAAGGTACTTCACGTGAGTAAAAATATGAGAGTACTTCACGTAAAAATATGAGAGCTGAGCTCTCATATTTTTAACGAGCGGGGAAAACATTCGCGTCTAATTATTGTGAGTCATTTATAAGATTAAGTTTTTCTGTGTATTATTTGCGGTTTTGAATCATTAAAATTTTAATATTATCATAGAATTTGCAATCCGCTTATAGACGTAAGCTGTTAAAGTGGTTTTAAATTCTATATTTCTTACATTTCATCAAAATCTGTAGCAATTATTTGCATAATCACGAAAGTACCGTATCTAAATGATCCACAATTTTCTATATTTGCTCAAATTTAAAAACTCCATTTCACAGAAATAGGTACACAGCGGAATACAGGCAAATCTTAGGGGGAATATTATTAGATTATGAAACATATGATAGTTCGTTGTTGCACTCATTCGGGTGCTTGCAGAATTACACATCTGAACAGATAAGAAGTAAAACAATTTTTTTAGTTATCATATGAACCCTTCGTAGTGCAATAATGTAACAGTTTGATTCTTTTGTATCTGAATATATATGATGATTGTTACCCCTGAAAGATCAAACCCAAATAAGTATTTTATTAGAGTCGTTTAACATTCCCTTGATCTCACGAGTTTTCATCTGTGCATTACTCAGAAGATTGATGATACTTTAAAACACAAAACTCAACTAGAAAGTTTATCATCAGTATCTCATATTGCACCACTAAAATTAATGAATCCTAATGATCATTATCTGTGAATTTCCAAAGCTCACGTATTTAAAACAGTCATGAATATAATGAAACTCACGTATTAACTCGGCACTGGCAACAGGGGTAACAGATATAAGAATCCATGTTTCAAATCGTGCGAGTTGATAGCCGGTCGTTTGAAACTTAGATGCTGGGCAGAAGATATGACAAACTTGCGGCCGGTTTTCCCCACACGGGGCAATACTCACTTTCCGCCAATCCTCGGCTCACCTCGGAAAAATACGAAAAAGTGTATAGTTGTAGCATATTAATAAAAAGTTGAATTCTACCGATTATATAGGCATATATACTATATCTGGGGCTAAAAGGAACCACTGAAATGGTGTCATTCCAAAGCTATTTTCTCAACCAACATTGAGTAAGTGCCAGTCAATTTATCAGTGCCAGTACAAACTTATTGCGGAGTTTCGTTTTATGCCGAAGATTCACTTTCTGTCTATCTCCTTTTTATTAAAATACGAAGCAAAAGAGGATGATTTATATAAATATTACTTTTACTGCTATTTGATTTCTAGTAGGTTTCCATTGTTTTGACAAGATTTAAAAGATTATTTAAGTTTTCAATAATATCTGAAACAAACGCAGGAAACAATTCCATAATTGATAATTAAACAACTAGTTTTCAGAATTTATTGCTGTTTATCATTTGAGAAATGCATAAGTTATAATAGGCCCACCAGCGGCCGAACGGTAAAGTCGCTGAACACTGGTAGTTCGGTCCGAAGTTCGAATCCCGCGAACGGGCTGGCTGCATGGGCGTTTTCGTGGTTTTCCACATGTGTAATGTGTATACAAGCCAGTTTCCCTTAGAAAGTCCTCCACGACGGCATTCCTCCCCTGAGGCAGATAACCCTCGAAGCTTTGCCATAATCACACACGCACATAAGTTATAATAACATATTCAAACACATTTCGATCTCATTCTTCAGAACGCTTCTCAAATTTCTTCATAAATTCAGGAAACATAAATTCTGTGGAACCGTTCGATGTATAGCTGAGTTCTACGCTCAAGACATGTCCTACTAAGAGACGTTCATAGCTGAATTGAAGAATTTGTGGAGAAAGCATAAAACAGCTTACGCATTTTTATCTTTTTAAATCCGTGAAGAAAGATTCTGGATTGAAATAAACCTGTTTAGTCGTTTTATCCATTCGACGGCTGTGAAACTGACCATTATTCGAATGTAAAGTTACAGAACATGTTATTGTATATTATTAGTTATCTCATTTTGTATTAATGTAAGTTAAGATGAAATTTTAATAATTACAACTGATTAAATTGGAAGCTATATTGAATACTGAAAATTTATTCTCAAGTAAGTGAAGTTACTTTCTTTGAAGTACGAAAATTTTATGTTGCTGAGTATACTTTTCTCAATTTGCATTTAAATATATTTAAATAAATAAATTGAATACTTTAATATAATACTTTACTATTAGAAAACTATCCCCGAATGGGAGAAAAAAAGAAATCCTAATGAAAAATTGTATCAAATAGGGATGGACAAAGCAAACGTTTAGCCATTACAAGTATTGCGGTTGCTGCTGTTTGGCCAGTAATTATTTGCATATGTGCAATGAAGCAAAATATTAAAATCTGTTTATGGACTCAAATAATTTTACACTTACAGTACGAAACAATACGTAATGTGAAATATTATACCGTAGGTGAGAATATATTTTTATCTCTTAGAAATAGAGATTTTATAAATAAATATAAAGTGAAGTAACTTTATGAAGTTTAATAATAAAGAACAGAAGAAATTCATCGTAAAATATAGCCCAAACAACTCCGAAAAAATTAGCTCTAACGTCAGTCACAAGATTAATATGAAAATTTCGAACATTTCTAAAAAATGCACTTTGAGAGTAATGAAGTCAAGTAATAATTGAAATCTTCGAAAACTGAACATCCAGTCTTAGAAATAAATCCATAACATTTTATTTTCGGAGCTTTAATAATAAACATTAATTATTAATAAAATAATTAATTAATCTAGAGAAGATATAGACTAATTTATAAACAAGTTAAAGAAGAAATAAAAATATTACTTTCCACTTTAGAAGTTAATTGTTCAAAATGTTTTTGAAGAAGATGGTGCGTTTACTTTAACATAATATTTAAATATAAGCCAGTTCTAAAACTCGTTACCAGTACTGCGATTGGATTTTTTTGCTATTCATGCTTAGGTAAATTCAAAGCATCCAAAGTTTTCAGAAGATAGAGTCTAGTGCGAGTCATTGCCACTATTCATGTCCTATTTCTATAAGGAACAGAAAATCGAATGCAAATATTGGCTGTTTGATTACATTTGCATAGTATCTTCACCTGCGATAAAAATTCTTTTGCGTTTGGACATGTCAAGCTACAGACACGGAGAAATTCTCATACATCAATGGAAACAGAAAATGTTCTGGAAAAAACTATTTATGTGTACGCGTCTACCCGAAGATCAATTCGAATTTTAGCTTTTGCAAATGCAAAATAGCCATTTGAGTCGGAGGGAATTTATTACACACTTTTACTTAGGAGAGAATTTTATACACTTCGAAAAGTAAAATACTGCACAAATTGCTTTTGAATTAATGTGCGGAGTACCTGTTTCCAGAACTGTTATGAGTTTTTTCAGAACAGTTTCAGGAAACTGGTTGTTTTTACAAAAGAAGGGCGAATTTGTTTCAAAGCATATATTTGAATTTTTGATTAGTTGTAGGATTTGGAATTTTAAAATTATCCGCTTTTTCTGGAGGGGGGCGGAGGGAGATTACCTATTTAAAAAACACCTTCTCTTATTATCATGCAAAAAAGGAAAACCTTCTAAGACTAGATTTCGAAAAATTAAAAACTTCAGAACTTCAATTTATATTATAAGGTATTTCTCCCGCCTTCTTTGCTTGCTTCATCGTGTAGTGGTCTGCACGCTGGACGCGTATTCCAGAGGTCCGCGGTTCTATGCACGGCGAAGGCGATGCTCACTTTTCAAGTCTCTTGCTTCCAACTAACTAATGTCTCTACAGTGGCCTCCGAACTAAAAGGGTGGTGGATGCTGATTCTCCACACCCAGGATTTGGCAACTGGGTCCCCTAAAAACGCAGTCGCCCTTTAAAAGAGGGAATATATAAGGTATTTTTCCCTCCTTCTTCGCTTGCCGTCGTGGTGTAGTGGTCTGCACGTGGTGTAGTGGTCGATTCCCGGAAAAGGTGTTTACTCATTTTTCAAGTCTCTTGCTTCCAATTAATGTCTCGACACTATTACCATGGCTTTCACTTCTGATGCCCGAAACCAAAACTGAAGGTTTAAAGTTGAGTGTGAAAACACTTATCCCCAAAGCCTACATAAGAAAAATTAGCTGCCGATGGAAAACATAAGAGAAGTGAATTATATCTAAAATGTTCTCTTGAGCTGAAAGTGTCTTAAATTCAAAGTAAGGAAATGCGAGAGATCGACTGCAAGGAAAAGTTGGCTTTTTCAGGATTTTATCAGAAGATAGTTTGAATTCAGCGATTCAGACAGAGTAGGATTAAAAAAAGTAAAGGAACGGAAATCAGCCATAGTGAGACACTGAAATTTGTGGCTCTGCTATTAGATCGATTAGCTCAATAAACAAATATCCATTTTTTTGTTCATGGTAGTATTCAGTATTCTTCTTTATATTTTGAAAAAAAAAACTAGCTGTTAAAAGTGAATCAAACTTCATTGGTGTGCCCGAGAATATAAGCCCGAGAAATTAGTATAAATGCGGAACAGGGCCAACAGAATAGATGAAAGACCAGGCAGGCGATAGACTTACTAGTACAGTAAGTCTTACGTATATAGACACTTGACGTAGGGGAACGGTATACAACAAAAGGGCGATGTTCACTTAGTAATGCTGTGGAGCTTTCAGCAATATTCGTCCAGGAACAAGAACGCCAATGGACGACTAATATATTGTCCTGTTGAGCAGAACAGGCAGGCGGCAGATAGCGGAGAAAATCGCAAGGCTCATGCACATAACATCTGGAAGCAACACAAACCAGAAAGACCAGGAAGCTTCACAGACGTGGTCTATATATATATGACGACCGGTATGGCCAGTGTCGTTAACTCCAGCTCTTCGAAGACTCCAGTTTCTGGTGCCGGGAACACAAGAACGAGAACATTTCCTCTTCATAGATGAAAAGGCTACAAGTCATCCTAGAGTAACTGTCACAGAATTGTTGGAGAATAAAGATATATAATGCGTGAATTGACCTTGAAGTTTCTCGTGAAGCATTTTGGGAGAAGTTTAACGGTACATGACTAGCTGCTATCAATGTGTTCCTAGCTCAAACTGGTGCTCTAAGAGAAATGGGGAACAGCAGACGGCATATACTAACGAAAACGACGCAAGAATTAGATCGAGAGGGGAGACTGTATTTTCACTGACTTATAAATATAAATTGTCATGGAATATTATATCATAAATGAAGAAGCCAAAAAACTCTCAGACGAATTTGTTGATGATTCACCGATCTACATGAAGAAGTGTATAGATATCAGCTAAATATGAAATTAATCCTTTATTTGATCTCCTGCTTGAAAATGGCTAGACTTTAAAGACGTTCAGTATCATGGGAAAAATATCTTTACTATTTTATTTTGACCAAGTGTTGATAAAATGGAAAACGGCATCTCTACCCATAAGAATGTCACAGGAAAAAATGCTGTTTTGAAAGGAAATATAGCATATAGCGAATATACAATTGCGGATGGATCTGCAGAATGCTTCAAGAAAATCATTAAGGCATTAAAGTTTCCTTGAAGCAATAAGCTATTAAAAACATTCAAGGCATAATATGAAGATAAAATATCTTGTATTTTTATTTTTTTTTATTTACTTATGTTGACATTTATTTTTTATGTTATGCTAATGATTTTTGCTATTTAAAAAATAAAAAATATGAACTATTCGGAAATACGAATAATATTTTAAGAAATTAAGTATATGATGAGAAAACTGTAAACAATAGCACAATGATAAAACTGTGAAAATGGTTTGCATGTATATCATACTAAATTATAGACCATACAGAGTGATTATAATTAAAATTTGCGATTTTAAAACGGTCTAACTTTAAAACTACTTGTCAGAATGACTTGATATTTTACTAGAACAATCGTGAGGCAATGGAATTTTGTTTCGAGAAGGAAAAAAAGTTTCAAAATATACAGATAGACGGCGCTGACAGGGTTCACATTACTGTTCGTATGAAAATTACTAAGACGTAACATTCGCACTGCAGACATGGCTAAGATAAAAATGCAGAGGACTAACAACACATATAAGATTTTGTCTGAGTGCTTCATCATGACTCTGACGAAGAAGGATCGTGCTCTTTTCGCGAAGCTTTCCTATCAGAATGATGACCGTGCGTTAAGAGCTAGGAAGAAGTTCTGAACATTAAAATGCATAAAATCCGGCCCAATGCCTGCGGAAAATGATAGATAAATTTAATCCTGGTATTTGAGTTGCATGATTGAAAGACGTGAATCGCTTGCACTACAATTTCTTGCACGGATAGAAATGGATAATGAATGGCCTTGGAACATTCTATGATCTGACGAAGCTCATTTCCATTTGCAAGGTTCTGTAAATACGCAAAAGTGCAGGATATGGGCGACCGAGAATCTGTTTCCGTTACAGCCATTACCTCTTCACTATTAAACGGTGACTGTGTGGTGCAGAATAACGGCAGCGTTTGTCGTCGGTCTGTTCCTCTTCGAGATCACACCTGCGGGTTCCGTTACCTGCCCAGTTATTGGCAAACGGTATGAAGCACTTTTACGCAACCATGTCCTTCCGGCACTTTAGCAATATGTAATACTCTGTAAATACGTATACTTGTCTTTTCGCTAATAAAATTGTCGTAAATCATTGAAGTCTGTTGTTTTCTTTGGGCTATACTTCCACAACAGCAATGTGAACACTAACAGCGCCATCTATCGAAAGGTTTTGGAACTATTTTTGCCTTCACCATACAAAATTCCATTACCTGAGGATTATTCTAGTAAAATATCAAGTCATTCTGACCTGTAATTTTAGAGCGTTTTGAAATCGCAATTTTAATTATAATCACCCTGTACATCTTCCTCATTTATGTATCTTTTCTGAACGGCTTCTTGAAAGATGTATTAGCCGTCCTTTACGGCATTTTCTCTTTCAATGCAGAATGCAGTTTTCAAAACCATTATGACGAATTCTGGATCATAAAGTTTTCTTTCGGAAGAATTGTTATTCAAAGAAATAAAATCAAACTTCGAAAACATTTATATGAACAAACATGCTTAAAGTACACAGTGAGAATGAATAGGTAGAAAGTTCTTTAAATAACTATTTGAAGAACTGCAATTCAATGACACAACTCAAACAGTTAAAATAAAATTCTTTAAGAAGAGAAAAAAATAAAATTAACTATTGTGATTAAAAATTTAATATAAAATAAAAATATTTCCAAGAAAGAAGAAACAAGACTTTTTTAAGCACTTTCAGAATTTAACTTTTAAGCATAATTTAAGTAGTAGATTAGAAATACAGAAAGAAAATTAATATGTGATTTAAGAAAAGTAAAACTTCGTATATGCTATACAAAAATTTAAGGTATATCCTAAGTCGTTCCTTTGAGATTCCAAAAATACAAGCTGAATTTCCTCAAACGGCCAAGTAGAACGGGAGATATAAAGCTGTCCTACTTTTTTTTTAAATCGATGTATATTTAAACAATGCGATAAATGAAATTGTTATAAAATACATTATTGTTTTGATTATCACTTTACTTCATACCATATCTGTTATGTTGTATTCTGTTGTGCCATAAAGATTAAGCAATTTGCTTAGCCCAGGCACATTTTTCTAAAATAAGATAATATCTGGAATTTAGTGAACTCTTTCTTCTCTTTTGAACATAAAATTCTTTCCTCTCTCTTTAACGTTATTAATTAGTTTATTTTGGCTAGAAAGAGTTTTAATATGCAATTTATATGAACAGCTGTAAACGTATGAGTAAATGCTAATCGTTAACATACGTTAGAAAATGCAATTAATACATATGATATAAGTACATGAAGTACATAAATGAATACATACATTTGAATATACTTGTACCTATTCGTACCTTTTACCTTGTTACAATCTGGTATAGTCGATCTAGAAATAAGCCAAATGAGGACTCGGAAAAGAACATTTTGAAATTTGGAAATATTGCAACACAGCGCTGTTTATCTTTGAGGGTAATTATTTCATAAGACACTTTACAGTTACATGTTGCTTTATTATGTACAAAACACATCTTCCTCACTTTACGCACGTTTCACTACTACTACCACGAACATATAGTGAATTTGAATTTCAGAAAGCAGAACTTCCTTACTACTCGCATTCCAGTCTTAATTATGGTTTCCAATAACTTCGCGCGCTTTTAATGCTTGCCACTGCGCCAGCTTAAGTTCGATTATAATTAAGTTCTCGATACACCACAAGCGCTACCAGTATGAAAATACTGTAATAATTTAGGCATTTTATCTGGGTAGCTGCGCCGTTTTAGAAAATCTTATTATTTTTCTCGAAGGGTCGTCGCGCAGCAGCACCACAGCTCCGGCTTCGATCCGCCAGACGGGCAACGTTGACTTAGCCTTTCATTCTTTGAGTGAGCCGATAAAATGGTTACCACGTTCGCTTGGGGACCAAAAACCGAGGGTCCTGCGACAAGCTGACCACTTGTCCAAGCAAGATTCACAAGCACCCCGGAGCCCACGGTCTGTAAAGCATTTAACAGAGCACTGCCGGCCATGGCTCTTTAAGGGCTATTTGCACCGGAGTTTAGTTTAGTTTTCATTATTTTTCTCAAATCAGTAACTTCACGTCTATTTTTTTAAGTTTCAATTTCATGGTCGAAGAATGCACCAAACTGAATTTTAAAGCAATAAAGATCACCCTACACTAAACTGAATTTTACAGCAATAAAGATTGCTAGATATCTCATATGTCATTAAACGACACGGAAGCGCCTTATAGAACACAATTCCTTCTACCAAAGCAGAATATGAATTAATATTATAAACAATCACAATTATATTTATGTAATTTGCGATCTTATATAACTGTTAAGTAAAGTATAGTTTATTAATACGTTACATCTCCGCTTTTGCTGTAATAGAAATCCTGGGGACATAGACGTCGGAGACTTTTGTCTTTAGAGAAAGGTACATCATATCTGAGTTGCTTGGTTATTAGCGATCTTTCTTGACACCATGTTGTTGGCATCTAGCATCGAGTAACAGAGAATAGTGAATCTTTTACGGACCAACGACTCCATGCATTCACTTCCAGATTACAGTGAGATTTTAACATCTCGTTATAAGCCCATTTTGCGCAAAATTTCAAGAGTTTATGACGCCTAAAAATAAAAAAAAAAAAAAACAACAATTATTCATTGCTTATTAAATTGCATATAAAAATGGGCTTATGTTCAAGGTATGATGTTTTGGATGAAAATATGTTTAAAAAATCCATTTAATAAAATGTGTTTTCAGTAAATTACAGATTCTGTTTCACATTTTGTGTAAGAAAATTATAAGTATGCATTTTTCTTCATTCTGATTTCTACTGATGAGACATACTGAAGGACTTCATGTAATCTCACCAGCATTTTTATTATCATTACTTTCAGCAATGGTAACCTGATTTTGCGTTTCGAGGCTATACTTTTTAACAGTTGGATGGAATTGTTTAATCACCAGATATTAAGAACACCTGATCAACACCAGATGTTAGGAAAGAAAATTAAAAACAGAAAATTGGCTAAAAATTTGTAATGGTAAAGTCTGAGAGTTCTATTTTTTAAAACAAATTTTGGTTTTCAGCATTTTCTGTTAGCCTCTAATGTTTGAGAAGAGAAATACAATAGAAATTAAAAAAAAAAAAAAAATTCTAAATAAACTGAAAAATCTATTTCTTGTACTTTCAAATGATAACAGCGCAGCAAAGCTATCGGTCCGTAAGATATTAATATGAAATATAAAGAGCTTGCTTATTCACACCAAAGCTATTAACTAATTCGCTTAGATGGAAAATGGATTGTTACAGGTAATATTCAGAGAAAAATTTTTAATGTAATTAAAATAATCTGATGCCTACACCACAGAACTTCCTTGTACGGAATACTAAATTATATGTAATTTTCCTACATTTCATTTAAACATAATGAATTAACAATCAACAAATTTTGAATTAAATCTACTT
The DNA here is from genome assembly GCF_044657685.1 of Stegodyphus dumicola. NCBI lineage: Eukaryota > Metazoa > Arthropoda > Arachnida > Araneae > Eresidae > Stegodyphus > Stegodyphus dumicola. The sequence continues at coordinate 125,424,784 of NC_140771.1, read as the reverse complement.
CCTAGATAGCGCACAAACTACAATTGAATAAATACACTCTTTTAAAGTTCACTGTATTTATTTACCTTAGCAAAACTTTGGCGCTAGGTTCACTTACATCGAATTCATTTTAGAACTCAGAGGGCACAAAAATTATATCAACGGAAGAATTACCACATGGTCTGTTCAAATATTATGATAAATCTAAAACGATGTATAAAAGAAATTAAACAAATAAAAAAAAATAGTTTTTCACAGACAATTCAGCGCCGCTTACCTAATGCATATGCCCTACTAATTAATTCACTTCACACTTCGCGACAAGGCAAAAATACATTAAATTCAAAATATTTTCATTAAAAATTGAAAGATATAGAAAATCATAAACCACTGAGTACAGTTAAACAGTTAAAACAATTAAAAATACTTTTTACAATTAAAATTACAGTTTCTACGCAAAAACAAGCAATGCAGGTTAACTAAAGGCATAAAAACCTTAATCGGATAATAAGAACACAATGATTCAATTATTTGTAAGCAAATAATGCACAATTTACAAACATATAAGAATAAAGAAACTTATCTCACTGAGCCGAGTAAAGAATTGCAGCCAAAATGAGAGGTGCACATCTAAATGTTATAGCAGTCCTACATAGAAAATGTTAACATTCTGAGGCTTCTCGTGTTTGAGTTATGCGAGATAAGTACATACCTACGTTCGTACGTACAAGACGCCAAGAAGAAAATCTCTACAGAATCCATTGTAAATTAGTTTATATATATATATATATATATTTTTTTTTTTTTTTTTTTTTTTTTTGTGGAAAAGAGTCCCTTATTCTGTCCCTACGTTCAGATGTCACGCAAAAACATCGTCAAATTGCATTCCACAGCAGTCAAAATGGATATTTTTTTGAAATAAGGATACTCTAAATGTTTCGCGGTTACAATACTTCCTTTTTACTCCGTACAAGGAACTAAAAAGGCAAAAATATGAATGTGCCTGCAAATTAAAAAAATGGCGAAGACAAATTTTAGCAAATTACAAAAGGTATTTGTATGCTGTCACCCAGACTGGAAAACGGTTAGTGACACAGACTGCTGTACCAAAGGGAATTCAGGAATTTTGAATTCCGGAGAAAGCATGGATGCAATTTTTCCTTCCCTTCATAGGAGGCAGTGGTGGCCCACCTATTAGGTACCTCCATAATAAATAAACTACCGTTGAGTAGTGGCCTATAAACGGTTAGAGATTGCGGAAAATATAACTATTTACTCCAATAATGTGAATAAGCTCTAATATTTAAATAAAAAATACTATACTTTAATAATTAAATAAAAAACTGCAAAACAACTGCTAAAAGACAGCATAAACCAATTTTGTTAGTTTGTTATTAAATATTAAATTAATTTAAAGTGATAATGACATTAAAAGTATATATTTTAATAACTAAATAAAATCTGTAAATTTTAAAAACAGCAGAAACAAAATTTATTAGTGTATTACTAAATATTAGTTTAATTTAAAGCGATGGTGATATTAAAAGAATTTTCAATGACATTTCTTAAATAACATATTTAAAATTGTATAAGGAAACATTTTAAAGTAACTTTTAGGAAACATTATGAGTGCTTTAATTTAAATGCTTTCTATCAAGGACATATATTTACAATACCTTTCAATGAGCATGATATGGACTTCAAATGTAACTCAAATAGTAACATTTGTTAAAATGTTAAAATGCGATTTATGCTGAAAGCAAACAATAGAACAGAAGATTGCACTTTACAAATTTGCTGCTCGAGAATATTATGCGCAAGTTGAAAAGTAAATAAAGTTGCGAATGCAGGATAAGGGGCGAAGTCAAATAATATTTAAATTGAAATCCACTGGTGATCCGTTGCTCTCTGAGATTTCACGCAGTGTTTCTTACATAAATAGAGGCAGTTACATGAAACACCTCTGTTAAGAGATACTTTCTGGAAGCGTTTGAATCGTAATAAAATTGCTTCACTATTTCTTTGATCAGATATAAAACTCTTCTACTCTGGCGTTTCTAACGTTTTTGCTTGTTTCAGGAATCTGTAAATGCCCTTGGAGTAAAGAAAACGTACCAGAGCATATACTTGATATATATGCTATATCATGTCTTATTTTGCAATGTATGCTCCTTTTAATATCTAAAGTGTTTTAAATTGTCCTCTCAGAATAAACTTTAAATTTTCGTAGCATTGAGTTGGAGAAACGTTAATATTAAATAAGCACATTAGATTTCTCAAAATAATAAAATTTACGCATTATATTATATACTCAGTATAAAAGTAACTGTTTATCACACTTTCTGAAAAATACAAGTACACAATATATGATTTACACCTTATAACAGAGAAACCAATTTCAAAATTTTTGTCACTGTGCAAGATAAGTATAATACCTTCAATGTTAAGAAAACTTCAATGTTGTGTTAAAAATATGTTGGAAAATCTTCAATATTGTTTATTCCAAGATTATTTGTTTTAAGTTACTTTTAATGTATTACAAGATAATTTTTCACTTTTATTTGAATATGAGTCTGAGATTTTGGTTTAATGTATATAGATTAATACAGTCTTTGTAATCATTACGTTAATATAGTTACACATGATATAACCGTTGACAAAATAGCAGTAAACGTAGCTTTAAATCCTTTGCACGTTCATACCATTTCATACATTGTTAAATCAAAAAATATTGACAGTTTTTACTTTATAGTATTTAACAGTTATTTGCAATTTCGCAGTTTAACAGCAAGCGAAGTAAAAGGATTATTTAGAAGTTTTAAATATTATCATTTATGAATTCTAAGGCAGTGTTGGTCAATGCATTATTAAGAAAAGCGAATGCTTTAAAATCGGGTTTTATCACTTCAGCTATCATCGAAGACGTTTATAAAATTAGGCAAAAAGTTTGCTGTTGATGAATTTTGCCATGGGTTTTAAATAAAACCCTGTCGATTTCCAGGGCGGTCAGACATCTTGTTACACAGCGTACCATAAACATTTGGAAGTTATCAGAATAAACTTCTCGTCAGAATTGTTTGAATTCTCTATAATTGCACCTTGCAGGTTGGTTTAATGGTAATTTATTTCTTTCGTTCAGCAAAAATTCTAAGAAATGCTTTTTAAGATTTTGAACTTATTTAATTGAAGCCTTTTACTTCTCCAAAAATTATCTTCTTTAACCAATCGCATAAATCCCAATCAGATTATTCAAACGCTTTCAGAATTTAATATTTTAGATTCTTTTCCTTTTCATTCTACAAGTTGTTTCCAAAATTCAGTTTATTCTCGCTTTTACAAGTCTTAAATTTAGTAAAACAACTTTTCAGATCAAATTTGTGTTACATTTTTAATGAACTCAGTTCATCTCGCAAGTCGAAAATGTTTATTAAAACCTCCAGTTTATATTGTTGCCTGAATTTTGCAAAATTCAGGCAACAATATAAAATGAAGGTCTTAATAAGCATTTCCGAACCTTTAAGAATTCACACGACAACACAGAGCTTTACGTTTCTTACATATTAGAAACCTTTAAGAAATCAGAAATTCACTGAATGATATCAGACACATTTTTAGCAGCGATACACGAATTTTGGACATTCTCAATCAATCAAGTTTCAAATTTGTATACATATTTACTTTGAGTTAGATAGTGTCTGTATGGAGGAATTTGCGCTTTAAAATTGTTACCATAAAGCCCATAGTCAATTTAAATGCTTTTCCCAACTGTTTTTATTTATAAGGAATAAGTTCGTAGTTTAAAATTTTAATGCATTAATTAAAATAAGTGTTCATACATTCGTTATTAGATAAACGAGTTGTTCAATTATCTATCAAAATTTATAAATAAGAATAAAAATATAGAGAAAATAGATTTACTGCATACACATGTTCTTTCAATATTGTTTTCAAGCAAATCAGACATTTTCCCCAGCAACTGCTTACTAATAATACATATAGGAATGTAAGCAATGATATGTAATTCGACGACATATTCTTAATAAATTGATATTTCTTGCGCAACAGATAAAGGCTAATAGCTGATTGTAATGAAAGATTGAAGATCATATGAATTCATTTTTCGTAATAAATTATAAAGAAATCAAATTTTAGTTTGAAACGTCTCTTGGCAGATCTCGGACTTTTCACAGTAACAAACGGCCTACACAAGCGTATATTAACATTTGCTGATAAAGAATCTAAGGACATAATTTTATGTGTGGTTATTCTGTTCGAATAATATTTCAGAGCACCGATTAACTGAACGTGTTAAGAGCTCAGTCCGTCTTCCGTTTTAATAACGGCAGAAATTCCTCTGCTTTCCCATTTTTCCGAGCAAACATGCAAAATGCAGCTTCTAGGCATTGCCTAATGACAGCTGCAATTAATGAGGTAGCTCAGTTTAATGAGGTCTCTAGCTTCGTATACCTGTGATATCTTGAGTAGTTTCGACTATAAGTTTTGTTTAATTTTTGAGTCGGAATCCAAGATGATTTCGTGCTGCTAAATATGATTTCATTTTCAAATTCAGTCAATAAGTTCAAATAATGAAGCTCTTAATCTAACAAACTGATTGAATATTTGCAATGATTTTCACTATTAATTGTGTTATCCTATAAATTCATGTTCTGGAGAGGGATTATATACTATCTATTAGATACCACAGAAAAATTCTAAAATATATTTCTTTTTCTTTTTAAATTCTCCTACTTAAGCTACATTTAACAGCTTTGCTAAATTTATGCCAGTCAAAAATATGTTAGCAAAATATTTGACATTCGCAGTGAGCTATTTTATCTATAATCGTTGTCTTCATAAATTCATATTAAATTTACGCGTTTTAAAGTAATAAATACGCTATGCAAGATCACGCGCACAAGAAATTAAAAAAAGGTTTTATTAACATACCCACATATCCACAAAATACGTTGATAATATTTTTTTAGTTAAAATTTTTATGCATTATTTAAAATAGGTGTTCATACATTCGTTCTTAGATAAACGAGTTGTTCAATTATCTATCAAAATGTACAAATAAGAATAAAAATATAGAGATAGAGAAAACACATTTACTGCATACACATGTTCTTTCAATATTGTTTTTAAGCAAATCAGACATTTTTCCCAGCAACTGCTTACTGATAGTACATATAGGAATGTACCCAATGCTAGGCACTATCGTTGGGTTCCTGTCGTTAGCTAGGCAATTCCAAAGTTTCTGGGTTATAGCGATAGAAAAATTTCAGAAAACGCATATTTCGGCCCACCCTATTTATATAAATTCATGTCGTATATAGATACCAACTTTATTCATAACATGGTAAAATTTATAAGACTGAGTAGCTGTTATATAACTGACTAACGATTTATAGAGCTTTGTGAAAAGAATAGTTAATTTATTAAATCTAAATTTTTAACGATAGAAAATAACAAATACAGAAATTAATAAAAAAGAAAGTATGTAATTATTCTAATGAACATTTGCAGTTGACAATTCTATTAACGTAATCATGTGACACCAGGAACACATAAATCCAAAAACTATCAGAAACGGAATGTCTGTAGTTTTCCATCTTTCATTATAAATGATATATTTGTCTTGAAATGTACACATTAGTGTATCTTCGTTTTTTGAAAATTAACAAATGTAATAGTAATCGTTATATACATAATGTTCTTAAATATACAAATTGTAGTTATTGTCAGAAATAATAATTGTTTTATACGTACATGTAGTATATATATGGGACTATAAATAGAGCTAACGATGCAATTCAGAAAGTAACATGTTTAATTTGGATGTAAACAAATAAAGCGAAAAACATATTTAGCATAATTTACCGACTTTAACGACTTTTCAAAAATAGCTCGATCTATCCTATAATAACGTTTCTACTAGTTTTAAACACTTGTATCTTAAAATATAGGATACAGATACAGGATAAAATATAGGAGGTTTTTTTAGTGTGTTGAAATGTTTTTCCAAGGTTGCAAGAAAAATCTTCCATCCCCTTTTGTTGGTCATTATGTGATCACGTGGTCAAGGAAAGAAGAAGCTGATTCCGGCAATATTTAACGTCATTATCCGTCCCTCTATATTATTTCTTCCTCATTTCCTCCACATTTATGTTTATCTTTTTGATATTTATTTCATTCATTTGTCTCATTTTTTCCTTGATGCAAAGAGTTATTTATAAAGAAATTAGGCTTACTACAGTGTTCGGCTCTAGTGTCCCTTCGATTAGCGATTGGGTGCCCCTTCGATTAGCGATAATTTTTTTTTTTAATTTTGGCGATGAAACTTCATTTCTGGTTACAATGATTAACCAGTTTTAACTTTAAGCTTCCTGATTTTTTGAAATGAAAATTGATTGATGTGTACATTTAAGGCAGTGCACAATGCCTAGTTTGTGCAATTCTGGAATGTTTTTTTAAGTGAAAACAGATCGATGTGTACATGTACACAGAGTTTGTGCAATTCTTTGAATTTTTATTCTGATTTTGTGTAGCGGCCATCTTGAAATTGTGCTTTCCTGGCGCCGATCTTGGCGTCAAAAAAGAGTCGCCAAAAACAAGGAGCACCCACTTTTAAACTTTTACCTAGTGTTCTTTTATTTTACAAATTCTGAAAATTATTTTGTGACCTCCCCTAGGCTGAGTATTTTTTTAACGTTCATGTTTATTATTCTCAATTTTTTCTTGCAATGCATTTCATGGATCACACATGTCAGATCCAAGATTATGTACGAAAGATTATGTACTGCAAGAGCATTATGTACGTAAATATTTTTAGGAATCGAAATTAAAAGCGAAACTTTGAACGCTTATTTTTATTTTGAAACACAGCAATTGAAATTTGTTTGTACAACATTCTTTTGAGAGCACAAGAAGCTTCAGATTTTGTCTCCAGTTGGGCGATTTCTCATAAACTTACTTTCAATCCTTCGAAAAGTAAAGCTATACTTGTTCCCAGTACGTTCGATGAACAAAATATTGCTCCTTTGATGCACGATAATTCTCCGTTGGAATTTGTAGAAAATGTTAAGTATCTTGGTGTCATTCTTGACCAAAAATTAACATGGAAAAAGCACATTGAATTCCTTTCTGCTAAATGTGAAAAAAATTATTAATGGCTTTTACCGAATCGCCAAAAATACTTTTGGAATAAAATGTTAAAAAACTCATGTATAAGCAGTGTATTGTACCTTTCATTTCGTACGGCTTTCGTGCTTGGGGACATGTTCTTGCCAAGAAAGTTAACAAAAGAAAATTAAAAAAGATTCAAAGGAGAATTCTTCTTCGTATTATTAGTGGTTATAGAACCTTAAGCTATGAGGCTACTTTTGTTCTTGCAGGAGTTCCGCCTATTGATTTTGAAATTGCATAAAAGAATAATGTTTTCGAGTCATTGGCAGCTGGTGCTTTGGAAGACTGTATTAATGGAATTGTCCCCTTCACTGATCTTCCTCATCCCGCTACTTTAGAACCCATAAATTTCTGTGATTATAAAGAGACTGCTGAAATGAGTTTTCATATGGATTTCTTTACAGATGGCAGCAAGATGAACAACAAGTTTGGCCTTGCATTTGTTCTTTTTGAAGGCCGTTCCGAGGCTTGTTTTTTTAGACACCGGAAACGGAATGAATGCACAGTTTTTCAAGCAGAACTTCTGTGCATTTATCTTGCCGTCAAATGGATCCAGGATAATGGGACAACATCCTCAAGGTACCTTACTTGTTCTGATTCTCTTTCTTCTCTTCAACGTTTAAATTGTATTACCAGCTGCGATAAATTAGATATCGAAACCCTAGTAACTATTAGTTCACTTAGAATTAGAGGTATTGATATATGTTTTGCTTATGTGCGTGCTCATCATGGTTTCTACGGAAATGAAAGAGCTAATTTCTTAGCTAAAGATGCCTTAAATTTACACATTGGTATCAACATTAGCATTCCAAAGAGTTATTGGAAGTCCTTTCATTATAAAAAGCTTTTAGCTATGTGGAATGAGAAATACATTTCATCTTGTAATGCTGAAGTCACCAAAAAGTTCCTTCCTTCTATTTACCATAGACTGAATTCCGAGTCTTTCCTCTCGTTAAATTTTAATGTGTCTCATTTTTATCTGGTCACGGTAAATTTGCAAGTTACATGTTTCGTTTTAATCTACGATCAAACAATTTATGTGAATGTACAAAAAGAGTTCCTCAGGATGTGGAAAATTTGATTTTCTCGTGCCCAACATTTGATGGCCCTAGATTATGATTAAATAACGATTTGAAAATGTTCGGAGTAACGTAAACAGTGAACTTATCTGTTTTCGTGAAGTTCGGACTGCTGTTTTCTGCTTTTGTTCGTTTTATTTATGCATGTAACTTTTAATGTTTTAGTTAACTTACTTCTGTAAGCCCCAGGTTGTACATACGAGGGTTGGAACTTTAATAGTGCCAACACAGCTGAAAAAACGCTACGCAACAAAACCAAAGAATATCGCGTATACCACACGTAAACTACATACCTACCTTACCTCTCAGCAAAAAGCTCGTCCTGCCTACGTAACGCGCATGCGGAGTGACGCGAAGAACGGATCATTGTATTAGCTCGCGGTCTAAAGTAAGTGTTGTCAGGATGTTTTCAAAACAAGAACATCGATGTTGGATAAAAATTGAATGTGCCAGAGGTCGTAAATCACGACAGTGCCATCAAGGGCTTTCAGAGGCTTGCGGGGAATCTGCCTTGCCTTACAGAACCGTAGCAAGGTGGGTGAAAACATTCAATGAAGGATGCCAAAACGTGGCAGACATGCTGCGGCTAGGTCGTCCGAGTGTCAGCGATGCAGACGTGCAAGCTGTTGCCGCACTAATGGACAGTGGTCACAGCCAAACGATTCGCCAGCTGGCCGGACAAACAGGATTAGCGCATACGACTGTGCTGCACATTCTGAAGGAACGCCTGTCCATGAGAAAAATTGCTTCACGAGAGGTTCCACATCAATTGACGGAAATGCAGAAATGGCTACGATACGATGCTGCCAGAACCCACCTGGAGCGCTATCAGCGCGAACGAGATGCTTTTTACGCCGTATCATTACGCTGGATGAGACTTGGGCCCGATCGTACCAGCCAGAACTGAAACGCCAATCAAACGAATGGCGTCATTACGGGTCACCACGACGTTCGAAATTTCGTCAGAACTCCAGCAATGTGAAAGTTATGGTGATTCTCGTGTACGACTGTGATGGTGTCATCCTAACGCATACCGTTCCTCCACAGCAGACCGTCACTGCGCAGTATTACTGCTCATTTTTGGAGCACAATCTCCGACCAGCTTTGAGAAAAAAACGGCGACACTTTCTGCAGAACGCTTCTCTCATTTTGCATGACAATGCTCGGCCGCATACAGCGCAAGCTGTGACTGATTTCTTCTAGCTATAGGGCTGGGAAGAGCTTTACCATCTACCATACTCCCCAGATCTAATCCCTTGTGACTATGACTTAATTCCTAATATGAAGGATCCACTTCGTGGCACTTGCTTCCAAACTGTTCCTGAGATTCTTGCGGCAGTAGACCGGTCCATTCAAACTATCAACAAAACAGGCGCTGCTACAGGTATTCTGCGACTTCCACATCGTTGGAAACGGGTTGTACACAATGCTTGCGACTATATTGAAGGACTGTAAAACATAGTGACATGAATCACTTTTGTATTCCTTGTAAATAAATAGTTGCCACTATTAAAGTTTCAACCCTCGTATATGGTGCACGGGGAGTCTGTATGTCTTCAAAGAAAAAAATACTAATATTATTTTTCCTCTCAATTTGCCATAACGTAACTCGTAAGCGTCACTTTCAAGGCTGACGCTGGATCTTTTTGCGACCACTATAAAATATTAATAAATAGAGAACTGTCTGCTAAATTCAAGAAAATTTATGTGTTTATGAAATAAATAAATAAATTTTGTACCTAAATAACCTGAACAGCTGATTTGTTGACATCACTTATTTAACTAGCACTAGTACGCGGTACGATGTGTATAATCTGTGAGACAGTTACAAAATGTTTCCGTCATTGCCAATGCTAAAATATGCCATTAAATCCAAACAATGGTGCTGGAATTCTAACAACTGATCAACAATGCGAACTTTGATAAGCAATTCTCTCTCGATAATCAGTTGTCAACAATTATTTGTTATTATTAAAATAGAACATTATAAAATTAACAAAAATAAGATAAAGCGAGGTAGCCACATGGCCGCCGAAAACCGTATTCTCCCGCCGTTCCCTAGCTTGTCGTGCCTTCTTTCCAAAAATTGGGACTTCAAAAATTTAAAATGCCGCAGGAAGAATTGTTAAAAATCGGGACTGTCTCGCTAAAAGTAGGACGTTTGGTCGCCACGCCTTTTACGCGTAAGGGATTATACAAGGATTCGGCTGCTTGCCGTATTTCGCCCATTTCACACTCTGACACTTCCACGCCATGATGCGGCAACATAGGAGGACTTTGGAATGGACCAGAGAATTTCTCTTCACAGAAATATATTTCTGAAAATAAGGGTTATCCTTTATGCTCCAAGTGCAGCTCTTTACAGGTCACTCTCACACAAGTGCAGCTCTTTACATATCCTCTCGTGCACTGGTACAAAGACCAAATGTACTCTAATCAAGATTTGATTCTGGAACGTCTCAAACAGCGTTATTGAATTGCTACAAAATGTCTTAATTGAAATATGGTTTTAGGGCTGTATTTATTAGTGTATTTTATTATACTTATTATTTATTCCATTGAAAGCGTATTGTTGATTAAAGAATATTTTATTAGGACAGTATTTAGGATTATAAGGACAATAGTACTTAGGATTATAATTAAGATTGCACTTAAGATCATAGTGATTTAGTACAAAGTTTTATCTATATTGGTGCAAGTAGGAACGAATTAACTTGATCAATGTGTTAAACAATTTTCTACCAAGGCAAATAATATTGCACCAAAAGGCTTGTGGTTTTAGTGTCCAATGTGGATATTCAGAGTAACCTTTGTGTGGTTGTGCTTATTGTTAGTGAATACAGGTGTTACCGGATGGCTAATTGGAGACGGACTGGTGCCTTTTTCACCTCTACTTTTATCTGCGATCTCTTGGCCTTGATGTAACTTCCAGACCAGTGAGATAAATCACAATAATAGCACAACAGTAATTATGACTGTAATTAATGTACATATAAAACTTCCAAAAATTTAGCAAATACTCATAAAAACGCTTTAAATCGCCTATATATTAATATTAATTTTCAAGAAATACTATCAAAGCTTAAGAGTTTATGCTAAATACTCTAAGTATTCATCTACCTTTTCAAAAACTGCACTTAAGTCTTAATTGTATTCACAGACAATGTATTTATGCTATATTAATGTAGACAATGTAGTCACTCTTTTAATCTTTTACACGCAGAAAGCACAACAGTAATTATGACTGTAATTACTGTTGTGCTTTCTGTGTGTTAAGTTTATCTTTTATTCCTGCTTTTTTCCCACTGTGATATGAGTAATAAGATAATATTTAAATTTAAATTAAACCGTCAGGATTGAAAAAACTCCATTTTATCGGCATCGAAATAATTCCGTTAACCGTTGGCACTGAAATAATTCCACTGAAATAATCTGCACGTTCATTTCAATATTATTTTCTACTGATGCATACGAAAATATATTCTTTATTACATACTGTTTTTATCTGGACAGGAAGAGGTAGAAATAGGCCAGATACCAGAATTTCACTCCTGCTGATACAAGTAAAAAAATAGCGCCGTCGCACTTATTGCACACGCCTGCCCAAATTTTGAGACAAACACCCCGGCAGGGGGCACTCCAAGGGTCTCTCTTATACCTACTTTCTTCTGCCAGCAACCTCTCGAAAGGACTCTCAATTCGTTGTGTAATTTGAGTGTCCTCTCTCTTCACAGTCATCATACACTTACAAATATCGATGCCTTCTACGGGATTTGTACCCGGGGCCATCGGAACTGCAGTACAATAGATCGACTATCATTATACCGACTATACCGGCATCGGCTATCACTATACCGGTTTTACAGGCAGTCGTTATAACGGTTGGGCTGCTGCTTTCTTCTAGACAATTGTTTTTTAGTTTTTTGGTCTCATTTTACAAACAGGATATTACAACTAAAGTTAGACCCTTAATTAAGTTTTCTTCGTCTTTCTCACCTATAATATAAGTCGGGATGTTAGGTATTACAATAATAAAACCGAAATATATTAATGATTGTAAAGTCTACTTTTTGAGTTTCCAGCTCTTTTAATGAATGACTACAGTCAACCCCCGATAAGACAACCAACCATTGTTCCAGAGTATATTATTTTATATGTGATTTGTCTTCTTAGAGATTATGATTGTCAGGGACAACCGATATCAGTTTGCATAAAATCTGTATCTACCAAAGTTTTTGGAACTCGTGAAAGAAAAGTACTAAGGAAGAAGTGTAGTATATGGAAAATTTCTAATTAATTTGAATTAAGAGAAAAATAGGAAAGACCCATATAACTATTTTATTTTAATTGAAAGTTAATAATATTTTAAAATACGGAAAATAGGTATTTGTTCTCTATCGCATTAAGGAAAAACTTCAAACACCGTAAATTATAAGATTTCAGAAATATATTCACTAAAATACGAGCCATTTAGATATTTGATTTTGCCTTTTCATTAATAACTTCATTTTTTTAAATACACTCGTGAACCAGGTGACTTTGCAGAATTTGTGTATTTTTCGAAAAGTATTAAAGCAGAGGAAAAATTTACACCGCCGAAGAATTGTGGAAATATTTTAAGTAGAATACCTTAGCGTACACATTGGTGTCTGCACAGCTATGATAGTGGAGGTGATATAAGCGTACAACGGGTTTCGGCGATTTGTGTGCTTGTACTCCTTCACGACATTCGTCGTATTTCTCGCAAGACATGGGTAAATTTTATAAGGTATCAAGTAAAATGAGTAGCCATGAACGTATGCATGACGGAATGTAACGGAGGATGGTCTGCAGATTGGAGGCAGGCAAATCACAAGCACAAGTGTCTATAGAGCAATATATAACGCCCAGTGTCATCTGCAATTGGTGACAAATATTTCAGAATACTGGATAAATATTGAGAAGACTTGGACATAATCGACCAAGAGCCACAAGGACGAATGATGATCGTGATTTGGCACTTTCAGCTCTGCGACACAGGACTGCTACAGCTTCACAATCTCCCGTAAGCAGCCGCTTGAACTCCAGTTTCATGTATGGAGGTTCACGGTATTTAGTTTCCCGAAGGCTTCATGAGGTAAGGTTGTATGCCAGAAGACTCGCTGTTTTCAAGCCGCTCACTGAGAGCTTAGCATGACGCAAACAACATGCTCTTCTGACCAGAATTCGATGGAGCACAGTGCCGTTTATACATGAGTCCTGCGAGATCAATGATGAGTAATGAACTAACATTCAACAAACGAAAATTAATGAACACAGGTCTGTTCAGAAAATTAATTAAATCCGTAAGTACAATGGGCACAAAATATAAATGAAATCAAAACTTACCGTTGACGACATTAAATGTTTTCCAAATTACAATTGTAATATCATTACAAATCTACCTAATCTTTAGATAATTCGGCCAAATATCAACTCAATGTTACTCTTTTCTTGAATATCATATAGTACCGCAAGCACAGTCTCAAACAATTACTTGAATAAAATATATCACCTCTATCATAATCACAATCTCACACAATTTCTTTAATATCATATATCACCCCAAGCATAGGTTAACACATTTCCTTGAATATCATATCTCACCGCAAGCACAAGCCAAAAAAATCATACGCTCCTGGAGATGCGTGTGATGGCGTCCAACAACTGCTGAAAAAGAAACTACGAATTTTCCTACTTTTCTGTATGTAAAACTTTTGCATACGTCCGTCTCTGACTGCGATCTCCTTATATCGCCTACATAAAGGGCAAAAAAATTTCGACAGAAACTCTTTCTAGTTCAGGCGTGTGGGGCTGGTGGTAAAATTGATCTTATCTATAAGGCAAGACGCTAACATAACATAATTTACATTTTATGATTTCATTCCGATTTTGGTAACAAATAACGCTTAGTATTCATTTTCAGTATGCAGAACTTAATAGCATATTTCCTATTCGGTCATTAACTTTTCTTATCGAATATATCGTTTTTGAGTAACTAAATGTTTTATTTTTATACTAATGTACGTGTGTAATACATAAATATGCTTGGAAGTTTCCTAAAAATAAAAGTCTAATTCATTTTCTCTTATATTTTAACTTTGGTAAATAATTTCTTTAACAATAATTCTTCCAAAATTTCCTTCATCTTTTAGACGATGGTCTTTGTGCTTATTTCCTGAAAAAAAGAGGTTCTGTATACTCATCATTTATATTAACTAAGTTTCCTGAATATTTTCTAAGTTTAGAGCCGAAATGATCTATCTTTATTGCCTTGTGATTTCATCAACATCCAGAAGACAACTAGACTAGACAACAACAACTAGACATCCAGAAGTCCACCCTCAAATTGGATAGAGTTTTAAACAAAATTTACGCAAAGCTAAATTTCCTTTTTTGCCTAATTTTAAATATTTTAATTACTATCATTTTTAATTGTTCTGTATCTTGTACTTGAAGAATAATTTAAGCTTTTGAACATACGACACATAAGCAATACTACAATTTTGAACTTCTGGCAAGAATCCATACCTAAGGTATGAATTTAAGATCGTTTGTGGAAATTGAAGATAGAATCACGTGTGAAATTTCCAAGAAGTGTGATTTCTCTGGTCACTAGAATTGTTATAGAACTTAGCTACAACTAATAGATGCAGTGGCATTCAATTTTTAAGGAAAATGTCCCAATAACATGTGTGTAATACTATAGACAGATCCTTTAAACCTTTGCGGCCCAGTGTGTCCGGTCTAAAAACACCTAAAAATTTAACCACAACAACTTTCGCACACTTTCCACAACCACGTCTTGTCACACACTTTCCACAACCACACCTTGTCTCCTTTGTGGTATTGATGTTCAGTAGCTCTTGTGTCGAATCGGGTCTTCATCTTCTCCGTCGCCAAGTTGACTCGCTCTCGTGTAAAGTTGTGCATCACTTTAAACCGGGCCTGGAGATCTTGAATATATTCCTCAGACGATGAAGGAGCCTCCGGAGGGCGGCCAAACAATAGATCACAAGGCAGACGAAGATCACGACCGAAGAGCATCTGTGATGGAGAATAGCCGGTAGTCTCGTGGACAGCACTGCGGTAAGCCAGTAAAAAGAGTGGTAATTTCTTGTCCCTGTCCTGTTGGTTTCTGGAAACCACTAATGAGAGGTTATTAAGGATGGTTCGATTGAACCTCTCTACCATGCCGTCCGACTGGGGATGCAATGGCGTCGTTTGAGTTTTGTCAATGCCGAGTACTTTACATAGTTCTTTGATTACTGCCGAGGTAAAATTCCTTCCCTGATCTGAATGTAACTGAAGAGGCACTCCGAACCTGGAAATCCAGTGCTGTATCATCACCTCAGCTACTGTGACAGCCTCTTGATCAGGAATAGGATACGCTTCAGGCCACTTGGTAAAGTAATCAATGACAACGAGTATGTATTTGTTGCCATCTGCAGTCCGTGGCAGAGGTCCCAAGATGTCAAAGGCGATACGTTCAAACGGCGCACCTACGTTGTAACCTTGCAGCTTGCCTCGGCTGCGTTTCTACGGTCCTTTCCGACCTGCACAGGCATCGCAAGATTGGCACCACTTTTGCACGTCATCCTTTGCATTATTCTAATAAAAGCACTTACGAACTGCAAGGTCTTCATTATTCCAAAGTGACCTCCTGTTGTGCTGTTATGTAGTTCCTTAAGGACATCAGGAATCCGGGATCTTGGAAGTATCAGCTGCCATCGGAACGTCTTCCCATCATACGATTCGAATTTCCGGTATAAGACGCCGTTTCGAATGTGAAGTGAATCCCAGAGTGCCCAGTATTGTTTTGTTGTAGGACTACAGATAGAAATGTCCTGCCAGGTAGGTTTTTCCGTTTGATGACTCCATTAAATCAATTATGGGTTTAATGTCACGGTCTTCCAGCTGATTTTCCTGACTTCATCATAACTCCACGGGTCTCGATCAGCCGATGTTGATGTTGTAATTTGTCTTGCGACGGGAGTCAGCAGCTCGTATTTCGCTTCCACCCTGGAACAATATCGGCAGGTTTCTGGACAAGGTCTTCTAGACAAGGCGTCGGCGTTCCCGTGTGATGATTCCTTACGATGACGGATAGTGATGTCATATTCTTGGAGTCTCTGTATCCACCTGGCTATTTGACCCTCAGGATTTTTGAAATTTAAAAGCGAGGCCAATGAGGCACGGTCCGTGCGGAGGAGGAATTTTCTCCCGTATAGATAATGATGGAAATGTTCTACAGCTTTGACTATGGCGAGCAACTCTTTCCTTGTGACACAGTAATTCTTCTCCGGTTTAGACTGGCACTTGCTCCAGTAAGCTACTACACGTTCTTGGCCGTCTATTTTTTGGCACAAAACAGCACCAACACTTTCATTGCTCGAGTCCATGTCGATAATAAATGGTCTGTCGAGCTGAGGATACGTCAGTATTGGAGCAGATGTTAAAGCTTTCTTTACGTTGTTAAATGCATCCTCGCATTCCTTTGTCGACAAGAATCTTTGCTTGCTGTCTGTCAGCTTGTGAAGGGGTCTTGCGACGGAAGAAAAATCCTTCACGAATCTTCTATAGTAGGTTCAAATCCCTAGGAAGCTTCTCAACTGATGGACATTTTCGGGACGTTTCCAAGATTTAACGGCTGATAGCTTTTCAGGATCCGTGCACACACCTTCTGCAGAGATGACATGTCCCAGGTAAGTCACTTCCTTTCGGAACAATTTGCATTTAGCGGGACTCAGCTTCAGATTGGCCTCTTTCAGTTTCTGAAGCACCTTTCTAAGATTTTCTAGATGCTCTTCAAAACTCTTTCCGACGATGATGATATCGTCCAGGTATATCAGACAGGCTTCGTAGGAAAGACCTTTCAAAACATTCTCCATAAGGCGTTCGAATGTTGCCGGCGCATTACACAGTCCAAACGGCATCACCTTGAATTGCCAAAGCCCTTGACCCGTAGTAAATGCCGTCTTTTCTCGGTCCTCAGGGTGTATTTCTACCTGCCAATAACCACTCTTTAAATCAAGTGTTGAGAACCACTTGCTTCCAGAAAGAGTGTCTAGATAGTCGTCAATTCTAGGAAGAGGATAACTGTCTTTCTTCGTAACCTCATTCAACCGGCGATAGTCGACGCAAAATCTTGTTGAGCCGTCTTTCTTTCTGACTAGGACGATGGGAGATGCTCATGGACTTGCTGAAGGCTTGATGACATCGCCTTCTTCCATGTCCTTTAAAAGTGTTCGTACCTCTTCCTGTTTAGCAAACGGTAGACGTCATGGATGTTGCTTGATCGGGGGATGATCGCCGGTATCGATTCTATGTTGTGTCACACTGGTTTGACCCACATCAGAAGACGAGCGGGAGAAAACAACTTGAAGATCTTTAATGACGCGACCGGCAGCATTCTTCTCTTCATCATTTAATTGCGCATTCTTGAAGTAACTCTGATGTAATGCTTTCTGAAGACACGGATTCTTGGATGTTACTCTTTCTTTCAACGGTGGTTACTGGAGTACATGCTGCTACCACTTCACCTTTCTTAATAATTCTCACCTTCTCAGTTACATTGGCGACTCTCACAGGGATAACCGTTCTGGATAGGTCGACGAGTGTTGAGGCTACTAGTACTCCTCTTGGGCTATTACAGTTATTTGGATATTCTATGATGCCGTAGCGGAAATTTCTGTTTTCGGCTATGGATCCAGGAAGCAAAATTTCTGTTCTTGCCGGTATTGTGATATTGTCTTGTGCTATGATTTTATGGACAGATTTAACTTCTTCTCATTAACTTCGAATAACGCTATGTCCTCTGATGTAGAATGCAATTCGTTATTTTTAAAGTACAAGGAAAAATTGTATTTCCTTAGAAAGTCCAATCCGAGTATGCAAGAATCAGTGATCTCTGCTACATATACCGTGTGATGGTAAGCGGCACTTCCAAACGTGATGTTAACATTTACTTTTCCGTCGATGTCGATCTTCTCACCGGACACAGTCTGGAGGGTAACGCAGGGCGGCGTCCAGATAAGTTTGTTTCCCAGTTGTTTTGCCAAATCTTTTCGGATGATGGTAACGTTGGCCCCTGTATCTATCGTCATGTTGCAGGGAACTCCATTAATATATCCTATTATGAAAAGTCCATTACTGCCGCCTCTCATTGCAGAAATCTGAAGCGCTTTAAACTGGGGCTTTTCATTATCTGGCGACCTCCGCTCCGCGAGATGGCCACAAATTAGTTTCCCTGCTGCTTGATAGGAGCGGTCTTAACATCCGTGCCCTGGGGCGTTCTGAAGTTCCTTCGTATGTGTCCTTCAGATCCACAGTTCCAACATTTTAAGGTCGATTTCTTGTCACTGATATTTCGTCTCAAGGCATTCAGTTGTCTGGTTGTATCGTCTAGACGAACAGTGACTTGATCCCTTGGCTCTTGAACTCGAGCAGCTCTGATTGGGTGGCGGTCTCTACGAGTTGCTTGCTGGGCTGCTTCGAATTTCAGGGCGTACACTATAGCGCTTTTTAAATCTTTAACATCCGCCATTCGTAGAGCCTTCGGTATTTCGGGATAACGGATGCCGTCGATAAAGTACTGCAGGGACAGGATTTCCCTCGTTTCTCTCGGGCACTCCGTAAAGCCGAGGTGAGAAAGCCTTTCAACATCCGTGGCGAGTTACTGGAGTGATTCGGTGGGCTTCTGTTGACGGGATTTTAATTGAAGCCTGCTGTAGTCTTTCAAACACTTCTCGTCAAAACGCAGCTCCAATGCGCCGGATAGAGCTTCGAAGTCAAGTCTTTGGTTTTCTGGAAGCGTCTGCAGGATATCCGCTGCGTCTGCTCTCAGAGAAGCGGCGAGATGACAGGCCTTAGTTTGGGAATCCCATTCATTCGCATCCGAAACGATAGAAAATTGTGTTTTATACACTTGCCAGGATGTCTTCCCATCATATGTGGATAACTTCAGAGATGGACGAGCAGGCATCGGTAAGAATTTAAAACCCTCAGAATTGCTTCCTTCTGTGGCTATGCTCTTCTTTAAAGTGTCAACTTCTTTGGCAACAGCAGCAGAAACCCTTTCCTAAATTTGTTGCTCTACCGCAGAAACTCTTTCTTGAATTTCTCGAACTTTGTCTTCAGCTGTATCCATTCTTCCTTCCATAGCTTCGAACTTGTTTTCTATTATCCAAGTAATTTCTCTCTTCAATTCCTCTTGACCTACTTTCATTTCCTCTTTAATAGATTTCATCTCTCTTCTAACGGATTCTTCCATTTTTTTCTGACTAGCTTCCATCTTTTCTTTCATTTCTTCTTGTCCCGTTTTATTTCTTAATTAACGGATTCCTGGCCCAATTTCATTTATTCTTTAACGGAGTTGACGGCACCTTCCATCTTTTCTTGGAAAGCAGCAAATGCAGTCATCATTTTCCTGAATTATTCTTCCATCGCTCTTGTTATTGGCATTCAAACGCCACTCCTGGCAACGAAAATTGTTGCGTGCGTACGGGTTCGTTACTAAATGAATGCACAAGTCCGATGAAAAAAATTAACAAAAATTTGTTATTAACACAACAAAAATGCTTAAATTTCCTCAAATTATCATGCAGTATTACAATATCTCACAGTAGTTATCTTCTAACTACTCAAATGTCCAATAGAACGTAATTCAAAACAGCTAAAGAAAGCTAATCCGCGAATTCACTACAATTAACAAGAGCAGTTTTCTAAACAACAACAAACTAAGCAACTACTACAAACTGAGATGTTTTCCTCCTTTTATAAGATTTTAAAATCACGCGCTAGAATTTTCCAGTACTTTCTCGAAATCAAAAAGATATATTTATTTATTTAATGCACGCGCTCTTGTATTTTCAATTTTCCGGCTTAGCTTTCTTTTAATATTCGTCACGCGCTGCACTGCGCGAGAAATAAAACCATTTAATTTTTAATTGAACTAACATTAGCTTTTTAAATACCAAATTCGTAACAATATAGAGAGAGACTAAGGCTATTTCAGTTGATTTGCTATTTAAGTAAATTTTACAATTACAAAAGCGAGAATTGTACTATTTTTTAAGTTTCTAAATAATGTGCTTTATCTGAAGGTTTTGTAGCTGAATAGTATCAGATACAAAATCATACTTTTTTAATTAGATACCCACTCAAGAATCGAAATAAAAATGTAGTTCTTATTTTAAGAAACATCAGCTCACACTATCTTATTACCTACCATGTTCAATGATTTTAACAAAGGAGTATATATATATATATATGTACTCAAGTCTATCCATACAAGCCATAATTTTTATACTCAAGAGTCTACACCCTTATTTTTAAATGAGCAATATCTAAGATATCTCCATATTTGTTTTTGTACAGTCGTCCAAAGATTTATTCTGAGTGATATTGCAGTACTAAGTTTTTCTTAATTGAAATATATGCTTCAATAGTACCAACTCACTTAAATTTGCAAAACAACACTTTAGAAAGCCAACGAAAGCATAGAATGATTTAGAAAAACCTATTGATATTAATAAACACTAATTTGCATGTCATAGAGATATCTAGTGTATAAGAATGTTTCTGTTCAATCCTTTGAATCTACATTTTAAAGTTACCAAAACCTGCTGAGTTGCAAATCCAATAAAATATTTATGGAAAGCTTGAACTTTGTTGAACTACTTGAATACAGAATTCAGAGTGCATAAACCTGCCGAATTAGTATTTTCCTAGAAAAGACTATGGATTTAAGAATGGCTGAAAAGCGTTTTATTTATCATATATTTATTACCGAGAATGAAATGCAACATTTTACATATTCTATTTTTAAAATAACGTAAGTTGAAACCTGTGTCAATTCATTAAATGCGGATACAGCTCTTCATAAAGTATATTTTCTTAATCTTTTCGAGCAAAAGCGAAGTCTCCAGAGATAAATCTTTCTCTTTGAGTATTACATTTTTGTCCCACATGGAACATACCTTTTGAATTACATGTTTCTATTTTCTTCTTTTTTCTGTCAAATATCTTTTAAAAAGATAAATTTTACCCTTATGCCTCTAAAAAAGGGAAAAAAAGGAAAAAAGGTGATCTTGCTTTGCAAAAAAAGAGAGTTGCTATTTAAAAATTTATTTGCTTTCCAATTTTCTTTTAATGCTTGGAAAGAAATGTGTTTTTAAAATACGGGAAATTATTTTCTTCCTTGATATTTAATTAAAAAATATGACGTGCATTTAATATTGCTCTCAAAAAAGTTTTAATTTACATTTTATGATTTCATTCCGATTTTGGTAACAAATAACGCTTAGTATTCATTTTCAGTATGCAGAACTTAATAGCATATTTCCTATTCGGTCATTAACTTTTCTTATCGAATATATCGTTTTTGAGTAACTAAATGTTTTATTTTTATACTAATGTACGTGTGTAATACATAAATATGCTTGGAAGTTTCCTAAAAATAAAAGTCTAATTCATTTTCTCTTATATTTTAACTTTGGTAAATAATTTCTTTAACAATAATTTAGCTTCCAAAATTTCCTTCATCTTTTAGACGATGGTCTTTGTGCTTATTTCCTGAAAAAAAGAGGTTCTGTATACTCATCATTTATATTAACTAAGTTTCCTGAATATTTTCAAAGTTTAGAGCCCAAATGATCTATCTTTATTGCCTTGCGATACTCTAACACCGTCTACACATCCAGAAGTCCATCCTCAAATTGGATAGAGTTTTAAACAAAATTTACGCAAAGCTAAATTTCGTTTTTTGCCTAATTTTAAATAATTTTAATTACTATCATTTTTAATTGTTCTGTATCTTGTACTTGAACAATAATTTAAGCTTTTGAACATACAACACATAAGCAATACTACAATTTTGAACTTCTGGCAAGAATCCATACCTAATGTATGAATTTAAGGTCGTTTGTGGAAATTGAAGATAAATTCACGTGTGAAATTTCCAAGAAGTGTGATTTCTCTGGTCACTAGAATTGTTACAGAACTTAGCTACAACTAATAGATGCAGTGGCATTCAATTTTTAAGGAAAATGTCCCAATAACATGTGTGTAATACTATAGACAGATCCTTTGACCCTTTGCGGCCCAGTGTGTCCGGTCTAGACACACCTAAAAACTTACTTCTGCACGCACAGAAAAATTGAAGGGAAAAGGATTTATAGTTTACTGCAGGTTACTGTAGCTCAACACAAACCAGTCCATATATTTTAGCCATGTTTAGTTTTTAAAGACCTTCATTTTTCAAAGAAATCTTCCAGAATTTTTTTAGGGTATAAAAAAAATTGTTTGAAAAGAGATTTATATGTTATTTTTTTGGCTGTATGCTAATCTCCTTATTCTACATTAGTTTAAATTTTTACCTTGAAATCTTGCCTAAAATCAAACGGCGAAAACTATGTGTGCCCAGACCGGGCTCACCGATAATCTAGGACAACTGAGAGTCTGTATTCTTTGTTTCTCCGCATCTCATTGGTCAGTTTATTGACAACAACCGTCGTTTCAGCACAGTTTTCGAAGCTCTATTCAATCAGTGTGCCACTTTGGGTACACCCACAGAATTAAAACGATAAGTACTATCTTCAAAAAAGTTTACTTGTGTACTCCTCTAGGCCTAATTAGACTGCCTACCTTACTTTTAATCAAATCTCCGACTTTAAAATAGCGTGCCGGAAAGGTTTAAAGATATTATAAATATGTATTTTATGTAAGTTATTATAAATATGTATTTTATGCAAGTAATTATAAATTAAAATTTATGTAATCATACAAAGCAACGAATACACAAGTATGAGAAAACTTTATTTCTCTATCATTTTGCTTTTCTGAACATAAGCACAATTTAAATCAAGATGTATATAACCTCCAACAGATATCACGTATTTTGTGATTATGGAAAAAATGCAATATATTTTAATAATATACAAGTGTAACATAGTTATTGCATTATGAAGCGATTTTTTTGTTGTTTTTTTGTTTTAAGGGACCTTTTTCTTAACGAAAATGCATATGTTGTTAACTTAACTTGCTGGTACACAAATGAAAACATTATTTTTTTGTATTTAACTAAAACTTGCTTCACTTTGCACTTGGATGTGATAATTGTATACATATGCACTAAAATAAAATTAAAAATTCACTAATAAATATACCGAAAAACGTGAAAGTCTAAGATAACACGGTTTTATTAGTTCATTAGATTAATAATAAAAAAAATAATGTATGACTTTCGTATCTAATATTCTTCCGGGCTTTAGTGCAAATGAAGCATTTATTTCCTAAATTTGTATTCAGCAATATTGCTGAATACAAATTCCGCATTATTGCATCTAGATAAAAATGCTTAGATCTATAATTATCCAGTAAACTGATTAATTTTATATCATTCTTTAAAAATGTAACTTTTTCATAAAGTAAAACTTTCATGCTTTTACCGAAGCTGAAAGCGTCTGCATGCTGTGATACTTCTTTGGCAATATGAAGCAACTCCAATGATGGAACACAGCAATAACTTTTATTTAACGCTAAAAAAATGGCGACATACAAACAAGAAGAGAAAACATATTCTAACATTTAAAAATAATTTACATTCTTCGCGCGAGAGTCGCACGTGGCACTCGAGTCTGGTTTCAAATATTGCCATTCACAAATACCTTAATGTTCATTTATTTAAATTATTTAAACTACAAGATTTTAATACTATTTAAAGATGTTACAACCTCTTCCCCAACGGAGAGACTTTTTCCGAAGGGAAAAGTTCTGTAAAATTTGACAGTTTAATAAGCTCGGCTTGCTCATTTGCTTAAAGAGAAAAGGTAACTTCTCTCATAAGTTTCCAAATTTCAGATCAAAAATTTAAAGTTTTAAACAAATACTTTTACACCACATTTAAAAAGAAAAAAAAAATGGAGAACGTTCAAATACATCAGTTGATCATACATTAAATAATAAAATAAATTCTGAACGTGGTTACATACACTAAGAGTTATTACATTACTTAATTCTACTCAGAACAGCTACGTTCTTGTGCAAAGATCCTTTGCGATGAATGACCTTAAAATTATAAGGTTGTAATGAGAGTGCCCAGCGCATCAGTCTAGAGTTACATTTGGCGTTGGAGTGTAACGAGACCAAAGGATTACGATCAGTTTGAATAAAGAATTCTTGCTGACCATCCAGATAAAAATGCTGTTTCCTGATAGCGTAGATGATAGAAGCGCACTCCTTTTCAGTAGTACAATAATTCCTTTCAAACTTAATAAATTTTTTGCTTATATACAAGATAGGATGTTCACGTTGTTCATCATCTAATTGGCATAGTACTATACCCATGCCATTGTCTGAGGCATCGGTTTGTATAATAAACCTTTTATCAAAGTCGGGAGCATACAAAATTGGTTTCTTGCATAGCAACTGTTTTGCATATTCTGAAAATCAAACGAGGAGTCAAGGTTGGGAGAGCATTAGAATTTCAAATCAAAATTTCAAGAGTTCACAGAACATAGAAATAACATTTATTAACGATAAACTTATATTACTTACATTACTTCCGCCTATAGCGGCCATGAAACATAATCAGGCATCAAATAAAAATGACATGCGTCATTCTTCATGTTCAAGCGTCAAGTGAAATATTTTTCATCGGCGCGCATCAAGAGCGCCACCTATCTACCAAAAAGACGGAACAGCAACTCTTTTAAATTTTTAAAAGCTTTGTCACATATTTCAAACCATTGTATATTTCCTTTTTTTGTTACCCCTTCAAAGCGTCCGTGAGGGGTGAAGCAATTTCCGAAAATCTCGGTACGTACTGGCGATAATACGCTACCAGTCCTAAGAAAGCACGTACTTCTGTTTTGGTTTTAGGTGTAGGATACTCCTTTACAGCCAGGATCTTTACTTCATCCGGGATTCGTTGTCCTTGTCCCAAAACATGGCCTAGGTATCTCACTTGATCTTGTGCAAATTTACATTTTGATGGTTTTAGTCGCAAATTTGCTTTCTGTATTCTCTCTAGAACAGAAGTTAGATTTTTAAGGTGCTCTTCCCAGTTTTCTGAGTAAATGGCAATGTCATCCAGGTATGGTACAGCGAAATCTTCGCATCCAGCCAGGACTTTAGTCATAACTTTGCTAAAAAAATATGGGGCATTTTTCAATCCAAAGGGTAAACGTAGAGGCCTGAAACTTCCAAAACTAGTTACAAATGTTGCATATCATTGGACTCTTTCTGTTAACGGAATTTGCCAGTAGCCTCTAGATAAATCTAATAGGGTAATATATTTTGTTTTTGCTACAGTTTCGATACGTTCTTCAATATTAGGCAAAGGATAGTATTCAGTTTTAGTAACAGCATTGAGTTTACGATAATCAATACAAGGCCGAGGATCCTTTGATGAAGATTCTATCAAAATCATGGGGAGATGTATAGTCCGATTCTCCCGGCTCTATAATTTTAAGATCAAGCATTTTCTGGATTTCCCTTTTGAGAATTTCAGTCTGTCGGGGTGACAGTCTGTATGGCTTTATTTGTATTGGTTCGTTATTTAATAGCTCAATATCGTGACAAACTAAGTTTGTTAGTCCAGGATTATTTGAAAAACAACCAGAATATTTCCATAAAATCTTTCGTAAATCTTCTATTTGCTCGGATTTCAACCTTTTCTCGAGTTCATTCTCCTCTATGATGTCCAAGAAATTTAATATACTTGGATTGGAAGGTAAATGAGGAATGTCCATTTCTAAGTCTCCTTCCACTTCAGTTACCATATTAATCATTTCTGGTCTTTTGTAATATGGTTTAAGTATGTTAATGTGATATACTTGATTTGGCTCATTTTGTTCCTCGAAACTTACAATATAATTGGTTTCTGAAATTTTCTGCTCTATTTTTCCAGGTCCTTTTCACTGTACTTCTAGTTTATTTTGACGATTCGTTGATAAAACAAGAACTAAATCTCCTCTAGCAAATTCTCTTTTCACTGCGTTTCGATCGTACCATGTTTTCCTCCGTTGTTGAGCTTCTTTCATGTTTTACATGGCAAGTTCTTGGCATTTCTTCATTCGATTAATAAGTTCGAAAACGTAACTGACAACATTATTACTTTCTTCAATCGGTTCTAGCCACTGCTCATAAAGTAAAGTGACTGGCGTTCGTAGGTTTTTGCCATGAACTAATTCTGCTGGTATAAAACCAGTGCTTTCGTGTGTGACTGTTCTGAGAGCAAAAAGAACTGATGGTAGATAATTCTCCCAATCCGAAGTCGCTCCTATACATACGACTCTTAACACCCTTTTTAGCGTTCTATGGAATCGCTCAACGGGATTACTCTGCGGTTGATACACAGAGCTTCTTACATGTTTAATGCCGAAACGCTCCAAAAATTCCTCTGTGAAAGCACTGACGAAAGAGGTCCCCTGATCTGTTTGGATCACTTTTGGGAAACCCATACGACTGAAAATCTGTAAGAAAGCATCAATCACAGATGGCGAAGAAATGTCTGTCACTGCAACAGCATCTGGATATTTGGACGACATACACAGAGCTGTAATAATATATTTTTTTCCAGTCTTTGAAATAGGTAGCGGACCAACGGCATCGACATTTATTTTAGTGAATATTTCGGAAATTACTGGTACTAATGTCATTGGAGCCTTCTTTTTGTCATTTCATTTTCCAGCGCGCTGACAGGCATCACATGTTCTTACAAAATCTTCAGTTTCTTTGTAACACCTCGTCCAGTAAAAATATCTAGCAAGTCTGTCTTTGGTCTTTTTGACACCCAAATGACCAGAAGTTACTTCGTGGCACATCTTTATAATTGACGGCTTGAGTTTTTCAGGTATAACGACAAGCTGTCTTTCAAAGCCCATTTTATCCGTCGTTTTTTTAACTAAAAGCTCTTTTCTCGTCAGACTATAGTTCTCATTTTTGCATGTACCTACTTTAACTTCTTGGATGATTTTAGACAGTTCCTCATCAGCAAGCTGAAGTTGTGCAACTTCTTCTGAGTCAATGTTTACCAGTTTCATGAGAGTTTCGTCTTCCAAATTTAGCTCCGGTAAATTATCTTCTTCAAAAACATCTCTGGATGCTTTATTTTCTTCCTTCATCGGTTCCAAGATCTTCTCTTCAGCTATTTCTCTTTTCTTTTGAGCTCTAGTAGAGATAGCATTAACCTGGTGAGGACAACTATCAGGTTCCTTTCCTTGTTTATTCAACAGTGAAAAAGTTCGATTGCCTAATAAATACCTTCCTTTGTCGAGTTCATTTCTAATAATGGCAGTTTAGTGTTAACAGGAAGTAATAACCTGATATCACTAATATTATGTTCAGTGATGAACTAATAAAACAAGACAATTCAATATCAACAGAAAGTTACGTTCAGTGATGAACTAATACAATAAGGCAATTTAATATCAACAGGAAGTAATGATCTGGTTTCACTAATATTACGTTCAGTGATGAACTAATAAAATAAGACAATTCAATATCAACAGGAAGTAATAACCTGGTATCACTAATATTACGTTCAGTGATGAACTAATAAATTAAAAATACGCACGATTATTCGATCTCGGCCGGTGCCTCCAAAATAATTATGATTGTGATACTTCTTTGGCAATATGAAGCAACTCCAATGATGGAACACAGCAATAACTTTTATTTAACGCTAAAAAAATGACGACATACAAACAAGAAGAGAAAACATATTCTAACATTTAAAAATAATTTACATTCTTCGCGCGAGAGTCGCACGGGCACTCGAGTCTGGTTTCAAATATTGCCATTCACAAATACCTTAATGTTCATCTATTTAAATTATTTAAACTACAAGATTTTAATACTATTTAAAGCTGTTACAATACTTTGCCACAATCAAATACATAAATCATAAAATTATTAATTTTAATTTATGGAATATATTTCGTTTCTCAATGCAACAACATATGCAAAAGTAATTGTGCTCTCAGATGGATTCGATAAAAGTACCTTCTAATTTGTTTGCCTCGTCATGATAAACCCTTACAGCAAGACAGAATACAAGGTAATAATTCCTTACATTCTGTCCTATTTAAAAAGCGACAGGGACAAGGCAAAACCTCCAATCGACAAAATCTAAATGATAATCAGTTATTGTCCATGTCCTTTTAATTCGGATGTTACTCTGCAGTGTGTTAGATTTCTCGAAGTATGAAAACTCAGTTGCGTGGTGATTCGAAACATGGATCTTTAGATTTGCTAGTTCGTCATATTAACTACTCATACCATAAGAGCAAGCGCTGGAGAATGGTACAATTTCACATAGATGAATGCACATATTGAATTTGGCATACCGTTTTCCAATTTTAAAAAACAATTTAAAGTATTGCCATTTACTTCCCAGCTACTTAACATTTACCAAACACATAGGTTATTCAGAAAGCAAATTTTAATTTGTGATTAAAGGAAAACGCAGATTTGTTTCAGCTTGTTTTACTTTCGTTGGATTCGAAGTAATACACACTCCTTTTCTTCCTAGTTTCATTCATTATTAAGACCTTGATCACAATTTTAGAGCGGGATTTGCACATCTAAGCGTAATAATTCGAGGTCCCACATAGAACGTTCTCTCTAAGGAACTCAAATGCCATTCGCTGTGTTGTTAACTGTGGACAAGCAGGTTTAGGGGTATTTTGGGGGTCCCTGAAAATATTGGTATTGGGAGGTTAAATGACAATTAGGTGTAACTCTCTGCCGTAAAATGATTCGTTGACCATGGAATACAAGTACAAGAAGCTTTGCTTTAATATGACCACCGTCACAAAGTTCTGCCTGTTCTATAACTATTCTGCAATCAAAAAAGAGAGGCAAAACACTAGACTTTATGTCGGCTGTAATAACAGGTAATCAAATTTTTCTCAATGAAGTATCTTGGTATATTCTTCTTATCACAAACTTACAATCTCGGTGAATAATTTGTGCATTTCCAGTATGGACCTCGAAACGTTGACGTGGTTTGCTGGTTTTAAGACATTTGTTGTAATAAAGAAACGTACAGCAGGCTGTATTTTATGAAGACGGAGAATCTCATTTTCCATCAACATTTTGTGTGTATAAAATGATATTTGAGCACAATTGTGTTTACGAACTCTTTATTGTATAAGTAGCCAATAGTTAAATTATCATTTTACACATTATCCATGTCCACAATTCTGCACATAGTGCTGCAGAGAAATTAGTATTTGAAATGAAGCCTATATTCCAGACAATCCTCGTATATAAAATTCAAACTGAAGAGAAAGATAAAGATATTAAAAAAAATAAATAGGGGAAGAGCGTAATTTAATAGAAGAAATTTTTCTGAAATTTCGTAATAATGAAAATAAAAGCAATAGTTTCAATATTACTTCAAACTATTTTTTGATTTATGTTTTTTCTTAACATTAAGTATTATAATATATACAAAGTGCATTTTCAATTTTCTCCCAAGCCATTTTTATTCCTGCTTAAACTTCTCCTTTTTTTTAATTGAGAATGAAAACCTTTGTAAGCGCTCGTTTTTTTTTTTTTTTTTTTTTTTTTTAATATAAAAGAAACATATAAAAGTCCTATGCTTCTGTAAGCCTGCACTCGTAACAAGAGAAAAGATATTATAATCCAGTCCTCGCCACACACACATCATGTTCAGTCATCCAGTAAGAGCAAATATTTGAGACTCCGAATTTATCACTAGAACCCAAATCAAACATTATTCCCAGTATGATGTTTAAAAATATAAAAAGAAAATAATAATAATATACAACGGATCAAAAATAAAGAATGAAATTTTATTGCTAGGAAGGAAAACCTTTAAAATTTTATACGCAGATACTCTTGGAAAAGAGTTTAATAATATTACATTTTATAAGAATTTTACAGATCGATAAAATTTGAAAGCTCAGAAAGGAGGAAAATATTTTCTAAATAATCCAGAGCTCTTGATGTCTCAGATTACTGAAGACATTTTCTTCTATGCTTAAACTATGCGTCTTTTTTGTAACATATATTTATTCGGTTATATATATATATATATATATATATATATATATATTAATTACAATGATCAAATACAGTACGAAAAGCAGTTCAATACCTAATTATGAATACCTAATGCCAATTATGTTTTTTTAAATGATCAATGTTTAAAACAAAATATCAGGATCCCCAAAAAAACCAGCGTAAACTAAAAAAAAGAAAAGCTTGCATTTTTCGCCACATCGTTATCAAAAGGTTTGTGTGACGATAGAAGTAAATGGATCAGCCTCTTTTCTGAGGCAAATTTACAGTTTAGATACAACATCTTTAATTTATCACAAAACAATTTGCGTCCATATCAGTTCCCTATAAGTTGGAGTAGGAACAGCAAATCTGACCATTCAATCCAAAGAACTAAATAATTGATGAAAAAAATAAATAATAACCCCAAAAAAATCTGAAAGCTTTCACATTTTACATTACGCTTTTAACGTTTTGCGTGCTCCCTTTATTTATTAAATATCGTGTTCTTCGAACTTAAATCATAAAACAGCCATATCGCAACCTAATTTTACAATGAGCGTATCTTTATAATTTCCCATACACGTCTCGCGCACTGGATATTTTTTCCTACGGTGTTGCCATTTCTTGCTTTGGAATAGCTGAGTTTTTTAATCGAAAATTCGTTAAAGTGTTATAAAATATGAAATCGATAATAAAACAATTTGCAAACTAGAACTTCCAGATACCCATTTTCGGTGGAGGATTATGTTATTAAAAATTTGATTGTTCTTGGTACCGTTGTTTATCACAATGCGAGAAACATACATTTATGCAGCTTCTTCATTATATAAGTTCTTTAAATATTACACACGGCTCTAATATTTGGTGACAGCAATTTGAAAAGTGAAACGGACATTTACAGTTTCGACGAGAGATGCCAAAACGAAATTAATAGCCCTTCTGGGCTAATTATAAATTATAAATTAGGATTAAACCATTGAAAACTTCACCAGGTAAGCGAATAAAACTATTTTCGTTGTTATTATGGCAAACAATATTCTTAAATTGAAAGCTGCTAGAAAAACTATGAGACAAGCTATTTATAAAATAATAAATGTTTTAAAACCTGATATTAAAACATTTGGGACAAGAATGTGGTAGAAGAAAATGTGTTTTTACTTACTTCTAAACAGTCTGCGTTGAAAGAAATTAATGAAAAAATACTGGATTGTTTTAAAGGGGATGAGTCCGAAATTGAACAAGAATATAATACTGTGTTAGAGTATGATGAAAGAATGAGTTTATGTATTTTAGGGCTAAAAAGAAACTAACATTCGGTTACCAAAAATTTAAATTCCTAAATATTATGGTGATCCTAGTTTATTTTTGGAATTTTATAATTCTTTTGAAAATGCTATTGGTAATAATAATGGGTTAACAAAGGTCGAAAAGTTTACCTATCTTAAATCCTTACTCGCAGGACCTGCTTTAAGTGCAGTATCTGGGTTCGCACTATCTAATGAGAATTATGCCGCTTCTATAAGTTTAATTAAAGAAAGATTTGGACGAACAGATTTGGTTATATCTTCGCATATGAACAAACTCTTGAATTTTGAACCGGTTAGAAGTTCGTCTAATGTGAAAGCACTAAGAACACTTTACGATTCCTGCGAAATCAATATAAGAAGTTTGAATTCATTGCGTAATGTGTCGGAAGCTTATGAGAGCCTTTTAGCACCTGTTATTTTGAAGCTTTTACCAGGCGATATGAATCTGGAGTTTAATAGAAAAATAAACTCTAAACAACAATATAGCCTAACAGAACTTCTCGAATCCATTAGATTGGAAGTTGAGAGTCGAGAAGCTTCTAATTTAATAATAAACTCAAAGAGACACAAATAACGGTGTTAAGCAGAATAAAACTAATTACTTAAAAGGGGCAAGCGTTCCTACTGCTTTGGCGTTAGCCACAGTGAATAAGCCGTATTGTTTCTATTGTAATCAAAATACACATGATGTGGGAAAATGTGAGAAAACAAGAAAAGAGTGATATTAAAAAACCATGGACGTTGTTACAAACGTTTTAAGAAAGGGCATGCATTTTCCAGATGTAAAGTAAAACTTCAGGCTTGCGAGTCGTGTAATGGTTTAAATCATAATAAGTTATTTTGTAAAAATACTGTTCCTGAAGCCAGTTAAGATATTAAACAGAAAATAAATACAGTATTAGATTCTAAGCAGAATGTAGTTGCATCCCTGTCGTTTAACTCTGAGCCTCTTTCTGAAACTGCTGAGAAAGGTATATATTTACAAACCTTCACTGTTTACACTTTAGACACATATAATACTAGAAGCCAAACAGTAAAATTCCCAATTGATGGTGGATCACAGAGGTCATTTATTAGATCTGATTCAGCTAAAGAACTAAAATTAAGGATTTTAAGGAAAGAAAGGTTAATATTCAGGTTAGACTAATAGAATATAATTTTTTTCAAATTACCCTGAAAAGTATACATTGCCCTAATGACTCAATCACGGCTGAAGCTCTTGTTACAAACACTATTTCTGGAGCGATCATAAAAATTCCCTCTAAAAACATTTTAGACATATTAAAATCCGAAATTTAAAATTAGCCGATAATGGTGAAGCAGCTGAAATAAAAATATTGTTAGAATCTGATTCATGTTGGGAAGTGCAAACTGAAGAAAAGATTAAATATTAAATTATTTGTAGTATCTTCTATATTTGGTTGGTCCTTGGTTGGATCTTTGGAAGGTGATCGGACCTATTGCTTGTAATTTTAACACTGGTGCTTCTCATTGCTTGAAGGAAGATAATAATTCAGTTAATGAAGGTTTTGGACTTTGGATCACTTGGGTTTAGAGAAGAAGGAGAATCCTGACGATAAATCAGTCATTGAGAAATTTGAAAAAGAATTGCATTTTACTAATGGTAGATATGTAGCTCGTTTGTTATGGAAATCAAATCATGAAAACTTGGGTAATAATTTAGAAAATGCGGTCTAGTATCTTTGGTTAATAAACTAAAAAATGATGAACGGCTTAGAGAAAATTATGATAGCATAATAAACGAACAGTTAAAAAGTGAAATAATTGAACAGTACTAAATTGAAGGTCGTGACAGTAATAAAATATATTACATGCACATTCTCCAGTGGTAAGAAAAAATGTATCGAAAACTAAAGTCCGTCCCTACTAGACGCATCTTCGAAGGGTAACAATGGGGTACCTCTGAACAATTATTTGATGCCTGGCCCAAATTTGAATCCTTCTGTTTTGGACTTGATATTGCGATTCAGACAATACAAACATGCGTTCTCAGCAGATATTGAAAAGGCCTTTGTACAGATTGGAATTTCTGAAATTGATAAAGATGTATTACGGTTTTTATACTTTGATAATAATTACAATTTGAAACATTATAGAATGACACGCATTCGTTTTGGTGTGTCATGTAGCCCTTTTATTCTGGCGTGCACTATAAAAAACATATAAAGAAAATATAGTTAGAAGATCCAGATAATTTTGAGATGTTGAACTGTTCGATCTGCGTAGATGATGTTTTCTATGGGGCAGATATCGTGGACCAGGTTTTCAAGTTAAGTACTGGAGCCTAATGCGTGCTTAAAGATGCCGGAATGAATTTGCGTCAGTTTAATAGAAATTCAGAGGAACTCAACTTTGGGATGATTATGGAATATATAAGTCAGAAAATAAACTGAACAGCTTCTTAAAAGTATTAGGGCTTAACTGGCGTACAAGTAGAAATGTAATTTCCTTGAACAAAGACAACTTGTGCGAAATATTAAATATTGTAGAAACACCACAAATTAAAATGCAGACATTAGCTTAGGTTTTGGAAGGATTTGAGACAGGAGGCAAAAGACGTTTGTACACAATATAAGCCACCCGCTTGTTCACATATTACAAAACTGTACTGCAAAATATTTAAGGTGTTTTAGAGCAAGTTATCAAAGCAAAATTTTTAAGTAATTGTTGAACTATATCTGTAAATATATTTATAGATATGGTAACTAACGTGATCCAATATATTATTTCTGATATAAATATAAATTTTATTCAGATTCTTAGAAGGGTCAGTGATTTAATTGTAACATCTTATACCGCAAATAGGTATCAAATCATTATTAAGATCAAGTCTGGTTTTAATGTATTGTAAACATTTTTTATCGATTTTCATTTTAGAATCTTAAAATTATCTGTTAAAATCTTTAAGGGCCTTGTTTTCGAATTCTTTATATTCTGGTGAAGGCAATTACACTATCTTATGTTTATTAATCAATTATCATATTATTTTTATCTTTACTTTCAACTCTTCCTCCATCAGTTCCTACAGGAAGGAAATGAGTTAATTTATATAAAAAGAGTTCTTGAAATAAAGATATAGTTTTTGGCACCGACCGCTTATCGCCTTAGAAAATTTTCTTCCCAACTTTCAACTTTTCCAGCCCTGTTTGCTTGCATGATTAGAAAAGCTGAGTCAAACCTCACAGTAGGACTTAGCCTTGTAAATTTCGACATGTTGCGGAAGTTTATCTTAAATTTTGTGTTATATTAATCGCACATAAAGCAATCACTTTTTCGTTTGCAACACGACCTATGTAGTTTTGTTAATTGTAGAACTAAATTCAAATTTAATTGTAGAACTAGATTTAACTAAATCCATGTTTTATTTCAAATTTCTTTTTATTTCTTTCAAAAGATTCAAAAAAGATTCAAAAGATTTCAAAAGTTTTACTAGAAGACTAAGACAGAACGATTAGCTACCTGTCTATCTACACGGAACCAGAATTCAGTAGAAAAGCAGTTTTCCGTCCCATACATAAATAGCAATCAGGGCATTTATGTCAAAGTTTCTACTCTAATCTGTAAGTTTTGAAATCTGTATATTCAACATTTTTTCTGACACAAATGAATGCCAATATTTAAAAGATTTTTAGTGATTATATTTTATTCCATCTTTTAAGCTGCATTTTAAAAAATTCTGCTTCTTCATAACTTCATATACATCCTTAAAAATATTGTTTCTGGTTAAATAATACAGCAGATTCTCTTAAATGATATCTAATCGTGTAGCATATGATAAGGTTTTAAACATTATGATTTTAAAGTTCGGAATTTATTAATCTCGCGAAAGGTGTGATGATTTTTGTATACATTATATACATAAAATATGCTCTTAATTTAGTGGAGCTCTTTCTATACGAAATATGCTACGCATTATGTTAAATGAAACAGATAAATAGATTTAATATGGGATTTTTGCGACATTCAATAGTGATTCAGTAATTTGCACCTTGTGTTTTTATATTTATCTACCTCTTTTATGATCGTTAAAATGCAATTTTGCAGATATCTTACCAAAACAGTCAGTTGTGCTTGTAATCAGAAAAAGAAGAGGAAGAAAAACACTACCAGTGAATTGTATAGGAACGGAACATGAAATTTTTGGTAGAAGCTACTAACCGTTGCATGCTGTACGCGTATTAGAATTTCATTTTTTTGTCGCTAAAAAATCAAATCATTTAGTTAATAAAATAAGGTAATTAGTGATGGTTTAGGCTACTTTAATATGCTCTACTATCATTTCAGTCACGAATGCGCGCTTATTATGCAAAATACATTTGTTGTTTTTTTAAATATAATAATAGTTTATGTACTGTTTCTAAGTAGCACTCGCTCTGAATGAGTATTGTTATCTACAGACGACTTTATTTATTTATTTATTTATTTATTTTTTTTTTAAGTAAGCTTTTAATCTGGTTACATAGGAAAATACCAGTTACTTTTGTATATGCCCTTGAATATTTGTATTTTGAATTGCTCAAAATTTGAGGAACTCTACTAAAAGTAATTTATTCTTGAGATAATGAGGCCCACCAGCAGCCGAGCGGTAAAGTCACTGAACACTGGTAGTTCGGTCCGAGGTTCGAATCCCGCGAACGGGCTGGCTGCATGAATGTTTTCGTGGTTTTCTCCATGTGTAACGTGTATACGAGCCAGTTTTCCTTAGAAAGTCCTCCACGAAGGCATCCCTACCCTGAGGCAGATAGCCCTAGTGCGCTTTGCCATAATTAAATACACACACGCACACTTGAGATAATGAGCAAAAAAAAAAAAATGTTGTTTTAGGTTTTTTACTGTATTTCGTGTTACTGTGAAGTTTTTTTCAGTAGTTGCGTTTGCTTTATTTCATTATAACAAAACACGCTAGGGCTATCTGCCTAAGGATTTCGAACGCCATCATGGAAGTTTATCTAATAGAAACTGTTTCCTGTTTCACATGGAGAGAGCCAAGAAAACTCCCATACAATCTGACCTGTTTGCCTGGAAGTGAACCCAGATCGAGCTACCATTGTTCAGAGACTTTATACTGCTCGACAGGTATTAGGCTTTAGTACATAGTATTTCGATGAAATGTTCATCTTCAGCAAAGAACTGCAGTATTCCTTCTAATCTTGTTAAAAATAGGCATTATACGTAGTTTAAAATATAAATATCAAGTGGGAACTTTTTTGCAGTAAGACAAAAACACAATAAATGAAAATAATAAATGTCACTAACATAAACATGACGAATCTTATAGAAAAATCAAATAAGGATTACATGAAACATTTTCTAGGCGACATTCCTGCTCTTATTATTTCCTCGAATCATTTCCTTCGAAGCTTTTGTGTAGAGTTCCTTTGTACATATTTCATTATTTGGTTACAGTAGGAGGTCTTCAATTCGTAACCACCGTGATCCGTGATAGAAATTGCATCTTATGAAGCTTTACCACTTGCTGTGAGGATTAATATTCTCAGCATGGTTTGCTTCATTGCGATAAAACCCTTTAATGTTATTAGTTATACCCAACGAAACTTACAAAAAAATAACTTTATGTAAAGAATACAGGGCTTAAGTTCTAAGATTAGAAGTGCCGGAGCCCTATGGAAGACTGTTAGCAGAGAGAAACAAAGAGCAAATAAATAAATAAAATGACTATTAAACTCACTAACAATTTTAAAATTAAGTAGTTAATTATTATCAAATTAATTAATAGCTATTTAATTAATGTTTATAAATTGTTATTTAATCAATAATTATTATATAATTAATTATAATTTAACTGATAATTATTATATAATTAATTACAATTTATTTGATAATTATTAGATAATGAATTATTATTTATTGAAATAATTAAAGATTGACGTAATTAACTAATTAAAATTAAATAAAATGTAAAGAGATAAATTGAAATTTAATACGTTATTTAATATAATTTTATTGTTAAAATAAAATTTTCGAAATAAAATTTTTACTGAAATTGTTATTCAACTACATAAAAGAAGTGCCGCAGCCTTCTTATTCAGGGTTCCGGCTAGAATTATGATTTAGTACAAAAACTAAGAAGCACCGGAGGCGACATCCGGTGGGTTCCGGCCCACTTTAAATTCTGATCGTAGGGGGGCAGAAGTTCTTTTATCATCATAAAAATTAAATATACTTAAAGTATAGCTAATGAAAATTCCAGGGCGAAACAGAATGAGGGTATGAGTGGGTGGAAACAAAAAATGAGGGGGATCTTGGTGAGAGAGAACGTTCTCTTTGACTATAATTATAGCCATCAAGCAGATGTTTGTCAGGGGTAATTGAGTCCTGAATCGGACTCCTAAATGTAAAGTTGCTGGTTACGCTTCCCTCCCCCCCCAATTCGTGGATGCTGTGGGAAAGACGATGTATAGGACGTGCTTGAGTAGTTTATCTCAGTATTTCACGCTTATTGTAATCGCTGTCACTTAACGCACGTTTAAGAACAAAAATTTTCCTTCCTGCGAGGATAACTAACTGTAAGCATCGATAGCAATACACTAGATACTATGGCATGGCTAGAAATTTAGACGTTCCTAAACAAACTCCGCCAAATTTATTGCCCTTCTTAAAGGTAGTTTCCGCATGTGAGTGAGGGAACTTTACTTGAACGTCTCATGTTGTCATGAGTTCTTATTTCTAGGGAAGTTAAACTAAAACGTTAGGAATTCTAAATTTTGTTTCCTTTAAATTGTGGCTCAGTTTTATAAAAAGAAGTACCGGAGCTCATCTTATTTAGGGCTTCGGTGCGCTCCGGCTAAAGTTGTAATTTATCTAAAAATTTGAGAAGCACCGGAGCCGGGCTCCGGTGGGCTCCGGCGCAATTTAAGCACTGAAAGAATATAATACACGAGTCATTTATTTTTTGTATCTTGGCAGTGACAATGAAAATAATAATTTTGAAAATCGTGTCTAATAATTTTTAGAATACAAACCTCTAAAGAAAATATAAAATAGCGTAATATAACAATCAATTCGAATTTAGAATTAAGACACATAATTATATGTTATATGAAATTATTTGATGAAGACAATACACTACAAAATTGAGGAGAATATCTTAATTAACAACTTGATAACTAACATATTAAACTTTCTGTGACGTATAAACTAGCGCATAAACTATGACATATGAACTAACATATGAAGTGTCGTTATGTTGTTGTTGTGGCTTATCTCACTTGCCTGAACTAATCAAGTCAATTTCGCGAATTGTATCGCGAATTGATTGCGTCTAGTATTGGCATGGGCCTTGAGCACCGTATAGTTGACAATATAAACAGCTCCACCCCAATTTTATGGGGAACACCCTCCGAACGGATCCGTGGGTCTCTCATCTCTGTTCCACTCCATCAGATTCTCGGGAGGACATTAAGACCTCCGTATATTTTGAATGCCTGCTTTGCTCCACAAATACTATACATTTGCAAATGTCCATGTCTTCTCCGAAATTAGTTACGTTAGCCAGAATACCGACTAGGGCCACGGAGTCTCATTATTTCTTTATTTGGTACAGGAAAACAACTACAACTAACATTTATATTTTGTCCACCGTACAAAATATTTTAGTATACAAGGTATTTTCACTAGAAAGATTAATTTTAAGGTACTATTTATTGAACTCAAGTATCGATTTATCTGCATTGCCCACAGTAACAAATGCATGTTCAGTGTACCCAGACATGCTTCATATCAACGGCAAAATACCGTTGAGTTTTAGTAGTTTTAACTTTGCAAGAAATTGACAGATGATTTATATAAAAAAGTTTATATAAATATAGTATTGTGTGAAGCATACCGATATATGTATTTCTCTAATTAGAAGAACTGAAATTAAAATTATTGGAAAGCTGAATTCTTTAAAAATAAAAGAAGACAGCCTATTGTTTCAAAATGATACTGGTATCAGGTTAAAAAACGAAACCGAAAATGAAATTTATTATTGTTTTTGAAGGCAATAGAAAGATGTGTCAGGAATAAGAGCAGATTTTGATTATTACATAAAGCACTTCATATTTTCACAGACGGAGAATTTTATGCTGAAATATTATTTTCTAAGCCAGTTAGTTAATCTGGCACGCAAACACCATTCAGTTATGATGCAGATCTGTTTACCGATGAGGGAGTAATTTCCATAATTACAATATATATTAAATTCTTCAAGACTAAAATTAATACGAAAGACGATACAGTGCCCGTATCTGGAAAAAGTGTCTATGAATTATGAAGCGAAACCTGGCAAACTATTCTAACTTTTAGTAAAGAGATTTTTTTTAAGCGTCTTTAGTTTGATTCTATTTAAATTAGAATAAAGCTTCTCAAACGTTTCCAGTCGTGCATTTATTTTAGGTGAACAAAACTTTCATGACGCTGGCTATAGAGGTATATAAAACTGGGAATACAAATTGAAAAGTCTGCTGATAATTAGTCATAAAGGAAATTTGTTTGAAAACTATTATTTGGTGTATATATGAATGTAAATATTTGTTATAACAAAATGTTCATATTATTAATGGTTTATGACCATAACATTAACTTTTTATGTTACTTATCTCATATTATTAAATGTTCTTATTATTAATGTTTTTAAACGAAACGAAATGTTCATATTTTTATTCATTTTGTTCAAACAAACCGAAATGCTCATATTAATGATCTGGTATGCTTGTTTACTTTTACATAAATATTTATCGCTTTCCCGTAGAGCCCAGTAATGTTGTGGCTAGAATTTTTAGTGTTGTGGACGCGAAGTGAGATTTTCATCATAGAAGCATTAAAAATTCAATAAAATAGCAGAATACGTCAATATAAAACGTGAATTTAGATAAAACAGAAGCCTTAAACTGACATTTTAAACAAAACTCTAGCGATTTCAAGAGTAAGATGACGTGAAAAAGTGAGCAAAGTGCGAAAGGTAAGTTAATAAAATACTGAAAGCGTTGGGAAAACATGGATTGGAAATAATGTACGTGTAGGCAAATACTGGTGAGTATTGCCTATAAGCAAAATCAGCTCATCAAATGAAAGAGCTTAGTGGATACTTTTAGCAGAGCAAAAGTTTAAATCAGTATAAATTTGCTTTTATGCCTAATCTTTTAATTCTTTAGGCATTTTAGAAGTGAAATTAAATCTACATGACATATCCAATACTTAAATAGTAAATAACATGTACATAGATTAAGTAAATTAACCTGAATTAAATTTACACATTATTAAAGAATAACTTACAGAGCGTGAGCCATCAAAATGTTTCCAAGCAGTTAGTTAAACTAACATACTTATGGAAAAGTTAAACTAACATACTTATGGAGAATGCGATGGTAAAATGTTAATTCATGAATGAGTATTTAATACTATAGGACGCAGAACGTCTTCAATGTTTCGCAGTGTTAAGAAATTTATTTATCATTATAAAGGTAATCCTGAAATTGGCACTTCGCATAAATGCATGGTAAAAATTTTAAGATATATGTTTAGGGTCATAGCAAAAGATCCCAAGCATTGGAACTTTTTGAAAAGTTTTACAAGTTTGGCCACTGAAATGTTTTGAAGCTCCTGTACAATTCTTATTTAACAAGTTTTTAAAAAAGCTCAAGTTTTAAATCTGTCATTTCATAAATCGGCAATTTTTCATTAATATTTAATGATACTAAATGCACATTAATAATTTCACCAAGTTCTCTTTTAAACATCGAAAGTTTAGGGGATATAGTTTTGAAATTATTTCTAGACATTTCAAACAGTAAATTATGAATTTTAGAATTAAATAACTGGAAAGTTTATTTTAAACTATTTACAGCATTTATAGCAAAAAGTATTCCAAACGATCCTTTTTGTAGTTTTTTAAAATGCTTTTACTATTTTAACCAAATTAACAATTTTATATTGATTATACTGATATATATTATAAATAAATATATTAATCGTCGATTATTTACTTGAGGTAACATAGCTAGTCGTTCATTTTGAAATATATCTGATAAAGATTGCAGTTTTGAAATCCATAATTCATTGGACAGAAAAGTCAATAACATTGCATTGTAAGTTCAGTTAAAATACAACTACTTTATCTTTTATGTTTTTATGTTCAGTTAAAATACTACTACTTTATCTTTTATGTTTTTATGTTCAGTTAAAATACAACTACTTTATGTTTACAAAGAGCTGCTTTGACTACCATTAAAGCAGCTTTTTGTAAATCCGAATAATCTTCGTTCTCTTGAGAACCACAGTACTTCTGTTTTGAGCAATAAGGGTTAGCAATCAATATTCATAGCTTTGAAAGGCAAACGATGAGTTCGACGTTTTATGAATTTATGATTTTGAAGCAGAAGGAAAGCTCAGCATTTATCTATGGCGTCATTTGTATGAATATATTAGCGCTCTCAAAGGATCTTGCAATTAGTATAAATGATAGGCTCATTACCATCAAATTTAACACTTGATAGAAATTTAGTACTCTCATCTATCATTGCCTTAGCTCTATCATTGCCTTATTAATTGTAATTAAGCTGTTTAGGGGATTCAAAACTATATCCCCTAAACAGCTACTCGACAGTAATCTCTAACATTTAAAAAATGAATAAACTTCAAGATAAAATGTCTTTCTTTTTTATGTGCGGTCCTAAAGGATAACAAATCAATATAATTTCGTATATAATTCTTACGAATTGTTGGAGATCCTTGCTCTGTTCACCTTTTAAAAAATGCCTTTTCAAAATTAGAAACGATAGTTAATATTCCACATAAGTAACGGTTAGCTGTGTGTTTCAATTATTGCTTTAGTAACTGAAATAATAGTTTGTTTATAGGTTGACTACCATCAAAGCAGCTCTTTTTAGACGTAGCTATGAATGTTGCTATTCTTTATTTCTTGTATGTGATCTACGTATTTCTGAGCTACCCTCCGTTTCATATGACGTAATATCATTAGGCAAATTCTGAAGTAATTAGATGATGGAATAGAGCTACATATATCGTTTACAAGATATTTTTTACTTTTTTAATCACATAATATCTTGGATACAGCTTTCCTTTGTCCAAATGATTAAAAAGGCCAGAAAATATTTTGTTTCCTCTCAAAAGGTTTTTCAGAATCCCGATACCTTTGTAAAAGTAATTCTTTTCCAGACACACAATCATCAATGTTATGATGTTTCTCCGGTGATTAACAGAAATAATTTATTTGCGTAAAGGTATTAATCGACGAATCGTTCTATAATATTTTTATAATAAAATGTACATTAAGAATGATAATTAATAAATGTATTTTAAGATTGACATAATGTATTTTAAGACTGACATAATAAATGTATTTTAAAATTGACATAATAAATGTAGATAATAAACTGTACATTTTAAAACTCATATCAGACATGCTAGTGTAATTGTAGTCGTGTTTTTTTCCTAAATGGAAGATTCACACAAAGTGTAGCCCTAGAAAGAAATCTTTGATGGTTTTTATTAGAAATAAATGGAAATTTCTGGGCATTTAAATTACGCGAACTCTCACTAAGATAATGATCATGGTTGCAGACGAATTTGATATCATCTAGGGAGAGTCTTCTTAGATGGAATGAATTCTGATACTGCTGGTTATCGATTTTCATAAGAGATTCAAATATTTATTACTCTTCGAATCTTCTAAACATAAATTATAAAGAAAAGTGCTGTTTTCTTTCTTATTACTAACATTTGTTTAATCCCTTTATACTAGGTCATTCATGAACACTAAATAATGAAAATATTTTTTCACTACTCGCTTTGCATAGAATGCACGCTAATGCATAGAATAGAGCCGATCGTTAATTTCCGTAGTAACTCATACTATTGAACATTTCTCCGCCCATTAATTAACACATTGAAATTTGATGTTGTTGCATGTGCTCGAATATACTCAAACAGCATTTTACAGCGATAGGAAACAAATAATGTAACAGAATAAAATAAAATAAATTTTAGGTGAGAAAATATCAGATATTGATCATAATCTGATACTCATGATATAAATATAATATAACATTACAAGAGCTTAATTAGCTAAAGAAAAGGATGCATGCAATTAAAATATCTCTTTTACTGATTTTACTACGAAATCAGTAAAATAGATTTTATTTTAAAATAAAAACACACTCAAAAACATTATATTAAATATGAAATTAATTTCTAAGAC
The DNA here is from genome assembly GCF_044657685.1 of Stegodyphus dumicola. Classification (NCBI taxonomy): domain Eukaryota; kingdom Metazoa; phylum Arthropoda; class Arachnida; order Araneae; family Eresidae; genus Stegodyphus; species Stegodyphus dumicola. Next base: position 125,380,940 of record NC_140771.1, on the reverse strand, counting down.
ATATAATCTTTATTAAAATATTCATCTAATAAAATACGCCTATTTAATTTTATTTTCGATTTAAATAGTAAGACGCTTCTATTTAAAATATATATATATATATATTCCGCTGTTTACACTAACATTTATACTGCATATCTACTCTAATTTAATTTACTTCTTTTCAGAAAATAAATAAAAAATATCTGCTTCAAAATTATATTTAATACTAATTGGAATAAAAAAGGTAAAGGCAAAATTATTTTATTCAAGTATTATTTATAATTGAAGATTATGCACAAAAGATCTCTTAAATACAAAATGAAATTTTAAATATGCAATATACAATATATATATATATATAACTTTTTAATAAGTAGTCTGTTAAATAAGAAGATTAATTTAAATTTCATTTGAAAGTAGATATTTAAAAAATTTTCAATAAAAGAGCTTAAAGATTTCTTTAATCTTTTCAATTATATTCAGTGCGTTCCGTTGTGTAAAAGTTCCCTTACCACAATTTCTAATGAGCAAGAATATTTTTTTTCATTCATCTAAATGTTAAACTAGCATGCATTATGTGTAGCATAATGTTTGCTTTATAATAACCGATTACAAAAACTCCTATGTCAGCCCCCAAATCTCAAATAATGTAACAATGAGCCTTTTATAGCAATCAGACGACTCTAACCACTATACCATCTGAGCGGCTCTAATTTTGATGTTGACTTAAAGTTCTTGCATTTGCTGAAGAAACAGTAATCTATTGCCGCATTTAAATGGTAGACAATCGGAGTACGACTGTATTTTGTAGTCTGCCCTACTCCTTCTTTTGAATATTTTACAACAGAATTTAAGCGACTTGAAATATATTATTTCAGTTGATAATTATTCAGGAATGATAATACTGATTAGTATAATTCGTGCAGTTTCGCTTTTAAGTTAGGACGATTTTTCGATTGAAAATGCAATTCCATTACAAGTTATCTGTAAAAGCAGCAGCGATTTCCAGTTAAACCTTAAATTACCCAATTACCTTTTATATTTACTATTCTGCTACAAGGTAAGTTTCATTTGGAATGTTTGCAGCAATCGGTTTTTCAGTTTAAAGGAATTTTATTGGAATGCACATTTATACGTACACATTCAAAATTTATTTAGTGACATATAACGAAAATAGAATAATGCATATAATTTCGGCCACCAGAGTCGGAGTCGTCTGCCTGTCTGTGAGATATTATTTCGCAATGCGCAGATCTTATGCGCAGCTCGCCTTTTGTTTTTGCATTTTTGCAAACGCTAATTGTAACTTTCACGCTTTACTTTTTGCTGTGTTGTGTTCTAAAGTTGAAATCGCTGAATAAAAGTTGTACTACAGTCCACTCTCAAAGATGTATTCTTATATTAATTAATTTAAATTTAAGATACTGCTACGCTACACATATCTTTAAGAAAACTTTGAATCAAGTTTCGTAAATGTATATATCACATAAAAATTTAATTTCTATTTTATTCCTTTTAGATTCATTCTTAATTAGAAATTTTTCCTTCTAACAAAGAAGAATTTTTAATTTTAAAATCTGAGTTTCCTCATATATATATATATATAAATTCTCTATAAAATGATAACATTAATGGTGAGAAGAATAGTTAGATACGGGAAATGTGATCGCCAATGGCGAACTTTCTGAGGAATTGGATTGATAACAAAGAACAAAACGCGAGATTTAAAATTCTCAAGAAATCTCTTAACCAGAGCTGCTTTGCCAGATGTAACTAGATTTGTATATTTTCACTGTTCACGTTTACTAGCAGTTAAAATGATGTTGTGACTTATCTCCCTTTTCTAGCAGCACGATAAGAGCTTATCTTCTCTGACATTCATATATAAACTAATCTACGAATTGTATCGAGCTTAGAAGAGCAGAACTGCGTCAGTATAGTATACTGTCACTTATATAGTTATCAATACCAACATGACCTCTATATAAATGATAGTATGTCTTTCTACAATTCTTTCCCAGTTTTAAAAATAATTTCTTCAGTGACGACTCTAGGGAACTTCCCTCCTCCTCCTATACTACCAAATAACTCGACAGGACTTTTAGGTCGTCGTTAAGTGCTCCAGTGCTGCAAAGTCACTGTACACTTAAAAAAAATTCCATACTTCTTCGAGATTTGTACCCGGGCTCAGCTATATGGCGAACGTACGGATTCAATGTTTCGAAAACGCTTCATCAGATTTTCAGTAAATCTGTTAGTATGAGCTTGAAACTGATTTGAAGAAAAAAATACAATAGTCTCCATATTTGAAAATATAGCTATTAAGTTACAATGATAACTAAATCTCTGTAAATGAAATAAAATAATAAAACAAAAACTGAATTCCCAAAGGCAAACTTTTATATAGTTACCTTGTATCACTTTAAGAATACTTTTCTGCTGATAGCCTTTTCTCAAAATACTCAAAGTTTCGTCTTCTGAAACACTGTAGTCTCTTCTATGAAGTTAATTATAATCAAATTCGTCAAGCTCTTTTCATCTAGGGTCTTTGTTTATATTATATTATAGATATTTACTTTTATTTAAACGCAAACTGCTGCCACTATTTTGCAAATATCTGTTTGTTTTTTTTAATTTATTGTAAAAGTCTTAAAATTAAGTAGACATTGAATTATATTTTTATTAATTCTAAAGTACGTCTTTACTTAGAGGTAAAAATACACATAATACGGAAATTGTTTTAGATTATGCGGCAGGTATGCGAAATTAGCAGTCTTTATGAAAGAAGCTATTTAACTGAAAATTCGGATTTCTGTGTTTAAAATTCCAAGAAAAATTAAGCTTGACAAATGAAGGAAAATCCTCTCGTATCATCAGTTCTGAAAATGAAATAGACAACACTTCTAAAAGTGAACTGACAAATAACACCTCAGAGGACCTCAGTATTGTAAGGATCATTACAGTATTGCATATAACACAATATTGTAAGGGAGAAATGCTAAATTTCTGGTTTCTATAATAAGACGAAAAAAATAGCTCTCATTGCACCCAAATAAATCTGGACGACTGAAAAATCTGAAGCATTTTTATTATTGTATTAAAGTTCTGATTCACAAAATCTTGGTAATGACAAGAGAAAATTAGAAGAAACGGAAGCAGATTTTAAGTACGATTTTAAGTAAATGGCTCGTATTTACTTTGCTATTAAAAAAAAATCAAAGGTTACAAAAACGTTCCCTCTTTTCATCTAGGTTCAACCAGCGTGACGATGTCGAAGTCTTTGACTCGTAAGTCTGAGCAGATACATAAAATACATCGCTGCCATGAGCGTTGGAAAGAGAACTGTTTGAAGTTGAAAGAACATACTGACTTTAGAAAAACTCAGGAAAGCTTTCCTGCACCAATATATTTCCCCTGTGATTTGGAAGCTCTCCGAACTACCAGTAATCAGCATTTTAACGCTGGATCACAGATGATTTTGCATGTTTGAAATTTGTCATTCGATACATTTTTCTTATTGCAACTGATGTAAAACAGATTAGTGATTTTATCATTGTTACTTAAGTTGTTGTGTATTAACAGTTCGAGCATACATTTTTCGTGTGTTAATCTGATCATCATTATTTAATACTTTTGCTGCAAGAAGCAATCAACTTGACGATTATAGAAATTTTCGAAACACAATTCCAAAAAAGCATAAAAGATAGTCTCTAACACCAAATCTTGTTATTCTTTACCAAATTTTACAGTTTTTCAATTAGAATATATAGAATATTACCAACTAATTATTTTAATATTATGAATTTCTAGATGAATGGATTCATAATTTTTTTAATTAATAAAAGAACTTCCTTGTACGTTATGTTTAATTTTATTCCCATGGCAAGCCCCTTATTTTATTTCGTTTAGATTCTAACAACCAGTTGTCGGCACGTTTGACAAAGTGCTTAAAGTAAAGGACATATTTCTGATCGTTGCAGCTGACCATTCTAAACTTTCCTAATTGTGCTTGACACTTGGACTTCCTCAGAATTAAATAAAAATGTTTGGTAGTTATATAAATGATGCAGATCTATTCTTGTTCAAGATTACATCATTATTAGTAAATAACGTAACTTAGAAATAAGAATTTCTCCTGGAAAAGAAAGGAGCCCCTACTCGCTTGTGAAATTTCAAACCAAATTCTCTTCGCATCTAAAAGAACTATTATAACTAGCAACGCGCGCGGCTAGGCGGGACATTTCCGAGAAACGAGATTCTAGTAACACTGGTTTAAACGGGAGGTTTCCAAAACATGTTTTATCTAGCCGAGGAAGAGGTGTATGAGGAACATTTTGAAACTTTCCCGAAAATGTTTCGTTCGCGGCTGTGTTCCACGTAGATATCAACCAATCAGACGAAAGCTCTACTTCTGAAGGATCACGGGTAATTTTCAATATGGCGATGGCTGCAACTGTGAGATCCTGAACGGTGTAAATAGAGCCGATTTAATTGAAGAAATACGGAAAAAGCAATATATATGTTGCTGTTTTGTTTTAGTTACCCTCTGGGGTTGACTCAGGAGAATTCCTGGGAAGTACTGGCTAGGATCTGTACTTAGATAATCTCAACCACGAAGGTATAAAATCAGTCTTCACAGAATGTGCCTGAGAGTACTCGGGACGGTGTAAGGCTCGGCAGGGACCGTACTGGTACTGGCTTGTCTGCCCCTGGGCCGTGGAGTCAAAACATTGTAGATGAAGTACATTGAAGTAAACATTGTATTCGAAACATTGTTGATTAAGTTGGCGGGACAGCCTTTAATTCCGATTGGTAAAATCAACCTTAGGACGGAAGTTGTCTCGTTACAACAGTTGTTTTGTTGTAGTATAGTTGTCTAAGTCATATTTAAAATGTTTATATATGCATTAAATTCAAAATCGCGGAAATTTCAGAGTAGACAGTATTTTATGACGTGCTTGGTGATAACGTGATATTTCTGATGATTTGTTTACAAATTATTCGTCGTGAAAAGTTCGCCAACGTTGTTGTATTTCGTGCTGATTGTGTGAAACGAAATGTTATTATTATTTAATAGAATGTTTTAATTAAATTTAAGGTGCATAATTTTAAAAAATCTGTTTGTATATACGTGACTTTACTTTTCTGCTAATTACTTTTACTACTTTTAAATTAAAATTGTATGATCAGCGATTATGTATATTTATTAAAACATAGATTATGTAATAATGAGGTAACCCATTAAATTTGTAGGCTATTATCTTCATGTTATTAATGAAATGCTTTTTAAATTATAAAGACATTAAGAACTATATTTTATTATAAATACTACATAGTGAAACATTGGAAATTTATGAATTTATTATTATGAATGATAAAAAGCATTTGTCTGTACGTTCATTAATATAAATCATTACAATAATACTAATAAACATAGATAAAAAACTTCTAGATCATCGCATCTCTCTCTCTATGTGTATGTAAATATACGACTTATTAGATGTGTGATATATATATATATGAATAAAAAAATGAACATTGCCAAAAAGTTTATTTGAAGTTACTTATAATTCATATAACGATAATGCAATTGGCAGAAACTGTAGTCATCAGTTCTTTGCACATTATTATGGATATGGAATACACAACTGAAAAATAATTGAAGTACATTTTTTGCATTAGGCTATTCATTAAAATTCAACCATTTACACACAACCTTTGCATTTGTAATTTATTTGAGAATTTAAAACAGAAACTGAGCAAGTAGCCTTTACGAAATATTTAGCATTTTGGGATAAAATAAATATTTTTCACTCATCACAAAACATATATCACTAAGTGACATTATATTGTGTACATAAAAGTTATTAAATAAATATATGGATACAAAAATATTGCTTAGAATAATAAAATCAAAAATAATGACAAATCACTGAATGTACTACGTAAACGTATTTACAAAAATATATACTACAGATTATTACAAGAATCGGATAAAAAAATATGCAATTTAAAAGTAACAATTAATGTAATAAACATATGTCATTTTGCCAAGGTACTGAGCGAACAGTATTAAAATAATTACAAAATATATTTTGTATATACACGGAAGTTGAAAGCAAACGTCTCTTTTGTCAATATGAGCGATAACTGATTCCTGTTTGGCTTTAAAATCTGTTTACCAAGTAAAGATGTTAACCCTGTTTTGCGGACCCGCAGTTCCGAGCAATGTTTCTTTCGACGTCGTGTTTCGGCAACAAATAGCGTATGCGATAGGGTAAATCTCACCTTCGTAACGTAAACATGTTATGTGCTGATTTGTCTCTTCATAGCCACATAAAGTTGTGGATTTATGCCGGAAAACGTAAAGTTCTACCTTATACGCTCATTTTTTCGGGCTTATGAGATACTTGTCATGCCTGTGCTATATCCTCCAGGAAATTATCTTTGCCTAAAAAATGTATCGCATTTTTATGTACCTACCTCGTTTTCTACCAAACTCAAAGCTACATTGCATTTAAAGTGAAGAGAAAGTTTCAAAAATATTCCCGCCTATTTCATCAAAGAGAAAATGGTAAGGTACTGGTTTCCATCTTCGAGCTACAGCATCTGCGCCTTATCTCACAAAGCTGTACAATAATATTACCTTAATTTATAATTTTGAATGCTTTTCAAATTTTAAATTCTTATATTATTCTGAAGTTTATCATGCTCAGTTGGTTTATAATTCAAATTTTGATTTTGGATTTCGTAATGTAGAAACTGTAACTGCTTTTAACCATTGACTGCAAATTTTCTAAACATTCCACGGGAAGAAGTTTTTTCTTGATTTTAATGGCAAAGTATCCCTTGTATTTTATACCTGCATTTATTTAATTTTAATATAATGGCTTAATTTCTTGTGAATAGTTAAAAATGCACGTATGTATACGTTCTTACAGAGATCCCAAAGCATGCTCTAGGCCGTATACATGACATTGTCGGTAGTTTGCTTACGTATGCTCATAACTTAGTTCTGTAGCGAGAGTTGTTCAAAAGCACTTAAACGTATAAACCATGTTTTAAGAATATATACCATAAATCATGTTATGGATATGATGTAATTTTAATATTATTTTTAGCGATAATGGTTTACCACTTGAACAAAGAAAGTAATGTATATTCATCGTTTTATATGCTGTTATTCTATGGTTTTGCTGCTAGCAAGTTTATTATTTTTTAAATACCAAATTGTTAGAAAAGTTACAATATAGTATTCAGTAGTCGATTCAGTGTCTTATGAACATGTTTCACTGCTAAATATCCTGGCAGCGTGCTCCAGAAAATATACACATTTAGATATAGATAAATGTGTTATATGTTTTATTCCTTAAAATTATTCATACATTTTCCGCGTCATGCTACTTGGGCGCAGCTGCAACATTTCTCAGGATATGACAGAAACAATAAGTAAAAAAAGTGTTCTTTCAGTTACAGATGATGGAAAATATGTTGTATTAATAATAAAAATTGAACAGTTCTCTTAGTTTAATTGAATATAAACAGTTTATACTGTTTTTTTCATGCCGATAAAGGTATAAAAATGGGTTGTGTGCTTACGCATTAGAAACTAAAAATAACAATATTTTAACAGTTTTATTTTTTCATTAATTTGTAGTGTTGCGTGGCCTCAACTTGTCAGCAACTATGGTAGTGACTGCTATGAACTGTAAATTACACAAACTTGTAAGAAGGGTTTTAAAGCCCTTTTTATTCCACTTTAGAAATAACAGCTGCGTTCACTTGACGCTCACAAACTACGCCGACCCGGCGGTTTAACAAAACAGAAATGTGAAACTAAAAATAAATGACGGGATGAATAAATAACGACATCACTACCTACGAGGCTCTGAAATCGTAACTAACTTAACCGAGTTCTAAAATACAGCTGAGATTCAGCAAGCTTACTGATTAAGCAGTTGAAAAATTCAGCGAACTGCCGAGATAGGCACACAGGCCGAAACGCGCGGTTCTTAAATTTCTACCTAGCAACTTTCACGCTCGCGATTCAAGAAGCACACATACAAACTCGTTTCTCTTCTATTTAAACTCAACTTACTTCTGTAAAAAAATTTAATATACTGCTCGTTCTACTACAATTTACATACTCTGTCATTGGAAATTCTAGGAGAAAGTAAAGGCTTGACAGGAAAGATAGCTTAAACTTAAAATAAATGTTAGTTCTAAAATACAGCTGAGATTCAGGAAGCTTACTGATTAAGCAGTTGAAAAATTCAGCGAACTGCCGAGATAGGCACACAGGCCGAAACGCGCGGTTCTTAAATTTCTACCTAGCAACTTTCACGCTCGCGATTCAAGAAGCACACGTACAAACTCGTTTCCCTTCTATTTAAACTCAACTTACTTCTGTTAAAAATTTGAATATACTGCGCGTTCTACTACAATTTGCATACTCTGGCTTTGGCAATTATAGGAGAAAGTAAAGGCTTGACAGGAAAGATAGCTTAAACGTAAAATAAATGTTAGTTAAAACAAATATAAACCCTACAAAGTTCATTTTGAGTTTTCTTTCATAGGTATTTTTAACTAATTTTAAGTCTTAAATTAAATAGTAAGTTTAAATTATTAGTAAGGTTAAATCTGTAACTACGTTTTAAGTGTGAAATAAAATATGATAAGAGAACAATTAAAATTCTATCATTTGTTCTACATTAAGGAAGTAATTTAGTTTACAGAAGAGAAAAAGAGGAGCCAATATTTCAGTATTCATAACAATAACCTGATGGCTTCTGATCTGAGCTATTCGCATATTTGGAATTTTACTATACAAATTTCTAAACATCTGTCATATAATCTAAACGGTCATTTAGTCTAGTGAATTAACATTCTGTATTATTTATAAAGTATCACAGAGAAATCGTAGGACCTTAACATAATTCAAATAAAATCATTCACACTTGGTGACCGAAGTTATTTTTCTTGAAACGTAATATATCCAATGTACTAAGAACGCAATAATTTGCACCTAAGACTAAGAATATCTTCAGCTGAACTTCAGTGATTTATAGTGAATGATGACCTTAATGATATATGATATTATTTTCTTAGGACCTGTCGTCTAGCGTTGACATATCATGCTTCGCGTTCCTGAGATTATGAAACTTAGTCCAGATTAATTACTTGATGAACGATGAATTAATATTGCAAGGCAAGGTATACATTTTCACATGTTATGTCTGGTTGCAACGGAGGTTTACTTTATAACCCGCCACAATTCCAGGTAAGGGGCGAAAGCTTATGTATAACCTGGATTGTAATATTCTTTATCAAATCAATTTCAATAAGTTAGCATTAATTAAAACAAAATAAAGTATATTTGGTTAAGTTCGAGAAAAACAATTTGAGAAAGATTATGAAGACCAATTTTTTTGTCTATTTTATTACTAGTTAAGAGGCGCATGCTTGACAAATTGAAATATCGTTTAAGTTCCTGCATTAGCTCATGTTCCTCAACTATATCATTGAATTAAATATGTTTTTATTCCACGATCTTGAAAAATGAGTTATTTACTTATTTGTTTCATTTTCTGTAGTTTCACTGGTAATTGAGAGTACATAAAAATATAAACAAATATAATAAAATAATATAAACAAATCTACATATACATATATGAAAATATAAACAAAATCTCGTGTTTCTTCTCCAAAGCACTGATTTGTAAATCTCTCTTCTGAGGCTGATGTTAATTTTTATAGGCTTATTCATTGCTTTTCTGATGTTCTTTTATTGTGTTAATTTTAGGAAAAAAGTGCTCTTTTACTAGTTTACAGTGTTAGGTATTAGAACTGATACACAGGTAGGTATAAAAAGCTAATTTAGAACAGGTACACTGGTAGGTACAAAAAGCTATTTTGCCTTAAGAACTAGAAATAAATGAGAACACAGCAGATAATGACTATTCGTGGATTTAATGTCTAAATAAAATAGTGAAATGGGATCTTCTATGGGAAGCTTAGTTTATGTTGTTTGAATATGGTACACGAGTGCTATCGACCTAAGATGCCTTTGCGGAGGAAGAGGAAACTGGCTTACGCTACTTATGAAAAAAAGCCAGGAAAAGCATGTATGCAGACTGCCATTCGCTTGCGTTCGAGGCTCGGATCGAATTTCCAGTATCCTGCGTCTTAACTCTCAGTTGCTGATGTCCCCTTTCATGCAACGAAAGCTTGAATAGATGAGGAATGTAACTGTGAAACCTGGTAGAACACTAGAAATTAGCTCTTTGCCGCCCTTTTCTTGAAGGTTTAGAACTAAACTTTGAATTTATGTTTTGCATATTATGGGACGAAATATTTAGTATAACCCATAAAATATTGTAGTCATTCAAAGCTGTATTAATTATATATTTCTAAATTTGCAACTTTAACACATTTAATGACAATAATGTCATAACGAAACATATATAAAAATAATTAAAATAATTATGCTAGACGTAAAAGAAAAGCATCATTTAACGCTGCACATCAATGATTATTTGCAATTATCTGTTAAATATGCGTATCTTCAAAACTATGTATTCTTTTGAAGGACTACATTTACGCCATTATCTGTTCTCTTTGTTACATAAGCAAAAGTCTTTGCCGTTTGCAGAAGGTTATGCTTCTACTAAGAAGAAACACCTTTTTTGGGTCTTTGGCTTTGAAACACTGCATAGTATTTCAGGTTTCCAGAAGACTCTCCAGTCCTCCCAGCTAAAATTGAATAATCGGAAAAAATATCAATGGTTATATAGGCCACCGGTTTGGGCTTTGAGCATTATAAAGGTAATAGTAGGACTTTGGCTATGTCCGTTCCTGTTTTGAACAAGAATCCCCGGAATTCCGGGGCGCATGTGTGAGTATCCTACCCCTCTTTCCCTGCCACCAAAGCACTGGAAAAAACTTTCGGTTCGCCATGTATTTTTAGTGCTCTCATGCCGCAAAGATATTATACACTTACAAACCTCAAGCTTTTTTCGAGATTCAAACCCGGTTCCATGAACATGGCAGAGATTTATAACTGCTACATCAACTGGAGCAGCGCATTAAAAATGTGTGAAATGTTTCCAAGTACAAAGGAAATATTCGAAAAAATAAATAAACCAATTGTCCTGTTACTTTCACAAGTATTTTAGGTCTGAAAATGTTGGGTCATATCTCGTAGCATATTTCTATTACATTTTCGAAACATTTGTATCGTTTTTTCGGAGCATATATTTTTTTCAATAAATTGCTGATGAGCATAAAATATCAACTAGCCAATAAATCAAAGTCTTCCAACATTGCATTCTGAATAATTATGTTTTATTTTTTCTATAAGCCAAAATCTTCGAGCAGAACACTTGCTTCAACATGTCTTGCTTTGTTTATATTTTGCGGTAACCTGAAATCTTTTAGCTAAGCACTGATTCCACTAAAAATTCCAATATAAATCTAGGGAATACTTTTGCTAAATAAAGATATTTAATTTTACTTCGGCGCAGCACTTTCATTTCGAAATCAACGAATGATATTTCTGCTTCCGGTATTTCCCTTATGATGTTATTACGTTATATAGATACAAACTTTATTTGGTAAAAATATCTTCTTCCTTTCCTACCTGCTTCAGTTCATAACGTGATTTTCTGTCTGCTCGCGGTCTACTGACTTAAGAAGATCTGTTTCAAAAAACACTGATCGACAGGCATCCACATTCCTTTCATAACGCCTTTCATTTCTATGAGAATATTCGAAAACTAAGATTATATTCTGCTCTTTTTGATAATCAATATGTCTGGCAAATCTGAAAATCACATAGGTAATAATTACATTAAACTAAACATTTTATTTCTTATTAAAATCAGAGCAGAAAGTACGAATGTATGTATGTATATATGATTACCCCAAGAAAAAATCGGTTCGAAGATTTCGAACTGAAGCGAGAAAACATGGCTTAATTAATCTATAACTCGCATTACAAAACTTTCTTCATATCGATGATTTCATTGAAACATTCATAAATGTCACAACTAGCGCAGGAAGCGTTGTTCACTATTTCAATTTCTTTTAATTAACTAGCTTAGCCGGGTAACTTGACTAGTTAAAAGACGAATTTGGTGGGTATGTTTTACTAATAACTTGATTAGTAGGATATTACGTATCATTTCCAAGGACATTATTACTCGATCATTACGCATACGTCTGTCCATACAAATGCATGCAAATATGATAATAATTATATAGTTATGTGAGATTTCACTGTTGTATACACATATACATACATATATGTTATTTCCAATGGCAAAGAATGAGACAAAATTTACACAACTCTTCGACTAGAGCTATTAAAGTCAATACATCATTACTTGACCTCTAACACTCCAATAACTGGCTATCTCAGAGTTTCCACGCAGCGCCGGACAGCTTCCGATGTGGGAGGCCTGTCCATTTCTTCATGTAAGCCCCAAAGTGGGGAGTTTGGGCTGGTAAGAATACCAACACGATAGAGATGGCTCACCAGACTGTCGCGACAAGTTTCAAGCCTGAAACTGGCCACAACTATATCTGTGGTTTGTTTGGTAAATTCCCTTCTCAAATGTTCCTCTGGCTTTTGGTTGAGACACGCCTTATAAGTTCACCTCTCATTTTTTTTTTCAAATAAATACGAATGTTTAGTAGTTACTAAGGATGTTTAATATTTAGTTTTGTTGAATGATAAGAACAATTTGTAGATACATTTTGCACAATTTCTGTACATTTTTTGCAATGTTTTCGGTCTAATCGTTACCATAAAGGCCAAAGTGAACGGAAATTCCATGTAGTACAATCTGTTTGCCGCTAGTCTCAGTTTTTCCAAAGCAATTTGGAATTGGAGGATATTATCTGAGATTGGTTAGGCCCCTGATTCAAAAGTTCGTAGTGCCGTTCTGGAACTGAGAGGATGACCACTTTGCCATAGCAGAAATTTTGAGAAATTTATCTGCATTAGGGTCACACAAATAGCCGTTTCCTTGCCATCGAAAAGAGTCCTCCCTATCTACACGGATATGTAAAAGATTGTTAGGTTAGGTTATTTAGTTACGGCAGAGCCTCGAGGGCTATATGCCTAAGGGGAGGGATGCCTTCGTGGAGGACGTTCTAAGGGAAACTGGCTCGTATACACGTTACACATGGGGAAAACCACGAAAACACCTATGCAGCCAGCCCGTTCGCGGGATTCGAACCTCGGACCGAACTACCAGTGTTCAGCGACTTTATCGCTCGGCCGCTGGTGGGCTCGGATATGTAAAAGAAAATTGGGCTGAAAATGTCCCCGCGCTGGCATTTAGTGAAATGTCAATAAATTGACCGTCCATATAGATGTGAAACTAGTCCGGTTAACGGTAAAGTGTATGCATAGTGTCAACGGGGGGAGACTTCTAAAGTGTGTTGAGATGTTTGATCTTTTAAAGTACGTTGAATTAGATCCATGTTGTCATTTCTCCAAATCAACTCTTCAGAATAGACTGAAAAATCTCCTCTTCCAATTCAAGGTCTGATCTAAGTTTCTTAACCTTCTGGAGGAATCTATCTTAGATTTTTTAAAATTTCTGTGGTCTTTTCTGTAATAGGTTCAGTGTTGACCGGGAACAACCCCAAAGACAGCCTGCCAAACGTTCTAAATGTCCAATCATTTTTCAATCCTCTCAGCCAAAAGATTCTATTTGGAACACCCAGCTCAGTTTATAATCAAAAAACCACTCCTAAATTGGTACGTTTATCACTGTCAGTAAAAAATCAACCCTCATAGATCTCAGGGGAAATATTGCGGCACCTAAGGTAGAATGTCTGTACTGCAGTTTTTATCCAGTTTACTAGCACATCATTTCCCTCCTTCCATCTCTCCAATGTTAAAAATTTAATTACTTCCGTTTCGAATTAGCATTTACTTTCGCTACCTGGATCCATAAAACAAAATCGTCAAAAAAAGAGATACTCGACTCCAACTGTCTTCAGCTACGAAATCAAGATCATTAATTTAGTCCGGGAGCGAGCTGCACCCTGCGACAATCCGATTTGGAGTATAAAACATTGTGACGTAACGTTTTCATAGCATATCCTACAGCTTCTCTGTCCCAAGAATTCACGGAACCAACACAGCTTCTTGGAGCCTATTCGAGATTTCTAAACTTAGAAACCATCCTCTGCCTCCAGTTGGTGTCAAAAGATCAAAAGCGGATTTGAAATATATATATATATATATAAGTGTTGACTGTTATACACAAACACACACACACACATATATATATATATATGATATTTTTAATCAATTGATTATGTTAAATTCTAACCATATTGCTTAATAATGTGTTGGCGATTGTCTACCTAAATTGCATCCCTGTTCCTAAGTTTTGGTGAAATCCTTCCTTTATTATAATTTATATTAAATTGTTGGCGCCCGACAAATCGCCAAACTCATAAATCTGTCATATTACATAAAGTCCTTAAGAACCCTCCTGATGAAGAGATAGCGTCACCTCGTGATTTCAATTAATATCGCTGATTGGATGAGCACCATGAAGTAGTACACATATCTATAAATAGGGCTTCTCCTAGAGGTACAGGAGGTACACTTGTGAGATAGGTGCTAAAATAAACGTATCACCTTATATTCGAAAATTTGTCTCATTCCTGTTGCCCCGGCTGCACAACACTAATAATGTATGAGATTATACATTTCAGAAAGTCGACAGGATCAGAGACATTTTCATTAGCCATTATTCTCTTAATAATACTTTCATAAATAAAACTAAATCAAAGTAATACTCTCTAAATTTTTTCTAAACAATATTAAAACCAAAATATATCCTTTAAATACCAAATTAAAAATACATTTATACCAAAATAATAGTTTTTAAAATTTTCAAAATAAAAACACAATTATTAAATCAGTAATTATAATTCAATAGTAATAATATCATTTGCATTGCCAATCTTTTTACTAATTGCTTCTGTTTGACTTATTGTGACGAGAATACGAGTGATGAAATCGACACTAAAATATACATATTTGCGCAATCTTGATTAGATTTCCTTAAAACTCGATCAATCACCATACAAGCACATAATTTGAACTGATATGTGTACGTAATGGTGCTCATCCAATCAGGGATATTAATTGAAATCACAAGGTGACGCTATCTCCTCATCAGGAGTGTTCTTAAGGACTTTATGTAATATGACAGATTTATGGATTTATGAGTTTGGCGATTTGGCGGGCTCCAACAGTTTAATATAATTTATAATAAAGAAAGGATTTCACCAAAATTCTGAAGCTCCAAAGACCAATAAAAGATTAAAGATGAGCCTGAATGACAACTCTAATGATTGTACGTACTCATACACAAACTGTCAGTGGCATGCCCTAAGATATAAACTTACAATTTCAGTTATGCTACTATTTCCTATTGCCGCGTAGTTAACCATCCATATGTTATTAGTGCTTTATTTTTCTTCACTTAGTTACTATATTATAATTTCATTAATCATTTATTATATTTTATATACTGTATTGATTATGTTTTCAAATATTTTATGTAAAAATTTTGTGTACCTTGAAGTAAATCCAATCATTTTTCCTACTCACTTAATAACTAAATTTTTTGCTCTCACTATCTGGACAGTCTTGTGTTGACGACCGCGACTCCAAGCCTTTTCAGATGGGGGGTTATATAATCTGTAATGATATTTTTAAATGAACAGTATGAAACAGTGAACAGTTTCATGCTAACAATATTTCTATGATTACCTTCGGTGCAAATGCACTATATTATAAGAAAGTAAACATTACAACTCAGAAATATAAAACTATTGTCTAAGATGATAATTCCATAATCGATAGACTATTATGCATCATTAAGTATATATGAAAGCTATTAGCAGAATGTGTACTTAAAAAACAAATATTAAACCTATGAAGAATGCAGTTAATTGCAGAAAATTGTATAGAAATTCAGTTAACCGTTTGTGAATTGTTAATTTTGCATTTTATAAATGTAAAATAAGTTATCATATGGAACTGATTCATATTAATGATTCAGAACTCGTATAAAGATTCATCATGAGGCTGAAAGTTTCATTGTAACTTTTGATTAATTGTCTGAGCACCTTGTAATGTTTAAGAAACAAATGTACTAACTACGGCAAAGTAGTTCCTTTCTATTTTTCTCGTTAATTTAACTAATTTTAATAGTTTCAAGGTGGATAATTTAAGGCAGCCTTGGTGGCCTGTGGATTGTATACGGCTGCTGAAGTACCGTATATTTCTGCAGGAAGACTATAGTTGAATTAGAAAAAGACTCTCAAAATCCGGTGTCATCTTATAGGACATAGACAAAAAATTAGAGTGGAAGTTATTTAAAGGAAACATATTATAAAATAAGGCATAATACTCACCAACGTATTTAAAATCCTTCAAAATCCTCATATTCATCATATAAGGCAAATAGTTCCTCAAGTTCATCCTTACATTTGCTGTTGAGAAGATCGTCATATGGATCCCTTTCTGTAGCTAACGAGTTGATTTCCGCTTCGCCATGAGCATCCCATAACAAAAGTTCTCAGTGCTATCCATAGCTTTCGAAATCCCACACGTTTTGAAGGATCTGATTACTGTTTCCATTTTCACTTTTTCCCATGATTTGATCACAAAATGAGATAGCACATTAAGTGATGCAGCCTGCATAGCTTCACCTTTCGCATACGACTTTTCGCCACTCATCATACAGTTTTTCATCCTTCATGCACTTTTTCAGAGTTATATCTAAAAGTTGTAGCATTGAAATTAAACCGCCCCGTCATAACAGCAGTCATAGTGACAAAGCCTGCATGCTCCATGCAAATCTCACACCAACAAATGCGTTGATTTCGTAAAGCATCTGGTTGCCTTAATTTTCCATCCACAGTTTTACACCATTATTATCCATCCATCCCTTTGCATGGAAATGTAAGAAAATTACTGGCAGAAATTTAATTTAGGAGTAGGTTTCCTCTTGAAAATGAGAACTGGTTTTAACTTGGTTCTATCTGGCATGCATATTTATACTACTGTAAACCCAGTGTTCTTACTGTCTTAAGACTTCTGACTTAAGCAGTTCTTACTTTTGCTTCCACAGTTCTGGTGCTTACCAAGTCG
This sequence comes from Stegodyphus dumicola, assembly GCF_044657685.1. Lineage (NCBI taxonomy): Eukaryota > Metazoa > Arthropoda > Arachnida > Araneae > Eresidae > Stegodyphus > Stegodyphus dumicola. Next base: position 125,363,767 of record NC_140771.1, on the reverse strand, counting down.
ACGTTTATCTGTGCTTCATCTACATTTCCAATATTAGATAATGGAAAATTACAATTTACTCTCACTTCAATAACAAATTTTAAAAACTCTTGACTTAGTCAAACTCTGTCAATATCGTGTAGTAATATCTATGCATTTTTAGTTTTCTGAATTATAACCGGATTTTTTCCTATTTATGAAAGAATTGCGTCAAATTACAGTTGCTTTGAATTCTTTGCCTTATTCTGGATTGTCCCGTGCCCACTTCATTGTATATGGTTGCAAGTGTTGGTTATCTTGTTACCAGAATTATAATTCCTAATTATATTTCTTGTAACAACATAACCAATTCTGCCTCTATTCTTGCACCCGTATCTGTAACGTTACTCTTTATGTCTCGTCAGCAACCTATTCCTTTCCTCATAGAACACATTTTCATTCCAATTTTAAGAGTATCTTCAATCTTTATCAAATAGTTTACCACCTTCTCTTTACATCGAAAGTCCCTTGCTGCAGCATAGTTATTCGAAATATATACTGTTTGATGATTTTTAACTTGAAGCTTGCTTCATATTTCCTTTTCATTTTTCATTCCATATAGGCAGGGCTACAAGGTGCAATGAAATAAAATTTGTTCCAAATGATGACCGGTGATCTAAACTAAATTTATAGTTTGGGGGTTGTCTTAAGACAGAATGTGTTAAAATTATAAAACCTTGATGAAAATATATACATCGTCTTTTAAATCTAGACGCATATGCATATCCAATTTCGAAAGCATACAGGTCAACAATAGGATCCAGTATGCCGAACCTGCTCTTCTGAACATTGAGAATTTCATGTGGCAGAAGATTAAAGTATTCCTTCGTACGGAAGAACACATTTCCGCATATAGATGGAAGATAACAAGTGTTTGCTTCTCTCCATATGAAAACACGTTGAGAATCACTCTGTAAATCAAAGTGAAACTTTAATTTACAGAGTATACAGAATAGACCTCCATTGATTTTCAGTGTGACTTGTGCAAATTTCAAACTCTCCTTTTGGGACAGGAAGTAAGTAGAACGCACAATGCTGATCGCTTAGCATGCAGTTTTCGAAAGGGTGAGCCAGTACTTAGAAATCAGTTCCACGACCGGCGTAACACAGACAAGTCAACATTTAGCCATCTTCAGATGTCAGAGTTTCGTTGATCTGTTTTTAATCAATCTATGGCTCTATAATGCAATTATGCTTTCAAATGACCACACAAATTCATTTTCATGCTTTGGTTTTCTCGAAACAAATATACCGTAGTTCATGTATTAGCGATTTCCTCCTAAACAACTGATTTTAAGTTGTATTATATTAATTTCAAGCGATGTCTATTCTACATGTTTGCCTTATGGTACTCGATGCAACTTGCTTTCATACGTAACATATAAAAGTTTCAATAAATTCAATCTAATTTTAGATGAATTATCCCGATTGTTTCACTTGCTACTTAACGTTTGGAAACCAGTTTATTTTAAGAGTATATCAGCGAGAAAAATCTCAACAACCCATGAAGGACATTATTGATATTAAACAAAGAATTAAATACATTTTTTGAAGTCTGATAAAATGTGCTGTAACACTTTAAATGAAACAAAAAATCGCATAAATGTAATAAAACTGCACTTTCTACGAAATTAATTTTAATAATTTTTATAATTCTACATCCGATTAGTATTATTCTGCATCCAATTAGCCATTTAGTATTATTTATTCCTTTCATTTTCTTCTCTGATGTATTTAGAAATAATAAAAAGAATGAATTATTTGTACTGATAAATCAATATCAGCAGATATGAAATAATCTTAATTAATAATTGAGATTTGCTTCAATCCTGATATCTACCATTTCTTCTGTCATATCCATGTATGTGTTTTCATTGAGTAACAAGATTCTTCTAAAAACAAATTGGATCCTTTATGAGAAGATCATCTGTTGTTTACTGACTGGATGTTAAAGCTATTATTTTTCTTTGCTGTACATTCATCGATGTAACATAAATCTTCGTAATACTTCGTAATCATAGCGGATTATGAGAATGTGAGCTGGTTGTGTTAGAATACTTTCAGATTAAAAATATCTTGTACAAAAGTACGCATGACACTCTTTGATAAGTTGGAATTACCATTCACTTATAAATTTTTATGGTAATTAACACAGTTATCTAGTTGGCTTGCATTTTCTTTGATTTCAACATTTGTTAACTGAAACCAGAATACAAATGAGGAAAGATTTTATAGAAAGTGTTACATAAGCAAATTTACTTCCGATGCCAAAAGTTTTTATAATGAAATATCAAATTGATCACACATTAGTAATAATAATAATAAAATTTCAGAATTAACACATAATTTGACTAAATGCAAATTAAATTAAATTTTATAAAATTAATTATTATACGTAAGACACATAGCCAACCTTATGTATAGCTATTTATCTAAATTTCGATGTGTATGAAAAACAAAAATTTTATTTAATTTAAATATTCTTATGAAATGATAGGGTTTCATTCTAACATTTATATAAAATGTATACAGGATGTGGAAATCAGTAAGTATATCAGAGCGGAAAACATGAAAAATGCCTTTCTGGGATCCGAACTCTGATTCCTCAATTGCAATTCAGACATTCTTGCAATGACACCGCGCAGACACGCGATAAAGAGGGAGAAAATACTTTACATGCTAAAAACGAATAAACCATAGTATAGCCAATATAGTTTTAAAAATCAATACAATATAGAAATCGTTTTACTTTATTTATACACACATGTCCATAAATTAAGAATAATTTGGAGTCACGCGGAAATTGAACACTAAAATAAATATATAACCTGTAAAATCACTACACACACCTTCAAGAATCATATGCAAATTTCAGGAAGTAACCAGATGACACTGATGGTACGTCACAATGACGAGATTGTAAGAGAGTGATATATAAGAAATACAGGCAAAGAAGTAAAATTGTTCGCAGGCGTTTATAAGCATTTCAGTGCAATAACCGAAAAGTTATGACACAAAGGACGCATTTGGAAAATTTTTTTACGTGGTAGAATTATCGGCCGTTTGGAATGTGGGCGTACCCAACTGGAAGTATCAGACGAACTTGGAATTGCCCATAGTGTCATCTCCAGGCAGACGATTCCAAGATGATGGTAATATGAGTAGACGTTACAGCACAGGTCGCCCCAGAGTTACAACGCCGAATGAGGACCGCTATTTGGCAGTTACTGCCAAAAGAAGCAGGCGGAGCACAGCCTCAAACCTGTCACGTCAGCTCTCTTCAGCCACTGGTACGACAATTTCAAGGCAGACCGTGTACAGACGCTTAGGGCAGATTGGTCTATATGCTCGTAGACCTGTCAGATGCATTCCACTAACTGCAACTCATTGTCGCCTGCGGTTAGCCTGGAGTAGAGAGCATGCATTGGGGACACCGCAACAGTGGACTTTTGTGATGTTTTCCGACGAGTCCAGGCTTAGCTTGCAGTCTGATCGTCGCCGGACTTTCATATGGAGAGATATAGGTACCCGTTACCACCAAGAAAACATCATTGACCGACACCGTTACGGTGGTGCAGGAGTGCTCGTTTGGGGTGGAATTATTCTGGGTTTCAGAACTGACCTGCACGTTCAAATTGGAACCATGACAAGCCAAATCTATCGGGACTTCATTCTGGAACAACATGTACGTTTGTTTCGGGGCGCCATGGGCGCACAATTTGTGTTTATGGATGACGAAGCCCGTCCTCACCGTGCAAACATCGTAAGCGAATGCTTTCAATCGGAGGATATCACCCGTATGGACTGGCCAGCATTCTCACAGGACTTGTATCCAGTAGAGCACGTGTGGAACATACTTGGCCGACGAGTTGCAGCCGGTCAACCTCCTCCTACATGTCTACCGGAACTTCGGAGAGCATTGCTCTTTGAGTGATGTAATATCCCCTAAGATCAGATCGATAATTTGATACTCAGCATACCTAGGCGTTGTGCGGACAGTATTGCATCGTCTGGGAGACATACAATGTATTAACAATCATACCAACCATGTAATATTGGTTTTTTGTAAATAGTTTTTTTTTTTTTTTTGTAATTTGCTCCAGGGTGAAAAAATCGCTAATTTTTAATAATATCCAACATATGGAGGCGTATTCGAAAACTAAGTACCGTTTTGAAAAAAAAAAAAAATAGTAAAACAATTTTTTTCGAATCCAATTTTATTTTTACATGAAAATAAATGTCTGAAACTATTTTTCAACATAGTTTCCGCCAATGATCAAACACGTGTCATAACGGGTGACCAGTTTGTGTATACCATCGTCAAAGAAACTTCCCGCCAGTTTCGATAACCACGACTCCACAGCATTTTTCGTGTCATCGTCAGATCCATAGCGCTTGCCGCCAAGCTCGCGCTTCATGTGCAAGAACAAGTGGTAGTCGGAAGGCCCCAAGTCCGGGCTGTACGGCGGGTAATCGAACTGCTCCCAATGAAACTGTCGAATTAACGATTGAGTGACACCAGCAGTATGGGGCCGAGCATTGTCTTGGAGCAACACAATTCCTTTACTGAGCATTCCTCTTCATTTGTTTTGAATGGCACGCCTTAGTTTTGCTAAAGTCTCACAATATCGCGCCGCATTAATGCTTTCACCTCTGGGAAGAAATTCAGTAAGCAAAACGCCTTTCCTATCCCAGAAGACAGCGCACATGATTTTTTGTGATGACATTGTCACTTTGAACTTTTTTTTTTCGGAGAATGAGTGTGTCTCCACTCCATCGATTGTAGTTTCGATTCTGGTGTGAAATGACACACCCAAGTTTCATCACCTGTCACAATTTGGTTTAAAATGTTTTCTCCCTCATCACTGTACTGCGTGTGAAATGTCAGGGCACTACCAAGTCGTTTTGTTTTGTGAGCATCTGTGAGCATTTTTGGAACCCATCGGTAACACAGTTTGCGATAATTCAAGCGGTCAGACACAATTTCGAACAAAACAGTACATGAAATTTGTGGAAATGCCTATGGAAGAGTTGTCATTGTGAAGCGTCTGTTCTCATGAATTGCTTCATCAACTTTCCTTACCAAATCATCGGTGACAACAGAAGGCCGACCACTCCGAGCCTCGGCGTGGACATTTGTTCGACCTGCATTAAACATTCTTACCCACTTTCTCACCATTCGATCACTTATCGCGTATTCACCGTAAACTTCTGTCAATTGACGATAAATTTCGGCCGGTTTATCATTCCTGGCGTTCAAAAATTTAATCACGGCACGAATCTCGCAGTCAGCGGGAGAACTAATTGTCTTAAACATTTTGAATGTGCACAGCAAACTGAAAACACAACATAGAGCAACCAAAATGGCGACAATTGAAAGTCAGTGAACAAGAAAGACTAGTGCGCATGCGTGGGACGCCTACCCCAGCGCTGCGACGGCGCTAGAATGAAACGGTACTTAGTTTCCGAATACGCTACGTAGCATCTTCGTTTGCTCTTTACCTTTTGTTTAATAAATAAGCTTTAGAAATAAGTCAAATTTTATTTGCTTGTAACTCTTCCTTTGCCTGATTTTGCATTATCCTTAATTTATGGATATGAGTGTATATTAAAGAGTAAAATATCTTACATACATTTAACTAAAAATTCAACATATTTTGAGAAGTACTTCAATTGTAGCAATAAGCCATTTACTTGCTCTAATGCACGTAAAAAATATTTATCTTATATATGAACGCAATGAATAACGGCATGCAACCAATTCACTAATTTCTTAAGAGGAAAAAAAAGTCATAATTCTGTTCGTATGGTGCAAAGTAACATACATGAACTTACATATATCCGTCATGACATGAATGAACGCTGAACCTGACATATATCCGTCATAGTGGTCATCAGAAGACCTGGGTTCCAACCCAGAACACCCAGGAATTGTACAAGACAGGTAGATAGCTTCTGGAATTTTCTTTATCGTCGGTCTATCAAGCAGTAAACATTAGACGGCTTCTTTTGCACTGCTTAAGATTAAAATAGTGATCGTTACCCAATAATCAATAGCGTCCATATGACATGGAGGAAATGAAAATTAATTCTCTGTTTGCTCTCGCATCTCGCTGCCTAATATTGAGATGAATGATACTTGGATCATCCCCATCTTGTCTTTCTACAAAGAAACCATTTCATATCACCAAGTCGAAAAAAACTTACCTCTCTATTCTTCTCTGCCTGAGAAATTTGTTCATTGACGAGATTACGAAATACGGGATTGATTTTATGACCATTTTCCGTTGTAGAGAAATATAGGTGAACTTATATCATTAATAATTGTGGAAGCTGGGCTCTGTTTTTTAGAATAATCTTTGCTCATTTCTAGCTCTAATATTTATGGAATACCATAAAATTAAAACCATAAAATATTAAAAAATGTTATTTGAATACTTAGAAATTAATTCTTTGATAAAAATCATGACTTAGAATTTGCCCTAATAAAATTACCAAAATTAGCCTGAGTTAATGGAGAATTATGTACAAAAATAATTTCAAAATACATACTTTAAAACGCACGATCTCAGTTGTTCAGCATTCTAAGCTGTTTTCCTTCAACTGCACAATTTATACGAAAGAATTTCCGAATTTTTCCCCAGTAATGATTGCATTCTTTCTTTAAGGTCCATACCTTAATATTCCCAAAAGATTCCAGAAATGACCTTTCCGTTGATGGCTGCACCTTTGATTTAATGGCGGTGTTTCATTGATTTCTGCGATCTATTATTTTTCGCCTCAATAGGAGATCCTTATTTTATCATCAGTTACTATCGAGTACAGTGCTCGCTCCTATTTGCTTTGTAAGGCTTCAAAGCCTGCTTAAAACAAACAGCATGTTCCTATAAAGTTGGTGCACCCATCTTGCAGGGGATTTATTCATGTGCTTCATGTAAATTTTGAATTTTGTGTGCTGCACATTTTGAGGTTTCTATCGGTACCTAGAGTTGAGTCTTAGATTCGTAGAGATTGTTCTGTCACAAATTTTAATTGTGTTCATGTCATCTACATAATCACTATTTAGGTATTTTATTTAATTGAATTTGTTGCAAAAGTATTTAGGTGGATATTTATTTTTAACAGTTAAAACTTTTAGTTCTATTTATTTTTCGATGGTTAGACATTCTAACAAAGATAGGGAGAGATTTTTCGGAACATCTGGGCGCGAGCGGGGGTCTCAGCGTTCCCCAACTGATTGTTAATAGCATTTACGATAACAGAGAACTGTATATTAAAATTTCTTTGCGCTGGAGGTTTTTTTTAGGTAGTAAAGGGAAGATTTAATTGCTTTTCTTTATGAATGCTGAAAGTGTTGAATAAATAAGTTCTTTCGAACGGAGGGGTGTCTGTAAATTTTTATTTAAGAGCAGCAGTAACTTATCTCTTGTTGTTCTCCGTTTGTTAGCTGGGTTTAAATTTGTTTCCTCACGCTTTGGGGTTACTCATTTGTCCAACTGATGTCTTTGTGCAGTGTCTCTGTTTCTATTTGTTGAAGGGAGTCAAGCATTAAAAACAAAGAAAAAAGAAATGGTATAATTTTTAGCGTGTAGAATTTGGAGGATGGAGAAACCGAGTTTTCTTCGAGGCTTGTACGGAGGTTAACAGTTAGTTTGAGGTTTTGAAGTTATAATGCTCGAATAAAAAGATTGGAGGTTTGAAGAACCCTGCTGAAGGGTTGCCTCAGCCCGTGGGCTGGGACCCTCCTTTTGCTCTAAACAAGCGTATCTGTGTGACACAGTGTGAATCTTTAAGAATTAGAAAATAAATTACACTTGATAAAAAATAATAGTATAAAATTTCTTGAAAGAAATAAATTAAAATGAGAAAACTTCATTTAAAACCTTCGTCGCAATAATCACGATAATATAATCTCGAAAATTGCATATGTCAGATAAAGGGTTAGAAATAAGCAGATAGAATTTTCAGCTCATTTGGAGGTCTGTTCTACCTCAAGATGATAAGCAACTATGTATCAAACAGTACATGCTTATAATATAATGTTATAAATTCCCATTGTAACTGAAATCAATATTTGTTCAGTTAAAGGGAATTAAAAGCCTGTTTTCGGTGTGAAAGGAAACGTTTAATGGAAAGAAGAAGAAATGGCTTAATTCGATGAAAGGAAACTCAAGCTATTTCATTTCAAGATTATTTAACCAGATACAAATATAAGAAACCTAGCATTTGTTTAATAAGGAAATTACTAATATGCCATTTTCTCTATTGCTCTTAAATACTGACATCACAAAGTAAATAAGGAAGCACTGAAGTAATGAATGATCTATAATTCAAAAATTAATTAGCAAACAATCAGCGGGAAGTATTGAAAGAGAAAAACATTGGAAAAGCACTGAAATAAATGAAATTGCTCGTACGAAGCATTTTGACTATGGAATTGAGAGGGCAACAAAATTATGCTAATGAAAACAGTATTAATTCTCATTTCACAATGATTCTTTTTCTCCTCGCAGAATGTTGTACAGACTCTTGTTGAGAAGGGTTAAGATTCTCTCATTTTATTTTAGAATTTTAGTCGAGACTTCGCAATCAAGTTCTTCGTTAGCAAATTTCTAACCCAATCAAAGCGCTGCATCAACTTTTTTCTCATTGTCTCTACTGTTTTTGGAAGTGCCATTTTGCTTTTGGTTTCTGCTTCTGCAAATCAGTTGTTTAACTGGCTAAAATCCTTATACTGTAAAAAATATCTTTTTGGTGCTAAAAATCACAGATATATGATCCACATACTTACTTAGCTTTATTTTCGGCCATCTATTTTTCATGCATGAATGATGGAGACAAATCAGCTTCTTATGCCTGACTTTCATTTTACAGCATTTCCGAATGGATCGCTGGCTGCACATTCCAAGGCTGCTGGTTATTAAACTAAATTAATATAGCGGGGATACGAGTGCTCTTGCGTTTTTTCAACTCAAATCGATTTAAACTTTTATTTGTTCTTACACGAAGAATACTTCGTATTTATATTTAATATTCATGTACTTCTGATTGAAAATTTGAAGAAAAGAAATATCAGTCTTCATTGGATTAAAGGTCATATTGGACACGAAGGAAATGAATTAGCTGACACTTGTGCTAAACAAGCTACGTTGAAGAGTATGATTGATGTTTTCCTACTTCTATTGAAACTTTTAAAAATGCATTAAAGAATAGAATAATTGATATATGGCAGGCCTTCTGGGATAAAGATTCAAAAGGAAGGTACAATTATAGATTCTTTAGAAAAGTTAATAAAAAGAGGTGTATTGGTAATGGGGTTTTGGCTCAATTTCTAACAAATCATGCGCGTGTACCATTATATTATAGTAGATTTAATATTAAATATTTGAAATGTCTATGTGGGGAACAAGAATCTGATGTTGAGCATGTAATTTCGTGTGATTTGTTAAAAAAATAAGTGGTTAAAGTTCTTACCATGTTTGAATACAGGAAATGCAAAAAGTTTTCAAATTGAAAAAATTAAAAAAGGAATAATAGAAATTATGAAAATTATTACTGAGTCTGAAAATTTTATATTTGAACAGTCACAGTAATTTATTATTTATACTGTTACGTTAAAAAGTTTAAGAGTACAAATAATCTATCGTAAATTACTTTATTATGTATATTTTATAAATATTAATTTAAGTAAATTCAAGTTGTATTGTATTGTATGAATTCTTTTTATTGTATTATTTGTAATCAAAATAGATAGTAATTCATGTAATATTGTTTTTTAAATTTTTTGTTTAAATAAAGGTGTCTATGTGCTGGTGAGGTTGGCAAATCTTTCCTCAGAGTACGCGCTTCACAATGCGCGTAAACGAGTTCCGCTCGAGAGCAAGATTTTGACTGAAATGGTTAGAAACGAGCACTACTCTCGTAGTGAAATTTTTACCCAATGCGCGCTGACGAGCTAAGCTCGTTCGCCATTATTATTCTGCATTGATTATGGTACAAAGGAATTCTACTCCCGGAATTAAGTTAGTTTTACAGTCTACAGATGGCATTACGGGTCCCATGAATATCTTTTCATAATAACCTTCCCCCTTTATTATGAATTTCTTTTCATAATAAAGGGGGAATGTTTTTCTTCACCTTGTTCTTCTTTATGCGTATTTTGGCGCTTTTTTTTAGGGTGTTTGTACAGTAAAATGGCTGAAAAGCGAAAGTTAGATAATTATGATGGTGATTATGATTGTGATACAGAAAGCTTATCACGTTTTGAGTTTGATGAAGACTTTATTCACAGTATATAAAGCTCAGAAGATGATTCAAGCGATGAGGAAGATTTTTCGAGTGTTCGACAGTGGTGTAAAATTGATTCACATTCTCACGCTCTTAGCCGATTTAGTTTTACTGGTTAGTTTAGTTTACGATTTAGTTTCAAAATATATCACACCCAAAAAGATTTTTAGGTAATTACTGTATTTAAATGCTTCATAAAGTTTTACATTAGTTGTATTTATTTAGTCCTTTCAATTTAATATTTGTCTTATATTTATAATTAACTATTATTATTTATATAATTGATTATAATCATTCATAATTTACAATTAAATAATTATCATTTATTAATTGTTGTAAAGTACGTAAAAACTGTTATTTATATACTACAAATACTTCAAGAAATTTTTAAAACGCGTGAGGCGAGCTATCTACGGCATCGCCAGAGAAGGGTGATATTTTCGGAAGAACGGCGGGGGAAAACAGCTGCCACTTTCGACTAATGTTTACTCGTAATACTGCACGAATTAAGTAAACGAAAACTGCTCATTTCCCTAACCGTCAAAGGGTTAAATACCATCCTAATGAAAACATTGGAGTTGCCAGTTGTGTAAGTGCCACTAAAGCATCTCCCTGTAGAAGTACTCATCGATACCGGAGCTCAATATAGCTTAATTTTCTAATTATGTTTTCTAAAATATTTTAGAATATATAAATTCTTTAATTTAAAAAGAGCAAAATTTATTTCCGCCCAAGGCAAGCAGTGTACATTCATCGTTAAGATGTTATTACATGTACAAGTGAAGGATGGAAAATATTTTCTTCGTGTGAAAAATCTTCGAGCTGCTGTAATTTTAGGGGGAGATTTTCTAAAAGCGGCAGTGTCTCATCTTAATTTTCAAGATAATATTTTACAGCAACAGATGAACAATCTTGAAGAAAGATGGAAGGAGCCACCGGAAAAATCGATCTAAAGCATTTGGACCAGGAGAAAAACAAAAGTTCCAAGGACTAGTAAGTGAGGTTTCAGATTTATATGAAAATTGTCCAGGCTACACTCATATCGTAAGCCATGCAATAGACACAAGTACCTTGGGTCTAGTCAGGTCTAAACCTTATCATTTGATAAAATTAAGAACATAATTGAGGACCCTATAGAAGAAATGTTTAAAACCCATTAGCCGCTGGTGTTGCGTTGACGCAACGGTCAATATAAATGCGTATATAGATATAACTACCTAAGATATTTTATACCAGCAGATGATTTTGTGTAGAGAATATTATGAAGATTATTCCTGTAAAAAATATTTGCCTTTAACAATCATTTTGTTTATAATAATTAATCTCATACTTTAAGCAAAATTTAAGCAAAATTTTCGACCGAGTATTTTTGCTGAAAATATTTAAGGAAAGAATCGCCGTCTTTATGAGTGATCTATTTTTAGTCAAGGTCACCATTTATCAGAACATTACATCAGTCAGATGTTTATATTTGTGTTGGGAAGCAAGAAAAAACAGGTGTTGCGCTGACGCAACGTCAGCAGGAAACGAGTAGTCAATCTCCTATTTCACTCATTCCTTTCGATGTTCTGGTTCATGCTCTGGTTGTTTAAAAATGCCTAGAACGAGGTATCTTACATTAGAAGAACCCTTCAAAGATTTTTTGATGAAGAAACAGATGATGATAATGTTAATAATGACCAGAATGAAACTGATATTGTTGTTGTTCCCCCAGAAATTGCAGAAACTAGTGACGAAGAAGAAAGGAATGGCAATGTTTTAAATAATGATAATGATATTTTACCAAATGATACTGCTGGGGAAGTTGAAATTCACGTAAGAAGTAAGTTTCAGCCTTCTAAAAGCAGTTATAGTCATACTAAAAAGTTTAAAAAGCAGAAGACTGAAATCTTGAAGTGGATAAAAAAGGAACTGTTAGTTATATCTCAAGAAGAAAGAGAAGAAAGAGAGAGAAGAGAAACTATAAAAGACAAAATACAAGGTAAAACTAGTGCACAGATTTTCGATTTTCGTTTTGGTTTAGATATTTACTCTCTTCTCGTTGAACAGACAAATATATACGCTCAGAAAAAAAAAAGTCCAGACTTTATTGCATCTGAAGCCTATATGAGAAGATTTATTGGAATATTATTGCTTACAGGATATTATTCTTTACCTCAAGAAAAAATGTATTGGTCTTTTGATAAGGACATTTCTGTTCCTGTTGAACGAGAATCGATATCACGTTTGCAGTACAGGAATATGAAGCAGAATTTGCATTTGACAATAGTCAAATTGACAATACTGATAAATTATATGACGTGAGACCGTATCTAAACTGACTAAATATCACCACTTTTTACTACTGGAAATATAAAGTCTCTTGAATTTCAGACGCGAGAATGCATTATTCCTTTTGCAAACTCCTATTGAGAATGTAGAATTAGCCAGAAATAGATCAGCAACACAAAGACCTAGTAAATTCAGCATTCAAAAACCATTGCATGGAGATGGTAGACATTTTATCGTAAAGTCCGTTGATAATAAAAGACTTTGTTGTAAAGAGTACCATAGCCAGACAGTTTATAGATGCAAAGTATGTAATGTAGCTTTACATCATGATTGTAATCAAGCTTTTCATGCTTGAATTTTTCAATTGGAATACTCTGTATTTGTAAAAGAAATACAATGTATATTTTAATATTAAATTAATTACATGTAAAGTGATTTGTAGATTTATAAAACGTTATACAGCTAAAAAGTAATCCTGCGCTCCACTCAAAAGAAACATCACACGAGTACATTCCTACTCACTAAACATCCGTAGTCTTATTCCGCTGACGTTGCGCGAACGCAACACTCGCGTTTTCCACAAGTAAGAGCACTTTTTTTATTTTCTAAGTAAATTTATGTTATAAATGCTTAATTTAATATTTGTTATCATTTTTATGAGAAAAGAAACATTCCTTGTAGTTTTGGCGGTTAATGGGTTAAGAATAAATTTATAACACCTGTCACCAGTCCTCACGCTAGGCCGGTGGCGTTGTGCAAAAAGAAATATGATATTCCTCCTACCAACCACAAAGCATTGAGATTTGCCTTTCATTATAAAAAGCTTATCAGATTAACTAAGTATCCTGTCGATATCCTCTCTATAACTGAAGAAATCATTTAAAAAATTGAATCTATAAATTCATGACAACACTTGATCTAAAATCAGGCTATTACCAACTGGCGTGAAGCCGGAAAATGACTCTAAAACAGCGTTCATTACGAAGAACGGCGTTTACGCTTTCTGGAGAATGTCGTTTGGATTATGCGGAGCACTCGATACTTTCCAGCGTGCCATGAATGGAATATTACAACTAGTCCTTCGAAATAACACATTTATCTATTTAGATGATATCATAGCTACGAGTTACACCATCAACGATCATATTAAAGATTGGCATGAAGTGCTTTTGTGTCGAATTGAAGTAGTTCTAAAAATAAACGCCACCGAATATAAATTTGCTGCTTCAGAACTTCGTAACTTGGGATATAATATATAGAAAAAAAAAAAAAAAACTGGAATACAAATTCTAAAGTAATAGATATCAAAAACTACCCTTTGCCGAATACTGCAATGAAAAAATAATTATTATTAAACATGTATTAATATTACCAACTTTCACTAAAGAGTTCGCTAAAATAACGTAGCCCATACTGCAATTCAAGAGAGAAAAAAAACCGATTTATGTAGTCAGCCGAGGCCAACACAGGGTCTCAAAAATTAAAACAAGCTTTAATGCAAAAGCCCGTGTTAAAATTTTGTGAAGGCGAGGAGAATTTATAAATTTCGGTAGATGCCCCTGACTACGCAGAGGTGATGGTTCCCATGCAGAAAGGGAAACCGGTGGAATATTTCAGTGACATTCGATTCAGCACAGTGAAATTACAGTCTGTGTTGTATTTTATATATATATATATATATATATATGTTGGGTATGTCTTCATCTGAAATAATAATAAAATCTGAAATGATTTCATATGAAATATAATTTCATCTGAAATAATTTTATCTGAAATAGGAGAGTTACGATATTCCAATAATACCAAATATGGATCCTTGTTGTCAACTACAGCTTTTTATAACAATCGCTTGACAGTTTGAATATGTCTTTCAACCATTCCGTTATATTGTGTTAACCAGTTAAATTAATTAACCAGTTTTAATTAATTTCTTAAAACTTGTAGTTCTTCATCTTTTTCTGTTTCCAGTTGAAAAACTTCCATTTTACCTTTAGACATTGGTATACATTCTACAACCAATCCAACATGAGCTTCTATGTCTCCTTCAAAGAAATCAGATCCTTCATCAGTGAATGATCTTGATAATGCATCCGCTATAAAAAGTTCTTTTTCTGGTTTATATTTTATCTCAAACTGATATGGCTGTAATATTATACTCATTCTTTGTAGTCTTACAGGGTATTTATTTAATGGCTTTTTGAAAATTGATTCCCGTAGTTTATGGTCACTTTCCACAGTAGTATATTTTCCAAATATATACTGGTGAAATTTCTCACACGCAAATACAATAGCTAAAGTTTCCTTTTCAATTTGAGCATAATTCTTCTGTGTATCTGTTTATGCCTTAGATGCATATGCTACTGGTAAATTATTCTGCAGTAAGACTGCTCCTAGTCCTTCTTGAGATGCATCTACAGATAAAACTACTGGCATGTTTATATTAAAATACTGTAAAACTGGTTTATTTACTAAGACATCTTTTAGTATTCTAAATGCTTTTTCATGTGTTGCGTTCCAGTTCCAGATAACTTGTTTTTTCAACAAATCTATTAAACATGATGTCAATTCTGATACATTAAGTATAAATCTGGAAACACATGTAATCATTCCTAGGAAAGTTTCTAATTCTTTCACATTTTTTGGTGGTTTTATATCTAGAATAGCCTTAATTTTGTCTTCATCTGATATTAAACCATCTTTAGAAAACATATGTCCCATATATTTCACTTCATTCAACTCAAATTTACATTTATTTAAATTAAATTTAATATTCTTTTCTCTGGCTGTGTCCAACAACTTCTTTAATCTTCAATCATGTTCTTTTTTTATCTTTACCCCAAACTAATAAGTTATCTATATATATTTGAACTCCTTCTAAATCACTAAAAATTTCAGTAAAACTTCTGTGGAAAACTTCTGGTGGTAACTCAGTCCATATAACAACCTCGAAAAACAATATCTACCAAATGGAGTTTTAAACGTAGTAAATTCACAACTTGAATCTGACAGTTTAATTTGCCAAAATGCTTTGTTTGCATCTACAATACTAAAGACCTTTGCATTTGTCATTTGAGATGAAATTTCTTCAGAGGTTGGTATGTGATAATGTTCCCTCAGTATATTTTGGTTAAGGTGCTGAGGATCTAAACACACTCTTAAATTACGATCCATTTTCCTTCCTATCACTGATAAATTCACGAATTCTGTTGGTTGGTTAACTTTCTTTATAATACCATCTTTTTCCATTCTTGCTAATTTCTTTTTTAATGGACTTAATAAGCTAAGTGGAATTTTCCTACAGGGTTCTATTTTACCAACAGCTCCTGGTTTTAATTTAATTTGATATGTATATCCAGTTAAATTCCCAGTTCCTTTAAACAAATCTTGAAATCCTTTTAAAGATTCAGGTAACTTTTCATTGGAATCAGTATTTACTATACAAATCCTTTGTATTAGGTTTAGTTTTTGCAATTCAGGTAAACCTAAAATAGCTGGAACAGTTTTATCACATGCTACGACTTGAAATTCTACTTCATCCTTGTCCCCTTTCGATGTTTTACATAATAATTTACATTTTCCGGCTACATCAATTATAGTACCATCGTAATTATTTAAAGTAACTTTTGATTTAGTCAAACATTTATCTCTTAAATTTAATTGTTTAAATTTAGGCAATGGTAACACATTACACTGAGCTCCAGTATCCAACTTAACAAATAAATATTTAGATATATTTACTTTTAGTTTTTCAAACCATTCTGCTCTATTTTTAGAAAATGGATTTGTATCTTCTACAGACCCTAAAATATATTCATTACCATTATTATGTAACTCATGCTCTAAATTATTCTGTACAACATTAACATTTTTATAAGCGCAAATTTTAGAAAAGGAATTTTTCTTTTTACAGTACAAGCAAATCTTATTATAAGCAGGACAATTGTATAACTTATGAAAAGTTCCACATTTTCTACATGGTTTCGGATTATTGTACTTATTTCCTTGATAGTTTGAAGAAGATTTAATACTTTGTTGCTTTTGTTTTACATGATAGTTTTTCTTACAAGGCTAACGTTTTTCCTCTGAAGGTGGAAATTTATTACGTTTGATCTCTTCTATTTTATTTTCTTCAGTTAAAGTTTTCAGCTGAAATTCTGCTAATTCAGAAGCTTTACACATTCTACTCTGTTAACTGATCTTCCTTTAATAATCTATCTTTGAGATTTTTATTTAGAATTCCACTTACTATTTTATCTCTTATTAAACTATCTTTTAATTCTGCAAATCCACAATTGCTACTTAATTTCTTTAAATCGCTTAAGAAATCATCAAACGATTCATCTAGATGTTGTGTTCGAGAGAAAAATATATGTCTATCAACACCTTCGTTTGCTTTCGGTATGCAAAAATTTTCGAAAGCTTCAATTTCTTTGTCAACATCCTTCTTATCTTCTTCCCTTTAATTAAAAGTATTAAACTTTTCAAGTGCTTCTTCACCAATAATATGCAATAAAATAGCTACTTTAATTTCAGGTGATTTAGTAATACCACCAGACTCTAACATATAAATTTGGAAGTTTTGTTTCCATTTCTTCCAATTTTCGCTTAAATTACATTCGAAATTTAGATTACTTTGTGGCTTTAATCCATCCATATTTAATTTAAAACTTTAAATAGTTTATATATACGCATTTTTAGCCACTTCAAATAAAAATAAACAACGCACTTACCAGCGATAGAAGTTTCGATTTCACTGTAAACAACTTCCCATCATGTTTTTGTTAAGAATATCTTTACCGACACTGCATGGTTCTTCAAAAGAGATTTTCTTTTTTAATTAACGGTCGACGGCGCCATGTGTAGTATTTTATATATATATGTTGGGTATGTGCTCAGTGATCATTACAAGATGTACATAAACATCGTTTATTCTACATTGCTCATCCACTATTCTATATTAAAGTTATAATTAAAGATAATAATAGATACAGTTTCATATATAACACAGTCCAACGGAGCTAGGAATGCTCATAGTACTTCTAGTAATAGAAACATTAAGAGTTTACAAAGTCTCCGGTTACAGTTTATTTTGATAATGCGGATGTAGGCCGTTTATATTCAGAAAAGAACTATCAGGTTCAGTGTTCCGCCTTACTTGCTTTGGACCTGACTCGGAACAGGGAGCTTACTAAAGCTATGTTCAATAAATGTGGGAAGTATACAAGATACACAGGAAGGGTATACGAAACCCTTTATTTTTCACTCTTTACAATAATTTCCGGACTTCGGAATACAGAGACCAATCACTTGTGGTCTGAACGTAAGAATATAAAAATATTAACTAAACTCTAACTTAACTTTGGAATAATAAACAAGGGCCTACGTGGAATATTGGCCATATATTAACAGGAAGCCGTATGTAGTACAGAGCACTGTTAACACTACAATACGTTTAAAATTATCAAGAGGATTAAACCTCTGGCCTGGAAGGCAACCAGCAACCGAGTAAAACTGCTAAGGCAAGCGGCCTGCTTCTACTAACTCCTTCCTCTTTTCGCTTGGCAAAAAGCCACAACTTAAGTACTTGGCGTTCGCCAACAAATTTGCATAAATTAGTTAAAGCTTTTAATTCTGGCCGGAAGTAGAAAATAAGAAGTGATAGTAAAGTTTTAAAATAAAATAAACGTTAGTAAAACTTAAGATCCTTACATACTTCCCGCGAGAGTTAATTAGTTTGAAACTGAGGTCTAAAAACGACCTTATTGAAAACTTTTAGCTCTAGAATCTAATGCGAGGCCAATCTTTTACAAACATTTCTCACTAGAAACTAGAAATTTAAAAACAATTTGTTTTTACATTATCAGCTCCATGGACAATTACTTTTCATCTGTACTACATCTAAACAGGAGCTTTTAGTTGAAATCTGGTTCCCTCCAGGGATCTGGAAGGAAAACTAGTTTAATGAAATGTTACACAATGAAATGGCAAGTAACATGAATATTTATATTTCTCTTAACATTCTTATTTCATTCATGACTTTAGTTTAATTATCTCTCCCCGTGCTCTCTGACATGTGTTGTAAAAGAAAACACCAAACACGAATGTGTTTATGTATACGTGTTCAACACTGCCGCCTACAATCAAAACACTAAAGTGTTAAAATTCAACATAACAAGACCTCGTAACACACCCTATCTTCAACTCTAAACTCTGAGGTACTATTCTCAAAGTGGCTAACTCTGAAGTGTAGCGTCAGAGAGCCTAACTACATTCATTCAACCTTTAACACATATTCACAATAATTTGGTCTTTTTGCAGTCACACGAATAAGTTTAAAATTTTTGGCATTACTTTCACTTTTACCATATCACAATATTTCTTAACATTTAAAATAACAGTTCACATTGTATATAAGAACATATTAACATTCCGTTAATTTTACGTATTTTAAAACATACATTAGTAGTACATTGTTAACTTCTATTCTTTTCCAAGCAAGTGCCAATTCTTCTACATTGAAATACTACATTTCAAAAGTCTTTCAGACTAAAACTTCTTTCTTGCCAGAATGTTTTAAATAAAATTTTATACAATATTTTTTTTTTCAATTTTCTTAAGGTACCTTTCTCAAAGATTAACAATGCTTTTACAATATTCCAGTATTTACACATTCCTATTATACATCAACTTTAGTTTTACTCGCGAGTAATTGACAAACATAATACCAAAATAGGTAACAACTCATTTCTCGCCTTTTTGGCGATAAAGGTAGACCTCACATGAGGTAAAACGTCTTGAAATCTGCCACTTGCAGTAAGAATGAAAGATTAACTTAAGTTTGCAAAGTAACATAAAGTTTTACTTATCTTTGTGATATTCGGACATTCTTTTCTCTGTCCAGTCCTGGAAGGTAGCGCAGATTCGTGTTTGATTTATCCTCCTTCTTGTGCGAGCTCGCCCTTCAGGTCCTTCCTCTAGGAGCTTTCTTTTCGTTCCAGTTCGGTCACCCTTGAATACCTTCTTTTTCGCCTCTGCCTGTGGTCCTGGCCGTTTGATGGCCGCTGGTCTTGGCGGAACCGGGACACTTCTCTCTCGTTCCTGCTTGGACCTCGTTGCTGGCCGTTCAAATTTTCCTTGTATCTTTTCCTCCGCCGCTGGTCGTCCTTCCGTAATTTGGCGACATTTGCTGTGTAGAGTCCTGTCCGATGAGTAGATCTTCCGTTTGGGAGCCGGGTTATAGTTGCCGTTATTTCTCCTGGCTCTCTTTGCATTCGTCGTACTTCTCCCTTCTTCATTCTGGGGGTGGTCGTGCGCTCACTTTCGTGGTCGGTGGAACGGCTTCTTTTTCTTGTTACCTTCAATTTTCCAACGGGGAAACATTCTTTTCAACTGCTCCTGCCTCCTAATGGCTTGCCTTTGTACTTGTCGTTGTTCCACCTCTGGAGCTTGTGCCTGCAGTGCCTGCCATGCCGGATCCTGCAAAAGATCTTTAAATATTTGCATTTTATTACGGTCATAGTAAGGTTTTATGTGGTCAATGTTTGCGGAGCATGTTTCACCATTCCTGGCTTTAAACACCACTACAGCCTGAGTTGCTTTTCTATGACATATGGTCCTTCAAATCGTGGAAAAAAATTTGGCGGTTTTATCTTCTGGTACTGAAGAAAGTGAATGCTTAATTTTTAATACTTCATCTCCTACTTTATAAGTTACTCCCCGTCGTTTCATATCATAATAAATTTATGTTTTCTCTGTGCTACTTCAGTGTTCTTCTTTGCTTCTTTAATTAATTTTTCTATATCACCCATTTTAAATTCTGGGGCTCTTTGTTGAAAATAAAATAATTTATCTAACGGCGTTATAATCTTTCTGCCTAAAAATAACTCAGCAGGAGTTTTGCCCGTTGTATCATGTTTTGCGGTCCTAAGGGCGAAAGCAAATTCATTGACATAGTTTTCCCAGGTTTTATGAAAATTTTTAACATAACTACGGATAATTTTCACTATATTTCTATTGACCCGTTCCGTATATTTGATTGCGGCCGATACGGGACCATTTTTAAATGACGTATGCCCAGTTTTTGGCACATGTCTTCAAATATATTACTTACAAATTGAGTACCATTATCCGATATAACTTTTAGGGGCGCCCAAAAAGTTAAAATAGTTAAAAGCTTACCTAAAAAAATAGTTACAAGTTAACCTAAAAGTTAAAAGTTTTAAATAAATATATTTTAAAATATATTTATTTAAAATAGAATCAGTAACTAATTTCGCGGAGGCTCCTTTTAAGGGAACAATTTCGGTCCACTTACTAAAATGATCAACCATAACAAGGAGATAGCGACTTTTATTTAACTGACTTTTTGGGAAGGGCCCAATAAATAGATGCCAATTATTTCATTTGGAAAATCGGATTTAATACTATTTAGAAACCCGGCCGGGCGGAAATTAATATAATTAACTGCTTGACATGTTGGGCAGGACTGGAAATACACCCTTGTTAACTTTTGCAGTTCAGGAAAATAGGCTGCCTCGCGTACGCGTTGGACTGTTTTTCGAATACCAGCATGAGAAGCTAAAGGGCTGTCATGTAACTCCTGCAGTATATTTAATCTAAGACTAGCTGGGATAACAGGTCGAAATTCATTGTTGGAATTTGTAGTTTTTGTATAAAATAATAGACCATCTATTAGTTCGTAATGGGCCGCCCTATTTCTTATCGCCACAATATCTTGGTGGCTAAAATTTTCAGGATCCTTTAAATACTCATAAATGTTTCGAAACTCAGGATCCTTACCCATTTCGGTTATTACAGTTTCTCGGGAATTTATTGTACATGCTGTGAACATTGCCACTTTTACAGTATTACCTTCTTCATCTATTTTTATTCTGGATAGGGCATCTGCTACGATATTTTCCTTTCCGGAGGTATGCTTGATTACCAAATTATATTCTTGTAGCTTGAGTGCCCATCTTATTAACCTTTGGGATAAGTTTTTCCCTGAGTACAATCTAGTTACCGCCGCATGATCAGAATACACTGTTATTGGCGCCTTTCCAAAATAGACTCGGAACTTTTGCACTGCTAACAGAACTGCAAGTGCCTCTCTCTCGGTCGCGGAATAATTTCTTTGTGTTTGATTTAAAGTTCGACTAAAAAATGCCACGGGCTGCTGATTTTGCGAAAGTACCGCTCCTACCGCATAATCCGAAGCATCCGCTGAAATTTCTAAATTCTCATCCTTTTCAGGAAATTTCAACACAGGGGTTTGCGTTAATGCTTGCATTAATTTTTCGAAAGCACTATTGGCTTCGGCCGTCCACGAGAATCTTTCCTTTTTCCATTTTAATTTTAACAATGGTTCAGCAATAGCTGCAAAATCTTTTATAAAGGACCTATAATATGAACAAAGTCCTAGAAGAGAAGAGAGCTCCTTAGCCGTATTTGGCGGCGGATAATTTTGCACAGCGATTATTTTTGATTCGTCTGTCTCGATTCCTTTCTGAGATATTTTGTAACCTAAATATTTAAATTTAGGGGCTGCAAATTTGCACTTTTCGACATTAACTTTTAGAGCGGCCTCATTTAATAAAGAAAACACCTGTCTTAAATCCTGTACATGTTGGTCCAGATTATCACTAGTAATAATGATATAGTCTAAATAGATAAATGTGGACTTTCCAAGAACAGGCCTTAACACAATGTCCATACATCGCTGAAATGTTGCCGGTGCCCCTGAAAGGCCAAACGGCATACGCAGGAATGCATAAGTGCCAGACCTGGTTATAAAAGCAGTCTTAGGCACGTCCTCCGGTCTAACCCCTATTTGAAAATAACCAGTCGTTAAGTCTAAAGTCGTCATATATTTAGTAGACGTTATGTTCCTTAGAATTTCTTCAATAATAGGTAACGGATAGCAGATATTTAGTTATGGAGTTTAATTTACCATAGTCAATCGCGAAACGCCACCTTTTTGGATGTGTTAATGGATAGTCATTGTTTTTCTTACATAAAACCACCGGGATAGCATAACTATTTGAGATGGGCGTTATGATCTTTTTACGTAGCATATCGCTAATGTGCCATTCTATAATTTTTTCTTTATTCTTATCATACCGGTATGCTTTGTGGCGAACTGGCATTGAATCTCCGGTGTCGATACTATGGTTAGTAACTTGAGTAAATCCTGGAATATCACTAAATAACGAAGCAAATTCACTTACCACTTGTCGGATTCTTTGTTGCTCTTCCTTAGGCAGGTGATCAAGGTTTAACATTGGCGGTTCTGTTTTTTCTTCTCGAACTGGTTTCATCGTCAGCTTAAGGGACGCTTCATTAAAATCCAGCGTTGCTTCTGCCTCTGAAAGAAAATCTATCCCTAAGATAATACGTGCTTGCAGATTTTTTACTATAAAAAACATAACCTTTACTTGTTCGTCCTTGATACGAACGTATAGCGGTAATTTACCTATGCACTTACATCTTTCTCCTTGCGCAGCTAACACTGTCGTATTATCCGAATTATATATGCGATATTTACGAAAATACTTCCTAAAAAAATCTTCTGCCACACAGGAACACTGCGCGCCTGTATCCAGGAGTGCGGTGGCTGGGATGTTATTCACCAACACTTCAATATTCGGAAGAGTCAAATTTTTCACCATTACTGTATTTAACTTGAAGGAAGAGGGGTTTTCTTGGTCTTCGGATTACCGCACCCTCCCGTCAGCAGAAATCGTTTTAGTTTAAAACTTTTTTTTTTCCATGCTTTCCTTCTTTTTCCACTGGCCTTCAGACTTTTTTCCTGGATTGCTATATAACTGTCGACGTTCGCCGGCTGTTTTTGGATGCTCGGGTTTCCTTGCCCACTGATTCGCTTTGCTTCCGTAGCCGTGTGCTTGACTTTGCTGTGGTCTTCGCTCACCAAATTGGTTTCGTTGTTGATATTGGTCTTCTTTCAACGTCCGCCGTTCTTCTACTTTCAAACTGGATTGAAATCTCAAATAACTCTTCCAGTGTAGTCGGATTCCTTAATTCAATAAAGTCTTGCACTTGGGGAAGTAACCTCGGCAAAATCACTTGAATTATCTCAGGATCCGGACGGTTTCCATACAAGAGTTTGAAGACGTGAATTTTTCTGAAAATAAAGGTGGAAAGATTTTCGATTCTTTGCTGATATATGCTGAAAAGTTCCGTTTCTAATTTCGCACGATCCCTTATGACAGGGAAGGCTTTTACTAGTGCAGTCTTGAAATTTTCGTAAGTATAGGTGGGACTTCCTGCTTGACCCAAGAGACTTCTGCCTATACATTTGAACCAATTAAGCGCTTGGCCCCTCAAAGCGCTGGTAGCTAAGGTAACTTTCTGGAACACGTGCACGGGATACATCATGAAGTGGTCCTCTAGATTTTCCAAAAAACTGGTTACCGTTGAGTTTCCATTAAATGTTGCTTCTGGTTTCATCGCTGCGCGCATGGTCTGGACGATGTAACCAAATACTTCCAGGCGGGCAGCTGGCATTTCTGGATTGTGAGCCGCTTCTGCAGGCAGCACAGGTTCTTCTTGAAATTCGTCCATGGTTATTCTTCTTCGTCGGGCGCCACTATCAGGTTCAGCGTTCCGCCTTACTTGCTTTGGGAAAATGTAAAGACCTGACTCGGAACAGGGAGCTTACTAAAGCTATGTTCAATAAATGTGGGAAGTAGACAAGATACACAGGAAGGGTATACGAAACCCTTTATTTTTCACTCTTTACAATAATTTCCGGACTTCGGAATACAGAGACCAACCACTTGTGGTCTGAACGTATGAATATAAAATATTAACTAAACTCTAACTTAACTTTGGAATAATAAACAAGGGCTTACGTGGAATATTGGCCATATATTAACAGGAAGCCGTATGTAGTACAGAGCACTGTTAATACTACAATACTTTTAAAATTATCAAGAGGATTACATCTCTGGCCTGGAAGGCAACCAGCAACCGAGTGAAACTGCTAAGGCAAGCGGCCTGCTTCTACTAACTCCTTCCTCTTTTCGCTTGGCAAAAAGCCACAACTTAAGTACTTGGCGTTCGCCAACAAATTTGCATAAATAAGTTAAAGCTTTTAATTCTGGCCAGAAGTAGAAAATATGAAGTGATAGTAAAGATTTAAAATAAAATAAACGTTAGTAAAACTTAATATCCTTACAGAACTTATCGCCAAAATTGATTCGCTGGTCTTTAAAAATTTAAGACTTCAATTTTACTTCAAACATAACCAGGGAAAGGAAAACACGGTGGCTCGATGCATCTCAAAATTAAAGTTGGGTGAGGAAGGAAACCTGTAAAGTGTGCTATACTCATGGGAAACATTCTCGACTCACGCGAAACTATAATAGAGGGATTGCAAAAGGACTCCAAATTAAAAAAATATTTATTCTCATTTGACGTATCCGGATCATTTTGAGCAACATGACACCACGGCAATAAGAAATAGAACTGAGAACTATGAACTTACCGTTAATATTTTATTTTATTCGAAAATCACGAATCAAAATTATGAGCTCTTACTGGTTATCCCCGCGAGTTTAAGGGAAAACATTCTGAGTGAATTACATGATTTATCTATTTCTGAATACCTGGACCGGTTTTAATTATTGCCGCCTCGCATGCCTAAATAATATAAAGGCAACGTTTCCAAACGAATTAGTCATAGTAAATTTATTAGATCCATACTCTCGCAGGGAATTAAAAAAAAAACAGATATATAGTATTTACTCGTTATTGTAGACCATTTCTCTAAATGGGTAGAATTAGTCCACCTAAGAACAGCCTCAGTAAAATAGTTGCATATTCTTTTTGAAATAAATATATATTTTTTATCGAGTTCCATTAAAATTAATTTCTGATGACGAAAAACAGATTTTTAAGGACATATTTCAAGAAGTGCGCATAGGACTTGGCATACGACATCTTAAAATGGTGCCTTATAAAGCGCAGTCAAACATAGTGGAGCAGGTCAACAAGAACACAGCTAAATTCATGCGCTGTTATGTGAAAAATCATCATAAGCACTGGGATAGTGGGGCAATGAGTCAGTATTTACTTTAAGGACACCTAGGCATGATGCAAAGGGAAAAGCGCCAGCGGAACTATATTCTTAGGCTGAAAGCTAATTACGGCGTTGGATAAATTGTTCTTTATGCAGAAGAGAGTCCCATATTTTAAAATGACGGATCTACAAAAGATAATAACTGAAGGAGTGAAAAATTTGGGTACGGTAAAGAAAAAAAACGAAGCTGCATTACAATAGGAAACTGCGAGAAATGAATTACAAGGTGAGATACCAAATGTAGGTCAAGCACTCTTTATCATCTACGGGTAAAGAGAGAGTAGTTACATTTGGTTTACGAGTTCTTGCCCATACCCAAAGAATTCAAGAATCAGTAGTTCATTTAAAATATAGAAATGAGAATGGACAGAGGAAAATGTGGATCAAATTAAGCCCTATTGTAACTATATTAAAATGCAAATATTTAAAGATATTTTTCAGGAAGGTCAACAGGAAACAGAGAGAAACAGCTGTAGAGAATAAATGACTTCGAAAGTGCATGTGTTGATGCAAAGAGACGGGCAACCGCGAATTCGGAGGATCAATCAAAGAAAATAAGGACGCAGCTAGAATTGGAAAAAGACCCACAAACTAAGAAAGCAACCAAAACAAAAATAATCCAGTAGGAAAGGAATCACCAAAGGATGTTCAGCGAACGCAAAGAGTCCAAGGAAACTTTCCCACAGCCATAAGCTGAGCAATTTTCTACAACAAAAAGGCCAGCCGAGAAAATTCCACCATTCTGGGTTTCCTAAAGTGCTGAAGAAAGGCTCAGCAGGAAAGTCAAGGCCGAAGAAGCGAGTACCGGAGACAGGTGACAGGTGACGGAGGACGTGGGCACCAAGCCTTTACCATTATGGTTAATTTGTATTGCACCACGTCCACCATTGTTTAGGGAGCCTCCCGATAGTAATTTGGGGCACACGTAGGCGTCTTGCACCAACCTTAGAGACCCAGCATCTGATGCATGGGCCCTACAGCCAGCAGTTCCTAGTGATAATTTATTGAAACTTTTGATACTATCATACAGTGATAAACATATAGTTATACAATGGCATATATACAGTCTTACAGCTAAAAACAATGTAATAGATATACATATATACAATAGTATGGTGCGTTTAAATTTGCATTAAAAGTTTGACAATAATTTTCGTGGTTTCACTATACACCTATAAAGCAATGAAATACATATACATATATACAATAATATGGTGTGTTTAAATTTACATGAGAATTTTGAAAATAATTTTCTTGATTTCAATACACCTATAAAGTATACACCTCGTGTAAAGTAATAAACATATACTATGAAATATCATACACAGAGTATAAGTAAAATAATAAACATATAAGGTATATATGTATACATAATTTAACTAAATATTAATTTTGACATTTTTCTTAGTTTTTAAATGTATTTTAAATATTGTTTATAAAGTTCATCAAATTCATGAGTTCATAAGTTCATAGTTCATGAGCATAATTTTAAAAAGTAAGTTTTATAGGTATAAGTCATATATTTCACAAATTCATATAATAAATGAATTTCCTTACAATGATTACACGAAAGTTCATTTTGATTGAAGTTCGCATTCAAAAAGTTCATAACGATGAGTAAATCTAAAGTTCGTACTGACGAGTAGAGCTTTATATACTTCATGGTAGACTATATAGAGTTCGTTAAGATACTTGATAGACTTTATAGAGAAGAAGAAGAATAGTTGAGTTGAAACTTAAGTGGGCTATTAATATTTCGTGTGAGAGCTTGAATCTTTCTTCCAGATAGACGGTAACGTTTGACGATTATAGTAGTCATTTTCTCAAGCTGGAAAGTAATATACCTGTGATCGGAGAGACTAATTTCATCTTCCACAGTCCAGTTCTATAAATACGATGCTAGTTATTGTGATGTTATGCTAAGATCAGGCCAGCCTTTCGCAAATAGGAGGGGCATTTGTACTGTTATGTTTTACGTAATTCCTTGAGGAGAGGTAGTCTTCTAACAATTGGCCTTTTGTATCTGTTATGTTGTATCCCCAATTAGTGTTATGGGCGTTAAAATCTCCAGTTATTAATTGTAATGGAATGTGATAAATTCGGGTGTTGGTGTCTAAGAAGTGCTGCGTAGGCTCCAGGAATACTGTGGGCGGGGAATAAATAGAGATAAACATTGTAGTAAGGGCACCTACATCAAGCAGGACAGCAACTTGGTCCCTTTCGGCACGAAGGAGAAATGGTGTCCAGTTTGGATTGCAGCATACATTTGCTGCCCGTGGATGCTGTACTGGATCTACCTTCTGATATATAGTCAATTGTAATGGAAAACCGGTGAGCTTTCCATATTTCATGAAAGGTTATTGAAGAAATAAAATATCTGCATTGTAGGTGATGCCATGTGCGGTAGCAGCCTGGGCTTTTTTGGAGGTAATCTGTAAGCAGCGAGTGGCAGGAGATTCCGCTGTAAGGGCTATATTGATTGTAGCATTATTTGAAGGATGTGCTTGTAGCTGAGAATTATTGTTGGTTGCAGGCCAAACATTATTGTTGGTTGCAGTGGAAAAATAAGCACAATTAATTATCTGCAGCTTATTCATAGTAAAGACTTTTTCTACCAGGATATAAAGTATGAAGCTTTGTATTTAATTGTATACTAGAACTAATATTAGGAGAAATTAGGCTTCTTCTGTGTCAGCGGTTTTGGTTCTGACTTTTTTAATTTTTCGTAGCTATGCAGGGCAGGTATAAGCATAGGCTGGGGGACAAATGTTGAAATTTGTATTATTGGCGTCATTAGTTAATTTGCAATTTACACATAGAGGATGATCAGTTTGACAGTCTTTGCGGCTGCAATTTTCTCCCAGAAGGCGCAATGATGTCTATGTTTACAACCTTTCGGAGAATGTTCGAAATCTTGGTAAATGAAGCACCTCTGGACGCCGTAGAATTCAGTGTTACGATGGCTTCTCCAGCCACTTGTCGAAGATACCGTCTTTGGTGAGTATTTTGAAATATTTTCAGAGAGCATTCAACAGTCCACTTAATTCCGTGATTTTGCTTATCATATATTTTTAAGGTAGGTTTGATGTCTTGGGTATATTTTGGAAAATTGTAAGTAATTAGGTTTATGATGTCGTCTTCTGTTGTATTTCTTGCTTTAGATTGTTAAATCGTACACTTTGGAGTTCTTGTATGTATATTTTGCGATTATTTAGGCTGTTGATTTTCTCATTTTTTCCCCAGAATCGAGTTAATATTATAGATATCTTCCTCTAATTGCACATGTGACAGCAATGCCTCCTTTTTTCATGCATGAAATCTTTTTAATTCTTACTCCCAGATTTGAGATCGGATTAAATTTCTCTAGCTTTTCTTGTAGTTGCTGGTTGTTGGACATGCTGTGTTTTGGAAGTATGATTAGGGAAGGATCTTGTTTTGGTTTTGGATTATTCGTAGATTTCAGAACATCTGCATAGGATTTGGAAGCTGTGGCAAGCTCATGATTGCAGCAGTTAAGAATGGTGCTAAATTATTAAGTGCATGAAGATTTGAAGTTATCGAATGTATGCCTTGATTATGAGCTGAAGTATAACATGTCTGGTATCCTGAGAAGAATTACGAAAGAATTATGTTGAAATATTATCTCGAATATTTGAAATAGGAAGTGTATTATTCAAATGTTGATCTAAGTGGTTTGAGGTAGTGCAATGGCTGTTATCTTGAATATCATTACATCAGTAAGGTGAAGTAACTGCATCATTATAATATCTTAATGGAGGGATATTAGAGGTTCTGCAGAAGTCGAAATTGTCAGCATTATCTTGAAATGTTGTCAATAATGGTACATTACTTTAAGTGTCAATTCGTTCACTAATTTTAATAGAAGCTCCCATTGCTGTATCTTTAAGGAAGTCAATAAGGGGTTTAATGTCTTCAAGTAAGGCAGTTGTACGCGATTTTATGCCACTTTTCTTTGATGTAAGAATGGATATACATTTATCACATGCCTTTTGAATCTTGATTCTAAAACCAACTTTACACATTCATTGTCTGTAGTAGCTTTACTATTCTGTTGTTCTATATTTATCATAGTTTCACTCTGATTAGATGATAGATGTTCAGGCAACGTTACTTCTATTCTTTGGATGTGAATTTCGGAGTCCATAAGCCGAGAAGAATTTGTTTCTGGAAGATCCAACTAAGGACACGCTTGAAAAGTATGAACATGACATCATTTTATATTTGAGAATATTATACAGAATATTTTATAATTCAGTATATAAAGTAAATTGAATACAAATGAATTAATGAGATAAAGTACCATATAGTTGAAAACTGCTGTCTTATTTCCTAATTGATGGAAATTGTGATGTTATCGCATTTTGAGATCCAGATATTATGCTGAATAAGAATGTGAAAGTTTTATTCATATTGATCAATTAGGAACCGAGTTAGAAATTAGAAGTATTTTTATATTGTTGAACACAATTTGTAGTCAGTATTTTGAAGGTATGAAACCTTTTATTCAGTTGTTGTTTTTTATATTTGAAATTCAAGCTGATCCATTGTTGTAAAACAAAGTGTGTTTATATATTAATACTCAGTCTTAAGCATGACGCCAAGGCAATGACGGAAACATTAAGTTTCACATTTTGAGGCTATCAGTATCATAAAACCAACGTGCTAAAATAATATTGTATAATATATGGCATATCACAATATAAAGTTTCTTATATTAAAATGTTAAGCTTTATTTAATAAATTAATTTATATCATTTATTTATTTATGATATTTTAGCGTGTGCAATCTTAAGTAAGAGCATGAGCAAAGAAAATGGTGTTTTTGTGAATTCAAATATTTAAAAATAATTATGAGAATATGGTAAATTTGAAGATATTTCAAGAAATATAATACATTTTAAATGAAACTTATTTCACATGAAAGATAAAATTGTTCTCTATAAGATTATAATGAATATTATATATTTTAAATAAGATCCTCCTCTGAAATTTTAGATAAGTTTTGAATTACATCAGTTAATATATACACAACTACAATATATAGCATTCCAAAAGATTTTCTCCTTTAAAAATGCAACATTGAAATAAAATGAAAATTCCTATAATTTAGGCTGCAACAAATTATGTAATAAGAATTATACGAAATTAAAAACAGACTTTTCTCTATATGGCCATTATAAAATTGCATATATTATACTATCAAACAATTTTTTTAAAATTTGGTTTAAAGTTTCATACCTTTGAATTCACCGTATATGGTGTATTATTAAAATCCAATGAATAAAAGGTTTCAAAGGTATTTTCTTTCGACGATATTGCACAGGTGGTTAGTCGTATATTCTCGAAAGTCTTATCACTCGACTCCTCATCTAAAGGACTTTCCGATGATATAAGATTTAGTTACCCGAAGTTGTTTTTTCCACAAGTTGTTTTTTACACATTTGAAAGCTCAAATAATAGCGTGTTACACTTTGAAACTTTCCAAAAAAAAAAAAAAAAAAAAGTAGCTGAGACAGAAAATCCTCCACCACGAGGGAACGTGCTGAGGGTGAAAGACGGCCCAAGGAAGACGAAGGCCCCTGCGGAGGAAAACACTCATCCCCATTAAAGGTTCCGGAGTAGCCTAGCGGAGGTTTATATCACATGGAAGGACTTCGTGAAGAAACGAATCGAGCAATACAAATGAACAAAAAGATAAGTGGAAATTTAATTTTCCCTTAGCAAATTCACCTCTGTTTTCTATTTAAAAATACTAAATTGCCAGTCTCTATTGAATTTTGTATCAAGTGAAGCTATTTCAGTGGTTTAAGGAGCAAGAAGCTTGTAATTAAAACTGCATTTATTTATATTCATTTTAAATTAAGTTCAGAAATAAGAACTCGGTTTTAGTCTGAGAGACTGATATGCGAAAATCTTAATGAAATGTTAAGAACTTCTAAGCAAAATGTGTGTCTTGATGTAAAATGAATTTTCTAATTTAATGTGAACTACTTACATATTTTGTAAATATTTCATTTATTGTAGTGTCTCCCGTTTTATATTTTAAGTGTTAAAATTACTCTTAGATACATACGTGTTAAAGCAAATTAAAACTCGCAGAGTTGTAAGAATTAAATTTGTGTTGTATTAATGAGACGTTTATATACAAGCTAACAGAATTAAGAGAAATTTAAATTAAATGTAAAAGGCTAGCTGTGCACATGAAGTCTAATATTAGGCTCTCCAGCCATTAAAGCATGCTCTGTTAGCGTGCCGAGAAGGACCATTATTTGGAAGCATAGGCAGGAAATAAAATTTAAGATCAATCTAAAATTTTACACGATTTTCCCTCTTTTATTTTTTCTCTGTATTATGCTCTGGATTATCTGTCTTATCATAAATTCGTTTATATTATGGATGTTTAATATTTTTATCACATTTGTTTCGTTTCTTTCAAGGATAAAAAATATGCCCTTTTTATTAATCTTTCCAAATCTATACTTTGCTGACTGCTCTATTATGCTGAATTCTCTTCCCTCCCCCCCAAAAAAGTAAAATGTATGACTTATGCTATGAACTCCAATTACACTGTATTTTTATTTTTCTTCCTAGCATTTTATAGGACGTTCTGCAGTATCCTCATTCCACTTTCATATGACTCGAAAGAAGGTTTGAGGGAAAGTATCATCATTCATTAATAGAAGCGATCGTAAATGGATAAGATCGCTAAATATTAGCGATTCTGTATCATTTAATATGAAAATTTGTTTACACTTCTGCTTTGCTAGTAATCTTTACGGATTTTTAATACAACTTCAGGATGACCGTACCAATTACTTCAGTTGTACAAGCAAATTCTAAGCTTCTTGTTTGGACGAAATCTTCCATATATTAAAATTAACATTTCGTTGGGATTTTGTGTAGGATTTTTATCCAGCAAGGTAAAATTTATATAAATTTAGTTTTGATAAGAATTTTTATTTTTTAATGAATTAGATCTATAAAAAGATTAAGAAAAAAAAATAAGGCTTCACGCCTAACATTAAAAATATCTTAATACGATGTGATTTCAAAATGTAAATACATTGTGAGACCATGAAGCGAAATTTATTTTTTTTTAAACGTGATAAAAATTTGTCGAAGAAATATAAGAATGGTATCAATATATGCAGAAAAAATATTCTATTCAATAACATAAATTCCAAAAATTAATGTTTTTGACTATTTTAAAGATGTATTTTCTCCAAATAATTCCTTAAATCTATGAATTCATAGTTTTGTATTTTATTTTAAGTAGCAATAGGATTCACTTAAAATCATTAGTAGATTAAAAAATTATTTGGTTGTAAAAGTTTAGAAAAAACCATTCAATAATAATATTTAGAAGTACTCTATACCTATTGCAAATACAAGTTGCTCTTGTGAGATTATATACCATGATATTTATTATATTTGAAAGGCATTAAAAATAGTAAAATTAAATCCTTGAAAAAATTAAAAATTTATATTTTTTATTAAACATTTCATGTTAAGTAATTTTATTTTAATATAAATAATATTTTCAACTTCGGCTTTTGTAAAAATAGGAATGTGTTTATAATGATTGCTAGTAAATTATAAAGTACTTATTTTTAACTCTGACTAAAAGCAAGAGAAAAATACTTGAATTACCATTAAGTTTTCCATTCGCATATTTTTGAAATACCGTGATAATCATATAAATTTGTTTACACTTACGCTACGTAAAGCGACGCATTAGAAAAATAAAGAATAAAAATCCGTTGGCTTCATTATCTAAAAAGCTGAAGCTACAAAAACCTGCTAAGAAAATAAATTGAGAACACTGCGGCATCATCATTCTCGTATCTTTCACCCTAAAACTATGTTTTAAATTCCCCATCGACAGTAAAAAAGAACACTGACAGTCTCTGGTTACACGAATGTCTATCAGGCATGCTTGATGCATTTAGGATCGGATCTAATTATGAAGGTACAATGCGAGAAGACTCTTCACTCCTGACTAAACTTGTAACGCAATTTAAAGTTCGATGAGCTACATGATACGTATCTCTTAGAATAGAAATTAGGGACAGTGTTTGCTAACTGCCCTTATGACGTGAGATACATACAAAGTAAAATTAGATATTTGTGACCCTAATATTCTACCGTTTTGAGTACACATTTAAAAGAAGTATTTTAATGGAACTTCCTCAAATGGTCCCGAATTTTACAGAAAATTAACTTCAGAAATGTTTATAGGTAAGAATAAACAATCTTTAGGTTAATTACCTTATGAGTAAGCGAAAAATTAAGTATGTTATTTTGCTAGACAAACCAGATATCGAAATACATTTTGTGTAAATTAACTAAGGATGGAAAGTGCAAGTAAATATGCTATATATGCGGATGGATATGAAAAGGTCAAATACTGTTCCGAATCTAGAGAATATCCCACTTAAGGGGACTCATACACCTTAAAACCCATAAGACGTTCGAATAGGTGACTGTTGCAAGAATTGGGATAACATATTTATTTTAAAAGCAATTACTACCAACTTTTTACAGCTGACTACATAATATAGCTGCTTTCTGAAATAGTAGTCAGAAAGTTTGTGTTGCCACAAATATTTTTATAATTTAATCCGCTTTGTGACAACATTTTTCGTCATGTTTCCAACTTGTGCGCACAGTTTAAAACATTCTGTTTTATAATTTAATTCCATATTTAATATATAGCTTTTATAACATTTGGAAACTACTGTGAACCTAAAATTCTAAAAATTTCATGTTAAATTTTTGTTTTATTTTGAGTTGAGTTTATAAAATATATTTTATTAACAAAATTTGTAATGTTTTCGTCCATAAAATTTTTTAGTACTAAAATATTCATCAGATTGTTGGTTCAGTTAGAAAATAGTGCCCATATAAAGAATTCCATAAAATTGCAAGTATGTACCATTAGTCATTTTTAAAATATCATGCGCGCAAGGTGGAAACATGGTGAAATATTTTGTCACAAAGAGGATTAAATTACAAAAATATTTGTAGCAACACAAACTTTCTGGTTACTAGTTTCTAAAGCAGCTATATTATGGAGTCAGCTGTAAAAAGTTCGAAATAATTGCTTTTGAAATAAATAAAATATCCAAATTCTTGCAACAGTTACATATTCGAAGATCATGAGGGGTTTAAGGTGTATGAGTCATGTGTAATGGTAATTAAGATAATAAATGCTTCAAATAACAAAAATGCTATGAACATATATATAAAGATATCAACATTTGAAAGGAATATTAAGGTCGCTCGAAATAGTGCAAAATTAATTAATTACTATATAAAAGTACAAGATTGAATATAAAGTTACTAAAGATTGCAAGCAACCCAGAAAGATGAAGGCAGAAATCGAAACAGTGTATACACACACACATAATATATATATATATTTATTCAATAATGCTGTAAGCTGAAATAACAATAACTTGCATTTTGTAATCTAAAAAAATGCTATAGCTTTAAATAAACACACAATGAGGTTTCTAAAACCTGAGATATTTGACACAATATTATGATAAAATAATCAGTAAAGGGTTTATTTAATAAATGAAATAAGAATGCAAAAAAAAAAAATCCAGTAAAAGTTTAAAAAGCTTCCCTTGGGAGAAGCCTAATAAGTGCAAAAGTGGTATAAATGCTGTAGAGCAAATGGAACTTGAAAGGCTCTGAAACATAAACGAAAAAGATACTACAAATTCAGTGTGCAAGCATCATTCTGAAGGATTGCTTTCGATCGTCAAACAATTCGAAATTTTTAGTAGAAAACTGAATGTCGCAATTTGGACTGCCTTTTTTATCTGCTCTGAGAAAGAAGAAAATTTTCATATGCCATATTTGAAGAACTGCGTAGAGTGCGTATGGAAAAGACTCAAATCATCTTTGTATCTGCAGTCTGCTAAGTAGTTCGACAAATTAATAGGATAATATTAGATTAATTCTCTCTTCCGAGAGCCAGCAGAACAGGGACAGAAATTTGTCGATATTTCTGCTAGCGTGTAGGAGTAACATTTTCGGTAGCATTGGATTTTTTACACTGGAAATGATTTAAGAACATGATTGTCGTTAACCGTGTGACTGCTCTAGGGTCCCTTGAACATGCTTTCTTCGCCAGAACTATACTTGAATGATCTGGAAGTGTGTTTGGAAGACGTTCACCGGTTCACGAGGACAAACAAGGTTCAACACATCGACCGAGAGGAAGAAGACAAGATACGAATTCAAGTCGACAGGAAAGGAATTCTAGGCAAGAGATCAAGTCTGCTTGTGGAATCCCTAGCTTTGTCAAGGGATCTCACCCAGATTGCAGATATTCCAGGAGGAACTCTTCTACGAGATTAAGAACTTAACCGACGTTTTGGTGAGTATCTAAAGACTTCCTTCTTTTAAACTTAAAGCAGTACACTGTGGAGATTTGGAATGGATTTTAGAAAGGAGAGTAAGCTACTCCTGTTCTTAGGGACTTCACTGCCCTTAAAGTGGGGTCTTTAAGGAGGGGTCAGTACAATGGATTTCTAGTAAGTATGTGAATCATTTTGATAGTACTATTGCTTTTGTGTTTTGTCTACGTGGTTGTTTAATATTTTTTTTTTTTCTGTTTTGGGTAAAGATTTTAAAGTTTCTTTTGTGTTTAAGTTTGTGGCTGCATATTTTGTGTTAGAAGGAAGAGACTTGTGTGGAGATGTGGATCCGTATTCAAGGACATTTAAACAGTTGAGGTTCCTCGGCTTAGGGAAAGATCTCCTGGTGGATTACGGCATTGATTTTTCTTCTTTCATTGGCGGAAATTTTGTAGTTTATAGCCGGCTTCATGACTTCATGTTAATTTTTGGGATCATTTTTGGTTCCTTGGGACCCTTTCTTGGGACTTTCAAGAATCCGTGCAGCTCCAAGGGCTGCGACGAGTCAGTTATTAATCATCTCTAAATGCTTGAGGTACAAAGAAACTTAACAGTTTCCTTTATGATTCTAATAGAAACACACGATATTCCTTTTGCGTTAAGGAGTTTTTCCATATCATTCGCTTCATCCTCGTGGTATTTGCAGCTGTTTATTCTGATGTAGGTCATAATTATTTTTGATAAATTGCCAGATTTTTCATGCTGATCTTATAAGGCATTTCTCCTCCACACCCAGGATATGGCGACTGGGTCCCCTAAAAACACAGTCGCCCTTTAAAAGAGGGAATATATAAGGTATTTCTCCCTCCTTCTTCGCTTGCCTTCATGGTGTAGTGGTCTGCACGCTGGGCGTGTATTCCAGAGGTCCGCGGTTCGATTCCCGACAAAAGACGTTGCTCATTTTTCATCTTGCCTGCTTCCAAAAAATCCTAATGACTATACAGTGGCGCCCGAACTAAAATGGTTGCGGATGATGATTCACCACGCCCAGGAACGCCCAGGATAGGGTGAATGGGTCCCCTAGAAAAACCCTAGTCGCCCTTTACAAGGGGGAGTATATAAGGTATTTCTCCCGCCTTCTTAGCGTTCCTTAGGGATGTAGTGGTATGCACGCTGGGCGCGTATTCCAGGTTTCCGTGGTTCGATTCCTGGCGAAGGTGTTCATTTTTCAACTCTCCTGCTTCCAAAAAAATCCTAATGTTTCTGCAATCTGAAGTGAACATTTAAAGAAACAACCACTATTATCTAGCTCGTAAAAAATTATGTATATATATATATATGTGTGTGTGTGTGTGTGCATATGTAAGATAAAAATATATAAATAAAATTGTACCTTAAATAAAGAAGCATGAAGCAGTGTAATCCTTGATTTTAATCTGTGTATCTACCCTTTCTGTCCTAAAATAGCAACTGCTTATAATAAATTTCTGGACTACGTCGTTTCAAAATTAATCCGTTTCATGCATTGTTATGTAATCCTGCGCTGCGGGCGGTTCTTAAAGAAACTTTTGACTACATGTTTGAAGCTTTGCTGAATACGGTCTCTCCTTCCTACGTTCCGCTTTGCTCACTGCTGTTAACACGAGCCACGCATCGTAATCCGTTATCTAACATGCAAGAAAAGGTGAATATTAGAAGAATGGAGAAGGGTTACATGTCTCTCCCAGCTTCTCATGGCTCGCCTTATCAAGGAAAAAAACTATGTGATGTATCTACGCCCGAGTTTGTCTGAAACGTATCTCCCTCGCTGTGCATCATACAAACTACGTAGTAAAACAACTGTCCAAATCCACTCCAGCTATCGCCGAGTCATCAAGGTAATTTACGAATTTATTACTATTATCGATTGTTCGCTAACAGTCAACAGCTGCAATAAATTCTGTAAACAACCGTAATAAATTCTATTTCTTGGTAAGCAACAACTACAGTAAATACTATTTCTCGATAACCGCAGGTTTTGAGAAGCATAATTAGCTTGTACACGTTATTATGAGTCCGAAATGCACCACATCTTCATAACATTCTTTGAACTTTACATCTTAAACAATGGGCATAGCAGGAAGATGAGCAGCAAGTGTTAACGGCAGAGGGCAAAGCGGGGAAGTGGGAAAAAAGAACGAATTCAGCAAAGCGTGAGTTATGTAGGCAAAATTACAGGATTACATATAAATAGCAGGATTACATATGAAAGCATGAAACGAATCAATTTCGAAAAGATTCAGGCGAAAACGTTACTACAAACTATTGCTACTTTTAGTAAAAAAAAGGGGCGATACACAAATAAAATGAAGAATTCTGGGGAAGAATCAAAATTATAATTTAAATTAGCCATTGCTAATTTAAAATTATAATTTAAATTAGCAATGGCTAATTTAAATTATAATTTTTATTTACATACTACTTGTCTTACATTTATATGTGTATATATATATATATATATATATATACATATATATATAATGATATTTTTAAATCAATTGATTAAATTAAATTCTATTAATATTGCTTAATAACGTGTTGGCGATTCTCTACCTAAATTGCATCCCTGTTCCTAAATTTTGGCGAAATCCTTTCTTTAGTATAAAATATATTAACCTGTTGGCGCCCGCCAAATCGCCAAACTCATAAATCTGTCATATTACATAAAGTACTTAGGAATACTCCTGATGAGAAGATAGCGTCACCTCGTGATTTCAATTAATATCGCTGATTGGAGGAGCCTCGTGACGCACACATATGTATAAGTAGGGCTTCTGCTCAAGGTACGAGAGAGAATGCTTGTGAGATGGATGCTAAAATAAACCAACCACTTTATATTCCAAAATTTGTCGCATTCCTGTTGCCCCGGCTGCACAAAACAAATAATGTATGAGAAATCACATTTCAGAACCTTGTGAGATGGATGCTAAAATAAACCAACCACTTTATATTCCAAATTTGTCTCATTCCTGTTGCCCCGGCTGCACAAAACAAATAATGCATGAGAAATTACAGTTCAGAAAGACGGTAGGATACCACCTTCAAAGGGATTATCTAAAAAAGAAAATAACCCAAGGATTATACGGATAAAATGTTACGCACTTTAGATGAATTTGCCGCTGTGCGACTTCCATGTTTCTACAATTTTCTCTAGGCGTTCTTGCTTCAAGAAAATCATCCTTCTGTTACTTGTATTCTGTATTCTGGTATACTGCAGATTATTTTACGTCCAGAGAAGCATCTTTCTGCCCCCTGTGATGTGTGATCTGTGTTTCCATCGAAAGTTCGTCGTTCATCAAATGTGCTCTTACCGTTGACCTACTTTTGAGGATGGAAATCTTTGCCTACGTCTACGCCGTTCTGCGTTGCTCTCGAGAGCTTTGTGCTTGTGTGGTGATTGATCGTGTTTTGCGAAAATCTAATCAAGAGTGCACAAAAATGTGTATTTTCGTGTCGATTTCATCACTCGTATTCTCGTCACAACAAACAGAAGTCAAACAGAAGCAATTAGTAAAACGTTTGGCAATGCAAATGATATTATTACTATTGAATTATAATTACTGATTTAATAATAGTGTTTTTATTTTGAAAATTTTAAAAAGTATTATTTTGGTATAAATGTATTTTAAATTTGGTATTTAAAGGATGTATTTTGTTTTTAATACTGTTTTGGGAAAATTTAAAGAGTATTATTGAGTTAGTTTTATTTATGAAAGTATTATTAAAAGAATAATGGCTAATGAAAACCTCTCTGATCCTGATGATCCATTAAGGGCAGCTAGCGCTGAACCTGAAACAAGTATAATTCCCTTTGACGCGCAGAATGATATGGATATAAATTCATGGCTTGAGTGCTTTAACAAAACTCATTTAGATAAAGATGAAACGTGGAAGCTTAATAATGTAGCTCGATATCTAAAAGGTGTATTATGCTTAGCGTATATGTCAAAAAGTGCCATAAAATTACTAAATATGTGGAATTAGTCCAAATTTTAAAGGAAAATTTTTTCGACCCCACTTTAACTACGTTTGGTGATTTTGCCAATTACAAATACAATCATAAAGAGGACATAACGCAATATTTTCGCAAAAAATTAGATATTGGTAAAAAATTAAATCTAACTCATGAAATGATCTTGGAGGGTCTGACGGATGGCCTTCCTATAGAATTAAAATCCTTAATGACGATCAACGCACCCTCTGACCCCATCTCTTGGCTTACTCATGTCCATAAGCTTATTAAGATTAGCGAAAATCAACAAATCAAAAGTGCACCTCCCAGACTTGTTATTCCGATTGGGAACAGTTCCCAAGATTACAATCGATTTAATAGAAGTAGAATTTCAGCTTCAAGCTATGAAACTACTGTGAGACAAGATTCTCCTAGACCCAACAATTTCCAACGTTTTCAGAGACCAAGTAATATTTATAATCCGTTCAGTGGGCCAAGATTTACAAGCCATCATAATTATAATTCTCAAAATAGATTGCCATTGCCACCCAGTCCCTGTAGACTTTGCACCCGGAACGGAATCCCAAATGCTTTTCACTGGTTTCAGGTTTGTCCTTTCAGAGGGGAGAGATCTGATACACCTAATGTTACGCCCCTTGCAATAGAACCAACCCCAGAAACCCCTCACAGTAGTTGACTATTAAAGGTGTCGGGATATTTGCCCAATAAGAAACGTCTAAAGTGTGTTGTAGACAGTGGTGCCACCATATCAATAATTTCTTCCAAAACAGCTAGACAATTACGTTTAAAAGTGCAAAGAGTTAGATCATTTTCAGTAACCCAAACTAAAGGAAAAATAATCTTCAACAAAATATGTTGTATACAAATGAAAATTGGACGGATTAGTAACCAAATTACCTTGTTTGTTCTTGATAATAATTTGAATTATGTAATTTTAGGACTTTATGAATGCAAATTATTTGAGTTGAGTATTGATTGTACTAATTTAAAAATTAAACAGAGAGCTATTGTACTTAATGATGACTGCCATTTTGACAGCCGACCCATATCTCTACACCTCCAACTTTAAGGTGGTACAACAAATGTTTATCCATGTGTTAATAATGATGATGATGTAAGACATTTTCCAACCTGTAAATCCCGGACTACAAATCTAAAGGAATTAGTTTCTCAGTCTAACATTTATGTGAAAAATGCTGTTTCTAATACTGTCGATAACAAAGAGTATAACTTGGAAAAATTGTTAAATGATTATTCATCTGTGTTTTCTAAAAATAAGTATGATGTAGGAAAAATTAATATTGAACCTCAACGAATTAATTTAAATTCCGATTTGCCTGTGTCATTAAGACCTTATAGAACATCCCCTATGGAAGAAGAGGAAATTAAGACCCAAATTGATCAATTATTACAACCAGGTATAATTAAAGAAAGTTGTAGCCCATATTCGTCCCCCGTGACTTTAGTACTTAAACGTGAGGAAGGTAAGAAACTAGATTGTGCATAGATTATCGAAAATTGAATTCCCTGGCTAAAACAGATGCAAACCCTCTTCCTCGCATTGACACTTTGTTAGACAAATTAAGTAAAGCAAAAGTATTTTCTACAATTGATTTGAGATCTGGTTTCTGGCATATCCCGATTCACCCTGCAGATACTGAGAAATTAGCTTTTTGCACGAATTTTGGATTATTCGAATGGTTAAGACTCCCTTTTGGTTTCAAAAATGCTCCTGCAATTTTAGAACAACTAGACCAATATTAACAAAAAATAAAATTAATTTCGCTTGCAGTTACTTTGATGATATAATCGTTTACTCTTCCTCTGAGAAAGAACATTTAGAACATTTAAAATTTTTATTTGAGGTGTTTAAAGAGGAGCATATTAAATTGAATCGAAACAAGTGTGTGTTCGCCAGAGATCAGATCACATTTCTTGGCTATGAAATAAAAAAATGGGAGAATAATTCCCGATAACCATAATATAGAAGTTATTAAGAAACTTAAAAACCCCAGTAACACCAAAGAGTTACAAAGAGTTTTGGGAAGTGTGAATGTGTATCATAGATTCATTCAGAATTATGCAACTATTAGAGCTCCATTAAACAGACTCTTGAAAAAAGATGTCAAGTGGGAATGGGATGACCAATGTCAAAAAGCTTTCGACGAAATGAAAAGAATACTGATTTCCAAACCTGTTTTGCAATTGTATGATTCCAGTAGGCCATGTCATATTTTTGTTGACGCTTCTCAAACTGCTGTTCTAGCTGTTTTGAAACAACCAGATGAAAATGATGTCCTTCACCCTATATCATATCATTCCCGAACTTTAAGAAATTATGAGAAAAACTATACGATTACTGAGTTAGAATGTTTGGCCATAGTAGATGCCCTAGACAAATTCTATTACTATCTGCATGGACAAAAATTTGTTATACATACGGACCATGAGGCCCTCGTTTGGCTCAAAAATGTTAAAATTTAAAAGGTAGACTCTTCCGTTGGTCACTCAAACTAAGTATGTTCAATTATGAAGTAAAGTATCAGAAGGGCTCTACCAATATTGAAGCTGACATGCTTTCTAGACATCCTGTTTCGCAGCACCTCCAACATTATGTACATTTACTTGATAGAAATGAAATAATCCAACAACAAAAAACTGATAATGTCTGCGGAAAAATTTACCAAGAGATAAATGATATGATGGTAATTAAGAAAAAGAATTTTTATAAAATTGTAGTACCTAAATCTTTAAGATTAAAATTGTTGAATAAAACCCATGAATATTTTGGTCACCCGGGAGTTCAAATTATGCTTAACTTAATCACCCCTCAATATTGTTGGCCTCATATTAGCGAAGATATCGGAAATTTTGTTAAACATTGTCATACTTGTCAACTTAATAAAAAGAAAAAACAGAAAAAATTTTGTCTTATGCAAGACGTACCCCCAACCGACAAACCTTTCGAATGTCTCTCTATTGACACTGTGGGAGGATTTAATTATTATAATTCTACAAAAAATATTTACATATAGTTATTGACCATGCAACAAGATATGTCTGGGCTTTTCCCTCTAAAAGTGTAACTTCAGAAACCTATGCCAATTGTCTAAAACAAATATTTCAAATACAAGTCCCCGAAAAAATTCTGAGTGACAGGAATGCAGCCTTCACTTCCTCTAGATTCAAAAAATTTCTTAAAAAGCATAATGTTATACAACTTTTAAATTCATCTCACCATCCCCAGACAAATGGTAAAGTAGAAATAGTAAATCAATCAATAGTAAGTCGACTAAAATGTAAAGTAAATTCTTCTTCTAAAAAAGTACCGTGGACTAAAGTGCTAGAGCAAGTTGTTATCGAATATAACAACTCCCCTCATACGGTAACTAAGTTCACCCCAGCATACTTACTATTTGGTAACCTCCCTTTTGAATCTCCAATTGATCAAAATAAATA
Source organism: Stegodyphus dumicola (assembly GCF_044657685.1). Lineage (NCBI taxonomy): Eukaryota > Metazoa > Arthropoda > Arachnida > Araneae > Eresidae > Stegodyphus > Stegodyphus dumicola. The sequence goes on along the minus strand of NC_140771.1, from coordinate 125,320,230 downwards.
CCCTTCCTTAAATGAAGCAAGGGCTTTAGCAAAGAAAAGAACTATCGAATACCACCGAAAGAATAAAACTATGACATCAGATTTGTAGAATCTAAATTTCAACCTGGAGATTTTGTCCTTTACGAGGAATTCGAATACCCAAATACTAGAAAATTGATTTCACCCTATTCAGGCCCTTATCAGATTATGAATAAATTATCTGAAGTTAATTATGAAATCGACAGGGAAAATTTTCACACGAAGAAACCAACTGAGATTGTACATGCGTCAAAATTAAGGTTCTATTATCCACCCGAGAACTTTAAATTTCATCATGAATAAATCAAAATTTATAAATCAATAAACTATCCATAACCCTTCTTTTAGTTTTCATCCTGTTGTCCCCCTTAATAGTTGATTTATCTCAGTGTCTGAAAAGTTTGTCTGCCCTTTTCTTTTACTGGGCTCCTTCAAACTTGAGTTTCAGGTTCAATGCACTTTCCGTGTGGGAAACACTCAATTGAGGCTATACTACAAGTAGAGTACTATACCCTCACATTTCCTTGAGCTCATGTTTTCCTATGTTTGTGTTATAAATTGTAGCAACAGTTGAAAAAGTTAAATTTCAGTTGTTGAAATTTCTGAATTTCATTTTATGTTTCTGCAGCATCGTGTACAAAAAACTGGTATGGAAGTTGGAAGTTAAATTTTGTTTTGTTATCATTAATAAGAGAAAAATAGAGTGACAAAATATGTTAAAAACCTAGCAAAATGTGTATTTTCAACAAGAGTATAAGAGCTCTAGTATCGTGACATAAAAACTCAAATGTTTTCAGTGCCAATGCTGATCCATAATTCTAGCGCTAATTAAATGATCCGTAGATCTCCAAAGACCAGTAAAAGACTGAAGATGAGACTGAATGACAACTCTAATGATTGTATGGACTCATACACAAACTGAGAATGGCATGCCCTAAGATATAAACTTACAAATTCAGTTATATTACTATTTCCTATTGCCGCGTAGCTAACCAGCAATATATTATTAGTGCTTTAGTTGTTCTGCACTTAGTTACTATATTATAATTTCATTAATCATTTATTATATTTTATATACTGTATTCAAATATTTTATGTCATATTTTATGTAAACATTTTGTGTGCCTTGAGGTAAATCCAATCAGTTTTCCTACACACTTAATTTCCTAATAACTAAATTTTCTGCTCTCACTATCTGGACTGCCTTGGGTCGACGGCCACGACTGCAAGCCTTTTCAGATGGGGGGGATAATCTGTAATGATATTTTTAAATCAATTGATTAAATTAAATTCTATTAATATTGCTTAATAGCGTGTTGGCGATTCTCTACCTAAATTGCAGCCCTGTTCCTAAATTTTGGCGAAATCCTTTCTTTTGTATAAAATATATTAACCTGTTGGCGCCCGCCAAATCGCCAAACTCATAAATCTGTCATATTACATAAAGTACTTAAGAACACTCCTGATGAGAAGATAGCGTCACCTCGTGATTTCAATTAATATCGCTGATGGAGGAGCCTCGTGACGCACACATATGTATAAGTAGGGCTTCTGCTCAAGGTACGAGAGAGAATGCTTGTGAGATGGATGCTAAAATAAACCAACCACTTTATATTCCAAGATTTGTCTCATTCCTGTTGCCCCGGCTGCACAAAACAAATAATGTTTGAGAAATTACATTTCAGAACCTTGAACGCTTGTGAGATGGATGCTAAAATAAACCAACCACTTTATATTCCAAAATTTGTCTCATTCCAGTTGCCCCGGCTGCACAAAACAAATAATGTATGAGAAATTACATTTCCTATATACAAATATTTATATATCTTTGTGTGTGTGATATGTGACATATATATGTAAATAAACATTATAGCATAAAAACTAAAAACAAAAATTTTTTAAACCTGTCCTGCCGTTATAGCTTCAGATATATGTATGTATACGTACGTGCGTGTGTGTGCGCGCTTCAGTAAGGACGGTACTAAAATAGAAGAGCTTAAACCAAACTCTTTACTTGTCGAAAAACAAAGAAAAAGAATCATCCTCACAAGGCCGCAATCAATAAATATTGAAAATAAAACGTGTTGTCTGGATGAATTTCCATTTATATTTTATTCTTTTATATAAATTAAGCTAATATAAAAAATATTAACTTCACTACCATAATTGGACTTTTGTAACACTGTAAGCAGTTCAAAATCGTATAGTTAAAGCTAACAGAAAAGATTTAAAGCATTTGCTTTACAATAAAAAAATTGGTACTTTTCAGTTTTGCCGGCGCAGGCGATAAAGTCGCTAATAACAGTACAACTGATCCTCACTGGTAACATTTTAGGCATTATTTTCAAAACTAATCGCAGCCATTTCGTATCAGATTGATTGTTTCTCTCAACACTGGCATACAATTACATAGACATTTTATCGGATAGTTCAATTGTATGCCCTAAGGCCATTCGCGGTAATTAAGTCAATTAGGATGCAATCACACCGCTCACCCGAAGGCGAAAATATAGAAAAGGCAAAGTCAAGGATTAAATCCATTAAGTCTAATGAGAATGCATTAGCGAAGTGAAGCACTACGGTTTTACATAATTTCTGAATAAGCTATTCGTACGAACTGAAATAATTCTTGCATTCCAAATTAAGATTTAACTTGAAATTAATGCAGATAATTAGATAATTACTAAGAGAATTTGATTTTTGTAGCGTAGTTTACGCAAGATGAGATTATTTAGGGTCACATGATATGAACCGGCGAATCAGGATGTTGAACCATGAAAGCATAGTAAATTCTCAAATTAATGTTTTTTTATAAATTCATGGTCTTTATTTATTGGCTTTTTACAAAATTTAAAACGTTATTAAAATGTTTATGCCTTCAAAATAAAAAAAAAAAAATCTTAGAACTAATATTTTTTATGTGTATACTGTATGTTGTCACTAATAGAGCTTACTTGGCGAGATTTGCACCAGCGAAACGGAAAAGTACCAAAAAAAGAAAACAGTACTATTGCAGTAATTACACGAAATAAAACCTACGCTGTTTCTTGAAGGAGTGACAATTGTAAATTCAGCGGAGAACAACGGTTTCAAACGCAAATTAAAGAAAAAAAAGTATTTATGTAGAAATAACCCAGAGAAAAGTATAAAATTTTCGTTTATATAAATATTAAACGCGATTTTTAATTTTTAATATACAATATTCATGCGCGTATTGCATGCACATGTTTTTAAGTATATTTATATGAAGTGCGAAAGTGAAATCATACGCCCACGTAGATATTATAACTTGCTATAATGCATTTATTACAATCAAAACCGGACTTAAGGTATTCATCGTTGTAACGATGAAGAAAGGCTCTAACAACCTTCATTTGCATATATTCGTATGCAGGTTTAAACCATCACGATGACAAACAATAACACACGTACTGCGGAGTTGTCGATACCCTTGTGAATTTGTCTGAGCTGAATTTCACTGCATAAGTTACGTGACGAAGAAACTAATATACTGCAAAAAATGACTATCGTAATACTCGTAGATTACTGATCTTAGAGTAGATAATCGGCTGCGTGAAACATGAATGAATTAATTTTATTACAGTAGAAATTATCATTTCGGAAAATAATATATCGACTGCTTGTGTTGCGCTAATATTGAACTCTAAAATGTTTGAAGAAGAATGATCATTTACTTATTAAAATATTCAACCGTTTAAATTTTTAGTTAGTCAAAATGAGAGACTTTTCCTGACATTGAACCAAAACAAATCTCGTTACTCAAATAAGTTCAATCATGAAATTTAAAACACCACATGAATAATTGCTTCATACGCATAGTATAGGTGTTGGAAAAAGATAAAACATTTTGAATATATTGCAGAAGGCATAAATCTTCTTGTCTAGTTTTGAATTAAATTGCGGAAAGAAAGAACAGTTTGAGCCTCTGAAATTAATTGCTGCGAACAACGAGCTTCCGTTTTAACAGAGATCTCTAGCTTCTAATTTCCTGCACAGATAATTGCAAATCAGCTACAGTTTGTTAGAGAATAGTAAAACACAATAGTCAATGTTTAGTTTTCTTCAGCAGTGTAGTAAATATTTCAAAGTTTTCCGTGTAAAAATGTGATTCATATTACAAGAAGTGTAAACATTTTAGAGTTTATTTTCATTAATTTCAGCAAGTCAAATCCTATCGGAGTCAATAATGATGAAAGGTAATCTCTTGCATACTTTAAACATACTGCATACATTAAACATATTTTAAACATACTGCGCGGTTTGAATAATGTCAAAATTGCACTCATCGATCTAAAAATGGAACAAATTTTCTAGTTGATAAATATTTAAAAATTTCTTTTCAAAGGCAAGCGTTATTTTCAGATCTTAAACACGAATAATTATTTGTGATATCTATGGAATGACAAATTCTTTTATAATTAACTGTTAAGAATAAATGGGATTTCCAAGCGGCAAACTAATATGAAATTTATTTTGACTATATAAATAAAAGAGAAAGGGAATGGCTGTTAGCTTCGTTCTGAATTGATAGTCATATATTAAGTATCGTTGAAATAGAAAACGATTTATTCGTTCATGCATTATTTGTTATTTTTATTCAAACCTTACTTATCAAAATCCGAGAAATATTTTAATAATTACTTTACAAAAAGTCAAACGTTCTGCTTACTTTGGACTGGTTTCTTTCCTTATTTATTATTAACATAAATAATAGGTTTGATTTTGCTCCAAGATGAGTTGATTAAAGTGCTTTTACTTGTCGGAAATATATTTGAAAATGTATTTAAGTTATTTACTTTATTTCATGTATTTGAGATATGGAATAAAATTGTTAACACATTCATATTAAGCTTTGAAAAGAAATTAAAATTTAAATAATTTAGCTTGGCAAGACTTAATATATTTCAAATGTCCGTTTTCTGTGCTTTTTCATAGAATTCATTTCAGTAAACAATTTGTAGTCTCATAAAATGGCCGGTTCATATTGTACGCCTTTATTTTAACGTCATCCTTTAATTAATTAGAGCAGCCCTTTTTTCCCCTCAGTTTAATAGTAATGAAAAATTTTAATCCATTGCATGTATAAAGGTAATAACAGGAAACCTAACTCAAAAAATTATATCGTACAGTTTCATTTATTCTCTAAGACATGTACCATTGTTTTAAGAAATGTTGGGGAATTATTCAATAAAACAGTGATCTGAACGTATAGATTAGTATTTAACGCACTTCTTTCCACGTACAATAGGCCTCTTTCAATACAGTTAAGCTAACACTTTTTTCCCAATTCTCAAAGAAGAGTCGTTTACATGGATTCCTTCAGAATTTGCATTTCACATGAATAGAAAATTTCAATGACTATAAAGTGGCAGTTTTAGCCATGGGGACACGGAAACATCACGTGAGGCTTAAGCAAGCAATAATAAGGCATGCGGAGCAGCATTTGGTGAGTTTTGAGCAAACCGTCTACCGTAAGACAGCATATGTAGCAGATATTACCTACTCTTGCATACTTGGATTAGACTCTCTAAAGAAATACAATTTTTTCTCGGACCTTAAAAACAACGACCTGCTTTCTGCCTCTGAGGACATAAACCTGTTCGCAATTAAAGATGACGGAATTAAATTCGTCCATCAAATAATAACTCAAGTCGATACGACATTACCAGCTAGAACTGAATTTTTTATCCTAGATCCATAGCAGAAAACAGTGGCTCCAGTATCGATTACCATATTGTAAGGAACTCCACTGATATGTCGCGTGGTCAAAAGTTCATTATTGCCGCCACTCATTGCAGACGCCTGTGCTTTAAAATGGAATTTTTCAATATCTGGCAACCTCCGTTCTACGAGACAGCCCCTAATTTGTTACATAGATCCTTGCTAAGAAGCATTTTCCGTGCCTTTCGGGTGCTCTGCATTTCTTTCATACGTGACCTTACCCACCACAGTTACAGCAATTTCAGGTTAGTTTGTTAACACACCTATTATTATTGTAATTGCCGTAACTGCTCCCGTTCATTTGTCTGGTTACATCGTCTAGACAAACATTCTCTTGATCCACTGGCAAAGCAGCTGTGACTGGGTCGCGATCTCTACGAATTTGTTGCTGAGCTGCCTCAAATTTTAAATTTTTGTCATCCTTAGGGCTTTCTGTGTTTCAGGTTTGCGGATGCCATTGATGAAGTATAGCAAGGACAGGATTTCCCTTGTTTCTGTAGGGCAGTAAAGGTGAGATGAGATAGCCTTTCAGCATATCCATGCTCCTGGAGTATTTCCCTGGGTTTCTGTTGGCGAAATTTTAACTGCTTGTTATAGGCTTTTAAAAAATTCTCACTAAAGTGCAGCTTCAACGCGCCAGGTAGAGCTTTCAAAGTTAACTTCTGGTTTTGGGGAAGAGACTGCAGGTTATCCGCAGCGTCTGCTCTCAGGGAACCGGCGAGAAGACATGTTTTAGCTTTGTAAACCTGTCCATTTGTGTTTGCCACTATTGAGAACTGAATTTTATACACTTGCCAGGATGTTTTTCCATTATATGTGGATAGCTTCAGAGAGGGTCGGGAAGGCGTATGTACGAATTTTTGGTGTTAGAAGTGAGACTGAATGGCAGGGACAAGAGCGATAGGTGATCAATTAAGACAGCTTGTGGCAGCCTTTGCTGCATTCAAAGAAGATATGAAAGCGAGACAAGAGTACTGAAGCATGTCAAGAAGGAATAATTGTACTGATGCATCGGACGTTGCGGTTGATAGCTCAGTAATGCAACTGCATAATTCAGTTTGGGAACCCATTGCGTTTCTATCCTTTAAACTCAGCAAAAGTCAAAGGAATGATCAACTTATGATCGAGAACTATTGGCAATTTATTTGTCTATTAGGAAGTTTCGGCACATGCTTGAAGGCAGGGTCTTTACAATCTACACTTACCAAAAGCCCTTACTATATGCTTTTAAGCAGAAGCCCGAAAAGTGTTCTCCACTACAACTTCGTTACCTTGATTTTATTGGCCAATTTTCCACTGACATACGATACATCGAAGGTCGTGACAATATCGTTGCTGAGGCCTTATCTAGGGTAGAAATAGATGTAGTATCTGATAATCAACACATTGATTATAAAAAGTTATCCGAAGCACAAATTCAGGACTCTGAAATTCAAAATTACTTATCTCAATCTTCACCAGTTTTTAAATTTGAGAAACATTACTTTACGTTAGAAGATGTTACTCTTTACTGTAATGTGGACGCAGGTATACCTGAATATCATACCCGAATTCATACCCTTCGTTCATACCCGAATCTTTTCGCTCTAAAATATTTCAGAAGATTCACTGTCTTTCTCATGCTGGTATTTCAACTTCAACAAAATTAATTATTAAGCGCTATTTCTGACCTAATATGAAGAAATTTATTAAAACTGCAGTTCAATAATGTGTACAGTGCCAACGTTCTAAAATTCATAGGCATACGAAATCACCGCTGGGTACCTCTTCCTTGCCTGATGCAAGATTTGCACAAATCCATATTGATTTCTTAGGTCCTATTCCACCGTCTGAAGGTAACCGTTATTGCATGACAATTATTGACAGGTTTACCTGATGGCCAGAAGTCATATCTACTGTCGACATGTCCGCTCAGACGACTTGCAAAGTGTTAGTGCATAACTGGATAGCAAGATTTAGCTGCCCGGTATCAATAACAACTGATCAAGGCCGAATGCTACTTGCGCTGAACTTGTCTACGGCACTACACTTAGATTACCGTCAGATATGCTGAATGCTACAATATTGTATCGCCTACTGAATCTTATGTGTCACAACTTGATCAGTCATGCATTTAGTTAGACCTATTCCAACCTCTATGCATATTCCGTCGCCAATTTATGTACATCCAGCCCTTCAAATCTGTTCTCATGTACTTCTGCGTATCGATTCTGTTAAACTACCTTTAACTCCACCTTACACTTGTCCTCATACCGTGGTTAAACGAATAGATAAAAATTTTATTATTGAGGTAAATAACAAAAGGATTACAGTTTCAATCGATCGTTTAAAACCAGCATATATGTTATCAGAATGTATAAATTCACCTGTAATTCCTCAGTTTCCACAAGAAGTCTGCGAAGACTCAAAAATTGTTCCAAAACAAGTAGTTACCCGAAGTGGACGTCGTGTTCATTTTCCTAGAAAACTACTTACTGTAATATGATTAAAGTTTTCTCTTGTGGTTTGCTGCAAATGTTACAATGTATAGATACTTGGAATAATTTTTTTGCATACGTATTGAGTTACATAAAATGCTTATTAACTTTTCATTATTTTTGTTTAACTAAGTTATACATTGTATGGGTATATATTCCAATCAGAATTGTAAATGTATTATTACTATTCATATATTTGTATTTCTTTTTGTACGTACAATTTTAAAGTATAACTGTTATTTGAATGTTATTGGAAATTTACAGCCAACCCCTTTTGTGTCGTGACTGTGTCACTAAGGGGATACTCTGTGGCAATCTAATGTTCGACTGCGTGCGCAAACAATCCACGCCATGTGGTTTATATAAAAACTGCTAGCGCGGCAGTGAACTCGCTCACTTCGCCCTTAGCTGCAGCATAGGATGTTTGAATTTTAGTTTAGTTTTTGTTATTCGTTCTGTTATTTCAGTTGTGTTTAAAGTTATGGTGTGTGTGAATAAAAGTGATGTTTAAAGAAAAGGAATCATGTCAATTCAAGGATATACACCACGCCACCATAAACTCTTTAAAATTTACAATACGGCGGCAACTCGACGCTAACAAACTTCGCCTCTGCTTGGGCGGTAACTGAAAGTCACTAGCGTCTACATCCCAAAACGGCAGCCTATGAGAGAGGCGATTCTATTATTTTCTAGAATTATTATTATTTCCTAGAATGGTTTTCTGAGGAACGCCAACAGCAGTGCACTATGTTTGCTTACATTAGGAAGTTCGGAAAATTACAAAGGTGGATTGCCTTAGTTTCTGCGGTTACTTTCAGGGAAATATTACGCAGTTTTTTTGGTTTGCTGATAGAGGGATAGATAATTTACCTTTATAAATCCGCGTTTATCTATTTAAACTTCAGAAGATTTAAGATGAAGTGAATATATTCAACACAACAGAACACAATCTTAAGACTTAAAAATCTTTTAAAACACAACAGCAAATTTTTAAACATTACTGTAAAAAATATCGTCTCTTCTAATTATAATAAATAATGAGATAATGCTTGGATGAATTGTTAATTATATGATAACTATGCATTTATAAAAAGTTTTTAATAATGAACTATAAATAATATTTTTAATTATCGATGTATTGTTTTTTTAAAAGATTTACAAGTCCTAAGCTTGCATTTTGTTGTGTTGAATATATTCACTTCATCTTAAATCTTTTGAAGTTTATATAGATAAACGCGGATTTATAAAGGTAAATTATCTATTTGCCCTTTATCAGCAAACCGAAAAAACTGCGAATATTTCCCTGTAAGTAACCGTAGAAACTAAGGCAATCCGCCTTAGCAATTTTTTGAACTTCCAAATGTAAGCAAACATATAGTCCACTGCCTTTGCATTCCTCAGGAAACATTCTAACTCCCCTACTCCCCGATGAAAATAATAGAATCGCCTCTTTCAAAGGATGCCGTTTTGGGATGTAGACGCTAGTACTGAAAGTCAGATAATTGAATTAAAAGTTGAAATATTAACAAATGATAAAACTAGCCTACAGAGCAAAGCAATGCAATTAGGTCATTTGAAACAGCAATAAGCAAACGTACCTACGGCAGAGATGGCAGCTAGAGCCTAAATCTCTCTTTCTCCTGCCGAAACTCGGCTTTTAACTACTTCCTTTAAAGTAGAAAATTTGCATTCGTTCACGCGCGCTGCAACATTTAACTATTCTGTCACTGACAATTAGGGAGATGAAGCCTTAGAGGAAAGTTTCAAATAAAACTCTAACTTATTAGTTAAAATAAATATAAATCCCTACAACTTAAAACAAAAGTTAACAGAAGATAATATTTCTATAAAAAATAAAAACCAAATTTAAGTACAATAGTGTAAGATAAAAAGCTTACAGAAAATATACAAAAAGCGCAAATGTATTTATCAAGATATATCTTGTAGCTTCGAAAGAAAATATGCAAAAATTATACAAAAATTATAGCTTAAATATTAACTAATTTGAGACATACTATAAATCTAAATTTTGAAACAAGGTTGAAGAAAATTTAAGAAATGTTACTGAATGAAAAGCAACAACTTTTAATAGAACATGAGCAAACAAGTATTGTATGTAGATATGCACAAACTACTGAGATAAAGTAAATTGAAAGAGTCCAATATTCCAAGAAATGGCAAAATTTCCAAAACATTGCGAATTAGCAGAGATACAGTGGTGAAAACCAAAAGAGTGCGTTAAACTGTAACCTATATTTCCATATATTAAATTTCAAATTGTAATTTGAAATTTAAAAAACTTTACTCCGTAACAAGCTAAAATAAAAATTATATCTATGGTTCCAAATCAATTTCCTTATATTGTAAATAATAAAAGCAAAACGAAAGTACGCACTTAAAATACTCAAAAAAATTAAGAGTGTAAATTAAACATCTGTAAAATAGGCATAATAACAATTGGAAAAAAAGAGCAATGAAACTGATGTAAATTTTGTCATCTAATTTTCCAAATTTGAATAATAGCAATGAAGCAATGATAGTCAGGTACCTGTAATACTTCACTTGTCAAGAGTACCATAAGTGTAAACAACTTGTTGACTGGTTTTACTGCTGAGAAGACCTAAACAAAGACATGAAATTACTGCTAAAGTAAAATATTCACGTATATTCTATTTTAGAAAAGAAAAACAATGTGGCCAGGGAACAAAAAACGAAAAAACATTGTTTTGTGAAAGTTATAAAACAGTTACAATAGGAGAAAAAGGAAAAAGATTAATAAAGGGGAGAGATTAAATTAACAAGCAAAAGTTTCCATCTATTGGGTGCATAATAGGCTGCCTAGTTTACGATAGGTTATTTAAATATGGCAAAGCACACGGACGCTGTATAAAAGATATGTAACAGAATTGGAATATAAATGAACCTTTATTAATAACAGTAAGAGAGAGAGAGATAGCAGCATATTAACAGATCTATTGATATGCATTTAGTAAGTATCTGCCCTTAATTTCATATACTTTATTTTTTTCTCTCTCTTATATCTATATATACCTATATAATATATAAGAAAGAAAAACAAGAAGGGAAACTTTAAAATGGGGGAATTTTAATATTTACTATTTAATATTACATTATAAAAGTAAAATTCTGAAAGTTAAATTTTAATATTACACTATAAATGTAAAATTCTGCGCTGTTGCTGGAATGATAATATTTCATTTAAAAACGTAATACAAAATATAAATTTAAATTATTCTTTAGGGTATGCCAAGTGAAAATGTGCACTATTCGGGTAATTATTAATCGGAATGTCTAAATAAATATACTGGAACTGTCAATTAAAATGTAAAATAAAAGACGAAAAGAAGAGAACTATTGTTGATTCCATAAAAAGATCCCGACTTATCAAGTGGAATTGGAATCTCTCCAACAACCATCAACAATTCATGATAAGCTCATTTCCGCATTTCGCATATCTGTACAAATGCGTTTTTATTTTATATTTCTAATCAATTTTATGCTATCCGAATTACATCGTAAAATCCAGATAGGTGAGATAAAGGGTGTCCTATATTGATGCTATCCTATATTGAAGAGGAAGTATTCTGATTGCGTCGTAAGCTAATGTGTTGATTTCGTAAATAAAACTTGGCAGTTGAGGTGATTTTAATTTCATTTTTATTTCCAACTGACATTATGTGGCCACAGATCACTTTGCACCCTAATCGTGCCTGTTCAAGAACATTTACTTTAATGATATTTATGCAATTTTTGCAATTCAGCGTAGCGAAATTGCGTCCCAACACAGCACAGACAGAAGCTGAAGTGCGTAGTTATGAAAGATGGAAGCACGCGAAGAGAAAACTTTTAATTTAACAAGGTAATTCAGAAGTCAAACAACAAAAATCAGCGTTATACCTACAAAATTTTCACAGGACTAGTTTCGATGGTTTTACCGAACCATCATCTTCAGCTGCAAAACCGCAAATGAACAAGATAGGAAATAATGATTAGATAAGATAAGAAAGCCTGGACAAGAATAAGCAAGTGGCGCCATCTGTTGGCGAAACCAGAATTAAAACATAATTTTTTTAAAGACCGAAGGCAAAGATGGATTGGAATTAGGATCGTTAACTAGAACAGAAAGTTTTTCTTGAATGTGAAATGCCTCTAGAAAATCTAGTTCGCCAATGGAAGATGTTTTTTTGAATAATTTTGGCAGCAGAAAATTTGAAAGTGTGATTTTCGTACCAACAATTTTAAGCAACCGAAGGACTTCTGTGTTTCGTTTTTTCTAACACATGCTTCATGTTCCTTAACGCGAAATTTTAAGGCTCTCTTAGTTTGGCCAATGTAAATTAAACCACACTGGCAAGGAATCCTATAAATACCCCAGGAATTCATATCCGGAATGGGGTCCTTGAGTATAGAAGTTGGAAGTTTATTGATGGGAGAATAAACCACCCGAAAGTTAAATTTCTGCAAAATATGTGCAACTTTATAGCTAATTGATGGAAAGAAGGGAATGACAACAGAATTTTTATAATCTCCTAAAATAAGAGTGTGGCTTTTAGTGTGTTGAGATGAGAATTTTTTAACTGCTTGATTAATAATGTTCGGTGAAAAGCCCCAGTTAAATTCGAAAAACTTCTTTTACAGTCTTCCAGTTCAAGTAGTTCAAAAAATCTTCCCATTGTAAACATCAAGCCAATAGTTAATATTTCTAATGTTAGTCTTTCAGAAGAACAAGAGAGAATTCTAAAATATAATTTTAACTTCTCACAAACCTGTAAACCCTCGACTCCAAAGATTTTGGCTCCTATCGAAAAAGCTTTCAAGTTCAGTAAAGTTTCAGATTCACAGAAAGAAATGATTAGGCATCTTATCGCTCATAATGTGAAATTCAATAATAAACCTTTGAAACCAAATCTAACTGCGAGAGAAAAAGCTACAATGCGCGAAATTCATTCTAACCCGGATATTATCATTTCAAAGGCTGACAAAGGTGGCCAGATAGTCGTCATGGATAAGAACACTTACATCCATGGTGTCACTAAACTCTTAAACGAAGGACCATATAATCCGATCCCTAAAGATCCTTCACCTTCGGACTTATCCAAAATAAAAACTGCGATCAAATCTTCGCAAATCATTTCAAGCAACTTAAAACATTCGCTTATCCCATCTGTTGCGAATTGTGCCAGATTATATGCTCTTCCCAAAATTCATAAAAGTGGTATTCCTTTCCGCCCTATTGTATCAAATTTAGGTACTGCCTCGTATCCTTTAGCGAAATATTTAGTTTCTAGATTTTCCACTCTATTAGACAATAACATTTACACCATAAAAAATTCAATAGAGTTTGTAAAAAAGGTTAAAAACATTTCTCCTAGTAATTTACTCATGGTTTCTTTTGATGTAAAATCATTATTCACCAATGTCCCAGTGGAGGGTGCATTAAGATGTCTAGAAACCAGACTTCGCGAATTTCATTTGTCTTGCATCGAAATTGATGAGCTAATTTCTCTCACTCAACTCTGTTTGAAACAAACACATTTTGTTTTCCAAAATAAATATTACAAGCAAACTGAGGGATTAGCCATGGGAAGTCCCCTCAGTCCCATCCTGGCTGATATCTACGTGCATTATTATGAATCAAAATTGTTTGAAACTTTAAACTTCCCGGCATGGTTCCGCTACGTAGACGATACTTTTACCCTGTTTGAAGGTAATAAAGATGATTTAAATAAAGTTCATTCAACAATGAATTCTATTTATCCTGCTATTCAGTTCACTTTTGAACTTGAGACTTGCAATTCTCTTCCGTTTCTCGACATTCTGGTCACACGTAACACATTCAACTTCAGTACTACAGTTTACCGTAAACCTTCATCGGTTTGCGTTCCACCACACTTTAAATCATGTCATCCGACTAAACAAAAGTTAGCTTCATTTTATTCCTATGTTTTCCGTGCTCTTCAAGTTTGCTCCTCCAAACTAGCCCTTGATGAAGAACTAAATTATTTAAAAGCAATAGCTATTGACAGGGGCTTTTCACCCAACATTATTAATCAAGCAGTTAAAAAATTCTCATCTCAACACACTAAAAGCCACACTCTTATTTTAGGAGATTATAAAAATTCTGTTGTCATTCCCTTCTTTCCATCAATTAGCTATAAAGTTGCACATATTTTGCAGAAATTTAACTTTCGGGTTGTTTATTCTCCCATCAATAAAATTCCAACTTCTATACTCAAGGACCCCATTCCGGATATGAATTCCTGGGGTATTTATAGGATTCCTTGCCAGTGTGGTTTAATTTACATTGGCCAAACTAAGAGAGCCTTAAAATTTCGCGTCAAAGAACATGAGGCATATGTTAGAAAAAAGGAAACACAGAAGTCTTCTGTTGCTCAACATTGTTGGTCCGAAAATCACACTTTCAATTTTTCTGCTGCCAAAATTATTCAAAAAACATCTTCCATTGGAGAACTGGATTTTCTAGAGGCATTTCACATTCATAAAAATCTTTCTGTTCTAGTTAACGATCCTAATTCCAATCCAAATTTGCCTTCGGCTTTTAGAGAAATTATGTTTTAGTTCTGGTTTCGCCAACAGATGGCGCCACTTGCTTATTCTTGTCCAGGCTTTCTTATCTTATCTAATCATTATTTCCTATCTTGTTCATTTGCGGTTTTGCAGCTGAAGATGATGGTTCGGTAAAACCATCGAAACTAGTCCTGTGAAAATTTTGTAGATATAACGCTGATTTTTGTTGTTTGACTTCTGAATTAGTATTTATTCGGCGTGTTATTGTGTCTTAACAAGGTAGTTTCAGTTCCCAATTTTTACGTCATTAACGCTGCCTAGACCATGCAAAAAAGAAAGAAAAGGAAAGATCTAAAAATGACGCAATGGAGAAAAGTTATTACGAGTTCTAGAACAGATAGAGAATGAATGTTTTACCGTTAGTTTAAATTATAATTCTGATACACATATTTTTTTCTTACATATTTATGTAATATTTTGGCAGTCGGGCAGATGAATCAAGCTTGGCATGAAATTACACAGAAGAATTAAAATTTATAGCTCCGTATCTTTATTCAATTCAAAAGGCATATTATCATTCTTTACCAAATAATATTAAATTCACTGCGTCATAGTATTCTAATAAAGGGAGGCAACAATTTGGGCTTCCCTGCCTCGTGTAACTCAATCACATTGCAGGTCCACTCCCCCTTTGGGCACCTCGTGGAGGTTCAACCTCCACTATTACCCTTCCAAGGGAGCAGCACAACAAAGGGAGGCAGATGAGAGCGACAGTAGAGTGGAATTGGAACTCTGCCTCTACTCCTAACAGCAGTAGAGGCAGAAGTTGCCTCCCACGCAAAATGGCGCGAGCTCACTATTTATAGAAGCGGTTACGTAATAGGCTCGAATGTTATCGAAAGTAATGGTCTAGGAGGAAGATCCTGAAATTGCGGAAAGTTAATTAGAGGTTGCTTGTTTGCATAGAACAAAGCCGCCCTATTTTATATATTTTACATCTTCCCCCTTCGTCAAAAACAAGAGGCCGCGCGAGCAAAGCATTACTACATTAGTGAAGCAAGAAGTATGACGAAAGACATGAAGAAAAACATCCAGGACATAGCTTACAGGCTTTAACTATGCCCTTACATAAAGTCATGATCTTTCTCATATAATTATATATATTTTTTTTAATTATATAATTTTACACAATGGAACCTATGATTTATAAATAAACATCTAATCTATAACTAAATTTTGAACTATAAGACAATAATATATGGAAGAATAATACTAAATAATAAATTACAATTATAAAAGTCTTCAATTTTTTTCAAAATGTCCATTGAAAAGTAAAATTTTGTTGTAAAGTCCCTTTCATCGAATAAAGATACTGGTTGAAGTCTTTTGATGCCAATAAGTCCACAAGATAAAAATAAGCTCACAGATATTATGCACTTTTTGAATGAATATGGATCCATAATAAATTTTGAATACAAGACGTTTAAAATTTTGCGGGGAAAATTTTTTCGTATAAAACTTAGAAGATACACAATTTATGCATTATGTATTACATGCATTCATTCTTCTAATCCTAGGTAATTAAAAAAAGACTGACATATTTTAAAGTAACTTAAAAATTTAATACAAAACATTATGATATGATACCTTAACAAAATAATTCATTTTAAATCTCTAATAATATGATGTAATATTTCATAAGACAATAACACCTTGAATAAAGTCTTTGGCAGGTCCTCTCCAACAGATCAATGTGACTAGTTTCTAGTTTGCTGATGGTGGGGAGGTGATAGGTGTATATATATATATATATATAAACCTACGTTGCCTAATAAAAGGCAACTGGTTTTTGGCATTGTACATTGTATCAAAGTGTTTTTTTAAAAATACAAAATTAAAATTTAAGACAAATAACTTGTATGATCAAGTTAAAGTCTTTGCTAGAATTTTGGAATCTAGAAATGAATATTACCGTACAACGAAAAGAAAGGGAAAAAATATTGTTACAAAATAATGTAGGAAAGAAAATGTTTGGTTTTCTAAAATTATGTGAAAAATATGTGTGTGTGTGGTAGCACTTCTTTGCTAAACTATGGTCAGAGGATCGTGGCTGGTTTAGAAAATATACAAAAACCCAAGCCAGTGTCTTGACCATAGTTCACTCTCCTAAAAAAAAATAAAATTTAAAAAAATTTGAGGGGTTGTCAGGAGTATTACCTAGGGGGCATCGGACGTGTGCTATCACTTCTTACTTCCTCTTTAAAGAGAGGCCGCAAGATGTAATACACATAGTGTGATATTTCGTGTCGAAAACAGTTTAGTAGACAATAGTTTTTATTGAGAATCTGGTATGAGGGCCAGATTTTCAATGCAATGCACAAAAGTTTAGAGTTTTCCCTCAAGGGGGTACAAATTTTTGAATAGGAAAACTCTACGAAGAAGGAAAGGTTTGGTTTGGTTTATTAGATTACGGCAAAGCACTCGAGAGCTATCTGCCTTAAGGGAGGGATGCTTTCGTAGAGGACATTTTAAGGGAAACTGGCGGAATACACGTTACACACGGGGAAAACCACGAAAACACCCATGCAGCCAGCCCGTTTGCGGGATTCGAACCTCGGACCGAACTACCAGTGTTCAGCGACGTTACCGCTCAGCCGCTGGGACAAACTGCGAAAAGGTCAAGATCAGGAAAATAATTTGTCGTAGTTAGGGTTTAAGTCTAAATCAGGTATTAAAAGGTCTTAATCAGGAAAGATTTTATAGAGAATTTTGAAAAATTAAATTAATTTTAGACAGAGATAGGAATTCTCCTAGTTCTAACAGTTAATTTAAATTCACTTGCTGGTTTGAAAGGTCTTGGTTTAGTTGAATGAACAATTTCTGATTTCTTTTTAGTTAGATGACTAGGTTTATCAATTTTATAAGTAACTTCAGAATAATGTTTTAGAATTTTGTAAGGTCCTGAAAATGGAGGAGAACGTTTACGTGCATTAAGATTCTGAAATTTTTCATACATTTTAAATCACCTATTTTAAAATTACTAGGTTTATAATGGAGTATCATATCTTTCTCTATATATATTATGATAATTATCAGATCTTTTTTGAGCTATTTTTCTAGCTTCTTGTATTCGTGGATATAATTCTTGATTTCGAATTAAGGTTTGGTTTATTTTTTTAATTATGTCAATGCACACTAGGGCTATCTGCCTACGGGGAGGGATGACTTCGCGGAGGACTTTATAAGGGTGGTGTATTGAGAATACGGCAAAGCACACTAGGGCTATCTGCCTAAGGGGAGGGATGCCTTCGTGGAGGACTTTCTAAGGGAAACTGGCTCGTATACACGTTACACATGGGAAAAACCACGAAAACGCCCATGCAGCCAGCCCGTTCGCGGGATTCGAACCTCAGACCAAACTACCAGTGTTCAGCGACTTTGCCGCTAGGGGGCCTTGAATTAAAGAATCATAAGGTAATTTTCTATACATTTAGTATGAAGGTGAAAATTTTGTTACAGAATGAGGGGTGTTATTATATTCTTCATTTACTCGGGGTAATAATTTTGTCCACGGAATATTACCTGATAATTTTTACTAAATAAGATTAAATTCACTGCGTCATAGTATTCTAACAAAGGGAAGCAGATGAGAGCGACAGCGAGGCAGAAGCAGTGTCCCACACAAAATGGCGCGATTTCTCTATTTATAGAAGCGGTTGCGTAATTGGCTCGAATGTTCTCGAAAGTACTGGTCTAGGAGGAAAATCCTGAAATTGCGGAAAGTTAATTAGAGCTTGCTTTTTCGCATAGAGAAAAGCCGTCCTATTTTTTATATTTTACATATATATATATATATTGTAAGGATTATGTTAATTTTATTAACAGTTAAATTTTAAGTTCCTTTCCTGTCAAATTCTTAAGAAGTTCAACTTACTGCATCCGGCCAGAACGTAGTTTTGGAATGTTGCTGAATATTTAATGAGGAGGAGCGGTATTTAAACCACGAAGTTACTTACTGAGACAAAGAGAATCAGAGTTTCTGATTTACGCGCGTCTGCCTTTTTGGCCACTCTTTCTCTCTCAAAGCTGTTATTACGCTCGGCCGTACTCAGACCCTTGCTAAGCTTCGTAGTCAAATAAGTTAAGAAGCCAACTCGATTTGAATCTTGATAGCTTCGGCTATATTTCTTTAGTTAATCTTAGTTTTAGTTTAATTCTTAGTGTTTTAGGTTCAAGCCCAAGTGCGGGCTTTGTTTGTACACTCCCAGGGGAAGTTTTGTTAAATCTTATTGGAATAATCAAAGGGTTAGTTACCCTTCTATCTTGTTGTTTCTTCTCGCCCGAACTTAAGCGATTATTCGCTTATCAGTTCTTAAGATTCTTCACTTCCAACATTAACTAAGAATTACAAAGTGAGGAACTCTACAATATATATGAGCCATGCATATATATATATATATATATATGCATGACATAATAAAACATACATGACATGATAAAAGCAAGGAAAAAGACGGAGTGCAGTTGATGAGTAATACCCAGATAGAATAGAATGTAGACCCATATTGAAGAGGAAGACTTCTAAATGCGTAGTATGCTAATATGGAAAGTTTGCAATATCTAAGAAACTTGGCAGTCGAGGCAGTTTTAATTCCATTTTTATTTTCCAGTTGACGTTTGCGGCCACAATTGACTTAGCACTCTAGTTGTGCTTCTTCAAGATCATTTACATTTTTCATACTGTTACAGTGGTTACAATGGGTACAGAGCAGAATTAAACCGCATAGTTATGGAAGATGGAAGGACACGAAGAGAAAGGTTTTGGTTTGAGTTAAAAGTTTCAGTTCACAATTATTACATCATCAGCGCTGCGCAGACCATGTAAAAAAGAATGATCTAGGAAAGAGGCAATCGAGAGAAGTTATTAAGATTTTTATAAGAGAGAGGAAGAATTAAAGAGTTACCGTTAGATTAAATTATCAAATATTTTTTTACCTTACATATATATATATATATATATATATATATAAATTGTATTTAACAAACATTCTCTGTTCGTAAAAAGCAAATTTAAAGTTAATTAAACTTTAAAGGAAATTGAATTACAAATAAATGTTTAATTATTGCTGCGAACTGATATACAATATCATTGAAATTCTAAGAGCATTTGTAAATCAGGTGCAAGAATCAAAATATATAAATAAAAATATGATTCCAATAAGGTTTTGTGATCCTAAAAATTTAGAAAAACGCATAAAAGAATAATTGTTGAGCAGGCAAGAAACAGACTTATCGAGGGGAAGTTGCCTTCAAACTTCCTCTTGAAACTTCCCCTCGTGAATTACAAAAAAGAAATTTAAACAAGTGGAATTTTGAGAAATTAGCAAGTAAAGACTAAAATTAAAATTAAAATCAATTAGGAGTAGAAAACCAAATTTTTTTAGAAAACCAAAGTAATTTAGAATTTCTTGCCTACAAAAAATTTCCCCGACACGACTTATGCATATAAATCAAAACGAAACTAGACAGTATTTATAAAAAATACATAAATAACACTGAAAAGGCAAGTAAATAGTAAGTCTTAGTTTAACTTACCAACTATATTTGTATTTGGAGAGTGGAGCAGCATGCCAAACTAAGTTATGTTAAGTAGCGTGTTTCTTCTAACTTTATAAATAGGGGGCGCTAATATAAGGTTCAGTTGAGTGTTAAGCTGCTATCTGTTAGATCTATTTTAAAAACCTATTTGTAAACTTTTAAGTAATATAAAATGTGTGGACTGTGCAAAATTGTTTTTTGCTAAATGTGAAGTATTGTAAAAATGTGTAAAAATGCTAACTGAAACGTAATGTGAAAAAATGGTTCAAATTATTCGGGATTGTAAAATATTAAGGATTGTAAAAAATCGAAAATGTTTTCGAAATAAAAAGCGAACATTTTTTTTGAAGCAAAATTATTTTGAAGTAAAATTAATTTTAATTCAAAAAAATTTATTTAAATGCTTTTAATTAAAGTGAGAAATTTATGGTAATAGTCTTAATTTATAAAAACTGAATTTCAACAGGTTTAATCAAAACTTACTAAATACTGGCCAAAAAGTAAGGAAAAGCTGAAAAAGATAAAATTCTTCACTCAATTCCGGCTATAACTGAGACTTTTGAAAAGCGTTCGCTCTTCATTAGTAAAAGGAATCCAGTATTGATTATATACATTTTTACAAATATTTACAAGATAATCCCTTAACTCTACAAAATCCTCAATTACTCTCTAGTTTAGGTTTAAGGTAATGTTATCATACCATAAAAAGGCAAAAAATTATAAAGAAAAGTTAATGCTTGCCTTTTTAATATATAAATTAATAACTTGTGTTTTCACTTAGTTATTAACTTTAACATTAATTAGCTTTATTATTTCTTCCTTTAAATCTTCTATTTTAGTACATATATTTTTATTCTGATTATTTGGCTATAAAAAATATTACCTATTACTTTTCTAGAGATATATTACCTATTTCTTTATATAAATTGTTACCTCTGTAACCTATGAGTGTTACCTATTTCTTCATATAAACTGTACATATATATATATATATATATATATATAACATCTTTTTTTGCTCTTTACCTTTTGTTTAATAAATAAGCTTTACAAATAAGTCAAATTTGTTTTGCTTTTAACTCTTCCTTTGCCTGATTTTGCATTATCCTTAATTTATGGACATGAGTGTACTTCTAAGATTGTGACTACATTGTTGACTGAGTTACATCAATTCTGAAATTTATTTATGAGTTTTTTCCAATAGAAGTCAGAGTTGTGATTCAGAATTGTTCACGCTCAGGTATTATTTTTGAATTTACTAAACTATTTTATTTTAATTTTAATTCGTATTTCCTCATATCGTCACAGGCCTTTCAAGCGGCTATGCGGGTTTAAATGGCAAGCAGTTTAGTAGAAAGTTAGAGAAATAGCTCATAACCGAATGAGAGTTTGGATTAACGTTGGCTGTCTGTCCATCCAAATTATAATGTAAACAGCCGTTGTCTAGCGTGAGGTTAGAATCTCGAGTCATATTTGGCTAATAAATTAAGATTTTGAATAACTGTTAGGTGTATGATATATACACTGTTAGGTGTATATATGTTTGATATTATTAAAAATATTAGCGATTTTTCTCCCTGGAGCAAATTACCAAAAAAAAAAAAAAAACTATTTACGAAAAACAAATATTACATGTTTGGTATGATTGTTAATACATTGTATGTCTCCCAGACGATGCAATACAGTCCGTACATCGCCTAGGCATGCTGAGTATCAAATTATCGATCTGATCTTGGGGGATATCAACCACTCAAAAGCAATGCTCTCCGAAGTTCCGGTAGACATGTAGGAGGAGGTTGACGGGCTGCAACTCATCGGCCAAGTATGTCCCACACGTGCTCTACTGGAATCAAGTCCGGTGAGAATGCTGGCCAGTCCATACAGGCGATATCCTCCGACTGAAGGCACTGGCTTACGATATTTACACAGAGAGGACGGCCGTTGTCATCCATAAACACAAATTGTGCGCCCATTTCGCCCCGAAGCAAACGTACATGCTGTTCCAGAATAATGCTTCCAGTCCCGATAGATCTGGCTTGTCATTGTTCCAATTTGAACATGCAGGTCAGTTCTGGAACCCAGAATAATTCCACCCCAAATAAGCACTCCTGCACCACCGCAACGGTGTCGTTCAATGATGTTTTCTTGGTGGTAACGGGTACCTGGAGCTCTCCATATGAAAGTCCGGCGAGAATCAGACTGCAAGCCAAACCTGGACTCGTCGGAAAACATCACACAAGCCACTGTTGCGGTGTCCACAGTGCATGCTCTACTCCAGGCTAACCGCACGAGAGTGAGTTGCAGTAAGTGGAACGAATCTGACAGGTCTACGAGCATATAGACCAATCTGCCCTAAGCGTCTGTACACGGTCTGCCTTGAAATTATCCTACCAGTGGCTGAAGAAAGCTGACGAGACAGGTCTGAGGCTGTGCTCCGCCTCAGACCGGTATACCGGTCCTAATTCGGCGTTGTAACTCTGGGGCGACCTGTGCTGTAACGTCTACTCACATTACCATCATCTTGGAATCGTTGCTAAAGCCTGGAGATGACACTTTGGGCAATTCCAAGTTCGTCTGATACTTCCAGTTGGGTACGCCCACATTCCAGACGGCCGATAATTCTACCACGTAAAAAAATCATCCAGCGTTCTTTGTGTCATAACTACTTGGTTATTGCACTGAAATGCTTATAAAGCGCCTGCGAACAATTTCACTTCTTTGCCTGTATTCCTTATATATCACTCTCTTACACTCTAGTCATTGTGATGTACCATCGGTGTCATCTGGTTACTTCCTGAAATTTGCATATGATTGTTGAAGATGTGTGTAGTGATTTTACAGGTGATATATTTATTTTAGAGTTCGATTTCCGCGTGACTCCGAATTATCCTTAATTTATGGACATGAGTGTATATATTCTTTCCGATTTGAAAACAGAAATTTTGATACAAATTTTGAGAAATTCTGATTTTTGATAGCTCAGATCCTGTTTTATACAAATATGCAAAGAAAAAGGTTTTTTTTTATATTAATTATTTGAAAACCGTCTGACTGGCACGGCCCTATATATATATGGTCTAGAATGATTTCTATAATGACTTTAAAGAAGTATATACACGTGCATCTTGAAATATGTCCATGGAATTAAGACAATATGGGAGAAGTACGTAAACCCGCCTTTAAAGGACTAGGGGCATTTTGGCATTAAAATCAAGAAAATACTTTTTTCTTATTGGGAAATTCAGGCTTTCTTAGAAAATTATCTTGCCTCTCAAAGTGTTGAGAAATATTGCAGTGATTAAAAAAATTCCATGTTAAATTTTTTGGAAGGCTTTATGTTATGATGAAGTAATATTATTTTCCCTTATTTATTGCAGAGTGTTTCGATTTCAGTCAGTTAGGATCCTTATTTCAGTTTTCCCGAGGAAATTCAAAATATAGCAGTGCTGGTGTTACAGTTTTACCTGTTTTAAGAATCCCTCATTATGAAATAAACTTCGACCTACTAGATGCTCAATACCTTGATATTTTTGTATTCTTACAGGAATTATACTGAATAAACAGTACGTTTCTGATCGTTAAATTAAGTCCGCGATGCACAGTACATTTTTTTTACCTATGTATATTAAGCTTTCCTTTGAAGTGCCAGTGGTTTATAATCATTATTGTTCATGAGCCAAAGTTTCCGACCACACCTTCTCTTCATAGCTTCTAATCATCCTACCAAGGAAGTTCATTTCTTGGAAGAACAAATCATAATGTGTTTCCCTTCCTCAAATAAAAGCATGAACAACTCATATCAGGAGCTTGTTTGACTTTCCCATTACATTTAAGTGGGAAAACATTTTTATCGTGTGTCAGAATCACATTCAGTAACGTTTAAGGATTTTCTTAAAATTATAAAGCGATGATGTACGTGATCAGCAAGTGAGGACATTCTGAAAGCAGGAACGTTCTATAAATAGAAATTGACATTTTGAAATTTGGGAAATCGCACCCGATATATCCTCAAATCCATTGCGTTTGAGTACAACTCATTAGTACTGTTCATTTGCAGCCTGACTATTTACCTTCATGCCATTCGTACATAACGCAGTGTCTTACATGATCTCCACATTGTGAATCATTACAAACTGAGAAAATTGTTAACACACACACCTAATTCTCTAGTCTCTGCTTGTTTTGTAAAATGAAATCTGTCCATCCCTTAAAAATTACTAGATAATGACATTTGGAATAAGACAAAAATAAAAGCATTTGTTTAACATGTGATAGTTTCCCTTAGAAAGTCCTCCACGAAGGCATTCCTCCCCTTAGGCAGATAGCCCTCGAGGTTTTGCCATAATCACACACACACATTTCACATGTGATATTCATAGTGGAGATGTTTCCCAACTAATTTTATTTACATTAAGGTATGGAGTTGTTTCACAGAATACGTTCATGAATCATGTAGTATATATTGATTAAAGTAACAAGAACAAGGACAAATTCATAATAACGAGTTAATTGTTTAACTTAAGAAGCTACCCACATAACTTGAAACTGCATTTCGCGAAATCTTTTTTAACGTGTTTATGAATAGCTCATTGACTATGCAGCTCTTGCGTGAAATAATGTTGCAAAAAGGGACGCACCCATAGCGAGCACACCCTCGTACCCATTCCGGACACTCCTACCAAGAACTAGATTCTACTCCAAGGTTTTATACATATGAGGTAACTAAATTCTTGAATCAAAAGTAATTTCCGAGCTTTTTTCTCGTAAAGTATTTATTTTCCCTTTTTATCTTTTGGCCGTTTTTCATCTATATATTAAACTACATTAGCATTTTATTCCTCCCCTCTCCAATTTCGTTTTATATATTCATCTACTTTCCGAGATACGAGGAATAACTTTCTAGACGACGAAAAATACTGAATGCTCTTTAAAACTTGGATAACCTCAATAGTTAGTTTTTTGAGTAACTTATCTTTTACATTTTTCATTTAAGTTTTATTTATTTTAGCTCATTATTCCTACTATGATCGAGTGATTGAAAAAAATCTCATGTTTACTTTCTTATACGTGGTAAAAAAATATTTTATAACCGCGAAAATTTCAGGTATTATATCAACGGAAACATTCATTTCGACCGTTCGTGAATCCGATGATCGGACGTGAAGCGGACGATGTTTTGTGTAATGCCTGCACATATGGACAGAATAAAAAACTGATTCTTTCAAAACGGATTGCGAAATAAATTTAAAATGGATTCAAAATGAATTTTTTCGTGACGTCTCTTTGCACGTATGTATTATGTCGTGTAACTCCAAACCGATTATTCGTAGAACGCTGAAATCTTGTGATATAACATCTAGTTGTGCACATCTCTTTTGTAATTGGCTGTGCCAAAGTTATATACACACACACACATACACACAAGGGATACCTAGCTTAAAAGTCCTTAACCGGCCTTTATTTCCGCATTTTTTTATCGTAGTTACATCCTTCCAATTGCAGAAGTGTTTCAAATAACTAAAATATTCATGCTTTAGCAATTTAAGATTTTAAAATAATTAATTTTTGACAAAGGAAGAACTACATTAATAATAGTTTATATATGCAGTTAGTCTAGCAATAAATGTCTAACAGTGTTTATCATCTGTTTATTGCTGTAAAAATCTAATAATATTTGATACAAGTTTAAAAAGTATCAGTTCTAAAAAGATTATTTAATGGGCTCTACAAGAAAGTCATGTTGTGCCGACATCAGATTTTTTTCTAATCGGATAACACAAGAATAATTACTTCATTTTGCCTCTTAAAAGAGACGGTTTTACATGTCACATCCTTAAGAAAATTTAGGTGCATGTTAAATATTTAAACATTTAGTCCTTAAAGTCTCGACACTTTTTTTCCAGAAACGTTGAAGGAAATTATTTGTATCCTATGCTTTTTGATGAATCATCTATTATTCAGCGACGTTTCGAAACGGAAAGAAAATCAGAAATTTGCTTCCTCTCTGGGGAGCTGGAAAGGAAGCAAAACTGTGATTCTTTGAAAGGCCAGTTAAATTGTAGAGATTCATCTTTTATTTATACTTTGCAGAAACTTCTGTAACTTACCAAATATTCATGATATGGATATAAAACGTTGCTCAGTTTTCACTTTACTTTTCCTGTCTTAAACAGTAAGAAATGTTTTAGAATTAGGCTAAATTCAAACTTAAATTGACATTGAGTGTAGAGAAAACTTTATGCTTTTCAAAAAAATTCTGATCCAAGTGTTTCGTTCAGAATATTTTTGTTGTTATCGATGTCATCTACAGTCATCTACAGAGGATCATTTTTTTTCTTTATATATAGGGAATTTGGTACTTACTTTTTGATTGCTTAGTACTGTTCAACTAGTATAAGCCGTTAGAGAAAGAACAGTTTTATTTATTAATGCTTCCTGCACACATTTCTAAATTTTTTACTCTTTTACTACACAATAATTTAAGTTGTGACAGCTATTAAACTTATATTCACATTTGAATTATGTTACGACTACTGTACTACGAATTCCGATTCTTGCGCGATCGCCATGTGCATACATTTCTTTGTTTCAGTACGATAAATGTCACTATACAAAAGTTTCTTCACAGATTAATTTATTCGAGTTTCTTTTTTTTTTTTTTTTTTTATAAATACTGGAGTTATAATTTTCCATGATATAATATTAGAAACTATAGCTTAGTTCATCTCATGATTTTAGAAGGAGATAATGATAATAAAGTATCGAGGGTAAACAAATATGCAAGAGTCATTGAACTTAGTCATTTCCTCAGGTCTTTTCCAATAATAAATTTTAAGAGCCCCTATTCTGCATTTAAGCGTTAGTTACAAATATTCATGATGTATCATGAATTCAAATTTGGAGCTTTTAGTGTGTGTTAAGTTATATTACTTAAATATGGAAAAGCACACGAGGGCTATCAGCCTAAATGGAGGAATGCCTTCGTGGAGGAATTTCTAAGCGAAACGGCTCGTATTTGTCCTACATACAGGAAAAGTCCCAAATACCAAACCGCCGAAAGAACTTCCAGTATTCAGCAGTCTTTAATCGCTTGTCTACTAACGAGACTAAAACATCAATGTCTTTGTCGGGCATCCAGTGCTGGAAAAATCTACTTTGCCCAGAATAACGATCGAGCAACAGTTGAATGCTGAGGAATCTACATTTCTTGACTACAATTACATATAACTGCATTTTATAGGATTATCATGCATCACACCATAGGATTAACTCTACTTCACAGGATAACTTATCTCATGTAACAATTTTTAATTATCATTTGGGTAAATTCTCCTTAAGATGTTTTCTCCAATGGGTACTGGTATAATGCTCTCGTCTTAAGTTACAATACCTTGCGTTTTTAAAGATTTTAAACCAAATTCCCTCTCTCATACCTCTTACCACAATTTTACACATATTTGCAATGTAAATACTTCATATCACTGTTTAACTGTTGTTTTAATAAATTGGTGTTAATTCAAACAAGCAGAATATATACTGTTATTCTATAGTCCCTCATTATTTTTGTTGTAAAATCCGTAGAACACCAATAAATGTTCTTTAAATTTCACTAGAAAGCAGTTTACTAAAATGAGCGTTGTCACGCCTCTTGAACCTATCGAAAACTGCTGTAATCGCTTGAAAACTACTTTTGCTAAATTGAAGATAAACGCTTTAACCGCTATGAATTGCATCAAATCAGTGTCATACGTTTCTTTACGTTCATATCCCATTTGAGGTTTCACATTATATCAAATTGTGCTTACGTATTTTCTTTTAAACAATCCGCCGTATATATAAAATGAATGTTTTTTCCCCCTAAGATTTCGAAAAATAAGAAGCCTTGATCCAAAAGCCACTCATCATTTAGTGTTTCCAATGGTGCAAGCAATTCTTTAAAATGGTGAATCGTTCAAAATAATTTTGGTTAGTTTCTACCCCCCTGGCTTAATGCTAAAAAGTTTTATTATCTAACAACACAGTTTTTATTTCTAAGCGTGTGGCTTTTTTCCCTCTAAGAAAAGGAGGAATTCTGAGGCCAGCTAGGTGTAAAATGTGTTGTGTTGTGACTCATCTGTCTTGTCTGACAGTAGCATCAGAACCTGAATCGCTTCAGACGACGCGAAAACGACTATTTTTCCTGCGGGATGGCAGAAGATCTGGACCATTATGTGTGCGTTTGCAGAGAGACTGCCGAACGTCATCTTAGGCAGCCAATAGCGGACCACATCCATGCATGGGCCGAATCTACTTCGAAAAATCGCTATACATTGAAACGCAAATGCAACTGCGTTAATATTGCACGCAAAATCTCAGACAGGGTCGAGTAATTCTCAGCTGCCATCCTCGTCTCCAGCACAGCCCCCTACTTGTAGTGATTTTTTTTAATCTTAAGTTACCTTTTTCTTTTTTCTTTCTTTTTTTGTTTTGTTTATACTTATCTCCTTAAACCGTAAACTCTGAATTGTGCAACTTGAATTATATATTTTGTCTTACTGTGTATTGTTTTCACTGTTTGGCCTTATTTTATTTGTGTATTATGTTGCTTTTTAGTATTTTTAGTATTGCTATTTAGTATTTTACATTACTTTAGATACTATTTTTACTGTTTTATCAATCACTCTGTGACTTGCTCATATTTTGAACTGTACGATGCCTATTGCCATATAGCTATAACTCTGTAAATGTGTAACTGAAATTGTTCTCCTCACTCGCAATCTACCGTTCTTCCATCACTGCACTATCGTCTCGCCCAGCATTTGTTTTCACCGCCCCCAGCACTCGTCTTGAGCACAATATGTAAAGTGTGTTGTGTGGATCAAATTAGTTCTGTCAGCGGGGCTATCTGGCCAATATCCTAACTTCCCCAGAGGATCGGCTGCCTCGCTGTCGGTGGAAAGAAAGAAAGTAACATCAGAACAAGTCCATGAAATTCCTCATAGCAAGGAGTGCAAGATTGCAGCTGTCGTTGGCAACAGCATTGAAAACCATACATGTGAGAGTACGACTGTGCTCCATACCGCATAGACCCTAAGCATTTACAAATACCCATACCTTCCCTAGTCCGTGTCGCTAACCAATATCCCCGTTCGGCGGCAGGTGTAAAATATGAAACGCTAAACTTAATTTGTGTACAAGACTGCAGATTCACAAGATAACAAAATGGAAATTTAACAATAATTAGCAATCATTCCACAAACAGCTTTAAAATTAGCATGAAAGGTAAGGATAATTCTGCTTCTGTTAGGATATCAGGACTTGTGTTTCTCTTGATTTGCTTTGGAAACATGCTGTGTCCTGAATAGGAACAGGGAGCTTACTCAAGCTATGTTCAAGATTTGTGTGTAACAGACGAAACAAGCAGGAAAGGTATACGAAATCCTTTATTTTCTATACTTTTACAAGTACTCCCGAACTTAGGGATACAAAGACCAACCTTTTGTGGTCTGAAGGTAAGAATATAAAACTACTAACTAAAACTCTAATTAAAAGCTAACTTTTAATTAGTATACAAATGCCTAGCACTAAGACTGCCCTTTATTTAAAAGGCTACGTATGTAGTACGCCGAGCTGCTGAAACTACAATACGTTTACAAATATCAAGAGGGCTAAACCTCTGGCCTGAAAGGCAACCAGCAACTGAGTGAAAACTCGTAAAACTGCAGTGGCAAGTGGCTTGCCTCCTAAATCTCCTTCTCTCTCCCTAACTCTTGGCAAAAAGCCACAACTTAAATACTTGGGCGTTAGCAAGACAATTTGCATAAACAAGTTAAAGCATTTAATTCGGGCCGGACGTAGATAATAAGAAGTGATAGTACAGTTTTAAAATAAAATAAACGTTACTAAAACTTAAGATCATTACATTCTTCCCGCCAGAGTTAATTAGTTTGAAACTGAGATCTAAAACGACCTTGCTGAAAACTTTTAGCTCTAGATTTTAAATCTAACGCGAGGCCAATCTTTTCAAACATACTAATCTAGAAACGATCTAATCTAGAAATTAAAAAGTCGTTTTTACATGATCAACTCCATGGAAAATTACTTTTCATCTGTACAGCATCTACAAACAGGAGTTTTTCTTAGTTGAATCTGGTTCCTTCCAGAGATATGGAAGTAAAACTAGTTTAATGAAATGTTAAACAATCAAATGGCAAGTAACATGAACGCGTTTATCTTTCTTTTAAAACTATTCTTATTTCATTCTAGCCATTATTTAATTATCTCCCTGCTTTCTGACATGTGTTGTAAAGAGAAACACCAAACACGTGCGTGTCTATGTACAGGTGTTCTACACTACCAGCTGCAATCAAAACACTAACGTGTTAAAATTCAACATAACAAGACCTCAGAATACACCTTATATTCATCTCTGAACCCTGAGGTACTATTCTAAAAAAAGTGGCTAACTCTGAAGTATAGCGTCAGAGAACCTAACTATGTTCACTCAGCCTTTAGCACATATTCCCCATACTTAACTCTTTTTTCAGTCATACCGATAAGTTAAAATTTTGACATTACTATAACATTTTTATTTCTAACATATCACAGTACTTCTTAACTTTTAAGATAACAGTTCACATTGTACATAAAGACATATTAACATGCCGTTAATTTTACGCATTTTAAAACATACATTAGTAGTACAATGTTTGTTAACTTCTATTTCTTCAAATCAAGTGCTAATTCTTTTATGTTTTCCTCAGATGTTATTTAGATGGTTAAGCTAAACGCCTTGTTGATGGAATTAGTGTAATAGGAGGTACCTATTAAACAACAAAAAATTGTTGGAAGAAAGATACGGAAATAAAGATCGAATTATCCAATCACACTTAGATTACTTAGAACATTTTAATGTTATTCAAGACCCATCTCCTTCGCATCTAAATAATCTTTACATAGAATGTAACAGAAAAATTCAAGCTTTTTAACTGCTCTGGGTGAAAATATTGAAGCATACAGTAGAATCCTAGTGCTAAAAATTATTCGTGCGTTCCCTAATGATATTTATTGTCACTGGATTTGCTATAGCAAACGTGAAAAACTAAACGAAGGTAATATTACTAGATTGATGCAGTTCTTGACAGAAGAAGTGGAAGGTGTAGTTGCAGTACGAAGAGTTAAAGGTACTCTGATCACACCGTAAAGCGTAATGTAGAAAATTTTAATATCAATTTCAAAACAGTAAAAAAACGTAAGTAATGCCATTCACAAAAGGGTAATGTTATTTTTAATAGTTCGCTGGCTTTGCCGCAACAAATTCTTCGATTATTGCATGCGGATTAACTAAAAGCACAAAACCTTAACCGGAAAATAAGAACAACATAATCACCTTTAAAGCAAAATATACGCAATTTACAAACATATAAAAATGAAAAAAACAAAAAACAGAACTCACTGAACCGGCTTAGAGGTTGGATTAATATATACAGTGGTGGCCAAAATTCTGGACCCTTTTGGAAATTTTTATTTTGAACTTTGTATGCTTATAGAAAACGTTACGTTTCACAAAATGCAAACTTGTATATATCATTTTAAAGAGAATTTATTACTGAATTCAATACAAAACACAAAATTCAATTATTTGCAATACAAAAACGTTAAACGATAATAGCTATTATATATATTAGATAGTGATGATAGTGAGTTATCAGTCCTTAGTAGGGTACCCTTTATTTTTGATTACAGCTTCACATCGACGTTTCATTGAGCTGACAAGAGTTTTAAGCTCTTCTGTCGTTATTACATGATGCCAGGAAACAATTATAGCCTCAATTAGTTCTCTTTTATTTGATGGGCGCATCATTCGGACAAGAGCTTTCAAACGGTGCCACACATTTTCGATAGGATTGAGGTCAGGACTGTTTTCTGGCCATGACAACAATTTAATGTTCTTTGTACGAAACCACTCTTTCGATATTTTGGCCGTGTGGCAAGGTGCAGAATCCTGCTCAAAAATAAACGAAGCATTGTTGGGAAAGAGATCTCTGATGGAAGGTAGAAGTTTTCGTTCTAGAATAGTGTCAATGTATTTTCTGGTATTCAGTGTCCCATCGATGACATGAAGGTGACCAACACCATCTGCTGACATGCATGACCGAATCATAACACGAACTTCATAGTTCTTCACAGTTGCTTGAATGCAGTCAGGATGTAGCTCTTCTCCTATTCTACGTCTTACATATTTTCGTCCATCACTACCGAATAACGATATCTTAGTTTCATCACTCCATATAACTTGTGACCACTGATCATCTGTCCAATTAATGTGTTCCTTTGCCCACTGTAGTCTTTTTTTTTCGTTGCTGAAAATTAAGATAAGGCTTTTTTCGTGGAATTCTACCTCTCAGTCCAACATCTGTTAATCTTCCCCTGATTGTTCTTGAACTGACAGAAACATCAGCATCATTCAGATCACTTCTGATGGCCGCTGATGACATTTTTCTATCTTGGAGATATAGTCTTTTTATTCTTCTGTCATCAATAGATGTGGTGCACCTTTTTCGGTCTTTTCCTTCTTTTTTTTTTATTGAATTTGTCTCCTGATATCGTGGACAAATTTTTGGACTCCAGATGTAGTCACTGAACCACGCACCTGTCTTGCAATTTCAGCATAGGAAAGACCACTTTCTCGTAACACAATAATATTACATCTCTTTCTAGGTGTCCAATCTACTCTTTTATTTGATGTCATTGCTTCTTAACTAAATATTAAAAATTTTTACAAAAATTCCTACTTGTAATTGCAGCGTATAAGAAACAGGTCCTCCTTCTACAGAACAAAGCGAAATAATGAATTGTTTCAAGTGTAAACATGATGTCAGCTTCTACTGGCAGTTACTAACATTTTATTGGTTATCAGAACAAGAACAGTGATTGGCCAGGAAAGCTAGACATTACAAACCATTTCATAACTCTGTTTTTTATTTGTATTAAAGTACATATAACGTTTTTTGTATTGCAAGTAATTGAATTTTGTGTTTTGTATTGAATTCAGTAATAAATTCTCTTTAAAATGATATATACAAGTTTGTAGTTTGCGAAACGTAACATTTTCTATAAGCATACAAAGTTCAAAAACATAAAAATTTCCAAAAGTGTTCACAATTTTCGCCACCACTGTATGTATATATTATTACAAATTTTCTTTATATAACAAAATTTTCCCAATTCGTTTTCGTGCAAAATGCTACTGAAGAACTGATTAATTACAGACTTAAAAATAATAAATTTCAAACTACAACCGCAAAGACTTGAACGAAATGAAATATAAAACCAGCAAAATCCCAAAATCTCCCAATAAAATAGATGAACAAGCCCCTATCAGCTCAGTGTTTTTAAAACCAGAAGAAATCCCGAAATTAATAGATATACGTTAATGGTGTATTCACAGATCTTCTGTACGCACACTCTTAGACTATTTTTATTAAACCATATGCCTTACACGTGAGAAACGTTTCAACGGGAAAATTACATCTACGATTAATATTTAAAGGTAAAAAATACCCATCCTTTGTTTTTAAAACTTTCTTGAACCCATGTGTGTCTACAATATTGCAAAATAAAAAATAATTTAAAAAAATTAAAAAAAACTCTGAAAAATACATTTTTTAAATTTGGGGTAATGCAGAATTTTCCAGTTTAGCAACAAATTTACCAGATGTGATCTTAAACATATCACATTTCATATACTTAAAGTTGTCAAGCATTTTAATCCCAAGATGAAGCGCATTAAAGGCTATGGTAATATCTTCTTGATGGTATTGTTACATATTTTCCATAACACAGAGATTAGTTTCATAAATAATTATATTCATTATAAACGCTTCAACGACACAGCTATGAGAATTTTGGAATGAGGTCGCTTTAGCTAAGATTTAGATTCCCATTATCTAGTGTTTTGCTTTTTCAAAGGAAAATAATTTAAATAATGAATAGATTAAATGACACTGTTTGTTTAGCTCATGATATAATAATGTAATAAATGTCCTCATGATGAAAATAAATGATGTTATGAAATAGGAAGCAGGCGTACCCGGAAGTTGCTTTATAATTCCCATCCAATTTAGCATTATCAAAAATAACACAATTGGGAAAATCCTTCTGTTTTAAAATTCGCTATCCTTACTAAGTATTTCCTGGTTTAATAATTTACACGATGAAGAAATTTAATTTTTATGATTAGTGAAAATGGTTATTCATAGATAAAACTCATGAAATATTTTTCTCATGTATTTTGTTTAAGTTATTAGTTTATTTATAAAAGTTTTTTTTTAATTCATCCCTACACATGATTAATATCCTCTTTGATGAAAATGTTACTGGAAATTTCTTCATAAAATGATTACTGAAACGAACTTCTATTTATTTGAAACTATTTGATCCTATTAACTAGTTTTCCGTCAGTAAATAAATATCATGTTGAGTAACCCAGTGGATTATAGCAATCGATTTTAACCAGTAACCAAGCGGATAATAGCAATCCCATCATTAACCGAGGGTTAAGAAACTGGTGTTTCATTTGAGATTCAAATTCATGGATGATTTTCTCGTTTTCCCATGTGCACGAAATGAATGCAAGCAATCTCCCTTTAGAACGTTCTCCATGAATCCAACTTCCATGTGCTGAAGGTAATATGAGTTTTTATTTTTCATAATTTGATGAATATGAATCCAAACTTCAGGTATTTTTTTAAATTTAAACGATTGAAGTTAAGCATTAAAACAGCACAAATTTACTGTAAAAAATTAGGCAGGTAATATATATACGTATATTAAAATTTTAATGTACTTAAAACATACAAATAAAATTTAGACGCTTGGCTTGATTATAAAATGTTCTACGCTATGATTTCAAATAGTGACTGGCAGTGGAGATCAAAATGTGAAGTACGGTTTTTTAAACTCAGTTGTACGAGTTAGAAATGTAGCTAAATATGTAATTTAACAGCAAAATGCATTTTATTGGCCGTATTTAAAACTACTTAAGTTTATTTATTTATTTATTTTGCTACATATCTTTCCAGTCCCTTTGTATAAGGCTATGTACAGAGTTTCAAAAATGTCTGATGAACGTTTATAGCTTAACCAGACATTTGATTAAAATTGAGATATAAAGCAACTCATATAGAGGTTTGAAATGTCACAGTACTGAAATCTTAAATCAGCATCATCTATCTGTTGAGAGTAGACAATCAAGAAAATAATTGCAGGTTATTTCATTTAATTTTAAGGCTTTAGGAGCAGTACTGTTAACTGAGTTTTACGCGTCAAGGTACATTCCAGCACAATCTACCTACATATTATACCTAACATCTTTAATATCTCGTATATATATGACCTAGAATGCGTTTTGTGACCTCTTTAAAAATAGAACATATTCGTGCATGTTAAAAGATGTCCAACAAACTAAAGCAAATATATTAAAAGTACGTATATCCAGGAATAATGTACGGCCTCTTTTGGCGTTAAAATGAGGAAAATCCTTCTTTGTCATGGCAAATTCGGGAAATTTGTCCTTTTTTCGTGAAACCCCGGGCCAGGATTTAAAATACAGAGCTAAGTAAAATAGATTGGATAGATAATTTGACACCGAAATTAGTATAATAATCATTAGAATCGAATTAGTATAATCTTCAAAATCAAATCTTAATTCGATTAGGTTTTCCTACTGATCGCTAAAAATAACGCATCTTCGCAAAGTTACTTTATTTCAATATTTTTTTAATCTAATTCCTGCCAGAACTCAAAATAAATTTCATTTTCATTATGTTTTTACTCTATATATTTTTATATTTTCATACCAGATGGCAGATTTTTTACTCTGTCCGGTTGTGTAGTAATTGAAACGATGTTACAAAATTCGCTAACAGATGGCAGCACAGATATGTTAATTTTCTGATAGTATTAAGTTTATAAGGCAAGAAAAAGAGCTTAGGGTCGACCGGGAACAGTGGCGCGTTCCTGTAATCCAGCTGCTTTGGAGGTCGAGGGTGTTGGACGGCTTGAGGTTGGGGGTTCTGTCTTCAATGCGTCTATGTTGATTTGGCGTCCGTGCTACGCCTCCTGTCGATATGGTGGAACTGGGGAAACCCGGATCTACCAGGTCGTCTAACGAGGAGCGAACTGGCTCAGGGCGGAACGCAGCACGCAAAAGTTCCCGCAGGGTGCGGTAGTGGAATAGCGCTAGTGAGTAGGTGGCAGTAAACAGCACATCCAAGACGGTCGGACTCAGTCTTTTTTTTCGCATTTCATTAAAATTGTGTAATATCATCGCAAACTAAAATAATTTGATGGTAAGGGTTTTTTAAGAGATCTTTGCACGTTTTTTTTTTTTTTTTTTGGGATAAATTTGCATACTTATGACTCTTTAACAGTTCTTCATAACTATATTTTCATTTGCACGTTTCATCCTCGTTTATTGCTTTTCCCGTATACTAGTTGCAATTTAAACCACTTTGCTGGAGCAGAATTGACTGCTCCTATCAAATTTCCGCACAGCTTAAACCATTATGCCTGGAAGAAGTCCTAGAAAATAAACAAAGAAGAAAGGCTGTTGGGTAATTCAAGTAATTGTGAAACTGATATTTAATTTCCTTTATAATTACATTATGCATTCCTTATAATTACATTACTATTTGTCGAACATTCTACATTTGACAATTATAGATTTGTCGATAAATTCACCACCAAGGACAAAGAATGACGGCTTCAGATTGCTTTCTGTAGTTGGTGAAAGAAAATCACGATCCATTCAACACGCGGTTTTCCAAGCATTTCCATTTAAATGGTGATGTGAATAAGCAAAATGTTCGTAACTTTCTAAGAAAGTTTAAATGGCATTTTTGTAATCCCCGTTTAATAAAATTTTGCCGAACATATTTATATATTTTGACATTATTTATTAACTATTTATAATATAATGTATCTTAATACTGTATAATATAGTACCTGACATTTTTTTCTGATTCTGCATATTCTCCATATTCAAAGAAATTAATTGCCTACTCTTTATTGTCTTAATAATATGATAATGAAAGTAAATGAAATTTATAACTAAAACGAATATTGCAAGTCAATATATAAACTTATTCAAAATAGTTCATTAATTCCAGGTAATTAATCAAATTCTTTTAGTTCTAGTTTATACCTGAAACGACTATTTCATTACAAGATTATTTTTTCTGATGCTATGCTAGAAATTCAAGAAACTGATGAAACAGCTTAACATTAGGCAAATAATTTTTCTTGTTTATTTATAAAGTTCATTGATACCACTGCTAATTGGTTAAGCGGTACGAATTAAATGCAAAAATAAAAACATAATGTTATTCTGCTCATATATTCACCATGTTTAAATAACTCAAAACTTATTTCAATTGCTGTTTTGAAGTACCGTCAACGTTTTTCCGCGAAGAAGGACGATGAAACGGAAATCATGGAAATGGCAAATAGATCTTCTAGATATCTTTTCATTCTGCTTGTTCTGAAAAGAAATTTACGAAAACATATATGCAAGCAAAGTAAGAAAAACGAGTATATAGATAAATATACAGAGCGGAAAAAGTGTGTGATACAAGATCCTTTATTGCTATGAGCTGGCTCATTTCCAAATGTCTCTATAAAGCGCTTCGAACTTGAAAGTGTACTTTAATGGCAAAGCAAATTCATATATCAGGGATGCAGTGAACATGAAAAAGATAAAGCTACCAATGAAATAATATCTGTGACTTGATATTAATATCGCATATTATCTGTACTGAACTAAGAAACCAGTGAAATCCTCCGATTTTTAGACCCGACCGATAAAATTTAGTATACGTTTTTGGGTTTGTTTGCTATGTTTTAGTTTCATGATATGTATCGGTAGATTAAAACATAGTTGTTTTGCCTTAAGGCATCTAGTCTCATTTACATTGTCACGTTATCTTTTTCTTCTTTTTGAACTCTTTTTCCCTTCACAGAATATAAAAAGTTCCCAAAAATATGTTAATACTTATATGCCTGGATATGAACTGAGGTACGATACCCGAAATGAACTGGCGCGAGTTTAGTTTGAAAAACCGTACAGTTACAAAACTTCAGAAAGTTACCTAACGTTTCGCAACAGAAAGGATTATGAACCAGCGGCGAGCTGCTA
Source organism: Stegodyphus dumicola (assembly GCF_044657685.1). Taxonomy (NCBI): domain Eukaryota; kingdom Metazoa; phylum Arthropoda; class Arachnida; order Araneae; family Eresidae; genus Stegodyphus; species Stegodyphus dumicola. The sequence continues at coordinate 125,281,671 of NC_140771.1, read as the reverse complement.
CCCGACTTTCTTCGTATCCTCGAAAGAAGCAAATAGCGCTGCGAAATATTACAACATATCTTGAAATTTGTTAGGCAGGTACAAGAATTAATGGCGCAATGCGAAAACAGAAAAAAAAATTACAGAAAAAGAGCATTCAAATCATTGAACAGAATAGGAAAGACATACTCATAAATAATACTTATATGTATTATATGTAATATTTGCTCTGTTTGGCCTAGATATAATCTTAAAAAAGTTTCTAAAAAGTTATCGAGATATCGGTAGTCGAGTTTGCGAGGCTCTACTATCTGGTACACATATACATATTCCTATTTAGTATTATCACAACACTAATCTAATAGAAGCTAGACTTGAAGCCGGATTTCTTCTCCGTATTTTATTTCGCAAATTTCAATTAATTCATGCAACTCAGTTTCACGTATTCACCTATTCGATTCGTTAGAGAATCGGGGCTTACTGATGGTGTGACGAACCTGCACTTTTCCATGGCGGCCCGTAGAGCAATCATAAAACATCCGATGGTTCATTTTTTCTAATGCTATTTATTATTCGTTACATTTACATATTTACAACTGTCCTATTGTTAGGTGGACTACCTTCACAGAAATCATGTTGCCTAATCAAACGACATTTCGTTTCTACTTACATGCATTACGCTACTGCCAAGCAGCGCCCTCTACTTCTCTCTTTACAACACTCCCCACCTGTGAACTCTTTAAGTTCACACAAACCGAATACAAAATAAACCAGTATTTTAAATTAAACACAACATTTGAATACTATATAAACTACATCATATTGCAAATAACAATTAAGTAATGTTTAAACACGTTAAATCAATTTATAAAGTAATTACTAAATAAGAAACATTATACTAAATCAAAATTCGCAAGAATTATATAAACTAAACTACATTTAGCAACAATTAATAAAGATACTCAGAAGATGACATATGTGCAAACAATAAATCAGATTATTACACTGTAACTCTTTACTACTAATTATGCACTTCAAGGTTGTACAGCAATTGTACTGGTCTCTTTAGATTACCTGTTTGAGTTTTAATGAGACAAGAACGAACCTGACCATCTCTGCCAGGATAAGTTTGTATTATCTTACCTAGTGTCCACAAATTCCTAGGTAAACGGTCATCATGTACAAGAACTACGTCATTAACATTAAACTGACCAGACACTTTAGTAGGTGGACATAAATTCACAGATCTTAAAGAAAGCAAGTAATCCTTCCTCCACCTATTCCAAAAGTGGTTTAACAAGGTTTGTTGATGTTTATACCTTTTGATCAAGGAATGTCTAGACCCAATCAAGTCTTCTCTGCATACTCTTGTAACTGGAAGAGAAAGTAAACGTTTACCAATTAAAAATGAGCAGGAGTTAGCGGTGAGGGTTCTGAAGGGTCATTGTACACATACGTTATGGGTCTTGAATTAATTATGGCTTCGATTTCTACGAAGACTGTTTCTAGCTCATTCAAACAGAGACTAGAACGTCCAACTATTTTCCTTAAACAAGTTTTGATCGTTCTAAAATGCCTTTCCCAGAACCCTCCCCACCATGCTCCTTTTTCCACAATAAACTTCCATGTTATACCGTGGGAAGAAAACAAATTTTGTACAGATGGATGTTGAATACACTTTCAAATTTTTCGCAACTCGAGATCAGCACATTTGAATGTCTTGGCATTGTCCGAATATATCGCTGAGCACAATCCACGGCGAGAAATAAACCTGCGAAACGCAAGCATAAATTCTCCACGCTCATGGAAGTTCTAGATGTAAAGCTCGAGTTGTAGCACATGTAAACAAAAGCAAATAATGTTTATTCTTGCTGTCCTTTGTAAAAAAGGGACCAGCATAATCCAGCCCTGTTACAGAAAATGGAGATGATTGAAGAACACGATCAGGTGGTAAAGGAGCGGTTTCCTGTGTACCGGCACGCACCTTGTATCGTTTACACAAAAAGCACTTACTTAACGTGGACTTGACGAATTGGCGTCCTTTTATGATCCAAAACTTTTCTCTAATATCGGCTAAGGTAGCTTCGACTCCAGCATGAAACAATTTGTTATGAGACTCAAAATTTAGTAGTTCACTGTATCTATCTTTATAAGGTAACAGCCATGGGTGTTCTTCTTCGAAAGCAAAGTCGGAGAATTGAAGTCTGCCCTTTAAACGCAGAAGACCATGGGTATCCAATTCTGGGTTAAGTGAATAAATCGACGATGTCTTTTCTAAGCATTTTCCACTTGATAGATCTAGAATCTCTTTCGCAAAGTATTTTCGCTGTGCAACTTTTACCCAATAGAGCTCAGCTCGTGAAATCTCAACAGAGCTTAATGGACCTTAGAATTTCACTGAATTTCGTTTTATATTGTTGGTAAACCGCATAACATAAGCCGTAATTCGATACACCTTCAGCAGCCTGCTGAATCGCGTTAACTGTAGTAATGCCGAAGATTCTACGTCTTGAACAGAAACATGAAGAGATGTTTGCACCCTTGCTTCGTTCTGAACGCTCTCCTCGTCGATGTTGGTCTGTTGATTTACTGGCCAAACACTTTCAGGTTGAGACAGCCAGCTAGGTCCCTGTAACCAAAGGGAACTTCTCACAAGGTTAAAGGCATTTTCTCCTCGAGATAAAAGGTCAGCAGGGTTTTCACTCCCACTGCAGTGAAACCTGCATTCAGGATCCGTGAGAGACTAAATATCAGAAACTCGGTTTGATAGAAAGGGTTTCCAGTTTCTTGCACATCCCTTTATCCAGTAGATAGTTATTTGGCTATCACTCCAAAGAAACTTTTGATGACACAGTTCAGGAAACAGCTTTGTCAAATACATAGACAATTTGGCGGCTACTAAAGCAGCCATCAACTCCAAACGAGGTAAAGTCATAGTCTTGAGTGGAGCTACGCGACCCTTTGCGGTAATGAAACTGGTGCAAATAATGTTTTCTGAATCAAGGTATCTAAAGTATGCTACTGCGTCGTACGCTTTAGGGTTAGCGTCAGCAAATACATGAAGGCTAACATTAGATTTTTCACTACTACCAAAATATTTTCTCGGAAGAGAAAACTCCTCCAACACCTTTAATTCAGCTTGCCAGCGACTCCCGTTCTTAATTATTTCTAATGGAAGGGTATCATCCCAGTCCACACCTAATGTCCAAATTTTTTGTAACAGAATTTTCATTTTCATCACAAAGGGTTGAAACACACCAATTGGATCGTAAACTTTGGCCACCATTTGGAGAATAGTCCTTTTTGTGGCCTCAGCACTGTCATGGGATAAATTTCCTAAAAATTCGCAATTCAACTTGATCCTATCTGCTTCAGAGTTCCAGATCATGCCCAAAAATTTTGACTCTTTCGCTGGTTCTATGTTATAACCTTTTCCAATCCACCAGGAATTAAGTTCCTCGGAATTTGACCTTAATTTTCTCAAATTCATCTCAGCGTCTTTAAAAATCTTAACCGCGTCTGAGGATAATCGACATGCATCTTCAATAGTGTCTGCACCTTAGTATAAATCGCCTACATATAACGAGGAATCTAACATTTCATAACTTTCTGGATTTGTGCTTTTATATTTTTTAATGTGGAATTTTATCGTCATCGCTAAAATTGCTGGACTCCACAATGATCGCAATGAATCAGTTACGCAAGAAGAAAGGTTTACTATTGCCGTGTTTTGAGATACTATTTCGCTCTCTTTATCTTGAAGGCCAACTGGGACCCATCCAAACATAGTAGAAATCGCATAAATTTCCTTTCCTAATTGAATCTTTTCCCCCCCATCTTCCAGTAATAATCCACACCTATTAGAATTCCAACGCTTCCTTTACATAAACAAGCGATTCGCAATCCGCACTCATTCATTATTTTTAGTGTTTGTTTTGACGGCGTGGTCATATGCGCAGCCGTTATGGCGTCAGTGACGAGACAGCTGATTTTATTTTTGTTCTTTTGCTTCGCATCCGAAACACAGAATTCGACAACCTTATATGTTTTAGGTACTGCGTATTTCATTCCGAAAGAATAAATAGACAATGTTTCTTCTCCAACAAATTTTAAGTTTAATTTCTTAACTACACTAATATGAACAAAACTTCGTGTAGCACCACAATCGAAAATTAAACTAGTTAACTCTGACTTTCCGTCATAATGAGCTAACACTGAACAGGTTTGCAATAAAGCATTTTTCTTCAATGATTTATCACAAGGAACAACAGAAAGCGTGTGTTCTTTTGGGGAGTTTTGTGTTTCATCTACTGAATTGTCTCGCGAGCTTTCGCACATTTCTTTTATGTTTTGATTTGAAGCCGTTCGCGCTTTGTTACGATTTGAACTACTCGTACATAGTGACTTATGATGCGACTTAAACCCGCATTTTAAGCAGTTAGTTTTATTCCTACACGATTTCCAAATGTGATATTTTCGAAAACAAATAAAGCATCTATTTTCAGTACGTAACTTACACAATTTTTCTGTAATGCTTTTATCACAAGAAAATGAATTATGGGACTTTTCGCAGAAGATGCATGCACGATTATCAACAGCATTGAAACTGGCAGCCGTAGGTACATTTCTGTGAATTTTTTTATAATCAGACTTAGCATGTTCGAAACGTGGAGGCAAGATATTTCTTTTATCTCGCGTCAATAAACTCGACGCTTCACGACATTCAATTTCTCGCTTTATGAAGTCCAACAAGTCTGAAACATTAATTTCTTCATTTGGGTTTTTCCTTCGATTAAATTCCAGAACGAACTCTTCTGGAATAGCTTTTAACAACACAGGTATTAATAACTGACCAAACGAACCTTTCGTAACTCCTTGCGCTTCCAAATTCCGAACTGCAATTTCGATTTCATCATATAACCTACGTAAAGCTTTAATATTATTTGAATTCCTTACTGGTTCTAAATTTAACAGTTTGTTCATGAATTGACTAATTATTAATTCTTTTTTTCCGAATCTATCCTTCAATGTTTTTATACTCTCATCGTAATTTTTTTGCATTTAATTCTAATGAAGATACTACATTACTCGCGGCACCTGTAAGTAATGTTTTCAAGTATGCGAATTTTTCTATCTTACTAAGACTTTCGTTTTTGTCTATAGTGCTTTCGTAACTGCTCCAAAACTCCGTAAATTTTTCAGGATCACCTGAATATTTCTCTAAACCTAATTTTGGAAGTTTTACCGTACTTTGTACATTTTGCAGTCTAACCAAGTTTTGTTCAGGATCTTTAATATTTATTTTATCCTCTTCCAACATTCGATTAATTCGTTTAATAGCTCGAGAACATTTTTCCTGATATTCCTCAGAACTAACTACATCCGCTTCTAGAGAATCAATCTCAATTACGGAATGAATTGCCTCGTCTAATTCTTTCAAATTACTTTTCCTTTCTATTAATAATTCATGCACTTCGCATAATTCAACTGTATCTTTCTTTGCTAAGCTATCCTCGACTTTCTTTAATAGTTTAGATACTACCGTTCTCAATGCGGTTCTCTTTCGTTTTAATCTATCTAGTTCTGCCATTATTTCACGTTAATACTCAAATGTACCTAAGACTGCAAATTATCAAAATTCAAATCAAACACGTTCAAAATTTAATAATAATCATTCTCTTACCTAGGGCATGGTCTGGACACATACTTACTCGTGAAGATCACATTAACAAATCCAAATTTTCCGTAAGATGCACCAGTGTGACGAACCTGCACTTTTCCATGGCGGCCCGTAGCGCAATCACAAAACATCCGATGGTTCAGTTTTTCTAATGCTATTTATTATTCGTTACATTTACATATTTACAACTGTCCTATTATTAGGTGGACTACCTTTACTTTAAATCTGTACTAATCTTTTTTCAAGATACAATAGTCAGTTTTTTACCATGTTTCTCTGAAATGTAAGCTTTATATGTTTCAGAGACTGTAATATATAGACTAAGCCACTAAGAGCAATACTCCTAATAAGAACGTAAAGAAGAATACAAAAGCTTTGTCCTTGTTCTCAAAGTTTGAAAAGAATTTTCTTTGTCCTGAAGAATATGATATGTGTTCTGAATAAGGAGGCATTATTTCGGCTGAGAAGTAGGTGGAATTCAGGGAAATTTCTACCATTCAGGAAAATGGTTTTTCTTTTCGCTTTATTCTCTTGAATGCTACTCAGATTTCCAATTAACTGAAATTCAGTCTTAGTATCGTAACATTATATGAATTGCGCAACCAGTTACAAATAAACGCACGCAATTCGCATTTAAATTTTCATTAATCTTTATCAAATTATAAGTTTTAAAATAACCTGACTTAAAAATATCATTTTTATGAAATCAATTTAGCAGCCAATTTATTAACATTTTAATATGTAAATTAAAAATAATACAGTGAGGGAAAAAATTTTCGTCATTTTCAATACCGTATCGCTTCACCTTTTGTATAAATAACGGCAGAAAAACCATTTGAAATAACAGGAGGTTTGGTTTGGTTTTGGTTTATTTAATTATGGCAAAGCACACTAGGGCTATCTGCCTAAGAGAGGGGGGATATATTCTTGGAGGACTTTCTAAAGGAAACTGGCTCGTATACACGTTACACATGGGAAAAATCACGAAAACGCCCATGCAGTCAGCCCGTTCGCGGGATTCGAACCTCGGATCGAACTACCAGTGTTCAGCAATTTTACGCTCGGCCGCTGGTGGGCGAAATGGCAGGACGAGATGGTGAAAGGAAATTTGTAGCATCATTTCTCAGTAATCCTGCAGTTTCACCTTAAATCCGTCATAGAGCATGGTGAGAAGTCTAGAGCACAAAGATCCCGTTACAATTCATTCCACGCATATACGAAAGGATTAATATCTTCGAAAGACGAAGTACGAAAGGATAATAAACATTGGACATCAAGGGACTTTTCCAACCTTGTAACTGTGCTCGATGAACCATTGCTGTGTAACGTGTGATCGTAGAGTGGCCTCGCATAAAAGAATACATCGTTCTGTGAGTAAAGCAAGAGCATGGAGAGGTGCAAATCCAGCAATTCAGCCATGCAGTTCAATTCTTTGTGCAGTTTGCACCTTACATAAACTCTGCCTTTCATCTGTAGTAGCTGAAATCTCGATTTATTCTATGATTTTCAGCCATACATTCAGAGTACAATTCAATTCTTCGTGCCATTTATACCATAGATAAACTCTGCCATTCTCCTGCAGTAGCTGGAAACTCGATGAAACGTTTCCAGACTTATGCCAACCACCAAAGATGAGATTTTACAATCTGCAATAGCAAAAACAGACTTTTCCTTTAGCAATAAAATCCGAAATGTTTGTTAGTTGCTGTAAATGAGTCGCGCCAGTTGCTGTACAGATCCTGGATGAAACTCCTGCACTGAAATTTGTCGTAAGCTGATATGATTTTGCGCCGTTCTGTCATCGATACAAAACGACTGAGTCTTCAAGAACCTTGGGCATCAATCGATGATTTATGGCCGCATTTTGCATGATTCACATCAGTTTTTCAGTTTTTGAAGTACTGTTGATTCATATGTGCCAAAGTACTGCGCAGCGCGTTCAGCAGTTGGGCAGTTGTTGATATTGAACTTCCGGCCTTTCAAGCTCCGACTGCTTGCCACCAATTAAACTCTCTTACAACGATGCCTTTACTCGTGATAACAATCTTTGGCGTGGTCATAAAATTTTTGCTAATTATACTCATTGGCACCAATGACAGCGAGTGACTCTCAAGTCACTGGTCTCATTGTGCACATCTATAGAGAACCAGCATCTTAGTTTTTGTTTTCAGCGTCCTTCAGGAACCCATAAAATCGTAAAGAAAATTAACAGTCAAAAAGCTAGAAACTTCGAGATCTCAGTTTAAGAAATATAGCAAATACTTCTTAATAGTAGGCGTCATTTGCTTTTGCTTTAAAAAAAGTTTCCCGCCTAACATCAAGAATAAAATTTTTAACTGTTTTGAATGAAGATAACTCACTTCACATGCAATTTTTTACTCCTGATAATCCCATATTTAAACTCTACACAATGTGATGCACGACTGGTAGACGCATTGGTAAATTACATATAAAACGTTTCTAAAGTACTTTGCAATGTTCCTCTGTCATTCTCTTTGATTTTATTTCTTTTGTATAATGTTATAGTAAGTTTCTTCTGATCAGCGATACCTTCCTAAGAAACTATATATCTGTTTTCACCAGAATATTTTTTCTTAAATTTCCAAACCCAGATAGTTTCCAAATTAATCTTTGAATATCTCGGACATGTTCAGTGGTCCATTTATTGGCGATATGATGAAAAATATCTTTTATTTTAGAATAATAACTTTTCGTCTGGTGATTACCTTATGACATATAAAGAACAAAATTCAAATACAGGAATAGTTGCTTTTTTATGTTACGGCGCAGCGTACTCAAACTGTCTTTTTATGTGAAAAGATGATTTCATGGAGGATTTTCTAAGGAAATCTGATTATATTCAAGTTTTCAGTGGGTAAAGCTCGAAACCACTTACGCAAGCAAATCTTCCGCAAGCTTTTAGACTCGGAAATAATTACCAGAGCTCTCCGGTCTTATCCACACTGCACTGGACGGTCTAACTGTGGGGTTAACGGGGGCCACATGGAATGGAACGAAAGTCACCTATCTCAATAGGAAACTTTGATTCCTATCGGATGTGCACAGTTAAAAATCTCAAAGGATTCGCTTTGACTGACAGAAAAAGTCAAAAGCAAACACTATTACTGATTCTCTATCAAATACAATAAGAACGCTAGCAACCAACATTCGAATTGCTATAACGAACATTGTAATTCGCATAACCTTATACACATGTTTAGCAATAAAACTATCTGCATCATTTCCGCGTTAAACTTAATGTTTAGTTACCTTCTCAATTATGTAGTTCCTATCTCGATGGAAGTTCAAAATTTAAGAAGCAAATTTATTACATCACCCCATTCTTAATTTGATGTCTCTACTGAAGTTGGAGTCCCCTTAAGACTAAAGAAATTTACTACTTAATTTTTCTTATAATTTCACTCATTCCTTGAAAGTGAAATTTTATTTTTTTAGAGTCGTCGAAATTAAATGCCTTAGATTTAGATATAATTAGCAGGGATAATTTTGTTAATATTTCTTTTCAGTATGACATTTTGTGTCTTGTGAAAATCTTATCTTAACTTGCAAAGAATTTCAAATGCGCTGATGTTCGAAAAATCCCAAAGTGAATACAGAGCTCATTGTTAGCATTATCGCTAAAACGTGCTAATATTCTTCTTTAAAGGTGATATACTTCTTTTATTATCACCGCAGAACAATGCTAAGTTAGGCGAAAATGAAAAGTAACGGGAACTGAAGAAGAAAATGACGAAAATACTCTCCTCATCTACATACTTTAACTACAACCGTCATCAATTTCCTCTCAACAACGTATCTTTTTATCGCGGTTGCTACGCTGTAAGAAGAAAAGTAAGAAAGATAATCGTGCCTCAACGAGGATGTATCCGACACCTCGACCTTGGTGGTGCAAAATACCGAACTGAGGGAAATACGCCGCAGAGGAGATAACCATATCCACACAAAAGCGACGATCATTATATGAGCTTGAGCTATAGCCAGTATGTTATGGGACGTCTAGATGGTGGGTATATTGTTTTACAATGTGATAAGTAGAAAAGGTGGGTTTAGAATGGCATAAAAGCTCAGGAGGTTTAATGCCATTATCTTCTGGCTCGCTTGCAATGAATAAACTTCAGCTCTACGTAACTTTGATTTATGAAAACGAACAAGTTCTAAAATTTTCTTTTAGTTTATGCCATGATAGAATTTTAGAAAACTTTGGTATGAAGTATTTGGAGTATTGCTAAAACTATTTTATTTCTTCTTCTTTTTATATTTTAATCTATTTCCGAAATTTTGTTTTTGCTTTTTTTTTTTTTTTTTTTTTTTTTTTTTTTGTTAATAGAATTTAAAAATGAATTAAAGGGATTATGGAAATGAATAAAATAAATAGTAAAGAAATAAAATAAAATGCATGTTCTGCAAGATAAATTTGCATTTTTATCTTTTATTATCAGACCAGAGATTTCATGTTTGGTTACATATTAAGCCTCAAACATGCCCACATTCATCAGTGGCAGTAGATAACTATGTAAAACAGTGTCGTTTCAAAGGATGGAGCTAACTACACGAGTTTTCGAGCTTTTTTTCATAGGGAAAATTAAACAAGTCTACAACTATATTCTCCTTTAAACGTTCTCTACTAAGGCATTCCAATTTGAATTTTGCTTTCATTAATTAACTTGAAATAAACTTTGACTTCATGCCACGTTAATTGACTTTTGACATAAAAGAGAGATTTCTCGTGCAAAAACACAAGACCACTGATTTCTTATACTTCTTTAGTATAAGTAATCAGTGGATATAAGATTTGTTTACTGATATAAGACCACTGATTGCTTATACTTCTTTAGTACTTACTTTCCGAAGATTGACTGGGATCACTGCAGTGATCATTCTTAGTTTTCTGCATGTATAGGGCGAGCCGAGCTTATGAGTGTATTCTTCCTTATTTGTGCCCTTCAAATAGACTTGCACGAAATCATAGCTCCTGGGGCAAATAGAGCTTGAGTGCTTTGAGTCAGAAAGAAACTGTGCAATGTAGGCATCTCTGCTGCTCCTTTTATATACTTGATCTTCCTAACCGATTAAATGACAAGATTTCTTAAAATAATTCATTCAATGCATGAAAGATAAACCAGAATGAACAAAGTAAGAGAAAAATGAAATTCAAGTGATGCTGCACAGAACTTGAAAGCGCGTATTTGCATATGAGATTCTTCTTTAACTTTTTCATAAGCCATATCAAAACAACAAATTTCTCATTTTGCATAACTGATTTATTGCTTTATACCTCTCTCCAACCTACATACATAAGTAAAGGAGAAAATAGTTTTGGTCCAAAAGGTTTATAGTTTATTTTTTATATGAAAATATTGAATATTTTAAAATTCTGCTGCGCTGCAAAGTGCTATATTATGAAAGTATCAGTGTACAGATAGTTACGACAGACTTTGGTTTTCTTTATTAAAGTTCCCAAATCATTTCACTTGCAATGATATTTCGATATTACTGCATATATGAACGCTATATAACAATATTATAGTTACAAAAATATCCTTCAAAGTACAATTCTTTGTAAAATTAAAAACAAATGTTAAAGTAGTTTGTTGTATTTATCCTTATCTGAGCTTTTTATAGTGAAAGCATTACAATTCTTGACCTTTTCTTTTAACTTCGTAACGTAATTCTGCCTTTTCCAATCTTTCATACTTTACCAAGTGTTGTCTTATCCACCTAATGCCAATTTTCCTTTATAGCTAAATAAGTTATAGTTGAAAATTATCTCATGCAGAACACATTTTCAACTGAAGATCAAAACAAATGTTTTTGAGGAAGAGGTAAATAGGACCTATAAAGAAATAATTTAATAAATTACTTTAAGAGAGGAGGACTGAGAAGTTAAAACATCTGGCAAGCACATTTTCCAAATTCGTTAATAATATATCGAATGCAGTTTCGCCTAGTAACTACAGAAATTGTCTACTGAAATTGCAGCAAATTATTGAAATTTTTCTAACAGAAAATCTGCTTGTTCTGTACTTCTGAGGCCTAACAAAAGTATTACTAATTTTCCTTTCTTCGCGCATGACTTCAGTTTTTTTAAGGCACTGAGCATGATTTTACTTTAATTCCCTTTTAATATAATTCTGGCTTCCAGACAAGATTTATAGACGGAGTTGCATTATTTTGCTTTACAGCAGTATCGAAATACTCGACGTCTGGAATGACGTGTGCTATTGAATGAAGTACATCATTATGATTGATTTTCAGTAATCAATTTTGGAAAACCCAAATAAACTTTATTCTATCCAGTGTATTATGATAGTTCTTTAAAAAAAATCTGTGTTACAAAACAAAAAAAAAAAAAAAAAAAAAAATTCTGTGTTGCAATTGCAAATTTATGGAAACAATTATTATTTTATGCAATAAGTATTTATGTTTTGTATTTAGTGGGTTTCAGAAAAATAACTGAGAAAATTATTAATAAGCACATGAGTGAAGCTTACTCAAATGCAATTCATAGTCATACCATATTGCGACACCAGGCAAGAACATGCGAATAATATATATTTTATTATTACTTCTGGGAAGCCATCTACAAGAATATTCAAATTACTGTTTAAAAAAAAAAAAAAAAAAAAAAAAAAAAAAAGGGGGCCAAATTTTTAAACAATTCGAAAATGTACGATTGCCTTTTACCTTTAAGTATAAATTGAGTTGCAAATGAGAAGAAACGTTCCTGCAAGTACTACACTGCAATTCCTCAAACATAGTAGCAAAATATATTAAACCTTTTAACAAAATATTACAAACCAATAGTACCATCAGAAAATTAATTAAAATGATTCCATGATTTCAAAATATTTCTTAATTTCACTGAATATTGATTACACAGGCTATTATAAATGCAACATAAAGTAATGAATAGATTTAGGTTAATGGTTTTGAAAATAAGATAAACAATTTTTTTTTGAAATAGGATAAGTTCACTTCCTGAATATATCAAGCTATTTTTTTTTTAAATTAAACTGAGTTTAACGTAAAGAAATATTCAGTGCATGATAACCCTTTAATAAAATAAACTACACCAATGTCAAGTAATACTGATTTTTATTTGTACGAAATCTCCTTCTAGGATTTGCCATCATTTCATTATAAATATTTCACAATTTGATGGCAGTATCTTAAATACTTCAATTTTAGAAAACCTAATCTTCATATGAGTAGTTACGAATATTTTAATTTTAGTTAGACTTTGGCCGCTAATAAGGCCAGGGACCGGTGATCATTTATTTCATTGAGGAGGCATCTAACTGGTTGCACCGTTCCCTCCCATGAAGAGACATACAGTTTTACATCGATATTTTCACCGGGATTCGAGGCCGTTCTTTTCGGTACAGCAGTCAGACTCACTAATCACTTTCCCATTTGTGCAGCTTTTGTCATATATTGAGGTTTTGTTAGTTTTAAACTCTTCTCTTCTAAAATTCAAGAACGACTTGTTTGGCCGATATTCATCAAACGAAACACTAATTCCATACTTTATATTTTACCAATTGTTTATTTTTCCTAACCTAAAAGTGCTTTTTGCATAGATTTGGGTTTGCTGAAGACGATAATAAGGTACTTTTCCCGCCTCCCTGGCATGCCTTTGTGGTGTAGTGATTCTGCACGCTTCGCCGGCATTCCAGAGTTCCGTGGTTCGATTCCCGGCGAGGGCGATTGCTTATTTTTGATTTTTTCTTCTTCCAAAAAATACCTAATGTCTCTACAGTGGCGCTCGAACTAAAAGAGTTGTAAATTATGATTCTCTACACCCAGGATTTGGCGATTGGGTCCCCTAAAAACCTCAGTCGCCCTTTAAAAGGGGGAGTATACAAGGCATTTCTTCCGCCTTCCTGGCATGCCTTCGTTGTGTGGCGTTTCTGTACGATGGGCCGTATTCCAGAGGTCCGTGGTTCGATTCCAGGTGAGGACGACTGCTCTTTGTTCATCTTGCCTGCTTCCAAAAAATACCTAATGTCTCTACAAGATATACATATACTAATTAAGCAAAGGATATAAATGACCTTTCCTTCAATTAAATCCCATTTGTTATAGTTAGTATTAACCAGACATTCGTCGTTCTTTACAATAAATGTCCTTATATGTGTTTTTTCAAACTCGGGACTCCTGAATTCATTTTGGATGACAGACTATAAATTAGATTACATTTGTGCAAAAATTTCAGCGTTACCATATAATAAATTATTTCTGAAAATATCCGCAGTTTTTAAGATAGTGACATCCATTTTCGGAATCTGACTAGAGGTCAAGATGACAGTTAAAAACCGTCGAGGATGCTCCAAATGGATTAATTGTTAACGGGTATTGTCAAGTGTCTGCATTTATAGTGAAATGTCTCATAAACTGCATCCAGGTAACATTCAGCATCAAAAAACATCCCTTTTGATGGTGAAATTTGAATCTGAAATTTAGATCTATGAGTTAAAAAATATGTAAGGAGCCTGCAATTTGAAGCTTTAAATATAGAACACACGTGTGTATGTTTCTGACGGGCAGCCATATTCAACCAATAAATTATTGGCAATAAAATGATTAATTTTATGCATCGATGTGTAAACTTTGAATACGCCATTCATGTTATAGTTAGTATTAACCAGACATTCGTCGTTCTTTACAATAAATGTCCTTATATGTGTTTTTTCAAACTCGGGACTCCTGAATTCATTTTGGATGACAGACTATAAATTAGATTACATTTGTGCAAAAATTTCAGCGTTACCATATAATAAATTATTTCTGAAAATATCCGCAGTTTTTAAGATAGTGACATCCATTTTCGGAATCTGACTAGAGGTCAAGATGACAGTTAAAAACCGTCGAGGATGCTCCAAATGGATTAATTGTTAACGGGTATTGTCAAGTGTCTGCATTTATAGTGAAATGTCTCATAAACTGCATCCAGGTAACATTCAGCATCAAAAAACATCCCTTTTGATGGTGAAATTTGAATCTGAAATTTAGATCTATGAGTTAAAATATATGTAAGGAGCCTACAATTTGAAGCTTTAAATATAGAACACATGTGTGTATGTTTCTGACGGGCAGCCATATTCAACCAATAAATTATTGGCAATAAAATGATTAATTTTATGCATCGATGTGTAAACTTTGAATACGCCATTCATGAATTTCAAGGAACATTCACCATGAAAACGTTGTATTTGCTTTGGCTCATGTCTGAAAGATATAAAGAACATTACGTTGCTATTTTTGCAAACTGTGGCATCTTATAATGTTCATAGATGACAAAGTATCGTGATAAGATCGAATTATAGATTCTCTTAGTTTAAAAACACTTTTGGTGCCCATGTTGGGCAACTTATATTTAGTTGCTTCTTGGAAGAAAATTAGTGTTATTGAACAAACTGTTCAAGCTTAGATAGATGTTTACAATTTTGTTTTCGTCACACTCTCTCAAGATGTCATCGAAAAATCGGCATGTACTGGGAAAACACAGAGATGAGGAGGAAGAATGGGTTGATGAAACACGTAATAAGAGAATTACATGGAAGGAAGGACTGAGGACTTGCGATTATTCGGTAGCTTCATACGATTTTGCTCCGGACATACGGTCTGGTGAGCAATGTATGGATTTGTGTCAATGTGAATCTTCATTCACGAAGTTTCAAACACTAAAGAAATCATTATTTTCATATGATAATATTTATAGTAATTTTAAAATGTTAATTAATTTTATTTTTCAGAAATATTAAGTCATTTATGCATTTTAAATTTGACAATTTGAAAGATTTTGTAATATTACTTTTAATTTAATTTATGATCGAACAATACTACCAATGGACTTTGCATGTTCAATTTATATAGATGGCATTACAAAACATGATGATTAAGCTGTAAGAAGATATATTAAATTATCTGGAAAAGTCTGTAATCCAGAATAGGTGGGATTGCATTGCTTCCGGTTAAAACGGATTCTACTGTATCTATTTTAATTTTCGCCCTGTTAAGTGAATTGAAAATATTACTTTACGTTTTCGCTGTTTATATACATATATGTCTAAAATCAATTGCAAATGTGGCAAAGACGAAATTTATTGCAAAAAATGCTGAAATGCTATAAGCATCTAAATATGTAAAATGGAAAGGAAAATTATTTTAAGCTACCTAAAGAATTAAAATTCCTAGCAGCTGCAGAACCTTAAAGTACAGTAAGATTTCAGTTGGAAATGGATCGAACCTCAAATATATCAAATATGAATCCAAGTCCTAAAAGAATCTCGAATATTTTTTATACTCAATATCTGAATATTTCGAATTTCTAATCTCTAAATTCCGCCAATATAAGATAAAAAGATTGAAAAAATTGCATTCACCTATGACTAGCTTAGATTTCATGGTCTTAGCGTGCTTGCAGTCACCGACCACTTACGGTGAGAAACTTAAAAGATAACGTAACACTAAATTTAAGGTACGAGTAGTGCACTACTACGCAATCCTATTGTTTCTAACAATTTGGCTCAGAAGCTGCACCAGACGGTTCGGCGGGAAGAATGGAAAGCCTATGTTAACAGCTGGTAGAAACAACAATGTGCACTCACAGTAGCGTAAAAACGCTCTGACTACACTTTTCGCTACGTCAGTTTATATATACTCGCTCCTAATTTAAATATCTGTGAATAAACACGAGGGGAATAACAGAAGACAGAAAAGGCTAACAAATTAAGATAATTGTTAGTATAAATAAACGAAATCCAACAAGATTATTTAAAGAAGACTTTACAGAGAGAATTGTATTATTTCAAGAATAAAATAGATGAACATCAAATAGGAAAACTTAAGTTCTCTCCTAAAAGTAAAGAATGCATGTAGTATTTAAAATCACTGCTAGTAAATTTGCACACGGACATTCTTTACTTAATACATGCTTCTACTGGTCTCAATTAAAATAATCTTACTTAAGTTTCGAGTTAAAAATTTAATGTGGTTATTCAGGTTATAATTAAAGGATTGCCATCAAGAAAAAAGAAAAAAGAAAAAAAAAAAAAAAAAAAAAAAAAAGGAGATACGATTTTTAGAACCTGAAATTTTCTAGAACTAGGGATTCGATGATTTGAACGTCCCATATCGAATGTTTGAAATTCAGATGTACGAGGAAAAACAAGCAGGAGAGCGGTGCATGGTATGGTTATATGTATTTATATGTATATGTAATATATATATATATATATTTGTAGGTAATGTGTAATTTAATGCATGTATATGTATGATGTATGCATAAGGTAATTACAATAATGCATTTATAAATAATTGTATGCATGTATAGATAATATGTCATTGAAAGAAAAAATGTAAATAGAAGTTGAAAAGACAGATAGTATTTACAGAAGTATTAATAAATAATAACTTTGAACTCGGCGCCTATGCATTTTAAAACTGTTTAGAAAACAACCGAGGTGTATATGCCTATAACTAACTACAAGATATATTAATGCTGAGTGAAAAAAAATATTTTCTCTTCGGTTAAGAACCAAGACTTTTTCAATTAATTTACAGTTTTTCATAATATTAAACTAATAGTCATGGTTACAATCATTACTTTCTAATTTTTAAATTATCAGATAAAATTTCTAAATACAGGTTCTCATCTTAAAATCCTAAGTACCTGAAATCAACAGGAAAGATAATTATTTCAAGACGATTATTTTATATTTTATGCTTATATTTCACCATTCACCGTATATATGAAACCTTTGCCTATGTAGATTGTATAATTATGTAAGGAAAAAGGAACAATCAATAATTTAGCATAGATTTTACATAAATGTGCCATCAGCTACCTTGAATATCAGCGACGGAGACTTAAGATTTATTAGAGGCAGGTTTAAGTTTTAAACAGGAAAGCTCTGTTGCCATTTTCAGATAGTTAGAGAGGCATATGATACTGTTTACAGAAGCTTCATTGGCAACATATGGTGCAGAAGCCAGGTATGGATTCATACGCAGTCGTGTCAGTAACCGGAACGAACTTAACGAAGATCGACATTAAGGTGAGTTTCTTGGGTTCTTTTCTGGAACCTGAAGATGACGAGTGATTAAGCTGAAATTTTTTAATGGGATTCTTTTACCAATTGCCACCAAATGCAGGGCAGGAAACAAAATAGTTTAAAAAATATTGTTAAACAATAGTTGGATGTTTTCATTAACAGGATTGACATTTATTTTCTTATTTACCGTATGTGGAACCTGATGATGATGAGCGATTAAGTTACAATATTTTTACTGTGTTCTTTTCATCGAACAGAATCGTTAATTGTGGCAGGAAATAATAAAATAAAAAATTGCATTTTTAACACACCCTAATATACATACGTACCAAAAAAAAAAAAAAAAAAAAAAACTTTTGAATCTATTTTCAATTTTATTTTACAATCCGTTTTCGAAAAAGAGTCCTTTGATCTGTAGATACGTACAGATTTCACGCAAAAAAAAAAAAAAAAAAAAAAAAAGTCCAAATGCATTCGGTAGGGATTATAATGGATATTTAGTTTGAAACATGATACTCACAATTTTTTGCGGTTACTGCATCAGGATTTGTATTCCTCTTTACTTGCTTTGGGAACATGCACTGTCGTGACTCGAAACAGGGAGCTTACTAAAGCTATGTTCAATAAATTGTGAAGTAGACAATACACACAGGAAGGGTATACGAAACCCTTTATTTTTCTATCTTTACAGAGATTTCCGGACTTCGGAATACAGAGACCAACCACTTGTGGTCTGAACGTAAGAATATAAAAATATTAACTAAAACTCTAACTAAACTAACTTTGGATTAATATACAAGTGCCTACTTTAAGATTGGCCGTGAATTAACAAAAAGCCGTATGTAGTACAGAGAGCTGCTAAAACTACGATACGTTTCAAATTATCAAGAGGATTAAACCTCTGGCCTTGAAGGCAACCAGCAAACGAATAAAACTACTATGGCAAGCGGCCTGCTTCTAATAACTCCTTCCTCTCTCTTGCTTGCCAAAACGCCACAACTTAAGTACTTGGCGTTAGCAAGACAAATTTGCATAAATAAGTTAAAAGCTTTTCATTCTGGCCGAAAGTAGAAAATAAGAAGTGATAGTTAAGATTTAAAATAAAATAAACGTTAGTAAAACTTAGGATCCTTACATACTTCCCGCCAGAGTTAATTAGTTTGAAACTGAGGTTTAAAACGACCTTGTTGAAAACTTTTAGCTCTAGACTCTAACGCGAGGCCAATCTTTTACAAACATTTCTCACTAGAAACTGGAATTTAAAAAAAGTCGTTTTTACATTATCAAATCCATGGACAAGATTTTTCATCTGCACTGCATCTAAACAGGAGTTTCTTAGTTGAAATCTGGTTCCTTCCAGAGATCTGGAAGGAAAACTAGTTTAAAGAAATGTACACAATTAAATGGCAAGTAAAATGAATACTTATATTTCTTTTTTAACATTCTTATTTCATTTATGACGTTATTTAATTATCTCCTCGTGCTCTCTGACATGTGTTGTAAAAGAAAACACCAAACACGAACGTGTCTATGTACGAGTGTTCAGCACTACCGCCTGCAATCAAAACACTAACGTGTTAAAATTCAAGATAACAAGACCTCAGAACACACCTTATATTCATCTCTAAACCCTGAGGTACTATTCTGAAAAGTGGCTAACTCTGAAGTGTAGCGTCAGAGAGCCTAACTACATTCATTCAACCTTTAACACATATTCACAATAATTTTCTCTTTTTACAGTCACACGAATAAGTTAAAATTTTTTGCATTACTCTAATATTTTCACTTTTAACATATCAATTTCTTAACTTTTAAAATAACAGTTCACATTGTATATAAGGACATATTAACATGCCGTTAATTTTACACATTTTAAAACATACATTAGTAGTACATTGTTAACTTCTACTCTTTTCCAAGCAAGTGCCAATTCTTCTACATTGATATACTACATTTTAAAAGTCTTTCAGACTAAAACTTCTTTCTTGCCAGAATCTTTTAAATAAAATTTTATACAATATTTTTTTTTCAATTTTCTTAAGGTACCTTTCTCAAAGATTAACAATGCTTTTACAATATTCAAGTATTTACACATTCCTATTATACATTAATTTTGTTTTACTCGCGAGTAATTGAAAAACATAATACCAAAATAGGTAACAACTCATTTCTCGCCTTTTTGGCGATAAAGGTAGACCTCACATGAGGTAAAACGTCTTGAATTCTGTCACTTGCAGTAAGAATGAAAAATTAACTTAAGGTTTCAAAGTAACATAAAGTTTTACTTATCTTTGTGATATTCAGACATCCTTTTTTCTGCCCAGTCCTGGAAGGTAGCGAAGACTACGGTCTGATTGATCTTCCGTCTTGTGCGGGTCGCCCTTCAGTTCCTTCCTCCATGAGCTTTCTTTTCCTTCCAGTTCGGTCACCCTTGAAGACCTTCTTTTTAGCCTCTGCCTGTGGTCTCGGCCGTTTGATGACAGCTGGTCTTGGCGGAACCGGGACAACTCTCTCTCGTTCCTGCTTGGATCTCGTTGCTGGCTGTTCAAATTTTTCTTGCTTCTTTGAATCTGCAGCTGGTGTTCCTTCATCAATTCGTCGACATTTGCTGCGTAGACTCCTATCCGATGGAGCCGTTTTGGAGCCGGGTTTTACTTGCCGTCATTTCTCCTGGCTCTCTTTGCATTCGTCGTACTTCTCCCTTCTTCATTCTGGGGGGGGGGTCGTACCCTCTCTTTTCTGGTCGGTGGAACGGCTTCTTTTTCTTGTTACCTTCCGTTTTCCAACGGGGGAACTTTCTTTTCAACTGCTCCTGTCTAGTAATGGCTTGCCCTTGTGATTGTCGTTTTTCCACCTCTGGAGCTTGTGCCTGCAGTGCCTGCCATGCCGGATCCTGCAAAAGATCTTGAAATATTGGCATTTTATTACGATTATAGAATGGTTTTATCTGGTCAATGTTTGTGGTGCAGGTTTCACCATTCCTGGCTTTTAACACCACTACAGCCTGATTTACTTTTTCTATGATATATGGTCCTTCAAATCCTGGATAAAATTTGGCAGTTTTATCTTCTGGTGCTGAAGAAAGTTAATGCTTAATTTTTAACACTTCATCTCCTACTTTATAAGTTACTCCCCGGCGTTTCATATCATAATAAAGCTTCTGTTTTCTCTGTGCTACTTCAGTGTTCTTTTTTGCTTCTTTAATTAATTTTTTCTATATCGCCCATTTTAAATTCTGGGACTCTTTGTTGAACATAAAATAATTTATCTAACGGCGTTATAATCTTTCTGCCTAAAAATAACTCAGCAGGAGTTTTGCCCGTCGTATCATGTTTTGCGGTCCTAAGGGCGAAAGCTAATTCATTGACATAGTTATCCCAGCTTTTATGAAAAATTTTTAACATAACTACGGATAATTTTCACTATATTTCTATTGACCCGTTCCCATATATTTGATTGCGGCCGATACGGGACCATTTTTAAATGATGTATGCCCAGTTTTTGGCACATGTCTTCAAATATATTGTTTACAAATTGAGGACCATTATCCGATATAACTTTTAAGGGCGCCCCGTATTTTAAAATGTATTTATTTAAAATAGAATCAGTAACTAATTTCGAGGAGTCTCGTTTTAAGGGAACAATTTCGGTCCACTTACTAAAATGATCAACCATAAAAAAGGAGATACCGACTTTTATTTAACTGACTTTTTGGGAAAGGGCCTAAGAAATCGATGCCAATTATTTCATTTGGAAATTCGGATTTAATGCTATTTAGAAACCCCGCCGGGCGGAAATTAATATAATTAACTGCTTGACATGTTGGGCAGGACTGGACATACGTCCTTGTAAACTTTTGAAGCTCAGGAAAATAAACTGCTTCGCGTACGCTTTGGATGGTTTTTCGAATACCAGCATGAGAAGCTAATGGGGAGTCATGTAACTCCTGCAGTATATTTAATCTAAGACTAGCTGGGATAACAGCTCGAAATTCGTTGTTGGAATTCGTAGTTTTTGTATAAAATAATAGACCATCTATTAGTTCGTAATGGGCCGCTCTATTTCTTTTCGCCACAATATCTTTATGGCTAAAATTTTCAGGATCCTTTAAATACTAACAAATGTTTTTAAATTCAGGATCCTTACCCAGTTCGGTTATTACAGTTTCTCGGGAATGTATCGTACATGCTGTGAGCATTGCCACCTTTACAGTATTACCTTCTTCATCTATTTTTATTCTGGATAGGACATCTGCTACGATATTTTCCTTTCCGGGGGTTTGCTTGATTACCAGATTATACTCTTGTAACTTGAGTGCCCATCTTATTAACCTTGGGGATAAGTTTTTCCCCGAGTACAATCTAGTTACCGCCGCATGATCAGAATACACTGTTATTGGCGCTCCTCCAAAATAGACTCGGAACATTTGCACTGCTAACAGAACTGCAAGTGCCGCTCTCTCAGTCGCGGAATAATTTCTTTGTGTTTGATTCAAAGTTCTACTAAAAAATGCCACTGGCTGCTGATTTTGCAAAAGTACCGCTCCCACCGCATAATCCGAAGCATCCGCTGAAATTTATTCTCATCGTTCTGAGGAAATTTCAAAACAGGGGCTTGCGTTAATGCTTGCTTTAATTTTTCGAAAGCACTGTTGGCTTCGGCCGTCCACGAGAATCTTGCCTTTTTCCTTTTTAATTTTAACAATGGTTCAGCAGTAGCTGCAAAATCTTTTATAAAGAACCTATAATATGAACAAAGTCCTAGAAAAGAAGAGAGCTTCTTCGCCGTATTTGGCGGCGGATACTTTTGCACAGCGATTATTTTTTATTCGTCCGTCTCGATTCCTTTCTGAGATATTTTGTAATCTAAGTAATTTAATTCAGGGGCTGCAAATTTGCACTTTTCGACATTAACTTTTAGACCGGCCCCATTTAATAATGAAAACACCTGTCTTAAATCCTGTACATCTTGGTCCAGATTATCACTAGTAATAATGATATCGTCTAAATAGATAAATGTGGTCTTTCCCAGAACAGGCCTTAGCACAAAGTTCATACCTCGCTGAAATGTTGCCGGTGCCCCTGAGAGGCCAAACGGCATACGCAAGAATGCATAAGTGCCAGACTTGGTTATAAAATCAGTCTTAGGCACATCTTTCGGTTTAACCCCTATTTGAAAATAACCAGTCGTTAAGTTTAACGTAGTCATATATTTGGTAGAAGTTATGTTCCTTAGAATTTCTTCAATAATAGGTAACGGATATACCGGATACTTAGTCATGGAGTTTAATTTACGATAGTCAATTGCAAAACGCCACCTTTTCGGATGTGTTACCGGATAGTCATTATTTTTCTTACATAACACAACCGGGCTAGCATAACTACTTGAGATGGGCGTTATGATCTTTTTACGTAACATATCTCGAATGTGCCACTCTATAATGTTTTCTTTATTCCTATCATATCGATATGGTTTGTGGCGAACTGGCAGTGATTCTCCGGTGTCGATACTATGGTTAGTAACTTGAGTAAATCCGGGAATATCACTAAATAACGAAGCAAATTCACTTACCACTTGTCGAATTTTTCGTTGCTCTTCCTTAGGCAGGTGGTCGAGGTTTAACATCGGTGGTTCTGATTTTCTTCTCGAACTGGTTTCATCGTCAGCTTAAGGGACGCTTCGTTAAAATCCTGCGTTGCTTCCGCCTCTGAAAGAAAATCTGTCCCTAAAATGACATGTGCTTGTAAATTTTTTACGATAAAAAACATGATCTTTACTTGTTCGTCCTTGATACGAACGTATAGCGGTAATTTACCTATGCACTTACATCTTTCTCCTTGCGCAGCTAACACTGTCGTATTATCCGAATTATATATGCGATATTTACGAAAATACTTCCTAAAAAAAATCTTCTGCCACACAGGAACACTGCGCGCCTGTATCCAGGAGTGCGGTGGCTGGGATGTTATTCACCAACACTTTAATCTTCGGAATAGTCAAATTTTTCACCATTACTGTATTTAACTTGAAGGAAGAGGGGTTTTCTTGGCCTTCGGATTTCCGCACCCTCCCGTCAGCAGAAATCCGTTTTAGTTTAAATCCTTTTTTCTTTCCATGTTTTCCTTCTTTTTCCACTTCAGACTTTTTTCCTGGATTGCTATTGAACTGTCGACGTTCGCCGGCTGTTTTTGGATGCTCAGGTTTCCTTGCCCACTGATTCGCTTTGCTTCCGTAGCCGTGTGCTTGACTTTGCTGTGGTCTTGGCGCACCAAATTGGTTTCGTTGTTGATATTGCCGTCTTCTTTCAATGTCCGCCGTTCTTCTACTTTTAAACTGGATTGCTAGCTCAAATAATTTTTCCAGTATAGTCGGATTCCTTAATTCAATAAAGTCTTGTACTTGGGGAAGTAACCTCGGCAAAATCACTTGAATTATCTCAGAATCCGGATGGTTTCCATACAAGAGTTTGAAGACGTGAATTTTTCTTAAAATAAAGCTTGAGAGATTTTCAATTCGTTGTTGGTATATGCTGAAGAATTCCGTTTCTAATCTTGCACGATCTCTTACGACAGGGAAGGCTTTTACTAAGGCAGTCTTAAAATTTTCGTAAGTATAGGTGGGACTTTCCGCTTGACCCAAGAGGCTTCTGCCTATACATTTGAACCAATTAAGCGCTTGGCCCCTCAAAGCGCTGGTAGCTAAGGTGACTTTCTGGAACTCATGCACTGGATACAGCATGAAGTGGTCTTCCAAGTTTTCCAAAAAACTGGTTACCGGTGAATTTCCATTGAATGTTGCTTCTGGTTTCATCGATGCGCGCATGGTCTGGACGATGTAACCAAATCCTACCAGGGCGGCAGCTGGCATTTCTGGATTCTGAGCCGCTTCTGCAGGCAGCACAGGTTCTTCTTGAAACTCGGCCATGGTTATTCTTCTTCGTCGGGCGCCACTATCAGGATTTGTATTCCTCTTTACTTGCTTTGAGAACATGCACTGTCCTGACTCGAAACAGGGAGCTTACTATAGCTATGTTCAATAAATTGTGAAGTAGACAATACACACAGCAAGGGTATACGAAACCCTTTATTTTTCTATCTTTACAGAGATTTCCGGACTTCGGAATACAGAGACCAACCACTTGTGGTCTGAACGTAAGAATATAAAAATATTAACTAAAACTTTAACTAAACTAACTTTGGATTAATATACAAGCGCCTACTTTAAGATTGGCCGTGAATTAACGAAAAGCCGTATGTAGTACAGAGAGCTGCTAAAACTACGATACGTTTCAAATTATCAAGAGAATTAAACCTCTGGCCTTGAAGGCAACCAGCAAACGAGTAAAACTACTATGGCAAGCGGCCTGCTTCTAATAACTCCTTCCTCTCTCTTGCTTGGCAAAAAGCCACAACTTAAGTACTTGGCGTTAGCAAGACAAATTTGCATAAATAAGTTAAATCTTTTAATTCTGGCCGGAAGTAGAAAATAAGAAGTGATAGTAAAGATTTGAAATAAAATAAACGTTAGTAAAACTTAGGATCCTTACAACTGTAGTTCCTTTAGTTCATGCAGAAGTGTGAAAAAAGACACTTTTTGGAATACATTAAAGATTTTATAGTACATTGAATATTTAAAATTTTTCTCACAACTTTAATAAATTCAGTAAGCCAAGAATATACATGTCAATAACTATAGTAATACTTAATAGTTTTTAATTAAGATTCGAATAAAAGTAGTGAGCCCATAAGTAGTTCATTTTCTGAATGCCTAAATCTGTTGAATCCTAAAATCGGATCAGAAATCGGATCCTAAAATCGGAACTCCAGAAAGTGTCCTTCTCCATACGAACGTAGCCCTTGTGGCTTTGTTGAAATCAATATAATCCAATGCAATCCAATGCTGCGCACTAGCAGCCGATCAATAAAGTCGCTAAACACTGGTAGTTCGGTCCGAGGTTCGAATCCAGCGAAGGAGATGTCTGCATGGGCATTTCAGTGTTTTCCTCCATATGTAAGGTGAATACGAGCCAGTTTCTCTTAGAAAGTCCTCCAAGAAGGCATTCCTTCCCCTAGGCAGATAGCCCTCGAATCTTTGCCTTAATCACAGAACCCAAAGAAATCCAATAATTACATTAAAATTTAAACATTTCTAAATACTATTTATTTAATTAATTATATTATTCCAAATAATAACGACTTATGAGTAGAATTTCTACTAGATGTTTACAAGACCTTCTTGGAAACTTCGACAAGGTGTATGAACGATGTTATTCAGAAATAAGTTTTGAAACCAATTGACATAGGGAGAATTTCCTAGGAAGTTCACAAACTTGATTAGCAATTTATTCAGCTATTCATCTTCAGACTTAAAAAAATTAGGTCAATGGCAGAACAAGAAAATAATTGTGCATTCTGCTTAATGCTCCCGTCGAGGGCTTTTATAATCAAAGAAACAAGGAAACGCAAGATTTTGGAATTCGTCCCTTTACTTAGCACAATTTTACTCTTACTTTCTCATCATATATATAAATATATGACGAGAAAAAAACTTATTATCTTCTATAAATGTTACGTTGCTGAAACTTTAAATAAAAATTCATAGAACAATAAGCAAAATAATTAGCTCAACACTATATAAATTCTGTGCACGAATATGCTACTTGTAATAACTTTTAAATGCATTTTATCTCTTTCCTCATTTCCTGAGATATTCTCTGACAAAACGATAACAAAAGTATAATTTCCTTTCTGTAGTGATTGAAGTAGGGATTATATATGTAAAAAAAAAAATAAAGAAGGCTTAGTTGCATGCTTCTATTTTTATCCAACTAAGAAAGTTTCTTTTTATAAAAGTTAAAAAAAATTTTGAAAATTAGCAATACGTAAAAGGTCGCCTCATTTAGTAATTTAATTAAAACGGGGAGGGGAGTCTATCCTTTCATTACTTCAACATTTTTTATGACAATCTGCCAAAATGTTTTTCAGGAGGTCAAGCTCGAAGGCAACGCATTTTCATTTTTAAAACAATTTTACAAACTTTAATTAATAATTAATTAAAATATGAAATCTGATCTGTACGATGTCTTTAATAAAGTACCTTGAGCAAAGTGTTGAAATTTTAATACATCGAGACATTTCAGATTTTAATATAGTTAATCTTGAGTGAATTGAAGGCCACGTGCATATTGTGATTAATGTCGAGACCTTTATTTTCGTAAAAAGAAATACTAATAAAATGAAATAAATTATATTCTTTGTCTTCTCCATTAGGTTTAACGGAAAATCCAATGATAGAGAAGCTATCAAATTAATTGTAAGAAATTTACATTTTGAAGTTGCTTCCTAAAAGATCTAGGTTTAAACGTTAGAACTCTCTTTTGTACTTATTTTGATTTAATTTCTCTTTTGTTAATTCTTTTATTTGCGATATAAGGCTTATCGTAAGTTTTTAACAGTTATCGGTAGTTAAAGCTATTTCCCTGTCCCTCCTAATTTCAACTTACAATTTCCTACCAGAATGTTGTTTTAGAATCGCGGTTAATGCAAATGAGTAAGAGCGGTATTTAAGTCGTATGTCGAAGTTCCACTGACCTTTGTTATAGAGCCAGAGTTTCTGAGTAGCGCGCGTTCGCCTTTTGGCTACACTCTCTGTGAGCTATTTCTAGGCTCGGCCGTATCTTAGGACCGTGAGAGCTTCGCCAGCTTAGTTGATAATTTAGGGGCCAACTACTTAGAAATCTTGATAGCTTCGGCTATAACTTTTAAGTTAAGCATTATTTTATTTCTTATTACTTGGAATTCAAGCCCAAGTGAAGGCTTTGCTGTACACTCTGAAGAAGCCATCTGTTAAGTTGCTATTTTGAGAAATAAAGGGTAATTAACCATTTTTGAGTTTTACGTTTCTGTTTTCTGAGTTAAGAAATTATTCGCTTAAGTATTCACGAGGTTCCTACAAACTTAGCTGTTAGATAAAATGTTCAAACTCCACAGCGATAACTCATTTATCTTCTACTTTGTGTTATTTTCATGGAGCCATAAATCAACCGTCGTGAAGTATCGGGTCAGTCTATAAGTTCGTGCGCATTAAGAGTGTGCGTGGAATTCACTATGACGCATTTACTAAAACAATACAATTTTGAACCTGTTGAAACTTGTCATCGTTTGCCTAACATATTATTCAGTTCATCACCAACTTTCGTAAATATCGAACGCATTTTAGTACCCATAGAAGATAAATATAGATAATGAGTACAAACGTGCTGTGCTACATTTTTTATTTTCGTGTGGTGAATCTGCCAGGTCTGCAGCGATAAAAAATAATAGTGTACATGGTGAACACACTATTAGTGTAAGGACCACCCAGAAATGGTTTAAAATATTTAAAGTTGGAAAAAGCAGCACTGATGATGAACCCCGTTCAGGACGTTTTGAACTGTTAGAACCAAATCAAACGATTCATTCAGAAGTTTATAGTGAACAACTTTGCCGTCTAAACTCAGAATTGTTCAAAAAACGCCCACGATTGGTGAATATCAGGAAAGTGTTTTTTCATTATGATAACGCTAGACCGCATACGGCTTGAGCAATGCTGCCAAAAATTAGTGAATTTAATCTGGAGCTTTTGCCACATGCTGCTTACTGCCCAGATATTGTCCTAAGTGATTTTTCACTTATTTCGTGCCTTACAAAATTTTTTACCGGGAAAAAAATTGAATTCTAAGCAGGATGCACACAATGAACTTTCAAGTTTTTTTGCATCAAAACCAGTCTTTTTAAGCAATGCCATGAAAAAGCTGCCTGAAAGATGGCGAGACATTGTAGAAAATGGAGGAAAATATATAATTGATTAAAATGTTAAATTGTGTTTTTTATAATATTTAAAAATTTACCAAAAAACGCTCACGAATTTATGGACTGACCCAATACTTTATTTCCGGAGTCATTTGAAATCATGGTTTGAAATCATCGCATTGTCTCAAAATTCAAAATTATTTATGGACTTTGAACATATAATCTTTTGAAGAATAGCTAATAATGAAAAATGTGATGAATGTAACTCCTTTAAATTAAATTACTTTTTTCAAGATTCGAAGGCTGTATTAGTTTGCTTTCAAATCTTCAATACAATTATGAAAAAGGGTGTACGGTTTATCCTACGTTTTCTAACAGTTTATTTGTATTTAAGCTACTTTCCTGTACATTCTTAGTTTCAGCTTACAACGTCTGGCCAGAGCGTATTTTCAGAATCGCGGTCAAATGCAAATGAGGAGGATAAGTTCTACTAACTTCTTTAGAGAGCAAGATACTCTGAGCAGCGCGCGTTCGCCTTTTAGGCTAATCTCTCTCTTGAGCTATTATTACGCTCGGCCGTACTTTAGGCCCTTGATAGCTTCGCCGTTAGTTAGCGTTAAGGGGCCAACTCTGTTAGAATATTGATAGCTTCGGCTATATATTTTTAGTTAAGTTTTATTTAACTTAGTATTCCTGAGTTGAGGCCCAAGGGAAGGCTTTGTTGTAAATTCCAACAAGGAGTCGATTGTTACATTTATTTTGAATAATAAAAGGGTAATTAACCCTACGCATGTTTACGTTTCTACTTCTCTGAAATACGCGATCATTCGCCTCCCAGTTTTTAAGTTCCTCACAGTTAGCAGTAACTCAAAGGTTGGAATTTTACAAGGAGGACAAAAATTAACTGATCTATTATTAAGGAATAACAACATATGTTTACACACGTTGAAAATGTAAAAGTAATGCCCAAAATTTCTTTCTTTCTACTTCTTATCAGTAGCTCATTTCCTATTCTGATATCAATGATCGAAATAAATAAAACACAAATTTAGTGCGATGCATTAATTAGTTACTTAAAAGTAAATTATTTTCCTTCAATGTTCAATAGGAGTCTTTCTTCAATGGGAAATTTATCAGACTATACTTATCAGTATATGGTCTCAAAACTTTGAATAACTTTAAAACGAGCTTTAGAATGCAGTAATTTAGCACCCAGACCAATTTCGTCGCCAATCTCTCTCTATGTATAGTCCCACTCTATGTATAGAATGCATATATATATAAACCCATTAAAATTTTGTAGCTTTCCCTGTGACAAGAAAACAGTATCTAAACAGTTTCCTGGAGAAGGATAAACTCTTTAGCGTTACTTATTGGCCCCCTTCAATTTAAATGTATTCTTTTCAGCTCTTAAAACCCCTTTCTTGTTTTCAAAAAATAGCAGCAGACAGAAATTTCGCCGACATACTACACACCAACACCGGAGATCTCTGCTTTTCAGAAACTAA
The DNA here is from genome assembly GCF_044657685.1 of Stegodyphus dumicola. Lineage (NCBI taxonomy): Eukaryota > Metazoa > Arthropoda > Arachnida > Araneae > Eresidae > Stegodyphus > Stegodyphus dumicola. The sequence continues at coordinate 125,251,637 of NC_140771.1, read as the reverse complement.
AAGGGAAATAAAGGCAGCTTAGAAGATTTTTGGGGCCAAAATAACGATGGTAGTGGTTTGCTTTAACTGCTTTCTGTTGATTATTAATTTCATAATTGTAGTTAGATAAACAGTATGCTGTCATAGTTAAACATGAAAGAATAACCGAAGATCAACCCTTTACGGTTTTAATTTAGCCAGATTACAGTAACGAGAATTGTGGTTTAATTTGGTTTACTTAATTATGGGAAACTTTCTGCCTAATACGAGAGATGCCTAGTGGGGCCTCTCTGAGAGAAACTGGCTATTACTCCTTTATAGATGAAGAAAATAACGGAAAAGTGTATGGAGCTAGACCTTGCGAGCGGAATTTAACCCATCAAACTACCAGTGTTCAACGACTTTAACATTTGATCGCTGGTGGGCTTCAGAATTCTGGTATTCTTATGTTTATGTACTTGTAGCTAATATAAGCGTAAGAACGCCAGCATTACAAGTTTTACGCCTCAAACCGCCTCTTATATTCGGAACTGAACGTGTTTTAAAGTAAAAGCAACTTTTCCATTACAGATGTTGAAAAACGAACCAAGGTTAATTTGTGATTTTGCAGCTTTAAATGACTAAGAACCTGGAATAAATTCTTCAGGAAGAGTAAGGATGCACAGTCATTACTGATTTAGGTGCTATCCAAGCCCTGCCTGTTCTTTGTTTCGAAAACGTCCAATGGTACTTGCTATCAATTCTTTTGGTTAATGCATTAACGCTTAAATGCTCTTCTCTGGAAGACCAGGTTGTTTGGGATTCCTGCAATTTTCAGATCTCCAAATGTGCCCCAAATGAAATCTTTTCGGCACTGTCCATAGATATTGCGCTGTTCGTGTTGGTTGGATCCATGACTTTCATGCTAATATGAAATCGATGGATCGAGGAAGACCACACCAGAACACCATGTAGGTTCTCACAGGTCCGGGCACTAATGCCTGAGAAGACAAACATGTTGTCCTTTGTCCTTGCGTGATCATATAGCGACTTGTCAAAATGTCAAAACCTTGGCTAGCTTAATCTAGCAAATGTACACACGGGCAGTATGTTTAGGCCTACATTTCAGTACTGCGGTATGCATTTGTTCAACAAAATAATTCGCAACCTCGTGTTGTTTTGACATTCATAGGTACAGACAGTGTTTGACTGTTGTGCTGGCCACCACATTTTTCGGAACTCTGATGTATTGAAAGAAGATAGTGGGTTGCCGAGCCATTGCTATTACTCTGGTTGAACTCTGTGCATAGATTTGAATCCGCATAGAATTAAGCACCCATACATGTCATTCATGCTGAGCTCAACTTGATGCCCAATCGGATTACATCTGTTATTGCTGCAAGACATGGCAGCACTGTGTACTGCATTTTACTCGCTGGATACCCTGTTAAGGAATATTTTTTGATATCGCCAAGAGATGGCGTTAGGAGTCTATCTATTGGCTTGCTTAACGCTTCCCCTTCTGAACACGTGATTTGAAATATCCTTTGACTTTTGCTAGAATCATCGGTAGCGAAACGACAAGAGACACGCTATTAAAAAGAAAGCGTTATCAAGAATTGTTAAAACAGTTGTGGTGCAAATGGAAGCAACAATATTTATTACATCTTAGAACTCTTCATTTCTTTAAGAATCCGAAACTTCAACCAGAACTAAGAGTAGGAGATGTTGTTTTAGTTGAAGTAGATAATAAAAACAAACTGTTATGGAAACTTGGTAGAATCATAAAAGCTATTCCTGGACGTGAATCTAAAGTCCGATCATTCGAATTAAAAACTGATAATGAGACTTTAAAACGTACTGTTCAACATCTATATCCTCTTGAACTTTACATATGTTGAACTTTAACGATTTAGTTATGCTATTTTCTTTTTTTCCAATTAATGATTAAATTCAATAGTTAAACTTGTTTAGTTAAGTTGAAAATATTTTTAACTATTGAATTTAATGATTAAATTAATAGGAGTTCATTAAATCAGTTTGTCCAATGTTTAGGAAGTGCATTGGAGTCAACGGTTGTGGCTCGTCATTGTCGTTGTAAACGTAACTTAGAAGTCGTGAATTAAGAACTGACTCCACTTCGACAATTATGTAGACATTTCTTCGAAAGTCAACAATGCTTTTCCTGCGATTTTTCTTAAACATTCTTTAACAGATCTAACAAGTCTCTCATAAAACCCTCCACACCATGGGACTCGCTCGATTATAAATTTCCAATGGATTCTTTCTTTAGCAATGAAATTCTTGAATTTGTCATCTTTTAAAACTTTTGAAAAATTCTCAAGTTCTTTCTTTTTCCTCTTAAAGGTCTTGGCGTTGTCAGAGTGGATGATTACGCAGTTTCCTCTTCTGCTCAAAAATCTACGAAATGCAAGTAAGAAGGATTCTGTTGACATATCTGATACAAGTTCTAAGTGTACAGCTCGGGTTACTGCACAAACGAACAAAACGATATAGGGTTTTCGAGTGTCTTTAGAATTCTTTACGTGAACATTTCCGGAGAAATCAATTCCGAAGACTGTAAATGGAGCGGTTTCTTAGATTCTATACTTTGGTAAGGGTGCTGTCATCTGGTCTGCTGGTTTAGCTAAATAATTTGGAAAATCATACAACCTTTTAATGCTTTTTTGACTCACTGTCATCCATTAGGAATCCAGAAACGTGATCTGACTTTAGCTAAAATTGCAGCAATTCCTCAATGCATTATCTTCTCATGTTCTTTGCGTACAATTAGTATCGTCAGTTGGGAATTTTTAGGTAGGATTATTGGATGTTTGTTATCTAGTGAGAAGTCAGAAATTTCCAATCTTCCTCTCAACCTCATGATTTCCTTTTCATCAATGTAAGGAAGAAAATTGTGCCAAGGAGAATTTTTTCCAACCGAATTAACTTCTTTAAGGAATTTATATTCTTCGGTAAAAACCTTCTTTTGCTCTGATCTTGTCCAGAAATTTTCTGCTTCTTGTAACTCTTCAGCTGTGAGAGTTCCTTGAATGTCGCTAGTTTTTCTTAATTTTCTAAAGAAACGTGTTGTTCAAGCAGTGGCTCTTAACACCTTCTCCAATTTGCTATATTTTAAATATCGAAAAGATAATCGGGACTTTTTTGATTGTACATTTAACCATTTGAGGCCGGAGCTTTGGTAGCAGTAAAAGCTAACAAAGGACGGGGAATCTTGAACCGAATGCTTTCCCCCTTTAAGAAATCACCTCCTATTTGCAACAAAGATTCTTGTGTGTAGTTTAACGGATTCTCAGAGGGGTGCATCTATGTCGCATAAGGAAGACCTTTGAAAGAGATAAGTGGTTAAAACCCTAGGGTCGTCAAATTTCACATTTCACCTCACTTTTCATCCTGGAAAAAAGGGGAAAAAGACATAACCACTAAAGTGGACAACCCCGTCTTTTCAAAGAGAGGACTCTATGGCCACTATAATGGCCATACCGTTTTGAAAAGGTTACGTTCATGTATGTCATCGTATCCCTTTCGGTATTCCAGCTTGTTTTCATCTATTGTTTCTTTAATATCTAATCTTGTCCAAAGTTCCAGAGGGTGTTGAAGCCACTGAGGAACTTGCGTCCAAATGGTCTCGTTTATTAACTCGGAAATCTTCGTTCCCCCAGATACGAGATCTGCAGGGTTGTCGAACCTGCGCAATAATGCCAATCTTGAAGTGAACTCAATTTTTGTATTTCTTCGACACGATTCCTAACAAAGGGTTTGAAGGCTTCAGATTGTTTTGGGATCCAAAAATAGGTAATTGTTGACTCTGTCCAAAAATAGCACGGAATTTTCAATTTCAGTGTTTTAAGAATATTGCTGACTAACATAAGTGATAATAATGCTCCCATTAATTCTAACCTCGCTAAAGTAAGGGATTTTAGTGGGCCAACCCTATTTTCAGAAGAGACAAAGGCGGTTTTGATTTCTTTATTTTCTGTCGTGAAACGAAATATGCGACTGTACCATAAGCTTTGACACTTACATCTGAAAAGCAATGTAATTCGAGATTTTCGACATTAAAATTCTTTGTCTGATTGTTGCATGAAAAAGTAACGAGAGATGGAGAATTCAGCCATTTGAGGTAGCTCTTCACACCACTTTCTCCATTCAGAGGACAAATCTTCAGGCAACGGTTCATCCCAATCTATTTGTGACGACCAAATCTTCTATTTTAAGCACTTTATTCTAACAGTGAAAGGTCCTAAAATTCCACTCGGATCTAATATCCGACCCAACACCTGTAGAAGAAATCGTTTTGTTTCTATTGGTTTAGATGTGAAAGACAATACGTTCCGAACATCAAAATACAGTAAATGCTTTGAATTATCCCATGCCATACCTAAGACCATAAATGGGAAATTTTCTCTATTAAAATCTTCAGGATTTTCATCTGGAACGATACCCTGTTTTACCCACAATTCATGTAATTGTCTCGAGTTACTATGCCATTTGTGAAGCTGCATACTTGCTTCCTTAAATATTTGGACCTATTCTAGACTCGTAGTTAATGCTTCATTGATTGTTCGTTGGCTTCCTATCACACCATCTACATATACGTTCTCATTTAAAAAGTGAACCGTTGTAGGATAAATTTGATTATATTTTTTCAGATGATGTTTAATGGTAGCGGCTAATAGAAATGGATACTATTTATTCCGAATAAAACTCTAGTCAACCTATATATGTCACGAGAAATGATTTCATCATTAGGGAATTCGGAAAACCCATTGCGTCCCGATCCTTTTCATGTATGAGAATCTGTAAAAAGGCCTGTTTTATATCTGTAATGAAAGCTATTGGATTATACCGAACTCTTAACAATAATTCGAATGTTTCAGGGTATAAATTTGGTAAACAACATGTACGTTTGTTTCGAGGCGCCATGGGCGCACAATTTGTGTTTATGGATGACAACGACAGTCCTCACCGTGCAAACATCGTAAGCGAATGCCTTCAATCGGAGGTTATCACCCGTATGGACTGGCCAGCATTCTCACTGGTATTGAATCCAGTAGAGCACGTGTGGGACATGCTTGGCCGAAGAGTTGCAGCCCGTCAACCTCCTCCGACATGTGTACCCAACTTCGGAGAGCATTGCTTTTTGAGTGGTGTAATATATCCCAAGATCAGATTGATAATTTGATACTCAGCATGCCTAGGCGTTGTACGGACAGTATTGCATCGTCTGGGAGACATACAATGTATAAACAATCATACCAACCATGTAATATTGGTTTTTTGTAAATAGGTTTTTTTTTTGTAATTTGCTCCCTGGAGAAGAACCTTTACCTTTTGCTTAATAAATAAGCTTTACAAATAAGTCAAATTTGTTTCCCTTCTAAAACTTCTTTGTCTGATTTTGCATTATCCTTAATTTATGGACATGGGTGTATTTCTTAAAACATGTCAAGTGTCATATTAAGAATATCAAATTGCGGTTGCTTCAAAGTCTGCTATTTTTGAGTCAGACCTCCGGTTTGACCTGTGGCTCCAGAACAGTAGATCAAGGTATAAATTTTAAGAACTGTTGGAACATGCAACATAAGAAAAATTAATTAATAATCAAAATCACATTTGATATTTTAATTATTTGCTGTGTGGAATACTAATTCTGAACATGAATGCTGTAGTAAAATATTTTTCATGTTTGTTTAACATAATACCAAAATTAACAACACAATTTTATAATTTCAGTTTAAATTTCAAGTGAATAATATGTTCGATATAGTTTAAGATTAATTGTTTTAAAATAAAACTATCCACGGGCTGCCATCATACAAACTGGGAATGTATTTCATCGGATGGTTCCACAGGGTAATGAAATAGAAGAATCAAATATCAACAACTTTTACGTTTGACCTTTATTAGTCCTTGACTTGGTTCCTGGATTTAAAGCGCTCGGGTATCGGTACTGAATAATTACAGTCGTGATTCACTGACCTGTATACATCTTAATAAGAGGATTGAATTTTATTACAACGATGTGCTGAAATTTCGCAAAATTTTCGATCCAATTACTTAATTAGAAAACAATTGTTGCCTATACAGTATACGCCGCTTATTAGAATCACTCGTTAAAATCCTCAGCGGCTTATTACGCTCAAATTTCCCCGAGCCAAAACAAATATTTACTAATCATCGGAAAAAACCGCCTATTAAACTCAATTCCGCCTCTTTTAAAACTTAAAATGGAGTAAGACTGATTCTTGAAATCCAGAACATACAGTTTGTGGCTGAAAAAAGCTGTTTTGTAATTCATTCAGTTTTCTTTCATTTAAGTCGTCCTCCAATAAATTAGGTGTAGCAGAAAATTCGGCTAGTGTATTTAGAACCAAGACCGAGTGGGGTGTTGGGTAGCATTTAGTCCCTGTTAGACACTGTTTGTTCGAACTAGATTTCTTTATTCGAAGTTGAGAGCGACAGAATACCTTTATATTGAAACTAGCAAAAGGAGTACTCTAGGGCAGGGTTTCTCAACCTGTTTTACGCAAGAGAAAAATAGTTAGTACGCATAGAAGTAAAGTATTTTTAACTACTAAATTCATGAATTTATGCTCTCTCAGCTTTGTTCAAGAGTGGTGGTGGTAGTAGTACTTTGTAGTGGTGGTACTAAAGGTTTTCAATTTTTGTTTAGATGGTACGTGTTAGTCAAAAGGTTGAAAACCGCTGCTCTAGAGGTATTGGAAACAAGCTATACTAAACGACTGGGTGTTTTCCAGGATTAAAGAAAAAGCGGTGTTTAAGTGAACACTGATTCCCTTTATCGAACACCAGCAAGAGAGAGATAGGGGATGGAAATGCATATGTTTGCAGCGCTCGGGTATCGGTACTGAATAATTACAGTCGTGATTCACTGACCTGTATACATCTTAATAAGAGGATTGAATTTTATTACAACGGTGTGCTGAAATTTCGCAAAATTTTCGATCCAATTACTTAATTAGAAAACAATTGTTGCCTATACAGTATACGCCGCTTATTAGAATCACTCATTAAAAAACTCAGCGGCTTATTACGCTCAAATTTCCCCGAGCCAAAACAAATATTTACTAATCATCGGGAAAAACCGCCTATTAAACTCAATTCCGCCTCTTTTAAAACTTAAAATGGAGTAAGACTGATTCTTGAAATCCAGAACATACAGTTTGTGGCTGATAAAAGCTGTTTTGTAATTCATTCAGTTTTTTTTCTCATTTAAGTCGTCCTCCAATAAATTAGGTATAGCAGAAAATTCGGCTAGTGTATTTAGAACCAAGACCGAGTGGGGTGTTGGGTAGCCTTTAGTCCCTGTTAGACACTGTTTGTTCGAACTAGATTTCTTTATTCGAAGTTGAGAGCGACAGAATACCTTTATTTTGAAACTAGCAAAAGAGTACTCTAGGGCAGGGTTTCTCAACCTGTTTTACGCAAGAGAAAAATAGTTAGTACGCATAGAAGTAAAGTATTTTTAACTTCTAAATTCATGAATTTATGCTCTCTCAGCTTTGTTTAAGAGTGGTGGTGGTAGTAGTTGTCTTTTGCAGTGGTGGTACTAAAGGTTTTCAATTTTTGTTTAGATGGTACGTGTTAGTCAAAAGGTTGAAAACCGCTGCTCTAGAGGTATTGGAAACAAGCTATACTAAACGACTGGGTGTTTTCCAGGATTAAAGAAAAAGCGGTGTTTAAGTGAACACTGATTCCCTTTATCGAACACCAGCAAGAGAGAGATAGGGAATGGAAATGCATATGTTTGCAGCGCTCGGGTATCGGTACTGAATAATTACAGTCGTGATTCACTGACCTGTATACATCTTAATAAGAGGATTGAATTTTATTACAACGGTGTGCTGAAATTTCGCAAAATTTTCGATCCAATTACTTAATTAGAAAACAATTGTTGCCTATACAGTACACTTCGCTTATTAGAATCACTCATTAAAAAACTCAGCGGCTTTTTACGCTCAAATTTCCGGGAGCCAAAACAAAAACAATTCCGGGAGCTGGTGGGCTTCAGAATTCTGATATTCTTATGTTTATGTACTTGTAGCCAAAATAAGCGTAAGAACGTCAATATTACAAGTTTTTCGCCAAAAACCGCCTCTTATTTTGGGAACTGAACGCGTTTTAAAGTAAAAGCAAGTTTTCCATCACAGATGTTCAAAAACGAACCAAGGTTAATTTGTGATTTTGCAGCTTTAAATTAATAAGAACCTGGAATAAATTCTTCAGGAATAGTAAGGATGCACAGTCACTACTGGTTTGGGTGCTATCCAAACCCTGCCTGTTCTTTGTTTGGAAAACGTCCAATGGTACTTGCTATCAATTCTATTGGTTAATGCATTAACGCTTAATTGGTCTTCTCTGGAAGACCAGGTTGTTTGGGATTACGTCAATTTTCAGATCTCCAAATGTGCCCAAATGAAATTTTTTCGGCATTGTCCATAGATATTGCGCTGTTCGTTTTGGTTGGATCCATGACTTTCATGCAAATCTGAAATCGATGGATCGAGGAAGACCACACCAGTACACCATGTAGGTTCTCACAGGTCCGGGCACTAATGCCTGAGAAGACAAACATGTTGTCCTTTGTTCTTGCGTGATCGTATATCGACTTGTCAAAATGTCAAAACCTTGGCTAGGGTAATGTAGCAAACGTCCACATGGACTGTATGTTTAGGCCTACATTTCAGTACTGCGGTATGCATTTGTTCAACAAAATAATTCGCAACATCTTGTTGTCCGTGTTGTTTTGACCTTCACAGGTACAGACTGTGTTTGACTGTTGTGCTGGCCACCACATGTTTCGGAACACTGATCTATTGAGAGAAGATAGTGGGTTGCCGAGCCACTGCTGTTTCTCTGGTTGAACTCTGTGCATAGATTTGAATCCGCGTAGAATTAAGCACACATATATGTCATTCATGCTGATCTCAACTTGATGCCCAATCGGATTACATCTGTTATTGCTGCAAGACATGGCGGCACTGTGTACTGCATTTTACTCGCTGGATACCTGTTAAGGAATATTCTTTGATATCGCCAAGAGATGGCGTTAGGAATATATCTATTGGCTTGCTTAACGCTTCCCCTTCTGAACACGTGATTTGAAATATCCTTTGACTTTTGCTAGAATCATCGGTAGCGAAACGACAAGAGACACGCTGTTAAAAAGAAAGCGTTATCAAGAATTGCTGTTAAAACAGTTGTGGTGCAAATGGAAGCAACAATACTTATTAGATCTTAGAACTGCCCATTTCTTTAAGAATCCGAAACTTCAACCAGAACTAAGAGTAGGAGATGTTGTTTTAGTTGAAGGAGATAATAAAAACAAACTGTTATGGAAACTTGGTAGAATCATAAAAGCTGTTCCTGGACGTGAATGTAACGTCCGATCATTCGAATTAAAAACTGATAATGAGACTTTAGAACGTACTGTTCAACATCTATATCCTCTTGAACTTTACATATTTTGAACTTTAACGATTTAGTTATGCTATTTTCTTTTTTTCCAATTAATGATTAAATTCAATAGTTAAACTTGTTTAGTTAAGTTGAAAATATTTTTAACTATTGAATTTAATGATTAAATTAATAGGAGTTCATTAAATCAGTTTGTCCAATGTTTAGGAAGTGCATTGGAGTCAACGGTTGTGGCTCGTCATTGTCGTTGTAAACGTAACTTAGAAGTCGTGAATTAAGAACTGACTCCACTTCGACAATTATGTAGACATTTCTTCGAAAGTCAACAATGCTTTTCCTGCGATTTTTCTTAAACATTCTTTAACAGATCTAACAAGTCTCTCATAAAACCCTCCACACCATGGGACTCGCTCGATTATAAATTTCCAATGGATTCTTTCTTTAGCAATGAAATTCTTGAATTTGTCATCTTTTAAAACATATGAAAAATTCTCAAGTTCTTTCTTTTTCCTCTTAAAGGTCTTGGCGTTGTCAGAGTGGATGATTACGCAGTTTCCTCTTCTGCTCAAAAATCTACGAAATGCAAGTAAGAAGGATTCTGTTGACATATCTGATACAAGTTCTAAGTGTACAGCTCGGGTTACTGCACAAACGAACAAAACGGTATAGAGTTTTCTAGTGTGTTTAGAATTCTTTACGTGAACACTTCCGGAGAAATCAATTCCGCAGACTGTAAATGGAGCGGTTTCTTAGATTCTATCCTTTGGTAAGGGTGCTGTCATCTGGTCTGCTGGTTTAGCTATATAATTTGGAAAATCATACAACCTTTTAATGCTTTTTTGACTCACTGTCATCCATTAGGAATCCAGAAACGTGATCTGACTTTAGCTAAAATTGCAGCAATTCCTCAATGCATTATCTTCTCATGTTCTTTGCGTACAATTAGTATCGTCAGTTGGGAATATTTAGGTAGGATTATTGGATGTTTGTTATCTAGTGAGAAGTCAGAAATTTCCAATCTTCCTCTCAACCTCATGATTTCCTTTTCATCAATGTAAGGAAGAAAATTGTGCCAAGGAGAATTTTTTCCAACCGAATTAACTTCTTTAAGGAATTTATATTCTTCGGTAAAAACCTTCTTTTGCTCTGATCTTGTCCAGAAATTTTCTGCTTCTTGTAACTCTTCAGCTGTGAGAGTTCCTTGAATGTCGCTAGTTTTTCTTAATTTTCTAATGAAACGTGTTGTTCAAGCAGTGACTCTTAACACCTTCTCCAATTTGCTATATTTTAAATATCGAAAAGATAATCGGGACTTTTTTGATTGTACATTTAACCATTTGAGGCCGGAGCTTTGGTAGCAGTAAAAGCTAACAAAGGACGGGGAATCTTGAACCGAATGCTTTCCCCCTTTAAGAAATCACCTCCTATTTGCAACAAAGATTCTTGTGTGTAGTTTAACGGATTCTCAGAGGGGTGCATCTATGTCGCATAAGGAAGACCTTTGAAAGAGATAAGTGGTTAAAACCCTAGGGACGTCAAATTTCACATTTCACCTCACTTTTCATCCTGGAAAAAGGGGGAAAAAGACATGGCCACTAAAGTGGACAACCCCGTCTTTTCAAAGAGAGGACTCTATGGCCACTATAATGGCCATACCGTCTTGAAAAGGTTAAGTTCATGTATGTCATCGTATCCCTTTTGGTATTCCAGCTTGTTTTCATCTATTGTTTCTTTAATATCTAATCTTGTCCAAAGTTCCAGAGGGTGTTGAAGCCACTGAGGAACTTGCGTCCAAATGGTCTCGTTTATTAACTCGGAAATCTTCGTTCCCCCAGATACGAGATCTGCAGGGTTGTCGAACCTGCGCAATAATGCCAATCTTGAAGTGAACTCAATTTTTGTATTTCTTCGACACGATTCCTAACAAAGGGTTTGAAGGCTTCAGATTGTTTTGGGATCCAAAAATAGGTAATTGTTGACTCTGTCCAAAAATAGCACGGAATTTTCAATTTCAGTGTTTTAAGAATATTGCTGACTAACATAAGTGATAATAATGCTCCCATTAATTCTAACCTCGGTAAAGTAAGGGATTTTAGTGGGCCACCCTATTTTCAGAAGAGACAAAGGCGGTTTTGATTTCTTTATTTTCTGTCGTGAAACGAAATATGCGACTGTACCATAGGCTTTGACACTTACATCTGAAAAGCAATGTAATTCGAGATTTTCGACATTAAAATTCTTTGTCTGATTTTTGCATGAAAAAGTAACGAGAGATGGAGAATTCAGCCATTTGAGGTAGCTCTTCACACCACTTTCTCCATTCAGAGGACAAATCTTCAGGCAACGGTTCATCCCAATCTATTTGTGACGACAAAATCTTCTATTTTAAGCACTTTATTCTAACAGTGAAAGGTCCTAAAATTCCACTCGGATCTAATATCCGACCCAACACCTGTAGAAGAAATCGTTTTGTTTCTATTGGTTTAGATGTGAAAGACAATACGTTCCGAACATCAAAATACAGTAAATGCTTTGAATTATCCCATGCCATACCTAAGACCATAAATGGGAAATTTTCTCTATTAAAATCTTCAGGATTTTCATCTGGAACGATACCCTGTTTTACCCACAATTCATGTAATTGTCTCGAGTTACTATGCCATTTGTGAAGCTGCATACTTGCTTCCTTAAATATTTGGACCTATTCTAGACTCGTAGTTAATGCTTCATTGATTGTTCGTTGGCTTCCTATCACACCATCTACATATACGTTCTCATTTAAAAAGTGAACCGTTGTAGGATAAATTTGATTATATTTTTTCAGATGATGTTTAATGGTAGCGGCTAATAGAAATGGATACTATTTATTCCGAATAAAACTCTAGTCAACCTATATATGTCAGGAGAAATGATTTCATCATTAGGGAATTCGGAAAACCCATTGCGTCCCGATCCTTTTCATGTATGAGAATCTGTAAAAAGGCCTGTTTTATATCTGTAATGAAAGCTATTGGATTATACCGAACTCTTAACAATAATTCGAATGTTTCAGGGTATAAATTTGGTAAACAACATGTACGTTTGTTTCGGGGCGCCATGGGCGCACAATTTGTGTTTATGGATGACAACGACAGTCCTCACCGTGCAAACATCGTAAGCGAATGCCTTCAATCGGAGGTTATCACCTGTATGGACTGGCCAGCACTCTCACTGGTCTTGAATCCAGTAGAGCACGTGTGGGACATGCTTGGCCGAAGAGTTGCAGCCCGTCAACCTCCTCCGACATGTGTACCCAACTTCGGAGAGCATTGCTTTTTGAGTGGTGTAATATATCCCAAGATCAGATTGATAATTTGATACTCAGTATGCCTAGGCGTTGTACGGACTGTATTGCATCGTCTGGGAGACATACAATGTATAAACAATCATACCAACCATGTAATATGGGTTTTTTGTAAATAGGTTTTTTTTTGTAATTTGCTCCCTGGAAAAGAACCTTTACCTTTTGCTTAATAAATAAGCTTTACAAATAAGTCAAATTTGTTTCCCTTCTAAAACTTCTTTGTCTGATTTTGCATTATCCTTAATTTATGCACATGGGTGTATTTCTTAAAACATGTCAAGTGTCATATTAAGAATATCAAATTGCGGTTGCTTCAAAGTCTGCTATTTTTGAGTCAGACCTCCGGTTTGACCTGTGGCTCCAGAACAGTAGATCAAGGTATAAATTTTAAGAACTGTTGGAACATGCAACATAAGAAAAATTAATTAATAATCAAAATCACATTTGATATTTTAATTATTTGCTGTGTGAAATACTAATTCTGAACATGAATGCTGTAGTAAAATATTTTTCATGTTTGTTTAACATAATACCAAAATTAACAACACAATTTTATAATTTCAGTTTAAATTTCAAGTGAATAATATGTTCGATATAGTTTAAGATTAATTGTTTTAAAATAAAATTATCCACGGGCTGCCATCATACAAACTGGGAATGTATTTCATCGGCTGGTTCCACAGCGTAATGAAATAGAAGAATCAAATATCAACAACTTTTACGTTTGACCTTTATTAGTCCTTGACTTGGTTCCTGGATTTAAAGCGCTCGGGTATCGGTACTGAATAATTACAGTCGTGATTCACTGACCTGTATACATCTTAATAAGAGGATTGAATTTTATTACAACGATGTGCTGAAATTTCGCAAAATTTTCGATCCAATTACTTAATTAGAAAACAATTGTTGCCTATACAGTATACGCCGCTTATTAGAATCACTCGTTAAAATCCTCAGCGGCTTATTACGCTCAAACTTCCCCGAACCAAAACAAATATTTACTAATCATCGGAAAAAAACCGCCTATTAAACTCAATTCCGCCTCTTTTAAAACTTAAAATGGAGTAAGACTGATTCTTGAAATCTAGAACATACAGTTTGTGGCTGAAAAAAGCTGTTTTGTAATTCTTTCAGTTTTCTTTCATTTAATTCGTCCTCCAATAAATTAGGTGTAGCAGAAAATTCGGCTAGTGTATTTAGAACCAAGACCGAGTGGGGTGTTGGGTAGCCTTTAGTCCCTGTTAGACACTGTTTGTTCGAACTAGATTTCTTTATTCGAAGTTGAGAGCGACAGAATACCTTTATATTGAAACTAGCAAAAGGAGTACTCTAGGGCAGGGTTTCTCAACCTGTTTTACGCAAGAGAAAAATAGTTAGTACGCATAGAAGTAAAGTATTTTTAACTACTAAATTCATAAATTTATGCTCTCTCAGCTTTGTTCAAGAGTGGTGGTGGTAGTAGTACTTTGTAGTGGTGGTACTAAAGGTTTTCAATTTTTTTTTAGATGGTACGTGTTAGTCAAAAGGTTGAAAACCGCTGCTCTAGAGGTATTGGAAACAAGCTATACTAAACGACTGGGTGTTTTCCAGGATTAAAGAAAAAGCGGTGTTTAAGTGAACACTGATTCCCTTTATCGAACACCAGCAAGAGAGAGATAGGGGATGGGAATGCATATGTTTGCAGCGCTCGGGTATCGGTACTGAATAATTACAGTCGTGATTCACTGACCTGTATACATCTTAATAAGAGGATTGAATTTTATTACAACGGTGTGCTGAAATTTCGCAAAATTTTCGATCCAATTACTTAATTAGAAAACAATTGTTGCCTATACAGTATACGCCGCTTATTAAAATCACTGATTAAAAAACTCAGCGGCTTATTACGCTCAAATTTCCCCGAGCCAAAACAAATATTTACTAATCATCGGGAAAAACCGCCTATTAAACTCAATTCCGCCTCTTTTAAAACTTAAAATGGAGTAAGACTGATTCTTGAAATCCAGAACATACAGTTTGTGGCTGATAAAAGCTGTTTTGTAATTCATTCAGTTTTTTTTCTCATTTAAGTCGTCCTCCAATAAATTAGGTATAGCAGAAAATTCGGCTAGTGTATTTAGAACCAAGACCGAGTGGGGTGTTGGGTAGCCTTTAGTCCCTGTTAGACACTGTTTATTCGAAGTTGAGAGCGACAGAATACCTTTATATTGAAACTAGCAAAAGAGTACTCTAGGGCAGGGTTTCTCAACCTGTTTTACGCAAGAGAAAAATAGTTAGTACGCATAGAAGTAAAGTATTTTTAACTTCTAAATTCATGAATTTATGCTCTCTCAGCTTTGTTTAAGAGTGGTGGTGGTAGTAGTTGTTTTTTGCAGTGGTTGTACTAAAGGTTTTCAATTTTTGTTTAGATGGTACGTGTTAGTCAAAAGGTTGAAAACCGCTGCTCTAGAGGTATTGGAAACAAGCTATACTAAACGACTGGGTGTTTTCCAGGATTAAAGAAAAAGCGGTGTTTAAGTGAATACTGATTCCCTTTATCGAACACCAGCAAGAGAGAGATAGGGAATGGAAATGCATATGTTTGCAGCGCTCGGCTATCGGTACTGAATAATTACAGTCGTGATTCACTGACCTGTATACATCTTAATAAGAGGATTGAATTTTATTACAACGGTGTGCTGAAATTTCGCAAAATTTTCGATCCAATTACTTAATTAGAAAACAATTGTTGCCTATACAGTACACTTCGCTTATTAGAATCACTCATTAAAAAACTCAGCGGCTTTTTACGCTCAAATTTCCGGGAGCCAAAACAAAAACAATTCCGGGAGCTGGTGGGCTTCAGAATTCTGATATTCTTATGTTTATGTACTTGTAGCCAAAATAAGCGTAAGAACGTCAATATTACAAGTTTTTCGCCAAAAACCGCCTCTTATTTTGGGAACTGAACGCGTTTTAAAGTAAAAGCAAGTTTTCCATCACAGATGTTCAAAAACGAACCAAGGTTAATTTGTGATTTTGCAGCTTTAAATTAATAAGAACCTGGAATAAATTCTTCAGGAATAGTAAGGATGCACAGTCACTACTGGTTTAGGTGCTATCCAAACCCTGCCTGTTCTTTGTTTGGAAAACGTCCAATGGTACTTGCTATCAATTCTATTGGTTAATGCATTAACGCTTAATTGCTCTTCTCTGGAAGACAGGTTGTTTGGGATTACGTCAATTTTCAGATCTCCAAATGTGCCCAAATGAAAAGTTTTCGGCATTGTCCATAGATATTGCGCTGTTCGTTTTGGTTGGATCCATGACTTTCATGCAAATCTGAAATCGATGGATCGAGGAAGACCACCCCAGTACACCATGTAGGTTTTCACAGGTCCGGGCACTAATGCCTGAGAAGACAAACATGTTGTCCTTTGTTCTTGCGTGATCGTATATCGACTTGTCAAAATGTCAAAACCTTGGCTAGGGTAATGTAGCAAACGTCCACATGGACTGTATGTTTAGGCCTACATTTCAGTACTGCGGTATGCATTTGTTCAACAAAATAATTCGCAACATCTTGTTGTCCGTGTTGTTTTGACCTTCACAGGTACAGACTGTGTTTGACTGTTGTGCTGGCCACCACATGTTTCGGAACACTGATCTATTGAGAGAAGATAGTGGGTTGCCGAGCCACTGCTGTTTCTCTGGTTGAACTCTGTGCATAGATTTGAATTCGCGTAGAATTAAGCACACATATATGTCATTCATGCTGATCTCAACTTGATGCCCAATCGGATTACATCTGTTATTGCTGCAAGACATCGCGGCACTGTGTACTGCATTTTACTCGCTGGATACCTGTTAAGGAATATTCTTTGATATCGCCAAGAGATGGCGTTAGGAATCTATCTATTGGCTTGCTTAACGCTTCCCCTTCTGAACACGTGATTTGAAATATCCTTTGACTTTTGCTAGAATCATCGGTAGCGAAACGACAAGAGACACGCTGTTAAAAAGAAAGCGTTATCAAGAATTGCTGTTAAAACAGTTGTGGTGCAAATGGAAGCAACAATACTTATTAGATCTTAGAACTGCCCATTTCTTTAAGAATCCGAAACTTCAACCAGAACTAAGAGTAGGAGATGTTGTTTTAGTTGAAGGAGATAATAAAAACAAACTGTTATGGAAACTTGGTAGAATCATAAAAGCTGTTCCTGGACGTGAATGTAAAGTCCGATCATTCGAATTAAAAACTGATAATGAGACTTTAGAACGTACTGTTCAACATCTATATCCTCTTGAACTTTACATATTTTGAACTTTAACGATTTAGTTATGCTATTTTCTTTTTTTCCAATTAATGATTAAATTCAATAGTTAAACTTGTTTAGTTAAGTTGAAAATATTTTTAACTATTGAATTTAATGATTAAATTAATAGGAGTTCATTAAATCAGTTTGTCCAATGTTTAGGAAGTGCATTGGAGTCAACGGTTGTGGCTCGTCATTGTCGTTGTAAACGTAACTTAGAGGTCGTGAATTAAGAACTGACTCCACTTCGACAATTATGTAGACATTTCTTCGAAAGTCAACAATGCTTTTCCTGCGATTTTTCTTAAACATTCTTTAACAGATCTAACAAGTCTCTCATAAAACCCTCCACACCATGGGACTCGCTCGATTATAAATTTCCAATGGATTCTTTCTTTAGCAATGAAATTCTTGAATTTGTCATCTTTTAAAACTTTTGAAAAATTCTCAAGTTCTTTCTTTTTCCTCTTAAAGGTCTTGGCGTTGTCAGAGTGGATGATTACGCAGTTTCCTCTTCTGCTCAAAAATCTACGAAATGCAAGTAAGAAGGATTCTGTTGACATATCTGATACAAGTTCTAAGTGTACAGCTCGGGTTACTGCACAAACGAACAAAACGGTATAGAGTTTTCTAGTGTCTTTAGAATTCTGTACGTGAACACTTCCGGAGAAATCAATTCCGCAGACTGTAAATGGAGCGGTTTCTTAGATTCTATCCTTTGGTAAGGGTGCTGTCATCTGGTCTGCTGGTTTAGCTATATAATTTGGAAAATCATACAACCTTTTAATGCTTTTTTGACTCACTGTCATCCATTAGGAATCCAGAAACGTGATCTGACTTTAGCTAAAATTGCAGCAATTCGTCAATGCATTATCTTCTCATGTTCTTTGCGTACAATTAGTATCGTCAGTTGGGAATTTTTAGGTAGGATTATTGGATGTTTGTTATCTAGTGAGAAGTCAGAAATTTCCAATCTTCCTCTCAACCTCATGATTTCCTTTTCATCAATGTAAGGAAGAAAATTGTGCCAAGGAGAATTTTTTCCAACCGAATTAACTTCTTTAAGGAATTTATATTCTTCGGTAAAAACCTTCTTTTGCTCTGATCTTGTCCAGAAATTTTCTGCTTCTTGTAACTCTTCAGCTGTGAGAGTTCCTTGAATGTCGCTAGTTTTTCTTAATTTTCTAAAGAAACGTGTTGTTCAAGCAGTGGCTCTTAACACCTTCTCCAATTTGCTATATTTTAAATATCGAAAAGATAATCGGGACTTTTTTGATTGTACATTTAACCATTTGAGGCCGGAGCTTTGGTAGCAGTAAAAGCTAACAAAGGACGGGGAATCTTGAACCGAATGCTTTCCCCCTTTAAGAAATCACCTCCTATTTGGAACAAAGATTCTTGTGTGTAGTTTAACGGATTCTCAGAGGGGTGCATCTATGTCGCATAAGGAAGATCTTTGAAAGAGATAAGTGGTTAAAACCCTAGGGACGTCAAATTTCACATTTCACCTCACTTTTCATCCTGGAAAAAGGGGGAAAAAGACATGGCCACTAAAGTGGACAACCCCGTCTTTTCAAAGAGAGGACTCTATGGCCACTATAATGGCCATACCGTCTTGAAAAAGTTAAGTTCATGTATGTCATCGTATCCCTTTCGGTATTCCAGCTTGTTTTCATCTATTGTTTCTTTAATATCTAATCTTGTCCAAAGTTCCAGAGGGTGTTGAAGCCACTGAGGAACTTGCGTCCAAATGGTCTCGTTTATTAACTCGGAAATCTTCGTTCCCCCAGATACGAGATCTGCAGGGTTGTCGAACCTGCGCAATAATGCCAATCTTGAAGTGAACTCAATTTTTGTATTTCTTCGACACGATTCCTAACAAAGGGTTTGAAGGCTTCAGATTGTTTTGGGATCCAAAAATAGGTAATTGTTGACTCTGTCCAAAAATAGCACGGAATTTTCAATTTCAGTGTTTTAAGAATATTGCTGACTAACATAAGTGATAATAATGCTCCCATTAATTCTAACCTCGGTAAAGTAAGGGATTTTAGTGGGCCACCCTATTTTCAGAAGAGACAAAGGCGGTTTTGATTTCTTTATTTTCTGTCGTGAAACGAAATATGCGACTGTACCATAGGCTTTGACACTTACATCTGAAAAGCAATGTAATTCGAGATTTTCGACATTAAAATTCTTTGTCTGATTGTTGCATGAAAAAGTAACGAGAGATGGAGAATTCAGCCATTTGAGGTAGCTCTTCACACCACTTTCTCCATTCAGAGGACAAATCTTCAGGCAACGGTTCATCCCAATCTATTTGTGACGACCAAATCTTCTATTTTAAGCACTTTATTCTAACAGTGAAAGGTCCTAAAATTCCACTCGGATCTAATATCCGACCCAACACCTGTAGAAAAAATCGTTTTGTTTCTATTGGTTTAGATGTGAAAGACAATACGTTCCGAACATCAAAATACAGTAAATGCTTTGAATTATCCCATGCCATACCTAAGACCATAAATGGGAAATTTTCTCTATTAAAATCTTCAGGATTTTCATCTGGAACGATACCCTGTTTTACCCACAATTCATGTAATTGTCTCGAGTTACTATGCCATTTGTGAAGCTGCATACTTGCTTCCTTAAATATTTGGACCTATTCTAGACTCGTAGTTAATGCTTCATTGATTGTTCGTTGCCTTCCTATCACACCATCTACATATACGTTCTCATTTAAAAAGTGAACCGTTGTAGGATAAATTTGATTATATTTTTTTAGATGATGTTTAATGGTAGCGGCTAATAGAAATGGATACTATTTATTCCGAATAAAACTCTAGTCAACCTATATATGTCAGGAGAAATGATTTCATCATTAGGGAATTCGGAAAACCCATTGCGTCCCGATCCTTTTCATGTATGAGAATCTGTAAAAAGGCCTGTTTTATATCTGTAATGAAAGCTATTGGATTATACCGAACTCTTAACAATAATTCGAATGTTTCAGGGTATAAATTTGGTAAACAACATGTACGTTTGTTTCGGGGCGCCATGGGCGCACAATTTGTGTTTATGGATGACAACGACAGTCCTCACCGTGCAAACATCGTAAGCGAATGCCTTCAATCGGAGGTTATCACCCGTATGGACTGGCCAGCATTCTCACTGGTCTTGAATCCAGTAGAGCACGTGTGGGACATGCTTGGCCGAAGAGTTGCAGCCCGTCAACCTCCTCCGACATGTGTACCCAACTTCGGAGAGCATTGCTTTATGAGTGGTGTAATATATCCCAAGATCAGATTGATAATTTGATACTCAGTATGCCTAGGCGTTGTACGGACTGTATTGCATCGTCTGGGAGACATACAATGTATAAACAATCATACCAACCATGTAATATTGGTTTTTTGTAAATAGGTTTTTTTTTGTAATTTGCTCCCTGGAGAAGAACCTTTACTTTTTGCTTAATAAATAAGCTTTACAAATAAGTCAAATTTGTTTTCCTTCTAAAACTTCTTTGTCTGATTTTGCATTATCCTTAATTTATGGACATGGGTGTATTTCTTAAAACATGTCAAGTGTCATATTAAGAATATCAAATTGCGGTTGCTTCAAAGTCTGCTATTTTTGAGTCAGACCTCCGGTTTGACCTGTGGCTCCAGAACAGTAGATCAAGGTATAAATTTTAAGAACTGTTGGAACATGCAACATAAGAAAAATTAATTAATAATCAAAATCACATTTGATATTTTAATTATTTGCTGTGTGAAATACTAATTCTGAACATGAATGCTGTAGTAAAATATTTTTCATGTTTGTTTAACATAATACCAAAATTAACAACACAATTTTATAATTTCAGTTTAAATTTCAAGTGAATAATATGTTCGATATAGTTTAAGATTAATTGTTTTAAAATAAAATTATCCACGGGCTGCCATCATACAAACTGGGAATGTATTTCATCGGCTGGTTCCACAGCGTAATGAAATAGAAGAATCAAATATCAACAACTTTTACGTTTGACCTTTATTAGTCCTTGACTTGGATTCCTGGATTTAAAGCGCTCGGGTATCGGTACTGAATAATTACAGTCGTGATTCACTGACCTGTATACATCTTAATAAGATGATTGAATTTTATTACAACGGTGTGCTGAAATTTCGCAAAATTTTCGATCCAATTACTTAATTAGAAAACAATTGTTGCCTATACAGTATACGCCGCTTATTAGAATCACTCGTTAAAATCCTCAGCGGCTTATTACGCTCAAATTTCCCCGAGCCAAAACAAATATTTACTAATCATCGGAAAAAACCGCCTATTAAACTCAATTCCGCCTCTTTTAAAACTTAAAATGGAGTAAGACTGATTCTTGAAATCCAGAACATACAGTTTGTGGCTGAAAAAAGCTGTTTTGTAATTCATTCAGTTTTCTTTCATTTAAGTCGTCCTCCAATAAATTAGGTGTAGCAGAAAGTTCGGCTAGTGTATTTAGAACCAAGACCGAGTGGGGTGTTGGGTAGCCTTTAGTCCCTGTTAGACACTGTTTGTTCGAACTAGATTTCTTTATTCGAAGTTGAGAGCGACAGAATACCTTTATATTGAAACTAGCAAAAGGAGTACTCTAGGGCAGGGTTTCTCAACCTGTTTTACGCAAGAGAAAAATAGTTAGTACGCATAGAAGTAAAGTATTTTTAACTACTAAATTCATGAATTTATGCTCTCTCAGCTTTGTTCAAGAGTGGTGGTGGTAGTAGTACTTTGTAGTGGTGGTACTAAAGGTTTTCAATTTTTGTTTAGATGGTACGTTTTAGTCAAAAGGTTGAAAACCGCTGCTCTAGAGGTATTGGAAACAAGCTATACTAAACGACTGGGTGTTTTCCAGGATTAAAGAAAAAGCGGTGTTTAAGTGAACACTGATTCCCTTTATCGAACACCAGCAAGAGAGAGATAGGGGATGGAAATGCATATGTTTGCAGCGCTCGGGTATCGGTACTGAATAATTACAGTCGTGATTTACTGACCTGTATACATCTTAATAAGAGGATTGAATTTTATTACAACGGTGTGCTGAAATTTCGCAAAATTTTCGATCCAATTACTTAATTAGAAAACAATTGTTGCCTATACAGTATACGCCGCTTATTAGAATCACTCGTTAAAATCCTCAGCGGCTTATTACGCTCAAATTTCCCCGAGCCAAAACAAATATTTACTAATCATCGGAAAAAACCGCCTATTAAACTCAATTCCGCCTCTTTTAAAACTTAAAATGGAGTAAGACTGATTCTTGAAATCCAGAACATACAGTTTGTGGCTGATAAAAGCTGTTTTGTAATTCATTCAGTTTTTTTTTTCATTTAAGTCGTCCTCCAATAAATTAGGTGTAGCAGAAAATTCGGCTAGTGTATTTAGAACCAAGACCGAGTGGGGTGTTGGGTAGCCTTTAGTCCCTGTTAGACACTGTTTGTTCGAACTACATTTCTTTATTCGAAGTTGAGAGCGACAGAATACCTTTATATTGAAACTAGCAAAAGAGTACTCTAGGGCAGGGTTTCTCAACCTGTTTTATGCAAGAGAAATATAGTTAGTACGCATAGAAGTAAAGTATTTTTAACTACTAAATTCATGAATTTATGCTCTCTCAGCTTTGTTCAAGAGTGGTGGTGGTAGTAGTTGTTTTTTGTGGTGGTGGTACTAAAGGTTTTCAATTTTTGTTTAGATGGTACGTGTTAGTCAAAAGGTTGAAAACCGCTGCTCTAGAGGTATTGGAAACAAGCTATACTAAACGAGTGGGTGTTTTCCAGGATTAAAGAAAAAGCGGTGTTTAAGTGAACACTGATTCCCTTTATCGAACACCAGCAAGAGAGAGATAGGGGATGGAAATGCATATGTTTGCAGTGTGGAAGTTTATATCTTTGCTAGAGGCTATGCATATGATACGTAGCGCATGGGAAGCAGTCTTTCAAAATACAGTTAGAAATTGTGAGTTTTATTAAGAAGCCGCCACAGAGAAATTCAAAGCTGTTTCTAATATTTAGGACATCAGTGAGAGAAGTTATGAAGATTCATTTTTAGATTACGTTGCATTTGATGATAGTATTGAGATAGTATGTGAAAGCACTAACTGTGATATTATAGAAAATGTTAAAAACGTTTTAGGAACTGAAACTGACAGTGAAAGTGCTATCCTCAGCTGAGAAAGACGCTCCCAACTCTCAGAAGAACAGTTGAATTGAAAGGTGGATATTAGGAAAGCTACCAACAATTTTACAAACTTGAAAACACAATTGAAAGACTGTTGACAAATAATACGAAAATATGCGGATAGAGTAGTTCTTTGTAAAAGTTTATATTTCTTTAGGTACGTAATTGTAAAATTTTTTATAAAAATAAATTGCCAGATATCACAAAAAGTTTACTTTTAGCATTATTTTTGTTATGTGACAAAATGTCACGGTACCAATATGTTATGTTAAAAAAGTCATGGCACCAAAAATGTTATGTTGAAAAATCACATGGTACCAAAATTGTTATGGTTTCCTACTCTGTTGACATAACACTTAAAATTTTCTAACAGTAATATACTAATATCAATAAGCCCTGTACATTTGCGTTGTGTTTTCGGATTAACCCTGAAATCAATTTGAGAATGAGACGGGTGAAAATCATGAGCACACACACAAAAATTTAACCTTTGAATGATCTAGAAAAACTTATTTATTTAACTATTAATGCCAATTATATATATATTAATATCCATTAGTTGAAAAAAAATATCAAAATATATTCAACAAAATTTGAACTATTGTTTTACACATCAAACATTTCCAAGTAATTATTTTTTTTTATTTTTTTTTACATCCTTGTAATTACTATTAAATTTAATATAGCAAATCTGGTAAAACATACCAAAATAAACTATAAATTTAAGAACACTACCCTCCCCGGGGAGAAAATAATAAAAAAAATTAACAAGCTACACTTTCTACTTCACACAGAATTCATCTATACAACAAAAATTATTGCTTAATATTGCACTCAATATCATCATTTAAATACTATTATTGCACATAACAATTTTTATTATTTAATTTTTTTTCTTAGATTAATTAAATAAGGTTTAACCTGATAAAGATAAGTAATGACACATTTACTATTCTACAAACAAGTTCGTCCTGAGAAACAAGAATGCTCTAACACAAGCACTATTTCAAATCATCCTCACCAATGAGTAATTCCAAAAAACATTCAAGTAAATAATTTCCTGAAGAACTTAATTTTCTTAACCATTAAGTTACAATAATTTTAATTAGGTTATAAATCTTTATTCCATTTAATGTTTTTACTTGATTGATACACCAAAGAAAAATGATTTCTATAGAGTTAGGATAAAGTTATCAACTACAAAAATTTTTAGGGTTCAACAAATTAACAAATTAAGTTAATTCAATCATTTTAACTGCAGAAATCTATAATATTTAACTAACCAAGAATTAACCAAAAAGAAAAGAACTTATGTGTTAAGGAGCATCAAACAAAAGAAATCCATCGAAGCTCATGAGGAATGCTGGCAGCCTGTTGAATGAAAAAAAAAATGTTCGTCGAACAGTTTGGATTCATTACGGTAGCCTAGAAGTTCTAGTAGATTTTAGGATGAACAAATGAGGTTCCAATACGGCAAGATAAGTGAAATACAGTGCTGGGGGCCTGTTGAATGGAAAAAATGTTCATAGAACAGTATGGATTCATTACGGTAGCCTTGAAGTTCTAGTAGATTTTAGGATGAGCGAATGAGGTTCCAAAAGCAACGGTAGTAAATTATTCATTATGGTAGCCTTGAAGTTCTAGTAGAATTCAGGATGGGCAAATGAGGTTCCAAACAACGGTTGTAAATTAACGCTCTGGTCTCGAGTGAAGCGACGAATCAATGGTGCGCATCATTTTTCTAGAAATTTACTTCTGTATATTTTTCTTGAGATACACAAACACACACAACAAAAAACTGATGAAAGAATTTCGATTTTTTTTGAAGACATAGATGCCCATACCTACGGCCCGCGCTCACAGCGCTTAGCCAAGAGGCCCGTAGGTCTATCGGGGAGAAGCTCCATTTTCTTCGTCGGAGTCAGCTGTCGCCTCCGGCCAATTCAAAGGGCAAAAGAAGTAAAGTGCAAAAAGTGTCAAAAAGTGCGCTCGTCCCACAAAACAACCCGTTAAAAGGGAAAGCGCCGGACTGCCAAGTTGGCGCAACCCATTTTTCGCCGAAAGTTGAAATAGTTGCAACCACAGCATACCCTCATGTTATCAAACTCGCCAAAACCACTATTTTGAAACCTCAACGGAAAATCTATGTCGCCAAACCCTCGCCAAATAAACACCACCTGCGACCGGGGGAGATTAGGAATTTCAACTACCCTACAAGGGTGCCAACGAAAGAACGCTGAAAACTCGCAAAAAGTGACTTTTCAACCGGAAAGAAGGCATTTCATCCCCCTTTAACTAAATCACAAGCGAAACGAAGAAAAATCTACTAATTAAAGCTCATAACTGAAATGCAATTAAAGTTAGAAAAATGAAAGTTAAAGAGCCAAATTAAAGAGCTAATTTTTCTGCAACTAATGATATTAAATACTAAGAAATCAAATTATTTTTTGACATGAAAAACTGAGTTTATTACGTAGAAAAAAAAATACTTATCCATTGTTTGCGTGTACAAGATTGAAGACGCAGTTCGCGTAAACTCGGAAAGCCAAAATATATTACACTAGAATTAATAGGCCCAAAAGGAATATAACCCAACTTGCGTAGCTCAATTTTTGAATAATTACAAATTAAAATTTTGATTTTTATGAATCACTTAATTAAATTAAATTCGCTACACAACATTTTTAATTAATAATTTAATTATTAATTATTACACTAATTGTTAGTTACTATCTTTTTAAATACGTTCAAAGCTGATACTGTAATTTGCAAAACTGAAATGGCCACTTATTAAACTCAGCTGTCTAATAAACTAAAATATTAATTCAGAAGTCAAACAACAAAAATCAGCGTTATACCTACAAAATAACTTATACGCTGATTTTTGTTGTTACTTATAACGCTGATTTTTGTTGTTTGACTTCTGAATTAGTATTTATTCGGCGTGTTATTGTGTCTTAATTAAACTAAAATATATTTGAAACGGAAGTGATTTTAATAACTGACTGGTACTGTACTAACGTTTCTGTGTTTGATATTATTTATACTTAAGTAATCTGCATTTTATTCAGTCCAATTTAGAACACTCCGTATGTAATTTCTTTCTCAAATGCCCATATATCCTTTCAACAACATATTGCTTAATGTTACAGAAGATTATATAGCTTGCATGTTAGAATCGGCATCAGTGTTCAGGTGCGGATTCTCAGGCAATTATTTCTATGAAAAAGACGTGAAAATACTTCCATAACTTTGCCAAAAATTCGACAGTGGAATGTAGTACGTTGACAGGCAACATGTTCAATTCTTTCATATGTGATAAAGGTTTTGGATAAAAAAATGAATCTTGGTCATATTTGAACCATTTTGTGTGTGTGTATATAAAACACGCAATGTTTATGGAGTAAGTAAAATCACACATTGCTAAATTGCATCACTTGCATAACAGGTCCTAAAAGCAACTGAAAACAAATTGTAAAAGCCAATATCTTTCAAAGATTGGGAAACACAGAATAGTTCGGTTTGGTTTATTTACTAATTATGGCAAAGCCTCGAGAACTATTTGCTTAAGGGGAGGGATTTCTCAGGAAAACTGGCTCGTATACACGTTAAACATGGCTACATTCAACATTACAGTTCAATTATTAAAGTATTTGTATCATTCGAAAACAATTCCAGATAATTGACAACCCTCAATGAGTTTGTGCACACTACATTGTTTTCTCGTAATGCATCAAAACAAAGAGAGAGCAAGTAAAGATTTTACACACGTGGTGCAGTCTTAACGCTCATTATCACCCGTAAAAGTTTATTCCAAATGGTTTTCAGACTTAGACCTCTCTGTAACACTATTGCTATTTTTTACTTTACATTACTGATGCTTCATTTGCACAATATATTGAAGAATTTCAGATACCCGATACATAAATTATCTATGCAGAGGATTCATTCTATTTCAGTCTCGGAACTTTCAGAGCTTAGAAGCCATATTTTGGTACCGGCAATCGGTCTCGCAGGGAAAATGAAGAAATACATAATGTTCAATGATAATCACACAGTGTTGCGATTTCACACTCGAGTTTCTGAAGAAAATTGCAAGATTTACCTTTAAGCTGTCATAATGCAGATCGCGCAGATGTCGGTGGTCAGAAATCAGGTCTTGTGCTTTTCCATAACCATTGCTCTTTTTGGTGAATCTTCTGTGAAAATGGCTCCTTGAAAAGCAAAGCATTTCTATTAGATCTGAATTTCCAAAATCCATTCTTTCAAGACCATAATGATCACTTTCTTCAAGTAATCGCAGGTTTCGTTTCTGCAGTTTTTTTCTAGAATTTTTCACAACAAACACGTGAAGGTAGTATGGAATAATTCAATGAAAGTTTGGTCTATCCTGCATTTACTATTAGGATAAAAAGGTCATTCCTCCAGGTTACATTTTTTAAAGAGAATGAGAAGGAATTCTAATAATTTGCTCAATAGATGCATCAGCATGACGTATGTGAAGCCACCAGGAGTCTTAAAGCCAATGTTCTCTTTATCCCCAGTATTGTGAATCTACACTATATACTTCTCTATCGAGATGTTTAAAACAGTTGTTTCAAACTAGCGGCTGTCGGGCCTCATGCGGCTCCCGAAACAATTTTATGCAGTTCGTGATCAAATACGATACAACAAAGACTGCAAAATTTTAATCATTTGATCGGAGTTTATATCATTTCCATTTCGATTAAAAATGAACATGAATAAAGCCCCAGGAAATACGTAAATGATATTAATTAATTTACGATGGGATATAAATCTGATTTAAAAATCTAAAAATATATATTTTATTATTCATACTTGTCAAAAAATACACGAGCTGAGCTTCGAATTTTTGTGCTAAGAATAATCGGTGAGAACCTATTTATAGATGAACAGCGTTTTTTACAGTTCAAAATTAAGAACAAAAGACCCGATTGACCGATAAACATTGCAATTTTTGAAGAATATAATTCTTGTAATTTCGTTCCAAGGCCATTAACTTTATTAGAATCGAAACGCCATCAGGTGTGAAGTTATAGTAAGAAATAAAGATATTTGTAATTATTTCCATATTAACGTATGCCTTTTTAACTATGCTTAGATGAAAATTTAATAAATAAGTGATACAAACTAGGTTACTATTATTTATTCTCAAGTTTTATCCAACTTGGTAAATTTTTTCTGAAAATTTAGAAATATTTTCATAATGTTATACATCCAATTTCAATTAAAGTAAGTTAATTAATAATTATTTATACACTTTAAAATTATTTGAAAGGAATGTCAGTGCAGAGTTTACTATTTAGTCCTTAACCAACAAATATGTTTTACAGGTTCAAAACATTTAATTTCGAATTAGAAAAGAAATATGAATTTAATTTTTTCTTATTTATTATTATTTTTCATGTATATTTTAATAAATATTTAGCCTAATAAATCTTAAATTCAGGTAATTGTTTTTTAAAAATTTTAACTGTAAACAAAATCTAGCCCGTCAGTTGTTTGCAGATTACATATTCAGCCCGCATGCAATTTCAGCTTCAGACCGCTGCTTTAAAGTTGAGAATTTTATCACATCAAAGCCAAGCAGAGAGAGAATGCTGGTGGACAGAGTTAAGAAAAGATTGAGCTAATAAAGTACTTGCCTCAGGTGACAACTAGAAGGGCGCCTATGAAATTTCATAAATTTATATCAAAAATTAAATCTTGGTTATTAACCTTAAACTCTGAAATACATCATAAATCAATAATCAATTTTAAAAGTCATATTTAAACAAAATCTGAAACCTTTCAGATTATATGTAACGTCTAAAGGGCCTTTTTTCTAAGGTTTTTTGTGTTACCTATACTTATTAAATACCATGTTCTCCACACATAAACCACAAAATTCAATCCGACAGCAATATCGCAAAATATTTAAAAGAGCATATCTTTAGAATTCCCGATACACAGTCTCGCGCGCTGGAGATAAAAGTGCTTTTTTTTGCCACTCCTCCTTTGAAATAATTAAGTTTCTTAATCAAAAACTCGTAAAGCTTTACAAAATATGAAATAGGGAGTAAAACAAATTCCACATTCCAAATGTGGGCTTCCAGATGCCCATATTCGGGTGGAGACGTACCTTATTCAAAATTTGAATTTGATGGCTCTAGGTACCGTTGTTTTATCACAGTGCGAGAAACATACATGTATTTATGAAGATTCTTCATTAATTAATCTTTTTAAATATAATACAGGGTGATATTATTTGGTGTCAACAATTTCAAAAGCGATTCGCCGTTTATAGTGAATCGACGCAAAATGCCAAAACGAAATTAATAGCCATTCTGAGCCAAATCTCTATTGGGATTGTGATAACTTTTATTATTTAAAATATCATACTTAAAAAATAAATATTGACACTCTTTAAGATAATTTAAAAGCACCGTTTCTTTTATTTTCGGTGTTTCATAACAAATTGTCTGATACTTTTAAATCACCTTCCATAATCGTCTTGTCGGTCAGAATAACAACTTCCAGTTTACAATTTTAAAGCATACTTTCAAAATAATAACATCTAAAACTATTTAAATATTAATTAATATATTCACTTTATTGAAAATCAGGTTCGTTTAAGACGTAGGTTTATTATATGATTTGTATTAATGGAAGGAAAAAAGGCCAAGTGAATTCACAAAAAGTACGAGTATTAATGACAGTTACATATTCTCTGCTCCACGGTATTGTCTAGGTATACATTTCTTCTAACATGATATTTAGAACTGGAATTATTATTTAACTTTGTATTATGTCTAATGGTAATGAGCCACATACTAGACTTAACTTGCTCAACAAAAGCCATACTTGCTGGCATCAGTACCTCTACATCCTACCTTAACATGAGGGTCCCTATTGACACCCTTGAGAGTCGATGAAATTTTAAAAGTGCTCAGTGATGATCAAGAGGTCGAAAACCAAAATTTTTAATACCGTGATAGAAAGTTGACATCCCTTTGGCGATACAGTTAACAAAATTTTAAAAAATATACATTCTGTTTGGCTGTATTATTGTTGAATATAACATGAAACAAACTTCAAAGAAGATATATCAATATCATCACAAATAAAATGATTACCTTCAGTTTTCATTCTAAAATTGACTTTTCGTCATATTAATGCCGTTGCTACCGAAAAAGATAGTATTTTTTCAGAAGATATATAGCTCTATACAAGACGTAAAATTTAATTGAAGATTGTTAATTTGAAAATTTGAAAGAAGATCTATGCTTCCAGGAAATTGAAATTTTGAATGTGCCAGCATAGTTTACGGAGCTGTTGATATACGTGTTTAAATCGTTATTATAGCGCAATATAATATATCACTATTTAATACTGTGTCGGTTGTTTGCGTGGGTTGATCGGAAATTGAATATTGTAGCGTATGTTGTCTTTTCCTCAATGTGCAACTAATTTCATAATTGCGATTATTACTAGACAGATTATGTGAACGACAACTTATTTTAGAATCCTCTCAAGAATGCATGTAGCGGAAATAGGAGAGACATGATTCGTTTTTTTCCGAAATATTCTACAATGTTCAGTATTAATCCTAAAACAATTGATATTAGATACTCCAAAAATACCGATTTTTGCTAATATTGTTAACAAAAATCAAGGGAAACCAATAATGCGCTGAATATCGTAATAACAAATATATAATAAATAAACATCGATTTAAAAAAGAAACCGCAGTAAAAGTAAATGAAATTTTCTCTTCGATAATAATCTTATTGAAATAAAAATTATCTTACCGAAATTGTCAGCAATACTCATTAACAAAAATATTTCTTAGGAAATAACTGCAATCAAGGATATTTGCTCGTGAGTGAAGAATGGGTCAGACCGCTAAACTCGGCAACCTGAATAGGTTCTAATCTTGAGAAATGCGCGGTGGTTTGTGTTTTTGCTTAATCAATTAACCAATCCATATCACAAAATTTGTTGATTATTAAAGATTCAATATTGTTAGAAATTTGTACTTACATAGGTAATTTTAGTTGAATTATAAGTAAAATTGTAGCATTTATTCTGTATAATGTAATAAGAAAAGAGACGAGCTTTGCTGGAAGAGTAAGAATGTAGAGGCAAGTCCATTTAGCATTGAGTAAATGGGTATCGCGGTAATTTGGCCAGATATCGCCAAGCTAGTAACTGTTTTATTGACTTATTTTGTTGCCAAATTCCAAATTGGCAAAGAAATCGTCAAAAGTTGTGAAATGGCGACCACTTGACGACATTTAGGTCTGTATCACCGTAATAAGCATTGTAATTGAACAAATATAACTGATCACTGTGTTAGCTGCAACCGTAATTCGGCCGTCACATCCCTTCCAGTAATTTCGAGAAGCAGAAAGTACTAGAAATATCTCGGCAGCCGAGTGAAAACGATATATCGGATAGAGAGCATCTGTTCTCAGTTGTTTAGTTGTTGCGAGTTGTTAGTTCAGCGTGAACTGAGATATCTCCAGGTGACCTTTCCCTTTAGATGCGCTTTACATTGCGTTGTGTTCATTATTTATAGTTTGAAGTGTAACTACTGGTTGTACTCTGATACTGTGAACACCTGTACGAGTATTTCTGTGGAACATTCTAGAATTTTGAAGTGTTTCTTTTGATAAAATAAATTTTACCAACCTATCATCGGACCTATGTATGTTTAATCTATTACGAACCCGTACTCACTCAATAATATTATTTTAAGCAAGATAGAAGAATCATTACTACTTCATGCAATTTTCGACTTCTTATTGATTAATATATTTATATACATGCATCAAACTTCTTTTAAGACATCATTTCATGTAAGTCTTTCCAATGGGCTAAAACTGACAGCCTCTTTAAGCAAATTTGTTTTAAATTTTACGCATGATATTTGTGTGTAATTTAATGCTTCAAAACAAAGAAAAGTAAATTACATAATAAAAATCACAAACCGTAAATTTTATTAAAATTGCGTGTTTAACAGAGATATTAATTCAGTTTCAAATTTCGGTGAATGGGATGGTTGTATGGATGCCATCATGTTTTTTCCTACGTATAACGTAAATATATTCTGGTTTCCTTTAGAGATTTCTCCTTCAAGGCATTGCTTCCTTTGAGCAGATTATTATTTGTACGTTTTGCCATAATCAAGTACACAAATAAAGATTATATAAACAAATAAAAAAATCTTTCTTTAGAGAACATAATAAAACAAATTTTCGAAAAATATGAGAAATTAAAGGTACGTATCTAAACAGAATCTGAAAGGAAACGAGAAAGTTAAGTTAATAAATCAGATTCTCAGGATCAATTTTAAAAGATATAGTGTCTCAATAAAGTATTTTCCAATAATAAGTTAAAAAATGGTAGATATACTAATACCTCAACCAAACTGTAGATAATAAAAATGGAATAAAACATCTTCGTATTTTCAGTTTCCAGTTGGTGAAAAATTAATGTATTTTGATACAGGCAATTTAAAAAGAGTCTTATAACACAGCTCTTAAAATCACATGTGATATAAATGCTTCACAAATCTACTATTTCAGTTATTCCGAGCACTAAAGAAAGAACAAACCTTAAATTAAGATTCTTTAAAATGTTTCTAGAGGTAACTCACGAATGCAATTTAATTCAGTTTTATCCGAATTCAAAACGTGCGATAAAATATTTTAAATATTGCTAATTATTTCTGTCTGGCTAAAAAAGCTTCAGTAAAATTTATATTTTGTAAAATATTCCCTTATCTAAGAAAAATCTTTTAATATCGCATTTTGCTCTGTAAAACATGAATTTAACAGCAGATCTGTAGTGTTCGAAAAAAATATTAAATGTCTTGTTAAATGTTGTTTAAAGGCACAGAGAAAGATAATCGTAATAATTAACGCAGTATTCTTATTAATTATGCAAATAGTGTACTCTCGATTATTTGGGCTAATGCCTAAGAAGTTTATTATGGATGATTGAAAAGCACGTTTAATCCAAACTATTAGCATTCATGCATATCGCATGTACTTATTTCTTAAAAGAATCAGTAATTTTGCTTTGTAGTTGAAAAAGTATAAATATGTGCCTAACATTAATGTGCATTTTTCGAGGTGCTATATAATATTGTATATGAATTCTCCTTGGTCAAAAAAAGTCCAATAGAATTTCAACACAGTTAATTGCTTTTCGAATCTAGTGCAATTTTCAGTACTTTGCAAATTTAGCAATATTTGCAGTATGACTCTCTACCTATTCTTTTCTCGTGACATTTGAAACGATATCCGCATCACTCAAGCATTGAAACTTCGGCTCAGTCCAATCTCCCTACAAACATTTCTGGATATTTCGCCGATCGACATTATCAGTTTTTTGGTATAGAACTTCAGTTACTGCCTCGACTTCTTCGTAATTCAATAAATCTGTGAATTGTATACTAGGAAAAATCTTTCTTCGAAGATCTGACCAGTATTATTGGTTTAACTGCCAACCGAACTTCTACTCTCACACTACTAAGATTGAGTGTACGCAGGGATAATCCGCACTCGTGTAATCGATAGCAAGTTGCATTTATATTAATTCTAAGTTATTAAAAAGCATTTTTAATGTTTTGAAATAAAATTTGTAATTCATTGTACATAATAGTTTTTGAAAATATAAAGTTGCGATTAAAATACTGTAATTATCATGATGTTGTGATTTAATATAGTTATCTTTACGAGATATAAAAGCTTATAGCTATAGTTAAAATTGATTATATATATGCGTATATAGAAACGATTATTTTCTTCTCGAAATAGCTTCAATTTTCATTCAAAGAGGATGCACTACCTTCTCTACTTTCTCTGCTGTTATACGTTAAGCTACATTTCCAAAAATAGAAAGTTTATGGTCTTTTACAAATACTCAAATATTTTAACCTCATTCCCAACCACGCTAAATTGGAGTATGGATAACATATAGCAATTCTACGTATTTCTCAGACTTTAGCCCTGATTTTTCGGTATACATCCTTTACCACTTTGTACGTTATGAGATTGCTAAGTGTTGGGCATTTTAAAAATTCCCCAGGTTGTTTTGTCCTTTCTTCGAAATGAAATTTAAGACAAATATTGGTACGACATTAAATTATAAAAAATATAAAAACATCGTGAAAAAGACTCAACTTTAGGCTGTTATTTTAAATTTCATTTTAAACATTCAGAGTATTATATAAAGCACTTTACCAATGGGTTATAAGAATATATAGCTAGTCAATTACGTAACTGCTAGAGGCAACAAACTACAGTATCTATGTTTAGATTGTGATCTTATTGTTTTTCGTACTGCAAACAGGAAACCTCATCTTCAATACTCTTTCATGAGATCTAATTTCTTTGAAGCGATGATAGAAGAATTTTCCTCTTTGGTAACAAGACGTTAATAAAAATCAGATGTTCAACGAATCATAAATATTCTTACATTTGAATCTAAATAGGAATGGTAAAATATTCTAGAATCTTTCAAACCTCATGAAACCTTAATTCAAGAAGGTAGTCATAAACAAAATAAAAGGGGAAAATACTTTTATCTAATATTAAAAGATTTTAATCTGACGCAGAATTTCAGTCTTGGATTAAGTACATATGTGAATATAATTTAAAATACACACCTGTTTTTATTAAAACGATGTTAATTTAAATACGTTATAATTTCTGTTTAAGGTTAAGTTTATCAATATAAGTTTACAACAATTTATGTGAGTGAAACAATTTAAATTTGTGTACAATTTCCCAGAAATTCTACAAATTAGAATACATGTAGTAAGGCGAAATTTATTTCAAGTGTTTACATAGGTCAGGATTTCTTAACTGTGGGTCGCCAAAAATTTTAGCAGTTTTGATATTTCTTTAACTTAGAATAATTTTACAATTATTATATATTTTTACACAGTGTATCTGAAAATAGATAAATATAAGATAATACAGACAAAGAAAAAAAAAAAAAAAAAACGAAAACGTTTCGAAGCATTCGTTTTATAATATAAAAGTTCATTTTTCTTCCTTTGCACTTGACGCTGTCATTTCGTCTGTTACTTATTTAAAATATCCGCAATGCTCTATGTCTTAAAAGTAGAAATTAAATTTAATGACCTAACACTGCAATAAAATATTACAGTACAAGTGAAAAAATTGGCAGTTTCACTCACGCGTGTGTCGGATTTGCGCAATACTTATAGGGTTCCCCAAAATGTTTATAAATATTATGGGGTCTGGTGGTCGCGAAAAAATCTCAGTGATAAAAAGTTGTCACGACTGAAAAAAGCTTAAGAAACCCTGATAGGTAAACATAAAGTGTGGATCACTAAACTCTCTTCAGGAAATAAAGCACAACAATTCATATCCTAATTCCGAAGTCAAACAACAAAAATCAGCGTTATAATTTCAATATAAATAGCTATTCAACGGCTATAAAGTTGCAAATATTTTGCAGAAATTTAATTTTCCGGTCGTTTATTCTCCCATCATTAAGATTTCGAGTTCCATACTCAAGAACCCCATTCCGGATATGAATCCCTGGGGTATTTATGGGATTCCTTGCCAGTGTGGTTTAATTTACAATGGCCAAACTAAGTGAGCCTTAAAATTTCGCGTTAAGGAACATGAAGCATGTGTTAGAAAAAACGAAACACAGAAGTCCTTCGGTTGCTTAAAATTGTTGGTACGAAAATCACACTTTCAAATTTTCTGCTGCCAAAATTATTCAAAAAAACATCTTCCATTGGCGAACTAGATTTTCTAGAGGCATTTCACATTCAAGAAAAACTTTCTGTTCTAGTTAACGATCCTAATTCCAATCCATCTTTGCCTTCGGTCTTTAAAAAAATTATGTTTTAATTCTGGTTTCACCAACTGATGGCGCCACGTGCTTACTCTTGCCCAGGCTTTCTTATCTTATCTTACTTGAAATACTTGAATTAATAAGTATTTTTCGTCCCTTGGATTTTATCGTGTCTTGGTGACTAAAAAAATACGCATATTCATTTTGAATGACTGCATGAATGAACATTCAGTCCATTCGTGAGTAATTCATACTTGACTGAAATCTCACGAAACTTCACTGTTCAAAGTCAAAGAGAAAGAGAGCCTAAATCTGGCGTAGGATTTGAATAAAGTTCTATAGATTTTGAGGGCAATCAAACAAAGCTTCCTTTTCTTCAAGAGGAAAAAAAAGAACTATTTGCTAAATTTTTCCACCGTTTATTTCCATGTATCTTGTATTCCTAATACCAAAAGAATTACTGACAATTAAAAGAAGTAATAAGTCCGAAAATATAGTTTTTCAGCTACATTATTGAGCCGCTGCTCAATGCTATGCCATATATTTCTTGCCATAGGTTCATTTCCTACGTACCAGGGTTTAATATTTTCCTTAATTTAAAGTGTCAAATGATTTGTTGAACATTTTTATGTAAAATAAGCTTTCTGTAATTACATAAAATACTTGACATCTCTGCACATAGGTGCGGAAGTTGCTTTACATAATTATTTTCGCTATTTATAAAGAATGTAGCCACCAGCAAGTTTCGTTTCAATTGAAAAAAAAATGAGTTTTCATCAGGCTTTATGAAAAATCAAAACATTTTATGCTGTATTTATCCAAAAGATTGTACATTCCTGCAAACTATAAAGTGGAAACTAGGTGCTTAGAATACGTTCTGATTTTGTTTTACACGAGAAAATTTCAGAACATTGAAACAAATAACTTTAAATTTATATTCAATTCTAATGAAAAAATAGGCGTATAAAAACTATGGTTATTCTGATTTCTTCGGAATTTTAATTTAATATGATATACTGTATGAAAGAATAATTTAAAAGAAAAATTACTGTTAATGCTTTTAATTTTGCTATTCTGTGGATCCCACTATGTAAACGTGTGCTGAGATAGCATTCTTTGCTTTACTAAATAAAGATGTAAAGACTTTTATTTGAAGGGGGGATTCTATCATTTTAATTTTATAGTAAATACCGTATTTCTTCACGCAGTTTCCCGGCTAGCGTTTTAGTGCTAGGTGCTGAAATTTTTAAAAATATTCGTATAAAATTTCCCTCTGAGAGCTAGTTTATTGGCAAATATTATTTATTTGATTACTTTTAATTTATTCAATGTATTCGATTTGTATTAGAGTTTTTGTATCAGCATTTCATCCAATTTATGTTTTCACTCACTTATTATTCGAAAAGTATTTTATTCAGATTCTTCGTTAAGCTACTCGGATGCGGCTGGTATTCTTACACTAAAGAAACTTTCTAAACATATCATTTAACCCTACTCTTTCTTATTTACGTTTCAGCTCATTGTACACTTATCTACTTCTGATGTGTTTGATATTTCGAAATCTGGATGTTTGTTCGCAACTTTTCTCTTTTGTTTCTCTGATATCTCTGTCCATAACTGTGGTAAAGATTCATTCATAAGAGCAGCTCCTGGAGCTAAACCGGTTAATATTACTATATAACTGAGACGATTAATATTACTATGTTTTGTTATTGGAATGTAGGTATCACAGAAATACGTAATACTGTGAGAATTACCAATGGTTTATCTATCATTTCATTCAACTCTCTCCTATAACTCATTTCATTCAAGTCTCTCCTATAACTCATTTCATCGAAAATTAAATTATTGACATGATTTTCTCCTCTCGATTTCGGACGATAACATTAGTTAAAAAGACGGAATAAATTACACGAGGAAGTATGGTACTACAGCTTTCCTTATAGGGTTAATACTCACATTTGATACACAACACTTTAACACACACAACAACATTTGATACTTTAAAATACATTAACAGCTTTAACTCTTATTATCCGACTAATGAAATATTACCAAGCCTAATGATATAACTTGGTTTTCCTTATACATATATAGTTATGATTATATAAATGTCTAACTCTAAAATTTATGGTAAGCGGTAATTTTCTTCGTCCCAAAATGTGAGAATATGGCAAGTCGATAACAGCCATTTGGATACCCTCGAAGGTTATTTCTTAATGTGAGTATAGCATAGCATAGATGTGTTAGTTTTACCTATGTCCAGTTCGCTTCTGGGCTCTCATTCACGATCAGCGGAAATGGAAGTGCGTAAAGTGGAGCTAAACTTCCCACCTGGAAATAGCTGTTTTCCGTGACAATAAGTCACATGAGTGTGATGTGTAGCATTATGGAGCGACTTTTCCCGTCAGTAACATAACAGCGCAGCTATATGTAAGCCTAACAGGATTATTTATTTATTTTTCAAAGCATATAAACACGTTTTATTGGTTCTGGCTACTTACTTATGGTTTATTTTATGTATTTTTGGCTTAAAATTAACGACATACTGCATTTCCTCCCGTAATTATCCCCATGCGCATTGTCCCCCCTAATTTTTTAACGCTGCGTTCTGAAAATTTTTTAATGTTGGAATAATTTTTGCCTTTCTGTATTATAAATTATTTTTCACTCTGAGGTGTAGTTATTGGTAAGCTGTATTCGCTTTTATTTTTATTTAATATATTTAATTTGTA
Organism: Stegodyphus dumicola; assembly: GCF_044657685.1. Taxonomy (NCBI): domain Eukaryota; kingdom Metazoa; phylum Arthropoda; class Arachnida; order Araneae; family Eresidae; genus Stegodyphus; species Stegodyphus dumicola. Next base: position 125,212,788 of record NC_140771.1, on the reverse strand, counting down.
TTTGTATTTTTGTATTAGCTTTTCATCGATTTTTTTCCCATTTCATTTATTATTGGAAACATTTGGCAGACTTTTCGCTACCCATACTTAGCAGAATTTCTCACTCTTAAGGGGACTCATACACCTTAAACCCCTTATTATGATCTTCGAATATGTGACTGTTCCAAGAATTGGGATATTTTATTTATTTTAAAAGCAATTACTTCCAACTTTTTACAGCTGACTACATAATATATCTGCTTTCTGAAATAGTAATCCGAAAGTTTGTGTTGCCACAAATATGTTTGCAATTTAATCCGCTTTGTGACAAACGTTTTCGTCATATTTCCACCTTGCGCGCATGATATTTTAAAAATGGCTAATGGTACATATTTGAAAATTGATGGAATTCTTTTTATGGGCACTATCTTCTAACTGAACCAAAAATATGATGAATATTTTAATATTAAAAATTTTTATGCACGAAAACATTACAGATTTTTTAATAAAATACATTTTTTAAACTCAACTTCAAATAAAATAAAAATTTAACATGAAATTCTTAGAATTTTTTTTGGTTCACAGTAGTTTCCAAATGTTATAAAAGATACATATTAAATATGGAATCAAATTATGCAACAGAAAGTTTTAAACTGTGCGCGCAAGGTGGAAACATGACGAAACATTTTGTCACAAAGCGGAATAAATTATAAAAATATTTGTGGCAACACAAACTTTCTGAGTACTATTTCAGAAAGCAGCTATATTACGTAGTCAGCTGTAAAAAGTTCGAAGTAATTGCTTTTAAAATAAACAAGTTATCCCAATTCTTGCAACAGTCACATATTCGAAGATCTTATGGGTTTTAAGGTGTATGAGTCCCCTTAAGAAACTTTCGAAACATGTAATTTAACCTTACTTTTATTATTTCTATTCCAGCTCTCTGTAGCCATATCTATTGCTAATGTGATCTTCCGTAAAACGGGTCATTTGTTCGTCTCATTCTCCTTTGTTACTCTGATGGCCTTTGGTTAAAATAATTTATAGATGTATTAATGAAGACCTTTGGAACTTGGTCAAGACTCATTTACGTGAGGTGTTCTTGGCACTTAACAATGCAATTTAGCTGGACACCTTGCTTTTACTATTTTGGAATGTAGGTTTCTTTTAAAGCAATAATATTGTGATAGTTAGCAGTAGTTTATCTATGAGAACTTTTCATTTGTTATGTTCTAACTGTAATTACGTTCTTCGGAAATTGATTACTCGCATAATTTCTCCTCTCGGTTTTCGAAAGATAAAATTAAATAATAAAAAAAAAAAAAAAAAAAAAAAAAAAAAAAAAAAAAAAAAAACAGGAAGGATCTCGATATGATTCAGAAAAAAGGTTAATAGTGTATAATATTACCTGGGGTTAGGCTGAAACCAGAAAGACCAAACAACATGGACTCGGACAAATTCATTCTTAAAACTCATTGTTTACAGACAAATAATCTAAATAACACTGAAAAATGCCTGCGAAATATCGCTTTTTTTTACCTTTAGTAAATTTAAACTATTTCTGTAAAATATGGTAATAATATAGCATAAAACGTTTTTTTTTTCAGTATATAATGCACTTAAAATTACACATAAAAACAGTTGCAATTCAGCTACGTTCTGAAATCCGCGGCAACTATAAGGCTAAAGGGATCACTTGGCAGAAGAGTAAGTATACAAAGCTATATTGGATTGCGTGGGGGTAAACTTACTCCCCCAGGCTTCAGCCCCCATACTAAACTAGAGGCGAAAAATTTCGTTGTGCTCTTCTTTGGAGACATCCATTCATAAGAAACTGTTTTCATAAGAGGCTGTTGCATAAGAGACTACCATTCATAACATGCTGTTTTTGAATGCAGCTGTCTCTTTTGGTGAAGGTTTCCACAAATGTTTAGCCACTTTGCTAAACGCCGTTCCCAATCTCACCCGTACGCTTCCAAATTTTCAGCCGCTGTTCTAAACACTGCTCCAAATCTCTTCGCTGTACGTCCAGGTTTTTAGCCGCTATGGTTTAAATGTCTAGTAAGCACCAGACTACTAAGCGCTGCACTGTTTTCTGCTTTGCCGCTGTGCCTGTAACTGCTTACTGGCAGCTAATCTAAATGGCGCTCAAAAAATAACTGCGAAATTTCGTTGTTTCCATAGCTTTAATAAACTACTTCTAATTAACACAATCCAATCAATATACAATTTACTTAAAACATTTGCGTCAAAACAGCTGTAGGTCAGCTGCGTTCTGAAATCCATGGCAAGTTCAACGCTATATATCCTTGCTCAAGATATTACCTGGCGTGAGAGTAAATATACAAAGCTGTAATATGTTGCTAAAGTGGCCATCAAGCGTGAGGGTGATCACTCATTTTGAATGAAAATTATCCAAAATAAAAGTGTTCATAATTTGTTTCTGCTTCCATTTCAAACCTATTATATTAATACATTTTACAGGACATTCCGAAATAGTGCATTTAGATGTCAGTTGTATTATCATATATTTTCGATAAGTGTCAATACATAGAAAAGTATTTTAATAAACAATTCAGATTTCGGTTTTGATACAAATTTTATGTTTTCTGAAGATATTTAATTATCTCTGCTAAACTTTTAATTTACGTGGTTTGTTTAACTTTGTTTCTTCCTTTGGCTCCCTCGTGTGAACTTTTGCAATTAATCATTCAGCCACTTTTACTGACTCACTTTTCGTGCAATGGTTTCCACGTCACATTTCAGATGATAGCAAAATATTTCAACTGAAATTTCTCAAATTTCGATATAAATTCATTTATATATATTACTTGATTTTCCCTTATTTGATTTTCCCTTAGTATCATTGTTTAATGGTCAAAGTAATTATTTTAGAATGTCTTCTTCATTAGCAAAGTGATAAACCGAAAATTATTATTTCAAATAAAAGTGTTTCGGGATTTTTAACATAACTTGCGAGATTTTACAAGCTTTTAAAAAACTTTTCAATTCTTCGGCTATAATGCAATTGCTAACAATGATGAACATTGAATCAAAAGATGTAATCCTTCATTAATTAGCAAATCCAAGAGTTTTAAATGATGATACAAACTGCATTTTTTAATGAAGCTAAAAATTACGTGAAGTTAATGTAATGTTATACCAGATTAGAAAGAATAATTTTTCTACACTCAGAGAGCAGAGATTTCTTTTTTTTTATATCGTTTTTAAAAAGTATGAAATGTAATATACAAATAAAATTTTGCAAGATGCTAATCAAATGTACTAAATGTAAGAAAACAGGTTTTAGACATCATAACATTATTTATTATGTGTAAATAAAAAATCATTCCTACAGTGTTTATTTCACCTTATAGTTAGTTAATTATTATTCATACAAGAGAAAAAATATTCATTTTTCTTATTTGACTTATACTTTATCAATCAAAGAAGGTAACTGAAAAATCATTTTTAACAATGAATAATCAACCTTATTTTTTCTTCATATCAACAAATCTTCCTTAATTTACGAAATTACAATAAACACATTCTTTCTAACATTATACAAAAATTTATGAATATATTTGCGATTATATATTTAAAGTACTTAAGCTTAGGCTACCTTAGATAATGTTCTGGAATTTCTTCTATTTCCAATAATGTATTAATGTATGTTTTTTCCCGCTTCCCAATATATGAGTTTTAAATCCTTTCTTTGATTTTTTTATTCTAATAATAGGAACGTGTGCTTAATCTTCTCTAATATTTTTTCCCGTAGATAAATTATTACATCTGGCATATATTCATTCTGGTGAGTTACGCATGCCAATTTTGTTTTCATATTTCTCAAATTTGTGGACTGTTTGTTTACACTGTGAACTCATATGACCAAGGTTTTATTATTATTAATAATATTAGTAATAGTATTAGTACTATGTTTTGATGTATCTGAGTATATTTTCTTAAATTGCTCTATTTTATAATTTTGTTTTGAATTTTAAAGAAACCGTAGGGTTTAATTTTCTAATAGTAGTTTTTTTTGGGGGGGGAACAAGCCTTTTCTATGCATTCCCATTTTCCACTTACATTTCACAGCTAGAATGAGTTTTAAGGATTATGATTTATGCAAATGAGATAGAAACGATCATTTAAGCTGAAATCTATCTCACTTCAGTAGAAGAGTTTGCTCTGTCTTTCGGGAACGTTTTTGCGCATCGTTTATTTAGTATTAGATGAGTTTTAGATCTTCTATTTTGTGTTAAAGCCCAGAGAGGCTTATTGCACGCCAGAGAAGGAGTTAATCTGTTCGTTTCTGAATTAATTTTAACTATTTAATGTTATATTGTTTTAAGCAAGATACCATTTTCCCTACACAAGAAGAATAAATGAACCTTTCATGTTTAAATATTTTTAACTAAAGCTAATTTTTTTTTTTTTTTTTTTTTTTTTTTTTACAAAAGGAAATGATTATGTTCTTAAAAACATGAATATATGAATACAGGACACGTTTTAGTTAGGCCTAAATTAAAGCACATTTATTGTAAATAATGTATTTTTTATTTCTATATTTCATTGATATTGTAGTAGATTGACTTGTTCCCTTATGCAGATGCATTTCATATATATTATGTTGTATAACTATAAAACTGCGTTCAGCATGAAGCATCTTTCTGTGGAATAAATTCCGAATTTTCCAAGAATACAAATATTTTAACTCCCGAATGGTTCGCCAAGTGGTACCTCTAATTCCGAATGCTTCACTTTCCCGTAATTGTAAAACATGCATATTTTCGTAGCCGAAGTTTCAGATACTTCACATTTGCAAATGACTGCATAACTGCCTTCCGGAGAAGTAATTTAATTACGAAAACCTGTTCTGTTGGTAAAATATGATGAATCATGGTGAAATTGGCAGAGAAAAAAACGAATGCATGATGTAGCTCTCTTATTAAATTAGTTATAATAAATTATTTCTACAGACTTTTCACAAGGTTCCAAGTTTCAGTTTTTAAGCTTCCAATATTTGGGATAAGCAGGGAATTATGTCTCTGTATATCTTGGATTCCAGTTTGAAGTTTTTTGTGCTAGCAAATTATAAATTTATGCACACTAAATAATTTGAGAACACAAAATATTTATGCTCCGAGAAAGCTGTTTCAGATTTATCGTAAATTCATGTTATTTTTACCATTAAAATGTATGAGTAATTTAAGTAAATTTTAATAATTACCTCTGAATATTAATTTTTTTTATCCATCAATGAAACAAAAACTGCAAAATGATTCCATAAAGTAAAATACACATTTTTCTTGGTTCGTTATCATTTGAAAAAAACTCACGCCTAATACCCCTAAACTCATTCACAAATTACTTTCTTCCGACAATGCATTGAATAACTAATAGTTATCTTGTCGTTTAATAATTCTTTAAGTTCACATTGTAGAGCTAATAAATTTCTCGAAACTGGAATCTCAAAAATCTAGTTGTGTCCTGCACGGAGATTTGAGCTCTGGATCTCTAGCTACCACTTCACACCACAAAAATACGCAATGGAAATATAAAAGTTTCTTATAATTTATTAAATATGTAACAGTTTTTGTAATTTTTAATTTATTTGCAATTCTCTGTGATTTCCTCTTAAAGAAATTTACCAGAATAAAGAAGTTCTAAAATGTCGTATATTTATAATGTACTGTAATTATGTATTGTTACGAATTTGGTATTTAAAAAGCTAATGTTTGTTCAATTATAAATTAAATGGTTTTATTTCTCGCGCAGTGCAGCGCGTGACGAATATTAAAAGGAAGCTAAGCCGAAAAATTGAAAATACAAGAGCGCGTGCATTAAATATATAAATATTTATTTTTGATTTCGAGAAAGTACTGGAAAATTCTAGCGCGTGATTTTAAAATCTTATAAAAGGAGGAAAACATCTCAGTTTATAGAGCTCAACACGAGCCACAATTTCTATGCTAAAATACAACTTTCTCAATACGAACATATCCGTGATCTGATAAATTATGATCCTACTATAGAAATTGCAGCAAAGCGCCCAAGAGGCATCTTCCATAACAGCAAATGGTGAAATGTGTATATATTGTACATAGTACTATTATCTTTATTTTATCTTCATTGTGTCATTTTACCAGTGTCTTTGAAACTTTATAGAGTTATGGACATGATCCGTGTACCTGGATCTTCAAAGCACTGATATAATATTTGTCATTTTCGTAATCTTCTTATTGTTATATCAGAGACTTTGTAATATTGTGGACTTATGGACATGATCCGTGTACCTGGATCTTCAAAGCTCTGATTATTTATTGCTAGTGTAAAATGTTTTTCACCATTTGCTACTTCGCTCAAATACCGCCGTCCCTATATGTACATAGTGTATAGTTTCAGTAACTCATGTGCCTCAGTGTTGTACAAGAACTTTAGTGTTTAATTTCTCAGACCAAGACTTCACTGAATTGTGATATCTACTATTTCAAGATGCATTGGCTGTGGACAGTTCACGGGAGGGTTACCCCTACGTGACTACCACTGTCCAATCTGTGTTTTACAGCAAAGATGAATTTGAATATTTTGTTTAGCTAATCTGTTGCACTTAGTTGTGCCATTTGTCTTCATTTAGATCGCAATATTAGTTTAATTATTCCAATCTGGATAACCTGTTTCAAAACTTGATAATTATTAATATATCCAATATTTCTCATTGCACGCTCAAGCTGCTTTGCTCGGAGTCTGAACTTGGGTGGGTCACCACCCACGTGACAGGCTCCTGCCAGTCATCTCCGTCCACTCCACCTACATTTCACAAAATTTGACAAGTTTCGCCTAGTTGGCGCGGCGTAAATCGCCTTAATAAAAAATTAAGTACCAACGCTTTAGGGCAATTTACCAACAGAGACGGTTAAAGTAGCGGTTAGCTACTAATTGCCGCCTAGCCATTGACTCGATTTCGATTTCGATTTCGAGTTTATAGAGTTGCTTAGTTTTTTGTTGTTTAGAAAATTGCTCTTGTTGATTGTAGCGAATTCGCGGATTAGCGTTCTTAACTGTTTTGAATTACGTTCTATTGGACATTTGAGTAGTTAAAAGATAACTACTGTGAGATATTGTAATACTGCATGATAATTTGAGAAAATTTAAGCATTTTTGTTGTGATAATAATAAAATTTTGTTCATTTTTCATCGGACTTGTGCATTCATTTCATAACGAACCCGTACGCACGCAACAATTTTTGGTGTCAGAGGTGGGGTTTGAATGCCAATAACAAGAGCGATGGAAGAGCAGTTAAGACAATTGATAACAGTCTTTCCCTCGTTTAAAGAAGAAATGAAAGAAGAGATGAAATCTAGCCAAGGAAAGATGGAAGGGGACGTCAATTCCGTTAAGAAAGAAATGAAATTGGGCCAGGAATCCGTTAAGGACGAAATGAAAGCCGTTCAAGCTGGTCAAGAAGAAATGAAAAGAGAAATTATCTGCATAATAGAAAATAAATTTGAAGCTATGGAAGGCAGAATTGACACAGTTGAAAATAAAGTTGGACAAATTGAAGAAAAAGTTTCAGTGCTACTTTGGTAGACGGTTGCACGGATTTTGGCGATATTCTGGCGATATTTTTTTTTGCCGAGCGATACGACTTATGGTAAACCCATTGCTGCACAACTTATTTATGGTAACCGATACTTTGTTGTCATTTTATTTAAAAAATAATGCGTTTTATTATGCATAAATTCCGTGTTTTAAATATTATTTATGACTTCAAAATAATAAAAATGAATTTAATTTTGCATTTTTATTTGAAATAAAAATTTTATTGTTTATGATATTTTATGGAATTTTATGTTGTGAATGATGTAATGAATGACGTCACATTATTTTAAAAGTAATTGGTTTTAATATCTATAAATTTAATCTAATGTTTTAAACATTACTTATGGCTGTTAAATATTAAAATACAATTTAATTTTGTAATTTTTAAATATGATTTTATTATGAATGATTATTTAAATAATTTTAGTTCTCTGCGTGATGTAATCAGCTCCCTGATTGGTTACTGAATATTTGTGCATTTCCACGCCATTTTAAAATTTTATTATTCATCTCTTCGAATTCCTCAGATTTCAAAACGAATGGATGTCTCCGTTTCGAAGATAAATGTTGTTATTGGTAATTACCAAGAATTATTGGTATCGGCATAAAAAAATTGCCGTTTGAGACTTTATTTTGGACAACCTGGATTTCCAACTCAAAGATTTATTTATTGTTACAAGGTTCAGAAAAAATTTGTTAAAAATTTTTTGAGGAAACCTCGCTAATTGTTTCTTCAATGAAGTGCGAGAGATGGGGATAACAGATGAATTTTTTTTTCTGGTACTTATCAATATACTTAAAGAAAAATGCTTAAAAAAATGTAAGTACATATTTTTCTTTTACTTTATTATTGTATACTTAAATTTTTATTAAAAAATTAATACATTTTTTTCAAAAATTCCTGAGATATTTATTGCCACATATGTTTTAATGTTAAATAATTATATCCTATAAAACTTATTTTAAAGGATTTGAATTTAAGTAATTGAAAAATTTAATTCTTTTAAACGTTGGTTAATGTTTTTAATTCAATATTCAATTAAAGTAATATTTTATTCCAATTAAATGTTGGCGCAATGTTTTTATAGCGGTGTTTTTATTCTATTATATGAAAGTAATAATTTAACCTTACTTTAGCATTTTATACACTTAGTAAATCTCTTTATTTACATTTGCCAGCCATCTTAAAAAAACAACGTTTTCAACGAAAAATTAATCCATTATTTTTAACGATATTTATTTTTTTAAAGTTTCGAATACTTTACTATGCGTGAAATACGTAAAAACAGCATTTTTCAAGATGGCTGACGACTGTAAAAACCGCGCCAACAATTGCGCCAATGTAAATCGCCAAAAATCCGTGCAACCGTCTACCAAAGTAGTACCAAAGTTCCGTAAAAGATCAAATTGAAGAAAGAGTTTCTTCGGTGAAAGAAGAAAGAAAAGAAAGAGTTTCTTTTGTAAAAGAACATATAGAAGGGAGAGTTTCTGCTGTGGAGAAACGAATTAAAGGAAGAGTTTGTGCCGTCCAATACCAAATCGAACAACAAATTGATGAGAGAGTTTCTGCAGTTGCCAAAGAAATGGATACTTTAAAGAAATTCGTAGCGTCGGCAGGGAGCAGGAGTGATGATTTTAAATTCTTACCAATGCCTGCTCGTCCACCTCGTCCTGTGTCGTGAAACTATCCACATATGATGGGAAGACCTCCTGGCAGGTGTATAAGACACAATTTTCTATCGTGGCGGATGCGAATGGATGGGATTTCCAAGCTAAGGCCTGTCATCTCGCCGCTTCTTTAAGAGCCGACGCAGCGGATATCCTTCAGACTCTTCCCGAAAACAAAAGGTTAGATTTCGAAGCTCTGTCCGGCGCCTTGGAGTTGCGCTTTGGGGAGAAGTGTTTAAAAGACTACAGCAGGCGTCAATCAACAGAAGCCCACCGAATCACTCCAGGAACTCGCCACGGATGTTGAAAGGCTGTCCCACCTCGTCTTTCTCTCGAGTGCCCGAGAGAAACGAGGGAAATTCTGTCGCTGCAATATTTCATCGATGGCATCCGGGACGCTGAAATACAGAAAGCACTGCGAATGGCGGATGTTAAAGATTTGAAAAGCGCTCTGTTGTACGCCATGAAGTTCGAGGCAGCCCAGGAAGCAACTAATAGAGATCGCTACCCAGTTAGAGCTGTGCGAGTCCATGAGCCAGTGGATCAACTGATGGCTCGTTTAGATGATCTAGCCAGACAAATGTACGCTTTGATACGGAGTAGGAGCGAGAAGAAAGTGGCTCTAAGGTTTTGGAGATGTGGTAGTGAAGGTCACTAAAGACGGAATTGCAGAACACCCCAGGGGACGGAATATAAAGCAGATGATTTTACCAGACAAGTCAGTGGCTTGAGACGGAACAGAAGTGAAAAGAAAGTAGTTCTAAAGTGCTGGAACTGCGGAGTTGAAGGCCACATAGGAAGAAACTGCAGAACACCCCGAGGTATGGAAAATAAGACTATTTCCCAGCAACGACGCAGTAAACAATTTAGTGACCATATCGAGGAACGGAGGTTGCCAGATAATGAAAAAAGCCTTGTTTTAAAGCGCTTAAAATTTATACAGTGAGTTGCAACAGTAACGGACTGTCCATTAATGGGAATATTGATGGAGTTCCTTGCAATATGATCATTGACACAGGAGCTAATGTTACCATCATTAGGAAAGATTTAGCTGAACAGTTCAAAGATAAACTTATATGGACGCCATCCTGTGTTACCCTTCAGACTGCGTCTGGTGATAAGATCGACATAACTGGGAAGTTAAACGTAAGCATCACGTTTGGAAGTGCCGCCTACCATCACACGGCATATGTGGCGGATATCACAGATCCATGCATACTCGGATTGGACTTTTTAAGGAAATACAATTTTTCCTTAGATTTGAAAAACAGCAAACTGCTTTCAGCATCTGATGGCATGACTATCCATCCTCAAAATGGATCCTCGCCTGGAAATGCCGACGCATTGTCCGAAAGCTCTAGCTCGGGAAGCTGCCGAAATCATACTAGGGTCGAAAAGAAACGCAAGACTACTAGCTCTTCTTCAGCCCAGATGCTCTTCGGTCGAGACCTTCGTCTGCCTTTTGACCGCCTGTTCGATCGCCGTACGGATGCGCCTTCATCGCCTGAGGAACAGATCCAAGATGTCCAGGCCCGTTTTGAAGTGATGCACCGTTCCGTACGAAAGCGAGAGAACTTGGTCACGGAGAAAGTGAAGACCAGATACAACACGAGAGCTACTGGACATAGATCCAACAAAGGAGATAAGGTGAGGTTGTGGAGGATTCAACGAAAAGAACTCAGTCCTAAACTACAGTCACCTTCGGATGGTCCATGTATAGTGCGGAACAGACTGAATGACGTCTCCGTAAGTCTTCGAACTCTAAACCTAAAGTCGGTCATTACGACAGGTTAGCTCATTACTATGGCCATAGTACATAATGTAAATAATTGTAAATAGTATCAGACCATGGTCCTTTTTGTTTTTAAATGTGTATTTGATTTGATTTGTATTTAGTATTTGATTTGTATTTGATAGCATTTGATTTGTTTTATTTATTGCATTTATTGTTCATGTTGTTTATTATTGTAATGTAATGCTTATTAATGCATTTATGCCACAGTTGTAAGTTTAGCTTCCTGTCCAGGGATTGTACTGCCCGGGACGTGCAGTCCTTGGGAAGGGGGCAGTGTTACGAATTTGGTATTTAAAAAGCTAATGTTAGTTCAATTATAAATTAAATGGTTTTATTTCTCGCGCAGTGCAGCGCGTGACGAATTTTGAAAGAAAGCTAAGCCGAAAAATTGAAAATACAAGAGCGCGTGCATTAAATAAATAAATATCTCTTTTTAATTTCGAGAAAGTACTGGAAAATTCTAGCGCGTGATTTTAAAATCTTATAAAAGGAGGAAAACATCTCAGTTTGTAGAGTTGCTTATTTTGTTGTTTAGAAAACTGCTCTTGTTGATTGTAGCGAATTCGCGGATTAGCGTTCTTTAGCTGTTTTGAATTACGTTCTATTGGATATTTGAGTAGTTAAAAGATAACTAATGTGAAATATTGTAATACTGCATGATAATTTGAGAAAATGCAAGCATTTTCGTTGTGATAATAATGAATTTTTTTTTCATTTTTCATCGGACTTGTGCATTCATTTCATAACGAACCCGTACGCACGCAACAGTATTACTTTTTTTCCGAAACAAATTATTTTACATACTTCACTCAAGTAATAATTCAAATCAATAAGTCAAATAAATAATTTGCACAAAATGTGGAAAATAAGCAATCCAAATAAAAATGTATAAGTATTCCCAACTGGAATTATTGAAAGGCCAGTTATTGTCAGTATGAAGGCATTTAATTCTGCATTTAATTGGATCTAATATTTCGGAGTCATGCGGAAATCGAACTCTAAAATAAATATATCACCTGTAAAATCACTACACACATCTTCAAGAATCATATGCAAATTTCAGGAAGTAACCACATGACACCGATGGTACGTCACAATGACGAGAGTGTAAGAGAGTGATATATAAGGAATACAGGCAAAGAAGTAAAATTGTTAGCAGGCGCTTTATAAGCATTTCAGTGCAATAACCGAATAGTTATGACACAAAGGACGCATTTGGATGATTTTTTACGTGGTAGAATTATCGGCCATCTGGAATGTCGGCGTACCCAACTAGAAGGCTCAGACGAACTTGGAATTGTCCAGAGTGTCATCTCCAGGCTTTGGCAACGATTCAAAGATGATGGTAATGTGAGTAGACGTTACAGCACAGGTCGCCCCAGAGTTACCTTCAATCGGAGAATATCACCCGTATGGACTGGCCAGCATTCTCACCGGACTTGAATCCAGTATAGCATATGTAGGACATGCTTGGCCGACGAGTTGCAGCCCGTCAACCTCCTCCTACATGTCTACCGGAACTTGTGGTGTAATATATCCCAAGATCAGATCGATAATTTGATACTCAGCATGCCTAGGCGTTGTACGGACTGTATCGCATAGTCTGGGAGACATACAATGTATTAACAATCATACCAACCATGTAATATTGGTTTTTTGTAAATAGGTCTTTTTGTAATTTGCTCCAGGGAGAAAAAATCGATAATTTTTTAATAATATCAAACATATAGCATCTTTTTTTGCTCTTTACCTTTTGCTTAATAAATAAGCTTTACAAATAAGTCAAATTTGTTTTGCTTCTAACTCTTCCTTTGTCTGATTTTGCATTATCCTTAATTTATGGACATGAGTGTATTATATAAACATCAAGTCATAGGTATTAAATTACGTTCGATTTTAAAGTAGGGGATATACCCTCCTTCCGCCTACAGTATTTCCCGCCCACAATACCCTCTTGAAGGAAGAGTTTCCCCCCCCCAGAACATTAGAATCGTTTTTCTCCAAGTAATTCCTACCGCCTTTTTCATTTTCTTCTTGATCTCCCACGATGAATTGAATAGAAATTGGACTAGAAAGTTCAAACAAGATACAATTCAAACGCATTTGTTTTAATATTCCACTAACTCCACATTTGGAATTTTAGCGCAGTTGTTTGCATGCAACAGATCTTCATATAAATGAAATTGAGTAAATGGTTTACTTCTTTTTATGATGTCATTATAAATTAACTCCAGTTCGTAAATTCCATTAAAGTTGATCAGAAAGGTATAGCTTACTTCAGAATTTGGAGAAGCGAAGGTATTTCCGTAATGTTTCCTTAGTTTTCCCTGATACGGATATTAAATATTTTCTTTTATTTATCAACTAGTTGCGTTATTGGGAAAGAAAAACGCATAAAAATAACATTAAGCTTTGTCAGAGTTTTCTGTAAAAATATAATGTAAAAGGAATGTAGTAAAATATATCTAGTTTAATTTGGAACTGCGTAGCAGAATAAAATCAAAAAGACAATATTAAAGAAATAGAAAATTTTCTTAAAAATCGTTCTTCTTTTCTTTACCTATTTCACAAATATTCTGTGTATGCATATTTTCTGATATTGTAAGTATCTACGCAATAGTTCACATTGTTCCGAACGTGTGTCAATTTATCACTACAGACAAGATCCACCATGATGAAGTTACAATGATCCTGTAAATTATCTGGGAATGCAGGTACAAAGATATCAATAAGCATCCCTGACAAAGGCACACAATAAAAAATAAGATAGGGTTAAGTATAAGGGAGAGGGCTGTGTGACTACATAAACGCAACATCTGTTCATTAGATTGAGTTCATTCGATAATCAACATTATGTGTATTCGAGTGAGGTATTATCTTGCTAATAGCAGTGGACGGTAGTATCAGCGACCATATCTGGTTGATAGATGTGATCACCATTTTTTCATTAAACTGTGACATCAGCCAGGTTTCCTATGTGCCCAGGTGAGTCCCCGTCGTCGAACATTTGACAACATATATAAGCAAAGTGTTCGTTTCTAAAACGTATGAAGAAATTTAGTCTATCTACTTGCATTTCAATGTGACAACATTTGATCGTATACTTATTTCTCCCACTTTTCTAGCGTGCCTTCGTGGGGTAGTGGTTCTGCAAGCTGGGCTGGTATTCCAGAGATCCGTGGTTCGATTCCCGGCGAAGGCGATTGCTAACATTTCATCTCTCCGGCTTTTCCAATTAATCCTAATATCTCTACAGTGGCGCCTGAACTAAAAGTGTCGTGGATGATGAAACTCCACACCCAGGATTTGGCGATTGGATACTCTAAAAACCTCAGTCGCACTTTAAAAGGGGGAGTATATAAGGTATTTCTCCCGCCTTCCTAGCGTTCCTTCTTGTCGCAGTGGTTCTGCACTCTTGGCCGGTATCCAGAGGTCCGTGGTTCGATTCCCGGCGAAGGCGTTTGCTAATTTTTCAGCTTGCTTACTTCCAAAAATAATACCTAATGTCTGTACAACTTTTTATGAGTTTTCTTAAATGTTTCGCATGATCACGAATAAATCTGCTTTAAGGTATGTCTACGTTATTACTGTAACTTGTCTCACTTTTCTGATAATAACATCAGAACAAATACACTTTTTTTTTCAGGCGAGGAACGCAGAACCTGTTTTAACATGGGTCCTGAGCGTTTTATACTAGGCGCCCACCAGCGACCGAGCTGTTAAGTCGTTGAACACTGGTAGTTCACACCTGGATTCGGTTCTTGGCTAATGAGCTTGCTTCATGGGCGTTTTCCTGGTTTTTCACCATGTATAACGTGTATAGGAGCTAGATTCCCTTACAAAAACCTCCATGATAGGTATCCCTCCCCTTAGATAGATAGCCCTAGTGTGCTTTGCTGTTCTCAAATAAGCCAAACTAACATTTTAGAGGTGACAACGTGATTTGACCCTGTTCTATCTTAGTTTCCTCCTGTTCCATCCTGTTTCGGTCCCCTCTCCTCTCATTAAAATCATTCGAGAAGACCTTTTGCTCGTCGTGTATTTGAAATGCGCTCATGCAAAAAGACACTATGCATTTTAGAACAAACAAACCTTCCTTAGCGTTTTGCACTAAGTACACATTAGAATGTTTGATAAAACTTTATAAAGTAAGATGTAAATTATGCATATAAAAATTTGAATTTATTTTACACAAGTTACTTATGCGTGCAGGGAAATATTTCTCCTCTACTCAAGCGGCGTCACCACGTTACCTCCTTTGTCTTCTTTCGATGCGCACCTTTCAAGAATTGTAGTCCGGTGATCGCTATACCTTCTCTGAGTCTCGAACTCGGGTCCCAGACGCGACAGTTAGCAGTGCTATCCCTTTTACCGATTACAGCAGGCTTGACTATGAAAGGAGTATACTCATTATTACAATAAAAAATTAATGAAATAAGAAAACTATATTTCAGCCACTATTTCTTATTTTCTTTACTAGAATTCCACGCCTAATAGTAAAATAATAACTGTTAATAAAATTTCCTATACTCAAAGTTACCAGTATCTTACATTTTGTTGTCTTCAAGATAAGTAGTTCATAAAGCATAAATTTTGTTTTATAACAGCGTAGTATTCATGAATAAAATGTCACATATTCGAATTTATGCCTTTCATAACAATGCCACTACCGTATTTGAATAATCCATTTTAATTAAATCAGATTGAATGGGAAAGAAATAAATTGAGTCGCTGGTGCGTAGGAAGAAACAACCCTCAGGCTGAATATTCTGTAATTGAAATGGCACGAAAAAGTTAAAAATTTGTCTCAAATTGTCAGGTAAAATGCGGAAAAAAAAGGGAGACAGTTCTATAACTCCCGTTCTGCCGGGTTGATTGCCGAAATTCAACTTGCGTTTTTAATGTCTCGAAAGCGTGACTTAGGGTATATATTAATATTATTATTATAAGGGCACAGCCCTGATCCTTCTAGTGGGACAAGCCGATCGTATGATCAAAAAATGGGACTGGCCAATTAGAGTTATAAAGAGCATTGTTTTAACATAGGTATTTTAACACAATATCGGACTTTTTATGAAATCACCTGCCTCCTTTTTCCATATTTCGATTCTACGACTCAAATCATGTCAAATTATGCGAAGTGTTGTAAAAATCGCAAGCGTAGTTTTTAAAAAATTAACTCTCAAAATCTTAGCTCCTCAATGTTAATTGAATTTGGTATATATTTATTAATCTCTCTTTTTTGATTAAACTTCTTAGATGCTTCCTTTCACACTTCGATATTTAGGTTCATTCCGAATACGATTCGCTTATTGTTTATGATTTATTTTTTAAATTTGTATTTTTAAATAGCTTTTATAAATTTTTCAAAAAACGTTTTGAATTATAATGTATAATATTTTACTGTCATCTTAAAGTACATGTATTTCTAAGAATCCCTGCAAAAATTTAGAATTTTTATTCATTATTTCCGAAGATATACGTGAATTTTATATATTAAAATATGTATTGAAATTTGCCATATTTATTGAAAGCGATAATAACATCAAGTTTAGCTCCTCAATGTTAATTGAATTTCATACATATTTATTAATATCTCGATTTTTATTAAACTTACTTGATACCTTCTTCCATAATTCAAAATTTAGGTTAATTTCCAAATAAAATTCGCCTATATTTTATAATTTATTTTTTTTAAAATTTGTATTTTAAATACTTGTTATAAATTTTACAAAAACAAATTTGAGCTACATCGTATAAAATTTTAACCATCATCTTAAAGTAGATGTAAATATAAGCATACCTGCAAAAATTACAGTTTTTTATTTAAAATTTTCCACACGAATAGACATATTGCCGCGTTTTGACATTTAGCATATTTATTTGGCATACTTGTTATAATCCATCATAACGCCAAATGTGGTTTAGGCACTTTCTTAAAATTATTTGAAAATAGGAACGATATGACTTTTATACGCTCATGCACAATGTAAAAAGAGAAAGGAAAATAGGTTGCCATATATTAAGAAGTTAGCCAAATGAATTATTCTTGGCGCAAACTGAAAAACAAAATATGAAAAGTTTAAAGTTTCGAATTTCTCCTTAAGTTTCGCACCACATTTTACGAAATTTAATATTTAGGCATAATTAGAGTTGAAGAATTAAAATATGGAAAAACATGGCATGCCATTTTATAAAAATTCCGATTTTGAGTCAAAATTCCTAAGTTAGAACAGCTACTATGCATAAATCTGATATATATCCTAATATATAATAAGTCGCGCTTTCGAGACAAAAAACGCAATTTGAATTTCGTCAATCAGCCCAATAGCTCGGGAATTACAGAACTGTCCTCCCCTTTTTTCATTTATTTTCGCAGTGTACATGCAGAAATAATTTCACAATTATTTATCTATTAAATTATGCTCCTAGTTATTTCTTTTGCAGAAGTTTGAACTCAATAAATGCTTTTATTTTTATTATTAATTTCTGTAAAAATGAAATGGAAAGTTGTGTTGAAATTTGTAATCAAAATTTCCAAAAGACGTAAACACTTTTTCTGCTAAAAAATAAATATTTCATTTATCTTAATATGAGAGTCATTCAAGTGCTTAAATCATTTCAAAGTATTTAGTTCTTATACAGTTATAGGTATTGAAGGCTGCCAAAAAATGCTTAAAATGTTCAGTCATGAATAAATAATATTTGAACTCTGTGTGTCCAAAGATTTTAATAATGCTTTGCCAGACCTAAAACTCCTAACGAAGGAATCTTCATAGTTGCTCTATTGTGCTTGAGTGGGCAAAATCGTAGCTAAATTTTGAATTCTGTAATTTTTCAAACAGGAGCATCGTGGCAAGAAAATATTTAGCATTTACACTTTCGAAAGATTATTTTATATATAGATATTTAAAAGTGTAAATAATGTCTTAGAAAATATCAAAATAGTTTTCAAGATTTATTTAGATGACTGCAACTTTAATTGAAGAGCTACAATTTGCTTACTGATTATATAGAAAGATACAATACAACAAGAATTTCATGCATTCCCAAAATTTTGCTGCTCATTTAATATTTTCCCAAACGGTCAAACAATGGTTCTTAAGCTTTCACCGAAATGTTTAAACCGTCTTTTATTTAACTGTCTCACTGTGATAGCTTTCCCAAGGATGCGTGAGAACATTTTTCTGTCAAACGTAACAAGCCTTATCCAAGCACTGGACTAAGATTTTGTGTATAGTATAAAGGGGAATTATTTATCCCTTTTTAAGCAATGATATGTGAATTTTGAAGATAGTGCCCATGGTTTTGAGACAACATTGGAAGATGTGAAATTTCTTTTATCTTTTGCTTGAATATCCGTAAAGATTATTACTAACGTCGCTGTGTGCGTAAATTGTAGCTTGTGGTCATGTCCATAGATGATTAATAGAGTGAGAAAGATTATCTTGGTTTTAAATCATGTGCAGCGCCCTTATTTGATATCTTTAGTTTAGTTAAGTGTTCAGAGAAAGTAGCATTAGAGAAGAGGTGGACGATTAAGACGAATTATTCGGCCATGTACTAAGAAAGAAGAAAGATGATGATCTGGAAAGGGAAATGTAATATGAAGGCTACGTGCCAATACATTATTTTATGACATTCATTATATACACAACGATTTTTTTAAACTATGTCGGCAATTTTTTAATCAGGCAGAAATTCAAAGTAATAGAGTAAGTATCACACTAAGAAATTAGTACAATTTGAAAATAAATATGGTAGTTTAAAAAGGTAATTTTGCTTTTCTGAGATATAAAATTATGCGTATGAGTTTAAATTATAAATAACCTGTGCTTTTTGTATGTTATTTAATTATTTTTAACCTCCTGATAAAAAAACATATATAATGGATTTCGCATCCTGCAGTTTCTACAAATGGCATCACAAAACATGAGTAACAAACAAGTTTTAGAAATATATATCCAATTATCCAGAAAAATATCTTCTTCGGAATCGGCAAAGTCTCGTACTTGTTAGTTAATTGGAATTTCATTATTTCTGCACGCGACGAATCTCTCGATCTTCGAGTGTTCAGAGATCCTAACAGATAACTTCCAGTTCGGACTTCTACTTCAGATGCTCCTTCTTTCCAAGAAGGCAACAAAAATTCTACATCTAATGTGGAAGACACAGAAATTGTCTGGCCTTTCCCAAAAAGGCCAGCCAAGCAGACTGCCATCCAGGAAGCTGTGCCAGTGATTTTAATAAAATTGGCGTGTTAAAACCGAACTTTCCTATTTGTGAGAAATCACGTGCCAAAGAACTTGCCTGTACAAATGGAAATTATTCCTGCGGAAAAGACTGCCGAAAACTAAGACAGGAAGGAAAGAATACCTCCGATCATTTTCCCTGGAGGTGACCTGAAAACATAGTAAATGCATTTCCGCTAACCATAAGATCCAAAAGATTATGGGACAACTGTCCAGAGAAAATATATCTATTTACTTCGATTCTAGTGCCATGCGTGATAAAGCCTTAACCTGCCTTATAAAAAAAGAAATACAGTTTAGCATTTCAGAAGTAAAGTGCATTCATCAGAGCTCTCCCTGCTGACACCATGGAAGAGGATATTCTGCTAGAGCTTACAGATCAGGGCTTTCCAGTGTTACAATGTATGCAGTTCACCAGGAAAACTCGCGTGAAAGGAGTTAAACTCCCTGTTTTCTTGGTATCGTTAAGCCGCACTGATGAGGGAAGGAAAATCTACTCTCTCAAATGTATTCAGAGACTGCAAGTCAAGATAAGACGTTACCGACAGGGTAATCGTCCACTTGTGTGTTTCAGGTCAACGTTACGGACATGGTCCAATGTCTTGTAACGACAAACATAGGTGTTTCACCTTTGGTGTCACTTAACCAATACTTGTCATCTACGTAAAGACGCGAAGCCGACTTGTCTGAGATGCAAATCACAACACATTGCTTCTTCCAAAGAATGTGGGTTTTTTTCCAAAGATGCGAAATCGGCATCTTCAAAGAACCTAAGTCTGATTAAGACTCAAGAAACGTCCTGTGATGTTCCAAATAATAGGAAATCTCAGTCTGCTGTTATCTCACCGCCGCAGAAAGTAAACTCTTCGTTCCGTGCAAGAAACACTTTTGCTGATAAATATTTAACCGCCGCAGAAAGTACCCTCTTCGTTCCGTGCAAGAACACTTTTGCTGATAAATATTTAACCCATTTTATCCCACTGTCCTATTTAAAGGACAGCTGAAAACTAGCATCTAGAAATCAGTATTTGCTTGGTGCGAATATTTTGCTAGCTGGAATATGTAGGGATATGTATTATTATTGGCATCTGCTAACGTGAGTTATGTGCCTCGCCCCCTCCTACTTCCTCTGGACATTTTGATTATTCATCGCATTAGTGGGCGTGGTTTGTATCAGCTCTTTGCGGTTGCAGAATTCGTTTTCAGTTTACTTTGGACACTCGGCCGGGCATTTTGTATATGAAAGTACTCTTTCCTTATCATCCTGGTGGTTAATGAAAGCTTTATTGTTATTAGGTTAGATTTAGCACATTGTTTTTTAACTGTCCTCTAAATAGGACAATGGGACGAATAAGTATGCAATTGACCCGTTCTTTCCCTCTTTATAAATAAAAGTAAAAAGAATTATGTTTTTTCACCCCTGCTGAGTTATGTCAGTGCAAAGGTTTCTGAAGTTAGAGGAAGCATTAGAACTATTCAATAGTTTAGATTCAGATGAGAGCGAAGTTGAAATTGCTGTGTTACCACCACATGCCAGTGAACTAATTGACGAAGAGAAAGGGGATGAGAATGAAGAGAATGAAGTAAATACTGGTGAGATTATTGTAACCGATGTTCTTGGGTCTCTGTAGGTTGTAACTGAAGATAGTTTCCAGCCTGAACCGTCCATAAGCTCTAGTGTTTCCACAACAAAGAGTAGAAAAAAAGCTAAAAGACACCAGTCATCTTGCATAAAAAATAAATCATCACAATATACAAAGTGGAAAACACAGGAGGAATCAATTGCAAGTGACTTGTTCAAGCAGATAGAAACTGCATTGAAAGATAAAACTCCATCAGAGCTTTTTGAGCAGTTTTATTCCATGAAGTCTACGATCTCATTGTAAAAGAAACTGTGCGATATGCAACAGATGTAAAAAATAAACACGATGTCTTGACCACTGCCAACGAAATACGTGTTTTTATCGGAATTTTGCTTCTAACTGGTTATCATTCAAATACCTGCGAACGTAACTACTGGTCAGATGCGGTAAAGAATCTGATGCGAGAAATGATACTCCTCTTGGTACTTATTTGTCATGAAACTAACACAGAATACTGTGAATCCTTCACGCTACACTTTATGTTTTGATAACTATTTTACTAGTATTTATCTTTTGAAAAGTCTTGATGAACAGGGTTTTCCAGCTACAGTAACCATACGAGGAAATCGGATAAACCACGAGTTTCCTTTAGAAGAATCTAAGTCTATGCGGAAGAAAGAAAAAGGCACGTCTGATTTTGCACTTGACAAGAAATCTGAGATTTTCCTGGTGCGATGGAATGATAACAGTACTGTCACTCTTGCTACAAATTTCAGCTTCTTAGAACCATTCTTTGATCTGAAGAGGTGAGTGAGAGGACACAAAGATAAAGTTAACGTAAAGATGCCAAATTTGATTAATTCTTACAACAAACATATGGGCGGTGTGGATCACCACAACTGGTTGGCTGGACATTTTTCCATTAAAATTCGTGGGGAAAAAGTAGTACTGGTCATTTTTTATACGTTCGCTGGATATGGCTATGGTAAACGCCTGGATAATTCACAAAACTCTGTACACAAATGAATCTCTAAACTTGGAGGAGTTCCGAAGAGCTGTAACAACAGTTTATCTAAAAGAAACTGTGATAAGAACATAAAGTAGACCTAGGATCTGCACTGTACCTTCTGATGCAAAAAAAGACATCCGTAAAGATAGTGTTGGTCATTTTTTACTAAAGCGAGAAAAACAGCGTCGTTGTCAAAGAGAGGGCTGCAAAGGAAAACCAAAAAACATACTGTGGCAAATGTGACAAAACACTTTGTCAGGCTTGCTTTGGACTTTTCCACCAAGATTAGATTGGAATTCATCTGAAAAGCGAACTATCTTATAAATCAGGAAGTATTAGTCGAATAAAGTAAAATTTGTACGCGGAAATCACTTTTCATCATTGAAGAGACACTAAAAACATGCAAGTGCAAATTTTATCACCTTTATCCCAGTGTCCTATTTAGAGGACGGGCCACATTTCTTAAATAAAATATAAACAATTTTCTAATTTTGTTATATTTAGTTTGTTTAGGTTTAATTAACCTCAGAAAATATCATTCTTTTCAAATTTGAACAAAATAAATAAATTGGGATAAAATGGGTTAAGGAACTTCATGCAAAAATTTACTGAATTATCTTCTAAATTTAGGACTTTGAAATCCCCTTTGCAAAAGCTGAAATTAGCTATCTCGGGATATTACAGATGTTTGATACCGAGGAAAATTAGCTTTCCAGGAATCATGAAGCAACATGCACACCACACGTAATGCAGCCCAACCACCCAGTGAAGCCTTCTCTGACCCCCTTTCTTCGCAGCTCAGAATCTATCGACTCGCCTACGATATCGCATGGACTTCCATTTCGTCTCTCCGAAAGCAAAGCAATTATGCTCTCCGAAAGCAAAGTGCAAAGTGCTTGTTATATTCCTCCTCCTCTGACTAAGTTTCTTCTCACATGAAAAATTTCCTTCAGGTTTTCTTCCAAAATCAGGTCCCTTATGGGACTCCCTGAGTGAACTGATATAGTGCTGAATAGGATGACCACCCAGAAAAAATATTTTGTTTTAACTTGGGTAAAAAAAAGCACTATATCTTAAAAAAATATTACATTCATATATCTTTTTTGTGCTATACTCTTTAAAAAAATTTACAATATTGTTAACTTATTATTATAAATATTAACATAAATCTAAATATACTAAATTAGCTTATTCTCAACAAATATATGCCAAATTATTTTCAAGATTCCCTCATTCTAAAAACATGACATGGTTTTAAATAGTTTAATTTTTCAGTTTAAATGGAGACATTTTATTTATTCCTTATGCAGTTTCATACAGATATTTCATTTATTTAATATACTTACTACACATTTTGTCAAATATAATGTGAGCCTGGAAGAAAGGCTTCATTATTTTTAACAAATTTTGTTTAATTAATAAACTCTTAAGAGATAATATAATATGTTGCTGATTATTGACGTTTCATTTTTACCATTATCAAAACGTAATTTTCTTTAGAATATAAAATACATAATAGATATCATTTCCTATCAAGTTCTTTATGGCTAATTTCAGTTAGATATGGAAAATTGAAAGCATGTCACATTATAATATAAAACAGGTCCAATTTTCCTAATTGAGGATTCAATAAAACATTTTAGTACAAGGTATCTGGAATTTATTTAGATATTTTTCTTTGAACAATAGCTAAAAATTCGTCTCCTCATTCCTATGAACACGTATTTCATAGGAAAATTTCTCAATACATCGTTCTAGAAATTCGCTTTAATCTAAATTCCTTTCGGAAAAACTTCTCCTTTTGCCTTTTAATTTACACAAGGTATTAAAATTAAGCCTTTAGCGGCTGGATATATTTTTATTGGTGCTGTTTGTAATACATTAATATTTCATAAACCATTTCATGATCACTTTCATTGTATTTTCTCTTGATGAAATTAAACGGGAAAGCAATATGCTCGTAAATTAAACGGCAAACGTAATGACCTAAATCTGAATTTACTGCTTTTGCTGGGTGTGAATGTTAAAACGAAAAAAAAATTAATTTACGGTAAATTTGCATAGTAAAGGATAAAACAGATTTGATTTGTTAAATGTCATATTACTCCGCACTCCAGATGAGGCATAAATTCATGCCTCCAATTTTCCTAAGCTAGTTTTACCGTTTTTATTTAGTAGAATAAAATACTAGATTTAATAATAAGCTTATTTGAGCTCCAAAAATATTTAAAAAGTATTAAGTCTGGTAGAAAGGTATTAACAGGGGTCTAACTTATGTCTAAAATTAAATTTTAATAATTTATTATAATTTACGTCAACTGGGGTAGTATTGATGACAGTTATTTTTGTTTCTTTGTTTTAAGACTAACCTATCTTCTAACTCTTACAAGTGCAATTTTCATTGGTTTACTCTATCCGTAGAACGGTGTTTGGTACACCGGGGTACCTGTGTGACTAGGTTCTACCTCTTGTGGAACAGTTTAAGAATTGCAAATAGTATGATGAAATAACCTAAAAGATATCTAAGGTAATTTTCTTTTATAATAAAGTGAACAATTAATGATTTAGAATTCATATTTAAGCCAGAAGTTAGGGAATGCTAATTAAAGTACTAAGCGATGTCAAATGAATGCAAGGCAGTAATCGTCAATCTAGTGAGCGTGTGGAAAAAGGCAAGGTTAGGCGAACACTGTGAACGTAAGACTAAAAGGAATGCACATGGATGTGGATGTGGATATGAAGAAGTGTGCTGGACACCCATTATTCAACATTGGCAATGTGGGTGTTGTCCAGCCACACTCGATATACAGATAATTACACCCCACAGGACTTACAGGAGACCCTGCCAGGCGTTGCTTGCAATGCTTTGCATTTTACCACACCGCGGGCAGTGCCTTTCTTTTCCCCTTAAATATACATTGATGATTTAACAGCTGATGCATTTCGCACTTACATGGTATGGAGGACAGCTCCAGGTCTGCTTACATACAATTTTTTAAGTAATAGCTTTGTAATATTATTCTAGGCTGTGTTGCATAGCTCAGTGACTCTTGTGAACAGGAAGTTCATTAAAAATATTTTTTTTCGGAGATGGTTGTTCTTGGTAGCGTATCTAATAAAGAGAGTCACCTCACTCTCTGAATTCGGGACTTTTAGATGATGTTTATCTGTGAGGGGGCATTTGAGTAGATAATGTTCAGGACTGCCTCTTTCTCGACATGCATACTGATCTCATGTAGCTAATTCCTTCCATAAAAAAAGGGCCATGCCCCGATCAGAACCACTTTATTTCTCTTGTTATTAAACTGGGTGCTGTGCCTAATTTTGGGAACAACTGATAAGTCCTTCTATCTTGTTCGATATTGTCCCACCAGTTCTGTCATTCAGCTTTAGATTTATTGCTTATGATATTTTTAATGTGTCTCACAAGCACCTCAACGATTTTATAAAGTAAATTTCTTTGCTAGCAGGAATGTTAAATTAGTTTTGTTTAGGTAAAACCAAGTTCTCGTCGTTCATCACTTCCAAAGGATACAGTCGTTGGACAGGACGGATCAATTCACCTGCAGCTGTTTTCCCCTTTTCCACTCTAACACAATTATCTTGACTCTGGAATAGTTCAATAACTCGACCCAATGGAAAATCCAATCTTTTTTTTGTCACTTCCCACAAGAACCACATCTCCTAAATATATTTGTCTTCGAGTAGCGTTATTATCTCTGGACTGAATTAGGAGACACGAATATTCGTCTCTAAACTTTTTCTGAGATCTTGTCGTAATTTCTGCTGATATCTATATATCTTAGTGATATTGGCTTAATCTACATGGTCTAAGTATTCACCTTTTCTTTCCATCCGTTAGATAAAGAGGTCCAGGTAAGTCTACTTCAGTTACTTCAAAAACCAGAGGGTCTCGGACCCTATCTTCAGGCAGTGGGGCTGGAACTGTTCCGATTTTTTTTTTTTTTTGCATTACATCTTTTGCATCGAATGCATTTTGCGACTACCCTTTGAATTGTTTTGCGTCCTCTTAAAACCCAAAAACGTTGACGAATATCCGTCAAAACAATTTGAACTCCAGCGTGTGAAAGTACTGTATATCTTTCGAAACTTAACTTTTCTACAATTTGATGATCAGAAGGTAAAAGTAAGGGACACACGAAATAATCTGTATTATCTCTTCGAAGGATTTCTCTCTTCAGTTTCATTAAGCCCTCTTTATCAGTGAAAATGCAAAGAGGTTTCAACTTTGATTTTCTAGATTCGTTTTGGAAAGATTCTTTCCGAACAATTAAGAAAAGCCTTTTCTCAGCTTCATTATTTCCTGAAAAGATAATTCTTCCTTCAGCTAGTGATCGGAATTTCTAGAATTATGAAATAATTGCAGAATCCAAGCTATCAGCCGAATGATTCTCGAATAGTTAGAAAGTACCATTTTTCGTTAGGAGCAACTGAGGTAGATATGGCAGTTATTCCCTTTTTTCTTTCTTTAGAATCGTCTTCCATATTTACGAGGCGTATTCGGAAACTAAGTACCGTTTTGAAAAAAAAAAAAATAGTAAAATAATTTTTTCGAATCCAATTTTATTTTTACATGAAAATACATTTCTTAAACTATTTTTCAACATAGTTTCCGCCAATGATCAAACACTTGTCATAGCGGGTGACCAGTTTTTGTTCGTCAAAGAAACTTCCCGCCAGTTTCGATAACCACGACTCCACAGCATTTTTCGTGTCATCCTCAGATCCAAAGCGCTTGCCACCAAGCTCGCGCTTCATGTGCAGGAACAAGTGAGAGTCGGAAGGCGCCAAGTCCGGGCTGTACGGCGGGTCATAGAACTGCTCCCAATGAAACTGTCGAATTAACGATTGAGTGACACCAGCAGTATGGGGCCAAACATTGTCATGGAGCAACACAATTCCTTTACTGAGCATTCCTCTTCATTTGTTTTGAATGGCACGCCTTAGTTTTGTTAAAGTCTCACAATATCGTGCCGCATTAATGGTTCAACTTTGGGAAGAAATTCAGTAAGCAAAACGCCTTTCCTATCCCAGAAGACAGTGCACATGATTTTTTTGTGATGACATTGTCACTTTGAACTTTTGTATTTTCGGAGAATGAGTGTGTCTCCACTCCATCGATTGTTGTTTTGATTCTGGTGTGAAATGACACACCCAAGTTTCATCACCTGTCACAATTTGGTTTAAAATGTTTTCTCCCTCATCACTGTACTGCGTGTGAAATGTCAGGGCACTACCAAGTCGCTTTGTTTTGTGAGCATCTGTGAGCATTTTTGGAACCCATCGGGAACACAGTTTGCGATAATTCAAGCGGTCAGACAGAATTTCGAACAAAACAGTACATGAAATTTGTGGAAATGCCTATGGAAGAGTTGTCATTGTGAAACGTCTGTTCTCATGAATTGCTTCATCAACTTTCTTTACCAAATCATCGGTGACAACAGAAGGCCGACCACTCCGAGCCTCGGCGTGGACATTTGTTCGACCTGCATTAAACATTCTTACCCACCTTCTCACCATTCCATCACTTATCGCGTATTCACCGTAAACTTCTGTCACTTGACGATAAATTCCAGCCGGTTTAACATTCCTCTCGTTCAAAAATTTAATCACGGCACGAATCTCACAGTCAGCGGGAGAACTAATTTTCTTAAGCATTTTGAATGTGCACAGCAAACTGAAAACACAACATAGAGCAACCAAAATGGCGACAATTGAAAGTCAGTGAACAAGAAAGACTAGTGCGCATGCGCGGGACGCCTACCAGAGCGCTGCGACAGCGCTAGAATGAAACAGTACTTAGTTTCGGAATACGATACGTAATTTAATTTCAGAGACGGGCCAATTTTTTTCAGGCTGTTTAAGCCACGGTGGACCCTCTCACCATCTGTATCTGAGCAGAACTCCAGCGTAACATCCTCTGGTTGGGAGATCAGCCGGATTGTAGCTTCCTGGAATATGATTCCATTGTTCCTTTAATGTTAAATTTCTTATCTCCTTCACTCGATTATGAACAAATGTTCCCCAGTTATATTCATGCTTGATCCAGAACATAACGGTACAGGAGTCAGTCCAACAGGTACTTGATATTCCCTTTAAATCCTTCGCTTCTTTCACTGTTGCAGTGCGACGAGCTCCGGTCAAACATGCTAACAATTCTAATCGAGGCATCGTTATCTTTGCTAAAGGAGCGACTCTATGTTTAGTTTCAATCAAATGAACTTTTACCCCTTTCTCGCATTCGCTTCGTAGAAATACGATTGCGCTATAGGCGGACTTGCTCGCATCAAAAATTATAAAAACTCAATTTTTCTTCCTGGACATTGCTTGGACATATCTTGGAATTTTGATCTCTGTTTACAGATGTAAATCTTCAAGCCATTTATTGAACTCCAAGCGAATATCTTCTGGACAGGTTTCATTCCAACCAATCTTCAGGTTCCAGCTATTCCGTATTAACAGTTTCAAACGAATCGCGACTGGACACAGAATTCTTATAGGATCGAAGATGCTGCGAACTATCGAAAGAATATATCTTCTAGTAATGGGTTTTTCTTGAAACCAATTGTCTCAAGGTCACAAAACAGAACAACAGAACATCTTTAGTTTTATCCCATAAGAATCCAAGGACAGGGATAATTTTTTTTTTGACATTCTTCACTTGTCAGACTGGAATGTTCCCAACCTCTTAAATCGAAACAACCCGTAGCCAGAAGCTGTTTTGCTTCAAAAATGAATTTTTTAAGTTCATCTTGACTAGTTACCGAAGTTATGCAGTTATCCACATAGAATGCATTCCTCAACCTTTCTACGGTTTCAGGAAAATGGCTTTCATTTTGTTCCAAATAGTAATCTAGAACGGCAGCTAGTAAGAAAGGGCTCCTCGTAAGTCCAAACGCTACTCGTCGGTGACGATATTTTTTTTTGTTTTCTTTATTTATAATCTTCCCACCATATGAATCTAAAAAAATCTTGGTCTTCTTTGGCCACAGATATCTGTAAAAAGGCCTTTTTTATATCCGAAACTACACCAATTTCTTTCTGACGAAATCTCATAAGTAATGGAGGAATTTTTTCGATAAGATTTGGTCCTGTTTCTAGACAGCCGTTGAGAGAAAGTGAGTTCTTACTTCTAAACGAAGCATCAAATACAGGGCATACCTTCCTAGTAGAAATTCCTTTAAAAATACCTCTATGAGGCAAATAATGACAAGGATTTCCCAATTCACTACCTGGTTCTTCTTCAATGATAGTTTCCTGTAACCATTCCTTAAATACAGCTTCATAGTCATCGTATTTTCCTTTCCTAAACTTTCATAACTCAAGAAATAATGCGAATTTTCCAACGCAGTTTTTTGCATTTTGTTCAGAAATGTTTATATATTCATAAAATGTAAAAATCTGAAAATCGATTTTTTGAAGATTTAAAGTTCCTTTGCCCCCTCAATCACGGTAATGACAATTTCAGGTTTAAGTACTAATGCCATTCATAAATTACTAATTAAAGCTTTCAATACAAGCTCTTAGATGTTTCAGAAACGCAATCAAGTGAATTTAACCCGTGCATTTCGAAAAATAGAAGAAAAAGCATGTTAATCTCTCTGTCTTTACGTCAAGGTTTTAAGCTATACATTTAAAGAACCATCGTAAACCAATCCCCCACACATTACATCTATTATATAAAAGTTTCGACTTCATAAAGTATACCCCTTAATTGCTCGAAACAATGTTTTATCAATTGACAACAAGTTACTCATTTATATAATTGAACGGATTTATAAATGAGTAACTTGTTATGCTAGTTCAGTTACTATGTTATGATAGTCCGTACTTTACTATGTTATGATAGTCCGTACTTTACTATGTTATGATAGTCCAATTTAGGCCTATACCAAACGTACACTATAGTTAAATAGGAAATAATTACAGGCTTGCCAAAATTATGTTCTTGGGCTAAATAGTTAAATCGGAGTGGTATATCCGCGACAACAGATTTATAAAGAGCTGGTATAGCGCAACTAAGCTCACATTACTATAAACTTGCTAAAAGTTTCCATGAAAGACAAAAAAGAATTAATAACTCGGCCATTAAGATTTGCAATTAGGACTACAATGACCTAGCAAATAATCCAACTGAATGTATATATCATGTAATATTTATTATAATGACTTTTATTATAATGCGTTTTTGTATCTGTGTGAGAGAAACAAGACTAGAGCGTTAAAAAGGAAGATGAAAAAGGCGAGAACTGAGGAAGAAAGGAAGGTAGCTCACGAGTTGTATGCAAAACAAAGATCTATGTACAAAAGAGAGATTCTAAATACAAAAATTAAGGGCTGGAGGAAGTATTTAACAAACAACAAAAATTTGTACAGCCCAGTGTACAAAATATGTAAAAACAGACTTTCATCCTTGTCAAATGTTTATCCCAAACTCCATCAACGAAAACAATTCGCAGGTAGATGCAACAACCCAAAGCATAAAGAATATAATGGATGCTGCATTCCTTCATGATTCCCCAGATGAAGATTCATCACTTTAGAGTATCAGAGGAAACAATAGCCGGCCCCTCAGAAACTAGTGATGATATTCCATTCTTTGTCTTTGAAAGTTAAAAAATAATTAAGATCCTGTCAAACAAAAAAGCACCTGTGCCGGACGGGATTGATAAACAACTCCTACTAAAAGATCCTGCACATTACCCTATCTACATCTCAACCTAATGAATAAATGTCTAGAAAGAGGCCTCTTTCCAAAAAGTTTCAAAATCGGCCATATAGTTCTTTTTAATAAAAATGGCCAGAATGCATCAAACCCAGGTTTTTATCGTAAAATAAACCATCTTCGTGCTATAGGGAAAGTACTTGAGATAGCCCTAGCAAACCGCCTGAGGCATCACATAAGGAAGTCCAACACAGCAAGCCCGTATCAGTTCGGGTTCTCCCCGAATATGAGCACTATACATGAAATCAATGATGTTCTAGAGCAGGTAGAAGGAAGTACAGAATGTACTGAGCCTAAGACCTCCTAAAAGCCTTTGAATCCCTCTGGTAGCCGGAGATTCTAGGCACACAGAAAGACATGAACTGTCCAAAAACATTTAAAAAAATTGTTCAAAATCCACCCAAATAATTCACTGTGAAACAGGCAATCCCCCTTACTTAAATCGCTATAGAACAGGCAATCCACATTAATGAATTCGTTATAAAACAGGCAATCCACTTTAATGCAAAGTCATGGTGCATTTTACTCTATTCTAAAACATAAAAACGATACGATGTTGCCAAAACGTAAAAACTTAACCTTTAAAGAAATTACATTTATAAAATTGTTGAGTTGCTCGCGACATCTTTCCCACCTTTTAATTTATGGTGGGCGGAACATAAATCAAAATACAATATACTTAATAACGAGACTAAACAATACTTAGTTTAATCATAAAAGAAAAAAAAACAATTAAATCGCGAAGGTTTTACAATAGTTCTACTACAGCTAGAGAAGTGAAAGAAGCGAAAAAAAACAATTAAAACGCGAAGGTTTTACAATAGTTCTACTACATCTAGTTTTAATTATCTTATCAGGAGGTTTAAACTTACTTTCATTACTAGCAAGTATGTTAAATTGGTTTTGTTTAGGTAAAAACATGTTCTCGCCGTCATCACATCCAAACGATACAGTCGTTGCACAGGACGGATCAATTCACCTGCAGCTGTTTTCACCTATGCCACTCTAACAAAATTATCTTGGCTCTGGAATAGTTCAATAACTCGACCCAATGGCCAGTCCAATCTTTTTTGTTGTCACTTCCCACAAGAACCAGATCTCCAAATATATTTGTCTTCGAGTAGCGTTATTACCTCTGGACTTAATTAGGAGACTCAAATATTCGTCTCTAAAACTTTTTCTGAGATCTTGTCGAAATTTCTGCTGATATCTATATCTCTTAGTGATATTGGCTTAATCTATATGGTCTAAGTATTCAGCTTTTCTTTCCATCCTTTAGATAAAGAGGTCCAGGTATGTCTACTCCAGTTACTTCAAAAACCAGAGCGTCTCGGACACTATCTTCAGGCAGTGGGGCTAGAACTATACCGATTTTTTTTTGCATTATATCTTTTGCATCGAATGCATTTTGCGATTGCCCTTTAAACTGTTTCGCGTCCACCTAAAATCAAAAACCGTTGACGAATATCCGTCAAAACAATTTGAACTCCAGCGTGTGAAAGTACTGTATGTCTTTCGAAAATTAACTTTTCTACAATTTGAGATCAGAAGGTGAAAGTATGGGACACACGAAATAATCTGTATTATCTCTTCGAAGGATTTCTCTCTTCAGTTTCATTAAGCCTACTTTATCAGTGAAAATGCAAAGAGGTTTCTACTTTGATTTTGTAGATTCGTTTTGGAAAGATTCTTTCTGAACAATTAAGAAAAGCCTTTTCTCAGCTGCTTCTATTTCCTGAACAGATAATTCTTCCTTCAGCTAATGATCGGAATTTCTAGAATTATGAAATAATCGCAGGATCCAAGTTGTCAGCCGAATGATTCTCGAATATTTAGAAAGTACCATTATTCGTTACGAGCAACTGAGGTAGATATGGCAGTTATTCCCTTTTTTCTTTCTTTAGAATCGTCTTCCATATTTACGAGGCGTATTCGGAAACTAAGTACCGTTTTGAAAAAAAAAAAAAAATAGTAAAATAATTTTTTCGAATCCAATTTTATTTTTACATGAAAATACATTTCTTAAACTATTTTTCAACATAGTTTCCGCCAATGATCAAACACTTGTCATAGCGGGTGACCAGTTTTTGTTCGTCAAAGAAACTTCCCGCCAGTTTCGATAACCACGACTCCACAGCATTTTTCGTGTCATCCTCAGATCCAAAGCGCTTGCCACCAAGCTCGCGCTTCATGTGCAGGAACAAGTGAGAGTCGGAAGGCGCCAAGTCCGGGCTGTACGGCGGGTCATAGAACTGCTCCCAATGAAACTGTCGAATTAACGATTGAGTGACACCAGCAGTATGGGGCCGAGCATTGTCATGGAGCAACACAATTCCTTTACTGAGCATTCCTCTTCATTTGTTTTGAATGGCACGCCTTAGTTTTGTTAAAGTCTCACAATATCGTGCCGCATTAATGGTTCAACTTTGGGAAGAAATTCAGTAAGCAAAACGCCTTTCCTATCCCAGAAGACAGTGCACATGATTTTTTTGTGATGACATTGTCACTTTGAACTTTTGTATTTTCGGAGAATGAGTGTGTCTCCACTCCATCGATTGTTGTTTTGATTCTGGTGTGAAATGACACACCCAAGTTTCATCACCTGTCACAATTTGGTTTAAAACATTTTCTCCCTCATCACTGTACCGCGTGAGAAATGTCTGGGCACTACCAAGTCGCTTTGTTTTGTGAACATCTCTGAGCATTTCTGGAACCCATCGGGAACACAGTTTGCGATAATTCAAGCGATCAGACACAATTTCGAACAAAACAGTACGGGAAATTTGTGGAAATGCCTCTGAAAGAGTTGTCATTGTGAAGCGTCTGTTCTCATGCTTTGCTTCATCAACATTCCTTACCAAATCATCGGTGACAACAAAAGGCCGACCACTCCGAGCCTCGGCGTGGACATTTGTTCGACCTGCATTAAACATTCTTACCCACTTCCTCAACATTCCAACACTTATCGCGTATTCACCGTAAACTTCTGTCACTTGACGATAAATTTCGGCCGGTTTATCAATCCTCGCGTTCAAAAATTTAATCACGGCACGAATCTCACAGTCAGCGGGAGAACTAATTGTTTTAAACGTTTTGAATGTGCACAGCAAACTGAAAAGAAAGTGAAAGAAGAGATGGATTTAAAGGAAAGTGGAAGAAGAAGAACTAAGAAGCGAAGGATTTAAAGGGAATATCAAGTACCTGTTGGACTGACTCCTGTACCGTTATGTTCTGGATCAAGCATGAATATAACTGGGGAACATTTGTTCATAATCGAGTGAAGGAGATAAGAAATTTAACATTAAAGGAACAATGGAATCATATTCCAGGAAGCTACAATCCGGCTGATCTCCCAACCAGAGGATGTTACGCTGGAGTTCTGCTCAGATACAGATGGTGAGAGGGTCAACCGTGGCTTAAACAGCCTGAAAAAAATTGGCCCGTCTCTGAAATTAAATTACGTATCGTATTCCGAAACTAAGTACTGTTTCATTCTAGCGCTGTCGCAGCGCTCTGGTAGGCGTCCCGCGCATGCGCACTAGTCTTTCTTGTTCACTGACTTTCAATTGTCGCCATTTTGGTTCCTCTATGTTGTGTTTTCAGTTTGCTGTGCACATTCAAAATGTTTAAGGCAATTAGTTCTCCCGCTGACTGCGAGATTCGTGCCGTGATTAAATTTTTGAACGCGAGGAATAATAAAACGGCCGAAATTTATCGTCAATTGACAGAAGTTTACGGTAAATACGCGATAAGTGATGGAATGGTGAGAAAGTGGGTAAGAATGTTTAATGCAGCTCGAACAAATGTCCACGCCGAGGCTCGGAGTGGTCGGCCTTTTGTTGTCACCGATGATTTGGTAAGGAATGTTGATGAAGCAAAGCATGAGAACAGACGCTTCACAATGACAACTCTTTCAGAGGCATTTCCACAAATTTCCCGTACTGTTTTGTTCGAAATTGTGTCTGATCGCTTGAATTATCGCAAACTGTGTTCCCGATGGGTTCCAGAAATGCTCAGAGATGTTCACAAAACAAAGCGACTTGGTAGTGCCCAGACATTTCTCACGCGGTACAGTGATGAGGGAGAAAACGTTTTAAACCAAATTGTGACAGGTGATGAAACTTGGGTGTGTCATTTCACACCAGAATCAAAACAACAATCGATGGAGTGAAGACACACTCATTCTCCGAAAATACAAAAGTTCAAAGTGACAATGTCATCACAGAAAAAATCATGTGCACTGTCTTCTGGGATAGGAAAGGCGTTTTGCTTACTGAATTTCTTCCCAAAGTTGAACCATTAATGCGGCACGATATTGTGAGACTTTAACAAAACTAAGGCGTGCCATTCAAAACAAATGAAGAGGAATGCTCAGTAAAGGAATTGTGTTGCTCCATGACAATGTTTGGCCCCATACTGCTGGTGTCACTCAATCGTTAATTCGACAGTTTCATTGGGAGCAGTTCTATGACCCGCCGTACAGCCCGGACTTGGCGCCTTCCGACTCTCACTTGTTCCTGCACATGAAGCGCGAGCTTGGTGGCAAGCGCTTTGGATCTGAGGATGACACGAAAAATGCTGTGGAGTCGTGGTTATCGAAACTGGCGGGAAGTTTCTTTGACGAACAAAAACTGGTCACCCGCTATGACAAGTGTTTGATCATTGGCGGAAACTATGTTGAAAAATAGTTTAAGAAATGTATTTTCATGTAAAAATAAAATTCGATTCGAAAAAATTATTTTACTATTTTTGTTTTCTTTTCAAAACGGTACTTAGTTTCCGAATACGTAAATATGGAAATATGGAAGACGATTCTAAAGAAAGAAAAAAGGGAATAACTGCCTTAGCTACCTCAGTTGCTCCTAATGAAAAATGGTACTTTCTAAATATTCGAGAATCATTCGGATGATAGCTTGGATTCTGCGATTATTTCATAATTCTAGAAATTACGATCACTAGCTGAAGGAAGAATTATCTGTTCAGGAAATAGAAGCAGCTGAGAAAAGGCTTTTCTTAATTGTTCAGAAAGAATCTTTCCAAAACGAATCTACAAAATCAAACTTGAAAACTCTTTGCATTTTCACTGATAAAGTAGGCTTAATGAAACTGAAGAGAGAAATCCTTCGAAGAGATAACACAGATTATTTCGTGTGTCCCATACTTTTACCTTCTGATCATCAAATTGTAGAAAAGTTAATTTTCGAAAGACATACAGTACTTTCACACGCTGGAGTTCAAATTGTTTTGACGGGTATTCGTCAACGGTTTTCGATTTTAAGAGGACGCAAAACAGTTCAAAGGGTAATCGAAAAATGCATTCGATGCAAAAGATATAATGCAAAAAAATCGGCACATTTTCAGCCCCACTGCCTGAAGATAGGGTCCGAGACGCTCTGGTTTTTGAAGTAACTGGAGTAGACTTATCTGGACCTCTTTATCTAAAGGACGGAAAGAAAAGCTGAATACTTAGACCATATAGATTAAACCAATATCACTAAGAGATATAGATATCAGCAGAAATTACGACAAGATCTCAGAAAAAGTTTTAGAGACGAATATTTGAGTCTCCTAATTAAGTCCAGAGGTAATAACGCTACTCGAAGACAAATATATTTGGAGATGTGGTTCTTGTGGGAAGTGACAACAAAAAAAGATTGGACTGGCCATTGGGTCGAGTTATTGAACTATTCCAGAGCCAAGATAATTGTGTTAGAGTGGCATAGGTGAAAAAAGCTGCAGGTGAATCCTGTGCAACGACTGTATCGTTTGGATGTGATGACGACGAGAACTTGTTTTTACCTAAACAAACCAATTTAACATACCTGCTAGTAAAGAAAGTAACTTTAAACCTCCTGATAAGATAATTAAAACTAGCTGTAGTAGAACTATTGTAAAACCTTCGCGTTTTAACTGTTTTTTTTTCCTTTTATGATTATACTAAGTATTGTTTAGTCTATTAAGTATTGTTTAGTCTATTAAGTCGTTATGAAGTATATTGTATTTTGATTAATGTTCCGCCCACCATAAATCAAAAGGTGGAAGGAGGTGTCGCGAGCAAATCAACGCTTTTATAAATGTAATTTCTTTAAAGGTTAAATTCTTACGGTTTGGCAACATTGTATCGTTGTTATGTTTTAGAATAGAGTAAAAATGCACCATGACTTTGCATTAAATTGGATTGCCTGTTTCATAGCGAATTAATTAAGGTGGATTGCCTGTTTTATAGCGAATTAATTAAGGTGGATTGCCTGTTTTACAGTGAATTAATTGGGTGGATTTTGAACAAATCTTTTAAATGTTTTTGGACAATTCATGTCTTTCTGTGTGCCTAGAATCTCCGGCTACCAGAGGGATTCAAAGGCTTTTAGGAGGCCTAGGCTCAGTACATTCTGTACTTCCTTTTACCTGCTCTAGAACATCATTGATTGCATGTATAGTGCTCATATTCGGGGAGAACCCGAACTGATACGGGCTTGCTGTGTTGGACTTCCTTATGTGATGCCTCAGGCGGTTTGCTAGGGCTATCTCAAGTACTTTCCCTATAGCAGGAATATGGTTTATTGTACGATAAGAACCTGGGTTTGATGCATTCTGGCTATGTTTTTTAAAAAGGACTATCTGGCCGATTTCGAAACTTTTTGGAAAGAGGCCTCTTTCTAGACATTTATTCATTAGGTTGAGATGTAGATAGGGTAATGTGCAGGATCTTTTAGTAGGAGTTGTTTATCAATCCCGTCCGGCACAGGTGCTTTTTTGTTTGACAGGATCTTAATTATTTTTTAACTTTCAAAGGAAAAGAATGGAATATCATCACTAGTTTCTGAGGGGCCGGCTATTGTTTCCTCTGATACTCTGAAGTGATGAATCTTCATCTGGGGAATCATGAAGGAATGCACCATCCATTATATTCTTGATGCTTTGGATTGTTGCATCTGCCTGCGAATTGTTTTCGTTGATGGAGTTTGGGATAAACATTTGACAAGGATGAAAGTCTGTTTTTACATATTTTGTACACTGGGCTGTACAAATTTTTGTTGTTTGTTAAATACTTCCTCCAGCCCTTAATTTTTGTATTTAGAATCTCTCTTTTGTACATAGATCTTTGTTTTGCATACAACTCGTGAGCTACCTTCCTTTCTTCCTCAGTTCTCGCCTTTTTCATCTTCTTTTTAACGCTCTAGTTTTGTTTCTCTCACACAGATACAAAAACGCATTATAATAAAAGTCATTATAATAAATATTACATGATATATACATTCAGTTGGATTATTTGCTAGGTCATTGTAGTCCTAATTGCAAATCTTAATGGCCGAGTTGTTAATTGTTTTTTGTCTTTCATGGAAACTTTTAGCAAGTTTATAGTAATGTGAGCTTAGTTGCGCTATACCAGCTCTTTATAAATCTGTTGGTGCGGATATACCACTCCGATTTAACTATTTAGCCTAAGAACATAATTTTGGCAAGCCTGTAATTATTTCCTATTTAACTATTGTGTACGTTTGGTATAGGCCTAAATTGGACTATCATAACATAGTAAAGTACGGACAACCATAACATAGTAACTGAACTAGCATAACAAGTTACTCATTTATAAATCCGTTCAATTATATAAATGAGTAACTTGTTGTCAATTGATAACTCGAAACTTTTATATAATAGATGTAATGTGTGGGGGATTGGTTTACGATGGTTCTTTAAATGTATAGCTTAAAACCTTGACGTAAAGACAGAGAGACTAACATGCTTTTTCTTCTATTTTTCGAAATGCACGGGTTAAATTCGCTTGATTGCGTGTCTGAAACATCCAAGAGCTTGTATTGAAAGCTTTAATTAGTAATTTATGAATGGCATTAGTACTTAAACCTGAAATTGTCATTACTGTGATTAAGGGGGCACAGGAACTTTAAATCTTCAAAAAATCGATTTTCAGATTTTTACATTTTATGAATGTATAAACATTTCTGAACAAAATGCAAAAGACTGCGTTGTAAAATTCGCATTATTTCTTGAGTTATGAAAGTTTATATCGCGTAGTAAATCAGCGACGCTCGTTTAAAGGGACAAATATGGTGGCTGTTTACATTTTGGTTACCCCGTATACGAGCTCATATTTTTATTATTATGCAAAGTAATATTTAAAACTGTTTTTTTTTTAAATT
The DNA here is from genome assembly GCF_044657685.1 of Stegodyphus dumicola. Taxonomy (NCBI): domain Eukaryota; kingdom Metazoa; phylum Arthropoda; class Arachnida; order Araneae; family Eresidae; genus Stegodyphus; species Stegodyphus dumicola. Next base: position 125,173,994 of record NC_140771.1, on the reverse strand, counting down.
TCCTTTTCGTGTGGGGAAGAAGGTTTGCAATACTCAACTTCACTGCTGGTAGTTTGTTTACATGATAATTCTTATTATCACGCTGCTAAATCTAACGCTGTTTGAGTGTTTCTATTTCGGTCTTTCATATCAAATTTGTTTTACTGAGTAAATGTTTATGTAAAGATATTTGTTTTGAAATTTAAAAATGAATAATGATATCAAAAGAGCTTCAGGTCAAAGACCGAAGAAAAGGAATAATTTTTTTGGAAATCAGTACACAATAATTAATGATAAAGTGCACATTTTTCTGTATCAGCAAAAACACTTTTAGATTATTTAGTAGTATCAGGTGACAGCGAGTTTGAAGGGTATGCAATCATTGATAAAAGTTTATTATTTTCTGGATTAGAAGAATACTTATGCTGTCATATTTGCCATAATAAAATTAGTATTACTTCTGAAGTAGTTTATGGTTTCATAAAAATAAATATTTCATGCTGCTCTTGTGGTGTACTAACATCTATAAGAAATTCCAAACTTGTAAGTGAAAAACAAAATGCTTCTGATTTAAACAGGAGATTTACTTTAGCAATGAGGTATATTGGAAAAGGATTGACAGAATCCAGAATATTTTGTAGAATTATGGATCTACCACCACCTGTAACACAGAAGTCATACGACAAAATTGTAAGTAATATGCATGCTGCTACACGTAATATTGCGGAAAATAGTATAAAGATAGCAGCTCACGAAGAAATAAAAATGACTGGTTCTTCAGATTTGACCGTCAACGAAGATGGCACATGGAAAACCAGAGGACATTCTTCACGTTTCGGTGTATTGATCGTTATGTTTCAAGTTCCTACTGCAAAGGTTGTGAGACTGACAAAAATATATCCTCGAAGGAGCTATTTGAAATGGAAAATGGAACATAACAAGGTATGCAGTAAGAATCATTTAGGTTCATCTGCACAAATGGAAGTGAATGCTAAGTTAAATATGTTCTCGCGATTCGAAGAAAAGTATAATGTTCGTTACGTTAATTATATTGGTGATGGAGATTGTAAAACTTTCTTAGGCCTTACGAAGGATAACCCGTGTAATGTTACGATTTCGAAGATAGAATGTGTAGGCCACATTCAAAAACGAATGGGTGCCCGTTTGAGGAATGGAATTCCGTGGCAAGAAACTGTATGACAAGACACCTCTTAGCGGTAAAGGTCGACTTACGGATGTGCTGATAGATCAAATTACAACATATTATGGTAATGCCATTAGGAAGCATTCTGACAATTACCATGATATGCAAAAATCAATATGGGCTATTTGGTGCCATAAACGTTCAAATGATAAGGAAATAACTCGTGACTTTTGCCCCAACAGTGTTGATTCTTGGTGGGCATTCAAAAGAGCAGTTGCAAATGGCACAAATTAAAACTTTAAACACAAAAATTCAGTTCCTATAGCAGTTATGGATGTTATAAAACCTGTATTTAAAGATTTGTCCCAACCAGACTTGCTAAAGAGATGCACTGGTGGTCGAACGCAAAATGTGAATGAGTCACTAAATTCATTGATCTGGACGTTTTGTCCGAAAACAACAAACAATAGTAGGTAAATTGTAGAAATTTCTACAAATTTAGCAGTAGCCAACTTTAATGATGGAAAACAGGCAACGCCGTTCATCATGAAAGAACTAGAATAAATACCTGGAGCTAACTGTGTAGCATTTGCGGCAGAAGCAAATAGAATTCGTATTAAATTCGCACACAAACGAGCCCAGGGCAATACTTTAGAGGCTCGAATTACCAGAAGCAGGGGAAAAAAAGGAAGCTGATGAGCTTCATAAAGAAAATGAACGAGTAGTTTATGCTTTTGGTGCATTTTAAATCTGTTTTGAAAAATATACTTTAGAGAAAAGTGATATTGTATCTTTAAATTCAAATTGATAATTTTCAAACTTGAAAATTATCAAATTGATAATTTTCAAGTTTGCGCGCAGTCTTATTATCAAACCATATATGCTGCGTCTATAAAAATTTAAGTGTGCATGATACTGTTGTTACTCTGCATGCTGAAACCAAAACGTTTACATATGTCAATATGTATACATATATTTACCTTCAAAAAATGATAAAAATTACACATTTTTAAATTTTAAAAATGTTTTCTTAATTTTTCAAATTTCAGATTTGACTTTTTTATATATTTTGGTTTTACATTAGAGGTTAATATATTTCGAATACATTTTTACCAAAAATTGTTTTCTATATGCAATATTTTCAAATTTATGATGCGCGCAACATTTTGCAATTTTTATTTACATATCTCTTATGTAAATTTTTAAATTTTTTATTTACAAATTATTTATTTATTTACAATGATCATTTCATTTATTTATTGCATTTCCAAATCTATTTAAGGTATAAAGTAAAAAAAGTATAACATTTTAATTATATAATATGAGTTTTTGTGTTTTCGAGTTTGAGTATTTTTATGATCGTTTCGACGAGCCCAAAGGTCATGTGCTCCCTTAAAGTCCTCCGTTCTAATTTGTATATTAAAAAATTTATCTTTGCTGTTGGTGCTAATTTATCCTAACATGCTAATTATCAGCAAGAGGCTCATTTATCTATCATTAAAGTTATTGGTTCTAGGATGAATTAATATCTATGTTTTCATCTGAAATCACAGAATTGTTGTAACTGCACAAACAAAAAAAATTAACATTAAAATAATTATTCAATTTCTATTACATTGAACAACAGCTGTCAAAACAGAATTTTCTTGAGTATGAAACTATTTATCATTCGCCAACATTTTCAGCATTGTACCATTTAATGTGGCCCCGAAGTTCAGCTGTACGGCTTTTAAGGTTAAATATTCAGGAAAAATATCATTTTATCTTCCTTCTTTAAAACAGATGGGTTAAATTCATGGCGTTCCAGAAGGGAAAACTCAGTGAGGAAAATTTTTGTAAAAGCTTTCGGAAATACTGAAGAAATCGAAAGTTATTACAATACATGTGTAGAAAGCAAGGCTATGGAATGCCGAAAACTCCATTTAAAGCAAAAAACGTTATCCTTCGCCATTTAGGAACTACGTAAATCCCATTTCAGACTTTAACATAATAGTAAGAGGGTATCTATATTTCTGTAAAGAAGAGAAGAAAGGCTATGCAAATTTCTAAATGCTTTCTGTCTAATACCGCTTTACCTCTGAACTGTATGGATAAAAGCTATTCTCTTGTAGTAGTGTTTTTCTTTCTTTATTTTTTCTTAAATTCCTCTCAATAAACTTCTAAGGCCTTGACAAGTCTTTGGAGGAAAGAACTTCAGGCATTTGTGTGAAGGAATTTGGTGGGTTTGAATGAAGAGCGATAGTCTGTTATAAATTCTTAAAAGGTGTATTCAAGGAAGAGAGTTTATCAGTTTATCCTAACAGAAAAATACCTTAAGAGACAACTTACTTCTTAAATATTAACTAGTAGGGTTACATTCTTAGTTTTAGTACATTCTCGACAAAATTTATAAACATGAGAGGTAAGTTACAATATCGATTAGGTATTTTTAATTCTATGTGCTGTTTATGTTAATATGGTTTACATACATGCATCTCCAAGAAACATAATTGTACTTTTTTTAATAGTGAATAGTTGTTACGGAATTAATTATATTTATTGTTTAGAACCTTTTAATTCTTAAATTCAAAGCCAAAGCAACACAGTTACCTGATTTGTTTTATTTTACTTGAGTAAATTTTGAAATACCTCTGTTGAGTAAATATGTATAAGATCAAATATGTAAATTTTGATACAGTACTGATATATGTATTTTATAAATGCATTAATTTTAAGGGCGGATTGAAACAACTGAAATTTTAGGTTGTACCATATCTAACAATCAAAACTTATTGTAGGCGAAATAAATTTAATGACATATAAAACTATGCACGCTAATCTAAGAAATTTTAAAACACATTTTCTCTACAAGAATAAGAGAAGCTCCGCCTGCGTGTTCTTATCATTGAAATCTGATTATTGTCTTACTCCCATCTAAGACCGGAGGGAAAGGTCCGCTGCCTTCCGGCAGAGGCTGGTTGAGGTACCTTCCGTCCCCTCTCTGAGGTTAGCACAAGTTCTTAGCTGAGCTAATTATTGCCAGGGTGAACAGAAATTTCAAGCATACTGAAGCTCAGTTGAAGGGTTGTGTTCCGGTTCCATCTTTCCTTGAGTAAAGAGACATTACAAGGTAATAATTCAGAATATTAAGACATCAGTACTATGAGCTTCCGTCTTTAGCAACAATAGGAGTAGCTAGACGGTTGGACACGAAGTCGAACAGACATTGGATAACAGAAATATAGGATTCGCAGTCCTTGCTATTTTAATTCTGTGCCAGAATTCGTTTATCATATTGGGCGGCGGATGCTGTCATAATTGTTTCTTTGTAAACTTAAGGGATGTGTTTTCAGTTAATGACAGATCCCGATAACGCTCCAACCAGGTAGGAATGCTTTCTATACAGATGAAACTTAAGATCGCGTGAGCAATATACGGTTTAGCATTGTCCTGTTGAAAGAGTGGGCGACGCGAACCGAAGATTTGGCCCAGCCACGACAGTCTTAATAAGTTAACATTGGAAGGTCTGAATACATGGTATGAGGAATAAAAGTAAATCGGATGTGGATGTTAAGTCGTATACGATCATAATGTTTTGTTTGTGCAGTCACAACGTTTCTATGATATCATATGGTCGTTTCAATGCTAGGCTAGTGCAAAGATTAAGCATGTAATTTCTCAACTTTCGCTCCCCCCGTGGCGCCTTTAGCTCCAATTAGAATATTGTAAATATAAACGGATTCCTTCAGAGAGGATGTAGTGCCATTGACGTGTCGATGTGTGTTGCTGAACACATCATTGTGCACGTTAATGTTTATGCTGTAAGATCAAATTATTCCTAAGTAATGATCCTTTCCTGTGGAGGCTGTCGAGAAATTCCTGTTCACCAAAAATACGGAACTTCAGTTTCATTCGATCAACTTGCTTTCACTCGCAGCAAATTTTCTTCTGGTTTTACAAGGATAAGGCTACTTTACGCTTGTTCCTTAAGGAAAATATTTTCAGGATTCTTCATGCTCAGGCTCCTTCATGGAGCACTGCTTGTAAAACCGATATCCGGTATAAAACACTGCAGTATCACATATGAGAAATAAAAGTGAATCGGATGTGTATATTAAGTCACATACGATCAAAATTTTTTGTTTGCGTAGATACAACATTTCTGTGATATCATATGGTCGTTTCAATGCTAGTCTAGTGCAAAGATTAAGCATGCAATTTCCCAACGTTCGCTTATTTTGGAGCTCATAACCATTGCTTTACCTCCAGCCAAAGAATGCTAATTCCGCCGTTTTAGACCAGATACCCAAGTAGCACGCGACGTTGCAAACTGGTCCGAGAGGTTGCAAAGTGGTTGTGGTAACTTTTACGACGTCTTTACAACGTTGCGAAGACGCAAAATATTTGCCGTTGCATCTTCGTAATTTGTCAACGTCGCTGGAACGTCATGATATGACCGCTTTTAGACGTGATCGTTTTAGCATTTTTTTTTAGTTCATCAGCATTATTTTTAGAATGAAAAGAGACTAAATCTGCTCTTTGAAGAATCTGAAGTCCGCATAAGATTTACTTTGCAATGTTTCATTACTTTATTTCATCTAAATATATTAATCTAAGGTAGATTCATCTAATGAAATTAAAATTTAATATAAATACTTTTGATTTATTAAATTTAATTAGTACTAAAATACGTGCTAAATAATTGTTTAAAATTTTGTTAAAATAATTTATACTTAAAATATTTTTATAAATACTATAACAGAATATTTAAAAATGAAACTAATCTATAAATTAAATTATGCATTTTATATACTAAAAAAAATAATATTTCCGATATCAATGCAAATCAGGTGTTAGCAACTATTTCACTACTGAAATATGACTTTATTTCTTATTTTTGAATTAAGGACGAATTCATGGCTGTCCAATATATATGTCGGAAGGAGAAGCAGACTTGTACGTTATTTACCGGATGCTTAAATATAACGACAATCTCGAGATTTGCGCGTTTTGGCTAGCTGCCAAATTCGAACAACTGCGCAATAAATTCAGATTCTAGCAGGTCTTTCAAGTCATTAGGTAAAGATGCCATCTGTAAGGCGTTTGAAAAGGATTACTTCATGTTTGAAATTGAATCAAGCAATGGCTGATATAAATAATATTGCTTATATTAAAAGTAAATTTAATGCACTGTCAATCAAAGAATGCATTGTGAATCTTCTCATTGTTCTGTATATGTTTACTTCAACTGCCTTCAGCGAATGAAAATATCGCCAGAATGATGAATTTGTGCTTATTTTGTGTGTGAATATCTGCTATCGTGAATTTAGTGTTCGCGGGATAGTGTCTCTATGGCCTATAGTGGTCTGTGGAATATAGTGTTCGTGAAATAGTGTTTCTGTAGTTCGTGAAATAGTGTCTCTATGGTCTATAGTGGTCTGTGGAATTTAGTGTTCGTGAAATAGTGTTTCTCTAGTTCGTGAAATAGTGCCTCTGTGGAAATAGTGTCTGTCTCCAATCGCTGTGATTCCAGCAGTGCAATATTTGGATAAACTTACTAGCTTTGTGCTTTCGTTATAAAATTATAAGTGATATATCGCATATCGTTCATATTAATCGATTATTGTGTTCATAATAAAAAGTTGGCTTTCAGAATTAATTCATATAAAACCAAAAATAACACAACGGTAAGCCGCTTAGGGACCAGTACTTAATATGACTGCTGAAGATGAATTAGATATATGTATACAAGCAATAATTTATTATTAAAATTAATAATAATGCACATTTTATAGTATATTGTCTTTTGCACAGTATGCAGAAAAGATTAATGATTTTAAAGAATGTATGAAATGTATGATCCAAAAACTAGTGTTAAGAAACATTAGCATTCTATGAAATATTGTAATCTATAATTCTGTGATATTTAATTGTGTAATATTAAAAAACACTAAATATTTTTTATTGATTGCAAATTGCATTTTTATTGCTTTTCGTTTAGTATCTATTCTTCCATCACTGTGTAATTCGCGTTTTTTAAATATTGCCGTTATGTATGTTTATTAGATTATCTCAGTCAATGAATGTTGGAAATTAGGTTTTATTTTTTATTAAATTTAAGTATATTCTATTTTCTTCGCTTACTTTTTATGTGCTTGTGATAACAAAGAAATTCATAATAAATAGAAACAAAAAGTTTCACCGTGTGCTATTTAACTAAGAGCTTACTTTAACGTACTTAGCTTACTATCGTATAATATATTATTTCAATTATTTCTGCACAGTAACAAAAAGGAAAGTTATTAATTAAAAATGTGTATGAAATAATCATTGTAATCTACTACTACTCTAAAATGTAGAAACTAAAAATAAGCAAATACATTAACATATGATTACTGCAATCCATACTGCATTTCTAGTAAATGCTGCATTACTAGTAAATACTGCAATCCATAATTGGTGCACTTTCAATTGCTTACTGTTTAAATAACACAAATATTTTTTATTAATTGGAAATTTTAGTTCTGTTACTTTCCTTCTATTATTTATACTTTTAAACACTACTAGTTCATGTTTTTTTCCTTAAATAGTGCTGTCATGTATGTTGTTTGTTAGGTTATTATTTCATTTTAGATATGAATATGGGAAGTTATTAGATTTAGGTATATTTTTATCACATTTATTAGCTATTTTATATTGTTTTTCATTAGCATATCTTGGAGATATAGAAGTTAATGGTTATATTTTTTTACTGTGAAACGCGAATAAATTTATTTATACTTGAGTTCAGGTAAAATACTAATTATGTTACCTTAAGAACCGCTTTCTAATTTATCATGACAGGGGCAATTACAATGTCTCTGAGATTTAACAGAAATAAATGTGATAATGCTGTTATCAGAAACGCTCTTTATTTTACCCACATATATATCTCTACTTTCATTTATGTCTGATTGAGTTTTATTTACTTAAAACCTACTATTAATGTTATATAATTATAATAGCCACTTTCATAATTACTCTCACTTAAAGGAAAAAAATATAAAATCTTAAACAATCGTAACTTAGAATTTAAGTTATTTAAAAAATATAGTTTAAAGTACTCAATTAAGGCTATTATTGATTATGCATATTTAGTCTAAAGAGAAAAAATTGTATTATCTTCTGGTTTTTAGGAAATGATAAAATATTTAAATTTTAGAAAAATACAGGGAATACAAAATTTTAAAAAAGAAGAAATATGTATTAATTATTAAGCTTATTTTTCTGCATACAGCAATGTGTAAGACAAGGTCATAATAACGACATTTTTACAACTGTTGCAAAAAGGTGGAATTTTGCGAACATTTAGGCGTCTTTAAGACGTCGTGATACGATGCTTTCACAACCAAAATATCTCCTGCGAAAGACACAATAACGACGTCTATGCGACAAAAACCTCATCTGCAAAGACGTCTTTGCAACGGTTGCAAAACAGTGGATGTTCACGGACATCTGAGCGTCTTAAAGACGACATATTGCAACGTTTTCGCAACGACATCCGTGACGAGTTTGCAACGTCGTTACGACGTTGCTGTGCTACTTGGATAGATACCTAAAGAGTCTCATCTACTGACGCATAGCCAATGTATTATACCTAGACACTAATTTTATGACTATTAAATGCAGCAATTGGCAGTTAAAGGAGTATTACCAAAATTCAGTGCGCACCCTGTATGTATAAATACATTATAATTATAATCACTTATTCGCACTAAGAAAACCACTAATCTAATTAAGTATAATTAAATATTTATTTTTTTCTAAAGTAAAAAATAAATGTCACTTTGCATAAATAACAAAGTCCTCTTATTTTTTTCCAAAAATAGAGAATACATGTCACTTTGCATAAACAACAAAGTCCTTTTTAAAACGTTTTCGAAAGTTTAAAAAAAAGAAAGAAAGAAAATCCGAAAGGATTTAAAATTTTAACTTTTCACCAGAAGATTTTGTGCTGTTGTATTATGCTCTCGCTGAACACAGCAGATTATCACTCTTCTCTTGGACTCAATCCCGTTAGTCTTTTAAACTTTAGTACTAAGCATCACTTTATTTTCAATTACGCCACATAAAATTCATAGCATAAATTAGAATAGATCAAAATCCTGATTTGTCTAGCAAATTCATTTAATTTTTTAATTATAACTTATCAAAATTTAATTTATTAATTATTCTAAATTTATGCTACACAACGTGTATTTTCAATTAATATTTGTACTTTTTGGTTTAATTATTTATCAGAACTTGGTACGAAAGATTTTAGCTAGTTCTTCCAGCCAACTATGGGGTGCTGACTCGGAGAACCGAAGAGGAATTGAGGTACTAGAATTCTTGGACAGTAAGCATTTCATTGTCATCAACGCTCAAGACTCACCGCCTACCTTTGAAACATCTAGACCTCAAGGGTGGCCAGATGTGACAATATCAACTTCCAATACAACTCCGTAGATACTACAAGATTGGACAGTGGGTGATATCATCATTAGAGAGATAAACCGGGAATTCCCAAAACTATTCCTCGCGGTCATTTCAGCTTCCTGGAAACATCAGCACTTTCCTAGAATTATGAAAGTGGCAGAAGTGGCGTTATTCCTAAAATCTGGCAAAACTCCTGCAGAACCTTCATTTTACAGGCCAGTCTGCTTACTGCCAGCGCTCGGTAAGCTATTGGAAGTAGTAAGTCTTCCCAGACTTGACTTCTTCCTGCAAAGGAACAACGCCCTGCATCCCAACCAATATGGATTCCGAATGAGCAACTCAACTGAACATGCCATAAAAGACTTAATAGCCACAATCCAACAGAACAAGGACAACAATTTGCAGTCACTGGCAATAGCCATCAAGGGAGCCTTTGACTCCCTTTGGTGGCCAGAGGTAATAAATTTGCCGCACAACATGGCCTGCCAAACAGCCATTGTTACCATCCTTCGCTCGTACCTTCAGATCGAAGTGTACAAGTAATATCTGACAGCGGTATTTATGTCAAAAATGTCTTTAGAGGGTGCCACAGGGGTTATGCCTTGGACCAACCCTGGGGAATATAGTGGCAAACTCGGCATTTCGTCAGTTCGAGAGCATATAATGCGCTCGAATCATAGCCTATGCGGACGATTTTATGCTAGTTGTGGCAGGAAGGACTAACCTCGAAATGAGATCTCAATACTGTCTTGATCTGTTCTCCCAATGGGCCAGAGCACATAAGCTTCAGATTTCGGCACAGAAAACTAAAGCTTTACTCATAGGACGCAGCAGGCAGCTTAGACGCAATCCAAGCATTAAACTCCATGGGATTCAGGTAAAACGTTTCCCCCAATTTATATATCTTGGGCTATTACTCGACAACAGACTTTCTTGGATGCCACATGTCAGGAATTTTAAGACTCGAATCAGCAACAACATGAGACACATGACTTCACATAAATGGGGTATCTCATCTATGCTACTAAAATTTTGGTATAGAACCATTAGAGAAAGAGTAATAACTTACTGAGCAGCAATCTGGGGGGTGAACTTACCTCTCATATGAGAAGATCCCTGCTCTCTATTCAGAGACAGCAGCTACTTCAAGTATCCAGGGCCTACCGTACCACGCCAACACTAGCCTAACAACAACTGGCAGGAATTCCTCCCCTAGATTTGATACTAGAAAGGGAGGCAGCTATCGTAAGGGCTAACAGGCTGGGTCAAACTTCAACACTCTGGAGTCATAGTTATCACCACTCGGACTACGAGGAGCAAAACAACTGCCATAACTTTCATCCAGTAGCCTTTAATCTCTCCGACGGTATCAGTATAAACGACCAACCAACGATCAACGAATTCAGAGGAACGGTAATAACATTTTCACAGATGGCTCCAAAACTGAGAACGGCACGCGCAGCGCCTTCTGTAGACTGGAAAATGGAGTTCTAACATTCGAGTGGAAAAGGAAACTAGGCTTGAACAACTCGGTATACCAAGCAGAGCTTCTAGCTGTCAGTGCCGCAATTAGGCGAACACATGTCAACAGGAGAAATTCTTCATGCTCAGTGATTCGGCATCAAGTCTGGCGGCTATCGCAAGTCAAAACAGCCGGAGTCCTTTGGTATACCGAATTCAGAAACAGCTTCTGACAAGGCCTATTTCGCAAAGACCCACTTTAAAATGGGTTGCCGCTCACACAGGGATTCAAGGCAATGAAGCCGCTGACTTACTGGCCAAGCAGGCAGCCAACTGCACGGATACATTACAAAGACCAACTAAACTTGGTCTCAGATTAAGCGAACAACTTTGACAAGTCTGCCACAAAATTGGCACAGTAGGTGGACAGAGGCAGAGGTATGACGAAGGACATTTCGTTTACTGCCAAAAGTTAACATGTAAATAAAGACCCACTGTGCTAGCCTAACACAGTTCTTGACAGGTCATGGACCATTCCCAATATACCTGAACAGATTCAGACTCAATTATACTGCTTTCTACGAATTATGAGAGTAAGGCGACACGAGGCATTATTACTTCCATTGTGTACAGACGAGAACCTGACACTTGAAGAAACCAGCGGACTGTGCCTGAGCAATGTGGACGTCTAACACACTCAAAAACAGAGTAACTCCTGATAAAATAGAGAAAATCTCAAGACACTGCCTAAGCAGAAACAACCGTGAATAATATTATGTTTCAAATGTTCAGAACTTAAAGCAGATAACCAGAATAACGCTTAGTGCCCGCAGTTATCAAACTGTAAAAATAGTTATTAATATGTAATATTCAATCTTATTACTTTGGAGTCTCCGCCGCTGTGATGGTATATAATTCCATTTGGTTCATGTCCGTGGTCGGAAGCCATCATAGCGGTGCACTCACTCACTCACACGTTACAAACATGCTAAATTTTTAAAAATCAATCTCAGTTTCAAAAATAAAAATATCTAAAAATTCTAATTTGTGAAATGAGGTGCTATCACCAGCTTTTTCTTGAAAATTATACGCGCTGCATACTCCTCCGGATATGGGCAAGGTGACAGCCGGCAATACGCCAAGGCAAGGGAGAAAACCCATTTGGGTGGCCTATTTCTTATAAGGTCCACGGATACATATCAAACAATGGTAAATTAACACAATAATTAAAAGTATATATGAGATCTTTAAGAATCGAAAAATGAATTTTACTGATAGTGAAAAAATTACTTAAATATTGAACTTATGGAGAAGTCGAGAAATTTTGTAATTGATAGTAAGTTTGAATAATTATTGGGTACGTGTCAGCTAAACGTTACTGTCGGCTTTGTGTCCTGTGGATTAAATGTGTTGACAGTTAAGAGTCCCGTAGCTAAATGTCTTGACGGCTAACTCTCTGTTTCAGCAAAATGTCCTGTCGGCTAAATGTCCTGTCGGCTAACTGTCCGTGTCGGTTAAATGTCGTGTCGGCTAAGTGTCCGTGTCGACTAAGTGTCCGTGTCGGTTAAATGTCCTGTCGGCTAAATGTCCTGTCGGCTAAGTGTCCCTGTCGGCTAAATGTCCTGTCGGCTAAGTGTCCATGTCGGCTAAGTGTCCATGTCGACTACTTGTCCCTGTCGGCTAAATGTCCGCGACCGAAAAATTACATGCATAAATAAAGCGAACATAAGCAGAGAACAGCAGACTGGACTTCACGGAAACAGATAAGTTCACTGGCCAAGTCACTCCGAACATTTTCAAATTGTTCTGTAAGCATAATCTAGGGCCATTAAATGTAGGGCACGAGTAAATCAAATGTTCCACATCCTGAGAAACTCTTTTTGAACATTCACATAAATTGTTTGATCGCAGATTAAAACGAAACAAATAACTTGCAAATTTACTGTGACCAGATAAAAACTGAGACACTTTAAAATTTAACGAGAGGAAAGACTCGGAATTCAGTCTATGGTAAATAGAAGGAAGGAACTTTTTGGTGACTTCAGCATTAGAAGAAGAAATGTATTCCTCATTCCACATAGCGAAAAGCTTTTATAATGAAACGACTTTCAATAACTCTTTGGAATGCTAATATTGATATCAATGGGTAAATTTAAGGCATCTTTAGCTAAGAAATCAGCTCTTTCATTTCCGTAGAAACCATAATGAGCACGCACATAAGCAAAACAGATATCAATACCTCTAATTCTAAGTGAACTAACAGTTACTAGGGTTTCGATAACTAATTTATCGCAGCTGGAAATACTGTTCAAACGTTGAAGAGAAGAAAGAGAATCAGAACAAATAAGGTACTTTGAGGATGTTGTCCCATGATCCTGGATCCATTTGACGGCAAGATAAATGCACAGAAGTTCTGCTTGAAAAACTGTACATTCATTTCGTATACGGTGTCTAAGAAAACAAATCTAGGAATGGCCTTCAAAAATAACAAATGCAAGGCCAACCTTGTTGTTCATCTTTCTGCCATCTGTAAAGAAAACCATATGAAAACTTATTTCAGCAGTCTCTTTATAATCGCAGAAATTTATGGGTTCTAAAGCAGCGGGATGAGGAAGATCAGTGAAGGGGACAATTCCATTAATACAGTCTTCCGAAGCATGAGTTGCTAATGACTCAAAAATATTATTCTTATATGCAATTTCAAAATCAATAGGCGGAACTCCTGCAAGAACAAAAGTAGCCTCATAGCTTAAAGTTCTATAACCACTAATAATACGAAGAAGAATTCTCCGTTGAATCTTTCTTAAATTTCTTTTGTTAACATTCTTGGCAAAAACATGTCCCCAAGCACGACAGTACGAAATGAAAGGTACAATACACTGCTTATACATGAGTTTCTTAACATCGGAGCTTACTCCAAAAGTATTTTTATCAATTCGGTGAAAGCCATTAATAATTTTTTCACACTTAGCAGAAAGGAATTCAGTGTGCTTTTTCCATGTTAATTTTTGGTCAAGAATGACACCAAGATATTTAACATTTTCTACAAATTCCAACGGAGAATTATCGAGCATCAAAGAAGCAATATTTTGTTCATCAAACGTACTGGGAACAAGCATAGCTTTACTTTTTGGAGGATTGATAGTGAGTGTATGAGAAATCGCCCAACTGGAGACAAATCTAGAACTTCTTGTGCTCTCAAAAGAATGTTATACAGAATACTTCCTTGGAAAATTAATAGTAAGTCGTCTGCAAACGCAATTTTTAAACACCGTTGAGATGACTTAAAAGATCATTTATGATTATGTTCCAAAGAGTAGATCTGGATACAGAGTCTTGAGGACAGCTTTTTCTAGAGAATAAACCTTAGCTTCGTTCCCAAGCTGAAGCTCAGCAGTCCTCTCGTTCAAGAAGCTTTTAAGAAGGTTGTAGATATTATGTGGTATACCAGCATCTTTTAAGATTTTTAATATAGATGACCACAAAGCATTATCAAAAGCTCCTTTGAAATCCAGGAAAATAAGATGTGTAGTATACTTCATTCTGAATATTTGTGCATAACCGCGCCATTTTAAAATTTTATTATTTATCTCTTCGAATTCCTCAGATTTCAAATGGAATGGATATCTGCGTTTCGAAGATTAATGTTGTTATTGGTATTGGAATAAAAAAAATTGCACTTTGAGACCTTGTTTTGGCCAACCTGTCTTTCCTAATCAAAGATTTATTTATAAATTAATTGTTAATAGCGTCAGAGGAAATTTATTTTAAATTTTTGGAGGAAACCTCGCTAATTGCTTCCTCATTGAAGTGCGAGATATGTGGATAACAGATGAAGATGGTTAAAAGAGCCGATTCAATTATGATTTCGATTTTTTTGTGGTACTTATCAATAAACAAGAGGTTAAATTACTGAAAAATGTAATTACATATTTTTTTTATTTTATAATTGTATACTTCAATTTTTGTTAAAAAAATTAATATACTATTTTCAAAAATTGCTGAGATAATTATTGTCACATATGTTTTAATGTTAATTATATTTTATATAACGTATTTTAAAGTATTTGAATTTAATAATATTCTAATTCTTTTAAATGTTGGTAGGATGGTTTGTAATTCGATATTCAATTTCAGTAATATTTTAATCTAATTAAACGTTGGCACAATGTTTTTATAGCGATGTTTTTATTCTCTTTTTTGCTATATGAAAAGTAATAATAGCCTTACTTTAGTATTTTATACTCATAGTAAATGTATTTATTTACACTTGTCTGCCATCTTAAAAAACGACATTTTCAACAAAAAATTAATCCATTACTTTTAACGATATTTATTTTTTTAAAGTTTCGAATACTTTACTATGCGTAAAAACAGCGTTTTTCAAGATGACTGACGATTGTAAAAATCGCGCCAACAATTGCGCCAACGTAAATCGCCAAAAATCCGTGCAACCGTCTACCAAAGTAGCACCTATACTTCAAGAGACAATTCATAAAACATTTCTCTGAAAGGTTACCATATTAAAAGTACTATTATAATCGAAGTGTTATGAGATATTTCCTTTCTCCTTTCCCCATGCATTTTTGGTGTAATTTGAAACCTACTCGACATCTATTTGAGATGTCTAGGGTTATTTGAGAGGTCCATATATAAGCCAATGTTTCTCCCACTCTTCGAAACGTCTTTTAAAGCCGAAATCTTTCTTGAAGAAGCTTCAGAATGAACATTAAGTGTCTTTCATTGCATTAATAGAGCTAGACTGGTTGATTTGACGCTAATGATGAATCATTAGAATGTACAGTTAATAATTAAAGAATCATCAGAATTTACAGTAAAGTGTCTTTCATTGCATTAATAAAGCTAGATTGGTTAACTTGATACTAATGGTTAGGTGTATTTGTAGCCAAAATTCAACGAACAAGAGATCTTTTTGAGCATGTTTTGTACCTCCTGAGCTACTTAAACAATTTTTTATTTTGGGTAAAAATCAGTGATTTTAAAGCAACATGAGAAGCAACGCACTGACAGCTCGAATGATCTTTCAATCTTGCTTAACAATATCAGAATAACAGAGCAGCTATTTCCGTAACATATCTAATCGTTTAACAATGATCGCTAAATATCAGGTTACCAACAATGCCTGAAGTGGATAGGTTTACGGAGCGCGATTAATATTTTATGCACTTCCTGACTTCTTTAAATATCTTCTAGCGTTAAAAACTTATGATTTTATTAAAGTGATGCCCTAAAAGCTTTCTTGTAGCATTTCAAATGCATTTGTGCCAAACATTAAACTGCAAAATTAAGACATCATCTTTGTTCAGCAGTTACATTCTTCATTTTGGAAACTGCCAAAGAAAAAAAATTCTTTATTCGTTTTAACGAAATTTGTTTGCAAACAATACGAATTGTTGCCATGTGGCAACGAAATTTTTAACAACTTTATATAAAACATTGCGAGAGAATTTTCCTTTGTACTAATTTTATATGAATTTCCTTCAACGCTCACTCAGATCAAGATCAAGGTATTCTGAGGAAAAATGAGAGGAACTTCTTGTAAGTTTTTATCATTTATCAAGTGGTGACCATCGTTTCCTAATATGCAAACGTGCGTGCGCTTCTGATACTTGGATAGCTAGTACTCCGTTTCAATAATTAATTAATAGCTCAGCTGAAAGAGATTAGTTAAGCTGATGTTTATTATGTCTTGTAAAATATTGTTAGAGAACTTTCAGGTTTTGCCAGTTTCTTGGTTGGTTTGGTTTATTTGGTTATGATAAAGCACTCAAGAGCTATCTGCCTAAGGAAAGGAACATTTTGGTGAAGACTTTTAATGGAAACTTGCTCATATGCACGTTACACATGAGAAAAACCACGACAACCCATGAAACCAGCCTGTTCTCTGGTATTCGAAACCCAGAACGAAGTACCAGTGTTCAGTGACTTCACCACTCGGCGGCTGGTGGGCACCAATTCCTTGAAAGTGTCAAGATGTTCAAATAGTAGAAACTAATTTCAGAATGAGTATAACGCAGTTTATGCACTTAAAAATTTATGATATTTGTTTAATGTTTTGCAAAATCATTATGATTCAGAGAATTACTGTCAGGAAATGAAGATATAAATACATTTGTTAATAATATAAAATCTGTGATACATTAAAAATAGTGAATAATATTGGAGATTTAAAAAACTTTGATACCATAATAACCTAAAATATCAATGTTATTTACTTAGCGTCACAAAAGATTCCATTAGAAAATCCTCCGCGAAGACATAATTCATCTCTTTAGACAGATAGTCCTCGTATGTTTTGCATTAAATCGCAAGTGCAAAATGTGAGCTAGGGACTAATAGAATTCCGCGTATGATATTCTGAAAGATCGACTTTACGCGTGCACTGCGAGAAAAGTGCAATTAAGCGAAAACAGAATCACTTAGCAACCTAACCGGGGAATACCATAGCTTTGCGGTTAAATATTTCGCGGCCCACTTCTGTTTCTATTGGTTACATTCGTTAGGAAGCGATATGTCTGAAACCGCATCACCACAGAATTCACACAAAAACAAACCTACCGAATATTATTGGAGAAATTGTCACTCAAATCGTGTGACTGAATAACGATCAATGGAGATATCAATTCATGAGAATGTTTAGAGGTTTCATCACAGGTTGGGATATGGAAAGATTAGTAAAATTAAAGCATCTATGCAAAGGACGTATTTCCATCAAACTTTGATTTAGAAGAGTTGTGCCTTATAATTTTCTGCAATATACCTTTTTACTTTGTAAGTCCCTCCTATATGAATATTTCTCAGCATCATTTTTAAATTTATGTAAATTTAAATTATTTTAATTAAAACACATTTGTTTGTACAAAAATTAATTAAATTGTAGAGACATTAGGTATTTTTGGAAGCCAGAGAGACTGAAAAATTAGCAAACGCCTTCGCCGGAAATCGAACCACGGACCTCTAGAATATCGGCCCAGCGTGCAGAACCACTACACCACGAAGGTATGCTAGGAAAGCGGGAAAAATACCTTATATACTCCCCCTTTTAAAGGGCGACTGGAGTTTTTAGGGGCCCTGTCGCCAAATCCTGGGTGTGGAGAGTCATCATCCACAAACCTTTTAGTTCGGGCGCCACTGTAGAGTCATTATGTTAATTTGGAAGCAGGCAAGATGAAAAATGAGCAATCGCCTTCGCCAGGAATCGAACCACGGACCTCTGGAATATCGGCCCAGCGTGCAGGACTACTACACCACGAAGGCACCCTAGGAAGGCGGGAGAAATACCTTATAAAATATTCTTATTATTTTGGAATTATTTACATCATTTAAAGGCAAATCTAAAATACATTGTTTGTACTGCAATTTGACATTTGATGTTTGTTAAGGAATTTGATCAAATAATTTTAAAGATTAATTGCATTGTTAAATATAAGTATTTACTTCTTAAACAATTTGACTAAATTTCGGATAAAAATAAGCAACATAGCTATTATATTTCGTTTATCCTCTAAATAATAAATTATCATTAGATGAAAAAATTGAGATTTTTTTTTTTTTTTTTTTTTTTTTTTTTTTTTTTTTTTTTATATAAATAAAGAAATGGACGGGTAAAATTTTGCAAAAAACCTACAACTTCAGGCTGGCATAGACTCTGTACAAAACTCTACAGACTTTTATAGTATTTTTCTCTTTTTTAAGAGCACAAATGTTTTCCAAATTCACATCAAAACTGCAATCATATGATGAAAGGACTGTGAATGTCCAAATATTTAATATTATTACCCTTAATTTTTTTATTTCAGCTTCTGTTGTTAAATCCTAAGAATTTTTTTCAGGATTTCTTTATTTCATAAAGTTAACACCTACAGTAAGGAAAACTAAGAAATCAAGAAAAGTTGGAACATAGTATTTTTCTTCTGTCAGAGTTTGTCATGATACTGCAGAGGTCATAGTAATGCAATGCGGCAAATGTGAAACTATGTAAAAAAATACATTCATGTCCATAAATTAAGGATAATTCGGAGTCACGCGGAAATCGAACTCTAAAATAAATATATCACCTTTAAAATCACTACACACATCTTCAAGAATCATATGCAAATATCAGGAAAAAACCAGATGACACCGAAGGTACGCCACAATGACGAGAGTGTAAGAGAGTAATACATAAGGAATACAGGCAAAGAAGTAAAATTGTTCGCAGGCGCTTTATAAGCATTTCAGTGCAATAACCGAATAGTTATGACACAAAGGACGCATTTGGATGATTTTTTACGTGGAAGAATTACCGGTTGTCTGGAATGTGGGCGTACCCAAATGGAAGTATGAGAGGAACTTGGAGTTTCCCAGAGTGTCATCTTCAGGCTTTGGCAACGATTCCAAGATGATGGTAATGTGAGTAAGCGTTACAGCACAGGTCGCTCCAGAGTTACAACGCCGAATTAGGACCGGTATTTGGCAGTTACTGTCAAAAGAAACAGGCGGAGCACAGTCTCAGACCTGTCTCGTCAGCTCTCTTCAGCCACTGGTACGACAATTTCAAGGCAGACCGTGTACAGACGCTTAGGGCAGATTGGTCTATATGCTCGTAGACCTGTCAGATGCGTTCCACTTACTGCAACTCACTGTCGCCGGCGGTTAGCCTGGAGTAGAGAGCATGCATTGTGGACACCTTAACAGCGGGTTTGTGTGATGTTTTCCGACGAGTTCAGGTTTAGCTTGCAGTCCGATTCTCGTCCGACTTTCATATGGAGAGCTCCAGGTACCCGTTACCACCAAGAAAACATCATTGAACGAACAGTTACGTTGGTGCAGGAGTTCTCGTTTGCGGTGGAATTATTCTGGGTTCCAGAACTGACCTGCATGTTCAAATTGGAACCTTGACAAGCCAAATCTATCGGGACGTCATTCTGGAACAACATGTACGTTTGTTTCGGGGCGCCATGGGCGCATACTTTGTGTTTATGGATGACAACGCCCATCCTCACCGTGGAAACATCGTAAGCGAATGCCTTCAATCGGAGGATGTCACCCGTATGGAATGGCCAGCATTCTCACCGAACTTGAATCCAGTAGAGCACGTGTGTGACATGCATGGCCGACGAGTTGCAGCACGTCAACCTCCTCCTACATGTCTACCGGAACTTCGGAGAGCATTGCTTTTTGAGTGGTGTAATATCCCCCAAGATCAGATCGATAATTTGATACTCAGCATGCCTAGGCGTTGTACGCACTGTATTGCATCGTCTGGGAGACGTACAATGTATTAACAATCATACCAACCATGTAATATTGGTTTTTTGTAAATAGTTTTTTTTTTTTTTTTTTTGTAATTTGCTCCAGGGAGACAAAATCGCTAATTTTTTTAATAATATCAATCATATAACATCTTTTTTTTGCTCTTTACCTTTTGTTTAATAAATAAGCTTTACAAATAAGTCAAATTTGTTTTGCTTCTAACTCTTCCTTTGCCTGATTTTGCATTATCCTTAATTTATGGACATGAGTGTATTAGGACCTTTACATATAGAAATACCTAGTCTGGGTAATAAGCGTGATCAGGTTATTTACGAAACATTTTTTAGGAAAACGCTTCAAATAAACCTAAATTTAACGTCTTGCCATATTCTCTTCACTGCTAAAAAATTAACACCTTGCCACATTCTCTTCACTCTGCGATTCTTTCGCCAACATGACAGGAGGATTGAAAAAAAGCACATTGGACACTGGGTGGTGTATTTAATTATGGCAAAGCACACGAGGGCTATCTGCCTAAGGAAAGGGATGCCTTCGTGGAGGACTTTCTAAGGGAACTGGCTCGTAAACATGTTACACATGGGGAAAACCACGAAAACACCCATGTAGCCAGCCCGTTCGCGGGATTTGAACCTCTGACCGAACTACCAGTGTTCAGCAATTTTACCGCTCGGCCGCTGGAAGGGGGGACAGTGGGATTTTAGTATATGGTGATACATGTACTATCTTGCGATGCTGCTCATGTAGTGATGCAGATGCCCCGTGTTGTCTTTCAAGAACACTTTCTTGCAGTTCTCATTTATAAGTGCGTGTACACTAAAACAAGGACTGCTTCGTAAACTTTCTGCTCACTAACATCTTGGCCTCGTTCCGGAAGATAATTGAATATAATCTTAATTTTATGGTACAGATTTGGATAAATCTTCTAACTCTATGTGTAGTTGGTCTAATAACCTAACATGCTTGTGTCAATGGGTATGAGAAGAGGTAGTGTTCTAGTAGGCCTCTTTAGCCTCACACACAGTTTTCTGAGAAACAGATATTTTCCTTGTAATGATAGTCGAAGAAGACGTAATGTCTAGATAAGAATTCATTCAAACGGGAGTTATTGAGACATCTTTCTCCTTTTACGACATTTCCTAGTTTATTTGTTTTCCTGTGTTGTTAACAGAGTCCCAGATATGATTGATTCTCTTGTGTGCTTCGTCTTTTTAACAGGGCTTTTTATGTTCATAATTTCAGAATCGGGTGTAATAACTGCGGTTTCAGCACTGCAGCTAATACATGAAAGGCACCTTCGTTTCCATATATGTGTTTTCACTTAAAGAAGGAACATTAAATTTGGTTATTTCCTTTGAAGAGACGAAAGATTTCTTTGCTATTGGAGATGGATGTTTGACGTTCACTACAGCATGTAGAATATACAATCAGATTATCATCGCTACTGCATGTAGCGAAGAGAATCTGATTGTTTTGTGAGCTGACTCCATTTATTATTAACTGCAATTTGTATTGCCTTTTATTATTTGAAATTTCTCAGTACAAAGTGTATTTTCTGAGCACAGGCAAACTTTATGTGTATTTATAGATTTTCGGCTTTACGGAATATACAGGCTGATCCCATTTTCTCATCTATATTTGATACATGCGTATTATATATATATATATATAGATATACGCTTGTGTGTGTACGAGCTGATTGGGTACGTATTGATTTTTAAAGGGTTTTAAGACAAAATTTGATATTAAGAAACACTTAAACTACTCTTATTATTTTACTAATTATCCTATTTACTTCTACTGCTGTTTTATTTGAAAGCCGTTAGGAATAGATTAACAATACTGTGCATTTCTCTAGTATACTATTTTTGACTTTCTCGGGATTTGGGATGCTTTGATGTCTCCTGAAAGTATTGTGACGTATCTTTTTCAAAATAGTATTCTATAAAAACAGAATCCGTATTTTCTTACAACGTGAACAATGTTGCATCAACTGACATGTTTGTGACATTCAGATTATCGATTGATAGCCTGAGTTGGGTAAAAAGATTTCCTAGTGAGATTTTATAGTGAGTTCCTTATGGATTAGTATTGGTATTCCAGACTTTTTTCCATCTCTTTAATTTAGTTTCCTCATTTCCGTCTGAATCCCGGGAATACGGAGAAATTTGGAATCCAATAATATTCGTATCGTATGCTAGTTTGTATAAGGACGCTTGATTCCCCACTTAATGTTTTGGTCTTTAAAACTTCTATCTTTAAATCTTCCATGTTCTCTGTTATTGACCAGAAAATACTGCTCAGTATCACGGAACTGTTGACTCTTCTTTAATATTTCATAGAGATAATCCAGATAAATGTTTGGAAATTCATAATTTTCTCAAGTATATTTCTGGTATGCAAATTTAAGTCTCAACCGTATTCGCTCATTTATTTTAGAGAACCGGCTAGTTTGAAAAGTTTGGTGTTAATGTCTCGAAAATGTTTTCTTGAGTTTTATGTCTATTATAGTCGTCGTGAGAGTAATTAATTAAGGGAAAAATCCCACTCTATTATTCTTATCCCAGTTACTTATAGGTTGTCAGTATTTTTAGAGTATTTGGCCAAATATCTATTCTTCACGGTTACAATTTTCTTGCACATTCTATCTTTCCGCAAAGAACTAGAACGGATGATGCCAGCACGGTGTTCAGTGATGTAACTTCATGTTGCAAGGTCTACATTAATTCCGAAAGTTTCAGTTTATTTACGACATTGATTCTCTTCCAGTTAATTCTAAGCTACAATTTCATTACATGAATTGACCAGGTTCGTGAAAAATTATAGCTTTCGACATTTCTTCTGAATCTGTTAGTTTTTGTACGTCACATATTTAACTGAAAATTGCGAGTATGTGATTGGTGTTAGCTTTGAGGTTTTCCTTTCTTATGACATTAGTGGACCGCTGTGCTATCTGCGAATAATAATGCTTTTCTTTAATTTTGTCACTAATGTGATATGAAATTAAAGGTGAGAATCCAGAATTCCGCTCTCACATGTACTATGAACTATGTAACTATGTAAGTATATATTATGAACTATGTAACTATAAGAATATGATGTAACTATAAGCATATTATGAACTATGTAAGCATGTATACAGGACCAATGTATGCCCTTATAGGCCCCATGAGGTGTTGCCCCGGATAGATGCGGAACCTGGACTAGACCCGAATTGTCTTAGTAAGCTGCACGGGTGTCCAGATTCTGCTCTCAACTCAACTCAACTCAACTCTCAAATCAGATCCTAATGGATATCCTTCGCATGGTGCGTAATTGTCGCTTTGTTATTATGGATCACTATGCAGCTCCTGTTTTGCAGATAGTTTTGTATAACAACAAAGGTGATAATTGGGATATTGCTTTGTCTGAGACCTTAAAGTATTCCACGCCACTGCAGGAAGTTAAACCCGTTTTTTAACTTAACAGAGCAGAACAGAGTAAAGATTCAGTGATTATTCTATTGCATTTTCTCAAGATATCGTCCATAGTATGGGTTATAAAACGATATGAAAGGGATCCATTTTGATTATTGTAGTTTATTTGATTTTTAAGAAAGCAATGCCTTTTACGCCCGAGAATGGCTTTCTTCAGAACTGGCAGGAAACTGAAGGGTGTGTATTTATATGGTTCTGATGGATGTCGAACGTGTTTTCGAATAAGATGGTATACCTTATATTGCTAACAACTTGGAAAATTCCTAGTTGAAGACATTTATTGAATGAGTAATAAAGGTAAGGCCTTTCGGATTCATTTCATGATTTTATTATTTATCTCATCCACTTTGGGTAGCTTTCAGTCTAATAGGGCTTTGACTATGTTATGTGTTTCATTAGTATAAAAGTTTGGCCTTCTTCGGAATTTGGGATATTTTGATTTCTCCTATAAGTGGCTTGGTCTGACGTATCGATTTCAGAATAAGTACTGTAAAGTCAGTACCAATTAGTTCTTTTAAGAAGAGCAATGTCGCGTCATCTAGCATGTTTGTGAAATTCGGACAACTGGCTGGCAAAACAATTTGAGATGATCTGAAAATTTTTCCTACTTATATTTTATGAAAAAATAATTACATAAGGATTAATATTGTTGATTCTGAATTTACTCCACCTTTTCGGTTTGGCTTCCATTGTTTTCGTCTTATACGCAACATGCTCTGGTTCTTTCTTATTGTGCAGAAGAGATTCCGTCTTTCTTCAGTGTGCTTTGGTTTTATTTCATAGTTTAGCTTTTCACCAGTTTACATGAATTTGGTTACTTGGTATTTTGATTTTTGAAGATTTCTCTGCAAGCCTTTTGTATCAAAAAGTTTCCAGTTAATTATGCTATAGAATATTCGTGTTCTTTTAGGTAACATAGAATGTAGACTGTACATAGAAGATGAAGTAACGAACTCTCGTTATGTTTTGAAGAACAAATACTGCAAAAGAAGGTTTTAAATAACCTTTTATTTTAACTAAAATGAACAGCGGCACACACTTGGTGGTCACAGTTCACCGCCACTTGTGGCTAACTTAATTAAGAGAAAATAAGAATGTAAAATGCACATTAAATTAAGACAGCTAACGACTGGCTCCTTAGCTTAACCCAGCAAAGCGGAACCTAGAAATATCTGACGGGTGTCTAACACCGAATAGAGATCTAAATTCAAATACGCAGCATAAACTCGTAACTGTGTCCGCTACTACTCCTTACGAACTCTTGAAACTCAGCTTAAATACTGCTTTTTAAACACGTTTAGATTAGCATCTACATCATTAAAAATTTACATTCCAGCAGGAAACTGAAATCAGGAGGGAAAAAAATAAAACAAAAAATAATTGGTTAGAATAAAAGAAAGTCCTTACAATATTTCCAGCCAGAATTTAAATAGTTTTCAAACAGGTCGTTTAAAGACCTTATTTTCAAATATTTGAATTCTGCCGAGAAAATATGATACGGACTTCACTTTATGCTAACCAATTGTTTTTAATTTTGCTTTTCTTTCCTTCTTCTGCAGTATTTATTCTTTAAAACATAGCGAGACTCCGCTACTTCTTCTACGTTGAGTCAACATTGTATGCTACCTAGAAGAACACGGAGTCTGTATAATGCTATTGCAAATACGGAGAGATGAGAAACTCAAGTCGGCCCATCCTGAAGGTGCCGGGTATTGTTTG
The DNA here is from genome assembly GCF_044657685.1 of Stegodyphus dumicola. NCBI lineage: Eukaryota > Metazoa > Arthropoda > Arachnida > Araneae > Eresidae > Stegodyphus > Stegodyphus dumicola. Next base: position 125,148,506 of record NC_140771.1, on the reverse strand, counting down.
AAAAGAAGAAGAATTGCTGTTTCTGTTATCAGGACTTGTGTTCCTCTTTACTTGCTTTGGAAACATGAACTGTCCTGACTCGGAACAGGGAGCTTACTCAAGCTATGTTCAATAATTTGTGAAGTAGACAATACACACAGGAAGGGTATACAAAACTCTTTATTTTTCTATCTTTACAGCGATTTCCGGAACTTCGGAATACAGAGGCCAACCACTTGTGGTCTGAACGTAAGAATATAAAAATATTAACTAAAACTCTAACTAAAACTAATTTTGGATTAATATACAAGTGCCTAACTTTAAGATTGGCCGTTATTTAACAAAAATCCGTATGTAGTACAAACAGCTGCTAAAACTACGATACATTTGAGATTATCAAGAGGACTAAACCTCTGGCCTTGAAGGCAACCAGCAAACGAGCAAAACTACTATGGCAAGCGGCCTGTTTCTAATAACTCCTTCCTCTCTCTTGCTTGGCAAAAAGCCACAACTTAAGTACTTGGCGTTCGCAAGAAAAATTTGCATAAATACGTTAAAGCTTTTAATTCTGGCCGGAAGTAGAAAATAAGAAGTGATAGTAAAGACTTAAAACAAAATAAACGTTAGTAAAACTTAGGATCCTTACACTGTATATAAATGTGTCGTTAGCAGAAATAAAATCTTACAGTAGACTGCTTTTGTTAGGACTGTATTCGATGTTTCTTTGCTGACGCAGATGACAACAACTCTGACTGAGAAATTCGGACTATCCGCTTTGCTTTGAAATATTTTGCATTTGATTTTGCCTGACCTTATATCACTTTTATGCAATAAGGTTCTGCACTAAGATAAAATCTTGAGGATTATCCTTTATAAATATAGTCACCTGAGAGGAAATTAATTTCGGATCTTGTAAATTTGTATGAAGAATTTTGATAGGATGATTTTAATGTATTTGGTGGCAAAATCGTGATAAATATAATAGTGTTGAATGACCTTTTTCAGACATAATAGTTAAATTTCGAAGTAATTTCCTTACACTCTGATTTTTTGCTTTTCAGCTATATCAAGACGTTAAAAATATTCTGGAATTTGAAACACCTTTTCTTAACATTAAAACTTTCAGAATCTGGAATAATTTGTTTCATAATAATTTGTTAAAGGAATTTAGACATCTGAGTAGGTACATTTTGTAAAAGTTGTGTGGGCCTTGCAACAAGTTAGCAGAAATGGTTTAGTGGTGGTGCAAGCTACACTTGCAAAGAAAAGGCAATTCTTTTCATTCCTCAATACCTTAAAAACGCGAAAGGATTGTTTTGCGGTATTGTGCAATGATAATCTGGTATTGCTAAAATGCCAAAACTGCTGGATTTTTTTTTTTTTTTTTTTTTTGTCCCTGAAGGACTATTGTTTTCATTTTGCGATTTTGCGTTGAATCACTATAAATGTCCGTTTCACTTTACAAACTGTTGCCACCAAATGTTAGAGTCTTGTATTATATTTGAACATATTAAATAATGAAAAATCTGCATAAATGTATGTCTATTTCTCGCAATGTGATAAAACAAAGGTACATAGAGCCATTTTGAATGACGTAATCCTCCTACGAATATGGGCATGTGGAAGACCGAATTTGAAATTTGGAATTTGTTTTATTATCGCTTTCATATTTAGTAAAACTTTAGTGAATTTTTGAGTAACAAACTCAACAATTTAAAAGCGAGCAAATGCAACACTCTACTGAACTAAATTTTATAGTTTAAGTGCAAAGAATATGATACTTAATAAATAAAGGTAACACTCAAAACGTTAAAAAAACGCCCCTTTGGACGTAATTTAAAGTCTAAAACCTTTCAGATTTTTTTTTTTTTGGTAATTTTTAACTAAGGTCTATGATACGAGCCTTAATGGTACCATATCATAATGAGATAAAATTTATATGCGTATACACATTGTAAAGAAATTTTGTCATTTAATAAAGTTTCTAAAGCTTTGCAAAGCGGAAAAAGCATGTATGCCACCGGGTTTCGAATCCTCGATCTTCGGACTGCCACCTGTAGGTGCAACCAGTTGCACAAAAAGCGAGCACAGACGGGAAGGCCAAAGTTTCCTATATTCTTAGCCGCTTAAACAGGCAAATAGGGAAGATCCAGTCACTAAATCTAAGTGGTGGCGAACTGTCGTCCGTCATATTTTAGTCCGGCACCACTATAATTTGAAGAGAAATGTGATGCTGAATTTAGATTTCTTATGCAACTAAGGAAATTTATATATGTAAAGATTAAATGGAAGTGAAATTTCGCTATTTTCATATCTTTGCATTCTTGATACTTAATATTAATGAAATATATTTTTATTACTGCTGTTTGTACGGAATATCATGTTTATTAACGATATTGCTCCTTCCAAACATTTTTCTAATAAGATCTTGTTTACTTCTTTATGTTTTCCTGTTCATATACCATATTTATCAATAGCAAAATCAGAATATTTTAAATGGAACGGAACTCAAATTCCTTTCTTATTTGTTAAATTGTATCACATAATTCGATTTTTCTTTCATACTGCCTAGCGAACAGAATTTTTAATTTGAACATCGAGAAAAATAACTGAATGAAATTATTCCTTAAAGTAAAAAAAAAAAAAAAAAAAAAATGCGATCAGTTAAGTAAAGAATACTTATCTTAAACTATTTCGATTTTTTACTATTCCGTACTATTTCGAACAGTTGCTTTTAATTCCGTGAAAACATGCAAAATAAAAGCTTTATATAGTACATCTGCATTCGCATAGTGTTAGCTTTCACTCAGTTGGTCAACTCTCAGAGTGTCTCATTCTTGCACAGGCAGAGGGACATAAGTTTGAGAAACTAAAAAAAAATATTTATGATTTGTTTGTCATATTTTCTGCAAATAACTGTTAAACAATGTCTCATCTTTCTGTCTGTAATTGGAATTTATTATGTTATCCTTAATTCCCTTTATTTCTTTCTTTTTAGCGTTCTCTTTACTGTACCATAAGGAAAATATATTTAATGAACATTTGTCTAAAACGTTTTATCTGCCTATGTATGCGTAAGATAGATACATTTGTTTCTATGCGTATTAAATTTAAATTAAACATTTTATGTGATACATGTAAGTTAAATTACTCTAAATGTTTAATTAGTTTATACACAGTTTAGACAGTTACTTATATGTTCCTCTAATTTAGTTGTATGTGTAAATAAACATAATTAATATTATGCATGTTAGTTAACAGAGAGATATCTCGAGAAGTATTTTACTTCTGTTTTAGGAAAATTTTAAAAACATCCTTGCAAATATTTTCTTAAAGTATTATATTTATTCCAAATATTTTCTTGCTAAAAGCTATTTTAAGCCAAATCCTCAAAATAGTTTTCAGCAAGGTATCATTTGTCAAGAGGAAAACGATTATCAAAACGGTATTAAAAAACGTGATTCTTTCAAATAAATAAATAATAATAGATATCAGGAGAATTCAGAGACAAAATTGGTTATTCGATATACTACAGTGCAACATGTTCTTCTTTTAATCCGATTAAAAGAATGTTCTTCCCTTCAAAAAATCACTAATGCGGAATAATGTGGGGAAAAGTATTTTTAATTAAAACAAAGTTAAACTCATCCAAAGAAATACAGCCATTCTTATTGTAATCATTGAGCGCATTAAACTAGAGAATTGTAGTTTAATACAAGTACTATTTTGAGACATCAGATTTTAAAACACACTCGTGCATCTTTATCCACTAATTACACTTTTCGTGGTTTACTGCATCTCAAAACAAATTTTCTTTCTAATTTATAAGTTGCATGCCAAGCGAAAATCATCCGTAAAATAAAGAAATTCCTCAGCAGCTTAATGATCTTTTTACTTTCTTCATTCACCGATCCCGATCACAAGTAAAATTCGCACGGCCCTTCAGGGCTAATTATCTATATTATGTAAATAGTGTTGTAATGAAACATGCATAATTTATCACCATTTTCTGCTTTTGTTTGACACAGCAAACGATTTTTTATAGTACAGTTAAAACAATTTCCATTTGTTTCTGGAAATTTTAGGTTTGTGTTTATATAGTCGAATTCCAAAACTTCATATTCTAGAGAACATTAAAGAGACAATACTATAAATATACAGGTATAAATGCAGATATAGGCAGGTATGCAATGGAGAACATAATACGCCTTAATTTCGCTTTACATAATAATGATGTTTCACAACGAGTATTCATGCTACCCATATATCATGTTAAATATCAATAGTTCGGTATTGTATGATTTTAAATTCATTTTGTGCGAAAACAAGTTACTATTACTCGCGCAATTGCTGCAACGTAAGTTAATAATAATTTATTTACTAAATAATTATTTAGTAATTTAGTAGCTCGTAAATTATTTAATAAATAGTTCCGTATTTATGTACAATAATACTTTATTCGCCAATATGGAAAGACTACTGTAGATCTAAATGCACTTTACTGAGATTTACATAGATCGTTTATAAACAATGCATTCTCATGAGATGTTTACGTATTTTTAAGCAAATTGTAATAGGAAATGAAAACTGATCTATGTTTTTCCTTAAAATAGATTTTTGATTTAAAATTATAGAAAATCATTAAATTGCCCATTTCCCAAAAACAAATTCGACAAGTAATAGAATCTCAGTAAAAGTAACCTACCGGACAAAGCTAAAATAGAGAAAATCACAGCTAAAACGTGACATTTAGAAGTATATATAATTACCTCTTTTGTCCTGCTTCCTTTTGTCTGCCTAAAAGAAGTAAAAATGGTTGATACAGGCTAACAAAAACATACGTTGAAAAAAGAACTTTTTTCAAAGTTTCACTTATTCCCTAAAGACTGCTTGAAAGCTTACTGAAAAGAAATGCTTTTCTCTTCTCCCAGTTTTACTTTTTTCATTTCGTAATAGTTTATTCTGTAACTAAAAATGTGTAACTTGCTTTCAATACCCTGTTCTTAGATTATTATTGAAAGCATGAAATAAGACGCACATGTAGCAGTTGAAACGAAGAGTATACATTTATTTACAATGAGTCAAAAGGCTACGGGATTAAAACCTAAAAATTTTTTTGGAAGTAATTATTGAATTTATAACGTGACTCACATTTTGAGGGTTTTAATTTAAGTGATAATGAGAAATTTTTTTACAAAATTCGGTTCAGATCAACTTGAAACCACCTCTGTCAGCTGCATGCAAGCAACGTGAATAATAATGATTTAAGTTGGGCAAAAATCACAGGCAGGAGGAAATATAAGGATAAAGTAATTTTCATAGAGGGAGTGGTAACGTTTCACAGCAATGTTGGCTCGAAAGCGATGAATTAAGGATGTTGCCAAATAGTTCGCTAAAACTACGCACTTAAAGAAATTTTTAAATCTGAACCTTAAACTGAGAGTATGATAATGTCTATATAAACATTCTGATCTACCTTCATTTTGAAGGTAGATCAGAAATCAAAAATGTCTTCAAAATGAAGCCTGGCTGTCTTCAAAATGAAGCCTGGATAGTTCGTATGCACAATAGTTTCATCTTTCTCCAACTGTTATTAAATACTCGATAAATTACGACAATAGCTTTATCGTGACTCAAATTTCAGAGTTTTTGCTGCGAATGTTCCAGAACTTACTTAACTATCACAAATATTGAGTTTTTACGCGAATGTTGAATTTTGGGAACACTCGGTCCGTTACTGTTGTACAATAAGGTAAAAAATGTCTGCGTTGCCTAACATTTCGTGATCCATTGCCAGAACAGCTACTCTGCTCAGATCTTTTAAGTTTATAAGGTGTTTCTCCCGTCTTCTCTTACCATGCTTTCGTGTGTAGTGGTCAACACACTCGACACGTACTTGAGAGGTATGAGTCTCGGGGAGGGCACTCAACATTTTTCATCTCTCCTGCTTCGAAATAACCTAATACACCTACAGTGGCGCCGAACTAAAATAGGTAGTGGATGATGATTCTCCACGAGGATTTGGCAATTGAGTTCCCGAATCTTCAGTCTCCATTTAAAAATAGAAGTATATAAGGTATTTTTCCGGTCTTCTCTTAACATGTTTCGTAATGTAGTGGTCAGCACACTCGGCGAGTATTCGATATGTCCGAGGTTCGAGTCTCGGCGAAGGCGTGGCACACTTTTTATATCTCCTGCTTCGAAATAACCTAATGTCTCTACAATTTTACCAATAATATTTTTACAGAATATATACAAGTACCTATTGTATGGTTATTTCACTTATTGAACTGATTTTAAACCATTTAGACTATTATAATTCATTTTTGATTCTAATTTGTAATGTTTTTGGCGTCATGATATGCCCTTTTGTTAGATCTTGCAAATTTTAACTTTCTGCGATGTTTCAACATTTTTCTTTAGAATTTTTTAGTTTTAGGATTACACTAATCTCTTTTTATTTCAAATTTATAATTGTCCCTTGATTTACCGATTTAATTGGTTCTTTCATTCACGCTATTAGCTAACTTTCATTTCAGTACACATTTGTTAAGTAATTTTTTTCTTCACTGCTATACTCAGCGGTGAAGGAAAAAAAGTCTTCCACTTTCGTGTTAACGTCAAACTATCGGAAACCTTCAAAGTTTTCTATTCTTTGGCATTATTTTTATTTCCATCAAACTTCTTTGAAGACCCTTTTTTTCTGTGGTTCAAAATTTAAGGTGTTTGCTAAGAACGTATTTCACCATCACGTGCGAATCTTTAAATGTTTAACTAAAGATACCTACAGGTTTCAGACCTCTTTCATTGAGCGTCATTGTCTGCGTTGTATAGCAATGCAGACAGTTCACGCAATTTCGAAGACAGTTTATCTTCTTGATTCATAACCCCAGTGTATGAAAACAGAAATCCATTTACAGCACTTTTCTCTTATCGATTTCCTTTGAATTAACAATTGAGAAATATCGGCAAGATTTGCACGATGAGATGCTATTGTTGCTTTTATTAAACGAAATATTTTTGACATTTAAATGAAAAACATTACTCTTATAACCTTTTGAGATCAAAAATATACAAATATTAATACGATTTATGTATAGTACTAATGTTTAATAAAATATACCATCATTTTAGAATATTTTATGCGATATATTTACCATGCTATGAAAATAATACTGTATAGATTGAAATAATTCATGCTGTATTTAACATACTTCATGTTTTGTATTATAACGTATCTATGATTAAAACTAAATTTATAGTTGTGTTTCATATAATTATGAATTATAGTTTTGTGTAAATTCAAATCTTAAATTTTCTTAATTTTCATAATTTTCACTAAGTATACGGAAATGCATCCAAATAAATTTTCTCTGATTCATTAAGTGTGTAACGTATTTGAGTTGCTACGCTACCAATATAATTCCACTAAGAAATGTAAATTACGGCAGACGATTATTCGCAAAAAATATCTGCAGACGATGCGCACGCTTAAAAATTCTTTTTTCAGTTATTCTGTAAGTTTGACTAATACAGTTGGTTGCTCGTTCAAAAATCGTGAGAGTTCTTTAAAACTCCATTACAGTATATATATATATATATATATATATTTATTTATGATGTACACCAGCTTTTGTTCGGAATAAATAGATTGGTGAATAATCGTAGATGTAGGCGTAGCTTAAATTATCAAACGGTAGTTTCAAAAAACAGGATCCATTTATTATTGGTCAGGAGAAATATCAGTTGCAAAAATCATATTTCCGGAGTAAATAAAAAGGAATTACTAATAACTTTTTGTATGAAGTTTACTGCATCGTTACATTATAGAAAAGACCCCGGTATTTTTTGCGAGTCCTTTTATAGCATCTGGAAAGGCGGAGATTCAAAGAAATGACCTCAGCCTCGTCAGCCATTCCAGTTCGCTTTAAATATCTCCAGAACATTCTATAACTGTACGTGTAGAAAAAGACGGGAAAAACAACTTGACTACGGGGTTGTGGATTTAATTCCAAGTACTTTCAAATAAGAGACCGTCGCCAATAAAAATGAAAAGAACATACAGTTGGAATTTTAAGTGTATTCTTGACTATGGAATTTTATTTATGGGCCGATTGACAAAATTCAAATTGCGTTTTTTATGTCTCAAAACAGCGACTTCGAATATATATTAGATTTATATATAGCATTGTTCTAACATAGGTTTTTTTCTGAAATAGCAAAACATTTTTTCCCATATTTCGATTCTAAGACTCAAATTATGCCTAAATATTAAATTTTCTAAAATTTGGTGCAAAACTTAGGGAGAAATTCAAAAATTTATCTTGGGAAATTTTTCTCAGTTTGGCCAAGATTAATTCAGTTGCCGCCATGCCTGTAGTAATGTGTGGATAACTTCCGGATTTATTGGGAATCGACTTACGAATTAGGACGAAGAATTACGCTGTAACCAAACTGAGCTGCCCGCTCTCACCCAAATAATTTAAAACGCATAAGGCTGGAGTTTCATCCTCCTAGTACAAATTTCTTAATACAAACAACTGACATAGAGAAAATAAAAAAAATTAAGACAGTCTCTGTTAAGGAAAATTGATTAATTGCATACTGAACACCATTGATGAAAACCTATTAACCAGTTTATAAACACCTAGACAAATCAGTAAAAAGTTTGCACTCTTCGAGCAACGTGTATTTTGTTGATGACAGTTGATGAGATTTGATGAGACTATTCTGCTGTTTGAAGGTTCCTGAAATTTTAAGCAGCGAAAAACCGAAGGCATACTGCAAGTGCCTAAGACACAGACATTTATAGACTGATCTTTCTTCAGGCAGGTAATGAAAGAAGTCCCACAGCTGTACAAAATATAGCTTATTTTTGTAGAAATGGTATATTTCATAAGCAAACGCCAGTCTAGGAGTAATGAATTTTTGCAAAATTAGAATTTGAAATTGAACCTTTATCACATTTATTTTTCTGCACAGTTATTAGAAAAATTATTTCCTGTATTTTGATTAATTAAAGCAATAAGATAGATATCTAGTTATTATTTTTTCCATCTTATTTATTTATCTACGCATTATATGTTTGATATTATAATTCATTATTAGTTCGTTTAATTCGGGCGGCTGCTTATTTGGAACAGAACAAACTAGTCCCAACGTGTCCCTCCCTATTAAGCAAAACGATAAGCTTAAAGGCTATTCATTTCTCTCCTTCGTGGCTTTTTAAAATAAGGAAAATGAAGCTAAATGAAAAGATATTTCCGAATCTTTATATTGTATTTATAACTTCTTTCTTTATATTGTATTTAGATGAAAAGAGAAAGGATTTCAGTTTTCTCAGAGTGTCTCTTCAGTTTGCTCAGTGTGCCTCAAAATCACTGAAATCAAAATTAAGGATGCATCTTTTTCTAGCCCATAGACTAGAAAATTAATGAGTAATTTTGAATTAGAAGAAATGTCAATTGAGTATAAATGTTACTCGTGGGAGTACTTTAAAAATTTATCTATGAATAATTTAGGAAACTGAAAGTTAGAAAATGGAAAAAAATAATCAGTAAGCATCTGAAAAAATATAAAACAATGGGATGCAACGTGTCACTTTTTGTTATTTTCTACACAGCGATGAGGATTTTTTACATAGAACTTAGGGGGTGAAAGGCAGGAAAATGGTGAACATTTTCTCCAAGCTACAGGTACTGTTGGCTAGAACTGAAATTTAAAAATGGATGTACTGCAGATAAAATGCCAAAAAAAAAAAAAAAAAAAAAAAAAAATTAAACAGAATTCTATGAAGGACTGATTAAGCAACTGAAGTGGATTATAAATGTAAAATAGAGCATATATATCAAACTAAATATTTACTTTGTCAAACAATGACCGTTGATAGACGGATTTGAAATCTGCTCACGAAAAACGGTAAACGTCAATGTTTGAAGTCTCTCCAGCACAGAATAAGTTAAACTATGTTACTCAGAGCTTTTGCTCATATATTAGTTGCATAAAATTACAGTTTTACTAATAATTTATGCAAACACACTAAAGCATCAGCTTTAAATCTAGCTTAAAAAGCTAATCCTGTTAAAAGCTGTTGCGAGTCTTCTTTTTGTGCTTGTTGATGATGAAGAAGCATCACGTTACGGTTTCCAAACATTGAAAAGATTTCTCGTTTTTATATAATCAGATTTTATTTAGAATTGATTTGCTAATGATTTGAAGATTTTGAAGTTTCTGAATGTTGAAAATCAAGATAAACTTTTTGAATGTCTGTTTAATAACAAAATTAATTCATTTCAACTGAAATAGACAGTAGATTAATAAGTTACAAAATTTTAAGCTTGTTATCATTGTTTTTCTTATATTAATACACCTAAGATAAAAAAAACTGAGTCATAAATCAACTAGTCTAACCCGGAAATAAAAGTTACTGTAATTCAAAACTCTTTCGTCCTAATTCCCCTCATTCAAGTGATACTTGCTTTGTTTCATTCATTTATCTAAACGCTCATTTTGAATAGAAAAAGGAAACTGAACATAGCGGTGGAGAAAACATATTTGCAGTTTTAATATATTTATGAAAAAAAGCTAATGAGGTCATGTGTAGTTTAATATAGATTAATTTGTTGGGTATTATGATAAAAACTGGCTTTCCATTATACTTTATTTACATTCAGGATGACATTTCTTCATGTTACAAGAAACGTAGATTCTGTAATTTTTCTAAATTTTTTCTTTTAAACAATGAATCGGTATTATAGAATTCATAAAAGCTTTATTTATATTTCGAAATTTAATTTCCACTGTGATTTCTTCGTAGAAATGAATTTAAAGGAGAATAATAGGCACGTCATTTGGTTAAATGTTTCATCTTAAGAATCAAAGTTTGACATTGTCAAATGATGACAATCATTTAAAACAGTTTTGTATCTGAAAGTATATAACTAAGACTAATGTTTGCGAAAATAAAGGTCGGTTATAGATTTTTAACTGGAGTAAGGGGTTTGGTATATTGATATATATTTTTGCTACTTGCCAATTGCAATAAAAAGTGATGCGCACAGATATTGTTGCAGCCGCATATACAAATTTTGGACGTCCTACGGCTAATCGATTTTGAGTAACGCGAGGTACATTCATACCTACCTACGTACGTATATTAGTCACGAAAATACCCCTTTCGAATCCATTTTACAATCAATTTTAGGAAACAGAGTCATTTATTCTTCTGCCCGTGTATAGATGTTACGCAAAAAAATAGTCTTAATGGGTTTGGAAAAGATCAAAATGGAAACTTCCGTTGAAATATGATACTCGAATTTTTCTGCGATTTCAATACTTACTTTACTTCCAAACAAGGAAGCAAAAATAAATAAGCAAGTGTGAAGTATTTTATCTTCTTCTCTTTTTCAAATTCGTAATTGAGTTCGAAGACAAGCTGTACCTCCATATAAAATTTTCTGGTTTCTTTTCACACATTCCATATTTCGGAAAAACTAAGGATAATTCTATAGTACCTCGCTTGATTAGGGCTCAAATCCAGGCGAATAGCTTGGTTTTACGACAGTTTTGGGATTCTATTCATGTGTAAAATAAATTTTATGCTTCTTTAAAAACACCCTCCACAAAAGCTTCCGTTTTCTTAAAGATATACTACTTGAGTGCTTTGGTTTAATCTAAATAATCCAAATCATAAGGTTTCATTATTATCTATATTATTTCCTTTAGAGCTCTTCTCATATGTAAGCTCTTTTCCTAGGTATGTTTAGTCTTAGAACAGAAAAACCTAAGTTATATCTGACCCTTACTTATGAAAAATGTTATGGATCAATTCAGGTTATGAATAAAAAAACCGTGATTTCATTAACTTTATTTCCTAAAAACCTGCTGCATTTTCAAAAGAAGTCATAATGCGAAGAAAATTCTTTAAATTAATTTCTATTAGAATTTCACAAAATGCTTTCTTCGTCAGAAGAATTAATTTTTATTTCCCGGAAGCATTTTGATAAAAAGTAAGCAATTTCTTTTGTATTTAATGAAAATAAGACGGAGAAAAAATAAATACTGAGCTCTTAGCATGAAACTGCAAACAGTATGACTAGCAGTAGAAATAAAAAAATAAATAAATAAATAAAATAAAATTTTATGATTTTTCTACCTACGGAAATTGGACATATCTTATGAAAATTTGCTGAACTGGCCACTGTATTTTTCATTTAATGTATGTTTTCAGGTGTAAAAATTAAAGGTCTCAATTTATCTTAAAATTTTTGTCTGAAAGTTAACAAGCTGCGCATACTTATATCCTCACTCTTCGAAGATACATACTGTTACGAAATGTCCAGCAGCGATAAGATAGCTTTCCCGCAAGGGCTGCCATAAGATTAAAAAGAAACGCAGGGGTGCTATATTTGGCGAGAAATCGCCTATTTGGGGACAAAATTGGCGATATGCCATGGACAGGTGGAGAACCTTCTATAACGAATTCTTATTAGTTTGGCCCATAATGTATAACGCAGACCAAAGCTATATAAACCTTGCCTGTAAGCGGAGTAGCAGTGACTCTTCAGAATCTCTTAGTCGCTCGCATGTATATAGAGTGTCGAGTTGGTCGTCGACTGTATTCCGAATTGGTGCATCAAGAGTGTGCATCTTTAGGTTTCGGGTGTATCGCGAGTTGTAGCTTGGAGAGTCTCGAGAGTACATAGAGTTCCGATAATGAACGAACCAAGTTGGGAGCTGAACTCTGGTGCTTTGCCGTGAAGCTGTCTTACCATTATAGCCTGACAGCCTGAAGCTTGTGTTGCTGATTGTTTCAGCGTGTTTGTCGTATTTTCTCGACGACCCTAATCGTGTTTTTGAAACTATCCTAAAAAAATATTGGCTAACAAGCTAATAACTTGTGTTTTCATTCTTCATCAAGTAATGTCGTGAAACACTCCAAATCCACGAACCCGTGCAAAGCGCAACATACTGTGCATTCATAGAACTTGTTTGGGTACTAATATTCTAGCAAAATTTCAACGCTTTGTGACTATATCTCTATTCTTTCTTTGATTGATTTCATTTTTATTTTTTATGATGTCATTTGATTGCGTCTACATATAAATTTGTCAAATACAGCATAACTAGTGTTTTAAGACTTTTTATGGACGTAATTAAAGGCTTGTTTCTAGATTCTCACAAATCACCAGAAAATCATTTGAAATTTGATTTTCATTCAGCAATAGATTTTCCAGCTCAAATTTCGTGTCTTCTACAGTCAAATATTAATATTTTATTCTTCCATTCACTACACGTCTGGAAGAAATAGTATTGTGAGTAAAAAGACAAAATTCACTGAGAGATAAGGGGATAAATATTGAAAATTTGTAACTGTTTACATAATACAATTTGCAGGATCTGTTTACATGAAGCAATTTACATCAACACTTTAGTGAAAAATTTATGGCAAGAACATTTCCGAACGGGACTACCGCAGGTACGAAGAAAAGATCACTAATAAAATATCTTTTATGTTCTTTTTCAATTGAAAATTTCATTTGCGAACCTATTCTGGAAACGCATTCCTCCGTGCTTTATATAAAGATTGTCATTTAACTTGATGACACTTTTTGCATATTATAATATGCATGCATGCACCGCAACTAGCATGTGTTAAAACATGAAACCTCGACCATCGAATTTCTTTATTGGCACTGAGAAGAAATAGGGAATGATGTCATGTAACTTTGGGGACGTCAAACTGCCGAGTATCTTCTTCTTGGTTTAAATATTTGTTGCCGCATTTCTAAATATATAGAAAAAATCAAAAGCTATACTTTCTACAATTCAAATCTTATTTAGACTTTTATTGTCAATAACAACCGCTTAAAGAGATATTTTCTATAAATACCAGCCATATGCTAGTATTAGAGCTAAAAGGAATATCCAGTTCCTGTATTTTCTCCGCCGAAAATCCCGAGTGATTTGAAGCCTGAGGTATTAAAGGGAAGATAAATGTAGTCAGGCTTTCTGTGAAAATGGCAATTTTTACAAATGAAAACTAAACAATTTACATTTAAGTTCCTTGATTTTGTTTCGACATTATGTTTTAAAATTCCTAAGGGATTTTCTGTTCTTTTTTTCGTAATTAAGATAGAGCTTTAAAGTTTGTGCACCTATATATTATTCTATGATTGATAAAACACGGCATTGAATTCAACATTAAATTTCTTAATTATTTTATAAAAAGCATTCAAATTATGAAGTAATTCTATTTTTCATTTTTTCGGCTAGCCATGCAAGCAAAAATGTATTTAATTTAATAAAAGAAGCATACCATATTCCATGCAATTTTTACATATTGAATGTCAAGGAATGCACAAAAATTTCAGGACAAGAATACTAGTAGTTCAAGCTATAAGAGAAAATTTTGTAAAATCTGTTTGGCTAAAGACTATATTAGTGAGACTGATTGAAAAGGAGTCATTATTTTAATTTTTTTGTTCTTCATCTGGTTAGGTTTTGCTAGGTACCACTTGAAATCTAATACGCTGTCTTTAGGAACTAGTTTTAATGAGCAGCCCTCCACGAACGATTAGTGATATAAAGTTATGAATCCGCATCTCCATTTACGCCGCATCTCCATTTTCTATTAAATGAGAGAATCCTTTGGTAATAATATGTCGGGAAGGAACAGTACCGAGAATAATATTCATTTGGGAAGAAATTGATATTCTCTTTATTTTTTTACTTGAAACAAAATTTTGTGTAGTGGTTTTGGGTAACGCTGTATATTCATTCGGTTTTTCTTGAAACAAAAGAACAAAACGTGCATGCCCACCCTGGGATTTGACCACCGAACGCATGGATTGCCAACCGGACGAGCTTCTAATTACACCACGAAGACAAGCGTTAAGGAGGGAAAAATGTCTTGCATACTCCGATTTGATACATATTCATTAGATACCTTACATACTTTCCCCCATTAAAAAGCGAAGCGATTAAGGAGAAGAGGACCCACTCTCCAAATTCTTGCGATGGCGAATTATCGTTCCCTACAGTTTAGTTCGCACACAACATGTAAAGTCATTAGGTTTGCCGAGAAGGAAATAAATGTCCTCGGGATTCGAACTCCAGAATTCCCAATTCTTAATCCGACGTGCTTCTAGTAGTAGTTACACAACGAAGGCTCGCGTTAAATAGGGAGAAAGTATCTTGCAATATTATCCCAATCAGGTTGCTATTGCTCATTCTTGAAATCGTTTGTCTGGTTGGTAATGTATGATATTGGCCATTTAAATGTCTTGCAAATGTCGCAGATATTCTGGTTGGATTCATTCGCAGATTGGCCAGTATATCTGCCACCTGGTGGGCCCTTTCTTTGAAAGAACGTAGCTGCTCCATAGTTTTTAATATACGCTGTTAAAGTTTGGCGCTGGATATTTTGGAAATGGAATTTCAGAGTCCAGTTTGAACCTGGCATAAGTTTATAAATTTCTTCTATTCTGGATTTTTTTACTTGTTATATTTTTGGCGAGGCAATTTGATGGAGAACTGTTGAGAAACTTTTATCGCTGGTGATTTCCAGGAATTTAATTTTAGGAGTTTTTTTATGTATTCTTCATGAATTCTAAAAGTGAGTTTAGGAGGATGATTCCCTGGAATTTAATTAAGGAACTCTTTGATGTATTCTCAATGAATTCTAAAAGTTGAGTTTTTTTGTCATTGTTAGCCCTGTTTCTAATTGATTATGATTCTGAAATATCTAGCTTTCATTCAGCCTACAGATAGAGACAAATATATAAGCCATATCAGTATTTTCTTGCAGAACATCGCTCATTCTTCCTCTGGTAATTAGACCTGAATCATCCGAGAATTGTCCACTTATGCATAAGAATGAAACTGATGAACTTAGGCTTAAATATGAACTTTATTGGCGTCTTCTGCAATATGATCTTTCTACCAGAAAATAATTGTAGGTAATTATGCAATTTCTCTAAACAAAGTAATTACTCATTACCTAGCATAAACTCCTTGGGCATTCTATATTTATCTATTTTTTTGTTCTATATCTTTCATACTTCCTGTTTACTTTCCATATTTAATATTAAAGACCTTTTCCCACTATAGGGAAACGAAAGAGCCGACGGATATGTTTGAGAGATCGGACGTGTGTCGTTTCGCTCCTGTTTTTTCGAGATTTTCTATTGGAAATTCTGCCTCCGAAAGTGCGCCGTTGGTTTTAAAGTGTGTATGAATATCTGCTGCATGCGCGGATACTTTATTTATGTGTGTGTGACCATTTTTTACGGAGATATAAGTGTTTTAGTGCAATAACAAAGGATTATAGGCTGCTGCAATTTCAGCGGACTTCTGTTCACTTACCTCGCCGCCTTCCCTACGGAAGGTTCCCGCCGGCCAACCACGTGGCACCGAAGTAGGCTTAACGTTTTGCTTGAAATTTTCTAAGTCCAGAGATTAGACAATTGTTTTCAAAAATCCATAACTCTTCAAATTTTAGTGATTTTCATACCGGGTTTTGTTCAAAATATGTTAAATTTTAAGTTCTATCTTTTTGTATTACTTAATATAATCTTGTATTGATATTTAACGAGATAGGATATAATAGCTTTTTTTTTTTTTTTCACTTATGGTAAATTTCACCCTGTATTTAAATAGGCTTAACTGTTTTTTCATATGTATTTGCTCCAAAGGGTTTGTCCTTTTGGCAGTTGTTTCTCGCGAAATTTCTAACATTGTCGAGAAGTTGAACTTTTTGTCGAGATCCAGTTGTCGTCATTAGACTATTGTCGAATCTCACTCGACAAGTGTTCGGTTTCCGTTTTTTGACATTTGTATTGTTTAAAATAGTGTTTTAAGTATATTTCTTGATCTCTCAACTGTCTTATAATTTTCCTTAAGCATTGTTTCACTTTATTTTATTGTTTTTTTAATGTAATTTAGTTAATTTTACTGGACTTAGTAGTTTCATATTGTGAAGATTGAAATCTATAATCTCTGCCTATATTTAGTGTCTTGCTATTATAACTGCTGATAATATACCTCGATATGTATTTGAGTCAGTTAAAATTTTAGTCATTCTGCTGTCTAAACATTACTTTGTGTATATTGATTAGTTATACAGGAAGTTTGCTTGTATTATTCTCTGTTATCACGTGTCACATAGACATTTTAATCTGATCGTTCTTAGTGACTTTTGGACATTGCACTTTTAGTCTATGTTTTGTTACTGCTCTTCACTACTTTATAATGTCCCGTAAATCTGTTTTAACAACTGCCAGAGATACATCACAGGGGGCTACTAGCGCACCCGATTTGTTAAACTCTGACTTACCTTATGCGGATAAAATTACACTACTCTGTGCTGATATACGCAAAGTAGCTACCACCAGCAGAGGTGGCAGAATCCTCTTATCTTCGGACCTTCGAGAGCATCTGTTACAATCTCTGACAACTTTGCAAACTTTGGCCTTACAGGGGCCTGAGGGCTTACCTATTCCAGAATTGGTGGACGCTGAAGTCAATACATCTACCATACTTTGCTGTGAAGCGGTTCGACAACATTCTTTCCAGTCACCTGTTCTCCCATCTACAGCTGATCAGGCTTTGGCTCCTGCTCCATCTTTTGCGGATATTTTTCGACGACCTAAAAAGCCTAGCCTTATTATTCGTCCTAAAGCTGACACTACTAGTGATACGCTTAAAAAACAGCTTAATACCAAAGTTCCGCTCTCACAACTTAAAGTTGGAATAGATCGTATTACTAAAATAAATAACGGAGGTTTGGAGGTCTTCTGTCAAACCCCTGATGATGTTGCGACACTCGAACAAGAACTCACGCGCTCTAATGTACCAGCAGATGTCAGTAGACCAATCAGACGAAAACCAAGAATTGCTATCCATGACTTGCCGGAATCAATCACACCGCAAACAGTACTTTCAGAACTCAGCGGAGCCACGGGATTGCCAGAAACAGCATTCATGATGCGATTCCGTCTCAGGGAGCGACGGAAGGGATACATTAAATGGATTGTTGAATGTGACTCCCCAGGTTTTGCTGCGGTCATGCGTCGGCGAAAAATTTTCGTCGGCTGGCAAGCTCACAGAGCCACTGAATTTATTGGAATTAAAAGATGTTACTCCTGTCAGCAATATGGCCATGTGCAAACAGAATGCAAGAGTAAGCGGAAATACTGCTCCTACTGTGCAGGAGATCACGGGCTCAAAGATTGCACAGCTCAAACACCTGAATGCATCAACTGTGGCGAAGCCAATAATCGTTACGGTACCAGATATGACTTCGCCCATCCCGCCTACTACCCCGATTGTCCAGAGTATCAACGTCGCGTCCAGCTCATCAGGGCAAACACAGACTACTAACTTCAATCCTTATAGTCTAGCATCAGGTAACTTAGTATCTGATTCTTCATTGGATCATATACAAAAAGATCTTAATACCACTCTTCTGCAACGAACTTTACCGACGGAATGTCTACAAATAAACCTTCAACATGCTCGAGCTGCGACGGCACAGACTGTAGAATATGCTACTTCAGAGCATATTGACTTCATCTTAGTCCAGGAGCCGTATTGTCTAAATGGTAAGGCGGTTGGCTTTCCACTGCACTGGACACTATATCAAAAGGAAGATCCTTTACTTCCACCCCGTGCAATTATTGTCAATTGTAATCCTTCCTGGTCTCTTTTACTTGTCACTGCGCAGCGAGATATTGTTGCTGTTCTTCTGGAAGTTCATCATCTGACAGTCCTCCTGGTTTCCATTTATTCCTCACCGTCTTCAGAAATCGAACATGTGCTCTCTGCGATGCAAGATTTACTGATCTCAATTCAAATTCCAAATTTGCTCTTTTCTGGTGATTTTAACGCTCATAATGTTTCGTGGGGATATGCTACTACGGACGTAAAGGGTAGACTTCTGGAAGATTTTATATCCAGTTTTAATCTCGTGAAACATAATTCACATGATGCTCCTCCGACTTTTGATCGTCAACATTCACATGGTTGGCCGGATTTGACTTTGTCTACTTTGCCTATGGCCTCTCTTCTTCAAGATTGGCGAGTAATTGAGGGTCTAAGTCTATCAGTCTATCAGACTATATACGTTTTTCACTCGCGGGAACTACAGCCACCTCCATCATACGGCGTTATAATTTACCTGGCCGAAAGGTCAGACAGTTTACTGCAGCCATTCAAGCCAATTTGGCCTCTTATCATTCTAGTCTTCAATCTTTGCATTCTCGTGAAGATCTACAAAATTTTACTAGTGATCTTATGGCTACCATTCGAATAGTATGTGATAATGTTTTGCCTATTCGTACCACTAAGAAGTTATGTACATTAAATTGGTGGAATGCTCAGCTTCGTACTCAACAACAAAAATGTAGAGCTCTTCGACGTCGGCTAAAGCAAGAGCGTCGAAATAATATCAGCTCCAATACTCTGCTTCTTTACCGACAGGAAAGAGCATGTTACAAACAAATGATTATACGTGCCAAATTAACTAGCTGGCGCAAAGTTTGTTCTGAGACAACATCTGTTTATGGTATTCATCATAAGATTGCGACCGACAAGCTGTTTAAGCCAGCAACTTTCCATCTTTTACCTACAATTAGTCCTAATAGTCACCTGACTGAATCAACTCTATCAGAAATCCTTGACACGGTTTTTTCTACAGATGATAATTCAACTGATTCCTCCTTTCATCAGACTATTCGAAATCAAACTTCTAGTCTTCAAACACCAGACGATGTTATTTTTACTACTCAAGAAATTCGGCAAGTCTTACGCCAACTCCCTAATAAGCGCGCACCGGGTCCAGATGGTGTTGACTATCGTATTGTCAAATTGATTATTAGCACCAATCTCAGTCTCTTCCAAAGCCTGTTTAATAAGCTATTCAATAGTGGAACTTTTCCTCAATGTTTTAAAATTGGCCAGGTGATCTTATTTTTAAAGAAACACCGTGATCCAGCCCGAGCCGATTCTTATCGCCCTATTTGTTTGTTGCCAGCTTTTGGCAAAACTTTTGAAAAACTTCTTATGGGACGATTGAGATTTCATTTGCACTCAACAAATTATCTGTGTCCTTTTCAATACGGTTTTCGCACCAAAAGATCAACACTGCATGCTTTAAAGGAAGTTCAAGATACCATCCTGCGCAATAAGTTCTCCGGCCACCACACAGCGTTTATCTCAGTGGATTTAAAGAGCGCCTTCGATACGCTGTGGTGGCCGGCAGTTTTATATGCATTAAGAGATGCCAATTGCCCCCGCAATTTATATAATACTCTTGCACATTATCTGTCCGATCGACATTTAATCATTTCCTATAATGGAGGCCTGGTACATAGATGTCAGACTCGAGGGTGCCCGCAGGGTTCATGTGCGAGCCCCTTTCTCTGGAATGTGACATACAATCTTATCTTTAAGCAGCCATGGCCTGAACATACAACTGTGGTTACTTATGCCGATGATACCGCGTTCATAGTGCGAGGTAGGACTCGTGATCAACTTCAAGAAAACTCACAGGAGACCTGTTCTTTGTTTCAGACTAGATGTGAAGATTTTAAATTGCAAATCTCTGAAGAGAAATCGCAAATTCTGATCATTCCTAAGAAGGGTGGTTCTATGACTCGTCAGCCGAGAATAACCATAAATGGCAAGCGTCTTCGTATTAAACGTGAACTTAAATACCTTGGAATTATTTTCGACGACAAACTCAATTGGATTCCTCATGTGTTAGATCTCAAGAAGCGTACTGCTGTGATTGCTCAACGCCTTAAACTTATGAAGGGAATCCACTGGGGCTTAAATCCACATCTTCTTAAAGTTTTATATGCAACAGTAACTGAAAAGATTGTTTCATATGGTGCTGCAATTTGGGCAGCACCAATGCAAGGACGCAAAGTCCCACATTTAAATAGTATACAGAGACCATTTCTCTTAAATATCACTCGTGCCTTCCGCACATCACCAACTAACGCCCTTGCAGTTGCAGCTGGAGTCTTGCCTTTACCTATTGCGGTTGAAAAGGACGCAGCTTATCAGTTGATTAGACAACTTGGCTGTTCAGTTCAGTTTGGAGATCACTCTTTCTCCTCCCATGATTACGAGGCAGCAATAAACAGAGAAGATCAACACCCCTCCCTCTATGGTACGGGAGTTAAAGTTAATCTCAAACCGAGTCATCAAGTTTCTCATGCTGATCTGGTCTTTTATACTGATGGCTCTAAATTGGAAGATCAGGTTGGCTGTGCATATATAGCCATACTGCAAGATCATACAACTCTTCACCAGTGGAAATGCCATCTGTCTTCTTTTAACAGCGTCTTCCAGAGTGAGGCTATTGCTATTCGACAAGCAATACAAACAATCATTAATCATCGATATTCACATTCCTATGTTCTTACCGATAGTCTCTCCACATTGTATGCCATTTTAAATCCTCTGCATTCATCCCCCATTATTGTGGACATTCAAACTAGCTTGTCTCGACATAAAAATCTACACATTTGCTTAGAATGGACAAAAGCTCATGTGGGGAACTACGGTAATGAAACTGTCGATAGGCTTGCTAAAGAAGCAGCACAGAATCACGAGATAACAGACCTTGACGGTTTCACGTCCAGTATCTAATCTAAAGCGTCACTTACTTCTCACAGCCATCTCCTTGTGGCAAAATGCATGGAGTTCGGAGGAAACTGGTCGCCGAGCATTTGCCCATGTCCCTAAAGTAGATTTAGACCGATTAATCATGCCACCACAGCTGATCTTCTACATTAAGGGCCACGGGCCTTTTCCCTTTTATTTCGAGAGACATGGACTCTCTTCCTCAGCACTCTGTAGTTGTGGACAACTGGGCAATCCAGAACACTATCTATTCGATTGTCCACTTACTACTGAATTCCATATTCCTTTTCCACCAACGGATAGGACTGCCTTTAGTCGTTTTTTGATTAAGCAACGGCATCAAGTCAAAAAGATAGTCCGTTTAATTGACAAACTGATGAATCTGGGACTTGATCTTTGTGCCTTATAATATCGACATATGATTCAACTTCATAAACTGCTTGTATATATTATAACCCATCTACTTTTATGCTTTGAAGTGTTTGTAACCATTGTAATCTATTTTAATCCATCTGTTATAAGTCGCTGTGTATAGCAGCAGTCAAATATTTGTATATTCTCTCTCAGCATCTTTTTCTAAGTGCAATCAGGTAATATTGTCTATAACCCTGTACCTATGGTACATTTAATACCAGGTGCTGTTTAGTATCTGTATATCTTGCATTTGCCTATTTACCGATGAATAATAATGTTATCTTTTGCATATGCACATTTATTATCAAGTGCTGTTAAATATCTGTATATATTGAATTTGCATATTTATCTGTTGCATATGTATTGTCCTAATAGTCTCTTTGTTGTCCATAGCAGCTATCAATGTACTTATGGTACATTTTTTACCAGGTGCTGTTAAATATCTGAATATATTAAATCTGCATATTTACCTATGAATAATAATGTTATTGTCTTTATTTTTATCTTTTGCCCATGTATTATCATACATATAACTGTCTGTATTCCCTCATAATGCACTATGATAATATCTACATTGAACGTATTTTGCGTTTTTCACTGTATAATAGTATATAATATCTTGGCATATCTAGTTGTGCGTATTAATGATACATTGTTTGCCAGTTGCTGTTAAACATCGGTATACCATATACTTGCATATTTGGCTATACATTATACTGTTACTGTCTTCTTTTCATCAATTGCCCATGTAATATCATACATTTAATTCTCTGTGTAATAATAACACTGAATGTATTGGGGTCGCTAGAGATTTTCATTGTATAATATATCCAACCATTATCCATTGTTTTAAATATATCCATTGTATTTATACCAACATTGAATGTATTTTGTGTTTTTCACGGTATAATATATGTTCATAATTTGTGGCATACTTAAGTCTATATTTCATCCTTTACAAATGTATAGTAACACATTTAACTGTCTGCATCAATTTATTTGCTGCATAAGGATCACAGGTGTCATGATAATTTTAAATGTATATTTGTGTTACCAACACTGAATGTATTTTATATTTTTATTGTATAGTATTGTATAGTCGTATTGTGGTCATATTGTGTATAGTATTGTATATAGTATTGTATATAGTATTGTATAGTCGTATTGTGTATAGTATTGTATAGTCGTATTGTATAGTATTGTATAGTCGTATTGTGGTATAGTATTGTATAGTCGTATTGTGGTATAGTATTGTATAGTCGTATTGTATAGTCGTATAGTCGTCACAATACGATACTGTATCGTATCGTATTGTGGTATTGTTTAGTATTGTACAGTATCTTATATCAGTTGGCTTTATACAGGTTAAATATGTTAATCTTTATTCATTATAATCGTTTAATTAGCTTTTGTATTGTATTGTATTGTAGTATTGTATAGTATTGTATGGTATCTTATATTAGTTACCTTTTATGCAGGTAACTGCATCAATTTATTTGCTGCATTAGGATCACTGGTGTCATGATAATTTTAAATGTATTTTTGTGTCACCAACACTGAATGTATTTTGTATTTTCATTGTATAGTATTGTATAGCATCTACTATATCGTATTGTATTGTGGTATTGTATCTACTGTATCGTATTGTATTGTGGTATTGTATAGTATTGTATAGTATCTTATATCAGTTGGCTTTTAGTACAGGTTAAATATGTTAATTTCTTTTTTGTATTGTATTGTAATATTGTATCGTATTGTATGGTATCTTATATTCGTTAACTTTTATGCAGGCTAAATATGTTATTTTTATTCCTCATAATCGTATAATTAGCCTTATTGCATGTTTTTCCCACAATACCACGTGATCAATTGTATTGTACCGCTATTGCATTCAGTTACTAAGTTTGGTACGAATCCTGTACCATAATTGGTAGTAACCAATGTATCGACCTTTGTATATCTTAAACACAGTTGCATGCTAAATATATTTTGTATAACATATTCCTTTTTCCTAACTATTGTTGTACTATAGGGATTGAATGCGTACCGAGATCAAATTATATTGTACGCTACCTACTTCTTCTGTATCACATCACTACCTGCGGTATTGTAACATGACTTTGTCATAGCGAATATCTAGTTTATTACACTGACTTTCAATATGTTGCTTTGTCAAATATATGTACTTGGCTATACAATGTATCCCGATCTGAATGCTTTACTCATTTCCCATGTATCAGTACTTCCAGTCACACACTGATGGCTATTGTATTATTTTATTTTTATTTCTTTTGGTATACCCTCTGTGTATTGCTGTAATCATTTACATTCATTATGTCACTATGTTCTCTATTTTTATGTTATATTGTCATTAAGTCTAATTCTACTGTCTATATTTTACTCATTGTATATTATTGGGCTGCTCAACATCAGACTGTACTTTAGCTTATGTATATTCTATATTTGTGTGTATTACACCTTTGTAAAATTTTCTCTTATTGTCAAAACTCGCCCTTTTTGGCCCTGCACGCTTTTTTTATTTTATTTAATAAATGTGGGGCCCGGGCGGTTGTTGGGACTGTCTTTCGTGGGCATTTGGTCTGTTGGACTGCCCCCGGGTTGAATTTGGCTTTGGGTTTGGGAGCCCGGTGCGTGGCGTCTTGTGATTCCTCTTTAGGCTCTAGATATAGGTGGACGTGGTGCTATACCGATTAACCTTTTGGTAAAGGAACAGTGCCCACGTCCTCCGTTGCTTATCGCTTATAGGGAAACGAATTCACTTTATAGATCAACTCCTATCATTTTTGAATGATTAGATTCTAATTTATTCAGTTAAACTTAAAGAACTGTTGAATTCACAGCATTTAATATAAAAAGTAGATTTAAATATAAAATGCTTATTACTTATGCAATTTCTTCTATGAAAACGATGTTTTAATCTTCCAGGTATTAGGCGCTCTAGAACTTCGCCTATGGCTGGTAGTATGTTTGTGGGGAGATAAGACTTTTGTTCTTCCGGGATCTAATTCATTATGGAAGACAATATGATTTTTCCACTTTTCAAGTAGTATGGGAATGTTTTTAAAATGCACACGAAAGTTATTATCATTGCTTTGTCAGCTATCATTATTATGCCGTTATCAACTGAATTCGGCCAGAGAGCTTTCTTTTTGCCAAATTTTAATGATAATTAGGTAATTTGTGAAATGGTTGAAAGGGTATTTTTTATCTGCTGGAAACTCATTTTTCGTTGAAATTTTATGTAGAACTTCATAACTGTTTCTGTTTTCAGTTAAGAACTGAGTCCACCGTTTCAATTTAACATTAATAATTTTTTTCTTAAACACTACTCATTACCTCTTGCATTTTATTCAGGCATTTGATCCTCCTGTATTGTTATCGGTATTTCTGAATTTTCCTTTCAGAGCCATTAGTCTTATTTTTCTCTACACTTTATTCTTTTGCCCATTCTTTTATCTCTGTTCTTAATTTTTTTGTTCTTTCGTTGATGGATAAATTTCTGCGAAAATTTTTTGAATGGTTTCAATTAAAGATGTTGCTATGTTATTCATTTCTATCTTGCTTTACAATTTTGAATTTCTCGCATTAGGCACTTCTCGCCTTAGCGATGTAGTAAGTCGTTTTCATCTGTCTTTCATTTCAAATCTTCTCTTGTCTGACTTCTACATTGATTCTCCCAGAGAATAAGGTACACATTTATGGTCAACATCTGTTGCATACTCGCATATTCTCCATATTATGTTAGTCAAATAATGCCTAGTAGCAGTGCACCATGGAGATAACTCTTGACCACGGCTGTGAAACATTAACGATTTTTAACTATCTCTGCGAAGTATATTTATTAACTGCCAAACCCCAAAGTATGGGCGGACCGTATTTTCATACTTCTATTTTGAAAATTCAGAAATATACTAATGCATTTCCTGGAAATGAAAGGTAATTAAAAATATGAGGGCACTAACACAATACAGTTAATAATGTACTTATATATGCATTGTAAGAGTATACTCTTATTATTGGAAATATACTTGAAAAATGTAGCATCCACAACTTTCATTACAGTTATCTTTGAGCTTATCTTTAAGACAGATTTCTTTAAGTATGATAATACAATATACAGTCTGTGGACTAACACCCATATCTGTATAAATTAAAATTTACACTTTCGTTACATGTGCGAATTAATATGCATATGTTAAAATATGCGAATCTGAAAAAAGCAACTCTTCTGATGAAAGGATGGTTTTAGACTTTGATTGCAATCTTTGGAATCAACTGTTTTGAGAACTTAACATTTCTTAACTTTTTCCCATTCGCACTTTCTGTATCTTGATGTGTTTCAGAATTTTGTTAATATCTTATAAGGCTTTTAAAGTCTCCCTTATTAAATTTTGAAATTTGTTTGATATTACCGATTTTCACTTCCAGTTTTCCTGACAAAGAACGATTTTCTGTTATTTTTAAACAAAAGTCTATTAATTTTCTTTGTTGGACAAATTAATAATGCTAATCTAAATCTCTTTGTTTTCATAATGTCATCTACACATGAAAGTACAACCTCATGTTGGTTTTTAGGAGGATGACTGCATTCTTGACGTTAATCTTGTTGTGCATCGTTGAATATTTGTTTTGGTGCACTTATCTACTAAGTGGAAACAAGAGGGTGCTTCCAAGAAAGATCTTTTCTTTTTCTTTGTGTGGGGGGGGATAAGAATTCAAGTAGCTTTTGCTGGGAAGCTGAGTTAAAATAATACTTGTTCTTGAACTTGACTTGGCTAATTACACGCATATAAGGCAAATTTTAGTGATGTCGGCTTATTAAAAATAGAATCAATGACAATAGTAGAGACAGGTGGAACTACTATAGTTGCCTTACGAGCATTCCATTCAAAAATATTTATTTTTCTCTTTTTTATTGATATGTTTATTCTATTCTTTAGGAATGATTATGTTTTTCTATAACCTAACACTGCTGAAAGTTACTAGTAAAATAATTTCGAATTACAGAGCAAGAGCTAGTCACTGTTGCACAGGATAAGATGAGATGATTAATAGAAAAATTCATTTGCGGTTTAACTGAAGAAAAATTAATATTAGCCCCGTTTAGTAAAAGTATAGTAAGCTAAGTTTGTCCACTTTGATATGTAAAATTGAGTAAAACTAATAAGTAAAATCATTAAACATATCAGGAAAGTATGTAATGCAGTTATGATTAAACCGCAGTCATATTAACTGTTAAACGTATTGTCGCAAATTCGTAATGTTTGGATAACATTGTCAAATGGAGAATATGTCGAAAATGTAGTTGTTTATGAAATTATATGTAGCAGCTGATATTTAATGGCCCCACAAGCAAACTGAATATGCCAAGGCGGAAAATTTTAAATGCTTTTTAAATTTTTGCAAGCTAGTCAATTATGATGGACGATTGTGTTAGGTGAAGGGGGCAAACAAATGAAGGGGAGGCAGATTCCATAGTAACAATTGTTAGTCTATTACTTTAGATTCTGTATATCAAGGCAATTTTCCCTTTAAAGCATGCCTCATAGCCATGATAACGACTACCGCGGAAAAAAACAGCTGAATCCCCTAATTTACTGAAATACCCCAGTTGTCTCTATTATGATGACGATGCACTTTATAATACAAAATGAAAGGAGTGTCATTTTGACTTGACTTCCTGTCATTTGACAGGAAGTGCCTGTTAAGGTAAGAGATTATACCAATTGGCCCATAGAATGGACATTTTTGGATTTAAAATCCCCTACCTTTACAGAATTGATGCCTATGAATTACAGCCTATGAATTGTATATTATAGTTTGTTGATCAGATACACTGGTAGGAAAAGCTTGAAACTATGAAGATCATAGCTGCGAAACCCCCGGCTTGCGTGCATAATACTTATAAATTTCGACTCGAAGTACTATTTATGCTCTCTCCATACATAAAAAATAAATAAATAAAAGCTATGAGCGGTGAAAAAGAGCTCGAAAATGCATCGGGCGCTGGCGTTCGACTGGGTATGTTTTCACTAATAATTTAATTCCAAGCATAGGTTTTAAATTCTTAATTTTATCTCATCCTTAACTTTTGTAATATAATTATGTTTTTTTATTAGCGCAACAGTAATTAGTAATTTACGAATTTGTAATCTTACACCATTTATTATAAGAGTTGGAGTAAATAAATATTAAATAACACTACCTAAAAAAAAAAAAAAAAAACTTTGCATTACTTTTGGAAAACGAAAGTTTTTTATTCAGTTTGAGAAGTACTGTACGTTTTCTTAAGGCATAAAGATATTAAATGTGCTTTATGTATCTGATATAATTCTGCGTACTTTTTTAATCTGTTGCGGTATTCTGCTAATCTTTATACATGCGGTATCGGCACATCCTAGTTATCAAACATAGAAATTTAAATTGCATTTTAATCTTTCATGAAGTCATTAATTTTAGTATGCACCATAAGTATGAAATTTATTTTCACGTTAAAATCAGTATTTTAAGTTCCTATTCCAAACTAAAGCGTGCTGTGAATTATTTCAAAATCCACTACGTTCATATTTACGAGATCTGAAGAACTTATTTTTCAACTGATGAAACTATAATTTCTCTTCTGTATTTTCTGATAGCGCTACCCAATACCGGTGCACAACTTTCTGTGGTTACCGAATCATTTCATTCATTCAGTAACGGTTCAAAGTAACCAAATATTGAATTCTGAAATATAACTTTCGTTGTATGAAATCTGTCGAGCATTTCAAGCCATCATGCAATTACCACAGCCAAAACAGATAGGTGTGAACCTCTGTTTGGGCTAGCCAAGTTACGACAAAGTTTTTCAAATCCTTCTGCAGACATATTCATGGGCCATCGAAAATAAAACAGCAAAATCTTGAATGTTTCACGCCTTGAAGTTGATCTCCGATCTCAGATCTCAGATTGAAATGAAACAGCTAACCTTCAAATGTACTGTGACCAAATAAAAACTGAGATACTTTAAAATTAATAATGAGGAAATGATATGATGAGCCATTGCTTTTACAGATTATGTGTGTTGATTGGGATGCTGCTTAGAACTGCATTTAGCAATTATTAAAATATAAGGTGTATGTAAAAGGAAAGAACTTGATTACACTACATAGGTAGCTCAAAATTTTCATTTATTAACACATATATGCTTTTAATCACTTTTTATCTTAGGAAACGTATATCCCAACACCGTTTAAAATTGTTGTCGATAATACTGAAGCTTTTTGTTATAAGTTTCTGTTCAGATTACTCAGATCCAGTGTGATTAAGTTCATTCAATATTTGACATCAATATGTTTCAAATATTGCTGCTCCTTTTATTAAAACTGGGTCATATTATGAGTAGCTAGTTCTAACGAAAAATTAAGATTCCCAAAAAAGGTAAAGTTCACAAGAAACTAGTTATCAACAGTCAAAGAGCGCCTAATTATCCAACGAAAGAAGATTTTTTTCAGGTGTTAGAAATAATGAATTCACTCTGCTTGTCGAAAAACACATAGGCATGGCTTATTCGGCTAAGTTGCGAGAGCTGCAGTATTAATGAGAGCAAATAAAGAATGGGGTATAAATATAATAGGTATAAATATAATTTACTTAATTTAACTTTATGGGATTCATTTTCATCACACATTTCTATAAGTAGTTTATTTTTAAATTTTTAGGTTAGTTCAGTACGGCTATTAATTTCGTTTTGGCATTTTGTGTTGGTTCACTATAAAATCCTGAATCCCTTTTCAAATTTTTGCCACCAAATATTGCAGCCCTACATTTATATTTAAAAACGTTAAATAATTAAGAATCCGCATAAATGTATGTATGTTTCTCGCACTGTGAAAAAACAAGTGTACCTAGATTAAAGTGACCACATTTTCATTGAGACAAAGCGGGAGAAATGGAATGAAATAACAATTGTAATTTAGTTATGAAAGCAGACCAATAATTCAAAAAAGATTATATTTTATTTTATACATTCATAAACTAGTCTATAAATATGCAAAAATATATTTATTATTAAATATTGGTAATTATAAAATTATTTGTAAAAAACTGTAATTTTAATATTATGCTTTTTAATTAATTTAAAATTTTATTTAAAAATATGATTTTCTTTCAGGTCATATTTTTATTCGAGTGAAAAATTTGCAATATATTCGGATCATTTATTTAAACGTCGTGAAACTTCTCACATGAATTGATCAAATTATATTTTACCCTTAATACAGATTTTAAAGTTTTAATGTTCAACTGCGTTTTTTCAATTGTCCCTATTTTATTGATACTAGAAAAAACACGTCCTGTTTCTGCATTTGTTCCTGGAAGGGAGAGAGCGTGTTCTACAATTTTCAAAATATTTCCATAAGGAATATTATTTTGTTTAAAGTAGAGGAATAACTCGGTCCATTTTTTGTCTGTTTCCACATTTGCAGACAACCAACAATTTAATTTTTTTCTTCAGTAACATATCTTTTTACCAATGACACCTTATCAAAAAGCTCATTTTCGCAAATATTATTTTTCGGAAAATGGTTACTAATATATTAAAAAGATTTTTCGCTATATTCCCATAAAATCTCCTTTTTTAATGTCACACAATTCTTTTATATTCGAATTCTGCACTTTCACATAAATTCTTCAAACTTTCAACACGCACAGTATATATATAAAAATACGAATAAATTTTTGCAATAACATTTTCGAGATCCACTGGAAATAAGTCAGATGCTGTTTTAATAGTATTGTGTAGAATGTGCGCTGCGCAACCTACTCCAATAATGTTTTGGTTCAAATGTTCATTAAGTTTCGTAAAAACGTTATTGATGCCTCTTTCCAGCTTTTCCACCAAAATTTTTGTTAGTTTTATCCTCACATTAGGCAATAATTTTATTGTTCAAATTATTTAAAAAAGTAGTATTTATTGAATCAACAATTATTTGTAAAGTTTCACCCGGCAATGAAATAAAATATAATATTCTTATTTTAATTCCTGTTTCTGGATCAAAAAATCTAACAATTGTGGGAAATAATTTTAAATATTTGTGGTTGGAGGCATCATAATATATGGCTATAAATGTGCATTTAATCTAGTTCTTTCTGCAGTTGTGAAAACGAATATAGTGAAAATATATTACAAATAATTGCTTCGGTGTTTGTTCTTGCACATGCAAATTTTTGTCGTACAATGTTTTGATCATTTGCGACGCACTATTAATTGATTTGAAACTTTGAGTGTGGTTTATAGTGTGGAAAGTAAATAGCCTTTCAGCTAGCTGTTCCTCCGTTAACAATACATATTCCTTGGCGAGATTTAACGACAATGATCGAACACCACCGAGTAAATCTAATTCGTTACATCGCCTAATTTATTTTAATTTGCATGCATTTTATGTGTTTTTATTCATGTATTTTTATTTCTTTATATTTACTACAATAATTAATAAATAATAGGTAAATAAGAAATGCAGATGTTTTCTAAAAAGCGGGACATTTTTAAAAATCTGCAGGACGCGGGACAGTCCTTCAAGAAGCGGGACTGTCCCGCCAAAATCGGGACGTGTGGTCACTTTAACCTAGATATATGAAAATTTGAATAACGTAGTCCTCCACCGCAACATGGCATATTATATATTTCATTTCTAAACCTTTAACGAAATTTGATTAACAAACTCAACGATTTCAAAGCGTTCCATTAATATTAAC
This sequence comes from Stegodyphus dumicola, assembly GCF_044657685.1. Classification (NCBI taxonomy): domain Eukaryota; kingdom Metazoa; phylum Arthropoda; class Arachnida; order Araneae; family Eresidae; genus Stegodyphus; species Stegodyphus dumicola. The sequence goes on along the minus strand of NC_140771.1, from coordinate 125,116,709 downwards.
ATCGCTTGCATCTTCCCAAGCACGGGTATTTTATGCACGAGGTTTCTTTTTTTATGTATTGCTGTTGAATTGAATTTTAGGGCTTAAGTGCAAAGAACATGGCATTTAATAAACTAAGGTAACACACAAAACGTTAAAAAGCTCCCTTTTGGGCGTATAATAAATTTGAAAGCTTTCAGATTTTTTTTATTTATTTATTTTCAAATTTACTTTTCAATTTGCAATGAGGTAATTAAATTGCTCCCTTCTGATTTTTTTTTTTTTTTTTTTTTTTTTTTTTTTTTTTTTTTACAAATATCTTTTTAAATGGAATTAGGTTTAGGTACTGGCAGCTAAATTTAAAGGAGATGAATGAAAGTATGAGGTTTTGTAACCAACCGTTTCTGCAATTTTTAGTTTTCATTTTTATCCTTGAGCTGTAAAACTACAAGACAAACCATATAATATCCAATATCACAAGGGAATAACAAAAATGAAATTTATCAAGAAAGGTTTTAAAAACCGAAATGCGAAAGTGCGAACTCCCTCGGAGGAAGCAAATTGCCTAAAAGAAACAAAGAGCTGCCTTAGTGACTATGATGTAGTTTCCGAATATCCAAGAAAAAAGTATTGTTAAATTAAAGTCAAGCTCTTTCAGTATCCGAAGAAATTTCTTATTTTATTTATATTGCCTTAAGGAAACATATTCATGTTGATGTAAAGGAAGCTCATTGATTTTTGAGAAAGGATTTTTTTTTTTTTTCTTTGGAATCAATATCATTTATACTCCCTAAAACCATTTTTAAATGAAGGTGAAAAGCTAACTATTCATTTTGTAATCTTAAATATTTTATAAATTGCAGAATAATTTTATCATAATGGAATTTCCTCTATTAGTTTCATGATGTTTGGAATATTTTTTGAAATACTCTAGATTTAAAATTATTCCATGAAATTCAGGATAAATATATCAGACGTTTCTGCTTGTTTTTTAATTTCTGTCATAACTACGAGATTTATTTTCATATTTAAACACATTAAATAATTTAAATTTTCTTTCTTTGTAATTTACGCATAAAGTGCAGTATAAATTAATTTTTCATTAAAACCCAAATTAGATTTTTGAACCTTGAACTACCCCTTAGTTTCTGCACTTTTGTTATTTCAATTTACCACACCCTATCTGCATTTGAGGCAAACATCTAATTTTCGGCGTTTATATGCAGTGCAAGTCCATTTTTCCGCATTTTTATATTTGAGAAAGTTAACTATTTTAAAGTATACTGCATTAAATGTTTATAATATTTTTATGTTTTGCATTCAGGAAAAAAAAATATATATATATACATATAGACATAAAGATTTAAAATGAAGACATTTTACAAATATTGTTTGTAATTCATGCAAAACGATTAATAAGAAAAAAAATAATACATTAACATAAAAACATATTGGACTAAGCTTTCAAGTACTTTTTATATTTTAACTTTATACCTTTGAAAAAGAAATCAGAAATAGAAAATATCAGAGTAGTTTTTAGAATATGCTTGAATTTTTAAAGTTTTTCTTTACCAAGTAAGCAATTCTTAATTAGTTTCAACTGATAGGTGTTCCTTCGCCACTAATAACAGTATATTAACAATCTTCAAATTATTCCTAATGCAAATTATGAATTTGAACAGCATTGAGGTTAACTGTATTCATTCATATTTTGGTTCACATTGTTAGTTAATGTAGAGTTTTATATTAAATACAAATACATATTATTAAGCTGTCATATATTCTGTAATTTTGCCTCTCACTACTTCACTTTTAACATAGGTCAATAATTCTTTTTCTTTTAATATGTAAAGTAATATGCACAGATTTTCTCTTAGAGCTATTTCTGATTTCGAAAATTAACTTGACAATTAATCAGTAAATTCTGTACTTCTAGTTTTTCCCTTTAATGTTCATACCAGTTAGTGGCTGAATGAGTAAAACCGTTGTTGACCATTAACAGATTATGCTTTGGTTTAATTTCTTAGAAATGAGCTGAATGCATGGAGTTTTCTCATGTGCAACATGAGCCAGTTTACTTTAGAAATTCCTTCTCCAAATCCTCCTTTCTAATGCTTAAATTATGGTTAATGCTTGCATTTAATTTTTATATAGTTTTTTATTACAAGAACAATGTATATAAACCTGAGAAGAATCTTGTTAGGATGCCAGTTACAATTCTTTCAAAGCAAATTTTAATCTCGAAGCAGTTTTTCAGATATCTTTTCAGGTACAGATAATACGAGTTATGTTTCGTACCTCATTGCTACCTCTCTTCATTTATTGATTAGGAGACGTAATTGTATCTGATTCGACTTATCTGATGCGTAGGTAATGCGCAAATGTTTTATCCAATATCCATGCCTGATATAATGATTAAGCAACATCCGCAGTTGAACTGGAGAGGCGTTCGAAACTGACAGACTATTTAAAGTGCAGTTTAGTGGGAGAAAAATATGAATGCTATCGGTAGAACTCTTCTATACTGAATGCATAGGCAGATAATAATAAAAATAAGTTGAAGTTTCCAGTCCTCTGTTTTAAATGTTTTTATATCAAATTACCAATAAGCGTTTGGGCGTAACCAATTTTCAAGTTCATCAAATATCCCGAAAACGAAATTTCTTCTGATGAATGACCAAATGATTTACATCTACTTTATTTCTATTTCAAAGAGAAATTTAGAAGTTGTATCTTGACCTTAAGCTTCCTTTTCTGTTCACTTGCTCTCCTAGACAATAACCATACTTCATTATCTAATTCCATAAATACCGCTAGCATAAATGGTTTAAATATTGCTCGATAATAAAGAAACGATAGGCGTAATAGTTATAGCCAGCGTTCTCAGGTTAGTTGGACTGAAAATACTGAATTCAGAAATCATTTCCACAGAAATATTTACAAGATTATTAACGTATAGAGTTTATCTATGAGTAGGTATTTTGGCATCTAGGATATGTTTAAAATAACCGAATTTCGGAAGCGAAAATCCATTTTTTATGCGAACATATGCATAGGTTTATGGCTAGTAAATGCTCGGTTCACGGAGTTTAATTATAGTGTCTTTCAGAGTGCCTGTCTCCGTGTACTATTCAAAGACAAAATAGAAATTCTAAGAGGGATTTATGGAAGAAAACATCACGATAAAACGAATCATATAATGTACACAATAATTTAAAAACTAGTTCAGTTAATGAATGGCTCATAGATATTTTTTGATGGGAATCTGATATTTTTCTTAGACATCTTGTCATCTTGTGTCTCTTTGCATAGTGTCTATATTGAACAAAAATTGTTTCCGGGCACTAGTCAAAACCCAAATATAAATTGTAAGAGGGATTAGTTGAAGAAAACATCCTGATAGAAAGGATAACATTTTTCAAGAGATCCACGTATTTCATTAGAGACTCTACACAATAATTTAACGATTAATATACTTAAGAAGCGGCTCATATATTATTTTTTGATGAGAATCTAATATTTCTAATAGGCATCTTGTCAAAGTGTCTCTCTTCATAGTGTCTGTATTGAATACAGATTTTTCCATATATGAGACAAAACCAAAAAAAAATTGTAAGTGGAATTGATTAAAACATCGCGATTGAAAGGATCCAGCGCTCAAGAGATCCAAGTATTTGGTTAGAAATTGTATAGAATAATTTAACAATTTCTGAATGTAAGGAATGTATCACAGATATTTATTGATGAGAATCTGGTATTTCCCATAGGCAGAGAAACAAACTCAGTGTTGGTATTGCTTTAGTTAGCTTGCAGTTAGTGGAAAGGTTAAGCATTATTGGCTTGCATAGTCACAGAAACGAGGAATGATAATTGCTATTGCTATAAAATAGTTCAATTTTAATTCCTGCTGTTTTAGAAGACATAACTAATCACAAAATGTTTTAAAATCAACTACATATGGAAATAATTGCCTCTAAAACCCAAAATAAAAAAAAAAAAAGAAATGAATGGGAGAAGGGAAATGATGGCTGTAGAGATTTAGACCTTGCTCTTTACTATGATTACCATGATTTCAGCGGAAAGATATCTGCCTTTGAGGAGCGATCAAACGAAGGTAAAACAGCCATTCAATGTACCTTTCTATGGAAAACTGGATTGATAGTCAAATAAAGGCTTCTTTTGTGAACATGTTGAATAGCTAAAGAAATCCAGTGCACTACATTCCTTAACATGGATGTTCAAGATAAAATAATTGCAAAGCTTTAAGGAAAATTACTTTGCTATGAAAAATAGAATCATTTCTTTTAAAAATGAGATAATATCCAGTAGTTTAGATTGCGCGTCAAAAGTAAATCACAAAGAACAGCTGAGTACGGTTTTCAAGGTGGGAGGTGTAGGTCCTAGCTACGTTATCATTTAGGCAAATTTTTTTTCGAATTTATGAAATTTGAGATACTACGTATAGTGGAAAATTCTGAACTATTGCTCATATATCATCTCATATTGGGCATATCTCTTTCATGATACCGCAGCCATTATAAGAAAACGTTAATCGTGTAGTTAAGTATTTTTCAACCTCATTGATTGTTTTGAGGATTATTTAATTTATTTTTTGCATCTAGAATTCACTCAGAAACTTTTAATAGTCATGTGCTCATTATGCTGAAACTATGCTGTGAAACCAGGTAGGAATTGAAGATATCAAATGTGTTAAGTATGCACTTAATATATATACTTAATATATGTAATATTACACTTAATATATATAATATATAAGAAATCTCCAAAAGATTTTAAAGGAACCCCCATCGTTTTTAGTAAGACATATAATCTGCTAAAGAAAATATTTAATAAACTTTTTGATCTGTTACAATATTCTTATAAGCATCAATCAACGTTAATTAAGTGATTTAACAGAAGGCATATAGTAGTTAGATACTACAGTAGAATTTATGAATGCTGTACTAGGTGATTATATATTCAGATCAGAGAACTTAAAACGCTAGGAAACTAATGCGCTAGTTATACTTTCATGGTTCAATTCAGTGACATAATATATGTGCAATGTTATTTGTGTTATTAAGAATTTTCTGAAATTTAAGGAAGACCTGATAGCTGTTAAAATAATTGAATGTTATTGAAAAATTTTTATGGATATTGGGTTCTGCTATTTAGGTGCCCACGCTTTTATGATTCGCAATATAAAATTGTTGATTAAATCTGTAAAGAGAATTAATTATTTAATCGATTTTTCTATTAAAATATAATTTTTTCTTTTAGTACATTACTTATTTTATAAATTTTAACTGAAAACGCATTTCAAAAAATACATTTTTAATATTTTATATCTTTGTAGACTCAATGACATGTTCTCAACCAAATTATTCAATTTAAATCCGTTTTCCAACGATGACTAATCACTCTTTTATTCCCAATATATTTATTAAGTGAAATTATGTTACAGCGATTTTGCGAAAATTGAGAAATTACATTAATAATCTCATATGAAGTTTAAAAGCATTGTCCCACTCAGTGCGATGGTGCAAACATGAGAACATTTTTCATTAAACGAAGGTAAGTGTAAAAAAATATCTGAAGCTTTAAAATTTTACATTACATCCAAAGGCGCGTTTTTTTTAACGTTTTGTGTGTTACCTTTAATTATTAAATACCATGTTTTCCGCTTCATAAAATTCAATTCAACAACATTATCGCAAAATAATTTTAAAATGAACATATCTTTAGAATTTCCGATACACAGTCCCGTGCGCTGGAGTAAAAGATATTTATTCATTTTTTCCGTAAAGTGTTGCCATTGCTCACTTTGAAATCGTTGAATTTGTGTTTCAACGATCCGTTATGGTGCTACAAAATATGAAAAAGATAATAAACCAAGTTCTAAATTAAGACTTCCAGATGCCATATTGGGTGGAGGATTACGTTATTCAAAATTTGATGGCTCTAGGTACCGTTGTTTTATCACAGTGCGAGAAATATACATACATTAAAAAAGAATATGTATAAATATATACATATATATATATATATATATATATATATATATATAATTGAAAAAGAAAATGTAAAGCGAATTAAAATTTAGGATAAGGAAATAACTACTAATCGAAGGAGATAATTACTATACTGACAAATAGTATGAAATGAAGCTAGTTTTAATAAAAATTCTAAAGACTGCGTAATTAATATTGTTTTATCATCTTTCTTTTAAAAAAGGGCTAAGACTTTGTTTAAGAAACTTTGAAAATTTGGAATCTTTATAACAAATATATTTTTAGGTGATGGGATTTTAAAAATTTACGAAGGCACATAATAATAATTATATAATATTAAAAGAATAAGAATAATATTAAGAAAATAAGTAATAACACTCTCATTACTGATGTTGGATTTCAAAATGAAAAGCTTAAAGTGAGCTTTTAAAATGAAATACTGGGGAAAATGTGTGTAAACTTTTGAAATGAAAACGAAATAAAAAATAACACTGTAGATTTCATTGCAAATTATTTTAAACTCTAATCAATTTTTAAATTAAGAAAAAATGCAATTAAACGTATCAATCAGCGTTAATAAAGTGATTTAGCAGAAGGCGTATAGTAGTTAGATACTGCAGTGAAACTTATGAATGCAGTACTAGGTATTATGTAAGAGTTTTAGGTCAGAGGATTTGAAACGCTAATGAGCTGGTTACACCTTCATGCCTTAATTCAATGACAGAAAAGGTAGAAATTTAAAAAGACAATTCTTTTGAAAGAAAAAATGAAATTTTTTCAGATTTTAAACAGACGCTGCTGTATTGATATTAGAAGAAATATTTGAACAACTAAATCTTTGAAATCATATGTTCAATATTATTTGTGTTATTAAGAATTTTCCAAAATATTAGGAAGATCTGTTGTTTAAAATCTGCAGATATTCTGAAGACCTCAAACGAAACTGGAGAGAAATTAAGGCATCAAACGTGTTTTGTCTCTCATATTACAACTGTACCACTAGCTATGCAAGAGCATTTTCAGTATGGAAAATATTTGAATGACATTTTTCCAGATGCATCAGTTGCACTAAAAATTTCTTTCTGTACGTTTAAATCACTAATCTCGGTAGAACGCGTCTTTCCAAAGCTACGCAAAAGGTATTTGGGATGCTCAGTAAAAGAATGATGATTAAACATCGTTCGTGTAGTAAGAAAAGAAAGACATACCATGTTCATTCAACACTGACAAGGTACTTAATGTGTCTGGTATTCAAGAATCAAAGCCGATGATTTAAATTAGTAATATCAAAAATAAAAAAATAGTCCAAACAGAAAGAAAGTCAAAAACAAAAAGAAATTAAGAAACTATTAGCAATTTGATGCAAAAAAAACTGCAAAGATGCAAGCCATTAGTTATCAAAGCGTTAAAATGTATTTAAGAAAAATATATGGATCTGTGCACATTAAAGTGAATGCTTAAGTATAATACTATAGAATCTGAAAAGAAGTAAAAGTGTGGTCGAAGTACAGTAAATTGAGGTAAAATAAACAGTGACACGTTTTAAAATCTTACATGTTTAAATCGCTAAATGTACTGTAATTTTAAATTTCGTTAAAATACGCTAAGAATTTCCGATTTGTTTTACTGAAAACATTATGCGATTTCTTTAATATGACATTAGTCTCGAATTGATGTTGCTTATACTACACTTGTATGCCAGCTAATTAAAAAAACCTTCATTATTTTTTTTTAAATTTTTGACAGTCAAAATGTATTATACAAATGCCTCTAAGATTATTTTTGAAATAAAATTATTAGTGATAATAAATTACGTGACAGACTGTCCCTGCTACAGGAAATACAATTTTAAATATATTGTTACGAATTTTGTATATATGTAAACAATTTCAATAGAATTATATTTAAATTGTAGTATCTCTTGTATAAGTACTATGAAAAGCCTCAGAATGCCAAGCATAGCAGGAAAAATTGGGACACAGTTATACGTTCATTTAACATACAGTTAAAAATCGATCTAGCCGAATTGGCGAGACATATGACAGGTGACGGAAGATGGAGACGCTTGGCGTATAACATAGGTAAACAGGCATATGTCCCACGTCCTCCACTATCTCGAAGAAGCAACTCGCTGGAGCCCCTTAAGGCTGCACCGGGAGTTTACATGGCCATACAGGGGCTAGATGTCAAGTAGATTTTACATAGGATGTTGTTAATAACACAAAGTAACTTAAAAAGAATATAAAGGATAGCATTAAAACACTAAAACACACATATAAGCTGAAACACATAGACATACAACATTAAACGTAAAAGCATAAAACCACACTCGTAATTACGTAACATAAATACATAAAAACACACACGAGAATACATATCATGACACATAGAATACATATGGAAACCTGTAGAGCACATAAATGCAAATATTGCACACAGAAGAAACATATGAGACATAGTAAGGTGTGCGTAAAGCAGAAGCGCTGTGCGGAAATATGCTCAGTACCCATAATACATAATGTACATACTTTCATTAGGGGCTTCTGTTGCATGATTTACATATTTCGTTGCATACACTACATTCGTGCATTGTACGGATATTATATATTTCGATTTACGATAACACATCATTCCATTGGGTGCCATGGAACATGTCAGTAACATTATTTTTGCACGTTGCTGGCTATTGAAAGCAGATGATTACATGAGGCTCGAAATTGAATGTGGCGCTTACAGAATGTATACATACTGCAAATACCTAATCGTTGAGTACATTGTCTGCGGTACCATGCTATTGTGGCTCGCAAATGTCTTGCCCTAGGGCGTTGATTTGCTGTACAACTGCGCAGATACTCCTTATAGCTGACGGGGTTTTGATTATGAAACGATAGTAAAGTGTTCTATCATTCGTTGGATGTGGTAAGTGGTGGTTTGTTGTTAGGCCGCAGTCAAATAGGTAGTGCTCGGGAGAACCTAGCATGCCACAGACACAATTGTAAGATGTTGAGATGCCATGACGCATAAAATAAGATGGAAATGGGCCATGACCCGTTATGTACTGTGTCAGTGGGGCTAGTGTTATAAGACGTTCCGTGTCTACTTTTGGTAGGAAGTTATACGTCCTTCTCCCTGTGTCGCCACTATTCCATTCTTCTTGCCACTTTTCTTTACAGATATTACGAAGAGTTTTCTTGAGGTGTGAGACGGGGTAGGGGCTCTTATAGTTTGAGCGTGGATGTTGTTGGCAGCCTCATTAGCCAGTCGGTCTGCGACGTCATTCCCTTCGTTGTCGGAGTGTCCTTTCACCCATACCATGTTAAAGCGAGCTTGATGATTATTGCGTAAAGGCTGCTGTAATCTATGATGATGGGTGAAGTGTGGTGATGATCGCTGAGTGCGTGTAGCACTGACATGCTGTCCGTGAAGAAAGTCGCATTGGTAAGGGAAAGGTTGAGGGCATGTCGTAGCGCATTCAATATTGCTAGTGCCTCTGCTGCTTGGAAGATACTATTGCTGTTAGTGATATGTCCTTTCCATTCCTTTACTAGTGTGCCATGTTCGTAGTGAGCAAACGCGCAGCCCACTCCCTGATCATGTTTTGATCCATCAGTGAACAGTTGTGTAATCGCAGAGGAAGTGTGTTGTCTGAAGTGCGATCGCTGATGTTGGATTTTGACATGGATCCCTCTACCTTTGATGGCAGGGTGGATGTGTTGCACACTGCCAGGGAGTTCATAGTCTGTTGTTATGAACGTAATTCCTGCATATGTGGCTTCTTGTCTGTGATGGATGATTCGTACATAGGAAGCCTCTGACTTTATATGTAATGGCAGCAGGCCTGCAAGTATCGTGGCGGCGCTGGACGCTGTTGTGCGATAACCTCCGCAGATGTTTAATGAAAACGGCCGTTGAATTGTGGTCAGTAGCTTGGTCTTTCGGCTGCTCATTGGTTGTGCCCATATGACTGCTGCGTAGAGAATTATTCTCTCTGCCACTGTCAGATATAATAGTTTCCTGATATGGGGGTTTTGTACCCAATTTCTCCCTTGAAACTGCCTAGCTTTCCTTGCGATGGTCGATGTTTTTGTACGTATTTCTTCGAGGTGCGGTAACCAGGTGAGTCTTTGATCCCAAGTGAGTCCTAGATGTTTAATCGTCTTCGTTATTTTTAAGTTCTTGCCCAGTAGCTTTATCCATGGACGTCTTGTGGGATTTGTGCCAGGACGTGGAATTACGATGGCTGCGGACTTTTGTCGAGAGATGATTAACTTAAGTTTATTGCATAGGTCCGTGAATATCGAGCAGGTTTCTGTGGCATTCCGTTCCAGTTCATCTCTTGTGCGGCCAGACACCAGAAGGGCTACATCGTCGGCGTATGCTATGATATCTGTGTGCAAAGGCCATTCATGTTGTAGTATGGAGTTAAAGGTGATTATCCAAAACAACGGACAGGCGCAAGAGCCTTGTGGATACCCTCTTTCTTGCCGCTTGATAGTGAGGCTATTGTTGTTGGCTACTATGAGGCTACGTGTATGTAGATAGTCCGTGATGATGTTAAAGATGTTTTTGGGACATTGTGCCTCTCTAAGTGCTTGCTTAATAGCAGGCCACCAGAGGGTGTCAAAGGCGCTTTGCAGGTGCAGGGATATGAATGCCGTGTGAAGATTTCTGCCTCTATTTTGTTCTATGCTATCTTTAAGATGACTCAGGGCATGCGTGGTTGACAAGCCAGTTCGGAACCCGTATTGCCGTGGGCTGAGAAATTTGGTCTGCTGGAGATGGAATTTAAGTCTGTTTACCAGTAAGTTTTCATAATTTTTTCCTAGAGACGAAAGTTGGCAAATTGGTCGAAAGGAGCTTGGGTCATCTGGGGATCTCTGCTTCTTCAGGAACAGGACCACTTCTCCTTTCTTTGAAAGCAGTTGGGAAGATCTGGTATTTTAAGAGCTTGCTGAAATATTTCTCGAAGAAGGTAGGACGGGATGTGTAAGGCACCTTTATTATTGCATAGTCTAGACAGTCTGGTCCCGAAGCCTTTTTTATTGGAAGAAAACGGAAGATTTGCTGTATTTCAGCTGAGTCGAAGGGAATGTCGTCTGGTGTGTTAGGAATGGAATGGTTGTCCCGTATCTTCTGTTGTTCTGTTGAGTCATCATCCGGGTTATCTGCTGGGAAGACTGCATTAAGGATAGCAGATGCTGTGGTTTCTGCAAGATTGGTGGTATCTGAGTTATCTGAGTTATTGATTGGGCATAAAGCTGGTCAGGCTTGTAAACTTTATTTGTAGCTAGTTTATGCAGGATTCCATAGACGTTGGTATTAGCTGTGCAAAATTTCCGCCAGCTATTAACTTTGGCTCGTAGTATGCATTTTTTATAATGCGCTCTTTCCCTGCGGAATGTGGTCAGCAATGTCATTTTGGTGGCTTCGTCCATTACACCTCGGAGACGCCGTCGTAGAGCTCTGCACTTTTGCCGTAATTGGCGTAGTTTCTTAGCCCACCAGCATATGCCTTGTATGCGTTTAGCAGTGCGAGTCTTCAGGAGCTTGTCGCAAATACATCGCAATGTATTGAGGAGATGATCTGTATAAGTGTCTAATTCCTCTGGGCTATTTATTTGGTCTATTACTTCTTCTTCACTCTGTAGGGTATCCGAGAAAGCCTTTGTTAATGCACGCAGTTTATTGCCTGGAATCTTGTAGCGCTTAAGGATAGTGATGCTTGTGTCAGTATTAATTTAATTGCAAAGTGGATATATTTATGATCAGAGCAACTCTCGTCGTCTGTGACCATCCAATCTGTTATATTGTTGGCTATGTTACTTGTAGCTATTGTTAAATCAGGCCATCCTTTGTTGTATGAGTTGTCGAAAGTCGATGGGGCATTCTGAGTATTTATTAACTGCAGATTGGCTGTCATTATAAATTCTTCTAAAGCAGTTCCTTTCGGTGAGGTATCTGGGTATCCCCAAGTAACGTTGTGCGCATTTAGGTCTCCACTTATTACGTGAGGAATGGTAGTATGTTTTCTGTGTATTTCTGCTATACTATCTACTGCATTGCTGATTTCTTCTGGTGGAGGGCTGTAGATGGATGTTAGGATAATCTGGAAGTTATTATAATTCAGGTAAATTGCAACATGATCTCGTGCCTGCTTGATAATGAGTGGGGACCATTGTGGATTACAACAAATGATCGCCGCTCTCGGGGGGAGTTCGTTAAGTTGCGCTTTCCGCTGGAAGATCTTACATGAGAGTGGTAGGCAGGCTATTGCGCCGTTTCTGCAGTAAGGCTCTTGGAGAAGGTTGATATCTATCTCAGGATCGAGGACATGCTGCACTAGTTGCGTATTAGCTGCTTCTGCCCGCTGGAGGTTAATTTACGTGCACTTTATGGAGCCTGCTGAGGAATGAGTTAGAATCAGGTTGGGTTGTCGATATTTGTCGGTAGAATGTCTTATGAGATAGTGTTGCTATCTTCAGACGTATTAGGTAGTAACATAGCATTGGTAGGCTGCTGAGATGTTATAGCTTCAGTATTGTGTGTTGCAGCGTGTGTTGTAGACGACTCTCTGGTATATCGGGAATTCCGGGTGGTATGCCGGATGTTCAAAGTAGTAGGAGGTTCCGTTGTGGTAGTTACAGTTCCCGCAATTGATACAGGCTGGTGACTCTGCTTGACAGACTTTGGTGTTGTGCGACCCAGCGCAGAAGGCACAGAACTGTTTCTTGCTGAGGCAGAGATCCTGGGAGTGCCCGAATTGCTGGCATCTATAACATCTACGGATTCCCAAGAACTCCTTGATAGTATGAGCCGGCCTTGCTGTGAACAGACGTATGATGTTGATGGCGATTCCAAAAGCTCTCTGTGGTACACTCGAGGACCCATTTGACTCTGTTTGCTCGGCGCTCTTTAAGTCGGAACAGGGGTTTGTATACTCTTGCAAACCCCTGTTCCGACTTAAAGAGCGCCGAGCAAACAGAGTCCGACTTAAAGAGAGCCTTCAGGTCTAATAGACCTGCTGTTGCGCTGAGCTCTGCAATGAGCTGTTCTGGTTTAACATGTTCTGGTTTAACATGGTTCTGGTTTAACATGTTATAACATTATGGATGGCTATTCTCGGCTGCCTCTTTTGCCTGAGACGAACCTCGGCCTGGACCTCAGCTTTTTTGATGTGCTCCTGTAACTTGAGTACCTCCTCGTTTGTATTACAAAAGACTTTTAGTCCGCCTTTTGGAGCCGGTTTGATAGCGTTGACGACAACTGGGATCTGACTAAGTGGAACCTTTTCCTGTAACTGTGTTCTTAGATCACGTGGATGGATACTCCCTAAAGGATTGATGATCAGACTGGTTTTACTGAACTGTTTAAGCACTGCCGCAAAGGTTGGTGGCATAATTATGGCGACTAAGTTTGTAGAGACAATAGGTTATTTCAAAGCTGTGTACATAAAAAGTGAGCAATGCACTCGCCGGGACTCGAACCTCGGACCTCTCGAATACGTGCTGACCATTACACCACGAAGGCATGATAAGAAGGGAGAAATACCTTACGAGATTTTTGTCTAAATGTGATGAGTATTCGACAAAATCTCCATTCTTGATGATTATATTGAGATATTTTAGTCCATATTAGACATTTAGAAAATTTTGCGACATTTTAAATTCCTAAGAACCACAAAATTATTACACCTAAATGCGCTTATGTGGAAACAATGCCTTTTAAGATCCCGTGTTTCAGCACAATATTTGGAAAGCTTCGGTTTCCATTTTTATAAAGTATAATAGAAAGCTTATTTAATTATGTGCTAGTTATTTGAGTTTCTTCTTTGCATAACTTATCTTTTGGATTTATTTACTTGTATGTGATGATTTAGATGTTGAACCATAAAGATAAAAGCAGTCATCACGAACTGTTGAACATTTCTTAATTGTAGACATATACAACTAGATATAATCTTTCGCAATATCCCTTTTTCTTTAATAGTTACGTTAGGATCTATTATAATTTTCAGAAATATATTTAAAGAAAAAGCAGCAACGTGCTGCAAGTTTGTAGAAGCGAGAAAATGAACGCGACACGTCTAAGATAAAAGTCGGGTTTTGTATAAATCAGTTTTGATTTTTTTTCATTTTGATTGGTTGTTCGAGTCATAAAATTTAAAATTATTGTTGGATGAAGCATTGTGTAAGTGCTTGCATAATTAGCGTTATCTACGTTTTGCATTAGAAGTATCGATTTCTGTAATGATACAGTTTATAGAAGTTAATTATAAGCAGCACGAATTTTTAGGATGGAAAAAGAAATTTAAAAAAAAATTAAGTAGCTACTGAAAATTAGAATAACTATTTTATCATATTACCTGCTTCCCTTCGAAAAAATCTGATGTGTCCACTGCATGACTTCCCTATACGGAATATTAAATTATCCGTATTTTTTGCTGAATTTCATTTAAATTTATTTCGGCGAATTTCGTTAGAGATATATTTCTCAATCAATTTATTCTGTTCTCACATAACGGCAAGGCAAAAATACATGGAATCTCAAAGAATCTTTATTAAAAGTTGAAAGATATAAAAAAAATATAAAACACTAAATGCAATAAAACAATTAAAAAACAATTTTTACAATTAAATTGAGAGTTTCTACGCAAAAACAAGCAGTTCGGCCAGCAAGAAGGCAAATTTTTCGGTGCACAAAACCAAAAGTTTTCTTTTGGTCCTTTTAGGTAAAAAGACACTGAAGATCCAGAAAATGACTTAATTCCCTGTTCTGATGTAAACAAATATAGCGGCTATGGTAAAAAAGTAGACTTAGTCGCACTTAAATAACTTTTAAATTGTTGATAATTTTATAATTATTGCATACAGATTAACTAAAGGCATAAAAACCTTAACCGTAAGATAAGAAGGATATAATTCTATCATTTTTAAAGCAAAAAAAATGCACAATTTACCAGCTTATAAGAATAAAAAACACTGAGCTCACGGAGCCGAGTAACAGAGTGGGTATATACATACTTTTGGTGTAGCCGATTGCAGCCAAAGAGGTGCACAACTACACGTTATAGCAATTCCATATACAAAATTGCAACATTCTGAGTTTACTCGTTTTCGAGTTATGCGAGATACATACATACATACTCTTCTGAATTCATTTTAAATCATTTTCGCAACCCGTTTTGTGAAAAAGATTCCTTTATTCTGTCTTTACGTACAGATATCAGGCAAAAACATCGTTAAATTGCTTTCGACGGCAGCGGTCAAATGGATATTTTCGTTGAAATAATGATACACGAAAATTTTCTCAAATTCTGTACGTTAAAGACCCTGTTCCTGTGATTCTTTTCCTTTAAAGAAACCCTGTTATTTACTCTATTCTTGATCAATTGATCAATTTCTAAAATATCTAAACGTTAGGTTAATATCAAACAGATGACGTAAATATAGCAAACCCATGACTGCAGGCAGCCCGTTCACCTGAGCTCGAAACTGAAACAGATTCCAAAATTTACGACTTTAATTGAATTCTTAAAAAAAACTATGCAAGAACACTTCAAAATAGCAAATCAACAATTAAGGTACACTGCTCAAAAAAAAAAAAAAAAAAAAAAAAAAATGGGACAGTCCTATATCTCCCGATCTACTGGGCCGATTGACAAAATTCAAATTACGTTCTTCATGTCTCGATGGCGCGACTTAGGATATATATTAGATTTATATATAGCACTATTCTAACATAGGTATTTTGACACAAAATCGGACTTTTTCTGAAATAACATACCAATTGTTTTACATATTTCGATTCTACGACTCAAATTACGCCTAAATATGAAATTTTGTAAAATTTGGAGCGAAATTTACGGAGAAATTCACAAATTTATGTTGGCACTTTTTTGTCAGTTTGCGCCAAGAATACTTCACTTGGCGAACTTCTTAATATATGGCAACCTAGTTTCCTTTCCCATGAGAGGAAAAAAAGTCACCATCGTTCCTTTTTTCCAAATAATATTCTTTATATTATATTTTTAATTATAACTTATTATTTTAAGTAATTTTTTCTTTTTCGAATTTCATTTTAATTGTTTAAGTAGCACGTTTTTTTTATTTATTTATTTATTTACTTATTTATTTATTTTTTTTTCTTTTTTCTCCCGAATAGCTGTTTTAAAAATTTCTATTTACCTATTCGAACTGCGTAAATAAAGGTGCAGCGTTTATTTTATTTTATTTATTTTTTTTTTCAAATAGTTTTCTTTATATATATTTTTCGTCATAGTTATTATTTCAGGTAATTTTTAAATTTTTATACTTTTATTTTAATTGTTTGTGTTGCATTGTCTCTTCAGATAATTGTTGTAAAAATTTCTATTTATTCCTTCGAACTGAGCATTTTAAATATATTTATTAATATCAATTTTCCAGAATTTTATTTTATTTATTTGAACTGCGTTTCTTTCGGAAGAATACTTTATAACCCAGACTACGATGAGTTTGAAAACTGCATACTATATTAAAAGAGAAAATACAGTAAAGCACAGTTTTACACGCCTTTCAATGTTCCGTTCAGAAAAGATATATATAAATAAGAGAGATGTATAACCGACATTTTAACTTAGGATGACTTGCCTACACTGCTTTAAACAGTTTTATCATTGTGCCCATTGCTTTACACAATTTTATCCTACATTTGGTTTCTTAAAAAAATGTTATTCATATTTTAGTCAAATATTTTATTTTTGAAATCGCAAGAATCAAATATCATAACATTGAAAAGTTTTAAATTAAAAAAATACAAATACTAAATTTTACGAAAAAATTTATTTTTCTTCTCTTTTTCTTTAAGCATTCTGAAAGTATAATAAAAAGTATCCAACTTTTCGAAACATTTTGGTATTTCTGACAATCATTTTAAATAAAGTTATCGCCTTCCATTTCATAAAGGCCCATAAACGGCCGAGCGATAAAGACGCTGATCACAGGTAGTTCGCTCCGAGGTTCGAATCCCGCGAACAGCCTGGTTGCATGGGTGTTTTCGTGGTTTTCCCGATGTGTAACGTGTATACGAGCCAGTTTCCCTTAGAAAGTCCTCCACGAAGGCATCCCTCCCTTTAGGCAGATAACACTCGTGTGCTTTGCCATAATTAAATAATCCAATCCAATCCAATCCAATCCTTAATTAAATATAATTGATTTGTAACTTCTACTAGAACTGACGTTAAGAATTGAAGTGCAAATAAATAATAACGTGTGCTTTCTTGATTAATATAAAATTAATATTTGCATTCAAACAGAAAGTTTTTTGAAATATTTGCAATTACTTTATAAGAAGGATTTATTAATAACCGTAATAATTACTTATTATATTACTGATGATTAGGAATCAGTTCTTGACAATTACATTCTAAATTAGAATTTTAAGAATTATTAGAATTTTAAATTAGAATAATGAAAATACGCTACGCACAAAAATACATTTTAGGATAAAAAATGAGTTGATTTTTTATGTTTTAAAACTTCTTGAATTCATTTAATAAACATCGTATCCTCGTTGTTAATTGAATTCAGAATGTTGGGTGTCGTTTATATAATTATTCTTACTTGTCCACGGAATCTGCTGACTTATCCAGCCATTAAGTAGCTGCAGATCATTTCTACATAACCATTGAACTTCCATTAATTTAGTCTCTAGAGGATTGTATATTTATATCATAATTTGACTTTTATAAAAATGATTATTCTAAATCTTATGTTTCTATAAAAATATACTGTGCTTTAAAAATATGGATGATAGTACCAGCCGCTCTTTCAGCCACTTCAAAAGCATCATTTTGTTTAGAAATAAATTGTGCACTTAATGTCATAAAATTCAAATAAATATCAAACGAAAATTCTCAGTTTTAGACAATTCGATTTAAACGAAGTAAAGTAGCAGACGATAAAACGCCGAAGGTAAAAATTTACTCTTACAAAAATTTACCCTTATTTCAAAAAAAAAAAAAAAAAAAAAAAAACTGAAATGTTTCAGATTTTAAATTACGTCCAAAGGGGCGTTTTTTAACATTTTGTGTGTTACCTTTCTTTATTAAATATCATGTTCCTCGCACTTAAACCATAAGATCCAGTGCAACAGCAATATCGCAAAATAGTTTTAAAACGAGCATATCTTTAGAATTTCCGATACAGAGACTCACGCGCTGGAGATAAAAATGTTTTTTCTGCACAACGTTGCCATTGCTCGCTTTGAAATCCTTGAGTTTGTTAATCAAATATTCGTCAAAGTTTAAAAAAATAGGAAATAGATCATAAAACAAATTTCAAATTTCAAATTTGGTCTTCCACATGCTCATATTCGTTGGAGGATTACGTTATTCAAAATTCGATGAATCTATGTACCGTTGTTTTATCACAATACGAGAAATATACATACATTTATGCAGATTTTTCATTATTTAATTTCTTCAAATATAATGCAGGACTCTAACATTTTGTGGCAACAGTTTGAAAAGTGAACCGACATTTATGAGTCCGACGCAAAATGCCAAAACGAAACTAATAGTCCTTCGGGATTCAAATCCCTTTGGACTAAAAAGATAGAGAGAAATTAAAAAAAATATTAAAAAATTTATTTAAAAAAATAGCTTTTCATATAGTATTAATATTTATTACGCATCATTGAGGGAAAAAATGTCATATAATTAATTCTCCGTAAAATTTTACTTGAAATTTAAGGTTAAAAATAGCTGTGGCAATACAGTGTAACAAAAATCCATAGACCACATTTGGCGTTATTATCGCTCAAAAAAAAGATGCCAAATTTCAAAACGCGAAAATATGTAAATTTGTGTATATCTTAGAAAATTTTGAATACAAAAGTCTAATTTTTTGCAGATATGCTTAAAAATATACCTACTTTAAGATGATGGTAAAAATTTTATAGGTTATAATTGAAAATTTTTTTCGAAAAATTTATAAAAATTATTTAAAAATAGAAATTTAAAAAATAAAACACAAAAAATGGGTAAATTTTATTTGGAATGAACCTAAACTTCGAAATGTGAGAGAAAAAATGAAAAATGTTTAATAAAAAAAGAGATATAAATAAATATTTGCCAAATTCAATTAACATTGAGTAGCTAAAATTTTGAGAGCTAATATTTCAAAAACTACTCGTGCGATTTTTCCAAAACTTGGTATTCTGGCATAATTTGAGTCGTAGAATCGAAATATGTAAAAACATTGGTATGTTATTTCAGAAAAAGTCCGATTTTGTGTCAAAGTACCTATGTTAGAATAGTGCTATATATAAATCTAATATATATCCTAAGTCGCGCCATCGAGACATGAAGAACGTAATTTGAATTTTGTCAATCGGCCCAGTAGATCGGGAGATATAGGACTGTCCCATTTTTTTTTTTTTTTTTTTGAGCAGTGTACCTTATTAATTGTTGATTTGCTATTTTGAAGTGTTCTTGCATAGTTTTTTTAAGAATTCAATTAAAGTCGTAAGTTTTGGAATCTCATTACATTTTAACTGACGTTCCCACCATAATTTTGTAGAAGGGTCTAATTTTTGCAAAATTAAAAATGTCATTAAAGTGTCCCCAAAATTATCAATGGCTTGATTCAATACTTCTAAACGAATTACTTCATTAATATTGTCAACTAAATTAAAAATAGCAAATGCTGATTCATTTTGAAAAGTTGGTAAGCTTAGAAAACGTTTAATATATGCAAAAATTTTTCACTCTTATTTGAATATCTTGCGTCTAACAGATTCCATGCTATTTTAAAATTACAATCCGAAATTTGAATGGTTTAAATTATGCGATATGCTTCACCTTTCAACGAAGCGTTCAAATGCTGCAATTTTTGAGGATTAGATAAATTTGTATTATTTCTTACACAAGCACTGAAAAGATCTTTAAAAGCTATCCATTCTGTAACATTACCACCAAAAGTCGGTAATGTTAACTTGGGTAATTTAATATTGTCAAGAACCTGTTCTGAAATTACACTATTAGAATTATTTTTACTATTTTGATTTTTTAATATTTTTTCATCTTTAAATTTCCACAAATAAATTTTATCTGTGTACTCCTGAACATTATCTATTTCGTTTTCTAATTCTTTAGTAACTGTAATTAAACTTTCGATTTCAGAATCAAGCTTCCTTAACTCAGTTCCTTTTTTTTCAATAATTCGACACATTCCTCTAGTTCTATTAAATTAATTTCATCTCCAGTTAAGATAGTTTCAATTTTCTTTACATAATTAGTAACATTGCTGCATAAAACCGCTCTTTTTGTTTTAAAAGTTATAAGTTCACTCATAATTGATCAATTCAAAAACAGAAATTGTTCTTAAATCAATTAACGCTATTATTAAAACGAAATCGAAACACTCTTCTATGCTGTATTACAACATTGTTATTAAAATCAGTTATAAACGAATTTTTAGTAGAATATAAATTTTCAAAATCCACTTACCTGACAAACTGGAGTAATTTTTTACCAATCATATGGATATTTGCGTTGTTACAATGCGCTTACAACAGTCACTATCTTCACTAGCAGTCTGGCTAGACTTTTGACCAATAATAAATGATCGTTACTTAATATGTTTCACAAACAAAATTCACTTAACACATGGACTGTATTCCTTCACTTTTATTTCATTACACTAATTATAAATAAGATGTTAGCGATGCGAAATAATTGATACAAAATAAGCGAGCCATTCTACACTGCTGTCACAAACACAATTCTATCAATAAATTATCTTGTTGCCACACATAAAATTCAAAACTAAAGGAAGAAAAACAAAAGAAATTTACGCTGTTTGCAGCAATAAAATGAAGCAAACGATACTCACATAAACACACAGTATATATATATATACTGTGAGTATATTATATATTATATATTTATGTGAATGTATATATATATATATTATGATGACTCGCATAACAATATATGGTTTTAAATATTACCAAACGTTCAAATAATGAATTGCTGAACTAGAAAGTTTTCATTTAATTACGGAAATACATTTCTTGGCTTAATGCAGGCTCACATCAGTTGATATCAGATGGCACCTTCATTAAATTAGAATTTTAAAATTTAGCGTCGCTTCTTTTAACTGCATTATTTGCACTTAATGTTTGCTTCAGTTTCATCTGAAAGCTTTTGATTGGATTAAATGTCGATGCAGCGCTACAGTCATTGTTATTCGAGAAGCGATTCAGGAGTAAACAATCTGTTTACTGCTCGCGTTCGGATGGCTAGGGGCACTGTCATCATTTACCATCAAATCTTTATTTTTCAATATACAAAAAGAAGGAGGATGCTTTCTCGTTACCTGATGAATACGTTAAAAGTATTCTTTTTGCCTTCAATGGGATACAATCACTTGATGAACTGCAATGCAATTCCAGATCAAAATAGCGATGAGGTGCTTTACGCTTTGAAGAGTATAAGAAGTGTTTGAACCTTTTAATGTGCTTATTTCCGTATCTTTTGTTGATTTCAAAAGATTACTTGATTTATGCTTTGGAGAGTACTAGAAGTATTTGTATCTCCTATTTGCTGATTTTCGTACGAATTTTATTGATGTCAAATTGTTAATTATTTCCTTACTTCAAATGATTTTACGTCAGTTCCTCATCCTTTATAACAATGCATATACATGGCGAGCTGTAACGTATTAATGAAAGACTTCTCTCTTTTTCTGCAGGGTTGCCAAGTAATTTTCTTCCAGCTTGATGATGACACCTTCAGTTTGACAGACGTTTCATCATCATCCAGTACATTCATCTTTACACGTATTTGTGATTTATCTCCAGCCAATTTTCATCCAATATAAAGAGACAGGCATATATTTTAGAACCAGTGGTGCAACGTACATGCCCTCAATTTCGAAATGAACATTTTATTTTACACATATACTCACTAAAATGTTAGAGATATATCAGCAAAAGGGGGAGCTGTTTGAAGTTAGATATCAATTTCATTGAAATCTTCTGCTTCTCATGAGTTATCGTTCTTTTTACCAACAATTAAATAAATCCTTAAAATTACTAAATGCTTCAGTTTCTTGCAAAAATTAACTTCATAGCACTTATTACATTTGAAATTAAAATTCAGAATTTTTTCAGTGCAGATCTCATAAATAAATACATTATTGCTTTCAATCAGTTTTAACATATTTCAGCAAAATGCACACGAACCAAAATATACTTTAAGAACTATAGCTAAACTTCACAATTATTGGAAACATTTTTCACAGTCTAGCGAGCAGTGCGGAGTCGATCGAGTTGACAGACGGGCAACGAGTGCCGAGTGGGTCGTGGAGTTCACCGAAGGAGTCTCGTAGTCTATCGCGGTAATTGCATCGTCGAGAGAGCGTGTTGAGCTCCGGAAACGACTGAACCGAAGAAGTCGGGAGCTGTGCTCGTGTGTCGTCGAGTGCATCGCGAGTTGTAGCGTGGAGAGTCTCGAGAGTACGTGGAGTTCCGAGAACGAACAAGCAGAGTCGGGTGCTTTGCAGTGAAGCTATCTCCACCGTTATTGCCTGACAGTTTGAAGGCTGTGTCACTGATTGTTCCAACGTATTTATAGTAGATCTCCGACGACTGCAAAAAGTGTTATTAGAGCTGTCCTGATTAACATTCGCTAAATAAAGTGTGTTTCGATACTTCATCAAGTGTCGTCGTTATTCACTCCAAATCCACGAACCCCGTACGAACGTGAACGAAGAAAATAACGTAACAACTTGTGTCAGAAGTATAAAAAACACAACAATATTTATTAATACTATATAAAAAGATACTTTTTTAAATTATAGATGATACTACTCAAATTTTTAGTATGATTTTTAAATTCTTCCTTTTTACTTCCTTGTACGAAGTAAAAAGGAAGTATTGTAATAGCGAAAAGTTTCAGGCAGCATATTTCAAAGAAAGTATCCATTTTGACCGCTATCGAATGCAATTTAACGATGTTTTTGCGTGATATCTGTACGTAAGGACAGAATAAAAGACTCTTTTACTCCAAAAAAACTAAAAAACTGATTTAAAATGAATTCTGAAGCGAATTTTTCGTGTCGTCTGTACAAACGTATGTACGTACGTACGTACTCGCATAACTCAAAAACGAGTAGTCTCAGAACGTTGAAATTTTGTTTATAGGACTGCTATAACATGTGCACCTGGTATTTTGGTTGCAATCGGCCCCACCAAACATATATAACAATATTTATATATATATCCACTCTGTTACCCGGCTCAGTGATCTCAGTTTCTTTACTCTTATATGTTTGTAAACTTTACATTTTTTGCTTCAAAAATGATTGAATTATGTTGTTCTTATCTTCCGGTTAAGGTTCTTATGCCTTTAGTAAATCTGTATGCAATATTTGTTCAATTATCAACAATTTAAAAGCTGTTCAAGTGCGGTTAAGCCTTTTAAATAACATGGCGGACATATTTTTTTACATTTGAAACAGCAGAATAGTAGATTTGTTGCCAATCTAGAGAGACTAAGCTTCGCAACAACAAAGATAACGTCTTCATTTATTATTGCGAATTAAATCATGCTTAATCCTTTCTAGAATGTTTTCGAGGAAATAAGTGTTTAAGATTTACTTCGTAAATTTAATACAGATATTTTGAGTTTTTATGTATTTTTGCCTTGTCGCGAAGTGAGAACTGAATTAATTGAATGAGAAATACTCAATCGTCTGTGAAAATTGTTTCTTTCTTTTTCTTTTTTTTTTTTTTTTGTTTTTGTTTTGTTTTGTTTTGTTTGCTTAATTTCTTTTATACATCGTTCTAGATTTATTATAGTATTTGAATAGACATGTCGTAACGATTAGATAATTCTTTAAATTATATAAATTTTGTGCATTCTGAGTTATAATATGAACGAAATATTATACTGTTAAGTGAACAAATCGCCAGAGTGTCTCTGTAGTAAACAAATAGAGTGAATTTTAAAGAATGCATTTATTCTATTGTAGTTTATGCGTTGTCGGCGAAGTAGATTTGGTGGTGTGTGGTGTATTTAATTACGGCAAAGCACACTGGGGCTATCTGCCTAAGGGGAGGGATGCCTTCATGGAGGACTTTCTAAAGGGAATTGGCTCGTATACACGTTACACATGGTGAAAACCAAGAAAACTCCCATGCAGCCAGCCCGTTCACGGGATTCGAACCTCAGACCGAACTATCAGTGTTCAGCGACTTTACCGCTCGGCCGCTGGTGGGCCGCGAAGTAGATTTAATTCAATCCTTGTAAGTTTAAATGAAATGCAAGAAAAAATTCGTATAATTTAATATTCCGTACAAGGAAGCCATGCGGTGTACACATCATATTTTAAAAAAAAATATTTGTAACAATGAATTTTTACCTTCGGCGTGTTATCGTCTGCTAGTTTATCTTTATTTAAATTTAATTGTCTAAAATTGAGAAAGTTCGTTTGATGCTTATTTTCAGAATGTTTTTAAGCAAATAGGACGTTGACCGATTGGGTCCTGTCCCAGCTTTAAAAAATATATGTATAAATATAAATTTTTACATTAATTCGCTTAGAAAGAATGTTTCATTAGTAATTTTCTCTCGGGTTGTAGATTATAAAAAAAAAAAAAAAAAAAAAAAAAAAAAAAAAAAAAAAAAAAAAAAAAACATCCTCTTTAATATAGAAATTATTAGGCTTAAAAACTCTAAATAATATGATTTAGATTGTTTGCACCAGATATAAAAATCGGTCACTCGGTAGTGCAGGATAAGCGCTGCTGGTGTGGTTTACTTTTATTTTCATTTAACAAAAAATTTTTAATTCAAATATTTATTCTTTGGACTTTGCTTTAAACTTTATTTATAGTTAAAATGTTTATAAAATGAAAGTCTTCAGCGCATTTGCTGCAACTAATATACTAAAAAAGTTGACAAGAATGCAAAATCTATGGAAGTGTATCAATCGAAAAATCTTAGTTTTCTTATGTCAGCACTGAAAACAGATGTAGAAGGAAATTAGGGGGGGGAAGGAAAAACTTAAAGGGGAATCTCTTCAAGGTAGTTGAGTGTTCAAAGAGAAAACACTTATATGTACACCAGCAAATAGCAACAACTGAGTTTGTGCTAACGGAAAAGACAAAAACGATATCAATACAGATTAAAATGATGAGCGACTGGCTTTCGACTTATGATTGTATAAATTTAAATTACTTCATAGAACATCATATCGTATCATAAACAGAACATCCCATGATTTCTCAGTCGAATTATTTGAACATTCAGGAATTTATTCACTGACGTATATAGATATCAGATATAGACGTTTTCCCTCTTGATGAAACCAGTCTTTCCTTCCATCTCATGAATTCAAAATGTCTAGTTTCTAAAGAATGATAAAGTCTCTGATTGAATTGGATTATTAAGTTACGGCAAAGCAGGGCTATCTGCCTAAAAGGATGGATGCCTTCATGAAGAACTTTCTAAGCGAAACCAGTTCCTATACACCTTATGCATGAGAAAAACCACAAATTCGCCCATGCAACCAGCCCGTTCGCCAGGATACGAAACCCGAAACGAACTACCAGTATTCAGTGACTTTACCGCTAGTGGCCCTTTTGTAATGGAAGGCAATAACTTTATTTAAAATTAATATCAGAAATACCAAGATGTTTCGATGTTTCGAAAAGTTGCATGCTTATAATATACTTGCAGAATGCCTAAAAAAAAAAATGAAAGCCATTAACATGAAAAATTAAATTTTTGCATAAAATTTAGTCTTTTTTTTTATTTTATGATATTTGATTCCTGCGATTTAATATTAAATTATTATATAAATTAAAATGTCGGTTATACATCTCTCTTATTTATATATATTTTCTGCATGGAACATTGAAAGGCGTGTTAACTGTGCTTTACTGTATTTTCTATTTTAATTTATGCAGTTTTCAAACGCATCGCAGTCTAGGTCACAAAGTATTGTTCCGAAAGAAACGCAATTCGAACAAATAAAATTAAATTCTGGAAAATTTATATTAATAAATATATATAAAATTCTCAGTTCGAATGAATGAATAGAAAATTTTAAAACAGTTATCTGAAGAGACAATGCAACACACACAATTAAAATAAAAGTCTAAAAATTAAAAAATTACCTAAATTAATAACTATGACTAAAAATATTGTATAAATAAAACTGTTTGAAAAATAAAATAAAATAAACGATGCACCTTTTATTTAAACTACGCAGTTCAAATGAGTAAGTAGAAATTTTCATAACGGTTATTTGGAAGAAACTATGCAACTTAAACAATTAAAATGAAATTCGAAAATGAAAAAGAATTATTTAAAATATTAACAATTATAATTAAAAATATAATATGAAGGACATATTCGAGCATATCCTTTTGAAAGAAGAACGTTTATTTGAAAGACAATTCGAATTGACTTCCCACCCACCCACAATATAAAGAGGGAAAGGAAAATAGGTTGCAATATATTAAGAAGTTCGCCAAGTGAACTATTCTTGGCGTAAACTTAAAAAAAAAAAAAAAAAAAAGCGCCAATATAAATTTTTTAATTTCTCTGTAAATTTCACACCAAATTTTACAAAATTTAATTTTAGGTAGATTCGAAATATGTTAAAAAATGCTATGTCATTTCAGAAAAAGTCCGATTTTGTGTCAATATACCTATGTTATAATAGTGCTATATATAAATCTAAAATATATCCTAAGTCGCGCTTTCGAGACATGAAAAGCGTAGTTTGAATTTTGTCAGTCGGCCAAGTAGAATGGAAGATATAGGAACTGCCCCATTTTTTTCTGCAAACTCAAAATCACAATGCATAAAACATTGCTAAAATCCTCATTCAGCAAAGTCTTGAGAGTGTGTCTTTAATAACCACAGGTCACGAACTTTCATCTTCCGAAGTAACTTTATAAATTCCGCTACACATTTTAATATTGTATAGAGAGTTTTGACTAAGCCTAGCGACAATAAGAATGCTCCATCAATTGTGTACAAATGCTGATAGTCATATAGCAGGTTTTACAGCAACTCAGCTGGTGTAAGTAACAGTTTGGCATTTATTAATTTCGTTTGTTCATATAACTGTAGACCTTTCCTAAAACAGTATGTTAAAGATTTTCACGTTAATGAAGTAATTAACTAGTGCACCTAAAATGTTTTTATAATCAGCACTTAAAAATATACACGATAATAGTTACTTCTAACATTTAAATA
Organism: Stegodyphus dumicola; assembly: GCF_044657685.1. NCBI lineage: Eukaryota > Metazoa > Arthropoda > Arachnida > Araneae > Eresidae > Stegodyphus > Stegodyphus dumicola. Next base: position 125,089,463 of record NC_140771.1, on the reverse strand, counting down.
TGTATTGCTGCTTTTATGGAAATGAAAACAAATTACAAATTTGTGGTATTGAAAGTGTATTTTTTGAAATTCATGTTGGAAAAAATTAGCATCGAATTCATTTTTTTTTCGTACTTCAGTAAGGGAAGGTTAAAATCTATGATAATAATTATTATACTTTTGAATTATTTTTTTGAAAAGCTTGAGATGTTTTCAAAATGAGATAAATATAGAACATATATAAAAATAAAATAGTTATGTGTATTATTAATGTAGAAAATGGTATGAAATTTTGTTTTTGTAGTAAATACTAGTACCAAAAATGGTGTGAAAATTTCGAATTCAATTGTTAATGCAGAAAACGATATTAAAGTTGAAACTGAATATTATTACAAAGGATATTAAAATATAAATGATTTAAAAAATTTAAAATCATAATTAAATTGAATAAATTAGAGTTGAAAAATCAAATGCATAAAAGCGATATTTTATTTTAGGGGAACGAATTATACAACGAATAATTGCATTTTAGTAACCAAATATGATGCAGGGAGAATTCGTTCAGAATCTGAGGATTATTTTTACTCTAAATTTGTTATTTCTTTTATTTCTATTAACGAGAAAACGTAAAAGCTTTTAATGATGGAATAAACTTAGTCTTTTTTAATCAGAGTTTTATGAAATGACTTGTAAATTTAGCTCTCAAAGGGCCAATTAGCCATACTAAAAAAAATGAAGGCCATTTTATGTTACTGCTCGAGCACACCCTAAGCACTAATGAAACAACACAATTATCAGTTAAAAGAGCTATGACCAATTTTATATAAAATATTTCTTTTCAGAGAATTGTGGAGTCTACAGTAAATATAAAGTTTGGAATAAAAAGTAGCAAAGAAATTATAATGAGACATAGACATAATTTCAACAAACTGTACACTATTTATGATGTTAAAAAGTCTTATTGAACATAAATTAGAAAGTTATGAGTTTTTATCATTTTTTTTACAGTTTCGAAGTAACATAATGATTTGGCAGATATTTATAGTAATTTGTTTGTAAAGAAAATCCTGCCTGAATAATAGGGAATATTGTTTCAATTTTGCAAAACAGCAAAGTTTTAATTATAGAACCGACTTTTGAAATTTTAATAGGTTCTAAATATGATGTTTATTTATATCTATATATATATATGTATGTATATATAGATTATTAAAATTATGTACTATGCATAATATAAAAAGGCTTTCTTCTTTTGTTTTTTTTCTACTCATCACCTTCTCCATTAAATATTTACAATATTGTCTAACATAATATTTTTTCAAATGTCTAAACGTCCAAAATATTTTAATTTAAAATAAGTTTAAATACAATTTTTAATTATTTTTTTATTTTTAAATAATTTAATATCTGTTATAAAATTAAACAAATGAATTATTTGATTTACACTCTCTGTAAGAAATTTTATGTAGAAATATATTTTAATCGCCAAAGAGGGCGTAAATCTTTTGTGATGTATATATACTTCTTGTTCTTGGATCTGGCACCGCCAGTGAATGCGTGTTAGACGTGAATAAACTTGGGAGTTTAGAAAGCTGATTTGTAGTGTTCATGTATCTTGACGTTATGTGTGATTCGAATTAGTGATTTTTGAACTTAAAAGGGGCAAGTGTTCCTACTGCTTCGGTGTTAGCATAAATTTAGGTATTTTGCATAATGAAACTCGAAAGGCATACGAAACGAACGTGCGCCAAGATATATATTGGCTAGGGAAAGTAAAGTTGGTGAGCAAATATTTGATTTTTCACCCTATCTACTTGTACCTGGCCAAAGGTCTAATCCAGTAGTACTTTCTTCTCTTTCAGGTACGATGGCAAAGTATGTTCGTGTTTCTCCTTTTTATTGCCTAATATAGGTAAGCCTGGTGATATTTAGTACTGATGATGATTCTATGTAAGTTATTCTTTTGAATACTTCAATTTTAATGTTCGTGAACATTATTACTTTTTGTTATGCTTAAGTTAAGCAGAATTATCCTATTTTATTAAATAAAGATTTCGTAGTTAAAAATTTTGACTTAATGATTCTTTAATTAAAACTGTGCTTGAGGAAACGTACTCATTACGCCTTCAGTGCTAATGCACAACTAACAAAAGATTATGAGACTGAAATTTTGTAATGTTGTAAGATTCCAGGGCCATAAAGTGTTAAAACTCTTTTGTTGAAAATACTAGTTACAAAGTTTATAACAATAATTGTAACAAATAATAATGTCTATTCTAAAAGAATCAATTTGTATAGAAAAGTTAACAGATGAAAATTATTCAGTGTGGAAATTTAAAATAGAACAACTTCTAATAAAAGAAGGTTTAGATGTTGTATTCGAAGAAAAACCGGAATATGATACTGATATTTGGTTAAAGAATGATCGTAAAGCTAAAGCTTTAATATGTCTAAACATTTCGGATTCGCAAATTATTCATGTTTTACATAGTAAATCTGCAAAAGAAGTTTGGAAGAAGTTAAAATGTGTCCACGAACGTGTAAATTTAACAAATAAGTTATTTCTTCTTAGAAAATTATATTCCATTAGATATAATGAAAGTTCTAAAATGCAGGAACATATCAAAGGAGTACTAGAATTGGCTGAAAAGCTGCGTTGTATAGGTGAAGAAATTAAAGAAAATAACTTAATAGCAATATTACTATGTTCTTTACCAAATTCATACAACTCCTTAATAACTGCAATAAAAAGTAAATCGGAAGCTGAATTGTGGCTAGAATATGTTAAAAACAAACTTATAGATGAGTATTGTAGACGTGTAGAAACTAAGAAAGTTCAAGCATACGATTCAGTTGCTTTAAAAATTAAAAGCGAAAATAAATCACGATATTGTACTTATTGTAAGAGGAATAACCATACGATAAATGACTGTTTTCATTTAAAACGCAACGCTAGAAATTCCCCGAAAACAGATGTAAGTAACAGTAAAGTAGGAAATTATTCTCAAAATTATAAAACTAATGCATACCAAATAGCAAATACGTAAAGAGTAGAAAACATAACAAAACTTAAAGAAAATAAGTATCTTAAAAGTATTGAAACTGAAAATTCGCAGATTCACTTTAATCAAGTTCTAAAAGTGGAAAATAAACATGAAAACACGCAAACGCAAGAATGGGTTATCGACTCAGGAGCCTCAACTCATATGACGAGTGATAAGAATTTTTTCTATCAGTTAAATGACTCTAATAAACAAATAGTAACTGTAGCCAATGGTGCTAAATTAAATTCTTATGGTAATGGTGAAGGTTATTTTAAAGTTCAAAACTTAAAGGTCAGGTTACACGAATAAAGTTAGAAAATGTGTACGTACCAGGTTTAGATAGTAATTTACTTTCTGTTCAATCTGTTACGAATAAAGGTTGCATTGTTACATTTGATAGTAATAAGTGTTACATAAAGCGTAACAATATACTCGTAGTCGCCGGCAACGCTCAGCAAGGTTTATATAAATTGACCGTAAACTCAATTGACGAGAAAGCATACTTAGCTAATGATATTTCATGTTCTAATACGAACTGTATACTAAAATGGCATCAAAGATTAGGCCACAGAAATATAGATGCCATAAAAACTCTTGAGAAAAATGATTTGGCAGACGGCATTAAACTTGGAAAATGCACTCATAGTGTGGAATGTTCTACTTGTGTAAAAGCGAAACTAACTGAAAAATCTTACCCCCAAAACTAGTTTTAGATTTAAAAATCCACTGGATTTAGTGCACACAGATGTGTGTGGGCCAATTGAAGTCAACAGCTGAGGAGGGAAAAGATATTTCGTAACTTTCATTGATGACTATTCGCGTTATACTCAAATTTATTTTATTACTTCAAAAGAGGAAGTATTCGACAAACTTAAACAGTATGTTGCATCGACAACAAATAAATTTAGAAAGAAAATAAAGGTTCTCAGATCCGACAACGGTACCGAATACTGTAACAAAATTACTGAAAATGATTTAAAGAAACTCGGCATTTTCCATGAAACTTCGGTTTCTTATTGTCCGGCACAGAACGGCGTCGCAGAAAGGAAAAATCGCTCTTTAATAGAAATGACAAAAGTTATGTTAATAAACTCTAAATTACCGAAATGATTCTGGGCCGAAGCAGCAGCTACTGCCGCATATCTTCAAAATAGGTTACCAACTAAAGCCACAGATAGAACACCATATGAACTGTGGAATGATAGAAAACCAAACTTATGTCACTTACGAGTATTTGGCTGTAAAGCATTTTACTATGTGAACAAACAAAAACGGCGTAAATTCGACAACAGAGCTGAAGAAGGAATATTCGTAGGATACGATTTACGAAGTAAGGGATACAGGATTTATGTAGGTGGAAGGAAAATAATAGTAAGTAGAACTGGCAAATTTTCAGAAAACGCGTCTTTATCTGACAAACATGCAGAAAATAATGCTGAAGATTTAGAATTAATTTACTTCAATAACTCGCAAGAAGATGAAGAAAATAATGAAGAAACATCTCTTAGCGATGATTTTACAGAAGATTCAAAAAGTTCTGAAGAGTTAATTAAATGTGAAGAAAATGTAGAAAGAAGGGTGGTTTCTAGCAGATCAACCAAAGGGGTCCCACCGGAAAGATTCTCTTATAAAGCAGAAGACGAAGAATCAATCTTACCTAAAAATAAAGATTCAGTAAGCTTTGAAGAAATTCTAAACTTACCAAAACGTGAACAAGAAGCTTGGATCAAGGCTATGCAAGAAGAAATACATTCTCTAAAAGAAAATGAAACCTATACACTTACAGAATTACCACCAGGAAAACATGCAGTAGTACGGTTAGTAGCCAAAGGATTTACTCAAAAATACGGCAGTGATTATGATGAAACTTTTTCACCAGTAGTGAAACACACTACGATAATAGTTTTCTTAGCATGGGCAGCGTATAATAATGCCAAGGTACATCAACTAGATGTTCAAACAGCCTTTTTGTATGGCAACTTAAATGAAGAAATATATATGGAACAACCAGAAAGATTCGTGGTTCCGGAAGAAAGACATAAAGTTTGTAAATTACAGAAGTCGATTTTATGGTCTCAAACAAGCAGATAGGTGCTGGAATGCAGAAATTGAAAATACACTGAAGAATCTGGGGTTCAGTCAAAGCAAAGCAGATCCATGTCTTTTCACAAAAGTGGTTCGTGATAAAAGAATTAATTTAATAGTGTATATTGATGACATCCTAATAAGTTCTACAGAAGAAGGACTAATTCTTCAAACAATTAATGATTTAAAGAAACGTTACCAAATAACGCATCTTGGTAAGGCTAAATATTTCTTAGGCATGGAAATAAATCGCAAGGAAGATGGAAGATATCTCTTATCACAGAAAAATAAAATAAATCAACTTGTCAAGCAATTTCAACTTGAAGAAGCGAAACCCAATAGCACACCAATGGAAACAAACTATTATAACCTAAACAAGGAAAAAATCTCCTAACTTCAAATGACCAATTTCGCCAAGCTATTGGAAGTCTTTTATATATATCGTCTATCACAAGACCAGATATCACAGCTTCAACTCACATACTCAGCAGAAGGTGTAATAATCCACGTCAAAAGGACTGGAATGCTGTTAAAGAATCATTAGATACTTAAATACGACAAAGAATCTATCCTTACAAATTTCGTCGAGTGAAGAACCTAATATTACAGTTTATTCAGATGCTGATTGGAGACAAGATATTGAAGATAGAAAATCTACATCAGGAAGTGTTATTTTATTAGGAAGAAACTGTATTCGTTGTTTTTCAAGAAAACAAACTTGTGTTTCTTTATCCTCAGCAGAAGCTGAATATGTTGCACTATCGCAAGCTACGCAAGAACTATTATAGCTATTACAATTAACAGAAAATTTCAATCTACCCCAAACTCTACCGATAAAGGTATTTGAAGATAATCAGTCTACTATAAGACTTGTAGAATCTGAAAAATTCAGTTCACGCACAAAACATATTGATACAAAAGTTCATCATATACGCAACTTGAATAACAAAGGAATTGTAAAACTTGCTTATCTTTCAACAGAGCAAATGGTTGCTGATATTATGACTAAACCAATTCCTAAAGCTAAATTTCAGTTTTGCAGGAATGAATTGCAATTGATATGAGTTTCATTAGCAAAACAGGGGCAATCTTAGCATAAATTTAGGTATTTTGCATAATGAAATTCGAAAGGCATACGAAACGAACGTGCGCCAAGATATATATTGACTAGGGAAAGTAAAGTTGCAATATATTTGATTTTTCAACCTAGCTACTTGTACCTGGCCAAAGGTCTAATCCAGTAGTACTTTCTTCTTATTCAGGTACGATGGCAAAGTATGTTCGTGTTTCTCCTTTTTATTGCCTAATATAGGTAAGCCTGGTGATATTTAGTACTGATGATGATTCTATGTAAGTTATTCTTTTGAATACTTCAATTTTAATGTCCGTGAACATTATTACTTTTTGTTATGACTTATGATTCTTTAATTCTGTGTTTGAGGAAACGTACTAATTACGCCTTGAATGCTAATGCACAACCAACATTCTGCGTTAGCTACAGTGACTAAGCCGTATTGTTTCTATTGTAATCAAAATACACGTGATGTAGGAAAATGCAAACTTGGGTAATAATTTAGAAAATTCCAAGCGAAGTCTAGTATCTTTGGTTAATAAACGAAAAAGTGATGAATGGCTTAGGGCGAATTATGATAGCATAATAAACGAACAGTTAAAAAATGAAATAATTGAAGAGTGCGAAATTGAAAGTTGTGATAGTAGTAAAATATATTAAATGCCACATTCTCCAGTTGTAAGAAACAATGTATCAAAAACTAAAGTCCGTATCGTGTTTGACGCATCTTCGAAGTGTATCTCTGAACAATTGTTTGATGCCTGGCCCAAATTTGAATCCTTCTGTTTTGGACTTGTAATTGCGGTTCAGGCAATAAAAACATGCGTTCTCAGCAGACATTGAAAAGGCCTTTCTCCAAATTGGAATCTCTGAAATTGATAGAGATGTACTACGGTTTTTATACTTTGGTAATAATTACAATTTGAAACATTATAGAATGTCTCGCGTTCCTTTCGGTTTATCATGTAGCCCTTTCATTCTGGCGTGCACTATAAAAAAACATATAAAGAAAATACAGTAAGAAAATCCAGATATTTTTGAGATGTTGAACTGTTCGATCTACTTAGATGATGTTTTCTATGGTGCAGATTCTGTGGAACAGGCTTTTAAGTTAAGTATTGGAGCTTATTGCGTGCTTAAAGATGCCGGAATGAATTTGCGTCAGTTTAATACAAATTCCGAGAAACTAAAGAAACTTTGGGATGATTGTGAAATAATTAAATCAGAAAATGAACTAAATAGTTCTTTAAAAGTATTAGGTCTTAACTGGTGTACGAGTAAAGATGTAATTTCCTTTAACATAGAGAACTTGTGCGAAACATTAAATAGTTGTAGAAAAACCACTAAAAGAAATATATTAAAGGTGACTGCTACTATTTTCGATCCATTAGGTTTCTTGGCGCCATTTGTGTTACGTTCAAAATTGATAATGCAAAACCTTTGGCAGTTGGGTTTAGAACTTGACGACGAAGTTCCAACTGAATGTAAGCAGTTGTGGTCCAAGTGGAGCGGTGAAATTGAAAAGTTAAAGAAATTTGAAATTTGTCGAGAATATTTCTCCGGCAAATTGAATCAAAATAAGGATATCGAACTTCATTTATTTTGTGATGCATCTATTAAAGCGTATGGTTCAGTTGCATATTTTAGATCAGTATAATTTTGCCAATAAAACAAAAACTTACACTTCCAAGGTTAGAATTGCTAGGAGCATTAACATCAGCAAGACCTGCTAAACATTTAAAAGAGCTGTTTTCAATTCATGAAGAAAATATTTATCTGTGGACTGACAGTATGATAGTGATTCATTGAGTTCATAGTGCTCCTGAACGATGGAAAATGTTTGTAAAAAATCGAGTATCTGAAATACAATCATTAACTTGCCCAAATAACTGGAAACATTGTAATGGGAAGTCCAATCCAGCGGACATTTTATCTCGAGGATGTTCAGACGAATATTCGTTGTCTTCAAGATTATGGCAGTCTGGGCCAGACTGGTTAGTTGAATCAGTGAGTGCTTGGCTTAGTAAATTTATCGTGACAACGGAGTTTTCTGATGCTGAATTAGAGCGGAAACGGTGTATAAATAACACTACAATACTACCGTCTATTGCAGATTGCAGAAAAATCTAATTCTCTGTTGAATCTTGAAAATTATAGTAAATTAATTAGAGCTATTAGAGTGACTGCATGGATATTTAGGTTTATTCACAATCTGAAAAATAAAACTGACAAGAAAACCGGAACCTTGATATCAGAAGAACTTTTTGCCGCAGAATTATATTTGATAAAAGAAGTTCAATATCAACATCTTTCTGATGAAATTAATAGTTTAAAGTCTGGACAGTGGATTTCAAAACACTCAAACATTTATGAACTAAATCCCTTTCTAAACGAGGAATGAGTTTTGTTAGTAGGAGGAAGACTACAAAAATCAACTTTAAGTTTTCATGAAAAGCATCCTATAATTATTCCATCAAAAACTCATTTTACAGATCTTCTAGTACGTGATGCACATGAACGAGTTCTTCATACAGGTGTAGCTAGTACTCTCATGTTCCTCCGTGAAAAGTACTGGATAATTAGATCCAGACAAAATGTGAAACGTGTTATAAGAAACTGTGTACTGTGTCAGAGTTATAACTCCCGACCAATGCGACAAGTCATAGCACCATTACCTCCATCTACAATTGAAATGCAAACGCTTTTGATGTTATAGGACTGGATTATGCAGGTCCACTTTTCGTGAAAAATGAAGATACGAAGTATTATATCCTATTATTTACCTGCGCAGTAACTAGAGGCATTCATCTTGAACTAACAAAAGTTCTCACAACTAAATCTTTCCTACTTGCGTTTCGATTCATATCAAGAAGAGGGTTGTGCTCTTTAATATACTCAGATAACGCGGGTACATTCAAGGCAGCTGATGCAGAGCTAAAAAAGATGTGGCAGGTATTAAGCCATCCCGATGTAAAGAATTATTATGCAGCAAAGGGCATTCAATGGAAGTATATCATTGAAAGAGGAGCCTGGTGGGGCGGATTTTACGAGAGACTTGTGCGATCCGTCAAAACGATATTAAGAAAAATTCTTGATAGAACATCACTGCTACCTGAGGAATTGGAAACTGTACTGACTGAAATTGAAGTGGTGATAAATCGTCGACCCTTGACTTACGTCCAAGATAATGAGTCCCAAGTTCTGTCACCTGCTTATTTTCTGCTAGAGCAGAAACTTGCTAATTTGCCTCCTGTCAAATACACTCATGAAGTGTGCAGTACTAAAGAAATTCTTTTAAAAGAGCATCTATATCGTGAAAAATTTTTAAGTAACTTTTGGAAAATCTTTTGTAAAGATTATTTGTTGAATCTGAAATCTGAAAATTGTGTGAACAATCACCGTGCAAAACACGACTTAAGTGTGAACGATATCGTGATTTTACAGGATGAACATTTACCACGTAACATGTGGAGATTGGGAAAGGTTCTCGAAATATTTACCGGTAGAGATGGACTAATTCGCAGTTGTGAAATAAAGACTGAAAAAGGCATTATAAAGAGACCTTTACAATTATTAGTTAAGTTAGAATGCTAAGAGTATTAATATTGTATGATAGTATATTTCTTACTGAAAATGTAATCGTAATGCTACTAATGTTGTATCTATTTTATTTAATTGCTATTTAAAGTACTGTATATTTAATATTTAAAGAAATGTATATATTAGAAAATTTTAAGGTTGTAGAAATGTATAAGTGTATTTAAAATTTTAATTTAATTCTGAAAAAAAAGGACAGGTTTCTTGTAATAATTCTAGTATTTTAGTTGAATTATGATAATCTTGATTTTGAAATCAATCATTTGTTTAATATTATCTTGAGTTATATAAATTCTTGATTTTAATCGTGATGCTTTAACAGGAATGTTATGACAATAATTCTTGATGAAATTTACTTGAAAATTTACCTGATATTCTTGAAACATATAGTAAGTTTTACATGTTCTTGATATTTATGTGACATTTCTTTATTACAAAACTTGAATTTGTATTGAAATGCATAATGATTTTTGAAAATAATTCTTGAAAATATTCATGTAACACTGATAATCCTGATTGTTCTGAACTACAGTTCAGCCGGGCTCAGTGTGTAAGAAATTTTATGTGGAAATATATTTTAATCGCCAAAGAGGGCGTAAATCTTTCGTGGTGTATATATACTTCTTGTTCTTGGATCTGGCACCGCCAGTTGAATGTGTGTTAGACGTGAATAAACTTAAGAGTTTAGAAACCTGATTTGTAGTGTTTATGTATCTTGATGTTATGTGTGATTCGAATTAGCGATTTTTGAACCAAGATAGCTTGCAATTCTTGACAGTTAATATAATATTTTATATTCTCTACTAGTTTCAATTTTGCAGGTAATATTTTACCCAACTCAACTCGGTTTTTTTTTATTTATAGTTTCCATTTTTTCAAATTACCATCCTACAGCTCAACTCGATTTATTTCATTTCTTTATATTCTCGTGCTAATCCTAGTGTATGTAAAAAACAACTATTTCTGAAGGTTTCCTATTCAATTCATTTTAATATTTAATTAATCCTTTTATTTCAAATCTGGACTTACTGTCTATTGCATCATATCTCATATAAATTTCATTACCAAATATTGGTTCTTTGCCTTCGGCTATTTAGCTTTGTCCTCTATTTATTCAATATGGTAAATTTTATTTGTAAAAAAATAACCTTAAAGCAATCTTAATTACTTTCATTTTACATAAATTACCTTCTAAGACAATTTGGTTTCATTTTCTAAAATTTTGAGTTTAAAATTTAATTATTATAGGTTTTGCAACAAGTATTTACCCTTTTGCCATCAGTCTGATTGAGAATTTTTCAAACTTATTGGTTTAACCAACTATTTTTTAATGTTGTTTAATGTTTATGTAGAATAATTTTTATTATTTAATGTTTTATCTGTTTAGATTTACGCGACAGCAAATAGTATGTTGATGATTGTTCTAAAAATAATTTCAGTTTTTATTGGCCTTCTTTATAGTATTACAAATTGTTATAATCTTGAGTTGTTATTTTAAATTACTTTAAAATCATTTCTTTAACACTAACTCCTGAATTTTCATTAATTTATTGTGATCATCATGCAAGGATAATTTAGAAAGTGGGAGTTGTTGAAAAGTTTGCAAGTACTCCTTAAAAAAGACCGAAGAATTTTTATTCTTAGTTATTTTTTATATTTATAGTTTTATTATGTTTTATTGCATTTTTTGCTTATGATCCAATCTTAATAATATTTTTTGTACTAGTTCGTTAACCCCTAGTATTGATTTAATTATTGTCTCTTGAATACATGTATATAATAATCTTCCAAATTTATATTCTGGGTTATTTATTTCCCTATTCCACCATTTATATTTTGACATGAAAATATATTTCTTCATTTTCTAGCAGGGGAAAAAAAAAAAATTATTTGACGCCGAGCGGAGAAATATTAAACCGTAAGTAAATTTAAATGTAATAATGAGATTAAATATACATAAAATAAAATTCTCACTTTGATTTTCAATAGTACTTTAACAGCCATTATTATTTTGATTTATTCCCTTCTGTCCTAAAAACGTTACTACTTATAGTAAACATCTTGATTGATTTCAAAATTAAAAACTGGGATGTAATTCTTACACAACACTAATGATGAAGCACTAACATATCGCATTAATGAATCGTAATTATTAGAAGCCGCGATTGAAAACTCAAACAATTAATAGGGTTAAAGCTGACAGCCAAATTTAATAATTCTAAGTGGGACTTTTATTTGTGATGCCTCTCTCACTTTTCTTTGCAGCTAATGTCGCAGCCGTGTATTATTTCCTGTTCTCCACTATAATTTTGTGGCACATAACTTATAAAATTTGGAATAATGGGTCTTCTATCTCTGTATTGCTCTACAGTATTTTAGTCAAGAAGTTAGGAAAAGTAGAATCTGCAAATATTCACTACTTCGTATGTACTTTTTTGTGTAATTCCTCTTCCACTTTCCCAAAAATATTCATGCTGCTAATGATGAAAGAGTAATGCGCAAAAGATTTTAAACTAAATACGGGTAAAATCTGTATTTTTTTAATACTTAAGAATGCAAACGTAAAGTTTTATTACGGAACGTTATGTAAGGCTTGAATCGTTTAAGCATCTCGCTGCTTTGCCTACCATATATAAAGCTGCACAAAGTACACTACGGACTGCAGGAGTAATCGATGAGTGTATAATCGCTTGTGGCAATTATAAAAATAGCACTGAAAAGTTTCGCCTCTCTAGCTATTACAGGACTTTGTCTACATTTCGGCAACTGTACAGTATCCAAAACCGAATCCGCATTAAATTTGATCATTCTTTGACCAAATGCCACAGTCTTGATCTAAACATGAACTGAGTTATTTAAAACTTTAAGCGGAAACATAGAAATTTGCCAAATTTATGTTATTCTAATTTCAGATTCAAGGACTTCTGAGTTTTTTACAACTATATCTGTCTTGGAAATATAAGTCCCACTAGTAGTTGAGTGTTTAAGAGAGCTGAACACTGACTGCATGATTAAGATTCGAACCGAGGTAAACGAGCTAGCTGCATGGTTATATTCTGTGGTTTTCTCCATTTGTAACAGGATGCATGTTTCTCTTAAAATGTCCTCTACAAAGACATTCTTTCACTTAGGTATACAGCTTTTAAGGTATCCCCCCCTCTTTCTTAGCATGACTTCGTGATGTAGTTGTCAGCACGCTCGACGCGATTTCGAGAGGTCTGTAGTTCTAGTCCCAGCGAGGATATTGCTAACTTTTCATATCTCCTGCTTCAAAATAAACTAATGTCGCAACAGTGGTGCCCGAAATAGAAGGTGGTGAATGATAATTCTTCACCACCAGGATTTGACCATTGAGGCGATTAAATCCCCTAAAAACCCAATCGCCTTTTAAAAGGGGGAGGGTATAAGGTATTTCGCCTGCCTTCTTGGCATGACTTCGTGGTGTAGTGGTCAGCACGCTCGACGCGTATTCGACAGGACCGTGGTTCGAGTCCTGGCGAAGGCATTGCTCATTTTCCAAGTCTTTCTACTTCAAAATAACCTTATGACTCTACAGTGGCGCCCGAACTAAAACCGGTGATGGATGATGATGCTCCATCACCGGAATATGGCGACTGTGCCCCTAATCCTCAGTCACCTTTAAAAAGAGTGAGTATATAAGTTATTTTTACCGCCTTAGTGGTGTAGTGGTCAGCTCGCTCAACGCGAAATCGAGAGGTCAGTGGTTCCAGTTCCCGCGAGTGCATTTCTCATTTTTCATATCTCCTGCTTCAAAATAGCCTAATGTCTCTACAAGCTGTCGTGTGCTTTGTCATATTCAAATTATCTAATCTAACCATTCTGGAAAAATGTAAAACGTTTTTGAATGTCGTGGCGAAAATGATGGCCAAATGACATGAAGCAATAATTCGTCAAAGAAGGCTCAAAAATTTATTACAAAAACAGACAAAAGAGCTTATTTAAATGAATTGTTAATATTCCTTCGGATCATCCATAAATCATTTTTCAGAAAACGAAGTTATTGAAAATGAATTGAATGAAAATGAACCAAATGTGAAATAGTGAAGTGAAGAGTTAATATTTCAAATTCTGTTGAACCTGCAGGTAATAAAATAAATGTTGTCAGTGAAGAAAATTCAACACATACTACTTCGAAAGCAAATTTTGAAACATTAAATTCATTTATAAATTTGTAACAAAAGTGAAAAAATATAATATTGGAGAAATAATAAATGTTTCTGTTTTCATAAATAAAACAGTAAAATATATGAAACAGGATATGGGAATTTAGTTGAGAAGATTTTATGCAGTAACATGATTTCAAAGTATAAACTAGGTAAATACAACGAAACATTGAATAAATTTATTTACTAGTATATTCATTAAATATGTGAGCAAAACTATTATTTTTGCACATAAAATGAAAAATATATTTTTGCTGCAGTATACAATTTTAGTACAATTCTCTAGCATAACTGATAATCTGGTTTTCCTGAATTTCTTAATGTGCAAGATTATGAAATTTCTTGCTTGGATATCCTGTACATGAAAGAAATACTTTTGCCCTCTTCGGGGTCTTGGTTTACAGAAATGATCACTTTTGTTTCATTTGCTTTTTCAGGTCATTTAGTGGATAATAATTTCAATATTATTCAATTAATGAACCAGTGGATGTAGCTGTTAGCTTTTGTAGTTGAAGCCAATAGCTAAAGTTGTCTTCTACTTTCATTAAACAATAATTTAACTAGAGTTGTTAACAGCTATAGTCCACCAGTACATTAGTCCGCCGGTTACCATAGTAATAAATATTGGTACCGATATCTATCGCTATAGTGTGTAACGGCGTAGCAAAACTTTTGTTTTACTAAAGATCTTGTTGGCTTTCAAGCTACTGCAAAGATATTTCAAAATATTTAAAAACTTTAATGATAACGTGAAAACGTTTTCTTTAGAAATACTTCCTCAAAAGTACCTTTGGTTAGGAAAAAAGCACTGTCCTGTTTTACAAGAAGTTATTATCCTAACATGTTTACTTAAATTAGACACATAGACAGAGAGTGCATATTCACACCGAGACTTATACTGAAATATTATTTTGCCGTAATTGTTTTTTGTCGAATACATTTAGGACTAAAGTTCCTTATCCTTAGGATGCTTGAAAAAATTCAACTAATTAGGTAATTAGGTAAACACCATGATAGTTGATGGCACACCTTCTGAAAAGAGTAGTTTAAAATCTGAATGCTTGAATTTGGTGTTGGCTGTCGTGCAGTGGTGTAAAATGCCAATTTTAATGCGATTAATTAGGATGCAACCAATAGCATCTGATTGCTCATTGATTCTGCAATATCATGTTTCCATTTTCTTTATCCAATAAAGTTGACAGCTGCTTTGTCGTAGCCAATTAAAGCATATTCGTCTCTTCCTGATGTTTCTTTTAAACACCTGTATTTATTTACTTGATGACTTAAGTATATGTTTCTGGATAATTAACAGTTTAATGAAATGAATAAAACTGAGCTGAAGGAAAAGTGAACACGAATTGCAAGTTCTTTTTACAAGGACTTTTTTACAAGGAATCGTGTAGCATTAAACAAGAAACGAATGCGTAATTGTAAAAAGTGCAATTAATAATTGCTTTCTAGGATACAAACTAAATGCATAGCATAGCATATTATTTATTATCTAAAATATGTCTTCTAAACTTAGTACAATTAATTCGGTGCATTCAAAGTTTTAATAACAACTAGTTAATTATTACTAATTCAGAAATCAATATACTTCTGAATTAGTATTTATTCGGCGTGTTATTGTGTCTTAGTTAATTATTAGTATTCGAATGAAGTTTCGTCCATTTTTAGGCTGATATTTTTTGCAACTTATGTTACAATTTAGGTATTTTTGTTCCAAAAAATGTGTGCGTTTATGTTATGTTCATGTTTTATCAAAATTAATTCATTTTATTTCTTTTTAAAGTTATTTACTAAGGCTTGTGGCTCGGGCATATGCATTCATTAAATTCTAATGGATTTATTTCCAAGAGCTAACTAAATTACTGTCTGTTAATGAAATTTCGCAGAACACATAAATTATTTTTTATCTTCCTGTTGGGTCAAAGCGGTTTTGAGTTCAGGAAAAAATAGCAAAGTAAATAATTGAGAAAATGTGAGTGCTTTATGCCTAGGTTTTTCTAATACAGATCTAAATCATTTACAAATATGGTAATTTGAATTGTTAAGAAAGTGTGTGGCAAGTTCGTCGATAGTTAGAGAATAACAAGATATAAAATTCCCATTCTGAGCCAACAGATGATAATGTCAAATATGTATTAAAAGAATTTTGAATAATTGTTGAATATATAGCATATTAGTATTATCTGTTGTCCAGATGAAAACGTGATTCTGATTGCTGTAAAGGAAGGCCCAAATTCAAATCCCAGAGAATTCATCGATGTAACTTGGCTGTCCCCTTCACATGAGACAACGATGGCTGACCTATCAAGTGCTTCCATAATTAAGATACCATCGCTTCTGTCAGTAGTAGTGGCCAAAGCCTATCAAAGGCTACAGCCAACCATTGGAAAAAAATAATACATAAAAATATCTTTAGGCGAAATCAGGAGGCCTTTGAAGACATTCATCCTTTCTATCTTAGGTTTCTCCATTAAATATTTTTATACGTATATGGTATGCTTAGCCATTGATCCTTTCTTGAAAGCTGTAATTTAAAGAGTTAGCTTTCAGGGAAAACGGCTGCCTTATAAAATCAAGTCATTCCAAAAACCCATAGAATTCTGCTTTTTCTTCACCGATATCAACTGATGCAGAATAAATTGGTTTCCGCACTGTAACCGAATTAAGCCTTCAATCGATATATCTAGATCGTGAGTAGTAGATTTCATCACATTCAATTCAATTTTGAGCATCAGAGCGTGAAAAAAATCAGACGTCTTTGATTGCATTTTATGTCAAAGAAGGAAATATTTTGCGAATAAAAAATGACGGTAATTGGGATATTGATTATGACAAAAACTTTAAGCATAATCAAATAACAGGTTTTACACACTACGCCTGAGAGCTGTAGTCATATATTAAGTCATTGCCTTTAAATTGATCACAAGGAATAAAGATGTGCTAGAAAATTAGATTTCAGTTTGTATGACGAAGATTTAAAAAAAAAACTGGAAGTAATAGAATTGTCCATTATCTGTATCTTTTATTTTTTCAACTATACTGTATTTTTTATGTAACAACTAAGTTGCCGATAGCTTCTCCGTTGCATTTTGGAATACAAAAGAACGGGAAAAATGAAATTTATTTTCGGAAGGACAAACCCGATTATATAAAATCCTTATCTATTGATGACAGAAGATTATTTCTTTTACTTTTATATACATACTCTATAAAACAAACACATAATAATAATTCTTTATCTGAAACTTTCAGAAAGTATTCATAGGGCATAATCCTTGCGCTGAACTCACAGAAAGCAATCGTATCTTATTATCCTGTATCTTGAATTAACTTTGTAGGGTTTATATTTATTTTAACTAACATTTATTTTAAGTTTAAGCTATCCTTCCTGTCAAGCCTTTACTTTCCCCTAGAATTGCCAATGCCAGAGTATGTAAATTGTAGTAGAACGCGCAATATATTCAAATTTTAGCAGAAGTAAGTTGAGTTTAAATAGAAGGGAAACGAGTTTTAAGTGTGCTTCTTGAATCGCTAACGTGAAGGTTGCTAGGTAGAAATTTAAGAACCGCGCGTTTCGGCCTGTGTGCCTATCTCGGCAGTTCGTTGAATCTTTCAACTGCTTAATCAGTAATCTCGCTGAATCTCAGCTGTATTTTAGAATGCGGTTAGGTTAGTTACGATTTCAGAGCCTCGTAGGTAGTGATCTAGTTGTTTATTCATCCTGTCATTAATTTTTAGTTTCACATTTCTGTTTTGTTAAACCGCCGGGTCGGCGTAGTTTGTGAGGCGTCAAGTGAACGCAGCTGTTATTTCTAAAGTGGAATAAAAATGGCTTTAAACCCTTGTTACGTGTTTGTGTAAATTTACAGTTCATAGCAGTCACTACCATAGCTACTGACAAGTTGAGGCCACACAATACTACAACTTATCATTCAATGACTATATTCTTATTCATGTTGCATGAAATCTAAGTTAATTTTTTAATCGTTTTCATACATCCATCGTGATGCTAATGTCAACAGCTACTGAAAATGGTTCTATAATATAAACCATTTAGCAATGCTATCTGCCTTTTAATGTAACGTAAACAGAAGCCTATTTTGATGATGATAAAGTAGAAGTAAAAGCAGATACATAGTTATCTCAGTTTAACTAAAAATATCTCAAATTCATATATCTCAGTAGAGTTTAATATCACGCCACTACTATGTAATTTTGTATCTTCCCAAAATACTTCATTTTCAGCTCACCGAACAGACATTTATTCTCATCATTAAGTGACACGTATACTGATGCTGTTAATGATAAAGATATACCTTTATTGGTAGCATAGTTCTTCAATATTTGTAAAAACACGCAAAAATTTCCTGTCGGGATTCAGCAAAAGCATTTCTTTTCACATTGCATGCAAAAAATGTTTGTTATTTCACATATTAAATAAACATCTGTAGTTTATCATCTGTGCAACATTTATATATAATAATATTCTTTAAACAATTTAGATTAAAAAGGGTCCAGTCCCAATGTCATTCTGAACTTGTAGTACGATGGATTTTCCAGCTTTTTTTTTAATTTTAAATCATCAAGATATGTGTATAATTTTGGTCAGATGGATATATTTTTCAGAAAGATTATTTGATGCTGCTTTGCAATTATAATTCCTTTTGCTGCTGCTGCTAGTGATATTACATAAAATTCTGTTATGATATTTCAAATCAAACAATATGAATACAAATTTGCTAATACTGTAAAGACATTAGGTATTTTTTGAAAGTA
Source organism: Stegodyphus dumicola (assembly GCF_044657685.1). Classification (NCBI taxonomy): domain Eukaryota; kingdom Metazoa; phylum Arthropoda; class Arachnida; order Araneae; family Eresidae; genus Stegodyphus; species Stegodyphus dumicola. Next base: position 125,070,717 of record NC_140771.1, on the reverse strand, counting down.
GGCAAGATGAAAATATGTAATGCCTTCGCCGGGAATCGAACCGCAGACCTCTCAATTACACGCTGAGCGTTCAGACCACTACACCACGAAGGTTCGCTATGAAGGCGGGAGAAAATACATTATATACTCCTCCTTTTAAAGTACGACTAGGGTTTTTAGGGGACCCAATCGCAAAATACTGGGTGAGGAGAATCATTATCCAACACCCTTTTAGTTCGGGCGTCACTGTGGGGACATTAGGTACTTTGTGGAAGCAGACAAGATGAAAAATTAGCAACGCATTTCTTGGGAATCGAACCGCGGGCCTCTCAATTACGCGCTGAGGGTGCAGACTTCTACACCATGGAAGGCTAGCTAAGGAGGCGGGAGAAAATAACCTTATAATATCATCGTAGTTTTTTTATAGCATCCCGTCTGTCTAGTTTTCATCAAGACAATTATAAATTAAACCACATGGTTTCACATTTATTTCTTGTACATCGATTATATTTTTTGCCATTTTACTCAGAAACATACCTTTTTGTTTATAACTATTTCCTTTTTTCTAGAATCTTCAGTAGAAATCCTCAGCCCTTGCCTGTCATCCTAAACCGGGTCATAGGCAAGCAACAATAGTAATGTTTACATTCCCAAACTAAGCTAAGGGAGATTCGAAAACAATTCATCGAATTTTAAAATGGCTAATTGTTGCAACTTTTTATTTATGATGGATGTTTTCTAATTCTCTGTCTGGTAATTGGTTTCATCAATATCGTTTAACATCCTTTCAAGACACAAATGTTTTTTAATTAACGTTTTAGCGTAACTAGTCTGGAAACGTAAATATCTTAGTTATTTTCCTACTAGAATATTATCACACTTGATTGAGAATCGTTTTGATAGTTCATTATAAGCGCACGGAAAAGTGTCTGGAATTTAGAATAAAATCCATTTCTATCAAAACAGTTTACAAGTTTTCATATGAAACTTAAATATTTTTCAGTATTCGTCTTTATACAATTTATGTCTTTATCTCTATTCTCTGCCAGTACTTAACTTGGTCAAGCTGTTCTTTCGACAACAACGTGGTTTTCTTTTTGTACTAAAATAACTTTGTACACATAGATCAGTAATATTCGTAAATAATTTCTTCAGTTCTATTTCTGTTCTTTTGAATATTTTCACAGTTTACATTTCGTCACGCCACTTTTTTGCTATAAATCGATGAAATAGAAGCAGATGTTTGATACTCAAGCTAGATATAAATTTAAGATGAATTGCATGGCTAACGTCAGAAAATGACCATATGTGAATCTTATATCTGTCTTTCTTAAACAAAGGACCAATAAGATTAATTCTGTTCAATGAAAATCGCATTGTGAATTCCATCATTAGCAGTATACCCTCTGCGTGTTTTCTTTGTTTGATCTTATATTTCTTAGAAACGAAATTGTAATTATAAATCGCATCTCAGAATAATAGAAATGATATTGCAAATTCCTTCTTCTGGGTTGATCCAACATTTTTTTTCGAATTTGACACGTATAAAAACCCAGTGTGAAGCAAGTTCTTACGTTCTCTTTTGAGCAAATTTCCGGTGAATTTAGATACTTCAGGGAACAGCCCATAGACGCACTTCTTGAAAGTTAAACACAGACGATGTAACCTAGCACCAAGACCTGTAAATCCTAATGCTGTTAAATTCAGGTTCTAACTTTGAAGTTTCAAAGCAAAATAAATCACAATAAAGGAGGTCTTCTTTTGTAGCCAGAAAAATGTATGTGTGATACTTATTTCTCTTTTTCTCGAATCAAAAATGTTCAATACTTTTAAGTTTCTTTGCAATAAGGTTAGACGGTTTCTTTAGCATGCTTTCGTGGTGTAGTGGTCAGCACGATTCGGCTTCCATAAATGCCTTATGTCTCCACAGTGGCACCCGAATTAAAAAAAGGGGTTGAATGATGATTCTTCGCCACCGGGATTTAACGATTGGGTCCCCTAATCCCCAGTCGCCCTTTGAAAGGGGACTATATAATGTATTCTGACGCCTTCTTAGCATGTGTGGTGTAGTGGTCAGCACGCTCGGCGCGTTTTCAGGAGGTCCGTGATTCGAGTCCCAGCGAGGGCGTTGCTCATTTTTCATCTCTCTCATCATCAAAAATCCTAATGTCTATACAAAGTCTTATATGTTTTTCAGGACTCCGTTTACATGCATCCTCAAATCATAGATTATTAGCAGTAATTCCTAAACTTTCAGTTAAAGTACTGAATTTTAGCAAGGTTTTGGTAGGATAGAGACTTTTAATCATACTTTAATAATTATCATAGGAAATATTGAACTTCGAGGTTACTACATATTGGGAAAAGAGCTTTGAAAAAAATACAGCTTAATATTTAAACGAATATTACATTTAATCAGCAGGCCAATGATTAAGCAAATTTGGGTAATAAGATTCTCCATGATATCGAACCAAGCTAATGGAGGAAATTTGAACTGTATTCTACAATATTCTTCTAGAAAATTAGAATCGAAATATTCATGTGCCAACAGACCTTTATCTCCCACAGGCTAGAAGGACTCTTTTGTTACTACAACTATACATAAATAAGTACTTTAATCTAGTTAAATATAACATGACAAATATTTCATATAGATATGATATGGAATATCCAATATAATATATTTAAGTTTTTTTACGTTTGTTAATTAATATACACCAACTAAACCAACTAAATCCATCCGCTAGGAGTTAGTTAGAACCTAGTAACAGCTCTGCCGCTTAGTAAATATAAATGCACTTCATTGACAAAACTGGTCTGCACCCGAAGAAAAAAGTGGGAGAAGGAAAAAAAAAAAAAAAAAAGATAAAAAGGAAAAGAAAACAAAACGCTGGGATGAAGTTTTGGAACAACAAATTCCACCTTCGCTGGCAAAATCAGAATTCACACTTCTGAAAGATTTATAGAATGAAATGATGACTCACTGTATCTATGGTATAAACTATAAGGTATTTCTCCCACTTCCCTAGCGTGCCTTCATGGTGTAACGGTAGCACGCTGGGCCGGTATTCCAGAGGTCCGTGGTTCGATTCCCGGCAAAGGCGTTGTTAATTTTTTATATCTATGGCTTCCAAAAATCCTAATGTCTCGACAAGTGGCGCCCGAACTAAAAGGGTTGTGGATGATGATTCTCCGCACCCAGGATTTGGCGACTAGGTCCCCTAAAACCCTAGTCGCCCTTTAAAAAGGGGAATATATAAGGTATTTCTTCCACTTCCCTAGCGTGCTTTCGTGGTGTAACGGTAGCACGCTGGGCCGGTATTCCAGAGGTCCGTGGTTCGATTCCCGGCGAAGGTGTTGTTAATTTTTCATCTCTCCGGCTTCCAAAAAATATCCTAATGACTCTACAAAACCGCAAAATGCTTCCCGATATCTTACTCTGCCGTTACCCTTAATTAGAACTACTTTTGCTTTAGATGGGCTGAAAATCAATATTAGGTGTCTAGGTAAAGTGTTTTGACTCTTCCGTACATACTTTATTTATATGTTATAAAGTCATAATTTAACAAAAAAATTCTTAAAAAAAACAGAGTAGGAGAGGATTGAAATCTTCCTTTAAGGAATAAATTATGAAATAAAAATATGTTAAATTTTAGAGCGGCACATACATGAAATAGGGCTGTTCTTTTAAAGCGTGGATCTTTATTGAAAGTAAATCATTACGTTGAAAATAACAGTAATCGTTTCTTTTAAATCTAACAAAAGATTTAAGCTATTACTGAGTACTTAAGGAGTCTCAACATTTGTGTCGTGCATTAACTTTTTATGAATATCAGTTCATTTATCTGTATTCAATTGGTTATATATTCTAACGGTAATTTTTACTATTTTTCAAACATACTTTACTACTTCGTAAGGAATTTGCCGCACCTTCTTACCGCTTCCCATCGTCGTCTAATTAGAAGAGAATTCGGGTACCTTGCGGGAATTCCGGATTTAGAATCTCAGCTTAGAGAATGGAACATTTTTAATGTTACTATTTCCATAAATCTAATGACGCTACAATTGTTTTCAATTTAAAACGATGTTTTAGAATCACCTAACTTACATATTTAACAAATACGTTTCCACCAAAATTTTAAATTAAGCCTAGTTAAAACCTTTTTTAGGGTAGATTTTAAATAAAACTGTATGGATTTGGAGGTCGCTAATGCGGCTTTCTTGGATCTTGGATCTTCACACTTTTAAGTAGTTTCTGTCGTGAGACATCTACTAATGTATTTCACTTCAAATACATCATAGGGAACTTCAGAAAGTTTTAATAAAAACTTTTTAGCAATAATCTATAAAAAATAAATACTGGAAAATTCATCATTCACTTACTTCACATGTTCTAAATTTCAAAAATTTTTTGTAAAAAAGTTAAATCACATTAAATAAACTGTAACATATAAAATAATAGTAAAAATTCTGGGGTAAATAAGGAAGTAGAAATAATATTTACAAGTCTCATTTGAAATTTATTTGGTTCGGTTGGGACCGAACCTGCAATCTCGTGGAGCAAAAACGTTCCGAGGTCTATACCGGTCGGCTACATCTTCATCTGATCTCCTTAGCTCAAAATAGAACTTAAAGAAACAGTACGAGTGCCTGAAGAGCAAAATCAAGTTTCTCATTTTCGTTGGTGACTTTTGTAAATTTGTGATACAGGTCTTTTAGTTTGAAGACTAAAGATTTAAATTCATCAAAGGTTTTTAACATCTGAAATTTTGGTCTTTCCGTTCTCATTTTCTTGATTCCCTGCAAAATTTGCGAAGGTTTAGTTACTAGTATCTTCTGTTTTTTGCTGTTCGGAGTTTTGTTTAATGAACTTTGGGAAATTTACTTTTTGCGGAATATTCTGCTTCTGGAGATATTTTCTGCTGGGGTGTTCCGGGCAATCAACGCTTGTAGCGGCATGAAAGCCACCACAAAGCACACATCTTGCAGAAATTTCTTTCTTTTCCTTGATGGGACATAGAAACGATTGATGTTTATCTAAACATCTGACGCATCGCGGCTGATTATGACAAACTCTTTGAGTGTGGCCGTAGCGTTGACAGCGGTAACACTGTACCGGGCCGGGTCTTGTGTTGTAACCGACTATTCGCACTCGCATGTCACTAATGTGTGTTATATTAAATACTTCTTTCTCCTGCGCCGTTCTTGGGGTTTCAAGGTAGAAAATCGGGAGCATTGTGGGAATTCCATCTCGCATTTTTTTAATTTGGTGAAGTTTTAAGACAGTGATTCCGTGTAATTTGAGCTCTTCTTTTATTTCTTCTATTGGGGTCTGTGCGGTTTTTAGTAAGAAGGAATGTATGGAATGGAATAGGAGCTTTTTCCAGATAATCTTGTACCGTGCGAAAGTCGTCTTCGTTAAAAAATTGCACTCTGATATTTTCTCCTTCAATTTTGGTTTCGAGCTTAGAATTTTTTTAATTTTCCTTAATGCGTTTTCGTATTTCTGGCCAGTTAGTGTTTTTAATATCTGTGATTACAATCGGTGGTATCTTAGTATCTTTCTGGTATGAGCTGGTAGGTTTTTTCGGCTTTTCAGCTTGTGGAGTCATATCTATATCATCGTTTTTGGCATCGAGCATTTATTCGTTATTTAGTGAGTCGAAGCAAGTCGGCTTTCTTGTTTTATTTAAAACTATTTATTGGCATGTTTCTTTGTCATTTCTTTAAAATATGTAAATTTAGACGTTTCCGCCTTTTTTTTTTTTTTTGGGTCCTAACGTTCAACGTTTAGTTAGTAAGCCTGAAAAATTTGTGTTTTCCATGCATTTCTGCAATCTCTTATAACAATTCTCTCTGATTTCATTACCACGGAAACTGACAGCATTCTCGTGTTTAGAATCTTGATGCCTGTTAACTGACGCGCTTATTTTTTCTACAGCTTTTACTGAAACAAGACATTATATGCCTCATTGATCCTTTTTTCCTCGCATTTAGGATCGTTAAATAAGCCACTTTTAATTTCTTTCACTTAATTTCTGTTAAAGTATCAACATTTATTGAAGCGGAATACCAGTGAAGGAAGAATGCAAATAATGAGCTGGTATTTCAATTTGGGCATACAAAAAGCTTAAGAAAATGAATTAGATGCAGATATTAGGTCCAGTTTTATTCCAGTAAGAAGAAAATTATATTACTATAAAAGTTGCTCCAAGACTGACATAACTTCAATCTTTCTTAAATTATGTTATGATATTACAGTGTTGCATGCGTGCGGTTTCGTAATGGATCCGAAACTGAGGATTGCTTGATAAAAATTATTGTCACAAAAGATACATTTTATAGTTCTGGAACTTTTCGCAAAAGTATTCGTACAGCTCTTCTCAGTATGACAGAGGACAATCAGTAGCTGTTACTTCAAACTACGACTAACGCTAAACATAACACAATGCAAAGCTTATCCAAAGACCGAAGCTCTCAAGATATCTCAATACTTGGAAGTCAGCTTTAACCCGGCCGCTGGGAAATCTGAAGTGCCTCCTACTTCTAGAACGTTCCATTAAAATTACATATATATTATTAATATTATTTATTTAATTTATTTATTATTAATATTTTACGGAGAAAAGGCAGCAATTCGAATGTGGGAAAAGAGCTTTGCACAATTTAAGAGTCTTAAGTGAATCAATTCAATTTTTCTGTGTCTTGGCCCCTCTCCCAACGGCGTAGCACGGTCATAAGTACAAACTTCGCAGAATGGCTCCGAGTTTGGAACTAGAAATGCAGAAAATTCTTCGTAGTATTTACATGAAAATATTTTGCTTTTTCCCACTTTTCATAGATAGGAAGCTCATGACAGCCACAGAGAGGACTCGTGAAGTCCCAATGAAACAGCTCGATGAAATAAAGAAAAATAGTTGCTGATTTATGACTATCTGGTACGGAAGCAAGTGCTATTGTTACGAAATGTCCAGCTGCGGTAAGACAGCTTCCCCGAGAAGCGGATTTAAGGTTGTCATATTTGGCGAGAAATCGCCTGTTTGGCGAAAATTTGGCGATATGTCATAAACAGATGGAGAACCTTCTAGAACGCATTTTTACCGTTTTGGCTCAAAATGTTGTCGAACGCAAGCCAAAAGCTATATAAACCCTACTGGTACGCGGAGTCGGTTAATAGTCAGTCAGCAAGTGTGTAGTCTAGTGAGAGTGTCGACTTGTATTCCGAGTTGGTGCATCAATAGTGTGAATTTTGGGGCTATCGAGTGTATCGTCTAGTGCTTCGCTAATTGTAGCGTGGAGAGTCTTGAGTGTACGTAGAGTTCCGAGAACGACTGGACCGAGTCGGGGGCTGTACTCTGGTAAGCTGTCTTTACTGTTATAGCCTGATAGTATAAAAGATGTACTGCTGATTGTTCCAGCGTGTTTCCCGTTTCGACGACTGTAACCGTGTTTTTGGAGCTGTCCTGAGTAATACTAATAAATTCTGTTTTTATTCTTCCTCAATTATTGTCACTCCAAATCGCACAAACCCGTACAGAAACGCAACAACTTGGTGTCAGAATTAGGGTTTGAGAGTGAATGCCAATGACCCGCCTACAGGAAAAACAAAAGCCATGGCGGAAGAAATGAAGTTCACGGACTTCTAAGCAGCTGAAAGTTCGCGTGGAAGAGATAAAAGCCGAATATGAAGAGATGAAAGCTGAGATAAAATCTGGATATGATGAGATGAAAGCTGAGATAAAATCTGGATATGATGAGAAAAAAGCTGGATATGAAGAGATGACGGCTGAGATAAAAGCCAGATATGATGAGATAAATGATGGATATAAAGAGATAAAAGCTGGATATGAAGAATTGACGGCTGACGGACCGGAAGAGATGAAAGCCGGACATGAAGAAATAAAAGTCGGCCAAGAAAGGCTGTGAGATCAACTCCAACAGATGAAATTGAAGCTTGTAGAAGAAACTAGAGCCATAAAAAAAGATGAAAAATGACAGAAGTGGCTTGCTAAGAATCAAAGGATGAAGAAATGAAGGAAGCAGCCAGTGAAGAGTCTGAGAAAAATCAAGAAATAATGGATGAAACATCTAACGCTATTAAACAAAAAGAACGAAAACGTTAAGAATTAAAAGACGAGAAAGAAGATTTTGATTCTTGAGTCCGTGAAGTAGAAGTGGAAGAAAGTGAAAATGCGACTGTTAAGTTGAAAAAACTGATAGTGGAATTAAATCACATTCGGCAAGTATTGAACCATCTGAAAGTTAATGTGATGAAAAGATTGGAGAAGCTGATGTACAGCTTAATCAGAGTGTTCCAGTATTGCAGGAAAATAAAACCACTTCACAAACTATGTGTCTCCTAATACAAGTTGTATGGACGCCAACTTAATCTTAAACTAGGATACTTCTGATTCGTAAAGAATCGGATTCTATTCGTAACTCTGATGAAGATCGGAAATGGTTTTCATGGAATAGAGGTAAATAAGCACGCACCAACTGTTGAAAGTACCGATGTGAACTGTATATATGATGCTAATACACTACAGAGTGCTAAACAAACTGTTTTATATCTTCTTGTGGATTAAAATTCTGAAAGAAGTGAATCTTCAGACTGTGATATGCAGAACTGCAGTGAAAAATTAATTAAACCGGACATAACTTAATGAAAAGCTTGAGACTGAAATCCATTCTGAACTTTAATTTGAATAATTTAAAACTGTTATCTGGTTAATTTGTGTATATAACTTGCTCATCGCATCAATATTTGTTTCTTTAGTTACGTTATTTGTTTGTTTTATTACGTTGTGTTTGTATCGAATTTGGCTTCTGACCAAGGATTCTATTGACCGGGACGTACAGTCCTTGGGAGGGGCAGTGTCACGAAATGTCCAGCTGCGGTAAGATAGCTTCCTCATAAAGTGGGTTTAGGGTAGCCAGAAAATAGCAATGTTTACGAACGCAAGCTAAAAGCCATATAATCCCTGCTGGTACGCGGAGTCGGATAAAAGTCAGTCAGTTAGTGCTAAAGCTAATGAGAGTGTCGAGTTAGTCGTCAGCTGTATTGCTAATTGGTGCATGGAGAGTGTGCATCGTTGATTCTATCTAGTGTATCGTCGAGTGCATAGCAAGTTATACCCTGGAGAATCTTGAGAGTCCGTTAAGTTCCGAGAACTACCGAACAGAGTTGGGAGCTGTACTCTGGTGTTTTGCCGTGAAGCAGTCATCACTGTTATAGCCTGGCAGTCTGTTGCGAGAACAACTCAACCGAGTCGGGAGCTGTACTCTGCTGCTTTGTCATGGAGCTTTCTTCACCATTATAGCCTGATAACCTGAAGGCTGTGTTACTGATTGTTTCAGCCTGTTAGTCCTAGTTTTCCGACGACTGTGAAAGTGCGTTTGTAACTGTCCTGAGTAATACAGGCAAATAAATCGTGTTTTGATATTTCATCAAGTATTGCTTTTAATCACTCCAAATACGCGAATACGTAAATGGAGAAGGCAACAATATGGATATGATAATTTATATTCTGATGTCTCTTTCACCAGAGTTTGAGCATATGAAGTCAGCGTTATAAAATCAACCAATTGTGAATTAACTCTGAAGTTTGTTACTACACAAGTTATAGCTGTGGAATCTCTTGACAAAATTTAAGGATGCTAAGCGTGTAGTGAAAGATATATTACATTTTCTGGAAGTCAAAAGGATTTTATCAGTTTTCACATTAAAAAGAAAGAACATATTGCAAAAAATTTAAGAAGACTCTGTGTTTTCAGTGTGGAAAGCTTGGACATGTGAAAGGTTTTGTAATTCGATGTTGAATACTAAACAGGAAGAGTAACAACTTTCGCTAGTAATCCCTTTTACTGTGGATGATTTACCGCCAAGAAGCTTTATTATTGACTACGGAAAAAATCCCACATACGTTCGTGTAAAAAAATATTTTTCATCATTCAATCCCAAGACAGGAAATATGAAATGTGCTTCGCGTTCATCTAATTTATATGGTAAGAGTTTTAACCATATTTCTGGCGAAGCGTATACTGCTTTTCAAATATCTTTAAAAATATGCTTTTTGCACCAGATGTGAACAAGAAATTAATTTTAGAGCGAAATATTTAAGTCGCAAGTTTCATTTTCAAGTTTTGTGATTTTTAAATATCAGAAAGTCATTATTTTTTACAAAAGCAATATTTTATGTTTTTTCCATCTTGAAAATAATGGCCAATATATGTGAATTTACGCCTGACTATGAAGTATAGTTGCTAACAAAAGAGAGTGACATTAATTTGCGGCACTGTAATTGGGTCATTGTTCGCGTTATTGTACTCAACAAACTGGGCTTTCAAACTAGGAAGTACTCTGCGAAGTTACAACTTATCGTAATGGTGTGCCACGATGTTGGCAAAGGGGACAAGACTCAGAGAAACAAAACCTGTGATTCCAAGACATACAGATGTATGCTATCCAATCATGCCAAATACATAAGCAGGTGAGAATTACTTCATGACCATTATTGATGATTGTTGAAAAGAAAAACTAATGTTTTAGACTAGATTAAACTTCTCTGAAATCAAATCTTTCCGTAAGAGAAATTACATACGATAATGCCAAAGAACCTTGAAGCAAGGAACTGGAAGAATTTGCTTCTAAACCTGATCTTGTAATTGATCCAAGCTTTCCCATTTAGTTCATAGTTAAGCGGTGTTGCGGAACGAGCTACCGCATAACAAAGGAGATTGAGCGGGCTGTGATTTTTCAATCAGACCTACCAAAGTATGTTTGAGGAATTGCTATGATAACCACAGTTTATCTTTATAGCATAATTTCTAATTGCTTAATCGAGAACTATACGCTCTACAGATAAAAATATGGTAAAGATCCTGATTTGAAAAATTATTCGAGTATTCTGTTATGAAGCTTATATATTGGTATTTGCCTGTCATAGAAGAAAATTAAACACTAAGTCAAAGAACATAATATTTTTCGGATATGCTACCATGGGGAATCATTTGACGGCTCCAGTGACCAAGCGCATAATGGTATAAAAATTATCACGTTTAATGAAGAAATGTTTAAAAATAAGTAATATTCCGCTGATAAAGCTTAGTAGTTATAACTACTGTCAGCGATTTTATTGTGCCAAATCTTCTATATTAAATTTTGTTTTTTCCTATGCTACATAAATAAATCTATATTCTCGGTTGACCTCTGAGTCTACCTCTGAGTTGCTTCTCTTACAACAGAAAGAAACAAGGTTTACTCATATGAGTCGATTGAATGCATCAGTGGCATTCTATAATTTGTAAACTTAATACACTATACAAATTCAATATTTAGCATTATTTTCTACAATATTTCTTTACTTCAAAGTATTCAATTCTTAGTGCAAGGTATCTATTAAGCATCATACTCTTTCAAAAACTGCTTTGTTTTAACCCGAAAAACCATTCCTGAATAATATATCCTTTAAGTAATCATTATGGTTATAAAATGAACAACGAAAATTATATTTCTGAGACAAATAGAAGTTGTTTAGGTTACTTTAAGACAGGGTGAATAAGCTGAAATGTGCATTGCTGAAAGCAAAGTAGGAAATCTAAACTCTATGATGGAGCATTTTTGAGCCCATAGAAAACTTTTCTGTTCAGGTAGCCCCCCAGACGTGAAAGTGGTTAGTGACTCTGACTGTCCCAGCGAAAGGCCCGTGATCGTATACCGTTAAAAGCATGGACGTAAAGTGTCTGTTCCTTCATAGAAGGCAAAGGTGACTGCCTATGAGGTACTTCCATAATACAATGACTACCGATGCTGTCCTCAGTAATTATAAAAGCCTAAAATGGATAGCTCTCGCCATTAAAAAAAGGTTGCTTTGGAAGTTTACCTGCCTTTTGACTACAAAATGCTATCACTCTCGTAATAATCACTCTCGTATCATGTAGCATATAATAAATAAGCGCTGGGATGAGAGATCCACTATGTTTTCACATGATGTACTCTTCTTTCATTTTGGGTCACAGTGGTGAAATCATATTTCATATCTCTGTATATGAGCTGCGTTTATATTTCTTCGAGTGGTGGTAAGAATTAGATTTCAATACCTAATCGAATTTTCAAAGTGACTGCTAGCTCATTATTTTTGCTTCAGAAACCTTTGCTAAAGGTATCATACATAATAAAATGTCTCTTCTTAAATCAATAATGACAATCTTGAACAAAGAAATCTAGTGTTAAAGTTAGTTGCAATTTAAGCACTGTAGAAATTTTACTAATCCAAAACTTGCAAGTATCTTGGTGGTTCAGTTTGTACGTAATAAGGGATGAAAGGCTCAGTTTTGAACACAACAACAAAGAAAGTTATTTACATGATTACTGCAATAAAGTGTAGTATTAATTGTGCCATTAATTATTAAGGCCGGCAACTCCCTTACAAGCATTCTTACTGATTTGTTAAGCAATTCTGTACTGAAGAGCCAGGTGGTTTCTCAACACTCCCCACCTAAACTCTAAACATAGAGTTTATAACAATACTTACCAATATCCATAATTTGGATTTACATCAATCACATTGCAATAAAGAAATTACCATAGTTTTACATGTGATCTTCGAAACAAATTTTCCATACAAAGCTTTCTTGAATAAACTATTAATACAAAGAATAGAGGAATAAATGTACTATTAGCACATAACAATTAAAAGAACACAATAATGAAAAACAAAAATAAAGTTCTTTATTATGAATATCATACTGTAAATTTTTAAATTTTAGACTCAGTCATTGAGCTCTAAATTCTAAATCATTTGAACTGGCCTTCTTATTAGTCTATTACCAGTTTTGATCGAACATGAGCGAACTTTGCCGTCCGTTCCAGGAAAAGTCTCTATAATTTTACCTAGATACCACATATTTCTTGGGTAGCGTTCTTCAGAGATTAACACTATGTCATTTGGTTTTAATTCAGTTACCTTTGAATTTTGCTCACACATATTCGCAGATCTTAAATTTAATAAGTAACCCTTTCGGCAGCATTTCCAAAAATTATTTAATATATTCTGCTGATGTTTGAATTTTTTCACAATAGATTTTCTCGATCCTGAAAAATCATCCTTAGTTATTCTAGTTGGAGGAAGTGATAGCAAACGTCTACCTATCAAAAAATGTGCAGGAGTGAGTGGAGAGGGTTCTGTGGGTTCACTATATAAGTAAGTAATTCGCCTGGAATTGATCATGGCTTCAATCTCACTGTTTCACGAACACTGTTTCCAGTTCATTGAGAGAGAGCGATGAACGGCTAACAATTTTTCTAAGACTTGCTTTGGTCGTTCTGATCATTCTTTCCCAAAGTCCTCCCCACCATGCTCCTCTTTCAATTATATATTCCCAATGAATATTGTGAGAAGAGAAGAAATTCTTTACAGAAGGATCAGAAATGCAAGTCCACAGTTTTTTTTAGTTCAGTGTCTGCGCTTTTGAATGATTTAACATTGTCACTGTATATAAATGAGCACAATCCTCGTCGTGCTATAAATCTTCTAAAGGCTAAAAAGAATGCTTCCGTACTCATCGAAGGTACCAGTTCTAAATGAATAGCACGCGTTACTGCACAAGAGAATACTAAAAGGTAATGCTTATTGTTGCTCTCTTTAGTGAAAAATGGTCCAGCATAATCCACACCAGTTACAGCGAACGGTGGCGACTGAAGAATTCGATCTGGAGGAAGTGGAGCTACGTCTTGAACTCCAGGGCGAACACTGTATCTTTTGCAAATCACGCATCTGCTCAACAAGGATTTAATTCGCTGTTTGCCTTTGACAACCCAAAATTTTTCACGCAGGTGCGTCAGAGTTGAGTCCACTCCGGAATGAAATATCAACCCATGTGCGTTGAAAATTAACAGATCGACGTATCGACACTTTGATTGAAGTATCCATGGATGCTTAGCAGATTCCAGACAGTCTGTAAATTGTATTCTGCCTTTTAACCGTAGAAGTCCGTCTTCGTCGAGCTCAGGATTCAGCGAGTAAATATTGGAACATTTGTCAACTGACTTTCCTTGAGATAAACCGAGGATTTCCTTTTCGAAATATTGAAATTGCGTGTTTTTAATCCAGTATTTTTTCTGCATTCATTATTTCAGAAGCGCTTAATAGTCCACAAAGTCTTTCGGATCTAGGGTTAGAATTGTTGATGAACCTATATATCCACGCTGTTATTCGGTATACCTTGTTTAATTTACTAAACTGATTTAAATCGAGCAATGAATTATAACTTTGTTCAGAGTCCTTGTTGTTAATAACAGCTTGTAGGACATTATGAGTCTTTCTCTTTTCTACGGATATCTCTTCCTCATTTTCTTCCATGCTCGGTCTTTGAGGCCACAAATTTTCAGGCTGGATAAGCCAACTTGGTCCGTTTTGCCACAATGGACTGGAGATGATGGTCTCAGCTCGTTCCCCTCGAGACAATAGATCTGCAGGATTTTCTTTGCTACTGCAATGGTACCACTGGTTAGCGTTGCAAATTGCCTGGATTTCTCCTACACGGTTGCCAACGAATGGCTTCCAGACATTTGGTGATTTCCTAATCCAATGTAGCATTATTTGGGAGTCACTCCAAAAGATAATATTGTTGCGTAACATAGGTAAAACGTATTTTAAATACTTAGCTAAGCGAGCAGCTACAACAGCTCCCATTAGCTCACTTCTGGGGAGGGTTAAAGATTTGAGGGGAGCTATTCTACTTTTTTGCCATTATGAAACTGGTTTTAATTTCCTTATTTTCATCAGAGTATCTAAAATATGCCACTGCTCCAAAAGCTCTAGGTGTCGCATCACAAAATATATGAACTCTCAGCTGCGTGTAATTAATTTTATGAAAGATGATGAGCCTGATGTAACATTTCTAGGGAATTCGGTAATTTTTAAACATTTAATTTCTGCACACCAGTTCAACCACCTTTTCTGGATATCTGTGGGAAGCGCAGCATCCCATTCTAAACCCAGAAGACAAACGTCTTGTAAAATGATCTTAACCCGAACTATAAATGGTTGCAAATATCCGATAGGGTCAAATATTTTGGCGACAGTTTTCAATATCAGTCTTTTTGTGGCGCCTTCACCATTTCCAGCTGACTCCTGAACTGGTTTCATGTTTAACTTTATTACATCGTTTCTAGGATCCCAAATCATGCCCCCAAATTTTGTTTCTTTATTGAAATCATCTTCCCTTTAATATTTGACTTCATCCATAATGTATTTAATTCATCTGAATTCGATTTCAGTTTTCTCAAATTCATACCCGCATCGCGAAATATATTTACAGCATCTACAGACAATCGGTATGCATCTTCTACAGTTTTACCTCCATAAAATAGGTCATCAACGTAAATAGAAGAATTAAGCATTTTAAAACACACGAGATGGTCCTCTTTATACCCTTTGATGTGATATGTTATTGTAGCAGCCAACAGAAAGGGACTAACCGCTGTTCCGAAAGGAACCCGACACATGCGCATAATATAACATGATTTCTCAACATTCCCAAACCAAAGAAATCTTAAGTAATCCCTATCATTTTCTGCAATGCTAATCATTAAAAGTGCCTTTTCTATGTCCCCACAAAATGGTATTTCAGGTTCATGAAACCTCAGGATCACGTCAAGAACATTCGGATTCAAATTTGGACCAGTTTCTAGACATTCGTTTAAGGATTTGAAGTTTCCGGTCTTCGAAGAAGCATCGAAAACTACACGGTCACTAGTAGTCTCAGAATCGCAAATTACAGCACGGTGCGGCATATAATACTGTGAAAGTTTAATTTCATTAGGGCATTTTTCGACTATATTTTCCCTTAACTGCTCTTCAATAATTCCCCTATATTTTTGCAATATTTCTGGAGTTTTCTGTAATTTTTGCTTTAAAAATTCAAAGCGCTTTTTTGCGATATCAAAATTATTTCCTAATTCTTCCGTAGTAGATTTCCACAATAATTGACATTCGTATCGCCCGTTTTTAAAACTTATATCTCTTTCAAAACGGATGATTAGATCGTTATCAGTTTGATTAAATTCATTTTGCCCTTCATTTATTATTCCCATTGAATCGAGTTGCCAAAACACGCTTAAACCATCTGACAACGAGGCATTCCCTACCATTACTGCTAAGTGCTTGGAATCGTTTCCTTCTTTTAGTTTATTTTTTTCATTTCCCACTAACAGCCATCCAAAAATGGAATTTACAGCTTGGATGTGTTTATTTATGCGTTTCCGACTTGTAAGTACTACATCCCAGAATCTGTCGGCGCCAATTAATATTCCCACATGTTGTAATTCTTCATTGTTGTTTACACTTAAATCTGCTGAATGTAAACCTAAGCCTTTCATTTTTTCGAGTGTGTTATGCCTGGGACTTTTTATGGAACAAGCTGATATCGTGTTAATCACTAGGCATTCTAATTTTATTTTATTCTTTTGATTTCTATCTCTTAATTCAATTACGACCACAGGAAAATTCTCAACTATTGGTTTCTTATTGATCAAGAAGGATACGAACAACTTTAGTTTTGTTTTCGTTGCAAGCTAAACCAGTACATGTATGTAGTAAAGTATTTTTTGAAACAGAAGTATTACACTGAGAAACCAAAGTGTTAGTATTAACATTTGACACTAAAGTTTCCTTTTTCGAGCTCGTGGCAACTGATTCATTTTCAGATAAATTACATGAATTTGATTTTTCCTCATTACCTTTTAAACAGATAGATTCATAATTATTTTTGCCATATCATTTAATACATACATTTTTATCTCTACAAAAACGACTCAAATGAAATTTATTAAAACATATAAAACATGGATTTTGCGCTTTGAGAATATTTATTTTCTCAGTAACCCCTTTACAGCATTTAAAAGAATCGTGATGTTTTTCACAGAAGATGCATACTCGTTGTACTGTAGTGTTAAATGCACTAGCCGTGGGTGTATTTCTGCTGTGTCTTTTATTTATAGCTTTCTGATTATAATAATTAGTAAACGTTTTATTTTCACCGCAAGCCAATAAAGTACTTTCGCGACATTCGACCTCCGTCTTTAAGAATAAAATGAATTTAGAAATGTCAACGTCGCCTTCATCTCTTTGCCTGTTAAACTCTAAAATTAGATCGTGAGGCAAGATCTTTTGCAAAATAGGCATTACCAAATGGCCGAAAGAGCCTGATGTAACATTTATTGCTTCTAAATTTCGAATAGAGATCTCAAGCTCATCATAAATTCTGCGTAACGCTGAAACATTAGAAGAATTTTTTACTTCTTCCAAATTTAGTATTCTATTCATAAATGAATTTATAATGATATCTCTTTTACCGAACCTATCTTTCAGAATTCTTACGCAGTTGTCATAATTATTGTTAGATAATTCGAATCCTGAAACAACATTGGCAGCTTGACCAGTCAAAAAGGTTTTAAGATACGCAAATTTTTCAACTTTAGAAATGCTTTCGTTTTTATCAATCATACTTTCGAAACTATTCCAAAAACTTTGCCAATGTTTCGGATCTCCGGAAAATTTTCAACTTTGGCAATTTAACTGAACATTGATTTCTTAAATTTTCACTTAAAGAGACATTCGTACTTTGATTATGCGAATCACTTGAAGCTGACTCAATCTTAGTTTTGCTTTCAAGGTAACGTAATATTATACTTGAGTATTTCAAGCATTTCGCTTTATATTCCTGATTCGCCGTAACCTCCTTTTCCATTTGATCAACTGCAATGGAAGTTTCGATTTCACTGTCGAGATCTTTCAGTTCGTTACTTCTTTCTATTAAGAGCTCGTAATCGTCTCTTAAGTCTTGCTCATCAAGCTCCTCTCCTGACTTTAATTTAGCATCAATTTGATTAATTAACTGGGTTTTTAATTTTCGAACTGTTGTTCTTTTAGCTTTTGCTAGTTCTAACGCTGCCATTTTCCTAATACAGTACAACAGAACAAAATGAGAGCCTACCTTTTATTTTATCTCAGGCATGATTTAGTAATCCAGAATATAATGGCCTAATTGTCCCGGAATTCCTTCGCTGACAATGCACCATATAGAGGTTTTACTAATCCAAAACTTGTAACGATCTTGGTGGTTCAGTTTATACGTAATAAGGGCTGAAAGGCTCAGTTTTGAACACAACAACAAAGAAATTTACTTACATGATTACTGAAATAAAGAGTAGTATTAATTGTGCCGTTAATTATTAGGGCCAGCGACTCCCTTACAAGCATTCTTACTCATTAGTTAAGCAATTCTACACTGAAGAGCCAGGCGGCGGTACAGCGCCCTCTATAGGCGTTTTTCAACATGCACATTAGTACAGACGGCGTATTGGGTGGCTAAGCTGCTTTTCTTTTTGTGATTCTATCATCAGTTAATATACAAAATTGATGATAGAATCAGAAATATATTCGATAAGAATATAACTTTTAAGATATTTTAATGCAATTATTGTGTTTACCAATGGTATTTTCCAATGGTGTTTACCAATGGTATTTTTGTGTTTACCAATGGTATTGTTAATGTTTCTTTGTGATAGATTTTGCTCTCAATTTATGCTTTATGACCAGTTTTTAGTACGTATTTGAAAAGCCAAATTCTACTAGTTATGTGAAGTATATATGTTACTGTGAAAGATCGAAATTGGAGAATGTCGGCATTCTCCGCTGAATGTCAATACATACCAAATAAAGTGAAATGTGGTCGCGAACATTTGGTTATATTCTTATACATTCAGACCATCAGCAGTATACGTCGACAAGCATACCATTCTGTGCTGGAGTTCGAAACGAGAAGCTGAGAAGACAGACAGAGGGACGTTATAAAAACAAGAGACTTGTGCAGTTCAAAGTGTCATAAGAGTTTACGTAGTTGCAATAAGTAAAATTGTATTTAGCCAATCACTTAATTAAGTAAGTTTGTTATTAGTGTTATTTTTCTCATTTAGAATTATTTCATTTAGAATCTTTTAGATTTCTTGTTTTAAGTTGAACAATTTATTTACATGCTCTGTTAATTAAGCTTTTTCTTATTTTGATTTCTAATATATTTTAATAATAAAGTATGACCTAAAACGTGACAAAAGTATTTTTATTTGACATTCATCGTCAGTGCATGGTGAATGTTTTATTTGCCAGTGTAAGGGAAAAATAAGGTTATATAGCAGATATTTCTATGATACATCAAGCGACTATGTGAATGTTGACATTTACAGTAGAATGTCAATATTCTACAGTTTTCGGTTCTTTCTGCTGTTTACGACACAGTACTGCCCGGATCCCTAGAGGTTTTCGTACATTTATCTAGGGCTCGACGATTTTTTCCTGAAAAGTACAATAAAAATATTTGAATGAATTGAAAGAGCAGGATCCAAAATTTACATTCTGAGCGGAAATGTTCAAAGCTGAATCTCGAAGTAAGAAAATTCCTTGCTCAGTTTGGCAAGCAGATTACTTGTTTCCTAATGCTTAATTCTTATTTAGAGAATTCGTTCTTAGCAGACGACCTGAACCATTCTTCTGCCAATAATTTAAAATTATTGTAATGACAGACAAACAGATAACTACACCGGTCTGTAGTATATTGCACCTAAATGATATATCCTAGAGCCGAATTTTTCGAATGATTTCTTGAGTAGGCACATTCAAGAAATTCTCCGCTTATTTTCAACCCTTTCAAATTTCCATTCTAGAAGCAGCTCCTTGATTCTCGAAATTAAGCCTCTTATGAAAAGCAAATGACTAGTTGATTTTGAATCACTTTCCAGCGAACTTAAATATTGATAATAATGCAGCCATTTCTCTTCGAGTTTGACGTCTTTTTGAAATTAAGTTGTGTAATTAGTAAATATTGAGTCGGGGGTCGACGTAGAGAACTCTGCGAAGCTACTGGCTAGGATCTGTACCTAGGCAGTCTCGGCCACGGGGGTATAAAATTTATGAACTTGGTGGTTCTGAAGGCTCTGGGAAAGGTCACTTATTGGCCGGCCTCGGAGTCTGGCACGTCCTAGCGCGGCGTGGTGCTAGTAACCCGTGGGGATTTCCCCCGGGGTCGCTGGGTAATGTCCCGCCGCGACGGGCTCGCCCGAGCGACTGGCAGGAGCAATTGACGACCGGTGCTGCCTGGTGACGTATCCAGGTGGTGCGCGGCTCTGCTGGAGGGTAATAGTGGAGGTTGAACCTCCACGACGTGCCCGAAGGCAGAGTCGACCTGTAGTGAGCTAGTTCTCGGAACAGGGAAGCCCAAAACCTATAGTGATAAAGGGTTTCTTCAACTCGCACATTTCAACACCTAACTACTGCAACATTTTCGGTAGAAAATTGTTGCTATATTAAGTCCAGGAAAATCGTTAGTATATTGGAGAGGTAGCAGCATGCTGAATGGATCATAACACTACAATAGTCGCGGTTTTATATAATGAGATTGTGTACGCAAACTGGAGTATTTGGTTGAAAGTGTCACAAACTGAATGGATTGAATATATCACTGGAAGAAAACTAAAATGGCACATTATTTGGTGCTCACACAAAAGTGTAGTCATTTGCGTCATTTGGCAAAACCTTACGTACAAAAATACGTAAAAAAAGCAAATATCGATAATTCATGTTGAAACGATAAAAATTACAAGTTACTTTAAAATTTTATAATTTAAAATTGACTGACTGATGCCGGACAAAACAAACTAAAAAAGAATTATAAACCTAAAATGTGTAGTGGAGGGGGAGGAGGACTGTTTGGTTATCTAACTGAAAAACGTTTAACAAAATATATCTTAATAATCCATTAAGTTAATCAGTTCAATCAATGGAACTTCACACACTTTTAATTAATCTTAACCTGAAATAAAAGAATAGAGGAATAAATTTTCCTGGTGCTCAAGCAAAATATATAAGCAATATAAGCTCGAGCAAATATATCTTAAATCCACTTAACTACATAATCAAATTATTTCACTGATTAAATTGAGACCATCATGCTCATTTTCATTAAAGCAGAACCTCAAAGCACTAGAGAATAATGATTCATAAACACCAAACAGTCCCTAATAAAAATCAATCAGAAGTTTAATTTCATTCTTAGCACTTAAGTATCAATTATCCAAAAACAAAACACTTTCTAATCATTAGTCGTAATGGGTTAGTACAATAGGGCGCGTTGTGAGCCCACTAGGGAAAAACAATAATCCAAATTTAATAAAAGCTCCATGTTTCTTAAAAGCCAACCAGCTCAAACAAGTGGAGTGAGATAACAGACCACAGTAAATTGCACACAAAATTAGACAAATGAAACATAAAATATATATCAAACGCATTTATTAATTTCTCGAATATCCAATTTCAGATAGCTGGGCAGACTACCATTACATACAACATTTATTAATATTCCACATTGTGTATCAATTCAAAGGTTCATTTATCAAGATCAAATTTCCAAATTAACGTAATAAAAGATTCTCATCATTATTCGCTAACATTAAATTATATATTTAAAGTGGATCTCACCTAAACTAATCAAGAATTTTACAATTTACAGAAATACACATTTTAAAGGCAACAATTTCAAATTCTCTTTAAGGTGCAAAGCAGTTTTCTCATTATTAAATTAATTTTCCCATTATTAAATTCATTTTCCCTTTCCAATAAAATGCAAGATTATTTAACTTTTTCTGGCCAAATAATCTATGATTCCTGCAAATAATATAAAAAATAAGGACCTCACAGTTAGCAGTCAGGGAAAACCTTCGTCACTCGGACCAGAATTTACGATAACTTCTAGAATAAGTCCCTTATTATTGAGTCAAGTAGAATTTCATCCATCTTACTACTTTAGCCGGATAACTAGCTGGAACAAGACGAAAGACGACACCAATAGAATTTTCCACAACACACTTCTTTTGCCGTCTTACTAGCTGGAACTCGACGAAAGACGATTCCAGTTGGATTTTCAGGCAGAATAACGTAAAGCATTTTCTCCTTTCGATCTAAATTTCTCATCAGCAGCAAACGGAGAGAAACGTCGCAGCACCCCGCGGGCGCAAGCCCCCGAAAGAGGACAATACCATCCGGACTCAAGACTAACTTCTTACATCGTGAAGGCTCCGAAGGTTAACTCGATCTCTCCGCCCCCGAAAGTTTCATAGGCTTACCAAAAAATCATAAAATTAAATCTCATTAATCCCAGAATTTTACTTTATCTTTAATTGAGAAAATTATACCCCGCAACGAATCTCGACAAGGCAAAACGGATAATGCCGTCCTGACTATCAGTTCTCTGAACTTGGGTAGTAAGGTGGACTCCCCAGCTACCAAGCGAAACTAAGCGATAAGAAATCCAATTATATAAATTTACAACAAATCCCCACTGTCTTGAAGGATACCACTGTCTATAACACAGTGAAAGCAAGTGAAAATATGAAAGCAGATTTAGGATTTTCGTTTCAGCGTCATTAATAAAAAAGCCACCAGCGAAGAAAAGCAACAACACAACACCCTAACTGCTTCTACTGTTAGTAAAAGGCCATAAACCAGGTGTCTCCTCCCAACCACCACCCCGGGGGTGACTCAAGCGAACGCCTAGGAAGTATTGGTTAGGATCTGTACATAGGCTTTCTCAACCACGGGGGTCATATAATTTGACTTCACAGGACTAGAACCGGAGTATTGTACTCAGGTTGGTTCAGGCTTGGCAGGGATCGTACTGGTACTGTCGTGTCTGTTCCTTCGGTTGTGGTGGAGCTTGAAGATCGTCGACCAAGTCCTCGGGAGGTTCACCCCTTTCATTTCTCGTGACGGGGACTGACAGAGTGGTCAGAGCTCACTTTACGACGTACTTTTAGCCGATGGAGTGGTGCTCGGAGGTAAACTGACGAAGTTCAATTTATATCTACGATTTGTTCTGCCCAATGCTTTCTATAAAGCCGCTCGGGGACTGTGTGGGGTTGCGCCTCCGAGGTTGAGGTCCCCTGGACCATAGAGGCCCATATCACACGGGCATTTATTTCACATGAACAACTGTTTCGGACAATTTTTCTGCCTGGTTTATTATTGAAACAAAGACGCGCGATTTTTTTCCTTCCTTTCGGAAAAAAATGCAAATATTTGTTTGCAACCAATCAGCTATCAGTTCCGAATGCAATCAGCTTGTTTGTAATGGAGAACCAGTTTCATCTGTGTTAACCCCAAAGCGGTCTGTGGTGATTGGATTTAAAGCAGAAAAATTGTTTCAAACAGTTGTTCTTTCGAAACACACCGATGGGTGATAGCAGCCTTACACTACAGTTTCAAGAACTACGAGCTAAATAAGGCTTTAACAATTTAAGAATACTCTTTTTACCAGATTAAAATATACATGAGTACAAATAAAAATAATAGAATAATGATAACTTAAAACAAATATTAATATAATTAAAATTCGTGACATAACATTTACCTTTTATAAAAAAAGAAATTGCTCAATGAAAATAACATCAGTTTTCAAAGACGAAAATTGAGAGAAATAAACAGACGAATATCTGAAAGATCGGAACAGAACCGTTCTTTCATTGAAATGAATTTGTTCCTTTTTAACACTCACCGCTCACTAACAATAACTTTGAGTAAAATGTCAAGAATGATGGATGTAGATAACGCAGAGAGCAAAAAAGGGATCGTGACTGATTAGCGAGGTAGTAGCGAAGAGCGACAAGAACTGAACGAGCTCTGGGGTCGGAAAAATTGACTCAGTCAAAATCTAATACAATGAAATTCTGTCCACTATTGTCTTGAGATTCCCTAAAGCTTTCGAACTATCAATAAAATTTCAGAATTTTTTTTTTCGAAAATTCGGGAAATTATAAAAAATAAACTCAGTTTTAACATAGATGATTATGATTTTTTCCCTCCCTTAAAATGAGAATCTAGCTTTCCTGACGCGCTTCCAAGCGTTTTTCATGAACTATAAAAGAGCTACGACTTCTTTTTCTTGAATCGTAATAAATTCTCTTAGTAAAAATTAATCAGTTCGACAGCGGCTCATTCAATTCTATATTCTGAAACAAGACAAGTATAAAACTATATTTACAGATGCTTTTACGTTATTTTATGTTACCTCTATTTTACGTGAACTGTTGCACTACAGTGCATTATATATAACAAAATTGAATTGAAGTTGTCTTTTATAAAGAATAATACAAATTTTCATTAGTAAGTAATGAAATTGGATGAAATGAGTTTATTCTATAGACCCTTTTACTGTTCCTGTTCACCAATATTATGAAATCCGTAAATAATAGTCAATAGTGTAAAATCTGAAGAGGGTTACTTTATTGGTTTGAATGAATTTTCGCGTAGGGTCACATTTTGATCATGTCATATGTACTGTTGATAGCTGAGAATAAATTCAAATATATTGATGCAGTTTTAGGTTTTATTTAAATATAATTTAATTGCATGGACAGGGCACAACTTAAACACGATCTATTTTGCAGTTCCTGATTATCTCTTATCTCGCCCAATGACATAATAGTTCTCCTAAACGCCACTAAATTTTATATATAGGACTGGCAGTGGAATATTAAGAGGGTTCGTCATATCATTGACTAGAGAGTGTTTCGCAAGTCAATATTTAGGTAGCACTGTATTAAGCTTTTATTAAATTATTGAGTATGTAAATATTGTTAAATATTGTTGAATTTACAACTCAAAATTTTAACGCTAAATGCTATAATAATAACAGTAACTTCGATTTTGATAGTTTGCTTAGTTTGGTTTTGTGTGAAGAATTGCTTCGAACATCTTAAAATATTATGTCGTCATGTTTTCGAACAAACTGATAAAATGATAAAATTTGGCACTTCCATCATTATAATATTAAACAATTTGTAAACAACTTTTGATTCTTGAACCTTACAAGCGCATCTCACAGTATCACACAAATAATACATCTTAGTACGTAAATGCATACAAAATTAACCCTTCTGCCAGTTTTGTTCATATGCTTTTAAAAAATATAATTTTACTGACAAAAAAAGAACATTTGGTTTTTCTATAATTTTACGTCTTTTTTTTCAAGTTAAAAGAAATTATCTATGCTTTTAAAAAGAAACAAACAAAAAAAAAATCAATAATTATTTAAATACACATTGCCAAATATTTATCTTAATTTTCAAGCTCAAGGTTTATGTTAATCTTCAATTAGGAGAATTAATTAGATAATTATTATCAATTAACTAGCTAGTGAAGCTAGATGCTGAAATTAACTAGTTACTCTTCGACACAGAAAGTTATAATACAGAGTATGTGCGATTTACGTATAGATCTGTTTTCATTGTATTTCTAAAATTAGACAGTTTCTTTTCATTAAATCCGCCAAAACATTATTTACTTAAAAATCTCTACAAGCGATAAATTGGAAAATTTGAAAAGGTGTACTAAAGATTTCAAAAAGAAAATAAAGCTCGCATACATACTTTAAACCAAGAAGTTTCAACTATTTCAAGTACTATAAAAATCTATTCTAGTTGTATTTTGGAAACAGTTTCGCAGAATTTGAATTAAACGCATTGGATGTTTCCATGATGATAAGAAGAACACAAACATGTAGTACAAATTTGCCTACTGAAGTCAAGAATGACAGAAAGTTCGCATTAATGTAAATCTGAGTATTTCCTCAGAAAGCATCTTTGCCTTTAATAGTGAATCGAATTTTCAGGAATTCAACTCATGATGTTTTGTAACAGTATTTCGCAATTCCAAATGCTAAGGAGTTCTACACGTGCCGGTATTTTCAGCCTAAGGCATTACCGGAACACCATAGAAAAAAGACTTCATAAAAATCTACTGTTCAGGTATTTTTAGTGAAACTAAAAATGTTAAACTATATTGTAAAATATTTTTAAATATTTTATCATTTTATATTTACACGTATAGACAATATAATTTCCTCCCTCAAATGTTTAGTTCACTTTGGAGATTCTCGGAGTTACAATTTGTATATGTATTTATTTTTGTTAAATTTTTATCAGACATGTGGCGTTGCCAATGATGCAGAAGATAGGAGTACACTGAAAACGTTCCAGTACACTACAGAACAGTGCCACTGTAGAATCTTACATACTGTAGCAGACAGAATATTATAAAAAGGCGAAATCTCTACATATAATAAGAGTCCGTGTGTCTATCGTTCATGCTGCGAGTAAGCTAATAGACCCAAGACTACGACATTTGGTATATAAGTGCAACTAGACAAGAGCCAGTGCACCTTGAAGCGATTTTTTTCAAAATTCGAATCAGATTATTTTTATTTTACCTTTTCGAGTTTATCGCATCATTTTGAATAGTTTCATTCTTTTAGAAATGTGGTTTTGGTAACAGTTTTTTATTCAATTGTATACTGGACTGCTGACTGTTGAAAGTAAACACTGTGGCCACTTCGAAAAATGAGGGCGGTAATTCTGTGCAGTTTTTAAATTTAATATTTCTCTTGGATACTGGAAGAGAAGGCAACGATAAGTTGGTTAATTTATTTATTTGTATAATTAATATTTGTTTTAAGAGATATTGCTTATTTTATAGTAATTTTGTTATATAATATTTTTTTTATGAAGTTAATCTCCAGAGTAAAATTCTGCGCAGTTTTTAAATTTAACGTTTGGCATTTTTCCGGTACATTTAAAAGCCAGACGAAGGCTGGCAGCGTAGCTGCTAGTATAATAATAAGCAACAGGATTAATTTTATTGTAGTTTGTCATTTTTTTCATACATACCTAAAATTTTCATAACAAGAGTAATTAAACCAATTACTTTCCGTATACAGTACAATGTAACAATGGAAATTTAACTGGGAAATATGAGAGAACAAAATTCTTGTTTAGTGCCCATGCTTTTAATTTTTCATTGTAAAATGGCATTTATATTAAGATTATTTATATACTTCTACAGATAATATCGTCCAAGAAAGAAGGAGATTACCTTTTGAAATGTAATAAATCTGTCATTCAAACAATTGCTTCTTTATGTGAAAACAAATCGAAAAGCTTAATTTGAATATGTTGATTTATTTGCTTTCCAGAATCATTAAGTTTTTTTTTTTTTTCGAAGCATGAGAGGGAAAATGTGCAGTGACCTCGCCGAGACTCTAACCCTGGACCTCTCGAACGCGCGTCGAATATGCTCCCAATTATGCCACATAGGCATTCAGAAAAAAGGCAGAAAATACCTTATAACTTAATGTTAAACTCATAAAGTAATCGTGATTAACGTTGAGTTTATTTTTTTCCACAATGCTAGTATGTTGAGAGAAATCCTACTTTTCATAAGAAAATCGCAAATCAAGGGAATATCAAATATGAACAATGATTTAAATTTATAAAATATGGTTTGGTTTGGTTTATTTAATTATAGAAAAGCACACTATGGCTATCTGCCTAAGGGGAGGGATGGCTTTCTGGAGGACTTTCTAAGGGAACTGGCTAGGATACACATTACACGTGGGGAAAACCACGAAAACGCCCATGCAGCCAGCCTGTTCGCGGGACTCGAACCTCGGACCGAACTGCCAATGTTCAGCGACTTTACCGCTCGGCCGCTGGTGGGCCTATAAAATATGTATTTCTAGAAAATCTTGACAAAGATTGTTTACTATTTCCAACAAAGTCAACCTCAGTAATGACCTGCGCGGAACTGTCAATACATATGATAGAATATAGTGAATAATGCAGAATATTTTGGAGGTATCAGTCGCACCATGGGCACAACTTCTGCTTCGAAAATCAAATATATCGGAATTCTGTTCCACACGTTACTGAGTTTCATACATTTCTATTATTCCTCTCAACATAGTACAATTCAATGAAAGTGCATCATGTCAAGGTTCCTTCTGCTGTTCTAATCAATCAGTAGACAACAAGTTACAGTTTTCAAAGGTGGACATTACATCTTTCGAAATAATGAGGCTCATGGATCAAATAATTGCTGCAATTATCCAAATAGTTGTTGTAATTATTATATATTGCACATGCTATTAGCCAATAAGAGTTTGGGAACTTGCGAACTGCTTATGCGTAACGAAGAAAGCATATATATATATATGTATATATACAACACTCTCTCTTGAACATTGTTTTTTTTAATTTTTAGGGCATTGAAGTATGGAATCATATAAAATAAGAAATGTTGCTCAAATGGATCGTTTTCATTTAAATATTAATTTTTGATTTGAATTCTTTTTATTCATATAATATTTATTGATTTGTAAATTGGCATTTTAGTTTGGGTGAATTGTTATTTATACGTCATTAAAATAACAGTCAAATCAGTCAATGGTTTTAGGAAAGAAAACATCAGATAAACGTTTTGTAATAATTAACATAATGTATTTTATTCTGAAATTAAATCATAAAAACTTTTTAATGTACAATTTTGAACAATATGTCAGCGATATAATAAGCCCAAAACATGGTAGTTAAAACGAAAATTATCTATGCAGAAGACAAACATACAACGCTAAAAACGAGAATTGCAATAATAACTGTGCATGTATATATATTTCGCTTCAAGCACTTGAGAGAAAGACTAACAATTAGATTTCCAACGATTGGACATTTATTTCCAACTTTAAAGAACGGAACGCTATAAGTAATGCATTTTAAGAAATTCTAAAAATTTCTAAAATCTTTTTTACATAATATTTTAGACTATAGTAACTAGAGTAACAGCATTTGTTAATAAAAATATTGTTATTTCAGAAGTCAAACAACAAAAATTAGCGTTATATTTTCAAATTTTCACAGGACTAGTTTTGCGAAACTAGTCCTGCGAAAAGTTGAAAATATAAGGCTGATTTTTGTTGTTTGACTTCTGAATTAATATTTGTTAGGCGTGTTATTGTGTCTTAATTAAATTGTTATTTGTCAACGTTTTCGCATATTTGAATTTTTATCAAAATTCAGGAAATGGATTTTGTAGTGTATTAATATTTACAATCCGTGAATGAAATGGTTTAGTCAATAAATTAAATATTGAGAAAAAGTAAATGTTCATGTTATGCTTTTCAAAATACTCAAACGTACTTTTAAATGTCTTTCAAATGTCGTTATTTTAAAATGTAACTGTAAGAAGCGCTGTGCTTTTGTTTCTCAATTAGATATTCGTTATTTTCTTTTTGCAATAATTGTATCAGGTTCGAAAAATTTTTGCCCTATCATTGACGGAGTGGTTAAGACCTGGAATCGTGCCCAGGCAAGAGAGCTGCTTGAATGGCTTTCGTAGCCTTTGTGTGTTACGCCAGCTTCCTTTTGAAAATCCTCTTGTATATATATAGTATTTCTGTGTTTTGCCATATTCAGATAACCTACCAAAAACTTTTTTTCAGTTTCTGAATGTTGCAGACTTATCAGTTTATTTTGAAGCAGGAAGCCTGAAAAATGAGCAATGCTCCCATTAGTACCTGAACCTGGAGCTCTCGAATGCGAAGGGAGTGTGCTACCTTTACATTAGAAAGGAGAGAGAAAATGCCTTATAAGGTGTTGATTAACTTACTATGAATATGTCAAAAAAGGTCATTGGAGTTGGTATGTGAAAATATTTTGTTTCAAGCAAATAATTTTCTTTTCCAAAGAATCAAATGAAGTAAATACTATGGCCTATTTGACTATGGTTCAAAATATTTTTTTTAGAGAAATATCATTGAGAAGTCATGTTTAATAAAATATGTATTTATGTACTAAAAACATTGGTCACACTTAAAAAGGTTCTCGTCAAATTAGAATTCAAAGTATTTTTTCTGCTTGCAGTGAAATATATTTTCATTTGAAATGGATACTGGGAATTAGTGTATGCTAAAATTATCTTGGATTAATACCTCGCGTTGAAATAATTCAAGGATAAAATATTATTGCAAAAACTAACATGGTAGAAGAAAGAACAAGGAAAGAAACCTCTGGAGTTCAAAATATCAAACTACAAAACGTCATTTAAAAAACAATACGCTGCCGACGCACTGTAAATTGAAAACAGCGTAATACAAAACAGGTATACGACAAAGAATATCAAAAACTCCAGTTTAATGATTCTAAGACGCTAAGAATTTTGGAACTGTACATTTTGCGAGGCCGTTTTAAACCCTCTCTACAAAGATCACTCATCATTTCAGATAAGTTTTTTTCACATTGTTTTCACATACTGTTCAAATGTGTCGTACGTTTGTTATAAAAGCAGTAATGAGTATATTTATTAAATAACTGTACACCAATCAAACTAACTGATAATCTCTGAAGGTCTATATAAAAATTCTTTTAAAACAATAAAGTGCCAAAAACGTCTTCACAGGAAATCAGCTATAATTTTAAATAATTAACAGAATAACTATTTATTAAACTTTATTATTTCTCATTAATCTGCCACAGAATTGCTCAAAATATAACAAATCTGGATATAAATATAACAACGCATATAAACAGAGAGATCGAAAATTATTGATGAGAAATTCTCATCTGATCGTCAAAAATTACCTAAAATTCACAGAGGAAAAATTATTCTGTCCAATTCAATGACAAAAGGCTATTTCGCAGTGGCCACTTTCCCAAGATATTCACCTGTGAAATTAGCCATTGTTTCTGAAATATATACATAGTACCTTAATTAATTATCCCTTCTCTAAGATAACCGTCTCCATAGAAAATCAAAATTATCTGAAACTGTGAGCAATCACCAGAGACCATCGTTTGCTCAAAATAATACTGCGCTTCAAAAAATATGTTTCACAGAATTCTGAAAGTCTTACATGCATTAAATGCATATTTCTGAATATATGAGATGATGTTTGTCATTCCACGTTTTGTAACTATTTTATCTTTTGCAAAGATGGTAGAGGCTAGAATGTTTACAAATTTATAAGGTATTTCTCCAGCCTTCTTAGCATGCCTTCGTGGTGCAGTGGTTAGCACACTCGCCCCGTACTTGAAAGGTCCGTGGTTCGAGTCCTGGCGAGGACATTGCTCATTTTTCCCATCTCCTGCTTCCAAATAACCTAATGACTCTGCAGTGGGCACCGATTGGGCCCCTAATCCCCAGTTGCCCTTTAAAAGGAGGAGTATATAAGTAATTTCTCCCGTCTTCTTGGCATGATTTCGTGGTGTAGTGGCCAGCATGCCGAGAGGTCCATGGTTCGAGTCCCGGCGAGGGTGTTACTCATTTTTTAAGTCTTCCGGCTTCAAAATAACCAAATGTATCAACAGTGGAGCTTGAACTAAAAACGCGTTGGTGTATGATGATTGTCCACCGCCAGGATATCGCGAGCGTGTCCCTTATTCACATTTATAACATATAATAGCATAATACCAGGAAGCATATACGGTATTTCTCCTGCCTTCTTATCATGCCTTCGTGGTGTAGTGAACAGCAAGTTCGACGCGTATTCGAGAGGGCCAAGGTTCGAGTCCCGGCGAGGGCATTGCCCATTTTTCATCTTCTCTGCTTCCAAATAACCTAATATCTCTACAAACTACGAATTTTGCACTGTTTTCAATGATGATATTTTGTACGGCAATGTTTCAGAGCTACAAAGTTTTCTTTTAACTTTTTCCCTAATACTTTGCTTTGTAAGACAATGGTTTCTCCGACAAATTGTGTGCACATTGTTTTCGGGGTAATTACCTATACGTACATTCCTTGCTTTAGTCGATTCATGGTTCTATTCTGAATGAGCCTTAGAACATTTTGTATGCAAACGCATTCTACATTTCGTACTTTTGAGCAACACCATACAACAAATTCTCTTTTCAATTGATACGCTAAACTCGACCCTCACCCCTCACGACTCTGTGATAGTATAAAAGATTCGCTTTTTCTCCTCTTCCATATGTATCTACTAAACCCTCAACTTTTTTATAACAAACTTAAGATTTTTATTTATATAGCCCACGAACTGCCTAACGATCAGATGGCTGAAAATAGAGAGTTCAATCTGGGTTCAAATTCTGGAGATTGGGCTGGCTGCACAGTAGGTTCCTTAGTTGTCCTCAAATATAATGTGAGTAAGATCCAAATTCAGTTAGTAAGATAATTTGACTCTGACTAACCAACTGCTGAATATATAAAAAGACACTGCAATGATTTGGTAATAATTTTCATTTATATTTTCCTGATAAATTTAGAAAATGAAATTTGCGTACGAATTCTCTTTTCTCCTTCAGATACTGCATTATGTTGGTTCAGATTTTTAATCTATTTCACGTGAAAGAAGTAAAAAATTACTTATAGGCAAATTTTGGTTTAAAAAAGTTATGGATACATTTACATTTAAAAAATATAATTTTTAATGCCTTTCAACGCATCTCATCTTTGTAAAGCTAGATTTTGAGGCATAGTGTTATTTGAAAATAAATATGAGGCACGATTGGAACTTGAGCGCTTGACTTCACCAAGTTTGAAATTAAAGAAGGTAATACCCCAAATATCGAAAAAATGCTTACTAAGAAATAGGCTGATTCATAGCATTAATACTTATCAATAATAAATCTAATATTTGCTGTCATACATAATTACCCCTTTTTTCAATATATAGTACGTATATTTACATTTTATTATAATATAGGAGTTTCATTTAAGAAAGCAGTCGAATAATATAAATTGAAAGTTCCTCATTCTTTGATTTTAAGCACACTAATAAGAAAAGGTTATCGTTGCACATTTGGCTTACTCCGTCTAACCGTGTTGGAGATAATGGAGGAGCAGTAGGGAAGACAGAAAAGAAATATCCGGAAATGGATCAGAGCAGTTAAAGAATAAGTTGTTAATTTAGGAACGAACGTGCTTTTTGAGACATCTTGTCAACAATTTAAACTTTTTAAACTGAACAAAATCTAAATTCAGACAACCATACCGCATAATACAGCCACAAATGCGAATATAAATTCCATTCCAAAGAAATACAAACAAGAATAATTTTTCCCTAAAATAGCATTTAAAATCTCCAGAATATGCACAGCATGAGGAAATACTGAAGAACATAATAATATTTTATAACAAAGGCGTATAGTATTTTTAAGTGTATAAAACAAATGCTGATTTGATTAGAAATATAACTTTAATGTTGTTTTTGCCGTACACAGCATTACGTTGCGGAAGAGTATTTTCTCAGGCATTGAAGACAAAAAAATATTTTATAAAGGCATTATTAACTTTGGTATCAAAATACAGATCATTGCATATAAATAATTAAAGGGAGACCGAAGCCCAATTAAAAGTACATTTAGAGCAAAATTATGGCAGATAACTGCGAATACAGCAGACAAAAATTAATGAAAATGTCTAAAAAACATAATTAATAACATCAATAATCATTAGTATTGAAATCAAGTATGTAGCTACAGAAAAAGTTTAAAATCTTGAAAATATCTTGTAAATGGCAGTTCAAAAATGTATAAATATTGAGTTGTAATAATTATCTTATGAGTTATGCCAGGAGTGGTAGAGACTAACACAAAACAGCGAAGAACATGGCTGGTCAGCTTATAGCAAACAGTATTAGCGATCATGAATTTGTTACAGGAGTTCTTGTTAAAAAACTGACCAATTTGGGAATTAAAAATTTCAAAACATCAAGCATTATCATTAATTAAAAATTTTAAGGAAAATAAACTTCTTGCCTATATACTAAAAATTCCCTTTTCTTAATTTGTTAAATTACCGAACACACATACTCAAAATCATCAGAAAGTTAGTACTTTTTCCCAGTGGACAACAACACTGAAAACACCAATCGACTAATTGCACAAAACACAAAATATTCAGTGAAAGCGAAGTTTTGTAGAAGCAAAAACTTGTATCTCTATGTATTAGGCGCTTGAAAACGCATATTTGTTCAATTTTAAGAATTTTATTTGCACGGGAAGTATAAATAACCAAAAATGTATATTTTAACGTCCTTTTTTATCTATAATTTATTTCTTACTTTCTCAGATGCTTTTCTATAAATATACCATCAGCCTTGATTTGCACTGAGTGCTCATAGAGAGCACAGATCATTGAATTATCTAATCTGATGGATTTATTGGCATATATAGAATCTCGTTTAAGTATCATTACGCCTGATTATTACACGCAGCGTTTATGGTATTTTGTGTTACAAATCTGGTATAAAAATTATTTTTATGCTTTTAATACGTTAGCCGGGAAATATAGCACTTTGAAAACTGTCAGAAGCCTCCAGATGAAAAAGGAAATTATGAGCAAAGTAGGTGTAGGTGTAGGTGTATTTAGTTATGGCAAAGCACACGAGGGCTATCTGCCTAAGGGAAGGGATGCCTTCTTGGAGGACGTTCTAAGGGAAACCGACTCGTATACACGTTACACATGGGGAAACCACGAAAACGCCCATGCAGCCAGCCCGTTCGCGGGATTCGAACCGCGGACCGAACTACCAGTGTTCAGCGACTTTACAGCTCGGCCGCTGGTGGGCATGAGCAAAATAGAATAAAGTACATAAGCCGTTTTTACAAACAATGTGTTGTAGATATATAGTATGTCATTTAGTAATTTATGCTATTTAAAACAAAAGATGTGAGTTCTAGTTTTTGAAGAAACTTCTCTTTGTAAACATAACTAATATCGAAAGAAAACTATGTAGAATGATTATACATTCATAATAATATACTTGATATATTGAGCAATAATTCAAGTTATTTAATTGTAATGGGAAGAGAAGCAGTTTGGTGCAGCTTTAAGATTTGAACATTCATTCTGAAATTTTGGAATGTTTGATTATATTTTTGCTGCAACTTATTGGATACTAAAAACTGCGTTCAGTTTATAAATTGATTTTAAACTGAGTGAGTGTAATAAAATAAAATTTCATATATATATATATATATATATATATATATATATATATATAATATTATATATATATATATATATATAAACCTAAAGCTTTAAATAGACCAACAGTTTATCTCTAAGGATTGTCTAGACAACGACTCTCCCAAGAACACTATATTTTAATCTTATTTTTATCATAATTATTTTGGTGATATGGAATTCTAGTCCATTTGAAAGACAAGGATTGATGCTGAGTATTTCTTTTCGTATATGTTTAAGGTGGTGAGAGAACATCATTCGGTAAATTGTCATATTAAATGTATAAAACTATTTTTATAATAATGCATTTTCATAATGCTTTTTAAATTTCCTTAATAAACTATATTTCTTAAGATTATATTATTTACCTGTTTTTCAAATTCAAACGTATTGAAAAATTTTTAATAGTTATTTATTAAAACGTGCAATTGAAAAAATTAATTTTTATTTAAAATATAGAAGTATTGTAAAATCGTCAATATTATATTTTTTGTAATCACTTTAGTTCTGGATTACTTATTCATGAGGTATAATTTTAATTATAGAAATGCTTTCGACAGCATTTGTATAATTAAAATCATCCATTGATTCCATCGATTCAAATTTTTCTGTAGATCCATAATTGAAAGCTGAGAATCTAAGGCTACAAAATGAAAGATTTTTTTAAATATGGGAAGAATAAAACGACGTCTTCTACATACATGACAAACATTTATTTAAACTATGAAGACGTTGAACAGCAGAGTAGAAACATGATATTACACAGCGCTTTGCACTTCCCTTCTTACATGAAATACTCACCATTGACTTTGGCTAACTACGTATTACCTAAGTATAAGTATTACACAGCACAGAACTTCGCTTATCATGCGCATGCGCTAGGTTAATCAACGGCGGTTGCCAACAATATGTTTATAAAGTAATCCTTAATTTTTATGCAAACGTTCAAGTTGATCTTCGTCGGCTTTGGTTCTGGCTAAAGAAAAACGTTCAAGTTGATCTTCGTGTAATGTGTCATTTGTAAAGCTACCAATGTGAAGTTCGGCGAAAGGTGTGTTTCGTATCCATGGAATAAATAAAATGGGGATCTTTTAGTGAAATTTTGTCTCATTGCATTAACGCCCCGCAATGCGTTTGCCAACAATAAATCCCAGTTCTTTAAATTTTTGTCGATCATTTTCTCAGAGTTTATGTAGTGATACCATTGGCTCGTTCTACGATGCTGTTAGTCTGTGTCTTTGGTTGCGTGATTCCATGTTACACATTGCACAAACTGCTGTATGTGATGTATGTGATGTGAAGTGAGTGTAGGTCATCTGACCAGTTTTGAAGGAAGATGCTATAATTTAGGGCATCAGTTCCTGTATATCAGTTCCTGCAAGATATGAAGAAGGCGTTACGACCATATAGCCTGAAACATGGTCAATCTAAGCAAGCACGTTTGTTTCTGGTTATGGTTTGTGGCAAGCAGATGATATGTTCGGAGGATACAATTTCCCACGGTATTTTTCGAATCATACGAAGTAGGCATTATCTGCTCGACGATTGATTATTTGACAAATGTGAAAACCTCGGGAGTATATTTTACAGCGCTTTCGTATATGTATCCATTAATATCGCTGATGTGAATTGTGAAGCTACTTTTGGCGTCCATGTGTCCAACATCATCATGTGGACTGAATTCTTAATTCTGAGTAATTATATTTTTATTAAAGAGTCAGGTAAAACCTATAGTTGATAAATTTTTAAGTTAGTATTGTGCATTATTTGTTAATATGAAATTTAAATAAATAAAATTTTAATTAGTAATGGATTTATTGAAGACGCTAATTATTTTATTCACAAATCCCGGAATTCAAGAACTTTGGTGTATTCGCTTTAATTGAATTATTGAAAGTTGTGAGAGTTTTATTTGAGCTGTGTTACGAAGAAATGGTCAAACTGAACTAGTAAGGGTCTTTTAATTGTATTTAAGAGTATAAGATCCGCTGAAGATTTTTCCAGCTTTCCTGATGACTTAAGTGAAAAACGGAACTCATTCCCACTCCCCACGGAAAGGAAACTTCAGCTTTCTTTATGTGTAAAATATGCCAGGTCTGTCATAAGTTCAAAGTTAAGAGTGTGAATTTTTTTTAACTTCCAAACAAACAGACTTCAACATATTTTTCTCAGAGAAATTTTAGTTCTCCTTCGTTGGTTTCAATTTGTTGCCCTGTTTCCACTGGTCAAAGGGGCTTAAATAAAAATGGATTGGCAAGAGATAAATCTTTAAACCATTATTAAACGTCATGGCTCATTCGGAACGCGCAAAGGAGGATTTTTTGCGATTGCTGAGTTGTTCGATTAACTTCCACCTGAAGTTGCTCAACCAGTGCGGATATCACGTTCAAAGTAAAGTATGTAAACGGCACATTTCGGTGCTGTAAAAAGGGATAAAATGTAGTAAAGGATAGACAAAACATCTTTTTATAGGCTTTTGTTTGTGCTTCTGGGGAAACAGGCTTACGATGTACAATTGTAAGTACTCAGGCAGTGTCCTGATTCTCTGTTCCAGATGTTTCCGTCTCTGAACACTCCTCTCCTTTAAATTTTAGGGCGATTAATATGACTAAATTATTATATGCAAGAGGAGATGTGGTTGAATCGAAACCTACCTTGGAGGCTCATTTGCCACATGCAACCTGGCGAAGGTCTTTAAATCTATGTTATCTTGTTAAGAGGAGTTAAAGAGCAAATCAAGAGATTTATATCTAGAATCAGCATCCTGATACATTGTTATTCGGCTAATGCCAAAGGACAATTTAATTTCTCAAGACTGCATACTGAAAAAAGGAAACGCTTCCGTATTGAAACAAGAGAACTGCTGTCTAGAAAACTTATCTTAAAAACGTATGTGACATTTATCGTCAATAATTCTTAAAATCAAAAAAGAAAGAGCTTCAAAAATTAAAAAAATAATTATAGAGAAATGGTGGAATAATTTGTAATTTGGTCTCGATACCTGTTTATGTTTATCAAATTATATTTAGATACATATTGATGAAGAAGTATTTGTGGAAATTTAAATCTTATCTACTTGGTTTGCATTAACTGTACTGAGCTAAAATAATTATTTAAATTGTGTTTTATTAGTTACTTTTGAAACTGAAACATCAAAAGTTTATTTTTTAGAATGTAATCCGTGTATTTTAGAGAAATTCTTTACTTAACTAGTGCGATATTCACTTAGATGATTCTTAAACATTGAGACTAATTTATACATAACCCAGATTCTATTGAATTTTAAAGAGGTATCTATATTCTTTGAATGCCTGTGCTATAATTTTACTTTTTTTAACTGAAGTTAACACTTTATGATATAGGATAGTCTGGGCCATTGTCGGAAATATATTACATAAAACACACGAATTGTTATTGGCAAATTCTGTATTCAAATTAAAAAATGGAAATTTTGGTATTATTCATTTTTTAAAATATTAAGTTATATTTACTTGAGAAAAATAAATTTTAGAAATCTGATGATTAATTTATTATGAGTTAATTCTTACTCTGCACTTAGTATAATTGTGTTACTGAAATTTAATAAATAGTATCTAAAAGTTTTGATACTACTCTATCCTATACCAAAACAACCTAATTGAATTTTGAATAATACCAAGGGACTTAAGAGGAATATATCTTATTTCGTTTTATTAATATAAAATTTAATGAGTTTTGAATATGACCGGTTTCATGGTCCATACGTTTCATAGAATTTAAATATCTTCATTATAACCTAAAATTTAATTGTAAAATATTACCGCACAAATCAGTTAATTTGTATTCAGTAGTTTATTTCCCACTATTAAATTTCAAGATGTTACAAAGCTAATTTACTGATGTTACAAATGTTGCATGTAGCTCAAAAATACAGCTATAGAATATCTGAATTCATAACAATCAAGCTGCAATATGTTGCTTCACTTCTGATTATTGCAAAGTTGAAGTTAAATTTCACTTCTTAAGCTATATGAAGGCAAGCCGTGAGACAACATTCAGCTTTAGATATCCTAGGTAAAGGCATTCATTATCGAAAATAACTGATTTAATTCTTTCTGATACCGTAAACACAATTTAGAGTATTATCAGAAGTATAAAATATATGGTGTAAAACTGGACAAAAGTAAAATTTATATAGCTTCAAATATCATTCCAAATTGTAAATTGTATTCAAAATGTAAATGAATAGT
Source organism: Stegodyphus dumicola (assembly GCF_044657685.1). Lineage (NCBI taxonomy): Eukaryota > Metazoa > Arthropoda > Arachnida > Araneae > Eresidae > Stegodyphus > Stegodyphus dumicola. Next base: position 125,031,644 of record NC_140771.1, on the reverse strand, counting down.
AAACAAAATAGAATTTTCGAATCTTCAACATGCACACGGAGAATCAAAGGTATCAGTAAAAAGCAGGTAACTTTTGCTCTTAAATATTATTTTAAAAGAAAATAAGCAAACATTATATATTTAAAATTGTAGCTGGTGTAGAAAACAGTTGGCACCGCTAGTGTATTTGATGTATTGATATTTTTAATCATTAATTTATGTATTTAAATGTCTACGAGTCAATTGTAATTATGCATGGTACTCACCTCTGGAGATGATTCTCAGATGATCATCATGTTATGTAACAATGGAAGATGCAGTTGCAACATATGAGATTGTCAGTTTCCTATACCCAGCTCCTTTACAAGCAATCTAATGACAAACCAATTATCTAGACATAATTATATGTTCTCTCATTAAGCCATAAATGTCTGTATTTAGGATGGAATGCTCCGTTCTCTAACTACATTTAGATGTGAATAATTAGCCCGATTATTGTGCGAATAGTACATACATTTGTACGCAGACAGGATTATAAGTGCACATGGTTTACTGTTTGAATGGATAAATGTTTAGCAGTACGAAATGCAATCAAGTTCAAATGAATTCATCACTCAAATGTCTGAATGCTATCCATTTTGCAAGTCAATTCCCTTTTTTTCGGGAAATGTTTAAGAGAAATATCAAAATATATGCCTGAAAATTTAGTAGTACAGTCAACTGCCGATAGATCTGGAGCGAATTAAGTTGGACGACTGCAAAAAGATTAAATATGTTTATTGCAGAATGATGAAAACCTATTATCACAAACCATCAGAATAAAGGAAAACGTTCCACGAAAAATACTAAAAGGAGTGTAAATTAATAACATCTGTAACAGCAAGATGATGTGACAATTTTTAGGAATTGTATTTGTTTACACAATACATAGTATAGTTGCACATAATCTGAAATATAAAACTTTATTAAATCATCCGTTGAAAATAAATTGCTAAATCATAAAAACGATTTCAATGGACAGTCATTAATCTTTTGTTCCCCATTGACGCCGATCGAAATAGGATAGTAATACAAGCAAATGCACTGTTCTTTGCGTTTTGAAGAGTGCTTTGTTTTGCATGATGGTTTGATTTACATAACCAAATGAAATTATTCCCCAGATAAAACTGCTTAAAAATACAAGTAATAAGTTATTGTTATATTTTTTGTTAATTGTAATATGGGACATTCATCTTTGTTATCCCTTTTTCACTGTCGGATGAATCTTGGAAGGTGTCTACATATAACCGTGATTTATTGGAAGAGTAGCCAGTTCTATAGTTCAAGCAAAGAAACAACTTGTCTCTTCTCTCTGAATGCAGAGCGAATGAAGTGTACTCTTGCGCCTTGTGATTTTAGAGAGCTGAACATCACGGTAAACTTGAACTCATTTTGCAGTCAACACCAAAAAGAAGGAATATTTCCAATATTATCTTCTTGCGATTGGAATATTTGAATTTTTGCTTGTATTAATTAAACGTTTAAAGGTGAAGCTTTACCTTATAAAGATAAAATACTAATGTTCAGAATTTTAAATTTAGTTTTAAAAAGAGCTTAAAGTGCAACATTAAAAATATTGATTATATTTGCCCATTGAAACTATTTCTGTGAAATAATGAAACAGAAAGCTTGAGAATCTGAATATCCGTTTCTTTTATATCCGAATATCATATTTATATACACCATTTTGTGTCGCTTGCAAAGCATGGAGCATTTCTAAACTCAAAACAGCGTTGCAACCATGATACGTTTTACTTTAGCATATGATGTTCATAAACAACAAGGTTAACACAAAAGACATTACATAAATTTCATGACATTTTTATATCATTCATCCGCTTTTAAAACGTCCGAAAAATTCCGCTTCAACATATAAATATGATAGGGTGGGCTGCCAGTGATGATACTTGTTTTCTTATCACATTTCATAGAATGGGCCAAGGAGGGAAGTAGAAAAGTATCATGATAAGCTATGAGGAAAGAGATTAGTGGATCTTGACACCATCTTAAGAATGCAGCTAAATAAACTTCCTTTACCTCAAAATTGACTAATATATAACCTAAAATAATTGCCTCATTTGCCCGGGAATAAGATAACTGCCCTTTTTCCCAGTGTAAATATAAAATCTTAGACTGCGAAGAATCAAATAATTAAAATCTCAACGACCTTGTATTTAGCGTACATATATTAAAATACACAATCGATTTCGAGGGTAGCTAAATGCCCCTCCTCATCAGGAGAACGAAATTACTAGAAACGGGAAAAAAGAAGAAAAATAAAGCATCGGCAAAGGAGTCTCAGAAACACGTGGTTGTTATCAGCACTGCATGTGGTCATAACCGGATTTTGAATCAGAGTTACCTAGGCCGCCTACTTTTACTGAGCCAGTCTATCTGATCAAACATATAACAAACATAAAAAAGTTTGTTCCTCAAAATCTTTGCTTACCAATGAACTTAATTATTTGAAAGTAGTTGCTATTGACCGAGGATGTTTTCCCGTGATCATTGATAAAGCCGTTAAAATTTTTTCACCCATCAAAGAAGACATTCCGCTGTTAGAAGTAATATTAATGACCTTGTCGTGCTTCCATTTTATTCTTCTGTTAGTTATAAAGTTGCACGGATTCTCCAGAAATTCAGTGTTCAAGTCAGTTTCTATAATTCACGGTTCGATTCTAAAAGGTTGCGTTTCTGACTTTAATTCTTGGGGAATGTGCAGTGTATCGTGTCAGTGTAGTTTGAGATATATTGGCCAAACAAAAAGGATGTTAAAGTTTCGTATCAAGGAACATGAATTTTATGTCCAAAATGGCGAAATTAACAAGTCTTCAACAGCGTATCATAGTTGGAAATTTAATCATAATTTTGACTTTGGATCTGCAAAATTTATCCAAAAGGCTTCTTCTGTTGGTGAATTGGATTTTCTTGAGGTTGTTCATATTCACAAAAATTTAGCATGTTTAGTGACTGATTTTAAGTCCAATCCAGTCCTTCCTAATGCTTTTAAAATTCTATTAACATAATTCTTGGTTATTATTTTCGCCGATAGATGACGTCGCCTCCTCGCGCATGGTACTACCGGAGGGTATAAAATGCCGTTACAGAGGTTATTTTCCCTTTAATTTAAGAACTAAGCGTACGCTTTACCTGACCCTAATAATACCTATCCTACTGTACGCCGTCCCGGCGTGGGCTAATGCAAGTAAAACTAACAGAAGAAAAATTAGCGTTCTTGAAAAAAAAAGTACTACGTGCTATGAAAAATACCCCATGGTTCGTACGAAAATCGATTATTTACGATGACTTGAAACTCTCAGAGATCCAGGATAAAATTCTCATCACAGCTCATAATTTTTTCAACAGCATAAATAATTTACCCTACGAAGCAATCAAAAGCCTAGTAAATTATGATCCTACTATCGAAAGTATAGTCAAGCGACCACACTCCACCATAATCCCAAATGGTGAATTACTGTATACATTTTAATTCTTAATTTTCATCTTATTTTATCTATTGCTTGTGTATGTAAAGACTGTGCCCTTGACAAAGCTTTGGACTGTGTTATTGAAAGATAGAACTTATTTTGGCATAGCCAAATGGACTTTGTGCACGATTTACAAATTTTGACAATTATTTTATGTGTTACTAGTGAATCGCTTCGACATACTTAGAAGAATTTCTAAGCTCATTTCCTATATTCCGATTGGACCATGTCATTCCCTGTTTACTTCTGCTATTTCTGATAGACTTAGCTTTTCAAATGCTAAAGTCGACTTGTGTTAATTTAATTTAACTGGACTTTACTTCCTACAGTTGAGTTATTAATAATTTACTGTATAGACTTTGATAATTAATTATTTATCTTCAAATATTGTGATCTTTTGCAAATGCAAATTCAGACCAATGATATTGCGACGTTCAGTCACGTGATCTAGAAAAATTTCTCTCGTATCTGCTGCTCAGTTAGGAACCTTCAGTTAGTCAACTCATGCGTTGCTCCTAGCACCTACTCTAGTAATTCTGCAATGACTTAATTCAAGCTTAAGCTGCTTAAAAGATGACTTTGACTTAGATCAACTAAATGTCTTCCCTTATGACTTGCCACTTAGACCATCTTTTCGCCTTCGGGTGAGGTGCCCATGCACCCTTGATTTAAATTAAAGTTTATGAGAAGCCAATGGCCCAGCTGAGTTATTACTTAAAACTCTTTAGTAGTTGGTACTATAAATGAAGTTGAAGATTCATTCAGATTCACTTTCCCTTTATTCGAGGTTCAGACTTGGTGCGTGAAGGTGCAGTTGCTCCTCGCTCCCTATTTTTTAACTTCGCTTATTTTCTTTGCGTTTTAGTCTATGTGTTAATTGCTTGATCAGATAGCCTGGCTCAGTAAAAGTAGGTTGCCAGTGTAACTCTGATTCAAAATCCGGTTACGACCACGTGCAGTGCACGACCACGTGTTTCTGCGAATCCATTGCGGACGCTTTATTTTTCTTCGTTTTCCCCCTTTCTAATAATTTCGTTCTCCCGATGAGGAGGGACCTTTAGCTCTCCTCAAATTCGATTGAGAATTTTAATATATGTACGCCAAATACAAGGTTGTTATTGCGATTTTCAACCTTAATTGCATTATCAATTCTATAAGTCATTATTTTTTTAATTTATCATGAGCCCGCCACTCCTTTAGTATTTGCCATATGAAACTGTAGATGAATTCTGTAAATAGTATTTCATAATCTCTTATAAGCTAAATAAAAGCTTATAATAGTTGTTTCTCATAAGCTTAAAGTACCCAATTTCGTGGTAAATGCTAAAACAGCATTTGAGTGAAATTATGTTCGATCACTTCTACAACAGATACTTGTTCTCACAGTACATAGATGTTAGACAATAAAAGTTCCAAACTTGGCGAAACATCATTTCAGATTTCAAGCCAGGGTATACTTCTGAATTTAGAACATTGGATGATTTCGAATTTATAAACAGCCAAAATTTTAAATTTGAAGCTTTAGTGGAATTATAAGCACTGCCTTCAAATACTGATAATTATGAGATATAAATATAGTATGTATATAATTAGAAAATATGGTTTTTGTAACTGTTATTGTAGGAGCAGTTTTTTTTTCTGATACATCCAAGGGCCCCAATATCCAGTTAAATCTATTTGCTAGCAATAAAGAATTTCGTCTATAGGAACAACTGCATGGATGAAAAGGAAGTTATTAGAAAAATATGTTAATGTGCTAAAAAGAACTGAAGTCATAAAACATAGCATACTGAAATTAGAATATAGATGTTTATTTTTGATGATCTAGGTCGGAATGTATATGCAGTATCCAGAAGCACGGAATACTCTTGACGGTCACATAACTGTGAAAGTCTATTAATGGACCAAGTTCTTTCTATCTTAATAAATATGCGATATATGTATATTTCAATTCCATGTATATGTATATCAATTCACACTAAAACACAAACGAAAGCAAAAGTTTAAAGAACGTGAAATTCAACTTGAATAAGCTTTGCATCCTTTGATCTCAAAATATTTAACCTCTCGAGAGTATTAAAACCTTTTCTTCCTTCCTATGAAGATGGGAAAACATTATTTTACAAGAAAAATGCTAAATGTACCTTTCAATTGTGAAACAGTTTTTCATTTCGAAGAAAAATCACTGCTATATTTCCCTTAAAGTGAGCCTACATCGTTTTAAACTCTAGTGGTAAGTTTTTCAAAAGTTTTTTGGCCTCAGTATTCAACACATACACGTGGAGACGTTGCTCTTATTCAGAAATGAAATAGGAACTTTGAGAACAACATAAGAGCTATATCCTTTGACAACCGAAACATCTGAAATTCTCCTTCTAATTTATAGTAGATAAATTTTGTATTTCCATGGGATTGGTTCTGAAAAAATTATTAACAACTATAATATTAAATCTAATTACTGAGCGCTACCGAAAACGTCTCTGCCACGACGGTGACTCAAACCCATGCGCAGACAAGCCATTGCATGGTACCCAATATGGAAAGTCTAAAGCCTAGGCACAGCACTGTGTTAGGCTTCTACAAAGTTCTACAAAGTTTCTTTCTATGCCTTTGTGAGCAAAAAACAGGAAAAGGAATAAGGAAATATGTAAAGATGCTGGCACACCGTAAAATTTCTTCTCTCCTTATTAAGACTGTGCTAAGTTGCCAGAGATAAACAGCTTTCGTTTCCTTAAATCAATTTCTTATCCCAGAAATTATTTTTAAAGTAAGAGGTAGACGTAATTTATCAAAGCAAACGCGCATTGGAAATTAGTTTCACCATTTTTAGATAATAATGGAGCCTTATAATGTATGAATGTTTGGATGTTGTGCGTGGATGTCAGGTACACTCATTTCTACTAAGCGACAATGCATGAGATCTTTTGTTTACGGTTTATCCTCTGGGAGTCGATTATCGTCAAGAAATGGGAGAAGTCACGTTGTCATGGTTACGCTGGGCGTGATAGGCTCTTGAGAGACGAATGAATCGAAATTAAAGGACATTCTGCATATGCATTATCTGATCTATGATGCATTGATGGATTTTATTTATTTATTTATGCTTTTTCTTTACAATGGCTCAGATAAATAAATAAAAATGAGTCCTCTGCATGGCTTCCATTAAAAAATTAGAAATATGTCTGACTAGCTGCTTTTTGAACCACTTAAATCAAATAAAATGGTTTCTTTTCTCATCTTTTTTAGTTTTTATTGTCTTTCCCAGTTATCGACTATACGGACTTTTGTTTAAAATAAAATTTAATCTTCTCTACCGAATTATAATAAGCGGAATAATATCGAATAAAATAGTTAGAAACACTGTTTCTAGTAATTAATTGTTTACAATACGGAATTCTATTATAAATTCCATATCATATTAATTATAATGTTTTAAAAGTAATCCAACCAATATCATGTCTGCAAGAGAGCATCTGTCACTGATGGGAAACTAGCCACTAGTGCTAGTAACTGAGAAGTCGGCATACAATGCGATTAGTAGTGCACTGCTATGTATAGGTTTAAATAATTAAATTTTTTCTTACCTAAACGTCGTATTTATCAATGTTAAATTGTAAAATTGAAATACAGTGCATCAAATCTATGACGATCCTCTGCTTTTCCATGTGATTTTATCTTCCGCAAAAATTGTCGTCATAGGAAGACAAATATAATAGCGATTATCGATTTGTTTAGTGCCTTGAATAAAGAACATTTTAGACAGAACCAATAGCATTGGATAGAGTATGATTTGCGTACTCTCTTGAATACTATTGTAAATTGTTAAAAAAAAAAAATTCTGAGGTATGGTACTTCGGTTCGTTAAGATCGCTTTTATTCGCTCATGAGAGTTTTTTATCGCTTGGTACATATTAGCCTGTAAAGATTGTGTTAATTTTATTAACAATTAAATTTTGAATCAAGCTTCCTTTCCTATCGGTTCTTAATTTCAACTTACCACTTCCGGCCAGAACGTAGTTTTAGAATCACGTCTGAAAGCTAATGAGGAAGAGCGGTATTTAACCGCGAAGTCCTACTGTCTTAGTGAGAGAGATACCTGATATTCTGGCTAGCACGCGTGCGTCCGCCTTTTTATGCTACTCTCTGGTAAGCTATTATTACGATCGGCCGTACTTTAGACCCTTGATAGCTTCGCAGTCAATTAGAGTTAAGGGGCCAACTCTGTTAGAATTTTAATAGTTTCTATATCTTTTTAGTTAAGATAAGTTTAGTTTATTTCTTAGTCTCTTAAGTTGAAGCCTGAATGTCGGCTTTATTATACAAATCCAAGACGGAGTTTTGTTAAACTCTAAATGGAAAAATAAAGGGTTATTTCACCCTTCTCACTTGTTGTTTTCTACCTCACGAACTCAAGCGGTTATTCGCTTACTAGTTCTTAAGATTTTTCACATTTAACTAAAACTTATGAGTGCACAGTGGAGAATCCTACAGGCAAATAATTTAAAATATTTTTTTTTTTACTTTTTTACTGATGTAATTATCATATTATTAAATGGAATTTATAAATACAGAAACATTAAAATGAGTAATTATGTAAGCTTGTCTCATATATGCAGATCTTCATGAGAAGATCCAAACAAGAGATTTAACAAAATTAAAAATTACTTACAAGGATAGCAGGCAAATATGCAGGAAATAAACAACAAAAATATTATATCTTATTTTTTAATCCTGTAAGATATATTTTGATATTCTTATGCTTAAATCAAATTAAAAAAGAACTGTATACTTTAAAAAGTTAAATATAAATAAACATTATTTTTAAGTAACTTTCCTTATAAATATTCCTTAATAGCTTCTGAAATGCTTGCTTTTTATTGAAACAGCCATCAAGTGATGTGTGGGAGCCTACACTGAAGGACAGTAACTTTTAATAGTGCACTTAAGTTTTTTTTTTTTTTTTTTTTCCTCTGCTTCTTAAAATAAGACTGATAACTTACGATTTCCTAAACTTAGCCATACTCATAAATCAATTTCAGTAAAGTTGAAACGAAAAATCTGATGTTCAGATGTGGACACCACATGACTTCCTTGTACAGCCTTTTAAACTATCCATATTGTTTAATTTTTTTCCTTCCTTTACCTTTACTGGGTTCGTGGATTTGGAGTGAATAACGACCACACTTGATGAAGTATCGAAACACACTTGATTGGCCAGTATTATTCAAGGAAGCTCCAACAACACGTTTACAGTCTTTGAAGAACTACTATAAACACTCTGAAACAATCAGCGACACAGCCTCCAGGCTATCAGGCTGTAACGGTGGAGACAGCTTCACGGCAAAACGCCAGAGCCTCTGCTCGGTCGTTTTCGGAACTCTCCACATACTCTCGAGACTTTCTACGCTACAACTCGCGATGCGCTAGACCATACACAAGACATTACAGTACAGCTCTCGAATCCTCGGTTCAGTTCAACACACTCTAAGATGAAACTCGACGATGTACTAACTCGTCATACAGTAAGAGATTCTTACGGTGCACTCGACGATTAACTCGCATTCTCTGACTGACAACTCGATAGACTCTCACTAACTAACTCTCTGGGTACCAGCAGTGTTTATATAGCTTTTGGCTTGCGTTCGAGAACATTATGGTTTAAACCAGCAAGAATTCGTTCCGAAAGGTTCTCCATCCGTCTATGGTATATAACCATTTTTTCGCCAAATTGGCGATTTTTCGCCAAATGTGGCAACTCTAAACCTGCTTTGCGGGGAAGCTATCTTACCGTGCTTGGACGTTTCGTAACAATATTTTTGCTGCGCTTCACTGAAATTGGCATCCTCGAATCTCACTAGAGATATATTTCCACTTCCCTCAATTCAATTCTCACTCCGAAACAAGGCAAAAATACATAAAAACTCAAAACATCTTCATTAAAAATCGTAAAATACAGAAAAATCTAAAATCCTGAATGCAATAAAGCATAGCTAAAATACCAATTTTTCAAATAAAATTAATCTTCGCAAAATAGTCTCCGCAAAAGGAAGCAATTCGGTCAACGGGGGGAGGGTGGAATACAAAAGTTATAGTGATTAATGCAGTGTGTGTGTGCTTTTTAATTAATTCTGTGCCTGTGTTTATCAATTGGATTACTCCGCAGAACTACCTATAGTGTACAGCTGATGCACAGAAGAAGTATCGCAGCCAAGTTCATTTCTCTGCAATTTGCTTGCTAGTCACTATTGATTATAACACTCAACATTTATGTAATAAAATGTACCTGTTACATTCAACCCAGCAATAACACCAGTATTTCCTAATAATATACAAGGCATTTTTGTGGTGTTCTTAAAGTGGAAAAGTGTGTTATTGTGTCAAATTAACGTGAAAGTTATGTACGTGGTACAGGTGAAAAGTGATTTAAAGTGTTAACGTGAAAGTGTTATTAAGTGTTGATATTGCATGGTGCAAGTGTTTTCAAGTGTTGAGTGATTTACACGAAAAGTGATTTAAGGTGTTTACGTTCCGTCAACAGTGATTTATAGTGTGATTTAAAGTGATTTAACGTGATTAAAAGTGATCCAAAGTGTTAACGTGTCTGCAATTTGCGTGCTCGTCACTATAGAATATAGCACTGAAATTTATGTATTAAAATGTACCTGTTACATTCAACCCAGCAATAATACCAGTATCTCCTAATAATATACAGGACATTTATGTGGTGTTCTTAAAGTGGAAGTATATTTTTGTGTCAAATTAAAGTGAAAGTTATGTACGTGGCACAGGTGAAAAGTGATATAAAGTGTTATTAAGTGTTGATATTGTATGGTGAAAGTGTTTTCAAGTGTTAAGTGATTTACGCGAAAAGTGATTTGAAAAGTTTACGTTCTGTCAACGGTGATTTATAGTGTGATTTGAAGTGTTTTAACGTATTTAAAAGTGATCCAAAGTGTTTATGTGAAAGTGATATTACGTGATGAATTCCATCAACACTTATTTAAAGTGATTAAGGTGATACAAGTGTTAACGTTAAAGTGATATAAATGTGTTATTAAGTGAAAAGTGCTCAACGTGCATCGGTGATTCAAGAATGACACGTAACTCATCTGCACAGTCGGAAGGAGAGCCTCAGATGCAAAGGTCGGATTTCGATCCGCAAGAGTTACTCGACAGTGACCAAGACCATCAAGGCAAAGTTCACCTGCTTTACGAATTTATAAGAAACACAGCCAGCACTTATGGAAGGGGCAAATTCCTCCTACCTCAAGATCTTCGTGAGCGACTGCTATGTGCTCTGGACGCTCTGGAAACGCTAGCCTTGAGAGGCCCACACCTTGCAGAGAGTCCAACCCTAGCAGACATAGGAGTAAACACGTCGACGGTTCTTTGCTGTGAACTTGCTCACTCAATTCAGCAAAATGCAAAAAGACAGGTGAAGCAGCTCCATGCAAGCAAAAATACTATACAGCAGGATGAGCACCCGGTTATAGAGGGCAAAGATGGCCAACCTACGTACGCGCAAGCGCTAAAGCGGAGATGGAAAAGGAAAGTCACGAACATGCCGACACTGCTGATCCTCCCTAAACGTGAAGAACAGAGTGCGGATATACGCTGGGTACTAGAAAATCATGTCCAAATTGAAGATCTGTGTGTCAATCTTCGGGGCATTACGAACTTAAATAGTGGAGGTGTGGCGGTGCGATGCAACAACAAGGTTGAAGTACAGAAGATAAGTCAGTTCCTAGCTCAGCACGACAACCTAAAAGATACAGTACGCACGTGTATACCACGGAAGAGAACACCAAAATGCACAATCGACAATGTACCGTACGGCACCTCGGAGGTGGAAGTACAAGGAATGCTACAAAAGTCTTGCAAAATTGGGAATGAAGAGTGTAGAGTCCTCTTCAAGCGCCCGAACACAAGGAATAGAGCCACAAAGTGGGTGATTGAATGTACCCCTGGTGCCTTTCATGTCCTCATGTCCAAACGAGGATTGTTCCAAGGATGGAGGGAACATAGTATCTACGAGTTTACAGGAGCCAAGCGCTGTTTCCGCTGTCAGGACCTGGAACATACGTCGAAAGACTGCTGCTACAGGCCTTACTGCACTTACTGCGGAGGCTGTCATGACATTAACGAATGTAAGGCGGACTGCCCTGAATGCATTAACTGCATCATAGCAAACAGAGATTCAAAAGTTAAAGTGGATACACACCATGCAGCGTACGCAGCAAACTGCCCAACATTCCATGCGCACAACCAGAAGATTAAAGCACGTACTGACTACGGCGAGGACAACTAATTTAATAGCCCAGCAAGCAAGGCATCGTCTACCTACTACAACAGCCAATTCACTTAATAACAAGCGCACCTCTCTAGGAAGCAAGTCAAGTATTTTCACAGTTAGTAATTTTACCTTAAAAGTCAATTAATTTACAAAAGTAATGGAAGTGAATTCAAGAACAGAGGAAAGCAATGTGCTCAAGTTTGTCCAAATCAACCTCCAAAGAGCACGCGCGGCTACTGCACAGCTAGTGCAATATGCTATGGAGGAAGAGGCGGACTTCCTTTTAATTCAAGAACCTTTTCTTTATGCAGGCAAGCAGCAGAATTTCCCCTCCAATGGACCGTCATCCAGGATTCAGGAAGTGAGGGAACAAGAGCGGCAGTAGTTTGTTGCCACAGCAGATGGTTGCCAGTTGTACTAGCAAAGTCAAGAGACATGGTCACAATTGCAGTCGAGGCTATGGGACTGAGTGTCCTGGTCACGAATGTTTACATTCGTGACCAGGACCTACAGTAGACGTTTCTCCCACATTAGATGCCTTGCAGAATATCCTTACGTCCTACCCGCATGCACACCATGTATTGGCAGGAGATTTTAACTCTCATGCGGAGGACTTCGGATATCCGACCACAGACCCAAGAGGTAGAGAAGTTGTGGACTTCATTGCATGCAACGGACTCATTCTTCATAACGTGCCGAACAGTCTGCCGACCTTCGAGGCCCAAATGGGAAAAGGATGGCCCGACATCACTCTGTCAACAGCGCATCTGGCTCAGAAAATACAGCACTGGACCGTAAGTGACACTCCCTCAAACTCGGACCATCGCTATATAACGTTCCAGATAGGTCAGCCACATGCGCAGTTTATGAACAATCGTTATAGAACCAATGGCAGAAAATTGAAACAACTTGTAAGCAGTCTAGGACCAGTACTAGAGTAGGTGGACGAGGTATTTATGAAATGTCAGAACATAAAGGATGCTGACGACTTAACCACCAGTATGATACGAGATATTCAATCTATCTGTGATGCCACACTAAACCTGAAATCACCAAAAGTTTTAAGAGTGGCAAACTGGTGGACGAAAGAGCTCCGTGCACAGCGTAGTCGCACCAGGTAATTTAGGCGTAAGATGAAGAGCGAAAGAGACCCAGACAGAAGGCAAGCCCTTCGTGTTCTTTATTAATAAAGAACAAGCTCAGTACAAAAGGGCAATTACAGCCGCAAAACTTGCCAGCTGGAGGGAGTTCTGTACTAAGAATGTAGAAGTATATGGTGCTCTCCACAAGATAGCTTCGAACAAAGTTTACAGACCACCGCAGCTAAGAGCTTTTGGAGGGCAGCAGGCTGGACACATAACGGAAATCACGGTCAAGACAATTCTTGACGCCGTACTTCCGGAAGAGGATATTACAGATCCGTCCGACCACCAGGCTTATACGCTGCACACATCTGTCCCAGATGATATGCCATTTACGGAGAAGGAAGTCTCCGCAACGATCAAAATTCTCCCGAAAAGTAAAGCCCCTGGTCCGGACTCAATAGACTATCCAATCTTGAGAGCAATGCATAAAGCAAGATCCGGCATTCTCACGCGTTATTTTAACAAACTGCTAGCACTGCAAAGCTTTCCGGAAACTTACAAAACGGGGCAGGTTGTGCTCTTTAAGAAAAAGGGAAGGATCCAAACAGCCCATCCTCTTTTAGGCGGATTTGTCTTCTCCCGGTAATAGGGAAACTCTATGAGAAGCTCCTAGTCCAGCGGCTTAAATTTCATATGACGCAGAATGGGGCAATCTCTGACGCTCAATATGGATTCAGAGAGCTATGCTCAACGATTGCTGCCCTATCAAAGATAAGAGACTATATCAGCCACTTGCATGAAAGGAAACAGCATGCAGCGGTCCTAAGTCTGGACCTGCAAAGCGCATTTGACTCTCTGTGGTGGCACTCAATTTTAGAGGCACTGCACCAGGCAAGGATCCCTGATAACCTCATGCAGGTTTTCAAGCAATACCTGTCCAATAGAAAGTTCTTAGTAACACACACTGGCGGTGTCATGACCAGAAGCCAGACAAAAGGCTGTCCACAGGGATCGTGCGCGGGTCCAGACTTGTGGAACGCAACTTTCGATTCCATCCTACGATACGAATGGCCGTCCCATACACAGATAGTAGCCTTCGCGGATGATGCGACCTTTGTGGTGGGCGGCAAGAGTAGAGATGAACTGCAATGATGTAATTGATACCTTCTCTCGGCTATGTCAGGAGAAAAAGCTAATAATTTCTGAGGCAAAATCGAAATATATAATTTATCAAAAGCCAGGCCAAACTTTAATAAGAAACCCTACCATCCAGCTTAATGGGAAGACCATCAAAAGGGTCAGAGAACTAAAACTCCTGGGTATTATATTGGATGAAAAGTTCACCTGGCTGCCTCACCTTAAAGCGCAAAGAGAAAAGACTCGCCGAATCGCAAACAATCTGCAAAAAATGCAAGGGCCGCACTGGGGCCTTCGGCCCAATATCTACAAGATACTTTACTCCACTGTCGCGGAGAGGGTCCTAAACTACGGAGCAGCCATCTGGGCAGCCCCGATGACAGTCAGAAAGGCAAAATTGCTAAGTAGTGCAGAACGACCATTTGTCCTGGCCATAACGAAGACCTACAGGACAACGTCGACTGCGGCCGCTTCGGTATTAGCAGGGCTTATGCCGCTCCCAATCAAAGCGCAGCAAGAAGCCTCAATTGCAAAGGTGACGCAACTCCAACAGCCATGCACATATGGGGATACATGCTATCTGCCAGAAGTCTACGAAACACGCAGGTTCAAACTAAGCACACATTCGTCGGAATATGGACTGGGCATAAGGACTTTCCACTCACCAGCGTTAACTCCGCGCTTAGATGGACCAGTGGCCGTGCTTTACACAGACGGGTCGAAAATTGATAACGCTGTAGGCAGTGCCTATATAAATGGAAACATAGCAAAGGAATGGAAGGGCCGTCTGGGCGCACAGAACTCACTGTTCCAAGCGGAAGTAGTTGCCCTCACAAAGGCAGTGAAATGGGCAATTGACACACGGCAGAGTCGAGCTACGATATTTACTGACAGCCTGTCAAGCATTTATGCTATCAACAACCCTCTCCAGCGCTCCGCACTAATCTCGCACCTGCAAGAAGTCCTCCGTCTACAAGAAAAGTCAATGAGAATCCAAATTTCCTGGGTGAAGGCGCACGCCGGAATCCAGGGAAATGAAGCAGCAGACGCTCTTGACAAGGAGGCTGCCCAAAATGAGGAAACGGAGCAGATTCAGGTGCCCCTGCCCCGGTCATGCCTAAAGAGGCAAATAGAGGAGTCCGCCATTGGAAACTGGTAGAATGAATGGGACCAAATCCCGCAAGGCCGCAGAGCATATGAGTTCCTGCCCAAGGTAGAGGTGGACCGGCTCATCTCAGCGCCCTACCTCACGCGATATATAACAGGCCACGGCCCCTTTCCGACGTACTTTGCAGAAAGGGGTCTAGCAACAACTGATATGTGTGTCTGTGACAACTTGGGTTCACCAGACCATTATGTCACGAAGTGCCCCTTAACAGCAGAATGGCACATCAAATTGCCAACCACCAATGTTCTGCCTTTCAAACGCCTTCTCGTAAAACATCGAGGCACGCGGCAAAAGCTTAAAAGCATAATGGACAAGCTAGAAAAAATGGGCATAGACCTCTGAAGGCCGGAATAGGGCACATGCAATAAACACAATTGGCATAACGATTTTCAAAGCTTACTAAAGTAGCTAGGACAGCAATGGTATGTGTATCCGTAGTATGGAAATATAACTGCTTTTAGTTATTTATCCACGAGCCGACGTGTCGTTAAAGGCTATTAGCACAGTAATGGACAGTGCACATATAATACTGTAGATGTAACGTGGCATGTATTGAGCACACATCTGTTAAGCGTCTTACAACTGTGAAGTCTCTAGATGGTTGCAGGGCCAGGGTAATACCCGAGTAGTCATATAAAGCCGTCCGGTTGCCCTGTCCTGCTGTCACCTGTCACCTGTCCAAACAGACAGTTAAGTTGGTGCACCAGCTAACTGAATTTACTATCCTATTAGCAATACCAAGTTCAAACAAATGGAGGCCTCGCTAGGCCTAGCGCCACTTTTAGCTTAATTATTAAGCATTCATGCCACATATAGTTCAACAACAAAGTAACAAAATTTTTGAAACCTGCATAATAGCGTATACGTGGAATTTCCGATGCAGTATTAAATGCTCGGTTACATTTTTATATTTTTTTTAGTCTATTCTCAGTTCATCTAAGTTTTCTTAATTCATAGGTTTTCCTGAGTAAGAAAAACTGTTTAATAAAAGAAATTGTATTTTTTAATTAAAATAATAAAAAATTTAATAAAATCCTTTAAAATATTTGCAAAAATATTTGCATTTTTATGCATTGGCTTTATTTATTTTTATTTTTACTTTTATTTTTTAATATCACGTTTTTCGCATTTAGACCAGATAGAAAAATCACATAGCCAGTTTAACTGAAAGATCGAAATATATTCAAACCAGCATCATATCTCCAATAGAGTTCCAGCATTCCCAATAGAGTGTTAGAAGTTCCCATATATATTTTTATCTTCGCTATATTATTACAATAAAATCTAACCGCTCATGTTGTCTGTGGGCTAAAACTGTTATCATAAAAATGAAAAAGTATGTAATGATTTTAATGAGTCCAGCTAATAAAATTTCATAAAAATAGTGAATATTTATAATTAAATATCTGATGATATTAATGTATGGTTATTTAATTCAAAACATTAAAAAGTAGAAGAATATTCTTAAAAACTAGATTTATTGCTTTTAGATCACTTAGCTTATTATTATTTAGTTTTAGCTTTATTATTATTTGGAATATAAAAGTATTTTATTTCTAGGCGCGGCAGCACACAGCTTTATGCAGCCGGCATTATTAACTGAAACTGAAAGATATTACATTTTTCCTAAAGGCAACAATCTCGCGGGCTGGAGATAAAAATGTGTTATTTGGAGCAGTTTTGACATCGCTCGCTTTGATATCGTTCCTCTTTTTAATCAGAAACTGATGAAGGGTATAAAAATATGGACTATATAATTAAAAAAATTCGAAATTCAAAATTTTGGCTTCCAGGTGCCAAATATTAATGGCTCTAGGTACCTTCATGTTTTCCAAATGTGAGGAACATACATATTGCTGCGTTTTTCTTTCTTCTGACACCAGTTGTTACGTTATTTTCTTCTCTTACGTTCGTACTGGGTTTGTGTTGATTTGGAGTGAATGACGACGACACTTGATGAAGTATCGAAACACACTTAGCCAATACTGATCAGAACAGCTCCAAAGTCTCGTTTGACAGTCGTCGAAGATCTACTATAAACACGCTGACACGATCAGCGACACAGCCTTCAGGTTATCAGACTATCACGGTGGAGAGCACCCGACTCTGCTTTCCGGAGTACAGCTCCCGACTCTGCTTTCCGGAGTACAGCTCCCGACTCTGCTTGGTCGTTCTCGGAACTGCACGTACTCTCGAGACTCTCCAAGCTACAAGTTGCGATGCACTCGACACACACGAGCATAGCTCCCGACTCTTCGGTTCAGTCGTTCCCGGAGCTCAACATGCTCTCTTGACGGTGCACTAACCGCGATACACTAACAGACTCCTTCGGTGCACTCGGCGACCCGCTCGGCACTCGCTGCTGCCCGGCTGTGAACTCGATCGACTCCGCACGAACTGACTCGCTAGACAAGACGCACTCTCAATACAACTGACTGACTGCGGGTTTATATAGCTTTCGAGTTGTGTTCGAGAACATTCTGGGCTAAAACAGTAAGAATTCGTCCCAGAAGGTTCTCCGACCGTCCACGGTATATCGCCAATTTTGTCGCCAAATTTGCGATTTCTCAAACAAATGTGGCAACCTTGCTTTCCTTTGCCATTTTATGGCAACCCTAAAACTGCTTTGCGGGGAAGCCATCTTACCGCGCCTTCATATTTCTTAACAATATATAATGCAGATAATTCATTATTTAATTTCTTAAGAAAAGTAAAAAAATATAATGTTTGGTACCACTAATTTGAAAATCGATATGCAATTTATAAGTAACCAACGCAAAATCTCATTTCGAGGTTAATACCCCCCTTTATTTGAGCTTAGAAAGGAAAGAGAGATATATTTATTTTAAAAGCTCAACCAAAACTCCATTCCTTTTGCCTAATTTGTGTTTTTTTAAATGAATTTAAAAATTAACTACAAGACAGGATAACCACATACTGATTCAAATTTCGTAATTTTTAAAGCAGTGATATTTAAATTCATATTTGCAAAACATGAAAACGTGTGTCATTTAATACAATTTCCATATATAGTAGATGTCAACGAACAGCAACTGCGAAAATAATGGCCTCGTGAAGACTTTTATGGAAATTGTGCATTAGGGAAATTAATTTAAATAAAATTTTAACTAAAATCAATAATTAAATTTAGAAGAGCATTTCAGTATCGCAATACCAATAATAAAAATTTTCCGAAATATTTAAAATAGAGTATTTTCTACTGTGTTTAAATTATTTATTGATGAAATAAACAAGGTAATTTTAAAAATGAAAAATGAGGTCTAAAACCTTTAATTGAGAATAACATTTACTAAAATAATAGTGCTGTTCTTAGTTTTAAATTTTTACTGGGTGTGTGTTCGAGAAGGCTTGAGTATAAATTGCACAAAATCGATATTAAAGATTGCTTCCACATCACTCAACATATTTTCTTTTGAGTTTAACGAACTTATTAAAGATATTAAAACAACGTTGGTTTAAAAAAGAAAACTTGCCACAGACTTTAAAAATTTCCTGATGATATACATATATTTATATCTTCGTTAATTACCCAAATGCTGCTTCAATGTTAAGGCAAAATCACCTACCTCTCTTTAAATCAGGAATGGGAAATACGATGGACGGGAGAGCTAAAATCTGCATTCTTGAATAAAGTCTGGAAAATCTCAGCTGTGAGTGTCTGAAGTGTGTCGTGCAAAAGCGAAAATTTCTCGTGAGATTGTCATAGTATTATACCTCAGCGGCATGTCTAAGTTAAGTCACAGGTTTCTGTAATAAACCTCTGTATCTGTAATATTATGCAACATATAATTAGCGACTGTGTTTTTCACTGCCATTGTCTCGATCCTCGCAAAGAAAAAGCCTACCGAATATCTATGTTTTCTAGATTATCTAGATTTTTTAATAAGGAAGTTTTACGTTGGGGAAAGCCACTATATTCTACATCATTCTGTTTTGATTTTTACCTGGTTTATGGTGGTGAAGTTAAGTTTCATCTCTTTAAACGTGGAAAATGTTATTAACGTTTATCATGCACATCAGTTCTCCAGAAATTTGACCACTGTATTTTCAGTTCAAGTAGCATCAACTTTCTGTGTACCTAATACGGCACAAAACTTCGGCTCGCCAGTATTTAAATGATGGGTTCAATTCACTAATCCAAGATTGCTCAGAAATGTAAGTAATTGTCACTCAGCTATTTTTCATATATTCTTCAACGTTACCATATATTTTAGCAGTAATAATTCTAGGTCATTCCATCCACACTTTGGCATTGGCTGGGATCACTTATGAATGATGTTCATATCTAAACATGATGTTTTGACGGAGATCGAAGGAGGTGTATTATCACCTTAGACTACAACAATGCGTTCATGAATTCTTGGCGTTATGTCTTCTTTTGTCAGGGACTCAGTCACCGAATGATGTATGATGTTTTCAAATAAACAGCGGTTGTGTGCGATAACATTTAATATCCCTCAAAAATCAATAAGAGCACTTTCCCTGGATGCTTTCATTTTAGAGGCTGATGTAATCTTTTCACCATGTTTCATCTCACATGTAAATACGTTTATTTACATGTGAGATGAAACTTAGAATTTATTCAACGATGAAAACTTAGAATTTATTCAACGCTCTTTAAATATTATTTTTTCGTTTCTAATTTGAGAGTTTTAGTTCGGCTGTAAAAACACACTTAGGTATGTACTTTGCTAGACTATAAATGCATAGTTTTGTTACTCATTGTCATGAAGGCGTTTGGTTCAAAGATATGCTTTTTAATTTATGTTATTAAATTTTAATATAATTTAATAAAAGCCGAATTAAAGAAAATGCCTCCTATCCCAGGTACGATTTCCTTTAACTTCCTTAGTAATAAGATAGGTAGACGATTTTCTATACATTGTAACCGGACGCGATTCTAAAGAATGTGCTTTATAGCTTAAGATGAAACAATGAGAAGAATATTAATTATCATTTCCTAACAACAAATCTGCATTCTTATTGAATCCAAAATATTTATTAACAAATAAATAATAGCAAATATTTAATTTTAAAAGTCAAAACAAACATACGAGATTTAAACAGAATTTACAGGTAGGAAATGGTGTTGAATATGCCCTTCCTATTTGGTTTCTTTCAAACAAAACCTGTCGGCGATTTTCATAAAACAATTTTCATTGTTTTGATTTAGCATTATGTCTTCGATGTATATATTTCGTCTGTCGAACGCACACATTTGGAAAAATTCTCTTTCTCAAATTTCTTCCCGTTTTACGTTACATATGTTCAATTCATTTAAAATCAAATTAGGAGCAAATTTTTTTTTCTATTGTGTAAACCTTAGAAAACTAGTGTAATATTTAATCAGTCAAACTCTAGGATTTATTTATGTTAATTAACAAGGCATTTTGTGTCCTGAACCAGTACTGCAATGTTTTCCTGCTAGAATGCAAATTAGGAGATTTAAAAGTGAAGGTCTGAGATTTAGACAGAGCGTTTTCTTCCTGCTGAGGACCATGTTATTATATTGTTATTAAAAGTTAAGTGTTCCTGTCTTCGGCGTTGCTTTATTCCTGAAGATAGTACTTAAGCGCCGTGTAAGCTTAAGAACAAGTTTCCGCATTTAAATTACTCTTCATGGCCTTTAGCTAACTGATTCTTAGATTTATATTTTAATTTAGAACTCTACTTTGAGTTCTTGCTATAACTACTGATTGATTTGTAAGCTCCATCTCTGCTTTCTTTTCAGCTCACTTTATAACGTATTTCTCCCGTCTTCTTAGCATGCTTTCGTAGTGCAGTGGTCAGCGCCCTGAGCGAGTATTCCAGAGGTCCGTGGTTCGATTCCCGGTGAAGGCGTTGCTCATTTTTCATCTCTTCTGCTTTCAAAAAATGCCCAATAACTGTACACTGGCGCCCGAACTAAAAGGGTGGTGAATGATGATTCTCTACACCCAGGATTTAGCGATTGGGTTCCCTAAAAGGCCAGACGCCCTTTAAACGGGAGAGTACATAAAGTATTTCTCCCGCCTTCTTAGAGTGCCTTCATAGTGTAGTTGTCAGCACGCTGGGTGCGTATTGCAGAGGTCTGTTGTTCGATTCCCGGCGAAGGCATTGCTCATTTTTCATCTCTTCTGCGCCCACCAGTTGCCGAGCGGTAACGTCGCTAAACACTGGTAGTTAGGTCCGAGGTTCGAATTCCGTGAACGAGCTGGCTGCATGGGTGTTTTCGTGTTTTTCCCCATGTGTAACGTGTATAAAAGCCAGTTTCCCTTAAAAAGTCCTCCACGAAGGCATCCCTCCCTTAAGGCAAATAGCCCTCGAATGCTTTGCCGTAATCTAATAAACCAAACCATCTCTTCTGCTTTAAAATAAATGGATCTTTTACACATTTATGTTTTTGTTTCATAGCGATAAGTCGCTTACAGTCTTATTGAGGATTTGCCACAAGTTTACATTTAGTAACAGGGATATTCTTTATATGGTTTAAGCAATAATATCTTATTAGTTTTAACGACAGATAGGATATTTCATAACCGTTCATTTGCAGACATTACCTGGTAATACTTTTAAAAATCAGTATTTAATATATTTTAATTCTAAAGAATAGTAGTAAATATTTTTTTTTTTAATTTTGAAGAAATGGAATTGAAATGCTCTGATTCTGCAATTTTTTTTAATAATAGTTTTCGGTAATTTTAGGACATGCGCAGAAAACTAAACTAATTTCACTTTCAGATGCATGCAATGTTGAATATTTAAAAAATAACTTTATTTGGGGTGGTAATCAAACATCTGCAATCCGAGTAGTTGAATATATTGCGTGTTATGCCCACTTATTGATGTCCACGTACTCTCGAGCCCATTGTCAGTGTCACTGGAAGATTAACAGCAGATTTATTATTCTCAGCATACTTAAAGTCACAATATGTTTTTGTGGAAACTATTTTAAATTTTAAAAGCAAATTTTCTACTTTGAGATATTATTCACAACACAATTAAAAAAAATGTTTAATTCAAGGGAAGACATACGGTTATCCAAAAACGTTTTAAAGGAATTATTGAAAAGAATACATTACAATAGTGAAGCGAAATACTTTAATTTATAATACGACATTCTTTTCACAAATAAGAAAGAAGTTAAAAACATTAAGGTGAACCACTTAAGTGCATTTGCCTGCGGAATAATGATTCTCTCCTCTTACATGTTCTTGTATGTCTTCTTTCATAGCATCTACCTTTCATGTGAAGTGGCAATTACTTAGCACTAAACGTTTTTTGCTGCCTTAAATGTCTGAAAGCTTTTTGAAAAGAATCTTGTACTCTTTACATCATTTTGTTTTCTCACTAAGACTGACAGGAAACGATTTTTTTTAATTCAACGAAACTTGCATGGCTTGTAACAAATTTCAGGCAGCCGCCAAAATCGTCAATAGTTTAAGTTGCGCACTGAGTAGGAAGTTGCAGAAAATTACAATTAATATATTATCTTCTCATTAAAAGAAATTTATTTTCCTTTTGATTGTACCTTATCACAATAGACAGAATAATATGAGCACGTATTACTAGTCATTTTAATTAAATTATATTTGACATATATATCTAAAAGCGAGCTTTAAGAAAATGAAATATATTGCGCTTTGTGACAGCATTATTTCACATCTCCTCTAAAAAATAAATCTGTTTCATTATAAAGGAATTTATTGCTTGCATGCATTAAAATATATTTCAGTGTATAGATAGAAGAGATTGAATAAATGACACCTAAAATACCAACTATAAATATTGCAGTGGAAAATTTATTGTGTAAAAACGAAATTCTTGTAATCATTGAAAAGAAAAGGCTGATGTCAGGTTCATTTTTCTATATTAAATAGACTATGTTTCGAGCTGATTTAATATATCAAATCGAGTTCCATTTTCCAACATCAAATTAATTAGATAACAGTTGCAACGACAACATTGATCAATTGACCAGACTAAACCGAAATGTTTTGCTACTTCTTTTGTGAGCATAATGAAGTTTAACGTCTCAGAGACTTTTAGGTAATTAATAAAATTGTACTTATCACGTTTAAATGCATCAAGACTCTAGAAAATATCTACTTTAAAATCACCACGTTATTTTCAATTAACATCTAAGAGGAATACATGGATTAAACTGTCTAAAGACCATAGTGATCACAGGAAAACTCCCAAACAATAAGCATATTTGTAGTTCCAGAAATGGTAGCTATATTTTAAGTTTTGGAAATAGAATTATTTTTCATTTGCATCTAGAATAAAAATTCCATCTGTTGCTTTTATAAAAAAGAAAATGGATAGCTCAAATTTAGATAGATTTAGAACGCCACACAAAAAAGCAGAAATATTTTCTTTTTACTATTAACAGTATTTTGTCATCAATAATTTTTAATGCGACTGTCACATAGTGGCGCCTTTTTCGGACAATTCTTTCGCCATGAAGTAACAACCACAAGTGCATATGTATGATTTTCTTAACCATTAGATGATTGAAAAATGTTATTCGAGAGAAAGGATTGAGACATGGTAGAAGAAATATGTTTGACTTAAACTGATGATCAGAAATATATGAAAATGGTTCCACAAATATGTCATTGAAGTATGAATTTTAAAAACATGGAAATATGTCTCTTGAAATATGGTACCTAGCAAAAAGCATGTAATCATTTGTATAATAAAAAATGGAATTTCTCCTTTCCTCTTTATTATGTCAATCTTTTAACAGAACGTAAATGCAAATCTAGCAATATTTATAGTGATTTTCCTTTTTTGGTGGGACGTGAAGTTAGGTGGTAGTCAAATATCTAGAATAAACTGATGGACTGAAGGAGGAGTGGTGCTCGTATCATGGTTTAAGACCTCCTATTTTTACTCAAAGGGAAAAAACAAAGGAATATCATTTTGCAAAATGAAATTTTAACCTTTTTCAAACTCCACAGTCCTTTCTTTTCACAATTGACAAAAAAATCAAAACTCATGTATATTTCGAGTAAACTATGAAATTGATATCTATAATCTTAAAAAATATGTGCTTTAAAATAATTAAAAGTTTTTTTTAAATTATGAATTGAAAATATATCTGTAATTCGTGCAAATAATTTCCCAAAATTAGTACAAATAAATTTTCGAATTCTTATACAGCCAATTTAAATAACATAAGCCGTCGTAATACACTTTATTAAGTTATAATGTTCAATGTTAATTTATAAAACAATAGAAAGTTTAAAAACATGACTGTAATATAAAATTTCTTTTCAAGAGCTCACGTCAATTATATATTCTTGTAATCGTAAATACACTCCTCCATTTATTGCACAAGGTTTCCGAAAAATAAACATGCCTTTACAACTAAAATATTTAAAATATAAATCTGATTTTGATGATAGGACTAAATATACAGCGTTTCAATAAAAGATCTCACGCAGACTTTATTTTTCTAATCATTTGTCGTACAAACATACTTCATGTTGCAAAAATGATTTAAGTAAATACATTTCTGGCCATTAAAACTCCTAGAACAGAAAGGAAAGCAACAGCAGAATCTTATCTATTGCTCATACAGAGAATAATAAGACATAATTCCTTTTCAGGTGGCTTGGGGTACGTAACGAAAGTATTCTAGATCAAATTCGAATCACTCATAATCCAAAGTGAGATGCATGGCCTGGAGGATTTTTCAGAAATTTTAATTAAACTTAATATTTACATATATACAATATAAGCTAAAATGCCTGAATCGAATATTAAGGTTCAAACAGCAAGAACTGAATAGTTCCATCAAAGAATATAAATCGAATTCTATTGCGTAGTGCATCGAAATTCTACCTTCAAGAAGAAGAATATTTTTCCAAGTCACGTGTTCAGAAGGGGAAGGGTTAAGTAAGCTAATAGATGGACTCCTAACACCATCTCTTGGCGATATCAAAGAATATTCCTTAACACACTCCCCATATGAACTCTGACAAGAGTTCATCTAACTCAGTTATACATACAATCAAGTACATAAATCACTATTCTATAAAAATACAAAACATTCAAGAATATTCTTTGATATTGCCAAGAGATGGCCATAGGAGTCCATCTATTGGCTTGCTTAACCCTTTCCCTTCCGAACACGTGACTTGGATAAATATTCCTCTTCTTGAAGGTAGAATTTCGATGCACTACGCAATAGAATTCGATTTAGATTCTTTGATGGAACTATTCAGTTCTTGCTTTTTGAACCTTAATATTCGATTCAGGCATTTGAGCCTACATTGTGTATATGTAAATATTAAGTCTAATTAAAATTTATGAAAAACCCTACAGGCCATGCATCTCATTTTGAATTATGAGTGACTCGAATTTGATCTAGAATACTTTCGTTACAAATGGTGCATCGGCCGGGAAAGAATTTGATTAATTTGGAATTTTGTGTTTTTCGCCTCTTGGATTAGCTTTGTAAGCGAAGACTGCTCATTGTAAGTCTTTGATAATTTATTAAAATGGAACAGAAGACACTAATTAAGAATCGAGCACACATACGTGCTTCTGTAACTCAAATTATTAAAAATGTAGATGAGTATTTAAAAGAAGAAAAACAAGAAGATTTAGAAAACTGTTTGGAATTGTTAAATGGTAAGGAAACGGAACTACAAGATTTAAATGAAAAAATACAAAATTTAATTGAAGATGAATCAAAAGTAGATTCAGATATTAATACTTTTATGGAATATAACGATAAAATAATAACAACGAAGTCTAAAATCAACCGTTATTTAAGGAAATACAATACTCAAAATGTCAACACGAATTTATTTAATTCATCTACAGACGTTGAAACCAAAAAGACAGATTGAAGGTAATGTGAAATTGCCCAAGCTGTTAATTCACAAATTTTCCTCTTCATATATAGACTAAAACGATTGGATGAATTTTTTAGAATTCCTTCAAAATCACTATTCATGACAATGTTGCGCTTTCAAAGATCGAAAAATTTAATTATTTGAGAACTTATTTATGTGGAAACGCAGCATCAGCCATAGAGGGTCTCTCAATCTCAGGGGCTAATTATGACTCTGCTATAGACATTCTTAAAAATAGATTCGGTCAAAGTGACCTTATTATCAATACAAAATTTCTAATCTCTTAAATTTAAATCCCGTTCAAAGTTCAAGTGAAGTGGTAAAATTGCGAAAACTTTATGATACAATTAACGTTCAAGTCAGAAACCTTTTAGCATTCGGTGTGAAACCAAAATCATATTCCAACATGTTTATTCCAATTTTGATGAAAGTTGTCCCGAACGATATAACTTTTCGAACGATATAACGATAATAAAGAATTTACAAATAATGAAAATCTCACAACCTATAATTTAAACAAATTTCTAGACTTTCTCCGATTAGAAATAGAATCTCGAGAAAAGATTAATTCGTTATCCTTTCCACGCAAGTCAAAACCGGAAATGAAAGGTATTAACAGATATCCACCAATGCCGAAATATAAACAAACTGTCACCACACATGAATTTATAGCAGCCGCGTCATCAAATCGAAACTGCATTTTTTGTTTTCAAAACCATGACTCAGAGTCCTGCTTATGCTTCACAGTTAATGAGAAGAGAAATATTTTGAAGAACCAAGCGCGGTGTTTCTTTGCCTGGCCCCTAAGCACAAAATTTCACAATGCCGGCAACGTCAAACTAAAGTTTGTAAAATTTGCAAAGGTAAACATTCGGAAGCCATATGTTTTAAATCCAGTTCGATAGTTAAAAATATACCAAGTGATAAAAAAAATAGTATATCGATTTCGAAAAATGATACAAAAACTAAGGAACAGAAAGAAGAAATTGTTTCGGCCGTTTCACATAGTGCAAATAACGCAATTCTTTTACAGACTTGCACGATAAAAGTTAAAACGGCTAAGGGAAAGGTGTTTGCCAGACTTCTCTTGGATAGTGGTAGTATGAAAAGTTTTTGTGCTTGCGAGTTAGCGAACAGATTAAAACTCGAAGTCATAAGAAAAGAAAAAATGACTGTCTACACTTTTGGGAATACTTCACCTATCCAAAAATATTACGATATAGTTAAATTAACTTTAGAACATAGAAGTTCTTCCGATTCTAAAATAGAAGTTGAATTATTAGTAACTGATCATATATCAGGTACAGATATTCCTCCTCCTAAATCAGAAGAAATTAAGCAAAACAGACAATTAATAAATTTGATGCTTGCAGATTTTCCCGATTGTAAAAAACCCATTGCCACACTAATTGGTGCAGATTATTATTACAATACAGTAATGGGACACGTTAAATACTTAAACAAAAATCCTGTTGCAGTGGAAACTATTTTCGGCTGGTGCCTACATTGGACGAAAAGGTAATGACGATGTCTCTTTAGCTTTCAATGTAGTTGTAGGGGAAGATTTGATTTCCAAACAAATAACAAAATTTTGGGACTTGGGAAAACTCAGGACTTATTGATAAGAGGGAAAACTTCGATTCAACTGAAAATGGAGTCGTCGAATATTTTGAATCAAATATAACATATGAAAATTCTCGCTATAAAGTTAGATTGCTTTGGAAACATGACACATCAAATCTAAATAATAATAGGGAAATCGTACACTTAAAACTTGTATCAGATATGTCAACAGAATCATTCTTACTTGCATTTCGTAGATTTTTGAGCAGAAGAGGAAACTGCGTAATCATCTACTCTGACAACGCCAAGTCTTTTAAGAGGACAAAGAAAGAACTTGAGAATTTTTCAAAAGTTTTAAAAGATGACAAATTCAAGAATTTCATTTGCAAAGAAAGAATCCATTGTAAATTTATAATCGAACGAGTCCCATGCTGGTGAGGGTTTTATGAGAGACTTGTTAGATCTGTTAAGAATCTTTAAGAAAAATAGCAGGAAAAGCATTGTTGACTTTCGAAGAAATGTCTACACTACTTGTCGAAGTGGAGTCAGTTTTTAATTCACGACCTCTAAGTTATGTTTACAACGACAATGACGAGCCACAACCGTTGACTCCAATGCACTTTCTAAACACTGGACAAACTGATTTGAAATATCCTTTGACTTTTGTTAGAATCATCGGTAGCGAAACGACAAGAGACACGCTGTTAAAAAGAAAGCGTTATCAAGAATTGCTGTTAAAACAGTTGTGGCGCAAATGGAAGCAACAATATTTATTATATCTTAGAACTGCCCATTTCTTGAAGAATCCGAAACTTCAACCAGAACTAAGAGTAGGAGATGTTGTTTTAGTTGAAGGAGATAATAAAAATAAACTATTATGGAAACTTGGTAGAATCATAAAAACTGTTCCTGGACGTGATGGTAAAGTCCGATCATTCTAATTAAAAACTGATAATGAGACTTTAAAACGTACTGTTCAATATCTATATCCTCTTGAACTTTAGATATTTTGAACTTTAACGATTTAGTTATGCATTTTTCGTTTTTTTCCTAAATAGGAAAAAAACGAAAAATGCATAACTAAATCGTTAAAGTTCAAAATATCTAAAGTTCAAGAGGATATAGATATTGAACAGTACGTTTTAAAGTCTCATTATCAGTTTTTAATTCGAATGATCGGACTTTACCATCACGTCCAGGAATAGATTTTATGATTCTACCAAGTTTCCATAATAGTTTGTTTTTATTATCTCCTTCAACTAAAACAACATCTCCTACTCTTAGTTCTGGTTGAAGTTTCGGATTCTTCAAGAAATGGGCAGTTCTCAGATCTAATAAATATTGTTGCTTCCATTTGCACCACAACTGTTTTAACAGCAATTCTTGATAACGTTTTCTTTTTGACAGCGTGTCTCTTGTCGTTTCGCTATCGATGATTCTAGCAAAAGTCAAAGGATATTTCAAATCACGTGTTCAGAAGGGGAAGCGTTAAGCAAGCCAATAGATAGATTCCTAACGCCATCTCTTGGCGATATCAAAGAATATTCCTTAACAGGGTATCCAGCGAGTAAAATAAATGCAGTACACAGTGCTGCCATGTCTTGCAGCAATAACAGATGTAATCCGATTTTGCATCAAGTTGAGCTCAGCATGAATGACATATATGGGTGCTTAATTCTATGCTGATTCAAATCTATGCACAGAGTTCTACCAGAGTAATAACAATGGCTCGGCAACCCACTATCTTCTCTCAATATATCAGAGTTCCGAAAAATGTGGTGGCCAGCACAACAGTCAAACACTGCCTGTACCGATGAAGGTCAAAACAACACGGACAACACGAGGTTGTGAATTATTTTGTTGAACAAATGCATACCGCAGTACTGAAATGTAGGCCTAAACATACTGTCCGTGTGGATATTTGTTACATTACCCTAGCCAAGGTTTTGATATTTTGACAAGTCGCTATACGATCACGCAAGGACAAAGGACAACATGTTTGTCTTCTCAGGCATTAGTGCCCGGACCTGTGAGAACTTACATGGTGTACTGGTGTGGTCTTCCTCGATCCATCAATTTCATATTAGCATGAAAGTCATGGATCCAACCAACACGAACAGCGCAATATCTATGGACAATACCGAAGAGATTTCATTTGGGGCACATTTGGAGATCTGAAAATTGCAGTAATCCCAAACAACCTGGTCTTCCAGAGAAGAGAAATTAAGCGTTAATGCATTAACCAAAGAATTGATAGCAAGTACCATTGGTAAAAGAAAGGTAAATCTTGCAATTTTCTTTAGAAACTCGAGTGTGAAATCGCAACACTGTGTGATTATCTGCGTTACCTTATATACCATTCTTGAATATTATGTATTTTTCATTTGCCCTGCGAGACCGATTGCCGGTACCAAAATATGGCTTCCAAGCTCTGAAAGTTCAGAGACTGAAATAGAATGAATCCTCTGCATAGATAATTTGTGTATTCAGTATCTGAAATTCTTCAATATTTTGTGCAAATGAAGCATCAGTAATGTAAAGTAAAAAATAGCAACAGTGTTACAGAGAGGTCTAAGTCTGAAAACCATTTGGAATAGACTTTTACGGGTGATAATGAGCTTTAAGACTGCACCACGTGTGTAAAATCGTTACTTGCTCTCTCTTTGTTTTGATGCATTATGAGAAAATAATTTTGTGTGCACAAACTCATTGAGGGTTGTCAGTTATCTGGAATTGTTTTCGAATGATACAAATACTTTAATAATTGAACTGTAATGTTGAATAAATGCTGTCATACTGAATTATCATGTTGAATGTTATGTTGATGAAATTCAATTCGAAACATATAGCGTCATATTTTATGGGAATGTCCATTTATGAAGAGTTTCGTTTTTTAAACATTTTGGCAGTTTAACTTATCCTTCGATAAATTAACTGGGAAGCACATCATTCTATGTTAGGCCCACAAACGGCCGAGGGGTAAAGTCGCTGAACACTGGTAGTTCGGTCCGAGGTTTGAATCCCGCAAACGGACCGGCTGCATGGGTGTTTTCGTGGTTTTTACCCATGTTTAACGTGTATACGAGCCAGTTTCCCTGAGAAATCTCTCCCCTTAAGCAAATAGTTCTCGAGGCTTTGCCATAATTAGTAAATAAACCAAACCGAACTATTCTGTGTTTCCCAATCTTTGAAAGATATTGGCTTTTACAATTTGTTTTCAGGTACTTTTAGGACCTGTTATGTAAGTGATGCAATTTAGCAATGTGGGATTTTACTTACTCCATAAACATTCCGTGTTTTATATATACATACACAAAATGGTTCAAATATGACCAAGATTCATTTTTTTTTACCCAAAACCTTTATCACAGATGAAAGAATTGAACATGTTGCCTTTAAACGTACTCCATTCCTCTGTCGAATTTTTGGCAAAGTTATGGAAGTATTTTCACGTCTTTTTCATAGAAATAATTGCCTGAGAATCCGAACCTGAACACTGATGCCGATCCTAACATGCAAGCTATATAATCTTCTGTAACATTAAGCAATATGTTGTTGAAAGGATATATGGGCATTTGAGAAAGAAATTACATAGAGTGTAAGCGCGTCTATACGCAGAGATAAGAGGTCGTATGAATTTTGCTTCCACATTTTGCTTCACGGTGAACGGAATATTCAGCCTTAGAAGAGATTTTTTTTTGTATCTGAAGTTACAGAAAAGCACTAGGACTTCAGTAGTGTAAGTTTCATCATTATTCACTGATTATTTAATTAAGTTTCTAAGTATTACTGTTCCGGTTTGTGTTCCTGACCGTTGTTACTATAACACAGTAACGCGGTTACCCGACCCTCCTTCCTTCTGCTGATAAGAAAAAGGAACTTCAGCATTCTCCCCTCCTCTCAGTCTCGGACACAGGCAGCGCAGGGGTGCGCTTGTAATCGAATACTACTCTAAATCCACCCCTTCCAAAATCGCTTTTATTTTAGTTTTTTTTTTTTTTTCCTTCAAAACAAGAAGGAAAAGGTTGTCAACCGCCATCTTTGCCCACATAAGAGTAGTAATCATCTTACGACTGTCAGTGTATTTGGTTTTTTTTTATTAGTACTACACATCATTCGTGCCAAGTGCGTGTTTGCATTCCGCTCAAGCAGTATTTTCCTCTATTAGTGCTACAGTGCAATTTCTCATCCAAGTTCATATCTGTGAAAGTGTGTGCATTGCTTATTTTGAAAGAGATTTTAACGCTTACGGAGTATTTACCTCTTACATACCCCAGTCCGAACTAGTGCTATAGCACATACTCAATATATGTAAAGAAGATTTTTGAGATTTCACCATACATCTCCTTTTCATTATTAATATCGGAAGTTTGTGCATCTTGTTCTCGCAGTACGGTACATACTTTATCGGCAGTGTATGCGATTTGATTGTACATCTCCTCATTCTAGTTTAATGCTACGAAGAGCTCCAGTATTAATTATATTATTCAGTGCTTTGATATAGTGCGTGTGAATATTATTCAGTACTTACTTAGGGCAGTGAAAAGTGCGTGTATTGTGCTCAAGTATTCATCTTTTTTTTCTTTTCTTTTTTTTTTTTTTTTTTTTTACACAGCGCTGCGTTACAGTGTACAGAGTGCGTAATTTTTATTCAGTGCTTACCGTGAGTGTGTGCATACGTTATTGCTCTTTTTTTTTTCTTTTTTTTTAATCTTTTCTTTCATAGTGCTACAGCGCAAACTCATGCTTAGAGCCATGCAAGATAATTTATTTATGAGATATCTTCATTCATCTCCTAATAAAATTTTCAGTGCTGTGAAAGTATAGTGTTCTTGCAGTTATCTCATCTTATAGTGCTATATAGTGCATACTTTACTGTCAGTTTATGTGATTTGATTGCGCATCTTCTCATTCGAGTTTAGTCCTAGAAAGTGTGTGCATCGTGTTCTAGTAGTCATTTTGTTATTATTCAGTGCTGTGTAATAGTGTACGTGATTATCAGTCTTCTGTGCTTACTTAGAACTGTTTAGTATATCAGGTTAAAGTGCGTGCGCGAGCTTTCTACAATTTTTATTCTTGACCAAAATTGTTTTTACTGCTTTGCTTGATAAAATATAAAACAAATATATATATATATATATATATATATTTCCTCTTATAGTGCTACAGCCCATACTCAATATACAAGAAAGTCTATTAGCTTATGAGGTTTCCTTATACATCACCTCATCCACTTTAGCGCCGTGAAAGTGCACACATTGTGTTCTCGCAACTATCTAATCTATTATTGCTACGGTATATGCTTAGTACTCTAGCCCAAGTGCATGCGATCTGATCGTGCATCTCCTCATTCAAGTTTAGCGTCGTGAAGTGTGTTCATTGTGTTCCGCTACCTTTCCTTACAGTGCTATCGCGTAAACTGAGTATTCCTGGAATATTGCAGGTGCATGTGTATCCATCATTCATCTCATCATTCTTTTTTATGCTCTGAAAGCATCTTCATTGTGTTCTCTTACTTACTATGCCTTCGGATACTCCCTTATCACCAGCCGGCACGGAGCATAATATTCAACATTCTCCCCCTTCTGTTAAAGATGCCACTAGCACATCGACACCTAACTCCAGGTTGGAAGCAATTAACCACATCTGTATCCAACTCCAGTTATTCATCTTACAAGCAAAGGAATCTCGCAGACTAAACGCTTCTGAAAGAAAGCAATTTACATCTTTTGTGAACACCGTTCGCATAACGTTAACGGAACAAGAGGTTTATCTCACCCAGCTACAGGGACAAGTCTTGGCTCTGCAACAACAGCAACTCGCACACAGTTTACAGCCACCTCACAAGAATCCTCAACATTCCAAGTCTTATCAAGCAGTGGAATCCTCAGCCCCTGAAGAACAGTCCACAAAAGAATATTCCTTCACTGAGGTGACACGAAAGAAGCCGAAAACTTCTCCACCTTCAAGATCTGACAAGCCAATAATCGCCTGAGTTCGTGAGACAGAGAACAAAACGTGAGAATGGTTAGATACCCTTTATTATTTCAAATAAAGATTTTAACAGATGACTCCTTTCATGGAGTTACAATAAAGTCTCCACTCGGGCTTGAACTCAGGAAACTAAGAACTAAAACGATATAGCCGAAGCTATCAAAATTCTAAGAGAGTTGGCCCTTTAACGCTAATTAACGGCGAAGCTATCAGGGGCCTAAAGTACGGCCGATCGTAGAAATAGCTTTAGAGAGAGTATAACGGAAAAGGCAAACGCGCGCTAATCAGAATCTCTGGCTGTCTCTGGCGAAGTCAGTACAACTTTGCAATTAAATACTTTTCCTCATTTGCATTCAAACGCGATTCTGAAAATACATTCTGGCCGGAAGTTGTAGACTAAAATTCAGGAAGATAGGAAAGAAACTTTTAACTAAAAGATAACTGTTAGACTAATTAACATAAACGTAACAAGTTCATGAAAATGTGTTAGATATTTAAAAAATTTTGATCAAAATTACATACGTATTTTACAGATCTGTAGCCCTCTCAGAGACAAAATCTTGTATAATTTTCTGCTTAGAGCCATATTAACACGTCAGAAATTCCTTAAACTCTAATGGTATTTCTGGTCTTTATTCTCAGCGGTCGCTATGGGTTGTATGACTATGAATGCCTATGTATGACTATGAAAGTCGAATTATGTGTTTACGTTTGCGAGAAATATATACACATATTTATTTTTCTTTCCGCATTTGCTTTTGACAATAATATCTTTAGAAATTAAAGTACTTAGGTTAATGAATTTCGCTATCCTTTGGAAGTAGCTTACGTGGCAATTTTTTTTTCTATAATTAACTTACAAAAGTATCATCTTCATTTCACTTCCAAACTATACGTAGAATGAACGTTCACATATAAGTATATTTGGAAATGATAAAATAAAGTTATCATGTTGCTAACTTATATTAATAATATTCTTAATTAAAATAAAAGTTCGAACATTTAACAGCAAAGGCATTATTTAGCATAAGATAATGGATTTTATTCTGCTTAAGAGAAAATGAGTTCAACTCATTTCATCTAGAACCTTCAGTCTGGTAACAATGCAAGATATTGTTGTAATTTACTATCTTAAACAACCAAATATTTTTACTAAAATAAAATTTTAAAATATTATAAAAATTAGCAAAATTCAGAAATTAGAATAGAATAGGAAAAATAACGTTTGTTAAATTTTTCCAATAAATTTATACCTTAGGAATTATTTTTTTCCTCCAAAAATACTTACAATAGCACTTGATTAAATTCTCTAAATTAGCGGGTCTCAACCTTTTGACTAACGGTATCATCTAAACAAAAACTGAAAACCTCTAGTACTACTACTTCAAAGTACTACTACCAACACCACTCTTGAACAAAGCTCAGATAGCATAAATTTACGAGTGTTAGAGAAAAAACTTAATTAATAATAATTAATTTTTGAATTTAATAGTTAAAAATATCTTGCTTCTTTGCGTACCACCTGTTTTTCTCTTGCGTATCACCGGTTGAGAAACCCTGGTCTAAATCAATTTAAAGGAAATTGTTAGCCCACATTGAGTAAAAATCCTGAGTATAAAATCCTGCTTTATTTGCATTTTTCATTTACGCCATACGTTCTTTAAAAAATTCAAACAGACAGAACAAAATTAAATATTTCCATTCTCAACTTAAAATTGAAACCTCTTTGACTGTAGTTTCGTTCTTTCTTACCCAAATCTGAAGGAAGTCCTAGCACTAATTTTTATTTCATAATGTTTACGACACTGTTTTTTCATAACAGATTTACACAGAATACCATCCTGCACTTTCAAATATAAGTAGTTACTTTGATAGAATGTAGTTAAAAGTTTTTTTGAAAAACTAGAGCACCTATTGAATATAAGACATCATTTAGCTTTGATAAAGATGAAATATTAATATTTTTTCAAATTAGAAGTAACAGTTAATGTCATAAAAATATATTATTTTACGAAATAAGAATATGTGCGAAGATTTGCGAGAAGATAATTGATCAAAAATTGAATAGAAATAGAAATTTAACATCTGTGGTCATGTTTTATTAAATGAATTACTATTGTATTACTTTAAAATAATTCCAAAGTCTAAATTATATTCAATAATATGCATAAAATATGTAAAGAAAATTTGAATAAATAATTATTAAGAACCTAAATGTTTATAGGGACATTTTATAACGTTATATACCTTTTACAATTGGATTAAAAGAAGATATTTTATAACGTTATATACTTTTTACAATTGGATTAAAAGAAGATATCAAGTCCCTCATTTGTTAGCCTATTAGTTTACTCTGAAAGGCTAGGCTTTTGATTTCATACTCAAGATATAAGTGTGACTTTTTTGGCCGACTATGCTTTTCAATGTAGTAAATTTAATAATTTAACCGCAGCAAATGGAAAAATGCTTGGAACTTATGTTTTTAATTGATTCGCAATGTCAATCAAACTTCTTGTTCTAAATTCATAAAACAATAAAGTCAATATTTTTTTAATCGAGAAATGAAATATGTGGAATTCTAGAATAATTGCAAATAAAGCTAAGGCAAAAGAATGTAAAATAGTTATAAAATGAACATACACACGAACTTCCAAATATTCCATTATACATACGAACTTCCAGACAAAAGAAAATTGGGTTATTGATGTCTCCAACAAAAAATGTATTTTTTGTAATTTATTCAAGAACTTTACTCATTTTCAGCTCATGATTTTAGACATCAAAATCTTCAGTATTAAATTCTAAATATAATGTTACTGTAAGTTATAACGTCACGTTATGTTTTACTACCTGGGCCATTTTCCCTGTTTGCAAGAAAATCTATACAAGGTAAGAGAACTGACAGCCTGATTTTAAAAATTGAATGCCCAGACAAAACCTGCTAAGGAAGCATCCGTCTGCTTTTTTCCCGTATAGTAAACAAGACGAATGTGAATCATATTTCTTATAAAGTATTCCGTAAAGTAAACTAGTAATACAAAATTTACCCTTCAAAGTTATTTTAAAAAAATATACTTTATTTTGAAAGTTTTGTTTTTATATATTGCACAAAATATAAGAACAAAATTAGCGATATGCCAATATATAAATGATTAGTAGTCGTAAAGAAATTAGAACGCTATTCATTTGGGAAAGCTAAAGGAACTTGTGATTATTAATTGCAGTCCAATGATTAAATTTAATGGATCTGCATGAAGCGGTTTCATACTGGAATCGAAAACTATAGATCATTTGTAACTTTTTTCAATTTTAACTGTAACTTAAAGTTACACAGGTTGGAATCTTACAAACTATTGAGAATAAAATATTTCATTTAAAAATTGAAAGTAATGTGCGAAGTAATTAATCTAAGCTTATTTCATAAGTAATATCGGTATTACGATAAAAAGAATCAACCTTTTTCAAAAAATCATATATTGTCTGAATTTAAGTAAGATTTTGTATATGTTTACATACCTTTTTAGATGGTATTAACATTCGTCGTACCAAAACAACGAAATTTTAAATTCGTCCTCAAAAAAGTCTCTCGCCGGTGCCTAAAGCTACTAATTATTGGCGGTCTTCCATCAAGCGCGAGAAGCACCACCTAGCCTAAATTGTTCTATGTTTGAGAAGCATTCTTCGTTCTAAATATTTATAAATACAAAAGACATCATGAAATTGACATTTACAGAGAAACTAACATTTATACACACAGGTCACGTCTGGGAGATGCCATTGCTTTTGCATATGTTACATATTATTATGGAACAAAGATTGAGAACAAAAAATTTAAATACAATATTTATAAATCAGTTTATCAAGCGGAAGCTGTTTCCATTTCTTATTCATTGA
Source organism: Stegodyphus dumicola (assembly GCF_044657685.1). Lineage (NCBI taxonomy): Eukaryota > Metazoa > Arthropoda > Arachnida > Araneae > Eresidae > Stegodyphus > Stegodyphus dumicola. The sequence goes on along the minus strand of NC_140771.1, from coordinate 124,994,133 downwards.
AATCGATTAAGATGAATCTTAAAGGGCAATGTTATATACATATTTATTCTGACAGTCTGTCAGTTCTTCAAGCTCTCTCACAACCTGATCAAGACAATCCTTTAACAGTAGATATTAGAGAATTATATAAAGAATTGAGAGAAGATCAAAATATTGTGTATAATTGGGTGAAGTCACACGTTGGCCATTTTGGAAATGAGAGGGTGGTCGCACAGGCCAAGCACGCAATTACCGAAGTTAATGCACATGATATTGATGTACAGGGATCAACAAGGAAAACTGTGACTATTATGAAAAATTCTATTAATGATGAATCTAGGAAATAGGGGAAAAGTTCTGATCGAAATACTGGTTACATGAAATTTTCTAAACTTAATAAAGGTTTATAATATTCAGACATTGACGTTAACCAAATCATTACATGTTATAGACGTTTTCCTTTCTATTTTAAAAGGTTTAAATTACAAGAGTCTGAACTCTATGATATCTGTAAAGAACCGGGATGAAATTTAAGAAAAATGATGCTTGTAATATATATGATATTTTAAATGATTTTAAAAGACAAAGAATTCGCCAGGAAAATAATGGAGCAGATTAATCACGATAAGCTTGCAGCAGCGATTTTAATTTTATTTTAATTTTGTTTCTTTTTGCGTATGTGTGTGTGTGTGTGTTGTGTTATTGTAATTTTATGTAACTCATCCATTTTTAGTTGGTTTATAATGAGCATCGTTATTTTTAGTTTTGGTTCTTTTTATTTTCTCTTCTCTTTCCTCTTGCGTTGTTAATTCGGCAAGTAAGAAAAGATTATTATAGTATATATGGCCGAATGTATTTGTATTATTTTCCTTCGCTATCTTTTATTAGCCATTTTCCTATCTTTTGTTTTGTTGGAGGTGTTGTATCTGGCTTGCTCTGGCGCAGCCCGCAAAGAAGGCCATGGGGTGACGTAAAGGTCTGCCAGGAGGGTCGGGCTTCTCCTCTGATATCGCATGTCACAAAAGACATCATATGTTCTAAGGTTTTAAAAGTGAGAAAAGCACTAAACTGTCAAATATTTTTCAAACTACTTGGCTAGTACATTTTGGGGTACCTGCGGTCAGTTGCAGCATAAATAGTAATGCAGCTGGACTATACTCACATATCTATGGTTTCCGTTTGTGTGTACACTGCATTTTAACCTGACTTGAACTGTTTGTTCTCAACTGCTACACTAAATCCCAAGTAAAACAGGAAGATAAGCAGAGAGCGATTGGCTGTACGCGTTTTCTCTAAATTCATTAACTAATGCAATCCATTTCTCATTTTACTGTCACTCATTGCGTTCACACAATCGTTCACATGTTTGGCAATAAATATCCACAGCTTTCCTATTTTTTGTTCTTAAGAAACATTATGAGTGAACATATTTTGACTCTGCCATCGATTTTATTAACTCATTCTCACGAAAAGGCAAAATTTCAAATGGTATTTACATATTAATTACCAAATTATATTTTTATTACAATACTTGAAAATACATTAAAATAATAATGGTTCCATAATGGTTTGTTTACAATTAAGACAATATTTCTTTCAGGAACAAAAATAAATTTTTCAAATGGGGTTGAGGGGTACGTGATGAAAATATGAGAGATATTTCCGACCTTTCTAGTAATATTTTTTCAGCTAGGAACGTATATTAGTTTTTTTGGGGGGCGGCATATATATATAATATGTAATACGATTATATTATTTCTTATATATATATAAGAAACGAAGCAATAGCACAAATATGTAATACGAAAATAATCGTATTACATATTTGTATGATCCATCGTTTAATGGTTAGTGGACATTGACTTGCGATTGTAATTTCAGTAGCACTAAAAAAAATCTCAGTTTCATAATCTTAAACGAATCTCTTTATTGTCTTTTCAAAACGTCGCATTGGCTGAAAAACGGCTACTCAAGAATACGGCAAACCTTTTGCTTTAGAAGTACATCTCGTAACAACACCTGGGAACTCCAGTTAGCTTTAGCTCCAAGCGCAAGCTTAAAAAGCCTATTAATTTGCGTTTCCGCCGCTCTTCAGCTCAATTATTAGAAATACAGTATGCGTAACAATAAAAAAATTTAATAAAAATCTATAGTACAACTCAATCCAAGTCTGAAAATATATTCAGCATCGTTATTTTAAATCAAAATTACATTTAATTCGACAACATTTTTATCTACTACACTGTGCACACACAAATATTTTTTGTAATTCTAGTATATCAATAAAAGGGTACATTAGTCATTAATCGTTTATTAATATTGACAGACAAATCTTTCATTAATTTTGACAGACAAAGGAAAGCAACTTTATGCGCATACAAAAAACGACACATTCTCGTATTTCAGAAGTTCAGCATAACTTTGACTATATCAGATTTGCTGCCTCAAATTTCATGGCGTACACCAGAGCACTTTTTAAGTCCTTCACTTTCGCCATTCGCAGTGCTTTCTGTATTTAAGGATCCCGGATGCCATCGATGAAGTATTGCATCGGCAGGATTTTCCTTATTTCTGTCTGGCACTCCAAAAAGGCGAGATGAACCACTTTTTCAACATCCGGTGGCGAGCTCCTGGAGTGTTTTCGTGGGCTTCCTGTATTTCTCCCCAAAGCGCAGCTCCAACGCGCCGGACAGAGCTTCGAAATCTAGCCTTTCGTTTTCCGGAAGAGTCTGAAGGATATTCGCCACGTATGCTCTCAAAGAAGCGGCAAGATGACAGGCCTTTAACTTGAGAATCCTATCCATTCGCATCCGCCACTATAGAATACTGTGTCTTATATACTTGCCAGACAGTCTTCCCATCATATGTGGACATATGAGCAGGCATGGATAAAAGTTTAAAACCCTCAGAATTGCTCCCTTCTGTCGGTATGCACTTCGGAGTCAATTTGTTTGGCAACACCAGCAGAAACGCTTTTATCAATTTGCTCTTGGGCGGCAGAAATCCTTTAATTTGCTGCTCCACCGTAGAAACTCGCTCTTCAATTTCTCCAACTTTGTCCTCAACTGTATCTAGTCTTCTTTCCATAGCCTCGAACTTGTTTTCTATTATGTAGGTAATTTCTGTTTCCTTTTCCTCTTGACCTATTCTCCTTACCTCTTCAACAGAATCTTGGTGAGCCTTCATCTCTCCTTTAACTGATCCTTGACCAGGTTTCATCGCTTCTTGGCCCGTTACATTTCTTCTTTAGATGCAGCAAAAGCTACCACAACTGCCTTAACTCTTGTTCTATCGCTCTTGTTATTGACATTCAAATCTTACTTCTGACACCAAAAAGTGTTGCGTGCGTACGGGTTCGTAATAGATTAGTAAGGTTCCAACCATTTATCTACTCGTAACAACTGTGTAGGAACCTCGTGAACAGGTAAGCGAATATTCGCTTTAATTCAAAAATAGATACGTAAAATTCAAAAAGATTTAATTACCTTTATTTCTCAAAATAATAATTTTACAGATGGTCCCTTTCTCAGGACGTGCAGCAAAACCTCCACTTGAAGTTGAACTCAAAGTAATAAGAAATGAACCTTAACTAAAAGATATAGACGAAGCTATCAAGGGCCTGAAATACGGCCGAACGCAGGAACAGCTTAGAGAGAGTGTAGCCAAAAGGCAAATGCGCACCAGTCAAAATCTCTGGCTCTCCAACAAAGTCAGTGGAACTTCGACTTAAATACCGCTCTTACTCATTTGCATTAACCTCGATTCTAAAAACACATTCTGGTAGGAAGTTATAAGCTGAAATTAGGAGGGAAAGTAGCTTTAACTAAAGATAACTGTTAGAAACGTAGGATAAACCTTACAGATTGAATGTATAAGTCTGATGAAAAGTTAATAACAATTTTTCTTATCACAAGAATCAAAACAAAATGCTGAACTATTTTCTCAGAGATATTCGTACAGTATCACAATATCATACAGCAGTTATATTTTAAACGTATAAATCGTTAAATAGAACGCAATTCAAAGCGCAGAGAAGGCTAATCCGCGAATTCGCTATAGTCAATAACAACAACTAAGTAAACAACTAAACTTAAATTCCAGGTTCCACTGTACGCCGATTCTAACCTGCATATTTGCATTTTTTTGCCGGCTGTCATCAGTTATTGCTGCAAAGAGTGATGCAGAGAAAGAAATGTCATGGTAATTCTCGGAGACAGGATGAAAAGTGAAGAGGAGCGTGACAACTAGTCACATGGTGCATTCAAGGCATCTGAAAGGCCGAAGAGATAACAGTATAAATGCTTCAAATACAATAATAAAAATATTTACAATATCCGGTACAAATACATGATTTTCCCGTAAACTACGGGTGATAAGTCATCTAGTAAAAAAGATTCCAAAACATGGCAATACAGGAATGCAGAGATAAGTTGTGAATAGTCCGCAGTTGGGAGGCCACCCGAGTCCAGTAACTGGGCTATCACATACACTAATTGGGAAATTATGATTGCTGAAGATGAAAAAAATTTCAAAAGATCTTAAATGCCGATCATCCGTCGATACTTCCTTCTGGAAATGTTAAAAAATTTAGAAAATGGCAGTCTCTGGAATCCTTAAAGAGTTTTTCATTTGCCTATCGCAGGTAGTCTTTAATCGTGAGGGTTCTTAAGTCAGTCTGCAAGACCTTATTCTTGATAAAATAGTGTGCATTGTGATGGCCTGAGGCACTTATTTTGCACAATCTGTAATTTATTTAAATCTTAATCTGTGGCAGCAGCCCAGGCCGGCAACGCATAGGTCATGAGTGGTCGGATAGTCGTGAGATAGATTAAGTCTCTTCTTGTGAAAATCAAGCTTGGAAAATTTTCCAGTGACAGGGAGGAAGCAATTCATGACTTTGAGAGCATGGAGTCGAAAGTTGTCAATATGGTGTTTCCACGTGAGACAATCATTTATGGTGAGGCTGAGATATTGAGCATGGCTCACGATGGGAACAGGTTTATTAATCAAGTAGAGCTGCTTCTTGATGTGGGTGTTCCTTTTTCTCCTATGAATGAGTATTAATTGCGACTTTTGTGCATTGATTTTCACCTTCCACTTCGCACACCAGTCTACAATTAGTGGCACAAAATCCTGTAGTTTGCATATAACAAAACTGACATTTCCGGACTTCACTCTCGTAATTTTTGTTTTCTCGAGGTTTCTGGAAAGCAAAAAAGTAGAATTACGAGATATCTACTTACTAATTGTTAAACGCACGTGTTCCTGTATTTTTACTTTTCTGGCTTAGCTTTCTCTTAAAATAAATCTCGTGGTGGATACGAGGATATAAAACAATTTTAATTCCAATTCTAGGAAACATAGCTAACTAAATACAAAATCTGTAACAGTATGTATCATTTTACAGTATATGTTTTAAACTACTTTTCGAAAAATTCAGATAAAAATTATCAAATAATAAGAGGGTTTTGAACGTAATTTTGGAAAATTGCTTATATACTGATAAATGTTTTTAATTTTAGACATGATTATATGCACTTTGTGCATAGTAATAGAAATGTGCATGGAAACAAAAAGGTATGTACCGGGTGGCCATAATTAAACTGACAGTGTTCACAGCGATCTGTAGCGCGATCTATTTGCGAGAATGACGCCACATTTTATAGGAAGATTAAACAAGACGGGGGACGAAGGATTCCGCGAAAAATAAAATTAGTTACAAAATTTACCGCTAGGGGAATATTTGGCGCTGTTTAATAGAAAATAGAGTGTTAACAAATGCAAATTAATACGGAATAAAATTACCTTTTATGATGGATATGGCTTATGGAATATGGATATGCCTTACAGTACGGTATGGAAAATCTTACGAAAGATTATCAACTTCTATTCGTACAAGATCAGCCGTGTACAGGAGTTACTGTACCCCGACCATGATAAGTGATTGACTTTTGCTCTCACCTTTCTTGCCAGAATGGAGGTGAATGATGCTTGGCCGTGATGGATGATCTTATGGGGAGACGAGGCCCACTTTTACCTGAATGGACATGTGAATACTCAGAACTGCCGAACTTGGGATGACAAATCACCACATGCAGTCACAGCAATTCCCTTACATTCTCCAAAGGTAACTGTTTGGTGTGGGTTCACAGCGGAATTTATCGTAGGTCCATTCTTCTATGAGAACATTACGCCGACAGGACCGGAAACCTGTTCTGTTACCGGAGAGAAATATCGCCACATGTTGAACAGCTTTGTTATTCTGGCACTTCAGTAAAGACAATGCCTGGGGGAAATCATTTTCATGCAAGATGGAGCCCCTCCACACGTTGCTGTTCGGGTGCAACAGATGCTACGACAGAAATTCCCAACAGAAAGAGTCATTAGCCGCTACTTTCCAACTGCATGGCCACCTTGGTCGCCTGATCTTACCCCATGCGACTTCTGGCTATGGGGTCTATCAAGGAGTGGTCTAGGACCTGGCTACGTTGAAGGATAACATATCACGGACTGTACGGGAGATTCCTGCAGACATGTTACTTTCTGCTGTTGTGCATACTGTGCACAGAATGCAATATGTGGAACTAATTTTTTTCTCGCGGAATCCTTCGTCCCCCGTCTTGTTTAATCTTCCTACAAAATGTGGCGTCATTCTCGCAAATAGATCGCGCTACAGAACACTGTGAACACTGTCAGTTTAATTATGGCTACCCGTTATATTATTTTGAAACTAAATTTATTCGTATTTAAATTTCGTTTTGCTGAAGTGTTTTGCCAATAACAACAAACTTTACTTGCTCCTTACTCGAATTTTTTATAACAATGCTTTTAAATACAACAAAGACTCGTGTGTAAATCTCATTTAATTAAATGATCTCTAACATTTTAGACATTTTATTGGAACCTCAAATATTATCAACTAACGTATAAGTTAGTTCATTCCTACCATTTCTATTTGCATAATAATATATTCATAAACATATTTATGTTTTCAGGCAGAACACTTTTTGCGCCTCGAGGGTTATGTAGTTTTAAGAGTAAATGTCTTTATTTATTGATTTCGCAAAGAGTTTATAATCTCCAATCCACTTAAAGATTTTGCTCAATTTAAACATATTACTAAAGTGCTATTACTTTCTGACAGCTCCAATTTCGGTGAATGCTGTTCGATATTTGTTTTGTGTTGATTACATTTTACGGTATATTATTACGCTTTAAATGATGTCATCACCTTCCCCTAACTCGGAAGAAAGTCAGCATTAATATACTGGAGCGGTTTTGAGGAAATATGTTTACCTGAGAATTTAAATGACTATTTCCAGATGATGTGTGCTTTTGCCCTAAATGCTATTTACTGCCTTAAATTATGTAAATGCTGTTTTATATCGTTTCAAAGCAATTGTTGATGTAAATTACCTCTATAATATTTTTACTTGGATTACTTGGAATAATTTACTATTCGTGACATTCAAATGTTTAAACAACTCAAGTGAAAATAATGGACAATTAAGCAGCACCCAGTCGTTAAATTTCATACTGTCTCATAAATCCAAAGCCTAATGACTACACATATATATTCATTAAATATTTCATACCGTTTCATAATGAGAAAACTTATGAAGTATATAATAATTACCATTATTTATGGATGACACGTAAGTAAAACTGACAAGGCTGTGTCCCTCTGAGGTCTAGATTTTAATGAAAATGAAGGTATGACTACGGGAATAAAACTACTTCGGAATGTCCTACAATAATGTTTGCGCTTTTCGAACGTAAATGGCAAACTTTTAAAAATGTCTTGCTCTAATATTTAATATTTGTAGTTGCAATGTAGACATTGAGTGTGAGTAGACTTATGCAGATATTCCCTTGATTTTAGCACCGAAGATGATAAGGAATAATTTATATGAAATAACAGGGTATATTACATGATATTTTCGAGTATCATAGATGAATTTTAAAGTGTTTTGGGGAAACTGCAAGTGTGTGTGTGTATGTGACGTGCAAAGACGATGTGGGATAGAAGGCGTTATTCTACCTTGTAATAATTTAAAAAAAAAAATTGCAACAACTCTGAGCAAAAACGAATTGTGTGTGGTTTGGTGAAAAATGATGTGGAAAAATTATAGGAAAAAAAGAAGGGACTGAAAAGGCTGTTGATAAAATCATCGTGAGAAATGGATGGCATGAAGTATATTATTGAGGCTTTCTGTGCTTTCTATCCTGCAGAATAAATATTCTCTCTTTCGTCCACTCTGTTCTAGTACTTCCACTCTCTTATGCAGTTTAAATACTGCTGCTGATAGTTGTCATTTTGATCAGCCAGAACTTTAAGGTACATGATATCTTTCCTAAAAACCCATGCATGCTGTTATCAAAGTTTTTGTTGTTAATATTCAAAGAGAGCAAACATTATTTGACACTTTATACATATCAAAAGTTTCTCATTGTATCCTTCACAATGTTTTTACAAAACAATCAGATTTACAACAATAAAATTGCTATTTAAATTTATACGTATGTCATTTCACAGCAAAATATATATATATATATATATACTTATAAAAATGGATATAGCATTGTTATTATGACTTACTATTGAAGTTTTGATTATTCAGAGAATACTATTTCATTAACACATTTGTATTAGATTTTTGATGATCAAGAGCACCGAACCACGGATGATGCAATACACAGCATGGAATGACAAACTATATGAAGATTATTCCACACAAATGCATATATTTACGAGTAAGACAGGTATAATGAATTTAAGTCTCTCTTTTTTCATCTCTACATAACGCATTTTGTCTCACAGTCACTTTCTACATGATGGCAGAATTGAAAGATACTAAAATATGTGGACAGCACTGAACATTGTCCTGTACTTTGCACACGCCATCAACTTGAAACTGAATAAATGATGATATGTATCCATGGTTAGACAAGATATCAAACTTCACTATATAAATATAATGCTGATATAAGGTAGTAAAAACAGTCTTTCTTTGGAGGGTCGTCAGAAACAGGCATACATTCAACGCATGACACTAACCGTTAGGTCTGAAAATAATATCTCTCACCATGTAGCATCCTTTGCCACCATCGTTACAGCTGTGCAGTGCCCTGGCGATTACAATGGAAGGTCATGGATATTAAACATCCGTGAGTGCGTGCCGCAATTCAGCCTCATTATCGAAGGTCCAACGGAGGTGATTGTCCAGGGTATTTCTAGAATTCCAATGTCCAAAATTTCATCACTGGTCGCATAGATATGATCCCACTCCATTAACTGTGAACATTAACTGGTCCCAATGTTAATGAATAACACCGCAGAGGGCTGTCAGAGGATTTCCCAACCCTATTCTCTTGCCATTAAACCCTTTAAGAATAACATTCTCATTCTACGCTCTTATATTTTAAGTGCCCGCATGCCGCACAGACACTATATACAATTACATGCACCATACTTTCAATAAGATTTGTGCCCAGGACTATCTGTCAGTACCGCTAATCAGTTCGAAAATTTGGTGGCCAGTCAAACTGCGTATCTCAAGAAAGAGAATATAAACACACAGATGATAGATGGAAACACTCCATCCGAAAAAGAGAGATCCCCTGCGTAATTCTTCTAAGCAAAGCAGAAAACAGTATACAAAGCGAAACGCAAGAAGAAAAATTAAAGAATTTATAAGAACTCTATAATAATAGTACTAGTCCGTTTCCGAAGAATCTCACAAACATGGCTGGTGACTCAAAATTGTTCTTTTTTTAATGAAATGATGGAGACCGGTTTACAGAAGATTCTTCTGTATATAATACGTTAGAACAACCCCCTATCTGGAGCATTCCAATTATTGAGGTTGAAATCAAAAGGTTTTGCTAAAGAAATAAATACATAGTGTCATCAACGTTCTTACAAACAAAACACCGCCGGTTCTGGACGAGATAAATAATAAAATCAAAGGGCCTAAGTTTCATTACTTATTTCATTAATGCCTTTCACTAGGAGTCTTACACAAAATTTTTAATACAGGGTATATAATTCTGTTTTCCAAAAAAGTAAAGAGCGAGCAGATGCACATTCATTGAGAGCCATCAGGTTCCCGTCAACAGATGATAAAGTTCTGAAAAGAGTTACATTCGAGAGAATAAGACGCCACTTTCATAAGACCAAAATATTCAGTTAAATAGTTCTACAATCTCTGACATAGACAAAATCTTGGCGGCAAAACGATACAAAAAGTCGCATAATCTTCATTCTGCTCAACATTGTCTTGTGTCAAATAACATTTAATTTCTTTTGGTGGTCTGAGATACTTTAAGTTCGTAGACAGACGAACATCTCACTAAACGTCTCTATTATTACGCAAAACTTTCTAGAAAACAGTAGGAGCATAATGATCCAGATAGCAGAAGAGCAAATAAGCTTCATAGAGAGGATATCCACAAGGAATCTAGCTGAACGAAGAAGCATTGATTCTGACCTTTATCATTTCAAATCAATGAAAAAGTTGGAGAAGAGTCTTGTTACCGCAGTATTTATCATATATGATAGAAGAAGTAAATAATTCTAAGGTAACACCAATCACACACTTCCAAATTTGAACCAGTTATACCACGCACCAAAACTAACAGTTTCAGAGAAAGGTCCAAATCTATAATATACCACATATCTTTTCAAACCATACAAAAGAAATCCTGCTTTAGAAGTACACGGAAGAAGAAATAAAGATAATAAACAAACTGATATTTCTAGGCATTATTGCAGAAAGAAAAGTCAACTGGACAGAGCGTGTTCAAAATACATAAAGAAAATCTTTAAAATTAGCTAATTTCTTAAGGAAAATAAGGGGATACTGTTCAAAATGAATTTCTCATATTCAAAATATACTGCTAGATATCATGACAGAGAAATTTAAAAATTACGAAGCTTTATCTCTTCTAAGAAAATATCCACATTAAATTTTCTGTTGGGTAAGTGAAAACAATGTTCAGGGAATGCCAGAAACGACGACATGGACTCCCGTTCTAAAGACACAGTTGTATCAGCAAATAAGTAAAATACTCTCCAATTAAATAAATACTATATAAGTTTATACTTTTTACTGTTTACGCTAGCACTACAAAGGCTAAAAATTAGAGTAAAATTTGAGCATAATTTCGGGCATAACGGAAACAAAACAGAAATATCCTGTATTTAAGGTTTTAATTACTCAATTATTTGTATAATTACTTTTAAATGCTCGATTAGAGTATAAGAGTTAGTTATATAATTTTTATGATTTTATATATTTATAACCATATTTTTTACGACATGAAATTCAAACTACTTACTTCCAATAAATTATTTGAACATGACATGTAGAAAATTTCATAGGGTAGATTTTGCTACCTATTTTTGGAAACATTTCGGGAATAGGGTAATATAACGCTTTTGCATTATATGCATTCTAACGTAGTTATAAAAAAATCTAATAATAATTTTTTTATGTATAAGTTGTCTACGGAGTATAAGTCGTCTACGGATGATAGAACTCTAGAATAATATAAAATCGTATTTCGATTTATCAAAATGCGCAGTATTACTACTACTGAACGATATGTGTAAAAATCAGGAATAAAATAAAATTGTCCTGCTTAAAATATTAAAATAACATAATATGAAATATCTATGTTTAATAAACTCATAATAATAAACCTATTTGTTAGTTATCTGTCTTAGATGACTGCTTTTGGAACGTACATTTCCTAAATGGAAATATTATATCTATCCAAGTTATAGGGTTTATACTTGAAAAGTTCATCTTTTAATGAGACGTAATAAAGAAGAGAAGAGAAAATACTCGTTTAAATTAAAAATGACTTTATACTACTAAATATGTAATTATTGCTTAAATGAATAAAACTCTACAAGCGTCTACATGTACCCAGTGAGTTTTGAAAAATTACTTTCGAGGACACACGACGTGCTGCGTTTAACCCTAAGGAACACCTTCGTGTCAGCAGAGACATGAATAACTGAAGACTTTATTATTGAGAAAGATTTTAAGTAACTCCATTTGAGTGAGTACAAAAGACTACGTGATGCATTTGTCCCAAGAATTACCCTTTTCAGAAAAGGTTCGCTTAAGGGATGTGAGATTTCAGAAATACATCATAATACGAAGTTCAAAGGCGGTATCATTTATTTGAAATGAATGCAGCCCTTTGCAGCAGAAAGGCGGCCCAGACAACGCTAAAAATGAATACTTCACTAGGAGCTCCTGGAATAATTAATATCTAATATTATGGAACAATTTACTTGGAAAATTAACCAGAAGGAGTAGGTCCATTGCAAACCATTTTATGTTCAGACGACTAATTATTCTGTGAAAACTTCCTTGTTAAGGAACACATTTAACTGGAGCGGAAATTTGAAGATATGCTTTAAAATTTGAGTTATTAATAATATACGTCAAGAAATAGTAAAAAACGCAGCAGTTTCGGGGAGTAGGCTTATGTTGTGATAAATAAACTGTATTTTCCAATAAAGGTTACAGAACGTTTTAAAAGAACAATAAGAAAATAATGTAAAGTAAAAATAAAACTTTTATTCTGTATTAGTTAAGTTACTCAAATATATATTTTAACTTATTTAATTGAAATTATTTTTGTTCAAAATGTTAGGTACATGTAGAATAATTGTGTGTAGTATTTGACAACCACTCAAGAGATATGCAATAAATATCCGTTCTGTTATTTGACAGCTAATAGCATCACTTCTTGATAACCGATGACTTTGTGAGCGCTTATTTCTTATATTCGTAAGATCTCTACTATTTACATTTTTCTTTCAAATCCATTTTCAGATTTGTGCTGTTCTGATTTTCAGAATTGAGTAGAAAATGCTGAAACATATTAAAGTGGAAATTTCTATGTTCATTGTATATTTTGTTTAAGACTGCCTTCCGTTGTTAGTGGGTCCCGAGCTTGAAAGCAGCCCCTGTTATACATAATTATCAATAAAACTAGGGCGAACTCCTCACTAAAAGTATTATTTTATATAATTTAAATTTAGAAACCTTGCATGCACGAAATTCACTTCAATAATTCAAAAATAACTTCGCTAAAACGCATTTATCACTTTTTCGTCTGAAAGTTAGAATTTCGTAATTGAATCAACATTACTCCATCGCCTTCAGATCATACGATTTGATACTCACGTTCTTCCTTGCTTCAGATGCATTTGTCCGACAGCAATGTCTCCGTAGATGACTTTTATTGCCGCCGCCAAAGAAGTGGAAAATCCCCTAAACAGACGGATATTTTTGCACCAGCGTCAGAATCAGAAACCCGAACAAGTTAGCCATAAGCACTAAACAATCGTAAATGGCTTATTCTTTCAGACGGATTTGCGTTTTCACATTGTCGTACTTTTCAACATACGCATTTTTTTCTTTTTGATACTTCTGCTAATTCACGTGCAGAAAAGAAATACAGGTATAAAAATTAGAGTTTTTCAAATTATTTTTAGCTGAATTATTATACTCTAAAAGACATTAATTCTGTATAGGAGAATATGAAAAATATTTAATCGACTTTTATAATATTTATGCCGTTATTGAACGTAAAATGATTTAAATGAGAAACTATGAAAATTCCCCCCCCCCAAAAAAACGTTAAGATAAATTATCAAACTGTGAATCTGCAAAATTTTATGATAATTTAAACACTTTAAATTTTAAAATGATAAGATAATATTTGTAGTAGACTGTAATCAGAAGTTTTCAGATTGCAAATTTGTATTATTATTTCCTTTCCTATCATCAACATTTCCTCTGCGGAAGACATAGGTTTTGATTTTCTTCAAAACAATAACTCATTGAATTTTGTAAAAACATTACTGCAGTCAGTCATAACATTCAAAACATTCTGAAAGAATATTACTTCATTATTTCAAACATCAATCCTTCAAAACTTTGATAAAATTTTCCATAAACATTACTTGCTTTCTGCACTAATTTAAGCCAATACCCTGTACATATATAAAATTAATAAAGCATTCAATAAAATTAAGACATACCCAGAGAGATTATTCATTATCTTTGTTTTCCTCGTTTGTTTTACATGATGACAAAATTTACATTAATACCCTAGTAAAAACTGTAATTTCTTTTGCTACACATTGTGTATTAATAACCGTTAAAACGTTCCCTAAAATTAAACATTTCTACTTTTTAAGGAAAAAAATCTATATTTTCTATGACATGTGAAGAAGAGTATCGAGATACTTGCCATTTAGAAATATAATTAAAATTATATAAATCTGTAAAGCATTTTAAATACGTTAAAAATTAAATGATATAAATAAACCACGGCAAATAGATAAAAAAAAAAAAAAAAAAAAACAGAAAATGCATGGGAAATTCCATGCATGATTAAACTGCAAATCAAAACAATCATAAAGAAAATTATGCATTCAATAAATATTTCTCCAATTTAATAAACGACCCCACAAGCATACTGAGCGCAGAACTTTTTTAAATAAAAATTCTGAATAATTGGTCTTCGAGCCAATTTTGCATGCATTTGTAATTTTCTTAAATAAAGCTATGCGAATAGGAAGCAATTTATAAAATAAATTCCTTAGATTCTGTTTGAAATTTATATGGAACAGCACTCCAATTGAAAATATATAACTCCTTATTAGTAATATTTAGTTTCTGTTTCATTTTATTAAAAAATATCTTGCTACTTTTAAAAAGCTATGAATGTACAATTGAGTCTCTTGGAAGATTTAGTTGTTACTTTTGAGTTTAATGTGAATTTTGTCATGCGGTTCTTAAGCCCACTGCTCCAGCTTTACAAAACCACCGCTTCATTTCAGGACACATGTATTAGTGACTTCAAAATTATCTCTAAGTGCTTTAAAATAATTTTCAAGGACGTTTTGCAAGGTTGAGTAGCTGAACATCGTTAACAAAATATTAGAATTTTTGTAAGTTTGTATTTCTCAAGCTTATCAACCGAAGGGATAATACTCCTGATGACATTGAAATTTTTTATTTTAAATATTGTAAGCAATTATTGAAACAAATTAACTAATTTTTTAGAGTAAATTCTACATTATTTTGTTACTTTCATTCCGTTTCCATTTTGTTCAGCACCGAAATAATGAACTAATTAAGTCTGACAGCTGGAGAATGTATGTGTGTATTTAGAAAATCTATCTCGATAATTGATTTACTGCAAATCTGATTAGGGCATTTATCATGTAATCCAACCAATTTAGAATGTAGGTCAAGGTTGAAAGAGGTCAAACATTTCTTTGGAACTTTAAGAAAAGAGTGAATGTATTGCTTTAAGAGATAAAATAGTTTAGTCTATATTAAATAATGGAAGCTATCTTTCAGCTGTTTGGTTGAAATCATTGACAATTATATGTGTATTACTGAAAAGATTTTGAATTAAAATTTTAAACACCTAAAAACCTGCAGTTTATACACATCAGAACTTTGGTTTGAAGAGATGAATTTAACCCGGCCAGGTTAACTATTATAATGTTTTAATATTTTTCGAAGCACTAAAATATTAACAATATTAACTTATTTGCTAAGAACATTAATGTGTAAATGTTATTTACGGATGTTGAATTGCATACTATTGCAGTACAGACTCAACTAATAAAACTTTGTAATTTTAATCTGAAGTTTGATGCTTTTTTTTGCTCGCAAAGATAGACAAACTCAGTAGGTATACTTTTTTTTGTGGTAAGAAGTTTCCATTTCTTTTAATATCCTTTAATATTTTAACGAAAAAATGCTGAAATATGATACAAATAATGACATTCTTTTATTGAAAACTGATTAAGATATTGAGAATAATTTTATTAATTTAAGGGGGCTCATATACACCTTAAGCCCCTATGATCTTCGAATATGTGACTGTTGCAAGAATTGGAATATTTTGTTTATTTTAAAAGCAGTACATTCAACTTTTTATCGCTGACTACATAATACAGCTGCTTTGAAAACTAGTAACCGAAACGTCTGTGTTGCCACAAATATTTTTTTAATTTAATCCGCTTTGTGACAAAAATTTTCGTCACGTTTCCACCTTGCGGGCATGATATTTTAAAAATGGCTAATGGTACATACTTGAAATTTGATGGTCTTTATATGGGCACTATTTTCTAACTGAAACAAAAATCTGATGAATATTTTAATGTTATAAAATTTTATGCACGAAAATATTACAGATTTTTTTTAATAAAATACATTTTATAAACTCAAATCCAAATAAAATAAAAATTTAACATGAAATTCTTAGAATTTTTGGTTCACAGTTGTTTCTAAGTGTTATAAAAGTTATATATTAAATATGGAATTAAATTATGCAACAGAATGTTTTAAACTGTGCGCGGAAAGTGGAAACATGACGAAAACTTTTGTCACAAAGCGGATTAAATTATAAAAATATTTGTGGCAACACAAACTTTCTGATTACTATTTCAGAAAGCAACTATATTATATAGTCAGTTATAAAAAGTTGGAAGTAATTGCTTTTAAAATAAATAAGTTATCCCAATTCTTGCAACAGTCACATATTCAAACATCTTATGGGTTTTAAGGTGTATGAGTCCCCTTAATATTAATGTTAGATATATTAATTTTCTATTAAATAAATAATATGAATCGTTATGAAGAAATAGGATATATTTTAAACTAAATTACCTAATTATTTTATACAGTCACGAAACATATATCACTAAGCATAAAGGCCTACTATAGCAATACCTTCATGCAACAGCAGCGAAATATCAGGCTATTATAGTAATACGAGTAAAGGATGCATGAATACGCTTTGAACCCATTTATCGAATTACTATTTCATTCAAACTTTCTAACTATCAAAACGCAAAGGCACTAAAGTGTGACAAAAAATATCATAAAATATTGAACAAGCCAATCCATCTTTTCAAATGAAAATTCAAGAAGTATTTATTATATATAAATATGCACTATCAAGAAATCAAGATAGTCTGTTGTAATTAACAGCTATAGACTTGGAATTTGATGACTTACATATCCGAACTACGAGATCGCTCAGCCTGTTAGGAGTATGTAAGAACTGTCCCAGGGTGACTATAGTTTAGAACAGAGTCCTTTCCGTCAAGCCGGATTCCACAAACACACCTTGTATCCTTCGTTGGCTCGATACCCTGAGCTCTTCTGTCGTATCGGATCTTCACCTTCTTCGTTGGCTAGATCCAAGTTGACGCGTTCTCGTGCAACACTGTGCATCACTTCAAACCACAAGATCACAAGGCAGATGAAGGTCATGACCTAAGAGCATCTCGAATAGGAATAGCCGGGAGTCTCGTGGAAAAACCTCGTTAGGCTTGTCAAAACAGAGGTAACTTCTTATGCCAGTCCTGTTGACTTCTGGAAACCATAAGAAAGATATCATTAAGGATGGTTTGATTAAACCTGTCTACCATACCGTCTAATTACGGATGTAAAAGTACCGTTTGGATTTTGTCTATGCCAAATAGCTTACAGATCTCTTTAATTACAGTGGAGTTAAAATAACTCGCTCGAGCGGTCAATGCATTTTCATTTAAATCAATCGGATTAAAAAGCAGAAAAAGTATATTTGAGAACTGAGTTTGTAGAGACATTAAGATCTGCTTGGAAGCAGGTGAGATGAAAAATGAGCTACGCCCTCGCCAGAAATCGAACCAAGGACCTATGGAATACGCGCCCAGCCTGCAGACCACCACACCACAAAGGCATGCCAAGAAAGCGGGAGAAATACCTTATACGTTTATTGCTTTCTAATCACATCATTTGCTACTCATTAACAGTAAGATTAAATTTGACAGTTAAATGCTTTCCACTCTACTCAGCGGCCATACGGTGATGTCTAGAACTAATAATCATTCTACTTGAGCAGTGGTAAAACTTTGATTACAAATAGCCAAACTTGTGGATGAAATTTCAAAAATAAATATCTTACTTTTTGCTGAATGCAAAACATTCTGGCGTGCTGGTGATAGAAAATTTAATTTCGAACAGAGTTGGGACATTTCGCCTTGAGATCACTTATTGGTTACATGCAAATTGGTTAAATGTGTACAAAATGTGAAATCAATAAAAAAATTGGAATAAAAAATTCTGGCTTCGAAGTGCCCATATTCGGATGGAAGACTACGTGCGTTAAGCATAAAAAGCGAAGAATATTCATATATACATACAAATTCTTTATTATTTAGTTTTTTTAAATAATAATCTCAATAAATTTTAAAGGCTTAGTTTCATAAGTGTCATACGGAAAAAAAGGAATTTCAACACAAAAGGCAATTTCAGCTCCTCTGGCACTGAAAAAAAAGAATTGGCTAGTAAAATCTGTGTTTATTAATTATTAAAATTATGAATAATGCCATTTTAAATCATATGTATGTAGTGATAATCGATAATTTCCATTTAATTTTTTCCAATACTTAGCATTTAGTGGTGTTTTATAAAAAACGGAAATAATCGTTTTACAAAATTTTCTTTCCAATTAGATAGAAGATTTAGCTCGAACTCTCTTCTCTAGGAAATCGTCTAGTTATCACTTTAAATTAGAATTCTTGAATCCGAAAGTTTAGATGGTTTATTATGATAAATATAATAAAACAGCTAACCATTAACTGTTAAAATAAGCCCTTGGCAAAGTATAGTGTATTTTACCGAGAGATAAAATGTGTCAAGTTTCCTTTCCAGGCATGGTCTCTGCAATTCAGTTCGGCACCCATTCATAATCCCACTTCAGATGATGAATGGAGCTTCGCATAAATCAAAATTAGCTAACTTTGTTCAAGCATTCCTATGAACTTTTGTCCTTAATTCATTTTCCTTGGTAGTTAGCAAACTGCAATCTCTCCAAATATTTCCTTCTATGCATACAAGCAATTACAGACCTGGTTGGTTAACTCTTAATTTGCAGTTCGCTTTTCGTGGCTGTGGCATGAACATTCCATACGCTTGAATGCCTTTTCACTCTAGATTCTATACTAAAGATACGATGGCTGAATTAGATAGATTCGGGAATTTATGTATGTATGTTAAATTTCGTGCCGCTTTTCGCTTGATGATACTTGCGGGTTTTCAGTAGGGTGTTAGCTTTTTAAAAAACGAAATTTTTTATACTTTTATTGACGTAACGTGAAAACACCAGAAACGAAGTGAGTTCAAGTATTACAGATTTCAGTACGGATACGTAGAGGCACGATCAAATGCACTACACTTTGCCTAAGATTTGAATAGAAGCGGTTATGTTTTGTTTCATGTAAAACTGGTAGAAATTATTTTACAAATTTTCTAATAGTCATTTTTTTAATGTAGTAACATAAATAGTAACTCATTAGTAGAATAGTAACTCACCTACAATTGTGTAATTTCAGTTTTTGTACTAAGAAGCAGACTTCCTTGCTTCTTATGATGTAACTAAATTATTACGCATGATTTTTCTCAAACACTGAAGGGGGAACATATAGATGCCTACTTAGACGAAAAATAAATATATGATCTCTATTGAGAGATTTGGCTATATTGAGAGATTGTACATCAATATCATCTGCATTCTCCGCGGCGAATGCTTTGCTTAAAATTTATTTTACATAACTTGGAAATAAACGAAAAATTAAATATAAACATTGAGCCTCTCTTTGATTTAAAAAAAACTGCCTTTCAAAAATAACAAAAGCTTAAAGTGAGACATAAATAAAGCTAAAACTTGCTGTACGTAAAAGAAAACATAAGTGGTCTGATATTGACAGCACATGATCTCCCGCCAAATAGAAACCAGCTTTAATAAAGTGTCACTTGCGACTGATCGTTTGTAATTAAAATTTAATTTGTTATTCTAATATATAAATTTCGTCTTTTATACGAAATTTTAGATAATATTAATTTAGGTGTAATTGGCCTTATGTAAAACTTGCTTTTCAAAATGTCTATTAACATAATTAAACGTTTGTCTCTTTAATTCCTTTTACAAAAACTGTATTCTAATTTCATTTGACAAACGTATAATTTAATTTGTTTTTAATTAAAGAAAATTAATTGTTTATAAACTGTATAAAAAACACTTTCAACGAATACTGAAATTTAACTATCTAACTATATTATAATTACAATATTAACGAATCTAAACTCATTTTGATCTGGCCATATTCCCCGAGATATTTAGGTATCAGCAAACAATGTTTATTAATTTCGGGAATTGTAGTTGAATAATGACAACCGTATATTTCGCCATCAGTAAGAGAAAAATAAATGGCATTTTTTTTTCAAATTTTCTGTTTGTATTACTACCTTGTTATCGTCAAGAGTTTCAGAGAAGAGATGTAACTACCTAGAATTTTTAGGATGCTGAGTAGAGATAAAACATCAGAATTCAGTCTTCGGATTAAAAAATAATTCTTAAAATTTAGTTAGAGTTAGTAAACTAAAATTAGTTGATTAATCGTCCTAACACATTAACACATTAGACGGTATTTATGAGGTTAAGTATCAATTTAATAAGAACCGTTTAACTTTGTGAAATAGAAAAATGAACATAAAACAAGCAGACTGCAGACGCATATCGTTGTTATAACTGCAACAGGTCTTACTCGAAAACACAATCACTTCGTAAATTATGGAGCAATTTAATTAAAAACGTGGACATTGATCTTCCTACAGTAGCGTCTTTTGATTTCCTGTTCACCTTACAAACTTACTTTCATTGGCTTGGAATCAGCTGCCGTAACACTGATGAAAATTAGATAACAATTTTTAATGAACGAAGATAAAAGTTAGAAAAAAATGCTTTGGAATTCAAGAATTTTCAAGTAAGATTTTAAAATTAATCATAAATTCTGCAATTGTTTAAGGACTACTATAATGCTATATAAACGTTGTGAATTTTAAATCTTAAAACCGATAAAATCATTACTGATCTAATCATTTCGCCATCAGTAAAAGAAACATAAATGCCATTTTCTTTTTTGAATTTTCCATTTGCATTTCTACCTTGCCATCGTCAACAGTTCCAGAGAAGGACAAGAGCATATTTTTAAAAAATGCTCTTGTTCTTCTCTGGCTTTTATTTTCTGGATAAAAAGAATAAAACTATTTTGGTACCATAACTCCAGTAGAAGAGTTTCAAAGTTTTGCAAATGAAATGCCCTTATAAATAACATTATTCTATTCTTCAGTTTGACTCAAAAAACCATCGTGTCTAGAAATAATAGTTATAGCCGTAAAATGAGCAGCATTATTTTAGATTAAACGTTCGTTCTAGTGTTTTTATGTTTTTATGCAAAAATCTGTTAAGAGCACCAAGTAAACTAACTATCATCAATATCTCATCAGTTTTAATCAAAATCAAACGTTGTTCCAAATTTTGTAACTGATTTTAGTAAAATTGAATCATATCTCTTGCATATATAACATGAAAACGTCAGAATCCGAAGCGTCACCGAAAGCATAATATTACAAATATGCTAAATAAGGCAATTTAACATTGAGATAATTGGCTAGCGGCAAGCTGGAAATGGGTTTTGCCAGCAATTTCGGTGAGAGGCGAGAATTTCTAAAACGGCGCTAAGCTTCTGGAACAACTGGAGGCATATTTTCCCGATACCTGTGTAACGGTATCTGGTCCGATTTCAACGTAACTCTAACTTTAGGTATGTCTGTATCAATGTAACAGTCTATACCTTCCAGTAATTTCGAGAAATCGAAGGTACCAGAAATTTCTTGGTGGGAGGGGAAAATCTGTATAAGACCGATGAGAGCATCATTTGTTCAGCTGAGCTCAGAGTATTGACATATGCACTTCGCACTGCGTTATGTTCAACATTCTTGTGGTTTGAAGTGGTATTTAAAGATTGTATTCTGTCGAGCTGAGAAGAACTGTGCGAGAACCTTTGTGTGAAAACTGTGTGATTTTATTGTTAAAGTGTTTTTATTCATTTTGGAGAAACAAATCATCTATCATTCGTTCTGTGTGTCTTCAATCCCTTATGTCAGTATCATGATTTTTAGAAGGACTAAATGTCAGTGACAGGAGACATGGAACGGCAATTAAGGCAGCTAGTGACAGCCTTTTCTCTATTCCAAGAAAAGATATGAAGGACTGTCACGTATATGAAGGGCGTGGCGGCCAAAGGATCCGTTAAAAAGAATAAAACTATTCAAGAACAGATTGGAGAGTCCATCAATTCATTTGAAGAAAAGTTTGAAACAGGTCAAGAAAAATTAAATTTCCGTATTAGAAAAAGAATTAGAGGTTATGAAGAAAGAGTTTTTAATGTCGAACAACAAATTCATCACAGAGCTTCTCCACCATTCACCAAGGAATTTGATCATTTAATGTCCGTTAAAGTTACGGAAACAGCTATTAAAGAAAATTAATATCAGTTGTATAAAAGCTATATGCGAATGTAGTTTAAACATACTCAGGGGAAACGTTCCATTGTCAGAGCAACAAAAGAAGTCTCTCTGTAAGCATAAAACAACTTTACGAAAATTAGGAAATCGTAAGATTTCTCTTGTGAAGAAACGAAAATTAATTTTGCAAAAAGGAGGTTTTCTAAACGTTTCGATTCCTGCTGCTCTCAGTGTTCTTACAGGACTAATCAATGGATTTCACTAAGAAATATGTGTTTGTTCCAGAAGAGATGATGACAAAGCATACCATTTCTGATAAACAGTTAAGTAAACTGGATAAAGCCATGATGCATATTTTAAACAGTTCAGATGACGATCGATCGTGAGAAATTAGTGCGTTATTATGAAATTTTACAAAAGAAATTGAACTTAAAGGAATACAATTCACCCTTTAAACCTACTAAAGACGATTCACAAAACTCTTTAGACGATTCGCAAACGGTAAAAAACAATTCAGCTGAGAAGAAGAAAGTGAAAGAGGAAGAAGACCCCTCATCTGTGACAGACGGCGACAAACAGATGACTGTAACTGATTATTCTACTGTTATCTTAGACAGTGTACCTTTACGAATGAGAAGAAAAGCACAAAATGCATTAACTATTTTAAAGCGACATCCCGATATTCTTAAGTGGAATGATAAAGGCGAGGTACTTTATCATAAGGAAAAAAATTAAGCATTCAAATACTATTATAGACTTATTCAATATCCTTTTTACAACCAAAAGGAAAAAGATTAATATTCCTGCTAAAAACGAATTTTTAAAAGCCTTGACTGAAATCAACATGTCAATGGACTATATCAAAAATAAAAATTTACAGAATCATGATGTTAATATGAAAAAAAAATATTGCATGTTAAATCTGTAAAACATATACGTTCTCCACGAAAATGGGAACCTTATTAAATGAATAAAATTATTATTTTTACATATAGACTCTTTCTTACCTCTACAATCAATATTTGTTTTACATTGTTTTTAAATGTTATGAAAAACATTCATTTCACCAAGAAGCTTTTACCTTTCAATACATTTATTTTCAAAGAATAAATTTCTGTATTATACATAAAATATACTTAGAATTTTCTTTCATTAGTTAATATCAAATTAACAGCAATATCCATTTACTAACATTTGATATACATGTTTGCTTTAAAATTAAAACTAAAATTTCAATACATTTCTATTAAAAACATAAGGAAAAAAAATAGTCATAACATCAACCAAACACAGAAATTTAAATAGAATAGCTGTACTTATATTAATGCATTTTTATAATCTTCATAACATTTCGATTCAAAAAACCTATCACAAAATAAATGAACATTTTTTTTCTGTCTTAAAGAATCTCTTATATTTTTAAAATTAATACATAAAATTATATCTTCAGCAATATATTTAATTCTGTCATCAACACTTATTATAATGCAATCATGTCTTGTTTGTGAAGGATGATTTAAATGCAACCTTCGCATTTAAATAGTTTTTTAATCACTGAATTTAATTCAGTTTTGATAGAGTTTATGAGTTCTTTAAAAAGTTCATCATCATGACTTGCTACATCCGAACAATTGTTTTTACATTTGATTTGCAAAGGCAAAATAATTTCAAAAATACTTTTATTTAAAGTATTAGATACATCGGGAATAATTTCTTTAATTTTTTTTAAATATCACAGTTTGCTTTTAGATATGTAGGTTTTAGTTTAAAAGAATTTTCATCTTGTTTAAAAACTTGGTGAAAAATACACTCACCTTCTTTGTTGAAAACTACCAACTCATTATTACAAATGATGCTGGCACTCGTATAGACAAGATTAAATTCATATATTTTTGAGGAAAATTCTTGCCATGTTGCAGGAGTTATAACAACACCGCGTGTAGTAGGGTATAATATTTTATTTTGTTCCACACATTCACGTATATGAATGTTCATTCTGTTTTCAAACTGATTTATGGACACAAAATATCCCCAACCAAGAGTACACTGTGCAATCAACTTCGAACTTTCTTTTTTCTGTTCTCGATTATTCGGCATGAAGATATTTTCAGGAACAGATTTCATATAGTGGGCAAACCAGTCATCCTCTGGAAGTTCATCCTCATTATCTTCCAAGCGTCGTTTTTTAATTTTCTAAATTTTTATGTTTCGGAATGTGATACTAATTCTAGGATCTTTAACGTCAGGTTGAGAGGGTATTCCGTGCATCCAAAATTGATTCGTTGGTGGTTTCATTACAAGGAGAGTTCCATGAGTTAAGTCCACGCTTCGAGATGTGAAATTTCGCCTGGTAAATACCATTTGACGTTTTGCACCTAAACTGATGATAGGTATATCACTTTCAGGTTCGAGGCAAGTTTCATTGTCTTTATGCGTGTAAATTTTCGCTACTCCGTCAGGATAATAGTTCAATAAAGCAAAATTATATTTTTTGCCAGTTATCGTTTCAACATAATCTTTTACATTTAGAAGAGTTTGAGTCCATGGTTCTGCACAAATGCTCGTTCCAGAGAATTCGTAACTAAGTCCTTCATCACCAAAACCGAGTACTTTTCTTCGTGGAGCATACTGAGTCCCATTAATTTCAAAACTAATATTTTTAAAATCATAATTTGATAGTTCATCTAGCAAAATATCAGCTTCATTTCGTGAATAAAATTCTTCGTATAATTCCACATTTAACTCTGTATCACATATATTCCTCATATTCGCTTTTGAATCTAACGACAATTCTGAATGATATAGAAATACGTAGCATTCTTAAGTAGCAAAAATTATCTAAAAATACATAGTGAAATGATTTCATCAACACTTATCGTAATACATTCTTGTCCTGTCTTGTTTGTGAAGCCACTCTGTCCGGCGTCATATGTGTAAAAATAATCATCTGTTATTATAAAAGACTAAGCGCTGCATCGGAAAAGTGCATATTGCGTTATCATGGTAAGATAGGTTAATGGAAAACTCTGATAATGACTGAAAACTTATTTGAAAGAGTTGTTATTCTTAAGTTTGACATTACTTACACACACACATATAAGGTAAAGGGATAAATCTTAAAAGGAAAATTTCATTATCATGATAGGATAGTGGGAAAGAGTTATAGTATCCTAATGTTGTTATTCTGAACATCGATATTACATATATGCATATGGGTAATCTTAAAAGCATCATCCACTTATTATGATAGAGTAATGGAAAATTTCTAAAACTCTCATAATCATATGCGAAAGAATGTATTATCTTAAGGTTGTTGTTGCTATTCCAAGTTTGACAATACATACAGAAGTGAAGGAAGATCCTTGATAAGCGTTGTAGACTTCACGTTATCATGATAAGGGTTAATGGAAGTTGAAGTTGTATTCGAAAGAATGTGTTATCCTGGTTCAGATTACACAAATCTGGAATGTTGGAGAACATTCTTTAATCCCTATAAAAGGTGTTTCAGAAATGGAAGAAGTCAGTTCTCTTCTCAACCTTGAAAAGAGCAAGTCTTCCTCATTTGATTCACAGAGATTAATATTTTTTGCGATGGCTTTCGAACAAGATCAGCAATCCGTTTCTTCCAATGTAAGTATTAGAACTGTTATATATTATTTTAATTATTTTTTTTCAGACAAGATGAACATTTTAAAATGAATTATAATCAATCTATTTTTTAATGCATGATTTATATGTTTGCTTCAAGTATGATTTGAATTAAAAGAGCTTTTAATAGCCTGCTTTTTACATAGTTTAGAGTTCAAAAAAAAATTTTTAAAGCATTTGTAAGAGTCTGAAGGAAATCAGTCGAGTTTGTATATCGTTGCATGATATTTTTAATGCATGAATGAACTATTTTTTATGAGAGAAGATGCTTTTATTTTGAATCTTTATTTTAAAAGTATATTTATTATAAGATAACGAATGAAGTATCAAATACTGATAAACAGCAGTCATCATTTTTGAATATTCTAAAAAAATATTTTTATTAACACAGTTTTTTCTCTTTTTTTTTCTTAGTTTATCGACTTTGGAATTCAAGAGGAGGAATTCAACTCAATAACTTCTCAAAGAACGGAACCTCAACGAAGTACTAGAGAGGTGACAGTTTTATTTTTATTTTTATTTTTAATAGTGACTTGCAGATATAGTTATTTATTCAATGGTTCTCTTTCCCTTCAGTCGTTGTTGTATAATGTGTGATTATTAGGGAAAAAACAAAAGTAGTGAGAGAGAGATTTTTAAACTAAACTAAATTTCTTTAAACGTAAAGACTTAATACTAAATAATTTCTAAAATGAATTATGTAATTATTTTTTCTAGTGAGGGATAATTAAAAATGAGTAATTTTATAATGAGGAAAGCATGCATATTGAAAGCCGCTTTTCTATTTTTCACAGGTTTGCGACATATGTGGTAGAAGTTTTAGCAATAAAAGTCATTTAGTTTGTCATTCGAAAACACATTGAGGGAAAAATCTTTCACTGTGAAGAATGTCAGGCTCAGATTACGAGAGCAGATAGTTTACGAAAACACATACAAAATATTCATGTTAAAAAAATACCTTTTAACGTGAAAATTGCAACGACGTGTTTAGCAGAAAACACGCTCTAATGAAACATGACCGTACTCAACATGGTACTGTTCAAAGTATTAAAAGGAAAAATAATAACCTCCATCCATTAAACAAGCGAATGAAGCATGCAGCGTCGGCCTTAAATGTCTTCAGTTCTTTTACAATTATCGCCACCAAAGAAATTAATCAAGATCTAGAAATATTTTTAAATAATATCAAATTAAATATTATGTCGAAACTCGAGGAAGAAATCAATGAGAAAAAGGCTTTAAAATGGTACATTATAGTAACAGCACAGTTCTCTAGAATTGGACATGATGGGGATGAAGAGGTTATTAAATCACATTTTAGATCTATCTGTCTCACAAATTTAACAATAGAGAATATTAAAGAACAATTTAATGAGGCCTATAACAAGATAAAAAAATCATTTGAAGAATTTTTACAAAATGGCTCGGGATGGACATTAGATAAAATTGAAAAATTAGAACTCTGCACAGCTCGATATCATCCCTTAGCCGCTAGTAGTTATATACCTCTTCCCAAAGAACTTGCCATGAAAAAAGCCATTTTAAACATTCAAAATAATGATAAAAATGTTTAGTGTGGTGCTCACTTGCACACAAATATGATCTTTCTAGAGAAAATCATGCAAACCGAGTAAATCATTATAAACCTTATGAAAATGAAATAAAATTAAAAAATATTGAATGCCCTGTTCCTATTACAAAAATACCAACTATTGAAAAACTAAATAATCTTAGAATAAATGTATTTGGATAAGAAGAAAAAGAAGTCTTTCCTCTCTACATTTCAAACAGAAGAGAAACTGATTGTATTAATTTACTTTTAATCAGTGATGACACTAAACAACATAACTGCTTAATAAGAAATATGTCTAGATTATTAGGTGATCTCACAAAACATCGTGCAAGCACATTCTATTGCATGAGATGCTTGCAAAGATTCACCCGTGAAAACCTGTTAGAAGAACATATAAAATATTGTCAACATCAAAATATACAGATAATTAAAATGCCCCCAGAAGAAGAAAAATTATTAGAATATACCAATTATCAATATGAAGAGTCTATTCCATACATTATTTATGCTGATTTTGAAGCTTTAATTGAAAACATAGACACTTGTACACCTGATGTAGCTACTGCGTCTTTTACAGAAAAAATACATCATCATAAAGCTTGCGGATATGCTTACATAATTGTAGGACCTGATGGGAAAAGCGTTAAACCTGTAACAGTATACAGAGGTCCAAACGCAGTAGACCATTTTATACAAAATATTTTACGTGAAGAAGAGGAAATAGCCGAAAAATTATATAGTATTGTACCTCTTTCCATGACATCTCAAGATGAACAAAATTTTAAAAATGCAATTCATTGCTACTTATGCAAAAAAAAAAAAAAAAAAAAAATAAATAAAAAAAAAAAATTAATAATGATCGTGTAAAAGATCACGATCATCTTACGGGAACGTATAGAGGAGCTTTGCACAATAAGTGAAATTTGAAATTTAAACTTCAAAAGAAAATTCCTGTCGTATTTCACAATTTAAAACACTATGATGCACAATTAATCATGCAAGGCATCGGAAAAATTCAAAACAGGAAGTTTCATGTTATACCTAATAATATGGAAAAATATATTTCTTTCAGTATTAAAAGAAAATGGAATAATCTAAGGATATCTTTAAATTTTATTGATAGTTTGCAGTTTATGAACGCGTCTTTGGAAAAACTTGTATCTAACTTGCCTGAAGAAAAATTTAGGATTTTAAAAGAATGATCAAAACATAAAATTATTATTACGGAAGGGAATATATCCATATGAATATATCAACTCTTTTGATAAATTTAAAGATACTCAGTTACCACCCATAGAGAACTTTCGAAGTACTTTAACTGGTGAAAGTATATCTTCGGATGATTACATTCATGCTCAAACTGTTTGGCAAGCTTTTCATATTCAAAATTTAGATGAATATCATGATTTATATGTAAAAAGTGATGTTTTACAATTAGCAGATGTGTTTGAAAATTTTAGACAGCTTTGTAAAACTTACTATAGTTTAGATTGTGCGCATTTGATGACTGCACCTGGATTAGCTTGGCACGCCTGCTTAAAAATGACTGATCAAGCTTTGGAATCAATAACAGATGTTAATATGCATTTATTTATAGAGCAGGGCATTCGTGGAGGTGTGTCCATGATTACCCAGCGTAAGTCTGTAGCAAATAGTAAATATCTGAAAAATTTTGATTCAACTAAAGAAAGTAAATATATCTTATACCTTGATGCAAGCAATCTCTACGGGTGGGCTATGAGTCAACCCTTACCCTATGGAAGTTTTGAGTGGGTTGAACCTAATAAGAATGTCATAGAAAATATTTTGACTTTATCAGAAGACAGTTTGGATGGATACATCTTGGAAGTAGACCTCGAATACCCCAAAGAACTTCATAATGCCCATAACGATTATCTGTTGTGAAACTGATTAGTTGTATCTAACAAATATTAAAAACAAATCTCTTCATTTTGATGTACGAGACACAGATGGCGCTGGCTGTCATTGAAGTAGGAAGAAAAAAAGGATTTTTCCCTTTCGACCTCGTGACGTGAACTGATTAAGATGTGTAATAACTTTCGAGGCCAAAAAAATTTTCCGACAATTGTTAAAAAATGTATATATTTTGTAGTGTAGAGAGAATATAATTAGATAAATCAACTTCTTAGAGTTTTTATTGAGATTCAACATCACACTACCCAGGTAAGTGAGCAAGTTTTGTCTTTAGTTTTTCTGGATTGCTCGGTATCTGGGATGAGTGAAGGAAGTATTTTTATTTTAATGATATTTGATGATAAGACTATGTTTTAGTAATAACATAAAGTGGCGTCGCGACCGGACTCTAAGAAATAAACTTTAAAAAAAATTATTTTAATGGTTATAGATAGTTTTTGATGTATTAAAGTATAATTAAGTTTAAATTCGAAACTATTTTTTGTAAAGCAGTTTGTTTTATTTTGAAAGTTAACTATGGAAGCTTTAAAGGCTCTGAAACTTAAACGGGCAGGTTTATGCACTTCTTTTGCAAAAACTGTTAATATTTTAAAAACGGAGTTAGTAAAAGAAGATTTTTCTGTAGATTTAGTACGAGATAAACTTACTAAACTACAAAATATATATTCAGATATAAAAAATGCAGATGATAAAATTCTTGATTTGTTAGCTGAAGATGGTAAAACTTTAGAGGATGATGTTACTAAAGAAATCGAAAGTCGCGAGGTGTATTCTGATGATTTCATAACACTAACTCGGCAAATTAATGAAAAATTGCAATTCTCAGATGAAATCAATTTAGAAACAAGACTAAATGATGGTGCTGGTATTTGTTGTAGTAAGATTAAACAGTATAGACTTCCGAAAATCGAACTTATGAAGTTTGATGTGGAATTGATAAATTGGCTACCGTTTTGGTCGCAGTTTGAAAAAATTCACATTGACCCTGATTTATATGAAAGTGACAAATTTTCCAATTTGATTCAGTGTATGAAGCCCGGATCACGTGCTAAAGAATTCATTGAAAATTATCCGGTGACTTCGGAAAATTATGATAAAGCTGTTTTAGCTTTGAAGGAACGTTTTGGGAAACCTGAATTATTAGTAGAAGTGTATGTTAGGGAACTAATTAAATTAATTGTTTCTAATGTGAAGGCAGATCAAAAGGATAAATTACCTCTTGATAAACTGTATGATAAAATTGAAGCTCAGTTGAGAGCCTTAGAGTCTTTAGGTCTTAAATCGAGCGAAAACACATCATGGTTATTTCCGATGGTGGAATCGTGTCTCACAGAGGATGTTTTAAAGGCGTGGCAAAGGAGTTCGCTCTTTAACCAGCCTGAAGGAACTGATCTTTCTCGCCTTACCAACTTAATGAAATTTTTAAAGTCTGAAGTGGAGAGTGAGGAGAGATTAAAATTGGCGCGTAATGGACTCCATGGTGTTAGTCGTAAAGAAGGATATCATGATAAAGCAAAGAGGGAAACAAAAGGCAAATTTAAATTTAAGAAACAGGGAAATGTTCCCACTGCCACAGGTTTTCTTACAACCAGAGAACATGCATGTATTTTTTGTGGTAAAATGCATAGTAGTAAAAATTGTTGCGATGCGCGTTCATTATCTCTTAATGAAAGGATTTCTAAAGTTAAGGAGAAAAAATGCTGTTTAAAATGCTTGGAACCAAATCATATGGCAAAGTTCTGTAAACAGTTTGTTAGGTGTTTTGCTTGTAAATCACACTCAGTTATTTTGTGTTCGGACATTAATAATGAAACTGAACCTCCACAGAAAAATCAGAAATAGACAACATACATACGGCTACAGCCAGGCAAACTTGTACCGCTGACGTAGCTTTAATGACTTTATGCGTAAGAGTACCTGGCGTCAAAAAGCATAAAGATGTTAGAGTACTCTTAGATTGTGGTTCCCAGAAATTGTATATTTTGAAATCATTGGCCTCTGAATTCGGGTTACCAGTTATTTCCAAAGAAAATGTTGCTCTTACTTTATTTGGAGGTGCCAGAACAGAGGCAAAGATGCATAACAAATATTTGGTAAAATTATGTTCATCCAGTCCGCGTAAGTATTCAGATCTAGAATTTGAATTTTTAGATCAAGACATAATATGTGGGGATATACCTCGGGTACCCAAGGGTCCGATATTAAAAGAATTAAAACGAAACAACATTTGGTTGTCGGATCTGGGAGCAGATTGTCCAAAAATAGAAATGCTCATCGGTAGTGATATTTATGGAAAAATTCTCACGGGATCAGTAAAACAATTAAAAGGAGGACTAACAGCAGTTTGTACGAAACTTGGTTGGACAGTTTGTGGTGTATCGGAGGAATTTTTTAATCACAAAGATAAAGATGATTCCATTTTGTGTGCAAGTTTAGTGGGTCACGACTTTAAAATCTCCGATCTTTGGAGCTTAGAAACGATCGGAATATTAGATGCTTATCAGAATTCAACTAACGCTGCTGAGGAAGAAATTGCCCACGAACAATTTTTAAACTCTATTTCCAGAAACGAAGATGGTCGTTATTGTTTCGGATTACCTTGGTTAGTATATAACGCAGAATTCCCATCAAATCGTCATGTAGCAGAAAAAAGATTGTTCAGTGTCACCCGAAAACTCAAGTCTTTACATAAATATGAAGAATATGATAGAATTTTTAATGAATGAATGGAGGAGGGTGTAATTGAAATAGTACCAGGCAATGAACTGAATTATAAAGGGCACTACTTACCGCATCACCCAGTATTTAAACCAGACAGTGTCTCAACTAAGATAAGACCTGTTTTTGACGCATCATGTAAAGTTAATAGATCTCCCTCCCTTAATGATTACTTAGTAAAAGGACCAAATTTAATAGAAGAAATCCCTTCAATTTTGTTAAGATTTAGAGAAAAATGCATTGGCGTAACCTCTGATATCCGGCGTGCATTTTTACAGATTGAATTACGGAAAGAAGATAGGGATTTTTTAAGATTTTTATGGTGGGAGAAAGATAATGTACTGAAGGTTTTCCG
The DNA here is from genome assembly GCF_044657685.1 of Stegodyphus dumicola. Lineage (NCBI taxonomy): Eukaryota > Metazoa > Arthropoda > Arachnida > Araneae > Eresidae > Stegodyphus > Stegodyphus dumicola. Next base: position 124,961,519 of record NC_140771.1, on the reverse strand, counting down.
CCATACGAGGGTAGTTTTTGGAGTAAAGTCTAGCCCTTTTCTATTAGGAGCGGTTATTTCAGTTCATTCGGCACAAGTACCAAAGGAACAAAGTTCTATTGCTCAGAAATTAAATAAATCCTTTTATATTGATAATTGTGTGACTTCTGTTGATAACGAAAAAGAGATTGTGAATTTTGTGAAATATTCTACTGAAATATTAGCTGAAGCAAAAATGGACTTACGTATGTGGACCTATGGCCCAGTAGAAAAAGATGTGGAACTAACCCAAAGTACTTTGTGCACTGAGTCCACAATGGAGAATTCTGTACCAGTTTTAGGAATTATGTGGGACAGAATAGAAGATAACCTTTATATTGAAATTAAGACTGTATTGGTTTCGGATAATTTGTCTAAAAGAGAGGTTTTGTCAGTAACGCAGACAACGTTTGATCCTTTGGGTTTCTTGACACCTGTTTTATTGCCTGCAAAGTTACTGCTACCGGAAATTTGGGCGATAAAAGCAGACTGGGATACTCCATTACCGGATAGTATCAAAAGTAAATTTTCGAGGTGGTATAATAAATTACAAATTTTGAATAAGTTGAGAATACCGCGATGTATAGGTTTTGGAGATAGAAGTTCCTGGACACTTCATGTATTTTGTGATGCTAGCCAGCATGCTTATGCCACGGTAATATTTTTGAGATGCGAAAGTAAAGAAGAAACATTAGTCAGTTTTGTAATGGCTAAGTCAAGAGTCGCACCCTTAAAAGAACTTACTATTCCCCGTCTAGAACTTATGGCTTGTCTTTTGGGCGTGCATCTTTCCAAATATGTGACAGAAGCTCTTACATTAGATGACATCCCGAAATATTTTTGGACCGATTCCACCACGGCCATATCTTGGATTCAAAGAAATGATGCGTGGGGACTTTTGTGGGCAATCGCGTGAAGGAAATTTGCGCTTTCACTAAAGCAAATCAGTGGTCATATGTAAAGGGTCATTCTAACCAAGCTGATTTACCTTCTCGACGATGTTCCCCTCTTCAGTTTTTCGAATTAAATTGGTGGAGAGGGCCTGTTTGGCTCAAAGACCCTAGAGATAGCTGGCCAAAATTAGAGGTTAAGCCAAATGAAACTTTAGTTTTTTTCAGAGCGCAGGAAAGGCATAAATTTTAATGTAAATCTTAGTATAACTACAAAAGCGGATAAAGTTAAGTGGTGTGAAAAGTTTTCTAAATTTTCAAAAATGTTAAGAGTTTTAGGTTGGATAAAGAGATTTATCAAAAATTGTCAAAAGAAAATTGTAAATAAAGAGACTCTTCTGTCTGCTTCCGAGATAAAGGAATCTAAAATTATACTTCTTTCACTTGTTCAGGGGGAGAGTTTTCCAGAGACTGGAGACTCCATCGGTCTTTTGAGCGTACGAGATCAGAGTGGCTTAAGAAGAGTAAAAACGAAAATCACCGAACGAGATGATTGTTATGCATTCCGGTACCCGAGTTTATTACCTTCTAAGCATTAAATTGTTGACTGTTTAATTAGAGATTACCATTTAAAGCATTTTCATGCCGGCGTACAAGCATTAACTGTTATAATTAGAGAAGAATTCTGGATCATTGGTGCAAGACGCCGAATTAGATCGGTGGTGAAACAGTGCGTCCGTTGTAAACCATTTTCAGCAAAACCTCCAACTACTGCACCCATCCAATTACCATTAGACAGAGTTCGAGATGCTTTCGCATTTGAAGTTACCGGAATAGATTTATGTGGCCCTCTGATTCTCAAAAATAAAAACAAAACCTGGGTAGTACTGTTTACGTGTGCTGTATATAGATGTGTACATTTGGAACTAGTGACATCAGTAAGTACCGAATGCTTCATTCAAGCGTTTCGTCGGTTCATAGCCAGAAGAGGTCGGCCATCTACAGTTTACTCAGACAACGGCACAAATTTCGTCGGTTCATCTGCATTGCTGAAGAAGGTTGACTGGGTAAAGGTAACTGCTCAGGAAACTTTGCATCCCATCACTTGGAAGTTCATTCCGCCCACTGCTGCTTGGTGGGGCGGATGGTGGGAGCGTCTAATCCGCACAACCAAGAATTTGATTGTGAGAGTCTTAGGACAAGCTGCAGTCAATTACGAAGAGTTACTCACCGTCATCTGTGATGTGGAAGCCGTAATAAACTGTCGACCACTTACTTATGCGTCAAATGACTCTGAGGATCTTCTATCATTAACGCCTTCCATGTTCTTACAGGACATTAAGGTTTCAGGTACAGCAGATTTGGATGCTTTAGATCGAAATAAACTCTTGGCTCGTCAGCGTTTCTGCCAAGAGCTTCGAGAACAATTTCGTAGCTGTTTCCGCAAGGAGAATCTATTCTTTGTGAGTTCCGTCATCTAGAAATTTGCCTGTGGGATTATAAAGCCAATAATTATATCTTTATTCCCTTGTCGTAATAAACTAGGCTATTCCTGCTCTTAGAATGTTTCTTTGTAAATAAAGTGTTCTTAATATACAGTTTAAAAAGAAAGTATGATCAATTAAATTATCTGAAACAATAATTAATATTCTGCTATGAATATGCAAAAAAATCCAGCTCCTCTATTCTTAATTTAAACTTGGTAAATTTTATACAAACACTGTAAGTAATGATTTTTAATTTTGCTGAAACTTTATCGGTGTCTGAGAATAAACTTTCGAATCATTACTGATAATTCCAATAGAACTTTAAGATTCCAAAATGTATTCCAATATAAGATTCAAAAGCATTTATCATGTAAAATATCCGTGCGACCCAACTTGAAGCAGTTGGTTTATACTCAGTCAAACAAAACTCATCATTTTGTATTTATTATCAAATTTTTCGAAATTTAATAAACAGTAAAAAGCGAAAATATTTGAATTCGAATCAAACCGTACAGCAATTTTTATAACAATACTTTCATCCAGATTTGGATAAAAGTTTGTTGCTTCGCAGAGTATCAGTGTATTTCGAGGCATATATACGCTTGAAGATATGAAGCACAAGTATTTTTATAAGATGAAATATATAAAAACTTTTGTTATTGTGCAAATTAAAAATCATATTTCGTAAATTATTTCGAATAATAATTAATTTTTGCTGTTGAAAGAATATTTAGTTCAAGTAATACATTTGGTTTTCTCAATTTATAAACATTCTCAAAAATCATTTTATTATAAATTAATTAAAGACACTTTTTACGTACATATATAAAACGTTTTACATATTTCAAATTCATCGGAGTTAGACACGAATCACTCATTTTATGCCAAGCATTGACAGGACTATATCTAAGACATTTCATTACTGATTCTAAGATGAGAATTCTATCAACTAACTACAGATTGTTGAATATTAAGAGCTACTTTCTGAAAACTAACTATTAGATTTTTTTATTACGTGTTTATTAAATGATATGCTGACATTAATTAATTTTAGTTATTGATTATGTGTGGTGGTAAAATGTAACTAGGCTAATAGTATGTTTCTTATTAAAAATAAAATGCTATTAAAGACGAGTTGGTTTAAAAAGCATCCATAATATTTTCTTATAAATTATATTTTAATAATTTTATTGTATGATACAAATATAACAAAGATAGTTTAACTTATTTTACAGCCATAATTTGATGATATTTCGCAGGCTTGTAATCAATATTTTTAAATAAAATTGTAAACAAAAATTTCATCCAAAATTAAATTATTTTTTCATTAAATTTAATGAAATCCACATTTAAAAACTTTTATAACTTCATCTCATCGAAATGTATGAAAGCAAAATCTTTTCTAAGCACACTCAAACAAACATTGTTTAAAATTTTTCTGAAGGATGAAAGCAGTTACCTCTAACGGGAAATGTGCAATTATAATTGTTTCAATCATAATAACAAGTCGTCCAATTTAAGTATTTCTTGGAAGCCCTTTCAAACCTTTAAATAAAACGACGCATAACATGCAAAACAAAACATGCGGCCCGAAGGGCAATGAAAGAGAATTGCAGTCATTTAATTCTAAAGATCTAAATCGACAAGAAAGAAATATTTAAACCTAAGACTCTCTTTTGAAAAAGGCAACATTTCAATAATTTCAATGGTTAAAAATTCAGTATTCACTGCTTAGTTGTAAAGTGTGCCCCAGAAATCTCTCTCTTTATACGTATAAATATATATGTATATATTGCTTCAAAAGAATAAAATTAAATGAATTGAATGATTGAAGTGTTAGGTTTGGAGGTAACTTCCCCTTGATAAGTCTGTCTCCTGTCTGCTCAACAATCATTCACTTATGCATTTTTAAAAATAAATTTTTTATGATTAAATCATTTTTGGAATTTTATATCTATTCATGGATTTTGATACTTGCACTTGATTTGAATATGTTCTCAGAATTTAAATGATATTGTAGATTAGTTCGCAACAATAGTTAATCATTTATTTGTTTGCATTACATTTTATTTAAATTTATAAACTTTAAATATGCTTTTTACGAATAGAGAATGTTTGTTAAATTCAGTATATATGTATACATATAGAGAGAGATATATTCCCTCTCTCTATATATACATATATATTGTATATCTATATATCTATAGATATAGATAGATATATAGATAGATAGATAGATAGATAGTTTCCATCTGAAAAGAACCTAAATTTCACTTAGTGAAAGGAAAAATATTCACTATTTTCTAAATATATGCCCAAACTCTTTTGCAGTTCTTGTATCTGTCTTTATTTTTAATTAACCTTTCCATGTGGCTTGTGGAAATTATTCGCTGGTCTATTGATAGCTTTTCATGAAGCATGCAGGCAAAGGCGAAAGAATAATCCGGCAACGGGATTTGTCTCGTTTTTATGATTTAGACAATAGATTGCGATTTCAGCTATATAACTAAAAGTACCGAACTCTTAGTAAACATACTTAATACTTGCAACAGGTGTTGTACAAGCCCCCCGCAAAGAAATTAATTGGCCTAACCAAACAAAAACTCGCTAGAGATAATAAATTCTTATCAGAATATACACCCATTGTAACAAGAAGATAATTCACTTAATAAATGAGAAATTACTTTTAAAATCTCAACTTAAACGTAATAAAAAATGAATAAATTTTAAGGAATGATTTCTAATAATTTTCAGGCTTAGAAATCCAATTTAATTTTATATCTATATAAAAGAAAAACATGTTAATATAAAACAAAATTAAGGAAGAAAGAACCTCTTGTTTGTCGAAAATGCATTCCAATCACCGCAGTTTTCTTTGCATTTCATAATTTTATATTTGCGTTTTCAGTGAAAATTTAATCCATTCAGATTATTTCATTATTTCATTATTTAAGACTATTCGAAATTTTATTTTAATTTAAATCTAGGCTTTGTTTGTCCAAAATTTCATATCCGATGTGAAATGAAAGCTTCATACAAAACAGAAGAAAGTTTTGTTACCACATTATGTTACTACTTCTTCCACTGTGCGGTATACGTTTTTTAAATATGCCATCTGTATTATTACTAAGTAATTTACAAGCATGTCTGAAAACTGCCTTTCAGATTTTAAAGCAAAGACCATAGCAGGTCATTTTAACAAACAGGATGTATGAGTTCCTGTCGCTATTATTACTACATCAATTGTCCCTTTGCACCTCAAGAGTTTGCAGTTTTTATTATTGCGTAACATTTTTCCCACTGCTTTACTAAAACAATATGAAGAATAAGTACCCTCTTCTGCAACGCCGCTTGCTTGAATTTAAAAGAATACATGTGTATTGCTCTAACCCCTTCATTTAAAGCAAGGTAAGTATCTAGGGACAGCCTGCTTTTGGAATTCACGTTTATAACAGTAAAGGTATTGATACTGTACAGGATCACTTAATAGCATCGACATTATACACGGCTTAGAATGCATATCGGCTCAGGATTAACGCTCGTAAATGACTGTTTTCAGTTACTAGTGTATAACTGACACTTTAAACAGGAATCTGGATTAGGATTTAATAATGAATTAGAGTATTATTGCACATTTGTCGCAGGCACTGGACCATCGTAAGCAGACTATCGACTCTGTCGGCAGGATCGGACAAGATGGGAATAAGGATACGGAACTTCAGTACATTTACTCTCACCAATATATGCATTGTACCGAGACACTGATGATCCAGGAAAACGTATTACACGTTATCCGCTATAAGGTTCCAAGAATTTCACATATTGTATTGTTACGGTGTACCGGTACGTAAACTAAGGCAAAGAATGATTTTGTGAAAATTGTTGGTTTATGCATCTTGGCTTTATTACTAAAGGTACCTTATCAGGACTACTATTTCTTCTAATTGCCTTTGCTAACATAACTGGAGTCCTGAGTAGGAACAGGGAGTTTACTTAAAACTACGTTCGGGCAAGTGGGGTAGAAGATACAATACAAATGGGAAAGGTTTAATTACACTCTATTTCTCACAGTTTACAGTCGTTCCCGCACTTCGAGATACAAAGACCAGTACTTATGGTTTGAAGCGTAGAAAAATAAGGAATAAAACTATATTAATTAAATAAGAACTAAACTCAGATACTTTACAAAGACTAGTAACGCTGAAATTGGCCTTTTAAACTCTGAGTATGAAGTGAACAGAATGTGGGAAACTACAATACATCTTCAAGTACCAAAGAGAACTAAGCTTGGGTCTCAGAGGCAGGCAGAAACTGACTGAAAAGCGCGCGGGCGAGGTAAAGTAGCGAGAAGTCTCTCTCTCCCTTTTGGTTAAAAGCCACAACTTAAATACTTAACAGTTTGTAAGCTCAATTTGCATAACCAAATTTGTTCGCATTTATTCTAGCCGGAAATTTAAAGAAAATAACAGAGGATAGCAAAGTTTTAAAATAAAATAAACTTTAGTAAAACTTAAAATCCTTACATACTTCCTGCCAGAATTGAATAGTTTGAAACCTAGGTCTAAATGACCTTCTTGAGCACTTTTAATTCTAATTTCTAACTCTAATGCAAAGGCAACCCTTACAAACATTCCAACCTAAAACTATTAATATTTCTAACCTAAAAGTTATCTATGTAGAATTTCCATGAAGATCAATCAGAGCTCGCTTGAGAGTATGTTTGAGCTCGCGGTAAAGTGTGAAAGCAGGAGTTTTGCAGAAAGTATGTGTACTACAGGATCTGACCAGTGATCGAAAGCACAGTTTTATAGGGCTACATCACAAGAAAGGCTACAGTTTGGTGCAAATAAACGATTTGGAAATAGATAGAAATTACAACCACGAATCGCGATTGCCGAAACAAATCCCGAAAGAGAAAACAGGGGGAAGGAAACAAGCAGAATTTAAGCTAATAAAGGAGTACTAAAGATAATAGAGTACATTTAACCCGTGTATGGGCAAAAAAGGTAAAACTCCACAAATTTAACTTCCCGAAAGGAGAAACAAACTGTTGCAAACGAAGGAGAGATCCTCAACAAATTCTCAAAACTTAAACATTATTATTCACTCCCACCCCCATCTTCCAACATCGGAACATTGCTGGTGTGGTTATGACGATTTGAGAAGAATAAATGGCCCAGTCCTGTAAGACGCTTCACAAATCAAGACATTGTTTACATGTCTTTGGCTTGGGCACACCTTTTATGACCTAATATTGGTTACACCTTTTTCTAGAAACATGCTATAACTTCATATTGGAAGAAAATTTAATTAATATTTTAACTGAGTTGAAATATTGTCACTGGGCGAGACTTTTTCATTATAAATCTGCTGTTGGCCCAACAGCGGCCGAGCGGTAGAAGATGCTGAGCACTGGTAGTTCAGTCCGGGTTCGAGTCCCGGTGAACGGGTTGTCTGCAAGGGTGTTTTTGTGGTTTTCTCCATATGTAACTTGGATATGAGCCAGTTTCCCTTAAAACGTCCTCCAAGAAGCTTCCCTCCCTTTCTGTGTAGTGCCTAAGGGCGGAGTACGTAATAAGTTTAAAAAAAATCTATTTTTATTTCATTATAAATCTATTGTTTGCAATTACTAGCATTTAACACAAGTTCTCAAAAATGAATTTTTAAGATTTACCAAACGATTAAAATAATGATTAAACGATTTAAAATTTATAACCGTAATTGCTGAAAACAAAGAAAATAATTAATTTAAAAAGTATTTCTTCCGCCTTCGTAGTGCAGTGGTCAGCACGCTGGGCGCGTATTCCAGAGGTCCGTTGTTCGATTCCTGGGGAGGGCATTGCTCATTTTCATCTCATCTGCTTCCAAGCAAATTTTAATGTCTCTACTGTGGCGCCCGAACTAAAAGGGTGGTGGATGATGATTCTTCACACACAGGATTTGGCGACTGGGTCCTATAAAACCCTAGTCGGCCTTTAAAAGAGAGAGTATATAATGTATTTCTCCCGCCTTCTTGGCGTGCCTTCGTGGTGTGGTGGTCTGGACGCTGGGCGCGTATTCCAGAGGCCCGTGGTTCGATTCCCGGTGAAGGCTTTGCTCATTTTTCACCTCTTCTTCCAAAAATACTTAATGTCTCCACAGTAGAGCCCGAACTAAAACGGTGATGGATGATGATTCTGCACACCCAGAATTCGGCGGTTGGGTCCCCTAAAGTCCAGTGGCCCTTTAAAAGGGGTAGTATATGAGGAATTTCTCCTGCGTTCTTAGCTTGCCTTCGTAGTGTAGTGGTCTGCACGCTGGGCGCGTGTTTCAGATGTCCGTGGTTTGATTCATGGCGAGGGCATTGCTCATTTTTCATCTCTCCTTCTTCGAATTAACCTATTTTCTCTACAAATTGTTTGGCTCAAAGAATTATCTAATGAATATGGCTGATGTCGGTGCTTCTACAGTCGAAATGAAAAGTTTCATTTTCATTTCTTGACCTGCTAAAGCGTAAGACTGGAAAAGAAAGTGATTCAGTGAAGGGAGTATTAATTGCAAGATAGTATAAATGTCTGATTAGTGAAACTTGTATGAAATTGGTAAAGCGAAAGTTTTATATGAATGATTTTGATTAGGTATGCAGAGTTATGCGAGGCAAATGTAAACATTGGATTGCAAATTTCTATTCGAAAAGATTCGTGGTTTACTTAGAGTACAATTGAGAATGTCGGTTTCTGCGTGTTACGTATATACACTGAAGTAACAAAAGTCATGGGATAGCAATATGCAAATATACAGTTGGCAGTAGAAAATGTATAAATGCGAAGTGCTTTGGCAGGGCTTTTATTTGTGTTCAAGTTATTCATGTGAAGAGGCTTTGACGTGATTATGGCCAGACGACGAGAATTAACAGACTTTGAACGCGGAATGGTAGTTGGAGCTAGACGCATGGGTCATTCCATTTCGGATATCGTTAGGGAATTCAACATTCCGAGATCCACAGTGTCAAGAGTGTGACCGAGACCAGCGACGTCTGCGTAGAGTTGTCAGTGTTCACAGACAAGCAACACTGCGTCAAATAGCCGCAGAAATCAATGTGGGACGTACGAGGAACGTGTCCGATAGGACAGTGCGGCGAAATTTGTCTTCCTTGGGCTATGCCAGCAGAAGACTGACTCGAGTGCCTTTACTGACAGCACGACATCGCCTGCAGCGACTCACGTGGGCTCGTGAGCATATCTATTGGTCCCTAAACGAATGGTAAACCGTGGCTTGGTCAGATGAGTCACGATTTCAGTTGGTAAGAGCTGATGGTAGGGTTCGACTGTGGCGCAGACCCCACGAAGCCATGGACCCAAGTTGTCAACAAGGCACTGTTCAAGCTGGTGGTGGTTCCATAATGGTCTGGGCTGTTTTTTCATGGCATGGACTCGGTCTTCTGGTGCAACTGAACCGATCATTGACTGGAAATTGATACCTTCAGCTACATGGAGATCACTTACGGCCATTCATGGACTTCACGTACTCAAACAACGATGGGATTTTTATGGATGACAATGCGCCATGTCACCGGGCCACAATTGTTCGCGATTGGTTAGAAGAACATTTTGGACAATTCCAGCGAATGATCTGGTCACCTAGATCGCTCGACATGAATCCCATCGATCATTTATGGGACATCATCGAGAGGTCAGTTCGTGCCCAAAACCCTGCACCGTCAACACTTTCACAATTATAGACGTCTATAGAGGCAGCATGGCTCAATATTCCTGCAGGGGACTTCCAACGACTTGTTGAGTCTATGCCACGTCGAGTTGATGCACTTCGCCGGTCAAAAGGAGGACCGACAAAGTATTAGGAGGTATCCCACGACTTTTGTCACTTCAGTGTATAATAGATGAGTAAATGCAAGAATGCTTTTATACGGACTGCGTTAAGAATAACTAAAAAGACTCTGACAGATTGGCTAAGGTCACGGGTACAGAGCCATTTTTAAAAATGTGCGGATCAGTTGAGATTTGTGCCTGCTCGAAAGCGTTCAGCTGCCTCGAGACCGAAGGATACAAGCATTATCATTGCAAGTGAAAAACATTTTGCACTTCTAAGATCTGGAGCACCGTATTATATCGCATATTATGTACAATGTATTATTTCCTTATTTTTAATCTTTAATCATCATTTTCAGTTTTAATTCGGAATTTTTATTGTTTTCATAATGTTTTTAGACTTACGATGAATATCGATAGTTTAACTATCTTTAAATCAAAAATTGAGTTACGAAAATAGCAATCTTGCATTCGATAAGCAATTTCTGTATAAATAATATAATAAATCAAAAGTTACTTATGAATGCAATAACAATAGCAAACACTATGTATTAAAACAAATGCATATTGTTAGCTTTTGTAATTGTTTTTGATTTTAAATTTTCCGCTTGAAACATTGCGAATTGTTATGGTTTATGTATTTATGTAGCTATTTTTAGTAGAACTGTAATAAAAACTGTTTTATTTCCCTGAGCAGTGCAATGTGCGACGAGTTTTAAGCAAAACGTACGCCAAAAAATTAAAAATACAGGAGCACGCTCATGTAACATTTAATAAATAGATATCTCGTAAGGGTACTCTTTTGCTTACAGAATTTTCGAGAAAATACCAGAATGTTTTCGTGCATGATTAAAAAGCTTATAAAAGCCGGAGGAAAAAACACCTCAGTTCTGTTGTTTACTAAGTTTTTGTTGTTGATTGTACCGAATTTGCGGTGAGATAGGATTAGCTTTCTCTGTGATTTGAACTGTCTTCTATTTAACGTTCTAATAGTTTAAAGTATAACCATTGTGTGATATTGTGATATTGTACGAAAATCTGTGATGAAAAAGTTCAACATTTTGTTTTATTTTTTGTGATAAGAATAAATTGTATTAACTTTTCATGAGGCTTTTGCATTCAGTCTGTTACGAACTTGTACGCAAGCAACAGTATTATTATGAATTTGCATTTCTGTTTTCCTATTTTATTTTCCTTATTGTGAGAAATTACATATCTTTCAGTTATTGATGTATGGAATATTAATATGTACAAAGATAGTGCAATGTTATTTAGGAATCTAAGAAGTAATGAAATGAAAGCTATTAATGATGTTACTGTACAAACCTTTTTTTCTTGCTGTACAAAATATTTTTTCCTTTTTCATTAATACAATCATTTCTTAAACTTTTAATATCATAATGAATATTGTCTACTTCATAAAATATAAGGAATTTTGTAGGGCAATAGTAACTGTAGAATTAAATGTAAAGGATTCTTTGATGTAAATTTGAATTAAAAAAGGTTTTATTTATATTAATTAAAAACCTTAAATTATTTGTAAATATTCAATCTGTCTGAAATACAAGTATACGAAACTTGTTGTTTACCATTTTAATAAATGGTAATTGTAGGATTGTTCTATTATGTGAATTTAAAATAAAGAATTTATTACACTTATTTTCAGTAAAACTAAAGCTTAATTCTTAGAAATATAAATTAAAATTAAAGAATTTAACATTAATTCACAAAAGAGATAAAGTTTGAGAAAGCTTTCATATTTTACATGACAACCAAAGGGGCGTTTTTTTAACGTTTTGTGTGCTAATTTTATTTATTAAATATCATGTTCTTCGCATTTAACCCATAAAATGTAATTCAGCAGCAATATCGCATGAGAATATCTTTAGAATTTCCGATACACAGTCTTACACGCTGGAGATAAAAATGTCTTTTTTTTTTCGTACAGTATTGTCATTTCTCGCTTCGCTTTGAAATCGTTGTGTTTGTTAATCAAAAATTCGTTAAAGTGTTACGAAATATGAAATCGACAATAAAATAAATTTCAAATTCCAAATTCGGGCTTCCAGATGCCAATATTAAGTGGAAGATTACGTTATTCAAAATTTGGTAGTTCTAGGTACCGCTGTTTTATCACAATGCGAGAAACATGTATATATTTATGCAGATTCTTTATTATTTAATTTCTTTAAATAGAACACAGGGCTCTAATATTTGGTAGCAACAATTTGAAAAGTGGACAGGCATTTATAGTGAACCAGCGCAAAACGCCAAAACGAAATTAATAGCCTGTCTGGGCTAATAATGAACCACTGATTAGTGTTATTTACATTATAAAATAGCAAATACATGAAGTGTAAATGCAAGAATAGGGACGTCACAATCTTAGTCCCACCTGTTTACGGACGTCACTTAGCTTCGCAATTTTGCTTATGCAGCGTTTTCTGCGATTTTACCAAATAAGCACGAATATAGCAAGAGTACCTCGTGTTTCACACAAAGTTCCAGAAAGCGAGACACTGAAACTTTAGCGAAAACATATCATCAAAACATAAATATATTAAAACATATCATTCAAACGTCCATTTGCTTTTATTTTTAACAACTGCCATGGTAACGGGGAACATATTTTCATACTTTACTCACAAGTTTCACAGTTATACATTTTCGCAGTACATCAGAGTAATTCGCGGCACAAAATACATAAATTTTATATATATATAATGCAATTTAAAATGCATTTTACTGTGAAATACATCCAATGAAAAAAATAAATATCAGTAGCAAAGCTCTAATTAATAACAGATGTTTCTAATGTTATATACTGCTTAACTCAGTGCATAATCTTTTCCCTTGTGCATGATTATAAAGCTCCGTTTTATAAAATACCACTTTCTATAAATATTATATAAATGAGAATTAAGAGCAAGTGTTATATTGTTATATACTTTAAATGCATGCAGTGTTTGTTTACTGAAAATCATGAAATAATATTTAACCTATTAAAACCTGTTAGTTTTTTGCTTATTTTTTCTGCTCAGTACTATGTTAATAAATACCTGTCTTGTCATCTACAAATCACAGTTTTCATTTCCTGCACTCTGGATACTCTGTGGAATATCACATTTGAAAACTGACTTCACAGTTTTCTAAATAATGTTTTGTGGCAGAAATCCAAACCTATGCCTTAATCCATTCATTTCTTTATCTGTGCCGATAGTACATTAATTTTTCGACATACTAATATCTGAGTAAACTTTAGCATACAGCTCACCGTTTCATCTGTGATAATTTATATGCATATGATGGATTTCCTAATTTCTATTCCACTCAAAGCTCATAAACCTTAACTGGATTTTCAAAGCTGTGGTGCTAGTCGCAACTGATGAGGCGCCCCGCTGAATAGTTTTCTCGTTGAATATTTCAAGCTCATCCGCTTCGCCTTTGTTCTCAGTGCAATACAGCCTCTGATACTCTGGGAATCTACAGCAAATGTGCTATGGAAACTGGCATGAAGGAGTATGTCATAAAGAGGGACCAGCGAATGAATGAAGGGGGTTCCGGCGATATAATTTAGAAGATTCAGATCATATTTTGTGAAAATGTACTCATTGGAATTGACAAAAGCTTGCATGTGGAACAAACTGGCATTATGATATAATATGAGAAATGTGTGCATATGTTAGAAGGTTACTGCAGAAAAGTAATGGTATATAACTGAAGAAAGAATTTAATCCGATTTTCTGGTGTGGGGCTATCTACTGTTAGGCAATAAATGTGCATGAATATTTTATGACAAAAATGTTAGATACTTTATCCTAATTATGTGCAATTTAAATATCTTATTGAATCAATTTTAACATTTAGTTCTCTGTTTGCTAATCTTTTTAACAAGAGTACATTGATTTCCGATATATGAAGAAAGGGAGCAAATTATATGTAATGAGAAAGGTTTTAACGAATTCTTTAAAACGATCTATTTGTTGAAATATTTCTTTGTTCTGCCTACTTCTAATCTCAAGACGAATAACATAATGAAAGCATCCTGATGCCATCGCCGCTGGAGTTTTCTACAGTCTTTGTGAATACAAGCTATTCATCAATATTTGCGAAATTTACTATAATAATTACCAGAATACGTAGTGTGCAAACAACATGTTTTAATACGAAAAATTTTAAGCTCCCAGAAGCTGTTGAGGAATTCGTTTTCTTTTTATTACTTAGGTCTAATTTCTTTCATTATTTCTGCAACGTCCAGATGCAAAAAATATAGACATCATGCAATAAATTAAACTGCATCATTTTGTTACTATCCTCGACCCTGGCTGATTGTGTCATATGCGTTTACAAATACTATCCCAAACTAAAAAAATAAATAAAAAAACATTTTTTAAAAGTTCTTCTTCATACTTACGAAACATATTTCATTAATAGCAGACATTTTAGTAAAACGTTAAAAAGCTATTTAAAACGCACTTTCCCTTCCTTTATGAGTAAACGTTATAAAAACAAAAATTTGCAATAATTTCAGAAAATTTAGAGTTGTCATTTCAGAGTATAATGTTGATAGAAGAATAATCATGGACAGGCAAATCATATACAAAGAATAATTAGTGAAACATTAATTTTTGAAAATGAGCAAACATTTATTTCAATAAAATGTATAAAATATTACATTTTTTCCTAAAGATCAAACATGTTTAACCGTAATAACGCTCCTATAAGTGTAATAATGCTCCTATATTATTAAGTGCTGTAAGTTTACTTAGCTATAATCATGCGCTATGCTATCATTTTATAAAAGAATCCATTCACACAGACTGTTGCTTTAGAACAGGAAATACAAGGTTATCTGACTCATAACTATAGAAACAACAGCTGAGGAATAAACTGTTGAATCGCTTAAACTTTTCTCTCACTTCACTTGCATTTAGGTTGTTTCACCTTATGAAAAGCACGTGAATAAAGGCCAAATCAGGTTGAGAAGATAAATGTTGTCAGGTAATGACATAAGTTAAGATCGCACATGGGAAGGGTCTAGGATCATAGGATATAGATATAAATAAATCTTGTTTTCGTTGGAAAGTATCCGAAATATATACCGCATTGCTGAAAACATACTGCAATGGAATTACGACTTAAAATGAACATTGTATATTTTATTGTTAATTGATTGAAGCTCCTACTTTCTGAATGTTCATTTAATCAAAAAAGTTATTATATTTCAAGCGAAACAGAAAGCAGAAAAAAAGTTACAGAATCTTAAGCTTGTAATCATTACTTCCCGTACATTATTACCTTTAAGGTATAAAACATGAGTCATAAATTAAATAATCTCGCCTAGAAGAAAACGTTATGAGAATTCCAAACAATTAAGCCACTGTTTCCCTCGTCGTGTGGTTCTTCCTTTGTTTCATTCATTTATCGAAATTCTTATCTTGCACAGAAAAATGTAACTGAAAATGCGGTGGAGAAAATTCATTTGCAGTCTTAAAGAGCTAATTTATGATAAAGAGCTAATGGAATCATGTCTAAATTAATATAGATTAATTTGTTGGGTATTAAGGCAAAAAGCAGTTTTCCATTATACTTTACTTACCTTAGGATGACAATTCTTCTCGTTAAAATTAATACAAAATGTCGATTGTGTAGTTTTTCTTCTTCTTTTTTCTTTTTCTTTTTTACAATCAGTCAATATTATTAAATTGATAAATTTATTTACTTATTTTTTAAATCAAATTTCCGCTATGTTTCTTTTGTACATGAGAATTAATTAAAAGGGGTACAATATATACTTTTTTGAATAAATTATTCCTATTAAGAGCAAAACTTAATATACTATGCATTCTAATTACCGTTCTTAAAACGAATAGAATTACTCGTTCTTATAACGAGTAATATATTAACGAATATAATTCTTTACTTAACTTTTAAAGAAGTGCTTATGTGCATTCCCTGACAAGAAAAATAAAATTTCTTTCACCATCTCCACGTTTGTGTTTTTTGAAACAGCACGGGAATGTATAAATCATCAGTACATAGCATATTCTCATGTTTTATAAACTTTACATTTATTATATTGCACAAATTCTACTATATTTTTACAGTTTTACACAAATTCTATAGTATGTATAAGGAGTACAGTTTTGTATAAATTTAATTAAATATGCACTGTATTATGCTGGAGGAACCGTGAATAACAATTAAGATAGAGGAAATGTAATCCAAGCCTTGCACTGTATGTATTATACGTACTATATACAATTCTTACCCTGGGGTCGAACTCATGAAAGGCAAAAACGTTGCTGAGCGATAAAGACCATTGAACAGTGGTAGTAGACTCGGTTTCAACTTAGGCGAACAAACTGGCTGCTTGGATTGGTTTCCGTGACTCTCCTCATATTAAACATGAATAGGAACGAGTTCTCCTTGAAACGTTTTCCACAAATGTTTCAGTTTTCTTAAGCAGATACCTTACTATATTCAAATTATCTAACCTAACCTAACGAATCAACGAGATTGAGACAGACCATCGGAATTGCATAGAATCGTCAGCCTCACTGCTTCCCTGTTAACACCGCAGCTGAAATTCTGGTGTCGCTGCTATTCAGGTACCCTAAGAATACTTGAATCAACTTCTGTCTCTCTCAGTCATTCGACGTTGGAAATTATACAAGTTGTCAGCACTATCCCAGTTTCGACTGCATGGCCAATGTCGTTCCTATGGCAGTCCTATAGCAATTTTCTGTTCTGCACTTATGATGATTGTCGATGTTGTATTGATGATGACTTTGCACAGGGAATACATATGCATAAATCCTCTTGTGACTATGGAATTTAAAAATAGACAGTTATTACATCATTATCAAAATTTATTTTTTATGGTTCGATGTTTTTCCCATAACAGGCGCCAATCATATACCAAGGTTGATCCGGTGTCTCTTTTTATTATAACTTATGACTGAAGCTGCTTGAATTCTTGCCTAAGACTGAAGCTGTTTAGTAAGAGCCGACTGATCTCCTTAAGCATCTTCGATCCAGGTAGTGTCTCAATTCTTCAGATCGTTTCTCCGAATCTTTAGCCGATGTCGCTCATTTGAATGTAATATCCACACATTTGGTTATTGGCTCACAGTCAAACTCTGTTAACCACTATGTCTTTTAGTATGACTGCATGTCAAATTTTAAATTTTTGGACAAACTGGGGAACTGATAAATTATGTAAAAGTACGGGATGCCTTTCTGAATACAGAAAATTTTTGCTAGACATTATCTCATAGAAGTACATAGAGAGTAAAAGATGAACCGAAATAGTGTACCAAAGATTCAACTGACGACAGTCGTCTCAATAAAGCCTCTAAACAATATTTTTTGATAAAGAAATGCATATTGCCATAAATCTGTAGTTACACAGCCCCTGACGAGATCAGAGCAAAGAGGATACGGATAATAGAAATCTGATAATTCGGCCATGCACGTCAAATAACTATTTAATACAACGCAAATTAGAACGCGCTACATATTTCTGCTAAAACTAAGTCGTCGTATAATAATGTAAAGGAGCGGTCTTAAGCTCGTATTAAAACTTTCAAATTTCCGCAGTACTAAAATGTAAAATTTCATGAGTAACCTTTTAAAATGAATTGATTTTGCAAGAACTTTCCTTAACAGTAGCCCAGGCTTTAAAACCACTTATGATAGACAATGGAATGAATGAAGCAGGATGTAGTATAAGGTATTTCTCCTACTTTCCTAGTGTGCCTTCGTGGTATAGTGGCTCTGCACGCTGGGCCGGTATCCAGGGGTCCGTAGTTCGATTCCCGGTGAAGGCGTTTGCTATTTTTCATTTTTTCTGCCTCTAAAAAATCCTAATGACTCTACAGTAGGAGTTCCGACTAATTTAAAAAATAAGTGAATCTATGAAAGTCCACTTACCCAAACTATATAATTTTGAGTTTTTTCACTTGGTTTTTGAATTCATGTTCATATTCATTTGCAGATTAGATTCACGACGTTTTTGGTAAATGTTAAAGAGCGTTTTCTTAACACATTCCAATCGGGTTATGTTTAGCTTTACAACAGAGAATAAAAAGGATTATATAAAACACTTTTATTTCATTTTACTTATGTTCAGCTGAAGGTTCTGTTTAACCACTAAAACTATAGTATCGCATCTCTAGGTATGTTCCGCCAATTCCTTTTAGTCATTATTAGTGCAGCTTTAGAATTTAGATTTTTGGACGTTTCTTTTGCAATGTTGTTAACATTTGATTTAATGGAATTCATGTTCAAAGAGAAAATTGATCTAGAGTTCTTTCAGTAAAACAAACATTAATAATAACATAAATAACTTAATAAATGTAACACATAAAAAGTTTAAAAAACGCCCCTTTGGAAGTAATTTAAAACCTGAAACCTTTCAGATTTATACACACTGCTGGCCACCCAAATTGCAACACCAAAAAAGACAAAAGATATCACAACAAAATTTATTTAGTAGATAACGTGTTGACCAAGTATCAAATGATTAAGTTTATATACTTTTGTGAAGTGTGAATCCTTCCAGAATCAGTAGCCGATGTAGTCACCATTGTTGGAGATCGCCGCTGTCGCACATGCCTCGGCATTGATTCAAAGAGACTTTGGATGTGTTCTTGGGGTACAGCAGAACAAGCAACTTCCACAGGTTGCCAAAGTTGATCTGGTGTGGCAGCTTGGGATGTAATCTGGATCAATCGTTCAGCAACCATGAACCACATGTTTTCTGTCGGCAAAAGATCCGGAAAGCGAGCCGGCCAGGGAAACAATTCAATCTGGCGATTGAAGAAGAAACCTTGGACAATGCGTGCCAGAGGAGTGCGAAAGTGATATCCAATACCGCCCTATACCATAATACCTGGTGAAGGACCAGTGTGGCGGTGCATAACGCAGCTGTTCAACATCCTCTCTCCACGGTGTCTCCAGACTCGAATCCGACCATCAGACCATCGTTGCAGGCAGAAGCGTCCCTCGTCAGTTAACACGATTTCATTCCATTCTGCCGTCCACATCCTTCTTTTATTGCACCATTGGCGACGGAAATGTCTATGGTTCTGCGCCAATGGTAGACGAAGCAATGGACGTCTTGCGGACAGACCACTCTGCTGTAAACGGCGTCGAATGCGCACAATGTTCCTGCCATCACGTGAAGTGGTGCACTGAGGTGGATGCGATCGAACACGTCGGTCCGTCGTACCCTCCTGCATCTAACGGCCATATATCCGCATTACGTTGTTTACTGATTTCCCTAAAATATAATCCACACTCTCGGTAGGCCACTATCCTTCCTCTGTCGAACTCGGATACTTGATCAAACGATGATCGCTGTTTACTACGAAGCATAATTGATCGTGTCTTTTTTTTTTTTTTTTTTTTTTTTTTTTTTTAACACAAGAAAACACAATTGCCGAACTTGGAAATCGTCGAAAACTCCAAGCCGTAAATAACTCTTTAAAGTGGCGCCACAGGCGCGCGTGATGTGCGTCTGCGCTGAAATTCTAATCATTTGCACATCTCACCTCCGCTAATGCATGTTATAAATTTCATGTTACTTGCATGCTTCCTTTAGGGTGTTGCATTTACGGTGACCAGCAGTGTATATCTGCCTGATTCTTTTCGAGAATGCTTCAAAAACAAATGTGAATATAAAAGTTGTTTGTATAAATTATATTTTTAACCTGGTGCCAAATCATTTGCTTCGGGGCTTTTTAGCAAGCCAGATATTTATTATTTTTTTTCTACTGAGATTCACCCAAAACTGCTTTAATTGGCTGCAAAATGTTTCATTAACGCTTGATAAATTTAAGAGCTTAAGTTGCACTCGAACTACGTACAAAATATAAATTTAGATTTCGGATGAAATCTTGCAACGATTCGACACTTATATTTCTCTAAGCAATTTAATTATATTTGTAATTCAATTTAATATCATAAAATTAAAAAAAAAATAGAAAACAATCTAAGCAATGAATCTTCAAATTGCTTTGTCACAGAGACATGCTAGAATTTGTTTTCTGTTTTCAAAAGTTTTAATTTGAAGTAAATTTTAATATTTAATAAGAAAATATGCTTCTTAAAGCGAAATTTGTTGCTTATATAGTTCTATCAGATATAAACAAGCATGAGATAAATTAATAAATATCAGTATATTCTCATAAAAGAAAAAAGTAAGCTTTAAGATTTGAAACAATAATGAGACTAATTTAACTTGGAAATATTTCTCACAATTATTAAGCACAAAAAAAAAATTAATTTTCCAAACAAGGGTCATATATTTACTCACTTGTGAAAAGAATAATTAATGAGACTACTTTAAGTTTATAACACGGAGTAATGTTGCGTATAAAAAAGAATGAAAATATTTCGATTGAAGGCAGAAAATTAGAATCCAAGAGCAGCTGAACTAGACTTGCGTGAAGGTAAATGCGTCTCGGTTTTTAATTCTTTATTCTTTGCCTTCTATACGGTTAAAAATAAAAAGAAATCCCTGGATAACACTTTTGCGTTAATTAAAACTTTAAGCAGGAAATTAATAATTAATTACAAACAAAGGAACGAATCAAAAGATTGCTAATTCATTGCATAACCACAAGCTCTTCTCCAGCTGTGTAGTAATTTTATGCAAAGAATATTCAGTCAGAGTGAAATTCTGTTTCACGCAATTAGCCGTGTTTAAAATTCTTTTAAATATCCTTCACACATATTTTTTTTTTTTCAATTTTCGTAGTTCGAAATCGTATGTTCAAGGTAATAAACAAAAACACATAACACTCAAATATTTAAATGTCCAATGTAAACGTAAGATACATAAAAGTAATTTTTGTAAATAACTAGCATTACATTATAGAAAGTTCATTTGTTGACAACTGACATAGGGAGAATTTAAGATAGCTTTACAAACTAATGGTAAGTTAAGAAATACGGAAGGCTAGGAATCCGCTGCAGTTTTAGCAGAGTATGTTAGGGTAACATGCCCTCATGATATACGAAAACAGAGGCAGATATTTATGATGATTACACTATTTGTAGAGACATTAGGTATTTTTTGGAACCAGGAAAGATGAAAAATTAGCAATGCCTTCACCGGAAATCGAACCGCGCACCTCTCAGTTACGCGCTGAGCGTGCAGACCACTACACCACGAAGACTCTCAAAGAAGGTGGGATAAATACCTTATAAAGTAGCCATTTTTGGAAAATCTCTTAAAAAAACGCAAGATTTTTAACTACGGCAGGCACAAAATTGTATGTGACAGAAAACAGCATAAAGTTTTGGAATGAAGTACTTCTGGTATTTAAGCAATAAGATATGGACAAACCAATACCCCCAACAGAATGCTTGAAGTAAATTCACAGAGGAGTAGAAAGTACCTTATCTAGAGTATGAAAACATTTGAAGAATAAATGAAGCAGGCATCCTCTCATTTCCCGCATTTTCTCATTTTGTGGTTAACCCGTCAGCACACGCGCTGCGGTAAAATGCACCCCACGTGTAGTCTTTTCTTGGAAAATAATGGAAGTTCATACGTGACCTTTCTGGTACTTCACGTACCTTTCAAGATCAAGGTTGGAAAGGGGTTGTCCAGAAGAATTTTTCCCGTGTCCTTGGGATTTTGAGTTTTCGGGGAGGGAATGTGCAGTGGGATTGTAGCTACCCCACGCGTGTACTAACCAAAGAATCTCTAAGGAGAAGAAGTAAAGGTTCCCCGAAGCAAATGTGGCTCCGTCAGACCGAAGAGACACATTATGTATATTCCCGAAGCTTACTTTAAAGGGGCAAACCATCCCAAAGCTATCCACACTCAGTGTGGATTGTAGCTACCTCGCGCGTGTACTAACGTTTGACTTCTAGGGAGACATTCATTGAGATGAGCAAGAACAGTAACGACTGCGGGTTGCGGGTTCTTCTCGCGAAACCGATAGCGAAATTGAAGATTCCGATTCTGAGTGCGATAATATTTCTGAAAGTGCTCACGAAACTGATTCTGACCAATAATATGATGATTGACATGATTTAGGGAGCATATCTTCTTTGACATCAAAATAAAAAATTACCCTTGAAAAACGTTCGGACACGGCCGCACGATATAGTGGCACATTTACCTGGTGTCAAGAAAAGCTTTAAAAATTTGAAAAATCTAACTGAGTGTTTATTGCGAATTTTTGATGAAGAAACAATGGGAGATTTGGTGAAATCAACAAACATTTATATTTCATGAATAAGAAACAAATTCTCTAGAGAACGTGATGCACAAGAGACAAATGTAGCTGAATTGAAGGCGTTGTTTTTCCTATTATATTACGCTGGATTGCTGAGAGCAGCACTTCTCAAAGCAAAGATTTGTAGTCAGCTGACGGAAGTGGAATAAAATTTTTTTTTTCAAATAACAACATAAATTTACGAGCAGAGCGAAAGATGACGGCTAGACTTGCACTTATTAGAAATGTTTATTTAAAAATTATTTATTTATTTTAGTTAAAAATATATTCTTTATCTGAATATTGTACTATAGACGAAAAATTAGAACCCTTTCGAGAAAGGTGTCAATTCAGACAATATATAAAACGTAAGCTCACAAGATATAGAATAAACACTTTTGCTTTGTGCAATTCTCATATATTTTATGCATACAACCTAGAAATTTATGCAGTTCAGCAGCCTGTCGGACTATATAGACAATCAAATGTGGCATTGGATGTTGTACAAAGACTTATTGCACCCATAAGTGGCACTGAAAGAAATATAACTATGGACAATTGGTACATGAGCATTCATTTGGCCAATGAATTATTGAAAAAGCACAAATTGATATGTTTCGGGACACTTCGGAAAGATAGGCGTGAAATTCCAGAAGAATTTCTGCCAAATAAAACAGGCTTCTGTTCTCTTCGCGTTTTGGGTTTAGAAGTAAAGAATTAACTCTTACTTCATATGTTCCAAAAAAGAGTAAATTGGTTTTTGTTCTATCATCCATACATGAGGATAATCAAATCGATTCATTGTCTAAAGGGCAACTCAAGCTCGAAATCATAACTTTTTGAAACTCTACAAAAGGTGATGTTTATACTGTTGATGAGTTATGTGGAACTTGGTCTGTTTCAAGAAAATGCCGACGCTGGCCTCCAACGGTATTTTTCGGACTAATGAACATTGCAGGTTTAAATGCTTTTATTACTCATCGATCAAATAACGACCAAGTGAATATGAACCAAAGAGCTTTTCTCAAAGATTTAGCATTAGAGCTTGTAAAAGAACATGTCCTAAAAAAGCCTGCAATTTCTATCTCTCTCGAAAGAACTCAAAACTGGAGTAAAAATGTTGGCAGGAATACAAGATGCAGCAGACCTTCACCATAAGAAATTCTTTGTAAAAATATGTTGTCACACTATGTGAGGATTGTTCAAAGCGAGATTATTTGAATAATAAACTCAGGTAGAAGAGGGATGCGGAAAACCTATGTGTTATTTATATTTTTTAATATTCGTATTTAGAATCTTTTCTTTGATATGAATAACTGTATGACATTATATTGAGTTTTAAGGAAAAAAGCTAGTAAGAATGCAGCCTTTTCATATTCCTCTATTGCTTTATAAAACCAGTCTTTATAATAAACACTTATGTTTAAAACATATGTATATATTTGTAATAAATAATAATAATAATAATAATTTCTAAATAGTAATCTATTTAGAAATGATTCTTCTAATATAAGAAATCATATATGTATCTTATATAAGTTAGTAATTTTGCATAAATTTCGATTTTTATGGCTTACTTTAGGTAACCAGTATCAAAACGTTTATATAACTTAAAGTAAGATTATCTCGAATTAAAACTAGAAAGAAAGGTTTAACAGAATTCACAAAGCTATTAGTCATTTATACATTCATTTAAAACAAAGAAAATGCATTTATTTATATGTTGGGGGTGAACTCCGAAGAATACACACTGGGGTAAAATTTGTCCCGCGCGTGTACTAACGTAGCGCAGTGATGCGCGTGTGCTGAAGGGTTAAACATTTCACAAATAAAGAATGAAAAGACTTAAAAAAAAAAAAAAAAAAAAAAAAAAAAAAAGGTAGTGAATTCCTGAAATAAATTTACAGGAAAGACTCCAGGACTGGAGAAGCATTACGCCAGTTTGAAAAGCAAATCAAATTTGTTTTAATTTGTTTCAAAAATCTTACCATTTTGGCTTCATATATTACATTCGTTTTTTGAATATGTTTGTTTTTTGCGTTTTGGATTGCTTTCTTTTGTGCTTTTGTTTTTGTCGTTTCGAATTTACGTGTATGTGTTCGTAAGAGATTGAATGCATACAGAACGGATAATAGCTTGAAAAAAGTTCTTTTTCCTAAAGAAACACTTATTTTTTTAAGATCTGGAACTTTCCTTAAAAGCATTCGTACAGATCTTCTAAGTATAAGAGAGCACAATCAGTTGTTAATTCCAAACTACAAAGAAGATTTTAACTCAACGCAATGCAAAGCGCTCCTGAAAGGAGAATCTCTCGCGAGTTACTGAACATTCCGAAGTCGCTCTGAATTAACAACTGGAAAACTGATGCTCTTTGAGGTCTTATATAGTTTTTTCCTGCCGCCGAGAAATCTCTAGCACCTTTTTCTCGAAATTACTGGAAGGCAGGATATGGTTATATTTACATACAGGGATCACTTATATTTAATCAATCACTATAGCAGTTACAGTTATACAGGGACCGAATCAAAATGCCCCTAAGTGTCGCCAAATGATAGCCAAGTTTGGCGACTTTTGGCAAATTTTCACCAAATTTGGAGACAAAAATTATTTGCAAAAATGGCGCTAGCTTGGCGATATTCGCCAATTTGGCAGGATAGCCATTTACGCATAATTGTTTGTAGTAGGATTAAGTCTTTAAAGATAAAATATTTTATAATTTCACTTACGTTTTCAATTCTTCCAATAAAATTCTCTTTGTTTAAAGGTAAAATTTTGATTTGAATTTTTCACTAACATATTTTATTCTTTTACTTCCGTTTTAAATTCTTTGGATAGAGTTCTCATTGTTTAAATGTAGAATTTTGTTTTAACAGAAAAATCTACATTTCTCTCCTTAGAAAAAAGGAAATGCAACAAAATCCTCTATTCCACTCTAGGAAAAAATATTGTATCTGTTTTGTTCTCACCAGTCCAAAAACCAGCTCAAAATGCAGCGTATGAAACAAATGAGAGCAATATACCCTTAACGGACGGCCAGATCTCATTTATTGAGTGTAGGATTTCGAATTCCTGGTTTCATTGCTTATTCGCTACAGGACGTCAATAGCCTGTTTTATTTTCCGCATCGAGATAAGTGTTTGGAATATGAGTACGCAAAGTCGTATTCCGTAGTCTGCCTTGAAGAGACAGAGCTTACTGGTGAAAGACACTTTATATCTAGAGGAAGCGAAAGCCTGTTCATATGACTCGCAAACAAGGAGGATAGAAAAGATGTTATGCTATGTCTAACTTGTTCTTAAACTAGAAATATGAAAGTAAGAAAAATATTGAAATAGTGCTTAAGTTAGCGATATAAATGTTTTCGAAAACAATATATATTTAGAGAAAGTACTGAAGCATGGTTATAATTTGATGTACTACAGGAAAGAAAAATATACCAAATGCATCATGAAATTAAGCTAGAAACATGACAAATTTGAGTAAATAAAAATAACCGTTTTAAATAGAATTACAGTTTTCTCCCAAATTGAAGAGAGAGGATTGCTTTTGCATGAAGAAAAGAAAATATTCAAATTTGGGGCTCTGGTATACACAAAACGGGCTGTCAAATAATATCAGGTAATGCTTTTCACAAATGCAGTGAAAGAAAATGATCAAGATTATATATTAAGGGAAATACATTTTTATGTTTTATCATGGCAAATGAGGAACATATCTTTGTGAAAATAAGGCAAAATTCTGGTTTTATTTCCAGTTGAACTTAGGAGGAACAGTTATAAGATATTTTCTCCCTCCTTTCCGCATGCATTCTTGGTATAACTGTAGCCCACTCGGCGCATATTCGAGAGGTCCAGGTCTGAGTCCCTGAGTGGGCATTGCACACTTTTTACGTCTCCAGCATCAAAACCTAATAATCCGTTCAATGGACCCGGAAATAAATGCAGTGGACAATAATTCGTCCCCACCAGGATTTGGCGATGGGTCTTTTATTTATTCCTTCCAGCATACCTTCGTAGGGCAAAGGCACTCTGCACAAATTCGAGATGTTCAAGTTCGAGTCTCAGCGACGGCATTGCTCATTTTTCATGTCTTTCTGCTTCAAATAACTTAATGACTCTACACACTACTGAAACAATAGAAACACTAGGAGACGTATGTGGTGGTTTTAATGATCTGCCTAATACCTGAGTATTCAAGACTGAGAGTTCAAATCAGGTTCGATCATAGGCGAAGGGCGGGCTGAATAATTGATATCCGTGGTTTATATTTTTCCCATACGTATAATGAATATGAACAAATTTTCCTCAAAAGGTTCTATATAGAAGCATCACTCTGCTTCGAGAAACAGTTTTGGTGTGCTTTGCCGTACACAAAATAACCTAACAAACCTTAATATTTCAATGGTGGAAAAGTTACAATGGTAATATGCGCGTCATTGTAAAATGTGTTCTGGCAGGCAATTAACAGCGTTATTCTGGGCCAACCAGCAGAAAAAAACTGAAGAGAGGCATTTCCGCAAACTTCCGTAAAACACATTTGCGTACAGCCATGAAGAATAAATGCCAGTGATTTATTCTTCGTGGTTGATGAATTCATGAAAGAGTACATTTTGCTCCAAGACAATATCATTTTGTATTTAGCTACTGTAACATTGGTGACACTATTTGAAATCTATTCATTAGAACATACGGCATGGGTACTGCTTCATGTAGCTGGCAGATATTCTAAACACGAAACATGAACACGAACATTTTCAAGATATTTAAACTGACATTATGCTAGAAAGGAAAGAGAAGCTATCGGCGTTGAGCGCGAGTGTTAATGCAGTATTTTAATAATGTCCTAAGAAATAATTAAATATATTTCACTCGATGTTAACATTGCACAACAGCAGCATTTTAAATTTGAGTAGGAAATAAATATAAATACTACTACGAAATTGATTATAAATATAAAAAGACAGATGACAGATGTAACAGAGGTTGAGAGTAAAAGTTTTCATAAGTAAATCTCTCTGAAAACAATTAAAAGCTCTGTCCAGTATTAATTTGAAAACATGATTTTTAAATCTTTTCTGTGGGTCATCAGCATTTGGAACCTGGCAATGCACTCACGTTCAAGCGGATTCCTTCTTTTTCTTATTCTTTTGCTGAATCTAGTGTTGTATCACATCTGTTTGTACCATCTATTATCTGTTTGTACCATCACACTATTCATTAGTGAAGCTGCAATATATGTATTCTGCATAGTTTTATATCTTACGTAAGATATCATACCAAGCGATTATCATCACTAGAAAACTGTAACCTACAATTTATATTATACATGCTTATGCTTCACGTCGCTACCAGGATCAGACGCAAGCATTTCTGGAAATTCGTAAAGATATGAATTCCCGTAATTTCATTTTTAATCGTTTGACCCATTCTGTTCCGCACTTCCATCTGGTCATCTAGTCATGCCGTGAGACAGTTAACTTCTTCAGTACATACCCTTCCCCAAGAAAGGAATGCATAATGCCAAAAAATGAAATGGATTCCAGGATGCACTGTCCTTAATCACTAAGTTTAGACTTTGACATCCCCATTTTGCAAATATTTTTTATTGAACAAAAAAGTTATCTTGGTACAGAAGCCTTTTTTGATTGGTATTAATGAGATTAATCACTCACCAAATATCTACCAAGAAGAATTTTGCTCACCTATCGAATGACTCACATTCAAAACTTGAGTTTCTGCAAAAATATTTTTATGAATTTTTGAGCTGAGCTAGAAATTAATTTATCTCAAATTCTGAAATGACATTAAATATTCTTCAGACATTCAGCACCCATACTTATGTAGAACAACTTCTTAAGCTGTAATGCCTATTAAATCTAGATATCGTTCGAAGCTGAAAATTGCTGAAGATGAGTCCAGCAGCATCATATATTGTGTCAATATTTAATTTGTTATACAGCAAAAAAACAAGTGCATCCATTTCAATAAAATGAGAATTTCTTTCAATAATTTTAGTTTACTTGAAACAAATTGAAAAACTACTCCTTTTCATATGTATGCTGAAGAGAAATATTTATAAAAAGCACTTATTTTTATATCTTCATTTTATATTTATTACCTATGTCGCGAAAAATTTCTAAGCTAAAAGGGTCATGAATGAAACATCATTTTGACATAAAATCAACGTTTATGTGCATCTTTTGGAAAACTGCTCTGCCTATTAAAAGATGTGGCCCTTTCATAATGATGTGATTATTTTTTCATTTATTAGTATATAAGGTATTTCTCACACCTTATTAGCGAGCCTTCGTGGTAGTCTGCACGCTGGGCGCGTATTTCAGAGGTTCGTGTTTAGATTCCTGGCGAAGGCTTTACATTTTTTCATCTGTCCTGTTTCCAAAAATACCTGAAGCATCTACAAGTTATTCCTATGGACAGTATGTTAGATAACTGTAGTTGACATTTACATTGGTTGAATTTCAAAATTTACTTTCAACATTACCTCTATTCCTGACTATGAGTGAGACATTATTACCTAAGATTGAAACCTCAGCCACATTACAGTAGTGATCATGATCATTTATATCATGCATGCAGTTCTTATTTTCTGCAGCAAGTATAGTATTTTTAGTGCGCTTGAGATCACAAAGGTTAGATGACATATATATATATATATATATATTTATTTACTAAAAAATATTGTTTAATTGATTATATTATCTCCTAAGTTTAATTATAGTAGGATTATCTTAAAAGAGTGAATCCATACTAGTAAGTTATATTTTGAAAGATTAACTTACTTTGCAGCAATTGCGTAATGCGCAAGTAGTGGTAACTTATTTTCGCACTAAATTAATTTAAGATCATACAACATTATATATATATATATATATATATATATATATATATATATATATATATATATATATATATATATATATATATATATATATATATATATATATATGTATATAGTTGACGAAGTTGAGTATTTACCATTGTTTGACTTTAAAAATTAGATACATTTGATTGTCTCTTGACTGCCTTTTCTTGTTGAAGAAATATTTTTCTATTTTCCTAGCCGATTAAATTCTCTGAGGTATTTTTCAATTTTAAGAAGAGGAAAAAATTAAATAAATGTGAATTGTTTACAGATAACATGTTAAAACATTATAAGCATCTTTGTTGTTGTTGTTATGACTAATCGCGCTTCACTGATATCGGAATAAGCCCACGAAGTTCATCGAGACAAGGTGCACAAAATTACGTTTGGAGCTGGGAAGAGCCTTGGGCGTCATATAAGTGACAGTACAATTTTGCGCAGTTCATGGGACCCGAGGATCAGACAGCCTTCCACCTCTCATCCTATCATCAAACCACACGAGAGGACTTTAAGCTAGCCATATATAGTGCCATAGCTAGTCATTCCATGCCACAAAGACACTGTACATTTATAAGCATTCATGCCTTTTCCTTGATTCAATCCCGAGCCTTCGGTACCGTAGGCAGGGTCACTATCCCGTTTGGGAGGCTCACTGTAAATGGTAGAAACGAACAAATACAAGAATTCCCAGAAACAGACAATAAAGGGCTGATTCTAGCTTGGCATTAATTCAGCGCTTCTATCTACAAGTGGTTTAAAAAAAAAAAAAAAAAAAAAAAAAAAAACTTTTCTGATATATGAGCCCCCAGCGACTTGTTTGCACAATGAATCAAAATAAAAATTCAGATAATGAATGTATGAGCTCTAGATTGTGATGATTTTCAACAACAGAGCTCTCACGATTAAGGCTACAGGGAAAACATTTCAAAATTTTTGAATGGCAAGACCTTTTTTTTTTATTTTCTTTTTTTTAGTCTGCGCAAATTTATCAGGGGATTTAAAAACTATAAGTGGCGTTGAAATAATTCACGTATGACGGAAACTGACAGTATTTAATATTTCCAAAGGAGAACATTTCAAAGGAGCGATGACAACAGAGAGAGGAGCTATATTGAAACACTTGGCAATATTCATAGGAATAGACAATTGAAGCACCAATTACTGAACATTATGTACAAAGCATAGCTTGAAGAAAACCTTTAATAAGTTATGAGGGAAGCCTGTTTTTTCAGTCAGGTGTTCAAACGTGCTAATAAGATTACACTTATAGAGAAACAACGTTGGGAATTAATAAAGTTATTTTATCTGTACCGAGAAAATGCTTCCAAAGCAGTGCAAGTTTACCGGCGAAATCAATAAGCTAAGATGAGGCCCACGTTCTGTAACAGCTATATTTGATTTGCAAAGAAAACAACTCTGAAAAAACTGGATATACAATGATCGTCCGGTAGTGGAGAACTGTGTGTTCTTGTCGAAATTATTTTGGAAGTGCGTAATACAATTACTGCAGGTACATTTCATACTGAAAGAAGTGTTGCCCGCAGTTTGCATGTACCAAAAGCATCTGCCTACTGTTCTGCGAGTATTTCCTTACCCGGCCGGTAATTTTTTACTTCCGATTATCGCTTCAACGTCATTTATGTTTTTTTAATACGCTGATCAATTTGAGTAGGAAAAAAGAGCCTGTTACCATTTGAAAATTTCAAAATTCTTTCACTGTAGCCATTAATGTAAAAGTTTTATTGTTTTAAACCATCACTGTCCCCATCGTATACCTTCAGATAACAGTATTTGAAATTTAACTTAAAATAGTTAATAACTTTTGTTCCAAATTTTAATACTATTACTGGCTGTAAATCTAAATGTTATGTATGCACATACACCTAGAGCGTTATATAAGAATAATACAACAAAGGCGAAATTTGCTTCGTGACGAAACATTCTGCTTCTCGCTGGACAGACTATTTTATTCATGAAGCCTGATCCTTATTCCATTTTATTTTTCTTAATGCATATCTCCAACTTTAGATCTTGATTTAGGGTTCCGTACGCTTTGTTCTTCAACTGAGACTTCCTTAAGGTGCTATTAACAGCCTAACAAAATTGTATGCTGAAACTAGCATATCAACAAATCATCAGTATTTAATTTTGAAATAACGTCGTTCACGGATTAAACTTGTTGAGATTTAAGCTTGTTACATTTTTTTAAGACAGAAAGGGTAAAAAGCCAAAATTAATAAGAGTTACGGCGCTACTACAAATTAAAATTATTTATTTTGCATAATTTTAAATTGCACTCACTGTATGTGAGTAATTGGAAATAAAGCAGATAAGAAACATTCCTTGAAATATATAATTATATAAATATATAAATATAAGAATTAGAAGAAAATACCTCATAATCTTCTTTCTGCTTGAAAAATCATTTTATTTCGCTGATAACAGTAAAATTTAACAATCGTGATGCAATTTGTTACGGTAATTTAAAAGGAAGTTTTGCAGTATATTTATTTTTGTTTACTTTTACTTACTTTATTTACTTACCATGTTTCATTTATTCTAAATGATTCTCTATTCGTTTATGTTTTCATATTTTGTCATGTTTGTTATAAAATTTAAGGAGAAGACAAGGTGAAATCATAACACAGAATTATTTTCGTTTATCCTAGACAATTGAATATATAGGACGTCAGTGGTTCTTCTACTGCAAATCCAAAATAAAGTACTGGAAATTTATTTCCTTTCTATTCCGTTATATTTCAAAGTCTTACATGGAATCAAATATTTTCTAAAGTAATAATGCTGTCATGTTGCAGTCTTCCCCTTTTTTCTTTTGATCCAAAGAATAATCTCATATATTTGCATTTCCTTTAAGTACATTCCTAATAAATATACGTATAATTTCATTTATTTTCTTTAAGTTTCTTTCTGCATTTTCTTTAAGCATATTTCTAATAAATATACTTCTCTTCTCTAGAACGAATGACAACCTACACAAACATTTGGATCTCGTGTTGTCTTTCACATCTCTCATTACAGCAATAAAGCTCGAAAAAGGAAATTTTGAGATAAATCTGTTTTAAAGATGCCTTTGGTTTGAAATAAAGGTATCACGCATTTAATTGTAACAGCAAAGTATAGGTATCAACAAAATACTTTGCAGAAGTCTGGTTAATGATAATTATTATTTGATGTTTCCAAAGTAACATTGTTTTATAATAAATTTTACCAAGTTTTGTTACTTTTGATTTTTTTTTTATATTATGTTGAACTATATTCGAAGTTCATGCTGATAGTAATGGAAAATAGTTAGACATAAAGAATTAAATTATGTTACCATGTTGTGGAATGAATTGAAAAAAATGGTATTTTTACAATTTTAATGCTATATCACTTGTACATATAAACGTGGTAACATATAAATTATGTTACCATGTTGTGGAATGAATTGAAAAAAAATGGTAGTTTTACAATTTTAACACTATACAGTGAACCGTTTTCCAAGAATAGTCTATATTTACATAAATTTCAAAATTGAACTTTTTGTATGATTCAAATTATTGACTGCTGTAAAATGTTGAACCACAGCTCATTATCTCATCGCTGGTAATTAACCTTTAGAGCTCTTAGATATTGTAACATATTTGTTTTAAGATATTCTTATATTTTCCTTTCGACAGAACTGCAAGCTTTTTCTGCGTCTGAAACTGTCAATTTTAAAATCTGTTTCTTTAAAAGTAATGTTATGGAATAAGTAAGTTATTCCTTCAATTTGCCTGTAGCAGATAACAGGAAATTTATGTGTAATGATTTTACTCTGTAATGTGCCACAACTTTTTGATATACACATCATTTGCCTGAATACAGAATTATTTCGAAGTCATTTGTTTTGCATGCAGCCACTTTTCTTTGCAAAACATTTAGCAAGTATATCCAATTTTCAATCGCACCTTTCTTTCCGTCGTCTTCAGGCCACAGGCAGCAGAAAAGTGATAGAATGAAAAGATGCAGCTAAGTTTCATCCGTGAGAGAGTTAATTTTTTCACAAAACAAAAACTGCGAAACTGTAAGCGCCCAATTTTGATTTATAACATGATAGTGAAATTTTTCCACTTAATATGGGAAAAACTGCTTCCAAGTTAAAGCTTATTACAGGAAATAGAGGATTAATGAAGTTTTGTCAGTTTTCCAATGCTGTTTATTTTATTCCTGTTAATTATACATGTTCATGACTCAAGTAACAGACGTTCAAATTGTTTATTTCGAAAACACTGTAATAACGATGTAATTTGAGAGGGACCATAACAGGTGAGTTAAATCACTCAGAAACACCGACACAATTCAAGAAAGGACACAGTTGGTAAACAGCACGTAGGAAACTCCCAATAAGCATCTGACTCAAATTGTGATGTGTCAGTATTGCAAACAATGTACGCAAGAAGGCCGAAGAATATAACACTACTGTCGTTTGTTACTGCGGTACAGAACAAAAATATGCGCGAGCATTCTCTGATAAAGAAAATGATTTTGGAACCTGTTATAACTCAAAATTCGCATTTTGTGAGTTGTGCTTGTATTGGAGTCCATGAACCATATCAGGGAAAGATTTTACATGATATCATAGAAAGCTTGTCCTATATAGGACCAAAGGAAACCAATATCTGTATCATCCATTTGAAAAAATGAGCGCAGTCAAGAGCACTTTAAGGAGAGGAAAATGGGACATGATATCTCTCAACATCAGCTTATTTTTAAAGACAGAATATCCTAAATAAGAAAGAATTAGATCTAAACATTTTCAAAGCTTTTTTTTAAAGATTTCAAAGAAAGGCATGCTTTAGGTGTCTTCTATTTTCGAAGGAAATGAAAATTCCAATTATCTCAAGAAGGTAAATCTATGAAGGATTTAGTATCCTAGCAAAGTAGAAGGTATTGCTGCGGAAATATTTGCTTCAAACCGCAAGCGATGGAATAAAATTAATGTGTTGATCAATTTATGATACTGTAAGGTTTATCCTAAGTTTTTAACAGTTATCTTAAGTTAAAGCTACTTCCCTGACCTTCCTATTTTTGCCTTACAATTATCTACCAGAATGTGTTTCTAGAATCGTGTTTAGTACAATGAGTAAGAGTGGTATTTAAGTCGAAGTTCCACTGACCTTGAGAGAAAGCTCCAGCGATTCTGACTAGCGCGCGTTTGACTTTTGACTACGTCTCTCTCTAAGCTGTTACTACGCTCGGTCGTATTTCAGACCCTTAATAGCTTCGCTAGCTTATTCGATATTTAAGGGCCAACTACTTAGAATTTTGATAGCTTCGACTATATCTTTTTAGTTAAGAATTAGGTAAGATTTATTTTCTATTCTTTGAGTTAAAGCCCAAGTAGAGAATTTGCTGTACGCCCTGAGAAAGGGGCCGACTCTTTTTATTCTTATTTTGAGAAATAAAGGGTAACTAACCCTTCTTGAGCTTACGGCTCTGTTCCTGAGCTAAAGCGATTATTCGCTTAACTATTCGAGGTTCCTACACATTTAGTTGTTAGATAAAAGGGTGGAACCCCGCAATATAATGACTGAAAATAATATCATCGTAAATTTATATCGACCATTTGGATTTGCCATATTTAACAGCTTATTATAAACATCAGATTTTATGTCATATTTTTTATTTCGTGGGAATATTATTCCTAATCGATTTTATAATTTAATGGTAAATATATTCCTTCCAATACTTTCCAATAATTTCTTCATTCTTTTTATAATTAAATAAACCCATAACGATATTGCTTAAAGTTTTTTTTATATAAATTCAGATATTTGATATGAATGTTTTTCACAGCTCATGCCAAACACCTTGCATTTAAAATGCAAATAAATGACTTATTTTTGTCTCGAGTTAAAGGTCAATCCAATTTTGGAAGTCATTAATTAATACGGATTTTGATATCGAAAACATTTTGATGAGATACTAGTACATATACTTGCTTTTTTTTAAAGTAATGAGCCAGTTTCATTCTAGATCTGTAAATTTCCTTGAATAATAATAATAAAGTTTTTATACGTTTCAACAATATATTAAAGAAACGAATACCATAAGACTGAAACGTCTCAATGTTTTGCTAACGAACAAATATGTATTTAAGGACTGGACATGAAAACTATAATAATATAGTTGCACTTCCAACTTCGAAAAAAAAATTTCAAATTTAAAGGTATGTTAAATTAAAACCACTAGCTAATTCGTCCCGCATTTCTTCTATAGGCTATACTAAAAGCATTTAAAGGTTTCAGAAATGCTGTACAAAATGGATAAGTATAACGCCAATGAATGTATTCATGAAGTTTGGAAACAAATATGTGCAATCTGCCCTGATGCAGAATTTTATTATTACCAGTAAATTAATTTTATATGGGTAATTGTAATCATCAGCTAATAAAGAGAAATCTCCAGTGGAAGAGTACGGTTAATTTAACCCAGATTGCTTCTTCGAAACCTGTTCCTCCCTTTCCAATGTCGTTGATTACTTTCCCTTACCGTTAAATATTTTATAACGGAAGGTCAAAACAGAAAGGCTGAAATGGTACGCTGTTTGATGCTCTCATTAAAAGAAGCTGCAGAAGGAAGGAAAAACTGAAATTGGCAGGACATTTATTGCCAAAGAATATTCGAAACAAGATATCAAGGCCTCATCTACCTGTACATAAATAACCTTTGGTGGAAGCATTAAATAGAAAGAAAAGTTTATATTAGAAACGTTTCACAGCGCCAACTCACTAATTTATCAAAATTATTAGTTTTTCAGAACATAAATATTTAAAGGTAATGAAAATAAGTGACTAAAATGTTTTCTTAGGCTATCACATCAACATTAGAAGGACTTCGCCTGATCCTTTTAGGGACGTTTCTGAGAACAGAAAAATATGAGAATGTAACAAAATTTTAAATTTTATTTCTCTCTTCGATTTTCTACCTTATTAGCAAAGGATATCGGAGGCTGTATGACTTATTTCTACTACCTACTAAAAAAGTCTCGCTGAGTATCTTTAATTAGAGAGAGCTGATACCCTCAAACGATTGTAGTATCAAAGCTGCGATATCTTCAGGGGTTTGATCCGCATGTGCATGAGTCAACTTGAATGCAATTTTATATTATTTACTCTATATTTACACGAATAACTCTATCTTTTATAATAAAAAATATATGATCTTTTATAATAATTAAACTAAGTAATAAAAGATAATTTTTCTTGGAAAAACATTTTAATTATGTTTTCTTTGAGAAAGAATTAAAAACTTGAAGATGTTATAATAATCACGAAATATGTAATATATGAAATTTCGACTGAAGAGTTTTCATGAAAATAAATCGTGTCATAAAGCAAAATCAGAGTTTGTGTATGTGAAACAGAACGAAAGATAAAAAATATTCTCAGCAAAAGCTCTTACGTATCTCTAAAACGGAAGAAATCAATCAGGCATTTTGAAGATACCCTCAAGGCCTAATTTTTGTTCCGATGATTCATAATTTCTTTCCGTTACCATGAAACTGAATTAAAATACGTAATTTAAAGCCTGCTTTCAGTTTGAAAATCTATTATGAGAGCGAAAAGAATTAGATTCAATAAACAAAACATTTAATCTTGCAATTTGGGGGAAGAAAACAGCTCTGTTTATCTCAAAGGAATTATTGTATCAATAGATAATTCTTCATATTATAAAGTGATTTTCAAAACAATTCTTTGTGACTTATAATCTAGTTATAAGATCGAGAGTAAACAAGGTTTGTTAGAATGTTTATTGGGTAACTAATGTGGAGTAATTCATAACGACAGCGATGAGGCTGTACAACTCCGACGGTAGTTTCCCCCTCACCCCCGCTAACTGTGATTGGACTTGATCCAAAAATTAAAAAAAGAAGGAGAAACATTCTCTCTTTGTATGACTCACTTCTCGCGTTATGCAATGGATAGTAAACAACGCTTGTAATCATCTCTAGATATTTTTCTCTTCTAATACCTAATAAATATGTTATTTTTGTGTTTGCTAATATAATGATCGTGTTCCTTACATCGGCAGCTTGGATTACACTTTATTAAGGTAAGAACTTTAATTCTGTTTTATTCATCTGCTCGTCTCGAATTAGCGAAGTTGTAACAGTAATAAAAAATGAACCACGAATACCTTCAACAAAAGATTATGAGACCGAAAATATGTTTACTTCAACTAAACGCATAAAATATATCGAGATAAGCCATTAAGAATAATAAAAAAACAGAAAAGATACTTTACCATAAATTATCGCTGGATAATCCCAAAAAAGAAAAGCCAAACCTGTCTTCAAAAGCGAAACAAAACTGCATAGTTGCGTACTGCGCATTCGAAATATAGAAGCAGAAATGGCTACTAGCTGCGAAAATAAATATTCGATCATGAAACTAAACAATAACAACTATCAAGTATGGAAATACAAACTTCAAACGATCCTGAAAAAGGAAAATTTTGGGATTTAATAGCAGATGATACACCAAAAGAAATAAACGTCGAATGGAGAAAACGAGATGAACAAGCACAAGCTACCATTAGTTTACTCGTAGAAGACGACCAAATCGTACACATAAGAAATAAAACGACAGCCAAAGAAATATGGAATGAATTAAAGAAAATACATGAAAGAAAGAATCTTTCCAGTAAACTTTACCTTCTGAGAAAGCTGTATACGTTAAAAGCAGGAAACGAATACAAACTCGAAGAACACGTCAACAAAATGCTCGAAATCGTAGACGAACTGCGAGGAATCGGTGAAGAAATAAAGGACAGTCACATTGCAGCGCTCCTACTAAGCGGCTTACCAAAGAGTTACGAAAATCTCATTACAGCTTTAGAAGCACGCCCAGAAGAAGAACTAACGCTGGAATACGTAAAAACGAAACTCATCGACGAATGCCTGAGAAGAAAAGAAGTCACGCGAACAGAAGAAACAACCGTCTTCAAAACGAATTTTAACACAAAATTCAAGCATTTAAATCAACAAAGATGCAATTATTGGAAAAAAAAAAAAATAGGACACTTAGAAAAAGAGTGCAGGTTCTAAAATAATCACAAAGAAAAAAATAAAAACGAAAGTAACTCATTTTTTAAGAATGAAAAGCAAACAAATAAAGGAAATTATGGAAATAAACAGAAAACGAAAATTTCTGTAAACGAGGATACACACGAAGATGAAAACGAAAATAAGAATCATGAGAAGACTGAGAATTACACGTTCGAAGTCACCAGAGAAAGAAAATCTCAAAACTCAAACTGGTCAGTTGACTCAGGTGCTACTTGTCATATGACCGATAACATAAACTTTTTCACCAAATTGAATAGAAGCAAAACTGAGCAGATACCAATTGCTAACGGCACGCAGATAAAGTGCAAAGGTATAGGAGAAGGATACTTATACTGTACAGACGACGAAGATAACGAAATAGAAGTGAGACTTGTAGATGTTCTGTACGTTCCTGACCTAGAAGGAGGATTGATATCCGTAAGAAAAATTACAAAGAAAGGATTCACAGTTAAATTTGAAGAAGATATTTGTAGAATAAAAAAGAAAAATAAAACCATAGGAATTGCTAAAGCAGAAGGAAATTTATACACCATAGTTGAATCGCAAAGAAGAAAAGCCGAAATTGCAACTGCAGAAAGAAGAGAAAATAGTATAAATCTTTGGCATAGAAGGCTAGGACATAAAAATTATGAAACAATCAAGAGGCTAAAGAATGATGACCTGGCAACCGGAATAAGAATTGACGGAGAAGCCAAAAAGGAAAAAGAATGCGAATGCTGTATCAGAGGCAAAAAGACTGAATTGCCGTACCCCAAACTAAACAACTATAGAGCGAAATCAGTTCTAGACTTGATACACTCAGATATCTGTGGGCCAATCGGTACAGCATCACTAGGAGGAAAGAAATACTTCATAACATTCATCGACGATCATTCGAGATACACAACGATCTATCTGCTAGCTACAAAAGATGAAGCTATCTCCAAATTAAAACAATTTGTAACCATGACGAAGAACAAATTTAGAAAGAAGCCAAAAGTCTTAATAACAGACAATGGAGGAGAATATACAAGCAAAGAGATTGAAGACTATCTAAAGGAAGAGGGAATCGAACCTCAAACCTCCGTAGCATATTCACCGCAACAGAACGGTAGAGCAGAAAGAAAAAATCGATACTTAATGGAAAAGACAAGATGCCTGCTACTGGATTCAGGACTCAAAAGAGAATTTTGGGGTGAAGCCGTAATGACAGCCACCTATCTACAAAACAGGCTACCATCAAGATGAGTTGAAAAAACACCGTATGAACTATGGAATAATAAGAAGCCGAATCTAAGCCATATCAGAGTCTTCGGCAGCACAGCTTATTGTCGAGTTCCAAAGCAGAAAAGAAGCAAACTAGACGAAAGAGCAGAAAAAAGAAGTTCTTGTCGGATATAGTGACCGTACTAGAGGATATAGAATTTACATGCCACATGCAAACAACGTCGTGATCAGAAGAAGCGTAATATTCGATGAAAACAAAAAAGAAGAAATGCCTTGTGAATTAAATGATCAGCATGAGGAAATAGAATGGCCTTTTAAAGAAAATACTCGTAAATTGACAGAACCACGTCTAAATGATATTACAGAGGAAGTAATTGATCAGAAGAAATTCTCCCATTACCAAGAAGATCCCACAGAACGACTAAAGGAATCCCACCAAACAGATTCTCATACATGGCTAAGAATGAAGAAATCAAAGTTCCTAAAGACTGGGAAGAACTTCAAACTTTTCCTACTAAAGAAAAGGAACTGTGGTTAAAATCTACGAAAGAAGAAATGGAAGCACTGAAGAGGAACAAAACATGGGAACTAGTCGATCTTCCAAAAGGAAAGAAAGCAATTGGAAACAAATGGACATTTAAAACAAAATCCGACGCTTCAGGAAATATTATCAGATATAAAGCTCGTTTAGTAGCTAAAGGATATTGCCAAAAATTTGGGCACGACTACGAAGAAGCATTCGCACCAGTCGTAATGTATACAACAATAAGGACTATTTTGGCAATAGCAGCTCAAAAGAAAATGCACGTAAATCACTTCGATGTAAAAACAGCGTTTCTATATGGAGATCTGAAAGAAGATATATATATGAAGCAACCAGAAGGCTACATCTCTGCTTCAGAAGCAAATAAAGTCTGTAAACTGAATAAAAGTATCTACGGACTAAAACAGGCAGCCAGAAACTGGAACCACAAGATAGCTGAAATCCTGCGCAAACAAGGATGCGTTCAAGGAAAGGCTGATCCATGTTCCTTCGCACTAATCGAGAAAAACGCAAGAACTTACATAATCGTTTACGTTGATGACATATTAGTCGCGAGCGACAAGTGTGAATCAATTCAAGAAGTTGAACGAATTCTCAAAGAATACTTCGACATTCGAAATCTTGGAGAAGTGTCTACATATCTAGGAATTGAAATCGAAAGAGAAAAAGACGGAAGCTTTAAACTTCATCAAGCTAACAAGATTAATAGTATGATCGAAAAATTCGACGGAGAGTCACCAAAGAAACTAAGCTATACACCCATGACTACGAATTTTACGAAGAACAAAAACAACCAGGATGACGTTATTCCCGATAATCGGAAATACAGGGAAGCAGCGGGAGCACTTTTATATTTAGCAACAGTATCAAGACCTGACATAGCAAATTCTGTTGGAATACTTAGCAGAAAAGTAGAAAATCCATCAACATCGGACTGGAACGATATCATTAAAATCATACGATATTTGAGAGCGACAATTAATTACAAATTACATCTAAAATCCAATGGTGCACCAGTCATCAAAGCTTACAGTGACGCTGATTGGGCAGGGCATACCTCTGACAGAAAATCCACATCCGGATATATATTTCAAATAGGAAACAGTACGGTATCATGGGGAAGCAAGAAACAAAATTGTGTCGCCCTATCTTCGACAGAAGCCGAATACATCGCTCTAGCCTTAACATTGCAGGAGATACAAGGGATTAGACAACTGATGGGAGATTTAGGCTTCGCTCAACAGGAAGCTAACATCGTATTCGAAGGCAATATATCATGCATAAATCTTTCCCGAAAAGAGAAAGGAAGCAGTTACACCAAACACATCGATGTGAAATATCACTACGTATGTGAACTACAAAATCAAGGGATTGTTAAATTAATACACTGCAACAGTAAAACGATGTATGCAGACATGTTCACGAAACCTTTGCCGAGACAACAACTGGAATTTTTATTAAAAGGAATCGGCATTACTTCGGACAAAACAGCTCATCGAGTGGGAGATTGTGGAGCAATTCATAACGACAGCGATGAGGCTGTACAACTCCGACGTTAGTTTCCCCCTCACCCCCGCTAACTGTGATTGGACTTGATCCAAAATAAAAAAAAGAAGGAGAAACATTCTCTCCTTGTATGACTCACTTCTCGCGTTATGCAATGGATAGTAAACAACGCTTGTAATCATGTCTAGATATTTTTCTCTTCTAATACCTAATAAATATGTTATTTTTGTGTTTGCTAATATAATGATCGTGTTCATTACATCGGCAGCTTGGATTACACTTTATTAAGGTAAGAACTTTAATTCTGTTTTATTCATCTGCTCGTCTCGATTTAGCGAAGTTGTAACAGTAAACAAAAATGAACCACGAATACCTTCAACAACTAACTGGATCGTTTTTGTTCTACATCTGATTTTGTAACTGGCGTAAAAGTTTTATTGATAGCAAATGACATGAGGGAAAAGAAAATTCCTTACATTCTTCTCCAGTTCATGGGCAACTGTGGAGCAGGAACCCTATCTCCAAATTCAGGTGACGAGAAAATATCATCTACTACTTTATAATCCGGTTGCCATTTTTAGAGTTTTTTAAAACCTTTTCGAAGGTAGGAAATATCAAAAATAAGCATTACCTTCAGTAGGATTTTAGCTTCGAACGTTTCGCTTGCTTCCGAACTCAAATTACATCACAGAAGCATGCACGAAGCAAAGGGAATATTCCTTACACCTCTGAAGCTGTTTTGCTCGGAAGGGCTAATACAAGGGCTCACTCAGGATCGATAATATATATATATATATATATATATTATTTGGTTAGTTTGCTCTCTTAGTGTGAAAGCTTACACATTTTCCTCTATCTTAGTTTTTAGGAGGCAAATATTTTGAAACTATTTCTATCCTACCGCGAGATCAGAGAAATCTGGCATTATAAAATGGCGTAACTTACTTGTGATTTTCTTGCGCTTATCCAGATACCATTTGATGCTGGTGATGCTGTGCTCACAAGTTGAGTTCATGTCACTATCTTAGATCTGCTGCTATTTTGGATGAAGTTTCTTCCAAGTTGTCCGAGATAAGAAGAGAGTGCGCAGTATTCTTATTTGCAGTTAATACTGGAATCTAGCTTTCCTCGGATTAGCTGAAGGCTTGGTCTGCTTTAGAGTGTCTGAGTCCAGTCAGTGAAATATTTACAAGAACTACTTCCAGTTATCTCAGTCTTAACCTCGAGATGAAGTTGACCGCCAGATAATAGGTAATTTGCTTCTGTCTATCATGTAAACCAGACTGATGAGAGCATTTCCTGCTATGTAGATCACCGTAGAATGTCTTCTATAATATCTAAACAAGAACTGCTTTTGCGGATCTCGCATAACCCAGAACCGCAGTACAATTTCTCCGCCTTTGCCCTCACTTGTCAACCACCGTGCAATTTTTCTCTGTTTACCACTGGTTTTACTGTTTTACTGGCACTAATATTTGCATGCTGGAGATTATCACAAGATAAAGAACTTAAATAAAATAGTATAAGTAACATCAACAAAGAAGTTGAAGAAAAGAATATTTAATTCTCGGAGGAGCTATTATTCGTCAGCAAAATAGATTATTCATTAACTATTTCGGGATGGAATATAATTATTCCTTATTTAAAATTATCTTAGTAACTATGCTACTTATTTGTTTCTTTATTTTGCTATTTTCTTTTATAAGAGTCTGAAATATTTTCTGTATTTCTTGTTTTTAATTTCTATTAAAACATATCTCTTAAAAATATCTTTAAATACAGTTTTCAGTCCAAAAAATTAGATGAAAATTAAGTAAGAAAATATTTGCCTTGCTCAAATCACCCTTTTTTGAATAAGTTAGCCCATTCCTATCTTTTAGTTATCTTTCTCTGAATAATGATCAGGAATTATTTCTAATTACTTTTTCATCAGTATCTTAACTTTTTCACCATATGATTTTCTTTAGTCAGCTCCATCAAATTTTAAATTTTGTCCCTTTCTTTATAAATAGTTTTCAGATAGAAAGTTTCATTAATTATTTTCAATCATTGTGTTCTGCAAACAAATAATAGTATTTTGAATTTTCGATGTAAACTTTTTCAGACATTATAGAAGAACCTCATTAGGTACAATTAAATTCTCTAAGAAGATTAGCTCTCATATGTACGATACATTGTGACGGAGATAGACATTCGCTTACGCACAATAAACTATGAAAAACAGATTTATGGAGATTTTAGAACACAATATCTACTTTGATCACTGTGTTCAGCAAGAATCGATTTGCCATTTCATCTATTTGCTTCATAAATGGTACCATGCTCGACTTTGAGCACTTCTATATACTTTGTTCGCTTATATTACAACATGCTGAAGGATGAGACATTTTCCTACCAGCGCAAACATCGCAGAAGTAGTCCTATTTTAGAAAAGTCAGAGGAGC
The DNA here is from genome assembly GCF_044657685.1 of Stegodyphus dumicola. Lineage (NCBI taxonomy): Eukaryota > Metazoa > Arthropoda > Arachnida > Araneae > Eresidae > Stegodyphus > Stegodyphus dumicola. Next base: position 124,917,386 of record NC_140771.1, on the reverse strand, counting down.
CCCAGTGTACCACAATCATACATATCAAGCTTTTATTATCCGCACTCGTTAAAGTGCTGGAACTAATTCTACATCAGAGGCTACAATATCATATAACAAGAAGAAAAGCAGTGAATAGCCGCCAATATGGTTTCACTAAAGAAAAGTCCTTGGAGCATGCTTTTAAATTCCTTTTCTAAGACGATTATGCTCAATGAAAGTGGGCAAATGCGCCCACTGATTATTCCGATTGACTTCCAGGGCCCCTTCGACTCATTGTGGGATCATGATGCTCTAAACATATTGAAGGACATGGAATTCCCAGAAGCACTTTACGATTTAGTTTACGGCTACATAACCGCCAGGTATGTCCAGCCAACAACAGATGAAAGCGTCTGTAGTTCCGACATGCATTAATAGAGGCTGCCCACAAAGGTAACGTCTTAGGCCACTTCTTTGGAGCATCGCAGCTGATTTTTCTCTCGATTTCTTCAACAACAACGACAACATAGAAATGGATGATTTCTTGTTGATAGTCAGACCTCATAGCTGATGAGAACATAGAACGAGTGCCCAATATGAGCTGGATAAAGTTTCAAATGGCAAGCGATGACAAAACCGCAATTTCAGCTGCTAAAACTGAAGAACTGGTGCTAAACTACGGAAGAATCGCATAATCGCATCCTGTAAGAATATAATCCATCCTAGGAATTAAACTAAGCGAGATCAATATCAAACCCGTTCAACACCTAAGATAACTACGTGTAAATATCACTTCGTCGAGCGCAATATGATTCGGAACACGTTTGGGCGCACTGAGCCTTAGAGGCACTTCTTGATTTACTAAACATTTTATATGTAAACAGTTTTTCTTACAAAAATGAAATGCTGTCCATTATTATTAGACGTCCACGAGTTATAAAAATACTTAAGGGACAATAAAACATTTTTATAGACTTAATGGGAAATTATTTACATTAAACGGATTTTATAAAATAACATTTATAAAGTTGTTCTACAAGACTAATTATAGATTTAAATTTAATTAGAACTAGAACGTAAGCATAATCTTTGATTCATCGAATTCCCATTAGGATATATTTGTTCTTCTACTTCTCTCTCATAGCACGTAAGGCCCATGAAAACAGCCTATGAGAGGCAGATTACTGTGTGGCACTTCTTGTATTCTTATTAGCTCAATCTTGTCTTACGAGTCTCCATATAGCATATTTCACATTTGCGTCCTTTTGGTGGTAGCTGTGGGTCATCGTAAATTTGAGGTTGTTGTTCTAGTTGGAAGCGTATCTCTTTATTTTTTATTGTAAGTGCACTGGCATCCCATTATACTTTATACTTCTTTGAACAAGTTGACCAAGCACAAGTTCATTCGAAAGTTGTTTTATGAACAACGTTCTTTTAAGAACTGTGTACCCATTACCTATATCTATGATCTGAAAATTGATTGAAGCAATGTTTAAGATTGTAAAAACAATTACCATGGGCCACCGTCTTACATTTTGATACACGTTATACGAACCTCACATTTTATCTACAATGCCTACTCTTAATTTGGTTTCACTGTAGAAACTGATTATTTCTAGTTTCTGTTTTTCGCAGTCGAAAGATCAAAAACTTGGTTATCATTCAATGATGATACAAGAAGGATATTTGTTTTTTCTTGGAACTTAGGACACCAAAACATTACCAACATTACTGAAGTGTTGTGGTCTGGCCTTTGTTCCAAATTAAAAGTCAGTATTGTCTTCAATGTCGTCTTCTTCACTTCTCTCTTGTTCTGTCTCTGAGAAGTCTTCACTTTCATCTACACCATCATTTGAATTAATATAGCTTTCGAAATCAAAATTTTCATTTTTGACATCCTCATCATCTTCATTTGATGCCTCTAGTAAAGAGCGAATTTCCTCAAGTGCTTGAGGGTTTTCCAAATGAAACTTTTTTTGACATTTTGAAGTCTGAATCAACCAAATATTTATAATCTTGTTACGAAAATGGTTGTCAAATTTTGTAATAAGCAATATTTTAAATTATTAAAACGTTTTAAAACTCATGATCATGCGCAAAGTGCTTGAATCACCAGAGCTTTCAAAACATACTCAGTTTTGTAGATAATCGTAAACTATTTTATCATACGAAATTGCTAACCAAGAAATATTATACAGTATTAAAAAATCACAGAAAACCTATTTGTCCGATTGCAACATAAACAGGCGCAATGAGCCTATTAGATCATTTCATCTGTCAGCTGGAAATAACGAAAGATTTTCACTGACTGACTTTACGACTGCCAGTGGCACTAGAAGTAGGAAAGTTAACTGGAGGGAGAAGTGGTGATGGCGTTTGACGGATGCAGGCAAAAAAAAGTGCTCAAGGTGTGCCTGGCAGATTGCATGCGCATTGAGTGTTATAGATAAAAACTGGCATCAGGCATACTTCCTACATTCAATAAACACAGCATAAATTATCGAAGTCAGTGCTCAGAACAAGAACAGCCCAATGAGGAGTATCTTTGCAACCGCTTGATATTTGTTATTCAGCTTTAGCAGAAAGAGTAGTATTGTGCGGGGCCTATGTGTGGGGCTCACATATGAATACGCACATAATAAATCAACTTAGATCGAAGCTTCATCTCATGATAAAAACACAATGTGCAGTACTTTGGACGCAGAGTTTAAAATGCAATATAACCTATGGAACTGAAATTTCTTTCATAGACACTATGAGTCGAATACGCGTCAACATCCTGGTAACAAGAGCAATTTAAAAGCTGAACGGACACCTTCGGCAGGGCTGGAAAATCCTGCTTTGCATACAGATGGCTCCAAAGAAGAGCAAGGTACAGGAAGCTTCTGTGAAATTCTAGGGTACAATGCACTCCACACCTGGTCATGAAGACCAAACCCCGACAACTCAGTCTTTCGAGCGAAGCTATTTGCTCTTAAAGCAGCTAACTACTATTCTTGCCGGATAACATGAGACCAAAACTAAAATGGGTTCTTGCACATATATGCGGTTTTCGGTAAGCAAAACAAGAAGCCATGAAACCAAACACTAAAATCCCCTTCATGCAAGCCCTAAGCTCGCATAAGAAAGCCGCAACAAAATGCCAACTTATGGAATAGTGGAAGAATAGGTAGAATGAGGACTCCACTGACGGAGAGTGTTCAAATACATACCTAGAGGCAGCAGGAAATTCAAGAGCGGAAAAGCAGAATTAATCTACCAGGAAGCGAGCTAGGCGCGCTTTTACATGAGAACGCGCGCTTCGTATTCTTTACGACATCCGTTATTTTACTGTTTTTGGCACGAAAAACGACAGAAATGAGCGAATATTGATAATAAATTTGTTAAGAAATAAAATATCAATCTTATTATTGCAAAATACAAATAATATCGCATTCAAATACAAGTAAATTATTTTTAAGTTCTTATGTTAATGAGATGGAAATGAAATGATGTTAGTGAGATGGAAATGCAATCATTATAGAACATTTTAAATTTATTACTTAATAATTATATTTTAAAATCGAAGCTAATTTTAATATTCATCAAAAGCAAGTATAAACAATAAAAAAGAAAAACACCTTGGTAGGAAAAAAACGTAAGTTTAGCATTACTTAATTCTGCAAGAAATTTACTTCTTACTGGTTACAAAAACGCACTTTAAACTAACTTTAATATTTTCATTTATTTCTAAAAAATAGAAATAAAAGAAGAAATGGAAATCGCTATTGTTCTCCCATCCAAAGATTTCCTTATTTCCTTGTCTTCCTTTTCTTCATCAGATAACTCTTGAAGAATGCGAGCAAAATCAGCTGGTTGCACATATTTTTCTGCCATGAAAACCGCTATAAAATTTACAGAGCCAAATATATTCAAATTAAAATAATGCACGGCAATTAATAACACAAAATTACAAAATATTTGAGGAAAAATATTTTCCGAATTTTAAAACACGACCACGCACGTGTCGTAACTTTTATGAAAAAGCTACCACGTAGCACAAAAGCCCAGTAAAAAAAAGTGAAATGACTTCCTGTTGGCCCTGCCAAAAATGCCTCATAGAAACCAGTAAAATTTTTATGGGTTTCCTTTGACTTTTACTGGCTTTTGTTGGTCTCTGTGGGCTTTTACTGGTTTCAAAATGTCCCATAGAAACCAGTAGCACTTTCTACTGATTTCTACTGGTTCTATAAAATTTTTGTTGGTCTCTACTGACTTTTACTGGTTTCTATAGATCTCTGTGGGTTTTCCTTACTGGTATCAATTGACACCCATATAACCAACATCAATGTCAGAACTTTCTTCTGGTTTGTATTTGTTTATATTGAATTTTACTGGTTTTCTTACTGGTATCAATAAAGAAATAAATCTTTTGTTGGTTAAATGGGTTTATATTAATTTTCTATCTGACGTTAATAGACTTCATGTAAGCAATAAAATTAATAGAATGAAAATATGATCTCTTTTAGACCATCAGATTAACCTGTAAACGCAGGTGGTTGTTTTAGAGAGCGTTTTTACTAAGTATGCTTATTTATTTGATTTTTAAAAAACTTTTGCCGGAAACAATAAAAGTAATCATATGCACCACACACAACGAGGTCTCCCTAAGGCGACCAGCCGCAAATAAAAATGCATCTTTGCAAGTGGTCGCCTTAGACATGTGTTGCTCAATACAAATACATACTCATTTTCTCAGAAATAAGTTTATATTTTAGAGGTGGTCGTCTTAAGGAGGTTGCCTCTGCGAAATGAATCTCTCTAAGGCGACCAGCCACACTTGCAGAATTTTCTTTGTGAATGGTCGTTTTATTTAGTTTATTTTCTTTGTGAATGGTCGTTTTATTTAGTTTATTTTCTTTGTGAATGGTCGTTTTATTTAGTCGTCGTTTAGGGAATTTTCAGTACCAAAATATACTTATGTTTTCAGAAATACTGGTTTCTCAAAGGCGGTCATCTTAGAGAGGTGGTTTTTGCCACGAGTTGGCTCTCTGAACACACGCACCTACTCACTTACATTTCTGATATTACAAATAAACACCGGTAACAACCATCATCTCTTTAATGCGACCACTTTCATTCACAATCGCAGAACTATTTTTCTTCGTGTTACAGCTAGCGTGAGGAAAAAAATTCCTCTCCCAACCCCGCTACCTCCATAAGAAGAAATTTCCCAAACAAGCAATATGGCGCCGTTCTGTACGATGTTTGTGTTAGGATCGTAGTGGATAGTAGGCTGAAGTAACGCAATAAATAAGTTACTCTGATTTACTACATTACAAATTTTACTATGTTTTACTGTTTAGATATTAATAGTAAATATTAAAATACCAGCACTGACTGTGAATATGAAAGCAAATGCCACTAACGCCATGCACATGTAATCGAGTCTAATGTTTGAGAGAACTTTGCTGATAGTTGACTAGTTATGAAATGGAGTTGCTGTGCGTGAAATTGATTTTCCATCTTTTTACCCTAAATAGCAATGTGCTTAAAGCCTGAAAAGCGATAATTTCAGTCTTGATAATTTGGCTCAGTGTCTTTACGTCAGATGCACAAATATAGTTTGTGCATTCTACTGAAACTGCATTTTTGAAAATTTGCTTTTTAGATTACAGTTTATAAATACTTCTTTAAAGCTTGTTCATCTAGATGCTTTATCATTTGAATATTATGTACTAATAAATTTCAGCATATACTTAAAAATGATCTTGCATCATTCAATTTTCAATTTTTGGACTAATGTGATGTGGCTGAGCAGAAAGAACGCTTTTTTTCTGTCTCAAAAAATGTACTAATTATATTTCGCGAACGAAAAAGGTAAGTATTATGAATGAAGTTAACATTTAAATATTTAATGTGTTTATTACTTATTGAATGAGGTAGACAAGACATACAAGCTAAGGAATCTTTTTTTCAATACTAAAATTGTGTGAAAATTTAGATGATCATAGTAGCTTAGATTGTTTTTTCTTTTGGGTCAATTTTTCTTCGCAAGTATGAGACTAGAACCACCTTGTTACATTAAATATTTTGTGATATTTTGTTAAAACATATCATTTTTATGCATATTTTAATTTTCATTATTATCAGTTTGATGTAGAAAATTTCTAATGTTTTTTTTTTCATAAATTGCTTTTGAAATAAAAATAGATTTCTGAATAATTGATAGAGTTTATGTAATATTAAATGTGCTAGTCTTCGGAATATAAAAAAAATTAATTATTTGAAAAAATTACGTTAAGAGAAATTTAAACTTCTAATAGTGGTTATTTTCTTAAATGGCCACCTCTGACAGTGACATATATGTTAGGAACATAAATTAATAACAGTACTTAAAATAACTGATACTTTTGTAGGGCTACAAGAAACTGGCATTATCTGGAATTATGGAGTTAATTGTTATAGGAAAGTTTCACTGTATAATCAATTGATTTAGGTGCAGTAATTTTTACGTGGGTATGAATTTTGCAGAAGTAATTGAAAGTTTTTACAAAACAGTAAAACCAAAGCTTTTCAAATCCGAGTCTAGTCAGGGCACTGTTTTGGCATTGCTTTCAAATATAGTTAGAGTAATATTTAAAGATTATTTTCTTTCATTAGTTATACTGAGGAAATGGTAGTTACAATTTTCTGCACTAAATTTATTTGTTTATATAGATATTAACTTAAATAAAACTGTGTGTAAACAAATGTGACTGACTACATGTGCTAATATATCTGCTTCACTGCAATGACTATAATTTTAACTGTTTATATATTGTAAGGATCTTAAGTTTTACTAACGTTTATTTTATTTTAAATCTTTACTATCACTTCTTATTTTCTACTTCCGGCCAGAATTAAAAGCGTTAACTTATTTATGCAAAATTTGTCTGGCGAACGCCAAGTATTTAAGTTGTGGCTTTTTGCCAAGCGAGAGAGAGAAAGGAGTTAGTCGAAGCAGGCCGCTTGCCTTAGAAGTTTTACTCGGTTGCTGTTTGCCTTCCAGGCCAGAATTTAATCCTCGTGATAATTTTAAACGTATTGTAGTGTTAACAGTTATCTGTACTACATACGGCTTCCTGTTAATATCCGGCCAATCTTACACGTAGGCCCTTGTTGATTATTCTAAATTTAAGCTAGAGTTTAGTTATATTTTTATATTCTTACGTTCAGATCACAAGTAGTTGGTCTCTGTATTCCGAATTACGGAAATTATTGTAAAGAGTGAAAAATAAAGGGTTTTGTATACCCTTCCTGTGTATCTTGTCTACTTCCCACAGTCATTGAACATAGCTTTAGTAAGCTCTCTGTTCTGAGTCAGGTCCTTGCATGTTCCCAAAGAAAGTAAGACGGAACATTGAACCTGATAGTGGCGACCAACGAAGAATAATAACCATGGCCGAGTTTCAAGAAGAACCTGTGCTGCCTGCAGAAGCGGCTCAGAATCAAGAAATGCCAGCTGCCGCCCTGGAGGGATTTGGTTACATCGTCCAGACCATGCGCGCTTCGATGAAACCAGAAGCAACATTTAATGGAAACTCACCGGTAACCAGTTTTTTGGAAAACTTGGATGACCACTTCATGCTCTACCCCGTGCACGAGTTTCAAAAAGTTACCTTAGCTACCAGCGCTTTGAGGGGCCAAGCGCTTAACTTGTTCAAATGTATAGGCAGAAGTCTCTTGAGTCAAGCAGGAAGTCCCACCTATACTTACGAGAATTTCAAGACTGCCCTCGTAAAAGCCTTCCCTGTCGTAAGGGATGGTGCGAAATTAGAAACGGAACTTTTCAGCATATATCAGAAAAGAATCGAAAATCTCTCAAGCTTTATTTTAAGAAAAATTCACGTTTTCAAACTCTTGTATGGAAACCGTCCGGATCCTGAGATAATTCAAGTGATTTTGCCGAGGTTACTTCCCCAAGTACAAGACTTTATTGAATTAAAGAATCCGACTACACTGGAAAAATTGTTTGAGCTAGCAATCCAGTTTGAAAGTAGAAGAACGGCGGACATTCAAAGAAGACGCCAATATCAACAACGAAACCAATTTGGTGCGCCAAGACCACAGCAAAGTCAAGCACACGGCTACGGAAGCAAAGCGAATCAGTGGGCAAGGAAACCCGAGCATTCAAAAACAGCCAGCGAACGTCGACAGTTCAATAGCAATCCAGGAAAAAAGTCTCAAGGCCAGCGGAAATAGAAGGAAAGCATGGAAATGAAAAATGATTTAAGCTAAAACGGATTTCTACTGACGGGAGGGTGCGGAAATCCGAAGGCCAAGAAAACCCCTCTTCCTTCAAGTTAAATACAGTAATGGTGAAAAATTTGACTCTTCCGAAGATTGAAGTGTTGGTGAATAATATTCCAGCCACCGCACTCCTGGATACAGGCGCGCAGTGTTCCTGTGTGGCAGAAGTTTTATTTAGGAAGTATTTTCGTAAATATCACATATATAATTCGGATAATACGACAGTGTTAGCTGCGCAAGGAGAAAGATGTAAGTGCATAGGTAAATTACCGCTATACATCCGTATCAAGAACGAACAAGTAAAGGTTATGTTTTTCATAGTAAAGAATCTGCAAGCACATATTAGCTTAGGAATAGATTTTCTTTCAGAGGCACAAGCAACGCTGTATTTTAATGAAGCTTCCCTTAAGCTGACGATGAAACCAGTTCGAGAAGAAAAGGCTGAACCGCCGATGTTAAACCTTGACCACCTGCCTAATGAAGAGCAACGAAGTATCCTACAAGTGGTAAGTGAATTTGCTTCGTTATTTAGTGATATTCCAGGATTTACTCAGGTTACTAACCATAGTATTGACACCGGAGATTCAATGCCAGTTCGCCACAAAGCATACCGGTATGATAAGAATAAAGAAAAAATTATAGAATGGCACATCAGCGATATGCTACGTAAAAAGATCATAACGCCCATCTCAAGTAGTTATGCAAGCCCGGTAGTTTTATGTAAGAAAAATAATGACTACCCATTGACACATCCAAAAAGGTGGCGATTCGCGATTGACTACCGTAAATTAAACTCCATAAAACTAAATATCCGGTATATCCGTTACCTATTATTAAAGAAATTCTAAGGAACATAACGTCGACCAAATATATGACGACTTTAGACTTAACGACTGGTTATTTTCAAATAGGGGTTAGACCTGAGGACGTGCCTAAGACTGCTTTTATAACCAAGTCTGACACTTATGCATTTCTGCGTATGCCGTTTGGCCTTTCAGGGGCACCGGCAACATTTCAGCGATGTATGGACATTGTGTTAAAGCCTGTTCTTGGAAAGTCCACATTTATCTATTTAGACGATATCATTGTTACTAGTGATAATCTGGACCAACATATACAGGATTTAAGACAGGTGTTTTCTTTATTAAATGAGGCCGGTCTAAAAGTTAATGTCGAAAAGTGCAAATTTGCAGTCCCTGAATTAAAATATTTAGGTTACAAAATATCTCAGAAAGGGATCGAGACAGATGAATCAAAAATAATCGCTGTACAAAAGTATCCGACTCCAAACACCGCGAAGAAGCTCTCTTCTTTTCTAGGACTTTGTTCATAATATAGGTCCTTTATAAAAGATTTTGCAGCTATTGCTGAACCATTGTTAAAATTAAAAAGGAAAAAGGCAAGATTCTCGTGGACGGCCGAAGCCAATAGTGCGTTCGAAAAATTAAAGCAAGCATTAACGCAAGTCCCTGTGTTGAAATTTCCTGAAAAGGATGAGAATTTAGAAATTTCAGCGGATGCTTCGGATTATGCGGTAGGAGCAGTACTTTCACAAAATCAGCAGCCCGTGGCATTTTTTACCCGAACTTTAAATCAAACACAAAGAAACTATTCCGCGACCGAGAGAGAGGCACTTGCAGTTCTGTTAGCAGTGAAAAAGTTCCGAGTCTATTTTGGAAAGGCGCCAATAATAGTGTACTTTGATCATGCGGCGGTAACTAGATTGTACTCAGGGAAAAACTTATCCCCAAGGTTAATAAGATGGGCACTCAAGCTACAAGAATATAATCTGGTAATCAAGCATACCCCCGGAAAGGAAAATGTCGTAGCAGATGCCCTATCCAGAACTAAAATAGATGAAGAAGGTAATACTGTAAAGGTGGCAATGCTCACAGCATGTACAATAAATTCCCGAGAAACTGTAATAACCGAACTGGGTAAGGATCCTGAGTTTGGAAGCATTTATGAGTATTTAAAGGATCCTGAAAATTTTAGCCACCAAGATATTGTGGCGATAAGAAATAGGGCGGCCCATTACGAACTAATAGATGGTCTATTATTTTATACAAAAACTACAAATTCCAACAACGAATTTCGACCTGTTATCCCAGCTAGTCTTAGATTAAATATCCTGCAGGAGTTGCATGACAGCCCTTTAGCTTCACATGCTGATATTCGAAAAACTATACAACGCGTACGCGAGGCAGTCTATTTTCCTGAACTGCAAAAGTTAACAAGGGCGTATGTCCAGTCCTGCCCAACATGTCAAGCAGTTAATTATATTAATTTCCGCCCGGCCGGTTTTCTAAATAGTATTAAATCAGAATTTCCAAATGAAATAATTGGCATCGATTTATTGGGCCCTTTCCCAAAAAGTCAGTTAAATAAAAGTCGCTATCTCCTTGTTATGGTTGATCATTTTAGTAAGTGGACCGAAATTGTTCCCTTAAAACTAGCCTCCGCGAAATTAGTTACTGATTCTATTTTAAATAAATATATTTTAAAATACGGGGCGCCCCTAAAAGTTATATCGGATAATGGTCCTCAGTTTGTAAGTAATGTATTTGAAGACATGTGCCAAAAACTGGGCATACGTCATTTAAAAATGGTCCCGTATCAGCCGCAATCAAATATAGCGGAAAGGGTCAATAGAAATATAGTGAAAATTATCCGTAGTTATGTTAAAAATTTTCATAAAAGCTGGGATAACTATGTCAATGAATTTGCTCTCGCCCTTAGGACCGCAAAACATGATACAACGGGCAAAACTCCTGCTGAGTTATTTTTAGCCAGAAAGATTATAACGCCGTTAGATAAATTATTTTATGTGCAACAAAGAGCCCCAGAATTTAAAATGGGTGATATAGAAAAATTAATTAAAGAAGCAAAAAAAAATACTGAAGTAGCACAGAGAAAACAGAAGCTGTATTAATATATGAAACGACGGGGAGTAACTTATAAAGTAGGGGATGAAGTGTTAAAAATTAAGCATTCACTTTCTTCAGCACCAGAAGATAAAACTGCCAAATTTTTTCCACGGTTTGAAGGGCCACATGTCATAGAAAAAATAACTCACGCTGTAGTGGTGTTAAAAGCCAGGAATGGCGAAACATGCTCCGCAAACATTGATCAAATAAAAAAATACTATGATCGTAATAAAATGCAAATTTTCAAAGATCTTTTGCAGGATCCGGCACGGCAGACACGGCAGGCACAAGCTCCAGAGGTGGAACAACGTCAAGCACAAGGACAAGCCATTAGGAGGCAGGAGCAATTGAAAAGAAAGTTTTCCCGCTGGAAAATTGAAGGTAACAAGAAAAAGAAGCCGTTCCACCGTCCAGTAAAGAGAGCTCACGAACACTCCCTGAATGAAGAAGGGAGAAGTACGACGAATCCAAAGAAAGCCAGGAGAAATAACGGCAATTATAACCCGGCTCCCAAGCGGAAGATCAACTCATCGGACAGGACTCTCCGCAGCAAATGTCGTCGAACTGCGGAAGGGCCACCAGCGGCGGAGGAAAAGTTACAAGGAAAATTTGGACGGCCAGCAACGAGGTCCAAGCAGGAACGCGAAAGAAGTGTCCCGGTTCCGCCAAGACCAGCTGCCATCAAACGGCCAAGACCACAGGCAGAGGCGAAAAAGAAGGTATTCAAGGGTGACCGAACTGGAGGAAAAAGAAAGCTTCTAGAGGAAGGAACTGAAGGCCGAGCCCGCACAAGAAGGAGGATAAATCACACTAGAATCTGCGCTATCTTCCAGGACTGGGCTCAGAAAAGAATGTCCGAATATCACAAAGATAAGTAAAATTTTATGTTACTTTGCAAACTTAAGTTAATCTTTCATTCTTACTGCAAGTGGCAGATTTCAAGAAGTTTTACCTCATGTGAGGTCTACCTTTATCGCCAAAAAGGCGACAAATGAGTTGTTACCGATTTTGGTATTATGTTTTTCAAGTACTCGCGCGTAAAACTAAAGTTGATGTATAATAGGAATGTGTAAATACTTAAATATTGTAAAAGTTATTGTATAAATTTTATTTAAAACATTCTGGCAAGAAAGAAGTTTTAGTCTGAAAGACTTTTTGAAATATAGTATTTCAATGTAGAAGAATTGGCACTTGCTTTGAAAAGAATAGAAGTTAACAATGTACAACTAATGTATGTTTTAAAATGCGTAAAATTAACGGCATGTTAATATGTTCTTATATACAATGTGAACTGTTATTTGAAATGTTAAGAAATACTATGATATGGTAAAAGTGAAAGTAATGAAAAAAAAATTAAAACTTATTCGTGTGACTGAAAAAAGACCAAATTATGGTGAATATGTGTTAAAGGTTGAATGAATGTAGTTAGGCTCTCTGACACTACACTTCAGAGTTAGCCACTTTCAGAATAGTACCTCAGGGTTTAAAGTTGAAGATAGGGTGTGTTACGAGGTCTTGTCATGTTGAATTTTAACACGTTAGTGTTTTGATTGTAGGAGGCAGTGTTGAACACGTATACATAAACACATTCGTGTTTGGTGTTTTTTACAACACATGTCAGAGAGCACGGGGAGAGATAATTAAAATAGTCATGAATGAAATAAGAATGTTAAGAGAAATATAAATATTCATGTTACTTGCCATTTCATTGTGTAACATTTCATTAAACTAGTTTTCCTTCCAGATCTCTGGAAGAAACCAGATTTGAATAAAAGCTCCTGTTTAGGTGCAGTACAGATGAAAAATTGGGTGTCCATGAAGCTGCTATTGTAAAAACATTTTTTTTTTTTTTTTTTAATTTCTAGTTTCTAGTGAGAAATGTTTGTAAAAGATTGGCCTCGCGTTAGATTCTAGAGCTGAAAGTTTTCAACAAGGTCGTTTTAGACCTCAGTTTCAAACTAATTAACTCTTGCGGGAAGTATGTAAGGATCTTAAGTTTTACTAACGTTTATTTTATTTTAAATCTTTACTATCACTTCTTATTTTCTACTTCCGGCCAGAATTAAAAGCGTTAACTTATTTATGCAAAATTTGTCTGGCGAACGCCAAGTATTTAAGTTGTGGCTTTTTGCCAAGCGAGAGAGAGAAAGGAGTTAGTCGAAGCAGGCCGCTTGCCTTAGAAGTTTTACTCGGTTGCTGTTTGCCTTCCAGGCCAGAATTTAATCCTGGTGATAATTTTAAACGTATTGTAGTGTTAACAGTTATCTGTACTACATACGGCTTCCTGTTAATATCCGGCCAATCTTACACGTAGGCCCTTGTTGATTATTCTAAATTTAAGTTAGAGTTTAGTTATATTTTTATATTCTTACGTTCAGACCACAAGTAGTTGGTCGCTGTATTCCGAAGTACGGAAATTATTGTAAAGAGTGAAAAATAAAGGGTTTTGTATACCCTTCCTGTGTATCTTGTCTACTTCCCACAGTCATTGAACATAGCTTTAGTAAGCTCCCTGTTCCGAGTCAGGTCCTTGCATGTTCCCAAAGAAAGTAAGACGGAACATTGAAACTGATAATATAAGGCTATATAGAATATTTATTTACATTGCTAAATTCTGCGTTATATAATTTTTTTGGTCAATTTCGTCTGTCATTTTGTCAATTTTTGACTTTTTAAGTGAAAAGAGGTCGTACATGGATAAAGTGAAGGGAGTGCGTAATGCCATTTTTGTGCAATTCTGGGATTTTTTTTAAGTACGTCGATGTGTACATGGATACCGAGTTTGTGCTATTCTTAAAAATGCTTCAAGCAGTGCGTGATTTTGCACTTTCCCCTAAATTAGTTTACTTAATAAATATATATTTATAATTACGTGTATATGAGTGTAAGTATAGTCATACTTATTCACAGAGATGGAATTTTTACAGCACGAAACTTAATAATTCATATTCTATTACATCGAGAACTACATATAGCATAAATAACTATTATGTTATAGATTATATTTATAAAATGTCTGTGGAAGATTATATAGCACTAAAAGTGAGATACAGAATAAAATATTATACACTATGAAATATTTCCATAATTCCCGAACTTTGGGTTGAGAATCAGTATTCTTTGAGACTTGTAATTTTTTTAAAGTTGGTCTTGTTACAATATAATTTATTGTATTTTGGGTATTATTAAGTTTATTATATTTTTATATTGATGTTTCATTTATATTCTAAGAGATACAGGTAAATTCAAAGCCGCGTTTCTTAACTCTTTCGCATCGAAGTCGCCCCAAACGCCCGAGCATTCAGACATCAGCTGGACGGACGAAACGCCTGAATAATTTCCTACCCAGTGCGTTACCCCATCACGTTACTGCATTACTCATTGCTTTCAGGTGTTGTTAAATCACATGTCAATCATTCTTTGAAGCTACTAAAAGTAGTTTCCTTGTTTCCTATGTTCCTTCCTTTCCTTTGTTTACTGTCAGTGTTTAGCTTTTGATGCCCGAAGTTGCAATCCCGTCCCAAGGGGGAACTTCACACAGTGTCAAAGCGTCGAAGAAAGAAGTTCTCGCTTTACTTAAGTAAAGCTATTGTTAGCGCTGTAGTATTCAACTTGTCATGGTGGAAGGAAAAGCATTCCAGGAGAAATTCTTAGATACGGGCGTTTTCAATGTTTGGGGAATTGAGATTTTGCCCTCTCTCGATACAAAAGAGTTAAACTGGGGGTCGCGAGACCTGCAGCAGGGGACGCGAAAAATTTAGCAGTTTTGATATTTCTTTGACTTATTATAATAATTTTACAATCACAAAATAATTTTACACAATGTATCAGAAAGTAGATAAAGATGAGACAATACACACAGAAAAAAAGGAAAACGTTTCGAAGCATTCGTTTTATAATAAAATCGTTCATTTTACTTGCTTTGCATGTGACGCTATCATTTCGTCTGTTACTTATTTAAAATTTTCAAATTGTTCTATGTCTTAAAATTAGAAATTAAAGTTAAATACCTAAAACTGCAATAGTATATTACAATAAAAGGGAAAAAATTTACAGTTTCAGATTTGCGTAATCGGGTCCCACAAAGTTTTCATAAATATTATGGGGTCCTGGGGTTCGCGAAAGAATCTCAGTGATAAAAAGGGGTCGCGACTGAAAAAAGTTTAAGAAGCCCTGATTCAAAGTATTGTAAAGAAGTGGTCGACACAGTGTTTGTATATTATTATTTCTTCACTACACTATATTCTAGGATTCATCCTTTCTTCTACGCAAAACTTCTATGTGTATGCGTGTCATAATAGGCTGCAAGGGGATGCTATCAGTGGTAAGCGAGTTGTAAGGGGATAGCAAGTATGCTATGATTCCGTAATGAACAGCAAGAATTTTGATAGCCTAAAGATGCTGAAACCCCAGTCCACAATAAATAAGAAATTTGGGAGTCGAGGTAGATTTAATTCAACTTTTATTTCAGCAAGTGCACTGTTCGACATTGAAAATGCAACACCAAGAAGGAGTGGTCAGGAAGTGATGAAATTTGGGAAAAAGACAGAGACAGCAAGCAGCAATAAGTGATCTTTATTTCAAATGATAGTCAGAGACTCTAATTTTGATAGTCAGATGTAGGACCACCGCGGACAGCGATGCACGAAGAAACACGTCAAAGCATTGAGTCAATAAGATTGCAGATGGTGTCCTGAGGGATGGCTCTCCATTCCCTTTCAACCATTTGCCTCAGTTCGTCTTCTGAAGGAGGCAGGGGCAGAGTTTGCAAACGGCGTCCAATCACATCCCACACATATTCGATTGATGACAGGTCAGGAGACTACGGTGGCCAGGGAAGCATCTGTATACACTGCAAAGCATGTTGACACATGCGAAGACTGTGTGGTCGGGGGTTATCCTGCTGAAAAATTGCAGTAGGCAACTCTTGAAGTTAGGGGATTGCCACCGGCTGCAGTACCTTATCCAAGTATCGTTGGGCCATCATAGTGCCCTGAATACGAACTAGAGGTGACTTGGAATCGTAGGCAATAGCGCCCCAAACCATTATGCCAGGTTGTCGCTCGGTGGGGCGTTTCACAACTTCCGCCGGATTAGATCTGTCTCCACGTCGACGTCACACACGTATGCGGCGACTGTCACTGGATAAACAGAAACGAGACTCATCTGAGAAGACGACGTTTCGCCATTCTGTCATCCACATCGCTGAGTCCGGCACCATTCTAAACGTTGGCGTCTATGCTGTGGGGCCAATGCAGTCTTCTTAACGGACGCGGTGAGTGCAGTCACATTCAACCAATCGACGGGAAATGGTTCTGGTCGACACGGGGCCATCCAGGGTATCTTGCACATGCTGCAGGATCGCGGTATAAGTGACATGCGGGGCCACCCCAGATTGTCGGCGGATGCGCCGATCCACGTGTGCTGACATCACTCTGACTGCACGTGCACCCCTCCTTCTTCCCACATTTCCTTGTTCCAACCATGTTTGTCATAGCCGATGCACCGTGCTCGCATCCATGTGAGTATCAGCTGCGATTTGACGTATGGATTTGACGTATCCGCCCTTTTCAGTGCGATCACCATACCCCTCGTAAAATCATCTATCTGCTGGAAGTGCCTTCGTTGACGGCGGCCTGGCCATTCTATCCTATTACACGTATCCTCAGGGACAAAAACAAACTTTCTTCGATAATTCGTCTGGCAGAAATAACGACGCAAATATAGCCCATTCGGCACGTTGCTTCCCTTATAACTTACTTCACGTGCGTCGGAGAGCTGCGCAATTCACATCATTCGCATAACTCAGTGACATGCGTCTACTCTAACATTTGCATAAATTTCTGACCACTCCTTCTTAGTGTTGCATTTTCAATGTCGAGCAATGTATGTTGCAGCCACAAACAAGTTGACACATTATTTATGCCTATTCCAAAAGTTTACATTTTTGATAAATTTGTAGTAAGAAAGAAGGAGCAGACAGTCTGTAGTCCAGCTACGCCAAAGCATAGAGAGCAAGTGCGCTATGTTGAGGGTGAAATCTTAATTCAGACTGAGTTAGTTTTGGTTCTCAATGCATTTTGATTGGATATTTAATACTTCTGTAAAATTACTATTGGATGCTTGGGTTTTGAGTTCCATTTACATCACCAGAATTATGCAAGAGGTATATGACACCTGGATTAATCTCAAAATGAAACAGTGCAGAGAGATTACTATTTTTAGAATAGAAAAGGAAAATTAATTTTACGCTGCTAATTTAATCTTTTACATAAACTTTCTTTTTCTTACGCATATACATATGTACATATATCATTCGATGGTTTTGATTTATGACTTTATTATTTATTATTTTCAAAATTATATAAAAGGAGTTTAAAATTTTGTACAGAGAATTTATACAAATATTTTTGAAATATGTTTATAAATACTGACATGCATTGAGAAGGACAGGAGCTTGTAGGCTACAAGATATATTTTTTAATTTTATGAAGTTTATTTTCATTGAATTTTATTTAAAATTACTCTACGTGCTTTCTCCGCCATTTAGTTCTGTACATTCCATGAGTGCTAATTATGCACATCTGCTGGTTTATGTTTTTAATTACTAGTTTTTATGGAAATTTGATCTACAGTTCTATTTTTGTGTAATGTTTTTTATAGGGATTCTGTGTATGGATACTCGCTGTATGTACGATTTTGTGTATGGATACTCCGCTACGGTATAATTCTATTGGTTTTGTTTAAGGGTTTTGGTCTACTGTTTTATGCAGAGATTTTGACAAGAGGTACCTTTATTGGTCTGTAGATTTTTGTGTACTGGTTTTTACAGGGATTTGGCCTATGGATACCTATATAGATCTGTGGGTATTTGTCTACTGTTTTTTATGAGGAATAGACCTACGGAATATCCATTTCTTATGGAGATTTGGCCTATGGATACACATAAAGTTCTGATTTCTGGCTATGGGTTTTTACTGGGATTTCATTTATATTGCCTACAGTTCTACAGGGTTCTATAGGTTTTTACGGAGATTTGGCCTACTCGTATCCGTTCAGTTGTACGTGTTTCGGTTTATAGGTTTCTACGGGAATTTGGCCTATGGATACTACAGTTATACGGGTTTCTGTTTATGGTTTTTTACGAGGATTTGACATACGGGTACCCGTACAGCTGTACGGGTATCTTTCTATGGGTTTTTATGGGGATTTGTCCTACGGGTACCCATGCAGTTGTACTTGCTTCCGTCTGTGGGTTTTTATGGGGAATTGGCTTACGGGTAACCGCAGGAGCTGTACAGGTACCCGTAGGCCAATTCCCTGTAAAAAGATTTTATGGGTTTCTATGGGGTAGTTTCAATTTGGAAGAGGTACGGAGGATGTACTTTAAAGGGGTGTTGTATATGTCAGATGTTTTATGGGTGAACAACACGTAGCTTTGCTTTCTCAAGCCATTTCGGCTGCATTTGACTCTGTTGATTGGTCTTTCTTGTTGCATGGTTTAATTGATTCTAAAATACCTATAAATTTGTTTTATCTATTTAAAAGCTATTTTAGTAATAGAAAAATTGTTTTTAATTGTGTTAAGGATAAGAGTAAGGACTTAGTAATGAATATTTATAAGGGATGCCCCCAGAGTTCCTGCAGTGCTCCGTTGCTCTGGAACATTATTGTGGATAACTTGCTGAAGCAGAAGTTTTCTCAAAATGTGGAATCAATTGCATATGCTGATGATATTATGATTCTTATAAAACACGATTCCCTTGAAAAAATGGAAAAATTATTTTATGAAACTGCTCTAATACTAAGCGATTGGCAAACCAAAGAAAATTACAATTTAATATTGAAAAAACATGTGCATTGTTTTTTTCTCAGAGGAGGTAAAAAGACTAGACCACCAAATTTGAAATATCAAGGCAAAAGAATTAAGTTTGTAGATAATATGAAATATCTTGGCGTTATGATAGATAGCAAATTAAATTTTATAGAACATTTTAAGTTAGTACAAAGACGAACTGATCTGATTTTATTAAATTATAGAAGAACTTTTTCAGCTGAGATTTTAGCATTGAAATCCTCCATTCTGAGGAAGATTTATTTAAATATAGTGCTTCCAATCATCATATATGGAATTGGAGCCTGGGGATCCAGGGCAGGGGAACTGGCTAGATTACTGATAAAAGTAGACAGTATTCAGAGAGCTCGGGGTTTAGCTTTAACCTGATGTTTTAGAACGGTGCCTACCGAGACCGTCTTTCTGTTGGCTGGGCTGCCTCCTCTCTCAATTTTATACGAAATTTATTATGAGAAATTTTTATTTAGAACTGGGCTAATGAAATTGAAAATGCATGAAGATTATTTAGTTACAAAGAATGTTTTTTAAAAAATTAATATTCATTTAATACATCCTTCCAATACATTTGTTTTTGTTGTTGATAAAAGTAATCCAAATGTTGATGTATTTGATATTTATAGAGATGGTTCTGGGCTCGGAGGAAGCATAGGAGCTGCCTTTGTTGTTTTTTACTATGGAACTGAGGTGGATTGTAGAATGTTTAAGTTGAATATATATAATTCAGTTTTCCAAGCAGAAAGTGAAGCGTTCAAACAACCCTTATTATGGATTAAAAATACCTTGTTTATACCCACGTCTGTAAATATTTACACTGACTGTCTGTCACTTCTCCATGCGCTCTCCCGCTCAGACAATTACAGTCTATTAATTGTCGAAATTAAGAGTCATTTAGACACTTTGAGTTCAGATTTAAACATTAAGCTACATTGGGTTAAAACCCATATATTCTTTATTGGTAATGAGTGGGTCGACAGCCTAGCCAAGCAGGCGATTTCAAATGTCAGTGCAATGAATATTGAAATAACAAGTTCGAAAAGAATTGCTATTCGAAGAATGAAAAAATTTTACGTTAACAATTGGAAAATACAGTGGCTCTCTTCGCATAAAAAGAAAGGAATTATGTAACTAATTAAAATCACGAATAAAATGAAATGTATGAACAATATTGATGTTAATCAGGTTTTAATTGGACATGGCAGATTTCCGTTCTATTTCAACCTATTTAATCTGCAGAAAATAAGCTGTGTAATTAGTTTTCAGGTTGATGGTGATGCTAGGCATTTTCTGGTTGACTGTAGTTTAACAGCCCGTATTAGACATATTTTTAACATTAGTTATTTTAATGTAAGTGCCATTAATTTTAAAATTTTTAAATCGTATACTATTGCTCTAATGAAGTTTATCAATGAAAATAAGGCGCTTGTAGGAATCTTCTGTTAAAATTGAATTCTGTTTTTATATGAGCTTTAAATATCTGTGGTGTTCTATGTTGTGAATTTGTGTTTATGATTTTTTTGGGGGGTTGTTGTTGTTGGTTTGTAATTTTGTGTTAGATATGCTTGCTTATTTTTAAATTAGAATTTTTGTTTGTTGTCTGGGGGTGGCTGGGTTATTGGCTGCCCTTGCTTGTGAACATACGGGGCTCCTTCTTTTGAGCTATGGGGACACTCGTGGCCAGGTGGGCTGAAGGGAGCCTCCAATTCTTACATGTTTTCCTAGTTCTTCAGAGACAGACTTTGGGGAACATTGTCTAAGGCACTAACAAATAATTTTAGTCGTCGATGGGACTTAAACAGGCCGTCAGGAACATTTCTTAAGCTGACGGACTGTCCGGCAGGCGGAGAAAAGAAAGACGCTAAGCTTTTATTAAAAACTTCGAATAATGAAACAAGTTTATTATATATATATACAGCTTAAAACGAAACACAGGTTGCTTAATCCAGTTAACTAAGCATATAAGGAATTTCTCAGGCCTTCTTAGCGTGCCTTCGATGTGTGGTGGTCTGCACGCCGGGCGCGTATTCCAGAGGTCCGTGGTTCGATTCCTGGCGAATACGTTGCTCATTTTTCACTTCTGCTTCCAAAAAATACCTAATGTCTCTACAAGCATATTTAAGGTATTTATGACAGTTCTTTTTAAGCGAACGAAAAACTGAGCATCTACAAGCTTTCTGCTGTTGCGTAGTAGTTCCCCTATCCCGAAGTATACACTGCCCACCCCAAAAAAGGACAGTTCTATATTTTCCGTTCTACTGGGCCGATTGACGAAATTCAACTTGCGTTTTTTATGTCTCGAAAGCGCGATTTAGAATATGTGTTAGATTTGTATATAGCATCAATCTAATACAGTTATTTTGACACAAAATCGGACTTTTTTAAAAATAACATACCAATTTCTTTTCCATATTTCAATTGTACGACTCAAATTACGCCAAACTGCCAAGTTTTGTAAAAATCGAATGAGTAAATTTAAAAAAATTAGATCTCAAAATTTTAGCTCCTCATTGTTAATTGAGTTTGGCATATATTTATTAATCTCTCTTTTTTCTATTAAACTTATTTGATGCTTCCTTTCACATTCCGAAATTTAGGTTAATTCCAAATAATATTCACCCATTTTTTTATGATTTGTTTTTAAAGTTTGTATTTTTAAATAATTTTTATAAATTTTTCAAAAACATTTTGAATTACACTCTATTAAAAAATTTACCATCATCTTAAAGTAGACTTATTTTTGAGCACACCTGCAAAAAATAACAGTTTATATTCAAAATTTAAGAAGATATACGTGAATTTATATATTTGTCAGTTTAGAAATTTGGCATATTTGTTGAAAGCGATAAAACATCAAATGTGGTATAGAAATTTTTCTAAAATTATTTGAAAGTAGAAACGATGTGACTTTTTTACGCTCATGCACAATGTAAAAAGATAGGAACGAGGTGCTTTTTTTTCTGCTCGGGAATAATGGAAGAGAAAGGAAAATTGGTTTCCACATATTAAGAATTTCGCAAAGTGAATTATTCTTGGCGCAAACTGAAAAAAATTCGCCAAGATAAATTTTTGAATTTTCCTTAAATTTCTCTCCAAATTTTACAAAATCTAATATCTAGGCATAATTTGAGTCGTAGAAGCGAAATATGGAAAAAATTGGTATGCTGTTTCAGAAAAGTCCGATTTTGTGTCAAAATACCTATGTTAGAACAATGCGGTATATAAATCTAATATATATCCTAAGTCCCTCTTTCGAGGCATGAAAAACGTAATTTGAATTTTGTCAATCGGTCCAGTAGAACGGGAGATATCTAACTTTTTTTTTTTTTTTCCTCCGCAGTGTACTAGTTTCTACTCTCGGCAGCACTTAATCGTAAACTAGAAATTAGTCATCTGCGTACGTCCTGATCAACATGAGTTCATGGACAGGGTCTATTTGCATGCCCTATCCTAGATTATGTATTTGTCTGTATAGATATAAAGTGATATGTCTGTTTTTTGCTAATAGTGCAGATTAAATACCCTAAGATCAGCACATTTTCATTTTGTCTGAAATGTCTGATATGAGCTGGTTTTCAAAATGTTCATATGTTCTCTGAGTCGTAAATTCTACTTTGTTTGAACACGTCCCGTTCTGTTTAGGCAGTTAGGGCCTGGTTATACATTCTATCATTCTTACTTCATATACTTCTGATATCCAATCCTAACGACTAATATCTAAATACTTAACGACGTAAGTGATCAACATAGCGTTTTATACAAAATACTAGATGAAGTCAAGTCAATTGTTATTTTACTATAAATACTGCCTTCAGCATCGTAGGAGAGACAGATAATGACTGGTGAACAGTGCCTAACTTGTTATTTTCCAAAATATTGTCAAACATCTTTGTTGTAAAAGCAAATATTATCTCATATTTTTATTTCTCCGTATCAAGAATGTTGGACAATAATCAGGACAGATTCTCACTCTGATTACCTGTGGAATTAGAAGTAAACTTGTATTTGATATGATACCAGAAATAATGTTACAGGAAAGATTCAAATGTCTCTAAAACCTTATTTGAAAGGGGAAAGAAACGAAACATGAGATCTGATTGTATTTTTACTGCATAGTTTGGTAAACATTTTAATACTTAAGGGGATAATCAGAATATACTTAAGCGTTTCCTATTTTATATTCATCACAATTCTACTTTGACAAATTTATGAAATGATCTTCGTTTGTATAATTTATACTCAGATTAAAATGCTTTTTACTCTCTTGCTAATCTTGCACGAAGTATTACCAGTATTATTTTACAACGGAATTCTATACATGGAAAACTAATACAGTCACACATGACGCGCATTTGTATTGTGTTAGTTAGAACATTCTAGATTTCTTTATCTTCCTGGGAAACATTTCCTCTGATATATTTTTTGTCGGAAGTTTGCTAGCATACTTCGCCATGTTGTTCTTGCTTTGCCTTTCCTGTCCAAACATATTAATCATTACGTGAATCATTACATTGATATTTTAAAATCATGATCATTACATTGATATTTTAAAATCATGATCATTAATTACATTGATGATGTGATAAATTAAATCTTCAGAATAAGAAAGTGAAATAATTTTTAAACTCTAGAAATAAATTAGGTTTTAGTACCCGAATCTTTAGCATGATATCTGTAAGTTTTCTCGTTGTTATAAAAAAAATGTTCTCAAAAGGAAATTTTATAAAAGATCCATCCACAGACATATGACATAAGTTGCTTCCCTCCAGCATTCAAACTGAACTAACTTATTTTTTTGTTCAAAATTGTATAAAATTTCATTGATTTGCTTCCATTTCCATTTAGAATTCTTCACAAAGCAGGATTTTTATTTTTTCATTTGGATGTTTTGAAGAATTCAAGACATATTTCGTCGAACTGATTTCTACGTGTTGTCGAAAAATACTCAAAATCGTGAATACTTTCCTATGACTCTGAAAACACAGCTGTTTTTGTCAGAGTGGAGACTAATCTTGGTCTTTCTTCCTTCTATTCTATTTCAGTTCTTCTTATGAGTAGGGCAGAAATGAACATAAAAGCTAAGAACTGGAGTTAAGAAAGAAGACGTTCCACTAAAGTGAACGTAAACTTACATCGTAAGTTACGTTGATTTGTTACGCCTCGCCATTTCGCTACGCCTTCTCTCTCATTTTACTGTGCTATTCACATAAATAACTTCAACATAATAACAACATTCTAGCTATCGAGAAGCTTACAGGAACAAATTATCTGAAGAAAAAGAACTTTTAAATTACTTATATATTTTGTAACAAAATCTACAGCGAAAGTCGCTCTTAAAAGGCAAACATGATGGCAGTGATTTGTTCGGATACGTGATACGCGCATGCGGATCGACGGCAAAGTTAATAAAATTCAAAATATCATCATCATGATCCAGGTATCATTTTTAACTATGTTTCATTCTACTTCTATATATTTAAGCGTTTTACGAGAATTAATATAGATATAAAATGCATTGTCTTCCGAATTTTTGATACTGTACTATTAACTGTGAAATTATGCTCATATAAATGCCTACAGTATTTTTATTACTTTTATTATATCTAAAATTTAAAATTTAAGAACTTATGTACATTATGAATTATGCAACTGGAATCCCAATTTTAATTTCTTCCCTCCGTATTGTGTATTTTCAAAGTTGATTACAAACACTGAATTTGAAATGCAAGTATATGCTTTTTTGAAATAACTGAGGTAGATTGCTGTTGCAGAAGATATTAGCTTCGTAAAATGTAATTTGTATCATATGGTCCTAAAACTGACACTCGTATTCTCTACACATTTGTTTCCAGTGACCTAAAAATGTTCTCTAAAATGAATCTAGAACACAGGTAGGCAAACATCTTTTAACAGTTGGCCAAAAATATTTTTTGCAGTGCAACTTGTGAACGGAGCCGTGATGATGTTTTGCGGCATCAGCATTTTTTGCAGGATGTGGTTGGAGTGTGATAACCCGTTTCGGTAATCATTTGAAAAAACAATTACAGTTACGTAACAGCTTCAAAAATAATTTTAATAATTAAATAGTAATCAAACTTAATAGTTCAAATACGATATCCATTCTTCTTGGTCATCAAACAACTGGCAACTATTTCATTCTAAAATAAAGATCTAGAGGTGAAATATTCTTTCCTTAAGCTTCCTTTTCTAATCAGCTATTTTTATATCAATAACTCATTTATCATATTTTACTTACTAAAAACGGTTTTGAATTTTTCATGCTAGAAATAGTAGAACAGTACTTTTCGCGGATGCACATTCTTTCTGGAAGATTAAGTGATTTCAGCTTAGGTTATCGCTAGTATAATCATGCAAATATATGACATATGCTCATATACGTTGCAACAAAAGATGTTCACTCGTGCTACAGATCACAATAATTTGCGCATGAAAACATGTAGGAAAGAGATGAAAATGTCAAAGTACAGGATTTTATAACGGACCAGATTAAGTAATTAGAGAAACCGACTTTTGTCCACCTTTGCTCTAGTATCCCAACTAGCACACGACGTTGCAAAATGGTCCGAGAGGTTGCAAAGTGGTCGTGGTAACTTTTACGACGTCTTTACAACTTTGCGAAGACGCAAAATATTTGCCGTTGCATCTTGGCAATTTGTCGACGTCACTGAAACGTCATGATATGACCGCTTTTAGACGCGGTTGTTTTAGCATTTTTTTTTTTTTTTTAGTTCATCCACATTATTTTTTAAATGAAAAGAGACTAAATCTGCCCTTTCAAGAATCTGAAGTCCGCATAAGATTTGCTTTGCAATGTTTCATTACTTTATTTCATCTAAATATATTAATCTAAGGTAGATTCATCTAATGAAATGTAAATTTAATATAAATACTTTTGATTTATTAAATTTAATTAGTACTAAAATTACGTGCTAAATTATTGTTTAAAATTTTATTAAAATAATGAATACTTAAAGTATTTTTTGTAAATATTATAGCAAAATGTTTAAAACTGAAAATAATCTATAAAGTAAGGTATTAGATTATGCATTTTGTATATTTAAAAAAATCATATTTCCGAAATCAATGCAAATCGCACGTTAGCAACTATTTCACTGCTGAAATATGACTGTTGCAAAACAGTGGATGTTCGCGGACATCTGGGCGACTTAAAGACGACATATTGCATCGTTTTTGCAACGACATCCGCGACGAGTTTGCAACATCATTACGACGTTGCAGTGATACTTGGGATATAGAGACTGGTTTCCAAGTACTTTTTGCCAGTTATGAAATTTTTGCGCTTCATTCTGTATTCAGGAAACAGAATGAATGTTAGTATCTTTATATTCTTAATCTTGATTCATATTTCTATATTTCATTCTTTTTTCCAGTTTCAAAAAATTAGAATAAAAAAAAAAAGAAATTGACACTGTAATATGACCGCAAAGAAAAAAAGGTTTTGCATTCTTGGCAATCCTTTAAACATGCAAACTGAACTGGTGTTAAAAAATTTGTGAACTGAAAAAATAAGTGTTATTTAAAAGAATTTAGAATATACGGTAAGGCGGTTAAATAAGGAAATGCTAGAAGTATCGAGGGTTTCTTTAAAAAATGTTACATGAATTTTTAATTGCAATTTTTCAATGAACTAGCATAATAATGTAAAATTCTGAATATAATGTAATCATTAAGCATTATGCTAACCTGGAGTGTAATGATCTTGTAGGGTTTATATTTATTTTAACTAACATTTATTTTAAGTTTAAACTATCTTTCCTGTCAAGCCTTACTTTCCCCTGGAACTGCCAATGCCAGAATATGTAAATTTTAGTAGAACGCGCAAGGATTCAAATTATCAGCGGAAGTATTATGATTTAAATAGAAAGGAAACAAGTTCGGGGTGTGATATTCTTACTTCACGAGCGCGGAGGTAGTTAGCGAGAAATTGAAGAACCCCGCGTGTCGGCCTATGTGCTTGGCGGAAAGTAGTGTTAATCGTTCAAGTGAGCTTCAAGTCTGCTGAATTAGCAGCGGTATTGTGAAACGCGGTGAGTTAGTTATTTTAGAGAGCCTCGTAGTTAGAATCTTGTCTTTAGTTTCTTTTCAGGTTATTATTTTTATTTGACCGCCAAGTAGGCGCAGTCTGTGAGCGTCAAGAGCACGCAATTGTAATTTATTACGTTGAATAAAAAGGGACTTAAACCCTTCACAAGACTCTATCTTTTATACAGTTTTCACAGTCACGCCTTGGTTGCGTGCAAGTTGGAGGCGCGCAACGTTACAATCTTATTCCCAACATGAAAAAAGAAAAGGATGGATTTTTTTTCGTTTCATGTTACTTCCCTTTTCTTCTCAAATTTAATTTGAATTGTAGCAATAAACCATCAGTTTCTGTCTTAATGACATACAAATATTCCCATCTTATAACTTGTGATTATCGATTATCAGCCCACCACCACTCACAGGCGTGCCGCGATCGTTCAAGACTTTAAATTAAAAAGACCGTACACAATGTTATGTATCAGTGATTCCTACTGAAATGCACTTTCTGTTGCCATGTGTCTTAGCTAATCTTCAATCATGGCTAAAGAAGGATACTTCTAAAAGTCATTATTTTCATTGACGTTATTTTATTTTTGAACGGATTAAGCACCGTGTGGCGAACTAATCCATGGCTAAATATACTGGTTTCCAA
Organism: Stegodyphus dumicola; assembly: GCF_044657685.1. Taxonomy (NCBI): domain Eukaryota; kingdom Metazoa; phylum Arthropoda; class Arachnida; order Araneae; family Eresidae; genus Stegodyphus; species Stegodyphus dumicola. Next base: position 124,889,662 of record NC_140771.1, on the reverse strand, counting down.
AAATTAAAGAAAAATCACAATAATATCGATAACACATTCAAAATTAAGCCGTATAACACTCCGTATAAAATTATCTAATAAGAGTTACTGAGTTAAACTGCAGTATGTACATTAGTAGCGCTGCGATCCGAATACGTCATCTGCGAGGACAATAAATTTGCATGTTTGAGAACAAATCTGCAAATTTCGTTGTGATACTGAGAGAAGAAATCTGGGATAGCTAATTTGTAATAATGTCCTCCAGGCATCATTTTCCCGAAGAACTGGGATGGAGAGCTATTGGCAGAGTAGAGGCAGGGCGAAGTCAGAGAGAAATGGCCAGATGTCTAAATGTGAGTCTTTTGTGGTTCATAGAGTTTGGCAATAATTTCTAACCACAGATTCGACATCAAGGCAGTTCAGACAAGGATGGCCAGCCACTATGACATGCGCCGATGAGCGATAATTGTTGTTATGGGCACGAAGGAGCAGAACAGCAACTCCGACTCAATGTAGATCCTCCCTTGCCGCAAGGAGAGCACGTTAACATGTGCACCGGACAGCTGGTCAATGGAGGTTGGCTTTACTGATGTGTCCCGGTTTATCCTCGAAAGCGACAGTAGGCGTTATTTGATTTAGACAGAACCTGGAATCCATTATCATGCATCAAACATCCGTGAAACAGATGCATACGTAGGAGACAGTGTCTGTATTTTCGGTGGTATCCTTTTGCGTGAACGCAACGACCTCCATGTCTTTCCACGTGAAACCATAAATGCTCAGGCATATAGAGATGGGACCCTTCACATTTATGTGCTTAAGCCGGGGGAATAGGTGATAATTTCTTGTTGCAGGACGACAACCCGAGACCGTACAGGGCTCGCATCGTGGTTGATTATATTCAACAGCAAACAATTCAGAGCATGGAGTAGCCAGTTCGATCACCGGATTTAAATCCTTTCGAGCATGTCTGGTATGCTTTAGAAATAAGTGTATCTGCTCTCAGTTCTCCTCTTCAGACTCTTGCCACGGTTGCATCTGCTTTGTAAGAGATCTCACTTCCTACGAAACTGATACACAGCATAATTCACCATATCGTACATCGCTGTATGTGTTGTATTGCTTCTATGAGAGATTTTACTGAAAGTAACTTCCCTATACAGAACTGACACATCCAATTTGTTCATATTTACATATGCTAATTTTTATAATTTCTTTCATGCTATTTTATACACTAATGTGTTTCATACTGTATGTCAGTTTCATTAAAATCCACATGTAACTTTTTGAGTAATTGTCATATCTGTTGTTTTTCGTTAATTATTAATAACCAGTGTAATTAAAATAATAAGACTACTTAGGTAATACATTATTTTATGTACAATAAAAATCATGGCTTTGTATTTCACTTCAAATCATACAGTTACATGAGCAGTAGATTGCAGCATTTTCTAACAATAAAAATTGTTTTTTTAGGCTTTAGATAAATCTTAATCCATTTCATGAAGAATAAGCGTTTATGTTTATAAAGGACAACTGAGAGCTCTTTAATTATTTAGCAAGCCTATTTGACACCAAGTTATAATTTTCTTCAACTGCACTTTTGTATTTTAACAAAATAATTTAATCCTGAAAATACGAAATCAATTAACGACAAACTGGAAATGCCTTTTTGCATAATTTAAGAAAATAATACACTTCGACGGAAGAAATTTTATTAGTATTTCAGAAAGCAGGGCTCTCATTTTACACTTAGGGTATTACTTAAATTTCATGCTGATTTACTACCTTTTATTTCAATGTATAAATTTCAATAAGGTATTCCGCATGCATTTTCAAGTATGACGTCCATCTTTCTCAGAAGACAGGGTGTTTAGAAATTTTTTTTTTTTTAATTTATTTTTTATTTAATGTTTACTTTTTTCTAAATAATGAGGTTAAAAAAATTAACATATTTCTTTTAGTTAAATTGTTTAACATTTCAAATGTTTTATATCTTTCTGCCTGCTGCTGTAAATTTTAAATTTGCACTTAGAGAATGGAAAATTAGGCTACGGCATACACAGTAAAATAAAGGCTTACTTTAAAGGCTTCGCCAATCTTACAAATGAAGACGCACATAACATATGAAAAATCATTACGTTATGAAATAAAGATAGAATATTAAATGCCAGTTAACATGAATATGACGGAATTTAAATAATATGTGATTTTCAAGATATTAATAGATTTCTCGCTAAACTTAAAGTTCGTTTGTTTCATTTTTGTATTCCCTGTAGCTGAAGCATTTTTTTAAAGGAACTATTTCTGGTTTAAAATGAAATAAAAGGTGTTACTAACAGATCATTAGTCCACATCTTGGATCAAAAAATTATACAATTACATTATACATAAAACGTTTTATGCTGCATTTGTATGACTTGTATCTGAAGCAAGTACTTCTTTCTTAGCCCTTCTTTTGAAACATCAAAGTAAGCTTTTTCTTTATTTGTACCAGGGTTGCCCTTTATATTTATGGCCTAATAATGAAAACACAAATGTTTATGATTGAAATTGGTTTTGTTGCTTTTCAAAATATTCTCCATGAAGATCAATACACTTTTGCATGCGTTTGAACCAATTTCGAAGCACCTTTTTCTACTCCGATTGAGGTAACTACAAAACATGCCATTTGAATGCATCAACCGCTACTTCGGGTGTCGCAAACGCTGACCACGTAATTTATTTTTGATATGCGGGAATAAAAAAAAGTCATTTGGTACCACATCAGGGCTATACGCCGGGGGAACCATCAATTCGATGTTTTGACCATTTAAAATACCTTTTGTTTGAGCCGATGTGTGAGAGCTCGCATTCTCATGATGAAGAAGGATTCGCCTCTTCTTCTTTTCTCGAATTTCTCAGATGATTTCTGGCAAACAAATTGTCGTGTACCATTCGGAATTGACCGTCTTGCGTTGCTATAACGCCACTGGTAATGCGGAAGAAACAGGCAACCATCTTTTTCGATGTGCTTCTTCGGCGAACAACTTTTGTTGCATTTGACTCAGTCTTGGAAGACCCATGCAGTCGAGTTCTGTTTTGTTTCGGGCTCATATGCATAGGTCCATGATTCATCACCTGTGTAGATATATTATACACAGCGTTTGATGAACCCTTAACGTATTTTTCCAACATTTCCTTGCACTATTCTACACGAGCGTTCTTTTGAGCGTCTGTCAGATTATGCGAAATCGAGCACAAAAATATTTATTTTTTTTTCCCGGGCCAAATGTTTTTATGTAATATCTTATTGATGCTTTGATGCTTGACATACTAATGTCCAAAGATGCCTGAATTTCACACTTTGTCACATGACGATCTTGTTTTATCAGTTTAAGCACAGCATCGATATTTTCTGGCACAACAACCGATTTTTGGATGACCTTCACGGGATTGGTCCTGGAACGAGCGTCGACTATGATTGAATTCTTTTACCAGGTTTTTAGTGCTGTAGGGTGATGTTTTATTGCTGTATAAATTTGCCCGAACCACTCTTGTCTTGATAATCCACGTCAAATGTTATGAAAAATAATCGCACGAAAATGTTCCCGAGTCAGCTCGCCTTTTTGCCCGAGATGAATTTTTCAATTTAGTGTAAACAACACAAATGGCAAGACGTTCTGAAGAAGTAATGTTTAAAAATATAAAACTTTCGATTGGAATCGTCTACGGTCGCCTAATAACACCAAGAACATTTTTTAAATTTATATAAACACACATATATACGAACATACAAACACATACACACACACACACGCTCATATATATACTCGCATATATATATATTAAATCTACAGGTAATTAATATAAATAAATCATTTAAAAGTGACAATTAAACTAGCAGGGATAATAATATTTAAACTAGAAATTAAAGCAAAACAACATAAATACAAAATTATGTAACAAATAATAGTTCAAGATTCTTTGGTTCTTTTCAGGAAGCAGCCGAAAAATTTCACCCCAACACTTTTCTGAATTATATTTGGATGAATATGAAAATTATGAAAATAAATAAATAAATAAGAAGTTGAATAAAATTAAATGGAAGTAATTTTAATTAATTCACTAACTTAAGTAAATTTAAAATTTTAAATGGCCAATAACATACTTGAGTTTTAAAATGAATGATTTTGTTTAAGTTAATCAAGATATAATCTGCTCTGACAGGACTGGAAATTAATTACACAAGATAAAATCTGTCAAATTATACAATATAAAATTAGGACCTACGAACGAAATTTTTTAATAACTAGAAACATGTAAAACATCATGAGAACTTCATAACCGTGCAGAACTGCAGAATTAAAAAAATCAGGAAATGCAAATTTTTTCAGTGTCATTAAACTTTCACTTTAAATTCAAGCAAAACAAATAACTGCATGAGAGGAAATAATTAAATAATGCATAAAAATGGAGGGGAAATCAAACATTTTTATCTAACATGGAAATGATGCAAAGAAAAATGATTGAATTCTAAGTAAAAATTTCTGAAAAAATGTTAAATTTAAAAAAAAAAAAAAAAAAAAAAAATTATAAATCACCTAAGAGTTATAGCAATAAGTAACTTTAATAACAGTTTTATATAAATTAAAAGTTTCCAGATTGAGGGAGATGTATGATTTGAAACAAAAGTAAATATAATAAACCTGAATTTTATATATGGAATTAAAATGTAAGAAAAACTTGAAGAACGGATCTAAAAAACATTAATTTAAAATCATAACAAAAATGTTAAATATTAAATTAAATAGAACAAAATAATGTGAAAAATCTGTTCGAAAAATTTATTTTTTAAATCCTTAGTTGAATATATCCGCATATGTTCTCCTGGATGAGAGTGCAGTGTGTAAAGAAACAAGATGAGGAGCATTAGTGTTCCTACAGAAACTGAGAAATAAAAATACAAGAAAGGACTTGTGTCGGGCGAATTACGCTTGGTAAAGTTTCATTTAAGAATAAAATCTGTAAGAATTCAAAATTTTACTTCAGACCAGAAGATTTGTTAAGGTTTCTTTTTATTTATGTTTCTCACTGAGCGTCAAGAATACCAATCTGCTCTAGTACTCACTCCTACTAAAACATCTTTTTTTTGTCGAACTGCTAACCGCTTGAAAGAGTTATTATAAAAACGAAAAATGTATATACACTGATTTTAATCAGTCTATTCAAACGAATGTTCACATGATATTTCTAATTAGACATATCATGTCTGAAATGTATTTTTACTGTATTCGATCAGAAGTACGAAAAATACATTGTTGCTTTGTTTGCTACTCAGAAAGCAGAAAGACCAAATTTACTACTCAATAATTTGTTTTAATGAATGGCAATACGCTGGAGCATGGAGATAATAAGCATTCATAGCATAATAAGCAGGCATAATAAGCAGGAGATAATAAGCAGGCAGAGGTAACATATTGCATTCAAATATCCGAATCTGTGTACTAAAATTGAGAGAAAAATATCTTACATCTTAGCTGTGATTGATTCTAAAAACTGTGATTGAAAGTACGATATTGGTTGGGAGTACAATAAACGGAAAGTAAAACTGCATATTTAAAAACACCAATATAAATAAAAAATTAAATTGTTTTGAAAAGTGAATAATCATAATACTATATTGCAAGTGTTAAAAATAATTCAAATATATTAATAACTGGAATTCTTAAAGAATTGCTTGATGGAATTTTTAAATTCAAATCTAAATTTGAGAGCTAATCAAAAGAATGCAGCATTATGAGAATAACTTAAATTTTATTATTATTTGAATTTTTATTGTTTCTAAATTGCAAAATTATTTTTGCGTTTGCGGAAGTAAAAGAAATTTGGAAAATAGAATTAGTAAGCAACATTGAAACTTCTTCACCTGTGTGGCGCAAAGTACGTCTTGAATAAAAATTTCCATTTATTTGTGACAGACATAGAAGGACTAATTACATATTTACATAATAATATTTACAAAGAAAATTTGAGGTACTTGCGAAGTTTGAATCCCGGCTGGCTGCACAAGCGTTTTCGGGGTTTTCACCATGTGTATTGTGGGTACGAAAGCCTCCAAAAGCCAGCCAGTCCCTTCCGTCAGGCAGATAGCCTTCTAGTTCCTTGCCATAGTTAAATAAATCTAAATAAAACTTGAGGGTTTTGCATCGAGAAACTTTGGAGATAATTTCACGTAGCCCTTCTCACCTTCTATATACGTTTCAGATTTTCTTATCATAAGTAATAAGAAAATATTAGAACTACCTAATGTGCAATCTTTTGAGTTATTCATTAATGAAATAAAGTGGAATTTTGTTTATTAATAAACGTAATAAAGTGGAATTTTTTTATTAATAAGCGTAATTTTCGTAAGCTGCATTCCTTGATTATGGTCTTCAATATTAGTAAAAATATTTTTAATTCTTAGAATGTTTTTGGTCATTGTATTTGCAATTCCTTTGTTAGAGATATTGGAATTCCAGTGGATTAAATTATTGCTAAAATTTAAATAGACGTATGTAATCAAAAAGCTGAATTGTTTTACTGTTGAGAATTGTAATATTATTCGTTATTACTGGTATTAGTTTTGCTAAGTTTTAAAAATTTAGTTTTGGTATTAGAATTTTTAACTAAACCGAAATTATTGAAAATGTTTGAATGTCAACATTGTTGGAATGTCAAAATTACGTAAATATATTAGCGTAACAATCTTAAAGAAGTTTGTAACGGCATGCATTAAAATCATACATTTTAAAAACGAAAATTGAGCAGAACATACAGATTAATAAGATAAAACCGTGCATATTTAATAATGCAAGTAAATCGTTGCCGATTTCCTCGAAGAGGGTTGACTTATCAAAAGGAATTAAACCTTCCGCAAAATATCCGTAATCGATTGAGTATGATCGCATTTCGTCTCTTTCGTATGTTTGAATTAATTCTTTTAATCACGAAATCTAATATATAAAATTAGTATTTTTATGAATAATTAATAAATTTTAAATATGAAGGTAATTCCCGGACGCGATCAGAAAAAGAACATATTTACAAAATATTATTATAAAAACCGAGGAGAATTTTGAAGTGTCAATAAGAATATTATAGAATTGAAACTCTTGCATATTTCTAATGTCTGAAGTACATGCATTTATAAAAATATTGGCTAAAAATATATAATTTTATTCCTCGCTCACAATTTAAATTCCATAGCTGCTTTTGTGAAGCTTTTAATCGAAAAGAATATTCGTTGGAACATCCACCTCCCAAGGTTAACGAAGGTTTAGGTTCACCATTACAAGTGGTCGGAGCGAGTGTTAAAACTGTATACATATTAGGTCATACAGAAATGAATGGCACAAATGCTGCCACAGAGCGTAATACAATTTATTAACAAAAAACTTACAGTACATCAATTAGAAACAATCCCTGCCCATGTTAATACACTTCTGCCATCTGGCTGGTAGCTTCCGAAAGGCTTTAGTAAATCAGTCTGTGGGGGTGTTGGTGTACCACCTAGGGACAATTGCATGCAGTTCGGCAGAAGATTTAACATGTTGGCCACTCACTGTGTCCTTCAAGGTGCAGTTCGATGTCTTGGTTCGAAGTCCGTGGTCCACCTACTTTGCGCACACATTTGTCATCTCCAAATCACCATACACAATCGCCTGCAATGTTCCTGCGCAAGCCCTGTCTCTTTCGGCACCTTGTTGAACGTTATGAGCCTGTTCGCAATGATCAAATACGACATGGTTCCCACATTTGCTGCTGTATGCGATGTTGCTGGTCAACTTGGTTTGACAACTTTGGCTGCGGTCTCCACTCCACTCCACTGCTGTACTTGGCCAAACAACGGGATACGGTACGCCTTGAGGGTGCTTTGTTCCCGCACACTGACACCATGCAACGGTGGATCTCACTACCCTGTATCCTTTCCTTCCATAGGAACTACGCTGAACAACGCTGACCGTGATGATCACCTTCCGTCATTGCAGTCCAGGCTCTCAATGACGACGGCGAAAGGGACGGGCGCTGACTTATATCATTCGGCTTGCGACCAGCTCCATCTATGCATTCTGAGAAGCTCACGCCCCCTTGTGTCTATTTCACTTGTTTTCCCTTCGCACAGTATAATAGTTTCGTTGTGAGAGCCGTTATGTCAATCATTTCTGTACGATCCAAGTAGATAGAAATGGCGAGAAAGGAATTTGAATGAAGCCCTCTGATTGGCTGTAGACCAAGAAAATCTTAATGTTATGTGTGAGGGTGAGAAACGAGCGCTTTAATTTTCCTTTTGTGCATTTCGTAAATAAATTGCTGATAATTTTAATAAATAAGAATAAAAAATAATAACATTTTCAGGATGAAAGTCATGGAAATAAAAATAGAAACAACAGTCAAAACCTTCAGCGATATTTGGATCTTTAAAACCTAAATGGCTTCTTGTTACTAAAAATATAGGCCAAATCTAAATGGCTTTTAATAATATCAAACTAAAACGAAAGTAGCCACAGAGTAATTTTAATTAAATATATAATATACAAATTTTCAAAGCTAACAAAACATCCGGACTCATCCCCAGTCTGTTATAATATCTTAGAAGGAATTTTAATACAGTAATTGCATGCAACGAAAAAAAAATATATTTATACATATTTATAATTCCGCGTGCTTATGCATTTGATTTACATAGGTAATTCGATTTAATTCGTTTTATTTGTCTAGGCATGTATTCAGAATTTATTGGAAAATTATTACAAATTTATATTCTTGCTTTTTCGTTCGTACAAATTGAAATGCTTTGGAATGCGTAACTTTCTTGTCTTTTTCTGAGTTAGCAAACAGATATTTCAGCAAATAATATATATTGGAAATTTATGAAAGACGAATCATGAATAAGAGATCTGAAGGCAATTTCTCAATACACCTAACACTTTGTGACAGAGCATTTATCTATACAATATTAAGATTTAAAAAATGTAAACTATGGAAGAAATGAAATAGAAAATATAGCATGTGTCTTCATTCTGCAAAGACATATTTGATAATTTACTTATTTGATTATATAGGATTTGTTTTAAAATATTGTTACGAAATGTACAGGCGCGGTAAGATGGCTTCCCCACAAAGCATTTTTAGGATTGCCATAAAATGGCAAGGCGAAGGCAATGTTGCCACATTTGGCGAGAAATCGCCTAGTTGGCGACAAAATTGGCGATATCCCATGGACGGTTGAAGAACCTTCTGGAACGAATTCTTACCGGTTTAGACCAGAATGTTCTCGAACACAAGCCGAAAGCTATATAAACCCTGCTGGTCCGCAGTCAGTTAGCGTGTGTTGCCTCGTCTAGAGAGCTGATGGTCAGTCATTGAGCGAGTGTCTCGAAGTCTAGCGCCGAGCTGGTCGTCGAGTGCATCGAAAGAGTGCCTTCCAGTATCGCGGTTAGTGCATCGTCGAGAGAGCGTGTCGAGATCCTGGAACGACTGAACCGAAGAGTCGGGAGCCGTGCTCCATGTGCCGTCGAGTGCATCGCGAGTTGTAGCGTGGAGAGTCTCGAGAGTACGTGGAGTTCCGAGAACGACCAAGCAGAGTCGGGAGCTGCACTCTTGTGCTTTGCAGTGAAGGAGTCTCCACCGTTATAGCCTGATAACTTGAAGGTTGCGTCGCTGATTGTTCCAGCGAGTGTATATAGTAGATCTTTGACGACTGTAAAACGTGACTTTGGAGCTGCCCTGATTAATATTGTTTAAATAAAGTGTGTTTCGATACTTCATTAAGTGTCGTCGTTTTTCATTCCAAATCTACAAACCCCGTACGAACGTAACCACTGGTGTCAGAGGAAAAAAAAAAAACGTAACAACTGGTGTCCGAAAAGAAAAACGCAACAATATATTTGCCGGAGAATTTGTATGACATTTCATGAAATGAAACAGAGGAGGGAGAAATAAGTTTTCCTTTTATGAAGAAGATTTTAGGAAATAAGAATAGTAATAATAATTATAAACTGTGTGTCATTTAGTGAAAATATAAAGATCATATTTACTCACTTATTTGCCCCTATTTTTACTAATTTTATTAATTACGAAAATTATGCAAATAAGTTATTTCCAAAATGCACGCTTACAATAAGAACATTGCAAATGAATAAAATCATAGAGGCCTACCGGCATTTATCAAAGTATTATTTTTTTAAAAGAAACCTGCATCCCAATGCGATTGCACGTAACATTATCTTGCGTTACGAATATCTAATAAATTATCTTTACTTCTACTCCGTGTGCCTAGGCTGTCATCTGCTTTTATTTGTTGTCTTCTGCTACTTCCTAGGCCTCAGATACTTTAATGCTGCTGGAACTGTAGTCTGTATCGTCTGCTACATACGTCAAGTCATCGCCATCATCTCCATTCAGTCTGTTTTTCCTAGCGCAATGACACTCAGAACAATCATAAATATTAGATATTTCCTAAAATGTTTCACTATATTTTCTTCATCATTCATAGCCCATGCACCCAAAATCCACAAACAAATTAGTTAGTAAAATGAAATCAATCTTTACGGGGGGGGGAATTCACTTTAAAATTTGGAAAGCTTGCTTTCTGAACGTCTTGAGGAATGGGAAAAATTAAGTGAGTGCTTTAAAATATTTGGCAACCCAACTGTGAAACTTTTAAATTTACATGATGGTTATAATTAAAGTTCCAATCTGAAATGGTCATAAAAGGAAAACTACCGGACCAAATGGTATCAAACTTGGGAATTGTGTAAAGGAGGTTATGGAAATTTATTTTCCGCGGGAAAAAAAAAAAAAAAAAAAAAAAAAGGGAGTTCAAAAACTCACCACCAGGGGAAAATGGCGCTGTATACAATATTGTTAAATAAAATAAGACATGAAAACATTTGTTCAAAATGTGTTTAATAGTGTACGAAACGTGTTACAAAGCATGTTCAATGTAGCGTCCAGCATTTTTCGAAAGCAAGTTAAATCCTGTTACTGCATTCTCAACAGCAGCTCTTGGCATATCAGGAGGAATGTTACGGACATGTCAGTGTATCACATTTTTCATTTCTGCCAAATTGGTTAGATTATCACCATAAACAGTGCTTTTGAGATAACCCCATAGCCAAAAGTCACAGAGGTTGAGGTCTGGTGGGAAGAGGGGAAGTGTTAGACGTTCATTCGTGAAGACGTTCCTATAAGACGTTCATTCGTGAAATGTTGCCTACGTAATTGTGCGACACACGTGAGGTTAGGCCCATCCCTGCATAAAAATTTTAGTATCAAAAATGCCACGTTACTGCAGTTCATGTATCACGAAACATTTTAACATTGACTCTAAGTGAGCTGCAATCACAGTGGTCCAGCTGGCGACTGCTCTTCGAAAAAAATGGTTCAGTTATAAAACTAGCTGTCATATTGAACACTAAACGGTGTGGAATGACTGCTATGCAATCGAATGCAGTAGGAAAATGCAATGGAATTAGGTAGATAACATGAGGGATTTCTTTCGCCCAAATCGATTAAAAGCGTTTTGAATCAGTATCTTCATGTTTTAGGGCCAAATTCAGGCTTCAAAAATTACAAATTAGCGATCTGTCAGAAAACGATTTCCAGATTGTACGCACTTGTGCAAGTGATTTGCGATCTCACATTTTCTAATCGCTAATTCGTAGTTTCCACGGACGAATTTCTCACTTATACGGATGGCGCACTCGACGTTTATCGAATTTAACGCCTTTAAATGGTATATTGCTTACTTCAACGCTTCTTAAGGGTATACAACATATTAAACTCGTGTAACAAAAGGTTAAGTTAGACTCCGACCCATATTTCGTTTACGAATATTGCATACAGCACCATTTTCCCCTGGTGGTGAGGTTTCGAACTTCATTTTTTTCGCGGAAAATAAATTCCCATGACCTCCTTTACACGATTACCAAATTTGATAACATTTGATGCAGTAGTTTTCCTTTTACGACCGTTTCAATGTGGAACTTTAATTAAAACCACTCTGTGTATTATTAAATTTTAATTTGAAGCTATGCGTTATATGTATAACATGCGTAAATTTCTCGCTTGTATGGAAAAATAAAGAATCGAAGCAAATATACTTAGGATAATGGACCAAAACTGAAAAAATTTCCCCTCCCTCCGAAAAAAAATATTGAAACTTCGATCTTGAATTTATTGGGTTATCGAAATATTTAATTTGTCTTATCTTCTAAGTCCTAGCTCCGACAACAATTCCGTCAAAAATTCCGAATTACTTAAGCTGAAGTAAAAGATTTAGTATATATTCGCTGTATGCTAATAAAGTAATCAGAGTGTAATAAAAATAGATTATAGAATTTAAGCTGATGCAACTTTTTGTCTGACTACACAACATGTAATGGAAGAGAAGGCTTGTAGAGATCTGTTTTTGACATGCCTCTAAAAGTAGATGTCATACTCCTTTTGTCTCTTCAATGTCAAAAAATTTTCCTTTGAGAGGCAATTTTAGTTTTTGGGAAAGAAAAAAAAATCACAAGAAGACAAATTTGAAGAACATGCAGGACGATTGAGTACACATACTTATTTTCGGAACACAAGCGGTTCTCTGACTGGTTATTGAATAATGAAAAGATGCATTGTCAAGCAAAGCAAGACATTTCGAATACATTTTCTGACTGAAAACGTAAGATTAAAAGTCATCTGCTTAATTCACAGCCATTTACAAGTCAACTACACGGGCAATTGCAGAACTGTTTTGATCCTGAGCTTGTAAGACAAACCTAATATCACTGGATTTAAACACTTCTTTAATCTTTCGAGAACGTTCCTTCTTTAGCTCATATTCCAAGAATACAACTATTGCAAGTGAATACAATTATTGCAAAAGAAATTGAATATTCATTTGCACTACGGCTTGGTAGTTTACTAACGAGTTAACAAAACTTAAATTCTGCTTTTTGTGTCTAAGAATACAACAATATTTTAAATATTTACAAATAAAATATTAAATTAGAGATTTAATTGGAGCCTCACCAGTTACTTAGCATTTGAAGATTTTTAAATACTAATTGTTTGTTGGGAAGTCTTAAACAGGATGCATGGTTGGTTTTCGTAGTTTTCTAGGTTCTCTTTACAAAGGTTCTCTATGAAAGCATCTTAACCAAATAGCTCCCATGTTCTTTCTATGTTCAAATAACCAACTAACCTAGTTTAAGCGCGATTTCCAAGTGAAGTTACTAGCAAAACCCGAGTATAACAAATGAGTATTCATTAAAAATCATGTAGCTTGCAAATCGGGAGTAATATGAAGGATACGGCGCCAATAATTGAATTGCTGTTACGGTACGCCGTTTCTAAACTTAGATGGTCATTCCTTAATTAAATAGCCCACCGGCGGCCGAGCGGTAAAGACGCTGAAAACTGGTAGTTCGGTCTGAGGTTCGAATCCCGCGAACGGGCTGGCTTCATGAGCGTTTTCGTGGTTTTCCCCATGTGGTTTCCCCCCCAATTCCCATTCCATAATTATGTATACGAGCCAGTTTCCCTTAGTCCTCCACGAAGGCATCCCTCCCTTTAGGCAGATAGCCCTCGTGTGCTTTGCCATAATTAAATAATCCAATCCAATCCTTAATTAAATATAATTGATTTGTAACTTCTATTAGAGCTGACTGTAAGAATTGAAGGGCAAATAAATAATATCGTGTGCAATCTTGATTAATATAAAATTAAAAATATTTTCATTCAAACACAAAGTTTTTTGAAATATTTGCAATTACTTTATAAGAAGGATTTATTAATAACCGTAATAATTACTTATTATTACTGGTGATTATTATTACTGATCATTATTATTACTGATGATTAGGATTCAATTCTTGACAATTACATTCTAGATTAGAATTTTAAGGATATAATGAAAATACGGTATGCACAAAATTACATTTTAGGATAAAAAAATTAGTTGATTTTTTATATTTTAAAACTTCTTAAATTCATTTAATAAACATCGTATCCTCGTTATTAATTGAATGGAGAATGTTGGGTGTCGTTTATATAATTATTCTTACTTGTCCACAGAACCTGCTGACTTATCCAACCATTAAGTAGCTGCAGACCATTTCTACATAACCATTGAACTTCCATTAATTCAGTCTCTAGAAAGTTGTATGTTTATATCATAATTTGACTTTTCTAAAAATGATTATTCTAAATCTTATGTTTCTATAAAAATATACTGTGCTTTAAAAATATGGATGATTATCAGCCGTCCTTTAAGCCACTTCATAAGCAACAGTTTCTTCAGAAATAAATTATGCTGTTAATGTCATAAAATATTTTCATAAAATTCAAATAAACATCAAACGAAAATTTTCAGTTATAGACAGTTCGATTTAAACAAAGTTAAAGTAAAGTAGCAGACGACTTTAACTAAAGTAAAACGCCGAAGGTAAAAATTTACTCTTATTAAAAAAAAAAAAAAAAAAAAAAAAAAAAAAAAAAAAGGAAGAAAGAAATTTTAAAAAAATAGTTAAAAATTTGAATAATATCATGTGCAATTTTTAAAAAAATAGCTTTTCATATAGTATTAATAAATATTTATTACGCATCATTGAGGGAAAATATTTCATAGAATTAATTCTCCGTAAAATTTTACTTGAAATTTAAGGTTAAAAATAGCTGTGGCAATTCACTGTAACAAAAATCCATAGACCACGTTAGGCGTTATTATCGCTCAAATAAAGATGCCAAATTTCAAAACGCGAAAATATGTAAATTCGTGTATATCTTAGAGAATTTTGAATAAAAAAGTCTAATTATTTGCAGATATACTTAAAAATACACCTACTTTAAGATGATGGTAAAAATTTTATAGGTTATAATTAAACATTTGTTTTCGAAAAATTTATAAAAATTATTTATAAATAGAAATTTAAAAAATAAAACACGAAAAATGGGTAAATTTTATTTGGAATGAACCTAAATTTCGAAATGTGAGAGAAAAAATCAAAAACGTTTAATAAAAAAAGAGATATTAATAAATATTTGCATGATTCAATTAACATTGAGGAGCTAAAATTTTAAGAGCTAATATTTTAAACACTACTCGTACGATTTTTGCAAAACTTGGTATTCTGGCATAATTTTAGTCGTAGAATAGATATATGGAAAAAAATTGGTATGTTATTTCAGAAAAAGTCCGATTTTGTGTCAAAATTCTTATGTTAGAATAGTGCTATAATAAATCTAATATATATCTTAAGTCACGCTTTCGAGACATGAAAAACGCAGTTTGAATTTTGTCAATGGGCCCAGTAGAACGGGAGATATAGCACTTTCCCATTTTTTTTTAGCAGTGTACGTTCACATCTTTCCTTGCAAAACCTGTCTGGATGTACGAGTATTTAAGTATCGGCGTTTTAAGCTCCGGGTTTTTAGGGGAAAATTTGTGAAATTGTGACTTTTCATTTCTTCAGATTGAATCTCAATTTACAGTTTCTAATATTACAGCTGACATAATAAAATTTCACTCTGCGGTGATCGTGCGTGATACGTAGAACATGATTACCTCAGATAAAAAGAAACTTACTGTGCCTTAAGTATTAAAATTCTGGCTCAATTTTTTCAGTCAAAGATTAGATGTAACTCTATTACTTAATATACGTTCCGTTTAAGACAGATGTGAAGGGAAGGGCGGGTTGCTTCTTGCCACCAGAGCCTAAAGAATTGAAAACCATATGGACAGAGAAAAATATCGACTGTCAGCCGTCTTGTACATTTAACGATATATCACTGAAGGTTTCGGGATTTTTGGATTTTGGGGGAATAGCTTAGAAGATATACTGAAGATTGATGTGTCCAACATTTTGAAGAAGATAGAATACTCTGACAAAATGCAAACTAGAAAATGTACCGTGTGAAGTACCTGTAAGATTGTCGACCCTCTTGGCGTGATTGTACCTTTTCCGATCAGAATGAAACTTTTATACAAGCACTTTGGAAAAGGGTATTTGATGGGGATGAACTTTTACTGAACGAATTATAGTCCCAATGGAACGAGCGGTGCAAAGCATTCAGTCACTTTTAAGATTTGGCCATCAAGAGAACTTGCCGCAGAGATTTAAGATGTAAGGAATGACAAGTTCACCTATTTTCCGATGCTAATTTAAAAACATATGGAGCAGTAGCATACTTCAGAAATAGATTAAGAGCAGGCTGGAATACAAGTTTCATTTTAACTAGATCCCGATTAGCGCCAATTACATGATATACACTGCCACGACTTGAGCTTCTGGGAGCAAGAATAGCGGCAATATTGAAGAATTACTTCCATTTCTTAAACCTAGTGATATATTTCTTTTGTTTGATGCGCAAATATGCATGTACTGGATCTGAGGCTGTGCGCAAGACTGGAAACAATGTAATTCTTTTCTGGAAACAATGCAATAAACTATGCAATTGAAAATAAATAGCCGGTTAAATAGTTAAATAGTAGATGTCATGCAAAGTTAAATCAGAATGCGAAAAACTGTGTGACTTAAATAATTAAAACCGTCTACATGGGATTATTCGAGTAACAGCATAGATAAAATGGTTTGTTCCCAATTTCAAACGGAATACTGAAAAGATAAAAGGTTTCCCGATAGAACAATAACTGGCCGAAATGTTCTGAGTTATATATTTTCAAGAACCCAAGCTCCGAAAGGAATTAATATAATTATCTAAAAGAAAAGTGGTGACTAATTCTCCTCGATTGATCGGCTTTAACCCGATAGTGGATGAAAACAGACTTCCGCGGTTAGGCGGACACAGCTTCAGAATTCATGTTTAACTGCTAGTCAAACCCCCTTCTTGGATAGCATCGCTTACGAATTTGATAATTTTTCGAAAACATCAAAATGTGTTGCATTTTGGTGCTTCTGACTCAGTCGTACATATTAGAGATCATTATAAGGTGTCGCAAAGTATATAATATGAGGTCACAGAACTTTAAAGTGTTTAAAACAACTGTTAAAAATGCAAAACATTCAACGTACGCCCAGGAACTAAAATAACAGCTCCGTTGCCTTTTGATATAATTAAAAAACCAAGTTCGTTTGATATTACGGGAGTGGACTTTTGTAACTTCTTCAGCAATTTTATGACGACCACCTCGAAAGTTCTAGGAAAAAAGTATATTTCCTAATGCTCAATTAGCAAGTCTCGGGAAAACTGAACGTTACCTGCGATCATTTACCATTCTCAAATCTTCGCTACCCACATTAACGTCTTCAGCTATTTTCTAACGACTGCCTCGGAAGTTCTTGGGGAAAGTGTATTTCCTAAAAACCACTTAGAAATTCTCGAGAAAGATGAGCGTGACTTGCAGTCACGTACTAATCTCCCGTCTTTGTGCGAACGGGCTGGCTGCATGGGTGTTTTCGTGGTTTTTCCCATGTGTTACGTGTATGCGAGCCAGTTTCCCTTAGAAAGTCCTCCACGAAGGCATCCCTCCCTTAGGCAGATAGCCCTAGCGTGCTTTTCCATAATTAAATACACCAACACCTCACGTCTTTGTTTCTTTCACAGTTGTTCGAAGGATAAACATTGTTTCTTTCTCTTATATGCGCTTATAAGTGTTTTATTATGAATTGTCTCAAACCACCAAGACTTTTTATTTATTTATCACCACTAAGCAGGCTTCTGACCAAACAGAATAGTGCCTGCTCAGCGGGAGATCATGTACAATGCCTTACCAGGGTTGGGCTTACAAATTTAACGATATTTTTTTAACAAAATCAGAGAGTACATGGAGCAGCAGTGTTTGACAGCTTGCATTCGTATGCTACATATAATTCTGAGTTATAAGTAGGGACTTAATACAGTAAAAAAAAAGTTGCTGACTAAATTTTACAGGTACTTAATATAATAAAAAAAACAAAAATGAAATAAATGAAGGGAAAAATAAAAGTAAAAATAAAATAAATGAAGAAAGAAATCATATAAATAAAATGAACAAGTAATATATATAAGTAAACCCAGATTGTGGCCCAAGTCGAAACTGCAAAATTCTTACGGAGGTTTCCCCCCTGTCAATATTATGTCCAAGGACGCAACAACAGGCCCATTTACTTTTTGTGCCAATAGACATGAAAACAAAATCATTCCCACATACATAGTAAACTTTACTCTATAAAATATGCTTCTCCTAAATACCTAAATTAAAATAATGCAGAGTAAAACTAAATTAAAATCCAAAATTGCACACTAGAGTAAAATAATTATTCAGGTGACTGGAAGCATATCAGAGAAAAATAGAAATAAAAAGTTTGGTTTCACATTTCGCCTTTTAGGTATTGTTCTATAAGAATTTCAACAGCCGTTTTTTGAGTTATCAAATTAATAATATAAGGCCAAATATGAAATTTAATGAAATTAATTTATGACATAAGAAACTAAAAAAAAATAGTACGATATTCTCCCTTATTTGATCCAAAATCTACAAGCCACTCAAGGAAGGGATTATCTGATCAAGGGATCACTTGAAACATTTAACGAAAAGAATTTTCTACCAAAGACTCAATTAATTAGAAACACTGGATGGCAGTTAAAATGTTGTAATAAAGCATACTGATTAAACAATTTTGAAAAATTCCATTACCCCAGCCTAATTATAATTTGCTAGGAAATGGATCGATAATTTAGTCGGCTAAAATAATTATTAACCGAAAGGAATAAGTAAAATGCAAATTTTAGACGGTTTTTATATTTCTAATGAAAGCAAATTAAGAAATCCGTAACTATAATGCTTATGACTTTCAACACAAAGAAACTATTACTTGAAAGGAATGTGTTAAATCGTACAAAAATGGACTAACAGCAACAGATATGGGAAAGAATAAAAATTTAAAAAGCTGAAGACAAGACGGGTTCAAAGATCTAATGTGCCTAATGTGTTCAAAGACCTAAATAATATCATATTTTGACTAATACTTAACGCTGACGTTATAAACTCATATAACCTGTATAAGTAAAACATTAATAAAAATGCAAATAAAATTTGAAGTGAAAAACTTTATTTTTCAGCAAGGTAATAGTATAATAGCAACAAATAATTTTAAAATATTATTGAAATGAAAATAGACATTTTTATAATTAAAAATGCAAAACAACAGTATTTACTCAGAAAATATAAGGTAACCAAAGTCACAAAACAAACAATAATCACCTCCAATCCTCAAAGTAATCAGCATCGGTATCCAGTGCATTTTGCCAACGAGTGGCTAGCTGTGCTATGCCATCGCGGTAAAACACAAGAGTCTTTAACTCAAAGAAGTCTGTAAGTGCCTTTTAGGCGTCTGGCCGGTTGTCGAAGAATTCCCCACGAAGATGGCTGTCCAGGAAATGGAAAAGGTCGCGCAAGGTCTAGGGAGTATGGTGGATGGGGTAGTGTCTCCCAGCCCAGTCGCTGAAAGTGTCCCTGGACTTCTGAACCACATGTGGCCTCGCATTTTCATGGAGGAAGAGTACACCCTTACGCCTGACCAATGCTAGTTCTTAATGCATCAGTGCCTGATGCATACGTTCCAACTGCTGCTAGTACAGCCCTGCCGTGATGGTTTGGCCCACTGGCAGGCGCTCATAATGCACCACTTGGAAACTAGTCCACCAGATACACAGCATCATCTTGCGTGGGTGGAGAGAAGGTCTCGCAGTGTGGGGCGCAGGATCCGGTGGTGACAAACAATGTCTAGAATGCCTGGGTGTGTCATACTGGACCCACGTTTCATCACTGGTGAGTACTCGAACAAATATGGATGCATTGCGGTGCCGAATAAGCAATGAAAAAATGGAAGTGACACGATGTTGCTTGTTTGCACGGTTCAGTAAGTGAGGTGCAGTTCCCTTGCTTCACTTGCTCAGCTTGTATGTCTTTCCTATGGGGTGCAAATGAAATCTGATCTTTCCGTCAGATACCTGAAGGTGTGCAGGAAGCTCACCACATGTTTGGCTACTGTCACTCTCTATGGCTGCTATCAGGGCCTATCATTTTTGACTATAAATTCTAATATCGCAATTGGCTGTTTTTTACAGGGAAAAATATCGTTGAATAAAATCATTTTATTAAAGAATTGTATACCGTCTATATCTTTCACAATACTTCCTTCCTCCTGTAATATCCAAGTCCATGCAGGCTTTCATGAGATCATCATAAGAAATGTTGTGAAACTCATACAGAAAGAAGAATATTGAATAGCATCCAGATAATAAAGTAAATCTTTCATTTATCAACGAGATCGCGTGATCAAGAATTGAAAAATAGAAAGCAGTTTTGAATTGCTGTAAGGGACTTGAAACTGGTTCATCATTGCCGTCGTATTCAAATAATTCAAATATGATGTTTCCTGAGCTTCGAGATGGGAAATTCGGGATCATTACCTAAATCTCTAGCCAGTGTTGTTGCTGAATCGATAAATATTTTAACATTATTGTTAAATCCTTGGGAAACTAATTATTTTTTAAGATTATCTAAGCCTTCAATGCATTCCGCGATGTTTAAATCACGATTTTGAAGCATTTTACTCAATACATCAATACTTGATAATAAATCATGCCAAATTAAAATTGAACACAATTTAAATGCTTCAAGGCTTTTAATTATTTATTCCGTACCAATTTTTATTTTCCTGTCTCTGGTGGTATCTTAAATTAGGGTATTTAATGCGGTAATAATGATTTTAGGTCTTGTTTTAGAGGTCTAATAACACCGATACGCCTTTCCCACCTTGTTTAACTTAGTTTTAACTTCAAGGCTTTTAATTATTGCTTCAGCTCCCATTTTTATTTTCCTATCTCTGGTGGTATCTTCAATTAAGGTATTCAATGCGGTAATAATGTTTTTAGGTCTCGTATTAGAGGTTTAATAGCACTGATACGCGTTTCCCACCATGCTTAACCGTTTTAAAGTTAGGCGTTTCACATGTTTTTTTCTAGTAATTCCCATCGATATGGGGCCGCAGAAAAGTAATTACTTACCTCTTGTACCATGCAAAATATTAGAAATTTCACCACTGGAGCTGGCAGCGTCATTAACAACGAGATTTAATGTATGAGCCCCACACGACTATTATGCTCTAGGGTTGATTTTCAGGATCCGTTTCTAAGCTCTATATTTTTCCTCTTCATATTCTAAATACCATTAAGTACGTACAACATAAAATTTTAGATCTCCGGCAAAATTCGCTAACGTTAATAATGCGTTGGGAATACTGAAAAGTTTTTTTAAACGGACTCTGTAATAAAAATCATTTAATCAAAGGAAGCTGCAAGATTTTTTTCTTAAATAACTTGATACAGAATAAAAGTACAAGTAACTATATTTTAATAGAAATCTAAAGACAGAGAGTCTTATCACTGCTTTTTTTTTTCAAATGTTCCACAATTTTCCACCAATTTAAGCGTGGATCGAGGAAGCAACCCAAATACGCACGGGCATGTGCTCTTATCCTGATTTACTCTCATATAATTTTTAGACAACGATATTCCAACTGTTTCAGAGCACTACCAGAATCACATTTAAACCATCATGCTTCTTTTTTGAAAGCACTACTCCAGATAATCAAATCGACGGCTAAAATGGCAGAATACACCCATGAGGCCAGAGTGTTCAGTAAATCGTTAATAAAAGCATTAAAATGAATTGTGCTGATGACTGTTCCCTGTGGGAGGCCAGTTTCAGTCTATTAAATCTAGAAATGTCACAGACATATCTAGCGGCAGGAAAGCACTGTGATAAGAAATTCTTTATCCATAAAAACGTCCTGCCATTTATTCCCAAGTTCTGTAATTTCTGAATAGTACGTAGTCTCCATACTTTATTAAGCTGATTCAAAGTCTATAAATGTTGCCAAGACAGGCAAGCGATTGTCTAAAGCATCTTTATTGGCTTGTCTAAAATAAGATACCTGTTGGACAGTGGAATGATATAGTCTGAATCCAGCTTGTTTAGGAGACAAAAGACTGTTACTCTCCAGAAAACAAGTTAGTCTAGAGACTATCATCTATTCCATAATCTTCGCAAAACACTAATAAATGCAATAGCTTGATAGTTTTTAATATTAGCTGCAGGTTTATCCTTTTTCAAACTAGGGATAATAATGGAATTTTTTCACATTGTGGGTGCATAAGAGTTCCAACTATGATTAAAAATAGACAAAAGAAAAATCTGAGCATTGTATTCTAGATGTTTAATAAGTTCTGAATATATATTATCTGGGCCTGGACGTTATCCTGTGTTTAGAAAATTATTAACTTTTCTAGTTCTAAAATGTCAAATTCTCTACTAAAAATCTCTTGTTCAAATCTGAAATTCCTATGAGAGTCCTTGATCAATTTCTTCATCAGCTTTAAATTTCTCTTATGTTCACTACTCAAACGTTTATTAGAAGTATAAAAATTCATAAAAGTGTTAGATATATCCTTGTGAAATTTTAAAGCCTTTCCTTTAAAAACGACTGGTAACCCTTGAGGAAAGTGGGTCGTCACCTTTCAATTTATTTACAAATTTAAAATCTTTAGCACCGTCTTTAAGATAGTCAATTTTATTTATAAAAATATTAAAATACTTGAGCTTTGTTAAATTGATTTCTTTACGGAGAACTGCAGTACTCTTTCTCCAACATGTAATAGTAAGTCCTACGATAGCATTCGTATCGTGGTAGACCATAGTGCGGCTTCTCGATGAGTTGAACAGACACCATTTCTGAGCTGTCATCGTCGCTTATTTTCATTGACTGCATTAAGACTAAAAGGAGAAAGAATCATCGCTCGTAGCTTGAAACGTTTTATTTTGCTTTGGAAATTATATACTTTATCTTCCTTGGCCCGTATGATTATTAGATCTATACTGTATTAAGTGGCTTGTCTAAGAATTCCCTACTGTCACGAAACACTTATAACTACATTAAGTAAATTTTGGTTCCGTATCAAAACAATTTCAGCATATGATTTAGAAACTTCTGATTCGTGGTAGCAATGCGTGGACAAATATAAACGTATTTTTGGAAAGTGAAAAGAATATTGTTGAAATTGATAAATTAAATGAAATATGTAAAATAATAATATTATTGTGAAATTATGTGTGCTTTAATGCACTCAATCATTTAAACCATCTCTTCAAAAATAATATATATCGCATGCTTTTTCTTTCACGGTTTTCAAATATTAAAAATTAGTCGGAAAAAAGTGGAAGTATGCAAAGTAAATAATATAATTATGGACATTCAAGGAAAATTCAAGTGGTTTCATGTGAATTTTAGTAATCTTCATTTTAGTAATTTTGCGCAATTTTATGAATTTCAATTTTATATTCCCAGCCAGTCAGGAAAGAGCATAAATTTCTTTGCTTACGCCTTGAATTCTGAAATAGTTAAAATTAATCAAAAAAATCGAACCAAGAACGTTTAAAATAATAGTTAATATTATCTTTTTAATTAAGATAATGGATTGGAACTGTGACGTACGTCCTTGGGGCGAATAGACTTAAAAGATGATTTTAAATAAAACGTTTACAGGTTGGCTTATTAAAAGGAATTTATTATTCTAGACGATCTTGTTACTGAAAGTCTACTGTTACAAACCTTTCTCATTATTCTTCTTTTGAAATTCAATGGTATAAGCTCCTTTCGGATGCCTTAGTAATCGAAATGTTAACTATATGTTGCAAACAAAACGATTAAGTTTATACAGCAGTCGTAATATATGGCAATGATACCACAGTACAGATCTAATGATGTGGCTCCTATTTTGCAAGCGGGATCCATTGAATTCAAGGAGGCCATAATCAGGCTACACAATATACAAGCAATTTTTTTCAGGTAACCAAAACAAAAGTATCAATAATATCCGCAAAGTGTCAAAATCATATTATAATTATGAATCACATTGGCACTATTCGATTACTCAACACAATCTTCCTAAGAGTTACTTCCTACCGCTTAAACAATAACCTTTTTTATATCAACTGGGTCAAGGCGCATAAAGGAATATGAGATAGAGAAAAACTGTCAAATAAGAAAATTCAGCCACAATTGATAATGATTTGAATATTAATCCAGCAATGTCCAAAATGACAGTTAAAAGTTTTTGAAAAATAAATACTTAAATCATTGGATGGAAATATGGAACTTTCAAAGCAGTAAATATGCATGTAATGTGTTTCCAAAATCACCTTAAATGATTAAAGTGTAATCATCTTCTAAATCCAAACTTGAAAAATCAAGATTTAACAAACCACGGAAGTCACCCTCGATAAACGTTTCGACAGGAAAATACAGAGGCGTACTTTCCGATGTGTTGATGCGAATGTTAATGCTTTAGACTTCCTTAAAACTATGAATTATCGCAACAGTTTAAGAGTATCCATCTTCGCAGCTTCAACAATATCGTCAAATATTTAACACTACTATCCTTACTACCTGTGTTTAAGGAATAATCATGTTGATAGCTTATAGGCTGGCAAACACTTTAACGTTTTTGAATTTCAATTTAGAAAAGTTTTATCTTCGATGTCGTTCATCATAAACAAGATTAACTTTATTGTTTTCCTATTGCTGGTAAGTTATCTCAATATATTGCCTTCCATGTTGCTCAATATCAATAAGATTGAACATTTTATTGAGGCTTTTATATATTTGTATTTATATATATAGTGCAAAAATATTAACTTATTTTTTGATGTATTAATTGATTGGAATTTGTAGCTCCAGGGTATTGCAATAAGTGCAAAGACTCTTAAGCGGAAAGCAAACACACAAGAATCAGGAAAATAACAATCTATTATTTTAGCCATTTAATTAGAAGGTGCAATATATCTACAGTTTGCTGTTCTTGTTCCTTATATCCTTTGCTTACGGATACCTTTCAGATAAGAACAATTAATTATTAGTCTTACTTAAGGATTCATCTCCTGAATCCTTCCATATTCACCTTTGTTTTAAGGACACTCTCAGACAGTGATAGAGACAACAAAAGAGATTACATTCCAAGCATCATTTTATTGAAGACATACATGATATATTGTCAATTAACTGCATTTCCTCATTTAACCTCAATTCGTTGCCTAGCATTGTTTTGCTTACTCGCTTCACTTTGACACATTTTAATAACTAAAGCTATTTATTATAATTTCTATACTCTTGAGCAGGGATATTTTTCTCAAATAAAATTGCTGACTCTTTTGATAAATATGAATCTGCATGTATATAAGTTATAAGGTATTTTCTCCCTCATTTTAGCATGCCTTCTGGGTGTAAGGGTCGCACACTCGGCACGTATTTGAGAGGTCCATGTTCAATCCCCGGCAAGGACATTTCACATTTTTCAAGTCTGCTGTTTCAAAAAAAAAAAAAAAATTTTGATGTTAACCTTTATAATATGCACATTTCTGTTTGAATTGTTAAATGATAATTAGAAGTGAAATTTCTTTAGAGACTTTAGAATTAAAATGGCAGTATACAATTTATCATAACTTCATTCTAAATGCCATTTCGATAAAATCAGTAGATTCAAGATTTAAGATTGGGATATAATTTTTAACTGATTTTAATAGGTTACACTTTTTGAATTCTTCTGATTCAAAATGATGGTTTATTCTTTATTAATTTAGCCAATATAAAACTAGATGATTTTAATTTGGAATTGCTTTCTTTTGTGTGTCGGTTCATATTTGCTGTTGAAATAGATGTTTTCTTTATTTTTGTCTTCTGTAGGCTCTTCTTGATCACTGCTGCAACTTTGCATTTGCTTTTGTATTTATCTTTTTCACTGATTTTATTTTGCGTTTGACTCTCTAGCTATTTTAGCCGACTTCAAATGATTGTTGAACTTTTTCAGAATTTTCCCCTTTTTTGCGTTTCCGCCAATTAGCACTTTCGGTGTTTTTTGATTTAATGTTCCGCCCATGATTCTTCATAGTTTATTTTCCTGCTTTTACTTTTCTTTTATTTCTTAGCTTTTATTGATTTTATGTCGTATTTCTTTGTCATTTTAGAAAGCTGCTGATATTTTTCATTGCAATTTATTTTTTCTGTTTCATGCAACCTTCTAATGTGGTTTTATTTATGTGTATTAAGATACTGTTTCCCAAATTCTTGTATTATTCTTGCCTTCCATTTATTCACATATGTTTACTTCACATAAATTTATCTTACTTTCATACAGTAAGGAATTTTCTTTGCCATTTTATCTTTTCCAGATTTAATAATTTCACTAAATCAATTCTTAAGCGTCAAAAATGTTTTAATTATCTTTAATCATTAATTGAGTTCAAACGAAATAAACCTATTTCGAATATTTTCGTGTTGAATGAAATGAGAGCACTTCTATCTGTGCTTAAAAGGTATTTTAATATATAAATTATATTTCCATTAACCTGTCATTAGAGAAATGCATCAACATTTATTCAACACTAGAAGTTTATCACATAATCTTCATTTAGATTTCGAGGACTCGGTTCTTACAATTTGCGGCAACAAATAAAATTTTGGTCTAATATCATATAAGAATTAAATGGCCCAGAATGATTCTTTCTTCTAAATTCAACGATGATTTTTAGTCATGTAGTTCTTTAATTCAGTACGGTAAATATTAATTCTATGAATATTATCTCTAATGTTAATTTACTGACAGCAAAGGAAGTAAGTAAGTACTTCTTCAATTTACTGATGACATCTAAATCTCCCGTTCCTAAAATTTTAACTTATAAAAGTTTATTTCGAAAGTCAAAATATTCAAAATTTAGGAAAGTTTCGGAAACACAAGAAGAAATTATTCTTCGCTTCATATAATAATAGAATGTAAATCTCAGCGCTAATCCTTCAATTTTCAGCAGACAGGTTAAAAATAAAACCAGAAACTACATTAAGGGAACTCATTTTATCTTTGACATAAACAGTTGAAAAACTGTCAGCATTATCCTTATTGCTATTATGAACAAATCAATGTACGCTAGAGTTATCAATATAGAGCTTGCTCACAAAACCTTTCTTCATTTTGAAGGTTCATTAAAAATTAAGATTCAGTAACATCCTCGTATATTATCTCAACGCAATTACAAAATTCACATATTCCACGCCCTCCTTTTTTCACTTCACTGGTCCTCCCGGTCCACTTGATGAACTACTTCTTGGACTGTTTATGTCGAAGATTTAAACTATGTCACCATCTTGTTTGGTCATGACTGGCAAGGACTGCTTTGGATAGTGTAGGTATGCTGATAGTTTTTCATAGTGATTTCACATAGTGGGTTATTTGGAGAGGGTCACATTTAAAAGAGAATTTGAGTCACGTTGCTGATTATCGGAAATGGTTGCTACCGTAATGCTTCCACTTCTATTATTAAAGTGTACCTCCTAGTTAATAACCATATACTGACGCCACTCCATTTTTAAGTTATTGTTTTTTCACAGAAACTTCAGACAAACCTAATATAACTATTCATATATGTATATATGAATGGTCTCCACTTTACACACTTCCGTAAGAAACTTGTTCTCAAACAGTGAATTTCGGCTTACATTTTTTGAAAAACTAAGACCCAAATTCTGAAAGACTTGGTAAAATAAAGTCTGCTGTTTACAAGCAATGCCATACAGTACTATAGTTCTATTTACGAGAAGAGGAAAAGAAAATTTGTTCAGAGAAGATTAGACACTTATTTTCTAAGGAAAAATTCTATAGAAATCTGTGCTGCTGTCCAAGGTGACTTACTCCCATCCATCTACGGCCCACCAGCGGCCGAGCGGTAAAGACGCTGAACACTGGTAGTTCGGTCTGAGGTTCGAATCCCGCGAACGGGCTGGCTGCATGGGCGTTTTCGTGGTTTTCCCCATGTGTAACGTGTATACGAGCCAGTTTCCCTTAGAAAGTCCTCCACGAAAGGCATCCCTCCCTTTAGGCAGATAGCCCTCGTGTGCTTTGCCATAATTAAATACACCAACACCACCCATCCATCTACTAAGCTCATCTTCATTCCCCCAACACATATCTCAAAGACGCAATCCAATGTATATACGGTATGTAGTAGCAAATAATTCTGCATTTATTTATATTTTTTCATTTGTTTCATTTTTTAATTCTTTATTTTTTGTATCATAGCTTTTATTACACTAACATCTTTCAGAATTATGCATACTAACCTATTAACATATTGCGAAGAAATTAATGTTACGAAAGATCTTTAGAAATATAACTCTTTGGTAAGCTGAAGAGCATCCTTATTCAATCCGACCTCACTAATATTTTTCCCCTAATGGCTAAGAACTTTTAGTTAAACACACGACTAATACTAATCGGCAAATATTGCGATGCATCTACGTAGCCTACAAATGTCGATGTGAATGCATTAGATATACAAGTGTAGGTAAAATATATGTCATTGATACAAGTATTGAAATTACTGCAATAATGTTATAATACAAACATACATATGTACACGGCCCGATTGACGAAATTCAAATTGCGTTTTCATGTCTCAAAAGCGCGACTTAAGATTGTATATTAGATTTGTACATAGCATTGTTCTAACATAGGTATTTTTACACAAAATCGAACTTCCTCTGAGGTAACATACTGTGGTGTAGTGGCCGAAACCCTGGTGACATCAGGTTGAAAACAAAACACAGCATAATAAAATTTATTGAATGCTAAAAAAATGGATACATACAATTCTGCAGAGAAAAACCTATCTATTTCAAAAATCAAATTCTATACATTTTACGTGCGAGAACAATTTGTGGCTCTCGAGAGCAATTCGGGTCAACTATTTTATTATTGTAATAAAGACTATTTTAACAACTATTGAAAACGTGTTTGTAAGTTAAAAAATAATAATTTACAGCTTATTCTCACGAGACATCCTTGTCCATATTAATCTTCAGTCTCTTCTTCTTTTATGTGACCTTATCACAACTCCTCTCCTCACAAAGAAATTTTTCTTGACTATGGAAGGAAAAATTCTAAATACATTTCACTGCTTTCAAAACACAAGTGTAACCATTTAAGTGATAATAGAGAAGGCAGTTACATTACCCTGCAGTTATTTTTAGATAACATAACCGCACAAATACAACAAAAAAAATTAAACTACTCCTAATGTGTGCCTTATACAAAGCATATTCCTCAAATTTTACACAATGCTAATACTTAAGATAAAACATTTAATTCTAACAATTTTTTTGAAAATGAAACACAAAATGCAAACAATTTTGAATCTACACAAATATAATTCCAAAACTCTACAAAATTATTTTCACCCATTTTCATTATTTTTTACCTTACTTTGTATCCACTAGTGATATTCAGTCACTAGACTAGGGCACGACTCAAGCCATCTGCATTACCGTGTAATTTGCCTGGCCTATGAACAATTTCAAAGTTGTACTGTTGGAGACACAATGCCCAGCGAGTCAAACGAGAATTTGATCCCATCATTTTGTTTAAAAAAGTCAACGGATTATGATCCGTCTGGATTTTGAATTTTTGTCCGTCTAAGTAATGACTTAGTTTCTTCAGTCCATAAATAATGGCTGCTAGTTCTCTTTCAATGGTGCTATAATTTCGCTCCGCTTTAGTACACTTTTTGCTAAGATACAGTATAGGGTGTTCCTCCCCATCCTAAATTTGAGACAACACAATACCCGCACCATATAAGCTGGCATCTGTCTGCGCAATAAATTCTTTAGATTAATCTGATGCAAATAAAACCGGACTTTTTACTAGTTTGGTCTTCAGTTTATTGAAAGCCTCGTCGCACTCTTTTGTCCAAATAACTTTTTCTTTCTTGTTTTTCAATTCAAAACGTCTGTCAAAGGTGCCGCAATACGGGCGTAGTCTTTTATGTACCTTGCATAGTAGCCCACAGTACCAAGGTAGTTACGTATCTGTGTTTTAGTAGTGGGTATCGGAAAATCTCTGATTGCTTGAATCTTAACCTCACTAGGCGAGCTTTTCCCAGACCCTACTTCATGACCCAGAAATTTCACATGGTCTTGTGCGAATTTGCATTTCGAGGACTTAACAGTCAATTTAGCCTCCTGAAGGCGACCTAAAACCACATCCAAATCCTTCATATGCCTGTCCCAAGTCGGTGAAAAGACTGCGATGTCGTCAATATACGGTAGAACAAAATTGTCCAGTCCTCCTAAAACTTGAGCGATCAATTTACAAAAATAGAAAGGCGCATTTAAAAGCTCAAACATCATTTTCTTCGGGATGAAAGATCCAAAAGGCGTCACAAATGGGCATACCTCCGTGCACGCTCTGTGAGTGGTATCTGGAAGTATCCTTTGGTTAGATCCATGATTGTGATAAATGGAGCTGCGTTGACTTTTTCTACCACTTCTTCAATATTGGGAAGAGAGAAAAATTCAGTCATAGTTTTTTTAATTTAATTTTCTGTAATCCATACAAGGACGAGGATCTTTACCTGGGACCTCTACTAAGATCATAGGCGAAGCAAAATCAGATTGCCCGACTTCTGACTCCTAACTCAAGCAACCGCCTAATTTCCTCTTTTAGGATGTCGGTTTGTCTCGCCGACATTCGGTAAGGCCTGACTCTAACCGGAGTCTCATCCAACAATTTAATATCCATTTCGACCAAAAACGTACAGCCGGTGTCGGACGAAAACACCGCTCCATACTTTCTTATAACTTCTTGGAATTTTCCTATTTTCTCTGCCGAAGCTCTTTCTTCTAGCTTACTATCTCCAACTATTTTCCAAAAATCTACCTGAGTTGGATCAGCCAAGGGATAAGGAATATCCACTTCTCCCTCAATATCTTCCATGATCTCCTCCATCACAAGATTCACAAACTCGGGGCGCTGATAATAAGGTTTCATCAAATTTACGTGATAAATGGTGTCACTGCTAAGCTTACCCGGAATCTCTACCGTATAATTGGTTTCGGAAATCACACAATTTACTTTACCTGGCCCTATCCAGTTCAGAGCCATTTTGTGTGGTTTAGACGTGGCTAAAACAAGCACGAGATCTCCGACCTTAAACCTTCTCGTAACAGAGTTGCGATCATACCAGAGTGTCCTTTTACTCTGACACTCTTTCATCCTCTCTACAGCCAGCTCCTGACACTTCTTTAATCTGTTTATTAAGTCTAGAACATACTCGACTACAGTGGGGTCTGAACTTTCTTCCTCTAGTCAGTTTTAATACACAAACGTTTGAGGCATTCTCAATTTTTTTCCATGTACTAACTCGCAGGGACTAAAACCTGTGCTCTCATGGCTAATAGTTCTCAGGGCGAACAAAGCACATGGCAAACATTCTTCCCAGTCCTTCCCGCTTTCCAAGCACAAAGCCTTCAATACACTTTTCAAGGTGGAATGCAACCTTTCAACAGAATTGCTTTGAGGTTGACACACAGAAGAATGATACTACTTAATTCCGAACTTGCTAAAAAACTCAGATTTAAGTTCGCTGGTAAACGATCTACTCAATCACACTGAATTTCCTTAGCGTAACCTGATCTCGAAAAGATTTGTATCAAGGCTTGAATCACACATTTAGAGTTTAAATTCTGTACATGAATGGCATCTGGATGTTTGGAAGCAACACAAATAGACGTAATTAAGTATTTATTGTCACGCGAACTAGGGATCAGAGGTCCTACTGCATCAATATTTAATCTGCTAAACACTTCTGATATAACAGGCACAATCTTCATAGGGGCTTTCTTTTTATCCTTATTGTGACCTACTCGCTGACAAATATCCCAAGTCCTCACAAATTCTTCAATTTCCTGGTAGCAATTAGGCCAGAAATAGCGTGTCAAAACTCTATCCTTGGTTTTTGTTACCTCTAAATGACCAGAGATTTACTCGTAGCATAACTTCAAGATCCCTTTCCTAAAAACGAGAGCTTATCTTCCCCTTTTTCAGAACCTGCCACTCTGAATAGTCTTTCCTTGACTATTATAAACTCTTTTTCATTTTCACTTCCCCTTTCTTCCACAGGGTCGCTAAACTAGCGCGAGTTTTTTGTGCTTCCAAGAATTCTGCTGGCGAAACATCCGCAAGGATAGACCTTTCTTCTAAACTGATGTCTGCAATTTTAATTGCCTCCTCCGTATTACTGGTTAACTTCCTTTCTTCCGAATGCTCATTATTGACGCCCCTTTCATTTTCTATCTCTTTCTTTTCTTCCGATCTGGAATCTAAGTCTTTTGCACTCGCTCTCTCTAGACTCCTGGGCGCATGCGCCTGACTACGAGTCTCCACAGTATTCAAGAGAACCGGTCGTTCCCAAATTTCCTCAATCAACTGTGCAGTTTTATTCCCTAACAAATAGTACTCTTTATCTAACTCTACCGGAGTAACCGCTGCCTTTGTGGCGACCACACCAAAATCACCTTCAATGGTGACTTTCGCCAAAGGTAAACATTTACATTCTGTGTCCAAAGGCTGTTTTACCCATACAGTTTCCCCTAATAAGTCACTAGTATTAATCAAAGTACTATTACACAGATCTATACCAGCTCCAGTATCTCTCAGATATTCTCTCTCTATCCCATTAATTACTGCTTTCTTGAAATACGGCTCAAAACATTTTCCTAAACTCTCCGTTCCTAGATTATTCACCAGATTAGCCTTATTCTTTTCCAGCGATGGACAGTTAGGTCGGATATGACCGTCCTTACCACATTGGTAACACCTTATTTTCCGCTGTTTCTCGAAACCTGCTTCATTGAAAACTTGCTTTTTTTTAGGAGCCTCCACTTTTCTGTGCTCCTCTGATTTAATTCATTGATGACCACTACTTTTCTGATTATAACTACAGTTAGAATTTACATACTGCTCTCTATCTTTCTCAAATGGTTTCTTTAACCCCGCTATCTGTTCTAACTTCCTCCTATCTCTTCGCAAAGCCTCATACATGTCGCATTTCTCTGCTAAAATGGAAGCTGTTTTAAATTCTTCCCAATTGTCTAAGTAGTGCTCTCTTATTTCTAGAGAGACTCGCCGCTTAATTTGCTCAGTGAGCATAAGTTCCTTAAGACTTTCAAAATCTTGAACTTCTACTGAATCTAACTAATTCTCTAAATACACTCTCAATTCATACACTAAATCCACCCATAACATTCCGTTTATTCTAGAATGTTCTTCAAATTTTGTTTTTAGTGCCCAATAACTAAGCTTGAATCTCTGCATGAGTAATTTCTTAACATGCTGATATTCATCCCCTTTATCCGCAGGTTCTTTCACTATTAACTGGGCTACATCGTAAGGTAATAAATGAATTAATTGCGAGACCCAATCAATCTCATTAACGTTCTCTTTTTGAGCTTGTTTCTCAAATAGCATAAAGAATAATGAAATATCTACTATATTACTCGGTTCAAAACGCTTACTAGATCTTTCAAATTAACCTTTTTTTTTTCTCTAGATTGTTCAACTTTCGAAATCGTGGAAGTTAGGCTACTAGTCTGAACCACATTCATCAGTTTTACCCTTTCCAATTCAAAAACTCACTCCCGTTCCCGTTCCGCTCTCTCTTGTTCACGTTCCCGTTCTGCTCTCTCTTGTTCACGTTCCCGTTCTGCTCTCTCTTGTTCTCGTTCCCGTTCTGCTCTCTCTTGTTCACGTTCCCGCTCTGCTCTCTCTTGCTCGGCTATTTCTTCTGCTTTTCTCTGCTCAGCCGCAGCTCAAATTCTTGCCGCGTATTCTTTCGCAGCTTCTTCTTCATAGTCCTCGGCATAGCCTGCCTAATTTCTCTTACTCTATTTGCCTGAGCCACATTTGTTTCAAACTCTTCCGCTAACTCCAATAGCAGAGCTTCATAAATTTCCTCATAAACTCACCCATTATAGAAAATTAAAGAAAAATAACCTACCCCGAAATACAATAACACAAAAACAACAACAGGTCTATCTCTCCAAAACTGAATAATTCCCTAACAATTCTGAACACAAATTGCCTTACAACACTTAATGATAATACCTATGCCTACAAACAAAGCGTATATAAAAAATGCTAATTAAGAGGCAACCTTTTCCTGCTCTATATCCAAAATAAGCCTAGTCTCGAATAACTAGCATAACCTCTCCAAAATCACAAAAATGGTACTCACCAATTTTGAAGACGCCTTCGATTGACTCTCCTGGCACTACTTGGATATTCTTCCGGGAAATTTCCCTATTTTGCGGCACTAGATCACGCTTCCTCCGGCGTTCCCTTCTGACACACTGTCACTTGTCACTGAAGAGGCTTCACCACGCGAAATGTCCTTGCACGCAAAATTAGATCGTTCTTGAAGAGAAGAAAGTCTTGACTGTTCACAGGCGAAAAAGTCCGTTCCTAAATTTACTCTCAGGAACAATCCCTAAAAGCTGCCACCAACTTTTAATATTTACTGCTGTGGTATAGTGGTCGAAAGCGCTATGCAAACCCTGGGTTGTAACATCAGGTTGAAAAAAAAACACAGCATAATAAAATTTATTGAATGCTAAAAAAATGGCTAAATACAATTCTGCAGAGAAAAACCTATCTATTTCAAAAATCAAATTCTATACATTTTACGTGCGAGAACAATTTGTGGCTCTCGAGAGCAATTCGGGCCAACTATTTTATTATTGTAATAAAGACTATTTTAACAACTATTGAAAACGTGTTTGTAAGTTAAAAAATAATAATTTTCAGCTTATTCTCACGAGACATCCTTGTCCATATTAATCTTCAGTCTCTTCTTCTTTTATGTGACCTTATCACAATACCAATCTTTTTCCATATTTCGTTTCTGCAACTCAAATTATGCCTAGATATTAAATTTTGTAATTTTTGGTGAAACTTTTAAAAATTTATCTCGGCGCATCGTTTTCAGTTTGCGCCAAGAATAATTGACTTCGCAAACCTCTTAATTTATAGCAAGCTATTTTACGTTCTTTTTTTCTTTCTACGCGAGAGGAAAAAACGTCATCGTTCATTATTTTCAAATAATTTGAACCAAGTGGTTAAACTACATTTGAAGTTATTATCGCGTATAACAAATATGCCAAATTTTAAAACGCGCTAATATGCAAATCCACGTATACCTTAGGAAATTCTGAACACAAAAGTCTAATTTCTTGCAGGGATGCTTAGAAATGCATCTAATTTAAGATGATGGTAAAACTTTTATAGGTTATAATTCAAAATTGTTTCAAAAATTTATAAAATTATTTAAAAACGCAAGTTTTAAAAATAAATCATAAGAAAATGTGAGAACTTTATTTGGAACGAACCTCAATTTTGAATGGAAGAATCAAATAAGTTTAATAAAGAAAAAAAGATATCATTAAATATATACCAAATGCAATTAACATGGAGGAGCTGTAATTCTGAGAGCTAATTAAAAAAAAAAACTACTATTGCGATTTTTGCAAAACTTAGCACTTTCTCATAATTTGAGTCGAATTATGGGAAGAAAAATTGGTATTTGTTTTTCAGAAAAGTCCAATTTTGTGACAAAATACCTATATTAGAAAATACTGCATATTATATGCTATATATAAATCTAATACATATCCTAAGTTGCTCTTTGGAGACATGAAATACACAAGTTAAATTTCTTCAGTCGGCCCAATACAACGAGAGATATAGACCTGTCCCATATTTTTTCGTAGTGTACAAGTTGGTGCAAGAAATTTTAAAGCATAAATACAAATATTACAATTAATTGCTGACTTTACTTCAAACTTTTTGTTGTGAGAAAATGCGTCCAAACTTAGAATACCGGCCTTTTGAATGAATTTTTCCTTTTTTATCAGTACCTCCATGGTTTAGTTTGATGTCCGTCCAAGGAGCAGTTAGAAGGTAAGCAATGTCATTAGCATTTGCATCATCACTGGAGGTGTTTCGTGTGGAAGCTTTATCCAATTGTTCGGCAGGAGTTAGGAACAGAGACTCTCGAGCTAAATGTTGTGTTCGCTTTTATGAAATTGTAAGTAGTTCGCCTTTTCGAATTTTTTGTTTTAACTTTATTCTCATCTAGCCGGATGTCATCATATGGACTCATGGATCAGGAATCTTGGGCGTTTATTGTTGAAGCACGTTGCTTCATTACCGATGTACATAAATTAAACGCTTGTAGTTGCCTTTTCATCATCAGATGCGGGAGTAGTGAAAATAATGGCCGGAACTCAGTGTTAATTCGTTGTTAAAATGAAAAATCTTTAAGTCAGTAGGGTTTTCAGGATATACAGCAGGCTGGGGTTAAGATTGAAAAAGCCGTTCATTCTGATCAGTATATCCAGTTTTGTAGATTCTTTTATGAGGAGGGATTAAATTTCCTCCTGTCGGAAGTGGAATCTCCTTCCCTACAGTAAAGTAAATAATCCATTTCATAATTCAAACCCAGGTTAAAATCCATTGAATTTAAGTAGCAGAGAGTAAAACTTATAAGTACCGAAGCCCTTTTAATATTTAAATTCATATAATATGCATCTATAAAGTGATTGTTTTTAAAACCAAGATTATTTGCACAAGATTAAATTTATTTCGGAATATATTTATATTCTGCGTCTTAAATTTTAGTTTATCAGCCCTTTAAAGAGAGGTTAAAATGAATTTTTAGCGAATCATTTGATGATAGATATTACAAATCATAGCAAGTATTGATATAATGGACTCCACGGCATTTAGAATGCCAATACAGTTTGATCGTGCTAGTTGCGAAAGTCCTTCGTTTAAACTGAGAGTTATAACTGGAAAAATAAACACGCTATAGAAAGTTATGCCTTTTGTAATTATTATCATTATATAACACCATAACTTAAATACAAATAGAATGCAGACAACTATTGATTTGTAAATTGAAATAGGATGCAGTAATAAAGTTAGATGACGAAATATAATATTGTTAGTATTATACAATATATGGACAGAAAGTATTGAGCAAAATATATTCAAATATCATGATATATAGTTTCTTAAAATAACATAGAATAGCATAGCTTAAATTAAGGATACAATTGACTAATTCTCAATTACCAGTTATTTACAGTCTACTATGATCTGTTAATTAACATCATTATAAAATAAAATCATTTAAATCTTGCTTTGAACTTTTTTAATTAATCTTTTTTCTTGACTACTTGCTTTTTTGTTTCAGAAATATAACAGAATATCGAACTTAATGCTTTAGTTAAAAAAAAATCTCTTCGAAATTCGATTGATGTTTAATCTCTTGGTTTCGACGCCAGTATTTGTGTTTCCGTCTGTCTAGCGACGCTCTTAATTTTTAAGTTGAAGTAACTTGTTTCCAAAGATACGAATTTATGTTCAATAACCCATATTCATAAAATTTACAGTTTGCTATGATGCATATTTCTGTGCCAGTGATAATTTCAATACTTTTCCAATGTTATGAAGCGAAAGAAAACAGAGCAGTATGTACTAGCGGGACCTAAAGGATATCAAATATTTTTCTCCAAAGTAATTTGATAAAGTATGCAGTGAAAATTCTTTAAAGTTTTAACAAGTGCATTTCCACGTGCTTTAAAATGTAAAATTCGAAGTACATTTATAACTCTTCATATAAAACTCCAACTACCATATAAGTAATATGATGAAACACCTATAACATATTGTTACATACATATTGCAGCTCAGCTACAAATTTACTGACTAACAAGGTATCACGTCTGTAATCATGAATGTTATGAATGTTAATATTTTTCAGAAGTATTTTAATACCTTCGATGGCTTTTCTTGCAAAATACGTTTGGATTTAATGCATGCAACTATGAATTTAAATATATAGATTCATATTTTTTTCTATTTCTATCTTAATGATTTCTATTTCATTGTTGAATGTCTTTTTACCTTACTGAAATCTAAGCTATAAAATACGGAGTTTTCTACTTTTCTTAGGCAGGAAGTTGAATTCTTTAAAGGGACAAAAAAGGCATTATGTTACCGCAGAAAAAAAAATGACTTCAGAAACATGAGTATCTTTTCATTTCAAGTTTTACATCATTACATCATTACAAGGCTTCCTTTCAAAATATAAATTTCTTTATCTAAACGAAATGCGAATGTAAATACCTTTAAAAACATGTTTTGAAAACGTCGTGCGTTTCCTGTCATGATGTCTAGTTCTTTCATTAGTAAATACATTTTTCATAGATACCGAACAACAGAAAAAAGATTTATAGCTGAAGGATATTTTCGGAAAACTGAATAAGAAATTCGCTATAACTATGAATGAATGGAAATTATTCATGTCTTTAAAGGTCAATGTACTAAAAGTTTTCAGCATGAGACCTGATTATTATAACTGAATCCTGTAAAAAAAACACAACAAAGAGTATTTGAGAATTACTTATCTTAAAAATTAAGATTACATAACCGCCAATATTTTGCAATTTATATCACACAAGGTGCTTAAATACAGTTTTAAAAGTGTGAGTCATGCATTCTCAAAACTCCCTATTCTTATCTTTACCTGAGATATGGGAATGGACGCGTATTTTATTTTGCAAGTAGAGAACTAGATACGTTCTGAAGTACGAAAAGGAAAAAAAAAAACAGACAGTTAAAAATTATCTAGATAGTGATCAAATGGTTAATATATAGATCTCAATCAATATTCTATTGTTTGGAAGAATCATGAACGGATAAAAGACCCTTTATTTATAATATTTCATACACAATAGCTCTAAAGTTTTCTCTTAAATTTGACATTGTTCTAGCGTTTTCACAATCAGGGATGCAGATTATCCTTACGTTTAACTACAGATAACCATAGTTAGGCCATGGATATGGTACTCATAGCTAGATTCATTGCTGCAATAACGCAAACATTTTCATAAGAAAAAACATAGCCTTATAAGATAAGTTAGGTTCAGTTTGTCAGAAAAAGAAAACACTGAGACAATGAACAGGGATATTTTACAGAATTATAGATTAACATACCTGCATATCTCAGAAATTATTGTATATTTTGTGCCTGCCATCCCATATAATGCAGAAAATGAATTTAAATTTATAAGCTAAATAAAATATAAAAAATATTGTCTTCAATTTTAGAGAAAGCGCGTCAAAGGGTTTTAATGGCACTGTCGATACCATTGAATCTCTCCAAGTGCTCCAGATAACAGCTACATAGTCTTCAACAACAGAACCATGTACCCTGTCCGCCATAAAAATCGCTTCACCATAAAGACTGCATGCAGAAATTGTCAAATTTACACGAAACGTACTACATGCTGGGATAAATAAATAATTCTAGCACATACAAAGTAACGACATCTGTATTATGCTTAAATGGGAAGATTGCGCTGAGGGTTTCTTTTAGAAATCCGATTTCCGAAGCAATCATTTCTGAAGTTAAATACTTCTTCTTGCAATGCTATGCATATTCATATATCAACATTTGTAAGATACATTTTCCGCACATCGAAAAACACCAGCATCACTGTTAATCATTTATAAAATAATATGACATGAAACAAATTCCTTCATTAAGTTCATTTTTATGGACACTTAGCCACTAATCTGTTCCGAATTCAACTAACTTCTGTTTAGAATTCACTGATGTCAGAAATTTTAACAAGTTCTTTTTGTTTAAGGACTGGTTAAACGAACAGCTTCATTTCAATGATGATAGAAATTTGATGACAAGTGTGTCCAATAAAATATTGTTTCATCTGTCCGGAAGACTGAAATATAGGACTCATTGAATCAAAAGTACACATTTTAAGAAAAATCAAAGAATCATTTTCTAAATTTAGACGAGGCAATATGCCAAATGTTAAGGCTTTATTATTCTAAGCCAGAAAAATTCTAAAAACTCAGAAGATTTTACTTTTTGAAAATACGTTGTGACTGCATTTAGCACTTTAGATCGAGCACAAATCTTGCTGTTTTTAGAGGAAGTGAAAGAGATATTTTTAGGGACATATTCTATATGTTCCTTGAGTTCCATATCTTAAAATGTCGGAAATTTGACGTAAAACAAGAGTAAATTAAAATATCTTATAATATGTGCCTCATTTAAACGCAGAACTACAATATTTTAGACATTTCAAACTTGTAGATTGCACATAGAATGATAACTTTGTTACTTGAGTAGATAAATAACATGCGACATTTTCAGCTATCACCAGTACATTTGTAATTCAAATTATTAGTATGTGAACCTTTATTGCTATCTTACATTGAGAAGTAACCACTGAAGCTTTTCCTTGCCAAAAACGATGTTACACTAATGTTTATTTATTAAAAAAATAACTACACGTCTTTGAAAGTTTAAGAAAGATAATGCTTAGTAATACATTATTTTTTCATTAGAATCACATTTGCTATGAATTCATATTACTAGGTTTTTTTTAATTTCTCGCAGAATTAAATAATATAAAACCTATCTATTATGGAAATTTATCAGAATATATTTCTTTAAATGTATTCTTTGTAAAAGATTATTTTATCAGCTTCATTAATGAAAGAGGAAAGCAAAAAGAAAGAAAATACAATATACAGGATGAGTAAAAATTAATTCCTTTAAAATTCAGTTGGTCACATTTATGAGAACATGTTATCCCGTTGACATATTTGTGTATGAATTATGTAAAATGACATTCTTATTAATGTCTGCATTTATTTTAAAGTTGCTCATTCCTCCTAAATTTGTTACAATTTTATCTCACACACAGTTAATTTTAGTTTGTGTATTGTGTGTTTGTTATTATATACACCTGGAATAAATTCATTAAATTACTTATGCCGATATGAAGAGTTTAGTATGCAGTCAACATAAAAAATAATAAAATTGTAATGACATTGTTTTTGAAATACTTATGTTTTTTATGATTAAGGATATACACTGCTT
This sequence comes from Stegodyphus dumicola, assembly GCF_044657685.1. Lineage (NCBI taxonomy): Eukaryota > Metazoa > Arthropoda > Arachnida > Araneae > Eresidae > Stegodyphus > Stegodyphus dumicola. Next base: position 124,848,816 of record NC_140771.1, on the reverse strand, counting down.
TGTTTGAGATAATGACATATGGTTTACAACCTCATAAAGCTTTGATATTAATACTTAAGTGCTTCTGTAAAAATACACCATACTTAAATAATTCTGAGAGTTTTACATTGAGCAGAGAAACGGTGATAACTGTACTAGCCATGTCAGTATTTAATCTGAAAATTCCAAATGTGTCGTATGACAAAATATACTAGTATTAAAAGTAACAGATTACCTTTAAAATTCGAGAATTTCATTTAAAAATTTCATTTTCTTCATTCAGAATTCGAGAATTTCATTTAAAAGATACAAGATTAAGCTTTAAAAAGTATCAAAAACATTTTAAGCTTGTAGAGACATTAGGTACTTTTGGAAGTAGGCAAGATGAAAAATTAGCAACCGCCTTCGCCGTGAATCGAACCGCGGACCTCCGGAATACCGGACCAGCGTGCAGAACCACTACACCACGAAGGCACGCTAGGAAGGCGGGAGAAATACCTTATAAGCATTTGATAAAAAGAAACAAAAATTGATTAATCTGATTTTCCTTTTCAAAGTATGATATCTCAGTAAGCTGCGTTTTTTTTTCACGTAAAAGGAATGCAAAAGTTTAAATTCAAATAAAACATAATTGATGTGGATATGAAAAGTGCAGGCTAAAATTTAATACAACTCATTTTTATGTTACTGATTTCTCAGCAAAATGCATAAATGACTAACGGGGCTGAAACCAAACAGGAGCAAGCAAGTACATTATATATATTTACAATGGCAGACATTGGAAATAAGATAGTCTTAGTCACGTAAATATTAAAAATGAAACAATAATGCACAGAGTTACTTGGGAAAAGACAAAAAAGTTAAACCTGCAGCTCGTTTAATCCACTTCCTGTTGTACATATGTTGTGTAGCAAATTTAATATAATTAAATGAATCACAGAAATGAAATTTTAATGTGTAAATATTCAAAATTTTAGCTACACAACAAGTTTGGATATTCATTTATTTGGCTTATTAATTCTATTGCAATCTATTTGGGTTATTTGGTTTTACGCGTACAGCGTCTTCAATTTTGTACACTCAGACAATGGATATAGGTGAATTTTCATGTCATAAACTCAAGTTTTCATGATAAAAATTAAGTTAAACTCTTAGTGTTTAATATCAATAGTTGAAGAAAAATTAGCTCTTTAATTTGATATAACTTTTGTTTTCCTAACTTCAATTGCATTTTAGTTACGAGCTTTTAATTAATAGATTTTTACCGTTGTCATTGTGATTTCTATTATGGGGGAAGAAATCTCCCTCTTTCCGGTAGAATGATCGTTTTCTCAAGTTTTCAGTGCACTTCCTTTGGGACTGCTTACAGGGTTATTGAAATTCCACGTTTCTTCCCTTTGCTAGGCGTGGCTGCTTGGCGACTTGGAAAATCCGTTGGGGTTTCAAAGTGGTTGTTTTGGCGAGATTGTTAGCATGAAGGAATGCTGAGGTTGCAACTGGTTTCCTTTTTGGCGGGGCGTGAGCGTTGCCAAGTTGATATTCCCGCGCGTTCCTTTTTAACGGGCGGTTTTGAACAAGGTCACTTTTTTTGGACTTTTGACTTGACATCGGAGGCTGCTACTCGCAGGCCGCGGAGTAAGCCAATTTTTCGGAAAGATGAATTTTCCAACAGTTTTATCTACGGGCTTCTTGCCCCTGAGCTTTGAACGATGGCCATAGCTTCGGCAACATGTCTTCGACGGATTTATTTTCTCTTAGGTGGTTTTTGAATCTTTAACGTTTAACTAATACTCAAAATATATATAAAGGTAAAGGTAAAAGTATGGGGGACACCAGCGATGTACCATAGGTCAACTGGTAATGCCTTCCCATACTAACTCTTTAAGAGAAAAAAAAGGAGGAGGTAAATGCAAGTTTTATAAGAATTTGCATAGACTGAAGCTTTTCAAAAGGTCTAAAGTTTGCCTATTATGGTACATCGTGCAATTCCACAGTACGCCCCGCATCCAGTATGTATTAAAAATTATGGTGTAGGGCATAAGTAGATTACAAAATAGTAGGAATACAATTTGAGATTCACAAGATAAATTGAACATCTGATTTGGTGCAACAAAAAGAGGAGATAAACATAATTAATAAACAAATAAACATAATGAGATAATTATAATTAGTACTGGCAACACAGTGTTAAATGAATTGTTATAATAATGCTAAAGAGGTAGGTGTCCATGGGTTATTTCAGATATATTGGTTTATTGAAGTTTATAAAGTTCACGAGTGGATCCATTTTGTCCATAATCACAGCATGTAAAAGTTCACGAAGTTTAAATTGTATGTGGACTTACACTTGACAGAGATCTAGGCCGTAGGAAGAGAGTCGTTGCATAATTTTCTGAAACTTTGGATACTGATGTTTATCTTTAATTAAAAATCTTTGGAATGCCAGGAGGTCAGTTCTTGGGGATTTTATGTGAATATCCTCAGTTAAGGGGCATGAGGAAACGTAGTGATCAGGAGTTCCCTGTTCCCCACATATGTAGATGTCAGAATTTGCCAAATTTCTTGCGTAGGAATATGTGGGGAAGGGTCCATGTCCTGTTATAAAGTAATTTAGGGAAGGATTCGAATTCAGAGATGATAAGCTTGTAAGGATCCTAAGTTTTACTAACGTTTATTTTATTTTAAATCTTTACTATCACTTCTTATTTTCTACTTCCAGCCAGAATTAAAAGCTTTAACTTATTTATGCAAATTTATCTTGCTAACGCCAAATACTTAAGTTGTGGCTTTTTGCCAAGCAAGAGAGAGGAAGGAGTTATTGGAAGCAAGCCGCTTGCCATAGTAGTTTTACTCGGTTGCTGGTTGCCTTCAAGGCCAGAGGTTTAGTCCTCTTGATAATTTCAAACTTATCGTAGTTTTAGCAGCTCTCCGTACTACATACGGGACTTTGTTAAATAACGGCCAATCTTATTGCTAGGCACTTGTACACTATTTCATAGTTAGTTTTAGTTAGAGTTTAGTTAGTAGTTTTATATTCTTACGTTCAGAACACAAGTGGTTGGTCTCTGTATTCCGAAGTTCCGAAAATACCTGTAAAGATAGAAAAATAAAGGGTTTCGTATACCCTTCCTGTGTGTATTATCTACCTCACAATTTATTGAACATAGCTTGAGTAAGCTCCCTGTTCCGAGTCAGGACAGTTCATGTTTCCAAAGCAAGTAAAGAGGAACACAAGTCCTAATAGTGGCGCCCGACGAAGAAGAATAACCATGGCCGAGTTTCAAGAAGAACCTGTGGTGCCTCCAGAAGCGGCTCAGAATCCAGAAATGCCCTCTTCCTTCAAATTAAATTCAGTTATTGTGAAAAATTTGACTCTTCCAAAGATTGAAATTTTGGTGAACAACATCCCAGCCACCGCACTCCTGGATACAGGCGCGCAGTGTTCCTGTGTGGCAGAAGATTTTTTTAGGAAGTACTTCCGTAGATACAGAATATATAATTCGGATAATACGACAGTGTTAGCTGCGCAGGGAGAAAGATGCAAATGCATAGGTAAAATACCATTATATATTCGCATTAAGGACGAGCAAGTAAAGATCATGTTTTTATCGTAAAAAATCTACAAGCACATGTAATTCTAGGGATAGATTTTCTTTCAGAGGCAGAAGCAACGCTGGATTTTAACAGAGCGTCCCTTAAGCTGACCATGAAACCAGTTCTGGAACAAAAAAGAGAACCACCCACGTTAAATCTCAACCACCTGCCTACGGGAGAGCAACAAAAAATTCGCCAAGTGGTAAGTGAATTTGCTTCGTTATTTAGTGATATCCCCGGATTTACTCAAGTTACTAACCATAGTATCGACGCAAGACATTCACTGCCAGTTCGCCACAAGCCGTATCGGTACGATAAGAATAAAGAAAAAATTATAGAGTGGCACATTCGAGATATGTTACGTAAAAAAATCATAACGCCCATCTCAAGTATTTATGCTAGCCCTGTTGTGTTATGTAAGAAAAATAATGACTATCCAGTAACACATCCGAAAAGGTGGCGTTTTGCAATTGACTATCGTAAATTAAACTCCATGACTAAATATCCGGTATATCCGTTACCTATTATTGAAGAAATTTTAAGGAACATAATTTCTACGAAATACATTACTACGTTAGACTTAACGACTGGTTATTTTCAAATAGGTGTTAAACCAGAAGATGTGCCTAAGACTGCTTTTATAATCAAGTCTGGCACTTAAGCATTCTTGCGTATGCCGTTTGGCCTTTCAGGGCATTCTTGCGTATGCCGTTTCTAATTTTGAGTTTTCATAACAACATTTAACTTTGTGTTATATACCTTGAAGAAACGTGTTTACTGCATTTTCTGGATGTTACAAATAAATTAATAAAGCAGTAATTATTGTTAAATTATGAGGAGTCATGTAGCATTGTCGGCATAACGTATAATACTGCAGATCGCTGGATATATTTTTTTCGCGCTTTGTTTAGCAAAGACCGAATATTTGTATGGTTAAAGAGTGGTCAAAGTGAGGCTTGAGGAGAGCAAGAACTTAATGTTAGTTCTTCCCATTCTTAAATTTCATTTTCCTATTACAGAAAGGTAAAAAATAAGTTACTTCTTACCTCAATCGCTTTGAAAGACTAATTCTCATTATTAATGAACTTACCAGAAAATGAACGAAGAAACTGCAATGAATTTTTAGCTCAATAAAATTATTCTTCTGTTTATAAATTCAAATCAAAGCAAGTTAAAACTCGTACAGACTAGTTTTTAACTGCGTATGTAAACTAAAATTTCGTTTGTTAAAAAAAAAAATATTGCTACTTATTACTGCACAGCACTAAACATCATTCATTACTAATATAACAGTGTAAAGATCAAAAAGTATTTTTTTTCTTTTGCAGTTTCAATGTATAGTTATTTCTATGCTAAGAACTATCGATGAATTAAATAGAATACTTTTATAACTTGATATTTCTTATTAGTGCCTCAGAGACGAGTAAGTGATTATTGACTGATTGCCGTAAAGAAGGGCTCAAGTTCGAATGCCAGATAAGGCATGGATGTACATCATGCCCATCTGTTCATAGGATAAATGTCTTCGTGAAAGATTTTCTGAGCTAACCTGTAACGCAAATAATATTTGTGTTCAAAGATATTAGAAAAGTACCTAAAATAATGCTTACAAAATATATTATGTAGCAATTAGAAATTAATCGTAAACACACTTTCAATATGAAACTTAAAACGGCTGAAAACACGTGCCTATAAATTGTAAGAAAGTACTCTGATCACTAGGCACTATGAAACAACAACAAAAATTTAAAACTATTATTGCTTAATACTTACAGCATTAAATTTTCATATGCAGAATAGGTAATCCATAGAGTAAATTTCCGATTCTTATAACATGACTTGCATGTGGTCTTTACTTTAATATTTTCAGATATGAGCTTCCATAAAAAGTAAGTACTGATGATATCTGAGAAACAACATCCTCAGGAGATTTTCATATATCCCGGGACATCACGACTTGAACCTGGGACATCCTTAAGATGTTGATTTACAAAGTCCTCAGGATATCTGAAAATCAACATCCTGAGGAGATCTTCATATATCCCGGGACATTGAGACTTGAATAGGATATCCTCAGGATGTTGACTTAAGAAGTCCTCAGGATATCTGAGAATGAACATCTTCAGGTTATCCTAACTGCTTCCCGGGACATTGCGACTTAAATAGGATATCCTGAGGATGTCTTGTGTTATGGGGGATAAACACTTTAAATAAGAAGTTGAGAGTTGGAACTATTAAGACTGATTGTAACTAGGTCTCTTTTGGCTGTAATTAGAATTGGGTGCCAGCTATGATTAAAACTGATGATAGCTGCTCTGGGATGTTGATTGGGGGACTGAGAATATTGAAAGACATTCCAAGACGTTGGAATGCTACTTACTTTCCCTTCGATACAATAGGGTTCTTGGATTAAAACAAAGTCTTTATGGTTATGAGTTAAGAATTCTGCTAGATGATCAGAAGCCGTTTTGCTCTTTGTAAGTTGATTTGGAGAAAACGAATTGAAGAAAATGGTATCGAGTTTTTTAGCAAGGTTGGGGGTAGATTATTTTGTACATCACTGTCCACGTTATAATCTTGAGTTGAAGCGTTATTCTTTAAATTGCGCTCTTGCATGTTAATATCAATTGAAGAATTTTTAGTTATGGATGATGGCAACATGTGAGGTTGTGGCTTTGTCCGGGTACAATAATTTGTTGAGCTGACTCCTGTACGTCTGGCTTGTTCTTTCATGAGCACCGTGATTAGTTGGCAACGAAGAACCAGTTTTTTGGTTACTCTCTATGGGAATGTTGTTTTGCGCAGATGGAACAGCAGGGAGGATTTTGACAGCTTCGGCTGTTATGTCCAAGACCCTGGCAATGAAGGCAACGGGGAAGTGAAATGTAGGGACGGAAGGAACACGAGTTGAATCCAATGAAGACTCTTGACGAAGTAAAGCAGTCACTAGTGTAAACGCAACGTATTAATTTTATTTAAAATGTATTTTCCCGATTGGCAACAACAGTTTTTTTCAGAACGATAATATTTTTGAACTGTAAGTTTTTGAGCAGTAATGTTGACGGTAATGTTTCTGAATAAAGCAAGTATTTAACAATTAATGTTTAACGGAATGTGTTTTTAATAAAGGAACTAATTAAATGCTAACATTTCAGAAGTGGGATAAACTAGAATTATTATCTAGATTTAACAACGTATTGCCTTAACGTACGCTAAGCCTAAACTGAATGCGGAAGCTCGCCAAAACTGAAAGTAGAAAGGTACGTGAATTTATAAACTGTTTATGTTATGTCTAAGTATTAAACGGAAAGAACTTAAGTATAATCATTGTATTAGTATTTGAAAATTGAAGATGGCTTATTTGGCAAGAGGCAAAAAATGTGATTTAAAAGAACTTGCTTTGGAACTTTATGTAGATGTCCCTTCTGATATTAAAATTGTAGGCTTAAGAGATATGATTTTGAATAGTAAGAATTATAAAGAAGACTTTACTAAACAAATGCTAGATAGAATTATAAATGATCGTTTAGACAGGGAAAAGTTAGAAATTTTAGAAAAAGATAAGCAAAGAGCATTTGAAATGGAAATTATAGAAAGAGATAAGCAAAGAACTTTTGAACTAGAAAAATTGAAAATAGAAGCGGAAATCAGAAGTAGTAATGTAAATGATTCTGTTTCTTCTAATGTTAGTAGAAGTAATATTTGTGATATGAGTAAATTAATGCATAAGTATGATTTGAATGAAGGTGATATAAGTTCTTAATGTTCCGAGGTCGTAACTAAGTCAGGATGCCCGAATGTAAACGCAACATATTAATTTTATTTAAAATGTATTTTCCCGATTGGCAACAACAGTTTTTTTCAGAACGATAATATTTTTGAACTGTAAGTTTTTGAGCAGTAATGTTGACGGTAATGTTTCTGAATAAAGCAAGTATTTAACAATTAATGTTTGACGGAATGTGTTTTTAATAAAGGAACTAATTAAATGCTAACACTAGAATCTGAAGAAATTTCTACAATCCAATTATTTGTATTTTCAGATCGGTGAACTGGAGAACACGAAATATCAAGATTATTATTTGATGTAATTTTCAGAAAAGCCGATTTGATACTTTCAGCAGCCGCTGAAGATGGTACATTAAACACTATGAGTTTGGTACTTTTGGGTTTTGAAGTACAAACAGTTACGGAGGCTTGTAGTTGTGAATTTTCAACGATTGAGCGGTGTAAGTGTTTTAAGTCTGCTTCCTTTTCGACACCGCTTAAAAGCTCATTAGACTTAGTAGTACGAATATTATTGATATGAATAACCAGTTTTTGTGGATTAAGTGTCGAACTTAGTTGGTGTCTGATATCTTCAAGTGCTCTCTCTGAATCTTTAGGTTTCAGGAGTAGAATATGATCTTTGAATTGAATTTTTGGAGTCTGTTTCAAAGAAATGTTTTTGGCGGCAGCAACGGTGTAGGAATTTGGGGTTTGTTCTAGAAACTTTGTTTCGAATAATTTTTTAACTTCGTGTTGTTGTTGCTGCAAATGTTCCTTCACTTCAGAAATAACTGTAGTATTTGAACGCTGAAGAGACAGTTGCTCTCTCAGTTCCGAAATTGTACCTTCGTGCTTCGCTAGAGTAAGTTCTTGGTCTGTCACTATTTGACAAAGAGCTGTTAAATGGCCAGAAATATCTTTATGTTCTTGGGTATTAAGTTGTCTATTTTTGCCGATGTTTAGAAGATCTTTAATTTTATCAGTAATTCGTAGAATATCATTCAATCTGGAGGAGTCTGCATTTTCAGGATTGCTAGTTAAAGAATGGGAGATGTTTAATAATGATGGTGAGGAAGACCTATCTTTAGAAGCTATCGATAAGAGTTTACAATTTCATAGCTCACGTAAAACAAAAATGACAATAATCAGAAACTATTCATAAGCAAAGCAGAAAATTACTAGTACATGAAGTTAACAAAAATAAATAAAAAAGTAAATAGTAGTGAATAATTGCTTATTAGAATAAATGCTATTACTCACATAAAGTCTTGACAAAAATAATTATAAATTCAGGTGTATGCAGTTCCAATGTTTCTTAGGAAAAAGAATATATATATAAAGAAAGAAACTCAAAATAAATAAAAATACAGAATTATCTGTTGGCAATACTATATTATGTCAAGTCTTAACCAAAGGTTAATTAAATAGATAACTGTGAGTTGTCAGACGTACATTATATTAAGTCGTTAAGAGGAGTTCTAAACCTTATTCAGACAGGTATTTCTGCAAGTGTGTGTTAAGTAATCAGTATTGTACTTAGAAAACAGATACAACAGTATGTAAAAACTTTTCAGAGTTAGGCAAAACACATAAAACACAATGTGATAGGATAGGAGAGTATAAATAAATATGAAAAGACACACTAGTTACATTAACACACGTACATACAATTCTAAATACCAGATAATAATAATAACAATAATTGTAATGAAAATAAAATAATATTAAAATGAATTTAAAAAAAAAGCATATTCTTTCTTAAAGTACTAGACTGCAGGAGTTAATAAATAAAACGTGAAAACTGGTAAACTGTGCAGAGTTCTGCTTACAAGTGAATAAAAATAGTAATTCAAGAATTAATTAATTGAAAGATAAGCGCATGGTATCAAACTGATAATGTGAAGATGCAGTATTTGAGCGCATTTCATTCAGTGCTTTTATCCTTTTAGAACTTTGGTTAAAGATTTAAAACACAATTGTTGTTGAAACTGGTCAAAAATGCTTCGCCGATGAAACTGAGAAAGCCGTGTGCAATGAAAGGCCGCTGTTCTTATTAGAGCTGTAACAATAGAGCACGGTCGTGGGCATACAGATACAGTTCAAGGTCACCTCCCAACTGGTTTCGGGGGCAAGTATGTGGGAAAAAAAAATCTCTCTGTAGAAGGTGACGGGGGAAATGGAACACACTTTCACGTTAAATGATGTAAAATAATTAAAATAAACTCCTCAGAAGAAGGAACGGGGAAGAAATTTTCAACGAAGATAAATTATTTAAGAGCCTACCTCATGAGTACGATTTCAGCGTTGATAGTCTTGTAAATAAGTTGTAATCCAGGAAAAACTTGAATTAATTGAGCTGAATATGGCACAATTTTAATGAGCTGTACTTCCTTCATTGCTTGAAATATTAACATCAAATGGCATCCATAGGTATCCTGGGAATGTGAATTAATCAAAAAGTTCAATTAATTTTATAGACGGCAGCACTATTACACAGGAAGAGTTTTATAAATAACTTGTGATCCTTGGCACTTCGCTTAACCACTTTCACAAACAAAAGAATATCGGGCGCGTTTCACGAGAACAATAAAAACTAAGTTATTTGCTGAAATAATGGTCGTAGAAACTAAAGCTTTGCAGCACTGTGTTCGCGGTATGTTGCTGAAACTTGTGCTATACAATTGAAATCGACTTGTGTTTTTAAACGACACTTACAACAATACAAGCGGGAGCACGTGAAACTGCAGTCTACACAGCTGCGAGCGTCGATCGCCTTCTTTATATATATATATATATATAAATGGAAAGAAAAGGGGCCTCCTAAAATTTGAGCCGTTAAAAAGAAAAATATCAGTTTCTACTCACCATGTTGAGACTTCATCTGCCTCGATGTTATACTACGATGCCACTATGTAATTAATCTTCACTATGCAAGAAAATTTTCGCTGTTATCTACGGGGTCGCCCCTGCAAAGCAGATGCTAACTAAATTCAGTAAAATAGGATGCTTCATTTTCCGTGATTCTACTCTCCGTGCTTCTACTCTCCGTGAGGATGATTCTCATCGATTCCACTAACCCATCTTCCCTCAGCTATATAATAATTCTTCTCTATGTGGAACTTAAGGACTTGTAATTTCTATAGTGTGGATTCGAGTTTAACTAAAGACAATAGTTCATTTAATAATTCTTCTCAATATGAATGTCTTCACCTTTTCCAGCTCGCCGACCAGACCTCCTTCTTCCAGATAAGTTTTTTTTTTTTTTTTTTTTTTTTTTTGTTTTGTTTTTTTTTTTTGTTTTCTTTCTTCGATAGTCTGTTATTAGAAAAATTTAGTGTTACTGTCAATTTAGTAGGCAACCCTTTAGGTGCCACTCAAAAGTACATAATACATAAAATATGGAAAGATAGGTGAAATTGACATACGGAGAATTCACTTTTTTAATAATTTAAAAGTATGTAAGATGTTGAAAATAAAAAAGGTAAACGTCTGCTTTATAAATATTAAGTATATTATTATAGTTACATTTTTCAGAACAAGGTGGAAGATTAGTGAAACCAATTTGACAATATAAGTAAGAGGATAACTACATAATGCAATATTTTATTTACTCACCCTTTAGAAAACGCATCTAACTTATAAAAGATCATAATACATTAATAGGTTCACTAAATAAAGCTCCCTATCTTTAGGCGCATCATTTTCAGAGGTATAATTTATATTTTTGAGAGGCGAGCTATACACGTAATAACTTGTACTGTTTCACCAGTGCAAAATCATTAATCACCAAGCTAAGAAATTTTGTTCAGTAGAATCTGGCTAAATCTAATCAAGATCGTTTAATAGTATCTAGTGAAATATAAACTCTAAGCCAGTAAATTCATTTTCGAATATCTCATCAAATCAAAGGAGAAATAAAACGCGCCATAGTGAATGAGTGAGTGAGTGCACCGTTATGGTGGCTACCAACCACGGACGTGAGCCAAACGGAATTATATACCATCACATTGGAAAAATTTTCAAAGTTACAAAATTGATTATTATTACTATTTTCTACGTCTGACAAAGTCTTTCTTGTCCGAAATTAAGTAATATCAATAATCGTACTGCATAACTGAAACAATCACTCAATTTTATGCTTCTTGCCGAATGAAAACATGTCTTACTATTTTATGATAAACGTACTAATTGTTCGGTGATTATTTAGCTTGATAACTGCAGACACTAAGCTTTATCCTCATTATCTGCTTTAAATTCTGATTATTTCCCCAGTAATATTATTCACCGTGGTTTTTACTTACGCAGTGTCTTAAGATGTCTCTATTTTACCAAGGACTATTCTGTTTTTGAGTATATTAGACGTCCGCATTGCCCCAGGCAGAGTCCTTCTTTAAGTGCTTCTTGCATGAACATAATGAAAGTAATAATGGTCCGTGTCCGTCTTCCTCTTCGCATTTGCAGCCGTAAAGTGCGGCATCTTTCAAGTATACAAAGGCAATTTATGTTAAACATTACGAGGGCCTACCGCACGACAGCAACTAGCGCACTGAACATTTTAGCAGGTCTCGTTCCCCTTCACATCAGCGCCGAAAGAGAGGCAGTCCTGCAACAAGTTAAGCAACTGCGGCAACCAGCCACTTTATATGAAGAAACTGACTGGCCCAGAGATTATGAAATTCCAGCCAAACCACTTGAGTTCCACCCAGCGCAGCAGAGCGTAGGAGTACGAATCAATCTCAAAGGGCGACCTGAAGATATGAACAGGTACAATACCCGTATCTTTACTGATGGGACAAAAATTGATGACAACGTCGGATGTGCGTACGTAATGTTTCAAGGCTAAGAACAGGTCGCGCAATGGAAGGGCCATCTGAACAAAAACAACAGCCTCTTTCAAGGGAAGGCACTGGCACTTCAAAAGACAGTACAACATATTGTTTACCATAACATCAGGAATGCAGCAATAGTTTCAGACAGCATGTCAGCCCTACAAGGCATCCAAAATCCGGCACACACGTCCACAATTATCAAAGAAATTCAATACCATCTAAAGCAGACAGAACATCTGCATGTTCGCCTGGCATGGACGAAAGCCCAAGCAGGAAACACCTGTAACGAGCCAGCCGACCTACTCGCGAAAGACGCAGCCCTCAAAACAGAAGCGGAGGAATTGGAAATTCCATGGCCACATTCTACTTTGAAACGACATCTCTATCCGCAGGCTCTCTCTAAGTGGCAGGAAGAATGGGACACTGCACAAACAGGCAAGCGTACACACTACCATCTAATGTACGTAAACCCTGCCCGGCTATGTACTAATACGCACTTGGTGCGCTATATCACGGGCCGTGGGCCTTTCCCGGAGTACTTTGCCAGGCATGGCATCACTGACATAGATCAGTGCAGCTGTGGCCACCTGGGTACTCCGGAGCATTATGTCACAACCTGCCCACGCATGGCTTTTGAGAAATGTCTTCTCAGATAACGCAAATATAGCGTTGAACAAGCAAACTCTACCAACAGTAAGTCAAACATACCACGTATGTTAACATGTACTGTATATCTGAAGCATACCGCAACATCTCAGCAGTACTAATCAAAATTCAAGTAATGTAAATAACTTAAGAATCATTATATAAAATAATTCATGCACATCAGCAAGTATGCGCGAACATCTCCACTAATTTAACAGTGAATATTAATATGGATGACATGTCAGACAAGGAAAGTACACAGCTGACTTCAGGCTCTGTCTAGACCTGAATTGTAAGTGTAATGCTACCCAATGCCATAAGTGGCTGTAAACCTAACTGCTTTAAATACGTGTATTTAAATGTAAATGTCGCATCGGATGTACTGAACAGTCAAAGGACAATATCTTAGAATATGTATGCAAAAGCATGTGTAGTACAATCCTGCGCATACCGCAGTGACATAGCAAGATGCGCCTATGAACAGTAGAAATGTATACTTACATGCCCCGGTATGTCAGATATCCTAAGCTCATTTGCATAACTGCCAGAGCAATTATATTGCTCAATATGTATCAAAATCTAATGTCACATTGGACATAATAAAAACACTGCTGAATCCGAACACTGCACAAACTGTAAATGTAATACCACGTAACGCAAGTGTAACGTCATTTCTGAATAGTAATGTAAAGTCATATGTAATGTTGTAGGTCTGCCTGTACGCCATCCTAAAGCTCAATCACATAAAAGCAAGAGCAAATATAGTGTTATAAATATATTCTATATGCAATGTTGCTCCTGACAATGTATGTACAGAATTGAATCTGCATAATGTAATTCGTAAATGTAATGTCAATAACGGTAATGTAATACCACTATTATCTCATATATAATGTCAATGCCGTATTGCATAGTGTATATATAAGACATGCAATGTCATAATAATGTAAATATGTATATGCACAGCCCTATTTATACGTGCACTGAAGTAATTTAGTTGCAACCGCCTTCTGCACACATGTAGTGTATATGTACTAGTCCTGCATGAAAGCTCCTCCAATCTCACTTGCGTAATTACAGGAAAAATTATTATGTTTTATACTTAGCTATATGCAGTCTCTAGCCAACTTTTACATAACTTGGATTTTAGATGGACGTAGTGCTGTACTGATTAATCTTCACGGCAAAGGGACAGTGCCCACGTCCACCGTCACTTATCACTTATCTTCGCATTTGCAGACTGAATTTGCTAAGTCTGAATCTTTTGAGGTATATTAGGAATGGTGCATGACCTGTCAAGAATTGTATTAGACTGGCATGGTGGGTCTTGAATTCCACGTTAACTTTTGGCAATAAACAGAATTTTCTTTGCGCTGCCTCTGCCTCTGACCATCTACTTTGCCAGTTTTCAGCAAGTTGGCAAAGTAGATGGTCAGAAGTAGATGATTGTTTGTTTAATGTGAGAGAAAGGAAGTTTAGCTTGTTGTTCTAGCAATTCCATGCTTTTAGCTGCCTGCATGGCCAGAAGGTCAGCGGTTTCATTGCTTTTAATATCTGTGTCATAGGAAACCCATTTTAAACTGGGTCTTTGTGAGACGAGGATTGCCAGAAGCTGTTTTTGAATTCGGTATACCAAGGGACTCAGGCTGTTTTCACCTGCGATAGCCGCCAGACTTGACGCCGAATAGCTGGGTACGGAGAAATTCTGTTGATGACATGTTTCAGCCGACTTAATTGCAGCCCTAATAGCTAGAAGCTCTGCTTCGTATACCGAATTCGTTCAATCCTAGTTCCTTCTTCTCCTCAAATGTTACAATGCCATTTTCCAGTCTACAAAAGCACTAACTGTGTCGTTCTCTGTTTTGGAGCTATCTTTATAAAGGTTACTTTTGCTGCTTTGAGTTGAATTGTCGTTTATGTTGATACCATTGCAACATAAACGACAATCCAACTCAAAGCGGTATTAACATGATGCAAAAGCTGCTGGATAAAAGTTATTAGACGCATTTTTCTCCTCGTAATCCAAGCGGTGGTAAATATGACCCCAAAGTGTTGACATTTGACCCAGCCTGGTCACCCTTACGACGGCTGCCTCCCTTTCAACTATCAGATTTAGAGGAGTAATTCCTGCCAGTTTTTGTACGGCTAGTGTTGACGTGGTGCGCTAAGCCCTGCATATTTGAAGCTCTATGGTTGTTGAAAACCATCATAGCGGTGCACTCACTCACTCATTCAGAGGAGCAACTACTACCTGAAACAGTACTGAGGTCTCATTTCGATGTTGCTCTTTCCTGCCACAACTAACATTAACTCATAAGCGTAGTCTGTAATTCGATCATATTCTACTCTCTCGAACTGATGAAATGCCCAGTTTGAGACTATATTCCACAGGGTTGGTCTTAGGCATGACCCCTGTAGGCACCCGCTAAAGTATCAAATTATCGATCTGATCTTGGGGGATATTACACCACTCAAAATGCAATGCTCTCTGAAGTTCCGGTAGACATGTAGGAGGAGGTTCACGGGCTGCAACTCGTCGGCAAAGCATGTCTCACACGTGCTCTATTGGATTAAAGTCCGGTGAGAATGCTGACCAGTCCATACGGGTGATATCCTCCGATTGAAGGCATTCGCTTATGATGTTTACACGGTGAGGACGGGCGTTGTCATCCATAAACACAAATTGTGCGCTCATGGCGCCCCGAAACAAACGTACATATTGTTCCAGAATGACGTCCCGATAGATTTGGCTTCTCATGGTTCCAATTTGAACATGCAGGTCAGTCCTAGAACCCAGAATAATTCCACCCCAAACGAGCACTCCTGCACCACCGTAACGGTGTCGTTCAGTGATGTTTTCTTGGTGGTAACGGGTACCTAGATCTCTCCATATGAAAGTCCGGCGAGAATTAGACTGCAAGCTAAGCCTGGACTCGTCGGAAAACATCACAAAAGCCCACTGTTGCGGTGTCCCCAATGCATGCTCTCTACTCCAGGCTAACCGCAGGCGACAGTGAGTTGCAGTAAGTGGAACGCATCTGACAGGTCTACGAGCATATAGACCGATCTTCCCTAAGCGTCTGTACACGGTCTGCCTTGAAATTGTCGTACCATTGCTGAAGAGGGCTGACGAGGCAGGTCTGAAGCTGTGTTCCGCCTGTTTCTTTTGGCAGTAACTGCCAAATAGCGGTCCTCGTTCGGCGTTGTAACTCTGGGGCTACCTGTGCTGTAACGTCTACTCACGTTACCATCATCTTGGAATCGTCTGCCTGGAGATGACACTATGGGCAATTCCAAGTTCGTCTGATACTTCCAGTTCGTACGCCCACATTCCAGACCGGCCGCGGAGACTTAGCCGACGGAACAGTTAACTGACACCAATTAGCCGACAAGACATTTAGCCGACACGGACACTCAGCCGACATGGACACTTAGCCGATACGGACATTTAGCCGACAGGACATTTAGCCGACAGGACATTTAACCGACACGGACACTTAGCCGACAGGTCATTTAGCCGACACGGACAGTTAGCCGACAAGACACTTAGCCGACCGGACATTTAGCAGACACGGACAGTTAGACGACAGGACATTTGGCCAACACAGAGAGTTAGCCGTCAGGACATTTAGCTGCGGGACACTTAACTGTCAAGTCATTATTCAACAGGACACTAAGCCGACAGTGACGTTTAGCTGACACGTACACAATAATTATTGAAATTTACTATCAATTACAAAATTTCTCGACTTCTCCATAAGTTCAATATTTAAGTTATTTTTTACGCTTATCAGTAAAATTCAGTTTTCGATTCTTGAAGATCTCATATGTGCTTTTCATTATTGTGTTAATTTAGCATTGTTTGTTATGTATTGCGCTGTTTGGTGTATATTGGCTAGATTGGAAAGCGCTGAAATCTCTCCTCAGGGAATATGAATCAAATTTCGAAAGGAAAAAGAATTTTTTTAGCTAAGTAGGGCGGTCTTAATTACACTTTAATATGGGATTTTCAAAAATTATCCGTTAAGCTTTTTCATTTAATCAATTTTCACATCATTAATTATTTTTCTTGTTTACGTAATGATATTAATTTTCCAATCTGGCTCTTCTTAATGCTTTCAAATTTGTAGGAAACTAAAAGCGCGATTCTGTAACATTTTATTGACCACGCCTCTCGCTTAAAATACTTACTTAAGTTAATGTTTATAACACTAAACTGTTGAATAATGTTTAATTTAGAATTAAAATATTCTTTAAGGTTTTGTTTTATTCAGAACTGAATACATTTTCCCAAAAACTACATTTTTCACTCTTCATATATCGAAAATGCTGCTGATATGCAACTCCATTCTTATTTTCTAACCGCGCCTACTAAATGATTTGGATCATGTTAAGGTCGCGCGGAAGCCTTTTTAATATGATTTATCGGAATTGGATAATGCATGTTTTAGTAAACTGCAAAAATATACATAGATTTATCTTTTCTTAACTAATTTGTATATACTATTAAGTACTCACAATCATCTTTCACAATCATGATATTGCAAACACTATCATCTTTCTTCTCTCATCGGGCGACAGAACCCCAGGATAAACACCGTATATCACAGTTCTTCTCTCTCTTTATATATATATAGTATACACAATCATTTTCTTCTCTAAATAAAAATTATGCAATAATTCAGCTCTCTCAGTATTAACTCTTGAAGTTTTATCAAAAAGGCCTGGCGCAAAAACAAGTTTGCACGATTCCGACATTTTAATAGAGTTGCTTATTTTTATCTTAAGAATGGTAAATAACTGCCGGTTGACAATAATGTGACAATGATTTTTAAACATCTCTTTTCGTTCACCATAACCTTTAAAGTTCTCTTTTTTAATAGCAAAATAAAATAGAGATGCTAATCTAACACTAAACCGCCAATATTTCCTTTAAAAGCACAATTCAAAAATAATACTTACTTCGGTATTCAGGTTTGGGATATTTTCGAGCAACGCATTTATAAAGGTTTAAGGTAAAAAAGCAATTTTCAACGGAAGAGACTGGCTCTATATTAAGTAAAACGGTCACTATATTTCTGATAGGCCCAGTAGCATCTGAGCGGTAAAGTCGCAGAGCATTAGTAGTTCGGTCCGAATTTCGAATACCACGAACGGACTGACCTTAGTTTGGGTGTTTCCTTAGTTTTCCCCATATGTAACGTGTATACTAGAACGTCCTCCACGAAGGCATCTCTTCCCTTGGGCAAATAGCCTTCTTGCTTTGTCGTAATTACATAAACCAAACCTACTTTTGTTAGGTGGCCGCAATACCATATAGCTAACCCAAAAACGAGAAATAGAAGGAATGAAAGAGAAAAAAAAATGAAATTAATGAAAAATGAAATGAAAATTTATACAGTTTTATTAGATATTGAGAAAAGTTATATTTTATAAGAAAAACATTAATATAATATATTACATTGAAAATTACACATCGCGACTTTCAAAACATAGTACATAATATTAAATATTCACATGACTAATCTAGTTAAATCTAGCATCGATAGATGGCACCACATTACGGTGACCTTTCACCATCTGACGCCTTGATCCGCCCTACTTGGTTTGTGGCCGCCTCTTTCTGCAGCTTCAGTTATGAATAAAACAGAACCATAAAGAATATTTTACTTCTAAATTAAACATTATGCATTAGTTTAGGGCTACAAATATTAACCTAAGTAAGTATTTTAAGTAAGAGGCGTGGTCAATAAAATGTTACAGAATTTTTAGATCGAAGATGGTAGCACGAACTGCAAATTATAGAGGTCACAAATAATTTATACCTTTGCTGGTCTTAAAAATTCACTTTTTAAAATTAGTTTTATAACAAAGTAAAATATATTTGCTGAACTAACCCTCACCGCCATATGTTTCTATAAAAAAGTATAATTCAAGAATAACAACTTATTCAGATTTTTCATGACAGGAAAAGGAAATTTCATTAGTGGGAGGAGCCAAACGATTTTTTAAGGGAAGGAATGTAACATGATGTGATGAGCAATATAGTAATGAAACGTAAAGATATTAGAAATTGAAAGCATTTGGAAGAGTGAGATTAGAAAATTAATATCATTACGTAAACAAGAAAAATTATTAATGATGTGAAATTTGATTAAATGAAAATCGTTTACGGATAATTTTTGAAGATCCCATACTAAAATGTAATTAAATGACCGCCATACTTAGCTAAAAAAATTCTTTTTCCTTTCGAAATTTGATTCATATGCCCTGTCGAGAAATTTCAGCTCTTTTTCAATTTGGCCAATATACACCAAACTGCACGATACATATCAAACAATGTTAAATCAACACAATAAATTAAAAGCACATATGAGATCTGAAAAAATCGAAAACTGAATTTTACCGATAAGTGGAAAAAATAACTTAAATATTGACCTTATGGAGAAGATGGTAAATTTTGTAATTGATAATAAATTTAAATAATTATTGGCCACGCGTCAGCTAAACGTCACTGTCAGCTTAGTGTCCCTTTGACTAAATGTCTTAACAGTAAAATGTGTCGTAGCTAAATGTCCTGACGGCGAATTAAGTGTGTCGGCTAAATGTCCTGTCGGCTAAGTATTCTTGTCGGCTAACTGTCCATGGCAGCTAATTGTCCTGTCGGCTAAGTGTCCTTGTCGGCTAAATGTCTTGCCGGCTAACTGTCCCTGTCGGCTAAATGACCTGTCGGCTAAGTGTCCTTGTCGACTAAATGTCCTGTCGGCTAAGTGCCCATGCCTGCTAAATGTCCTGTCGGCTAACTGGTGTCGGTTAAGTGTTCCGTCGGCTAAGTGTCACGGACCCATTCCAGACGGCCGATAATTCTACCACATAAAAAATCGTCCAAATGCGTCCTTTGTGTCATAACTATTCGGTTATTGCACTGAAATGCTTATAAAGCGCCTGCAACGAATTTTACATCTTTGCCTGGTGTATTCCTTATACAGGGTTATCCAAATTAAACTTCCCCAACTCAGAGGCCTGTGCAGAGAGTTGTATGGGTCATAGTGTGTTGAAATTTTAAAAACAGACACTTCAGATCATGCGCTCGAGATTTATTAAACAAAAAAATTAGTACAAGAAGTTGCCGATAGGTGGCGCTGCAGATCAAAAAGACATTCTACAGATGTTCTATATGTGTGCCGTGGTTCTCTACAATTCTTTCCATTCGCAAAGCAGTGTGTTCCACAGTGGAACGCAGTAAGTCCACATTAATTCCACGAACATGTCGAATAATTGCGTCTTTCAGGATGTGCCAAGGTTGCTGGGTGTTCTCGGTAGACCCGATCCTTTAAGATTCCCCATAACCAAAAGTCGCATGGCGTGAGATCAGGCGAGCAGAAAGGCCAAGCTGTAGGGAAACAGCGGCTGATCACACGTGCATCGGTAAAAGTTGCCCGTAACACCTGTTGAATATCGTTGTTGTAATCTTATGTTGTTGTAACTCCAGAAGCCACGAAGAATATGGGAGGTGCACCATCCTGCATAAATATCGTGTCCTGGAGGCGGCCACGTTGTTGCAGTTCAGGGATAACAAACGTTGTCAACATGTCCTGGTACCGTTTTCCTGTGACAGAGGAGGTTTTGAACCCTGGTGAAGTCACCTCTTCAAAAAAATAAGGCCCAATGACGAATGTTGCATTGAAACCGCACCATACAATAACCTTTGGAGGTTTCAAGGGCACTTGATGGATTGCGCGCGGGTTTTCACTTGCCCAAATTCGGCAGTTGTGCGTATTCACTTGACCATTCAGGTGAAAATGGGCCTCATCCATTCAAAGGATGTTCCACGGCCAAGCAGTATCGACTTCCATTCTGGCAAGGAACTGCAACGCAAATGTTTCCCGAACTACAGGATCCCCATCGGACAGCTGATGACGACTATGGATTTTTGTACTTTTCCGTTTTGCCGGCGCAAACGATAAAGTCGCCAATAATGGTTTAACTGATGCCAGACGGAATATCTTCGCTGGTAACCTTTTACGCCTCAGTTTCAAAACAAGTTGAAGCCATTTCTTATCAGATTGTTTCTTTCAATACTGGCATATAATAATATAGAATTTTTACACGATATTTAAATTTTATCCCCTAAGACAATTCACGGTAATTAAGTCAATTAGAACGCAATTACACCGCTCATCCGAAGGCGAAATCAAGTGTTAAATTCATCAATTCTAATGAGAATGCACTAGTCAAGTCAAGCACTGCGGTTTTACATAATTTCTGAGTAAGCTATTCGTACGAATTGAAATAATTCTTGCATTTAAACTTGTATTCCAAATTAAGATTTAACTTGAAATTAATGTAGATAATTACTGAGCGAATTAGATTTTAGTAGCGTAGTTTACGTGAGATGAGATCACTTGGGGTCACGTGATACGAACCGGCGAATCAGGATTTTGAACCATGAAATCATAGTAAATTCTTAAATTAATGTCTTTTTACAAATTTATTGTCTTTATTTATTGGCTTTTTACAAAATTTTAAACCATATTAAGATGTTTATGCCTTCAAAATAAAAAAATTCTTAGAATTAACATTTTTTATGTGTATACTGCATGTTGTCGCCAACAAAGTCTGCTTGGCGAGATTTGCGCCGGCGAAACGGAAAAGTACCTGGATTTTGTAAGGAAAATAACCGAGGATTCGACGCATCACACGCCAGACGGTCGTATAGGGCATATCAACAGCACGAGAAACAGTTGGCATACTGACAACACCATGTGGTGATTGGCTAGTGGGGTCCACGACCGCCAAAGCAACGTCTTCTTTGCGTGCAGATTCCACAACCTGTCGTCCTCTACCTGGCAAAATTCCCAGCTGTACCGTTCTTTCAAACTTCTTCATGTCTCGTAGAGCGCGTGGTGTCATTGGTACACGGCGTATGATCTTCAGCCGACGGAATGCTGTTATCGCAGCACAGAAGTTCTCGTCATTCTGGCAGAAAAGTTTCACTAACAGAGCTTTGTCTTTCAAAGTCGCCATTGTGCATCAACGAGCTGGAAACAACTGCCTGTGCAAGGCCTGTCTTCCACTTTTGTAGGGCTCGTCTTTTGGATACGTTGCGCAGAAGCTTTATTTCTGCAAATCACGTTGCTGCTATATGCCCGTTACTAGTGTTACAGCGCCACCTATCGGCAACGTCTTGTACTATTTTTTTGTGTACTAAATCTGGAGCGCATGATCTGAAGTGTCTGTTTTTAAAATTTCATCACATTATGACGCATACAACACTCTGCACAGGCCTCTGAGTTGGAGAAGTTTAATTTGGATAACCCTGTATATCACTCTCTTACACTCTCGTCACTGTGATGTACCATCGGTGTCATCTGGTTACTTCCTGTGTGTATTTAATGTGTGTATTTAATTATGGCAAAGCACACGAGGGCTATCTGCCTAAAGGGAGGGATGCCTTTCGTGGAGGACTTTCTAAGGGAAACTGGCTCGTATACACGTTACACATGGGGAAAACCACGAAAACGCCCATGCAGCCAGCCCGTTCGCGGGATTCGAACCTCAGACCGAACTACCAGTGTTCAGCGTCTTTACCGCTCGGCCGCTGGTGGGCCTGGTTACTTCCTGAAATTTGCAGATGATTCTTGAAGATGTGTGTAGTGATTTTACAGGTGATATATTTATTTTAGAGTTCGACTTCCGCGTGACTCCGAATTATCTTTAATTTATGGACATGTGTGTAGAATGCATAATGTATGTAGAATATAAATAAAGATTTAGATACAAAATGTTGGATATGTTGTACATAATAAATAATATAGGATTTGATGATTTCTTGAAATGTAATAATAGTTCATATTTGATAAATAGTTTATAATTCCTAAATAGTTCACTATTCATAAACGTTCACAGTTCATAAGTCTGTTAAAGTGTATTTATCTGTTGAAGTTAATAGTTAGTCTGAAGTTAGTTCTGATAAAGCTCTGATAAATTTTATAGTTTGTCTGGAGTAAGTTTCATATTTGTTGATTGAAGCTGTGCTGCCTTGAAGTGATGCTAATTATGTAGAATTAATGCTGATGTGGAATTGTGATAACTTAATTTATGCTGCTTTTATATTATCACATTTTTCTATGAGATATTCCATTGAAGTTTGAATTTTTTAGCATAGAGGATTACTTCTGAGTAGTTGTGTGAACCATCCTTGGGCATTTTCATTTGTGAAAGGACGGAAGCGGATGTCTTTAGTCATTGTACATTCAAACAGGTAATGATTTATTGTTCCTGTTAATCCACATATGTATGCTATAAACCGAAACGAAGAGGATATTAAATGAATGGCCCATATGATGTTAGAAGATAAGTTATTGCATTATTTGTTGTAACTTATCTTCTAACATTATTGTATTTTGTATTCTTATTGCATTATTGTATTTTGTATTCTTATTGCATTATTGTATTTTGTATTGGTTTTGGTAGAAACATAAAAGTTCGTCTGCCCGTATTATCTTGTGACCGCATAACCTTCCATTGAGAAATTAAGCCTTGTTCAATTCTTGATTTTAAAAGTGATATTGGATTTGGTAAATAGGTTATTGCTGCTGCCTCTTTTGCCAAGCCATTTCGTTGCCTAATGCTCCTACATGGGAATGTGTCCAATGTAGTTTAGCTTTTTGTCCAGTTGGAAAATATGCGAGTAAATATTGCATATCTTGAACTAAAGGAGAGTGACTATGACCAGCTATTGCTTGAATACTTGAGGCACTATCAGAAATTATAACATTGGTTACTGAGAATATCTTTGCATATGTTATTGCCTCTCTTATAGACAATAATTCTGCTTGAAATACTGAATTTGTATGATTCAGTTTTGTTTTTCAGGCTTGTATAAGATTACTGTTTCTGAAAATGCAATAAACACTTCCTACGCCCAACTCCGTTTTTGATCCACCTATAAAAGTTTGAAATTGAAAATGATCTATGTTTGAATTTACTATTGGATTTTCTGAGTATAATTGATTTAGATGTAAGTTTATATTTTTTGAGTTCTTCATATTCTGTTGGATGATAGATATTAGAATTATAGGTACTTCTTTGTTGTAGGCGTGCAACTTTTGTTTTCACGGCTTCTTTTTGTAAAGCCAGAAAAATTGGTGGAATACCTGAAATGATTTGTTGAGAACTGATAGGTGTTGTTCTATATGCTTTTGCTATTGATAGCAGAAAAAGCAGTTTCATTGAAGTTAGTTGTCTTTTTGCATGTTGATTTAGATCTGTGCCCCAAGTAGAAGCGCCATGTAGAAGTATATTTTCTATTAATGTTGTATACCAAATTTTCTAATGAGAAGAAATTCCCCAGTTTCTTGTTGTGCTTATTTTTATTGATTTTGATAATATTAGAAGTTTATTTTTGATATATTTGATATGTGGATGCCTTGAAAGTCTATTATCAAGCAAGATACCTAGGTACAGTAGTGAATTTACTGTTGCTATTTTGATAATTGGTTTCGAAGATTCCTTACCTTGGTGCCCTGTTTTGGTATATAAAGAGCTTTACTCTTGAGAATTGATATTTTTAACTGAAATTTATTTGCCCATTGTTTAAAGATTTGTAGGAATTGTTTGGAGGTATCTTCTATATCCTTGCGACTATTGCCTTGGAATATTAGTAGGAAATCATCTGCATATACTCGTGCGTGCGTATGAAGCATATTGCCAAAATGTTTCAATATTTCATTTGCTATTAAATTCCAAATAACTGGACCCAAACAAGATCCTTGTGGGCATCCTCTTGTAATTTTATATGATTTGATTACGCTATTTGATGTATATTGTAGAGATTTATAGAAGTAATCATTTAATAATAGAAATATTTTAGTTGGACAATGGATGCATTTAAGGATTTGCCTTGCATCTGTCCAACGTATACAGTCAAAAGCTGCTTGAATGTCTAATGATATTATTAAAGAAGGTTTATTTTGATTTCTGTTTATTTGTAATACTTGATGTAATTTCTGGAAAGCAAGCACTACTGATTTATTAATAATGAAGCCAAACTTATATGGGTGAATAATTTTGTTAATATGCAGGTGATATTGTAGTCTTGATAGTATTAATTTTTCTAGAAACTTTTCAAAAGCAGGTAGTAGGCATATTGGTCGTTATGATTGAGGATTATCCAGAGGCTTGTTTTTCTTTAAGAAGAGTACTACTTCGGCTTGTTTTAGTATAGTAGGGAAAGTGGCAGTTTTCCAACAAGAACTAACAAAAGATTTTATGATATTTCTATTGGTTTTGAAAATTTGCTTTAAAATTATATTGTCCATGCCGTCAGGTCCAGGAGCTTTTTGGGGATTTAATAAACTGTTTAATTATATTTTCTATTTCCATCAGAGTTGGAGAGTTATTTCAGGCTGTTTGCTCAAAATTTTCTGCATTATTGAAAGCATTTGAAACTTGGTTGGGCTATTTCTTCACCCTGAGGAAATAATTGTGTTAATATTTGAGTGATAACATCACTTGCAGTTGCTGCTTCTGCGAATCCTGACATAGATAGTTCGGGTGGTATGAAGACTTAATTTGTGCTATTTTGAATGTTGTACCAAAGAGCTCTGAGGTATTTGTACAAAAGGTTTTCCAACTTGCTATTTTGCTTGTCTGATATTTCTTTTATATATTGCTCTTGATTTACTAAATTCTTGTTTCCATTTTGATCTTTCTCCAGGAAGTTTGTTTGCTTTGTATCTTCTTTTTAGGGCTCTGACCTTGCTTCTTTCTATTGATAATGCTTGATTCCACCAATTTAAATAAAAATTTTCGGAAGTATATCTTTGTTTATATGAGGTATTGCAGATATCTATTATTGTGCTGTTAAGATATTATGTTGCTGCATTTACATCTTTCCCTTTTGAGGAATTTAGAATATTTATTAGAATTTTGCATTTAATTTTATTTTAAATGAGATATGGCCTCCATATGAAGTTTTGAATCTTCTTTTAATAGTATATTTGTATATATTTGATATATAATATATATTTGAATAATAGTTATATCACAAAATAGAGAAACACGTTTTTTCTATAATTCAATTATGAATTTAATGTGTGACTTTTAAACACTTTTATAAAATTTTGCATTATAAACACATACCCAGAATTTATTGCATTACCTCATTGTTGTTTACAATTATAAATCCAATCTGTGAAGATTTTAAGTTTGCTTGATTAATAACTTTTTGATGATTAATCCTATTGCCTAGCAGGTGGTATCAGTGTATTCCTCTCAAGTAGGGCTTCACGATCATACAAAATTCTGTATCAGAATTTATCCGCAAATCGCAATAAAAGAGATCAAAGAAACGCGTCTTTCATTCATAGGTATCATCACTATAGCCCAATTATATCATTATAGTCACTATTGGTCATTTGCAGAAAGAAGTTAAATTTGTAAAGATTTATTCTTTTCAGACTTTATGCATTTTCTTGATCATCATCGTCAGGGAAAACTATGTTTTAGCCTCGCTAATCACTTCGATGTTGGATGAGGCAGTGCTATTCACCCCAGGCGTAAGGTTTGCAGGACAAAAAAAAACCTTGTTACATGTTTTCTTTTCAGCAGATCCAGACATTAACGGTAGGTTCTCCATGACATAACTTGACCTCTTTAATATTCTTTTGCAAAAAGCTCTAGTTTTGCTGTATGTATTATTTTGCGTTGCTATAGATTTGGATCCACCGTGGATTGCGCTCATCTGTGAAATACCCGCAGTCTCTGTTTCTCTTCGTGTTAAGATCTGGTGTCCAGCAGGAGGTGGAATACAGTGGGTGATCAGTTAAGGGGTCTCATACACCTTAAAATCTCAAAAAAGAGTGATTTTTCAAATTTTGGCTCATTTTAAAGCTAATTTTTTTCTGCTTATTTTGACACCACTCCCAACGATATAACTGCAGTAGTTTTTTTCCCTATGACCAAATATAAAAAATCAGTCAGGCGCCATTTTGTTGATTTAAAGGGCTGGCGCAGCTGGCGTCAGAAATAAGGCTGTCTGTTTGGGTTTCAATGGCTATCAACACGGATTTTTTGTAAACATTTTTTGCACAACTGAACTCGTTTTATAATTTGTATTTTTGCCTAAGTTTTTTCTAAGCTGTGTGTTGAAATCTTACTCCAGCTTTGGATTAGCGTGAAGCGTGATTGTTTACAAGCTCTTTTGCGATTTCTAAATTTCTTTTGACTTTCTTGAAGGTGTTTTTATTATAACATTGCAGTTTTTGTTTAGCTTTTTTATCACCTGATAATTATGGAAAATTGTGAGGAAGATGTAAAAAATAAAAGATCTTCTGTTACTCGAACAAAAAAATTAAAGTTCCAGGGAAATCAGCATAATGTTACAATGAATAAGAAGTGTGGTGTCAGTTCTTCGTTTAAAAAATTAAATAGTGACACTGTTTTGCCACCAAGAGATAAAGATAATTTAGAGCCTAATTTTAGTGGTTATAGACTATTTGATTTGGATATCCTATTTCAATTTATTGAAAATAATTTATGTTGTAAAATTTGTAAAGGTGATGTTCATTTAAGTGAACTATTTCATCATTGTTTAAGCTCAAAATTTGAGTTACTGTGCTCAAAGTGTTCATGTAAAAGAACTTTCAGAAACTCTAATATGTTGGGTGTCCGAAAAAATATATCAGAGGTAAACAGAAGATTTACGTATGCAATGCGAACTCTTGGTCAAGGGAAAGCTGCTATGCAGAAATTCTGCTGCGTTATGGATCTCCCTCCTGTGATTGCACATCGTTCCTATAATATGCATGTAAAGCATATTCTGTGTGCGACAACACATGCTGCGGAAAGATCAATGAAGAAAGCTGCGCAAACAGAAGCAGTTCTTTCAAATTCGTCGTTAAATGTGACTGTAAGTGGAGACGGTACGTGGAAGACTCGAGGACATACGTCTTTGGTTGGAGTCTGTTCCGTAATAGGGTCAGAAAGCAACAAAGTAATCGATGCAGAAGTACTGTCTTTATATTGCAAAGGTTGCGAGTCATTTCAAGGAAATGGCCTAAGAGAACACAAGGCCTGTTTGAAGAATCATGTTGGTTCTTCAGGAAAAATGGAAGTGAATGGAATGATAAACATTTTTTCACGTTCCATGGAAAAAAGAGGTGTAAAATATACTTCTTATATTGGTGACGGTGATGCAAAAACTTTTGCAGGTATAACTGATGCCAAACCATATGGTTCATTAAATATAGAAAAAATTGAGTGTGTTGGACATATTCAAAAACGAATGGGAACAAGGCTACGCAAATTAAAACTTGAAAGAAAAAAAGTAAAATTAAATGACGGTAAACCTCTTTCTGGGAAAGGGAGACTAACAGATAAGTTAAAAAATGAAATAACTTCGTATTATGGTAATGCGATTAGAGAATATAATGAGTCTGTTAGTGATATGAGAAAAGCCATTTGGGCAATTTACTACCACAAAATATCGAGTGATGAAAAGCCGATTCATGACTTTTGTCCTACAAATGAAACCACATGGTGCAAATACAATAAAGCTAAGCAAAATAAAACTGATTATAAGCATATAAATTCTGTACCAGTTGCTGTAATGGAGGCAATAAAACCAGTTTTTATAGATTTGTCACAACCTTCGTTATTGAGACGTTGCCTTGGCGGCAAAACACAAAATAATAATGAATCATTTAATTCTTTAATTTGGAAATTTTGTCCAAAGATATGTGGTGCTGGTAGTAGGATAGTTCAAATTGCTGTAAATGAAGCAGTAATTGCTTTTAACGAAGGGTCTGTTGGTAGACATTCTGTAATGAATGAGCTACAGCTTTTTAGAAGTAAGTTTTCTATTGAAGGATTTTTACAAATTGATAGCAAGAGAATAGATAACGCAGAAAAGAAATGCTTGTCAGAAACAAAAGAAATGCTTGTCAGAAACAAAAGAACAGCGTAAACTTAAAAGGCAGCAAAAAATGTCAGAAGTGCAGGCCTCCATAAAAAATGATGGGGATGTTCACTGTGCTGGTGGGTTTTAATTTGTAAATAAAATTTTAGCAGTTTAGCTTACAATTTTAAGTAAGTCGTAAAAGGTTTTTTTCACCCATGTTAAATAATATATATATTATACAATATAATACATATCATATGCTTAAATGCTTGAGTTTATTTAACTAAAGTGGTTATATAAAAATTAATTATTTGTGCAAATATGCTATATGTATTTTAATATACGGCTATCATTCTGTCATGGTAATGTATATAGTAAGGTAAATTTAACGTGTTTCATACTAACAAAAGCTTATGCAATTTATTAGGATTTATACTTTTTAAATATATCATTTTGAAAATAAATATACTAGGCACTTTATTATTAGAAAGTTATATACTGAAGTATTTGCATTAAAACTCAAATATCTTAAAATACGGTTTTTCGCAGTTGTATACATAGCATTTAAAGTATGCTACAGTTACCCTGTGGAAGAACTATTAAATGTTTTATATGTTTGATATACAGTAATATATTACAGAGAACTTTAGCTAAGACATTTGGCTATAAATTCTAATTTGTAAGGAAGTTTTAGTTGTATCATTCTTAGTCGATATGTTATACTTCGATGAATTGAGCAGTTTAGCATACAATTTCAAATAAGTCGTAAAGGGGTTTTTTTTCCCACCTGTGTTTAAATATAATTGCATAATATGATACATATCATATGCTTAAA
Organism: Stegodyphus dumicola; assembly: GCF_044657685.1. NCBI lineage: Eukaryota > Metazoa > Arthropoda > Arachnida > Araneae > Eresidae > Stegodyphus > Stegodyphus dumicola. The sequence goes on along the minus strand of NC_140771.1, from coordinate 124,819,262 downwards.
TGCTTGAAAGTATTTAACTGAAGTGTTTATTTAAAAATAAATTATTTGTGCAAATATGCTATATGTATTTTAATACACGGCTATCATTCTGTCATGGTATAGTATATAGTATGGTAATTTTAATGTGTTTCATACTAACAAAAGCTTATGCAATTTATTAGGATTTATACTTTTTAAATATATCATTTTGAAAATAAATATACTAGGCACTTTATTATTAGAAAGTTATATACTGAAGTATCTGCATTAAAACTCAAATATCTTAAAATACGGCTTTTCGCAGTTGTATACATAGCACTTAAAGTATGCTACAGTTACCCTGTGGAAGAACTATTAAATGTTTTATATGTTTGATATACAGTAATATATTACAGAGAACTTTAGCTAAGACATTTGGCTATAAATTCTAATTTGTAAGGAAGTTTTAGTTGTATCATTCTTAGTCGATATGTTATACTTCGATGAATTGAGCAGTTTAGCATACAATTTCAAATAAGTCGTAAAGGGGTTTTTTTTCCCACCTGTGTTTAAATAATATTGCATAATATGATACATATCATATGCTTAAATGCTTGAAAGTATTTAACTGAAGTGGTTATTTAAAAATAAATTATTTGTGCAAATATGCTATATGTATTTTAATACACGGCTATCATTCTGTCATGGTATAGTATATAGTATGGTAATTTTAATGTGTTTCATACTAACAAAAGCTTATGCAATTTATTAGGATTTATACTTTTTAAATATATCATTTTGAAAATAAATATAGTAGGCACTTTATTATTAGAAAGTTATATACTGAAGTATTTGCATTAAAACTCAAATATCTTAAAATACGGCTTTTCGCAGTTGTATACATAGCATTTAAAGTATGCTACAGTTACCCTGTGGAAGAACTATTAAATGTTTTATATGTTTGATATACAGTAATATATTACAGAGAACTTTAGCTAAGACATTTGGCTATAAATTCTAATTTGTAAGGAAGTTTTAGTTGTATCATTCTTAGTCGATATGTTATACTTCGATGAATTGAGCAGTTTAGCATACAATTTCAAATAAGTCGTAAAGGGGTTTTTTTTCCCACCTGTGTTTAAATAATATTGCATAATATGATACATATCATATGCTTAAATGCTTGAAAGTATTTAACTGAAGTGGTTATTTAAAAATAAATTATTTGTGCAAATATGCTATATGTATTTTAATACACGGCTATCATTCTGTCATGGTATAGTATATAGTATGGTAATTTTAATGTGTTTCATACTAACAAAAGCTTATGCAATTTATTAGGATTTATACTTTTTAAATATATCATTTTGAAAATAAATATACTAGGCACTTTATTATTAGAAAGTTATATACTGAAGTATCTGCATTAAAACTCAAATATCTTAAAATACGGCTTTTCGCAGTTGTATACATAGCACTTAAAGTATGCTACAGTTACCCTGTGGAAGAACTATTAAATGTTTTATATGTTTGATATACAGTAATATATTACAGAGAACTTTAGCTAAGACATTTGGCTATAAATTCTAATTTGTAAGGAAGTTTTAGTTGTATCATTCTTAGTCGATATGTTATACTTCGATGAATTGAGCAGTTTAGCATACAATTTCAAATAAGTCGTAAAGGGGTTTTTTTTCCCACCTGTGTTTAAATAATATTGCATAATATGATACATATCATATGCTTAAATGCTTGAAAGTATTTAACTGAAGTGGTTATTTAAAAATAAATTATTTGTGCAAATATGCTATATGTATTTTAATACACGGCTATCATTCTGTCATGGTATAGTATATAGTATGGTAATTTTAATGTGTTTCATACTAACAAAAGCTTATGCAATTTATTAGGATTTATACTTTTTAAATATATCATTTTGAAAATAAATATAGTAGGCACTTTATTATTAGAAAGTTATATACTGAAGTATTTGCATTAAAACTCAAATATCTTAAAATACGGCTTTTCGCAGTTGTATACATAGCATTTAAAGTATGCTACAGTTACCCTGTGGAAGAACTATTAAATGTTTTATATGTTTGATATACAGTAATATATTACAGAGAACTTTAGCTAAGACATTTGGCTATAAATTCTAATTTGTAAGGAAGTTTTAGTTGTATCATTCTTAGTCGATATGTTATACTTCGATGAATTGAGCAGTTTAGCATACAATTTCAAATAAGTCGTAAAGGGGTTTTTTTTCCCACCTGTGTTTAAATAATATTGCATAATATGATACATATCATATGCTTAAATGCTTGAAAGTATTTAACTGAAGTGGTTATTTAAAAATAAATTATTTGTGCAAATATGCTATATGTATTTTAATACACGGCTATCATCCTGTCATGGTATAGTATATAGTATGGTAATTTTAATGTGTTTCATACTAACAAAAGCTTATGCAATTTATTAGGATTTATACTTTTTAAATATATCATTTTGAAAATAAATATACTAGGCACTTTATTATTAGAAAGTTATATACTGAAGTATTTGCATTAAAACTCAAATATCTTAAAATACGGCTTTTCGCAGTTGTATACATAGCATTTAAAGTATGCTACAGTTACCCTGTGGAAGAACTATTAAATGTTTTATATGTTTGATATACAGTAATATATTACAGAGAACTTTAGCTAAGACATTTGGCTATAAATTCTAATTTGTAAGGAAGTTTTAGTTGTATCATTCTTAGTCGATATGTTATACTTCGATGAATTGAGCAGTTTAGCATACAATTTCAAATAAGTCGTAAAGGGGTTTTTTTTTCCCACCTGTGTTTAAATAATATTGCATAATATGATACATATCATATGCTTAAATGCTTGAAAGTATTTAACTGAAGTGTTTATTTAAAAATAAATTATTTGTGCAAATATGCTATATGTATTTTAATACACGGCTATCATTCTGTCATGGTAATGTATATAGTAAGGTAAATTTAACGTGTTTCATACTAACAAAAGCTTATGCAATTTATTAGGATTTATACTTTTTAAATATATCATTTTGAAAATAAATATACTAGGCACTTTATTATTAGAAAGTTATATACTGAAGTATTTGCATTAAAACTCAAATATCTTAAAATACGGCTTTTCGCAGTTGTATACATAGCACTTAAAGTATGCTACAGTTACCCTGTGGAAGAACTATTAAATGATTTATATGTTTGATATACAGTAATATATTACAGAGAACTTTAGCTAAGACATTTGGCTATAAATTCTAATTTGTAAGGAAGTTTTAGTTGTATCATTCTTAGTCGATATGTTATACTTCGATGAATTGAGCAGTTTAGCATACAATTTCAAATAAGTCGTAAAGGGGTTTTTTTCCCACCTGTGTTTAAATAATATTGCATAATATGATACATATCATATGCTTAAATGCTTGAAAGTATTTAACTGAAGTGGTTATTTAAAAATAAATTATTTGTGCAAATATGCTATATGTATTTTAATACACGGCTATCATTCTGTCATGGTATAATATATAGTATGGTAATTTTAATGTGTTTCATACTAACAAAAGCTTATGCAATTTATTAGGATTTATACTTTTTAAATATATCATTTTGAAAATAAATATAGTAGGCACTTTATTATTAGAAAGTTATATACTGAAGTATTTGCATTAAAACTCAAATATCTTAAAATACGGCTTTTCGCAGTTGTATACATAGCATTTAAAGTATGCTACAGTTACCCTGTGGAAGAACTATTAAATGTTTTATATGTTTGATATACAGTAATATATTACAGAGAACTTTAGCTAAGACATTTGGCTATAAATTCTAATTTGTAAGGAAGTTTTAGTTGTATCATTCTTAGTCGATATGTTATACTTCGATGAATTGAGCAGTTTAGCATACAATTTCAAATAAGTCGTAAAGGGGTTTTTTTTCCCACCTGTGTTTAAATAATATTGCATAATATGATACATATCATATGCTTAAATGCTTGAAAGTATTTAACTGAAGTGTTTATTTAAAAATAAATTATTTGTGCAAATATGCTATATGTATTTTAATACACGGCTATCATTCTGTCATGGTAATGTATATAGTAAGGTAAATTTAACGTGTTTCATACTAACAAAAGCTTATGCAATTTATTAGGATTTATACTTTTTAAATATATCATTTTGAAAATAAATATACTAGGCACTTTATTATTAGAAAGTTATATACTGAAGTATTTGCATTAAAACTCAAATATCTTAAAATACGGCTTTTCGCAGTTGTATACATAGCACTTAAAGTATGCTACAGTTACCCTGTGGAAGAACTATTAAATGTTTTATATGTTTGATATACAGTAATATATTACAGAGAACTTTAGCTAAGACATTTGGCTATAAATTCTAATTTGTAAGGAAGTTTTAGTTGTATCATTCTTAGTCGATATGTTATACTTCGATGAATTGAGCAGTTTAGCATACAATTTCAAATAAGTCGTAAAGGGGTTTTTTTTCCCACCTGTGTTTAAATAATATTGCATAATATGATACATATCATATGCTTAAATGCTTGAAAGTATTTAACTGAAGTGGTTATTTAAAAATAAATTATTTGTGCAAATATGCTATATGTATTTTAATACACGGCTATCATTCTGTCATGGTATAGTATATAGTATGGTAATTTTAATGTGTTTCATACTAACAAAAGCTTATGCAATTTATTAGGATTTATACTTTTTAAATATATCATTTTGAAAATAAATATAGTAGGCACTTTATTATTAGAAAGTTATATACTGAAGTATTTGCATTAAAACTCAAATATCTTAAAATACGGTTTTTCGCAGTTGTATACATAGCATTTAAAGTATGCTACAGTTACCCTGTGGAAGAACTATTAAATGTTTTATATGTTTGATATACAGTAATATATTACAGAGAACTTTAGCTAAGACATTTGGCTATAAATTCTAATTTGTAAGGAAGTTTTAGTTGTATCATTCTTAGTCGATATGTTATACTTCGATGAATTGAGCAGTTTAGCATACAATTTCAAATAAGTCGTAAAGGGGTTTTTTTTCCCACCTGTGTTTAAATAATATTGTATAATATGATACATATCATATGCTTAAATGCTTGAAAGTATTTAACTGAAGTGGTTATTTAAAAATAAATTATTTGTGCAAATATGCTATATGTATTTTAATACACGGCTATCATTCTGTCATGGTATAGTATATAGTATGGTAATTTTAATGTGTTTCATACTAACAAAAGCTTATGCAATTTATTAGGATTTATACTTTTTAAATATATCATTTTGAAAATAAATATAGTAGGCACTTTATTATTAGAAAGTTATATACTGAAGTATTTGCATTAAAACTCAAATATCTTAAAATACGGCTTTTCGCAGTTGTATACATAGCATTTAAAGTATGCTACAGTTACCCTGTGGAAGAACTATTAAATGATTTATATGTTTGATATACAGTAATATATTACAGAGAACTTTAGCTAAGACATTTGGCTATAAATTCTAATTTGTAAGGAAGTTTTAGTTGTATCATTCTTAGTCGATATGTTATACTTCGATGAATTGAGCAGTTTAGCATACAATTTCAAATAAGTCGTAAAGGGGTTTTTTTTCCCACCTGTGTTTAAATAATATTGCATAATATGATACATATCATATGCTTAAATGCTTGAAAGTATTTAACTGAAGTGGTTATTTAAAAATAAATTATTTGTGCAAATATGCTATATGTATTTTAATACACGGCTATCATTGTGTCATGGTATAGTATATAGTATGGTAATTTTAATGTGTTTCATACTAACAAAAGCTTATGCAATTTATTAGGATTTATACTTTTTAAATATATCATTTTGAAAATAAATATAGTAGGCACTTTATTATTAGAAAGTTATATACTGAAGTATTTGCATTAAAACTCAAATATCTTAAAATACGGTTTTTCGCAGTTGTATACATAGCATTTAAAGTATGCTACAGTTACCCTGTGGAAGAACTATTAAATGTTTTATATGTTTGATATACAGTAATATATTACAGAGAACTTTAGCTAAGACATTTGGCTATAAATTCTAATTTGTAAGGAAGTTTTAGTTGTATCATTCTTAGTCGATATGTTATACTTCGATGAATTGAGCAGTTTAGCATACAATTTCAAATAAGTCGTAAAGGGGTTTTTTTTCCCACCTGTGTTTAAATAATATTGCATAATATGATACATATCATATGCTTAAATGCTTGAAAGTATTTAACTGAAGTGGTTATATAAAAATTAATTTTTTGTGCAAATATGCTATATGTATTTTAATATACGGCTATAATTCTGTCATGGTAATGTATATAGTAAGGTAAATTTAACGTGTTTCATACTAACAAAAGCTTATGCAATTTATTAGGATTTATACTTTTTAAATATATCATTTTGAAAATAAATATACTAGGCACTTTATTATTAGAAAGTTATATACTGAAGTATTTGCATTAAAACTCAAATATCTTAAAATACGGTTTTTCGCAGTTGTATACATAGCATTTAAAGTATGCTACAGTTACCCTGTGGAAGAACTATTAAATGTTTTATATGTTTGATATACAGTAATATATTACAGAGAACTTTAGCTAAGACATTTGGCTATAAATTCTAATTTGTAAGGAAGTTTTAGTTGTATCATTCTTAGTCGATATGTTATACTTCGATGAATTGAGCAGTTTAGCATACAATTTCAAATAAGTCATAAAGGGGTTTTTTTCCCACCTGTGTTTAAATAATATTGCATAATATGATACATATCATATGCTTAAATGCTTGAAAGTATTTAACTGAAGTGGTTATATAAAAATTAATTATTTGTGCAAATATGCTATATGTATTTTAATATACGGCTATCATTCTGTCATGGTAATGTATATAGTAAGGTAAATTTAACGTGTTTCATACTAACAAAAGCTTATGCAATTTATTAGGATTTATACTTTTTAAATATATCATTTTGAAAATAAATATACTAGGCACTTTATTATTAGAAAGTTATATACTGAAGTATTTGCATTAAAACTCAAATATCTTAAAATACGGCTTTTCGCAGTTGTATACATAGCATTTAAAGTATGCTACAGTTACCCTGTGGAAGAACTATTAAATGTTTTATATGTTTGATATACAGTAATATATACAGAGAACTTTAGCTAAGACATTTGGCTATAAATTCTAATTTGTAAGGAAGTTTTAGTTGTATCATTCTTAGTCGATATGTTATACTTCGATGAATTGAGCAGTTTAGCATACAATTTCAAATAAGTCGTAAAGGGGTTTTTTTTCCCACCTGTGTTTAAATAATATTGCATAATATGATACATATCATATGCTTAAATGCTTGAAAGTATTTAACTGAAGTGTTTATTTAAAAATAAATTATTTGTGCAAATATGCTATATGTATTTTAATACACGGCTATCATTCTGTCATGGTATAGTATATAGTATGGTAATTTTAATGTGTTTCATACTAAAAAAATCTTATGCAATTTATTAGGATTTATACTTTTTAAATATATCATTTTGAAAATAAATATACTAGGCACTTTATTATTAGAAAGTTATATACTGAAGTATTTGCATTAAAACTCAAATATCTTAAAATACGGCTTTTCGCAGTTGTATACATAGCACTTAAAGTATGCTACAGTTACCCTGTGGAAGAACTATTAAATGTTTTATATGTTTGATATACAGTAATATATTACAGAGAACTTTAGCTAAGACATTTGGCTATAAATTCTAATTTGTAAGGAAGTTTTAGTTGTATCATTCTTAGTCGATATGTTATACTTCGATGAATTGAGCAGTTTAGCATACAATTTCAAATAAGTCGTAAAGGGGTTTTTTTCCCACCTGTGTTTAAATAATATTGCATAATATGATACATATCATATGCTTAAATGCTTGAAAGTATTTAACTGAAGTGGTTATTTAAAAATAAATTATTTGTGCAAATATGCTATATGTATTTTAATACACGGCTATCATTCTGTCATGGTATAGTATATAGTATGGTAATTTTAATGTGTTTCATACTAACATAAGCTTATGCAATTTATTAGGATTTATACTTTTTAAATATATCATTTTGAAAATAAATATACTAGGCACTTTATTATTAGAAAGTTATATACTGAAGTATTTGCATTAAAACTCAAATATCTTAAAATACGACTTTTCGCAGTTGTATACGTAGCACTTAAAGCATGCTACAGTTACCCTGTGGAAGAACTATTAAATATTTTATATGTTTGATATACAGTAATATATTACAGAGAACTTTAGCTAAGACATTTGGCTATAAATTCTAATTTGTAAGGAAGTTTTAGTTGTATCATTCTTAGTCGATATGTTATACTTCGATGAATTGAGCAGTTTAGCATACAATTTCAAATAAGTCGTAAAGGGGTTTTTTTCCCACCTGTGTTTAAATAATATTGCATAATATGATACATATCATATGCTTAAATGCTTGAAAGTATTTAACTGAAGTGGTTATTTAAAAATAAATTATTTGTGCAAATATGCTATATGTATTTTAATACACGGCCATCATTCTGTCATGGTATAGTATATAGTATGGTAATTTTAATGTGTTTCATACTAACAAAAGCTTATGCAATTTATTAGGATTTATACTTTTTAAATATATCATTTTGAAAATAAATATACTAGGCACTTTATTATTAGAAAGTTATATACTGAAGTATTTGCATTAAAACTCAAATATCTTAAAATACGGCTTTTCGCAGTTGTATACATAGCATTTAAAGTATGCTACAGTTACCCTGTGGAAGAACTATTAAATGTTTTATATGTTTGATATACAGTAATATATTACAGAGAACTTTAGCTAAGACATTTGGCTATAAATTCTAATTTGTAAGGAAGTTTTAGTTGTATCATTCTTAGTCGATATGTTATACTTCGATGAATTGAGCAGTTTAGCATACAATTTCAAATAAGTCGTAAAGGGGTTTTTTTTCCCACCTGTGTTTAAATAATATTGCATAATATGATACATATCATATGCTTAAATGCTTGAAAGTATTTAACTGAAGTGGTTATTTAAAAATAAATTATTTGTGCAAATATGCTATATGTATTTTAATACACGGCTATCATTCTGTCATGGTATAGTATATAGTATGGTAATTTTAATGTGTTTCATACTAACAAAAGCTTATGCAATTTATTAGGATTTATACTTTTTAAATATATCATTTTGAAAATAAATATAGTAGGCACTTTATTATTAGAAAGTTATATACTGAAGTATTTGCATTAAAACTCAAATATCTTAAAACACGGTTTTTCGCAGTTGTATACATAGCATTTAAAGTATGCTACAGTTACCCTGTGGAAGAACTATTAAATGTTTTATATGTTTGATATACAGTAATATATTACAGAGAACTTTAGCTAAGACATTTGGCTATAAATTCTAATTTGTAAGGACGTTTTAGTTGTATCATTCTTAGTCGATATGTTATACTTCGATGAATTGAGCAGTTTAGCATACAATTTCAAATAAGTCGTAAAGGGGTTTTTTTTCCCACCTGTGTTTAAATAATATTGCATAATATGATACATATCATATGCTTAAATGCTTGAAAGTATTTAACTGAAGTGGTTATATAAAAATTAATTTTTTGTGCAAATATGCTATATGTATTTTAATATACGGCTATCATTCTGTCATGGTAATGTATATAGTAAGGTAAATTTAACGTGTTTCATACTAACAAAAGCTTATGCAATTTATTAGGATTTATACTTTTTAAATATATCATTTTGAAAATAAATATACTAGGCACTTTATTATTAGAAAGTTATATACTGAAGTATTTGCATTAAAACTCAAATATCTTAAAATACGGTTTTTCGCAGTTGTATACATAGCATTTAAAGTATGCTACAGTTACCCTGTGGAAGAACTATTAAATGTTTTATATGTTTGATATACAGTAATATATTACAGAGAACTTTAGCTAAGACATTTGGCTATAAATTCTAATTTGTAAGGAAGTTTTAGTTGTATCATTCTTAGTCGATATGTTATACTTCGATGAATTGAGCAGTTTAGCATACAATTTCAAATAAGTCGTAAAGGGGTTTTTTTTCCCACCTGTGTTTAAATAATATTGCATAATATGATACATATCATATGCTTAAATGCTTGAAAGTATTTAACTGAAGTGGTTATATAAAAATTAATTTTTTGTGCAAATATGCTATACGTATTTTAATATACGGCTATCATTCTGTCATGGTAATGTATATAGTAAGGTAAATTTAACGTGTTTCATACTAACAAAAGCTTATGCAATTTATTAGGATTTATACTTTTTAAATATATCATTTTGAAAATAAATATACTAGGCACTTTATTATTAGAAAGTTATATACTGAAGTATTTGCATTAAAACTCAAATATCTTAAAATACGGTTTTTCGCAGTTGTATACATAGCATTTAAAGTATGCTACAGTTACCCTGTGGAAGAACTATTAAATGTTTTATATGTTTGATATACAGTAATATATTACAGAGAACTTTAGCTAAGACATTTGGCTATAAATTCTAATTTGTAAGGAAGTTTTAGTTGTATCATTCTTAGTCGATATGTTATACTTCGATGAATTGAGCAGTTTAGCATACAATTTCAAATAAGTCGTAAAGGGGTTTTTTTTCCCACCTGTGTTTAAATAATATTGCATAATATGATACATATCATATGCTTAAATGCTTGAAAGTATTTAACTGAAGTGGTTATATAAAAATTAATTATTTGTGCAAATATGCTATATGTATTTTAATATACGGCTATCATTCTGTCATGGTAATGTATATAGTAAGGTAAATTTAACGTGTTTCATACTAACAAAAGCTTATGCAATTTATTAGGATTTATACTTTTTAAATATATCATTTTGAAAATAAATATACTAGGCACTTTATTATTAGAAAGTTATATACTGAAGTATTTGCATTAAAACTCAAATATCTTAAAATACGGCTTTTCGCAGTTGTATACATAGCATTTAAAGTATGCTACAGTTACCCTGTGGAAGAACTATTAAATGTTTTATATGTTTGATATACAGTAATATATTACAGAGAACTTTAGCTAAGACATTTGGCTATAAATTCTAATTTGTAAGGAAGTTTTAGTTGTATCATTCTTAGTCGATATGTTATACTTCGATGAATTGAGCAGTTTAGCATACAATTTCAAATAAGTCGTAAAGGGGTTTTTTTTCCCACCTGTGTTTAAATAATATTGCATAATATGATACATATCATATGCTTAAATGCTTGAAAGTATTTAACTGAAGTGTTTATTTAAAAATAAATTATTTGTGCAAATATGCTATATGTATTTTAATACACGGCTATCATTCTGTCATGGTATAGTATATAGTATGGTAATTTTAATGTGTTTCATACTAAAAAAATCTTATGCAATTTATTAGGATTTATACTTTTTAAATATATCATTTTGAAAATAAATATACTAGGCACTTTATTATTAGAAAGTTATATACTGAAGTATTTGCATTAAAACTCAAATATCTTAAAATACGGCTTTTCGCAGTTGTATACATAGCACTTAAAGTATGCTACAGTTACCCTGTGGAAGAACTATTAAATGTTTTATATGTTTGATATACAGTAATATATTACAGAGAACTTTAGCTAAGACATTTGGCTATAAATTCTAATTTGTAAGGAAGTTTTAGTTGTATCATTCTTAGTCGATATGTTATACTTCGATGAATTGAGCAGTTTAGCCCACAATTTCAAATAAGTCGTAAAGGGGTTTTTTTTCCCACCTGTGTTTAAATAATATTGCATAATATGATACATATCATATGCTTAAATGCTTGAAAGTATTACCTGAAGTGTTTATTTAAAAATAAATTATTTGTGCAAATATGCTATATGTATTTTAATACACGGCTATCATTCTGTCATGGTATAGTATATAGTATGGTAATTTTAATGTGTTTCATACTAACATAAGCTTATGCAATTTATTAGGATTTATACTTTTTAAATATATCATTTTGAAAATAAATATACTAGGCACTTTATTATTAGAAAGTTATATACTGAAGTATTTGCATTAAAACTCAAATATCTTAAAATACGGCTTTTCGCAGTTGTATACATAGCACTTAAAGCATGCTACAGTTACCCTGTGGAAGAACTATTAAATGTTTTATATGTTTGATATACAGTAATATATTACAGAGAACTTTAGCTAAGACATTTGGCTATAAATTCTAATTTGTAAGGAAGTTTTAGTTGTATCATTCTTAGTCGATATGTTATACTTCGATGAATTGAGCAGTTTAGCATACAATTTCAAATAAGTCGTAAAGGGGTTTTTTTCCCACCTGTGTTTAAATAATATTGCATAATATGATACATATCATATGCTTAAATGCTTGAAAGTATTTAACTGAAGTGGTTATTTAAAAATAAATTATTTGTGCAAATATGCTATATGTATTTTAATACACGGCCATCATTCTGTCATGGTATAGTATATAGTATGGTAATTTTAATGTGTTTCATACTAACAAAAGCTTATGCAATTTATTAGGATTTATACTTTTTAAATATATCATTTTGAAAATAAATATACTAGGCACTTTATTATTAGAAAGTTATATACTGAAGTATTTGCATTAAAACTCAAATATCTTAAAATACGGCTTTTCGCAGTTGTATACATAGCATTTAAAGTATGCTACAGTTACCCTGTGGAAGAACTATTAAATGTTTTATATGTTTGATATACAGTAATATATTACAGAGAACTTTAGCTAAGACATTTGGCTATAAATTCTAATTTGTAAGGAAGTTTTAGTTGTATCATTCTTAGTCGATATGTTATACTTCGATGAATTGAGCAGTTTAGCATACAATTTCAAATAAGTCGTAAAGGGGTTTTTTTTCCCACCTGTGTTTAAATAATATTGCATAATATGATACATATCATATGCTTAAATGCTTGAAAGTATTTAACTGAAGTGGTTATATAAAAATTAATTATTTGTGCAAATATGCTATATGTATTTTAATATACGGCTATCATTCTGTCATGGTAATGTATATAGTAAGGTAAATTTAACGTGTTTCATACTAACAAAAGCTTATGCAATTTATTAGGATTTATACTTTTTAAATATATCATTTTGAAAATAAATATACTAGGCACTTTATTATTAGAAAGTTATATACTGAAGTATTTGCATTAAAACTCAAATATCTTAAAATACGGCTTTTCGCAGTTGTATACATAGCATTTAAAGTATGCTACAGTTACCCTGTGGAAGAACTATTAAATGTTTTATATGTTTGATATACAGTAATATATTACAGAGAACTTTAGCTAAGACATTTGGCTATAAATTCTAATTTGTAAGGAAGTTTTAGTTGTATCATTCTTAGTCGATATGTTATACTTCGATGAATTGAGCAGTTTAGCATACAATTTCAAATAAGTCGTAAAGGGGTTTTTTTTCCCACCTGTGTTTAAATAATATTGCATAATATGATACATATCATATGCTTAAATGCTTGAAAGTATTTAACTGAAGTGTTTATTTAAAAATAAATTATTTGTGCAAATATGCTATATGTATTTTAATACACGGCTATCATTCTGTCATGGTATAGTATATAGTATCGTAATTTTAATGTGTTTCATACTAAAAAAATCTTATGCAATTTATTAGGATTTATACTTTTTAAATATATCATTTTGAAAATAAATATACTAGGCACTTTATTATTAGAAAGTTATATACTGAAGTATTTGCATTAAAACTCAAATATCTTAAAATACGGCTTTTCGCAGTTGTATACATAGCACTTAAAGTATGCTACAGTTACCCTGTGGAAGAACTATTAAATGTTTTATATGTTTGATATACAGTAATATATTACAGAGAACTTTAGCTAAGACATTTGGCTATAAATTCTAATTTGTAAGGAAGTTTTAGTTGTATCATTCTTAGTCGATATGTTATACTTCGATGAATTGAGCAGTTTAGCATACAATTTCAAATAAGTCGTAAAGGGGTTTTTTTCCCACCTGTGTTTAAATAATATTGCATAATATGATACATATCATATGCTTAAATGCTTGAAAGTATTTAACTGAAGTGGTTATTTAAAAATAAATTATTTGTGCAAATATGCTATATGTATTTTAATACACGGCTATCATTCTGTCATGGTATAGTATATAGTATGGTAATTTTAATGTGTTTCATACTAACATAAGCTTATGCAATTTATTAGGATTTATACTTTTTAAATATATCATTTTGAAAATAAATATACTAGGCACTTTATTATTAGAAAGTTATATACTGAAGTATTTGCATTAAAACTCAAATATCTTAAAATACGGCTTTTCGCAGTTGTATACGTAGCACTTAAAGCATGCTACAGTTACCCTGTGGAAGAACTATTAAATATTTTATATGTTTGATATACAGTAATATATTACAGAGAACTTTAGCTAAGACATTTGGCTATAAATTCTAATTTGTAAGGAAGTTTTAGTTGTATCATTCTTAGTCGATATGTTATACTTCGATGAATTGAGCAGTTTAGCATACAATTTCAAATAAGTCGTAAAGGGGTTTTTTTCCCACCTGTGTTTAAATAATATTGCATAATATGATACATATCATATGCTTAAATGCTTGAAAGTATTTAACTGAAGTGGTTATTTAAAAATAAATTATTTGTGCAAATATGCTATATGTATTTTAATACACGGCCATCATTGTGTCATGGTATAGTATATAGTATGGTAATTTTAATGTGTTTCATACTAACAAAAGCTTATGCAATTTATTAGGATTTATACTTTTTAAATATATCATTTTGAAAATAAATATACTAGGCACTTTATTATTAGAAAGTTATATACTGAAGTATTTGCATTAAAACTCAAATATCTTAAAATACGGCTTTTCGCAGTTGTATACATAGCATTTAAAGTATGCTACAGTTACCCTGTGGAAGAACTATTAAATGTTTTATATGTTTGATATACAGTAATATATTACAGAGAACTTTAGCTAAGACATTTGGCTATAAATTCTAATTTGTAAGGAAGTTTTAGTTGTATCATTCTTAGTCGATATGTTATACTTCGATGAATTGAGCAGTTTAGCATACAATTTCAAATAAGTCGTAAAGGGGTTTTTTTTCCCACCTGTGTTTAAATAATATTGCATAATATGATACATATCATATGCTTAAATGCTTGAAAGTATTTAACTGAAGTGGTTATTTAAAAATAAATTATTTGTGCAAATATGCTATATGTATTTTAATACACGGCTATCATTCTGTCATGGTATAGTATATAGTATGGTAATTTTAATGTGTTTCATACTAACAAAAGCTTATGCAATTTATTAGGATTTATACTTTTTAAATATATCATTTTGAAAATAAATATAGTAGGCACTTTATTATTAGAAAGTTATATACTGAAGTATTTGCATTAAAACTCAAATATCTTAAAACACGGTTTTTCGCAGTTGTATACATAGCATTTAAAGTATGCTACAGTTACCCTGTGGAAGAACTATTAAATGTTTTATATGTTTGATATACAGTAATATATTACAGAGAACTTTAGCTAAGACATTTGGCTATAAATTCTAATTTGTAAGGACGTTTTAGTTGTATCATTCTTAGTCGATATGTTATACTTCGATGAATTGAGCAGTTTAGCATACAATTTCAAATAAGTCGTAAAGGGGTTTTTTTTCCCACCTGTGTTTAAATAATATTGCATAATATGATACATATCATATGCTTAAATGCTTGAAAGTATTTAACTGAAGTGGTTATATAAAAATTAATTTTTTGTGCAAATATGCTATATGTATTTTAATATACGGCTATCATTCTGTCATGGTAATGTATATAGTAAGGTAAATTTAACGTGTTTCATACTAACAAAAGCTTATGCAATTTATTAGGATTTATACTTTTTAAATATATCATTTTGAAAATAAATATACTAGGCACTTTATTATTAGAAAGTTATATACTGAAGTATTTGCATTAAAACTCAAATATCTTAAAATACGGTTTTTCGCAGTTGTATACATAGCATTTAAAGTATGCTACAGTTACCCTGTGGAAGAACTATTAAATGTTTTATATGTTTGATATACAGTAATATATTACAGAGAACTTTAGCTAAGACATTTGGCTATAAATTCTAATTTGTAAGGAAGTTTTAGTTGTATCATTCTTAGTCGATATGTTATACTTCGATGAATTGAGCAGTTTAGCATACAATTTCAAATAAGTCGTAAAGGGGTTTTTTTTCCCACCTGTGTTTAAATAATATTGCATAATATGATACATATCATATGCTTAAATGCTTGAAAGTATTTAACTGAAGTGGTTATATAAAAATTAATTTTTTGTGCAAATATGCTATACGTATTTTAATATACGGCTATCATTCTGTCATGGTAATGTATATAGTAAGGTAAATTTAACGTGTTTCATACTAACAAAAGCTTATGCAATTTATTAGGATTTATACTTTTTAAATATATCATTTTGAAAATAAATATACTAGGCACTTTATTATTAGAAAGTTATATACTGAAGTATTTGCATTAAAACTCAAATATCTTAAAATACGGTTTTTCGCAGTTGTATACATAGCACTTAAAGTATGCTACAGTTACCCTGTGGAAGAACTATTAAATGTTTTATATGTTTGATATACAGTAATATATTACAGAGAACTTTAGCTAAGACATTTGGCTATAAATTCTAATTTGTAAGGAAGTTTTAGTTGTATCATTCTTAGTCGATATGTTATACTTCGATGAATTGAGCAGTTTAGCATACAATTTCAAATAAGTCGTAAAGGGGTTTTTTTCCCACCTGTGTTTAAATAATATTGCATAATATGATACATATCATATGCTTAAATGCTTGAAAGTATTTAACTGAAGTGTTTATTTAAAAATAAATTATTTGTGCAAATATGCTATATGTATTTTAATACACGGCTATCATTCTGTCATGGTATAGTATATAGTATGGTAATTTTAATGTGTTTCATACTAACATAAGCTTATGCAATTTATTAGGATTTATACTTTTTAAATATATCATTTTGAAAATAAATATACTAGGCACTTTATTATTAGAAAGTTATATACTGAAGTATTTGCATTAAAACTCAAATATCTTAAAATACGGCTTTTCGCAGTTGTATACGTAGCACTTAAAGCATGCTACAGTTACCCTGTGGAAGAACTATTAAATATTTTATATGTTTGATATACAGTAATATATTACAGAGAACTTTAGCTAAGACATTTGGCTATAAATTCTAATTTGTAAGGAAGTTTTAGTTGTATCATTCTTAGTCGATATGTTATACTTCGATGAATTGAGCAGTTTAGCATACAATTTCAAATAAGTCGTAAAGGGGTTTTTTTCCCACCTGTGTTTAAATAATATTGCATAATATGATACATATCATATGCTTAAATGCTTGAAAGTATTTAACTGAAGTGGTTATTTAAAAATAAATTATTTGTGCAAATATGCTATATGTATTTTAATACACGGCCATCATTCTGTCATGGTATAGTATATAGTATGGTAATTTTAATGTGTTTCATACTAACAAAAGCTTATGCAATTTATTAGGATTTATACTTTTTAAATATATCATTTTGAAAATAAATATACTAGGCACTTTATTATTAGAAAGTTATATACTGAAGTATTTGCATTAAAACTCAAATATCTTAAAATACGGCTTTTCGCAGTTGTATACATAGCATTTAAAGTATGCTACAGTTACCCTGTGGAAGAACTATTAAATGTTTTATATGTTTGATATACAGTAATATATTACAGAGAACTTTAGCTAAGACATTTGGCTATAAATTCTAATTTGTAAGGAAGTTTTAGTTGTATCATTCTTAGTCGATATGTTATACTTCGATGAATTGAGCAGTTTAGCATACAATTTCAAATAAGTCGTAAAGGGGTTTTTTTTCCCACCTGTGTTTAAATAATATTGCATAATATGATACATATCATATGCTTAAATGCTTGAAAGTATTTAACTGAAGTGGTTATTTAAAAATAAATTATTTGTGCAAATATGCTATATGTATTTTAATACACGGCTATCATTCTGTCATGGTATAGTATATAGTATGGTAATTTTAATGTGTTTCATACTAACAAAAGCTTATGCAATTTATTAGGATTTATACTTTTTAAATATATCATTTTGAAAATAAATATAGTAGGCACTTTATTATTAGAAAGTTATATACTGAAGTATTTGCATTAAAACTCAAATATCTTAAAACACGGTTTTTCGCAGTTGTATACATAGCATTTAAAGTATGCTACAGTTACCCTGTGGAAGAACTATTAAATGTTTTATATGTTTGATATACAGTAATATATTACAGAGAACTTTAGCTAAGACATTTGGCTATAAATTCTAATTTGTAAGGACGTTTTAGTTGTATCATTCTTAGTCGATATGTTATACTTCGATGAATTGAGCAGTTTAGCATACAATTTCAAATAAGTCGTAAAGGGTTTTTTTTTCCCACCTGTGTTTAAATAATATTGCATAATATGATACATATCATATGCTTAAATGCTTGAAAGTATTTAACTGAAGTGGTTATATAAAAATTAATTTTTTGTGCAAATATGCTATATGTATTTTAATATACGGCTATCATTCTGTCATGGTAATGTATATAGTAAGGTAAATTTAACGTGTTTCATACTAACAAAAGCTTATGCAATTTATTAGGATTTATACTTTTTAAATATATCATTTTGAAAATAAATATACTATGCACTTTATTATTAGAAAGTTATATACTGAAGTATTTGCATTAAAACTCAAATATCTTAAAATACGGTTTTTCGCAGTTGTATACATAGCATTTAAAGTATGCTACAGTTACCCTGTGGAAGAACTATTAAATGTTTTATATGTTTGATATACAGTAATATATTACAGAGAACTTTAGCTAAGACATTTGGCTATAAATTCTAATTTGTAAGGAAGTTTTAGTTGTATCATTCTTAGTCGATATGTTATACTTCGATGAATTGAGCAGTTTAGCATACAATTTCAAATAAGTCGTAAAGGGGTTTTTTTTCCCACCTGTGTTTAAATAATATTGCATAATATGATACATATCATATGCTTAAATGCTTGAAAGTATTTAACTGAAGTGGTTATATAAAAATTAATTTTTTGTGCAAATATGCTATACGTATTTTAATATACGGCTATCATTCTGTCATGGTAATGTATATAGTAAGGTAAATTTAACGTGTTTCATACTAACAAAAGCTTATGCAATTTATTAGGATTTATACTTTTTAAATATATCATTTTGAAAATAAATATACTAGGCACTTTATTATTAGAAAGTTATATACTGAAGTATTTGCATTAAAACTCAAATATCTTAAAATACGGTTTTTCGCAGTTGTATACATAGCATTTAAAGTATGCTACAGTTACCCTGTGGAAGAACTATTAAATGTTTTATATGTTTGATATACAGTAATATATTACAGAGAACTTTAGCTAAGACATTTGGCTATAAATTCTAATTTGTAAGGAAGTTTTAGTTGTATCATTCTTAGTCGATATGTTATACTTCGATGAATTGAGCAGTTTAGCATACAATTTCAAATAAGTCGTAAAGGGGTTTTTTTTCCCACCTGTGTTTAAATAATATTGCATAATATGATACATATCATATGCTTAAATGCTTGAAAGTATTTAACTGAAGTGGTTATATAAAAATTAATTATTTGTGCAAATATGCTATATGTATTTTAATATACGGCTATCATTCTGTCATGGTAATGTATATAGTAAGGTAAATTTAACGTGTTTCATACTAACAAAAGCTTATGCAATTTATTAGGATTTATACTTTTTAAATATATCATTTTGAAAATAAATATACTAGGCACTTTATTATTAGAAAGTTATATACTGAAGTATTTGCATTAAAACTCAAATATCTTAAAATACGGCTTTTCGCAGTTGTATACATAGCATTTAAAGTATGCTACAGTTACCCTGTGGAAGAACTATTAAATGTTTTATATGTTTGATATACAGTAATATATTACAGAGAACTTTAGCTAAGACATTTGGCTATAAATTCTAATTTGTAAGGAAGTTTTAGTTGTATCATTCTTAGTCGATATGTTATACTTCGATGAATTGAGCAGTTTAGCATACAATTTCAAATAAGTCGTAAAGGGGTTTTTTTTCCCACCTGTGTTTAAATAATATTGCATAATATGATACATATCATATGCTTAAATGCTTGAAAGTATTTAACTGAAGTGTTTATTTAAAAATAAATTATTTGTGCAAATATGCTATATGTATTTTAATACACGGCTATCATTCTGTCATGGTATAGTATATAGTATGGTAATTTTAATGTGTTTCATACTAAAAAAATCTTATGCAATTTATTAGGATTTATACTTTTTAAATATATCATTTTGAAAATAAATATACTAGGCACTTTATTATTAGAAAGTTATATACTGAAGTATTTGCATTAAAACTCAAATATCTTAAAATACGGCTTTTCGCAGTTGTATACATAGCACTTAAAGTATGCTACAGTTACCCTGTGGAAGAACTATTAAATGTTTTATATGTTTGATATACAGTAATATATTACAGAGAACTTTAGCTAAGACATTTGGCTATAAATTCTAATTTGTAAGGAAGTTTTAGTTGTATCATTCTTAGTCGATATGTTATACTTCGATGAATTGAGCAGTTTAGCATACAATTTCAAATAAGTCGTAAAGGGGTTTTTTTCCCACCTGTGTTTAAATAATATTGCATAATATGATACATATCATATGCTTAAATGCTTGAAAGTATTTAACTGAAGTGGTTATATAAAAATTAATTTTTTGTGCAAATATGCTATATGTATTTTAATATACGGCTATCATTCTGTCATGGTAATGTATATAGTAAGGTAAATTTAACGTGTTTCATACTAACAAAAGCTTATGCAATTTATTAGGATTTATACTTTTTAAATATATCATTTTGAAAATAAATATACTAGGCACTTTATTATTAGAAAGTTATATACTGAAGTATTTGCATTAAAACTCAAATATCTTAAAATACGGTTTTTCGCAGTTGTATACATAGCATTTAAAGTATGCTACAGTTACCCTGTGGAAGAACTATTAAATGTTTTATATGTTTGATATACAGTAATATATTACAGAGAACTTTAGCTAAGACATTTGGCTATAAATTCTAATTTGTAAGGAAGTTTTAGTTGTATCATTCTTAGTCGATATGTTATACTTCGATGAATTGAGCAGTTTAGCATACAATTTCAAATAAGTCGTAAAGGGGTTTTTTTTCCCACCTGTGTTTAAATAATATTGCATAATATGATACATATCATATGCTTAAATGCTTGAAAGTATTTAACTGAAGTGGTTATATAAAAATTAATTTTTTGTGCAAATATGCTATACGTATTTTAATATACGGCTATCATTCTGTCATGGTAATGTATATAGTAAGGTAAATTTAACGTGTTTCATACTAACAAAAGCTTATGCAATTTATTAGGATTTATACTTTTTAAATATATCATTTTGAAAATAAATATACTAGGCACTTTATTATTAGAAAGTTATATACTGAAGTATTTGCATTAAAACTCAAATATCTTAAAATACGGTTTTTCGCAGTTGTATACATAGCATTTAAAGTATGCTACAGTTACCCTGTGGAAGAACTATTAAATGTTTTATATGTTTGATATACAGTAATATATTACAGAGAACTTTAGCTAAGACATTTGGCTATAAATTCTAATTTGTAAGGAAGTTTTAGTTGTATCATTCTTAGTCGATATGTTATACTTCGATGAATTGAGCAGTTTAGCATACAATTTCAAATAAGTCGTAAAGGGGTTTTTTTTCCCACCTGTGTTTAAATAATATTGCATAATATGATACATATCATATGCTTAAATGCTTGAAAGTATTTAACTGAAGTGGTTATATAAAAATTAATTATTTGTGCAAATATGCTATATGTATTTTAATATACGGCTATCATTCTGTCATGGTAATGTATATAGTAAGGTAAATTTAACGTGTTTCATACTAACAAAAGCTTATGCAATTTATTAGGATTTATACTTTTTAAATATATCATTTTGAAAATAAATATACTAGGCACTTTATTATTAGAAAGTTATATACTGAAGTATTTGCATTAAAACTCAAATATCTTAAAATACGGCTTTTCGCAGTTGTATACATAGCATTTAAAGTATGCTACAGTTACCCTGTGGAAGAACTATTAAATGTTTTATATGTTTGATATACAGTAATATATTACAGAGAACTTTAGCTAAGACATTTGGCTATAAATTCTAATTTGTAAGGAAGTTTTAGTTGTATCATTCTTAGTCGATATGTTATACTTCGATGAATTGAGCAGTTTAGCATACAATTTCAAATAAGTCGTAAAGGGGTTTTTTTTCCCACCTGTGTTTAAATAATATTGCATAATATGATACATATCATATGCTTAAATGCTTGAAAGTATTTAACTGAAGTGGTTATTTAAAAATAAATTATTTGTGCAAATATGCTATATGTATTTTAATACACGGCTATCATTCTGTCATGGTATAGTATATAGTATGGTAATTTTAATGTGTTTCATACTAAAAAAATCTTATGCAATTTATTAGGATTTATACTTTTTAAATATATCATTTTGAAAATAAATATACTAGGCACTTTATTATTAGAAAGTTATATACTGAAGTATTTGCATTAAAACTCAAATATCTTAAAATACGGCTTTTCGCAGTTGTATACATAGCACTTAAAGTATGCTACAGTTACCCTGTGGAAGAACTATTAAATGTTTTATATGTTTGATATACAGTAATATATTACAGAGAACTTTAGCTAAGACATTTGGCTATAAATTCTAATTTGTAAGGAAGTTTTAGTTGTATCATTCTTAGTCGATATGTTATACTTCGATGAATTGAGCAGTTTAGCATACAATTTCAAATAAGTCGTAAAGGGGTTTTTTTTCCCACCTGTGTTTAAATAATATTGCATAATATGATACATATCATATGCTTAAATGCTTGAAAGTATTTAACTGAAGTGTTTATTTAAAAATAAATTATTTGTGCAAATATGCTATATGTATTTTAATACACGGCTATCATTCTGTCATGGTATAGTATATAGTATGGTAATTTTAATGTGTTTCATACTAACATAAGCTTATGCAATTTATTAGGATTTATACTTTTTAAATATATCATTTTGAAAATAAATATACTAGGCACTTTATTATTAGAAAGTTATATACTGAAGTATTTGCATTAAAACTCAAATATCTTAAAATACGGCTTTTCGCAGTTGTATACATAGCACTTAAAGCATGCTACAGTTACCCTGTGGAAGAACTATTAAATGTTTTATATGTTTGATATACAGTAATATATTACAGAGAACTTTAGCTAAGACATTTGGCTATAAATTCTAATTTGTAAGGAAGTTTTAGTTGTATCATTCTTAGTCGATATGTTATACTTCGATGAATTGAGCAGTTTAGCATACAATTTCAAATAAGTCGTAAAGGGGTTTTTTCCCACCTGTGTTTAAATAATATTGCATAATATGATACATATCATATGCTTAAATGCTTGAAAGTATTTAACTGAAGTGGTTATTTAAAAATAAATTATTTGTGCAAATATGCTATATGTATTTTAATACACGGCCATCATTCTGTCATGGTATAGTATATAGTATGGTAATTTTAATGTGTTTCATACTAACAAAAGCTTATGCAATTTATTAGGATTTATACTTTTTAAATATATCATTTTGAAAATAAATATACTAGGCACTTTATTATTAGAAAGTTATATACTGAAGTATTTGCATTAAAACTCAAATATCTTAAAATACGGCTTTTCGCAGTTGTATACATAGCATTTAAAGTATGCTACAGTTACCCTGTGGAAGAACTATTAAATGTTTTATATGTTTGATATACAGTAATATATTACAGAGAACTTTAGCTAAGACATTTGGCTATAAATTCTAATTTGTAAGGAAGTTTTAGTTGTATCATTCTTAGTCGATATGTTATACTTCGATGAATTGAGCAGTTTAGCATACAATTTCAAATAAGTCGTAAAGGGGTTTTTTTTCCCACCTGTGTTTAAATAATATTGCATAATATGATACATATCATATGCTTAAATGCTTGAAAGTATTTAACTGAAGTGGTTATTTAAAAATAAATTATTTGTGCAAATATGCTATATGTATTTTAATACACGGCTATCATTCTGTCATGGTATAGTATATAGTATGGTAATTTTAATGTGTTTCATACTAACAAAAGCTTATGCAATTTATTAGGATTTATACTTTTTAAATATATCATTTTGAAAATAAATATAGTAGGCACTTTATTATTAGAAAGTTATATACTGAAGTATTTGCATTAAAACTCAAATATCTTAAAATACGGTTTTTCGCAGTTGTATACATAGCATTTAAAGTATGCTACAGTTACCCTGTGGAAGAACTATTAAATGTTTTATATGTTTGATATACAGTAATATATTACAGAGAACTTTAGCTAAGACATTTGGCTATAAATTCTAATTTGTAAGGAAGTTTTAGTTGTATCATTCTTAGTCGATATGTTATACTTCGATGAATTGAGCAGTTTAGCATACAATTTCAAATAAGTCGTAAAGGGGTTTTTTTTCCCACCTGTGTTTAAATAATATTGCATAATATGATACATATCATATGCTTAAATGCTTGAAAGTATTTAACTGAAGTGGTTATATAAAAATTAATTTTTTGTGCAAATATGCTATATGTATTTTAATATACGGCTATCATTCTGTCATGGTAATGTATATAGTAAGGTAAATTTAACGTGTTTCATACTAACAAAAGCTTATGCAATTTATTAGGATTTATACTTTTTAAATACATCATTTTGAAAATAAATATACTAGGCACTTTATTATTAGAAAGTTATATACTGAAGTATTTGCATTAAAACTCAAATATCATAAAATACGGTTTTTCGCAGTTGTATACATAGCATTTAAAGTATGCTACAGTTACCCTGTGGAAGAACTATTAAATGTTTTATATGTTTGATATACAGTAATATATTACAGAGAACTTTAGCTAAGACATTTGGCTATAAATTCTAATTTGTAAGGAAGTTTTAGTTGTATCATTCTTAGTCGATATGTTATACTTCGATGAATTGAGCAGTTTAGCATACAATTTCAAATAAGTCGTAAAGGGGTTTTTTTCCCACCTGTGTTTAAATAATATTGCATAATATGATACATATCATATGCTTAAATGCTTGAAAGTATTTAACTGAAGTGGTTATATAAAAATTAATTATTTGTGCAAATATGCTATATGTATTTTAATATACGGCTATCATTCTGTCATGGTAATGTATATAGTAAGGTAAATTTAACGTGTTTCATACTAACAAAAGCTTATGCAATTTATTAGGATTTATACTTTTTAAATATATCATTTTGAAAATAAATATACTAGGCACTTTATTATTAGAAAGTTATATACTGAAGTATTTGCATTAAAACTCAAATATCTTAAAATACGGTTTTTCGCAGTTGTATACATAGCATTTAAAGTATGCTACAGTTACCCTGTGGAAGAACTATTAAATGTTTTATATGTTTGATATACAGTAATATATTACAGAGAACTTTAGCTAAGACATTTGGCTATAAATTCTAATTTGTAAGGAAATTTTAGTTGTATCATTTTTAGTCGATATGTTATACTTCGATGAATTGAGCAGTTTAGCATACAATTTCAAATAAGTCGTAAAGGGGTTTTTTTTCCCACCTGTGTTTAAATAATATTGCATAATATGATACATATCATATGCTTAAATGCTTGAAAGTATTTAACTGAAGTGGTTATTTAAAAATAAATTATTTGTGCAAATATGCTATATGTATTTTAATACACGGCTATCATTCTGTCATGGTATAGTATATAGTATGGTAATTTTAATGTGTTTCATACTAACAAAAGCTTATGCAATTTATTAGGATTTATACTTTTTAAATATATCATTTTGAAAATAAATATAGTAGGCACTTTATTATTAGAAAGTTATATACTGAAGTATTTGCATTAAAACTCAAATATCTTAAAATACGGCTTTTCGCAGTTGTATACATAGCATTTAAAGTATGCTACAGTTACCCTGTGGAAGAACTATTAAATGTTTTATATGTTTGATATACAGTAATATATTACAGAGAACTTTAGCTAAGACATTTGGCTATAAATTCTAATTTGTAAGGAAGTTTTAGTTGTATCATTCTTAGTCGATATGTTATACTTCGATGAATTGAGCAGTTTAGCATACAATTTCAAATAAGTCGTAAAGGGGTTTTTTTTCCCACCTGTGTTTAAATAATATTGCATAATATGATACATATCATATGCTTAAATGCTTGAAAGTATTTAACTGAAGTGTTTATTTAAAAATAAATTATTTGTGCAAATATGCTATATGTATTTTAATACACGGCTATCATTCTGTCATTCTATAGTATATAGTATGGTAATTTTAATGTGTTTCATTCTAACATAAGCTTATGCAATTTATTAGGATTTATACTTTTTAAATATATCATTTTGAAAATAAATATACTAGGCACTTTATTATTAGAAAGTTATATACTGAAGTATTTGCATTAAAACTGAAATATCTTAAATTACGGCTTTTCGCAGTTGTATACATAGCACTTAAAGTATGCTACAGTTACCCTGTGGAAGAACTATTAAATGTTTTATATGTTTGATATACAGTAATATATTACAGAGAACTTTAGCTAAGACATTTGGCTATAAATTCTAATTTGTAAGGAAGTTTTAGTTGTATCATTCTTAGTCGATATGTTATACTTCGATGAGTTGAGCAGTTTAGCATACAATTTCAAATAAGTCGTAAAGGGGTTTTTTTCCCACCTGTGTTTAAATAATATTGCATAATATGATACATATCATATGCTTAAATGCTTGAAAGTATTTAACTGAAGTGGTTATTTAAAAATAAATTATTTGTGCAAATATGCTATATGTATTTTAATACACGGCTATCATTGTGTCATGGTATAGTATATAGTATGGTAATTTTAATGTGTTTCATACTAACAAAAGCTTATGCAATTTATTAGGATTTATACTTTTTAAATATATCATTTTGAAAATAAATATACTAGGCACTTTATTATTAGAAAGTTATATACTGAAGTATTTGCATTAAAACTCAAATATCTTAAAATACGGTTTTTCGCAGTTGTATACATAGCATTTAAAGTATGCTACAGTTACCCCGTGGAAGAACTATTAAATGTTTTATATGTTTGATATACAGTAATATATTACAGAGAACTTTAGCTAAGACATTTGGCTATAAATTCTAATTTGTAAGGAAGTTTTAGTTGTATCATTCTTAGTCGATATGTTATACTTCGATGAATTGAGCAGTTTAGCATACAATTTCAAATAAGTCGTAAAGGGGTTTTTTTTCCCACCTGTGTTTAAATAATATTGCATAATATGATACATATCATATGCTTAAATGCTTGAAAGTATTTAACTGAAGTGGTTATATAAAAATTAATTTTTTGTGCAAATATGCTATATGTATTTTAATATACGGCTATCATTCTGTCATGGTAATGTATATAGTAAGGTAAATTTAACGTGTTTCATACTAACAAAAGCTTATGCAATTTATTAGGATTTATACTTTTTAAATATATCATTTTGAAAATAAATATACTAGGCACTTTATTATTAGAAAGTTATATACTGAAGTATTTGCATTAAAACTCAAATATCTTAAAATACGGTTTTTCGCAGTTGTATACATAGCATTTAAAGTATGCTACAGTTACCCTGTGGAAGAACTATTAAATGTTTTATATGTTTGATATACAGTAATATATTACAGAGAACTTTAGCTAAGACATTTGGCTATAAATTCTAATTTGTAAGGAAGTTTTAGTTGTATCATTCTTAGTCGATATGTTATACTTCGATGAATTGAGCAGTTTAGCATACAATTTCAAATAAGTCGTAAAGGGGTTTTTTTTCTCACCTGTGTTTAAATAATATTGCATAATATGATACATATCATATGCTTAAATGCTTGAAAGTATTTAACTGAAGTGGTTATATAAAAATTAATTATTTGTGCAAATATGCTATATGTATTTTAATATACGGCTATCATTCTGTCATGGTAATGTATATAGTAAGGTAAATTTAACGTGTTTCATACTAACAAAAGCTTATGCAATTTATTAGGATTTATACTTTTTAAATATATCATTTTGAAAATAAATATACTAGGCACTTTATTATTAGAAAGTTATATACTGAAGTATTTGCATTAAAACTCAAATATCTTAAAATACGGTTTTTCGCAGTTGTATACATAGCATTTAAAGTATGCTACAGTTACCCTGTGGAAGAACTATTAAATGTTTTATATGTTTGATATACAGTAATATATTACAGAGAACTTTAGCTAAGACATTTGGCTATAAATTCTAATTTGTAAGGAAATTTTAGTTGTATCATTCTTAGTCGATATGTTATACTTCGATGAATTGAGCAGTTTAGCATACAATTTCAAATAAGTCGTAAAGGGGTTTTTTTTCCCACCTGTGTTTAAATAATATTGCATAATATGATACATATCATATGCTTAAATGCTTGAAAGTATTTAACTGAAGTGGTTATTTAAAAATAAATTATTTGTGCAAATATGCTATATGTATTTTAATACACGGCTATCATTCTGTCATGGTATAGTATATAGTATGGTAATTTTAATGTGTTTCATACTAACAAAAGCTTATGCAATTTATTAGGATTTATAATTTTTAAATATATCATTTTGAAAATAAATATAGTAGGTTATTAGAAAGTTATATACTGAAGTATTTGCATTAAAACTCAAATATCTTAAAATACGGCTTTTCGCAGTTGTATACATAGCATTTAAAGTATGCTACAGTTACCCTGTGGAAGAACTATTAAATGTTTTATATGTTTGATATACAGTAATATATTACAGAGAACTTTAGCTAAGACATTTGGCTATAAATTCTAATTTGTAAGGAAGTTTTAGTTGTATCATTCTTAGTCGATATGTTATACTTCGATGAATTGAGCAGTTTAGCATACAATTTCAAATAAGTCGTAAAGGGGTTTTTTTTCCCACCTGTGTTTAAATAATATTGCATAATATGATACATATCATATGCTTAAATGCTTGAAAGTATTTAACTGAAGTGTTTATTTAAAAATAAATTATTTGTGCAAATATGCTATATGTATTTTAATACACGGCTATCATTCTGTCATGGTATAGTATATAGTATGGTAATTTTAATGTGTTTCATACTAAAAAAATCTTATGCAATTTATTAGGATTTATACTTTTTAAATATATCATTTTGAAAATAAATATACTAGGCACTTTATTATTAGAAAGTTATATACTGAAGTATTTGCATTAAAACTCAAATATCTTAAAATACGGCTTTTCGCAGTTGTATACATAGCACTTAAAGTATGCTACAGTTACCCTGTGGAAGAACTATTAAATGTTTTATATGTTTGATATACAGTAATATATTACAGAGAACTTTAGCTAAGACATTTGGCTATAAATTCTAATTTGTAAGGAAGTTTTAGTTGTATCATTCTTAGTCGATATGTTATACTTCGATGAATTGAGCAGTTTAGCATACAATTTCAAATAAGTCGTAAAGGGGTTTTTTTCCCACCTGTGTTTAAATAATATTGCATAATATGATACATATCATATGCTTAAATGCTTGAAAGTATTTAACTGAAGTGGTTATTTAAAAATAAATTATTTGTGCAAATATGCTATATGTATTTTAATACACGGCTATCATTCTGTCATGGTATAGTATATAGTATGGTAATTTTAATGTGTTTCATACTAACAAAAGCTTATGCAATTTATTAGGATTTAAACTTTTTAAATATATCATTTTGAAAATAAATATACTAGGCACTTTATTATTAGAAAGTTATATACTGAAGTATTTGCATTAAAACTCAAATATCTTAAAATACGGCTTTTCGCAGTTGTATACATAGCATTTAAAGTATGCTACAGTTACCCTGTGGAAGAACTATTAAATGTTTTATATGTTTGATATACAGTAATATATTACAGAGAACTTTAGCTAAGACATTTGGCTATAAATTCTAATTTGTAAGGAAGTTTTAGTTGTATCATTCTTAGTCGATATGTTATACTTCGATGAATTGAGCAGTTTAGCATACAATTTCAAATAAGTCGTAAAGGGTTTTTTTTCCCACCTGTGTTTAAATAATATTGCATAATATGATACATATCATATGCTTAAATGCTTGAAAGTATTTAACTGAAGTGTTTATTTAAAAATAAATTATTTGTGCAAATATGCTATATGTATTTTAATACACGGCTATCATTCTGTCATGGTATAGTATATAGTATGGTAATTTTAATGTGTTTCATACTAACATAAGCTTATGCAATTTATTAGGATTTATACTTTTTAAATATATCATTTTGAAAATAAATATACTAGGCACTTTATTATTAGAAAGTTATATACTGAAGTATTTGCATTAAAACTCAAATATCTTAAAATACGGCTTTTCGCAGTTGTATACATAGCACTTAAAGCATGCTACAGTTACCCTGTGGAAGAACTATTAAATGTTTTATATGTTTGATATACAGTAATATATTACAGAGAACTTTAGCTAAGACATTTGGCTATAAATTCTAATTTGTAAGGAAGTTTTAGTTGTATCATTCTTAGTCGATATGTTATACTTCGATGAATTGAGCAGTTTAGCATACAATTTCAAATAAGTCGTAAAGGGGTTTTTTTCCCACCTGTGTTTAAATAATATTGCATAATATGATACATATCATATGCTTAAATGCTTGAAAGTATTTAACTGAAGTGGTTATTTAAAAATAAATTATTTGTGCAAATATGCTATATGTATTTTAATACACGGCTATCATTCTGTCATGGTATAGTATATAGTATGGTAATTTTAATGTGTTTCATACTAACAAAAGCTTATGCAATTTATTAGGATTTATACTTTTTAAATATATCATTTTGAAAATAAATATACTAGGCACTTTATTATTAGAAAGTTATATACTGAAGTATTTGCATTAAAACTCAAATATCTTAAAATACGGTTTTTCGCAGTTGTATACATAGCATTTAAAGTATGCTACAGTTACCCTGTGGAAGAACTATTAAATGTTTTATATGTTTGATATACAGTAATATATTACAGAGAACTTTAGCTAAGACATTTGGCTATAAATTCTAATTTGTAAGGACGTTTTAGTTGTATCATTCTTAGTCGATATGTTATACTTCGATGAATTGAGCAGTTTAGCATACAATTTCAAATAAGTCGTAAAGGGGTTTTTTTTCCCACCTGTGTTTAAATAATATTGCATAATATGATACATATCATATGCTTAAATGCTTGAAAGTATTTAACTGAAGTGGTTATATAAAAATTAATTTTTTGTGCAAATATGCTATATGTATTTTAATATACGGCTATCATTCTGTCATGGTAATGTATATAGTAAGGTAAATTTAACGTGTTTCATACTAACAAAAGCTTATGCAATTTATTAGGATTTATACTTTTTAAATATATCATTTTGAAAATAAATATACTAGGCACTTTATTATTAGAAAGTTATATACTGAAGTATTTGCATTAAAACTCAAATATCTTAAAATACGGTTTTTCGCAGTTGTATACATAGCATTTAAAGTATGCTACAGTTACCCTGTGGAAGAACTATTAAATGTTTTATATGTTTGATATACAGTAATATATTACAGAGAACTTTAGCTAAGACATTTGGCTATAAATTCTAATTTGTAAGGAAATTTTAGTTGTATCATTCTTAGTCGATATGTTATACTTCGATGAATTGAGCAGTTTAGCATACAATTTCAAATAAGTCGTAAAGGGGTTTTTTTTCCCACCTGTGTTTAAATAATATTGCATAATATGATACATATCATATGCTTAAATGCTTGAAAGTATTTAACTGAAGTGGTTATTTAAAAATAAATTATTTGTGCAAATATGCTATATGTATTTTAATACACGGCTATCATTCTGTCATGGTATAGTATATAGTATGGTAATTTTAATGTGTTTCATACTAACAAAAGCTTATGCAATTTATTAGGATTTATACTTTTTAAATATATCATTTTGAAAATAAATATAGTAGGCACTTTATTATTAGAAAGTTATATACTGAAGTATTTGCATTAAAACTCAAATATCTTAAAATACGGCTTTTCGCAGTTGTATACATAGCATTTAAAGTATGCTACAGTTACCCTGTGGAAGAACTATTAAATGTTTTATATGTTTGATATACAGTAATATATTACAGAGAACTTTAGCTAAGACATTTGGCTATAAATTCTAATTTGTAAGGAAGTTTTAGTTGTATCATTCTTAGTCGATATGTTATACTTCGATGAATTGAGCAGTTTAGCATACAATTTCAAATAAGTCGTAAAGGGGTTTTTTTTCCCACCTGTGTTTAAATAATATTGCATAATATGATACATATCATATGCTTAAATGCTTGAAAGTATTTAACTGAAGTGTTTATTTAAAAATAAATTATTTGTGCAAATATGCTATATGTATTTTAATACACGGCTATCACTCTGTTATGGTAATGTATATAGTAAGGTAAATTTAACGTGTTTCATACTAACAAAAGCATATGCAATTTATTAGGATTTATACTTTTTAAATATATCATTTTGAAAATAAATATACTAGGCACTTTATTATTAGAAAGTTATATACTGAAGTATTTGCATTAAAACTCAAATATCTTAAAATACGGCTTTTCGCAGTTGTATACATAGCACTTAAAGTATGCTACAGTTACCCTGTGGAAGAACTATTAAATGTTTTATATGTTTGATATACAGTAATATATTACAGAGAACTTTAGCTAAGACATTTGGCTATAAATTCTAATTTGTAAGGAAGTTTTAGTTGTATCATTCTTAGTCGATATGTTATACTTCGATGAATTGAGCAGTTTAGCATACAATTTCAAATAAGTCGTAAAGGGGTTTTTTTTCCCACCTGTGTTTAAATAATATTGCATAATATGATACATATCATATGCTTAAATGCTTGAAAGTATTTAACTGAAGTGGTTATTTAAAAATAAATTATTTGTGCAAATATGCTATATGTATTTTAATACACGGTTATCATTCTGTCATGGTATAGTATATAGTATGGTAATTTTAATGTGTTTCATACTAAGAAAAGCTTATGCAATTTATTAGGATTTATACTTTTTAAATATATCATTTTGAAAATAAATGTAGTAGGCACTTTATTATTAGAAAGTTATATACTGAAGTATTTGCATTAAAACTCAAATATCTTAAAATACGGCTTTTCGCAGTTGTATACATAGCATTTAAAGTATGCTACAGTTACCCTGTGGAAGAACTATTAAATGTTTTATATGTTTGATATACAGTAATATATTACAGAGAACTTTAGCTAAGACATTTGGCTATAAATTCTAATTTGTAAGGAAGTTTTAGTTGTATCATTCTTAGTCGATATGTTATACTTCGATGAATTGAGCAGTTTAGCATACAATTTCAAATAAGTCGTAAAGGGGTTTTTTTTCCCACCTGTGTTTAAATAATATTGCATAATATGATACATATCATATGCTTAAATGCTTGAAAGTATTTAACTGAAGTGGTTATTTAAAAATAAATTATTTGTGCAAATATGCTATATGTATTTTAATACACGGCTATCATTCTGTCATGGTATAGTATATAGTATGGTAATTTTAATGTGTTTCATACTAACAAAAGCTTATGCAATTTATTAGGATTTATACTTTTTAAATATATCATTTTGAAAATAAATATACTAGGCACTTTATTATTAGAAAGTTATATACTGAAGTATTTGCATTAAAACTCAAATATCTTAAAATACGGCTTTTCGCAGTTGTATACATAGCACTTAAAGTATGCTACAGTTACCCTGTGGAAGAACTATTAAATGTTTTATATGTTTGATATACAGTAATATATTACAGAGAACTTTAGCTAAGACATTTGGCTATAAATTCTAATTTGTAAGGAAGTTTTAGTTGTATCATTCTTAGTCGACATGTTATACTTCGATGAATTGAGCAGTTTAGCATACAATTTCAAATAAGTCGTAAAGGGGTTTTTTTCCCACCTGTGTTTAAATAATATTGCATAATATGATACATATCATATGCTTAAATGCTTGAAAGTATTTAACTGAAGTGGTTATTTAAAAATAAATTATTTGTGCAAATATGCTATATGTATTTTAATACACGGCTATCATTCTGTCATGGTATAGTATATAGTATGGTAATTTTAATGTGTTTCATACTAACAAAAGCTTATGGAATTTATTAGGATTTATACTTTTTAAATTTATCATTTTGAAAATAAATGTAGTAGGCACTTTATTATTAGAAAGTTATATACTGAAGTATTTGCATTAAAACTCAAATATCTTAAAATACGGCTTTTCGCAGTTGTATACATAGCATTTAAAGTATGCTACTATTACCTTGTGGAAGAACTATTAAATGTTTTATATGTTTGATATACAGTAATATATTACAGAGAACTTTAGCTAAGACATTTGGCTATAAATTCTAATTTGTAAGGAAGTTTTAGTTGTATCATTCTTAGTCGATATGTTATACTTCGATGAATTGAGCAGTTTAGCATACAATTTCAAATAAGTCGTAAAGGGGTTTTTTTTCCCACCTGTGTTTAAATAATATTGCATAATATGATACATATCATATGCTTAAATGCTTGAAAGTATTTAACTGAAGTGGTTATTTAAAAATAAATTATTTGTGCAAATATGCTATATGTATTTTAATACACGGCTATCATTCTGTCATGGTATAGTATATAGTATGGTAATTTTAATGTGTTTCATACTAACAAAAGCTTATGGAATTTATTAGGATTTATACTTTTTAAATTTATCATTTTGAAAATAAATGTAGTAGGCACTTTATTATTAGAAAGTTATATACTGAAGTATTTGCATTAAAACTCAAATATCTTAAAATACGGCTTTTCGCAGTTGTATACATAGCATTTAAAGTATGCTACAGTTACCCTGTGGAAGAACTATTAAATGTTTTATATGTTTGATATACTGTAATATATTACAGAGAACTTTAGCTAAGACATTTGGCTATAAATTCTAATTTGTAAGGAAGTTTTAGTTGTTTCATTCTTAGTCGATATGTTATACTTCGATGAATTGAGCAGTTTAGCATACAATTTCAAATAAGTCGTAAAGGGGTTTTTTTTCCCACCTGTGTTTAAATAATATTGCATAATATGATACATATCATATGCTTAAATGCTTGAAAGTATTTAACTGAAGTGGTTATTTAAAAATAAATTATTTGTGCAAATATGCTATATGTATTTTAATACACGGCTATCATTCTGTCATGGTATAGTATATAGTATGGTAATTTGAATGTGTTTCATACTAACAAAAGCTTATGCAATTTATTAGGATTTATACTTTTTAAATATATCATTTTGAAAATAAATATAGTAGGCACTTTATTATTAGAAAGTTATATACTGAAGTATTTGCATTAAAACTCAAATATCTTAAAATACGGTTTTTCGCAGTTGTATACATAGCATTTAAAGTATGCTACAGTTACCCTGTGGAAGAACTATTAAATGTTTTATATGTTTGATATACAGTAATATATTACAGAGAACTTTAGCTAAGACATTTGGCTATAAATTCTAATTTGTAAGGAAGTTTTAGTTGTATCATTCTTAGTCGATATGTTATACTTCGATGAATTGAGCAGTTTAGCATACAATTTCAAATAAGTCGTAAAGGGTTTTTTTTCCCACCTGTGTTTAAATAATATTGCATAATATGATACATATCATATGCTTAAATGCTTGAAAGTATTTAACTGAAGTGGTTATTTAAAAATAAATTATTTGTGCAAATATGCTATATGTATTTTAATACACGGCTATCATTCTGTCATGGTATAGTATATAGTATGGTAATTTTAATGTGTTTCATACTAACAAAAGCTTATGCAATTTATTAGGATTTATACTTTTTAAATATATCATTTTGAAAATAAATATACTAGGCACTTTATTATTAGAAAGTTATATACTGAAGTATTTGCATTAAAACTCAAATATCTTAAAATACGGCTTTTCGCAGTTGTATACATAGCACTTAAAGTATGCTACAGTTACCCTGTGGAAGAACTATTAAATGTTTTATATGTTTGATATACAGTAATATATTACAGAGAACTTTAGCTAAGACATTTGGCTATAAATTCTAATTTGTAAGGAAGTTTTAGTTGTATCATTCTTAGTCGACATGTTATACTTCGATGAATTGAGCAGTTTAGCATACAATTTCAAATAAGTCGTAAAGGGGTTTTTTTTCCCACCTGTGTTTAAATAATATTGCATAATATGATACATATCATATGCTTAAATGCTTGAAAGTATTTAACTGAAGTGGTTATTTAAAAATAAATTATTTGTGCAAATATGCTATATGTATTTTAATACACGGCTATCATTCTGTCATGGTATAGTATATAGTATGGTAATTTTAATGTGTTTCATACTAACAAAAGCTTATGCAATTTATTAGGATTTATAATTTTTAAATATATCATTTTGAAAATAAATGTAGTAGGCACTTTATTATTAGAAAGTTATATACTGAAGTATTTGCATTAAAACTCAAATATCTTAAAATACGGCTTTTCGCAGTTGTATACATAGCATTTAAAGTATGCTACAGTTACCCTGTGGAAGAACTATTAAATGTTTTATATGTTTGATATACAGTAATATATTACAGAGAACTTTAGCTAAGACATTTGGCTATAAATTCTAATTTGTAAGGAAGTTTTAGTTGTATCATTCTTAGTCGATATGTTATACTTCGATGAATTGAGCAGTTTAGCATACAATTTCAAATAAGTCGTAAAGGGGTTTTTTTTCCCACCTGTGTTTAAATAATATTGCATAATATGATACATATCATATGCTTAAATGCTTGAAAGTATTTAACTGAAGTGGTTATTTAAAAATAAATTATTTGTGCAAATATGCTATATGTATTTTAATACACGGCTATCATTCTGTCATGGTATAGTATATAGTATGGTAATTTTAATGTGTTTCATACTAACAAAAGCTTATGCAATTTATTAGGATTTATACTTTTTAAATATATCATTTTGAAAATAAATATAGTAGGCACTTTATTATTAGAAAGTTATATACTGAAGTATTTGCATTAAAACTCAAATATCTTAAAATACGGTTTTTCGCAGTTGTATACATAGCATTTAAAGTATGCTACAGTTACCCTGTGGAAGAACTATTAAATGTTTTATATGTTTGATATACAGTAATATATTACAGAGAACTTTAGCTAAGACATTTGGCTATAAATTCTAATTTGTAAGGAAGTTTTAGTTGTATCATTCTTAGTCGATATGTTATACTTCGATGAATTGAGCAGTTTAGCATACAATTTCAAATAAGTCGTAAAGGGGTTTTTTTCCCACCTGTGTTTAAATAATATTGCATAATATGATACATATCATATGCTTAAATGCTTGAAAGTATTTAACTGAAGTGGTTATTTAAAAATAAATTATTTGTGCAAATATGCTATATGTATTTTAATACACGGCTATCATTCTGTCATGGTATAGTATATAGTATGGTAATTTTAATGTGTTTCATACTAACAAAAGCTTATGCAATTTATTAGGATTTATACTTTTTAAATATATCATTTTGAAAATAAATATAGTAGGCACTTTATTATTAGAAAGTTATATACTGAAGTATTTGCATTAAAACTCAAATATCTTAAAATACGGTTTTTCGCAGTTGTATACATAGCATTTAAAGTATGCTACAGTTACCCTGTGGAAGAACTATTAAATGTTTTATATGTTTGATATACAGTAATATATTACAGAGAACTTTAGCTAAGACATTTGGCTATAAATTCTAATTTGTAAGGAAGTTTTAGTTGTATCATTCTTAGTCGATATGTTATACTTCGATGAATTGAGCAGTTTAGCATACAATTTCAAATAAGTCGTAAAGGGGTTTTTTTTCCCACCTGTGTTTAAATAATATTGCATAATATGATACATATCATATGCTTAAATGCTTGAAAGTATTTAACTGAAGTGGTTATTTAAAAATAAATTATTTGTGCAAATATGCTATATGTATTTTAATACACGGCTATCATTCTGTCATGGTATAGTATATAGTATGGTAATTTTAATGTGTTTCATACTAACAAAAGCTTATGCAATTTATTAGGATTTATACTTTTTAAATATATCATTTTGAAAATAAATATACTAGGCACATTATTATTAGAAAGTTATATACTGAAGTATTTGCATTAAAACTCAAATATCTTAAAATACGGCTTTTCGCAGTTGTATACATAGCATTTAAAGTATGCTACAGTTACCCTGTGGAAGAACTATTAAATGTTTTATATGTTTGATATACAGTAATATATTACAGAGAACTTTAGCTAAGACATTTGGCTATAAATTCTAATTTGTAAGGAAGTTTTAGTTGTATCATTCTTAGTCGATATGTTATACTTCGATGAATTGAGCAGTTTAGCAATCAATTTCAAATATGTCGTAAAGGGGTTTTTTTTCCCACCTGTGTTTAAATAATATTGCATAATATGATACATATCATATGCTTAAATGCTTGAAAGTATTTAACTGAAGTGTTTATTTAAAAATAAATTATTTGTGCAAATATGCTATATGTATTTTAATACACGGCTATCATTCTGTTATGGTAATGTATATAGTAAGGTAAATTTAACGTGTTTCATACTAACAAAAGCATATGCAATTTATTAGGATTTATACTTTTTAAATATATCATTTTGAAAATAAATATACTAGGCACTTTATTATTAGAAAGTTATATACTGAAGTATTTGCATTAAAACTCAAATATCTTAAAATACGGCTTTTCGCAGTTGTATACATAGCACTTAAAGTATGCTACAGTTACCCTGTGGAAGAACTATTAAATGTTTTATATGTTTGATATACAGTAATATATTACAGAGAACTTTAGCTAAGACATTTGGCTATAAATTCTAATTTGTAAGGAAGTTTTAGTTGTATCATTCTTAGTCGATATGTTATACTTCGATGAATTGAGCAGTTTAGCATACAATTTCAAATAAGTCGTAAAGGGGTTTTTTTTCCCACCTGTGTTTAAATAATATTGCATAATATGATACATATCACATGCTTAAATGCTTGAAAGTATTTAACTGAAGTGGTTATTTAAAAATAAATTATTTGTGCAAATATGCTATATGTATTTTAATACACGGTTATCATTCTGTCATGGTATAGTATATAGTATGGTAATTTTAATGTGTTTCATACTAACAAAAGCTTATGCAATTTATTAGGATTTATACTTTTTAAATATATCATTTTGAAAATAAATATAGTAGGCACTTTATTATTAGAAAGTTATATACTGAAGTATTTGCATTAAAACTCAAATATCTTAAAATACGGCTTTTCGCAGTTGTATACATAGCATTTAAAGTATGCTACAGTTACCCTGTGGAAGAACTATTAAATGTTTTATATGTTTGATATACAGTAATATATTACAGAGAACTTTAGCTAAGACATTTGGCTATAAATTCTAATTTGTAAGGAAGTTTTAGTTGTATCATTCTTAGTCGATATGTTATACTTCGATGAATTGAGCAGTTTAGCATACAATTTCATATAAGTCGTAAAGGGGTTTTTTTTCCCACCTGTGTTTAAATAATATTGCATAATATGATACATATCATATGCTTAAATGCTTGAAAGTATTTAACTGAAGTGTTTATTTAAAAATAAATTATTTGTGCAAATATGCTATATGTATTTTAATACACGGCTATCATTCTGTCATGGTATAGTATATAGTATGGTAATTTTAATGTGTTTCATACTAACATAAGCTTATGCAATTTATTAGGATTTATACTTTTTAAATATATCATTTTGAAAATAAATATACTAGGCACTTTATTATTAGAAAGTTATATACTGAAGTATTTGCATTAAAACTCAAATATCTTAAAATACGGCTTTTCGCAGTTGTATACATAGCACTTAAAGTATGCTACAGTTACCCTGTGGAAGAACTATTAAATGTTTTATATGTTTGATATACAGTAATATATTACAGAGAACTTTAGCTAAGACATTTGGCTATAAATTCTAATTTGTAAGGAAGTTTTAGTTGTATCATTCTTAGTCGATATGTTATACTTCGATGAGTTGAGCAGTTTAGCATACAATTTCAAATAAGTCGTAAAGGGGTTTTTTTCCCACCTGTGTTTAAATAATATTGCATAATATGATACATATCATATGCTTAAATGCTTGAAAGTATTTAACTGAAGTTGTTATTTAAAAATAAATTATTTGTGCAAATATGATATATGTATTTTAATACACGGCTATCATTCTGTCATGGTATAGTATATAGTATGGTAATTTTAATGTGTTTCATACTAACAAAAGCTTATGCAATTTATTAGGATTTATACTTTTTAAATATATCATTTTGAAAATAAATATACTAGGCACTTTATTATTAGAAAGTTATATATTGAAGTATTTGCATTAAAACTCAAATATCTTAAAATACGGCTTTTGGCAGTTGTATACATAGCATTTAAAGTATGCTACAGTTACCCTGTGGAAGAACTATTAAATGTTTTATATGTTTGATATACAGTAATATATTACAGAGAACTTTAGCTAAGACATTTGGCTATAAATTCTAATTTGTAAGGAAGTTTTAGTTGTATCATTCTTAGTCGATATGTTATACTTCGATGAATTGAGCAGTTTAGCATACAATTTCAAATAAGTCGTAAAGGGGTTTTTTTTCCCACTTGTGTTTAAATAATATTGCATAATATGATACATCTCATATGCTTAAATGCTTGAAAGTATTTAACTGAAGTGGTTATTTAAAAATAAATTATTTGTGCAAATATGCTATATGTATTTTAATACACGGCTATCATTCTGTCATGGTATAGTATATAGTATGGTAATTTTAATGTGTTTCATACTAACAAAAGCTTATGCAATTTATTAGGATTTATACTTTTTAAATATATCATTTTGAAAATAAATATAGTAGGCACTTTATTATTAGAAAGTTATATACTGAAGTATTTGCATTAAAACTCAAATATCTTAAAATACGGCTTTTCGCAGTTGTATACATAGCACTTAAAGTATGCTACAGTTACCCTGTGGAAGAACTATTAAATGTTTTATATGTTTGATATACAGTAATATATTACAGAGAACTTTAGCTAAGACATTTGGCTATAAATTCTAATTTGTAAGGAAGTTTTAGTTGTATCATTCTTAGTCGACATGTTATACTTCGATGAATTGAGCAGTTTAGCATACAATTTCAAATAAGTCGTAAAGGGGTTTTTTTTCCCACCTTTGTTTAAATAATATTGCATAATATGATACATATCATATGCTTAAATGCTTGAAAGTATTTAACTGAAGTGGTTATTTAAAAATAAATTATTTGTGCAAATATGCTATATGTATTTTAATACACGGCTATCATTCTGTCATGGTATAGTATATAGTATGGTAATTTTAATGTGTTTCATACTAACAAAAGCTTATGCAATTTATTAGGATTTATACTTTTTAAATATATCATTTTGAAAATAAATATACTAGGCACTTTATTATTAGAAAGTTATATATTGAAGTATTTGCATTAAAACTCAAATATCTTAAAATACGGCTTTTGGCAGTTGTATACATAGCATTTAAAGTATGCTACAGTTACCCTGTGGAAGAACTATTAAATGTTTTATATGTTTGATATACAGTAATATATTACAGAGAACTTTAGCTAAGACATTTGGCTATAAATTCTAATTTGTAAGGAAGTTTTAGTTGTATCATTCTTAGTCGATATGTTATACTTCGATGAATTGAGCAGTTTAGCATACAATTTCAAATAAGTCGTAAAGGGGTTTTTTTCCCACTTGTGTTTAAATAATATTGCATAATATGATACATCTCATATGCTTAAATGCTTGGAAGTATTTAACTGAAGTGGTTATTTAAAAATAAATTATTTGTGCAAATATGCTATATGTATTTTAATACACGGCTATCATTCTGTCATGGTATAGTATATAGTATGGTAATTTTAATGTGTTTCATACTAACAAAAGCTTATGCAATTTATTAGGATTTATACTTTTTAAATATATCATTTTGAAAATAAATATAGTAGGCACTTTATTATTAGAAAGTTATATACTGAAGTATTTGCATTAAAACTCAAATATCTTAAAATACGGCCTTTTCGCAGTTGTATACATAGCACTTAAAGTATGCTACAGTTACCCTGTGGAAGAACTATTAAATGTTTTATATGTTTGATATACAGTAATATATTACAGAGAACTTTAGCTAAGACATTTGGCTATAAATTCTAATTTGTAAGGAAGTTTTAGTTGTATCATTCTTAGTCGACATGTTATACTTCGATGAATTGAGCAGTTTAGCATACAATTTCAAATAAGTCGTAAAGGGGTTTTTTTTTCCCACCTGTGTTTAAATAATATTGCATAATATGATACATATCATATGCTTAAATGCTTGAAAGTATTTAACTGAAGTGGTTATTTAAAAATAAATTATTTGTGCAAATATGCTATATGTATTTTAATACACGGCTATCATTCTGTCATGGTATAGTATATAGTATGGTAATTTTAATGTGTTTCATACTAACAAAAGCTTATGCAATTTTATTAGGATTTATAATTTTTAAATATATCATTTTGAAAATAAATGTAGTAGGCACTTTATTATTAGAAAGTTATATACTGAAGTATTTGCATTAAAACTCAAATATCTTAAAATACGGCTTTTCGCAGTTGTATACATAGCATTTAAAGTATGCTACAGTTACCCTGTGGAAGAACTATTAAATGTTTTATATGTTTGATATACAGTAATATATTACAGAGAACTTTAGCTAAGACATTTGGCTATAAATTCTAATTTGTAAGGAAGTTTTAGTTGTATCATTCTTAGTCGATATGTTATACTTCGATGAATTGAGCAGTTTAGCATACAATTTCAAATAAGTCGTAAAGGGGTTTTTTTTTCCCACCTGTGTTTAAATAATATTGCATAATATGATACATATCATATGCTTAAATGCTTGAAAGTATTTAACTGAAGTGGTTATTTAAAAATAAATTATTTGTGCAAATATGCTATATGTATTTTAATACACGGCTATCATTCTGTCATGGTATAGTATATAGTA
Organism: Stegodyphus dumicola; assembly: GCF_044657685.1. NCBI lineage: Eukaryota > Metazoa > Arthropoda > Arachnida > Araneae > Eresidae > Stegodyphus > Stegodyphus dumicola. The sequence goes on along the minus strand of NC_140771.1, from coordinate 124,775,364 downwards.
TGGTAATTTTAATTTGTTTCATACTAACAAAAGCTTATGCAATTTATTAGGATTTATAATTTTTAAATATATCATTTTGAAAATAAATATAGTAGGTTATTAGAAAGTTATATACTGAAGTATTTGCATTAAAACTCAAATATCTTAAAATACGGCTTTTCGCAGTTGTATACATAGCATTTAAAGTATGCTACAGTTACCCTGTGGAAGAACTATTAAATGTTTTATATGTTTGATATACAGTAATATATTACAGAGAACTTTAGCTAAGGACATTTGGCTATAAATTCTAATTTGTAAGGAAGTTTTAGTTGTATCATTCTTAGTCGATATGTTATACTTCGATGAATTGAGCAGTTTAGCATACAATTTCAAATAAGTCGTAAAGGGGTTTTTTTTTCCCACTTGTGTTTAAATAATATTGCATAATATGATACATCTCATATGCTTAAATGCTTGGAAGTATTTAACTGAAGTGGTTATTTAAAAATAAATTATTTGTGCAAATATGCTATATGTATTTTAATACACGGCTATCATTCTGTCATGGTATAGTATATAGTATGGTAATTTTAATGTGTTTCATACTAACAAAAAGCTTATGCAATTTATTAGGATTTATACTTTTTAAATATATCATTTTGAAAATAAATATACTAGGCACTTTATTATTAGAAAGTTATATATTGAAGTATTTGCATTAAAAACTCAAATATCTTAAAATACGGCTTTTGGCAGTTGTATACATAGCATTTAAAGTATGCTACAGTTACCCTGTGGAAGAACTATTAAATGTTTTATATGTTTGATATACAGTAATATATTACAGAGAACTTTAGCTAAGACATTTGGCTATAAATTCTAATTTGTAAGGAAGTTTTAGTTGTATCATTCTTAGTCGATATGTTATACTTCGATGAATTGAGCAGTTTAGCATACAATTTCAAATAAGTCGTAAAAGGGGTTTTTTTTTCCCACTTGTGTTTAAATAATATTGCATAATATGATACATCTCATATGCTTAAATGCTTGGAAGTATTTAACTGAAGTGGTTATTTAAAAATAAATTATTTGTGCAAATATGCTATATGTATTTTAATACACGGCTATCATTCTGTCATGGTATAGTATATAGTATGGTAATTTTAATGTGTTTCATACTAACAAAAGCTTATGCAATTTATTAGGATTTATACTTTTTAAATATATCATTTTGAAAATAAATATAGTAGGCACTTTATTATTAGAAAGTTATATACTGAAGTATTTGCATTAAAACTCAAATATCTTAAAATACGGCTTTTCGCAGTTGTATACATAGCACTTAAAGTATGCTACAGTTACCCTGTGGAAGAACTATTAAATGTTTTATATGTTTGATATACAGTAATATATTACAGAGAACTTTAGCTAAGACATTTGGCTATAAATTCTAATTTGTAAGGAAGTTTTAGTTGTATCATTCTTAGTCGACATGTTATACTTCGATGAATTGAGCAGTTTAGCATACAATTTCAAATAAGTCGTAAAGGGGTTTTTTTTCCCACCTGTGTTTAAATAATATTGCATAATATGATACATATCATATGCTTAAATGCTTGAAAGTATTTAACTGAAGTGGTTATTTAAAAATAAATTATTTGTGCAAATATGCTATATGTATTTTAATACACGGCTATCATTCTGTCATGGTATAGTATATAGTATGGTAATTTTAATGTGTTTCATACTAACAAAAGCTTATGCAATTTATTAGGATTTATAATTTTTAAATATATCATTTTGAAAATAAATGTAGTAGGCACTTTATTATTAGAAAGTTATATACTGAAGTATTTGCATTAAAACTCAAATATCTTAAAATACGGCTTTTCGCAGTTGTATACATAGCATTTAAAGTATGCTACAGTTACCCTGTGGAAGAACTATTAAATGTTTTATATGTTTGATATACAGTAATATATTACAGAGAACTTTAGCTAAGACATTTGGCTATAAATTCTAATTTGTAAGGAAGTTTTAGTTGTATCATTCTTAGTCGATATGTTATACTCCGATGAATTGAGCAGTTTAGCATACAATTTCAAATAAGTCGTAAAGGGTTTTTTTTTCCCACCTGTGTTTAAATAATATTGCATAATATGATACATATCATATGCTTAAATGCTTGAAAGTATTTAACTGAAGTGGTTATTTAAAAATAAATTATTTGTGCAAATATGCTATATGTATTTTAATACACGGCTATCATTCTGTCATGGTATAGTATATAGTATGGTAATTTTAATGTGTTTCATACTAACAAAAGCTTATGCAATTTATTAGGATTTATACTTTTTAAATATATCATTTTGAAAATAAATATAGTAGGCACTTTATTATTAGAAAGTTATATACTGAAGTATTTGCATTAAAACTCAAATATCTTAAAATACGGCTTTTCGCAGTTGTATACATAGCATTTAAAGTATGCTACAGTTAGCCTGTGGAAGAACTATTAAATGTTTTATATGTTTGATATACAGTAATATATTACAGAGAACTTTAGCTAAGACATTTGGCTATAAATTCTAATTTGTAAGGAAGTTTTAGTTGTATCATTCTTAGTCGATATGTTATACTTCGATGAATTGAGCAGTTTAGCATACAATTTCAAATAAGTCGTAAAGGGGTTTTTTTTCCCACCTGTGTTTAAATAATATTGCATAATATGATACATATCATATGCTTAAATGCTTGAAAGTATTTAACTGAAGTGGTTATTTAAAAATAAATTATTTGTGCAAATATGCTATATGTATTTTAATACACGGCTATCATTCTGTCATGGTATAGTATATAGTATGGTAATTTTAATGTGTTTCATACTAACAAAAGCTTATGCAATTTATTAGGATTTATACTTTTTAAATATATCATTTTGAAAATAAATATAGTAGGCACTTTATTATTAGAAAGTTATATACTGAAGTATTTGCATTAAAACTCAAATATCTTAAAATACGGTTTTTCGCAGTTGTATACATAGCATTTAAAGTATGCTACAGTTACCCTGTGGAAGAACTATTAAATGTTTTATATGTTTGATATACAGTAATATATTACAGAGAACTTTAGCTAAGACATTTGGCTATAAATTCTAATTTGTAAGGAAGTTTTAGTTGTATCATTCTTAGTCGATATGTTATACTTCGATGAATTGAGCAGTTTAGCATACAATTTCAAATAAGTCGTAAAGGGGTTTTTTTCCCACCTGTGTTTAAATAATATTGCATAATATGATACATATCATATGCTTAAATGCTTGAAAGTATTTAACTGAAGTGGTTATTTAAAAATAAATTATTTGTGCAAATATGCTATATGTATTTTAATACACGGCTATCATTCTGTCATGGTATAGTATATAGTATGGTAATTTTAATGTGTTTCATACTAACAAAAGCTTATGCAATTTATTAGGATTTATACTTTTTAAATATATCATTTTGAAAATAAATATAGTAGGCACTTTATTATTAGAAAGTTATATACTGAAGTATTTGCATTAAAACTCAAATATCTTAAAATACGGTTTTTCGCAGTTGTATACATAGCATTTAAAGTATGCTACAGTTACCCTGTGGAAGAACTATTAAATGTTTTATATGTTTGATATACAGTAATATATTACAGAGAACTTTAGCTAAGACATTTGGCTATAAATTCTAATTTGTAAGGAAGTTTTAGTTGTATCATTCTTAGTCGATATGTTATACTTCGATGAATTGAGCAGTTTAGCATACAATTTCAAATAAGTCGTAAAGGGGTTTTTTTCCCACCTGTGTTTAAATAATATTGCATAATATGATACATATCATATGCTTAAATGCTTGAAAGTATTTAACTGAAGTGGTTATTTAAAAATAAATTATTTGTGCAAATATGCTATATGTATTTTAATACACGGCTATCATTCTGTCATGGTATAGTATATAGTATGGTAATTTTAATGTGTTTCATACTAACAAAAGCTTATGCAATTTATTAGGATTTATACTTTTTAAATATATCATTTTGAAAATAAATATAGTAGGCACTTTATTATTAGAAAGTTATATACTGAAGTATTTGCATTAAAACTCAAATATCTTAAAATACGGCTTTTCGCAGTTGTATACATAGCATTTAAAGTATGCTACAGTTACCCTGTGGAAGAACTATTAAATGTTTTATATGTTTGATATACAGTAATATATTACAGAGAACTTTAGCTAAGACATTTGGCTATAAATTCTAATTTGTAAGGAAGTTTTAGTTGTATCATTCTTAGTCGATATGTTATACTCCGATGAATTGAGCAGTTTAGCATACAATTTCAAATAAGTCGTAAAGGGTTTTTTTTTCCCACCTGTGTTTAAATAATATTGCATAATATGATACATATCATATGCTTAAATGCTTGAAAGTATTTAACTGAAGTGGTTATTTAAAAATAAATTATTTGTGCAAATATGCTATATGTATTTTAATACACGGCTATCATTCTGTCATGGTATAGTATATAGTATGGTAATTTTAATGTGTTTCATACTAACAAAAGCTTATGCAATTTATTAGGATTTATACTTTTTAAATATATCATTTTGAAAATAAATATAGTAGGCACTTTATTATTAGAAAGTTATATACTGAAGTATTTGCATTAAAACTCAAATATCTTAAAATACGGCTTTTCGCAGTTGTATACATAGCATTTAAAGTATGCTACAGTTAGCCTGTGGAAGAACTATTAAATGTTTTATATGTTTGATATACAGTAATATATTACAGAGAACTTTAGCTAAGACATTTGGCTATAAATTCTAATTTGTAAGGAAGTTTTAGTTGTATCATTCTTAGTCGATATGTTATACTTCGATGAATTGAGCAGTTTAGCAATCAATTTCAAATATGTCGTAAAGGGGTTTTTTTTCCCACCTGTGTTTAAATAATATTGCATAATATGATACATATCATATGCTTAAATGCTTGAAAGTATTTAACTGAAGTGTTTATTTAAAAATAAATTATTTGTGCAAATATGCTATATGTATTTTAATACACGGCTATCATTCTGTTATGGTAATGTATATAGTAAGGTAAATTTAACGTGTTTCATACTAACAAAAGCATATGCAATTTATTAGGATTTATACTTTTTAAATATATCATTTTGAAAATAAATATACTAGGCACTTTATTATTAGAAAGTTATATACTGAAGTATTTGCATTAAAACTCAAATATCTTAAAATACGGCTTTTCGCAGTTGTATACATAGCATTTAAAGTATGCTACAGTTACCCTGTGGAAGAACTATTAAATGTTTTATATGTTTGATATACAGTAATATATTACAGAGAACTTTAGCTAAGACATTTGGCTATAAATTCTAATTTGTAAGGAAGTTTTAGTTGTATCATTCTTAGTCGATATGTTATACTTCGATGAATTGAGCAGTTTAGCATACAATTTCAAATAAGTCGTAAAGGGGTTTTTTTTCCCACCTGTGTTTAAATAATATTGCATAATATGATACATATCATATGCTTAAATGCTTGAAAGTATTTAACTGAAGTGGTTATTTAAAAATAAATTATTTGTGCAAATATGCTATATGTATTTTAATACACGGCTATCATTCTGTCATGGTATAGTATATAGTATGGTAATTTTAATGTGTTTCATACTAACAAAAGCTTATGCAATTTATTAGGATTTATACTTTTTAAATATATCATTTTGAAAATAAATATAGTAGGCACTTTATTATTAGAAAGTTATATACTGAAGTATTTGCATTAAAACTCAAATATCTTAAAATACGGTTTTTCGCAGTTGTATACATAGCATTTAAAGTATGCTACAGTTACCCTGTGGAAGAACTATTAAATGTTTTATATGTTTGATATACAGTAATATATTACAGAGAACTTTAGCTAAGACATTTGGCTATAAATTCTAATTTGTAAGGAAGTTTTAGTTGTATCATTCTTAGTCGATATGTTATACTTCGATGAATTGAGCAGTTTAGCATACAATTTCAAATAAGTCGTAAAGGGGTTTTTTTCCCACCTGTGTTTAAATAATATTGCATAATATGATACATATCATATGCTTAAATGCTTGAAAGTATTTAACTGAAGTGGTTATTTAAAAATAAATTATTTGTGCAAATATGCTATATGTATTTTAATACACGGCTATCATTCTGTCATGGTATAGTATATAGTATGGTAATTTTAATGTGTTTCATACTAACAAAAGCTTATGCAATTTATTAGGATTTATACTTTTTAAATATATCATTTTGAAAATAAATATAGTAGGCACTTTATTATTAGAAAGTTATATACTGAAGTATTTGCATTAAAACTCAAATATCTTAAAATACGGTTTTTCGCAGTTGTATACATAGCATTTAAAGTATGCTACAGTTACCCTGTGGAAGAACTATTAAATGTTTTATATGTTTGATATACAGTAATATATTACAGAGAACTTTAGCTAAGACATTTGGCTATAAATTCTAATTTGTAAGGAAGTTTTAGTTGTATCATTCTTAGTCGATATGTTATACTTCGATGAATTGAGCAGTTTAGCATACAATTTCAAATAAGTCGTAAAGGGGTTTTTTTTCCCACCTGTGTTTAAATAATATTGCATAATATGATACATATCATATGCTTAAATGCTTGAAAGTATTTAACTGAAGTGGTTATTTAAAAATAAATTATTTGTGCAAATATGCTATATGTATTTTAATACACGGCTATCATTCTGTCATGGTATAGTATATAGTATGGTAATTTTAATGTGTTTCATACTAACAAAAGCTTATGCAATTTATTAGGATTTATACTTTTTAAATATATCATTTTGAAAATAAATATAGTAGGCACTTTATTATTAGAAAGTTATATACTGAAGTATTTGCATTAAAACTCAAATATCTTAAAATACGGTTTTTCGCAGTTGTATACATAGCATTTAAAGTATGCTACAGTTACCCTGTGGAAGAACTATTAAATGTTTTATATGTTTGATATACAGTAATATATTACAGAGAACTTTAGCTAAGACATTTGGCTATAAATTCTAATTTGTAAGGAAGTTTTAGTTGTATCATTCTTAGTCGATATGTTATACTTCGATGAATTGAGCAGTTTAGCATACAATTTCAAATAAGTCGTAAAGGGGTTTTTTTCCCACCTGTGTTTAAATAATATTGCATAATATGATACATATCATATGCTTAAATGCTTGAAAGTATTTAACTGAAGTGGTTATTTAAAAATAAATTATTTGTGCAAATATGCTATATGTATTTTAATACACGGCTATCATTCTGTCATGGTATAGTATATAGTATGGTAATTTTAATGTGTTTCATACTAACAAAAGCTTATGCAATTTATTAGGATTTATACTTTTTAAATATATCATTTTGAAAATAAATATAGTAGGCACTTTATTATTAGAAAGTTATATACTGAAGTATTTGCATTAAAACTCAAATATCTTAAAATACGGTTTTTCGCAGTTGTATACATAGCATTTAAAGTATGCTACAGTTACCCTGTGGAAGAACTATTAAATGTTTTATATGTTTGATATACAGTAATATATTACAGAGAACTTTAGCCAAGACATTTGGCTATAAATTCTAATTTGTAAGGAAGTTTTAGTTGTATCATTCTTAGTCGATATGTTATACTTCGATGAATTGAGCAGTTTAGCATACAATTTCAAATAAGTCGTAAAGGGGTTTTTTTCCCACCTGTGTTTAAATAATATTGCATAATATGATACATATCATATGCTTAAATGCTTGAAAGTATTTAACTGAAGTGGTTATTTAAAAATAAATTATTTGTGCAAATATGCTATATGTATTTTAATACACGGCTATCATTCTGTCATGGTATAGTATATAGTATGGTAATTTTAATGTGTTTCATACTAACATAAGCTTATGCAATTTATTAGGATTTATACTTTTTAAATATATCATTTTGAAAATAAATATAGTAGGCACTTTATTATTAGAAAGTTATATACTGAAGTATTTGCATTAAAACTCAAATATCTTAAAATACGGCTTTTCGCAGTTGTATACATAGCATTTAAAGTATGCTACAGTTACCCTGTGGAAGAACTATTAAATGTTTTATATGTTTGATATACAGTAATATATTACAGAGAACTTTAGCTAAGACATTTGGCTATAAATTCTAATTTGTAAGGAAGTTTTAGTTGTATCATTCTTAGTCGATATGTTATACTTCGATGAATTGAGCAGTTTAGCATACAATTTCAAATAAGTCGTAAAGGGGTTTTTTTCCCACCTGTGTTTAAATAATATTGCATAATATGATACATATCATATGCTTAAATGCTTGAAAGTATTTAACTGAAGTGGTTATTTAAAAATAAATTATTTGTGCAAATATGCTATATGTATTTTAATACACGGCTATCATTCTGTCATGGTATAGTATATAGTATGGTAATTTTAATGTGTTTCATACTAACAAAAGCTTATGCAATTTATTAGGATTTATACTTTTTAAATATATCATTTTGAAAATAAATATAGTAGGCACTTTATTATTAGAAAGTTATATACTGAAGTATTTGCATTAAAACTCAAATATCTTAAAATACGGTTTTTCGCAGTTGTATACATAGCATTTAAAGTATGCTACAGTTACCCTGTGGAAGAACTATTAAATGTTTTATATGTTTGATATACAGTAATATATTACAGAGAACTTTAGCTAAGACATTTGGCTATAAATTCTAATTTGTAAGGAAGTTTTAGTTGTATCATTCTTAGTCGATATGTTATACTTCGATGAATTGAGCAGTTTAGCATACAATTTCAAATAAGTCGTAAAGGGGTTTTTTTCCCACCTGTGTTTAAATAATATTGCATAATATGATACATATCATATGCTTAAATGCTTGAAAGTATTTAACTGAAGTGGTTATTTAAAAATAAATTATTTGTGCAAATATGCTATATGTATTTTAATACACGGCTATCATTCTGTCATGGTATAAAATATAGTATGGTAATTTTAATGTGTTTCATACTAACAAAAGCTTATGCAATTTATTAGGATTTATACTTTTTAAATATATCATTTTGAAAATAAATATAGTAGGCACTTTATTATTAGAAAGTTATATACTGAAGTATTTGCATTAAAACTCAAATATCTTAAAATACGGCTTTTCGCAGTTGTATACATAGCATTTAAAGTATGCTACAGTTACCCTGTGGAAGAACTATTAAATGTTTTATATGTTTGATATACAGTAATATATTACAGAGAACTTTAGCTAAGACATTTGGCTATAAATTCTAATTTGTAAGGAAGTTTTAGTTGTATCATTCTTAGTCGATATGTTATACTCCGATGAATTGAGCAGTTTAGCATACAATTTCAAATAAGTCGTAAAGGGTTTTTTTTTCCCACCTGTGTTTAAATAATATTGCATAATATGATACATATCATATGCTTAAATGCTTGAAAGTATTTAACTGAAGTGGTTATTTAAAAATAAATTATTTGTGCAAATATGCTATATGTATTTTAATACACGGCTATCATTCTGTCATGGTATAGTATATAGTATGGTAATTTTAATGTGTTTCATACTAACAAAAGCTTATGCAATTTATTAGGATTTATACTTTTTAAATATATCATTTTGAAAATAAATATAGTAGGCACTTTATTATTAGAAAGTTATATACTGAAGTATTTGCATTAAAACTCAAATATCTTAAAATACGGCTTTTCGCAGTTGTATACATAGCATTTAAAGTATGCTACAGTTAGCCTGTGGAAGAACTATTAAATGTTTTATATGTTTGATATACAGTAATATATTACAGAGAACTTTAGCTAAGACATTTGGCTATAAATTCTAATTTGTAAGGAAGTTTTAGTTGTATCATTCTTAGTCGATATGTTATACTTCGATGAATTGAGCAGTTTAGCAATCAATTTCAAATATGTCGTAAAGGGGTTTTTTTTCCCACCTGTGTTTAAATAATATTGCATAATATGATACATATCATATGCTTAAATGCTTGAAAGTATTTAACTGAAGTGTTTATTTAAAAATAAATTATTTGTGCAAATATGCTATATGTATTTTAATACACGGCTATCATTCTGTTATGGTAATGTATATAGTAAGGTAAATTTAACGTGTTTCATACTAACAAAAGCATATGCAATTTATTAGGATTTATACTTTTTAAATATATCATTTTGAAAATAAATATACTAGGCACTTTATTATTAGAAAGTTATATACTGAAGTATTTGCATTAAAACTCAAATATCTTAAAATACGGCTTTTCGCAGTTGTATACATAGCACTTAAAGTATGCTACAGTTACCCTGTGGAAGAACTATTAAATGTTTTATATGTTTGATATACAGTAATATATTACAGAGAACTTTAGCTAAGACATTTGGCTATAAATTCTAATTTGTAAGGAAGTTTTAGTTGTATCATTCTTAGTCGATATGTTATACTTCGATGAGTTGAGCAGTTTAGCATACAATTTCAAATAAGTCGTAAAGGGGTTTTTTTCCCACCTGTGTTTAAATAATATTGCATAATATGATACATATCATATGCTTAAATGCTTGAAAGTATTTAACTGAAGTTGTTATTTAAAAATAAATTATTTGTGCAAATATGCTATATGTATTTTAATACACGGCTATCATTCTGTCATGGTATAGTATATAGTATGGTAATTTTAATGTGTTTCATACTAACAAAAGCTTATGCAATTTATTAGGATTTATACTTTTTAAATATATCATTTTGAAAATAAATATACTAGGCACTTTATTATTAGAAAGTTATATATTGAAGTATTTGCATTAAAACTCAAATATCTTAAAATACGGCTTTTGGCAGTTGTATACATAGCATTTAAAGTATGCTACAGTTACCCTGTGGAAGAACTATTAAATGTTTTATATGTTTGATATACAGTAATATATTACAGAGAACTTTAGCTAAGACATTTGGCTATAAATTCTAATTTGTAAGGAAGTTTTAGTTGTATCATTCTTAGTCGATATGTTATACTTCGATGAATTGAGCAGTTTAGCATACAATTTCAAATAAGTCGTAAAGGGGTTTTTTTTCCCACTTGTGTTTAAATAATATTGCATAATATGATACATCTCATATGCTTAAATGCTTGAAAGTATTTAACTGAAGTGGTTATTTAAAAATAAATTATTTGTGCAAATATGCTATATGTATTTTAATACACGGCTATCATTCTGTCATGGTATAGTATATAGTATGGTAATTTTAATGTGTTTCATACTAACAAAAGCTTATGCAATTTATTAGGATTTATACTTTTTAAATATATCATTTTGAAAATAAATATAGTAGGCACTTTATTATTAGAAAGTTATATACTGAAGTATTTGCATTAAAACTCAAATATCTTAAAATACGGCTTTTCGCAGTTGTATACATAGCATTTAAAGTATGCTACAGTTACCCTGTGGAAGAACTATTAAATGTTTTATATGTTTGATATACAGTAATATATTACAGAGAACTTTAGCTAAGACATTTGGCTATAAATTCTAATTTGTAAGGAAGTTTTAGTTGTATCATTCTTAGTCGATATGTTATACTTCGATGAATTGAGCAGTTTAGCATACAATTTCAAATAAGTCGTAAAGGGGTTTTTTTTCCCACCTGTGTTTAAATAATATTGCATAATATGATACATATCATATGCTTAAATGCTTAAAAGTATTTAACTGAAGTGGTTATTTAAAAATAAATTATTTGTGCAAATATGCTATATGTATTTTAATACACGGCTATCATTCTGTCATGGTATAGTATATAGTATGGTAATTTTAATGTGTTTCATACTAACATAAGCTTATGCAATTTATTAGGATTTATACTTTTTAAATATATCATTTTGAAAATAAATATACTAGGCACTTTATTATTAGAAAGTTATATACTGAAGTATTTACATTAAAACTCAAATATCTTAAAATACGGCTTTTCGCAGTTGTATACATAGCACTTAAAGTATGCTACAGTTACCCTGTGGAAGAACTATTAAATGTTTTATATGTTTGATATACAGTAATATATTACAGAGAACTTTAGCTAAGACATTTGGCTATAAATTCTAATTTGTAAGGAAGTTTTAGTTGTATCATTCTTAGTCGATATGTTATACTTCGATGAATTGAGCAGTTTAGCATACAATTTCAAATAAGTCGTAAAGGGGTTTTTTTCCCACCTGTGTTTAAATAATATTGCATAATATGATACATATCATATGCTTAAATGCTTGAAAGTATTTAACTGAAGTGTTTATTTAAAAATAAATTATTTGTGCAAATATGTATATGTATTTTAATACACGGCTATCATTCTGTCATGGTATAGTATATAGTATGGTAATTTTAATGTGTTTCATACTAACATAAGCTTATGCAATTTATTAGGATTTATACTTTTTAAATATATCATTTTGAAAATAAATATACTAGGCACTTTATTATTAGAAAGTTATATATTGAAGTATTTGCATTAAAACTCAAATATCTTAAAATACGGCTTTTGGCAGTTGTATACATAGCATTTAAAGTATGCTACAGTTACCCTGTGGAAGAACTATTAAATGTTTTATATGTTTGATATACAGTAATATATTACAGAGAACTTTAGCTAAGACATTTGGCTATAAATTCTAATTTGTAAGGAAGTTTTAGTTGTATCATTCTTAGTCGATATGTTATACTTCGATGAATTGAGCAGTTTAGCATACAATTTCAAATAAGTCGTAAAGGGGTTTTTTTTCCCACTTGTGTTTAAATAATATTGCATAATATGATACATCTCATATGCTTAAATGCTTGAAAGTATTTAACTGAAGTGGTTATTTAAAAATAAATTATTTGTGCAAATATGCTATATGTATTTTAATACACGGCTATCATTCTGTCATGGTATAGTATATAGTATGGTAATTTTAATGTGTTTCATACTAACAAAAGCTTATGCAATTTATTAGGATTTATACTTTTTAAATATATCATTTTGAAAATAAATATAGTAGGCACTTTATTATTAGAAAGTTATATACTGAAGTATTTGCATTAAAACTCAAATATCTTAAAATACGGCTTTTCGCAGTTGTATACATAGCATTTAAAGTATGCTACAGTTACCCTGTGGAAGAACTATTAAATGTTTTATATGTTTGATATACAGTAATATATTACAGAGAACTTTAGCTAAGACATTTGGCTATAAATTCTAATTTGTAAGGAAGTTTTAGTTGTATCATTCTTAGTCGATATGTTATACTTCGATGAATTGAGCAGTTTAGCATACAATTTCAAATAAGTCGTAAAGGGGTTTTTTTTCCCACCTGTGTTTAAATAATATTGCATAATATGATACATATCATATGCTTAAATGCTTAAAAGTATTTAACTGAAGTGATTATTTAAAAATAAATTATTTGTGCAAATATGCTATATGTATTTTAATACACGGCTATCATTCTGTCATGGTATAGTATATAGTATGGTAATTTTAATGTGTTTCATACTAACATAAGCTTATGCAATTTATTAGGATTTATACTTTTTAAATATATCATTTTGAAAATAAATATACTAGGCACTTTATTATTAGAAAGTTATATACTGAAGTATTTACATTAAAACTCAAATATCTTAAAATACGGCTTTTCGCAGTTGTATACATAGCACTTAAAGTATGCTACAGTTACCCTGTGGAAGAACTATTAAATGTTTTATATGTTTGATATACAGTAATATATTACAGAGAACTTTAGCTAAGACATTTGGCTATAAATTCTAATTTGTAAGGAAGTTTTTGTTGTATCATTCTTAGTCGATATGTTATACTTCGATGAATTGAGCAGTTTAGCATACAATTTCAAATAAGTCGTAAAGGGGTTTTTTTCCCACCTGTGTTTAAATAATATTGCATAATATGATACATATCATATGCTTAAATGCTTGAAAGTATTTAACTGAAGTGTTTATTTAAAAATAAATTATTTGTGCAAATATGTATATGTATTTTAATACACGGCTATCATTCTGTCATGGTATAGTATATAGTATGGTAATTTTAATGTGTTTCATACTAACATAAGCTTATGCAATTTATTAGGATTTATACTTTTTAAATATATCATTTTGAAAATAAATATACTAGGCACTTTATTATTAGAAAGTTATATACTGAAGTATTTGCATTAAAACTCAAATATCTTAAAATACGGCTTTTCGCAGTTGTATACATAGCACTTAAAGTATGCTACATTTACCCTGTGGAAGAACTATTAAATGTTTTATATGTTTGATATACAGTAATATATTACAGAGAACTTTAGCTAAGACATTTGGCTATAAATTCTAATTTGTAAGGAAGTTTTAGTTGTATCATTCTTAGTCGATATGTTATACTTCGATGAGTTGAGCAGTTTAGCATACAATTTCAAATAAGTCGTAAAGGGGTTTTTTTCCCACCTGTGTTTAAATAATATTGCATAATATGATACATATCATATGCTTAAATGCTTGAAAGTATTTAACTGAAGTTGTTATTTAAAAATAAATTATTTGTGCAAATATGCTATATGTATTTTAATACACGGCTATCATTCTGTCATGGTATAGTATATAGTATGGTAATTTTAATGTGTTTCATACTAACAAAAGCTTATGCAATTTATTAGGATTTATACTTTTTAAATATATCATTTTGAAAATAAATATACTAGGCACTTTATTATTAGAAAGTTATATATTGAAGTATTTGCATTAAAACTCAAATATCTTAAAATACGGCTTTTGGCAGTTGTATACATAGCATTTAAAGTATGCTACAGTTACCCTGTGGAAGAACTATTAAATGTTTTATATGTTTGATACACAGTAATATATTACAGAGAACTTTAGCTAAGACATTTGGCTATAAATTCTAATTTGTAAGGAAGTTTTAGTTGTATCATTCTTAGTCGATATGTTATACTTCGATGAATTGAGCAGTTTAGCATACAATTTCAAATAAGTCGTAAAGGGTTTTTTTTTCCCACTTGTGTTTAAATAATATTGCATAATATGATACATCTCATATGCTTAAATGCTTGAAAGTATTTAACTGAAGTGGTTATTTAAAAATAAATTATTTGTGCAAATATGCTATATGTATTTTAATACACGGCTATCATTCTGTCATGGTATAGTATATAGTATGGTAATTATAATGTGTTTCATACTAACAAAAGCTTATGCAATTTATTAGGATTTATACTTTTTAAATATATCATTTTGAAAATAAATATAGTAGGCACTTTATTATTAGAAAGTTATATACTGAAGTATTTGCATTAAAACTCAAATATCTTAAAATACGGCTTTTCGCAGTTGTATACATAGCATTTAAAGTATGCTACAGTTACCCTGTGGAAGAACTATTAAATGTTTTATATGTTTGATATACAGTAATATATTACAGAGAACTTTAGCTAAGACATTTGGCTATAAATTCTAATTTGTAAGGAAGTTTTAGTTGTATCATTCTTAGTCGATATGTTATACTTCGATGAATTGAGCAGTTTAGCATACAATTTCAAATAAGTCGTAAAGGGGTTTTTTTTCCCACCTGTGTTTAAATAATATTGCATAATATGATACATATCATATGCTTAAATGCTTGAAAGTATTTAACTGAAGTGGTTATTTAAAAATAAATTATTTGTGCAAATATGCTATATGTATTTTAATACACGGCTATCATTCTGTCATGGTATAGTATATAGTATGGTAATTTTAATGTGTTTCATACTAACAAAAGCTTATGCAATTTATTAGGATTTATACTTTTTAAATATATCATTTTGAAAATAAATATAGTAGGCACTTTATTATTAGAAAGTTATATACTGAATATTTGCATTAAAACTCAAATATCTTAAAATACGGTTTTTCGCAGTTGTATACATAGCATTTAAAGTATGCTACAGTTACCCTGTGGAAGAACTATTAAATGTTTTATATGTTTGATATACAGTAATATATTACAGAGAACTTTAGCTAAGACATTTGGCTATAAATTCTAATTTGTAAGGAAGTTTTAGTTGTATCATTCTTAGTCGATATGTTATACTTCGATGAATTGAGCAGTTTAGCATACAATTTCAAATAAGT
The DNA here is from genome assembly GCF_044657685.1 of Stegodyphus dumicola. Taxonomy (NCBI): domain Eukaryota; kingdom Metazoa; phylum Arthropoda; class Arachnida; order Araneae; family Eresidae; genus Stegodyphus; species Stegodyphus dumicola. The sequence goes on along the minus strand of NC_140771.1, from coordinate 124,759,060 downwards.
CGTAAAGGGGTTTTTTTCCCACCTGTGTTTAAATAATATTGCATAATATGATACATATCATATGCTTAGATGCTTGAAAGTATTTAACTGAAGTGTTTATTTAAAAATAAATTATTTGTGCAAATATGTATATGTATTTTAATACACGGCTATCATTCTGTCATGGTATAGTATATAGTATGGTAATTTTAATGTGTTTCATACTAACATAAGCTTATGCAATTTATTAGGATTTATACTTTTTAAATATATCATTTTGAAAATAAATATACTAGGCACTTTATTATTAGAAAGTTATATATTGAAGTATTTGCATTAAAACTCAAATATCTTAAAATACGGCTTTTGGCAGTTGTATACATAGCATTTAAAGTATGCTACAGTTACCCTGTGGAAGAACTATTAAATGTTTTATATGTTTGATATACAGTAATATATTACAGAGAACTTTAGCTAAGACATTTGGCTATAAATTCTAATTTGTAAGGAAGTTTTAGTTGTATCATTCTTAGTCGATATGTTATACTTCGATGAATTGAGCAGTTTAGCATACAATTTCAAATAAGTCGTAAAGGGGTTTTTTTTCCCACTTGTGTTTAAATAATATTGCATAATATGATACATCTCATATGCTTAAATGCTTGAAAGTATTTAACTGAAGTGGTTATTTAAAAATAAATTATTTGTGCAAATATGCTATATGTATTTTAATACACGGCTATCATTCTGTCATGGTATAGTATATAGTATGGTAATTTTAATGTGTTTCATACTAACAAAAGCTTATGCAATTTATTAGGATTTATACTTTTTAAATATATCATTTTGAAAATAAATATAGTAGGCACTTTATTATTAGAAAGTTATATACTGAAGTATTTGCATTAAAACTCAAATATCTTAAAATACGGCTTTTCGCAGTTGTATACATAGCATTTAAAGTATGCTACAGTTACCCTGTGGAAGAACTATTAAATGTTTTATATGTTTGATATACAGTAATATATTACAGAGAACTTTAGCTAAGACATTTGGCTATAAATTCTAATTTGTAAGGAAGTTTTAGTTGTATCATTCTTAGTCGATATGTTATACTTCGATGAATTGAGCAGTTTAGCATACAATTTCAAATAAGTCGTAAAGGGGTTTTTTTTCCCACCTGTGTTTAAATAATATTGCATAATATGATACATATCATATGCTTAAATGCTTAAAAGTATTTAACTGAAGTGGTTATTTAAAAATAAATTATTTGTGCAAATATGCTATATGTATTTTAATACACGGCTATCATTCTGTCATGGTATAGTATATAGTATGGTAATTTTAATGTGTTTCATACTAACATAAGCTTATGCAATTTATTAGGATTTATACTTTTTAAATATATCATTTTGAAAATAAATATACTAGGCACTTTATTATTAGAAAGTTATATACTGAAGTATTTACATTAAAACTCAAATATCTTAAAATACGGCTTTTCGCAGTTGTATACATAGCACTTAAAGTATGCTACAGTTACCCTGTGGAAGAACTATTAAATGTTTTATATGTTTGATATACAGTAATATATTACAGAGAACTTTAGCTAAGACATTTGGCTATAAATTCTAATTTGTAAGGAAGTTTTAGTTGTATCATTCTTAGTCGATATGTTATACTTCGATGAATTGAGCAGTTTAGCATACAATTTCAAATAAGTCGTAAAGGGGTTTTTTTCCCACCTGTGTTTAAATAATATTGCATAATATGATACATATCATATGCTTAAATGCTTGAAAGTATTTAACTGAAGTGTTTATTTAAAAATAAATTATTTGTGCAAATATGTATATGTATTTTAATACACGGCTATCATTCTGTCATGGTATAGTATATAGTATGGTAATTTTAATGTGTTTCATACTAACATAAGCTTATGCAATTTATTAGGATTTATACTTTTTAAATATATCATTTTGAAAATAAATATACTAGGCACTTTATTATTAGAAAGTTATATACTGAAGTATTTGCATTAAAACTCAAATATCTTAAAATACGGCTTTTCGCAGTTGTATACATAGCACTTAAAGTATGCTACATTTACCCTGTGGAAGAACTATTAAATGTTTTATATGTTTGATATACAGTAATATATTACAGAGAACTTTAGCTAAGACATTTGGCTATAAATTCTAATTTGTAAGGAAGTTTTAGTTGTATCATTCTTAGTCGATATGTTATACTTCGATGAGTTGAGCAGTTTAGCATACAATTTCAAATAAGTCGTAAAGAGGTTTTTTTCCCACCTGTGTTTAAATAATATTGCATAATATGATACATATCATATGCTTAAATGCTTGAAAGTATTTAACTGAAGTTGTTATTTAAAAATAAATTATTTGTGCAAATATGCTATATGTATTTTAATACACGGCTATCATTCTGTCATGGTATAGTATATAGTATGGTAATTTTAATGTGTTTCATACTAACAAAAGCTTATGCAATTTATTAGGATTTATACTTTTTAAATATATCATTTTGAAAATAAATATACTAGGCACTTTATTATTAGAAAGTTATATATTGAAGTATTTGCATTAAAACTCAAATATCTTAAAATACGGCTTTTGGCAGTTGTATACATAGCATTTAAAGTATGCTACAGTTACCCTGTGGAAGAACTATTAAATGTTTTATATGTTTGATATACAGTAATATATTACAGAGAACTTTAGCTAAGACATTTGGCTATAAATTCTAATTTGTAAGGAAGTTTTAGTTGTATCATTCTTAGTCGATATGTTATACTTCGATGAATTGAGCAGTTTAGCATACAATTTCAAATAAGTCGTAAAGGGTTTTTTTTTCCCACTTGTGTTTAAATAATATTGCATAATATGATACATCTCATATGCTTAAATGCTTGAAAGTATTTAACTGAAGTGGTTATTTAAAAATAAATTATTTGTGCAAATATGCTATATGTATTTTAATACACGGCTATCATTCTGTCATGGTATAGTATATAGTATGGTAATTATAATGTGTTTCATACTAACAAAAGCTTATGCAATTTATTAGGATTTATACTTTTTAAATATATCATTTTGAAAATAAATATAGTAGGCACTTTATTATTAGAAAGTTATATACTGAAGTATTTGCATTAAAACTCAAATATCTTAAAATACGGCTTTTCGCAGTTGTATACATAGCATTTAAAGTATGCTACAGTTACCCTGTGGAAGAACTATTAAATGTTTTATATGTTTGATATACAGTAATATATTACAGAGAACTTTAGCTAAGACATTTGGCTATAAATTCTAATTTGTAAGGAAGTTTTAGTTGTATCATTCTTAGTCGATATGTTATACTTCGATGAATTGAGCAGTTTAGCATACAATTTCAAATAAGTCGTAAAGGGGTTTTTTTTCCCACCTGTGTTTAAATAATATTGCATAATATGATACATATCATATGCTTAAATGCTTGAAAGTATTTAACTGAAGTGGTTATATAAAAATTAATTATTTGTGCAAATATGCTATATGTATTTTAATATACGGCTATCATTCTGTCATGGTAATGTATATAGTAAGGTAAATTTAACGTGTTTCATACTAACAAAAGCTTATGCAATTTATTAGGATTTATACTTTTTAAATATATCATTTTGAAAATAAATATACTAGGCACTTTATTATTAGAAAGTTATATACTGAAGTATTTGCATTAAAACTCAAATATCTTAAAATACGGTTTTTCGCAGTTGTATACATAGCATTTAAAGTATGCTACAGTTACCCTGTGGAAGAACTATTAAATGTTTTATATGTTTGATATACAGTAATATATTACAGAGAACTTTAGCTAAGACATTTGGCTATAAATTCTAATTTGTAAGGAAGTTTTAGTTGTATCATTCTTAGTCGATATGTTATACTTCGATGAATTGAGCAGTTTAGCATACAATTTCAAATAAGTCGTAAAGGGGTTTTTTTCCCACCTGTGTTTAAATAATATTGCATAATATGATACATATCATATGCTTAAATGCTTGAAAGTATTTAACTGAAGTGGTTATTTAAAAATAAATTATTTGTGCAAATATGCTATATGTATTTTAATACACGGCTATCATTCTGTCATGGTATAGTATATAGTATGGTAATTTTAATGTGTTTCATACTAACAAAAGCTTATGCAATTTATTAGGATTTATACTTTTTAAATATATCATTTTGAAAATAAATATAGTAGGCACTTTATTATTAGAAAGTTATATACTGAATATTTGCATTAAAACTCAAATATCTTAAAATACGGTTTTTCGCAGTTGTATACATAGCATTTAAAGTATGCTACAGTTACCCTGTGGAAGAACTATTAAATGTTTTATATGTTTGATATACAGTAATATATTACAGAGAACTTTAGCTAAGACATTTGGCTATAAATTCTAATTTGTAAGGAAGTTTTAGTTGTATCATTCTTAGTCGATATGTTATACTTCGATGAATTGAGCAGTTTAGCATACAATTTCAAATAAGTCGTAAAGGGGTTTTTTTTCCCACCTGTGTTTAAATAATATTGCATAATATGATACATATCATATGCTTAAATGCTTGAAAGTATTTAACTGAAGTGGTTATATAAAAATTAATTATTTGTGCAAATATGCTATATGTATTTTAATATACGGCTATCATTCTGTCATGGTAATGTATATAGTAAGGTAAATTTAACGTGTTTCATACTAACAAAAGCTTATGCAATTTATTAGGATTTATACTTTTTAAATATATCATTTTGAAAATAAATATACTAGGCACTTTATTATTAGAAAGTTATATACTGAAGTATTTGCATTAAAACTCAAATATCTTAAAATACGGTTTTTCGCAGTTGTATACATAGCATTTAAAGTATGCTACAGTTACCCTGTGGAAGAACTATTAAATGTTTTATATGTTTGATATACAGTAATATATTACAGAGAACTTTAGCTAAGACATTTGGCTATAAATTCTAATTTGTAAGAAAATTTTAGTTGTATCATTCTTAGTCGATATGTTATACTTCGATGAATTGAGCAGTTTAGCATACAATTTCAAATAAGTCGTAAAGGGGTTTTTTTTCCCACCTGTGTTTAAATAATATTGCATAATATGATACATATCATATGCTTAAATGCTTGAAAGTATTTAACTGAAGTGGTTATTTAAAAATAAATTATTTGTGCAAATATGCTATATGTATTTTAATACACGGCTATCATTCTGTCATGGTATAGTATATAGTATGGTAATTTTAATGTGTTTCATACTAACAAAAGCTTATGCAATTTATTAAATTTATTAGGATTTATACTTTTTAAATATATCATTTTGAAAATAAATATAGTAGGCACTTTATTATTAGAAAGTTATATACTGAAGTATTTGCATTAAAACTCAAATATCTTAAAATACGGCTTTTCGCAGTTGTATACATAGCATTTAAAGTATGCTACAGTTACCCTGTGGAAGAACTATTAAATGTTTTATATGTTTGATATACAGTAATATATTACAGAGAACTTTAGCTAAGACATTTGGCTATAAATTCTAATTTGTAAGGAAGTTTTAGTTGTATCATTCTTAGTCGATATGTTATACTTCGATGAATTGAGCAGTTTAGCATACAATTTCAAATAAGTCGTAAAGGGGTTTTTTTTCCCACCTGTGTTTAAATAATATTGCATAATATGATACATATCATATGCTTAAATGCTTGAAAGTATTTAACTGAAGTGTTTATTTAAAAATAAATTATTTGTGCAAATATGCTATATGTATTTTAATACACGGCTATCATTCTGTCATGGTATAGTATATAGTATGGTAATTTTAATGTGTTTCATACTAAAAAAAGCTTATGCAATTTATTAGGATTTATACTTTTTAAATATATCATTTTGAAAATAAATATACTAGGCACTTTATTATTAGAAAGTTATATACTGAAGTATTTGCATTAAAACTCAAATATCTTAAAATACGGCTTTTCGCAGTTGTATACATAGCACTTAAAGTATGCTACAGTTACCCTGTGGAAGAACTATTAAATGTTTTATATGTTTGATATACAGTAATATATTACAGAGAACTTTAGCTAAGACATTTGGCTATAAATTCTAATTTGTAAGGAAGTTTTAGTTGTATCATTCTTAGTGGATATGTTATACTTCGATGAATTGAGCAGTTTAGCATACAATTTCAAATAAGTCGTAAAGGGGTTTTTTTCCCACCTGTGTTTAAATAATATTGCATAATTAGATACATATCATATGCTTAAATGCTTGAAAGTATTTAACTGAAGTGGTTATTTAAAAATAAATTATTTGTGCAAATATGCTTTATGTATTTTAATACACGGCTATCATTCTGTCATGGTATAGTTTATAGTATGGTAATTTTAATGTGTTTCATACTAACAAAAGCTTATGCAATTTATTAGGATTTATACTTTTTAAATATATCATTTTGAAAATAAATATACTAGGCACTTTATTATTAGAAAGTTATATACTGAAGTATTTGCATTAAAACTCAAATATCTTAAAATACGGCTTTTCGCAGTTGTATACATAGCATTTAAAGTATGCTACAGTTACCCTGTGGAAGAACTATTAAATGTTTTATATGTTTGATATACAGTAATATATTACAGAGAACTTTAGCTAAGACATTTGGCTATAAATTCTAATTTGTAAGGAAGTTTTAGTTGTATCATTCTTAGTCGATATGTTATACTTCGATGAATTGAGCAGTTTAGCATACAATTTCAAATAAGTCGTAAAGGGGTTTTTTTCCCACCTGTGTTTAAATAATATTGCATAATATGATACATATCATATGCTTAAATGCTTGAAAGTATTTAACTGAAGTGGTTATTTAAAAATAAATTATTTGTGCAAATATGCTATATGTATTTTAATACACGGCTATCATTCTGTCATGGTATAGTATATAGTATGGTAATTTTAATGTGTTTCATACTAACAAAAGCTTATGCAATTTATTAGGATTTATACTTTTTAAATATATCATTTTGAAAATAAATATACTAGGCACTTTATTATTAGAAAGTTATATATTGAAGTATTTGCATTAAAACTCAAATATCTTAAAATACGGCTTTTCGCAGTTGTATACATAGCATTTAAAGTATGCTACAGTTACCCTGTGGAAGAACTATTAAATGTTTTATATGTTTGATATACAGTAATATATTACAGAGAACTTTAGCTAAGACATTTGGCTATAAATTCTAATTTGTAAGGAAGTTTTAGTTGTTTCATTCTTAGTCGATATGTTATACTTCGATGAATTGAGCAGTTTAGCATACAATTTCAAATAAGTCGTAAAGGGTTTTTTTTTCCCACCTGTGTTTAAATAATATTGCATAATATGATACATATCATATGCTTAAATGCTTGAAAGTATTTAACTGAAGTGGTTATTTAAAAATAAATTATTTGTGCAAATATGCTATATGTAATTTAATACACGGCTATCATTCTGTCATGGTATAGTATATAGTATGGTAATTTTAATGTGTTTCATACTAACAAAAGCTTATGCAATTTATTAGGATTTATACTTTTTAAATATATCATTTTGAAAATAAATATAGTAGGCACTTTATTATTAGAAAGTTATATACTGAAGTATTTGCATTAAAACTCAAATATCTTAAAATACGGCTTTTCGCAGTTGTATACATAGCATTTAAAGTATGCTACAGTTACCCTGTGGAAGAACTATTAAATGTTTTATATGTTTGATATACAGTAATATATTACAGAGAACTTTAGCTAAGACATTTGGCTATAAATTCTAATTTGTAAGGAAGTTTTAGTTGTATCATTCTTAGTCGATATGTTATACTTCGATGAATTGAGCAGTTTAGCATACAATTTCAAATAAGTCGTAAAGGGGTTTTTTTCCCACCTGTGTTTAAATAATATTGCATAATATGATACATATCATATGCTTAAATGCTTGAAAGTATTTAACTGAAGTGGTTATTTAAAAATAAATTATTTGTGCAAATATGCTATATGTATTTTAATACACGGCTATCATTCTGTCATGGTATAGTATATAGTATGGTAATTTTAATGTGTTTCATACTAACAAAAGCTTATGCAATTTATTAGGATTTATACTTTTTAAATATATCATTTTGAAAATAAATATAGTAGGCACTTTATTATTAGAAAGTTATATACTGAAGTATTTGCATTAAAACTCAAATATCTTAAAATACGGTTTTTCGCAGTTGTATACATAGCATTTAAAGTATGCTACAGTTACCCTGTGGAAGAACTATTAAATGTTTTATATGTTTGATATACAGTAATATATTACAGAGAACTTTAGCTAAGACATTTGGCTATAAATTCAAATTTGTAAGGAAGTTTTAGTTGTATCATTCTTAGTCGATATGTTATACTTCGATGAATTGAGCAGTTTAGCAATCAATTTCAAATATGTCGTAAAGGGGTTTTTTTTCCCACCTGTGTTTAAATAATATTGCATAATATGATACATATCATATGCTTAAATGCTTGAAAGTATTTAACTGAAGTGTTTATTTAAAAATAAATTATTTGTGCAAATATGCTATATGTATTTTAATACACGGCTATCATTCTGTTATGGTAATGTATATAGTAAGTTAAATTTAACGTGTTTCATACTAACAAAAGCATATGCAATTTATTAGGATTTATACTTTTTAAATATATCATTTTGAAAATAAATATACTAGGCACTTTATTATTAGAAAGTTATATACTGAAGTATTTGCATTAAAACTCAAATATCTTAAAATACGGCTTTTCGCAGTTGTATACATAGCACTTAAAGTATGCTACAGTTACCCTGTGGAAGAACTATTAAATGTTTTATATGTTTGATATACAGTAATATATTACAGAGAACTTTAGCTAAGACATTTGGCTATAAATTCTAATTTGTAAGGAAGTTTTAGTTGTATCATTCTTAGTCGATATGTTATACTTCGATGAATTGAGCAGTTTAGCATACAATTTCAAATAAGTCGTAAAGGGGTTTTTTTTCCCACCTGTGTTTAAATAATATTGCATAATATGATACATATCATATGCTTAAATGCTTGAAAGTATTTAACTGAAGTGGTTATTTAAAAATAAATTATTTGCGCAAATATGCTATATGTATTTTAATACACGGTTATCATTCTGTCATGGTATAGTATATAGTATGGTAATTTTAATGTGTTTCATACTAAGAAAAGCTTATGCAATTTATTAGGATTTATACTTTTTAAATATATCATTTTGAAAATAAATGTAGTAGGCACTTTATTATTAGAAAGTTATATACTGAAGTATTTGCATTAAAACTCAAATATCTTAAAATACGGCTTTTCGCAGTTGTATACATAGCATTTAAAGTATGCTACAGTTACCCTGTGGAAGAACTATTAAATGTTTTATATGTTTGATATACTGTAATATATTACAGAGAACTTTAGCTAAGACATTTGGCTATAAATTCTAATTTGTAAGGAAGTTTAGTTGTTTCATTCTTAGTCGATATGTTATACTTCGATGAATTGAGCAGTTTAGCATACAATTTCAAATAAGTCGTAAAGGGGATTTTTTTCCCACCTGTGTTTAAATAATATTGCATAATATGATACATATCATATGCTTAAATGCTTGAAAGTATTTAACTGAAGTGGTTATTTAAAAATAAATTATTTGTGCAAATATGCTATATGTAATTTAATACACGGCTATCATTCTGTCATGGTATAGTATATAGTATGGTAATTTTAATGTGTTTCATACTAACAAAAGCTTATGCAATTTATTAGGATTTATACTTTTTAAATATATCATTTTGAAAATAAATATAGTAGGCACTTTATTATTAGAAAGTTATATACTGAAGTATTTGCATTAAAACTCAAATATCTTAAAATACGGTTTTTCGCAGTTGTATACATAGCATTTAAAGTATGCTACAGTTACCCTGTGGAAGAACTATTAAATGTTTTATATGTTTGATATACAGTAATATATTACAGAGAACTTTAGCTAAGACATTTGGCTATAAATTCTAATTTGTAAGGAAGTTTTAGTTGTATCATTCTTAGTCGATATGTTATACTTCGATGAATTGAGCAGTTTAGCATACAATTTCAAATAAGTCGTAAAGGGGTTTTTTTTCCCACCTGTGTTTAAATAATATTGCATAATATGATACATATCATATGCTTAAATGCTTGAAAGTATTTAACTGAAGTGGTTATTTAAAAATAAATTATTTGTGCAAATATGCTATATGTAATTTAATACACGGCTATCATTCTGTCATGGTATAGTATATAGTATGGTAATTTTAATGTGTTTCATACTAACAAAAGCTTATGCAATTTATTAGGATTTATACTTTTTAAATATATCATTTTCAAAATAAATATAGTAGGCACTTTATTATTAGAAAGTTATATACTGAAGTATTTGCATTAAAACTCAAATATCTTAAAATACGGTTTTTCGCAGTTGTATACATAGCATTTAAAGTATGCTACAGTTACCCTGTGGAAGAACTATTAAATGTTTTATATGTTTGATATACAGTAATATATTACAGAGAACTTTAGCTAAGACATTTGGCTATAAATTCTAATTTGTAAGGAAGTTTTAGTTGTATCATTCTTAGTCGATATGTTATACTTCGATGAATTGAGCAGTTTAGCATACAATTTCAAATAAGTCGTAAAGGGGTTTTTTTTCCCACCTGTGTTTAAATAATATTGCATAATATGATACATATCATATGCTTAAATGCTTGAAAGTATTTAACTGAAGTGGTTATTTAAAAATAAATTATTTGTGCAAATATGCTATATGTATTTTAATACACGGTTATCATTCTGTCATGGTATAGTATATAGTATGGTAATTTTAATGTGTTTCATACTAAGAAAAGCTTATGCAATTTATTAGGATTTATACTTTTTAAATATATCATTTTGAAAATAAATGTAGTAGGCACTTTATTATTAGAAAGTTATATACTGAAGTATTTGCATTAAAACTCAAATATCTTAAAATACGGCTTTTCGCAGTTGTATACATAGCATTTAAAGTATGCTACAGTTACCCTGTGGAAGAACTATTAAATGTTTTATATGTTTGATATACAGTAATATATTACAGAGAACTTTAGCTAAGACATTTGGCTATAAATTCTAATTTGTAAGGAAGTTTTAGTTGTATCATTCTTAGTCGATATGTTATACTTCGATGAATTGAGCAGTTTAGCATACAATTTCAAATAAGTCGTAAAGGGGTTTTTTTTCCCACCTGTGTTTAAATAATATTGCATAATATGATACATATCATATGCTTAAATGCTTGAAAGTATTTAACTGAAGTGGTTATTTAAAAATAAATTATTTGCGCAAATATGCTATATGTATTTTAATACACGGTTATCATTCTGTCATGGTATAGTATATAGTATGGTAATTTTAATGTGTTTCATACTAAGAAAAGCTTATGCAATTTATTAGGATTTATACTTTTTAAATATATCATTTTGAAAATAAATGTAGTAGGCACTTTATTATTAGAAAGTTATATACTGAAGTATTTGCATTAAAACTCAAATATCTTAAAATACGGCTTTTCGCAGTTGTATACATAGCATTTAAAGTATGCTACAGTTACCCTGTGGAAGAACTATTAAATGTTTTATATGTTTGATATACTGTAATATATTACAGAGAACTTTAGCTAAGACATTTGGCTATAAATTCTAATTTGTAAGGAAGTTTTAGTTGTATCATTCTTAGTCGATATGTTATACTTCGATGAATTGAGCAGTTTAGCATACAATTTCAAATAAGTCGTAAAGGGGATTTTTTTCCCACCTGTGTTTAAATAATATTGCATAATATGATACATATCATATGCTTAAATGCTTGAAAGTATTTAACTGAAGTGGTTATTTAAAAATAAATTATTTGTGCAAATATGCTATATGTAATTTAATACACGGCTATCATTCTGTCATGGTATAGTATATAGTATGGTAATTTTAATGTGTTTCATACTAACAAAAGCTTATGCAATTTATTAGGATTTATACTTTTTAAATATATCATTTTGAAAATAAATATAGTAGGCACTTTATTATTAGAAAGTTATATACTGAAGTATTTGCATTAAAACTCAAATATCTTAAAATACGGTTTTTCGCAGTTGTATACATAGCATTTAAAGTATGCTACAGTTACCCTGTGGAAGAACTATTAAATGTTTTATATGTTTGATATACAGTAATATATTACAGAGAACTTTAGCTAAGACATTTGGCTATAAATTCTAATTTGTAAGGAAGTTTTAGTTGTATCATTCTTAGTCGATATGTTATACTTCGATGAATTGAGCAGTTTAGCATACAATTTCAAATAAGTCGTAAAGGGGTTTTTTTTCCCACCTGTGTTTAAATAATATTGCATAATATGATACATATCATATGCTTAAATGCTTGAAAGTATTTAACTGAAGTGGTTATTTAAAAATAAATTATTTGTGCAAATATGCTATATGTAATTTAATACACGGCTATCATTCTGTCATGGTATAGTATATAGTATGGTAATTTTAATGTGTTTCATACTAACAAAAGCTTATGCAATTTATTAGGATTTATACTTTTTAAATATATCATTTTCAAAATAAATATAGTAGGCACTTTATTATTAGAAAGTTATATACTGAAGTATTTGCATTAAAACTCAAATATCTTAAAATACGGTTTTTCGCAGTTGTATACATAGCATTTAAAGTATGCTACAGTTACCCTGTGGAAGAACTATTAAATGTTTTATATGTTTGATATACAGTAATATATTACAGAGAACTTTAGCTAAGACATTTGGCTATAAATTCTAATTTGTAAGGAAGTTTTAGTTGTATCATTCTTAGTCGATATGTTATACTTCGATGAATTGAGCAGTTTAGCATACAATTTCAAATAAGTCGTAAAGGGGTTTTTTTTCCCACCTGTGTTTAAATAATATTGCATAATATGATACATATCATATGCTTAAATGCTTGAAAGTATTTAACTGAAGTGGTTATTTAAAAATAAATTATTTGTGCAAATATGCTATATGTATTTTAATACACGGTTATCATTCTGTCATGGTATAGTATATAGTATGGTAATTTTAATGTGTTTCATACTAAGAAAAGCTTATGCAATTTATTAGGATTTATACTTTTTAAATATATCATTTTGAAAATAAATGTAGTAGGCACTTTATTATTAGAAAGTTATATACTGAAGTATTTGCATTAAAACTCAAATATCTTAAAATACGGCTTTTCGCAGTTGTATACATAGCATTTAAAGTATGCTACAGTTACCCTGTGGAAGAACTATTAAATGTTTTATATGTTTGATATACTGTAATATATTACAGAGAACTTTAGCTAAGACATTTGGCTATAAATTCTAATTTGTAAGGAAGTTTTAGTTGTTTCATTCTTAGTCGATATGTTATACTTCGATGAATTGAGCAGTTTAGCATACAATTTCAAATAAGTCGTAAAGGGGTTTTTTTTCCCACCTGTGTTTAAATAATATTGCATAATATGATACATATCATATGCTTAAATGCTTGAAAGTATTTAACTGAAGTGGTTATTTAAAAATAAATTATTTGTGCAAATATGCTATATGTAATTTAATACACGGCTATCATTCTGTCATGGTATAGTATATAGTATGGTAATTTTAATGTGTTTCATACTAACAAAAGCTTATGCAATTTATTAGGATTTATACTTTTTAAATATATCATTTTCAAAATAAATATAGTAGGCACTTTATTATTAGAAAGTTATATACTGAAGTATTTGCATTAAAACTCAAATATCTTAAAATACGGTTTTTCGCAGTTGTATACATAGCATTTAAAGTATGCTACAAATACCCTGTGGAAGAACTATTAAATGTTTTATATGTTTGATATACAGTAATATATTACAGAGAACTTTAGCTAAGACATTTGGCTATAAATTCTAATTTGTAAGGAAGTTTTAGTTGTATCATTCTTAGTCGATATGTTATACTTCGATGAATTGAGCAGTTTAGCATACAATTTCAAATAAGTCGTAAAGGGTTTTTTTTCCCACCTGTGTTTAAATAATATTGCATAATATGATACATATCATATGCTTAAATGCTTGAAAGTATTTAACTGAAGTGGTTATTTAAAAATAAATTATTTGTGCAAATATGCTATATGTATTTTAATACACGGCTATCATTCTGTCATGGTATAGTATATAGTATGGTAATTTTAATGTGTTTCATACTAACAAAAGCTTATGCAATTTATTAGGATTTATACTTTTTAAATATATCATTTTGAAAATAAATGTAGTAGGCACTTTATTATTAGAAAGTTATATACTGAAGTATTTGCATTAAAACTCAAATATCTTAAAATACGGCTTTTCGCAGTTGTATACATAGCATTTAAAGTATGCTACAGTTACCCTGTGGAAGAACTATTAAATGTTTTATATGTTTGATATACAGTAATATATTACAGAGAACTTTAGCTAAGACATTTGGCTATAAATTCTAATTTGTAAGGAAGTTTTAGTTGTATCATTCTTAGTCGATATGTTATACTTCGATGAATTGAGCTGTTTAGCAATCAATTTCAAATATGTCGTAAAGGGGTTTTTTTTCCCACCTGTGTTTAAATAATATTGCATAATATGATACATATCATATGCTTAAATGCTTGAAAGTATTTAACTGAAGTGTTTATTTAAAAATAAATTATTTGTGCAAATATGCTATATGTATTTTAATACACGGCTATCATTCTGTTATGGTAATGTATATAGTAAGGTAAATTTAACGTGTTTCATACTAACAAAAGCATATGCAATTTATTAGGATTTATACTTTTTAAATATATCATTTTGAAAATAAATATACTAGGCACTTTATTATTAGAAAGTTATATACTGAAGTATTTGCATTAAAACTCAAATATCTTAAAATACGGCTTTTCGCAGTTGTATACATAGCACTTAAAGTATGCTACAGTTACCCTGTGGAAGAACTATTAAATGTTTTATATGTTTGATATACAGTAATATATTACAGAGAACTTTAGCTAAGACATTTGGCTATAAATTCTAATTTGTAAGGAAGTTTTAGTTGTATCATTCTTAGTCGATATGTTATACTTCGATGAATTGAGCAGTTTAGCATACAATTTCAAATAAGTCGTAAAGGGGTTTTTTTTCCCACCTGTGTTTAAATAATATTGCATAATATGATACATATCATATGCTTAAATGCTTGAAAGTATTTAACTGAAGTGGTTATTTAAAAATAAATTATTTGTGCAAATATGCTATATGTATTTTAATACACGGTTATCATTCTGTCATGGTATAGTATATAGTATGGTAATTTTAATGTGTTTCATACTAAGAAAAGCTTATGCAATTTATTAGGATTTATACTTTTTAAATATATCATTTTGAAAATAAATGTAGTAGGCACTTTATTATTAGAAAGTTATATACTGAAGTATTTGCATTAAAACTCAAATATCTTAAAATACGGCTTTTCGCAGTTGTATACATAGCATTTAAAGTATGCTACAGTTACCCTGTGGAAGAACTATTAAATGTTTTATATGTTTGATATACTGTAATATATTACAGAGAACTTTAGCTAAGACATTTGGCTATAAATTCTAATTTGTAAGGAAGTTTTAGTTGTTTCATTCTTAGTCGATATGTTATACTTCGATGAATTGAGCAGTTTAGCATACAATTTCAAATAAGTCGTAAAGGGGTTTTTTTTCCCACCTGTGTTTAAATAATATTGCATAATATGATACATATCATATGCTTAAATGCTTGAAAGTATTTAACTGAAGTGGTTATTTAAAAATAAATTATTTGTGCAAATATGCTATATGTAATTTAATACACGGCTATCATTCTGTCATAGTATAGTATATAGTATGGTAATTTTAATGTGTTTCATACTAACAAAAGCTTATGCAATTTATTAGGATTTATACTTTTTAAATATATCATTTTGAAAATAAATATAGTAGGCACTTTATTATTAGAAAGTTATATACTGAAGTATTTGCATTAAAACTCAAATATCTTAAAATACGGTTTTTCGCAGTTGTATACATAGCATTTAAAGTATGCTACAGTTACCCTGTGGAAGAACTATTAAATGTTTTATATGTTTGATATACAGTAATATATTACAGAGGACTTTAGCTAAGACATTTGGCTATAAATTCTAATTTGTAAGGAAGTTTTAGTTGTATCATTCTTAGTCGATAAGTTATACTTCGATGAATTGAGCAGTTTAGCATACAATTTCAAATAAGTCGTAAAGGGTTTTTTTTTCCCACCTGTGTTTAAATAATATTGCATAATATGATACATATCATATGCTTAAATGCTTGAAAGTATTTAACTGAAGTGGTTATTTAAAAATAAATTATTTGTGCAAATATGCTATATGTATTTTAATACACGGCTATCATTCTGTCATGGTATAGTATATAGTATGGTAATTTTAATGTGTTTCATACTAACAAAAGCTTATGCAATTTATTAGGATTTATACTTTTTAAATATATCATTTTGAAAATAAATGTAGTAGGCACTTTATTATTAGAAAGTTATATACTGAAGTATTTGCATTAAAACTCAAATATCTTAAAATACGGCTTTTCGCAGTTGTATACATAGCATTTAAAGTATGCTACAGTTACCCTGTGGAAGAACTATTAAATGTTTTATATGTTTGATATACAGTAATATATTACAGAGAACTTTAGCTAAGACATTTGGCTATAAATTCTAATTTGTAAGGAAGTTTTAGTTGTATCATTCTTAGTCGATATGTTATACTTCGATGAATTGAGCAGTTTAGCATACAATTTCAAATAAGTCGTAAAGGGGTTTTTTTCCCACCTGTGTTTAAATAATATTGCATAATATGATACATATCATATGCTTAAATGCTTGAAAGTATTTAACTGAAGTGGTTATTTAAAAATAAATTATTTGTGCAAATATGCTATATGTATTTTAATACACGGCTATCATTCTGTCATGGTATAGTATATAGTATGGTAATTTTAATGTGTTTCATACTAACAAAAGCTTATGCAATTTATTAGGATTTATACTTTTTAAATATATCATTTTGAAAATAAATATAGTAGGCACTTTATTATTAGAAAGTTATATACTGAAGTATTTGCATTAAAACTCAAATATCTTAAAATACGGTTTTTCGCAGTTGTATACATAGCATTTAAAGTATGCTACAGTTACCCTGTGGAAGAACTATTAAATGTTTTATATGTTTGATATACAGTAATATATTACAGAGAACTTTAGCTAAGACATTTGGCTATAAATTCAAATTTGTAAGGAAGTTTTAGTTGTATCATTCTTAGTCGATATGTTATACTTCGATGAATTGAGCAGTTTAGCAATCAATTTCAAATATGTCGTAAAGGGGTTTTTTTCCCCACCTGTGTTTAAATAATATTGCATAATATGATACATATCATATGCTTAAATGCTTGAAAGTATTTAACTGAAGTGTTTATTTAAAAATAAATTATTTGTGCAAATATGCTATATGTATTTTAATACACGGCTATCATTCTGTTATGGTAATGTATATAGTAAGTTAAATTTAACGTGTTTCATACTAACAAAAGCATATGCAATTTATTAGGATTTATACTTTTTAAATATATCATTTTGAAAATAAATATACTAGGCACTTTATTATTAGAAAGTTATATACTGAAGTATTTGCATTAAAACTCAAATATCTTAAAATACGGCTTTTCGCAGTTGTATACATAGCACTTAAAGTATGCTACAGTTACCCTGTGGAAGAACTATTAAATGTTTTATATGTTTGATATACAGTAATATATTACAGAGAACTTTAGCTAAGACATTTGGCTATAAATTCTAATTTGTAAGGAAGTTTTAGTTGTATCATTCTTAGTCGATATGTTATACTTCGATGAATTGAGCAGTTTAGCATACAATTTCAAATAAGTCGTAAAGGGGTTTTTTTTCCCACCTGTGTTTAAATAATATTGCATAATATGATACATATCATATGCTTAAATGCTTGAAAGTATTTAACTGAAGTGGTTATTTAAAAATAAATTATTTGCGCAAATATGCTATATGTATTTTAATACACGGTTATCATTCTGTCATGGTATAGTATATAGTATGGTAATTTTAATGTGTTTCATACTAAGAAAAGCTTATGCAATTTATTAGGATTTATACTTTTTAAATATATCATTTTGAAAATAAATGTAGTAGGCACTTTATTATTAGAAAGTTATATACTGAAGTATTTGCATTAAAACTCAAATATCTTAAAATACGGCTTTTCGCAGTTGTATACATAGCATTTAAAGTATGCTACAGTTACCCTGTGGAAGAACTATTAAATGTTTTATATGTTTGATATACTGTAATATATTACAGAGAACTTTAGCTAAGACATTTGGCTATAAATTCTAATTTGTAAGGAAGTTTAGTTGTTTCATTCTTAGTCGATATGTTATACTTCGATGAATTGAGCAGTTTAGCATACAATTTCAAATAAGTCGTAAAGGGGATTTTTTTCCCACCTGTGTTTAAATAATATTGCATAATATGATACATATCATATGCTTAAATGCTTGAAAGTATTTAACTGAAGTGGTTATTTAAAAATAAATTATTTGTGCAAATATGCTATATGTAATTTAATACACGGCTATCATTCTGTCATGGTATAGTATATAGTATGGTAATTTTAATGTGTTTCATACTAACAAAAGCTTATGCAATTTATTAGGATTTATACTTTTTAAATATATCATTTTGAAAATAAATATAGTAGGCACTTTATTATTAGAAAGTTATATACTGAAGTATTTGCATTAAAACTCAAATATCTTAAAATACGGTTTTTCGCAGTTGTATACATAGCATTTAAAGTATGCTACAGTTACCCTGTGGAAGAACTATTAAATGTTTTATATGTTTGATATACAGTAATATATTACAGAGAACTTTAGCTAAGACATTTGGCTATAAATTCTAATTTGTAAGGAAGTTTTAGTTGTATCATTCTTAGTCGATATGTTATACTTCGATGAATTGAGCAGTTTAGCATACAATTTCAAATAAGTCGTAAAGGGTTTTTTTTTCCCACCTGTGTTTAAATAATATTGCATAATATGATACATATCATATGCTTAAATGCTTGAAAGTATTTAACTGAAGTGGTTATTTAAAAATAAATTATTTGTGCAAATATGCTATATGTATTTTAATACACGGCTATCATTCTGTCATGGTATAGTATATAGTATGGTAATTTTAATGTGTTTCATACTAAGAAAAGCTTATGCAATTTATTAGGATTTATACTTTTTAAATATTAGGATTTATACATTTTGAAAATAAATGTAGTAGGCACTTTATTATTAGAAAGTTATATACTGAAGTATTTGCATTAAAACTCAAATATCTTAAAATACGGCTTTTCGCAGTTGTATACATAGCATTTAAAGTATGCTACAGTTACCCTGTGGAAGAACTATTAAATGTTTTATATGTTTGATATACAGTAATATATTACAGAGAACTTTAGCTAAGACATTTGGCTATAAATTCTAATTTGTAAGGAAGTTTTAGTTGTATCATTCTTAGTCGATATGTTATACTTCGATGAATTGAGCAGTTTAGCATACAATTTCAAATAAGTCGTAAAGGGGTTTTTTTTTCCCACCTGTGTTTAAATAATGTTGCATAATATGATACATATCATATGCTTAAATGCTTGAAAGTATTTAACTGAAGTGGTTATTTAAAAATAAATTATTTGTGCAAATATGCTATATGTATTTTAATACACGGCTATCATTCTGTCATGGTATAGTATATAGTATGGTAATTTTAATGTGTTTCATACTAACAAAAGCTTATGCAATTTATTAGGATTTATACTTTTTAAATATATCATTTTGAAAATAAATATAGTAGGCACTTTATTATTAGAAAGTTATATACTGAAGTATTTGCATTAAAACTCAAATATCTTAAAATACGGTTTTTCGCAGTTGTATACATAGCATTTAAAGTATGCTACAGTTACCCTGTGGAAGAACTATTAAATGTTTTATATGTTTGATATACAGTAATATATTACAGAGAACTTTAGCTAAGACATTTGGCTATAAATTCTAATTTGTAAGGAAGTTTTAGTTGTATCATTCTTAGTCGATATGTTATACTTCGATGAATTGAGCAGTTTAGCATACAATTTCAAATAAGTCGTAAAGGGTTTTTTTTTCCCACCTGTGTTTAAATAATATTGCATAATATGATACATATCATATGCTTAAATGCTTGAAAGTATTTAACTGAAGTGGTTATTTAAAAATAAATTATTTGTGCAAATATGCTATATGTATTTTAATACACGGCTATCATTCTGTCATGGTATAGTATATAGTATGGTAATTTTAATGTGTTTCATACTAACAAAAGCTTATGCAATTTATTAGGATTTATACTTTTTAAATATATCATTTTGAAAATAAATGTAGTAGGCACTTTATTATTAGAAAGTTATATACTGAAGTATTTGCATTAAAACTCAAATATCTTAAAATACGGCTTTTCGCAGTTGTATACATAGCATTTAAAGTATGCTACAGTTACCCTGTGGAAGAACTATTAAATGTTTTATATGTTTGATATACAGTAATATATTACAGAGAACTTTAGCTAAGACATTTGGCTATAAATTCTAATTTGTAAGGAAGTTTTAGTTGTATCATTCTTAGTCGATATGTTATACTTCGATGAATTGAGCAGTTTAGCATACAATTTCAAATAAGTCGTAAAGGGGTTTTTTTTTCCCACCTGTGTTTAAATAATGTTGCATAATATGATACATATCATATGCTTAAATGCTTGAAAGTATTTAACTGAAGTGGTTATTTAAAAATAAATTATTTGTGCAAATATGCTATATGTATTTTAATACACGGCTATCATTCTGTCATGGTATAGTATATAGTATGGTAATTTTAATGTGTTTCATACTAACAAAAGCTTATGCAATTTATTAGGATTTATACTTTTTAAATATATCATTTTGAAAATAAATATAGTAGGCACTTTATTATTAGAAAGTTATATACTGAAGTATTTGCATTAAAACTCAAATATCTTAAAATACGGTTTTTCGCAGTTGTATACATAGCATTTAAAGTATGCTACAGTTACCCTGTGGAAGAACTATTAAATGTTTTATATGTTTGATATACAGTAATATATTACAGAGAACTTTAGCTAAGACATTTGGCTATAAATTCTAATTTGTAAGGAAGTTTTAGTTGTATCATTCTTAGTCGATATGTTATACTTCGATGAATTGAGCAGTTTAGCATACAATTTCAAATAAGTCGTAAAGGGTTTTTTTTTCCCACCTGTGTTTAAATAATATTGCATAATATGATACATATCATATGCTTAAATGCTTGAAAGTATTTAACTGAAGTGGTTATTTAAAAATAAATTATTTGTGCAAATATGCTATATGTATTTTAATACACGGCTATCATTCTGTCATGGTATAGTATATAGTATGGTAATTTTAATGTGTTTCATACTAACAAAAGCTTATGCAATTTATTAGGATTTATACTTTTTAAATATATCATTTTGAAAATAAATGTAGTAGGCACTTTATTATTAGAAAGTTATATACTGAAGTATTTGCATTAAAACTCAAATATCTTAAAATACGGCTTTTCGCAGTTGTATACATAGCATTTAAAGTATGCTACAGTTACCCTGTGGAAGAACTATTAAATGTTTTATATGTTTGATATACAGTAATATATTACAGAGAACTTTAGCTAAGACATTTGGCTATAAATTCTAATTTGTAAGGAAGTTTTAGTTGTATCATTCTTAGTCGATATGTTATACTTCGATGAATTGAGCAGTTTAGCATACAATTTCAAATAAGTCGTAAAGGGGTTTTTTTTTCCCACCTGTGTTTAAATAATGTTGCATAATATGATACATATCATATGCTTAAATGCTTGAAAGTATTTAACTGAAGTGGTTATTTAAAAATAAATTATTTGTGCAAATATGCTATATGTATTTTAATACACGGCTATCATTCTGTCATGGTATAGTATATAGTATGGTAATTTTAATGTGTTTCATACTAACAAAAGCTTATGCAATTTATTAGGATTTATACTTTTTAAATATATCATTTTGAAAATAAATATAGTAGGCACTTTATTATTAGAAAGTTATATACTGAAGTATTTGCATTAAAACTCAAATATCTTAAAATACGGTTTTTCGCAGTTGTATACATAGCATTTAAAGTATGCTACAGTTACCCTGTGGAAGAACTATTAAATGTTTTATATGTTTGATATACAGTAATATATTACAGAGAACTTTAGCTAAGACATTTGGCTATAAATTCTAATTTGTAAGGAAGTTTTAGTTGTATCATTCTTAGTCGATATGTTATACTTCGATGAATTGAGCAGTTTAGCATACAATTTCAAATAAGTCGTAAAGGGTTTTTTTTCCCCACCTGTGTTTAAATAATATTGCATAATATGATACATATCATATGCTTAAATGCTTGAAAGTATTTAACTGAAGTGGTTATTTAAAAATAAATTATTTGTGCAAATATGCTATATGTATTTTAATACACGGCTATCATTCTGTCATGGTATAGTATATAGTATGGTAATTTTAATGTGTTTCATACTAACAAAAGCTTATGCAATTTATTAGGATTTATACTTTTTAAATATATCATTTTGAAAATAAATGTAGTAGGCACTTTATTATTAGAAAGTTATATACTGAAGTATTTGCATTAAAACTCAAATATCTTAAAATACGGCTTTTCGCAGTTGTATACATAGCATTTAAAGTATGCTACAGTTACCCTGTGGAAGAACTATTAAATGTTTTATATGTTTGATATACAGTAATATATTACAGAGAACTTTAGCTAAGACATTTGGCTATAAATTCTAATTTGTAAGGAAGTTTTAGTTGTATCATTCTTAGTCGATATGTTATACTTCGATGAATTGAGCAGTTTAGC
Organism: Stegodyphus dumicola; assembly: GCF_044657685.1. Classification (NCBI taxonomy): domain Eukaryota; kingdom Metazoa; phylum Arthropoda; class Arachnida; order Araneae; family Eresidae; genus Stegodyphus; species Stegodyphus dumicola. The sequence continues at coordinate 124,735,742 of NC_140771.1, read as the reverse complement.
ATACAATTTCAAATAAGTCGTAAAGGGGTTTTTTTTCCCACCTGTGTTTAAATAATGTTGCATAATATGATACATATCATATGCTTAAATGCTTGAAAGTATTTAACTGAAGTGGTTATTTAAAAATAAATTATTTGTGCAAATATGCTATATGTATTTTAATACACGGCTATCATTCTGTCATGGTATAGTATATAGTATGGTAATTTTAATGTGTTTCATACTAACAAAAGCTTATGCAATTTATTAGGATTTATACTTTTTAAATATATCATTTTGAAAATAAATATAGTAGGCACTTTATTATTAGAAAGTTATATACTGAAGTATTTGCATTAAAACTCAAATATCATAAAATACGGTTTTTCGCAGTTGTATACATAGCATTTAAAGTATGCTACAGTTACCCTGTGGAAGAACTATTAAATGTTTTATATGTTGGATATACAGTAATATATTACAGAGAACTTTAGCTAAGACATTTGGCTATAAATTCTAATTTGTAAGGAAGTTTTAGTTGTATCATTCTTAGTCGATATGTTATACTTCGATGAATTGAGCAGTTTAGCATACAATTTCAAATAAGTCGTAAAGGGTTTTTTTTCCCACCTGTGTTTAAATAATATTGCATAATATGATACATATCATATGCTTAAATGCTTGAAAGTATTTAACTGAAGTGGTTATTTAAAAATAAATTATTTGTGCAAATATGCTATATGTATTTTAATACACGGCTATCATTCTGTCATGGTATAGTATATAGTATGGTAATTTTAATGTGTTTCATACTAACAAAAGCTTATGCAATTTATTAGGATTTATACTTTTTAAATATATCATTTTGAAAATAAATATAGTAGGCACTTTATTATTAGAAAGTTATATACTGAAGTATTTGCATTAAAACTCAAATATCTTAAAATACGGTTTTTCGCAGTTGTATACATAGCATTTAAAGTATGCTACAGTTACCCTGTGGAAGAACTATTAAATGTTTTATATGTTTGATATACAGTAATATATTACAGAGAACTTTAGCTAAGACATTTGGCTATAAATTCTAATTTGTAAGGAAGTTTTAGTTGTATCATTCTTAGTCGATATGTTATACTTCGATGAATTGAGCAGTTTAGCAATCAATTTCAAATAAGTCGTAAAGGGGTTTTTTTTCCCACCTGTGTTTAAATAATATTGCATAATATGATACATATCATATGCTTAAATGCTTGAAAGTATTTAACTGAAGTGTTTATTTAAAAATAAATTATTTGTGCAAATATGCTATATGTATTTTAATACACGGCTATCATTCTGTTATGGTAATGTATATAGTAAGGTAAATTTAACGTGTTTCATACTAACAAAAGCATATGCAATTTATTAGGATTTATACTTTTTAAATATATCATTTTGAAAATAAATGTAGTAGGCACTTTATTATTAGAAAGTTATATACTGAAGTATTTGCATTAAAACTCAAATATTTTAAAATACGGCTTTTCGCAGTTGTATACATAGCATTTAAAGTATGCTACAGTTACCCTGTGGAAGAACTATTAAATGTTTTATATGTTTGATATACAGTAATATATTACAGAGAACTTTAGCTAAGACATTTGGCTATAAATTCTAATTTGTAAGGAAGTTTTAGTTGTATCATTCTTAGTCGATATGTTATACTTCGATGAATTGAGCAGTTTAGCATACAATTTCAAATAAGTCGTAAAGGGGTTTTTTTTCCCACCTGTGTTTAAATAATATTGCATAATATGATACATATCATATGCTTAAATGCTTGAAAGTATTTAACTGAAGTGGTTATTTAAAAATAAATTATTTGTGCAAATATGCTATATGTATTTTAATACACGGCTATCATTCTGTCATGGTATAGTATATAGTATGGTAATTTTAATGTGTTTCATACTAACAAAAGCTTATGCAATTTATTAGAATTTATACTTTTTAAATATATCATTTTGAAAATAAATATAGTAGGCACTTTATTATTAGAAAGTTATATACTGAAGTATTTGCATTAAAACTCAAATATCTTAAAATACGGCTTTTCGCAGTTGCATACATAGCATTTAAAGTATGCTACAGTTACCCTGTGGAAGAACTATTAAATGTTTTATATGTTTGATATACAGTAATATATTACAGAGAACTTTAGCTAAGACATTTGGCTATAAATTCTAATTTGTAAGGAAGTTTTAGTTGTATCATTCTTAGTCGATATGTTATACTTCGATGAATTGAGCAGTTTAGCAATCAATTTCAAATAAGTCGTAAAGGGGTTTTTTTTCCCACCTGTGTTTAAATAATATTGCATAATATGATACATATCATATGCTTAAATGCTTGAAAGTATTTAACTGAAGTGTTTATTTAAAAATAAATTATTTGTGCAAATATGCTATATGTATTTTAATACACGGCTATCATTCTGTTATGGTAATGTATATAGTAAGGTAAATTTAACGTGTTTCATACTAACAAAAGCATATGCAATTTATTAGGATTTATACTTTTTAAATATATCATTTTGAAAATAAATGTAGTAGGCACTTTATTATTAGAAAGTTATATACTGAAGTATTTGCATTAAAACTCAAATATCTTAAAATACGGCTTTTCGCAGTTGTATACATAGCATTTAAAGTATGCTACAGTTACCCTGTGGAAGAACTATTAAATGTTTTATATGTTTGATATACAGTAATATATTACAGAGAACTTTAGCTAAGACATTTGGCTATAAATTCTAATTTGTAAGGAAGTTTTAGTTGTATCATTCTTAGTCGATATGTTATACTTCGATGAATTGAGCAGTTTAGCATACAATTTCAAATAAGTCGTAAAGGGGTTTTTTTTCCCACCTGTGTTTAAATAATATTGCATAATATGATACATATCATATGCTTAAATGCTTGAAAGTATTTAACTGAAGTGGTTATTTAAAAATAAATTATTTGTGCAAATATGCTATATGTATTTTAATACACGGCTATCATTCTGTCATGGTATAGTATATAGTATGGTAATTTTAATGTGTTTCATACTAACAAAAGCTTATGCAATTTATTAGAATTTATACTTTTTAAATATATCATTTTGAAAATAAATATAGTAGGCACTTTATTATTAGAAAGTTATATACTGAAGTATTTGCATTAAAACTCAAATATCTTAAAATACGGCTTTTCGCAGTTGCATACATAGCATTTAAAGTATGCTACAGTTACCCTGTGGAAGAACTATTAAATGTTTTATATGTTTGATATACAGTAATATATTACAGAGAACTTTAGCTAAGACATTTGGCTATAAATTCTAATTTGTAAGGAAGTTTTAGTTGTATCATTCTTAGTCGATATGTTATACTTCAATGAATTGAGCAGTTTAGCATACAATTTCAAATAAGTCGTAAAGGGTTTTTTTTTCCCACCTGTGTTTAAATAATATTGCATAATATGATACATATCATATGCTTAAATGCTTGAAAGTATTTAACTGAAGTGGTTATTTAAAAATAAATTATTTGTGCAAATATGCTATATGTATTTTAATACACGGCTATCATTCTGTCATGGTATAGTATATAGTATGGTAATTTTAATGTGTTTCATACTAACAAAAGCTTATGCAATTTATTAGGATTTATACTTTTTAAATATATCATTTTGAAAATAAATATACTAGGCACTTTATTATTAGAAAGTTATATACTGAAGTATTTGCATTAAAACTCAAATATCTTAAAATACGGTTTTTCGCAGTTGTATACATAGCATTTAAAGTATGCTACAGTTACCCTGTGGAAGAACTATTAAATGTTTTATATGTTTGATATACAGTAATATATTACAGAGAACTTTAGCTAAGACATTTGGCTATAAATTCTAATTTGTAAGGAAGTTTTAGTTGTATCATTCTTAGTCGATATGTTATACTTCAATGAATTGAGCAGTTTAGCATACAATTTCAAATAAGTCGTAAAGGGTTTTTTTTTCCCACCTGTGTTTAAATAATATTGCATAATATGATACATATCATATGCTTAAATGCTTGAAAGTATTTAACTGAAGTGGTTATTTAAAAATAAATTATTTGTGCAAATATGCTATATGTATTTTAATACACGGCTATCATTCTGTCATGGTATAGTATATAGTATGGTAATTTTAATGTGTTTCATACTAACAAAAGCTTATGCAATTTATTAGAATTTATACTTTTTAAATATATCATTTTGAAAATAAATATAGTAGGCACTTTATTATTAGAAAGTTATATACTGAAGTATTTGCATTAAAACTCAAATATCTTAAAATACGGTTTTTCGCAGTTGTATACATAGCATTTAAAGTATGCTACAGTTACCCTGTGGAAGAACTATTAAATGTTTTATATGTTTGATATACAGTAATATATTACAGAGAACTTTAGCTAAGACATTTGGCTATAAATTCTAATTTGTAAGGAAGTTTTAGTTGTATCATTCTTAGTCGATATGTTATACTTCAATGAATTGAGCAGTTTAGCATACAATTTCAAATAAGTCGTAAAGGGTTTTTTTTTCCCACCTGTGTTTAAATAATATTGCATAATATGATACATATCATATGCTTAAATGCTTGAAAGTATTTAACTGAAGTGGTTATTTAAAAATAAATTATTTGTGCAAATATGCTATATGTATTTTAATACACGGCTATCATTCTGTCATGGTATAGTATATAGTATGGTAATTTTAATGTGTTTCATACTAACAAAAGCTTATGCAATTTATTAGAATTTATACTTTTTAAATATATCATTTTGAAAATAAATATAGTAGGCACTTTATTATTAGAAAGTTATATACTGAAGTATTTGCATTAAAACTCAAATATCTTAAAATACGGTTTTTCGCAGTTGTATACATAGCATTTAAAGTATGCTACAGTTACCCTGTGGAAGAACTATTAAATGTTTTATATGTTTGATATACAGTAATATATTACAGAGAACTTTAGCTAAGACATTTGGCTATAAATTCTAATTTGTAAGGAAGTTTTAGTTGTATCATTCTTAGTCGATATGTTATACTTCGATGAATTGAGCAGTTTAGCAATCAATTTCAAATAAGTCGTAAAGGGGTTTTTTTTCCCACCTGTGTTTAAATAATATTGCATAATATGATACATATCATATGCTTAAATGCTTGAAAGTATTTAACTGAAGTGTTTATTTAAAAATAAATTATTTGTGCAAATATGCTATATGTATTTTAATACACGGCTATCATTCTGTTATGGTAATGTATATAGTAAGGTAAATTTAACGTGTTTCATACTAACAAAAGCATATGCAATTTATTAGGATTTATACTTTTTAAATATATCATTTTGAAAATAAATGTAGTAGGCACTTTATTATTAGAAAGTTATATACTGAAGTATTTGCATTAAAACTCAAATATCTTAAAATACGGCTTTTCGCAGTTGTATACATAGCATTTAAAGTATGCTACAGTTACCCTGTGGAAGAACTATTAAATGTTTTATATGTTTGATATACAGTAATATATTACAGAGAACTTTAGCTAAGACATTTGGCTATAAATTCTAATTTGTAAGGAAGTTTTAGTTGTATCATTCTTAGTCGATATGTTATACTTCGATGAATTGAGCAGTTTAGCATACAATTTCAAATAAGTCGTAAAGGGGTTTTTTTTCCCACCTGTGTTTAAATAATATTGCATAATATGATACATATCATATGCTTAAATGCTTGAAAGTATTTAACTGAAGTGGTTATTTAAAAATAAATTATTTGTGCAAATATGCTATATGTATTTTAATACACGGCTATCATTCTGTCATGGTATAGTATATAGTATGGTAATTTTAATGTGTTTCATACTAACAAAAGCTTATGCAATTTATTAGAATTTATACTTTTTAAATATATCATTTTGAAAATAAATATAGTAGGCACTTTATTATTAGAAAGTTATATACTGAAGTATTTGCATTAAAACTCAAATATCTTAAAATACGGCTTTTCGCAGTTGCATACATAGCATTTAAAGTATGCTACAGTTACCCTGTGGAAGAACTATTAAATGTTTTATATGTTTGATATACAGTAATATATTACAGAGAACTTTAGCTAAGACATTTGGCTATAAATTCTAATTTGTAAGGAAGTTTTAGTTGTATCATTCTTAGTCGATATGTTATACTTCAATGAATTGAGCAGTTTAGCATACAATTTCAAATAAGTCGTAAAGGGTTTTTTTTTCCCACCTGTGTTTAAATAATATTGCATAATATGATACATATCATATGCTTAAATGCTTGAAAGTATTTAACTGAAGTGGTTATTTAAAAATAAATTATTTGTGCAAATATGCTATATGTATTTTAATACACGGCTATCATTCTGTCATGGTATAGTATATAGTATGGTAATTTTAATGTGTTTCATACTAACAAAAGCTTATGCAATTTATTAGGATTTATACTTTTTAAATATATCATTTTGAAAATAAATATACTAGGCACTTTATTATTAGAAAGTTATATACTGAAGTATTTGCATTAAAACTCAAATATCTTAAAATACGGTTTTTCGCAGTTGTATACATAGCATTTAAAGTATGCTACAGTTACCCTGTGGAAGAACTATTAAATGTTTTATATGTTTGATATACAGTAATATATTACAGAGAACTTTAGCTAAGACATTTGGCTATAAATTCTAATTTGTAAGGAAGTTTTAGTTGTATCATTCTTAGTCGATATGTTATACTTCGATGAATTGAGCAGTTTAGCATACAATTTCAAATAAGTCGTAAAGGGGTTTTTTTTCCCACCTGTGTTTAAATAATATTGCATAATATGATACATATCATATGCTTAAATGCTTGAAAGTATTTAACTGAAGTGGTTATTTAAAAATAAATTATTTGTGCAAATATGCTATATGTATTTTAATACACGGCTATCATTCTGTCATGGTATAGTATATAGTATGGTAATTTTAATGTGTTTCATACTAACAAAAGCTTATGCAATTTATTAGGATTTATACTTTTTAAATATATCATTTTGAAAATAAATGTAGTAGGCACTTTATTATTAGAAAGTTATATACTGAAGTATTTGCATTAAAACTCAAATATCTTAAAATACGGCTTTTCGCAGTTGTATACATAGCACTTAAAGTATGCTACAGTTACCCTGTGGAAGAACTATTAAATGTTTTATATGTTTGATATACAGTAATATATTACAGAGAACTTTAGCTAAGACATTTGGCTATAAATTCTAATTTGTAAGGAAGTTTTAGTTGTATCATTCTTAGTCGATATGTTATACTTCGATGAATTGAGCAGTTTAGCATACAATTTCAAATAAGTCGTAAAGGGGTTTTTTTTCCCACCTGTGTTTAAATAATGTTGCATAATATGATACATATCATATGCTTAAATGCTTGAAAGTATTTAACTGAAGTGGTTATTTAAAAATAAATTATTTGTGCAAATATGCTATATGTATTTTAATACACGGCTATCATTCTGTCATGGTATAGTATATAGTATGGTAATTTTAATGTGTTTCATACTAACAAAAGCTTATGCAATTTATTAGGATTTATACTTTTTAAATATATCATTTTGAAAATAAATATAGTAGGCACTTTATTATTAGAAAGTTATATACTGAAGTATTTGCATTAAAACTCAAATATCATAAAATACGGTTTTTCGCAGTTGTATACATAGCATTTAAAGTATGCTACAGTTACCCTGTGGAAGAACTATTAAATGTTTTATATGTTTGATATACAGTAATATATTACAGAGAACTTTAGCTAAGACATTTGGCTATAAATTCTAATTTGTAAGGAAGTTTTAGTTGTATCATTCTTAGTCGATATGTTATACTTCGATGAATTGAGCAGTTTAGCATACAATTTCAAATAAGTCGTAAAGGGTTTTTTTTCCCACCTGTGTTTAAATAATATTGCATAATATGATACATATCATATGCTTAAATGCTTGAAAGTATTTAACTGAAGTGGTTATTTAAAAATAAATTATTTGTGCAAATATGCTATATGTATTTTAATACACGGCTATCATTCTGTCATGGTATAGTATATAGTATGGTAATTTTAATGTGTTTCATACTAACAAAAGCTTATGCAATTTATTAGGATTTATACTTTTTAAATATATCATTTTGAAAATAAATATAGTAGGCACTTTATTATTAGAAAGTTATATACTGAAGTATTTGCATTAAAACTCAAATATCTTAAAATACGGTTTTTCGCAGTTGTATACATAGCATTTAAAGTATGCTACAGTTACCCTGTGGAAGAACTATTAAATGTTTTATATGTTTGATATACAGTAATATATTACAGAGAACTTTAGCTAAGACATTTGGCTATAAATTCTAATTTGTAAGGAAGTTTTAGTTGTATCATTCTTAGTCGATATGTTATACTTCGATGAATTGAGCAGTTTAGCAATCAATTTCAAATAAGTCGTAAAGGGGTTTTTTTTCCCACCTGTGTTTAAATAATATTGCATAATATGATACATATCATATGCTTAAATGCTTGAAAGTATTTAACTGAAGTGTTTATTTAAAAATAAATTATTTGTGCAAATATGCTATATGTATTTTAATACACGGCTATCATTCTGTTATGGTAATGTATATAGTAAGGTAAATTTAACGTGTTTCATACTAACAAAAGCATATGCAATTTATTAGGATTTATACTTTTTAAATATATCATTTTGAAAATAAATGTAGTAGGCACTTTATTATTAGAAAGTTATATACTGAAGTATTTGCATTAAAACTCAAATATCTTAAAATACGGCTTTTCGCAGTTGTATACATAGCATTTAAAGTATGCTACAGTTACCCTGTGGAAGAACTATTAAATGTTTTATATGTTTGATATACAGTAATATATTACAGAGAACTTTAGCTAAGACATTTGGCTATAAATTCTAATTTGTAAGGAAGTTTTAGTTGTATCATTCTTAGTCGATATGTTATACTTCGATGAATTGAGCAGTTTAGCATACAATTTCAAATAAGTCGTAAAGGGGTTTTTTTTCCCACCTGTGTTTAAATAATATTGCATAATATGATACATATCATATGCTTAAATGCTTGAAAGTATTTAACTGAAGTGGTTATTTAAAAATAAATTATTTGTGCAAATATGCTATATGTATTTTAATACACGGCTATCATTCTGTCATGGTATAGTATATAGTATGGTAATTTTAATGTGTTTCATACTAACAAAAGCTTATGCAATTTATTAGAATTTATACTTTTTAAATATATCATTTTGAAAATAAATATAGTAGGCACTTTATTATTAGAAAGTTATATACTGAAGTATTTGCATTAAAACTCAAATATCTTAAAATACGGTTTTTCGCAGTTGCATACATAGCATTTAAAGTATGCTACAGTTACCCTGTGGAAGAACTATTAAATGTTTTATATGTTTGATATACAGTAATATATTACAGAGAACTTTAGCTAAGACATTTGGCTATAAATTCTAATTTGTAAGGAAGTTTTAGTTGTATCATTCTTAGTCGATATGTTATACTTCAATGAATTGAGCAGTTTAGCATACAATTTCAAATAAGTCGTAAAGGGTTTTTTTTTCCCACCTGTGTTTAAATAATATTGCATAATATGATACATATCATATGCTTAAATGCTTGAAAGTATTTAACTGAAGTGGTTATTTAAAAATAAATTATTTGTGCAAATATGCTATATGTATTTTAATACACGGCTATCATTCTGTCATGGTATAGTATATAGTATGGTAATTTTAATGTGTTTCATACTAACAAAAGCTTATGCAATTTATTAGGATTTATACTTTTTAAATATATCATTTTGAAAATAAATATACTAGGCACTTTATTATTAGAAAGTTATATACTGAAGTATTTGCATTAAAACTCAAATATCTTAAAATACGGTTTTTCGCAGTTGTATACATAGCATTTAAAGTATGCTACAGTTACCCTGTGGAAGAACTATTAAATGTTTTATATGTTTGATATACAGTAATATATTACAGAGAACTTTAGCTAAGACATTTGGCTATAAATTCTAATTTGTAAGGAAGTTTTAGTTGTATCATTCTTAGTCGATATGTTATACTTCGATGAATTGAGCAGTTTAGCATACAATTTCAAATAAGTCGTAAAGGGGTTTTTTTTCCCACCTGTGTTTAAATAATATTGCATAATATGATACATATCATATGCTTAAATGCTTGAAAGTATTTAACTGAAGTGGTTATTTAAAAATAAATTATTTGTGCAAATATGCTATATGTATTTTAATACACGGCTATCATTCTGTCATGGTATAGTATATAGTATGGTAATTTTAATGTGTTTCATACTAACAAAAGCTTATGCAATTTATTAGGATTTATACTTTTTAAATATATCATTTTGAAAATAAATGTAGTAGGCACTTTATTATTAGAAAGTTATATACTGAAGTATTTGCATTAAAACTCAAATATCTTAAAATACGGCTTTTCGCAGTTGTATACATAGCACTTAAAGTATGCTACAGTTACCCTGTGGAAGAACTATTAAATGTTTTATATGTTTGATATACAGTAATATATTACAGAGAACTTTAGCTAAGACATTTGGCTATAAATTCTAATTTGTAAGGAAGTTTTAGTTGTATCATTCTTAGTCGATATGTTATACTTCGATGAATTGAGCAGTTTAGCATACAATTTCAAATAAGTCGTAAAGGGGTTTTTTTTCCCACCTGTGTTTAAATAATATTGCATAATATGATACATATCATATGCTTAAATGCTTGAAAGTATTTAACTGAAGTGGTTATTTAAAAATAAATTATTTGTGCAAATATGCTATATGTATTTTAATACACGGCTATCATTCTGTCATGGTATAGTATATAGTATGGTAATTTTAATGTGTTTCATACTAACAAAAGCTTATGCAATTTATTAGGATTTATACTTTTTAAATATATCATTTTGAAAATAAATGTAGTAGGCACTTTATTATTAGAAAGTTATATACTGAAGTATTTGCATTAAAACTCAAATATCTTAAAATACGGCTTTTCGCAGTTGTATACATAGCATTTAAAGTATGCTACAGTTACCCTGTGGAAGAACTATTAAATGTTTTATATGTTTGATATACAGTAATATATTACAGAGAACTTTAGCTAAGACATTTGGCTATAAATTCTAATTTGTAAGGAAGTTTTAGTTGTATCATTCTTAGTCGATATGTTATACTTCGATGAATTGAGCAGTTTAGCATACAATTTCAAATAAGTCGTAAAGGGGTTTTTTTTCCCACCTGTGTTTAAATAATATTGCATAATATGATACATATCATATGCTTAAATGCTTGAAAGTATTTAACTGAAGTGGTTATTTAAAAATAAATTATTTGTGCAAATATGCTATATGTATTTTAATACACGGCTATCATTCTGTCATGGTATAGTATATAGTATGGTAATTTTAATGTGTTTCATACTAACAAAAGCTTATGCAATTTATTAGGATTTATACTTTTTAAATATATCATTTTGAAAATAAATATAGTAGGCACTTTATTATTAGAAAGTTATATACTGAAGTATTTGCATTAAAACTCAAATATCTTAAAATACGGTTTTTCGCAGTTGTATACATAGCATTTAAAGTATGCTACAGTTACCCTGTGGAAGAACTATTAAATGTTTTATATGTTTGATATACAGTAATATATTACAGAGAACTTTAGCTAAGACATTTGGCTATAAATTCTAATTTGTAAGGAAGTTTTAGTTGTATCATTCTTAGTCGATATGTTATACTTCGATGAATTGAGCAGTTTAGCATGCAATTTCAAATAAGTCGTAAAGGGTTTTTTTTTCCCACCTGTGTTTAAATAATATTGCATAATATGATACATATCATATGCTTAAATGCTTGAAAGTATTTAACTGAAGTGGTTATTTAAAAATAAATTATTTGTGCAAATATGCTATATGTATTTTAATACACGGCTATCATTCTGTCATGGTATAGTATATAGTATGGTAATTTTAATGTGTTTCATACTAACAAAAGCTTATGCAATTTATTAGGATTTATACTTTTTAAATATATCATTTTGAAAATAAATATAGTAGGCACTTTATTATTAGAAAGTTATATACTGAAGTACTTACATTAAAACTCAAATATCTTAAAATACGGCTTTTCGCAGTTGTATACATAGCATTTAAAGTATGCTACAGTTACCCTGTGGAAGAACTATTAAATGTTTTATATGTTTGATATACAGTAATATATTACAGAGAACTTTAGCTAAGACATTTGGCTATAAATTCTAATTTGTAAGGAAGTTTTAGTTGTATCATTCTTAGTCGATATGTTATACTTCGATGAATTGAGCAGTTTAGCATACAATTTCAAATAAGTCGTAAAGGGGTTTTTTTTCCCACCTGTGTTTAAATAATATTGCATAATATGATACATATCATATGCTTAAATGCTTGAAAGTATTTAACTGAAGTGGTTATTTAAAAATAAATTATTTGTGCAAATATGCTATATGTATTTTAATACACGGCTATCATTCTGTCATGGTATAGTATATAGTATGGTAATTTTAATGTGTTTCATACTAACAAAAGCTTATGCAAGTTATTAGGATTTATACTTTTTAAATATATCATTTTGAAAATAAATATACTAGGCACTTTATTATTAGAAAGTTATATACTGAAGTATTTGCATTAAAACTCAAATATCTTAAAATACGGCTTTTCGCAGTTGTATACATAGCACTTAAAGTATGCTACAGTTACCCTGTGGAAGAACTATTAAATGTTTTATATGTTTGATATACAGTAATATATTACAGAGAACTTTAGCTAAGACATTTGGCTATAAATTCTAATTTGTAAGGAAGTTTTAGTTGTATCATTCTTAGTCGATATGTTATACTTCGATGAATTGAGCAGTTTAGCATACAATTTCAAATAAGTCGTAAAGGGGTTTTTTTTCCCACCTGTGTTTAAATAATATTGCATAATATGATACATATCATATGCTTAAATGCTTGAAAGTATTTAACTGAAGTGGTTATTTAAAAATAAATTATTTGTGCAAATATGCTATATGTATTTTAATACACGGCTATCATTCTGTCATGGTATAGTATATAGTATGGTAATTTTAATGTGTTTCATACTAACAAAAGCTTATGCAATTTATTAGGATTTATACTTTTTAAATATATCATTTTGAAAATAAATATACTAGGCACTTTATTATTAGAAAGTTATATACTGAAGTATTTGCATTAAAACTCAAATATCTTAAAATACGGTTTTTCGCAGTTGTATACATAGCATTTAAAGTATGCTACAGTTACCCTGTGGAAGAACTATTAAATGTTTTATATGTTTGATATACAGTAATATATTACAGAGAACTTTAGCTAAGACATTTGGCTATAAATTCTAATTTGTAAGGAAGTTTTAGTTGTATCATTCTTAGTCGATATGTTATACTTCGATGAATTGAGCAGTTTAGCATACAATTTCAAATAAGTCGTAAAGGGGTTTTTTTTCCCACCTGTGTTTAAATAATATTGCATAATATGATACATATCATATGCTTAAATGCTTGAAAGTATTTAACTGAAGTGGTTATTTAAAAATAAATTATTTGTGCAAATATGCTATATGTATTTTAATACACGGCTATCATTCTGTCATGGTATAGTATATAGTATGGTAATTTTAATGTGTTTCATACTAACAAAAGCTTATGCAATTTATTAGGATTTATACTTTTTAAATATATCATTTTGAAAATAAATGTAGTAGGCACTTTATTATTAGAAAGTTATATACTGAAGTATTTGCATTAAAACTCAAATATCTTAAAATACGGCTTTTCGCAGTTGTATACATAGCACTTAAAGTATGCTACAGTTACCCTGTGGAAGAACTATTAAATGTTTTATATGTTTGATATACAGTAATATATTACAGAGAACTTTAGCTAAGACATTTGGCTATAAATTCTAATTTGTAAGGAAGTTTTAGTTGTATCATTCTTAGTCGATATGTTATACTTCGATGAATTGAGCAGTTTAGCATACAATTTCAAATAAGTCGTAAAGGGGTTTTTTTTCCCACCTGTGTTTAAATAATATTGCATAATATGATACATATCATATGCTTAAATGCTTGAAAGTATTTAACTGAAGTGGTTATTTAAAAATAAATTATTTGTGCAAATATGCTATATGTATTTTAATACACGGCTATCATTCTGTCATGGTATAGTATATAGTATGGTAATTTTAATGTGTTTCATACTAACAAAAGCTTATGCAATTTATTAGGATTTATACTTTTTAAATATATCATTTTGAAAATAAATGTAGTAGGCACTTTATTATTAGAAAGTTATATACTGAAGTATTTGCATTAAAACTCAAATATCTTAAAATACGGCTTTTCGCAGTTGTATACATAGCATTTAAAGTATGCTACAGTTACCCTGTGGAAGAACTATTAAATGTTTTATATGTTTGATATACAGTAATATATTACAGAGAACTTTAGCTAAGACATTTGGCTATAAATTCTAATTTGTAAGGAAGTTTTAGTTGTATCATTCTTAGTCGATATGTTATACTTCGATGAATTGAGCAGTTTAGCATACAATTTCAAATAAGTCGTAAAGGGGTTTTTTTTCCCACCTGTGTTTAAATAATATTGCATAATATGATACATATCATATGCTTAAATGCTTGAAAGTATTTAACTGAAGTGGTTATTTAAAAATAAATTATTTGTGCAAATATGCTATATGTATTTTAATACACGGCTATCATTCTGTCATGGTATAGTATATAGTATGGTAATTTTAATGTGTTTCATACTAACAAAAGCTTATGCAATTTATTAGGATTTATACTTTTTAAATATATCATTTTGAAAATAAATATAGTAGGCACTTTATTATTAGAAAGTTATATACTGAAGTATTTGCATTAAAACTCAAATATCTTAAAATACGGTTTTTCGCAGTTGTATACATAGCATTTAAAGTATGCTACAGTTACCCTGTGGAAGAACTATTAAATGTTTTATATGTTTGATATACAGTAATATATTACAGAGAACTTTAGCTAAGACATTTGGCTATAAATTCTAATTTGTAAGGAAGTTTTAGTTGTATCATTCTTAGTCGATATGTTATACTTCGATGAATTGAGCAGTTTAGCATGCAATTTCAAATAAGTCGTAAAGGGTTTTTTTTTCCCACCTGTGTTTAAATAATATTGCATAATATGATACATATCATATGCTTAAATGCTTGAAAGTATTTAACTGAAGTGGTTATTTAAAAATAAATTATTTGTGCAAATATGCTATATGTATTTTAATACACGGCTATCATTCTGTCATGGTATAGTATATAGTATGGTAATTTTAATGTGTTTCATACTAACAAAAGCTTATGCAATTTATTAGGATTTATACTTTTTAAATATATCATTTTGAAAATAAATATAGTAGGCACTTTATTATTAGAAAGTTATATACTGAAGTACTTGCATTAAAACTCAAATATCTTAAAATACGGCTTTTCGCAGTTGTATACATAGCATTTAAAGTATGCTACAGTTACCCTGTGGAAGAACTATTAAATGTTTTATATGTTTGATATACAGTAATATATTACAGAGAACTTTAGCTAAGACATTTGGCTATAAATTCTAATTTGTAAGGAAGTTTTAGTTGTATCATTCTTAGTCGATATGTTATACTTCGATGAATTGAGCAGTTTAGCATACAATTTCAAATAAGTCGTAAAGGGGTTTTTTTTCCCACCTGTGTTTAAATAATATTGCATAATATGATACATATCATATGCTTAAATGCTTGAAAGTATTTAACTGAAGTGGTTATTTAAAAATAAATTATTTGTGCAAATATGCTATATGTATTTTAATACACGGCTATCATTCTGTCATGGTATAGTATATAGTATGGTAATTTTAATGTGTTTCATACTAACAAAAGCTTATGCAAGTTATTAGGATTTATACTTTTTAAATATATCATTTTGAAAATAAATATACTAGGCACTTTATTATTAGAAAGTTATATACTGAAGTATTTGCATTAAAACTCAAATATCTTAAAATACGGCTTTTCGCAGTTGTATACATAGCACTTAAAGTATGCTACAGTTACCCTGTGGAAGAACTATTAAATGTTTTATATGTTTGATATACAGTAATATATTACAGAGAACTTTAGCTAAGACATTTGGCTATAAATTCTAATTTGTAAGGAAGTTTTAGTTGTATCATTCTTAGTCGATATGTTATACTTCGATGAATTGAGCAGTTTAGCATACAATTTCAAATAAGTCGTAAAGGGGTTTTTTTTCCCACCTGTGTTTAAATAATATTGCATAATATGATACATATCATATGCTTAAATGCTTGAAAGTATTTAACTGAAGTGGTTATTTAAAAATAAATTATTTGTGCAAATATGCTATATGTATTTTAATACACGGCTATCATTCTGTCATGGTATAGTATATAGTATGGTAATTTTAATGTGTTTCATACTAACAAAAGCTTATGCAATTTATTAGGATTTATACTTTTTAAATATATCATTTTGAAAATAAATATAGTAGGCACTTTATTATTAGAAAGTTATATACTGAAGTATTTGCATTAAAACTCAAATATCTTAAAATACGGCTTTTCGCAGTTGTATACATAGCATTTAAAGTATGCTACAGTTACCCTGTGGAAGAACTATTAAATGTTTTATATGTTTGATATACAGTAATATATTACAGAGAACTTTAGCTAAGACATTTGGCTATAAATTCTAATTTGTAAGGAAGTTTTAGTTGTATCATTCTTAGTCGATATGTTATACTTCGATGAATTGAGCAGTTTAGCATACAATTTCAAATAAGTCGTAAAGGGGTTTTTTTCCCACCTGTGTTTAAATAATATTGCATAATATGATACATATCATATGCTTAAATGCTTGAAAGTATTTAACTGAAGTGGTTATTTAAAAATAAATTATTTGTGCAAATATGCTATATGTATTTTAATACACGGCTATCATTCTGTCATGGTATAGTATATAGTATGGTAATTTTAATGTGTTTCATACTAACAAAAGCTTATGCAATTTATTAGGATTTATACTTTTTAAATATATCATTTTGAAAATAAATATACTAGGCACTTTATTATTAGAAAGTTATATACTGAAGTATTTGCATTAAAACTCAAATATCTTAAAATACGTTTTTTCGCAGTTGTATACATAGCATTTAAAGTATGCTACAGTTACCCTGTGGAAGCACTATTAAATGTTTTATATGTTTGATATACAGTAATATATTACAGAGAACTTTAGCTAAGACATTTGGCTATAAATTCTAATTTGTAAGGAAGTTTTAGTTGTATCATTCTTAGTCGATATGTTATACTTCGATGAATTGAGCAGTTTAGCATACAATTTCAAATAAGTCGTAAAGGGTTTTTTTTCCCACCTGTGTTTAAATAATATTGCATAATATGATACATATCATATGCTTAAATGCTTGAAAGTATTTAACTGAAGTGTTTATTTAAAAATAAATTATTTGTGCAAATATGCTATATGTATTTTAATACACGGCTATCATTCTGTTATGGTAATGTATATAGTAAGGTAAATTTAACGTGTTTCATACTAACAAAAGCATATGCAATTTATTAGGATTTATACTTTTTAAATATATCATTTTGAAAATAAATGTAGTAGGCACTTTATTATTAGAAAGTTATATACTGAAGTATTTGCATTAAAACTCAAATATCTTAAAATACGGCTTTTCGCAGTTGTATACATAGCATTTAAAGTATGCTACAGTTACCCTGTGGAAGAACTATTAAATGTTTTATATGTTTGATATACAGTAATATATTACAGAGAACTTTAGCTAAGACATTTGGCTATAAATTCTAATTTGTAAGGAAGTTTTAGTTGTATCATTCTTAGTCGATATGTTATACTTCGATGAATTGAGCAGTTTAGCATACAATTTCAAATAAGTCGTAAAGGGGTTTTTTTTCCCACCTGTGTTTAAATAATATTGCATAATATGATACATATCATATGCTTAAATGCTTGAAAGTATTTAACTGAAGTGGTTATTTAAAAATAAATTATTTGTGCAAATATGCTATATGTATTTTAATACACGGCTATCATTCTGTCATGGTATAGTATATAGTATGGTAATTTTAATGTGTTTCATACTAACAAAAGCTTATGCAATTTATTAGAATTTATACTTTTTAAATATATCATTTTGAAAATAAATATAGTAGGCACTTTATTATTAGAAAGTTATATACTGAAGTATTTGCATTAAAACTCAAATATCTTAAAATACGGCTTTTCGCAGTTGCATACATAGCATTTAAAGTATGCTACAGTTACCCTGTGGAAGAACTATTAAATGTTTTATATGTTTGATATACAGTAATATATTACAGAGAACTTTAGCTAAGACATTTGGCTATAAATTCTAATTTGTAAGGAAGTTTTAGTTGTATCATTCTTAGTCGATATGTTATACTTCAATGAATTGAGCAGTTTAGCATACAATTTCAAATAAGTCGTAAAGGGTTTTTTTTTCCCACCTGTGTTTAAATAATATTGCATAATATGATACATATCATATGCTTAAATGCTTGAAAGTATTTAACTGAAGTGGTTATTTAAAAATAAATTATTTGTGCAAATATGCTATATGTATTTTAATACACGGCTATCATTCTGTCATGGTATAGTATATAGTATGGTAATTTTAATGTGTTTCATACTAACAAAAGCTTATGCAATTTATTAGGATTTATACTTTTTAAATATATCATTTTGAAAATAAATATACTAGGCACTTTATTATTAGAAAGTTATATACTGAAGTATTTGCATTAAAACTCAAATATCTTAAAATACGGTTTTTCGCAGTTGTATACATAGCATTTAAAGTATGCTACAGTTACCCTGTGGAAGAACTATTAAATGTTTTATATGTTTGATATACAGTAATATATTACAGAGAACTTTAGCTAAGACATTTGGCTATAAATTCTAATTTGTAAGGAAGTTTTAGTTGTATCATTCTTAGTCGATATGTTATACTTCGATGAATTGAGCAGTTTAGCATACAATTTCAAATAAGTCGTAAAGGGGTTTTTTTTCCCACCTGTGTTTAAATAACATTGCATAATATGATACATATCATATGCTTAAATGCTTGAAAGTATTTAACTGAAGTGGTTATTTAAAAATAAATTATTTGTGCAAATATGCTATATGTATTTTAATACACGGCTATCATTCTGTCATGGTATAGTATATAGTATGGTAATTTTAATGTGTTTCATACTAACAAAAGCTTATGCAATTTATTAGGATTTATACTTTTTAAATATATCATTTTGAAAATAAATGTAGTAGGCACTTTATTATTAGAAAGTTATATACTGAAGTATTTGCATTAAAACTCAAATATCTTAAAATACGGCTTTTCGCAGTTGTATACATAGCACTTAAAGTATGCTACAGTTACCCTGTGGAAGAACTATTAAATGTTTTATATGTTTGATATACAGTAATATATTACAGAGAACTTTAGCTAAGACATTTGGCTATAAATTCTAATTTGTAAGGAAGTTTTAGTTGTATCATTCTTAGTCGATATGTTATACTTCGATGAATTGAGCAGTTTAGCATACAATTTCAAATAAGTCGTAAAGGGGTTTTTTTTCCCACCTGTGTTTAAATAATGTTGCATAATATGATACATATCATATGCTTAAATGCTTGAAAGTATTTAACTGAAGTGGTTATTTAAAAATAAATTATTTGTGCAAATATGCTATATGTATTTTAATACACGGCTATCATTCTGTCATGGTATAGTATATAGTATG
The DNA here is from genome assembly GCF_044657685.1 of Stegodyphus dumicola. Lineage (NCBI taxonomy): Eukaryota > Metazoa > Arthropoda > Arachnida > Araneae > Eresidae > Stegodyphus > Stegodyphus dumicola. The sequence continues at coordinate 124,715,629 of NC_140771.1, read as the reverse complement.
GTAATTTTAATGTGTTTCATACTAACAAAAGCTTATGCAATTTATTAGGATTTATACTTTTTAAATATATCATTTTGAAAATAAATATAGTAGGCACTTTATTATTAGAAAGTTATATACTGAAGTATTTGCATTAAAACTCAAATATCATAAAATACGGTTTTTCGCAGTTGTATACATAGCATTTAAAGTATGCTACAGTTACCCTGTGGAAGAACTATTAAATGTTTTATATGTTTGATATACAGTAATATATTACAGAGAACTTTAGCTAAGACATTTGGCTATAAATTCTAATTTGTAAGGAAGTTTTAGTTGTATCATTCTTAGTCGATATGTTATACTTCGATGAATTGAGCAGTTTAGCATACAATTTCAAATAAGTCGTAAAGGGTTTTTTTTCCCACCTGTGTTTAAATAATATTGCATAATATGATACATATCATATGCTTAAATGCTTGAAAGTATTTAACTGAAGTGGTTATTTAAAAATAAATTATTTGTGCAAATATGCTATATGTATTTTAATACACGGCTATCATTCTGTCATGGTATAGTATATAGTATGGTAATTTTAATGTGTTTCATACTAACAAAAGCTTATGCAATTTATTAGGATTTATACTTTTTAAATATATCATTTTGAAAATAAATATAGTAGGCACTTTATTATTAGAAAGTTATATACTGAAGTATTTGCATTAAAACTCAAATATCTTAAAATACGGTTTTTCGCAGTTGTATACATAGCATTTAAAGTATGCTACAGTTACCCTGTGGAAGAACTATTAAATGTTTTATATGTTTGATATACAGTAATATATTACAGAGAACTTTAGCTAAGACATTTGGCTATAAATTCTAATTTGTAAGGAAGTTTTAGTTGTATCATTCTTAGTCGATATGTTATACTTCGATGAATTGAGCAGTTTAGCAATCAATTTCAAATAAGTCGTAAAGGGGTTTTTTTTCCCACCTGTGTTTAAATAATATTGCATAATATGATACATATCATATGCTTAAATGCTTGAAAGTATTTAACTGAAGTGTTTATTTAAAAATAAATTATTTGTGCAAATATGCTATATGTATTTTAATACACGGCTATCATTCTGTTATGGTAATGTATATAGTAAGGTAAATTTAACGTGTTTCATACTAACAAAAGCATATGCAATTTATTAGGATTTATACTTTTTAAATATATCATTTTGAAAATAAATGTAGTAGGCACTTTATTATTAGAAAGTTATATACTGAAGTATTTGCATTAAAACTCAAATATCTTAAAATACGGCTTTTCGCAGTTGTATACATAGCATTTAAAGTATGCTACAGTTACCCTGTGGAAGAACTATTAAATGTTTTATATGTTTGATATACAGTAATATATTACAGAGAACTTTAGCTAAGACATTTGGCTATAAATTCTAATTTGTAAGGAAGTTTTAGTTGTATCATTCTTAGTCGATATGTTATACTTCGATGAATTGAGCAGTTTAGCATACAATTTCAAATAAGTCGTAAAGGGGTTTTTTTTCCCACCTGTGTTTAAATAATATTGCATAATATGATACATATCATATGCTTAAATGCTTGAAAGTATTTAACTGAAGTGGTTATTTAAAAATAAATTATTTGTGCAAATATGCTATATGTATTTTAATACACGGCTATCATTCTGTCATGGTATAGTATATAGTATGGTAATTTTAATGTGTTTCATACTAACAAAAGCTTATGCAATTTATTAGAATTTATACTTTTTAAATATATCATTTTGAAAATAAATATAGTAGGCACTTTATTATTAGAAAGTTATATACTGAAGTATTTGCATTAAAACTCAAATATCTTAAAATACGGTTTTTCGCAGTTGCATACATAGCATTTAAAGTATGCTACAGTTACCCTGTGGAAGAACTATTAAATGTTTTATATGTTTGATATACAGTAATATATTACAGAGAACTTTAGCTAAGACATTTGGCTATAAATTCTAATTTGTAAGGAAGTTTTAGTTGTATCATTCTTAGTCGATATGTTATACTTCAATGAATTGAGCAGTTTAGCATACAATTTCAAATAAGTCGTAAAGGGTTTTTTTTTCCCACCTGTGTTTAAATAATATTGCATAATATGATACATATCATATGCTTAAATGCTTGAAAGTATTTAACTGAAGTGGTTATTTAAAAATAAATTATTTGTGCAAATATGCTATATGTATTTTAATACACGGCTATCATTCTGTCATGGTATAGTATATAGTATGGTAATTTTAATGTGTTTCATACTAACAAAAGCTTATGCAATTTATTAGGATTTATACTTTTTAAATATATCATTTTGAAAATAAATATACTAGGCACTTTATTATTAGAAAGTTATATACTGAAGTATTTGCATTAAAACTCAAATATCTTAAAATACGGTTTTTCGCAGTTGTATACATAGCATTTAAAGTATGCTACAGTTACCCTGTGGAAGAACTATTAAATGTTTTATATGTTTGATATACAGTAATATATTACAGAGAACTTTAGCTAAGACATTTGGCTATAAATTCTAATTTGTAAGGAAGTTTTAGTTGTATCATTCTTAGTCGATATGTTATACTTCGATGAATTGAGCAGTTTAGCATACAATTTCAAATAAGTCGTAAAGAGGTTTTTTTTCCCACCTGTGTTTAAATAATATTGCATAATATGATACATATCATATGCTTAAATGCTTGAAAGTATTTAACTGAAGTGGTTATTTAAAAATAAATTATTTGTGCAAATATGCTATATGTATTTTAATACACGGCTATCATTCTGTCATGGTATAGTATATAGTATGGTAATTTTAATGTGTTTCATACTAACAAAAGCTTATGCAATTTATTAGGATTTATACTTTTTAAATATATCATTTTGAAAATAAATGTAGTAGGCACTTTATTATTAGAAAGTTATATACTGAAGTATTTGCATTAAAACTCAAATATCTTAAAATACGGCTTTTCGCAGTTGTATACATAGCACTTAAAGTATGCTACAGTTACCCTGTGGAAGAACTATTAAATGTTTTATATGTTTGATATACAGTAATATATTACAGAGAACTTTAGCTAAGACATTTGGCTATAAATTCTAATTTGTAAGGAAGTTTTAGTTGTATCATTCTTAGTCGATATGTTATACTTCGATGAATTGAGCAGTTTAGCATACAATTTCAAATAAGTCGTAAAGGGGTTTTTTTTCCCACCTGTGTTTAAATAATATTGCATAATATGATACATATCATATGCTTAAATGCTTGAAAGTATTTAACTGAAGTGGTTATTTAAAAATAAATTATTTGTGCAAATATGCTATATGTATTTTAATACACGGCTATCATTCTGTCATGGTATAGTATATAGTATGGTAATTTTAATGTGTTTCATACTAACAAAAGCTTATGCAATTTATTAGGATTTATACTTTTTAAATATATCATTTTGAAAATAAATATAGTAGGCACTTTATTATTAGAAAGTTATATACTGAAGTATTTGCATTAAAACTCAAATATCTTAAAATACGGTTTTTCGCAGTTGTATACATAGCATTTAAAGTATGCTACAGTTACCCTGTGGAAGAACTATTAAATGTGTAATATGTTTGATATACAGTAATATATTACAGAGAACTTTAGCTAAGACATTTGGCTATAAATTCTAATTTGTAAGGAAGTTTTAGTTGTATCATTCTTAGTCGATATGTTATACTTCGATGAATTGAGCAGTTTAGCATGCAATTTCAAATAAGTCGTAAAGGGTTTTTTTTTCCCACCTGTGTTTAAATAATATTGCATAATATGATACATATCATATGCTTAAATGCTTGAAAGTATTTAACTGAAGTGGTTATTTAAAAATAAATTATTTGTGCAAATATGCTATATGTATTTTAATACACGGCTATCATTCTGTCATGGTATAGTATATAGTATGGTAATTTTAATGTGTTTCATACTAACAAAAGCTTATGCAATTTATTAGGATTTATACTTTTTAAATATATCATTTTGAAAATAAATATAGTAGGCACTTTATTATTAGAAAGTTATATACTGAAGTACTTGCATTAAAACTCAAATATCTTAAAATACGGCTTTTCGCAGTTGTATACATAGCATTTAAAGTATGCTACAGTTACCCTGTGGAAGAACTATTAAATGTTTTATATGTTTGATATACAGTAATATATTACAGAGAACTTTAGCTAAGACATTTGGCTATAAATTCTAATTTGTAAGGAAGTTTTAGTTGTATCATTCTTAGTCGATATGTTATACTTCGATGAATTGAGCAGTTTAGCATACAATTTCAAATAAGTCGTAAAGGGGTTTTTTTTCCCACCTGTGTTTAAATAATATTGCATAATATGATACATATCATATGCTTAAATGCTTGAAAGTATTTAACTGAAGTGGTTATTTAAAAATAAATTATTTGTGCAAATATGCTATATGTATTTTAATACACGGCTATCATTCTGTCATGGTATAGTATATAGTATGGTAATTTTAATGTGTTTCATACTAACAAAAGCTTATGCAAGTTATTAGGATTTATACTTTTTAAATATATCATTTTGAAAATAAATATACTAGGCACTTTATTATTAGAAAGTTATATACTGAAGTATTTGCATTAAAACTCAAATATCTTAAAATACGGCTTTTCGCAGTTGTATACATAGCACTTAAAGTATGCTACAGTTACCCTGTGGAAGAACTATTAAATGTTTTATATGTTTGATATACAGTAATATATTACAGAGAACTTTAGCTAAGACATTTGGCTATAAATTCTAATTTGTAAGGAAGTTTTAGTTGTATCATTCTTAGTCGATATGTTATACTTCGATGAATTGAGCAGTTTAGCATACAATTTCAAATAAGTCGTAAAGGGGTTTTTTTTCCCACCTGTGTTTAAATAATATTGCATAATATGATACATATCATATGCTTAAATGCTTGAAAGTATTTAACTGAAGTGGTTATTTAAAAATAAATTATTTGTGCAAATATGCTATATGTATTTTAATACACGGCTATCATTCTGTCATGGTATAGTATATAGTATGGTAATTTTAATGTGTTTCATACTAACAAAAGCTTATGCAATTTATTAGGATTTATACTTTTTAAATATATCATTTTGAAAATAAATATAGTAGGCACTTTATTATTAGAAAGTTATATACTGAAGTATTTGCATTAAAACTCAAATATCTTAAAATACGGCTTTTCGCAGTTGTATACATAGCATTTAAAGTATGCTACAGTTACCCTGTGGAAGAACTATTAAATGTTTTATATGTTTGATATACAGTAATATATTACAGAGAACTTTAGCTAAGACATTTGGCTATAAATTCTAATTTGTAAGGAAGTTTTAGTTGTATCATTCTTAGTCGATATGTTATACTTCGATGAATTGAGCAGTTTAGCATACAATTTCAAATAAGTCGTAAAGGGGTTTTTTTCCCACCTGTGTTTAAATAATATTGCATAATATGATACATATCATATGCTTAAATGCTTGAAAGTATTTAACTGAAGTGGTTATTTAAAAATAAATTATTTGTGCAAATATGCTATATGTATTTTAATACACGGCTATCATTCTGTCATGGTATAGTATATAGTATGGTAATTTTAATGTGTTTCATACTAACAAAAGCTTATGCAATTTATTAGGATTTATACTTTTTAAATATATCATTTTGAAAATAAATATAGTAGGCACTTTATTATTAGAAAGTTATATACTGAAGTATTTGCATTAAAACTCAAATATCTTAAAATACGTTTTTTCGCAGTTGTATACATAGCATTTAAAGTATGCTACAGTTACCCTGTGGAAGCACTATTAAATGTTTTATATGTTTGATATACAGTAATATATTACAGAGAACTTTAGCTAAGACATTTGGCTATAAATTCTAATTTGTAAGGAAGTTTTAGTTGTATCATTCTTAGTCGATATGTTATACTTCGATGAATTGAGCAGTTTAGCATACAATTTCAAATAAGTCGTAAAGGGTTTTTTTTCCCACCTGTGTTTAAATAATATTGCATAATATGATACATATCATATGCTTAAATGCTTGAAAGTATTTAACTGAAGTGGTTATTTAAAAATAAATTATTTGTGCAAATATGCTATATGTATTTTAATACACGGCTATCATTCTGTCATGCTTTAGTATATAGTATGGTAATTTTAATGTGTTTCATACTAACAAAAGCTTATGCAATTTATTAGGATTTATACTTTTTAAATATATCATTTTGAAAATAAATGTAGTAGGCACTTTATTATTAGAAAGTTATATACTGAAGTATTTGCATTAAAACTCAAATATCTTAAAATACGGCTTTTCGCAGTTGTATACATAGCATTTAAAGTATGCTACAGTTACCCTGTGGAAGAACTATTAAATGTTTTATATGTTTGATATACAGTAATATATTACAGAGAACTTTAGCTAAGACATTTGGCTATAAATTCTAATTTGTAAGGAAGTTTTAGTTGTATCATTCTTAGTCGATATGTTATACTTCGATGAATTGAGCAGTTTAGCATACAATTTCAAATAAGTCGTAAAGGGGTTTTTTTTCCCACCTGTGTTTAAATAATATTGCATAATATGATACATATCATATGCTTAAATGCTTGAAAGTATTTAACTGAAGTGGTTATTTAAAAATAAATTATTTGTGCAAATATGCTATATGTATTTTAATACACGGCTATCATTCTGTCATGGTATAGTATATAGTATGGTAATTTTAATGTGTTTCATACTAACAAAAGCTTATGCAATTTATTAGGATTTATACTTTTTAAATATATCATTTTGAAAATAAATATAGTAGGCACTTTATTATTAGAAAGTTATATACTGAAGTATTTGCATTAAAACTCAAATATCTTAAAATACGGTTTTTCGCAGTTGTATACATAGCATTTAAAGTATGCTACAGTTACCCTGTGGAAGAACTATTAAATGTGTAATATGTTTGATATACAGTAATATATTACAGAGAACTTTAGCTAAGACATTTGGCTATAAATTCTAATTTGTAAGGAAGTTTTAGTTGTATCATTCTTAGTCGATATGTTATACTTCGATGAATTGAGCAGTTTAGCATGCAATTTCAAATAAGTCGTAAAGGGTTTTTTTTTCCCACCTGTGTTTAAATAATATTGCATAATATGATACATATCATATGCTTAAATGCTTGAAAGTATTTAACTGAAGTGGTTATTTAAAAATAAATTATTTGTGCAAATATGCTATATGTATTTTAATACACGGCTATCATTCTGTCATGGTATAGTATATAGTATGGTAATTTTAATGTGTTTCATACTAACAAAAGCTTATGCAAGTTATTAGGATTTATACTTTTTAAATATATCATTTTGAAAATAAATATACTAGGCACTTTATTATTAGAAAGTTATATACTGAAGTATTTGCATTAAAACTCAAATATCTTAAAATACGGCTTTTCGCAGTTGTATACATAGCACTTAAAGTATGCTACAGTTACCCTGTGGAAGAACTATTAAATGTTTTATATGTTTAATATACAGTAATATATTACAGAGAACTTTAGCTAAGACATTTGGCTATAAATTCTAATTTGTAAGGAAGTTTTAGTTGTATCATTCTTAGTCGATATGTTATACTTCGATGAATTGAGCAGTTTAGCATACAATTTCAAATAAGTCGTAAAGGGGTTTTTTTTCCCACCTGTGTTTAAATAATATTGCATAATATGATACATATCATATGCTTAAATGCTTGAAAGTATTTAACTGAAGTGGTTATTTAAAAATAAATTATTTGTGCAAATATGCTATATGTATTTTAATACACGGCTATCATTCTGTCATGGTATAGTATATAGTATGGTAATTTTAATGTGTTTCATACTAACAAAAGCTTATGCAATTTATTAGGATTTATACTTTTTAAATATATCATTTTGAAAATAAATATAGTAGGCACTTTATTATTAGAAAGTTATATACTGAAGTATTTGCATTAAAACTCAAATATCTTAAAATACGGCTTTTCGCAGTTGTATACATAGCATTTAAAGTATGCTACAGTTACCCTGTGGAAGAACTATTAAATGTTTTATATGTTTGATATACAGTAATATATTACAGAGAACTTTAGCTAAGACATTTGGCTATAAATTCTAATTTGTAAGGAAGTTTTAGTTGTATCATTCTTAGTCGATATGTTATACTTCGATGAATTGAGCAGTTTAGCATACAATTTCAAATAAGTCGTAAAGGGGTTTTTTTCCCACCTGTGTTTAAATAATATTGCATAATATGATACATATCATATGCTTAAATGCTTGAAAGTATTTAACTGAAGTGGTTATTTAAAAATAAATTATTTGTGCAAATATGCTATATGTATTTTAATACACGGCTATCATTCTGTCATGGTATAGTATATAGTATGGTAATTTTAATGTGTTTCATACTAACAAAAGCTTATGCAATTTATTAGGATTTATACTTTTTAAATATATCATTTTGAAAATAAATATAGTAGGCACTTTATTATTAGAAAGTTATATACTGAAGTATTTGCATTAAAACTCAAATATCTTAAAATACGTTTTTTCGCAGTTGTATACATAGCATTTAAAGTATGCTACAGTTACCCTGTGGAAGCACTATTAAATGTTTTATATGTTTGATATACAGTAATATATTACAGAGAACTTTAGCTAAGACATTTGGCTATAAATTCTAATTTGTAAGGAAGTTTTAGTTGTATCATTCTTAGTCGATATGTTATACTTCGATGAATTGAGCAGTTTAGCATACAATTTCAAATAAGTCGTAAAGGGTTTTTTTTCCCACCTGTGTTTAAATAATATTGCATAATATGATACATATCATATGCTTAAATGCTTGAAAGTATTTAACTGAAGTGGTTATTTAAAAATAAATTATTTGTGCAAATATGCTATATGTATTTTAATACACGGCTATCATTCTGTCATGCTTTAGTATATAGTATGGTAATTTTAATGTGTTTCATACTAACAAAAGCTTATGCAATTTATTAGGATTTATACTTTTTAAATATATCATTTTGAAAATAAATATACTAGGCACTTTATTATTAGAAAGTTATATACTGAAGTATTTGCATTAAAACTCAAATATCTTAAAATACGGCTTTTCGCAGTTGTATACATAGCACTTAAAGTATGCTACAGTTACCCTGTGGAAGAACTATTAAATGTTTTATATGTTTGATATACAGTAATATATTACAGAGAACTTTAGCTAAGACATTTGGCTATAAATTCTAATTTGTAAGGAAGTTTTAGTTGTATCATTCTTAGTCGATATGTTATACTTCGATGAATTGAGCAGTTTAGCATACAATTTCAAATAAGTCGTAAAGGGGTTTTTTTTCCCACCTGTGTTTAAATAATATTGCATAATATGATACATATCATATGCTTAAATGCTTGAAAGTATTTAACTGAAGTGGTTATTTAAAAATAAATTATTTGTGCAAATATGCTATATGTATTTTAATACACGGCTATCATTCTGTCATGGTATAGTATATAGTATGGTAATTTTAATGTGTTTCATACTAACAAAAGCTTATGCAATTTATTAGGATTTATACTTTTTAAATATATCATTTTGAAAATAAATATAGTAGGCACTTTATTATTAGAAAGTTATATACTGAAGTATTTGCATTAAAACTCAAATATCTTAAAATACGGCTTTTCGCAGTTGTATACATAGCACTTAAAGTATGCTACAGTTACCCTGTGGAAGAACTATTAAATGTTTTATATGTTTGATATACAGTAATATATTACAGAGAACTTTAGCTAAGACATTTGGCTATAAATTCTAATTTGTAAGGAAGTTTTAGTTGTATCATTCTTAGTCGATATGTTATACTTCGATGAATTGAGCAGTTTAGCATACAATTTCAAATAAGTCGTAAAGAGGTTTTTTTTCCCACCTGTGTTTAAATAATATTGCATAATATGATACATATCATATGCTTAAATGCTTGAAAGTATTTAACTGAAGTGGTTATTTAAAAATAAATTATTTGTGCAAATATGCTATATGTATTTTAATACACGGCTATCATTCTGTCATGGTATAGTATATAGTATGGTAATTTTAATGTGTTTCATACTAACAAAAGCTTATGCAATTTATTAGGATTTATACTTTTTAAATATATCATTTTGAAAATAAATATACTAGGCACTTTATTATTAGAAAGTTATATACTGAAGTATTTGCATTAAAACTCAAATATCTTAAAATACGGCTTTTCGCAGTTGTATACATAGCACTTAATGTATGCTACAGTTACCCTGTGGAAGAACTATTAAATGTTTTATATGTTTGATATACAGTAATATATTACAGAGAACTTTAGCTAAGACATTTGGCTATAAATTCTAATTTGTAAGGAAGTTTTAGTTGTATCATTCTTAGTCGATATGTTATACTTCGATGAATTGAGCAGTTTAGCATAAAATTTCAAATAAGTCGTAAAGGGGTTTTTTTTCCCACCTGTGTTTAAATAATATTGCATAATATGATACATATCATATGCTTAAATGCTTGAAAGTATTTAACTGAAGTGGTTATTTAAAAATAAATTATTTGTGCAAATATGCTATATGTATTTTAATACACGGCTATCATTCTGTCATGGTATAGTATATAGTATGGTAATTTTAATGTGTTTCATACTAACAAAAGCTTATGCAATTTATTAGGATTTATACTTTTTAAATATATCATTTTGAAAATAAATGTAGTAGGCACTTTATTATTAGAAAGTTATATACTGAAGTATTTGCATTAAAACTCAAATATCTTAAAATACGGCTTTTCGCAGTTGTATACATAGCATTTAAAGTATGCTACAGTTACCCTGTGGAAGAACTATTAAATGTTTTATATGTTTGATATACAGTAATATATTACAGAGAACTTTAGCTAAGACATTTGGCTATAAATTCTAATTTGTAAGGAAGTTTTAGTTGTATCATTCTTAGTCGATATGTTATACTTCGATGAATTGAGCAGTTTAGCATAAAATTTCAAATAAGTCGTAAAGGGGTTTTTTTTCCCACCTGTGTTTAAATAATATTGCATAATATGATACATATCATATGCTTAAATGCTTGAAAGTATTTAACTGAAGTGGTTATTTAAAAATAAATTATTTGTGCAAATATGCTATATGTATTTTAATACACGGCTATCATTCTGTCATGGTATAGTATATAGTATGGTAATTTTAATGTGTTTCATACTAACAAAAGCTTATGCAATTTATTAGGATTTATACTTTTTAAATATATCATTTTGAAAATAAATATAGTAGGCACTTTATTATTAGAAAGTTATATACTGAAGTACTTGCATTAAAACTCAAATATCTTAAAATACGGCTTTTCGCAGTTGTATACATAGCATTTAAAGTATGCTACAGTTACCCTGTGGAAGAACTATTAAATGTTTTATATGTTTGATATACAGTAATATATTACAGAGAACTTTAGATAAGACATTTGGCTATAAATTCTAATTTGTAAGGAAGTTTTAGTTGTATCATTCTTAGTCGATATGTTATACTTCGATGAATTGAGCAGTTTAGCATACAATTTCAAATAAGTCGTAAAGGGGTTTTTTTTCCCACCTGTGTTTAAATAATATTGCATAATATGATACATATCATATGCTTAAATGCTTGAAAGTATTTAACTGAAGTGGTTATTTAAAAATAAATTATTTGTGCAAATATGCTATATGTATTTTAATACACGGCTATCATTCTGTCATGGTATAGTATATAGTATGGTAATTTTAATGTGTTTCATACTAACAAAAGCTTATGCAATTTATTAGGATTTATACTTTTTAAATATATCATTTTGAAAATAAATATACTAGGCACTTTATTATTAGAAAGTTATATACTGAAGTATTTGCATTAAAACTCAAATATCTTAAAATACAGCTTTTCGCAGTTGTATACATAGCACTTAAAGTATGCTACAGTTACCCTGTGGAAGAACTATTAAATGTTTTATATGTTTGATATACAGTAATATATTACAGAGAACTTTAGCTAAGACATTTGGCTATAAATTCTAATTTGTAAGGAAGTTTTAGTTGTATCATTCTTAGTCGATATGTTATACTTCGATGAATTGAGCAGTTTAGCATACAATTTCAAATAAGTCGTAAAGAGGTTTTTTTTCCCACCTGTGTTTAAATAATATTGCATAATATGATACATATCATATGCTTAAATGCTTGAAAGTATTTAACTGAAGTGGTTATTTAAAAATAAATTATTTGTGCAAATATGCTATATGTATTTTAATACACGGCTATCATTCTGTCATGGTATAGTATATAGTATGGTAATTTTAATGTGTTTCATACTAACAAAAGCTTATGCAATTTATTAGGATTTATACTTTTTAAATATATCATTTTGAAAATAAATATACTAGGCACTTTATTATTAGAAAGTTATATACTGAAGTATTTGCATTAAAACTCAAATATCTTAAAATACAGCTTTTCGCAGTTGTATACATAGCACTTAAAGTATGCTACAGTTACCCTGTGGAAGAACTATTAAATGTTTTATATGTTTGATATACAGTAATATATTACAGAGAACTTTAGCTAAGACATTTGGCTATAAATTCTAATTTGTAAGGAAGTTTTAGTTGTATCATTCTTAGTCGATATGTTATACTTCGATGAATTGAGCAGTTTAGCATACAATTTCAAATAAGTCGTAAAGAGGTTTTTTTTCCCACCTGTGTTTAAATAATATTGCATAATATGATACATATCATATGCTTAAATGCTTGAAAGTATTTAACTGAAGTGGTTATTTAAAAATAAATTATTTGTGCAAATATGCTATATGTATTTTAATACACGGCTATCATTCTGTCATGGTATAGTATATAGTATGGTAATTTTAATGTGTTTCATACTAACAAAAGCTTATGCAATTTATTAGGATTTATACTTTTTAAATATATCATTTTGAAAATAAATGTAGTAGGCACTTTATTATTAGAAAGTTATATACTGAAGTATTTGCATTAAAACTCAAATATCTTAAAATACGGCTTTTCGCAGTTGTATACATAGCACTTAAAGTATGCTACAGTTACCCTGTGGAAGAACTATTAAATGTTTTATATGTTTGATATACAGTAATATATTACAGAGAACTTTAGCTAAGACATTTGGCTATAAATTCTAATTTGTAAGGAAATTTTAGTTGTATCATTCTTAGTCGATATGTTATACTTCGATGAATTGAGCAGTTTAGCATACAATTTCAAATAAGTCGTAAAGGGGTTTTTTTCCCACCTGTGTTTAAATAATATTGCATAATATGATACATATCATATGCTTAAATGCTTGAAAGTATTTAACTGAAGTGGTTATTTAAAAATACATTATTTGTGCAAATATGCTATATGTATTTTAATACACGGCTATCATTCTGTCATGGTATAGTATATAGTATGGTAATTTTAATGTGTTTCATACTAACAAAAGCTTATGCAATTTATTAGGATTTATACTTTTTAAATATATCATTTTGAAAATAAATATAGTAGGCACTTTATTATTAGAAAGTTATATACTGAAGTACTTGCATTAAAACTCAAATATCTTAAAATACGGCTTTTCGCAGTTGTATACATAGCATTTAAAGTATGCTACAGTTACCCTGTGGAGGAACTATTAAATGTTTTATATGTTTGATATACAGTAATATATTACAGAGAACTTTAGCTAAGACATTTGGCTATAAATTCTAATTTGTAAGGAAGTTTTAGTTGTATCATTCTTAGTCGATATGTTATACTTCGATGAATTGAGCAGTTTAGCATACAATTTCAAATAAGTCGTAAAGAGGTTTTTTTTCCCACCTGTGTTTAAATAATATTGCATAATATGATACATATCATATGCTTAAATGCTTGAAAGTATTTAACTGAAGTGGTTATTTAAAAATAAATTATTTGTGCAAATATGCTATATGTATTTTAATACACGGCTATCATTCTGTCATGGTATAGTATATAGTATGGTAATTTTAATGTGTTTCATACTAACAAAAGCTTATGCAATTTATTAGGATTTATACTTTTTAAATATATCATTTTGAAAATAAATGTAGTAGGCACTTTATTATTAGAAAGTTATATACTGAAGTATTTGCATTAAAACTCAAATATCTTAAAATACGGCTTTTCGCAGTTGTATACATAGCACTTAAAGTATGCTACAGTTACCCTGTGGAAGATCTATTAAATGTTTTATATGTTTGATATACAGTAATATATTACAGAGAACTTTAGATAAGACATTTGGCTATAAATTCTAATTTGTAAGGAAGTTTTAGTTGTATCATTCTTAGTCGATATGTTATACTTCGATGAATTGAGCAGTTTAGCATACAATTTCAAATAAGTCGTAAAGGGGTTTTTTTTCCCACCTGTGTTTAAATAATATTGCATAATATGATACATATCATATGCTTAAATGCTTGAAAGTATTTAACTGAAGTGGTTATTTAAAAATAAATTATTTGTGCAAATATGCTATATGTATTTTAATACACGGCTATCATTCTGTCATGGTATAGTATATAGTATGGTAATTTTAATGTGTTTCATACTAACAAAAGCTTATGCAATTTATTAGGATTTATACTTTTTAAATATATCATTTTGAAAATAAATGTAGTAGGCACTTTATTATTAGAAAGTTATATACTGAAGTATTTGCATTAAAACTCAAATATCTTAAAATACGGCTTTTCGCAGTTGTATACATAGCACTTAAAGTATGCTACAGTTACCCTGTGGAAGAACTATTAAATGTTTTATATGTTTGATATACAGTAATATATTACAGAGAACTTTAGCTAAGACATTTGGCTATAAATTCTAATTTGTAAGGAAGTTTTAGTTGTATCATTCTTAGTCGATATGTTATACTTCGATGAATTGAGCAGTTTAGCATACAATTTCAAATAAGTCGTAAAGGGGTTTTTTTTCCCACCTGTGTTTAAATAATATTGCATAATATGATACATATCATATGCTTAAATGCTTGAAAGTATTTAACTGAAGTGGTTATTTAAAAATAAATTATTTGTGCAAATATGCTATATGTATTTTAATACACGGCTATCATTCTGTCATGGTATAGTATATAGTATGGTAATTTTAATGTGTTTCATACTAACAAAAGCTTATGCAATTTATTAGGATTTATACTTTTTAAATATATCATTTTGAAAATAAATGTAGTAGGCACTTTATTATTAGAAAGTTATATACTGAAGTATTTGCATTAAAACTCAAATATCTTAAAATACGGCTTTTCGCAGTTGTATACATAGCATTTAAAGTATGCTACAGTTACCCTGTGGAAGAACTATTAAATGTTTTATATGTTTGATATACAGTAATATATTACAGAGAACTTTAGCTAAGACATTTGGCTATAAATTCTAATTTGTAAGGAAGTTTTAGTTGTATCATTCTTAGTCGATATGTTATACTTCGATGAATTGAGCAGTTTAGCATACAATTTCAAATAAGTCGTAAAGGGGTTTTTTTTCCCACCTGTGTTTAAATAATATTGCATAATATGATACATATCATATGCTTAAATGCTTGAAAGTATTTAACTGAAGTGGTTATTTAAAAATAAATTATTTGTGCAAATATGCTATATGTATTTTAATACACGGCTATCATTCTGTCATGGTATAGTATATAGTATGGTAATTTTAATGTGTTTCATACTAACAAAAGCTTATGCAATTTATTAGGATTTATACTTTTTAAATATATCATTTTGAAAATAAATATAGTAGGCACTTTATTATTAGAAAGTTATATACTGAAGTATTTGCATTAAAACTCAAATATCTTAAAATACGGTTTTTCGCAGTTGTATACATAGCATTTAAAGTATGCTACAGTTACCCTGTGGAAGAACTATTAAATGTTTTATATGTTTGATATACAGTAATATATTACAGAGAACTTTAGCTAAGACATTTGGCTATAAATTCTAATTTGTAAGGAAGTTTTAGTTGTATCATTCTTAGTCGATATGTTATACTTCGATGAATTGAGCAGTTTAGCATGCAATTTCAAATAAGTCGTAAAGGGGTTTTTTTTCCCACCTGTGTTTAAATAATATTGCATAATATGATACATATCATATGCTTAAATGCTTGAAAGTATTTAACTGAAGTGGTTATTTAAAAATAAATTATTTGTGCAAATATGCTATATGTATTTTAATACACGGCTATCATTCTGTCATGGTATAGTATATAGTATGGTAATTTTAATGTGTTTCATACTAACAAAAGCTTATGCAATTTATTAGGATTTATACTTTTTAAATATATCATTTTGAAAATAAATATAGTAGGCACTTTATTATTAGAAAGTTATATACTGAAGTACTTGCATTAAAACTCAAATATCTTAAAATACGGCTTTTCGCAGTTGTATACATAGCATTTAAAGTATGCTACAGTTACCCTGTGGAAGAACTATTAAATGTTTTATATGTTTGATATACAGTAATATATTACAGAGAACTTTAGCTAAGACATTTGGCTATAAATTCTAATTTGTAAGGAAGTTTTAGTTGTATCATTCTTAGTCGATATGTTATACTTCGATGAATTGAGCAGTTTAGCATACAATTTCAAATAAGTCGTAAAGGGGTTTTTTTTCCCACCTGTGTTTAAATAATATTGCATAATATGATACATATCATATGCTTAAATGCTTGAAAGTATTTAACTGAAGTGGTTATTTAAAAATAAATTATTTGTGCAAATATGCTATATGTATTTTAATACACGGCTATCATTCTGTCATGGTATAGTATATAGTATGGTAATTTTAATGTGTTTCATACTAACAAAAGCTTATGCAAGTTATTAGGATTTATACTTTTTAAATATATCATTTTGAAAATAAATATACTAGGCACTTTATTATTAGAAAGTTATATACTGAAGTATTTGCATTAAAACTCAAATATCTTAAAATACGGCTTTTCGCAGTTGTATACATAGCACTTAAAGTATGCTACAGTTACCCTGTGGAAGAACTATTAAATGTTTTATATGTTTGATATACAGTAATATATTACAGAGAACTTTAGCTAAGACATTTGGCTATAAATTCTAATTTGTAAGGAAGTTTTAGTTGTATCATTCTTAGTCGATATGTTATACTTCGATGAATTGAGCAGTTTAGCATACAATTTCAAATAAGTCGTAAAGGGTTTTTTTTCCCACCTGTGTTTAAATAATATTGCATAATATGATACATATCATATGCTTAAATGCTTGAAAGTATTTAACTGAAGTGGTTATTTAAAAATAAATTATTTGTGCAAATATGCTATATGTATTTTAATACACGGCTATCATTCTGTCATGGTATAGTATATAGTATGGTAATTTTAATGTGTTTCATACTAACAAAAGCTTATGCAATTTATTAGGATTTATACTTTTTAAATATATCATTTTGAAAATAAATGTAGTAGGCACTTTATTATTAGAAAGTTATATACTGAAGTATTTGCATTAAAACTCAAATATCTTAAAATACGGCTTTTCGCAGTTGTATACATAGCACTTAAAGTATGCTACAGTTACCCTGTGGAAGATCTATTAAATGTTTTATATGTTTGATATACAGTAATATATTACAGAGAACTTTAGATAAGATATTTGGCTATAAATTCTAATTTGTAAGGAAGTTTTAGTTGTATCATTCTTAGTCGATATGTTATACTTCGATGAATTGAGCAGTTTAGCATACAATTTCAAATAAGTCGTAAAGGGGTTTTTTTTCCCACCTGTGTTTAAATAATATTGCATAATATGATACATATCATATGCTTAAATGCTTGAAAGTATTTAACTGAAGTGGTTATTTAAAAATAAATTATTTGTGCAAATATGCTATATGTATTTTAATACACGGCTATCATTCTGTCATGGTATAGTATATAGTATGGTAATTTTAATGTGTTTCATACTAACAAAAGCTTATGCAATTTATTAGGATTTATACTTTTTAAATATATCATTTTGAAAATAAATGTAGTAGGCACTTTATTATTAGAAAGTTATATACTGAAGTATTTGCATTAAAACTCAAATATCTTAAAATACGGCTTTTCGCAGTTGTATACATAGCACTTAAAGTATGCTACAGTTACCCTGTGGAAGAACTATTAAATGTTTTATATGTTTGATATACAGTAATATATTACAGAGAACTTTAGCTAAGACATTTGGCTATAAATTCTAATTTGTAAGGAAGTTTTAGTTGTATCATTCTTAGTCGATATGTTATACTTCGATGAATTGAGCAGTTTAGCATACAATTTCAAATAAGTCGTAAAGGGGTTTTTTTTCCCACCTGTGTTTAAATAATATTGCATAATATGATACATATCATATGCTTAAATGCTTGAAAGTATTTAACTGAAGTGGTTATTTAAAAATAAATTATTTGTGCAAATATGCTATATGTATTTTAATACACGGCTATCATTCTGTCATGGTATAGTATATAGTATGGTAATTTTAATGTGTTTCATACTAACAAAAGCTTATGCAATTTATTAGGATTTATACTTTTTAAATATATCATTTTGAAAATAAATGTAGTAGGCACTTTATTATTAGAAAGTTATATACTGAAGTATTTGCATTAAAACTCAAATATCTTAAAATACGGCTTTTCGCAGTTGTATACATAGCATTTAAAGTATGCTACAGTTACCCTGTGGAAGAACTATTAAATGTTTTATATGTTTGATATACAGTAATATATTACAGAGAACTTTAGCTAAGACATTTGGCTATAAATTCTAATTTGTAAGGAAGTTTTAGTTGTATCATTCTTAGTCGATATGTTATACTTCGATGAATTGAGCAGTTTAGCATACAATTTCAAATAAGTCGTAAAGGGGTTTTTTTTCCCACCTGTGTTTAAATAATATTGCATAATATGATACATATCATATGCTTAAATGCTTGAAAGTATTTAACTGAAGTGGTTATTTAAAAATAAATTATTTGTGCAAATATGCTATATGTATTTTAATACACGGCTATCATTCTGTCATGGTATAGTATATAGTATGGTAATTTTAATGTGTTTCATACTAACAAAAGCTTATGCAATTTATTAGGATTTATACTTTTTAAATATATCATTTTGAAAATAAATATAGTAGGCACTTTATTATTAGAAAGTTATATACTGAAGTATTTGCATTAAAACTCAAATATCTTAAAATACGGTTTTTCGCAGTTGTATACATAGCATTTAAAGTATGCTACAGTTACCCTGTGGAAGAACTATTAAATGTTTTATATGTTTGATATACAGTAATATATTACAGAGAACTTTAGCTAAGACATTTGGCTATAAATTCTAATTTGTAAGGAAGTTTTAGTTGTATCATTCTTAGTCGATATGTTATACTTCGATGAATTGAGCAGTTTAGCATGCAATTTCAAATAAGTCGTAAAGGGTTTTTTTTTCCCACCTGTGTTTAAATAATATTGCATAATATGATACATATCATATGCTTAAATGCTTGAAAGTATTTAACTGAAGTGGTTATTTAAAAATAAATTATTTGTGCAAATATGCTATATGTATTTTAATACACGGCTATCATTCTGTCATGGTATAGTATATAGTATGGTAATTTTAATGTGTTTCATACTAACAAAAGCTTATGCAATTTATTAGGATTTATACTTTTTAAATATATCATTTTGAAAATAAATATAGTAGGCACTTTATTATTAGAAAGTTATATACTGAAGTACTTGCATTAAAACTCAAATATCTTAAAATACGGCTTTTCGCAGTTGTATACATAGCATTTAAAGTATGCTACAGTTACCCTGTGGAAGAACTATTAAATGTTTTATATGTTTGATATACAGTAATATATTACAGAGAACTTTAGCTAAGACATTTGGCTATAAATTCTAATTTGTAAGGAAGTTTTAGTTGTATCATTCTTAGTCGATATGTTATACTTCGATGAATTGAGCAGTTTAGCATACAATTTCAAATAAGTCGTAAAGGGGTTTTTTTTCCCACCTGTGTTTAAATAATATTACATAATATGATACATATCATATGCTTAAATGCTTGAAAGTATTTAACTGAAGTGGTTATTTAAAAATAAATTATTTGTGCAAATATGCTATATGTATTTTAATACACGGCTATCATTCTGTCATGGTATAGTATATAGTATGGTAATTTTAATGTGTTTCATACTAACAAAAGCTTATGCAAGTTATTAGGATTTATACTTTTTAAATATATCATTTTGAAAATAAATATACTAGGCACTTTATTATTAGAAAGTTATATACTGAAGTATTTGCATTAAAACTCAAATATCTTAAAATACGGCTTTTCGCAGTTGTATACATAGCACTTAAAGTATGCTACAGTTACCCTGTGGAAGAACTATTAAATGTTTTATATGTTTGATATACAGTAATATATTACAGAGAACTTTAGCTAAGACATTTGGCTATAAATTCTAATTTGTAAGGAAGTTTTAGTTGTATCATTCTTAGTCGATATGTTATACTTCGATGAATTGAGCAGTTTAGCATACAATTTCAAATAAGTCGTAAAGGGGTTTTTTTTCCCACCTGTGTTTAAATAATATTGCATAATATGATACATATCATATGCTTAAATGCTTGAAAGTATTTAACTGAAGTGGTTATTTAAAAATAAATTATTTGTGCAAATATGCTATATGTATTTTAATACACGGCTATCATTCTGTCATGGTATAGTATATAGTATGGTAATTTTAATGTGTTTCATACTAACAAAAGCTTATGCAATTTATTAGGATTTATACTTTTTAAATATATCATTTTGAAAATAAATATAGTAGGCACTTTATTATTAGAAAGTTATATACTGAAGTATTTGCATTAAAACTCAAATATCTTAAAATACGGCTTTTCGCAGTTGTATACATAGCATTTAAAGTATGCTACAGTTACCCTGTGGAAGAACTATTAAATGTTTTATATGTTTGATATACAGTAATATATTACAGAGAACTTTAGCTAAGACATTTGGCTATAAATTCTAATTTGTAAGGAAGTTTTAGTTGTATCATTCTTAGTCGATATGTTATACTTCGATGAATTGAGCAGTTTAGCATACAATTTCAAATAAGTCGTAAAGGGGTTTTTTTCCCACCTGTGTTTAAATAATATTGCATAATATGATACATATCATATGCTTAAATGCTTGAAAGTATTTAACTGAAGTGGTTATTTAAAAATAAATTATTTGTGCAAATATGCTATATGTATTTTAATACACGGCTATCATTCTGTCATGGTATAGTATATAGTATGGTAATTTTAATGTGTTTCATACTAACAAAAGCTTATGCAATTTATTAGGATTTATACTTTTTAAATATATCATTTTGAAAATAAATATAGTAGGCACTTTATTATTAGAAAGTTATATACTGAAGTATTTGCATTAAAACTCAAATATCTTAAAATACGTTTTTTCGCAGTTGTATACATAGCATTTAAAGTATGCTACAGTTACCCTGTGGAAGCACTATTAAATGTTTTATATGTTTGATATAGAGTAATATATTACAGAGAACTTTAGCTAAGACATTTGGCTATAAATTCTAATTTGTAAGGAAGTTTTAGTTGTATCATTCTTAGTCGATATGTTATACTTCGATGAATTGAGCAGTTTAGCATACAATTTCAAATAAGTCGTAAAGGGTTTTTTTTCCCACCTGTGTTTAAATAATATTGCATAATATGATACATATCATATGCTTAAATGCTTGAAAGTATTTAACTGAAGTGGTTATTTAAAAATAAATTATTTGTGCAAATATGCTATATGTATTTTAATACACGGCTATCACTCTGTCATGCTTTAGTATATAGTATGGTAATTTTAATGTGTTTCATACTAACAAAAGCTTATGCAATTTATTAGGATTTATACTTTTTAAATATATCATTTTGAAAATAAATATACTAGGCACTTTATTATTAGAAAGTTATATACTGAAGTATTTGCATTAAAACTCAAATATCTTAAAATACGGCTTTTCGCAGTTGTATACATAGCACTTAAAGTATGCTACAGTTACCCTGTGGAAGAACTATTAAATGTTTTATATGTTTGATATACAGTAATATATTACAGAGAACTTTAGCTAAGACATTTGGCTATAAATTCTAATTTGTAAGGAAGTTTTAGTTGTATCATTCTTAGTCGATATGTTATACTTCGATGAATTGAGCAGTTTAGCATACAATTTCAAATAAGTCGTAAAGGGGTTTTTTTTCCCACCTGTGTTTAAATAATATTGCATAATATGATACATATCATATGCTTAAATGCTTGAAAGTATTTAACTGAAGTGGTTATTTAAAAATAAATTATTTGTGCAAATATGCTATATGTATTTTAATACACGGCTATCATTCTGTCATGGTATAGTATATAGTATGGTAATTTTAATGTGTTTCATACTAACAAAAGCTTATGCAATTTATTAGGATTTATACTTTTTAAATATATCATTTTGAAAATAAATATACTAGGCACTTTATTATTAGAAAGTTATATACTGAAGTATTTGCATTAAAACTCAAATATCTTAAAATACGGCTTTTCGCAGTTGTATACATAGCACTTAAAGTATGCTACAGTTACCCTGTGGAAGAACTATTAAATGTTTTATATGTTTGATATACAGTAATATATTACAGAGAACTTTAGCTAAGACATTTGGCTATAAATTCTAATTTGTAAGGAAGTTTTAGTTGTATCATTCTTAGTCGATATGTTATACTTCGATGAATTGAGCAGTTTAGCATACAATTTCAAATAAGTCGTAAAGAGGTTTTTTTTCCCACCTGTGTTTAAATAATATTGCATAATATGATACATATCATATGCTTAAATGCTTGAAAGTATTTAACTGAAGTGGTTATTTAAAAATAAATTATTTGTGCAAATATGCTATATGTATTTTAATACACGGCTATCATTCTGTCATGGTATAGTATATAGTATGGTAATTTTAATGTGTTTCATACTAACAAAAGCTTATGCAATTTATTAGGATTTATACTTTTTAAATATATCATTTTGAAAATAAATATACTAGGCACTTTATTATTAGAAAGTTATATACTGAAGTATTTGCATTAAAACTCAAATATCTTAAAATACGGCTTTTCGCAGTTGTATACATAGCACTTAAAGTATGCTACAGTTACCCTGTGGAAGAACTATTAAATGTTTTATATGTTTGATATACAGTAATATATTACAGAGAACTTTAGCTAAGACATTTGGCTATAAATTCTAATTTGTAAGGAAGTTTTAGTTGTATCATTCTTAGTCGATATGTTATACTTCGATGAATTGAGCAGTTTAGCATACAATTTCAAATAAGTCGTAAAGGGGTTTTTTTTCCCACCTGTGTTTAAATAATATTGCATAATATGATACATATCATATGCTTAAATGCTTGAAAGTATTTAACTGAAGTGGTTATTTAAAAATAAATTATTTGTGCAAATATGCTATATGTATTTTAATACACGGCTATCATTCTGTCATGGTATAGTATATAGTATGGTAATTTTAATGTGTTTCATACTAACAAAAGCTTATGCAATTTATTAGGATTTATACTTTTTAAATATATCATTTTGAAAATAAATGTAGTAGGCACTTTATTATTAGAAAGTTATATACTGAAGTATTTGCATTAAAACTCAAATATCTTAAAATACGGCTTTTCGCAGTTGTATACATAGCATTTAAAGTATGCTACAGTTACCCTGTGGAAGAACTATTAAATGTTTTATATGTTTGATATACAGTAATATATTACAGAGAACTTTAGCTAAGACATTTGGCTATAAATTCTAATTTGTAAGGAAGTTTTAGTTGTATCATTCTTAGTCGATATGTTATACTTCGATGAATTGAGCAGTTTAGCATACAATTTCAAATAAGTCGTAAAGGGGTTTTTTTCCCACCTGTGTTTAAATAATATTGCATAATATGATACATATCATATGCTTAAATGCTTGAAAGTATTTAACTGAAGTGGTTATTTAAAAATAAATTATTTGTGCAAATATGCTATATGTATTTTAATACACGGCTATCATTCTGTCATGGTATAGTATATAGTATGGTAATTTTAATGTGTTTCATACTAACAAAAGCTTATGCAATTTATTAGGATTTATACTTTTTAAATATATCATTTTGAAAATAAATATAGTAGGCACTTTATTATTAGAAAGTTATATACTGAAGTACTTGCATTAAAACTCAAATATCTTAAAATACGGCTTTTCGCAGTTGTATACATAGCATTTAAAGTATGCTACAGTTACCCTGTGGAAGAACTATTAAATGTTTTATATGTTTGATATACAGTAATATATTACAGAGAACTTTAGATAAGACATTTGGCTATAAATTCTAATTTGTAAGGAAGTTTTAGTTGTATCATTCTTAGTCGATATGTTATACTTCGATGAATTGAGCAGTTTAGCATACAATTTCAAATAAGTCGTAAAGGGGTTTTTTTTCCCACCTGTGTTTAAATAATATTGCATAATATGATACATATCATATGCTTAAATGCTTGAAAGTATTTAACTGAAGTGGTTATTTAAAAATAAATTATTTGTGCAAATATGCTATATGTATTTTAATACACGGCTATCATTCTGTCATGGTATAGTATATAGTATGGTAATTTTAATGTGTTTCATACTAACAAAAGCTTATGCAATTTATTAGGATTTATACTTTTTAAATATATCATTTTGAAAATAAATATACTAGGCACTTTATTATTAGAAAGTTATATACTGAAGTATTTGCATTAAAACTCAAATATCTTAAAATACGGCTTTTCGCAGTTGTATACATAGCACTTAAAGTATGCTACAGTTACCCTGTGGAAGAACTATTAAATGTTTTATATGTTTGATATACAGTAATATATTACAGAGAACTTTAGCTAAGACATTTGGCTATAAATTCTAATTTGTAAGGAAGTTTTAGTTGTATCATTCTTAGTCGATATGTTATACTTCGATGAATTGAGCAGTTTAGCATACAATTTCAAATAAGTCGTAAAGAGGTTTTTTTTCCCACCTGTGTTTAAATAATATTGCATAATATGATACATATCATATGCTTAAATGCTTGAAAGTATTTAACTGAAGTGGTTATTTAAAAATAAATTATTTGTGCAAATATGCTATATGTATTTTAATACACGGCTATCATTCTGTCATGGTATAGTATATAGTATGGTAATTTTAATGTGTTTCATACTAACAAAAGCTTATGCAATTTATTAGGATTTATACTTTTTAAATATATCATTTTGAAAATAAATGTAGTAGGCACTTTATTATTAGAAAGTTATATACTGAAGTATTTGCATTAAAACTCAAATATCTTAAAATACGGCTTTTCGCAGTTGTATACATAGCACTTAAAGTATGCTACAGTTACCCTGTGGAAGAACTATTAAATGTTTTATATGTTTGATATACAGTAATATATTACAGAGAACTTTAGCTAAGACATTTGGCTATAAATTCTAATTTGTAAGGAAATTTTAGTTGTATCATTCTTAGTCGATATGTTATACTTCGATGAATTGAGCAGTTTAGCATACAATTTCAAATAAGTCGTAAAGGGGTTTTTTTCCCACCTGTGTTTAAATAATATTGCATAATATGATACATATCATATGCTTAAATGCTTGAAAGTATTTAACTGAAGTGGTTATTTAAAAATAAATTATTTGTGCAAATATGCTATATGTATTTTAATACACGGCTATCATTCTGTCATGGTATAGTATATAGTATGGTAATTTTAATGTGTTTCATACTAACAAAAGCTTATGCAATTTATTAGGATTTATACTTTTTAAATATATCATTTTGAAAATAAATATAGTAGGCACTTTATTATTAGAAAGTTATATACTGAAGTATTTGCATTAAAACTCAAATATCTTAAAATACGTTTTTTCGCAGTTGTATACATAGCATTTAAAGTATGCTACAGTTACCCTGTGGAAGCACTATTAAATGTTTTATATGTTTGATATACAGTAATATATTACAGAGAACTTTAGCTAAGACATTTGGCTATAAATTCTAATTTGTAAGGAAGTTTTAGTTGTATCATTCTTAGTCGATATGTTATACTTCGATGAATTGAGCAGTTTAGCATACAATTTCAAATAAGTCGTAAAGGGTTTTTTTTCCCACCTGTGTTTAAATAATATTGCATAATATGATACATATCATATGCTTAAATGCTTGAAAGTATTTAACTGAAGTGGTTATTTAAAAATAAATTATTTGTGCAAATATGCTATATGTATTTTAATACACGGCTATCATTCTGTCATGCTTTAGTATATAGTATGGTAATTTTAATGTGTTTCATACTAACAAAAGCTTATGCAATTTATTAGGATTTATACTTTTTAAATATATCATTTTGAAAATAAATATACTAGGCACTTTATTATTAGAAAGTTATATACTGAAGTATTTGCATTAAAACTCAAATATCTTAAAATACGGCTTTTCGCAGTTGTATACATAGCACTTAAAGTATGCTACAGTTACCCTGTGGAAGAACTATTAAATGTTTTATATGTTTGATATACAGTAATATATTACAGAGAACTTTAGCTAAGACATTTGGCTATAAATTCTAATTTGTAAGGAAGTTTTAGTTGTATCATTCTTAGTCGATATGTTATACTTCGATGAATTGAGCAGTTTAGCATACAATTTCAAATAAGTCGTAAAGGGGTTTTTTTTCCCACCTGTGTTTAAATAATATTGCATAATATGATACATATCATATGCTTAAATGCTTGAAAGTATTTAACTGAAGTGGTTATTTAAAAATAAATTATTTGTGCAAATATGCTATATGTATTTTAATACACGGCTATCATTCTGTCATGGTATAGTATATAGTATGGTAATTTTAATGTGTTTCATACTAACAAAAGCTTATGCAATTTATTAGGATTTATACTTTTTAAATATATCATTTTGAAAATAAATATACTAGGCACTTTATTATTAGAAAGTTATATACTGAAGTATTTGCATTAAAACTCAAATATCTTAAAATACGGCTTTTCGCAGTTGTATACATAGCACTTAAAGTATGCTACAGTTACCCTGTGGAAGAACTATTAAATGTTTTATATGTTTGATATACAGTAATATATTACAGAGAACTTTAGCTAAGACATTTGGCTATAAATTCTAATTTGTAAGGAAGTTTTAGTTGTATCATTCTTAGTCGATATGTTATACTTCGATGAATTGAGCAGTTTAGCATACAATTTCAAATAAGTCGTAAAGAGGTTTTTTTTCCCACCTGTGTTTAAATAATATTGCATAATATGATACATATCATATGCTTAAATGCTTGAAAGTATTTAACTGAAGTGGTTATTTAAAAATAAATTATTTGTGCAAATATGCTATATGTATTTTAATACACGGCTATCATTCTGTCATGGTATAGTATATAGTATGGTAATTTTAATGTGTTTCATACTAACAAAAGCTTATGCAATTTATTAGGATTTATACTTTTTAAATATATCATTTTGAAAATAAATATACTAGGCACTTTATTATTAGAAAGTTATATACTGAAGTATTTGCATTAAAACTCAAATATCTTAAAATACGGCTTTTCGCAGTTGTATACATAGCACTTAAAGTATGCTACAGTTACCCTGTGGAAGAACTATTAAATGTTTTATATGTTTGATATACAGTAATATATTACAGAGAACTTTAGCTAAGACATTTGGCTATAAATTCTAATTTGTAAGGAAGTTTTAGTTGTATCATTCTTAGTCGATATGTTATACTTCGATGAATTGAGCAGTTTAGCATACAATTTCAAATAAGTCGTAAAGGGGTTTTTTTTCCCACCTGTGTTTAAATAATATTGCATAATATGATACATATCATATGCTTAAATGCTTGAAAGTATTTAACTGAAGTGGTTATTTAAAAATAAATTATTTGTGCAAATATGCTATATGTATTTTAATACACGGCTATCATTCTGTCATGGTATAGTATATAGTATGGTAATTTTAATGTGTTTCATACTAACAAAAGCTTATGCAATTTATTAGGATTTATACTTTTTAAATATATCATTTTGAAAATAAATGTAGTAGGCACTTTATTATTAGAAAGTTATATACTGAAGTATTTGCATTAAAACTCAAATATCTTAAAATACGGCTTTTCGCAGTTGTATACATAGCATTTAAAGTATGCTACAGTTACCCTGTGGAAGAACTATTAAATGTTTTATATGTTTGATATACAGTAATATATTACAGAGAACTTTAGCTAAGACATTTGGCTATAAATTCTAATTTGTAAGGAAGTTTTAGTTGTATCATTCTTAGTCGATATGTTATACTTCGATGAATTGAGCAGTTTAGCATACAATTTCAAATAAGTCGTAAAGGGGTTTTTTTTCCCACCTGTGTTTAAATAATATTGCATAATATGATACATATCATATGCTTAAATGCTTGAAAGTATTTAACTGAAGTGGTTATTTAAAAATAAATTATTTGTGCAAATATGCTATATGTATTTTAATACACGGCTATCATTCTGTCATGGTATAGTATATAGTATGGTAATTTTAATGTGTTTCATACTAACAAAAGCTTATGCAATTTATTAGGATTTATACTTTTTAAATATATCATTTTGAAAATAAATATAGTAGGCACTTTATTATTAGAAAGTTATATACTGAAGTACTTGCATTAAAACTCAAATATCTTAAAATACGGCTTTTCGCAGTTGTATACATAGCATTTAAAGTATGCTACAGTTACCCTGTGGAAGAACTATTAAATGTTTTATATGTTTGATATACAGTAATATATTACAGAGAACTTTAGATAAGACATTTGGCTATAAATTCTAATTTGTAAGGAAGTTTTAGTTGTATCATTCTTAGTCGATATGTTATACTTCGATGAATTGAGCAGTTTAGCATACAATTTCAAATAAGTCGTAAAGGGGTTTTTTTTCCCACCTGTGTTTAAATAATATTGCATAATATGATACATATCATATGCTTAAATGCTTGAAAGTATTTAACTGAAGTGGTTATTTAAAAATAAATTATTTGTGCAAATATGCTATATGTATTTTAATACACGGCTATCATTCTGTCATGGTATAGTATATAGTATGGTAATTTTAATGTGTTTCATACTAACAAAAGCTTATGCAATTTATTAGGATTTATACTTTTTAAATATATCATTTTGAAAATAAATATACTAGGCACTTTATTATTAGAAAGTTATATACTGAAGTATTTGCATTAAAACTCAAATATCTTAAAATACGGCTTTTCGCAGTTGTATACATAGCACTTAAAGTATGCTACAGTTACCCTGTGGAAGAACTATTAAATGTTTTATATGTTTGATATACAGTAATATATTACAGAGAACTTTAGCTAAGACATTTGGCTATAAATTCTAATTTGTAAGGAAGTTTTAGTTGTATCATTCTTAGTCGATATGTTATACTTCGATGAATTGAGCAGTTTAGCATACAATTTCAAATAAGTCGTAAAGAGGTTTTTTTTCCCACCTGTGTTTAAATAATATTGCATAATATGATACATATCATATGCTTAAATGCTTGAAAGTATTTAACTGAAGTGGTTATTTAAAAATAAATTATTTGTGCAAATATGCTATATGTATTTTAATACACGGCTATCATTCTGTCATGGTATAGTATATAGTATGGTAATTTTAATGTGTTTCATACTAACAAAAGCTTATGCAATTTATTAGGATTTATACTTTTTAAATATATCATTTTGAAAATAAATGTAGTAGGCACTTTATTATTAGAAAGTTATATACTGAAGTATTTGCATTAAAACTCAAATATCTTAAAATACGGCTTTTCGCAGTTGTATACATCGCACTTAAAGTATGCTACAGTTACCCTGTGGAAGAACTATTAAATGTTTTATATGTTTGATATACAGTAATATATTACAGAGAACTTTAGCTAAGACATTTGGCTATAAATTCTAATTTGTAAGGAAATTTTAGTTGTATCATTAGTCGATATGTTATACTTCGATGAATTGAGCAGTTTAGCATACAATTTCAAATAAGTCGTAAAGGGGTATTTTTCCCACCTGTGTTTAAATAATATTGCATAATATGATACATATCATATGCTTAAATGCTTGAAAGTATTTAACTGAAGTGGTTATTTAAAAATAAATTATTTGTGCAAATATGCTATATGTATTTTAATACACGGCTATCATTCTGTCATGGTATAGTATATAGTATGGTAATTTTAATGTGTTTCATACTAACAAAAGCTTATGCAATTTATTAGGATTTATACTTTTTAAATATATCATTTTGAAAATAAATATAGTAGGCACTTTATTATTAGAAAGTTATATACTGAAGTATTTGCATTAAAACTCAAATATCTTAAAATACGGTTTTTCGCAGTTGTATACATAGCATTTAAAGTATGCTACAGTTACCCTGTGGAAGAACTATTAAATGTTTTATATGTTTGATATACAGTAATATATTACAGAGAACTTTAGCTAAGACATTTGGCTATAAATTCTAATTTGTAAGGAAGTTTTAGTTGTATCATTCTTAGTCGATATGTTATACTTGGATGAATTGAGCAGTTTAGCATGCAATTTCAAATAAGTCGTAAAGGGTTTTTTTTCCCACCTGTGTTTAAATAATATTGCATAATATGATACATATCATATGCTTAAATGCTTGAAAGTATTTAACTGAAGTGGTTATTTAAAAATAAATTATTTGTGCAAATATGCTATATGTATTTTAATACACGGCTATCATTCTGTCATGGTATAGTATATAGTATGGTAATTTTAATGTGTTTCATACTAACAAAAGCTTATACAATTTATTAGGATTTATACTTTTTAAATATATCATTTTGAAAATAAATATAGTAGGCACTTTATTATTAGAAAGTTATATACTGAAGTACTTGCATTAAAACTCAAATATCTTAAAATACGGCTTTTCGCAGTTGTATACATAGCATTTAAAGTATGCTACAGTTACCCTGTGGAAGAACTATTAAATGTTTTATATATTTGATATACAGTAATATATTACAGAGAACTTTAGCTAAGACATTTGGCTATAAATTCTAATTTGTAAGGAAGTTTTAGTTGTATCATTCTTAGTCGATATGTTATACTTCGATGAATTGAGCAGTTTAGCATACAATTTCAAATAAGTCGTAAAGAGGTTTTTTTTCCCACCTGTGTTTAAATAATATTGCATAATATGATACATATCATATGCTTAAATGCTTGAAAGTATTTAACTGAAGTGGTTATTTAAAAATAAATTATTTGTGCAAATATGCTATATGTATTTTAATACACGGCTATCATTCTGTCATGGTATAGTATATAGTATGGTAATTTTAATGTGTTTCATACTAACAAAAGCTTATGCAATTTATTAGGATTTATACTTTTTAAATATATCATTTTGAAAATAAATGTAGTAGGCACTTTATTATTAGAAAGTTATATACTGAAGTATTTGCATTAAAACTCAAATATCTTAAAATACGGCTTTTCGCAGTTGTATACATAGCATTTAAAGTATGCTACAGTTACCCTGTGGAAGAACTATTAAATGTTTTATATGTTTGATATACAGTAATATATTACAGAGAACTTTAGCTAAGACATTTGGCTATAAATTCTAATTTGTAAGGAAGTTTTAGTTGTATCATTCTTAGTCGATATGTTATACTTCGATGAATTGAGCAGTTTAGCATACAATTTCAAATAAGTCGTAAAGGGGTTTTTTTTCCCACCTGTGTTTAAATAATATTGCATAATATGATACATATCATATGCTTAAATGCTTGAAAGTATTTAACTGAAGTGGTTATTTAAAAATAAATTATTTGTGCAAATATGCTATATGTATTTTAATACACGGCTATCATTCTGTCATGGTATAGTATATAGTATGGTAATTTTAATGTGTTTCATACTAACAAAAGCTTATGCAATTTATTAGGATTTATACTTTTTAAATATATCATTTTGAAAATAAATATAGTAGGCACTTTATTATTAGAAAGTTATATACTGAAGTACTTGCATTAAAACTCAAATATCTTAAAATACGGCTTTTCGCAGTTGTATACATAGCATTTAAAGTATGCTACAGTTACCCTGTGGAAGAACTATTAAATGTTTTATATGTTTGATATACAGTAATATATTACAGAGAACTTTAGATAAGACATTTGGCTATAAATTCTAATTTGTAAGGAAGTTTTAGTTGTATCATTCTTAGTCGATATGTTATACTTCGATGAATTGAGCAGTTTAGCATACAATTTCAAATAAGTCGTAAAGGGGTTTTTTTTCCCACCTGTGTTTAAATAATATTGCATAATATGATACATATCATATGCTTAAATGCTTGAAAGTATTTAACTGAAGTGGTTATTTAAAAATAAATTATTTGTGCAAATATGCTATATGTATTTTAATACACGGCTATCATTCTGTCATGGTATAGTATATAGTATGGTAATTTTAATGTGTTTCATACTAACAAAAGCTTATGCAATTTATTAGGATTTATACTTTTTAAATATATCATTTTGAAAATAAATATACTAGGCACTTTATTATTAGAAAGTTATATACTGAAGTATTTGCATTAAAACTCAAATATCTTAAAATACGGCTTTTCGCAGTTGTATACATAGCACTTAAAGTATGCTACAGTTACCCTGTGGAAGAACTATTAAATGTTTTATATGTTTGATATACAGTAATATATTACAGAGAACTTTAGCTAAGACATTTGGCTATAAATTCTAATTTGTAAGGAAGTTTTAGTTGTATCATTCTTAGTCGATATGTTATACTTCGATGAATTGAGCAGTTTAGCATACAATTTCAAATAAGTCGTAAAGAGGTTTTTTTTCCCACCTGTGTTTAAATAATATTGCATAATATGATACATATCATATGCTTAAATGCTTGAAAGTATTTAACTGAAGTGGTTATTTAAAAATAAATTATTTGTGCAAATATGCTATATGTATTTTAATACACGGCTATCATTCTGTCATGGTATAGTATATAGTATGGTAATTTTAATGTGTTTCATACTAACAAAAGCTTATGCAATTTATTAGGATTTATACTTTTTAAATATATCATTTTGAAAATAAATGTAGTAGGCACTTTATTATTAGAAAGTTATATACTGAAGTATTTGCATTAAAACTCAAATATCTTAAAATACGGCTTTTCGCAGTTGTATACATAGCACTTAAAGTATGCTACAGTTACCCTGTGGAAGAACTATTAAATGTTTTATATGTTTGATATACAGTGATATATTACAGAGAACTTTAGCTAAGACATTTGGCTATAAATTCTAATTTGTAAGGAAATTTTAGTTGTATCATTCTTAGTCGATATGTTATACTTCGATGAATTGAGCAGTTTAGCATACAATTTCAAATAAGTCGTAAAGGGTTTTTTTTTCCCACCTGTGTTTAAATAATATTGCATAATATGATACATATCATATGCTTAAATGCTTGAAAGTATTTAACTGAAGTGGTTATTTAAAAATAAATTATTTGTGCAAATATGCTATATGTATTTTAATACACGGCTATCATTCTGTCATGGTATAGTATATAGTATGGTAATTTTAATGTGTTTCATACTAAGAAAAGCTTATGCAATTTATTAGGATTTATACTTTTTAAATATATCATTTTGAAAATAAATATAGTAGGCACTTTATTATTAGAAAGTTATATACTGAAGTATTTGCATTAAAACTCAAATATCTTAAAATACGGTTTTTCGCAGTTGTATACATAGCATTTAAAGTATGCTACAGTTACCCTGTGGAAGAACTATTAAATGTTTTATATGTTTGATATACAGTA
Organism: Stegodyphus dumicola; assembly: GCF_044657685.1. NCBI lineage: Eukaryota > Metazoa > Arthropoda > Arachnida > Araneae > Eresidae > Stegodyphus > Stegodyphus dumicola. The sequence goes on along the minus strand of NC_140771.1, from coordinate 124,681,256 downwards.
ATATATTACAGAGAACTTTAGCTAAGACATTTGGCTATAAATTCTAATTTGTAAGGAAGTTTTAGTTGTATCATTCTTAGTCGATATGTTATACTTCGATGAATTGAGCAGTTTAGCATGCAATTTCAAATAAGTCGTAAAGGGTTTTTTTTCCCACCTGTGTTTAAATAATATTGCATAATATGATACATATCATATGCTTAAATGCTTGAAAGTATTTAACTGAAGTGGTTATTTAAAAATAAATTATTTGTGCAAATATGCTATATGTATTTTAATACACGGCTATCATTCTGTCATGGTATAGTATATAGTATGGTAATTTTAATGTGTTTCATACTAACAAAAGCTTATACAATTTATTAGGATTTATACTTTTTAAATATATCATTTTGAAAATAAATATAGTAGGCACTTTATTATTAGAAAGTTATATACTGAAGTACTTGCATTAAAACTCAAATATCTTAAAATACGGCTTTTCGCAGTTGTATACATAGCATTTAAAGTATGCTACAGTTACCCTGTGGAAGAACTATTAAATGTTTTATATGTTTGATATACAGTAATATATTACAGAGAACTTTAGATAAGACATTTGGCTATAAATTCTAATTTGTAAGGAAGTTTTAGTTGTATCATTCTTAGTCGATATGTTATACTTCGATGAATTGAGCAGTTTAGCATACAATTTCAAATAAGTCGTAAAGGGGTTTTTTTTCCCACCTGTGTTTAAATAATATTGCATAATATGATACATATCATATGCTTAAATGCTTGAAAGTATTTAACTGAAGTGGTTATTTAAAAATAAATTATTTGTGCAAATATGCTATATGTATTTTAATACACGGCTATCATTCTGTCATGGTATAGTATATAGTATGGTAATTTTAATGTGTTTCATACTAACAAAAGCTTATGCAATTTATTAGGATTTATACTTTTTAAATATATCATTTTGAAAATAAATATACTAGGCACTTTATTATTAGAAAGTTATATACTGAAGTATTTGCATTAAAACTCAAATATCTTAAAATACGGCTTTTCGCAGTTGTATACATAGCACTTAAAGTATGCTACAGTTACCCTGTGGAAGAACTATTAAATGTTTTATATGTTTGATATACAGTAATATATTACAGAGAACTTTAGCTAAGACATTTGGCTATAAATTCTAATTTGTAAGGAAGTTTTAGTTGTATCATTCTTAGTCGATATGTTATACTTCGATGAATTGAGCAGTTTAGCATACAATTTCAAATAAGTCGTAAAGAGGTTTTTTTTCCCACCTGTGTTTAAATAATATTGCATAATATGATACATATCATATGCTTAAATGCTTGAAAGTATTTAACTGAAGTGGTTATTTAAAAATAAATTATTTGTGCAAATATGCTATATGTATTTTAATACACGGCTATCATTCTGTCATGGTATAGTATATAGTATGGTAATTTTAATGTGTTTCATACTAACAAAAGCTTATGCAATTTATTAGGATTTATACTTTTTAAATATATCATTTTGAAAATAAATATAGTAGGCACTTTATTATTAGAAAGTTATATACTGAAGTACTTGCATTAAAACTCAAATATCTTAAAATACGGCTTTTCGCAGTTGTATACATAGCATTTAAAGTATGCTACAGTTACCCTGTGGAAGAACTATTAAATGTTTTATATGTTTGATATACAGTAATATATTACAGAGAACTTTAGCTAAGACATTTGGCTATAAATTCTAATTTGTAAGGAAGTTTTAGTTGTATCATTCTTAGTCGATATGTTATACTTCGATGAATTGAGCAGTTTAGCATGCAATTTCAAATAAGTCGTAAAGGGTTTTTTTTCCCACCTGTGTTTAAATAATATTGCATAATATGATACATATCATATGCTTAAATGCTTGAAAGTATTTAACTGAAGTGGTTATTTAAAAATAAATTATTTGTGCAAATATGCTATATGTATTTTAATACACGGCTATCATTCTGTCATGGTATAGTATATAGTATGGTAATTTTAATGTGTTTCATACTAAGAAAAGCTTATACAATTTATTAGGATTTATACTTTTTAAATATATCATTTTGAAAATAAATATAGTAGGCACTTTATTATTAGAAAGTTATATACTGAAGTACTTGCATTAAAACTCAAATATCTTAAAATACGGCTTTTCGCAGTTGTATACATAGCATTTAAAGTATGCTACAGTTACCCTGTGGAAGAACTATTAAATGTTTTATATGTTTGATATACAGTAATATATTACAGAGAACTTTAGATAAGACATTTGGCTATAAATTCTAATTTGTAAGGAAGTTTTAGTTGTATCATTCTTAGTCGATATGTTATACTTCGATGAATTGAGCAGTTTAGCATACAATTTCAAATAAGTCGTAAAGGGGTTTTTTTTCCCACCTGTGTTTAAATAATATTGCATAATATGATACATATCATATGCTTAAATGCTTGAAAGTATTTAACTGAAGTGGTTATTTAAAAATAAATTATTTGTGCAAATATGCTATATGTATTTTAATACACGGCTATCATTCTGTCATGGTATAGTATATAGTATGGTAATTTTAATGTGTTTCATACTAACAAAAGCTTATGCAATTTATTAGGATTTATACTTTTTAAATATATCATTTTGAAAATAAATATACTAGGCACTTTATTATTAGAAAGTTATATACTGAAGTATTTGCATTAAAACTCAAATATCTTAAAATACGGCTTTTCGCAGTTGTATACATAGCACTTAAAGTATGCTACAGTTACCCTGTGGAAGAACTATTAAATGTTTTATATGTTTGATATACAGTAATATATTACAGAGAACTTTAGCTAAGACATTTGGCTATAAATTCTAATTTGTAAGGAAGTTTTAGTTGTATCATTCTTAGTCGATATGTTATACTTCGATGAATTGAGCAGTTTAGCATACAATTTCAAATAAGTCGTAAAGAGGTTTTTTTTCCCACCTGTGTTTAAATAATATTGCATAATATGATACATATCATATGCTTAAATGCTTGAAAGTATTTAACTGAAGTGGTTATTTAAAAATAAATTATTTGTGCAAATATGCTATATGTATTTTAATACACGGCTATCATTCTGTCATGGTATAGTATATAGTATGGTAATTTTAATGTGTTTCATACTAACAAAAGCTTATGCAATTTATTAGGATTTATACTTTTTAAATATATCATTTTGAAAATAAATGTAGTAGGCACTTTATTATTAGAAAGTTATATACTGAAGTATTTGCATTAAAACTCAAATATCTTAAAATACGGCTTTTCGCAGTTGTATACATAGCACTTAAAGTATGCTACAGTTACCCTGTGGAAGAACTATTAAATGTTTTATATGTTTGATATACAGTAATATATTACAGAGAACTTTAGCTAAGACATTTGGCTATAAATTCTAATTTGTAAGGAAATTTTAGTTGTATCATTCTTAGTCGATATGTTATACTTCGATGAATTGAGCAGTTTAGCATACAATTTCAAATAAGTCGTAAAGGGTTTTTTTTTCCCACCTGTGTTTAAATAATATTGCATAATATGATACATATCATATGCTTAAATGCTTGAAAGTATTTAACTGAAGTGGTTATTTAAAAATAAATTATTTGTGCAAATATGCTATATGTATTTTAATACACGGCTATCATTCTGTCATGGTATAGTATATAGTATGGTAATTTTAATGTGTTTCATACTAAGAAAAGCTTATGCAATTTATTAGGATTTATACTTTTTAAATATATCATTTTGAAAATAAATATAGTAGGCACTTTATTATTAGAAAGTTATATACTGAAGTATTTGCATTAAAACTCAAATATCTTAAAATACGGTTTTTCGCAGTTGTATACATAGCATTTAAAGTATGCTACAGTTACCCTGTGGAAGAACTATTAAATGTTTTATATGTTTGATATACAGTAATATATTACAGAGAACTTTAGCTAAGACATTTGGCTATAAATTCTAATTTGTAAGGAAGTTTTAGTTGTATCATTCTTAGTCGATATGTTATACTTCGATGAATTGAGCAGTTTAGCATGCAATTTCAAATAAGTCGTAAAGGGTTTTTTTTCCCACCTGTGTTTAAATAATATTGCATAATATGATACATATCATATGCTTAAATGCTTGAAAGTATTTAACTGAAGTGGTTATTTAAAAATAAATTATTTGTGCAAATATGCTATATGTATTTTAATACACGGCTATCATTCTGTCATGGTATAGTATATAGTATGGTAATTTTAATGTGTTTCATACTAACAAAAGCTTATACAATTTATTAGGATTTATACTTTTTAAATATATCATTTTGAAAATAAATATAGTAGGCACTTTATTATTAGAAAGTTATATACTGAAGTACTTGCATTAAAACTCAAATATCTTAAAATACGGCTTTTCGCAGTTGTATACATAGCATTTAAAGTATGCTACAGTTACCCTGTGGAAGAACTATTAAATGTTTTATATGTTTGATATACAGTAATATATTACAGAGAACTTTAGCTAAGACATTTGGCTATAAATTCTAATTTGTAAGGAAGTTTTAGTTGTATCATTCTTAGTCGATATGTTATACTTCGATGAATTGAGCAGTTTAGCATACAATTTCAAATAAGTCGTAAAGGGGTTTTTTTTCCCACCTGTGTTTAAATAATATTGCATAATATGATACATATCATATGCTTAAATGCTTGAAAGTATTTAACTGAAGTGTTTATTTAAAAATAAATTATTTGTGCAAATATGCTATATGTATTTTAATACACGGCTATCATTCTGTCATGGTAATGTATATAGTAAGGTAAATTTAACGTGTTTCATACTAACAAAAGCTTATGCAATTTATTAGGATTTATACTTTTTAAATATATCATTTTGAAAATAAATATACTAGGCACTTTATTATTAGAAAGTTATATACTGAAGTATTTGCATTAAAACTCAAATATCTTAAAATACGGCTTTTCGCAGTTGTATACATAGCACTTAAAGTATGCTACAGTTACCCTGTGGAAGAACTATTAAATGTTTTATATGTTTGATATACAGTAATATATTACAGAGAACTTTAGCTAAGACATTTGGCTATAAATTCTAATTTGTAAGGAAGTTTTAGTTGTATCATTCTTAGTCGATATGTTATACTTCGATGAATTGAGCAGTTTAGCATACAATTTCAAATAAGTCGTAAAGGGGTTTTTTTTCCCACTTGTGTTTAAATAATATTGCATAATATGATACATATTATATGCTTAAATGCTTGAAAGTATTTAACTGAAGTGGTTATTTAAAAATAAATTATTTGTGCAAATATGCTATATGTATTTTAATACACGGCTATCATTCTGTCATGGTATAGTATATAGTATGGTAATTTTAATGTGTTTCATACTAACAAAAGCTTATGCAATTTATTAGGATTTATACTTTTTAAATATATCATTTTGAAAATAAATATACTAGGCACTTTATTATTAGAAAGTTATATACTGAAGTATTTGCATTAAAACTCAAATATCTTAAAATACGGCTTTTCGCAGTTGTATACATAGCATTTAAAGTATGCTACAGTTACCCTGTGGAAGAACTATTAAATGTTTTATATGTTTGATATACAGTAATATATTACAGAGAACTTTAGCTAAGACATTTGGCTATAAATTCTAATTTGTAAGGAAGTTTTAGTTGTATCATTCTTAGTCGATATGTTATACTTCGATGAATTGAGCAGTTTAGCATACAATTTCAAATAAGTCGTAAAGGGGTTTTTTTTCCCACCTGTGTTTAAATAATATTGCATAATATGATACATATCATATGCTTAAATGCTTGAAAGTATTTAACTGAAGTGGTTATATAAAAATTAATTTTTTGTGCAAATATGCTATATGTATTTTAATACACGGCTATCATTCTGTCATGGTAATGTATATAGTAAGGTAAATTTAACGTGTTTCATACTAAGAAAAGCTTATGCAATTTATTAGGATTTATACTTTTTAAATATATCATTTTGAAAATAAATATACTAGGCACTTTATTATTAGAAAGTTATATACTGAAGTATTTGCATTAAAACTCAAATATCTTAAAATACGGCTTTTCGCAGTTGTATACATAGCATTTAAAGTATGCTACAGTTACCCTGTGGAAGAACTATTAAATGTTTTATATGTTTGATATACAGTAATATATTACAGAGAACTTTAGATAAGACATTTGGCTATAAATTCTAATTTGTAAGGAAGTTTTAGTTGTATCATTCTTAGTCGATATGTTATACTTCGATGAATTGAGCAGTTTAGCATACAATTTCAAATAAGTCGTAAAGGGGTTTTTTTTCCCACCTGTGTTTAAATAATATTGCATAATATGATACATATCATATGCTTAAATGCTTGAAAGTATTTAACTGAAGTGGTTATTTAAAAATAAATTATTTGTGCAAATATGCTATATGTATTTTAATACACGGCTATCATTCTGTCATGGTATAGTATATAGTATGGTAATTTTAATGTGTTTCATACTAACAAAAGCTTATGCAATTTATTAGGATTTATACTTTTTAAATATATCATTTTGAAAATAAATATACTAGGCACTTTATTATTAGAAAGTTATATACTGAAGTATTTGCATTAAAACTCAAATATCTTAAAATACGGCTTTTCGCAGTTGTATACATAGCACTTAAAGTATGCTACAGTTACCCTGTGGAAGAACTATTAAATGTTTTATATGTTTGATATACAGTAATATATTACAGAGAACTTTAGCTAAGACATTTGGCTATAAATTCTAATTTGTAAGGAAGTTTTAGTTGTATCATTCTTAGTCGATATGTTATACTTCGATGAATTGAGCAGTTTAGCATACAATTTCAAATAAGTCGTAAAGAGGTTTTTTTTCCCACCTGTGTTTAAATAATATTGCATAATATGATACATATCATATGCTTAAATGCTTGAAAGTATTTAACTGAAGTGGTTATTTAAAAATAAATTATTTGTGCAAATATGCTATATGTATTTTAATACACGGCTATCATTCTGTCATGGTATAGTATATAGTATGGTAATTTTAATGTGTTTCATACTAACAAAAGCTTATGCAATTTATTAGGATTTATACTTTTTAAATATATCATTTTGAAAATAAATGTAGTAGGCACTTTATTATTAGAAAGTTATATACTGAAGTATTTGCATTAAAACTCAAATATCTTAAAATACGGCTTTTCGCAGTTGTATACATAGCACTTAAAGTATGCTACAGTTACCCTGTGGAAGAACTATTAAATGTTTTATATGTTTGATATACAGTAATATATTACAGAGAACTTTAGCTAAGACATTTGGCTATAAATTCTAATTTGTAAGGAAATTTTAGTTGTATCATTCTTAGTCGATATGTTATACTTCGATGAATTGAGCAGTTTAGCATACAATTTCAAATAAGTCGTAAAGGGTTTTTTTTTCCCACCTGTGTTTAAATAATATTGCATAATATGATACATATCATATGCTTAAATGCTTGAAAGTATTTAACTGAAGTGGTTATTTAAAAATAAATTATTTGTGCAAATATGCTATATGTATTTTAATACACGGCTATCATTCTGTCATGGTATAGTATATAGTATGGTAATTTTAATGTGTTTCATACTAAGAAAAGCTTATGCAATTTATTAGGATTTATACTTTTTAAATATATCATTTTGAAAATAAATATAGTAGGCACTTTATTATTAGAAAGTTATATACTGAAGTATTTGCATTAAAACTCAAATATCTTAAAATACGGTTTTTCGCAGTTGTATACATAGCATTTAAAGTATGCTACAGTTACCCTGTGGAAGAACTATTAAATGTTTTATATGTTTGATATACAGTAATATATTACAGAGAACTTTAGCTAAGACATTTGGCTATAAATTCTAATTTGTAAGGAAGTTTTAGTTGTATCATTCTTAGTCGATATGTTATACTTCGATGAATTGAGCAGTTTAGCATGCAATTTCAAATAAGTCGTAAAGGGTTTTTTTTCCCACCTGTGTTTAAATAATATTGCATAATATGATACATATCATATGCTTAAATGCTTGAAAGTATTTAACTGAAGTGGTTATTTAAAAATAAATTATTTGTGCAAATATGCTATATGTATTTTAATACACGGCTATCATTCTGTCATGGTATAGTATATAGTATGGTAATTTTAATGTGTTTCATACTAACAAAAGCTTATACAATTTATTAGGATTTATACTTTTTAAATATATCATTTTGAAAATAAATATAGTAGGCACTTTATTATTAGAAAGTTATATACTGAAGTACTTGCATTAAAACTCAAATATCTTAAAATACGGCTTTTCGCAGTTGTATACATAGCATTTAAAGTATGCTACAGTTACCCTGTGGAAGAACTATTAAATGTTTTATATGTTTGATATACAGTAATATATTACAGAGAACTTTAGCTAAGACATTTGGCTATAAATTCTAATTTGTAAGGAAGTTTTAGTTGTATCATTCTTAGTCGATATGTTATACTTCGATGAATTGAGCAGTTTAGCATACAATTTCAAATAAGTCGTAAAGGGGTTTTTTTTCCCACCTGTGTTTAAATAATATTGCATAATATGATACATATCATATGCTTAAATGCTTGAAAGTATTTAACTGAAGTGTTTATTTAAAAATAAATTATTTGTGCAAATATGCTATATGTATTTTAATACACGGCTATCATTCTGTCATGGTAATGTATATAGTAAGGTAAATTTAACGTGTTTCATACTAACAAAAGCTTATGCAATTTATTAGGATTTATACTTTTTAAATATATCATTTTGAAAATAAATATACTAGGCACTTTATTATTAGAAAGTTATATACTGAAGTATTTGCATTAAAACTCAAATATCTTAAAATACGGCTTTTCGCAGTTGTATACATAGCACTTAAAGTATGCTACAGTTACCCTGTGGAAGAACTATTAAATGTTTTATATGTTTGATATACAGTAATATATTACAGAGAACTTTAGCTAAGACATTTGGCTATAAATTCTAATTTGTAAGGAAGTTTTAGTTGTATCATTCTTAGTCGATATGTTATACTTCGATGAATTGAGCAGTTTAGCATACAATTTCAAATAAGTCGTAAAGGGGTTTTTTTTCCCACTTGTGTTTAAATAATATTGCATAATATGATACATATTATATGCTTAAATGCTTGAAAGTATTTAACTGAAGTGGTTATTTAAAAATAAATTATTTGTGCAAATATGCTATATGTATTTTAATACACGGCTATCATTCTGTCATGGTATAGTATATAGTATGGTAATTTTAATGTGTTTCATACTAACAAAAGCTTATGCAATTTATTAGGATTTATACTTTTTAAATATATCATTTTGAAAATAAATATACTAGGCACTTTATTATTAGAAAGTTATATACTGAAGTATTTGCATTAAAACTCAAATATCTTAAAATACGGCTTTTCGCAGTTGTATACATAGCATTTAAAGTATGCTACAGTTACCCTGTGGAAGAACTATTAAATGTTTTATATGTTTGATATACAGTAATATATTACAGAGAACTTTAGCTAAGACATTTGGCTATAAATTCTAATTTGTAAGGAAGTTTTAGTTGTATCATTCTTAGTCGATATGTTATACTTCGATGAATTGAGCAGTTTAGCATACAATTTCAAATAAGTCGTAAAGGGGTTTTTTTTCCCACCTGTGTTTAAATAATATTGCATAATATGATACATATCATATGCTTAAATGCTTGAAAGTATTTAACTGAAGTGGTTATATAAAAATTAATTTTTTGTGCAAATATGCTATATGTATTTTAATACACGGCTATCATTCTGTCATGGTAATGTATATAGTAAGGTAAATTTAACGTGTTTCATACTAACAAAAGCTTATGCAATTTATTAGGATTTATACTTTTTAAATATATCATTTTGAAAATAAATATACTAGGCACTTTATTATTAGAAAGTTATATACTGAAGTATTTGCATTAAAACTCAAATATCTTAAAATACGGTTTTTCGCAGTTGTATACATAGCATTTAAAGTATGCTACAGTTACCCTGTGGAAGAACTATTAAATGTTTTATATGTTTGATATACAGTAATATATTACAGAGAACTTTAGATAAGACATTTGGCTATAAATTCTAATTTGTAAGGAAGTTTTAGTTGTATCATTCTTAGTCGATATGTTATACTTCGATGAATTGAGCAGTTTAGCATACAATTTCAAATAAGTCGTAAAGGGGTTTTTTTCCCACCTGTGTTTAAATAATATTGCATAATATGATACATATCATATGCTTAAATGCTTGAAAGTATTTAACTGAAGTGGTTATATAAAAATTAATTATTTGTGCAAATATGCTATATGTATTTTAATATACGGCTATCATTCTGTCATGGTAATGTATATAGTAAGGTAAATTTAACGTGTTTCATACTAACAAAAGCTTATGCAATTTATTAGGATTTATACTTTTTAAATATATCATTTTGAAAATAAATATAGTAGGCACTTTATTATTAGAAAGTTATATACTGAAGTACTTGCATTAAAACTCAAATATCTTAAAATACGGCTTTTCGCAGTTGTATACATAGCATTTAAAGTATGCTACAGTTACCCTGTGGAAGAACTATTAAATGTTTTATATGTTTGATATACAGTAATATATTACAGAGAACTTTAGCTAAGACATTTGGCTATAAATTCTAATTTGTAAGGAAGTTTTAGTTGTATCATTCTTAGTCGATATGTTATACTTCGATGAATTGAGCAGTTTAGCATACAATTTCAAATAAGTCGTAAAGGGGTTTTTTTTCCCACCTGTGTTTAAATAATATTGCATAATATGATACATATCATATGCTTAAATGCTTGAAAGTATTTAACTGAAGTGGTTATTTAAAAATAAATTATTTGTGCAAATATGCTATATGTATTTTAATACACGGCTATCATTCTGTCATGGTATAGTATATAGTATGGTAATTTTAATGTGTTTCATACTAACAAAAGCTTATGCAATTTATTAGGATTTATACTTTTTAAATATATCATTTTGAAAATAAATATACTAGGCACTTTATTATTAGAAAGTTATATACTGAAGTATTTGCATTAAAACTCAAATATCTTAAAATACGGCTTTTCGCAGTTGTATACATAGCACTTAAAGTATGCTACAGTTACCCTGTGGAAGAACTATTAAATGTTTTATATGTTTGATATACAGTAATATATTACAGAGAACTTTAGCTAAGACATTTGGCTATAAATTCTAATTTGTAAGGAAGTTTTAGTTGTATCATTCTTAGTCGATATGTTATACTTCGATGAATTGAGCAGTTTAGCATACAATTTCAAATAAGTCGTAAAGAGGTTTTTTTTCCCACCTGTGTTTAAATAATATTGCATAATATGATACATATCATATGCTTAAATGCTTGAAAGTATTTAACTGAAGTGGTTATTTAAAAATAAATTATTTGTGCAAATATGCTATATGTATTTTAATACACGGCTATCATTCTGTCATGGTATAGTATATAGTATGGTAATTTTAATGTGTTTCATACTAACAAAAGCTTATGCAATTTATTAGGATTTATACTTTTTAAATATATCATTTTGAAAATAAATGTAGTAGGCACTTTATTATTAGAAAGTTATATACTGAAGTATTTGCATTAAAACTCAAATATCTTAAAATACGGCTTTTCGCAGTTGTATACATAGCACTTAAAGTATGCTACAGTTACCCTGTGGAAGAACTATTAAATGTTTTATATGTTTGATATACAGTAATATATTACAGAGAACTTTAGCTAAGACATTTGGCTATAAATTCTAATTTGTAAGGAAATTTTAGTTGTATCATTCTTAGTCGATATGTTATACTTCGATGAATTGAGCAGTTTAGCATACAATTTCAAATAAGTCGTAAAGGGTTTTTTTTTCCCACCTGTGTTTAAATAATATTGCATAATATGATACATATCATATGCTTAAATGCTTGAAAGTATTTAACTGAAGTGGTTATTTAAAAATAAATTATTTGTGCAAATATGCTATATGTATTTTAATACACGGCTATCATTCTGTCATGGTATAGTATATAGTATGGTAATTTTAATGTGTTTCATACTAAGAAAAGCTTATGCAATTTATTAGGATTTATACTTTTTAAATATATCATTTTGAAAATAAATATAGTAGGCACTTTATTATTAGAAAGTTATATACTGAAGTATTTGCATTAAAACTCAAATATCTTAAAATACGGTTTTTCGCAGTTGTATACATAGCATTTAAAGTATGCTACAGTTACCCTGTGGAAGAACTATTAAATGTTTTATATGTTTGATATACAGTAATATATTACAGAGAACTTTAGCTAAGACATTTGGCTATAAATTCTAATTTGTAAGGAAGTTTTAGTTGTATCATTCTTAGTCGATATGTTATACTTCGATGAATTGAGCAGTTTAGCATGCAATTTCAAATAAGTCGTAAAGGGTTTTTTTTCCCACCTGTGTTTAAATAATATTGCATAATATGATACATATCATATGCTTAAATGCTTGAAAGTATTTAACTGAAGTGGTTATTTAAAAATAAATTATTTGTGCAAATATGCTATATGTATTTTAATACACGGCTATCATTCTGTCATGGTATAGTATATAGTATGGTAATTTTAATGTGTTTCATACTAACAAAAGCTTATACAATTTATTAGGATTTATACTTTTTAAATATATCATTTTGAAAATAAATATAGTAGGCACTTTATTATTAGAAAGTTATATACTGAAGTACTTGCATTAAAACTCAAATATCTTAAAATACGGCTTTTCGCAGTTGTATACATAGCATTTAAAGTATGCTACAGTTACCCTGTGGAAGAACTATTAAATGTTTTATATGTTTGATATACAGTAATATATTACAGAGAACTTTAGCTAAGACATTTGGCTATAAATTCTAATTTGTAAGGAAGTTTTAGTTGTATCATTCTTAGTCGATATGTTATACTTCGATGAATTGAGCAGTTTAGCATACAATTTCAAATAAGTCGTAAAGGGGTTTTTTTTCCCACCTGTGTTTAAATAATATTGCATAATATGATACATATCATATGCTTAAATGCTTGAAAGTATTTAACTGAAGTGTTTATTTAAAAATAAATTATTTGTGCAAATATGCTATATGTATTTTAATACACGGCTATCATTCTGTCATGGTAATGTATATAGTAAGGTAAATTTAACGTGTTTCATACTAACAAAAGCTTATGCAATTTATTAGGATTTATACTTTTTAAATATATCATTTTGAAAATAAATATACTAGGCACTTTATTATTAGAAAGTTATATACTGAAGTATTTGCATTAAAACTCAAATATCTTAAAATACGGCTTTTCGCAGTTGTATACATAGCACTTAAAGTATGCTACAGTTACCCTGTGGAAGAACTATTAAATGTTTTATATGTTTGATATACAGTAATATATTACAGAGAACTTTAGCTAAGACATTTGGCTATAAATTCTAATTTGTAAGGAAGTTTTAGTTGTATCATTCTTAGTCGATATGTTATACTTCGATGAATTGAGCAGTTTAGCATACAATTTCAAATAAGTCGTAAAGGGGTTTTTTTTCCCACTTGTGTTTAAATAATATTGCATAATATGATACATATTATATGCTTAAATGCTTGAAAGTATTTAACTGAAGTGGTTATTTAAAAATAAATTATTTGTGCAAATATGCTATATGTATTTTAATACACGGCTATCATTCTGTCATGGTATAGTATATAGTATGGTAATTTTAATGTGTTTCATACTAACAAAAGCTTATGCAATTTATTAGGATTTATACTTTTTAAATATATCATTTTGAAAATAAATATACTAGGCACTTTATTATTAGAAAGTTATATACTGAAGTATTTGCATTAAAACTCAAATATCTTAAAATACGGCTTTTCGCAGTTGTATACATAGCATTTAAAGTATGCTACAGTTACCCTGTGGAAGAACTATTAAATGTTTTATATGTTTGATATACAGTAATATATTACAGAGAACTTTAGCTAAGACATTTGGCTATAAATTCTAATTTGTAAGGAAGTTTTAGTTGTATCATTCTTAGTCGATATGTTATACTTCGATGAATTGAGCAGTTTAGCATACAATTTCAAATAAGTCGTAAAGGGGTTTTTTTTCCCACCTGTGTTTAAATAATATTGCATAATATGATACATATCATATGCTTAAATGCTTGAAAGTATTTAACTGAAGTGGTTATATAAAAATTAAATTTTTGTGCAAATATGCTATATGTATTTTAATACACGGCTATCATTCTGTCATGGTAATGTATATAGTAAGGTAAATTTAACGTGTTTCATACTAACAAAAGCTTATGCAATTTATTAGGATTTATACTTTTTAAATATATCATTTTGAAAATAAATATACTAGGCACTTTATTATTAGAAAGTTATATACTGAAGTATTTGCATTAAAACTCAAATATCTTAAAATACGGTTTTTCGCAGTTGTATACATAGCATTTAAAGTATGCTACAGTTACCCTGTGGAAGAACTATTAAATGTTTTATATGTTTGATATACAGTAATATATTACAGAGAACTTTAGATAAGACATTTGGCTATAAATTCTAATTTGTAAGGAAGTTTTAGTTGTATCATTCTTAGTCGATATGTTATACTTCGATGAATTGAGCAGTTTAGCATACAATTTCAAATAAGTCGTAAAGGGGTTTTTTTCCCACCTGTGTTTAAATAATATTGCATAATATGATACATATCATATGCTTAAATGCTTGAAAGTATTTAACTGAAGTGGTTATATAAAAATTAATTATTTGTGCAAATATGCTATATGTATTTTAATATACGGCTATCATTCTGTCATGGTAATGTATATAGTAAGGTAAATTTAACGTGTTTCATACTAACAAAAGCTTATGCAATTTATTAGGATTTATACTTTTTAAATATATCATTTTGAAAATAAATATAGTAGGCACTTTATTATTAGAAAGTTATATACTGAAGTACTTGCATTAAAACTCAAATATCTTAAAATACGGCTTTTCGCAGTTGTATACATAGCATTTAAAGTATGCTACAGTTACCCTGTGGAAGAACTATTAAATGTTTTATATGTTTGATATACAGTAATATATTACAGAGAACTTTAGCTAAGACATTTGGCTATAAATTCTAATTTGTAAGGAAGTTTCAGTTGTATCATTCTTAGTCGATATGTTATACTTCGATGAATTGAGCAGTTTAGCATACAATTTCAAATAAGTCGTAAAGGGTTTTTTTTTCCCACCTGTGTTTAAATAATATTGCATAATATGATACATATCATATGCTTAAATGCTTGAAAGTATTTAACTGAAGTGGTTATTTAAAAATAAATTATTTGTGCAAATATGCTATATGTATTTTAATACACGGCTATTATTCTGTCATGGTATAGTATATAGTATGGTAATTTTAATGTGTTTCATACTAACAAAAGCTTATGCAATTTATTAGGATTTATACTTTTTAAATATATCATTTTGAAAATAAATATAGTAGGCACTTTATTATTAGAAAGTTATATACTGAAGTACTTGCATTAAAACTCAAATATCTTAAAATACGGTTTTTCGCAGTTGTATACATAGCATTTAAAGTATGCTACAGTTACCCTGTGGAAGAACTATTAAATGTTTTATATGTTTGATATACAGTAATATATTACAGAGAACTTTAGATAAGACATTTGGCTATAAATTCTAATTTGTAAGGAAGTTTTAGTTGTATCATTCTTAGTCGATATGTTATACTTCGATGAATTGAGCAGTTTAGCATACAATTTCAAATAAGTCGTAAAGGGGTTTTTTTTCCCACCTGTGTTTAAATAATATTGCATAATATGATACATATCATATGCTTAAATGCTTGAAAGTATTTAACTGAAGTGGTTATTTAAAAATAAATTATTTGTGCAAATATGCTATATGTATTTTAATACACGGCTATCATTCTGTCATGGTATAGTATATAGTATGGTAATTTTAATGTGTTTCATACTAACAAAAGCTTATGCAATTTATTAGGATTTATACTTTTTAAATATATCATTTTGAAAATAAATATACTAGGCACTTTATTATTAGAAAGTTATATACTGAAGTATTTGCATTAAAACTCAAATATCTTAAAATACGGCTTTTCGCAGTTGTATACATAGCACTTAAAGTATGCTACAGTTACCCTGTGGAAGAACTATTAAATGTTTTATATGTTTGATATACAGTAATATATTACAGAGAACTTTAGCTAAGACATTTGGCTATAAATTCTAATTTGTAAGGAAATTTTAGTTGTATCATTCTTAGTCGATATGTTATACTTCGATGAATTGAGCAGTTTAGCATACAATTTCAAATAAGTCGTAAAGAGGTTTTTTTTCCCACCTGTGTTTAAATAATATTGCATAATATGATACATATCATATGCTTAAATGCTTGAAAGTATTTAACTGAAGTGGTTATTTAAAAATAAATTATTTGTGCAAATATGCTATATGTATTTTAATACACGGCTATCATACTATATACCATACTATATAGTATATAGTATGGTAATTTTAATGTGTTTCATACTAACAAAAGCTTATACAATTTATTAGGATTTATACTTTTTAAATATATCATTTTGAAAATAAATGTAGTAGGCACTTTATTATTAGAAAGTTATATACTGAAGTATTTGCATTAAAACTCAAATATCTTAAAATACGGCTTTTCGCAGTTGTATACATAGCATTTAAAGTATGCTACAGTTACCCTGTGGAAGAACTATTAAATGTTTTATATGTTTGATATACAGTAATATATTTCAGAGAACTTTAGCTAAGACATTTGGCTATAAATTCTAATTTGTAAGGAAATTTTAGTTGTATCATTCTTAGTCGATATGTTATACTTCGATGAATTGAGCAGTTTAGCATACAATTTCAAATAAGTCGTAAAGGGGTTTTTTTTCCCACCTGTGTTTAAATAATATTGCATAATATGATACATATCATATGCTTAAATGCTTGAAAGTATTTAACTGAAGTGGTTATTTAAAAATAAATTATTTGTGCAAATATGCTATATGTATTTTAATACACGGCTATCATTCTGTCATGGTATAGTATATAGTATGGTAATTTTAATGTGTTTCATACTAACAAAAGCTTATGCAATTTATTAGGATTTATACTTTTTAAATATATCATTTTGAAAATAAATATAGTAGGCACTTTATTATTAGAAAGTTATATACTGAAGTATTTGCATTAAAACTCAAATATCTTAAAATACGGTTTTTCGCAGTTGTATACATAGCATTTAAAGTATGCTACAGTTACCCTGTGGAAGAACTATTAAATGTTTTATATGTTTGATATACAGTAATATATTACAGAGAACTTTAGATAAGACATTTGGCTATAAATTCTAATTTGTAAGGAAGTTTTAGTTGTATCATTCTTAGTCGATATGTTATACTTCGATGAATTGAGCAGTTTAGCATGCAATTTCAAATAAGTCGTAAAGGGTTTTTTTTCCCAAATGTGTTTAAATAATATTGCATAATATGATACATATCATATGCTTAAATGCTTGAAAGTATTTAACTGAAGTGGTTATTTAAAAATAAATTATTTGTGCAAATATGCTATATGTATTTTAATACACGGCTATCATTCTGTCATGGTATAGTATATAGTATGGTAATTTTAATGTGTTTCATACTAACAAAAGCTTATACAATTTATTAGGATTTATACTTTTTAAATATATCATTTTGAAAATAAATATAGTAGGCACTTTATTATTAGAAAGTTATATACTGAAGTACTTGCATTAAAACTCAAATATCTTAAAGTACGGCTTTTCGCAGTTGTATACATAGCATTTAAAGTATGCTATAGTTACCCTGTGGAAGAACTATTAAATGTTTTATATGTTTGATATACAGTAATATATTACAGAGAACTTTAGCTAAGACATTTGGCTATAAATTCTAATTTGTAAGGAAGTTTTAGTTGTATCATTCTTAGTCGATATGTTATACTTCGATGAATTGAGCAGTTTAGCATACAATTTCAAATAAGTCGTAAAGGGGTTTTTTTTCCCACCTGTGTTTAAATAATATTGCATAATATGATACATATCATATGCTTAAATGCTTGAAAGTATTTAACTGAAGTGTTTATTTAAAAATAAATTATTTGTGCAAATATGCTATATGTATTTTAATACACGGCTATCATTCTGTCATGGTAATGTATATAGTAAGGTAAATTTAACGTCTTTCATACTAACAAAATCTTATGCAATTTATTAGGATTTATACTTTTTAAATATATCATTTTGAAAATAAATATACTAGGCACTTTATTATTAGAAAGTTATATACTGAAGTATTTGCATTAAAACTCAAATATCTTAAAATACGGCTGTTCGCAGTTGTATACATAGCACTTAAAGTATGCTACAGTTACCCTGTGGAAGAACTATTAAATGTTTTATATGTTTGATATACAGTAATATATTACAGAGAACTTTAGCTAAGACATTTGGCTATAAATTCTAATTTGTAAGGAAGTTTTAGTTGTATCATTCTTAGTCGATATGTTATACTTCGATGAATTGAGCAGTTTAGCATACAATTTCAAATAAGTCGTAAAGGGGTTTTTTTTCCCACTTGTGTTTAAATAATATTGCATAATATGATACATATTATATGCTTAAATGCTTGAAAGTATTTAACTGAAGTGGTTATTTAAAAATAAATTATTTGTGCAAATATGCTATATGTATTTTAATACACGGCTATCATTCTGTCATGGTATAGTATATAGTATGGTAATTTTAATGTGTTTCATACTAACAAAAGCTTATGCAATTTATTAGGATTTATAATTTTTAAATATATCATTTTGAAAATAAATATACTAGGCACTTTATTATTAGAAAGTTATATACTGAAGTATTTGCATTAAAACTCAAATATCTTAAAATACGGCTTTTCGCAGTTGTATACATAGCATTTAAAGTATGCTACAGTTACCCTGTGGAAGAACTATTAAATGTTTTATATGTTTGATATACAGTAATATATTACAGAGAACTTTAGCTAAGACATTTGGCTATAAATTCTAATTTGTAAGGAAGTTTTAGTTGTATCATTCTTAGTCGATATGTTATACTTCGATGAATTGAGCAGTTTAGCATACAATTTCAAATAAGTCGTAAAGGGGTTTTTTTTCCCACCTGTGTTTAAATAATATTGCATAATATGATACATATCATATGCTTAAATGCTTGAAAGTATTTAACTGAAGTGGTTATATAAAAATTAATTTTTTGTGCAAATATGCTATATGTATTTTAATACACGGCTATCATTCTGTCATGGTAATGTATATAGTAAGGTAAATTTAACGTGTTTCATACTAACAAAAGCTTATGCAATTTATTAGGATTTATACTTTTTAAATATATCATTTTGAAAATAAATATACTAGGCACTTTATTATTAGAAAGTTATATACTGAAGTATTTGCATTAAAACTCAAATATCTTAAAATACGGTTTTTCGCAGTTGTATACATAGCATTTAAAGTATGCTACAGTTACCCTGTGGAAGAACTATTAAATGTTTTATATGTTTGATATACAGTAATATATTACAGAGAACTTTAGATAAGACATTTGGCTATAAATTCTAATTTGTAAGGAAGTTTTAGTTGTATCATTCTTAGTCGATATGTTATACTTCGATGAATTGAGCAGTTTAGCATACAATTTCAAATAAGTCGTAAAGGGGTTTTTTTTCCCACCTGTGTTTAAATAATATTGCATAATATGATACATATCATATGCTTAAATGCTTGAAAGTATTTAACTGAAGTGGTTATATAAAAATTAATTATTTGTGCAAATATGCTATATGTATTTTAATATACGGCTATCATTCTGTCATGGTAATGTATATAGTAAGGTAAATTTAACGTGTTTCATACTAACAAAAGCTTATGCAATTTATTAGGATTTATACTTTTTAAATATATCATTTTGAAAATAAATATACTAGGCACTTTATTATTAGAAAGTTATATACTGAAGTATTTGCATTAAAACTCAAATATCTTAAAATACGGTTTTTCGCAGTTGTATACATAGCATTTAAAGTATGCTACAGTTACCCTGTGGAAGAACTATTAAATGTTTTATATGTTTGATATACAGTAATATATTACAGAGAACTTAAGCTAAGACATTTGGCTATAAATTCTAATTTGTAAGGAAGTTTTAGTTGTATCATTCTTAGTCGATATGTTATACTTCGATGAATTGAGCAGTTTAGCATACAATTTCAAATAAGTCGTAAAGGGTTTTTTTTTCCCACCTGTGTTTAAATAATATTGCATAATATGATACATATCATATGCTTAAATGCTTGAAAGTATTTAACTGAAGTGTTTATTTAAAAATAAATTATTTGTGCAAATATGCTATATGTATTTTAATACACGGCTATCATTCTGTCATGGTATAGTATATAGTATGGTAATTTTAGTGTGTTTCATACTAACAAAAGCTTATGCAATTTATTAGGATTTATAATTTTTAAATATATCATTTTGAAAATAAATATAGTAGGCACTTTATTATTAGAAAGTTATATACTGAAGTATTTGCATTAAAACTCAAATATCTTAAAATACGGCTTATCGCAGTTGTATACATAGCACTTAAAGTATGCTACAGTTACCCTGTGGAAGAACTATTAAATGTTTTATATGTTTGATATACAGTAATATATTACAGAGAACTTTAGCTAAGACATTTGGCTATAAATTCTAATTTGTAAGGAAGTTTTAGTTGTATCATTCTTAGTCGATATGTTATACTTCGATGAATTGAGCAGTTTAGCATACAATTTCAAATAAGTCGTAAAGGGGTTTTTTTTCCCACTTGTGTTTAAATAATATTGCATAATATGATACATATTATATGCTTAAATGCTTGAAAGTATTTAACTGAAGTGGTTATTTAAAAATAAATTATTTGTGCAAATATGCTATATGTATTTTAATACACGGCTATCATTCTGTCATGGTATAGTATATAGTATGGTAATTTTAATGTGTTTCCTACTAACAAAAGCTTATGCAATTTATTAGGATTTATACTTTTTAAATATATCATTTTGAAAATAAATATACTAGGCACTTTATTATTAGAAAGTTATATACTGAAGTATTTGCATTAAAACTCAAATATCTTAAAATACGGCTTTTCGCAGTTGTATACATAGCATTTAAAGTATGCTACAGTTACCCTGTGGAAGAACTATTAAATGTTTTATATGTTTGATATACAGTAATATATTACAGAGAACTTTAGCTAAGACATTTGGCTATAAATTCTAATTTGTAAGGAAGTTTTAGTTGTATCATTCTTAGTCGATATGTTATACTTCGATGAATTGAGCAGTTTAGCATACAATTTCAAATAAGTCGTAAAGGGGTTTTTTTTCCCACTTGTGTTTAAATAATATTGCATAATATGATACATATTATATGCTTAAATGCTTGAAAGTATTTAACTGAAGTGGTTATTTAAAAATAAATTATTTGTGCAAATATGCTATATGTATTTTAATACACGGCTATCATTCTGTCATGGTATAGTATATAGTATGGTAATTTTAATGTGTTTCATACTAACAAAAGCTTATGCAATTTATTAGGATTTATACTTTTTAAATATATCATTTTGAAAATAAATATACTAGGCACTTTATTATTAGAAAGTTATATACTGAAGTATTTGCATTAAAACTCAAATATCTTAAAATACGGCTTTTCGCAGTTGTATACATAGCATTTAAAGTATGCTACAGTTACCCTGTGGAAGAACTATTAAATGTTTTATATGTTTGATATACAGTAATATATTACAGAGAACTTTAGCTAAGACATTTGGCTATAAATTCTAATTTGTAAGGAAGTTTTAGTTGTATCATTCTTAGTCGATATGTTATACTTCGATGAATTGAGCAGTTTAGCATACAATTTCAAATAAGTCGTAAAGGGGTTTTTTTTCCCACCTGTGTTTAAATAATATTGCATAATATGATACATATCATATGCTTAAATGCTTGAAAGTATTTAACTGAAGTGGTTATATAAAAATTAATTTTTTGTGCAAATATGCTATATGTATTTTAATACACGGCTATCATTCTGTCATGGTAATGTATATAGTAAGGTAAATTTAACGTGTTTCATACTAACAAAAGCTTATGCAATTTATTAGGATTTATACTTTTTAAATATATCATTTGGAAAATAAATATACTAGGCACTTTATTATTAGAAAGTTATATACTGAAGTATTTGCATTAAAACTCAAATATCTTAAAATACGGTTTTTCGCAGTTGTATACATAGCATTTAAAGTATGCTACAGTTACCCTGTGGAAGAACTATTAAATGTTTTATATGTTTGATATACAGTAATATATTACAGAGAACTTTAGATAAGACATTTGGCTATAAATTCTAATTTGTAAGGAAGTTTTAGTTGTATCATTCTTAGTCGATATGTTATACTTCGATGAATTGAGCAGTTTAGCATACAATTTCAAATAAGTCGTAAAGGGGTTTTTTTTCCCACCTGTGTTTAAATAATATTGCATAATATGATACATATCATATGCTTAAATGCTTGAAAGTATTTAACTGAAGTGGTTATATAAAAATTAATTATTTGTGCAAATATGCTATATGTATTTTAATATACGGCTATCATTCTGTCATATTAATGTATATAGTAAGGTAAATTTAACGTGTTTCATACTAACAAAAGCTTATGCAATTTATTAGGATTTATACTTTTTAAATATATCATTTTGAAAATAAATATACTAGGCACTTTATTATTAGAAAGTTATATACTGAAGTATTTGCATTAAAACTCAAATATCTTAAAATACGGTTTTTCGCAGTTGTATACATAGCATTTAAAGTATGCTACAGTTACCCTGTGGAAGAACTATTAAATGTTTTATATGTTTGATATACAGTAATATATTACAGAGAACTTAAGCTAAGACATTTGGCTATAAATTCTAATTTGTAAGGAAGTTTTAGTTGTATCATTCTTAGTCGATATGTTATACTTCGATGAATTGAGCAGTTTAGCATACAATTTCAAATAAGTCGTAAAGGGGTTTTTTTTCCCACCTGTGTTTAAATAATATTGCATAATATGATACATATCATATGCTTAAATGCTTGAAAGTATTTAACTGAAGTGGTTATTTAAAAATAAATTATTTGTGCAAATATGCTATATGTATTTTAATACACGGCTATCATTCTGTCATGGTATAGTATATAGTATGGTAATTTTAATGTGTTTCATACTAACAAAAGCTTATGCAATTTATTAGGATTTATAATTTTTAAATATATCATTTTGAAAATAAATATAGTAGGCACTTTATTATTAGAAAGTTATATACTGAAGTATTTGCATTAAAACTCAAATATCTTAAAATACGGCTTTTCGCAGTTGTATACATAGCACTTAAAGTATGCTACAGTTACCCTGTGGAAGAACTATTAAATGTTTTATATGTTTGATATACAGTAATATATTACAGAGAACTTTAGCTAAGACATTTGGCTATAAATTCTAATTTGTAAGGAAGTTTTAGTTGTATCATTCTTAGTCGATATGTTATACTTCGATGAATTGAGCAGTTTAGCATACAATTTCAAATAAGTCGTAAAGGGGTTTTTTTTCCCACTTGTGTTTAAATAATATTGCATAATATGATACATATTATATGCTTAAATGCTTGAAAGTATTTAACTGAAGTGGTTATTTAAAAATAAATTATTTGTGCAAATATGCTATATGTATTTTAATACACGGCTATCATTCTGTCATGGTATAGTATATAGTATGGTAATTTTAATGTGTTTCATACTAACAAAAGCTTATGCAATTTATTAGGATTTATACTTTTTAAATATATCATTTTGAAAATAAATATACTAGGCACTTTATTATTAGAAAGTTATATACTGAAGTATTTGCATTAAAACTCAAATATCTTAAAATACGGCTTTTCGCAGTTGTATACATAGCATTTAAAGTATGCTACAGTTACCCTGTGGAAGAACTATTAAATGTTTTATATGTTTGATATACAGTAATATATTACAGAGAACTTTAGCTAAGACATTTGGCTATAAATTCTAATTTGTAAGGAAGTTTTAGTTGTATCATTCTTAGTCGATATGTTATACTTCGATGAATTGAGCAGTTTAGCATACAATTTCAAATAAGTCGTAAAGGGGTTTTTTTTCCCACTTGTGTTTAAATAATATTGCATAATATGATACATATTATATGCTTAAATGCTTGAAAGTATTTAACTGAAGTGGTTATTTAAAAATAAATTATTTGTGCAAATATGCTATATGTATTTTAATACACGGCTATCATTCTGTCATGGTATAGTATATAGTATGGTAATTTTAATGTGTTTCATACTAACAAAAGCTTATGCAATTTATTAGGATTTATACTTTTTAAATATATCATTTTGAAAATAAATATACTAGGCACTTTATTATTAGAAAGTTATATACTGAAGTATTTGCATTAAAACTCAAATATCTTAAAATACGGCTTTTCGCAGTTGTATACATAGCATTTAAAGTATGCTACAGTTACCCTGTGGAAGAACTATTAAATGTTTTATATGTTTGATATACAGTAATATATTACAGAGAACTTTAGCTAAGACATTTGGCTATAAATTCTAATTTGTAAGGAAGTTTTAGTTGTATCATTCTTAGTCGATATGTTATACTTCGATGAATTGAGCAGTTTAGCATACAATTTCAAATAAGTCGTAAAGGGGTTTTTTTTCCCACCTGTGTTTAAATAATATTGCATAATATGATACATATCATATGCTTAAATGCTTGAAAGTATTTAACTGAAGTGGTTATATAAAAATTAATTTTTTGTGCAAATATGCTATATGTATTTTAATACACGGCTATCATTCTGTCATGGTAATGTATATAGTAAGGTAAATTTAACGTGTTTCATACTAACAAAAGCTTATGCAATTTATTAGGATTTATACTTTTTAAATATATCATTTTGAAAATAAATATACTAGGCACTTTATTATTAGAAAGTTATATACTGAAGTATTTGCATTAAAACTCAAATATCTTAAAATACGGTTTTTCGCAGTTGTATACATAGCATTTAAAGTATGCTACAGTTACCCTGTGGAAGAACTATTAAATGTTTTATATGTTTGATATACAGTAATATATTACAGAGAACTTTAGATAAGACATTTGGCTATAAATTCTAATTTGTAAGGAAGTTTTAGTTGTATCATTCTTAGTCGATATGTTATACTTCGATGAATTGAGCAGTTTAGCATACAATTTCAAATAAGTCGTAAAGGGGTTTTTTTTCCCACCTGTGTTTAAATAATATTGCATAATATGATACATATCATATGCTTAAATGCTTGAAAGTATTTAACTGAAGTGGTTATATAAAAATTAATTATTTGTGCAAATATGCTATATGTATTTTAATATACGGCTATCATTCTGTCATGGTAATGTATATAGTAAGGTAAATTTAACGTGTTTCATACTAACAAAAGCTTATGCAATTTATTAGGATTTATACTTTTTAAATATATCATTTTGAAAATAAATATACTAGGCACTTTATTATTAGAAAGTTATATACTGAAGTATTTGCATTAAAACTCAAATATCTTAAAATACGGTTTTTCGCAGTTGTATACATAGCATTTAAAGTATGCTACAGTTACCCTGTGGAAGAACTATTAAATGTTTTATATGTTTGATATACAGTAATATATTACAGAGAACTTAAGCTAAGACATTTGGCTATAAATTCTAATTTGTAAGGAAGTTTTAGTTGTATCATTCTTAGTCGATATGTTATACTTCGATGAATTGAGCAGTTTAGCATACAATTTCAAATAAGTCGTAAAGGGGTTTTTTTTCCCACCTGTGTTTAAATAATATTGCATAATATGATACATATCATATGCTTAAATGCTTGAAAGTATTTAACTGAAGTGTTTATTTAAAAATAAATTATTTGTGCAAATATGCTATATGTATTTTAATACACGGCTATCATTCTGTCATGGTATAGTATATAGTATGGTAATTTTAGTGTGTTTCATACTAACAAAAGCTTATGCAATTTATTAGGATTTATACTTTTTAAAAATATCATTTTGAAAATAAATATAGTAGGCACTTTATTATTAGAAAGTTATATACTGAAGTATTTGCATTAAAACTCAAATATCTTAAAATACGGCTTTTCGCAGTTGTATACATAGCACTTAAAGTATGCTACAGTTACCCTGTGGAAGAACTATTAAATGTTTTATATGTTTGATATACAGTAATATATTACAGAGAACTTTAGCTAAGACATTTGGCTATAAATTCTAATTTGTAAGGAAGTTTTAGTTGTATCATTCTTAGTCGATATGTTATACTTCGATGAATTGAGCAGTTTAGCATACAATTTCAAATAAGTCGTAAAGGGGTTTTTTTCCCACCTGTGTTTAAATAATATTGCATAATATGATACATATCATATGCTTAAATGCTTGAAAGTATTTAACTGAAGTGGTTATTTAAAAATAAATTATTTGTGCAAATATGCTATATGTATTTTAATACACGGCTATCATTCTGTCATGGTATAGTATATAGTATGGTAATTTTAATGTGTTTCATAGTAACAAAAGCTTATGCAATTTATTAGGATTTATACTTTTTAAATATATCATTTTGAAAATAAATATAGTAGGTACTTTATTATTAGAAAGTTATATACTGAAGTATTTGCATTAAAACTCAAATATCTTAAAATACGGTTTTTCGCAGTTGTATACATAGCATTTAAAGTATGCTACAGTTACCCTGTGGAAGAACTATTAAATGTTTTATATGTTTGATATACAGTAATATATTACAGAGAACTTTAGCTAAGACATTTGGCTATAAATTCTAATTTGTAAGGAAGTTTTAGTTGTATCATTCTTAGTCGATATGTTATACTTCGATGAATTGAGCAGTTTAGCATACAATTTCAAATAAGTCGTAAAGGGTTTTTTTTCCCACCTATGTTTAAATAATATTGCATAATATGATACATATCATATGCTTAAATGCTTGAAAGTATTTAACTGAAGTGGTTATTTAAAAATAAATTATTTGTGCAAATATGCTATATGTATTTTAATACACGGCTATCATTCTGTCATGGTATAGTATATAGTATGGTAATTTTAATGTGTTTCATACTAACAAAAGCTTATGCAATTTATTAGGATTTATACTTTTTAAATATATCATTTTGAAAATAAATATAGTAGGCACTTTATTATTAGAAAGTTATATACTGAAGTACTTGCATTAAAACTCAAATATCTTAAAATACGGCTTTTCGCAGTTGTATACATAGCATTTAAAGTATGCTACAGTTACCCTGTGGAAGAACTATTAAATGTTTTATATGTTTGATATACAGTAATATATTACAGAGAACTTTAGCTAAGACATTTGGCTATAAATTCTAATTTGTAAGGAAGTTTTAGTTGTATCATTCTTAGTCGATATGTTATACTTCGATGAATTGAGCAGTTTAGCATACAATTTCAAATAAGTCGTAAAGGGATTTTTTTTCCCACCTGTGTTTAAATAATATTGCATAATATGATACATATCATATGCTTAAATGCTTGAAAGTATTTAACTGAAGTGTTTATTTAAAAATAAATTATTTGTGCAAATATGCTATATGTATTTTAATACACGGCTATCATTCTGTCATGGTAATGTATATAGTAAGGTAAATTTAACGTGTTTCATACTAACAAAAGCTTATGCAATTTATTAGGATTTATACTTTTTAAATATATCATTTTGAAAATAAATATACTAGGCACTTTATTATTAGAAAGTTATATACTGAAGTATTTGCATTAAAACTCAAATATCTTAAAATACGGCTTTTCGCAGTTGTATACATAGCACTTAAAGTATGCTACAGTTACCCTGTGGAAGAACTATTAAATGTTTTATATGTTTGATATACAGTAATATATTACAGAGAACTTTAGCTAAGACATTTGGCTATAAATTCTAATTTGTAAGGAAGTTTTAGTTGTATCATTCTTAGTCGATATGTTATACTTCGATGAATTGAGCAGTTTAGCATACAATTTCAAATAAGTCGTAAAGGGGTTTTTTTTCCCACTTGTGTTTAAATAATATTGCATAATATGATACATATTATATGCTTAAATGCTTGAAAGTATTTAACTGAAGTGGTTATTTAAAAATAAATTATTTGTGCAAATATGCTATATGTATTTTAATACACGGCTATCATTCTGTCATGGTATAGTATATAGTATGGTAATTTTAATGTGTTTCATACTAACAAAAGCTTATGCAATTTATTAGGATTTATACTTTTTAAATATATCATTTTGAAAATAAATATACTAGGCACTTTATTATTAGAAAGTTATATACTGAAGTATTTGCATTAAAACTCAAATATCTTAAAATACCGCTTTTCGCAGTTGTATACATAGCATTTAAAGTATGCTACAGTTACCCTGTGGAAGAACTATTAAATGTTTTATATGTTTGATATACAGTAATATATTACAGAGAACTTTAGCTAAGACATTTGGCTATAAATTCTAATTTGTAAGGAAGTTTTAGTTGTATCATTCTTAGTCGATATGTTATACTTCGATGAATTGAGCAGTTTAGCATACAATTTCAAATAAGTCGTAAAGGGGTTTTTTTTCCCACCTGTGTTTAAATAATATTGCATAATATGATACATATCATATGCTTAAATGCTTGAAAGTATTTAACTGAAGTGGTTATATAAAAATTAATTATTTGTGCAAATATGCTATATGTATTTTAATATACGGCTATCATTCTGTCATGGTAATGTATATAGTAAGGTAAATTTAACGTGTTTCATACTAACAAAAGCTTATGCAATTTATTAGGATTTATACTTTTTAAATATATCATTTTGAAAATAAATATACTAGGCACTTTATTATTAGAAAGTTATATACTGAAGTATTTGCATTAAAACTCAAATATCTTAAAATACGGTTTTTCGCAGTTGTATACATAGCATTTAAAGTATGCTACAGTTACCCTGTGGAAGAACTATTAAATGTTTTATATGTTTGATATACAGTAATATATTACAGAGAACTTAAGCTAAGACATTTGGCTATAAATTCTAATTTGTAAGGAAGTTTTAGTTGTATCATTCTTAGTCGATATGTTATACTTCGATGAATTGAGCAGTTTAGCATACAATTTCAAATAAGTCGTAAAGGGGTTTTTTTTCCCACCTGTGTTTAAATAATATTGCATAATATGATACATATCATATGCTTAAATGCTTGAAAGTATTTAACTGAAGTGTTTATTTAAAAATAAATTATTTGTGCAAATATGCTATATGTATTTTAATACACGGCTATCATTCTGTCATGGTATAGTATATAGTATGGTAATTTTAGTGTGTTTCATACTAACAAAAGCTTATGCAATTTATTAGGATTTATACTTTTTAAAAATATCATTTTGAAAATAAATATAGTAGGCACTTTATTATTAGAAAGTTATATACTGAAGTATTTGCATTAAAACTCAAATATCTTAAAATACGGCTTTTCGCAGTTGTATACATAGCACTTAAAGTATGCTACAGTTACCCTGTGGAAGAACTATTAAATGTTTTATATGTTTGATATACAGTAATATATTACAGAGAACTTTAGCTAAGACATTTGGCTATAAATTCTAATTTGTAAGGAAGTTTTAGTTGTATCATTCTTAGTCGATATGTTATACTTCGATGAATTGAGCAGTTTAGCATACAATTTCAAATAAGTCGTAAAGGGGTTTTTTTTCCCACTTGTGTTTAAATAATATTGCATAATATGATACATATTATATGCTTAAATGCTTGAAAGTATTTAACTGAAGTGGTTATTTAAAAATAAATTATTTGTGCAAATATGCTATATGTATTTTAATACACGGCTATCATTCTGTCATGGTATAGTATATAGTATGGTAATTTTAATGTGTTTCATACTAACAAAAGCTTATGCAATTTATTAGGATTTATACTTTTTAAATATATCATTTTGAAAATAAATATACTAGGCACTTTATTATTAGAAAGTTATATACTGAAGTATTTGCATTAAAACTCAAATATCTTAAAATACGGCTTTTCGCAGTTGTATACATAGCACTTAAAGTATGCTACAGTTACCCTGTGGAAGAACTATTAAATGTTTTATATGTTTGATATACAGTAATATATTACAGAGAACTTTAGCTAAGACATTTGGCTATAAATTCTAATTTGTAAGGAAGTTTTAGTTGTATCATTCTTAGTCGATATGTTATACTTCGATGAATTGAGCAGTTTAGCATACAATTTCAAATAAGTCGTAAAGGGTTTTTTTTTCCCACCTATGTTTAAATAATATTGCATAATATGATACATATCATATGCTTAAATGCTTGAAAGTATTTAACTGAAGTGGTTATTTAAAAATAAATTATTTGTGCAAATATGCTATATGTATTTTAATACACGGCTATCATTCTGTCATGGTATAGTATATAGTATGGTAATTTTAATGTGTTTCATACTAACAAAAGCTTATGCAATTTATTAGGATTTATACTTTTTAAATATATCATTTTGAAAATAAATATAGTAGGCACTTTATTATTAGAAAGTTATATACTGAAGTACTTGCATTAAAACTCAAATATCTTAAAATACGGCTTTTCGCAGTTGTATACATAGCATTTAAAGTATGCTACAGTTACCCTGTGGAAGAACTATTAAATGTTTTATATGTTTGATATACAGTAATATATTACAGAGAACTTTAGCTAAGACATTTGGCTATAAATTCTAATTTGTAAGGAAGTTTTAGTTGTATCATTCTTAGTCGATATGTTATACTTCGATGAATTGAGCAGTTTAGCATACAATTTCAAATAAGTCGTAAAGGGGTTTTTTTTCCCACCTGTGTTTAAATAATATTGCATAATATGATACATATCATATGCTTAAATGCTTGAAAGTATTTAACTGAAGTGTTTATTTAAAAATAAATTATTTGTGCAAATATGCTATATGTATTTTAATACACGGCTATCATTCTGTCATGGTAATGTATATAGTAAGGTAAATTTAACGTGTTTCATACTAACAAAAGCTTATGCAATTTATTAGGATTTATACTTTTTAAATATATCATTTTGAAAATAAATATACTAGGCACTTTATTATTAGAAAGTTATATACTGAAGTATTTGCATTAAAACTCAAATATCTTAAAATACGGCTTTTCGCAGTTGTATACATAGCACTTAAAGTATGCTACAGTTACCCTGTGGAAGAACTATTAAATGTTTTATATGTTTGATATACAGTAATATATTACAGAGAACTTTAGCTAAGACATTTGGCTATAAATTCTAATTTGTAAGGAAGTTTTAGTTGTATCATTCTTAGTCGATATGTTATACTTCGATGAATTGAGCAGTTTAGCATACAATTTCAAATAAGTCGTAAAGGGGTTTTTTTTCCCACTTGTGTTTAAATAATATTGCATAATATGATACATATTATATGCTTAAATGCTTGAAAGTATTTAACTGAAGTGGTTATTTAAAAATAAATTATTTGTGCAAATATGCTATATGTATTTTAATACACGGCTATCATTCTGTCATGGTATAGTATATAGTATGGTAATTTTAATGTGTTTCATACTAACAAAAGCTTATGCAATTTATTAGGATTTATACTTTTTAAATATATCATTTTGAAAATAAATATACTAGGCACTTTATTATTAGAAAGTTATATACTGAAGTATTTGCATTAAAACTCAAATATCTTAAAATACGGCTTTTCGCAGTTGTATACATAGCATTTAAAGTATGCTACAGTTACCCTGTGGAAGAACTATTAAATGTTTTATATGTTTGATATACAGTAATATATTACAGAGAACTTTAGCTAAGACATTTGGCTATAAATTCTAATTTGTAAGGAAGTTTTAGTTGTATCATTCTTAGTCGATATGTTATACTTCGATGAATTGAGCAGTTTAGCATACAATTTCAAATAAGTCGTAAAGGGGTTTTTTTTCCCACCTGTGTTTAAATAATATTGCATAATATGATACATATCATATGCTTAAATGCTTGAAAGTATTTAACTGAAGTGGTTATATAAAAATTAATTATTTGTGCAAATATGCTATATGTATTTTAATATACGGCTATCATTCTGTCATGGTAATGTATATAGTAAGGTAAATTTAACGTGTTTCATACTAACAAAAGCTTATGCAATTTATTAGGATTTATACTTTTTAAATATATCATTTTGAAAATAAATATACTAGGCACTTTATTATTAGAAAGTTATATACTGAAGTATTTGCATTAAAACTCAAATATCTTAAAATACGGTTTTTCGCAGTTGTATACATAGCATTTAAAGTATGCTACAGTTACCCTGTGGAAGAACTATTAAATGTTTTATATGTTTGATATACAGTAATATATTACAGAGAACTTAAGCTATGACATTTGGCTATAAATTCTAATTTGTAAGGAAGTTTTAGTTGTATCATTCTTAGTCGATATGTTATACTTCGATGAATTGAGCAGTTTAGCATACAATTTCAAATAAGTCGTAAAGGGGTTTTTTTTCCCACCTGTGTTTAAATAATATTGCATAATATGATACATATCATATGCTTAAATGCTTGAAAGTATTTAACTGAAGTGTTTATTTAAAAATAAATTATTTGTGCAAATATGCTATATGTATTTTAATACACGGCTATCATTCTGTCATGGTATAGTATATAGTATGGTAATTTTAGTGTGTTTCATACTAACAAAAGCTTATGCAATTTATTAGGATTTATACTTTTTAAAAATATCATTTTGAAAATAAATATAGTAGGCACTTTATTATTAGAAAGTTATATACTGAAGTATTTGCATTAAAACTCAAATATCTTAAAATACGGCTTTTCGCAGTTGTATACATAGCACTTAAAGTATGCTACAGTTACCCTGTGGAAGAACTATTAAATGTTTTATATGTTTGATATACAGTAATATATTACAGAGAACTTTAGCTAAGACATTTGGCTATAAATTCTAATTTGTAAGGAAGTTTTAGTTGTATCATTCTTAGTCGATATGTTATACTTCGATGAATTGAGCAGTTTAGCATACAATTTCAAATAAGTCGTAAAGGGGTTTTTTTTCCCACCTGTGTTTAAATAATATTGCATAATATGATACATATCATATGCTTAAATGCTTGAAAGTATTTAACTGAAGTGTTTATTTAAAAATAAATTATTTGTGCAAATATGCTATATGTATTTTAATACACGGCTATCATTCTGTCATGGTAATGTATATAGTAAGGTAAATTTAACGTGTTTCATACTAACAAAAGCTTATGCAATTTATTAGGATTTATACTTTTTAAATATATCATTTTGAAAATAAATATACTAGGCACTTTATTATTAGAAAGTTATATACTGAAGTATTTGCATTAAAACTCAAATATCTTAAAATACGGCTTTTCGCAGTTGTATACATAGCACTTAAAGTATGCTACAGTTACCCTGTGGAAGAACTATTAAATGTTTTATATGTTTGATATACAGTAATATATTACAGAGAACTTTAGCTAAGACATTTGGCTATAAATTCTAATTTGTAAGGAAGTTTTAGTTGTATCATTCTTAGTCGATATGTTATACTTCGATGAATTGAGCAGTTTAGCATACAATTTCAAATAAGTCGTAAAGGGGTTTTTTTTCCCACCTGTGTTTAAATAATATTGCATAATATGATACATATCATATGCTTAAATGCTTGAAAGTATTTAACTGAAGTGGTTATATAAAAATTAATTATTTGTGCAAATATGCTATATGTATTTTAATATACGGCTATCATTCTGTCATGGTAATGTATATAGTAAGGTAAATTTAACGTGTTTCATACTAACAAAAGCTTATGCAATTTATTAGGATTTATACTTTTTAAATATATCATTTTGAAAATAAATATACTAGGCACTTTATTATTAGAAAGTTATATACTGAAGTATTTGCATTAAAACTCAAATATCTTAAAATACGGTTTTTCGCGGTTGTATACATAGCATTTAATGTATGCTACAGTTACCCTGTGGAAGAACTATTAAATGTTTTATATGTTTGATATACAGTAATATATTACAGAGAACTTAAGCTAAGACATTTGGCTATAAATTCTAATTTGTAAGGAAGTTTTAGTTGTATCATTCTTAGTCGATATGTTATACTTCGATGAATTGAGCAGTTTAGCATACAATTTCAAATAAGTCGTAAAGGGGTTTTTTTTCCCACCTGTGTTTAAATAATATTGCATAATATGATACATATCATATGCTTAAATGCTTGAAAGTATTTAACTGAAGTGTTTATTTAAAAATAAATTATTTGTGCAAATATGCTATATGTATTTTAATACACGGCTATCATTCTGTCATGGTATAGTATATAGTATGGTAATTTTAGTGTGTTTCATACTAACAAAAGCTTATGCAATTTATTAGGATTTATACTTTTTAAAAATATCATTTTGAAAATAAATATAGTAGGCACTTTATTATTAGAAAGTTATATACTGAAGTATTTGCATTAAAACTCAAATATCTTAAAATACGGCTTTTCGCAGTTGTATACATAGCACTTAAAGTATGCTACAGTTACCCTGTGGAAGAACTATTAAATGTTTTATATGTTTGATATACAGTAATATATTACAGAGAACTTTAGCTAAGACATTTGGCTATAAATTCTAATTTGTAAGGAAGTTTTAGTTGTATCATTCTTAGTCGATATGTTATACTTCGATGAATTGAGCAGTTTAGCATACAATTTCAAATAAGTCGTAAAGGGGTTTTTTTTCCCACTTGTGTTTAAATAATATTGCATAATATGATACATATTATATGCTTAAATGCTTGAAAGTATTTAACTGAAGTGGTTATTTAAAAATAAATTATTTGTGCAAATATGCTATATGTATTTTAATACACGGCTATCATTCTGTCATGGTATAGTATATAGTATGGTAATTTTAATGTGTTTCATACTAACAAAAGCTTATGCAATTTATTAGGATTTATACTTTTTAAATATATCATTTTGAAAATAAATATACTAGGCACTTTATTATTAGAAAGTTATATACTGAAGTATTTGCATTAAAACTCAAATATCTTAAAATACGGCTTTTCGCAGTTGTATACATAGCATTTAAAGTATGCTACAGTTACCCTGTGGAAGAACTATTAAATGTTTTATATGTTTGATATACAGTAATATATTACAGAGAACTTTAGCTAAGACATTTGGCTATAAATTCTAATTTGTAAGGAAGTTTTAGTTGTATCATTCTTAGTCGATATGTTATACTTCGATGAATTGAGCAGTTTAGCATACAATTTCAAATAAGTCGTAAAGGGGTTTTTTTTCCCACCTGTGTTTAAATAATATTGCATAATATGATACATATCATATGCTTAAATGCTTGAAAGTATTTAACTGAAGTGTTTATTTAAAAATAAATTATTTGTGCAAATATGCTATATGTATTTTAATACACGGCTATCATTCTGTCATGGTAATGTATATAGTAAGGTAAATTTAACGTGTTTCATACTAACAAAAGCTTATGCAATTTATTAGGATTTATACTTTTTAAATATATCATTTGGAAAATAAATATACTAGGCACTTTATTATTAGAAAGTTATATACTGAAGTATTTGCATTAAAACTCAAATATCTTAAAATACGGTTTTTCGCAGTTGTATACATAGCATTTAAAGTATGCTACAGTTACCCTGTGGAAGAACTATTAAATGTTTTATATGTTTGATATACAGTAATATATTACAGAGAACTTTAGATAAGACATTTGGCTATAAATTCTAATTTGTAAGGAAGTTTTAGTTGTATCATTCTTAGTCGATATGTTATACTTCGATGAATTGAGCAGTTTAGCATACAATTTCAAATAAGTCGTAAAGGGGTTTTTTTTCCCACCTGTGTTTAAATAATATTGCATAATATGATACATATCATATGCTTAAATGCTTGAAAGTATTTAACTGAAGTGGTTATATAAAAATTAATTATTTGTGCAAATATGCTATATGTATTTTAATATACGGCTATCATTCTGTCATGGTAATGTATATAGTAAGGTAAATTTAACGTGTTTCATACTAACAAAAGCTTATGCAATTTATTAGGATTTATACTTTTTAAATATATCATTTTGAAAATAAATATACTAGGCACTTTATTATTAGAAAGTTATATACTGAAGTATTTGCATTAAAACTCAAATATCTTAAAATACGGTTTTTCGCAGTTGTATACATAGCATTTAAAGTATGCTACAGTTACCCTGTGGAAGAACTATTAAATGTTTTATATGTTTGATATACAGTAATATATTACAGAGAACTTAAGCTAAGACATTTGGCTATAAATTCTAATTTGTAAGGAAGTTTTAGTTGTATCATTCTTAGTCGATATGTTATACTTCGATGAATTGAGCAGTTTAGCATACAATTTCAAATAAGTCGTAAAGGGGTTTTTTTTCCCACCTGTGTTTAAATAATATTGCATAATATGATACATATCATATGCTTAAATGCTTGAAAGTATTTAACTGAAGTGTTTATTTAAAAATAAATTATTTGTGCAAATATGCTATATGTATTTTAATACACGGCTATCATTCTGTCATGGTATAGTATATAGTATGGTAATTTTAATGTGTTTCATACTAACAAAAGCTTATGCAATTTATTAGGATTTATACTTTTTAAAAATATCATTTTGAAAATAAATATAGTAGGCACTTTATTATTAGAAAGTTATATACTGAAGTATTTGCATTAAAACTCAAATATCTTAAAATACGGCTTTTCGCAGTTGTATACATAGCACTTAAAGTATGCTACAGTTACCCTGTGGAAGAACTATTAAATGTTTTATATGTTTGATATACAGTAATATATTACAGAGAACTTTAGCTAAGACATTTGGCTATAAATTCTAATTTGTAAGGAAGTTTTAGTTGTATCATTCTTAGTCGATATGTTATACTTCGATGAATTGAGCAGTTTAGCATACAATTTCAAATAAGTCGTAAAGGGTTTTTTTTTCCCACCTATGTTTAAATAATATTGCATAATATGATACATATCATATGCTTAAATGCTTGAAAGTATTTAACTGAAGTGGTTATTTAAAAATAAATTATTTGTGCAAATATGCTATATGTATTTTAATACACGGCTATCATTCTGTCATGGTATAGTATATAGTATGGTAATTTTAATGTGTTTCATAGTAACAAAAGCTTATGCAATTTATTAGGATTTATACTTTTTAAATATATCATTTTGAAAATAAATATAGTAGGCACTTTATTATTAGAAAGTTATATACTGAAGTATTTGCATTAAAACTCAAATATCTTAAAATACGGCTTTTCGCAGTTGTATACATAGCACTTAAAGTATGCTACAGTTACCCTGTGGAAGAACTATTAAATGTTTTATATGTTTGATATACAGTAATATATTACAGAGAACTTTAGCTAAGACATTTGGCTATAAATTCTAATTTGTAAGGAAGTTTTAGTTGTATCATTCTTAGTCGATATGTTATACTTCGATGAATTGAGCAGTTTAGCATACAATTTCAAATAAGTCGTAAAGGGTTTTTTTTTCCCACCTATGTTTAAATAATATTGCATAATATGATACATATCATATGCTTAAATGCTTGAAAGTATTTAACTGAAGTGGTTATTTAAAAATAAATTATTTGTGCAAATATGCTATATGTATTTTAATACACGGCTATCATTCTGTCATGGTATAGTATATAGTATGGTAATTTTAATGTGTTTCATACTAACAAAAGCTTATGCAATTTATTAGGATTTATACTTTTTAATTATATCATTTTGAAAATAAATATAGTAGGCACTTTATTATTAGAAAGTTATATACTGAAGTACTTGCATTAAAACTCAAATATCTTAAAATACGGCTTTTCGCAGTTGTATACATAGCATTTAAAGTATGCTACAGTTACCCTGTGGAAGAACTATTAAATGTTTTATATGTTTGATATACAGTAATATATTACAGAGAACTTTAGCTAAGACATTTGGCTATAAATTCTAATTTGTAAGGAAGTTTTAGTTGTATCATTCTTAGTCGATATGTTATACTTCGATGAATTGAGCAGTTTAGCATACAATTTCAAATAAGTCGTAAAGGGGTTTTTTTTCCCACCTGTGTTTAAATAATATTGCATAATATGATACATATCATATGCTTAAATGCTTGAAAGTATTTAACTGAAGTGTTTATTTAAAAATAAATTATTTGTGCAAATATGCTATATGTATTTTAATACACGGCTATCATTCTGTCATGGTAATGTATATAGTAAGGTAAATTTAACGTGTTTCATACTAACAAAAGCTTATGCAATTTATTAGGATTTATACTTTTTAAATATATCATTTTGAAAATAAATATACTAGGCACTTTATTATTAGAAAGTTATATACTGAAGTATTTGCATTAAAACTCAAATATCTTAAAATACGGCTTTTCGCAGTTGTATACATAGCACTTAAAGTATGCTACAGTTACCCTGTGGAAGAACTATTAAATGTTTTATATGTTTGATATACAGTAATATATTACAGAGAACTTTAGCTAAGACATTTGGCTATAAATTCTAATTTGTAAGGAAGTTTTAGTTGTATCATTCTTAGTCGATATGTTATACTTCGATGAATTGAGCAGTTTAGCATACAATTTCAAATAAGTCGTAAAGGGGTTTTTTTTCCCACTTGTGTTTAAATAATATTGCATAATATGATACATATTATATGCTTAAATGCTTGAAAGTATTTAACTGAAGTGGTTATTTAAAAATAAATTATTTGTGCAAATATGCTATATGTATTTTAATACACGGCTATCATTCTGTCATGGTATAGTATATAGTATGGTAATTTTAATGTGTTTCATACTAACAAAAGCTTATGCAATTTATTAGGATTTATACTTTTTAAAAATATCATTTTGAAAATAAATATAGTAGGCACTTTATTATTAGAAAGTTATATACTGAAGTATTTGCATTAAAACTCAAATATCTTAAAATACGGCTTTTCGCAGTTGTATACATAGCACTTAAAGTATGCTACAGTTACCCTGTGGAAGAACTATTAAATGTTTTATATGTTTGATATACAGTAATATATTACAGAGAACTTTAGCTAAGACATTTGGCTATAAATTCTAATTTGTAAGGAAGTTTTAGTTGTATCATTCTTAGTCGATATGTTATACTTCGATGAATTGAGCAGTTTAGCATACAATTTCAAATAAGTCGTAAAGGGGTTTTTTTTCCCACTTGTGTTTAAATAATATTGCATAATATGATACATATTATATGCTTAAATGCTTGAAAGTATTTAACTGAAGTGGTTATTTAAAAATAAATTATTTGTGCAAATATGCTATATGTATTTTAATACACGGCTATCATTCTGTCATGGTATAGTATATAGTATGGTAATTTTAATGTGTTTCATAGTAACAAAAGCTTATGCAATTTATTAGGATTTATACTTTTTAAATATATCATTTTGAAAATAAATATAGTAGGCACTTTATTATTAGAAAGTTATATACTGAAGTATTTGCATTAAAACTCAAATATCTTAAAATACGGCTTTTCGCAGTTGTATACATAGCACTTAAAGTATGCTACAGTTACCCTGTGGAAGAACTATTAAATGTTTTATATGTTTGATATACAGTAATATATTACAGAGAACTTTAGCTAAGACATTTGGCTATAAATTCTAATTTGTAAGGAAGTTTTAGTTGTATCATTCTTAGTCGATATGTTATACTTCGATGAATTGATCAGTTTAGCATACAATTTCAAATAAGTCGTAAAGGGTTTTTTTTTCCCACCTATGTTTAAATAATATTGCATAATATGATACATATCATATGCTTAAATGCTTGAAAGTATTTAACTGAAGTGGTTATTTAAAAATAAATTATTTGTGCAAATATGCTATATGTATTTTAATACACGGCTATCATTCTGTCATGGTATAGTATATAGTATGGTAATTTTAATGTGTTTCATACTAACAAAAGCTTATGCAATTTATTAGGATTTATACTTTTTAAATATATCATTTTGAAAATAAATATAGTAGGCACTTTATTATTAGAAAGTTATATACTGAAGTACTTGCATTAAAACTCAAATATCTTAAAATACGGCTTTTCGCAGTTGTATACATAGCATTTAAAGTATGCTACAGTTACCCTGTGGAAGAACTATTAAATGTTTTATATGTTTGATATACAGTAATATATTACAGAGAACTTTAGCTAAGACATTTGGCTATAAATTCTAATTTGTAAGGAAGTTTTAGTTGTATCATTCTTAGTCGATATGTTATACTTCGATGAATTGAGCAGTTTAGCATACAATTTCAAATAAGTCGTAAAGGGGTTTTTTTTCCCACCTGTGTTTAAATAATATTGCATAATATGATACATATCATATGCTTAAATGCTTGAAAGTATTTAACTGAAGTGTTTATTTAAAAATAAATTATTTGTGCAAATATGCTATATGTATTTTAATACACGGCTATCATTCTGTCATGGTAATGTATATAGTAAGGTAAATTTAACGTGTTTCATACTAACAAAAGCTTATGCAATTTATTAGGATTTATACTTTTTAAATATATCATTTTGAAAATAAATATACTAGGCACTTTATTATTAGAAAGTTATATACTGAAGTATTTGCATTAAAACTCAAATATCTTAAAATACGGCTTTTCGCAGTTGTATACATAGCACTTAAAGTATGCTACAGTTACCCTGTGGAAGAACTATTAAATGTTTTATATGTTTGATATACAGTAATATATTACAGAGAACTTTAGCTAAGACATTTGGCTATAAATTCTAATTTGTAAGGAAGTTTTAGTTGTATCATTCTTAGTCGATATGTTATACTTCGATGAATTGAGCAGTTTAGCATACAATTTCAAATAAGTCGTAAAGGGGTTTTTTTTCCCACTTGTGTTTAAATAATATTGCATAATATGATACATATTATATGCTTAAATGCTTGAAAGTATTTAACTGAAGTGGTTATTTAAAAATAAATTATTTGTGCAAATATGCTATATGTATTTTAATACACGGCTATCATTCTGTCATGGTATAGTATATAGTATGGTAATTTTAATGTGTTTCATACTAACAAAAGCTTATGCAATTTATTAGGATTTATACTTTTTAAATATATCATTTTGAAAATAAATATACTAGGCACTTTATTATTAGAAAGTTATATACTGAAGTATTTGCATTAAAACTCAAATATCTTAAAATACGGCTTTTCGCAGTTGTATACATAGCATTTAAAGTATGCTACAGTTACCCTGTGGAAGAACTATTAAATGTTTTATATGTTTGATATACAGTAATATATTACAGAGAACTTTAGCTAAGACATTTGGCTATAAATTCTAATTTGTAAGGAAGTTTTAGTTGTATCATTCTTAGTCGATATGTTATACTTCGATGAATTGAGCAGTTTAGCATACAATTTCAAATAAGTCGTAAAGGGGTTTTTTTTCCCACCTGTGTTTAAATAATATTGCATAATATGATACATATCATATGCTTAAATGCTTGAAAGTATTTAAGTGAAGTGGTTATATAAAAATTAATTATTTGTGCAAATATGCTATATGTATTTTAATATACGGCTATCATTCTGTCATGGTAATGTATATAGTAAGGTAAATTTAACGTGTTTCATACTAACAAAAGCTTATGCAATTTATTAGGATTTATACTTTTTAAATATATCATTTTGAAAATAAATATACTAGGCACTTTATTATTAGAAAGTTATATACTGAAGTATTTGCATTAAAACTCAAATATCTTAAAATACGGTTTTTCGCTGTTGTATACATAGCATTTAAAGTATGCTACAGTTACCCTGTGGAAGAACTATTAAATGTTTTATATGTTTGATATACAGTAATATATTACAGAGAACTTAAGCTAAGACATTTGGCTATAAATTCTAATTTGTAAGGAAGTTTTAGTTGTATCATTCTTAGTCGATATGTTATACTTCGATGAATTGAGCAGTTTAGCATACAATTTCAAATAAGTCGTAAAGGGGTTTTTTTTCCCACCTGTGTTTAAATAATATTGCATAATATGATACATATCATATGCTTAAATGCTTGAAAGTATTTAACTGAAGTGTTTATTTAAAAATAAATTATTTGTGCAAATATGCTATATGTATTTTAATACACGGCTATCATTCTGTCATGGTATAGTATATAGTATGGTAATTTTAGTGTGTTTCATACTAACAAAAGCTTATGCAATTTATTAGGATTTATACTTTTTAAAAATATCATTTTGAAAATAAATATAGTAGGCACTTTATTATTAGAAAGTTATATACTGAAGTATTTGCATTAAAACTCAAATATCTTAAAATACGGCTTTTCGCAGTTGTATACATAGCACTTAAAGTATGCTACAGTTACCCTGTGGAAGAACTATTAAATGTTTTAT
The DNA here is from genome assembly GCF_044657685.1 of Stegodyphus dumicola. NCBI lineage: Eukaryota > Metazoa > Arthropoda > Arachnida > Araneae > Eresidae > Stegodyphus > Stegodyphus dumicola. The sequence continues at coordinate 124,638,033 of NC_140771.1, read as the reverse complement.
ATGTTTGATATACAGTAATATATTACAGAGAACTTTAGCTAAGACATTTGGCTATAAATTCTAATTTGTAAGGAAGTTTTAGTTGTATCATTCTTAGTCGATATGTTATACTTCGATGAATTGAGCAGTTTAGCATACAATTTCAAATAAGTCGTAAAGGGGTTTTTTTCCCACCTGTGTTTAAATAATATTGCATAATATGATACATATCATATGCTTAAATGCTTGAAAGTATTTAACTGAAGTGGTTATTTAAAGATAAATTATTTGTGCAAATATGCTATATGTATTTTAATACACGGCTATCATTCTGTCATGGTATAGTATATAGTATGGTAATTTTAATGTGTTTCATACTAACAAAAGCTTATGCAATTTATTAGGATTTATACTTTTTAAATATATCATTTTGAAAATAAATATAGTAGGCACTTTATTATTAGAAAGTTATATACTGAAGTATTTGCATTAAAACTCAAATATCTTAAAATACGGTTTTTCGCAGTTGTATACATAGCATTTAAAGTATGCTACAGTTACCCTGTGGAAGAACTATTAAATGTTTTATATGTTTGATATACAGTAATATATTACAGAGAACTTTAGCTAAGACATTTGGCTATAAATTCTAATTTGTAAGGAAGTTTTAGTTGTATCATTCTTAGTCGATATGTTATACTTCGATGAATTGAGCAGTTTAGCATACAATTTCAAATAAGTCGTAAAGGGTTTTTTTTTCCCACCTATGTTTAAATAATATTGCATAATATGATACATATCATATGCTTAAATGCTTGAAAGTATTTAACTGAAGTGGGTATTTAAAAATAAATTATTTGTGCAAATATGCTATATGTATTTTAATACACGGCTATCATTCTGTCATGGTATAGTATATAGTATTTTAATTTTAATGTGTTTCATACTAACAAAAGCTTATGCAATTTATTAGGATTTATACTTTTTAAATATATCATTTTGAAAATAAATATAGTAGGCACTTTATTATTAGAAAGTTATATACTGAAGTACTTGCATTAAAACTCAAATATCTTAAAATACGGCTTTTCGCAGTTGTATACATAGCACTTAAAGTATGCTACAGTTACCCTGTGGAAGAACTATTAAATGTTTTATATGTTTGATAGACAGTAATATATTACAGAGAACTTTAGCTAAGACATTTGGCTATAAATTCTAATTTGTAAGGAAGTTTTAGTTGTATCATTCTTAGTCGATATGTTATACTTCGATGAATTGAGCAGTTTAGCATACAATTTCAAATAAGTCGTAAAGGGGTTTTTTTTCCCACCTGTGTTTAAATAATATTGCATAATATGATACATATCATATGCTTAAATGCTTGAAAGTATTTAACTGAAGTGTTTATTTAAAAATAAATTATTTGTGCAAATATGCTATATGTATTTTAATACACGGCTATCATTCTGTCATGGTATAGTATATAGTATGGTAATTTTAGTGTGTTTCATACTAACAAAAGCTTATGCAATTTATTAGGATTTATACTTTTTAAAAATATCATTTTGAAAATAAATATAGTAGGCACTTTATTATTAGAAAGTTATATACTGAAGTATTTGCATTAAAACTCAAATATCTTAAAATACGGCTTTTCGCAGTTGTATACATAGCACTTAAAGTATGCTACAGTTACCCTGTGGAAGAACTATTAAATGTTTTATATGTTTGATATACAGTAATATATTACAGAGAACTTTAGCTAAGACATTTGGCTATAAATTCTAATTTGTAAGGAAGTTTTAGTTGTATCATTCTTAGTCGATATGTTATACTTCGATGAATTGAGCAGTTTAGCATACAATTTCAAATAAGTCGTAAAGGGGTTTTTTTCCCACCTGTGTTTAAATAATATTGCATAATATGATACATATCATATGCTTAAATGCTTGAAAGTATTTAACTGAAGTGGTTATTTAAAAATAAATTATTTGTGCAAATATGCTATATGTATTTTAATACACGGCTATCATTCTGTCATGGTATAGTATATAGTATGGTAATTTTAATGTGTTTCATACTAACAAAAGCTTATGCAATTTATTAGGATTTATACTTTTTAAATATATAATTTTGAAAATAAATGTACTAGGCACTTTATTATTAGAAAGTTATATACTGAAGTATTTGCATTAAAACTCAAATATCTTAAAATACGGCTTTTCGCAGTTGTATACATAGCATTTAAAGTATGCTACAGTTACCCTGTGGAAGAACTATTAAATGTTTTATATGTTTGATATACAGTAATATATTACAGAGAACTTTAGCTAAGACATTTGGCTATAAATTCTAATTTGTAAGGAAGTTTTAGTTGTATCATTCTTAGTCGATATGTTATATTTCGATGAATTGAGCAGTTTAGCAATCAATTTCAAATAAGTCGTAAAGGGGTTTTTTTTCCCACCTGTGTTTAAATAATATTGCATAATATGATACATATCATATGCTTAAATGCTTGAAAGTATTTAACTCAAGTGTTTATTTAAAAATAAATTATTTGTGCAAATATGCTATATGTATTTTAATACACGGCTATCATTCTGTTATGGTAATGTATATAGTAAGGTAAATTTAACGTGTTTCATACTAACAAAAGCATATGCAATTTATTAGGATTTATACTTTTTAAATATATCATTTTGAAAATAAATATACTAGGCACTTTATTATTAGAAAGTTATATACTGAAGTATTTGCATTAAAACTCAAATATCTTAAAATACGGCTTTTCGCAGTTGTATACATAGCACTTAAAGTATGCTACAGTTACCCTGTGGAAGAACTATTAAATGTTTTATATGTTTGATATACAGTAATATATTACAGAGAACTTTATCTAAGACATTTGGCTATAAATTCTAATTTGTAAGGAAGTTTTAGTTGTATCATTCTTAGTCGATATGTTATACTTCGATGAATTGAGCAGTTTAGCATACAATTTCAAATAAGTCGTAAAGGGGTTTTTTTTCCCACCTGTGTTTAAATAATATTGCATAATATGATACATATCATATGCTTAAATGCTTGAAAGTATTTAACTGAAGTGGTTATTTAAAAATAAATTATTTGTGCAAATATGCTATATGTATTTTAATACACGGCTATCATTCTGTCATGGTATAGTATATAGTATGGTAATTTTAATGTGTTTCATACTAACAAAAGCTTATGCAATTTATTAGGATTTATACTTTTTAAATATATCATTTTGAAAATAAATGTAGTAGGCACTTTATTATTAGAAAGTTATATACTGAAGTATTTGCATTAAAACTCAAATATCTTAAAATACGGCTTTTCGCAGTTGTATACATAGCATTTAAAGTATGCTAAAGTTACCCTGTGGAAGAACTATTAAATGTTTTATATGTTTGATATACAGTAATATATTACAGAGGACTTTAGCTAAGACATTTGGCTATAAATTCTAAATTGTAAGGAAGTTTTAGTTGTATCATTCTTAGTCGATATGTTATACTTCGATGAATTGAGCAGTTTAGCATACAATTTCAAATAAGTCGTAAAGGGTTTTTTTTTCCCACCTGTGTTTAAATAATATTGCATAATATGATACATATCATATGCTTAAATGCTTGAAAGTATTTAACTGAAGTGGTTATTTAAAAATAAATTATTTGTGCAAATATGCTATATGTATTTTAATACACGGCTATCATTCTGTCATGGTATAGTATATAGTATGGTAATTTTAATGTGTTTCATACTAACAAAAGCTTATGCAATTTATTAGGATTTATACTTTTTAAATATATCATTTTGAAAATAAATATACTAGGCACTTTATTATTAGAAAGTTATATACTGAAGTATTTGCATTAAAACTCAAATATCTTAAAATACGGCTTTTCGCAGTTGTATACATAGCACTTAAAGTATGCTACAGTTACCCTGTGGAAGAACTATTAAATGTTTTATATGTTTGATATACAGTAATATATTACAGAGAACTTTAGCTAAGACATTTGGTTATAAATTCTAATTTGTAAGGAAGTTTTAGTTGTATCATTCTTAGTCGATATGTTATACTTCGATGAATTGAGCAGTTTAGCATACAATTTCAAATAAGTCGTAAAGGGGTTTTTTTCCCACCTGTGTTTAAATAATATTGCATAATATGATACATATCATATGCTTAAATGCTTGAAAGTATTTAACTGAAGTGGTTATTTAAAAATAAATTATTTGTGCAATAATGCTATATGTATTTTAATACACGGCTATCATTCTGTCATGGTATAGTATATAGTATGGTAATTTTAATGTGTTTCATACTAACAAAAGCTTATGCAATTTATTAGGATTTATACTTTTTAAATATATCATTTTGAAAATAAATGTAGTAGGCACTTTATTATTAGAAAGTTATATACTGAAGTATTTGCATTAAAACTCAAATATCTTAAAATACGGCTTTTCGCAGTTGTATACATAGCATTTAAAGTATGCTACAGTTACCCTGTGGAAGAACTATTAAATGTTTTATATGTTTGATATACAGTAATATATTACAGAGAACTTTAGCTAAGACATTTGGCTATAAATTCTAATTTGTAAGGAAGTTTTAGTTGTATCATTCTTAGTCGATATGTTATACTTCGATGAATTGAGCAGTTTAGCATACAATTTCAAATAAGTCGTAAAGGGGTTTTTTTTTCCCACCTGTGTTTAAATAATATTGCATAATATGATACATATCATATGCTTAAATGCTTGAAAGTATTTAACTGAAGTGGTTATATAAAAATTAATTTTTTGTGCAAATATGCTATATGTATTTTAATACACGGCTATCATTCTGTCATGGTAATGTATATAGTAAGGTAAATTTAACGTGTTTCATACTAACAAAAGCATATGCAATTTATTAGGATTTATACTTTTTAAATATATCATTTTGAAAATAAATATACTAGGCACTTTATTATTAGAAAGTTATATACTGAAGTATTTGCATTAAAACTCAAATATCTTAAAATACGGTTTTTCGCAGTTGTATACATAGCATTTAAAGTATGCTACAGTTACCCTGTGGAAGAACTATTAAATGTTTTATATGTTTGATATACAGTAATATATTACAGAGAACTTTAGATAAGACATTTGGCTATAAATTCTAATTTGTAAGGAAGTTTTAGTTGTATCATTCTTAGTCGATATGTTATACTTCGATGAATTGAGCAGTTTAGCATACAATTTCAAATAAGTCGTAAAGGGGTTTTTTTTCCCACCTGTGTTTAAATAATATTGCATAATATGATACATATCATATGCTTAAATGCTTGAAAGTATTTAACTGAAGTGGTTATATAAAAATTAATTATTTGTGCAAATATGCTATATGTATTTTAATATACGGCTATCATTCTGTCATGGTAATGTATATAGTAAGGTAAATTTAACGTGTTTCATACTAACAAAAGCTTATGCAATTTATTAGGATTTATACTTTTTAAATATATCATTTTGAAAATAAATATACTAGGCACTTTATTATTAGAAAGTTATATACTGAAGTATTTGCATTAAAACTCAAATATCTTAAAATACGGTTTTTCGCAGTTGTATACATAGCATTTAAAGTATGCTACAGTTACCCTGTGGAAGAACTATTAAATGTTTTATATGTTTGATATACATTAATATATTACAGAGAACTTTAGCTAAGACATTTGGCTATAAATTCTAATTTGTAAGGAAGTTTTAGTTGTATCATTCTTAGTCGATATGTTATACTTCGATGAATTGAGCAGTTTAGCATACAATTTCAAATAAGTCGTAAAGGGGTTTTTTTTCCCACCTGTGTTTAAATAATATTGCATAATATGATACATATCATATGCTTAAATGCTTGAAAGTATTTAACTGAAGTGTTTATTTAAAAATAAATTATTTGTGCAAATATGCTATATGTATTTTAATACACGGCTATCATTCTGTCATGGTATAGTATATAGTATGGTAATTTTAGTGTGTTTCATACTAACAAAAGCTTATGCAATTTATTAGGATTTATACTTTTTAAAAATATCATTTTGAAAATAAATATAGTAGGCACTTTATTATTAGAAAGTTATATACTGAAGTATTTGCATTAAAACTCAAATATCTTAAAATACGGCTTTTCGCAGTTGTATACATAGCACTTAAAGTATGCTACAGTTACCCTGTGGAAGAACTATTAAATGTTTTATATGTTTGATATACAGTAATATATTACAGAGAACTTTAGCTAAGACATTTGGCTATAAATTCTAATTTGTAAGGAAGTTTTAGTTGTATCATTCTTAGTCGATATGTTATACTTCGATGAATTGAGCAGTTTAGCATACAATTTCAAATAAGTCGTAAAGGGGTTTTTTTCCCACCTGTGTTTAAATAATATTGCATAATATGATACATATCATATGCTTAAATGCTTGAAAGTATTTAACTGAAGTGGTTATTTAAAAATAAATTATTTGTGCAAATATGCTATATGTATTTTAATACACGGCTATCATTCTGTCATGGTATAGTATATAGTATGGTAATTTTAATGTGTTTCATACTAACAAAAGCTTATGCAATTTATTAGGATTTATACTTTTTAAATATATAATTTTGAAAATAAATGTACTAGGCACTTTATTATTAGAAAGTTATATACTGAAGTATTTGCATTAAAACTCAAATATCTTAAAATACGGCTTTTCGCAGTTGTATACATAGCATTTAAAGTATGCTACAGTTACCCTGTGGAAGAAATATTAAATGTTTTATATGTTTGATATACAGTAATATATTACAGAGAACTTTAGCTAAGACATTTGGCTATAAATTCTAATTTGTAAGGAAGTTTTAGTTGTATCATTCTTAGTCGATATGTTATATTTCGATGAATTGAGCAGTTTAGCAATCAATTTCAAATAAGTCGTAAAGGGGTTTTTTTTCCCACCTGTGTTTAAATAATATTGCATAATATGATACATATCATATGCTTAAATGCTTGAAAGTATTTAACTCAAGTGTTTATTTAAAAATAAATTATTTGTGCAAATATGCTATATGTATTTTAATACACGGCTATCATTCTGTTATGGTAATGTATATAGTAAGGTAAATTTAACGTGCTTCATACTAACAAAAGCATATGCAATTTATTAGGATTTATACTTTTTAAATATATCATTTTGAAAATAAATATACTAGGCACTTTATTATTAGAAAGTTATATACTGAAGTATTTGCATTAAAACTCAAATATCTTAAAATACGGCTTTTCGCAGTTGTATACATAGCACTTAAAGTATGCTACAGTTACCCTGTGGAAGAACTATTAAATGTTTTATATGTTTGATATACAGTAATATATTACAGAGAACTTTATCTAAGACATTTGGCTATAAATTCTAATTTGTAAGGAAGTTTTAGTTGTATCATTCTTAGTCGATATGTTATACTTCGATGAATTGAGCAGTTTAGCATACAATTTCAAATAAGTCGTAAAGGGGTTTTTTTTCCCACCTGTGTTTAAATAATATTGCATAATATGATACATATCATATGCTTAAATGCTTGAAAGTATTTAACTGAAGTGGTTATATAAAAATTAATTTTTTGTGCAAATATGCTATATGTATTTTAATACACGGCTATCATTCTGTCATGGTAATGTATATAGTAAGGTAAATTTAACGTGTTTCATATTAACAAAAGCTTATGCAATTTATTAGGATTTATACTTTTTAAATATATCATTTTGAAAATAAATATACTAGGCACTTTATTATTAGAAAGTTATATACTGAAGTATTTGCATTAAAACTCAAATATCTTAAAATACGGCTTTTCGCAGTTGTATACATAGCACTTAAAGTATGCTACAGTTACCCTGTGGAAGAACTATTAAATGTTTTATATGTTTGATATACAGTAATATATTACAGAGAACTTTAGCTAAGACATTTGGCTATAAATTCTAATTTGTAAGGAAGTTTTAGTTGTATCATTCTTAGTCGATATGTTATACTTCGATGAATTGAGCAGTTTAGCATACAATTTCAAATAAGTCGTAAAGGGGTTTTTTTCCCACCTGTGTTTAAATAATATTGCATAATATGATACATATCATATGCTTAAATGCTTGAAAGTATTTAACTGAAGTGGTTATTTAAAAATAAATTATTTGTGCAAATATGCTATATGTATTTTAATACACGGCTATCATTCTGTCATGGTATAGTATATAGTATGGTAATTTTAATGTGTTTCATACTAACAAAAGCTTATGCAATTTATTAGGATTTATACTTTTTAAATATATCATTTTGAAAATAAATGTACTAGGCACTTTATTATTAGAAAGTTATATACTGAAGTATTTGCATTAAAACTCAAATATCTTAAAATACGGCTTTTCGCAGTTGTATACATAGCATTTAAAGTATGCTACAGTTACCCTGTGGAAGAACTATTAAATGTTTTATATGTTTGATATACAGTAATATATTACAGAGAACTTTAGCTAAGACATTTGGCTATAAATTCTAATTTGTAAGGAAGTTTTAGTTGTATCATTCTTAGTCGATATGTTATATTTCGATGAATTGAGCAGTTTAGCAATCAATTTCAAATAAGTCGTAAAGGGGTTTTTTTTCCCACCTGTGTTTAAATAATATTGCATAATATGATACATATCATATGCTTAAATGCTTGAAAGTATTTAACTGAAGTGTTTATTTAAAAATAAATTATTTGTGCAAATATGCTATATGTATTTTAATACACGGCTATCATTCTGTTATGGTAATGTATATAGTAAGGTAAATTTAACGTGTTTCATACTAACAAAAGCATATGCAATTTATTAGGATTTATACTTTTTAAATATATCATTTTGAAAATAAATATACTAGGCACTTTATTATTAGAAAGTTATATACTGAAGTATTTGCATTAAAACTCAAATATCTTAAAATACGGCTTTTCGCAGTTGTATACATAGCACTTAAAGTATGCTACAGTTACCCTGTGGAAGAACTATTAAATGTTTTATATGTTTGATATACAGTAATATATTACAGAGAACTTTATCTAAGACATTTGGCTATAAATTCTAATTTGTAAGGAAGTTTTAGTTGTATCATTCTTAGTCGATATGTTATACTTCGATGAATTGAGCAGTTTAGCATACAATTTCAAATAAGTCGTAAAGGGGTTTTTTTTCCCACCTGTGTTTAAATAATATTGCATAATATGATACATATCATATGCTTAAATGCTTGAAAGTATTTAACTGAAGTGGTTATTTAAAAATAAATTATTTGTGCAAATATGCTATATGTATTTTAATACACGGCTATCATTCTGTCATGGTATAGTATATAGTATGGTAATTTTAATGTGTTTCATACTAACAAAAGCTTATGCAATTTATTAGGATTTATACTTTTTAAATATATCATTTTGAAAATAAATGTAGTAGGCACTTTATTATTAGAAAGTTATATACTGAAGTATTTGCATTAAAACTCAAATATCTTAAAATACGGCTTTTCGCAGTTGTATACATAGCATTTAAAGTATGCTACAGTTACCCTGTGGAAGAACTATTAAATGTTTTATATGTTTGATATACAGTAATATATTACAGAGGACTTTAGCTAAGACATTTGGCTATAAATTCTAAATTGTAAGGAAGTTTTAGTTGTATCATTCTTAGTCGATATGTTATACTTCGATGAATTGAGCAGTTTAGCATACAATTTCAAATAAGTCGTAAAGGGTTTTTTTTTCCCACCTGTGTTTAAATAATATTGCATAATATGATACATATCATATGCTTAAATGCTTGAAAGTATTTAACTGAAGTGGTTATTTAAAAATAAATTATTTGTGCAAATATGCTATATGTATTTTAATACACGGCTATCATTCTGTCATGGTATAGTATATAGTATGGTAATTTTAATGTGTTTCATACTAACAAAAGCTTATGCAATTTATTAGGATTTATACTTTTTAAATATATCATTTTGAAAATAAATATACTAGGCACTTTATTATTAGAAAGTTATATACTGAAGTATTTGCATTAAAACTCAAATATCTTAAAATACGGCTTTTCGCAGTTGTATACATAGCACTTAAAGTATGCTACAGTTACCCTGTGGAAGAACTATTAAATGTTTTATATGTTTGATATACAGTAATATATTACAGAGAACTTTAGCTAAGACATTTGGTTATAAATTCTAATTTGTAAGGAAGTTTTAGTTGTATCATTCTTAGTCGATATGTTATACTTCGATGAATTGAGCAGTTTAGCATACAATTTCAAATAAGTCGTAAAGGGGTTTTTTTTTCCCACCTGTGTTTAAATAATATTGCATAATATGATACATATCATATGCTTAAATGCTTGAAAGTATTTAACTGAAGTGGTTATATAAAAATTAATTTTTTGTGCAAATATGCTATATGTATTTTAATACACGGCTATCATTCTGTCATGGTAATGTATATAGTAAGGTAAATTTAACGTGTTTCATACTAACAAAAGCTTATGCAATTTATTAGGATTTATACTTTTTAAATATATCATTTTGAAAATAAATATACTAGGCACTTTATTATTAGAAAGTTATATACTGAAGTATTTGCATTAAAACTCAAATATCTTAAAATACGGTTTTTCGCAGTTGTATACATAGCATTTAAAGTATGCTACAGTTACCCTGTGGAAGAACTATTAAATGTTTTATATGTTTGATATACAGTAATATATTACAGAGAACTTTAGATAAGACATTTGGCTATAAATTCTAATTTGTAAGGAAGTTTTAGTTGTATCATTCTTAGTCGATATGTTATACTTCGATGAATTGAGCAGTTTAGCATACAATTTCAAATAAGTCGTAAAGGGGTTTTTTTTCCCACCTGTGTTTAAATAATATTGCATAATATGATACATATCATATGCTTAAATGCTTGAAAGTATTTAACTGAAGTGGTTATATAAAAATTAATTATTTGTGCAAATATGCTATATGTATTTTAATATACGGCTATCATTCTGTCATGGTAATGTATATAGTAAGGTAAATTTAACGTGTTTCATACTAACAAAAGCTTATGCAATTTATTAGGATTTATACTTTTTAAATATATCATTTTGAAAATAAATATACTAGGCACTTTATTATTAGAAAGTTATATACTGAAGTATTTGCATTAAAACTCAAATATCTTAAAATACGGTTTTTCGCAGTTGTATACATAGCATTTAAAGTATGCTACAGTTACCCTGTGGAAGAACTATTAAATGTTTTATATGTTTGATATACATTAATATATTACAGAGAACTTTAGCTAAGACATTTGGCTATAAATTCTAATTTGTAAGGAAGTTTTAGTTGTATCATTCTTAGTCGATATGTTATACTTCGATGAATTGAGCAGTTTAGCATACAATTTCAAATAAGTCGTAAAGGGGTTTTTTTTTCCCACCTGTGTTTAAATAATATTGCATAATATGATACATATCATATGCTTAAATGCTTGAAAGTATTTAACTGAAGTGTTTATTTAAAAATAAATTATTTGTGCAAATATGCTATATGTATTTTAATACACGGCTATCATTCTGTCATGGTATAGTATATAGTATGGTAATTTTAGTGTGTTTCATACTAACAAAAGCTTATGCAATTTATTAGGATTTATACTTTTTAAAAATATCATTTTGAAAATAAATATAGTAGGCACTTTATTATTAGAAAGTTATATACTGAAGTATTTGCATTAAAACTCAAATATCTTAAAATACGGTTTTTCGCAGTTGTATACATAGCATTTAAAGTATGCTACAGTTACCCTGTGGAAGAACTATTAAATGTTTTATATGTTTGATATACAGTAATATATTACAGAGAACTTTAGCTAAGACATTTGGCTATAAATTCTAATTTGTAAGGAAGTTTTAGTTGTATCATTCTTAGTCGATATGTTATACTTCGATGAATTGAGCAGTTTAGCATACAATTTCAAATAAGTCGTAAAGGGTTTTTTTTTCCCACCTGTGTTTAAATAATATTGCATAATATGATACATATCATATGCTTAAATGCTTGAAAGTATTTAACTGAAGTGGTTATTTAAAAATAAATTATTTGTGCAAATATGCTATATGTATTTTAATACACGGCTATCATTCTGTCATGGTATAGTATATAGTATGGTAATTTTAATGTGTTTCATACTAACAAAAGCTTATGCAATTTATTAGGATTTATACTTTTTAAATATATCATTTTGAAAATAAATATACTAGGCACTTTATTATTAGAAAGTTATATACTGAAGTATTTGCATTAAAACTCAAATATCTTAAAATACGGCTTTTCGCAGTTGTATACATAGCATTTAAAGTATGCTACAGTTACCCTGTGGAAGAACTATTAAATGTTTTATATGTTTGATATACAGTAATATATTACAGAGAACTTTAGCTAAGACATTTGGCTATAAATTCTAATTTGTAAGGAAGTTTTAGTTGTATCATTCTTAGTCGATACTTCGATGAATTGAGCAGTTTAGCATACAATTTCAAATAAGTCGTAAATGGTTTTTTTTTTCCCACCTGTGTTTAAATAATATTGCATAATATGATACATATCATATGCTTAAATGCTTGAAAGTATTTAACTGAAGTGGTTATATAAAAATTAATTTTTTGTGCAAATATGCTATATGTATTTTAATACACGGCTATCATTCTGTCATGGTAATGTATATAGTAAGGTAAATTTAACGTGTTTCATATTAACAAAAGCTTATGCAATTTATTAGGATTTATACTTTTTAAATATATCATTTTGAAAATAAATATACTAGGCACTTTATTATTAGAAAGTTATATACTGAAGTATTTGCATTAAAACTCAAATATCTTAAAATACGGCTTTTCGCAGTTGTATACATAGCACTTAAAGTATGCTACAGTTACCCTGTGGAAGAACTATTAAATGTTTTATATGTTTGATATACAGTAATATATTACAGAGAACTTTAGCTAAGACATTTGGCTATAAATTCTAATTTGTAAGGAAGTTTTAGTTGTATCATTCTTAGTCGATATGTTATACTTCGATGAATTGAGCAGTTTAGCATACAATTTCAAATAAGTCGTAAAGGGGTTTTTTTCCCACCTGTGTTTAAATAATATTGCATAATATGATACATATCATATGCTTAAATGCTTGAAAGTATTTAACTGAAGTGGTTATTTAAAAATAAATTATTTGTGCAAATATGCTATATGTATTTTAATACACGGCTATCATTCTGTCATGGTATAGTATATAGTATGGTAATTTTAATGTGTTTCATACTAACAAAAGCTTATGCAATTTATTAGGATTTATACTTTTTAAATATATCATTTTGAAAATAAATGTACTAGGCACTTTATTATTAGAAAGTTATATACTGAAGTATTTGCATTCAAACTCAAATATCTTAAAATACGGCTTTTCGCAGTTGTATACATAGCATTTAAAGTATGCTACAGTTACCCTGTGGAAGAACTATTAAATGTTTTATATGTTTGATATACAGTAATATATTACAGAGAACTTTAGCTAAGACATTTGGCTATAAATTCTAATTTGTAAGGAAGTTTTAGTTGTATCATTCTTAGTCGATATGTTATATTTCGATGAATTGAGCAGTTTAGCAATCAATTTCAAATAAGTCGTAAAGGGGTTTTTTTTCCCACCTGTGTTTAAATAATATTGCATAATATGATACATATCATATGCTTAAATGCTTGAAAGTATTTAACTGAAGTGTTTATTTAAAAATAAATTATTTGTGCAAATATGCTATATGTATTTTAATACACGGCTATCATTCTGTTATGGTAATGTATATAGTAAGGTAAATTTAACGTGTTTCATACTAACAAAAGCATATGCAATTTATTAGGATTTATACTTTTTAAATATATCATTTTGAATATAAATATACTAGGCACTTTATTATTAGAAAGTTATATACTGAAGTATTTGCATTAAAACTCAAATATCTTAAAATACGGCTTTTCGCAGTTGTATACATAGCACTTAAAGTATGCTACAGTTACCCTGTGGAAGAACTATTAAATGTTTTATATGTTTGATATACAGTAATATATTACAGAGAACTTTATCTAAGACATTTGGCTATAAATTCTAATTTGTAAGGAAGTTTTAGTTGTATCATTCTTAGTCGATATGTTATACTTCGATGAATTGAGCAGTTTAGCATACAATTTCAAATAAGTCGTAAAGGGGTTTTTTTTCCCACCTGTGTTTAAATAATATTGCATAATATGATACATATCATATGCTTAAATGCTTGAAAGTATTTAACTGAAGTGGTTATTTAAAAATAAATTATTTGTGCAAATATGCTATATGTATTTTAATACACGGCTATCATTCTGTCATGGTATAGTATATAGTATGGTAATTTTAATGTGTTTCATACTAACAAAAGCTTATGCAATTTATTAGGATTTATACTTTTTAAATATATCATTTTGAAAATAAATGTAGTAGGCACTTTATTATTAGAAAGTTATATACTGAAGTATTTGCATTAAAACTCAAATATCTTAAAATACGGCTTTTCGCAGTTGTATACATAGCATTTAAAGTATGCTACAGTTACCCTGTGGAAGAACTATTAAATGTTTTATATGTTTGATATACAGTAATATATTACAGAGGACTTTAGCTAAGACATTTGGCTATAAATTCTAAATTGTAAGGAAGTTTTAGTTGTATCATTCTTAGTCGATATGTTATACTTCGATGAATTGAGCAGTTTAGCATACAATTTCAAATAAGTCGTAAAGGGTTTTTTTTTCCCACCTGTGTTTAAATAATATTGCATAATATGATACATATCATATGCTTAAATGCTTGAAAGTATTTAACTGAAGTGGTTATTTAAAAATAAATTATTTGTGCAAATATGCTATATGTATTTTAATACACGGCTATCATTCTGTCATGGTATAGTATATAGTATGGTAATTTTAATGTGTTTCATACTAACAAAAGCTTATGCAATTTATTAGGATTTATACTTTTTAAATATATCATTTTGAAAATAAATATACTAGGCACTTTATTATTAGAAAGTTATATACTGAAGTATTTGCATTAAAACTCAAATATCTTAAAATACGGCTTTTCGCAGTTGTATACATAGCACTTAAAGTATGCTACAGTTACCCTGTGGAAGAACTATTAAATGTTTTATATGTTTGATATACAGTAATATATTACAGAGAACTTTAGCTAAGACATTTGGTTATAAATTCTAATTTGTAAGGAAGTTTTAGTTGTATCATTCTTAGTCGATATGTTATACTTCGATGAATTGAGCAGTTTAGCATACAATTTCAAATAAGTCGTAAAGGGGTTTTTTTTCCCACCTGTGTTTAAATAATATTGCATAATATGATACATATCATATGCTTAAATGCTTGAAAGTATTTAACTGAAGTGGTTATATAAAAATTAATTTTTTGTGCAAATATGCTATATGTATTTTAATACACGGCTATCATTCTGTCATGGTAATGTATATAGTAAGGTAAATTTAACGTGTTTCATACTAACAAAAGCTTATGCAATTTATTAGGATTTATACTTTTTAAATATATCATTTTGAAAATAAATATACTAGGCACTTTATTATTAGAAAGTTATATACTGAAGTATTTGCATTAAAACTCAAATATCTTAAAATACGGTTTTTCGCAGTTGTATACATAGCATTTAAAGTATGCTACAGTTACCCTGTGGAAGAACTATTAAATGTTTTATATGTTTGATATACAGTAATATATTACAGAGAACTTTAGATAAGACATTTGGCTATAAATTCTAATTTGTAAGGAAGTTTTAGTTGTATCATTCTTAGTCGATATGTTATACTTCGATGAATTGAGCAGTTTAGCATACAATTTCAAATAAGTCGTAAAGGGGTTTTTTTTCCCACCTGTGTTTAAATAATATTGCATAATATGATACATATCATATGCTTAAATGCTTGAAAGTATTTAACTGAAGTGGTTATATAAAAATTAATTATTTGTGCAAATATGCTATATGTATTTTAATATACGGCTATCATTCTGTCATGGTAATGTATATAGTAAGGTAAATTTAACGTGTTTCATACTAACAAAAGCTTATGCAATTTATTAGGATTTATACTTTTTAAATATATCATTTTGAAAATAAATATACTAGGCACTTTATTATTAGAAAGTTATATACTGAAGTATTTGCATTAAAACTCAAATATCTTAAAATACGGTTTTTCGCAGTTGTATACATAGCATTTAAAGTATGCTACAGTTACCCTGTGGAAGAACTATTAAATGTTTTATATGTTTGATATACATTAATATATTACAGAGAACTTTAGCTAAGACATTTGGCTATAAATTCTAATTTGTAAGGAAGTTTTAGTTGTATCATTCTTAGTCGATATGTTATACTTCGATGAATTGAGCAGTTTAGCATACAATTTCAAATAAGTCGTAAAGGGGTTTTTTTTCCCACCTGTGTTTAAATAATATTGCATAATATGATACATATCATATGCTTAAATGCTTGAAAGTATTTAACTGAAGTGTTTATTTAAAAATAAATTATTTGTGCAAATATGCTATATGTATTTTAATACACGGCTATCATTCTGTCATGGTATAGTATATAGTATGGTAATTTTAGTGTGTTTCATACTAACAAAAGCTTATGCAATTTATTAGGATTTATACTTTTTAAAAATATCATTTTGAAAATAAATATAGTAGGCACTTTATTATTAGAAAGTTATATACTGAAGTATTTGCATTAAAACTCAAATATCTTAAAATACGGTTTTTCGCAGTTGTATACATAGCATTTAAAGTATGCTACAGTTACCCTGTGGAAGAACTATTAAATGTTTTATATGTTTGATATACAGTAATATATTACAGAGAACTTTAGCTAAGACATTTGGCTATAAATTCTAATTTGTAAGGAAGTTTTAGTTGTATCATTCTTAGTCGATATGTTATACTTCGATGAATTGAGCAGTTTAGCATACAATTTCAAATAAGTCGTAAAGGGTTTTTTTTTTCCCACCTGTGTTTAAATAATATTGCATAATATGATACATATCATATGCTTAAATGCTTGAAAGTATTTAACTGAAGTGGTTATTTAAAAATAAATTATTTGTGCAAATATGCTATATGTATTTTAATACACGGCTATCATTCTGTCATGGTATAGTATATAGTATGGTAATTTTAATGTGTTTCATACTAACAAAAGCTTATGCAATTTATTAGGATTTATACATTTTAAATATATCATTTTGAAAATAAATATACTAGGCACTTTATTATTAGAAAGTTATATACTGAAGTATTTGCATTAAAACTCAAATATCTTAAAATACGGCTTTTCGCAGTTGTATACATAGCACTTAAAGTATGCTAAAGTTACCCTGTGGAAGAACTATTAAATGTTTTATATGTTTGATATACAGTAATATATTACAGAGAACTTTAGCTAAGACATTTGGTTATAAATTCTAATTTGTAAGGAAGTTTTACTTGTATCATTCTTAGTCGATATGTTATACTTCGATGAATTGAGCAGTTTAGCATACAATTTCAAATAAGTCGTAAAGGGGTTTTTTTCCCACCTGTGTTTAAATAATATTGCATAATATGATACATATCATATGCTTAAATGCTTGAAAGTATTTAACTGAAGTGGTTATTTAAAAATAAATTATTTGTGCAAATATGCTATATGTATTTTAATACACGGCTATCATTCTGTCATGGTATAGTATATAGTATGGTAATTTTAATGTGTTTCATACTAACAAAAGCTTATGCAATTTATTAGGATTTATACTTTTTAAATATATCATTTTGAAAATAAATGTAGTAGGCACTTTATTATTAGAAAGTTATATACTGAAGTATTTGCATTAAAACTCAAATATCTTAAAATACGGCTTTTCGCAGTTGTATACATAGCATTTAAAGTATGCTACAGTTACCCTGTGGAAGAACTATTAAATGTTTTATATGTTTGATATACAGTAATATATTACAGAGAACTTTAGCTAAGACATTTGGCTATAAATTCTAATTTGTAAGGAAGTTTTAGTTGTATCATTCTTAGTCGATACTTCGATGAATTGAGCAGTTTAGCATACAATTTCAAATAAGTCGTAAATGGTTTTTTTTTCCCACCTGTGTTTAAATAATATTGCATAATATGATACATATCATATGCTTAAATGCTTGAAAGTATTTAACTGAAGTGGTTATATAAAAATTAATTTTTTGTGCAAATATGCTATATGTATTTTAATACACGGCTATCATTCTGTCATGGTAATGTATATAGTAAGGTAAATTTAACGTGTTTCATACTAACAAAAGCTTATGCAATTTATTAGGATTTATACTTTTTAAATATATCATTTTGAAAATAAATATACTAGGCACTTTATTATTAGAAAGTTATATACTGAAGTATTTGCATTAAAACTCAAATATCTTAAAATACGGTTTTTCGCAGTTGTATACATAGCATTTAAAGTATGCTACAGTTACCCTGTGGAAGAACTATTAAATGTTTTATATGTTTGATATACAGTAATATATTACAGAGAACTTTAGATAAGACATTTGGCTATAAATTCTAATTTGTAAGGAAGTTTTAGTTGTATCATTCTTAGTCGATATGTTATACTTCGATGAATTGAGCAGTTTAGCATACAATTTCAAATAAGTCGTAAAGGGTTTTTTTTTCCCACCTGTGTTTAAATAATATTGCATAATATGATACATATCATATGCTTAAATGCTTGAAAGTATTTAACTGAAGTGGTTATATAAAAATTAATTATTTGTGCAAATATGCTATATGTATTTTAATATACGGCTATCATTCTGTCATGGTAATGTATATAGTAAGGTAAATTTAACGTGTTTCATACTAACAAAAGCTTATGCAATTTATTAGGATTTATACTTTTTAAATATATCATTTTGAAAATAAATATACTAGGCACTTTATTATTAGAAAGTTATATACTGAAGTACTTGCATTAAAACTCAAATATCTTAAAATACGGCTTTTCGCAGTTGTATACATAGCATTTAAAGTATGCTACAGTTACCCTGTGGAAGAACTATTAAATGTTTTATATGTTTGATATACAGTAATATATTACAGAGAACTTTAGCTAAGACATTTGGTTATAAATTCTAATTTGTAAGGAAGTTTTAGTTGTATCATTCTTAGTCGATATGTTATACTTCGATGAATTGAGCAGTTTAGCATACAATTTCAAATAAGTCGTAAAGGGGTTTTTTTTCCCACCTGTGTTTAAATAATATTGCATAATATGATACATATCATATGCTTAAATGCTTGAAAGTATTTAACTGAAGTGGTTATATAAAAATTAATTTTTTGTGCAAATATGCTATATGTATTTTAATACACGGCTATCATTCTGTCATGGTAATGTATATAGTAAGGTAAATTTAACGTGTTTCATACTAACAAAAGCTTATGCAATTTATTAGGATTTATACTTTTTAAATATATCATTTTGAAAATAAATATACTAGGCACTTTATTATTAGAAAGTTATATACTGAAGTATTTGCATTAAAACTCAAATATCTTAAAATACGGTTTTTCGCAGTTGTATACATAGCATTTAAAGTATGCTACAGTTACCCTGTGGAAGAACTATTAAATGTTTTATATGTTTGATATACAGTAATATATTACAGAGAACTTTAGATAAGACATTTGGCTATAAATTCTAATTTGTAAGGAAGTTTTAGTTGTATCATTCTTAGTCGATATGTTATACTTCGATGAATTGAGCAGTTTAGCATACAATTTCAAATAAGTCGTAAAGGGGTTTTTTTTCCCACCTGTGTTTAAATAATATTGCATAATATGATACATATCATATGCTTAAATGCTTGAAAGTATTTAACTGAAGTGGTTATATAAAAATTAATTATTTGTGCAAATATGCTATATGTATTTTAATATACGGCTATCATTCTGTCATGGTAATGTATATAGTAAGGTAAATTTAACGTGTTTCATACTAACAAAAGCTTATGCAATTTATTAGGATTTATACTTTTTAAATATATCATTTTGAAAATAAATATACTAGGCACTTTATTATTAGAAAGTTATATACTGAAGTATTTGCATTAAAACTCAAATATCTTAAAATACGGTTTTTCGCAGTTGTATACATAGCATTTAAAGTATGCTACAGTTACCCTGTGGAAGAACTATTAAATGTTTTATATGTTTGATATACATTAATATATTACAGAGAACTTTAGCTAAGACATTTGGCTATAAATTCTAATTTGTAAGGAAGTTTTAGTTGTATCATTCTTAGTCGATATGTTATACTTCGATGAATTGAGCAGTTTAGCATACAATTTCAAATAAGTCGTAAAGGGGTTTTTTTTCCCACCTGTGTTTAAATAATATTGCATAATATGATACATATCATATGCTTAAATGCTTGAAAGTATTTAACTGAAGTGTTTATTTAAAAATAAATTATTTGTGCAAATATGCTATATGTATTTTAATACACGGCTATCATTCTGTCATGGTATAGTATATAGTATGGTAATTTTAGTGTGTTTCATACTAACAAAAGCTTATGCAATTTATTAGGATTTATACTTTTTAAAAATATCATTTTGAAAATAAATATAGTAGGCACTTTATTATTAGAAAGTTATATACTGAAGTATTTGCATTAAAACTCAAATATCTTAAAATACGGTTTTTCGCAGTTGTATACATAGCATTTAAAGTATGCTACAGTTACCCTGTGGAAGAACTATTAAATGTTTTATATGTTTGATATACAGTAATATATTACAGAGAACTTTAGCTAAGACATTTGGCTATAAATTCTAATTTGTAAGGAAGTTTTAGTTGTATCATTCTTAGTCGATATGTTATACTTCGATGAATTGAGCAGTTTAGCATACAATTTCAAATAAGTCGTAAAGGGTTTTTTTTTCCCACCTGTGTTTAAATAATATTGCATAATATGATACATATCATATGCTTAAATGCTTGAAAGTATTTAACTGAAGTGGTTATTTAAAAATAAATTATTTGTGCAAATATGCTATATGTATTTTAATACACGGCTATCATTCTGTCATGGTATAGTATATAGTATGGTAATTTTAATGTGTTTCATACTAACAAAAGCTTATGCAATTTATTAGGATTTATACATTTTAAATATATCATTTTGAAAATAAATATACTAGGCACTTTATTATTAGAAAGTTATATACTGAAGTATTTGCATTAAAACTCAAATATCTTAAAATACGGCTTTTCGCAGTTGTATACATAGCACTTAAAGTATGCTAAAGTTACCCTGTGGAAGAACTATTAAATGTTTTATATGTTTGATATACAGTAATATATTACAGAGAACTTTAGCTAAGACATTTGGTTATAAATTCTAATTTGTAAGGAAGTTTTACTTGTATCATTCTTAGTCGATATGTTATACTTCGATGAATTGAGCAGTTTAGCATACAATTTCAAATAAGTCGTAAAGGGGTTTTTTTCCCACCTGTGTTTAAATAATATTGCATAATATGATACATATCATATGCTTAAATGCTTGAA
Organism: Stegodyphus dumicola; assembly: GCF_044657685.1. Taxonomy (NCBI): domain Eukaryota; kingdom Metazoa; phylum Arthropoda; class Arachnida; order Araneae; family Eresidae; genus Stegodyphus; species Stegodyphus dumicola. The sequence goes on along the minus strand of NC_140771.1, from coordinate 124,616,197 downwards.
AGTATTTAACTGAAGTGGTTATTTAAAAATAAATTATTTGTGCAAATATGCTATATGTATTTTAATACACGGCTATCATTCTGTCATGGTATAGTATATAGTATGGTAATTTTAATGTGTTTCATACTAACAAAAGCTTATGCAATTTATTAGGATTTATACTTTTTAAATATATCATTTTGAAAATAAATGTAGTAGGCACTTTATTATTAGAAAGTTATATACTGAAGTATTTGCATTAAAACTCAAATATCTTAAAATACGGCTTTTCGCAGTTGTATACATAGCATTTAAAGTATGCTACAGTTACCCTGTGGAAGAACTATTAAATGTTTTATATGTTTGATATACAGTAATATATTACAGAGAACTTTAGCTAAGACATTTGGCTATAAATTCTAATTTGTAAGGAAGTTTTAGTTGTATCATTCTTAGTCGATACTTCGATGAATTGAGCAGTTTAGCATACAATTTCAAATAAGTCGTAAATGGTTTTTTTTTCCCACCTGTGTTTAAATAATATTGCATAATATGATACATATCATATGCTTAAATGCTTGAAAGTATTTAACTGAAGTGGTTATATAAAAATTAATTTTTTGTGCAAATATGCTATATGTATTTTAATACACGGCTATCATTCTGTCATGGTAATGTATATAGTAAGGTAAATTTAACGTGTTTCATACTAACAAAAGCTTATGCAATTTATTAGGATTTATACTTTTTAAATATATCATTTTGAAAATAAATATACTAGGCACTTTATTATTAGAAAGTTATATACTGAAGTATTTGCATTAAAACTCAAATATCTTAAAATACGGTTTTTCGCAGTTGTATACATAGCATTTAAAGTATGCTACAGTTACCCTGTGGAAGAACTATTAAATGTTTTATATGTTTGATATACAGTAATATATTACAGAGAACTTTAGATAAGACATTTGGCTATAAATTCTAATTTGTAAGGAAGTTTTAGTTGTATCATTCTTAGTCGATATGTTATACTTCGATGAATTGAGCAGTTTAGCATACAATTTCAAATAAGTCGTAAAGGGTTTTTTTTTCCCACCTGTGTTTAAATAATATTGCATAATATGATACATATCATATGCTTAAATGCTTGAAAGTATTTAACTGAAGTGGTTATATAAAAATTAATTATTTGTGCAAATATGCTATATGTATTTTAATATACGGCTATCATTCTGTCATGGTAATGTATATAGTAAGGTAAATTTAACGTGTTTCATACTAACAAAAGCTTATGCAATTTATTAGGATTTATACTTTTTAAATATATCATTTTGAAAATAAATATACTAGGCACTTTATTATTAGAAAGTTATATACTGAAGTATTTGCATTAAAACTCAAATATCTTAAAATACGGTTTTTCGCAGTTGTATACATAGCATTTAAAGTATGCTACAGTTACCCTGTGGAAGAACTATTAAATGTTTTATATGTTTGATATACATTAATATATTACAGGGAACTTTAGCTAAGACATTTGGCTATAAATTCTAATTTGTAAGGAAGTTTTAGTTGTATCATTCTTAGTCGATATGTTATACTTCGATGAATTGAGCAGTTTAGCATACAATTTCAAATAAGTCGTAAAGGGGTTTTTTTTCCCACCTGTGTTTAAATAATATTGCATAATATGATACATATCATATGCTTAAATGCTTGAAAGTATTTAACTGAAGTGTTTATTTAAAAATAAATTATTTGTGCAAATATGCTATATGTATTTTAATACACGGCTATCATTCTGTCATGGTATAGTATATAGTATGGTAATTTTAGTGTGTTTCATACTAACAAAAGCTTATGCAATTTATTAGGATTTATACTTTTTAAAAATATCATTTTGAAAATAAATATAGTAGGCACTTTATTATTAGAAAGTTATATACTGAAGTATTTGCATTAAAACTCAAATATCTTAAAATACGGTTTTTCGCAGTTGTATACATAGCATTTAAAGTATGCTACAGTTACCCTGTGGAAGAACTATTAAATGTTTTATATGTTTGATATACAGTAATATATTACAGAGAACTTTAGCTAAGACATTTGGCTATAAATTCTAATTTGTAAGGAAGTTTTAGTTGTATCATTCTTAGTCGATATGTTATACTTCGATGAATTGAGCAGTTTAGCATACAATTTCAAATAAGTCGTAAAGGGTTTTTTTTTTCCCACCTGTGTTTAAATAATATTGCATAATATGATACATATCATATGCTTAAATGCTTGAAAGTATTTAACTGAAGTGGTTATTTAAAAATAAATTATTTGTGCAAATATGCTATATGTATTTTAATACACGGCTATCATTCTGTCATGGTATAGTATATAGTATGGTAATTTTAATGTGTTTCATACTAACAAAAGCTTATGCAATTTATTAGGATTTATACTTTTTAAATATATCATTTTGAAAATAAATATACTAGGCACTTTATTATTAGAAAGTTATATACTGAAGTATTTGCATTAAAACTCAAATATCTTAAAATACGGCTTTTCGCAGTTGTATACATAGCACTTAAAGTATGCTAAAGTTACCCTGTGGAAGAACTATTAAATGTTTTATATGTTTGATATACAGTAATATATTACAGAGAACTTTAGCTAAGACATTTGGTTATAAATTCTAATTTGTAAGGAAGTTTTACTTGTATCATTCTTAGTCGATATGTTATACTTCGATGAATTGAGCAGTTTAGCATACAATTTCCAATAAGTCGTAAAGGGGTTTTTTTCCCACCTGTGTTTAAATAATATTGCATAATATGATACATATCATATGCTTAAATGCTTGAAAGTATTTAACTGAAGTGGTTATTTAAAAATAAATTATTTGTGCAAATATGCTATATGTATTTTAATACACGGCTATCATTCTGTCATGGTATAGTATATAGTATGGTAATTTTAATGTGTTTCATACTAACAAAAGCTTATGCAATTTATTAGGATTTATACTTTTTAAATATATCATTTTGAAAATAAATGTAGTAGGCACTTTATTATTAGAAAGTTATATACTGAAGTATTTGCATTAAAACTCAAATATCTTAAAATACGGCTTTTCGCAGTTGTATACATAGCATTTAAAGTATGCTACAGTTACCCTGTGGAAGAACTATTAAATGTTTTATATGTTTGATATACAGTAATATATTACAGAGAACTTTAGCTAAGACATTTGGCTATAAATTCTAATTTGTAAGGAAGTTTTAGTTGTATCATTCTTAGTCGATACTTCGATGAATTGAGCAGTTTAGCATACAATTTCAAATAAGTCGTAAATGGTTTTTTTTTTCCCACCTGTGTTTAAATAATATTGCATAATATGATACATATCATATGCTTAAATGCTTGAAAGTATTTAACTGAAGTGGTTATATAAAAATTAATTTTTTGTGCAAATATGCTATATGTATTTTAATACACGGCTATCATTCTGTCATGGTAATGTATATAGTAAGGTAAATTTAACGTGTTTCATACTAACAAAAGCTTATGCAATTTATTAGGATTTATACTTTTTAAATATATCATTTTGAAAATAAATATACTAGGCACTTTATTATTAGAAAGTTATATACTGAAGTATTTGCATTAAAACTCAAATATCTTAAAATACGGCTTTTCGCAGTTGTATACATAGCACTTAAAGTATGCTACAGTTACCCTGTGGAAGAACTATTAAATGTTTTATATGTTTGATATACAGTAATATATTACAGAGAACTTTAGCTAAGACATTTGGCTATAAATTCTAATTTGTAAGGAAGTTTTAGTTGTATCATTCTTAGTCGATATGTTATACTTCGATGAATTGAGCAGTTTAGCATACAATTTCAAATAAGTCGTAAAGGGGTTTTTTTCCCACCTGTGTTTAAATAATATTGCATAATATGATACAAATCATATGCTTAAATGCTTGAAAGTATTTAACTGAAGTGGTTATTTAAAAATAAATTATTTGTGCAAATATGCTATATGTATTTTAATACACGGCTATCATTCTGTCATGGTATAGTATATAGTATGGTAATTTTAATGTGTTTCATACTAACAAAAGCTTATGCAATTTATTAGGATTTATACTTTTTAAATATATCATTTTGAAAATAAATGTACTAGGCACTTTATTATTAGAAAGTTATATACTGAAGTATTTGCATTAAAACTCAAATTTCTTAAAATACGGCTTTTCGCAGTTGTATACATAGCATTTAAAGTATGCTACAGTTACCCTGTGGAAGAACTATTAAATGTTTTATATGTTTGATATACAGTAATATATTACAGAGAACTTTAGCTAAGACATTTGGCTATAAATTCTAATTTGTAAGGAAGTTTTAGTTGTATCATTCTTAGTCGATATGTTATATTTCGATGAATTGAGCAGTTTAGCAATCAATTTCAAATAAGTCGTAAAGGGGTTTTTTTTCCCACCTGTGTTTAAATAATATTGCATGATATGATACATATCATATGCCTAAATGCTTGAAAGTATTTAACTGAAGTGTTTATTTAAAAATAAATTATTTGTGCAAATATGCTATATGTATTTTAATACACGGCTATCATTCTGTTATGGTAATGTATATAGTAAGGTAAATTTAACGTGTTTCATACTAACAAAAGCATATGCAATTTATTAGGATTTATACTTTTTAAATATATCATTTTGAAAATAAATATACTAGGCACTTTATTATTAGAAAGTTATATACTGAAGTATTTGCATTAAAACTCAAATATCTTAAAATACGGCTTTTCGCAGTTGTATACATAGCACTTAAAGTATGCTACAGTTACCCTGTGGAAGAACTATTAAATGTTTTATATGTTTGATATACAGTAATATATTACAGAGAACTTTATCTAAGACATTTGGCTATAAATTCTAATTTGTAAGGAAGTTTTAGTTGTATCATTCTTAGTCGATATGTTATACTTCGATGAATTGAGCAGTTTAGCATACAATTTCAAATAAGTCGTAAAGGGGTTTTTTTTCCCACCTGTGTTTAAATAATATTGCATAATATGATACATATCATATGCTTAAATGCTTGAAAGTATTTAACTGAAGTGGTTATTTAAAAATAAATTATTTGTGCAATAATGCTATATGTATTTTAATACACGGCTATCATTCTGTCATGGTATAGTATATAGTATGGTAATTTTAATGTGTTTCATACTAACAAAAGCTTATGCAATTTATTAGGATTTATACTTTTTAAATATATCATTTTGAAAAAAAATGTAGTAGGCACTTTATTATTAGAAAGTTATATACTGAAGTATTTGCATTAAAACTCAAATATCTTAAAATACGGCTTTTCGCAGTTGTATACATAGCATTTAAAGTATGCTACAGTTACCCTGTGGAAGAACTATTAAATGTTTTATATGTTTGATATACAGTAATATATTACAGAGAACTTTAGCTAAGACATTTGGCTATAAATTCTAATTTGTAAGGAAGTTTTAGTTGTATCATTCTTAGTCGATATGTTATACTTCGATGAATTGAGCAGTTTAGCATACAATTTCAAATAAGTCGTAAAGGGGTTTTTTTTTCCCACCTGTGTTTAAATAATATTGCATAATATGATACATATCATATGCTTAAATGCTTGAAAGTATTTAACTGAAGTGGTTATATAAAAATTAATTTTTTGTGCAAATATGCTATATGTATTTTAATACACGGCTATCATTCTGTCATGGTAATGTATATAGTAAGGAAAATTTAACGTGTTTCATACTAACAAAAGCTTATGCAATTTATTAGGATTTATACTTTTTAAATATATCATTTTGAAAATAAATATACTAGGCACTTTATTATTAGAAAGTTATATACTGAAGTATTTGCATTAAAACTCAAATATCTTAAAATACGGTTTTTCGCAGTTGTATACATAGCATTTAAAGTATGCTACAGTTACCCTGTGGAAGAACTATTAAATGTTTTATATGTTTGATATACAGTAATATATTACAGAGAACTTTAGATAAGACATTTGGCTATAAATTCTAATTTGTAAGGAAGTTTTAGTTGTATCATTCTTAGTCGATATGTTATACTTCGATGAATTGAGCAGTTTAGCATACAATTTCAAATAAGTCGTAAAGGGGTTTTTTTTCCCACCTGTGTTTAAATAATATTGCATAATATGATACATATCATATGCTTAAATGCTTGAAAGTATTTAACTGAAGTGGTTATATAAAAATTAATTATTTGTGCAAATATGCTATATGTATTTTAATATACGGCTATCATTCTGTCATGGTAATGTATATAGTAAGGTAAATTTAACGTGTTTCATACTAACAAAAGCTTATGCAATTTATTAGGATTTATACTTTTTAAATATATCATTTTGAAAATAAATATACTAGGCACTTTATTATTAGAAAGTTATATACTGAAGTATTTGCATTAAAACTCAAATATCTTAAAATAAGGTTTTTCGCAGTTGTATACATAGCATTTAAAGTATGCTACAGTTACCCTGTGGAAGAACTATTAAATGTTTTATATGTTTGATATACATTAATATATTACAGAGAACTTTAGCTAAGACATTTGGCTATAAATTCTAATTTGTAAGGAAGTTTTAGTTGTATCATTCTTAGTCGATATGTTATACTTCGATGAATTGAGCAGTTTAGCATACAATTTCAAATAAGTCGTAAAGGGTTTTTTTTTCCCACCTGTGTTTAAATAATATTGCATAATATGATACATATCATATGCTTAAATGCTTGAAAGTATTTAACTGAAGTGGTTATTTAAAAATAAATTATTTGTGCAAATATGCTATATGTATTTTAATACACGGCTATCATTCTGTCATGGTATAGTATATAGTATGGTAATTTTAATGTGTTTCATACTAACAAAAGCTTATGCAATTTATTAGGATTTATACTTTTTAAATATATCATTTTGAAAATAAATATACTAGGCACTTTATTATTAGAAAGTTATATACTGAAGTATTTGCATTAAAACTCAAATATCTTAAAATACGGCTTTTCGCAGTTGTATACATAGCACTTAAAGTATGCTAAAGTTACCCTGTGGAAGAACTATTAAATGTTTTATATGTTTGATATACAGTAATATATTACAGAGAACTTTAGCTAAGACATTTGGTTATAAATTCTAATTTGTAAGGAAGTTTTAGTTGTATCATTCTTAGTCGATATGTTATACTTCGATGAATTGAGCAGTTTAGCATACAATTTCAAATAAGTCGTAAAGGGGTTTTTTTCCCACCTGTGTTTAAATAATATTGCATAATATGATACATATCATATGCTTAAATGCTTGAAAGTATTTAACTGAAGTGGTTATTTAAAAATAAATTATTTGTGCAAATATGCTATATGTATTTTAATACACGGCTATCATTCTGTCATGGTATAGTATATAGTATGGTAATTTTAATGTGTTTCATACTAACAAAAGCTTATGCAATTTATTAGGATTTATACTTTTTAAATATATCATTTTGAAAATAAATATACTAGGCACTTTATTATTAGAAAGTTATATACTGAAGTATTTGCATTAAAACTCAAATATCTTAAAATACGGCTTTTCGCAGTTGTATACATAGCATTTAAAGTATGCTACAGTTACCCTGTGGAAGAACTATTAAATGTTTTATATGTTTGATATACAGTAATATATTACAGAGAACTTTAGCTAAGACATTTGGCTATAAATTCTAATTTGTAAGGAAGTTTTAGTTGTATCATTCTTAGTCGATACTTCGATGAATTGAGCAGTTTAGCATACAATTTCAAATAAGTCGTAAATGGTTTTTTTTTTCCCACCTGTGTTTAAATAATATTGCATAATATGATACATATCATATGCTTAAATGCTTGAAAGTATTTAACTGAAGTGGTTATATAAAAATTAATTTTTTGTGCAAATATGCTATATGTATTTTAATACACGGCTATCATTCTGTCATGGTAATGTATATAGTAAGGTAAATTTAACGTGTTTCATACTAACAAAAGCTTATGCAATTTATTAGGATTTATACTTTTTAAATATATCATTTTGAAAATAAATATACTAGGCACTTTATTATTAGAAAGTTATATACTGAAGTATTTGCATTAAAACTCAAATATCTTAAAATACGGTTTTTCGCAGTTGTATACATAGCATTTAAAGTATGCTACAGTTACCCTGTGGAAGAACTATTAAATGTTTTATATGTTTGATATACAGTAATATATTACAGAGAACTTTAGATAAGACATTTGGCTATAAATTCTAATTTGTAAGGAAGTTTTAGTTGTATCATTCTTAGTCGATATGTTATACTTCGATGAATTGAGCAGTTTAGCATACAATTTCAAATAAGTCGTAAAGGGTTTTTTTTTCCCACCTGTGTTTAAATAATATTGCATAATATGATACATATCATATGCTTAAATGCTTGAAAGTATTTAACTGAAGTGGTTATTTAAAAATAAATTATTTGTGCAAATATGCTATATGTATTTTAATACACGGCTATCATTCTGTCATGGTATAGTATATAGTATGGTAATTTTAATGTGTTTCATACTAACAAAAGCTTATGCAATTTATTAGGATTTATACTTTTTAAATATATCATTTTGAAAATAAATATACTAGGCACTTTATTATTAGAAAGTTATATACTGAAGTATTTGCATTAAAACTCAAATATCTTAAAATACGGCTTTTCGCAGTTGTATACATAGCACTTAAAGTATGCTAAAGTTACCCTGTGGAAGAACTATTAAATGTTTTATATGTTTGATATACAGTAATATATTACAGAGAACTTTAGCTAAGACATTTGGTTATAAATTCTAATTTGTAAGGAAGTTTTAGTTGTATCATTCTTAGTCGATATGTTATACTTCGATGAATTGAGCAGTTTAGCATACAATTTCAAATAAGTCGTAAAGGGGTTTTTTTCCCACCTGTGTTTAAATAATATTGCATAATATGATACATATCATATGCTTAAATGCTTGAAAGTATTTAACTGAAGTGGTTATTTAAAAATAAATTATTTGTGCAAATATGCTATATGTATTTTAATACACGGCTATCATTCTGTCATGGTATAGTATATAGTATGGTAATTTTAATGTGTTTCATACTAACAAAAGCTTATGCAATTTATTAGGATTTATACTTTTTAAATATATCATTTTGAAAATAAATATACTAGGCACTTTATTATTAGAAAGTTATATACTGAAGTATTTGCATTAAAACTCAAATATCTTAAAATACGGCTTTTCGCAGTTGTATACATAGCATTTAAAGTATGCTACAGTTACCCTGTGGAAGAACTATTAAATGTTTTATATGTTTGATATACAGTAATATATTACAGAGAACTTTAGCTAAGACATTTGGCTATAAATTCTAATTTGTAAGGAAGTTTTAGTTGTATCATTCTTAGTCGATACTTCGATGAATTGAGCAGTTTAGCATACAATTTCAAATAAGTCGTAAATGGTTTTTTTTTTCCCACCTGTGTTTAAATAATATTGCATAATATGATACATATCATATGCTTAAATGCTTGAAAGTATTTAACTGAAGTGGTTATATAAAAATTAATTTTTTGTGCAAATATGCTATATGTATTTTAATACACGGCTATCATTCTGTCATGGTAATGTATATAGTAAGGTAAATTTAACGTGTTTCATACTAACAAAAGCTTATGCAATTTATTAGGATTTATACTTTTTAAATATATCATTTTGAAAATAAATATACTAGGCACTTTATTATTAGAAAGTTATATACTGAAGTATTTGCATTAAAACTCAAATATCTTAAAATACGGTTTTTCGCAGTTGTATACATAGCATTTAAAGTATGCTACAGTTACCCTGTGGAAGAACTATTAAATGTTTTATATGTTTGATATACAGTAATATATTACAGAGAACTTTAGATAAGACATTTGGCTATAAATTCTAATTTGTAAGGAAGTTTTAGTTGTATCATTCTTAGTCGATATGTTATACTTCGATGAATTGAACAGTTTAGCATACAATTTCAAATAAGTCGTAAAGGGGTTTTTTTTTCCCACCTGTGTTTAAATAATATTGCATAATATGATACATATCATATGCTTAAATGCTTGAAAGTATTTAACTGAAGTGGTTATATAAAAATTAATTTTTTGTGCAAATATGCTATATGTATTTTAATACACGGCTATCATTCTGTCATGGTAATGTATATAGTAAGGTAAATTTAACGTGTTTCATACTAACAAAAGCTTATGCAATTTATTAGGATTTATACTTTTTAAATATATCATTTTGAAAATAAATATACTAGGCACTTTATTATTAGAAAGTTATATACTGAAGTATTTGCATTAAAACTCAAATATCTTAAAATACGGTTTTTCGCAGTTGTATACATAGCATTTAAAGTATGCTACAGTTACCCTGTGGAAGAACTATTAAATGTTTTATATGTTTGATATACAGTAATATATTACAGAGAACTTTAGCTAAGACATTTGGCTATAAATTCTAATTTGTAAGGAAGTTTTAGTTGTATCATTCTTAGTCGATATGTTATACTTCGATGAATTGAGCAGTTTAGCATACAATTTCAAATAAGTCGTAAAGGGGTTTTTTTTCCCACCTGTGTTTAAATAATATTGCATAATATGATACATATCATATGCTTAAATGCTTGAAAGTATTTAACTGAAGTGTTTATTTAAAAATAAATTATTTGTGCAAATATGCTATATGTATTTTAATACACGGCTATCATTCTGTCATGGTATAGTATATAGTATGGTAATTTTAGTGTGTTTCATACTAACAAAAGCTTATGCAATTTATTAGGATTTATACTTTTTAAAAATATCATTTTGAAAATAAATATAGTAGGCACTTTATTATTAGAAAGTTATATACTGAAGTATTTGCATTAAAACTCAAATATCTTAAAATACGGCTTTTCGCAGTTGTATACATAGCACTTAAAGTATGCTACAGTTACCCTGTGGAAGAACTATTAAATGTTTTATATGTTTGATATACAGTAATATATTACAGAGAACTTTAGCTAAGACATTTGGCTATAAATTCTAATTTGTAAGGAAGTTTTAGTTGTATCATTCTTAGTCGATATGTTATACTTCGATGAATTGAGCAGTTTAGCATACAATTTCAAATAAGTCGTAAAGGGGTTTTTTTCCCACCTGTGTTTAAATAATATTGCATAATATGATACATATCATATGCTTAAATGCTTGAAAGTATTTAACTGAAGTGGTTATATAAAAATTAATTTTTTGTGCAAATATGCTATATGTATTTTAATACACGGCTATCATTCTGTCATGGTAATGTATATAGTAAGGTAAATTTAACGTGTTTCATACTAACAAAAGCTTATGCAATTTATTAGGATTTATACTTTTTAAATATATCATTTTGAAAATAAATGTAGTAGGCACTTTATTATTAGAAAGTTATATACTGAAGTATTTGCATTAAAACTCAAATATCTTAAAATACGGCTTTTCGCAGTTGTATACATAGCATTTAAAGTATGCTACAGTTACCCTGTGGAAGAACTGTTAAATGTTTTATATGTTTGATATACAGTAATATATTACAGAGAACTTTAGCTAAGACATTTGGCTATAAATTCTAATTTGTAAGGAAGTTTTAGTTGTATCATTCTTAGTCGATATGTTATACTTCGATGAATTGAGCAGTTTAGCATACAATTTCAAATAAGTCGTAAAGGGTTTTTTTTTTCCCACCTGTGTTTAAATAATATTGCATAATATGATACATATCATATGCTTAAATGCTTGAAAGTATTTAACTGAAGTGGTTATATAAAAATTAATTTTTTGTGCAAATATGCTATATGTATTTTAATACACGGCTATCATTCTGTCATGGTAATGTATATATTAAGGTAAATTTAACGTGTTTCATACTAACAAAAGCTTATGCAATTTATTAGGATTTATACTTTTTAAATATATCATTTTGAAAATAAATATACTAGGCACTTTATTATTAGAAAGTTATATACTGAAGTATTTGCATTAAAACTCAAATATCTTAAAATACGGTTTTTCGCAGTTGTATACATAGCATTTAAAGTATGCTACAGTTACCCTGTGGAAGAACTATTAAATGTTTTATATGTTTGATATACAGTAATATATTACAGAGAACTTTAGCTAAGACATTTGGCTATAAATTCTAATTTGTAAGGAAGTTTTAGTTGTATCATTCTTAGTCGATATGTTATACTTCGATGAATTGAGCAGTTTAGCATACAATTTCAAATAAGTCGTAAAGGGGTTTTTTTTCCCACCTGTGTTTAAATAATATTGCATAATATGATACATATCATATGCTTAAATGCTTGAAAGTATTTAACTGAAGTGTTTATTTAAAAATAAATTATTTGTGCAAATATGCTATATGTATTTTAATACACGGCTATCATTCTGTCATGGTATAGTATATAGTATGGTAATTTTAGTGTGTTTCATACTAACAAAAGCTTATGCAATTTATTAGGATTTATACTTTTTAAAAATATCATTTTGAAAATAAATATAGTAGGCACTTTATTATTAGAAAGTTATATACTGAAGTATTTGCATTAAAACTCAAATATCTTAAAATACGGCTTTTCGCAGTTGTATACATAGCACTTAAAGTATGCTACAGTTACCCTGTGGAAGAACTATTAAATGTTTTATATGTTTGATATACAGTAATATATTACAGAGAACTTTAGCTAAGACATTTGGCTATAAATTCTAATTTGTAAGGAAGTTTTAGTTGTATCATTCTTAGTCGATATGTTATACTTCGATGAATTGAGCAGTTTAGCATACAATTTCAAATAAGTCGTAAAGGGGTTTTTTTCCCACCTGTGTTTAAATAATATTGCATAATATGATACATATCATATGCTTAAATGCTTAAAAGTATTTAACTGAAGTGGTTATTTAAAAATAAATTATTTGTGCAAATATGCTATATGTATTTTAATACACGGCTATCATTCTGTCATGGTATAGTATATAGTATGGTAATTTTAATGTGTTTCATACTAACAAAAGCTTATGCAATTTATTAGGATTTATACTTTTTAAATATATCATTTTGAAAATAAATGTACTAGGCACTTTATTATTAGAAAGTTATATACTGAAGTATTTGCATTAAAACTCAAATATCTTAAAATACGGCTTTTCGCAGTTGTATACATAGCATTTAAAGTATGCTACAGTTACCCTGTGGAAGAACTATTAAATGTTTTATATGTTTGATATACAGTAATATATTACAGAGAACTTTAGCTAAGACATTTGGCTATAAATTCTAATTTGTAAGGAAGTTTTAGTTGTATCATTCTTAGTCGATATGTTATACTTCGATGAATTGAGCAGTTTAGCAATCAATTTCAAATAAGTCGTAAAGGGGTTTTTTTTCCCACCTGTGTTTAAATAATATTGCATAATATGATACATATCATATGCTTAAATGCTTGAAAGTATTTAACTGAAGTGTTTATTTAAAAATAAATTATTTGTGCAAATATGCTATATGTATTTTAATACACGGCTATCATTCTGTTATGGTAATGTATATAGTAAGGTAAATTTAACGTGTTTCATACTAACGAAAGCATATGCAATTTATTAGGATTTATACTTTTTAAATATATCATTTTTAAAATAAATATACTAGGCACTTTATTATTAGAAAGTTATATACTGAAGTATTTGCATTAAAACTCAAATATCTTAAAATACGGTTTTTCGCAGTTGTATACATAGCATTTAAAGTATGCTACAGTTATCCTGTGGAAGAACTATTAAATGTTTTATATGTTTCATATACAGTAATATATTACAGAGAACTTTAGCTAAGACATTTGGCTATAAATTCTAATTTGTAAGGAAGTTTTAGTTGTATCATTCTTAGTCGATATGTTATACTTCGATGAATTGAGCAGTTTAGCATACAATTTCAAATAAGTCGTAAAGGGTTTTTTTTTCCCACCTGTGTTTAAATAATATTGCATAATATGATACATATCATATGCTTAAATGCTTGAAAGTATTTAACTGAAGTGGTTATTTAAAAATAAATTATTTGTGCAAATATGCTATATGTATTTTAATACACGGCTATCATTCTGTCATGGTATAGTATATATTATGGTAATTTTAATGTGTTTCATACTAACAAAAGCTTATGCAATTTATTAGGATTTATACTTTTTAAATATATCATTTTGAAAATAAATATACTAGGCACTTTATTATTAGAAAGTTATATACTGAAGTATTTGCATTAAAACTCAAATATCTTAAAATACGGCTTTTCGCAGTTGTATACATAGCACTTAAAGTATGCTACAGTTACCCTGTGGAAGAACTATTAAATGTTTTATATGTTTGATATACAGTAATATATTACAGAGAACTTTAGCTAAGACATTTGGCTATAAATTCTAATTTGTAAGGAAGTTTTAGTTGTATCATTCTTAGTCGATATGTTATACTTCGATGAATTGAGCAGTTTAGCATACAATTTCAAATAAGTCGTAAAGGGGTTTTTTTCCCACCTGTGTTTAAATAATATTGCATAATATGATACATATCATATGCTTAAATGCTTGAAAGTATTTAACTGAAGTGGTTATTTAAAAATAAATTATTTGTGCAAATATGCTATATGTATTTTAATACACGGCTATCATTCTGTCATGGTATAGTATATAGTATGGTAATTTTAATGCGTTTCATACTAACAAAAGCTTATGCAATTTATAAGGATTTATACTTTTTAAATATATCATTTTGAAAATAAATGTAGTAGGCACTTTATTATTAGAAAGTTATACTGAAGTATTTGCATTAAAACTCAAATATCTTAAAATACGGCTTTTCGCAGTTGTATACATAGCATTTAAAGTATGCTACAGTTACCCTGTGGAAGAACTATTAAATGTTTTATATGTTTGATATACAGTAATATATTACAGAGAACTTTAGCTAAGACATTTGGCTATAAATTCTAATTTGTAAGGAAGTTTTAGTTGTATCATTCTTAGTCGATATGTTATACTTCGATGAATTGAGCAGTTTAGCATACAATTTCAAATAAATCGTAAAGGGGTTTTTTTTCCCACCTGTGTTTAAATAATATTGCATAATATGATACATATCATATGCTTAAATGCTTGAAAGTGTTTAACTGAAGTGGTTATTTAAAAATAAATTATTTGTGCAAATATACTATATGTATTTTAATATACGGCTATCATTCTGTCATGGTAATGTATATAGTAAGGTAAATTTAACGTGTTTTATACTAACAAAAGCTTATGCAATTTATTAGGATTTATAATTTTTAAATATATCATTTTGAAAATAAATATACTAGGCACTTTATTATTAGAAAGTTATATACTGAAGTATTTGCATTAAAACTCAAATATCTTAAAATACGGTTTTTCGCAGTTGTATACATAGCATTTAAAGTATGCTACAGTTACCCTGTGGAAGAACTATTAAATGTTTTATATGTTTGATATACAGTAATATATTACAGAGAACTTTAGCTAAGACATTTGGCTATAAATTCTAATTTGTAAGGAAGTTTTAGTTGTATCATTCTTAGTCGATATGTTATACTTCGATGAATTGAGCAGTTTAGCATACAATTTCAAATAAGTCGTAAAGGGGTTTTTTTTCCCACCTGTGTTTAAATAATATTGCATAATATGATACATATCATATGCTTAAATGCTTGAAAGTATTTAACTGAAGTGGTTATATAAAAATTAATTATTTGTGCAAATATGCTATATGTATTATAATATACGGCTATCATTCTGTCATGGTAATGTATATAATAAGGTAAATTTAACGTGTTTCATACTAACAAAAGCTTATGCAATTTATTAGGATTTATAATTTTTAAATATATCATTTTGAAAATAAATATACTAGGCACTTTATTATTAGAAATTTATATACTGAAGTATTTGCATTAAAACTCAAATATCTTAAAATACGGTTTTTCGCAGTTGTATACATAGCATTTAAAGTATGCTACAGTTACCCTGTGGAAGAACTATTAAATGTTTTATATGTTTGATATACAGTAATATATTACAGAGAACTTTAGCTAAGACATTTGGCTATAAATTCTAATTTGTAAGGAACTTTTAGTTGTATCATTCTTAGTCGATATGTTATACTTCGATGAATTGAGCAGTTTAGCATACAATTTCAAATAAGTCGTAAAGGGGTTTTTTTCCCACCTTTGTTTAAATAATATTGCATAATATGATACATATCATATGCTTAAATGCTTGAAAGTATTTATCTGAAGTGTTTATTTAAAAATAAATTATTTGTGCAAATATGCTATATGTATTTTAATACACGGCTATCATTCTGTCATGGTATAGTATATAGTATGGTAATTTTAATGTGTTTCATACTAACAAAAGCTTATGCAATTTATTAGGATTTATACTTTTTAAATATATCATTTTGAAAATAAATATACTAGGCACTTTATTATTAGAAAGTTATATACTGAAGTATTTGCATTAAAACTCAAATATCTTAAAATACGGCTTTTCGCAGTTGTATACATAGCACTTAAAGTATGCTACAGTTACCCTGTGGAAGAACTATTAAATGTTTTATATGTTTGATATACAGTAATATATTACAGAGAACTTTAGCTAAGACATTTGGGTATAAATTCTAATTTGTAAGGAAGTTTTAGTTGTATCATTCTTAGTCGATATGTTATACTTCGATGAATTGAGCAGTTTAGCATACAATTTCAAATAAGTCGTAAAGGGTTTTTTTTTCCCACCTGTGTTTAAATAATATTGCATAATATGATACATATCATATGCTTAAATGCTTGAAAGTATTTAACTGAAGTGGTTATTTAAAAATAAATTATTTGTGCAAATATGCTATATGTATTTTAATACACGGCTATCATTCTGTCATGGTATAGTATATAGTAAGGTAAATTTAACGTGTTTCATACTAACAAAAGCTTATGCAATTTATTAGGATTTATACTTTTTAAATATATCATTTTGAAAATAAATATACTAGGCACTTTATTATTAGAAAGTTATATACTGAAGTATTTGCATTAAAACTCAAATATCTTAAAATACGGCTTTTCGCAGTTGTATACATAGCACTTAAAGTATGCTACAGTTACCCTGTGGAAGAACTATTAAATGTTTTATATGTTTGATATACAGTAATATATTACAGAGAACTTTAGCTAAGACATTTGGCTATAAATTCTAATTTGTAAGGAAGTTTTAGTTGTATCATTCTTAGTCGATATGTTATACTTCGATGAATTGAGCAGTTTAGCATACAATTTCAAATAAGTCGTAAAGGGGTTTTTTTTCCCACCTGTGTTTAAATAATATTGCATAATATGATACATATTATATGCTTAAATGCTTGAAAGTATTTAACTGAAGTGGTTATTTAAAAATAAATTATTTGTGCAAATATGCTATATGTATTTTAATACACGGCTATCATTCTGTCATGGTATAATATATAGTATGGTAATTTTAATGTGTTTCATACTAACAAAAGCTTATGCAATTTATTAGGATTTATACTTTTTAAATATATCATTTTGAAAATAAATGTAGTAGGCACTTTATTATTAGAAAGTTATATACTGAAGTATTTGCATTAAAACTCAATTATCTTAAAATACGGCTTTTCGCAGTTGTATACATAGCATTTAAAGTATGCTACAGTTACCCTGTGGAAGAACTATTAAATGTTTTATATGTTTGATATACAGTAATATATTACAGAGAACATTAGCTAAGACATTTGGCTATAAATTCTAATTTGTAAGGAAGTTTTAGTTGTATCATTCTTAGTCGATATGTTATACTTCGATGAATTGAGCAGTTTAGCATACAATTTCAAATAAGTCGTAAAGGGGTTTTTTTCCCACCTGTGTTTAAATAATATTGCATAATATGATACATATCATATGCTTAAATGCTTGAAAGTATTTAACTGAAGTGGTTATTTAAAAATAAATTATTTGTGCAAATATGCTTTATGTATTTTAATATACGGCTATCATTCTGTCATGGTAATGTATATAGTAAGGTAAATTTAACGTGTTTCATACTAACAAAAGCTTATGCAATTTATTAGGATTTATAATTTTTAAATATATCATTTTGAAAATAAATATACTAGGCACTTTATTATTAGAAATTTATATACTGAAGTATTTGCATTAAAACTCAAATATCTTAAAATACGGTTTTTCGCAGTTGTATACATAGCATTTAAAGTATGCTACAGTTACCCTGTGGAAGAACTATTAAATGTTTTATATGTTTGATATACAGTAATATATTACAGAGAACTTTAGATAAGACATTTGGCTATAAATTCTAATTTGTAAGGAACTTTTAGTTGTATCATTCTTAGTCGATATGTTATACTTCGATGAATTGAGCAGTTTAGCATACAATTTCAAATAAGTCGTAAAGGGGTTTTTTTCCCACCTTTGTTTAAATAATATTGCATAATATGATACATATCATATGCTTAAATGCTTGAAAGTATTTATCTGAAGTGTTTATTTAAAAATAAATTATTTGTGCAAATATGCTATATGTATTTTAATACACGGCTATCATTCTGTCATGGTATAGTATATAGTATGGTAATTTTAATGTGTTTCATACTAACAAAAGCTTATGCAATTTATTAGGATTTATACTTTTTAAATATATCATTTTGAAAATAAATATACTAGGCACTTTATTATTAGAAAGTTATATACTGAAGTATTTGCATTAAAACTCAAATATCTTAAAATACGGCTTTTCGCAGTTGTATACATAGCACTTAAAGTATGCTACAGTTACCCTGTGGAAGAACTATTAAATGTTTTATATGTTTGATATACAGTAATATATTACAGAGAACTTTAGCTAAGACATTTGGGTATAAATTCTAATTTGTAAGGAAGTTTTAGTTGTATCATTCTTAGTCGATATGTTATACTTCGATGAATTGAGCAGTTTAGCATACAATTTCAAATAAGTCGTAAAGGGTTTTTTTTTCCCACCTGTGTTTAAATAATATTGCATAATATGATACATATCATATGCTTAAATGCTTGAAAGTATTTAACTGAAGTGGTTATTTAAAAATAAATTATTTGTGCAAATATGCTATATGTATTTTAATACACGGCTATCATTCTGTCATGGTATAGTATATAGTATGGTAATTTTAATGTGTTTCATACTAACAAAAGCTTATGCAATTTATTAGGATTTATACTTTTTAAATATATCATTTTGAAAATAAATATACTAGGCACTTTATTATTAGAAAGTTATATACTGAAGTATTTGCATTAAAACTCAAATATCTTAAAATACGGCTTTTCGCAGTTGTATACATAGCACTTAAAGTATGCTACAGTTACCCTGTGGAAGAACTATTAAATGTTTTATATGTTTGATATACAGTAATATATTACAGAGAACTTTAGCTAAGACATTTGGCTATAAATTCTAATTTGTAAGGAAGTTTTAGTTGTATCATTCTTAGTCGATATGTTATACTTCGATGAATTGAGCAGTTTAGCATACAATTTCAAATAAGTCGTAAAGGGGTTTTTTTTCCCACCTGTGTTTAAATAATATTGCATAATATGATACATATTATATGCTTAAATGCTTGAAAGTATTTAACTGAAGTGGTTATTTAAAAATAAATTATTTGTGCAAATATGCTATATGTATTTTAATACACGGCTATCATTCTGTCATGGTATAATATATAGTATGGTAATTTTAATGTGTTTCATACTAACAAAAGCTTATGCAATTTATTAGGATTTATACTTTTTAAATATATCATTTTGAAAATAAATGTAGTAGGCACTTTATTATTAGAAAGTTATATACTGAAGTATTTGCATTAAAACTCAAATATCTTAAAATACGGCTTTTCGCAGTTGTATACATAGCATTTAAAGTATGCTACAGTTACCCTGTGGAAGAACTATTAAATGTTTTATATGTTTGATATACAGTAATATATTACAGAGAACATTAGCTAAGACATTTGGCTATAAATTCTAATTTGTAAGGAAGTTTTAGTTGTATCATTCTTAGTCGATATGTTATACTTCGATGAATTGAGCAGTTTAGCATACAATTTCAAATAAGTCGTAAAGGGGTTTTTTTCCCACCTGTGTTTAAATAATATTGCATAATATGATACATATCATATGCTTAAATGCTTGAAAGTATTTAACTGAAGTGGTTATTTAAAAATAAATTATTTGTGCAAATATGCTTTATGTATTTTAATATACGGCTATCATTCTGTCATGGTAATGTATATAGTAAGGTAAATTTAACGTGTTTCATACTAACAAAAGCTTATGCAATTTATTAGGATTTATAATTTTTAAATATATCATTTTGAAAATAAATATACTAGGCACTTTATTATTAGAAAGTTATATACTGAAGTATTTGCATTAAAACTCAAATATCTTAAAATACGGTTTTTCGCAGTTGTATACATAGCATTTAAAGTATGCTACAGTTACCCTGTGGAAGAACTATTAAATGTTCTATATGTTTGATATACAGTAATATATTACAGAGAACTTTAGCTAAGACATTTGGCTATAAATTCTAATTTGTAAGGAAGTTTTAGTTGTATCATTCTTAGTCGATATGTTATACTTCGATGAATTGAGCAGTTTAGCATACAATTTCAAATAAGTCGTAAAGGGGTTTTTTTTCCCACCTGTGTTTAAATAATATTGCATAATATGATACATATCATATGCTTAAATGCTTGAAAGTATTTAACTGAAGTGGTTATATAAAAATTAATTATTTGTGCAAATATGCTATATGTATTATAATATACGGCTATCATTCTGTCATGGTAATGTATATAATAAGGTAAATTTAACGTGTTTCATACTAACAAAAGCTTATGCAATTTATTAGGATTTATACTTTTTAAATATATCATTTTGAAAATAAATATACTAGGCACTTTATTATTAGAAATTTATATACTGAAGTATTTGGATTAAAACTCAAATATCTTAAAATACGGTTTTTCGCAGTTGTATACATAGCATTTAAAGTATGCTACAGTTACCCTGTGGAAGAACTATTAAATGTTTTATATGTTTGATATACAGTAATATATTACAGAGAACTTTAGCTAAGACATTTTTCTATAAATTCTAATTTGTAAGGAAGTTTTAGTTGTATCATTCTTAGTCGATATGTTATACTTCGATGAATTGAGCAGTTTAGCATACAATTTCAAATAAGTCGTAAAGGGGTTTTTTTTCCCACCTGTGTTTAAATAATATTGCATAATATGATACATATCATATGCTTAAATGCTTGAAAGTATTTATCTGAAGTGTTTATTTAAAAATAAATTATTTGTGCAAATATGCTATATGTATTTTAATACACGGCTATCATTCTGTCATGGTATAGTATATAGTATGGTAATTTTAATGTGTTTCATACTAACAAAAGCTTATGCAATTTATTAGGATTTATACTTTTTAAATATATCATTTTGAAAATAAATATACTAGGCACTTTATTATTAGAAAGTTATATACTGAAGTATTTGCATTAAAATTCAAATATCTTAAAATACGGCTTTTCGCAGTTGTATACATAGCATTTAAAGTATGCTACAGTTACCCTGTGGAAGAACTATTAAATGTTTTATATGTTTGATATACAGTAATATATTACAGAGAACTTTATCTAAGACATTTGGCTATAAATTCTAATTTGTAAGGAAGTTTTAGTTGTATCATTCTTAGTCGATATGTTATACTTCGATGAATTGAGCAGTTTAGCATACAATTTCAAATAAGTCGTAAAGGGTTTTTTTTTCCCACCTGTGTTTAAATAATATTGCATAATATGATACATATCATATGCTTAAATGCTTGAAAGTATTTAACTGAAGTGGTTATTTAAAAATAAATTATTTGTGCAAATATGCTATATGTATTTTAATACACGGCTATCATTCTGTCATGGTATAGTATATAGTATGGTAATTTTAATGTGTTTCATACTAACAAAAGCTTATGCAATTTATTAGGATTTATACTTTTTAAATATATCATTTTGAAAATAAATATACTAGGCACTTTATTATTAGAAAGTTATATACTGAAGTATTTGCATTAAAACTCAAATATCTTAAAATACGGCTTTTCGCAGTTGTATACATAGCACTTAAAGTATGCTACAGTTACCCTGTGGAAGAACTATTAAATGTTTTATATGTTCGATATACAGTAATATATTACAGAGAACTTTAGCTAAGACATTTGGTTATAAATTCTAATTTGTAAGGAAGTTTTAGTTGTATCATTCTTAGTCGATATGTTATACTTCGATGAATTGAGCAGTTTAGCATACAATTTCAAATAAGTCGTAAAGGGGTTTTTTTCCCACCTGTGTTTAAATAATATTGCATAATATGATACATATCATATGCTTAAATGCTTGAAAGTATTTAACTGAAGTGGTTATTTAAAAATAAATTATTTGTGCAAATATGCTATATGTATTTTAATACACGGCTATCATTCTGTCATGGTATAGTATATAGTATGGTAATTTTAATGTGTTTCATACTAACAAAAGCTTATGCAATTTATTAGGATTTATACTTTTTAAATATATCATTTTGAAAATAAATGTAGTAGGCACTTTATTATTAGAAAGTTATATACTGAAGTATTTGCATTAAAACTCAAATATCTTAAAATACGGTTTTTCGCAGTTGTATACATAGCATTTAAAGTATGCTACAGTTACCCTGTGGAAGAACTATTAAATGTTTTATATGTTTGATATACAGTAATATATTACAGAGAACTTTAGCTAAGACATTTGGCTATAAATTCTAATTTGTAAGGAAGTTTTTGTTGTATCATTCTTAGTCGATATGTTATACTTCGATGAATTGAGCAGTTTAGCATACAATTTCAAATAAGTCGTAAAGGGGTTTTTTTTCCCACCTGTGTTTAAATAATATTGCATAATATGATACATATCATATGCTTAAATGCTTGAAAGTATTTATCTGAAGTGTTTATTTAAAAATAAATTATTTGTGCAAATATGCTATATGTATTTTAATACACGGCTATCATTCTGTCATGGTATAGTATATAGTATGGTAATTTTAATGTGTTTCATACTAACAAAAGCTTATGCAATTTATTAGGATTTATACTTTTTAAATATATCATTTTGAAAATAAATGTAGTAGGCACTTTATTATTAGAAAGTTATATACTGAAGTATTTGCATTAAAACTCAAATATCTTAAAATACGGCTTTTCGCAGTTGTATACATAGCATTTAAAGTATGCTACAGTTACCATGTGGAAGAACTATTAAATGTTTTATATGTTTGATATACAGTAATATATTACAGAGAACTTTAGCTAAGACATTTGGCTATAAATTCTAATTTGTAAGGAAGTTTTAGTTGTATCATTCTTAGTCGATATGTTATACTTCGATGAATTGAGCAGTTTAGCATACAATTTCAAATAAGTCGTAAAGGGGTTTTTTTTCCCACCTGTGTTTAAATAATATTGCATAATATGATACATATCATATGCTTAAATGCTTGAAAGTATTTAACTGAAGTGGTTATTTAAAAATAAATTATTTGTGCAAATATGCTATATGTATTTTAATACACGGCTATCATTCTGTCATGGTATAGTATATAGTATGGTAATTTTAATGTGTTTCATACTAACAAAAGCTTATGCAATTTATTAGGATTTATACTTTTTAAATATATCATTTTGAAAATAAATGTAGTAGGCACTTTATTATTAGAAAGTTATATACTGAAGTATTTGCATTAAAACTCAAATATCTTAAAATACGGCTTTTCGCAGTTGTATACATAGCATTTAAAGTATGCTACAGTTACCCTGTGGAAGAACTATTAAATGTTTTATATGTTTGATATACAGTAATATATTACAGAGAACTTTAGCTAAGACATTTGGCTATAAATTCTAATTTGTAAGGAAGTTTTAGTTGTATCATTCTTAGTCGATATGTTATACTTCGATGAATTGAGCAGTTTAGCATACAATTTCAAATAAGTCGTAAAGGGTTTTTTTTTCCCACCTGTGTTTAAATAATATTGCATAATATGATACATATCATATGCTTAAATGCTTGAAAGTATTTAACTGAAGTGGTTATATAAAAATTAATTATTTGTGCAAATATGCTATATGTATTATAATATACGGCTATCATTCTGTCATGGTAATGTATATAATAAGGTAAATTTAACGTGTTTCATACTAACAAAAGCTTATGCAATTTATTAGGATTTATACTTTTTAAATATATCATTTTGAAAATAAATATACTAGGCACTTTATTATTAGAAATTTATATACTGAAGTATTTGCATTAAAACTCAAATATCTTAAAATACGGTTTTTCGCAGTTGTATACATAGCATTTAAAGTATGCTACAGTTACCCTGTGGAAGAACTATTAAATGTTTTATATGTTTGATATACAGTAATATATTACAGAGAACTTTAGCTAAGACATTTGGCTATAAATTCTAATTTGTAAGGAAGTTTTAGTTGTATCATTCTTAGTCGATATGTTATACTTCGATGAATTGAGCAGTTTAGCATACAATTTCAAATAAGTCGTAAAGGGGTTTTTTTCCCACCTGTGTTTAAATAATATTGCATAATATGATACATATCATATGCTTAAATGCTTGAAAGTATTTATCTGAAGTGTTTATTTAAAAATAAATTATTTGTGCAAATATGCTATATGTATTTTAATACACGGCTATCATTCTGTCATGGTATAGTATATAGTATGGTAATTTTAATGTGTTTCATACTAACAAAAGCTTATGCAATTTATTAGGATTTATACTTTTTAAATATATCATTTTGAAAATAAATATACTAGGCACTTTATTATTAGAAAGTTATATACTGAAGTATTTGCATTAAAACTCAAATATCTTAAAATACGGCTTTTCGCAGTTGTATACATAGCACTTAAAGTATGCTACAGTTACCCTGTGGAAGAATTATTAAATGTTTTATATGTTTGATATACAGTAATATATTACAGAGAACTTTAGCTAAGACATTTGGCTATAAATTCTAATTTGTAAGGAAGTTTTAGTTGTATCATTCTTAGTCGATATGTTATACTTCGATGAATTGAGCAGTTTAGCATACAATTTCAAATAAGTCGTAAAGGGTTTTTTTTTTCCCACCTGTGTTTAAATAATATTGCATAATATGATACATATCATATGCTTAAATGCTTGAAAGTATTTAACTGAAGTGGTTATTTAAAAATAAATTATTTGTGCAAATATGCTATATGTATTTTAATACACGGCTATCATTCTGTCATGGTATAGTATATAGTATGGTAATTTTAATGTGTTTCATACTAACAAAAGCTTATGCAATTTATTAGGATTTATACTTTTTAAATATATCATTTTGAAAATAAATATACTAGGTACTTTATTATTAGAAAGTTATATACTGAAGTATTTGCATTAAAACTCAAATATCTTAAAATACGGCTTTTCGCAGTTGTATACATAGCACTTAAAGTATGCTACAGTTACCCTGTGGAAGAACTATTAAATGTTTTATATGTTTGATATACAGTAATATATTACAGAGAACTTTAGCTAAGACATTTGGCTATAAATTCTAATTTGTAAGGAAGTTTTAGTTGTATCATTCTTAGTCGATATGTTATACTTCGATGAATTGAGCAGTTTAGCATACAATTTCAAATAAGTCGTAAAGGGGTTTTTTTTCCCACCTGTGTTTAAATAATATTGCATAATATGATACATATCATATGCTTAAATGCTTGAAAGTATTTAACTGAAGTGGTTATTTAAAAATAAATTATTTGTGCAAATATGCTATATGTATTTTAATACACGGCTATCATTCTGTCATGGTATAGTATATAGTATGGTAATTTTAATGTGTTTCATACTAACAAAAGCTTATGCAATTTATTAGGATTTATACTTTTTAAATATATCATTTTGAAAATAAATGTAGTAGGCACTTTATTATTAGAAAGTTATATACTGAAGTATTTGCATTAAAACTCAAATATCTTAAAATACGGCTTTTCGCAGTTGTATACATAGCATTTAAAGTATGCTACAGTTACCATGTGGAAGAACTATTAAATGTTTTATATGTTTGATATACAGTAATATATTACAGAGAACTTTAGCTAAGACATTTGGCTATAAATTCTAATTTGTAAGGAAGTTTTAGTTGTATCATTCTTTGTCGATATGTTATACTTCGATGAATTGAGCAGTTTAGCATACAATTTCAAATAAGTCGTAAAGGGTTTTTTTTTCCCACCTGTGTTTAAATAATATTGCATAATATGATACATATCATATGCTTAAATGCTTGAAAAAATTCAACTGAAGTGGTTATTTAAAAATAAATTATTTGTGCAAATATGCTATATGTATTTTAATATACGGCTATCATTCTGTCATGGTAATGTATATAGTAAGGTAAATTTAACGTGTTTCATACTAACAAAAGCTTATGCAATTTATTAGGATTTATAATTTTTAAATATATCATTTTGAAAATAAATATACTAGGCACTTTATTATTAGAAAGTTATATACTGAAGTATTTGCATTAAAACTCAAATATCTTAAAATACGGTTTTTCGCAGTTGTATACATAGCATTTAAAGTATGCTACAGTTACCCTGTGGAAGAACTATTAAATGTTTTATATGTTTGATATACAGTAATATATTACAGAGAACTTTAGCTAAGACATTTGGCTATAAATTCTAATTTGTAAGGAAGTTTTAGTTGTATCATTCTTAGTCGATATGTTATACTTCGATGAATTGAGCAGTTTAGCATACAATTTCAAATAAGTCGTAAAGGGGTTTTTTTTCCCACCTGTGTTTAAATAATATTGCATAATATGATACATATCATATGCTTAAATGCTTGAAAGTATTTAACTGAAGTGGTTATATAAAAATTAATTATTTGTGCAAATATGCTATATGTATTATAATATACGGCTATCATTCTGTCATGGTAATGTATATAATAAGGTAAATTTAACGTGTTTCATACTAACAAAAGCTTATGCAATTTATTAGGATTTATACTTTTTAAATATATCATTTTGAAAATAAATATACTAGGCACTTTATTATTAGAAATTTATATACTGAAGTATTTGCATTAAAACTCAAATATCTTAAAATACGGTTTTTCGCAGTTGTATACATAGCATTTAAAGTATGCTACAGTTACCCTGTGGAAGAACTATTAAATGTTTTATATGTTTGATATACAGTAATATATTACAGAGAACTTTAGCTAAGACATTTGGCTATAAATTCTAATTTGTAAGGAAGTTTTAGTTGTATCATTCTTAGTCGATATGTTATACTTCGATGAATTGAGCAGTTTAGCATACAATTTCAAATAAGTCGTAAAGGGGTTTTTTTCCCACCTGTGTTTAAATAATATTGCATAATATGATACATATCATATGCTTAAATGCTTGAAAGTATTTATCTGAAGTGTTTATTTAAAAATAAATTATTTGTGCAAATATGCTATATGTATTTTAATACACGGCTATCATTCTGTCATGGTATAGTATATAGTATGGTAATTTTAATGTGTTTCATACTAACAAAAGCTTATGCAATTTATTAGGATTTATACTTTTTAAATATATCATTTTGAAAATAAATATACTAGGCACTTTATTATTAGAAAGTTATATACTGAAGTATTTGCATTAAAACTCAAATATCTTAAAATACGGCTTTTCGCAGTTGTATACATAGCACTTAAAGTATGCTACAGTTACCCTGTGGAAGAATTATTAAATGTTTTATATGTTTGATATACAGTAATATATTACAGAGAACTTTAGCTAAGACATTTGGCTATAAATTCTAATTTGTAAGGAAGTTTTAGTTGTATCATTCTTAGTCGATATGTTATACTTCGATGAATTGAGCAGTTTAGCATACAATTTCAAATAAGTCGTAAAGGGTTTTTTTTTCCCACCTGTGTTTAAATAATATTGCATAATATGATACATATCATATGCTTAAATGCTTGAAAGTATTTAACTGAAGTGGTTATTTAAAAATAAATTATTTGTGCAAATATGCTATATGTATTTTAATACACGGCTATCATTCTGTCATGGTAATGTATATAATAAGGTAAATTTAACGTGTTTCATACTAACAAAAGCTTATGCAATTTATTAGGATTTATACTTTTTAAATATATCATTTTGAAAATAAATATACTAGGCACTTTATTATTAGAAATTTATATACTGAAGTATTTGCATTAAAACTCAAATATCTTAAAATACGGTTTTTCGCAGTTGTATACATAGCATTTAAAGTATGCTACAGTTACCCTGTGGAAGAACTATTAAATGTTTTATATGTTTGATATACAGTAATATATTACAGAGAACTTTAGCTAAGACATTTGGCTATAAATTCTAATTTGTAAGGAAGTTTTAGTTGTATCATTCTTAGTCGATATGTTATACTTCGATGAATTGAGCAGTTTAGCATACAATTTCAAATAAGTCGTAAAGGGTTTTTTTTTCCCACCTGTGTTTAAATAATATTGCATAATATGATACATATCATATGCTTAAATGCTTGAAAGTATTTAACTGAAGTGGTTATTTAAAAATAAATTATTTGTGCAAATATGCTATATGTATTTTAATACACGGCTATCATTCTGTCATGGTATAGTATATAGTATGGTAATTTTAATGTGTTTCATACTAACAAAAGCTTATGCAATTTATTAGGATTTATACTTTTTAAATATATCATTTTGAAAATAAATATACTAGGTACTTTATTATTAGAAAGTTATATACTGAAGTATTTGCATTAAAACTCAAATATCTTAAAATACGGCTTTTCGCAGTTGTATACATAGCACTTAAAGTATGCTACAGTTACCCTGTGGAAGAACTATTAAATGTTTTATATGTTTGATATACAGTAATATATTACAGAGAACTTTAGCTAAGACATTTGGCTATAAATTCTAATTTGTAAGGAAGTTTTAGTTGTATCATTCTTAGTCGATATGTTATACTTCGATGAATTGAGCAGTTTAGCATACAATTTCAAATAAGTCGTAAAGGGGTTTTTTTTCCCACCTGTGTTTAAATAATATTGCATAATATGATACATATCATATGCTTAAATGCTTGAAAGTATTTAACTGAAGTGGGTATTTAAAAATAAATTATTTGTGCAAATATGCTATATGTATTTTAATACACGGCTATCATTCTGTCATGGTATAGTATATAGTATGGTAATTTTAATGTGTTTCATACTAACAAAAGCTTATGCAATTTATTAGGATTTATACTTTTTAAATATATCATTTTGAAAATAAATGTAGTAGGCACTTTATTATTAGAAAGTTATATACTGAAGTATTTGCATTAAAACTCAAATATCTTAAAATACGGCTTTTCGCAGTTGTATACATAGCATTTAAAGTATGCTACAGTTACCATGTGGAAGAACTATTAAATGTTTTATATGTTTGATATACAGTAATATATTACAGAGAACTTTAGCTAAGACATTTGGCTATAAATTCTAATTTGTAAGGAAGTTTTAGTTGTATCATTCTTTGTCGATATGTTATACTTCGATGAATTGAGCAGTTTAGCATACAATTTCAAATAAGTCGTAAAGGGTTTTTTTTTCCCACCTGTGTTTAAATAATATTGCATAATATGATACATATCATATGCTTAAATGCTTGAAAAAATTCAACTGAAGTGGTTATTTAAAAATAAATTATTTGTGCAAATATGCTATATGTATTTTAATATACGGCTATCATTCTGTCATGGTAATGTATATAGTAAGGTAAATTTAACGTGTTTCATACTAACAAAAGCTTATGCAATTTATTAGGATTTATAATTTTTAAATATATCATTTTGAAAATAAATATACTAGGCACTTTATTATTAGAAAGTTATATACTGAAGTATTTGCATTAAAACTCAAATATCTTAAAATACGGTTTTTCGCAGTTGTATACATAGCATTTAAAGTATGCTACAGTTACCCTGTGGAAGAACTATTAAATGTTTTATATGTTTGATATACAGTAATATATTACAGAGAACTTTAGCTAAGTCATTTGGCTATAAATTCTAATTTGTAAGGAAGTTTTAGTTGTATCATTCTTAGTCGATATGTTATACTTCGATGAATTGAGCAGTTTAGCATACAATTTCAAATAAGTCGTAAAGGGGTTTTTTTTCCCACCTGTGTTTAAATAATATTGCATAATATGATACATATCATATGCTTAAATGCTTGAAAGTATTTAACTGAAGTGGTTATTTAAAAATAAATTATTTGTGCAAATATGCTATATGTATTTTAATACACGGCTATCATTCTGTCATGGTATAGTATATAGTATGGTAATTTTAATGTGTTTCATACTAACAAAAGCTTATGCAATTTATTAGGATTTATACTTTTTAAATATATCATTTTGAAAATAAATATACTAGGTACTTTATTATTAGAAAGTTATATACTGAAGTATTTGCATTAAAACTCAAATATCTTAAAATACGGCTTTTCGCAGTTGTATACATAGCACTTAAAGTATGCTACAGTTACCCTGTGGAAGAACTATTAAATGTTTTATATGTTTGATATACAGTAATATATTACAGAGAACTTTAGCTAAGACATTTGGCTATAAATTCTAATTTGTAAGGAAGTTTTAGTTGTATCATTCTTAGTCGATATGTTATACTTCGATGAATTGAGCAGTTTAGCATACAATTTCAAATAAGTCGTAAAGGGGTTTTTTTCCCACCTGTGTTTAAATAATATTGCATAATATGATACATATCATATGCTTAAATGCTTGAAAGTATTTAACTGAAGTGGTTATTTAAAAATAAATTATTTGTGCAAATATGCTATATGTATTTTAATACACGGCTATCATTCTGTCATGGTATAGTATATAGTATGGTAATTTTAATGTGTTTCATACTAACAAAAGCTTATGCAATTTATTAGGATTTATACTTTTTAAATATATCATTTTGAAAATAAATATACTAGGTACTTTATTATTAGAAAGTTATATACTGAAGTATTTGCATTAAAACTCAAATATCTTAAAATACGGCTTTTCGCAGTTGTATACATAGCACTTAAAGTATGCTACAGTTACCCTGTGGAAGAACTATTAAATGTTTTATATGTTTGATATACAGTAATATATTACAGAGAACTTTAGCTAAGACATTTGGCTATAAATTCTAATTTGTAAGGAAGTTTTAGTTGTATCATTCTTAGTCGATATGTTATACTTCGATGAATTGAGCAGTTTAGCATACAATTTCAAATAAGTCGTAAAGGGGTTTTTTTCCCACCTGTGTTTAAATAATATTGCATAATATGATACATATCATATGCTTAAATGCTTGAAAGTATTTAACTGAAGTGGTTATTTAAAAATAAATTATTTGTGCAAATATGCTATATGTATTTTAATACACGGCTATCATTCTGTCATGGTATAGTATATAGTATGGTAATTTTAATGTGTTTCATACTAACAAAAGCTTATGCAATTTATTAGGATTTATACTTTTTAAATATATCATTTTGAAAATAAATGTAGTAGGCACTTTATTATTAGAAAGTTATATACTGAAGTATTTGCATTAAAACTCAAATATCTTAAAATACGGCTTTTCGCAGTTGTATACATAGCATTTAAAGTATGCTACAGTTACCATGCGGAAGAACTATTAAATGTTTTATATGTTTGATATACAGTAATATATTACAGAGAACTTTAGCTAAGACATTTGGCTATAAATTCTAATTTGTAAGGAAGTTTTAGTTGTATCATTCTTTGTCGATATGTTATACTTCGATGAATTGAGCAGTTTAGCATACAATTTCAAATAAGTCGTAAAGGGTTTTTTTTTCCCACCTGTGTTTAAATAATATTGCATAATATGATACATATCATATGCTTAAATGCTTGAAAAAATTCAACTGAAGTGGTTATTTAAAAATAAATTATTTGTGCAAATATGCTATATGTATTTTAATATACGGCTATCATTCTGTCATGGTAATGTATATAGTAAGGTAAATTTAACGTGTTTCATACTAACAAAAGCTTATGCAATTTATTAGGATTTATAATTTTTAAATATATCATTTTGAAAATAAATATACTAGGCACTTTATTATTAGAAAGTTATATACTGAAGTATTTGCATTAAAACTCAAATATCTTAAAATACGGTTTTTCGCAGTTGTATACATAGCATTTAAAGTATGCTACAGTTACCCTGTGGAAGAACTATTAAATGTTTTATATGTTTGATATACAGTAATATATTACAGAGAACTTTAGCTAAGACATTTGGCTATAAATTCTAATTTGTAAGGAAGTTTTAGTTGTATCATTCTTAGTCGATATGTTATACTTCGATGAATTGAGCAGTTTAGCATACAATTTCAAATAAGTCGTAAAGGGGTTTTTTTTCCCACCTGTGTTTAAATAATATTGCATAATATGATACATATCATATGCTTAAATGCTTGAAAGTATTTAACTGAAGTGGTTATATAAAAATTAATTATTTGTGCAAATATGCTATATGTATTATAATATACGGCTATCATTCTGTCATGGTAATGTATATAATAAGGTAAATTTAACGTGTTTCATACTAACAAAAGCTTATGCAATTTATTAGGATTTATACTTTTTAAATATATCATTTTGAAAATAAATATACTAGGCACTTTATTATTAGAAATTTATATACTGAAGTATTTGCATTAAAACTCAAATATCTTAAAATACGGTTTTTCGCAGTTGTATACATAGCATTTAAAGTATGCTACAGTTACCCTGTGGAAGAACTATTAAATGTTTTATATGTTTGATATACAGTAATATATTACAGAGAACTTTAGCTAAGACATTTGGCTATAAATTCTAATTTGTAAGGAAGTTTTAGTTGTATCATTCTTAGTCGATATGTTATACTTCGATGAATTGAGCAGTTTAGCATACAATTTCAAATAAGTCGTAAAGGGGTTTTTTTTCCCACCTGTGTTTAAATAATATTGCATAATATGATACATATCATATGCTTAAATGCTTGAAAGTATTTATCTGAAGTGTTTATTTAAAAATAAATTATTTGTGCAAATATGCTATATGTATTTTAATACACGGCTATCATTCTGTCATGGTATAGTATATAGTATGGTAATTTTAATGTGTTTCATACTAACAAAAGCTTATGCAATTTATTAGGATTTATACTTTTTAAATATATCATTTTGAAAATAAATATACTAGGCACTTTATTATTAGAAAGTTATATACTGAAGTATTTGCATTAAAACTCAAATATCTTAAAATACGGCTTTTCGCAGTTGTATACATAGCACTTAAAGTATGCTACAGTTACCCTGTGGAAGAATTATTAAATGTTTTATATGTTTGATATAGAGTAATATATTACAGAGAACTTTAGCTAAGACATTTGGCTATAAATTCTAATTTGTAAGGAAGTTTTAGTTGATCATTCTTAGTCGATATGTTATACTTCGATGAATTGAGCAGTTTAGCATACAATTTCAAATAAGTCGTAAAGGGTTTTTTTTTCCCACCTGTGTTTAAATAATATTGCATAATATGATACATATCATATGCTTAAATGCTTGAAAGTATTTAACTGAAGTGGTTATTTAAAAATAAATTATTTGTGCAAATATGCTATATGTATTTTAATACACGGCTATCATTCTGTCATGGTATAGTATATAGTATGGTAATTTTAATGTGTTTCATTCTAACAAAAGCTTATGTAATTTATTAGGATTTATACTTTTTAAATATATCATTTTGAAAATAAATATACTAGGCACTTTATTATTAGAAAGTTATATACTGAAGTATTTGCATTAAAACTCAAATATCTTAAAATACGGCTTTTCGCAGTTGTATACATAGCACTTAAAGTATGCTACAGTTACCCTGTGGAAGAACTATTAAATGTTTTACATGTTTGATATACAGTAATATATTACAGAGAACTTTAGCTAAGACATTTGGCTATAAATTCTAATTTGTAAGGAAGTTTTAGTTGTATCATTCTTAGTCGATATGTTATACTTCGATGAATTGAGCAGTTTAGCATACAATTTCAAATAAGTCGTAAAGGGGTTTTTTTCCCACCTGTGTTTAAATAATATTGCATAATATGATACATATCATATGCTTAAATGCTTGAAAGTATTTAACTGAAGTGGTTATTTAAAAATAAATTATTTGTGCAAATATGCTATATGTATTTTAATACACGGCTATCATTCTGTCATGGTATAGTATATAGTATGGTAATTTTAATGTGTTTCATACTAACAAAAGCTTATGCAATTTATTAGGATTTATACTTTTTAAATATATCATTTTGAAAATAAATGTAGTAGGCACTTTATTATTAGAATGTTATATACTGAAGTATTTGCATTAAAACTCAAATATCTTAAAATACGGCTTTTCGCAGTTGTATACATAGCATTTAAAGTATGCTACAGTTACCCTGTGGAAGAACTATTAAATGTTTTATATGTTTGATATACAGTAATATATTACAGAGAACTTTAGCTAAGACATTTGGCTATAAATTCTAATTTGTAAGGAAGTTTTAGTTGTATCATTCTTTGTCGATATGTTATACTTCGATGAATTGAGCAGTTTAGCATACAATTTCAAATAAGTCGTAAAGGGGTTTTTTTTCCCACCTGTGTTTAAATAATATTGCATAATATGATACATATCATATGCTTAAATGCTTGAAAGTATTTAAGTGAAGTGGTTATATAAAAATTAATTATTTTTGCAAATATGCTATATGTATTTTAATATACGGCTATCATTCTGTCATGGTAATGTATATAGTAAGGTAAATTTAACGTGTTTCATACTAACAAAAGCTTATGCAATTTATTAGGATTTATAATTTTTAAATATATCATTTTGAAAATAAATATACTAGGCACTTTATTATTAGAAAGTTATATACTGAAGTATTTGCATTAAAACTCAAATATCTTAAAATACGGTTTTTCGCAGTTGTATACATAGCATTTAAAGTATGTTACAGTTACCCTGTGGAAGAACTATTAAATGTTTTATATGTTTGATATACAGTAATATATTACAGAGAACTTTAGCTAAGACATTTGGCTATAAATTCTAATTTGTAAGGAAGTTTTAGTTGTATCATTCTTAGTCGATATGTTATACTTCGATGAATTGAGCAGTTTAGCATACAATTTCAAATAAGTCGTAAAGGGTTTTTTTTCCCCACCTGTGTTTAAATAATATTGCATAATATGATACATATCATATGCTTAAATGCTTGAAAGTATTTAACTGAAGTGTTTATTTAAAAATAAATTATTTGTGCAAATATGCTATATGTATTTTAATACACGGCTATCATTCTGTCATGGTATAGTATATAGTATGGTAATTTTAATGTGTTTCATACTAACAAAAGCTTATGCAATTTATTAGGATTTATACTTTTTAAATATATCATTTTGAAAAAAAATATACTAAGCACTTTATTATTAGAAAGTTATATACTGAAGTATTTGCATTAAAACTCAAATATCTTAAAATACGGCTTTTCGCAGTTGTATACATAGCACTTAAAGTATGCTACAGTTACCCTGTGGAAGAACTATTAAATGTTTTATATGTTTGATATACAGTAATATATTACAGAGAACTTTAGCTAAGACATTTGGCTATAAATTCTAATTTGTAAGGAAGTTTTAGTTGTATCATTCTTAGTCGATATGTTATACTTCGATGAATTGAGCAGTTTAGCATGCAATTTCAAATAAGTCGTAAAGGGGTTTTTTTTCCCACCTGTGTTTAAATAATATTGCATAATATGATACATATCATATGCTTAAATGCTTGAAAGTATTTAACTGAAGTGTTTATTTAAAAATAAATTATTTGTGCAAATATGCTATATGTATTTTAATACACGGCTATCATTCTGTCATGGTATAGTATATAGTATGGTAATTTTAATGTGTTTCATACTAACAAAAGCTTATGCAATTTATTAGGATTTATACTTTTTAAATATATCATTTTGAAAATAAATATACTAGGCACTTTATTATTAGAAAGTTATATACTGAAGTATTTGCATTAAAACTCAAATATCTTAAAATACGGCTTTTCGCAGTTGTATACATAGCACTTAAAGTATGCTACAGTTACCCTGTGGAAGAACTATTAAATGTTTTATATGTTTGATATACAGTAATATATTACAGAGAACTTTAGCTAAGACATTTGGCTATAAATTCTAATTTGTAAGGAAGTTTTAGTTGTATCATTCTTAGTCGATATGTTATACTTCGATGAATTGAGCAGTTTAGCATACAATTTCAAATAAGTCGTAAAGGGGTTTTTTTTCCCACCTGTGTTTAAATAATATTGCATAATATGATACATATCATATGCTTAAATGCTTGAAAGTATTTAACTGAAGTGGTTATTTAAAAATAAATTATTTGTGCAAATATGCTATATGTATTTTAATACACGGCTATCATTCTGTCATGGTATAGTATATAGTATGGTAATTTTAATGTGTTTCATACTAACAAAAGCTTATGCAATTTATTAGGATTTATACTTTTTAAATATATCATTTTGAAAATAAATATACTAGGCACTTTATTATTAGAAAGTTATATACTGAAGTATTTGCATTAAAACTCAAATATCTTAAAATACGGCTTTTCGCAGTTGTATACATAGCATTTAAAGTATGCTACAGTTACCCTGTGGAAGAACTATTAAATGTTTTATATGTTTGATATACAGTAATATATTACAGAGAACTTTAGCTAAGACATTTGGCTATAAATTCTAATTTGTAAGGAAGTTTTAGTTGTATCATTCTTAGTCGATATGTTATACTTCGATGAATTGAGCAGTTTAGCATACAATTTCAAATAAGTCGTAAAGGGGTTTTTTTTCCCACCTGTGTTTAAATAATATTGCATAATATGATACATATCATATGCTTAAATGCTTGAAAGTATTTAAGTGAAGTGGTTATATAAAAATTAATTATTTGTGCAAATATGCTATATGTATTTTAATATACGGCTATCATTCTGTCATGGTAATGTATATAGTAAGGTAAATTTAACGTGTTTCATACTAACAAAAGCTTATGCAATTTATTAGGATTTATACTTTTTAAATATATCATTTTGAAAATAAATATACTAGGCACTTTATTATTAGAAAGTTATATACTGAAGTATTTGCATTAAAACTCAAATATCTTAAAATACGGTTTTTCGCAGTTGTATACATAGCATTTAAAGTATGTTACAGTTACCCTGTGGAAGAACTATTAAATGTTTTATATGTTTGATATACAGTAATATATTACAGAGAACTTTAGCTAAGACATTTGGCTATAAATTCTAATTTGTAAGGAAGTTTTAGTTGTATCATTCTTAGTCGATATGTTATACTTCGATGAATTGAGCAGTTTAGCATACAATTTCAAATAAGTCGTAAAGGGTTTTTTTTTCCCACCTGTGTTTAAATAATATTGCATAATATGATACATATCATATGCTTAAATGCTTGAAAGTATTTAACTGAAGTGGTTATTTAAAAATAAATTATTTGTGCAAATATGCTATATGTATTTTAATACACGGCTATCATTCTGTCATGGTATAGTATATAGTATGGTAATTTTAATGTGTTTCATACTAACAAAAGCTTATGCAATTTATTAGGATTTATAATTTTTAAATATATCATTTTGAAAATAAATATACTAGGCACTTTATTATTAGAAAGTTATATACTGAAGTATTTGCATTAAAACTCAAATATCTTAAAATACGGCTTTTCGCAGTTGTATACATAGCATTTAAAGTATGCTACAGTTACCCTGTGGAAGAACTATTAAATGTTTTATATGTTTGATATACAGTAATATATTACAGAGAACTTTAGCTAAGACATTTGGCTATAAATTCTAATTTGTAAGGAAGTTTTAGTTGTATCATTCTTAGTCGATATGTTATACTTCGATGAATTGAGCAGTTTAGCATACAATTTCAAATAAGTCGTAAAGGGGTTTTTTTTCCCACCTGTGTTTAAATAATATTGCATAATATGATACATATCATATGCTTAAATGCTTGAAAGTATTTAACTGAAGTGGTTATTTAAAAATAAATTATTTGTGCAAATATGCTATAGGTATTTTAATACACGGCTATCATTCTGTCATGGTATAGTATATAGTATGGTAATTTTAATGTGTTTCATACTAACAAAAGCTTATGCAATTTATTAGGATTTATACTTTTTAAATATATCATTTTGAAAATAAATATACTAGGCTCTTCATTATTAGAAAGTTATATACTGAAGTATTTGCATTAAAACTCAAATATCTTAAAATACGGCTTTTCGCAGTTGTATACATAGCATTTAAAGTATGCTACAGTTACCCTGTGGAAGAACTATTAAATGTTTTATATGTTTGATATACAGTAATATATTACAGAGAACTTTAGCTAAGACATTTCGCTATAAATTCTAATTTGTAAGGAAGTTTTAGTTGTATCATTCTTAGTCGATATGTTATACTTCGATGAATTGAGCAGTTTAGCATACAATTTCAAAT
The DNA here is from genome assembly GCF_044657685.1 of Stegodyphus dumicola. NCBI lineage: Eukaryota > Metazoa > Arthropoda > Arachnida > Araneae > Eresidae > Stegodyphus > Stegodyphus dumicola. The sequence continues at coordinate 124,577,059 of NC_140771.1, read as the reverse complement.
AAGTCGTAAAGGGTTTTTTTTCCCACCTGTGTTTAAATAATATTGCATAATATGATACATATCATATGCTTAAATGCTTGAAAGTATTTAACTGAAGTGTTTATTTAAAAATAAATTATTTGTGCAAATATGCTATATGTATTTTAATACACGGCTATCATTCTGTCATGGTATAGTATATAGTATGGTAATTTTAATGTGTTTCATACTAACAAAAGCTTATGCAATTTATTAGGATTTATACTTTTTAAATATATCATTTTGAAAATAAATATACTAGGCACTTTATTATTAGAAAGTTATATACTGAAGTATTTGCATTAAAACTCAAATATCTTAAAATACGGTTTTTCGCAGTTGTATACATAGCACTTAAAGTATGCTACAGTTACCCTGTGGAAGAACTATTAAATGTTTTATATGTTTGATATACAGTAATATATTACAGAGAACTTTAGCTAAGACATTTGGCTATAAATTCTAATTTGTAAGGAAGTTTTAGTTGTATCATTCTTAGTCGATATGTTATACTTCGATGAATTGAGCAGTTTAGCATGCAATTTCAAATAAGTCGTAAAGGGGTTTTTTTTCCCACCTGTGTTTAAATAATATTGCATAATATGATACATATCATATGCTTAAATGCTTGAAAGTATTTAACTGAAGTGTTTATTTAAAAATAAATTATTTGTGCAAATATGCTATATGTATTTTAATACACGGCTATCATTCTGTCATGGTATAGTATATAGTATGGTAATTTTAATGTGTTTCATACTAACAAAAGCTTATGCAATTTATTAGGATTTATACTTTTTAAATATATCATTTTGAAAATAAATATACTAGGCACTTTATTATTAGAAAGTTATATACTGAAGTATTTGCATTAAAACTCAAATATCTTAAAATACGGCTTTTCGCAGTTGTATACATAGCACTTAAAGTATGCTACAGTTACCCTGTGGAAGAACTATTAAATGTTTTATATGTTTGATATACAGTAATATATTACAGAGAACTTTAGCTAAGACATTTGGCTATAAATTCTAATTTGTAAGGAAGTTTTAGTTGTATCATTCTTAGTCGATATGTTATACTTCGATGAATTGAGCAGTTTAGCATACAATTTCAAATAAGTCGTAAAGGGGTTTTTTTTCCCACCTGTGTTTAAATAATATTGCATAATATGATACATATCATATGCTTAAATGCTTGAAAGTATTTAACTGAAGTGGTTATTTAAAAATAAATTATTTGTGCAAATATGCTATATGTATTTTAATACACGGCTATCATTCTGTCATGGTATAGTATATAGTATGGTAATTTTAATGTGTTTCATACTAACAAAAGCTTATGCAATTTATTAGGATTTATACTTTTTAAATATATCATTTTGAAAATAAATATACTAGGCACTTTATTATTAGAAAGTTATATACTGAAGTATTTGCATTAAAACTCAAATATCTTAAAATACGGCTTTTCGCAGTTGTATACATAGCATTTAAAGTATGCTACAGTTACCCTGTGGAAGAACTATTAAATGTTTTATATGTTTGATATACAGTAATATATTACAGAGAACTTTAGCTAAGACATTTGGCTATAAATTCTAATTTGTAAGGAAGTTTTAGTTGTATCATTCTTAGTCGATATGTTATACTTCGATGAATTGAGCAGTTTAGCATACAATTTCAAATAAGTCGTAAAGGGGTTTTTTTTCCCACCTGTGTTTAAATAATATTGCATAATATGATACATATCATATGCTTAAATGCTTGAAAGTATTTAAGTGAAGTGGTTATATAAAAATTAATTATTTGTGCAAATATGCTATATGTATTTTAATATACGGCTATCATTCTGTCATGGTAATGTATATAGTAAGGTAAATTTAACGTGTTTCATACTAACAAAAGCTTATGCAATTTATTAGGATTTATACTTTTTAAATATATCATTTTGAAAATAAATATACTAGGCACTTTATTATTAGAAAGTTATATACTGAAGTATTTGCATTAAAACTCAAATATCTTAAAATACGGTTTTTCGCAGTTGTATACATAGCATTTAAAGTATGTTACAGTTACCCTGTGGAAGAACTATTAAATGTTTTATATGTTTGATATACAGTAATATATTACAGAGAACTTTAGCTAAGACATTTGGCTATAAATTCTAATTTGTAAGGAAGTTTTAGTTGTATCATTCTTAGTCGATATGTTATACTTCGATGAATTGAGCAGTTTAGCATACAATTTCAAATAAGTCGTAAAGGGTTTTTTTTTCCCACCTGTGTTTAAATAATATTGCATAATATGATACATATCATATGCTTAAATGCTTGAAAGTATTTAACTGAAGTGGTTATTTAAAAATAAATTATTTGTGCAAATATGCTATATGTATTTTAATACACGGCTATCATTCTGTCATGGTATAGTATATAGTATGGTAATTTTAATGTGTTTCATACTAACAAAAGCTTATGCAATTTATTAGGATTTATAATTTTTAAATATATCATTTTGAAAATAAATATACTAGGCACTTTATTATTAGAAAGTTATATACTGAAGTATTTGCATTAAAACTCAAATATCTTAAAATACGGCTTTTCGCAGTTGTATACATAGCATTTAAAGTATGCTACAGTTACCCTGTGGAAGAACTATTAAATGTTTTATATGTTTGATATACAGTAATATATTACAGAGAACTTTAGCTAAGACATTTGGCTATAAATTCTAATTTGTAAGGAAGTTTTAGTTGTATCATTCTTAGTCGATATGTTATACTTCGATGAATTGAGCAGTTTAGCATACAATTTCAAATAAGTCGTAAAGGGGTTTTTTTTCCCACCTGTGTTTAAATAATATTGCATAATATGATACATATCATATGCTTAAATGCTTGAAAGTATTTAACTGAAGTGGTTATTTAAAAATAAATTATTTGTGCAAATATGCTATAGGTATTTTAATACACGGCTATCATTCTGTCATGGTATAGTATATAGTATGGTAATTTTAATGTGTTTCATACTAACAAAAGCTTATGCAATTTATTAGGATTTATACTTTTTAAATATATCATTTTGAAAATAAATATACTAGGCTCTTCATTATTAGAAAGTTATATACTGAAGTATTTGCATTAAAACTCAAATATCTTAAAATACGGCTTTTCGCAGTTGTATACATAGCATTTAAAGTATGCTACAGTTACCCTGTGGAAGAACTATTAAATGTTTTATATGTTTGATATACAGTAATATATTACAGAGAACTTTAGCTAAGACATTTCGCTATAAATTCTAATTTGTAAGGAAGTTTTAGTTGTATCATTCTTAGTCGATATGTTATACTTCGATGAATTGAGCAGTTTAGCATACAATTTCAAATAAGTCGTAAAGGGTTTTTTTTCCCACCTGTGTTTAAATAATATTGCATAATATGATACATATCATATGCTTAAATGCTTGAAAGTATTTAACTGAAGTGTTTATTTAAAAATAAATTATTTGTGCAAATATGCTATATGTATTTTAATACACGGCTATCATTCTGTCATGGTATAGTATATAGTATGGTAATTTTAATGTGTTTCATACTAACAAAAGCTTATGCAATTTATTAGGATTTATACTTTTTAAATATATCATTTTGAAAATAAATATACTAGGCACTTTATTATTAGAAAGTTATATACTGAAGTATTTGCATTAAAACTCAAATATCTTAAAATACGGTTTTTCGCAGTTGTATACATAGCACTTAAAGTATGCTACAGTTACCCTGTGGAAGAACTATTAAATGTTTTATATGTTTGATATACAGTAATATATTACAGAGAACTTTAGCTAAGACATTTGGCTATAAATTCTAATTTGTAAGGAAGTTTTAGTTGTATCATTCTTAGTCGATATGTTATACTTCGATGAATTGAGCAGTTTAGCATACAATTTCAAATAAGTCGTAAAGGGGTTTTTTTTCCCACCTGTGTTTAAATAATATTGCATAATATGATACATATCATATGCTTAAATGCTTGAAAGTATTTAACTGAAGTGTTTATTTAAAAATAAATTATTTGTGCAAATATGCTATATGTATTTTAATACACGGCTATCATTCTGTCATGGTATAGTATATAGTATGGTAATTTTAATGTGTTTCATACTAACAAAAGCTTATGCAATTTATTAGGATTTATACTTTTTAAATATATCATTTTGAAAATAAATATACTAGGCACTTTATTATTAGAAATTTATATACTGAAGTATTTGCATTAAAACTCAAATATCTTAAAATACGGCTTTTCGCAGTTGTATACATAGCACTTAAAGTATGCTACAGTTACCCTGTGGAAGAACTATTAAATGTTTTATATGTTTGATATACAGTAATATATTACAGAGAACTTTAGCTAAGACATTTGGCTATAAATTCTAATTTGTAAGGAAGTTTTAGTTGTATCATTCTTAGTCGATATGTTATACTTCGATGAATTGAGCAGTTTAGCATACAATTTCAAATAAGTCGTAAAGGGTTTTTTTTTCCCACCTGTGTTTAAATAATATTGCATAATATGATACATATCATATGCTTAAATGCTTGAAAGTATTTAACTGAAGTGGTTATTTAAAAATAAATTATTTGTGCAAATATGCTATATGTATTTTAATACACGGCTATCATTCTGTCATGGTATAGTATATAGTATGGTAATTTTAATGTGTTTCATACTAACAAAAGCTTATGCAATTTATTAGGATTTATACTTTTTAAATATATCATTTTGAAAATAAATATACTAGGCACTTTATTATTAGAAAGTTATATACTGAAGTATTTGCATTAAAACTCAAATATCTTAAAATACGGCTTTTCGCAGTTGTATACATAGCATTTAAAGTATGCTACAGTTACCCTGTGGAAGAACTATTAAATGTTTTATATGTTTGATATACAGTAATATATTACAGAGAACTTTAGCTAAGACATTTGGCTATAAATTCTAATTTGTAAGGAAGTTTTAGTTGTATCATTCTTAGTCGATATGTTATACTTCGATGAATTGAGCAGTTTAGCATACAATTTCAAATAAGTCGTAAAGGGGTTTTTTTTCCCACCTGTGTTTAAATAATATTGCATAATATGATACATATCATATGCTTAAATGCTTGAAAGTATTTAACTGAAGTGGTTATTTAAAAATAAATTATTTGTGCAAATATGCTATATGTATTTTAATACACGGCTATCATTCTGTCATGCTATAGTATATAGTATGGTCATTTTAATGTGTTTCATACTAACAAAAGCTTATGCAATTTATTAGGATTTATACTTTTTAAATATATCATTTTGAAAATAAATATAGTAGGCACTTTATTATTAGAAAGTTATATACTGAAGTATTTGCATTAAAACTCAAATATCTTAAAATACGGTTTTTCTCAGTTGTATACATAGCATTTAAAGTATGCTACAGTTACCCTGTGGAAGAACTATTAAATGTTTTATATGTTTGATATACAGTAATATATTACAGAGAACTTTAGCTAAGACATTTGGCTATAAATTCTAATTTGTAAGGAAGTTTTAGTTGTATCATTCTTAGTCGATATGTTATACTTCGATGAATTGAGCAGTTTAGCATACAATTTCAAATAAGTCGTAAAGGGGTTTTTTTTCCCACCTGTGTTTAAATAATATTGCATAATATGATACATATCATATGCTTAAATGCTTGAAAGTATTTAACTGAAGTGGTTATATAAAAATTAATTATTTGTGCAAATATGCTATATGTATTTTAATATACGGCTATCATTCTGTCATGGTAATGTATATAGTAAGGTAAATTTAACGTGTTTCATACTAACAAAAGCTTATGCAATTTATTAGGATTTATACTTTTTAAATATATCATTTTGAAAATAAATATACTAGGCACTTTATTATTAGAAAGTTATATACTGAAGTATTTGCATTAAAACTCAAATATCTTAAAATACGGTTTTTCGCAGTTGTATACATAGCATTTAAAGTATGCTACAGTTACCCTGTGGAAGAACTATTAAATGTTTTATATGTTTGATATACAGTAATATATTACAGAGAACTTTAGCTAAGACATTTGGCTATAAATTCTAATTTGTAAGGAAGTTTTAGTTGTATCATTCTTAGTCGATATGTTATACTTCGATGAATTGAGCAGTTTAGCATACAATTTCAAATAAGTCGTAAAGGGGTTTTTTTTCCCAACTGTGTTTAAATAATATTGCATAATATGATACATATCATATGCTTAAATGCTTGAAAGTATTTAAGTGAAGTGGTTATATAAAAATTAATTATTTGTGCAAATATGCTATATGTATTTTAATATACGGCTATCATTCTGTCATGGTAATGTATATAGTAAGGTAAATTTAACGTGTTTCATACTAACAAAAGCTTATGCAATTTATTAGGATTTATACTTTTTAAATATATCATTTTGAAAATAAATATACTAGGCACTTTATTATTAGAAAGTTATATACTGAAGTATTTGCATTAAAACTCAAATATCTTAAAATACGGTTTTTCGCAGTTGTATACATAGCATTTAAAGTATGTTACAGTTACCCTGTGGAAGAACTATTAAATGTTTTATATGTTTGATATACAGTAATATATTACAGAGAACTTTAGCTAAGACATTTGGCTATAAATTCTAATTTGTAAGGAAGTTTTAGTTGTATCATTCTTAGTCGATATGTTATACTTCGATGAATTGAGCAGTTTAGCATACAATTTCAAATAAGTCGTAAAGGGTTTTTTTTTCCCACCTGTGTTTAAATAATATTGCATAATATGATACATATCATATGCTTAAATGCTTGAAAGTATTTAACTGAAGTGTTTATTTAAAAATAAATTATTTGTGCAAATATGCTATATGTATTTTAATACACGGCTATCATTCTGTCATGGTATAGTATATAGTATGGTAATTTTAATGTGTTTCATACTAACAAAAGCTTATGCAATTTATTAGGATTTATACTTTTTAAATATATCATTTTGAAAATAAATATACTAGGCACTTTATTATTAGAAAGTTATATACTGAAGTATTTGCATTAAAACTCAAATATCTTAAAATACGGCTTTTCGCAGTTGTATACATAGCACTTAAAGTATGCTACAGTTACCCTGTGGAAGAACTATTAAATGTTTTATATGTTTGATATACAGTAATATATTACAGAGAACTTTAGCTAAGACATTTGGCTATAAATTCTAATTTGTAAGGAAGTTTTAGTTGTATCATTCTTAGTCGATATGTTATACTTCGATGAATTGAGCAGTTTAGCATACAATTTCAAATAAGTCGTAAAGGGGTTTTTTTTCCCACCTGTGTTTAAATAATATTGCATAATATGATACATATCATATGCTTAAATGCTTGAAAGTATTTAACTGAAGTGTTTATTTAAAAATAAATTATTTGTGCAAATATGCTATATGTATTTTAATACACGGCTATCATTCTGTCATGGTATAGTATATAGTATGGTAATTTTAATGTGTTTCATACTAACAAAAGCTTATGCAATTTATTAGGATTTATACTTTTTAAATATATCATTTTGAAAATAAATATACTAGGCACTTTATTATTAGAAAGTTATATACTGAAGTATTTGCATTAAAACTCAAATATCTTAAAATACGGCTTTTCGCAGTTGTATACATAGCACTTAAAGTATGCTACAGTTACCCTGTGGAAGAACTATTAAATGTTTTATATGTTTGATATACAGTAATATATTACAGAGAACTTTAGCTAAGACATTTGGCTATAAATTCTAATTTGTAAGGAAGTTTTAGTTGTATCATTCTTAGTCGATATGTTATACTTCGATGAATTGAGCAGTTTAGCATACAATTTCAAATAAGTCGTAAAGGGTTTTTTTTTCCCACCTGTGTTTAAATAATATTGCATAATATGATACATATCATATGCTTAAATGCTTAAAAGTATTTAACTGAAGTGGTTATTTAAAAATAAATTATTTGTGCAAATATGCTATATGTATTTTAATACACGGCTATCATTCTGTCATGGTATAGTATATAGTATGGTAATTTTAATGTGTTTCATACTAACAAAAGCTTATGCAATTTATTAGGATTTATACTTTTTAAATATATCATTTTGAAAATAAATATAGTAGGCACTTTATTATTAGAAAGTTATATACTGAAGTATTTGCATTAAAACTCAAATATCTTAAAATACGGTTTTTCTCAGTTGTATACATAGCATTTAAAGTATGCTAAAGTAACCCTGTGGGAGAACTATTAAATGTTTTATATGTTTGATATACAGTAATATATTACAGAGAACTTTAGCTAAGACATTTGGCTATAAATTCTAATTTGTAAGGAAGTTTTAGTTGTATCATTCTTAGTCGATATGTTATACTTCGATGAATTGAGCAGTTTAGCATACAATTTCAAATAAGTCGTAAAGGGGTTTTTTTTCCCACCTGTGTTTAAATAATATTGCATAATATGATACATATCATATGCTTAAATGCTTGAAAGTATTTAACTGAAGTGGTTATATAAAAATTAATTATTTGTGCAAATATGCTATATGTATTTTAATATACGGCTATCATTCTGTCATGGTAATGTATATAGTAAGGTAAATTTAACGTGTTTCATACTAACAAAAGCTTATGCAATTTATTAGGATTTATACTTTTTAAATATATCATTTTGAAAATAAATATACTAGGCACTTTATTATTAGAAAGTTATATACTGAAGTATTTGCATTAAAACTCAAATATCTTAAAATACGGTTTTTCGCAGTTGTATACATAGCATTTAAAGTATGCTACAGTTACCCTGTGGAAGAACTATTAAATGTTTTATATGTTTGATATACAGTAATATATTACAGAGAACTTTAGCTAAGACATTTGGCTATAAATTCTAATTTGTAAGGAAGTTTTAGTTGTATCATTCTTAGTCGATATGTTATACTTCGATGAATTGAGCAGTTTAGCATACAATTTCAAATAAGTCGTAAAGGGGTTTTTTTCCCACCTGTGTTTAAATAATATTGCATAATATGATACATATCATACGCTTAAATGCTTGAAAGTATTTAAGTGAAGTGGTTATATAAAAATTAATTATTTGTGCAAATATGCTATATGTATTTTAATATACGGCTATCATTCTGTCATGGTAATGTATATAGTAAGGTAAATTTAACGTGTTTCATACTAACAAAAGCTTATGCAATTTATTAGGATTTATACTTTTTAAATATATCATTTTGAAAATAAATATACTAGGCACTTTATTATTAGAAAGTTATATACTGAAGTATTTGCATTAAAACTCAAATATCTTAAAATACGGTTTTTCGCAGTTGTATACATAGCATTTAAAGTATGTTACAGTTACCCTGTGGAAGAACTATTAAATGTTTTATATGTTTGATATACAGTAATATATTACAGAGAACTTTAGCTAAGACATTTGGCTATAAATTCTAATTTGTAAGGAAGTTTTAGTTGTATCATTCTTAGTCGATATGTTATACTTCGATGAATTGAGCAGTTTAGCATACAATTTCAAATAAGTCGTAAAGGGTTTTTTTTTCCCACCTGTGTTTAAATAATATTGCATAATATGATACATATCATATGCTTAAATGCTTGAAAGTATTTAACTGAAGTGGTTATTTAAAAATAAATTATTTGTGCAAATATGCTATATGTATTTTAATACACGGCTATCATTCTGTCATGGTATAGTATATAGTATGGTAATTTTAATGTGTTTCATACTAACAAAAGCTTATGCAATTTATTAGGATTTATACTTTTTAAATATATCATTTTGAAAATAAATATACTAGGCACTTTATTATTAGAAAGTTATATACTGAAGTATTTGCATTAAAACTCAAATATCTTAAAATACGGGTTTTCGCAGTTGTATACATAGCATTTAAAGTATGCTACAGTTACCCTGTGGAAGAACTATTAAATGTTTTATATGTTTGATATACAGTAATATATTACAGAGAACTTTAGCTAAGACATTTGGCTATAAATTCTAATTTGTAAGGAAGTTTTAGTTGTATCATTCTTAGTCGATATGTTATACTTCGATGAATTGAGCAGTTTAGCATACAATTTCAAATAAGTCGTAAAGGGGTTTTTTTTCCCACCTGTGTTTAAATAATATTGCATAATATGATACATATCATATGCTTAAATGCTTGAAAGTATTTAACTGAAGTGGTTATTTAAAAATAAATTATTTGTGCAAATATGCTATATGTATTTTAATACACGGCTATCATTCTGTCATGGTATAGTATATAGTATGGTAATTTTAATGTGTTTCATACTAACAAAAGCTTATGCAATTTATTAGGATTTATACTTTTTAAATATATCATTTTGAAAATAAATATACTAGGCACTTTATTATTAGAAAGTTATATACTGAAGTATTTGCATTAAAACTCAAATATCTTAAAATACGGGTTTTCGCAGTTGTATACATAGCATTTAAAGTATGCTACAGTTACCCTGTGGAAGAACTATTAAATGTTTTATATGTTTGATATACAGTAATATATTACAGAGAACTTTAGCTAAGACATTTGGCTATAAATTCTAATTTGTAAGGAAGTTTTAGTTGTATCATTCTTAGTCGATATGTTATACTTCGATGAATTGAGCAGTTTAGCATACAATTTCAAATAAGTCGTAAAGGGGTTTTTTTTCCCACCTGTGTTTAAATAATATTGCATAATATGATACATATCATATGCTTAAATGCTTGAAAGTATTTAACTGAAGTGTTTATTTAAAAATAAATTATTTGTGCAAATATGCTATATGTATTTTAATACACGGCTATCATTCTGTCATGGTATAGTATATAGTATGGTAATTTTAATGTGTTTCATACTAACAAAAGCTTATGCAATTTATTAGGATTTATACTTTTTAAATATATCATTTTGAAAATAAATATAGTAGGCACTTTATTTTTAGAAAGTTATACACTGAAGTATTTGCATTAAAACTCAAATATCTTAAAATACGGCTTTTCGCAGTTGTATACATAGCATTTAAAGTATGCTACAGTTACCCTGTGGAAGAACTATTAAATGTTTTATATGTTTGATATACAGTAATATATTACAGAGAACTTTAGCTAAGACATTTGGCTATAAATTCTAATTTGTAAGGAAGTTTTAGTTGTATCATTCCTAGTCGATATGTTATACTTCGATGAATTGAGCAGTTTAGCATACAATTTCAAATAAGTCGTAAAGGGGTTTTTTTCCCACCTGTGTTTAAAAATTATTGCATAATATGATACATATCATATGCTTAAATGCTTGAAAGAATTTAACTGAAGTGGTTATTTAAAAATAAATTATTTGTGCAAATATGCTATATGTATTTTAATACACGGCTATCATTCTGTCATGGTATAGTATATAGTATGGTAATTTTAATGTGTTTCATACTAACAAAAGCTTATGCAATTTATTAGGATTTATACTTTTTAAATATATCATTTTGAAAATAAATATACTAGGCACTTTATTATTAGAAAGTTATATACTGAAGTATTTGCATTAAAACTCAAATATCTTAAAATACGGCTTTTCGCAGTTGTATACATAGCATTTAAAGTATGCTACAGTTACCCTGTGGAAGAACTATTAAATGTTTTATATGTTTGATATACAGTAATATATTACAGAGAACTTTAGCTAAGACATTTGGCTATAAATTCTAATTTGTAAGGAAGTTTTAGTTGTATCATTCTTAGTCGATATGTTATACTTCGATGAATTGAGCAGTTTAGCATACAATTTCAAATAAGTCGTAAAGGGGTTTTTTTTCCCACCTGTGTTTAAATAATATTGCATAATATGATACATATCATATGCTTAAATGCTTGAAAGTATTTAACTGAAGTGTTTATTTAAAAATAAATTATTTGTGTAAATATGCTATATGTATTTTAATACACGGCTATCATTCTGTCATGGTATAGTATATAGTATGGTAATTTTAATGTGTTTCATACTAACAAAAGCTTATGCAATTTATTAGGATTTATACTTTTTAAATATATCATTTTGAAAATAAATATAGTAGGCACTTTATTATTAGAAAGTTATATACTGAAGTATTTGCATTAAAACTCAAATATCTTAAAATACGGTTTTTCGCAGTTGTATACATAGCATTTAAAGTATGCTACAGTAACCCTGTGGGAGAACTATTAAATGTTTTATATGTTTGATATACAGTAATATATTACAGAGAACTTTAGCTAAGACATTTGGCTATAAATTCTAATTTGTAAGGAAGTTTTAGTTGTATCATTCTTAGTCGATATGTTATACTTCGATGAATTGAGCAGTTTAGCATACAATTTCAAATAAGTCGTAAAGGGGTTTTTTTTCCCACCTGTGTTTAAATAATATTGCATAATATGATACATATCATATGCTTAAATGCTTGAAAGTATTTAACTGAAGTGGTTATATAAAAATTAATTATTTGTGCAAATATGCTATATGTATTTTAATATACGGCTATCATTCTGTCATGGTAATGTATATAGTAAGGTAAATTTAACGTGTTTCATACTAACAAAAGCTTATGCAATTTATTAGGATTTATACTTTTTAAATATATCATTTTGAAAATAAATATACTAGGCACTTTATTATTAGAAAGTTATATACTGAAGTATTTGCATTAAAACTCAAATATCTTAAAATACGGTTTTTCGCAGTTGTATACATAGCATTTAAAGTATGCTACAGTTACCCTGTGGAAGAACTATTAAATGTTTTATATGTTTGATATACAGTAATATATTACAGAGAACTTTAGCTAAGACATTTGGCTATAAATTCTAATTTGTAAGGAAGTTTTAGTTGTATCATTCTTAGTCGATATGTTATACTTCGATGAATTGAGCAGTTTAGCATACAATTTCAAATAAGTCGTAAAGGGGTTTTTTTCCCACCTGTGTTTAAATAATATTGCATAATATGATACATATCATACGCTTAAATGCTTGAAAGTATTTAAGTGAAGTGGTTATATAAAAATTAATTATTTGTGCAAATATGCTATATGTATTTTAATATACGGCTATCATTCTGTCATGGTAATGTATATAGTAAGGTAAATTTAACGTGTTTCATACTAACAAAAGCTTATGCAATTTATTAGGATTTATACTTTTTAAATATATCATTTTGAAAATAAATATACTAGGCACTTTATTATTAGAAAGTTATATACTGAAGTATTTGCATTAAAACTCAAATATCTTAAAATACGGTTTTTCGCAGTTGTATACATAGCATTTAAAGTATGTTACAGTTACCCTGTGGAAGAACTATTAAATGTTTTATATGTTTGATATACAGTAATATATTACAGAGAACTTTAGCTAAGACATTTGGCTATAAATTCTAATTTGTAAGGAAGTTTTAGTTGTATCATTCTTAGTCGATATGTTATACTTCGATGAATTGAGCAGTTTAGCATACAATTTCAAATAAGTCGTAAAGGGTTTTTTTTTCCCACCTGTGTTTAAATAATATTGCATAATATGATACATATCATATGCTTAAATGCTTGAAAGTATTTAACTGAAGTGGTTATTTAAAAATAAATTATTTGTGCAAATATGCTATATGTATTTTAATACACGGCTATCATTCTGTCATGGTATAGTATATAGTATGGTAATTTTAATGTGTTTCATACTAACAAAAGCTTATGCAATTTATTAGGATTTATACTTTTTAAATATATCATTTTGAAAATAAATATACTAGGCACTTTATTATTAGAAAGTTATATACTGAAGTATTTGCATTAAAACTCAAATATCTTAAAATACGGGTTTTCGCAGTTGTATACATAGCATTTAAAGTATGCTACAGTTACCCTGTGGAAGAACTATTAAATGTTTTATATGTTTGATATACAGTAATATATTACAGAGAACTTTAGCTAAGACATTTGGCTATAAATTCTAATTTGTAAGGAAGTTTTAGTTGTATCATTCTTAGTCGATATGTTATACTTCGATGAATTGAGCAGTTTAGCATACAATTTCAAATAAGTCGTAAAGGGGTTTTTTTTCCCACCTGTGTTTAAATAATATTGCATAATATGATACATATCATATGCTTAAATGCTTGAAAGTATTTAACTGAAGTGGTTATTTAAAAATAAATTATTTGTGCAAATATGCTATATGTATTTTAATACACGGCTATCATTCTGTCATGGTATAGTATATAGTATGGTAATTTTAATGTGTTTCATACTAACAAAAGCTTATGCAATTTATTAGGATTTATACTTTTTAAATATATCATTTTGAAAATAAATATACTAGGCTCTTCATTATTAGAAAGTTATATACTGAAGTATTTGCATTAAAACTCAAATATCTTAAAATACGGCTTTTCGCAGTTGTATACATAGCATTTAAAGTATGCTACAGTTACCCTGTGGAAGAACTATTAAATGTTTTATATGTTTGATATACAGTAATATATTACAGAGAACTTTAGCTAAGACATTTCGCTATAAATTCTAATTTGTAAGGAAGTTTTAGTTGTATCATTCTTAGTCGATATGTTATACTTCGATGAATTGAGCAGTTTAGCATACAATTTCAAATAAGTCGTAAAGGGGTTTTTTTTCCCACCTGTGTTTAAATAATATTGCATAATATGATACATATCATATGCTTAAATGCTTGAAAGTATTTAACTGAAGTGTTTATTTAAAAATAAATTATTTGTGCAAATATGCTATATGTATTTTAATACACGGCTATCATTCTGTCATGGTATAGTATATAGTATGGTAATTTTAATGTGTTTCATACTAACAAAAGCTTATGCAATTTATTAGGATTTATACTTTTTAAATATATCATTTTGAAAATAAATATAGTAGGCACTTTATTTTTAGAAAGTTATATACTGAAGTATTTGCATTAAAACTCAAATATCTTAAAATACGGCTTTTCGCAGTTGTATACATAGCACTTAAAGTATGCTACAGTTACCCTGTGGAAGAACTATTAAATGTTTTATATGTTTGATATACAGTAATATATTACAGAGAACTTTAGCTAAGACATTTGGCTATAAATTCTAATTTGTAAGGAAGTTTTAGTTGTATCATTCCTAGTCGATATGTTATACTTCGATGAATTGAGCAGTTTAGCATACAATTTCAAATAAGTCGTAAAGGGGTTTTTTTCCCACCTGTGTTTAAAAATTATTGCATAATATGATACATATCATATGCTTAAATGCTTGAAAGAATTTAACTGAAGTGGTTATTTAAAAATAAATTATTTGTGCAAATATGCTATATGTATTTTAATACACGGCTATCATTCTGTCATGGTATAGTATATAGTATGGTAATTTTAATGTGTTTCATACTAACAAAAGCTTATGCAATTTATTAGGATTTATACTTTTTAAATATATCATTTTGAAAATAAATATAGTAGGCACTTTATTTTTAGAAAGTTATATACTGAAGTATTTGCATTAAAACTCAAATATCTTAAAATACGGCTTTTCGCAGTTGTATACATAGCATTTAAAGTATGCTACAGTTACCCTGTGGAAGAACTATTAAATGTTTTATATGTTTGATATACAGTAATATATTACAGAGAACTTTAGCTAAGACATTTGGCTATAAATTCTAATTTGTAAGGAAGTTTTAGTTGTATCATTCCTAGTCGATATGTTATACTTCGATGAATTGAGCAGTTTAGCATACAATTTCAAATAAGTCGTAAAGGGGTTTTTTTCCCACCTGTGTTTAAAAATTATTGCATAATATGATACATATCATATGCTTAAATGCTTGAAAGTATTTAACTGAAGTGGTTATATAAAAATTAATTATTTGTGCAAATATGCTATATGTATTTTAATATACGGCTATCATTCTGTCATGGTAATGTATATAGTAAGGTAAATTTAACGTGTTTCATACTAACAAAAGCTTATGCAATTTATTAGGATTTATACTTTTTAAATATATCATTTTGAAAATAAATATACTAGGCACTTTATTATTAGAAAGTTATATACTGAAGTATTTGCATTAAAACTCAAATATCTTAAAATACGGCTTTTCGCAGTTGTATACATAGCACTTAAAGTATGCTACAGTTACCCTGTGGAAGAACTATTAAATGTTTTATATGTTTGATATACAGTAATATATTACAGAGAACTTTAGCTAAGACATTTGGCTATAAATTCAAATTTGTAAGGAAGTTTTAGTTGTATCATTCTTAGTCGATATGTTATACTTCGATGAATTGGGCAGTTTAGCATACAATTTCAAATAAGTCGTAAAGGGGTTTTTTTCCCCACCTGTGTTTAAATAATATTGCATAATATGATACATATCATATGCTTAAATGCTTGAAAGTATTTAACTGAAGTGTTTATTTAAAAATAAATTATTTGTGCAAATATGCTATATGTATTTTAATACACGGCTATCATTCTGTCATGGTATAGTATATAGTATGGTAATTTTAATGTGTTTCATACTAACAAAAGCTTATGCAATTTATTAGGATTTATACTTTTTAAATATATCATTTTGAAAATAAATATAGTAGGCACTTTATTATTAGAAAGTTATATACTGAAGTATTTGCATTAAAACTCAAATATCTTAAAATACGGCTTTTCGCAGTTGTATACATAGCATTTAAAGTATGCTACAGTTACCCTGTAGAAGAAGTATTAAATGTTTTATATGTTTGATATACAGTAATATATTACAGAGAACTTTAGCTAAGACATTTGGCTATAAATTCTAATTTGTAAGGAAGTTTTAGTTGTATCATTCTTAGTCGATATGTTATACTTCGATGAATTGAGCAGTTTAGCATACAATTTCAAATAAGTCGTAAAGGGGTTTTTTTCCCACCTGTGTTTAAAAATTATTGCATAATATGATACATATCATATGCTTAAATGCTTGAAAGAATTTAACTGAAGTGGTTATTTAAAAATAAATTATTTGTGCAAATATGCTATATGTATTTTAATACACGGCTATCATTCTGTCATGGTATAGTATATAGTATGGTAATTTTAATGTGTTTCATACTAACAAAAGCTTATGCAATTTATTAGGATTTATACTTTTTAAATATATCATTTTGAAAATAAATATACTAGGCACTTTATTATTAGAAAGTTATATACTGAAGTATTTGCATTAAAACTCAAATATCTTAAAATACGGCTTTTCGCAGTTGTATACATAGCATTTAAAGTATGCTACAGTTACCCTGTGGAAGAACTATTAAATGTTTTATATGTTTGATATACAGTAATATATTACAGAGAACTTTAGCTAAGACATTTGGCTATAAATTCTAATTTGTAAGGAAGTTTTAGTTGTATCATTCTTAGTCGATATGTTATACTTCGATGAATTGAGCAGTTTAGCATACAATTTCAAATAAGTCGTAAAGGGGTTTTTTTTCCCACCTGTGTTTAAATAATATTGCATAATATGATACATATCATATGCTTAAATGCTTGAAAGTATTTAACTGAAGTGGTTATATAAAAATTAATTATTTGTGCAAATATGCTATATGTATTTTAATACACGGCTATCATTCTGTCATGGTAATGTATATAGTAAGGTAAATTTAACGTGTTTCATACTAACAAAAGCTTATGCAATTTATTAGGATTTATACTTTTTAAATATATCATTTTGAAAATAAATATACTAGGCACTTTATTATTAGAAAGTTATATACTGAAGTATTTGCATTAAAACTCAAATATCTTAAAATACGGCTTTTCGCAGTTGTATACATAGCACTTAAAGTATGCTACAGTTACCCTGTGGAAGAACTATTAAATGTTTTATATGTTTGATATACAGTAATATATTACAGAGAACTTTAGCTAAGACATTTGGCTATAAATTCAAATTTGTAAGGAAGTTTTAGTTGTATCATTCTTAGTCGATATGTTATACTTCGATGAATTGAGCAGTTTAGCATACAATTTCAAATAAGTCGTAAAGGGGCTTTTTTTTCCCACCTGTGTTTAAATAATATTGCATAATATGATACATATCATATGCTTAAATGCTTGAAAGTATTTAACTGAAGTGGTTATTTAAAAATAAATTATTTGTGCAAATATGCTATATGTATTTTAATACACGGCTATCATTCTGTCATGGTATAGTATATAGTATGGTAATTTTAATGTGTTTCATACTAACAAAAGCTTATGCAATTTATTAGGATTTATACTTTTTAAATATATCATTTTGAAAATAAATATACTAGGCACTTTATTATTAGAAAGTTATATACTGAAGTATTTGCATTAAAACTCAAATATCTTAAAATACGGTTTTTCGCAGTTGTATACATAGCATTTAAAGTATGCTACAGTTACCCTGTGGAAGAACTATTAAATGTTTTATATGTTTGATATACAGTAATATATTACAGAGAACTTTAGCTAAGACATTTGGCTATAAATTCTAATTTGTAAGGAAGTTTTAGTTGTATCATTCTTAGTCGATATGTTATACTTCGATGAATTGAGCAGTTTAGCATACAATTTCAAATAAGTCGTAAAGGGGTTTTTTTTCCCACCTGTGTTTAAATAATATTGCATAATATGATACATATCATATGCTTAAATGCTTCAAAGTATTTAACTGAAGTGGTTATTTAAAAATAAATTATTTGTGCAAATATGCTATATGTATTTTAATACACGGCTATCATCCTGTCATGGTATAGTATATAGTATGGTAATTTTAATGTGTTTCATACTAACAAAAGCTTATGCAATTTATTAGGATTTATACTTTTTAAATATATCATTTTGAAAATAAATATAGTAGGCACTTTATTATTAGAAAGTTATATACTGAAGTATTTGCATTAAAACTCAAATATCTTAAAATACGGTTTTTCGCAGTTGTATACATAGCATTTAAAGTATGCTACAGTTACCCTGTGGAAGAATTATTAAATGTTTTATATGTTTGATATACAGTAATATATTACAGAGAACTTTAGCTAAGACATTTGGCTATAAATTCTAATTTGTAAGGAAGTTTTAGTTGTATCATTCTTAGTCGATATGTTATACTTCGATGAATTGAGCAGTTTAGCATACAATTTCAAATAAGTCGTAAAGGGGTTTTTTTTCCCACCTGTGTTTAAATAATATTGCATAATATGATACATATCATATGCTTAAATGCTTGAAAGTATTTAACTGAAGTGGTTATATAAAAATTAATTATTTGTGCAAATATGTTATATGTATTTTAATATACGGCTATCATTCTGTCATGGTAATGTATATAGTAAGGTAAATTTAACGTGTTTCATACTAACAAAAGCTTATGCAATTTATTAGGATTTATACTTTTTAAATATATCATTTTGAAAATAAATATACTAGGCACTTTATTATTAGAAAGTTATATACTGAAGTATTTGCATTAAAACTCAAATATCTTAAAATACGGTTTTTCGCAGTTGTATACATAGCATTTAAAGTATGCTACAGTTACCCTGTGGAAGAACTATTAAATGTTTTATATGTTTGATATACAGTAATATATTACAGAGAACTTTAGCTAAGACATTTGGCTATAAATTCTAATTTGTAAGGCAGTTTTAGTTGTATCATTCTTAGTCGATATGTTATACTTCGATGAATTGTGCAGTTTAGCATACAATTTCAAATAAGTCGTAAAGGGGTTTTTTTCCCACCTGTGTTTAAATAATATTGCATAATATGATACATATCATATGCTTAAATGCTTGAAAGTATTTAACTGAAGTGGTTATTTAAAAATAAATTATTTGTGCAAATATGCTATATGTATTTTAATACACGGCTATCATTCTGTCATGGTATAGTATATAGTATGGTAATTTTAATGTGTTTCATACTAACAAAAGCTTATGCAATTTATTAGGATTTATACTTTTTAAATATATCATTTTGAAAATAAATATACTAGGCACTTTATTATTAGAAAGTTATATACTGAAGTATTTGCATTAAAACTCAAATATCTTAAAATACGGCTTTTCGCAGTTGTATACATAGCACTTAAAGTATGCTACAGTTACCCTGTGGAAGAACTATTAAATGTTTTATATATTTGATATACAGTAATATATTACAGAGAACTTTAGCTAAGACATTTGGCTATAAATTCT
The DNA here is from genome assembly GCF_044657685.1 of Stegodyphus dumicola. NCBI lineage: Eukaryota > Metazoa > Arthropoda > Arachnida > Araneae > Eresidae > Stegodyphus > Stegodyphus dumicola. The sequence continues at coordinate 124,556,669 of NC_140771.1, read as the reverse complement.
AATTTGTAAGGAAGTTTTAGTTGTATCATTCTTAGTCGATATGTTATACTTCGATGAATTGAGCAGTTTAGCATACAATTTCAAATAAGTCGTAAAGGGGTTTTTTTTCCCACCTGTGTTTAAATAATGTTGCATAATATGATACATATCATATGCTTAAATGCTTGAAAGTATTTAACTGAAGTGTTTATTTAAAAATAAATTATTTGTGCAAATATGCTATATGTATTTTAATACACGGCTATCATTCTGTCATGGTAATGTATATAGTAAGGTAAATTTAACGTGTTTCATACTAACAAAAGCTTATGCAATTTATTAAGATTTATACTTTTTAAATATATCATTTTGAAAATAAATATACTAGGCACTTTATTATTAGAAAGTTATATACTGAAGTATTTGCATTAAAACTCAAATATCTTAAAATACGGCTTTTCGCAGTTGTATACATAGCACTTAAAGTATGTTACAGTTACCCTGTGGAAGAACTATTAAATGTTTTATATGTTTGATATACAGTAATATATTACAGAGAACTTTAGCTAAGACATTTGGCTATAAATTCTAATTTGTAAGGAAGTTTTAGTTGTATCATTCTTAGTCGATATGTTATACTTCGATGAATTGAGCAGTTTAGCATACAATTTCAAATAAGTCGTAAAGGGGTTTTTTTTCCCACCTGTGTTTAAATAATATTGCATAATATGATACATATCATATGCTTAAATGCTTGAAAGTATTTAACTGAAGTGGTTATTTAAAAATAAATTATTTGTGCAAATATGCTATATGTATTTTAATACACGGCTATCATTCTGTCATGGTATAGTATATAGTATGGTAATTTTTATGTGTTTCATACTAACAAAAGCTTATGCAATTTATTAGGATTTATACTTTTTAAATATATCATTTTGAAAATAAATATAGTAGGCACTTTATTTTTAGAAAGTTATATACTGAAGTATTTGCATTAAAACTCAAATATCTTAAAATACGGCTTTTCGCAGTTGTATACATAGCATTTAAAGTATGCTACAGTTACCCTGTGGAAGAACTATTGAATGTTTTATATGTTTGATATACAGTTTTATATATTACAGAGAACTTTAGCTAAGACATTTGGCTATAAATTCTAATTTGTAAGGAAGTTTTAGTTGTATCATTCTTAGTCGATATGTTATACTTCGATGAATTGAGCAGTTTAGCATACAATTTCAAATAAGTCGTAAAGGGGTTTTTTTCCCACCTGTGTTTAAAAATTATTGCATAATATGATACATATCATATGCTTAAATGCTTGAAAGTATTTAACTGAAGTGGTTTTTTAAAAATAAATTATTTGTGCAAATATGCTATATGTATTTTAATACACGGCTATCATTCTGTCATGGTATAGTATATAGTATGGTAATTTTAATGTGTTTCATACTAACAAAAGCTTATGCAATTTATTAGGATTTATACTTTTTAAATATATCATTTTGAAAATAAATATACTAGGCACTTTATTATTAGAAAGTTATATACTGAAGTATTTGCATTAAAACTCAAATATCTTAAAATACGGCTTTTCGCAGTTGTATACATAGCATTTAAAGTATGCTACAGTTACCCTGTGGAAGAACTATTAAATGTTTTATATGTTTGATATACAGTAATATATTACAGAGAACTTTAGCTAAGACATTTGGCTATAAATTCTAATTTGTAAGGAAGTTTTAGTTGTATCATTCTTAGTCGATATGTTATACTTCGATGAATTGAGCAGTTTAGCATACAATTTCAAATAAGTCGTAAAGGGGTTTTTTTTCCCACCTGTGTTTAAATAATATTGCATAATATGATACATATCATATGCTTAAATGCTTGAAAGTATTTAACTGAAGTGGTTATATAAAAATTAATTATTTGTGCAAATATGCTATATGTATTTTAATATACGACTATCATTCTGTCATGGTAATGTATATAGTAAGGTAAATTTAACGTGTTTCATACTAACAAAAGCTTATGCAATTTATTAGGATTTATACTTTTTAAATATATCATTTTGAAAATAAATATACTAGGCACTTTATTATTAGAAAGTTATATACTGAAGTATTTGCATTAAAACTCAAATATCTTAAAATACGGTTTTTCGCAGTTGTATACATAGCATTTAAAGTATGCTACAGTTACCCTGTGGAAGAACTATTAAATGTTTTATATGTTTGATATACAGTAATATATTACAGAGAACTTTAGCTAAGACATTTGGCTATAAATTCTAATTTGTAAGGAAGTTTTAGTTGTATCATTCTTAGTCGATATGTTATACTTCGATGAATTGAGCAGTTTAGCATACAATTTCAAATAAGTCGTAAAGGGGTTTTTTTTCCCACCTGTGTTTAAATAATATTGCATAATATGATACATATCATATGCTTAAATGCTTGAAAGTATTTAACTGAAGTGGTTATATAAAAATTAATTATTTGTGCAAATATGCTATATGTATTTTAATATACGTCTATCATTCTGTCATGGTAATGTATATAGTAAGGTAAATTTAACGTGTTTCATACTAACAAAAGCTTATGCAATTTATTAGGATTTATACTTTTTAAATATATCATTTTGAAAATAAATATACTAGGCACTTTATTATTAGAAAGTTATATACTGAAGTATTTGCATTAAAACTCAAATATCTTAAAATACGGTTTTTCGCAGTTGTATACATAGCATTTAAAGTATGCTACAGTTACCCTGTGGAAGAACTATTAAATGTTTTATATGTTTGATATACAGTAATATATTACAGAGAACTTTAGCTAAGACATTTGGCTATAAATTCTAATTTGTAAGGAAGCTTTAGTTGTATCATTCTTAGTCGATATGTTATACTTCGATGAATTGAGCAGTTTAGCATACAATTTCAAATAAGTCGTAAAGGGGTTTTTTTTCCCACCTGTGTTTAAATAATATTGCATAATATGATACATATCATATGCTTAAATGCTTGAAAGTATTTAACTGAAGTGGTTATATAAAAATTAATTATTTGTGCAAATATGCTATATGTATTTTAATATACGGCTATCATTCTGTCATGGTAATGTATATAGTAAGGTAAATTTAACGTGTTTCATACTAACAAAAGCTTATGCAATTTATTAGGATTTATACTTTTTAAATATATCATTTTGAAAATAAATATACTAGGCACTTTATTATTAGAAAGTTATATACTGAAGTATTTGCATTAAAACTCAAATATCTTAAAATACGGCTTTTCGCAGTTGTATACATAGCACTTAAAGTATGCTACAGTTACCCTGTGGAAGAACTATTAAATGTTTTATATGTTTGATATACAGTAATATATTACAGAGAACTTTAGCTAAGACATTTGGCTATAAATTCTAATTTGTAAGGAAGTTTTAGTTGTATCATTCTTAGTCGATATGTTATACTTCGATGAATTGAGCAGTTTAGCATACAATTTCAAATAAGTCGTAAAGGGGTTTTTTTTCCCACCTGTGTTTAAATAATATTGCATAATATGATACATATCATATGCTTAAATGCTTGAAAGTATTTAACTGAAGTGGTTATTTAAAAATAAATTATTTGTGCAAATATGCTATATGTATTTTAATACACGGCTATCATTCTGTCATGGTATAGTATATAGTATGGTAATTTTAATGTGTTTCATACTAACAAAAGCTTATGCAATTTATTAGGATTTATACTTTTTAAATATATCATTTTGAAAATAAATATACTAGGCACTTTATTATTAGAAAGTTATATACTGAAGTATTTGCATTAAAACTCAAATATCTTAAAATACGGCTTTTCGCAGTTGTATACATAGCACTTAAAGTATGCTACAGTTACCCTGTGGAAGAACTATTAAATGTTTTATATGTTTGATATACAGTAATATATTACAGAGAACTTTAGCTAAGACATTTGGCTATAAATTCTAATTTGTAAGGAAGTTTTAGTTGTATCATTCTTAGTCGATATGTTATACTTCGATGAATTGAGCAGTTTAGCATACAATTTCAAATAAGTCGTAAAGGGGTTTTTTTCCCACCTGTGTTTAAATAATGTTGCATAATATGATACATATCATATGCTTAAATGCTTGAAAGTATTTAACTGAAGTGGTTATATAAAAATTAATTATTTGTGCAAATATGCTATATGTATTTTAATATACGTCTATCATTCTGTCATGGTAATGTATATAGTAAGGTAAATTTAACGTGTTTCATACTAACAAAAGCTTATGCAATTTATTAGGATTTATACTTTTTAAATATATCATTTTGAAAATAAATATACAAGGCACTTTATTATTAGAAAGTTATATACTGAAGTATTTGCATTAAAACTCAAATATCTTAAAATACGGTTTTTCGCAGTTGTATACATAGCATTTAAAGTATGCTACAGTTACCCTGTGGAAGAACTATTAAATGTTTTATATGTTTGATATACAGTAATATATTACAGAGAACTTTAGCTAAGACATTTGGCTATAAATTCTAATTTGTAAGGAAGCTTTAGTTGTATCATTCTTAGTCGATATGTTATACTTCGATGAATTGAGCAGTTTAGCATACAATTTCAAATAAGTCGTAAAGGGGTTTTTTTTCCCACCTGTGTTTAAATAATATTGCATAATATGATACATATCATATGCTTAAATGCTTGAAAGTATTTAACTGAAGTGGTTATATAAAAATTAATTATTTGTGCAAATATGCTATATGTATTTTAATATACGGCTATCATTCTGTCATGGTAATGTATATAGTAAGGTAAATTTAACGTGTTTCATACTAACAAAAGCTTATGCAATTTATTAGGATTTATACTTTTTAAATATATCATTTTGAAAATAAATATACTAGGCACTTTATTATTAGAAAGTTATATACTGAAGTATTTGCATTAAAACTCAAATATCTTAAAATACGGCTTTTCGCAGTTGTATACATAGCACTTAAAGTATGCTACAGTTACCCTGTGGAAGAACTATTAAATGTTTTATATGTTTGATATACAGTAATATATTACAGAGAACTTTAGCTAAGACATTTGGCTATAAATTCTAATTTGTAAGGAAGTTTTAGTTGTATCATTCTTAGTCGATATGTTATACTTCGATGAATTGAGCAGTTTAGCATACAATTTCAAATAAGTCGTAAAGGGGTTTTTTTTCCCACCTGTGTTTAAATAATATTGCATAATATGATACATATCATATGCTTAAATGCTTGAAAGTATTTAACTGAAGTGGTTATTTAAAAATAAATTATTTGTGCAAATATGCTATATGTATTTTAATACACGGCTATCATTCTGTCATGGTATAGTATATAGTATGGTAATTTTAATGTGTTTCATACTAACAAAAGCTTATGCAATTTATTAGGATTTATACTTTTTAAATATATCATTTTGAAAATAAATATACTAGGCACTTTATTATTAGAAAGTTATATACTGAAGTATTTGCATTAAAACTCAAATATCTTAAAATACGGCTTTTCGCAGTTGTATACATAGCACTTAAAGTATGCTACAGTTACCCTGTGGAAGAACTATTAAATGTTTTATATGTTTGATATACAGTAATATATTACAGAGAACTTTAGCTAAGACATTTGGCTATAAATTCTAATTTGTAAGGAAGTTTTAGTTGTATCATTCTTAGTCGATATGTTATACTTCGATGAATTGAGCAGTTTAGCATACAATTTCAAATAAGTCGTAAAGGGGTTTTTTTTCCCACCTGTGTTTAAATAATATTGCATAAAATGATACATATCATATGCTTAAATGCTTGAAAGTATTTAACTGAAGTGGTTATATAAAAATTAATTATTTGTGCAAATATGCTATATGTATTTTAATATACGGCTATCATTCTGTCATGGTAATGTATATAGTAAGGTAAATTTAACGTGTTTCATACTAACAAAAGCTTATGCAATTTATTAGGATTTATACTTTTTAAATATATCATTTTGAAAATAAATATACTAGGCACTTTATTATTAGAAAGTTATATACTGAAGTATTTGCATTAAAACTCAAATATCTTAAAATACGGCTTTTCGCAGTTGTATACATAGCACTTAAAGTATGCTACAGTTACCCTGTGGAAGAACTATTAAATGTTTTATATGTTTGATATACAGTAATATATTACAGAGAACTTTAGCTAAGACATTTGGCTATAAATTCTAATTTGTAAGGAAGTTTTAGTTGTATCATTCTTAGTCGATATGTTATACTTCGATGAATTGAGCAGTTTAGCATACAATTTCAAATAAGTCGTAAAGGGGTTTTTTTTCCCACCTGTGTTTAAATAATATTGCATAATATGATACATATCATATGCTTAAATGCTTGAAAGTATTTAACTGAAGTGGTTATTTAAAAATAAATTATTTGTGCAAATATGCTATATGTATTTTAATACACGGCTATCATTCTGTCATGGTATAGTATATAGTATGGTAATTTTAATGTGTTTCATACTAACAAAAGCTTATGCAATTTATTAGGATTTATACTTTTTAAATATATCATTTTGAAAATAAATATACTAGGCACTTTATTATTAGAAAGTTATATACTGAAGTATTTGCATTAAAACTCAAATATCTTAAAATACGGCTTTTCGCAGTTGTATACATAGCACTTAAAGTATGCTACAGTTACCCTGTGGAAGAACTATTAAATGTTTTATATGTTTGATATACAGTAATATATTACAGAGAACTTTAGCTAAGACATTTGGCTATAAATTCTAATTTGTAAGGAAGTTTTAGTTGTATCATTCTTAGTCGATATGTTATACTTCGATGAATTGAGCAGTTTAGCATACAATTTCAAATAAGTCGTAAAGGGGTTTTTTTTCCCACCTGTGTTTAAATAATGTTGCATAATATGATACATATCATATGCTTAAATGCTTGAAAGTATTTAACTGAAGTGTTTATTTAAAAATAAATTATTTGTGCAAATATGCTATATGTATTTTAATACACGGCTATCATTCTGTCATGGTAATGTATATAGTAAGGTAAATTTAACGTGTTTCATACTAACAAAAGCTTATGCAATTTATTAAGATTTATACTTTTTAAATATATCATTTTGAAAATAAATATACTAGGCACTTTATTATTAGAAAGTTATATACTGAAGTATTTGCATTAAAACTCAAATATCTTAAAATACGGCTTTTCGCAGTTGTATACATAGCACTTAAAGTATGCTACAGTTACCCTGTGGAAGAACTATTAAATGTTTTATATGTTTGATATACAGTAATATATTACAGAGAACTTTAGCTAAGACATTTGGCTATAAATTCTAATTTGTAAGGAAGTTTTAGTTGTATCATTCTTAGTCGATATGTTATACTTCGATGAATTGAGCAGTTTAGCATACAATTTCAAATAAGTCGTAAAGGGTTTTTTTTTCCCACCTGTGTTTAAATAATATTGCATAATATGATACATATCATATGCTTAAATGCTTGAAAGTATTTAACTGAAGTGGTTATTTAAAAATAAATTATTTGTGCAAATATGCTATATGTATTTTAATACACGGCTATCATTCTGTCATGGTATAGTATATAGTATGGTAATTTTAATGTGTTTCATACTAACAAAAGCTTATGCAATTTATTAGGATTTATACTTTTTAAATATATCATTTTGAAAATAAATATAGTAGGCACTTTATTATTAGAAAGTTATATACTGAAGTATTTGCATTAAAACTCAAATATCTTAAAATACGGTTTTTCGCAGTTGTATACATAGCATTTAAAGTATGCTACAGTTACCCTGTGGAAGAACTATTAAATGTTTTGTATGTTTGATATACAGTAATATATTACAGAGAACTTTAGCTAAGACATTTGGCTATAAATTCTAATTTGTAAGGAAGTTTTAGTTGTATCATTCTTAGTCGATATGTTATACTTCGATGAATTGAGCAGTTTAGCATACAATTTCAAATAAGTCGTAAAGGGGTTTTTTTTCCCACCTGTGTTTAAATAATATTGCATAATATGATACATATCATATGCTTAAATGCTTGAAAGTATTTAACTGAAGTGGTTATATAAAAATTAATTATTTGTGCAAATATGCTATATGTATTTTAATATACGGCTATCATTCTGTCATGGTAATTTATATAGTAAGGTAAATTTAACGTGTTTCATACTAACAAAAGCTTATGCAATTTATTAGGATTTATACTTTTTAAATATATCATTTTGAAAATAAATATACTAGGCACTTTATTATTAGAAAGTTATATACTGAAGTATTTGCATTAAAACTCAAATATCTTAAAATACGGTTTTTCGCAGTTGTATACATAGCATTTAAAGTATGCTACAGTTACCCTGTGGAAGAACTATTAAATGTTTTATATGTTTGATATACAGTAATATATTACAGAGAACTTTAGCTAAGACATTTGGCTATAAATTCTAATTTGTAAGGAAGTTTTAGTTGTATCATTCTTAGTCGATATGTTATACTTCGATAAATTGAGCAGTTTAGCATACAATTTCAAATAAGTCGTAAAGGGGTTTTTTTTCCCACCTGTGTTTAAATAATATTGCATAATATGATACATATCATATGCTTAAATGCTTGAAAGTATTTAACTGAAGTGGTTATATAAAAATTAATTATTTGTGCAAATATGCTATATGTATTTTAATATACGTCTATCATTCTGTCATGGTAATGTATATAGTAAGGTAAATTTAACGTGTTTCATACTAACAAAAGCTTATGCAATTTATTAGGATTTATACTTTTTAGATATATCATTTTGAAAATAAATATACTAGGCACTTTATTATTAGAAAGTTACATACTGAAGTATTTGCATTAAAACTCAAATATCTTAAAATACGGTTTTTCGCAGTTGTATACATAGCATTTAAAGTATGCTACAGTTACCCTGTGGAAGAACTATTAAATGTTTTATATGTTTGATATACAGTAATATATTACAGAGAACTTTAGCTAAGACATTTGGCTATAAATTCTAATTTGTAAGGAAGTTTTAGTTGTATCATTCTTAGTCGATATGTTATACTTCGATGAATTGAGCAGTTTAGCATACAATTTCAAATAAGTCGTAAAGGGTTTTTTTTTCCCACCTGTGTTAAAATAATATTGCATAATATGATACATATCATATGCTTAAATGCTTGAAAGTATTTAACTGAAGTGGTTATATAAAAATTAATTATTTGTGCAAATATGCTATATGTATTTTAATATACGGCTATCATTCTGTCATGGTAATGTATATAGTAAGGTAAATTTAACGTGTTTCATACTAACAAAAGCTTATGCAATTTATTAGGATTTATACTTTTTAAATATATCATTTTGAAAATAAATATACTAGGCACTTTATTATTAGAAAGTTATATACTGAAGTATTTGCATTAAAACTCAAATATCTTAAAATACGGCTTTTCGCAGTTGTATACATAGCACTTAAAGTATGCTACAGTTACCCTGTGGAAGAACTATTAAATGTTTTATATGTTTGATATACAGTAATATATTACAGAGAACTTTAGCTAAGACATTTGGCTATAAATTCTAATTTGTAAGGAAGTTTTAGTTGTATCATTCTTAGTCGATATGTTATACTTCGATGAATTGAGCAGTTTAGCATACAATTTCAAATAAGTCGTAAAGGGGTTTTTTTTCCCACCTGTGTTTAAATAATATTGCATAATATGATACATATCATATGCTTAAATGCTTGAAAGTATTTAACTGAAGTGTTTATTTAAAAATAAATTATTTGTGCAAATATGCTATATGTATTTTAATACACGGCTATCATTCTGTCATGGTATAGTATATAGTATGGTAATTTTAATGTGTTTCATACTAACAAAAGCTTATGCAATTTATTAGGATTTATACTTTTTAAATATATCATTTTGAAAATAAATATAGTAGGCACTTTATTATTAGAAAGTTATATACTGAAGTATTTGCATTAAAACTCAAATATCTTAAAATACGGTTTTTCGCAGTTGTATACATAGCATTTAAAGTATGCTACAGTTACCCTGTGGAAGAACTATTAAATGTTTTATATGTTTGATATACAGTAATATATTACAGAGAACTTTAGCTAAGACATTTGGCTATAAATTCTAATTTGTAAGGAAGTTTTAGTTGTATCATTCTTAGTCGATATGTTATACTTCGATGAATTGAGCAGTTTAGCATACAATTTCAAATAAGTCGTAAAGGGGTTTTTTTCCCACCTGTGTTTAAATAATATTGCATAATATGATACATATCATATGCTTAAATGCTTGAAAGTATTTAACTGAAGTGGTTATATAAAAATTAATTATTTGTGCAAATATGCTATATGTATTTTAATATACGGCTATCATTCTGTCATGGTAATTTATATAGTAAGGTAAATTTAACGTGTTTCATACTAACAAAAGCTTATGCAATTTATTAGGATTTATACTTTTTAAATATATCATTTTGAAAATAAATATACTAGGCACTTTATTATTAGAAAGTTATATACTGAAGTATTTGCATTAAAACTCAAATATCTTAAAATACAGCTTTTCGCAGTTGTATACATAGCACTTAAAGTATGCTACAGTTACCCTGTGGAAGAACTATTAAATGTTTTATATGTTTGATATACAGTAATATATTACAGAGAACTTTAGCTAAGACATTTGGCTATAAATTCTAATTTGTAAGGAAGTTTTAGTTGTATCATTCTTAGTCGATATGTTATACTTCGATGAATTGAGCAGTTTAGCATACAATTTCAAATAAGTCGTAAAGGGGTTTTTTTTCCCACCTGTGTTTAAATAATATTGAATAATATGATACATATCATATGCTTAAATGCTTGAAAGTATTTAACTGAAGTGGTTATTTAAAAATAAATTATTTGTGCAAATATGCTATATGTATTTTAATACACGGCTATCATTCTGTCATGGTATAGTATATAGTATGGTAATTTTAATGTGTTTCATACTAACAAAAGCTTATGCAATTTATTAGGATTTATACTTTTTAAATATATCATTTTGAAAATAAATATACTAGGCACTTTATTATTAGAAAGTTATATACTGAAGTATTTGCATTAAAACTCAAATATCTTAAAATACGGCTTTTCGCAGTTGTATACATAGCACTTAAAGTATGCTACAGTTACCCTGTGGAAGAACTATTAAATGTTTTATATGTTTGATATACAGTAATATATTACAGAGAACTTTAGCTAAGACATTTGGCTATAAATTCTAATTTGTAAGGAAGTTTTAGTTGTATCATTCTTAGTCGATATGTTATACTTCGATGAATTGAGCAGTTTAGCATACAATTTCAAATAAGTCGTAAAGGGGTTTTTTTTCCCACCTGTGTTTAAATAATGTTGCATAATATGATACATATCATATGCTTAAATGCTTGAAAGTATTTAACTGAAGTGTTTATTTAAAAATAAATTATTTGTGCAAATATGCTATATGTATTTTAATACACGGCTATCATTCTGTCATGGTAATGTATATAGTAAGGTAAATTTAACGTGTTTCATACTAACAAAAGCTTATGCAATTTATTAAGATTTATACTTTTTAAATATATCATTTTGAAAATAAATATACTAGGCACTTTATTATTAGAAAGTTATATACTGAAGTATTTGCATTAAAACTCAAATATCTTAAAATACGGCTTTTCGCAGTTGTATACATAGCACTTAAAGTATGCTACAGTTACCCTGTGGAAGAACTATTAAATGTTTTATATGTTTGATATACAGTAATATATTACAGAGAACTTTAGCTAAGACATTTGGCTATAAATTCTAATTTGTAAGGAAGTTTTAGTTGTATCATTCTTAGTCGATATGTTATACTTCGATGAATTGAGCAGTTTAGCATACAATTTCAAATAAGTCGTAAAGGGTTTTTTTTTCCCACCTGTGTTTAAATAATATTGCATAATATGATACATATCATATGCTTAAATGCTTGAAAGTATTTAACTGAAGTGGTTATTTAAAAATAAATTATTTGTGCAAATATGCTATATGTATTTTAATACACGGCTATCATTCTGTCATGGTATAGTATATAGTATGGTAATTTTAATGTGTTTCATACTAACAAAAGCTTATGCAATTTATTAGGATTTATACTTTTTAAATATATCATTTTGAAAATAAATATAGTAGGCACTTTATTATTAGAAAGTTATATACTGAAGTATTTGCATTAAAACTCAAATATCTTAAAATACGGTTTTTCGCAGTTGTATACATAGCATTTAAAGTATGCTACAGTTACCCTGTGGAAGAACTATTAAATGTTTTATATGTTTGATATACAGTAATATATTACAGAGAACTTTAGCTAAGACATTTGGCTATAAATTCTAATTTGTAAGGAAGTTTTAGTTGTATCATTCTTAGTCGATATGTTATACTTCGATGAATTGAGCAGTTTAGCATACAATTTCAAATAAGTCGTAAAGGGGTTTTTTTTCCCACCTGTGTTTAAATAATATTGCATAATATGATACATATCATATGCTTAAATGCTTGAAAGTATTTAACTGAAGTGTTTATTTAAAAATAAATTATTTGTGCAAATATGCTATATGTATTTTAATACACGGCTATCATTCTGTCATGGTATAGTATATAGTATGGTAATTTTAATGTGTTTCATACTAACAAAAGCTTATGCAATTTATTAGGATTTATACTTTTTAAATATATCATTTTGAAAATAAATATAGTAGGCACTTTATTATTAGAAAGTTATATACTGAAGTATTTGCATTAAAACTCAAATATCTTAAAATACGGTTTTTCGCAGTTGTATACATAGCATTTAAAGTATGCTACAGTTACCCTGTGGAAGAACTATTAAATGTTTTATATGTTTGATATACAGTAATATATTACAGAGAACTTTAGCTAAGACATTTGGCTATAAATTCTAATTTGTAAGGAAGTTTTAGTTGTATCATTCTTAGTCGATATGTTATACTTCGATGAATTGAGCAGTTTAGCATACAATTTCAAATAAGTCGTAAAGGGGTTTTTTTCCCACCTGTGTTTAAATAATATTGCATAATATGATACATATCATATGCTTAAATGCTTGAAAGTATTTAACTGAAGTGGTTATATAAAAATTAATTATTTGTGCAAATATGCTATATGTATTTTAATATACGGCTATCATTCTGTCATGGTAATTTATATAGTAAGGTAAATTTAACGTGTTTCATACTAACAAAAGCTTATGCAATTTATTAGGATTTATACTTTTTAAATATATCATTTTGAAAATAAATATACTAGGCACTTTATTATTAGAAAGTTATATACTGAAGTATTTGCATTAAAACTCAAATATCTTAAAATACGGCTTTTCGCAGTTGTATACATAGCACTTAAAGTATGCTACAGTTACCCTGTGGAAGAACTATTAAATGTTTTATATGTTTGATATACAGTAATATATTACAGAGAACTTTAGCTAAGACATTTGGCTATAAATTCTAATTTGTAAGGAAGTTTTAGTTGTATCATTCTTAGTCGATATGTTATACTTCGATGAATTGAGCAGTTTAGCATACAATTTCAAATAAGTCGTAAAGGGGTTTTTTTTCCCACCTGTGTTTAAATAATGTTGCATAATATGATACATATCATATGCTTAAATGCTTGAAAGTATTTAACTGAAGTGTTTATTTAAAAATAAATTATTTGTGCAAATATGCTATATGTATTTTAATACACGGCTATCATTCTGTCATGGTAATGTATATAGTAAGGTAAATTTAACGTGTTTCATACTAACAAAAGCTTATGCAATTTATTAAGATTTATACTTTTTAAATATATAATTTTGAAAATAAATATACTAGGCACTTTATTATTAGAAAGTTATATACTGAAGTATTTGCATTAAAACTCAAATATCTTAAAATACGGCTTTTCGCAGTTGTATACATAGCACTTAAAGTATGCTACAGTTACCCTGTGGAAGAACTATTAAATGTTTTATATGTTTGATATACAGTAATATATTACAGAGAACTTTAGCTAAGACATTTGGCTATAAATTCTAATTTGTAAGGAAGTTTTAGTTGTATCATTCTTAGTCGATATGTTATACTTCGATGAATTGAGCAGTTTAGCATACAATTTCAAATAAGTCGTAAAGGGTTTTTTTTTCCCACCTGTGTTTAAATAATATTGCATAATATGATACATATCATATGCTTAAATGCTTGAAAGTATTTAACTGAAGTGGTTATTTAAAAATAAATTATTTGTGCAAATATGCTATATGTATTTTAATACACGGCTATCATTCTGTCATGGTATAGTATATAGTATGGTAATTTTAATGTGTTTCATACTAACAAAAGCTTATGCAATTTATTAGGATTTATACTTTTTAAATATATCATTTTGAAAATAAATATAGTAGGCACTTTATTATTAGAAAGTTATATACTGAAGTATTTGCATTAAAACTCAAATATCTTAAAATACGGTTTTTCGCAGTTGTATACATAGCATTTAAAGTATGCTACAGTTACCCTGTGGAAGAACTATTAAATGTTTTATATGTTTGATATACAGTAATATATTACAGAGAACTTTAGCTAAGACATTTGGCTATAAATTCTAATTTGTAAGGAAGTTTTAGTTGTATCATTCTTAGTCGATATGTTATACTTCGATGAATTGAGCAGTTTAGCATACAATTTCAAATAAGTCGTAAAGGGGTTTTTTTTCCCACCTGTGTTTAAATAATATTGCATAATATGATACATATCATATGCTTAAATGCTTGAAAGTATTTAACTGAAGTGGTTATATAAAAATTAATTATTTGTGCAAATATGCTATATGTATTTTAATATACGGCTATCATTCTGTCATGGTAATGTATATAGTAAGGTAAATTTAACGTGTTTCATACTAACAAAAGCTTATGCAATTTATTAGGATTTATACTTTTTAAATATATCATTTTGAAAATAAATATACTAGGCACTTTATTATTAGAAAGTTATATACTGAAGTATTTGCATTAAAACTCAAATATCTTAAAATACGGCTTTTCGCAGTTGTATACATAGCACTTAAAGTATGCTACAGTTACCCTGTGGAAGAACTATTAAATGTTTTATATGTTTGATATACAGTAATATATTACAGAGAACTTTAGCTAAGACATTTGGCTATAAATTCTAATTTGTAAGGAAGTTTTAGTTGTATCATTCTTAGTCGATATGTTATACTTCGATGAATTGAGCAGTTTAGCATACAATTTCAAATAAGTCGTAAAGGGGTTTTTTTTCCCACCTGTGTTTAAATAATATTGCATAATATGATACATATCATATGCTTAAATGCTTGAAAGTATTTAACTGAAGTGTTTATTTAAAAATAAATTATTTGTGCAAATATGCTATATGTATTTTAATACACGGCTATCATTCTGTCATGGTATAGTATATAGTATGGTAATTTTAATGTGTTTCATACTAACAAAAGCTTATGCAATTTATTAGGATTTATACTTTTTAAATATATCATTTTGAAAATAAATATAGTAGGCACTTTATTATTAGAAAGTTATATACTGAAGTATTTGCATTAAAACTCAAATATCTTAAAATACGGTTTTTCGCAGTTGTATACATAGCATTTAAAGTATGCTACAGTTACCCTGTGGAAGAACTATTAAATGTTTTATATGTTTGATATACAGTAATATATTACAGAGAACTTTAGCTAAGACATTTGGCTATAAATTCTAATTTGTAAGGAAGTTTTAGTTGTATCATTCTTAGTCGATATGTTATACTTCGATGAATTGAGCAGTTTAGCATACAATTTCAAATAAGTCGTAAAGGGGTTTTTTTCCCACCTGTGTTTAAATAATATTGCATAATATGATACATATCATATGCTTAAATGCTTGAAAGTATTTAACTGAAGTGGTTATATAAAAATTAATTATTTGTGCAAATATGCTATATGTATTTTAATATACGGCTATCATTCTGTCATGGTAATTTATATAGTAAGGTAAATTTAACGTGTTTCATACTAACAAAAGCTTATGCAATTTATTAGGATTTATACTTTTTAAATATATCATTTTGAAAATAAATATACTAGGCACTTTATTATTAGAAAGTTATATACTGAAGTATTTGCATTAAAACTCAAATATCTTAAAATACGGTTTTTCGCAGTTGTATACATAGCATTTAAAGTATGCTACAGTTACCCTGTGGAAGAACTATTAAATGTTTTATATGTTTGATATACAGTAATATATTACAGAGAACTTTAGCTAAGACATTTGGCTATAAATTCTAATTTGTAAGGAAGTTTTAGTTGTATCATTCTTAGTCGATATGTTATACTTCGATAAATTGAGCAGTTTAGCATACAATTTCAAATAAGTCGTAAAGGGGTTTTTTTTCCCACCTGTGTTTAAATAATATTGCATAATATGATACATATCATATGCTTAAATGCTTGAAAGTATTTAACTGAAGTGGTTATATAAAAATTAATTATTTGTGCAAATATGCTATATGTATTTTAATATACGGCTATCATTCTGTCATGGTAATGTATATAGTAAGGTAAATTTAACGTGTTTTCATACTAACAAAAGCTTATGCAATTTATTAGGATTTATACTTTTTAATATATCATTTTGAAAATAAATATACTAGGCACTTTATTATTAGAAAGTTATATACTGAAGTATTTGCATTAAAACTCAAATATCTTAAAATACGGCTTTTCGCAGTTGTATACATAGCACTTAAAGTATGCTACAGTTACCCTGTGGAAGAACTATTAAATGTTTTATATGTTTGATATACAGTAATATATTACAGAGAACTTTAGCTAAGACATTTGGCTATAAATTCTAATTTGTAAGGAAGTTTTAGTTGTATCATTCTTAGTCGATATGTTATACTTCGATGAATTGAGCAGTTTAGCATACAATTTCAAATAAGTCGTAAAGGGGTTTTTTCCCACCTGTGTTTAAATAATATTGCATAATATGATACATATCATATGCTTAAATGCTTGAAAGTATTTAACTGAAGTGTTTATTTAAAAATAAATTATTTGTGCAAATATGCTATATGTATTTTAATACACGGCTATCATTCTGTCATGGTATAGTATATAGTATGGTAATTTTAATGTGTTTCATACTAACAAAAGCTTATGCAATTTATTAGGATTTATACTTTTTAAATATATCATTTTGAAAATAAATATAGTAGGCACTTTATTATTAGAAAGTTATATACTGAAGTATTTGCATTAAAACTCAAATATCTTAAAATACGGTTTTTCGCAGTTGTATACATAGCATTTAAAGTATGCTACAGTTACCCTGTGGAAGAACTATTAAATGTTTTATATGTTTGATATACAGTAATATATTACAGAGAACTTTAGCTAAGACATTTGGCTATAAATTCTAATTTGTAAGGAAGTTTTAGCTGTATCATTCTTAGTCGATATATTATACTTCGATGAATTGAGCAGTTTAGCATACATTTTCAAATAAGTCGTAAAGGGGTTTTTTTTTCCCACCTGTGTTTAAATAATATTGCATAATATGATACATATCATATGCTTAAATGCTTGAAAGTATTTAACTGAAGTGTTTATTTAAAAATAAATTATTTGTGCAAATATGCTATATGTATTTTAATACACGGCTATCATTCTGTCATGGTATAGTATATAGTATGGTAATTTTAATGTGTTTCATACTAACAAAAGCTTATGCAATTTATTAGGATTTATACTTTTTAAATATATCATTTTGAATATAAATATGCTAGGCACTTTATTATTAGAAAGCTATATACTGAAGTATTTGCATTAAAACTCAAGTATCTTAAAATACGGCTTTTCGCAGTTGTATACATAGCATTTAAAGTATGCTACAGTTACCCTGTGGAAGAACTATTAAATGTTTTATATGTTTGATATACAGTAATATAATACAGAGAACTTTAGCTAAGACATTTGGCTATAAATTCTAATTTGTAAGGAAGTTTTAGTTGTATCATTCTTAGTCGATATGTTATACTTCGATGAATTGAGCAGTTTAGCATACAATTTCAAATAAGTCGTAAAGGGGTTTTTTTCCCACCTGTGTTTAAATAATATTGCATAATATGATACATATCATATGCTTAAATGCTTGAAAGTATTTAACTGAAGTGCTTATTTAAAAATAAATTATTTGTGCAAATATGCTATATGTATTTTAATACACGGCTATCATTCTGTCATGGTATAGTATATAGTATGGTAATTTTAATGTGTTTCATACTAACAAAAGCTTATGCAATTTATTAGGATTTATACTTTTTAAATATATCATTTTGAAAATAAATATACTAGGCACTTTATTTTTAGAAAGTTATATACTGAAGTATTTGCATTAAAACTCAAATATCTTAAAATACGGCTTTTCGCAGTTGTATACATAGCATTTAAAGTATGCTACAGTTACCCTGTGGAAGAACTATTAAATGTTTTATATGTTTGATATACAGTAATATATTACAGAGAACTTTAGCTAAGACATTTGGCTATAAATTCTAATTTGTAAGAAAGTTTTAGTTGTATCATTCTTAGTCGATATGTTATACTTCGATGAATTGAGCAGTTTAGCATACAATTTCAAATAAGTCGTAAAGGGTTTTTTTTTCCCACCTGTGTTTAAATAATATTGCATAATATGATACATATCATATGCTTAAATGCTTGAAAGTATTTAACTGAAGTGGTTATATAAAAATTAATTATTTGTGCAAATATGCTATATGTATTTTAATATACGGCTATCATTCTGTCATGGTAATTTATATAGTAAGGTAAATTTAACGTGTTTCATACTAACAAAAGCTTATGCAATTTATTAGGATTTATACTTTTTAAATATATCATTTTGAAAATAAATATACTAGGCACTTTATTATTAGAAAGTTATATACTGAAGTATTTGCATTAAAACTCAAATATCTTAAAATACGGTTTTTCGCAGTTGTATACATAGCATTTAAAGTATGCTACAGTTACCCTGTGGAAGAACTATTAAATGTTTTATATGTTTGATATACAGTAATATATTACAGAGAACTTTAGCTAAGACATTTGGCTATAAATTCTAATTTGTAAGGAAGTTTTAGTTGTATCATTCTTAGTCGATATGTTATACTTCGATGAATTGAGCAGTTTAGCATACAATTTCAAATAAGTCGTAAAGGGGTTTTTTTTCCCACCTGTGTTTAAATAATATTGCATAATATGATACATATCATATGCTTAAATGCTTGAAAGTATTTAACTGAAGTGGTTATATAAAAATTAATTATTTGTGCAAATATGCTATATGTATTTTAATATACGGCTATCATTCTGTCATGGTAATGTATATAGTAAGGTAAATTTAACGTGTTTCATACTAACAAAAGCTTATGCAATTTATTAGGATTTATACTTTTTAAATATATCATTTTGAAAATAAATATACTAGGCACTTTATTATTAGAAAGTTATATACTGAAGTATTTGCATTAAAACTCAAATATCTTAAAATACGGCTTTTCGCAGTTGTATACATAGCACTTAAAGTATGCTACAGTTACCCTGTGGAAGAACTATTAAATGTTTTATATGTTTGATATACAGTAATATATTACAGAGAACTTTAGCTAAGACATTTGGCTATAAATTCTAATTTGTAAGGAAGTTTTAGTTGTATCATTCTTAGTCGATATGTTATACTTCGATGAATTGAGCAGTTTAGCATACAATTTCAAATAAGTCGTAAAGGGGTTTTTTTCCCACCTGTGTTTAAATAATATTTCATAATATGATACATATCATATGCTTAAATGCTTGAAAGTATTTAACTGAAGTGGTTATTTAAAAATAAATTATTTGTGCAAATATGCTATATGTATTTTAATACGCGGCTATCATTCTGTCATGGTATAGTATATAGTATGGTAATTTTAATGTGTTTCATACTAACAAAAGCTTATGCAATTTATTAGGATTTATACTTTTTAAATATATCATTTTGAAAATAAATATACTAGGCACTTTATTATTAGAAAGTTATATACTGAAGTATTTGCATTAAAACTCAAATATCTTAAAATACGGCTTTTCGCAGTTGTATACATAGCACTTAAAGTATGCTACAGTTACCCTGTGGAAGAACTATTAAATGTTTTATATGTTTGATATACAGTAATATATTACAGAGAACTTTAGCTAAGACATTTGGCTATAAATTCTAATTTGTAAGGAAGTTTTAGTTGTATCATTCTTAGTCGATATGTTATACTTCGATAAATTGAGCAGTTTAGCATACAATTTCAAATAAGTCGTAAAGGGGTTTTTTTTCCCACCTGTGTTTAAATAATATTGCATAATATGATACATATCATATGCTTAAATGCTTGAAAGTATTTAACTGAAGTGCTTATTTAAAAATAAATTATTTGTGCAAATATGCTATATGTATTTTAATACACGGCTATCATTCTGTCATGGTATAGTATATAGTATGGTAATTTTAATGTGTTTCATACTAACAAAAGCTTATGCAATTTATTAGGATTTATACTTTTTAAATATATCATTTTGAAAATAAATATACTAGGCACTTTATTTTTAGAAAGTTATATACTGAAGTATTTGCATTAAAACTCAAATATCTTAAAATACGGCTTTTCGCAGTTGTATACATAGCATTTAAAGTATGCTACAGTTACCCTGTGGAAGAACTATTAAATGTTTTATATGTTTGATATACAGTAATATATTACAGAGAACTTTAGCTAAGACATTTGGCTATAAATTCTAATTTGTAAGAAAGTTTTAGTTGTATCATTCTTAGTCGATATGTTATACTTCGATGAATTGAGCAGTTTAGCATACAATTTCAAATAAGTCGTAAAGGGGTTTTTTTTCCCACCTGTGTTTAAATAATATTGCATAATATGATACATATCATATGCTTAAATGCTTGAAAGTATTTAACTGAAGTGGTTATATAAAAATTAATTATTTGTGCAAATATGCTATATGTATTTTAATATACGGCTATCATTCTGTCATGGTAATTTATATAGTAAGGTAAATTTAACGTGTTTCATACTAACAAAAGCTTATGCAATTTATTAGGATTTATACTTTTTAAATATATCATTTTGAAAATAAATATACTAGGCACTTTATTATTAGAAAGTTATATACTGAAGTATTTGCATTAAAACTCAAATATCTTAAAATACGGTTTTTCGCAGTTGTATACATAGCATTTAAAGTATGCTACAGTTACCCTGTGGAAGAACTATTAAATGTTTTATATGTTTGATATACAGTAATATATTACAGAGAACTTTAGCTAAGACATTTGGCTATAAATTCTAATTTGTAAGGAAGTTTTAGTTGTATCATTCTTAGTCGATATGTTATACTTCGATGAATTGAGCAGTTTAGCATACAATTTCAAATAAGTCGTAAAGGGGTTTTTTTTCCCACCTGTGTTTAAATAATATTGCATAATATGATACATATCATATGCTTAAATGCTTGAAAGTATTTAACTGAAGTGGTTATATAAAAATTAATTATTTGTGCAAATATGCTATATGTATTTTAATATACGGCTATCATTCTGTCATGGTAATGTATATAGTAAGGTAAATTTAACGTGTTTCATACTAACAAAAGCTTATGCAATTTATTAGGATTTATACTTTTTAAATATATCATTTTGAAAATAAATATACTAGGCACTTTATTATTAGAAAGTTATATACTGAAGTATTTGCATTAAAACTCAAATATCTTAAAATACGGCTTTTCGCAGTTGTATACATAGCACTTAAAGTATGCTACAGTTACCCTGTGGAAGAACTATTAAATGTTTTATATGTTTGATATACAGTAATATATTACAGAGAACTTTAGCTAAGACATTTGGCTATAAATTCTAATTTGTAAGGAAGTTTTAGTTGTATCATTCTTAGTCGATATGTTATACTTCGATGAATTGAGCAGTTTAGCATACAATTTCAAATAAGTCGTAAAGGGGTTTTTTTCCCACCTGTGTTTAAATAATATTTCATAATATGATACATATCATATGCTTAAATGCTTGAAAGTATTTAACTGAAGTGGTTATTTAAAAATAAATTATTTGTGCAAATATGCTATATGTATTTTAATACGCGGCTATCATTCTGTCATGGTATAGTATATAGTATGGTAATTTTAATGTGTTTCATACTAACAAAAGCTTATGCAATTTATTAGGATTTATACTTTTTAAATATATCATTTTGAAAATAAATATACTAGGCACTTTATTATTAGAAAGTTATATACTGAAGTATTTGCATTAAAACTCAAATATCTTAAAATACGGCTTTTCGCAGTTGTATACATAGCACTTAAAGTATGCTACAGTTACCCTGTGGAAGAACTATTAAATGTTTTATATGTTTGATATACAGTAATATATTACAGAGAACTTTAGCTAAGACATTTGGCTATAAATTCTAATTTGTAAGGAAGTTTTAGTTGTATCATTCTTAGTCGATATGTTATACTTCGATAAATTGAGCAGTTTAGCATACAATTTCAAATAAGTCGTAAAGGGGTTTTTTTTCCCACCTGTGTTTAAATAATATTGCATAATATGATACATATCATATGCTTAAATGCTTGAAAGTATTTAACTGAAGTGGTTATATAAAAATTAATTATTTGTGCAAATATGCTATATGTATTTTAATACGCGGCTATCATTCTGTCATGGTATAGTATATAGTATGGTAATTTTAATGTGTTTCATACTAACAAAAGCTTATGCAATTTATTAGGATTTATACTTTTTAAATATATCATTTTGAAAATAAATATACTAGGCACTTTATTATTAGAAAGTTATATACTGAAGTATTTGCATTAAAACTCAAATATCTTAAAATACGGCTTTTCGCAGTTGTATACATAGCACTTAAAGTATGCTACAGTTACCCTGTGGAAGAACTATTAAATGTTTTATATGTTTGATATACAGTAATATATTACAGAGAACTTTAGCTAAGACATTTGGCTATAAATTCTAATTTGTAAGGAAGTTTTAGTTGTATCATTCTTAGTCGATATGTTATACTTCGATGAATTGAGCAGTTTAGCATACAATTTCAAATAAGTCGTAAAGGGGTTTTTTTTCACACCTGTGTTTAAATAATATTGCATAATATGATACATATCATATGCTTAAATGCTTGAAAGTATTTAACTGAAGTGGTTATTTAAAAATAAATTATTTGTGCAAATATGCTATATGTATTTTAATACGCGGCTATCATTCTGTCATGGTATAGTATATAGTATGGTAATTTTAATGTGTTTCATACTAACAAAAGCTTATGCAATTTATTAGGATTTATACTTTTTAAATATATCATTTTGAATATAAATATGCTAGGCACTTTATTATTAGAAAGCTATATACTGAAGTATTTGCATTAAAACTCAAATATCTTAAAATACGGCTTTTCGCAGTTGTATACATAGCATTTAATGTATGCTACAGTTACCCTGTGGAAGAACTATTAAATGTTTTATATGTTTGATATACAGTAATATATTACAGAGAACTTTAGCTAAGACATTTGGCTATAAATTCTAATTTGTAAGGAAGTTTTAGTTGTATCATTCTTAGTCGATATGTTATACTTCGATGAATTGAGCAGTTTAGCATACAATTTCAAATAAGTCGTAAAGGGGTTTTTTTCCCACCTGTGTTTAAATAATATTGCATAATATGATACATATCATATGCTTAAATGCTTGAAAGTATTTAACTGAAGTGGTTATTTAAAAATAAATTATTTGTGTAAATATGCTATATGTATTTTAATACACGGCTATCATTCTGTCATGGTATAGTATATAGTATGGTAATTTTAATGTGTTTCATACTAACAAAAGCTTATGCAATTTATTAGGATTTATACTTTTTAAATATATCATTTTGAAAATAAATATACTAGGCACTTTATTTTTAGAAAGTTATATACTGAAGTATTTGCATTAAAACTCAAATATCTTAAAATACGGCTTTTCGCAGTTGTATACATAGCATTTAAAGTATGCTACAGTTACCCTGTGGAAGAACTATTAAATGTTTTATATGTTTGATATACAGTAATATATTACAGAGAACTTTAGCTAAGACATTTGGCTATAAATTCTAATTTGTAAGGAAGTTTTAGTTGTATCATTCTTAGTCGATATGTTATACTTCGATGAATTGAGCAGTTTAGCATACAATTTCAAATAAGTCGTAAAGGGGTTTTTTTTCCCACCTGTGTTTAAATAATATTGCATAATATGATACATATCATATGCTTAAATGCTTGAAAGTATTTAACTGAAGTGGTTATATAAAAATTAATTATTTGTGCAAATATGCTATATGTATTTTAATATACGACTATCATTCTGTCATGGTAATTTATATAGTAAGGTAAATTTAACGTGTTTCATACTAACAAAAGCTTATGCAATTTATTAGGATTTATACTTTTTAAATATATCATTTTGAAAATAAATATACTAGGCACTTTATTATTAGAAAGTTATATACTGAAGTATTTGCATTAAAACTCAAATATCTTAAAATACGGTTTTTCGCAGTTGTATACATAGCATTTAAAGTATGCTACAGTTACCCTGTGGAAGAACTATTAAATGTTTTATATGTTTGATATACAGTAATATATTACAGAGAACTTTAGCTAAGACATTTGGCTATAAATTCTAATTTGTAAGGAAGTTTTAGTTGTATCATTCTTAGTCGATATGTTATACTTCGATGAATTGAGCAGTTTAGCATACAATTTCAAATAAGTCGTAAAGGGGTTTTTTTTCCCACCTGTGTTTAAATAATATTGCATAATATGATACATATCATATGCTTAAATGCTTGAAAGTATTTAACTGAAGTGGTTATATAAAAATTAATTATTTGTGCAAATATGCTATATGTATTTTAATATACGGCTATCATTCTGTCATGGTAATGTATATAGTAAGGTAAATTTAACGTGTTTCATACTAACAAAAGCTTATGCAATTTATTAGGATTTATACTTTTTAAATATATCATTTTGAAAATAAATATACTAGGCACTTTATTATTAGAAAGTTATATACTGAAGTATTTGCATTAAAACTCAAATATCTTAAAATACGGCTTTTCGCAGTTGTATACATAGCACTTAAAGTATGCTACAGTTACCCTGTGGAAGAACTATTAAATGTTTTATATGTTTGATATACAGTAATATATTACAGAGAACTTTAGCTAAGACATTTGGCTATAAATTCTAATTTGTAAGGAAGTTTTAGTTGTATCATTCTTAGTCGATATGTTATACTTCGATAAATTGAGCAGTTTAGCATACAATTTCAAATAAGTCGTAAAGGGGTTTTTTTTCCCACCTGTGTTTAAATAATATTGCATAATATGATACATATCATATGCTTAAATGCTTGAAAGTATTTAACTGAAGTGGTTATATAAAAATTAATTATTTGTGCAAATATGCTATATGTATTTTAATACGCGGCTATCATTCTGTCATGGTATAGTATATAGTATGGTAATTTTAATGTGTTTCATACTAACAAAAGCTTATGCAATTTATTAGGATTTATACTTTTTAAATATATCATTTTGAAAATAAATATACTAGGCACTTTATTATTAGAAAGTTATATACTGAAGTATTTGCATTAAAACTCAAATATCTTAAAATACGGCTTTTCGCAGTTGTATACATAGCACTTAAAGTATGCTACAGTTACCCTGTGGAAGAACTATTAAATGTTTTATATGTTTGATATACAGTAATATATTACAGAGAACTTTAGCTAAGACATTTGGCTATAAATTCTAATTTGTAAGGAAGTTTTAGTTGTATCATTCTTAGTCGATATGTTATACTTCGATGAATTGAGCAGTTTAGCATACAATTTCAAATAAGTCGTAAAGGGGTTTTTTTTCACACCTGTGTTTAAATAATATTGCATAATATGATACATATCATATGCTTAAATGCTTGAAAGTATTTAACTGAAGTGGTTATTTAAAAATAAATTATTTGTGCAAATATGCTATATGTATTTTAATACGCGGCTATCATTCTGTCATGGTATAGTATATAGTATGGTAATTTTAATGTGTTTCATACTAACAAAAGCTTATGCAATTTATTAGGATTTATACTTTTTAAATATATCATTTTGAAAATAAATATACTAGGCACTTTATTATTAGAAAGCTATATACTGAAGTATTTGCATTAAAACTCAAATATCTTAAAATACGGCTTTTCGCAGTTGTATACATAGCATTTAATGTATGCTACAGTTACCCTGTGGAAGAACTATTAAATGTTTTATATGTTTGATATACAGTAATATATTACAGAGAACTTTAGCTAAGACATTTGGCTATAAATTCTAATTTGTAAGGAAGTTTTAGTTGTATCATTCTTAGTCGATATGTTATACTTCGATGAATTGAGCAGTTTAGCATACAATTTCAAATAAGTCGTAAAGGGGTTTTTTTCCCACCTGTGTTTAAATAATATTGCATAATATGATACATATCATATGCTTAAATGCTTGAAAGTATTTAACTGAAGTGGTTATTTAAAAATAAATTATTTGTGCAAATATGCTATATGTATTTTAATACACGGCTATCATTCTGTCATGGTATAGTATATAGTATGGTAATTTTAATGTGTTTCATACTAACAAAAGCTTATGCAATTTATTAGGATTTATACTTTTTAAATATATCATTTTGAAAATAAATATACTAGGCACTTTATTTTTAGAAAGTTATATACTGAAGTATTTGCATTAAAACTCAAATATCTTAAAATACGGCTTTTCGCAGTTGTATACATAGCATTTAAAGTATGCTACAGTTACCCTGTGGAAGAACTATTAAATGTTTTATATGTTTGATATACAGTAATATATTACAGAGAACTTTAGCTAAGACATTTGGCTATAAATTCTAATTTGTAAGGAAGTTTTAGTTGTATCATTCTTAGTCGATATGTTATACTTCGATGAATTGAGCAGTTTAGCATACAATTTCAAATAAGTCGTAAAGGGGTTTTTTTTCCCACCTGTGTTTAAATAATATTGCATAATATGATACATATCATATGCTTAAATGCTTGAAAGTATTTAACTGAAGTGGTTATATAAAAATTAATTATTTGTGCAAATATGCTATATGTATTTTAATATACGACTATCATTCTGTCATGGTAATTTATATAGTAAGGTAAATTTAACGTGTTTCATACTAACAAAAGCTTATGCAATTTATTAGGATTTATACTTTTTAAATATATCATTTTGAAAATAAATATACTAGGCACTTTATTATTAGAAAGTTATATACTGAAGTATTTGCATTAAAACTCAAATATCTTAAAATACGGTTTTTCGCAGTTGTATACATAGCATTTAAAGTATGCTACAGTTACCCTGTGGAAGAACTATTAAATGTTTTATATGTTTGATATACAGTAATATATTACAGAGAACTTTAGCTAAGACATTTGGCTATAAATTCTAATTTGTAAGGAAGTTTTAGTTGTATCATTCTTAGTCGATATGTTATACTTCGATGAATTGAGCAGTTTAGCATACAATTTCAAATAAGTCGTAAAGGGGTTTTTTTTCCCACCTGTGTTTAAATAATATTGCATAATATGATACATATCATATGCTTAAATGCTTGAAAGTATTTAACTGAAGTGGTTATATAAAAATTAATTATTTGTGCAAATATGCTATATGTATTTTAATATACGGCTATCATTCTGTCATGGTAATGTATATAGTAAGGTAAATTTAACGTGTTTCATACTAACAAAAGCTTATGCAATTTATTAGGATTTATACTTTTTAAATATATCATTTTGAAAATAAATATACTAGGCACTTTATTATTAGAAAGTTATATACTGAAGTATTTGCATTAAAACTCAAATATCTTAAAATACGGCTTTTCGCAGTTGTATACATAGCACTTAAAGTATGCTACAGTTACCCTGTGGAAGAACTATTAAATGTTTTATATGTTTGATATACAGTAATATATTACAGAGAACTTTAGCTAAGACATTTGGCTATAAATTCTAATTTGTAAGGAAGTTTTAGTTGTATCATTCTTAGTCGATATGTTATACTTCGATGAATTGAGCAGTTTAGCATACAATTTCAAATAAGTCGTAAAGGGGTTTTTTTCCCACCTGTGTTTAAATAATATTGCATAATATGATACATATCATATGCTTAAATGCTTGAAAGTATTTAACTGAAGTGGTTATTTAAAAATAAATTATTTGTGCAAATATGCCATATGTATTTTAATACGCGGCTATCATTCTGTCATGGTATAGTATATAGTATGGTAATTTTAATGTGTTTCATACTAACAAAAGCTTATGCAATTTATTAGGATTTATACTTTTTAAATATATCATTTTGAAAATAAATATACTAGGCACTTTATTATTAGAAAGTTATATACTGAAGTATTTGCATTAAAACTCAAATATCTTAAAATACGGCTTTTCGCAGTTGTATACATAGCACTTAAAGTATGCTACAGTTACCCTGTGAAAGAACTATTAAATGTTTTATATGTTTGATATACAGTAATATATTACAGAGAACTTTAGCTAAGACATTTGGCTATAAATTCTAATTTGTAAGGAAGTTTTAGTTGTATCATTCTTAGTCGATATGTTATACTTCGATAAATTGAGCAGTTTAGCATACAATTTCAAATAAGTCGTAAAGGGGTTTTTTTTCCCACCTGTGTTTAAATAATATTGCATAATATGATACATATCATATGCTTAAATGCTTGAAAGTATTTAACTGAAGTGGTTATATAAAAATTAATTATTTGTGCAAATATGCTATATGTATTTTAATATACGTCTATCATTCTGTCATGGTAATGTATATAGTAAGGTAAATTTAACGTGTTTCATACTAACAAAAGCTTATGCAATTTATTAGGATTTATACTTTTTAAATATATCATTTTGAAAATAAATATACTAGGCACTTTATTATTAGAAAGTTATATACTGAAGTATTTGCATTAAAACTCAAATATCTTAAAATACGGTTTTTCGCAGTTGTATACATAGCATTTAAAGTATGCTACAGTTACCCTGTGGAAGAACTATTAAATGTTTTATATGTTTGATATACAGTAATATATTACAGAGAACTTTAGCTAAGACATTTGGCTATAAATTCTAATTTGTAAGGAAGTTTTAGTTGTATCATTCTTAGTCGATATGTTATACTTCGATGAATTGAGCAGTTTAGCATACAATTTCAAATAAGTCGTAAAGGGGTTTTTTTTCCCACCTGTGTTTAAATAATATTGCATAATATGATACATATCATATGCTTAAATGCTTGAAAGTATTTTACTGAAGTGGTTATATAAAAATTAATTATTTGTGCAAATATGCTATATGTATTTTAATATACGGCTATCATTCTGTCATGGTAATGTATATAGTAAGGTAAATTTCACGTGTTTCATACTAACAAAAGCTTATGCAATTTATTAGGATTTATACTTTTTAAATATATCATTTTGAAAATAAATATACTAGGCACTTTATTATTAGAAAGTTATATACTGAAGTATTTGCATTAAAACTCAAATATCTTAAAATACGGCTTTTCGCAGTTGTATACATAGCACTTAAAGTATGCTACAGTTACCCTGTGGAAGAACTATTAAATGTTTTATATGTTTGATATACAGTAATATATTACAGAGAACTTTAGCTAAGACATTTGGCTATAAATTCTAATTTGTAAGGAAGTTTTAGTTGTATCATTCTTAGTCGATATGTTATACTTCGATGAATTGAGCAGTTTAGCATACAATTTCAAATAAGTCGTAAAGGGGTTTTTTTTCACACCTGTGTTTAAATAATATTGCATAATATGATACATATCATATGCTTAAATGCTTGAAAGTATTTAACTGAAGTGGTTATTTAAAAATAAATTATTTGTGCAAATATGCTATATGTATTTTAATACGCGGCTATCATTCTGTCATGGTATAGTATATAGTATGGTAATTTTAATGTGTTTCATACTAACAAAAGCTTATGCAATTTATTAGGATTTATACTTTTTAAATATATCATTTTGAAAATAAATATACTAGGCACTTTATTATTAGAAAGTTATATACTGAAGTATTTGCATTAAAACTCAAATATCTTAAAATACGGCTTTTCGCAGTTGTATACATAGCACTTAAAGTATGCTACAGTTACCCTGTGGAAGAACTATTAAATGTTTTATATGTTTGATATACAGTAATATATTACAGAGAACTTTAGCTAAGACATTTGGCTATAAATTCTAATTTGTAAGGAAGTTTTAGTTGTATCATTCTTAGTCGATATGTTATACTTCGATGAATTGAGCAGTTTAGCATACAATTTCAAATAAGTCGTAAAGGGGTTTTTTTTCCCACCTGTGTTTAAATAATATTGCATAATATGATACATATCATATGCTTAAATGCTTGAAAGTATTTAACTGAAGTGGTTATATAAAAATTAATTATTTGTGCAAATATGCTATATGTATTTTAATATACGGCTATCATTCTGTCATGGTAATGTATATAGTAAGGTAAATTTAACGTGTTTCATACTAACAAAAGCTTATGCAATTTATTAGGATTTATACTTTTTAAATATATCATTTTGAAAATAAATATACTAGGCACTTTATTATTAGAAAGTTATATACTGAAGTATTTGCATTAAAACTCAAATATCTTAAAATACGGCTTTTCGCAGTTGTATACATAGCACTTAAAGTATGCTACAGTTACCCTGTGGAAGAACTATTAAATGTTTTATATGTTTGATATACAGTAATATATTACAGAGAACTTTAGCTAAGACATTTGGCTATAAATTCTAATTTGTAAGGAAATTTTAGTTGTATCATTCTTAGTCGATATGTTATAGTTCGATGAATTGAGCAGTTTAGCATACAATTTCAAATAAGTCGTAAAGGGGTTTTTTTTCCCACCTGTGTTTAAATAATATTGCATAATATGATACATATCATATGCTTAAATGCTTGAAAGTATTTAACTGAAGTGGTTATTTAAAAATTAATTATTTGTGCAAATATGCTATATGTATTTTAATACACGGCTATCATTCTGTCATGGTATAGTATATAGTATGGTAATTTTAATGTGTTTCATACTAACAAAAGCTTATGCAATTTATTAGGATTTATACTTTTTAAATATATCATTTTGAAAATAAATATACTAGGCACTTTATTATTAGAAAGTTATATACTGAAGTATTTGCATTAAAACTCAAATATCTTAAAATACGGCTTTTCGCAGTTGTATACATAGCACTTAAAGTATGCTACAGTTACCCTGTGGAAGAACTATTAAATGTTTTATATGTTTGATATACAGTAATATATTACAGAGAACTTTAGCTAAGACATTTGGCTATAAATTCTAATTTGTAAGGAAGTTTTAGTTGTATCATTCTTAGTCGATATGTTATACTTCGATGAATTGAGCAGTTTAGCATACAATTTCAAATAAGTCGTAAAGGGGTTTTTTTTCCCACCTGTGTTTAAATAATATTGCATAATATGATACATATCATATGCTTAAATGCTTGAAAGTATTTTACTGAAGTGGTTATATAAAAATTAATTATTTGTGCAAATATGCTATATGTATTTTAATATACGGCTATCATTCTGTCATGGTAATGTATATAGTAAGGTAAATTTCACGTGTTTCATACTAACAAAAGCTTATGCAATTTATTAGGATTTATACTTTTTAAATATATCATTTTGAAAATAAATATACTAGGCACTTTATTATTAGAAAGTTATATACTGAAGTATTTGCATTAAAACTCAAATATCTTAAAATACGGCTTTTCGCAGTTGTATACATAGCACTTAAAGTATGCTACAGTTACCCTGTGGAAGAACTATTAAATGTTTTATATGTTTGATATACAGTAATATATTACAGAGAACTTTAGCTAAGACATTTGGCTATAAATTCTAATTTGTAAGGAAGTTTTAGTTGTATCATTCTTAGTCGATATGTTATACTTCGATGAATTGAGCAGTTTAGCATACAATTTCAAATAAGTCGTAAAGGGGTTTTTTTTCACACCTGTGTTTAAATAATATTGCATAATATGATACATATCATATGCTTAAATGCTTGAAAGTATTTAACTGAAGTGGTTATTTAAAAATAAATTATTTGTGCAAATATGCTATATGTATTTTAATACGCGGCTATCATTCTGTCATGGTATAGTATATAGTATGGTAATTTTAATGTGTTTCATACTAACAAAAGCTTATGCAATTTATTAGGATTTATACTTTTTAAATATATCATTTTGAAAATAAATATACTAGGCACTTTATTATTAGAAAGTTATATACTGAAGTATTTGCATTAAAACTCAAATATCTTAAAATACGGCTTTTCGCAGTTGTATACATAGCACTTAAAGTATGCTACAGTTACCCTGTGGAAGAACTATTAAATGTTTTATATGTTTGATATACAGTAATATATTACAGAGAACTTTAGCTAAGACATTTGGCTATAAATTCTAATTTGTAAGGAAGTTTTAGTTGTATCATTCTTAGTCGATATGTTATACTTCGATAAATTGAGCAGTTTAGCATACAATTTCAAATAAGTCGTAAAGGGGTTTTTTTTCCCACCTGTGTTTAAATAATATTGCATAATATGATACATATCATATGCTTAAATGCTTGAAAGTATTTAACTGAAGTGGTTATTTAAAAATAAATTATTTGTGCAAATATGCTATATGTATTTTAATACGCGGCTATCATTCTGTCATGGTATAGTATATAGTATGGTAATTTTAATGTGTTTCATACTAACAAAAGCTTATGCAATTTATTAGGATTTATACTTTTTAAATATATCATTTTGAAAATAAATATACTAGGCACTTTATTATTAGAAAGTTATATACTGAAGTATTTGCATTAAAACTCAAATATCTTAAAATACGGCTTTTCGCAGTTGTATACATAGCACTTAAAGTATGCTACAGTTACCCTGTGGAAGAACTATTAAATGTTTTATATGTTTGATATACAGTAATATATTACAGAGAACTTTAGCTAAGACATTTGGCTATAAATTCTAATTTGTAAGGAAGTTTTAGTTGTATCATTCTTAGTCGATATGTTATACTTCGATAAATTGAGCAGTTTAGCATACAATTTCAAATAAGTCGTAAAGGGGTTTTTTTTCCCACCTGTGTTTAAATAATATTGCATAATATGATACATATCATATGCTTAAATGCTTGAAAGTATTTAACTGAAGTGGTTATATAAAAATTAATTATTTGTGCAAATATGCTATATGTATTTTAATATACGTCTATCATTCTGTCATGGTAATGTATATCGTAAGGTAAATTTAACGTGTTTCATACTAACAAAAGCTTATGCAATTTATTAGGATTTATACTTTTTAAATATATCATTTTGAAAATAAATATACTAGGCACTTTATTATTAGAAAGTTATATACTGAAGTATTTGCATTAAAACTCAAATATCTTAAAATACGGTTTTTCGCAGTTGTATACATAGCATTTAAAGTATGCTACAGTTACCCTGTGGAAGAACTATTAAATGTTTTATATGTTTGATATACAGTAATATATTACAGAGAACTTTAGCTAAGACATTTGGCTATAAATTCTAATTTGTAAGGAAGTTTTAGTTGTATCATTCTTAGTCGATATGTTATACTTCGATGAATTGAGCAGTTTAGCATACAATTTCAAATAAGTCGTAAAGGGGTTTTTTTTCCCACCTGTGTTTAAATAATATTGCATAATATGATACATATCATATGCTTAAATGCTTGAAAGTATTTAACTGAAGTGGTTATATAAAAATTAATTATTTGTGCAAATATGCTATATGTATTTTAATATACGGCTATCATTCTGTCATGGTAATGTATATAGTAAGGTAAATTTAACGTGTTTCATACTAACAAAAGCTTATGCAATTTATTAGGATTTATACTTTTTAAATATATCATTTTGAAAATAAATATACTAGGCACTTTATTATTAGAAAGTTATATACTGAAGTATTTGCATTAAAACTCAAATATCTTAAAATACGGCTTTTCGCAGTTGTATACATAGCACTTAAAGTATGCTACAGTTACCCTGTGGAAGAACTATTAAATGTTTTATATGTTTGATATACAGTAATATATTACAGAGAACTTTAGCTAAGACATTTGGCTATAAATTCTAATTTGTAAGGAAATTTTAGTTGTATCATTCTTAGTCGATATGTTATAGTTCGATGAATTGAGCAGTTTAGCATACAATTTCAAATAAGTCGTAAAGGGGTTTTTTTTCCCACCTGTGTTTAAATAATATTGCATAATATGATACATATCATATGCTTAAATGCTTGAAAGTATTTAACTGAAGTGGTTATTTAAAAATTAATTATTTGTGCAAATATGCTATATGTATTTTAATACACGGCTATCATTCTGTCATGGTATAGTATATAGTATGGTAATTTTAATGTGTTTCATACTAACAAAAGCTTATGCAATTTATTAGGATTTATACTTTTTAAATATATCATTTTGAAAATAAATATACTAGGCACTTTATTATTAGAAAGTTATATACTGAAGTATTTGCATTAAAACTCAAATATCTTAAAATACGGCTTTTCGCAGTTGTATACATAGCACTTAAAGTATGCTACAGTTACCCTGTGGAAGAACTATTAAATGTTTTATATGTTTGATATACAGTAATATATTACAGAGAACTTTAGCTAAGACATTTGGCTATAAATTCTAATTTGTAAGGAAGTTTTAGTTGTATCATTCTTAGTCGATATGTTATACTTCGATGAATTGAGCAGTTTAGCATACAATTTCAAATAAGTCGTAAAGGGGTTTTTTTTCCCACCTGTGTTTAAATAATATTGCATAATATGATACATATCATATGCTTAAATGCTTGAAAGTATTTAACTGAAGTGGTTATTTAAAAATAAATTATTTGTGCAAATATGCTATATGTATTTTAATACACGGCTATCATTCTGTCATGGTATAGTATATAGTATGGTAATTTTAATGTGTTTCATACTAACAAAAGCTTATGCAATTTATTAGGATTTATATTTTTTAAATATATCATTTTGAAAATAAATATACTAGGCACTTTATTATTAGAAAGTTATATACTGAAGTATTTGCATTAAAACTCAAATATCTTAAAATACGGATTTTCGCAGTTGTATACATAGCACTTAAAGTATGCTACAGTTACCCTGTGGAAGAACTATTAAACGTTTTATATGTTTGATATACAGTAATATATTACAGAGAACTTTAGCTAAGACATTTGGCTATAAATTCAAATTTGTAAGGAAGTTTTAGTTGTATCATTCTTAGTCGATATGTTATACTTCGATGAATTGAGCAGTTTAGCATACAATTTCAAATAAGTCGTAAAGGGGTTTTTTTTCCCACCTGTGTTTAAATAATATTGCATAATATGATACATATCATATGCTTAAATGCTTGAAAGTATTTAACTGAAGTGGTTATATAAAAATTAATTATTTGTGCAAATATGCTATATGTATTTTAATATACGGCTATCATTCTGTCATGGTAATGTATATAGTAAGGTAAATTTAACGTGTTTCATACTAACAAAAGCTTATGCAATTTATTAGGATTTATACTTTTTAAATATATCATTTTGAAAATAAATATACTAGGCACTTTATTATTAGAAAGTTATATACTGAAGTATTTGCATTAAAACTCAAATATCTTAAAATACGGTTTTTCGCAGTTGTATACATAGCATTTAAAGTATGCTACAGTTACCCTGTGGAAGAACTATTAAATGTTTTATATGTTTGATATACAGTAATATATTACAGAGAACTTTAGCTAAGACATTTGGCTATAAATTCTAATTTGTAAGGAAGTTTTAGTTGTATCATTCTTAGTCGATATGTTATACTTCGATGAATTGAGCAGTTTAGCATACAATTTCAAATAAGTCGTAAAGGGGTTTTTTTTTCCACCTGTGTTTAAATAATATTGCATAATATGATACATATCATATGCTTAAATGCTTGAAAGTATTTAACTGAAGTGGTTATTTAAAAATAAATTATTTGTGCAAATATGCTATATGTATTTTAATACACGGCTATCATTCTGTCATGGTATAGTATATAGTATGGTAATTTTAATGTGTTTCATACTAACAAAAGCTTATGCAATTTATTAGGATTTATACTTTTTAAATATATCATTTTGAAAATAAATATACTAGGCACTTTATTATTAGAAAGTTATATACTGAAGTATTTGCATTAAAACTCAAATATCTTAAAATACGGCTTTTCGCAGTTGTATACATAGCACTTAAAGTATGCTACAGTTACCCTGTGGAAGGACTATTAAATGTTTTATATGTTTGATATACAGTTATATATTACAGAGAACTTTAGCTAAGACATTTGGCTATAAATTCTAATTTGTAAGGAAGTTTTAGTTGTATCATTCTTAGTCGATATGTTATACTTCGATGAATTGAGCAGTTTAGCATACAATTTCAAATAAGTCGTAAAGGGGTTTTTTTCCCACCTGTGTTTAAATAATATTGCATAATATGATACATATCATATGCTTAAATGCTTGAAAGTATTTAACTGAAGTGGTTATTTAAAAATTAATTATTTGTGCAAATATGCTATATGTATTTTAATATACGGCTATCATTCTGTCATGGTAATGTATATAGTAAGGTAAATTTAACGTGTTTCATACTAACAAAAGCTTATGCAATTTATTAGGATTTATACTTTTTAAATATATCATTTTGAAAATAAATATACTAGGCACTTTATTATTAGAAAGTTATATACTGAAGTATTTGCATTAAAACTCAAATATCTTAAAATACGGCTTTTCGCAGTTGTATACATAGCATTTAAAGTATGCTACAGTTACCCTGTGGAAGAACTATTAAATGTTTTATATGTTTGATATACAGTAATATATTACAGAGAACTTTAGCTAAGACATTTGGCTATAAATTCTAATTTGTAAGGAAGTTTTAGTTGTATCATTCTTAGTCGATATGTTATACTTCGATGAATTGAGCAGTTTAGCATACAATTTCATATAAGTCGTAAAGGGGTTTTTTTTCCCACCTGTGTTTAAATAATATTGCATAATATGATACATATCATATGCTTAAATGCTTGAAAGTATTTAACTGAAGTGTTTATTTAAAAATAAATTATTTGTGCAAATATGCTATATGTATTTTAATACACGGCTATCATTCTGTCATGGTATAGTATATAGTATGGTAATTTTAATGTGTTTCATACTAACAAAAGCTTATGCAATTTATTAGGATTTATACTTTTTAAATATATCATTTTGAAAATAAATATACTAGGCACTTTATTATTAGAAAGTTATATACTGAAGTATTTGCATTAAAACTCAAATATCTTAAAATACGGCTTTTCGCAGTTGTATACATAGCATTTAAAGTATGCTACAGTTACCCTGTGGAAGAACTATTAAATGTTTTATATGTTTGATATACAGTAATATATTACAGAGAACTTTAGCTAAGACATTTGGCTATAAATTCTAATTTGTAAGGAAGTTTTAGTTGTATCATTCTTAGTCGATATGTTATACTTCGATGAATTGAGCAGTTTAGCATACAATTTCAAATAAGTCGTAAAGGGGTTTTTTTCCCACCTGTGTTTAAATAATATTGCATAATATGATACATATCATATGCTTAAATGCTTGAAAGTATTTAACTGAAGTGGTTATTTAAAAATAAATTATTTGTGCAAATATGCTATATGTATTTTAATACACGGCTATCATTCTGTCATGGTATAGTATATAGTATGGTAATTTTAATGTGTTTCATACTAACAAAAGCTTATGCAATTTATTAGGATTTATACTTTTTAAATATATCATTTTGAAAATAAATATACTAGGCACTTTATTATTAGAAAGTTATATACTGAAGTATTTGCATTAAAACTCAAATATCTTAAAATACGGCTTTTCGCAGTTGTATACATAGCATTTAAAGTATGCTACAGTTACCCTGTGGAAGAACTATTAAATGTTTTATATGTTTGATATACAGTAATATATTACAGAGAACTTTAGCTAAGACATTTGGCTATAAATTCTAATTTGTAAGGAAGTTTTAGTTGTATCATTCTTAGTCGATATGTTATACTTCGATGAATTGAGCAGTTTAGCATACAATTTCAAATAAGTCGTAAAGGGGTTTTTTTTCCCACCTGTGTTTAAATAATATTGCATAATATGATACATATCATATGCTTAAATGCTTGAAAGTATTTAACTGAAGTGTTTATTTAAAAATAAATTATTTGTGCAAATATGCTATATGTATTTTAATACACGGCTATCATTCTGTCATGGTATAGTATATAGTATGGTAATTTTAATGTGTTTCATACTAACAAAAGCTTATGCAATTTATTAGGATTTATACTTTTTAAATATATCATTTTGAAAATAAATATAGTAGGCACTTTATTATTAGAAAGTTATATACTGAAGTATTTGCATTAAAACTCAAATATCTTAAAATACGGTTTTTCGCAGTTGTATACATAGCATTTAAAGTATGCTACAGTTACCCTGTGGAAGAACTATTAAATGTTTTATATGTTTGATATACAGTAATATATTACAGAGAACTTTAGCTAAGACATTTGGCTATAAATTCTAATTTGTAAGGAAGTTTTAGTTGTATCATTCTTAGTCGATATGTTATACTTCGATGAATTGAGCAGTTTAGCATACATTTTCAAATAAGTCGTAAAGGGGTTTTTTTTCCCACCTGTGTTTAAATAATATTGCATAATATGATACATATCATATGCTTAAATGCTTGAAAGTATTTAACTGAAGTGTTTATTTAAAAATAAATTATTTGTGCAAATATGCTATATGTATTTTAATACACGGCTATCATTCTGTCATGGTATAGTATATAGTATGGTAATTTTAATGTGTTTCATACTAACAAAAGCTTATGCAATTTATTAGGATTTATACTTTTTAAATATATCATTTTGAAAATAAATATAGTAGGCACTTTATTATTAGAAAGTTATATACTGAAGTATTTGCATTAAAACTCAAATATCTTAAAATACGGCTTTTCGCAGTTGTATACATAGCATTTAAAGTATGCTACAGTTACCCTGTGGAAGAACTATTAAATGTTTTATATGTTTGATATACAGTAATATATTACAGAGAACTTTAGCTAAGACATTTGGCTATAAATTCTAATTTGTAAGGAAGTTTTAGTTGTATCATTCTTAGTCGATATGTTATACTTCGATGAATTGAGCAGTTTAGCATACAATTTCAAATAAGTCGTAAAGGGGTTTTTTTCACACCTGTGTTTAAATAATATTGCATAATATGATACATATCATATGCTTAAATGCTTGAAAGTATTTAACTGAAGTGGTTATTAAAACATAAATTATTTGTGCAAATATGCTATATGTATTTTAATACACGGCTATCATTCTGTCATGGTATAGTATATAGTATGGTAATTTTAATGTGTTTCATACTAACAAAAGCTTATGCAATTTATTAGGATTTATACTTTTTAAATATATCATTTTGAAAATAAATATACTAGGCACTTTATTATTAGAAAGTTATATACTGAAGTATTTGCATTAAAACTCAAATATCTTAAAATACGGCTTTTCGCAGTTGTATACATAGCATTTAAAGTATGCTACAGTTACCCTGTGGAAGAACTATTAAATGTTTTATATGTTTGATATACAGTAATATATTACAGAGAACTTTAGCTAAGACATTTGGCTATAAATTCTAATTTGTAAGGAAGTTTTAGTTGTATCATTCTTAGTCGATATGTTATACTTCGATGAATTGAGCAGTTTAGCATACAATTTCAAATAAGTCGTAAAGGGGTTTTTTTTCCCACCTGTGTTTAAATAATATTGCATAATATGATACATATCATATGCTTAAATGCTTGAAAGTATTTAACTGAAGTGTTTATTTAAAAATAAATTATTTGTGCAAATATGCTATATGTATTTTAATACACGGCTATCATTCTGTCATGGTATAGTATATAGTATGGTAATTTTAATGTGTTTCATACTAACAAAAGCTTATGCAATTTATTAGGATTTATACTTTTTAAATATATCATTTTGAAAATAAATATAGTAGGCACTTTATTATTAGAAAGTTATATACTGAAGTATTTGCATTAAAACTCAAATATCTTAAAATACGGTTTTTCGCAGTTGTATACATAGCATTTAAAGTATGCTACAGTTACCCTGTGGAAGAACTATTAAATGTTTTATATGTTTGATATACAGTAATATATTACAGAGAACTTTAGCTAAGACATTTGGCTATAAATTCTAATTTGTAAGGAAGTTTTAGTTGTATCATTCTTAGTCGATATGTTATACTTCGATGAATTGAGCAGTTTAGCATACAATTTCAAATAAGTCGTAAAGGGGTTTTTTTTTCCACCTGTGTTTAAATAATATTGCATAATATGATACATATCATATGCTTAAATGCTTGAAAGTATTTAACTGAAGTGGTTATTTAAAAATAAATTATTTGTGCAAATATGCTATATGTATTTTAATACACGGCTATCATTCTGTCATGGTATAGTATATAGTATGGTAATTTTAATGTGTTTCATACTAACAAAAGCTTATGCAATTTATTAGGATTTATACTTTTTAAATATATCATTTTGAAAATAAATATACTAGGCACTTTATTATTAGAAAGTTATATACTGAAGTATTTGCATTAAAACTCAAATATCTTAAAATACGGCTTTTCGCAGTTGTATACATAGCATTTAAAGTATGCTACAGTTACCCTGTGGAAGAACTATTAAATGTTTTATATGTTTGATATACAGTAATATATTACAGAGAACTTTAGCTAAGACATTTGGCTATAAATTCTAATTTGTAAGGAAATTTTAGTTGTATCATTCTTAGTCGATATGTTATAGTTCGATGAATTGAGCAGTTTAGCATACAATTTCAAATAAGTCGTAAAGGGGTTTTTTTTCCCACCTGTGTTTAAATAATATTGCATAATATGATACATATCATATGCTTAAATGCTTGAAAGTATTTAACTGAAGTGGTTATATAAAAATTAATTATTTGTGCAAATATGCTATATGTATTTTAATATACGGCTATCATTCTGTCATGGTAATGTATATAGTAAGGTAAATTTAACGTGTTTCATACTAACAAAAGCTTATGCAATTTATTAGGATTTATACTTTTTAAATATATCATTTTGAAAATAAATATACTAGGCACTTTATTATTAGAAAGTTATATACTGAAGTATTTGCATTAAAACTCAAATATCTTAAAATACGGTTTTTCGCAGTTGTATACATAGCATTTAAAGTATGCTACAGTTACCCTGTGGAAGAACTATTAAATGTTTTATATGTTTGATATACAGTAATATATTACAGAGAACTTTAGCTAAGACATTTGGCTATAAATTCTAATTTGTAAGGAAGTTTTAGTTGTATCATTCTTAGTCGATATGTTATACTTCGATGAATTGAGCAGTTTAGCATACAATTTCGAATAAGTCGTAAAGGGGTTTTTTTTCCCACCTGTGTTTAAATAATATTGCATAATATGATACATATCATATGCTTAAATGCTTGAAAGTATTTAACTGAAGTGTTTATTTAAAAATAAATTATTTGTGCAAATATGCTATATGTATTTTAATACACGGCTATCATTCTGTCATGGTATAGTATATAGTATGGTAATTTTAATGTGTTTCATACTAACAAAAGCTTATGCAATTTATTAGGATTTATACTTTTTAAATATATCATTTTGAAAATAAATATAGTAGGCACTTTATTATTAGAAAGTTATATACTGAAGTATTTGCATTAAAACTCAAATATCTTAAAATACGGTTTTTCGCAGTTGTATACATAGCATTTAAAGTATGCTACAGTTACCCTGTGGAAGAACTATTAAATGTTTTATATGTTTGATATACAGTAATATATTACAGAGAACTTTAGCTAAGACATTTGGCTATAAATTCTAATTTGTAAGGAAGTTTTAGTTGTATCATTCTTAGTCGATATGTTATACTTCGATGAATTGAGCAGTTTAGCATACATTTTCAAATAAGTCGTAAAGGGGTTTTTTTTCCCACCTGTGTTTAAATAATATTGCATAATATGATACATATCATATGCTTAAATGCTTGAAAGTATTTAACTGAAGTGTTTATTTAAAAATAAATTATTTGTGCAAATATGCTATATGTATTTTAATACACGGCTATCATTCTGTCATGGTATAGTATATAGTATGGTAATTTTAATGTGTTTCATACTAACAAAAGCTTATGCAATTTATTAGGATTTATACTTTTTAAATATATCATTTTGAAAATAAATATAGTAGGCACTTTATTATTAGAAAGTTATATACTGAAGTATTTGCATTAAAACTCAAATATCTTAAAATACGGCTTTTCGCAGTTGTATACATAGCATTTAAAGTATGCTACAGTTACCCTGTGGAAGAACTATTAAATGTTTTATATGTTTGATATACAGTAATATATTACAGAGAACTTTAGCTAAGACATTTGGCTATAAATTCTAATTTGTAAGGAAGTTTTAGTTGTATCATTCTTAGTCGATATGTTATACTTCGATGAATTGAGCAGTTTAGCATACAATTTCGAATAAGTCGTAAAGGGGTTTTTTTTCCCACCTGTGTTTAA
Organism: Stegodyphus dumicola; assembly: GCF_044657685.1. Lineage (NCBI taxonomy): Eukaryota > Metazoa > Arthropoda > Arachnida > Araneae > Eresidae > Stegodyphus > Stegodyphus dumicola. The sequence goes on along the minus strand of NC_140771.1, from coordinate 124,513,315 downwards.
ATAATATTGCATAATATGATACATATCATATGCTTAAATGCTTGAAAGTATTTAACTGAAGTGGTTATATAAAAATTAATTATTTGTGCAAATATGCTATATGTATTTTAATATACGGCTATCATTCTGTCATGGTAATGTATATAGTAAGGTAAATTTAACGTGTTTCATACTAACAAAAGCTTATGCAATTTATTAGGATTTATACTTTTTAAATATATCATTTTGAAAATAAATATACTAGGCACTTTATTATTAGAAAGTTATATACTGAAGTATTTGCATTAAAACTCAAATATCTTAAAATACGGTTTTTCGCAGTTGTATACATAGCATTTAAAGTATGCTACAGTTACCCTGTGGAAGAACTATTAAATGTTTTATATGTTTGATATACAGTAATATATTACAGAGAACTTTAGCTAAGACATTTGGCTATAAATTCTAATTTGTAAGGAAGTTTTAGTTGTATCATTCTTAGTCGATATGTTATACTTCGATGAATTGAGCAGTTTAGCATACAATTTCGAATAAGTCGTAAAGGGGTTTTTTTTCCCACCTGTGTTTAAATAATATTGCATAATATGATACATATCATATGCTTAAATGCTTGAAAGTATTTAACTGAAGTGTTTATTTAAAAATAAATTATTTGTGCAAATATGCTATATGTATTTTAATACACGGCTATCATTCTGTCATGGTATAGTATATAGTATGGTAATTTTAATGTGTTTCATACTAACAAAAGCTTATGCAATTTATTAGGATTTATACTTTTTAAATATATCATTTTGAAAATAAATATAGTAGGCACTTTATTATTAGAAAGTTATATACTGAAGTATTTGCATTAAAACTCAAATATCTTAAAATACGGTTTTTCGCAGTTGTATACATAGCATTTAAAGTATGCTACAGTTACCCTGTGGAAGAACTATTAAATGTTTTATATGTTTGATATACAGTAATATATTACAGAGAACTTTAGCTAAGACATTTGGCTATAAATTCTAATTTGTAAGGAAGTTTTAGTTGTATCATTCTTAGTCGATATGTTATACTTCGATGAATTGAGCAGTTTAGCATACATTTTCAAATAAGTCGTAAAGGGGTTTTTTTTCCCACCTGTGTTTAAATAATATTGCATAATATGATACATATCATATGCTTAAATGCTTGAAAGTATTTAACTGAAGTGTTTATTTAAAAATAAATTATTTGTGCAAATATGCTATATGTATTTTAATACACGGCTATCATTCTGTCATGGTATAGTATATAGTATGGTAATTTTAATGTGTTTCATACTAACAAAAGCTTATGCAATTTATTAGGATTTATACTTTTTAAATATATCATTTTGAAAATAAATATAGTAGGCACTTTATTATTAGAAAGTTATATACTGAAGTATTTGCATTAAAACTCAAATATCTTAAAATACGGCTTTTCGCAGTTGTATACATAGCATTTAAAGTATGCTACAGTTACCCTGTGGAAGAACTATTAAATGTTTTATATGTTTGATATACAGTAATATATTACAGAGAACTTTAGCTAAGACATTTGGCTATAAATTCTAATTTGTAAGGAAGTTTTAGTTGTATCATTCTTAGTCGATATGTTATACTTCGATGAATTGAGCAGTTTAGCATACAATTTCAAATAAGTCGTAAAGGGGTTTTTTTCCCACCTGTGTTTAAATAATATTGCATAATATGATACATATCATATGCTTAAATGCTTGAAAGTATTTAACTGAAGTGGTTATTAAAACATAAATTATTTGTGCAAATATGCTATATGTATTTTAATACACGGCTATCATTCTGTCATGGTATAGTATATAGTATGGTAATTTTAATGTGTTTCATACTAACAAAAGCTTATGCAATTTATTAGGATTTATACTTTTTAAATATATCATTTTGAAAATAAATATACTAGGCACTTTATTATTAGAAAGTTATATACTGAAGTATTTGCATTAAAACTCAAATATCTTAAAATACGGCTTTTCGCAGTTGTATACATAGCATTTAAAGTATGCTACAGTTACCCTGTGGAAGAACTATTAAATGTTTTATATGTTTGATATACAGTAATATATTACAGAGAACTTTAGCTAAGACATTTGGCTATAAATTCTAATTTGTAAGGAAGTTTTAGTTGTATCATTCTTAGTCGATATGTTATACTTCGATGAATTGAGCAGTTTAGCATACAATTTCAAATAAGTCGTAAAGGGGTTTTTTTTCCCACCTGTGTTTAAATAATATTGCATAATATGATACATATCATATGCTTAAATGCTTGAAAGTATTTAACTGAAGTGTTTATTTAAAAATAAATTATTTGTGCAAATATGCTATATGTATTTTAATACACGGCTATCATTCTGTCATGGTATAGTATATAGTATGGTAATTTTAATGTGTTTCATACTAACAAAAGCTTATGCAATTTATTAGGATTTATACTTTTTAAATATATCATTTTGAAAATAAATATAGTAGGCACTTTATTATTAGAAAGTTATATACTGAAGTATTTGCATTAAAACTCAAATATCTTAAAATACGGTTTTTCGCAGTTGTATACATAGCATTTAAAGTATGCTACAGTTACCCTGTGGAAGAACTATTAAATGTTTTATATGTTTGATATACAGTAATATATTACAGAGAACTTTAGCTAAGACATTTGGCTATAAATTCTAATTTGTAAGGAAGTTTTAGTTGTATCATTCTTAGTCGATATGTTATACTTCGATGAATTGAGCAGTTTAGCATACAATTTCAAATAAGTCGTAAAGGGGTTTTTTTCCCACCTGTGTTTAAATAATATTGCATAATATGATACATATCATATGCTTAAATGCTTGAAAGTATTTAACTGAAGTGGTTATTTAAAAATAAATTATTTGTGCAAATATGCTATATGTATTTTAATACACGGCTATCATTCTGTCATGGTATAGTATATAGTATGGTAATTTTAATGTGTTTCATACTAACAAAAGCTTATGCAATTTATTAGGATTTATACTTTTTAAATATATCATTTTGAAAATAAATATACTAGGCACTTTATTATTAGAAAGTTATATACTGAAGTATTTGCATTAAAACTCAAATATCTTAAAATACGGCTTTTCGCAGTTGTATACATAGCATTTAAAGTATGCTACAGTTACCCTGTGGAAGAACTATTAAATGTTTTATATGTTTGATATACAGTAACATATTACAGAGAACTTTAGCTAAGACATTTGGCTATAAATTCTAATTTGTAAGGAAGTTTTAGTTGTATCATTCTTAGTCGATATGTTATACTTCGATGAATTGAGCAGTTTAGCATACAATTTCAAATAAGTCGTAAACGGGTTTTTTTTCCCACCTGTGTTTAAATAATATTGCATAATATGATACATATCATATGCTTAAATGCTTGAAAGTATTTAACTGAAGTGTTTATTTAAAAATAAATTATTTGTGCAAATATGCTATATGTATTTTAATACACGGCTATCATTCTGTCATGGTATAGTATATAGTATGGTAATTTTAATGTGTTTCATACTAACAAAAGCTTATGCAATTTATTAGGATTTATACTTTTTAAATATATCATTTTGAAAATAAATATACTAGGCACTTTATTATTAGAAAGTTATATACTGAAGTATTTGCATTAAAACTCAAATATCTTAAAATACGGGTTTTCGCAGTTGTATACATAGCATTTAAAGTATGCTACAGTTACCCTGTGGAAGAATTATTAAATGTTTTATATGTTTGATATACAGTAATATATTACAGAGAACTTTAGCTAAGACATTTGGCTATAAATTCTAATTTGTAAGGAAGTTTTAGTTGTATCATTCTTAGTCGATATGTTATACTTCGATGAATTGAGCAGTTTAGCATACAATTTCAAATAAGTCGTAAAGGGTTTTTTTTCCCACCTGTGTTTAAATAATATTGCATAATATGATACATATCATATGCTTAAATGCTTGAAAGTATTTAACTGAAGTGTTTATTTAAAAATAAATTATTTGTGCAAATATGCTATATGTATTTTAATACACGGCTATCATTCTGTCATGGTATAGTATATAGTATGGTAATTTTAATGTGTTTCATACTAACAAAAGCTTATGCAATTTATTAGGATTTATACTTTTTAAATATATCATTTTGAAAATAAATATACTAGGCACTTTATTATTAGAAAGTTATATACTGAAGTATTTGCATTAAAACTCAAATATCTTAAAATACGGCTTTTCGCAGTTGTATACATAGCATTTAAAGTATGCTACAGTTACCCTGTGGAAGAACTATTAAATGTTTTATATGTTTGATATACAGTAATATATTACAGAGAACTTTAGCTAAGACATTTGGCTATAAATTCTAATTTGTAAGGAAGTTTTAGTTGTATCATTCTTAGTCGATATGTTATACTTCGATGAATTGAGCAGTTTAGCATACAATTTCAAATAAGTCGTAAAGGGGTTTTTTTCCCACCTGTGTTTAAATAATATTGCATAATATGATACATATCATATGCTTAAATGCTTGAAAGTATTTAACTGAAGTGGTTATTTAAACATAAATTATTTGTGCAAATATGCTATATGTATTTTAATAGACGGCTATCATTCTGTCATGGTATAGTATATAGTATGGTAATTTTAATGTGTTTCATACTAACAAAAGCTTATGCAATTTATTAGGATTTATACTTTTTAAATATATCATTTTGAATATAAATATACTAGGCACTTTATTATTAGAAAGTTATATACTGAAGTATTTGCATTAAAACTCAAATATCTTAAAATACGGCTTTTCGCAGTTGTATACATAGCATTTAAAGTATGCTACAGTTACCCTGTGGAAGAACTATTAAATGTTTTATATGTTTGATATACAGTAATATATTACAGAGAACTTTAGCTAAGACATTTGGCTATAAATTCTAATTTGTAAGGAAGTTTTAGTTGTATCATTCTTAGTCGATATGTTATACTTCGATGAATTGAGCAGTTTAGCATACATTTTCAAATAAGTCGTAAAGGGGTTTTTTTTCCCACCTGTGTTTAAATAATATTGCATAATATGATACATATCATATGCTTAAATGCTTGAAAGTATTTAACTGAAGTGTTTATTTAAAAATAAATTATTTGTGCAAATATGCTATATGTATTTTAATACACGGCTATCATTCTGTCATGGTATAGTATATAGTATGGTAATTTTAATGTGTTTCATACTAACAAAAGCTTATGCAATTTATTAGGATTTATACTTTTTAAATATATCATTTTGAAAATAAATATAGTAGGCACTTTATTATTAGAAAGTTATATACTGAAGTATTTGCATTAAAACTCAAATATCTTAAAATACGGCTTTTCGCAGTTGTATACATAGCATTTAAAGTATGCTACAGTTACCCTGTGGAAGAACTATTAAATGTTTTATATGTTTGATATACAGTAATATATTACAGAGAACTTTAGCTAAGACATTTGGCTATAAATTCTAATTTGTAAGGAAGTTTTAGTTGTATCATTCTTAGTCGATATGTTATACTTCGATGAATTGAGCAGTTTAGCATACAATTTCAAATAAGTCGTAAAGGGGTTTTTTTCACACCTGTGTTTAAATAATATTGCATAATATGATACATATCATATGCTTAAATGCTTGAAAGTATTTAACTGAAGTGGTTATTAAAACATAAATTATTTGTGCAAATATGCTATATGTATTTTAATACACGGCTATCATTCTGTCATGGTATAGTATATAGTATGGTAATTTTAATGTGTTTCATACTAACAAAAGCTTATGCAATTTATTAGGATTTATACTTTTTAAATATATCATTTTGAAAATAAATATACTAGGCACTTTATTATTAGAAAGTTATATACTGAAGTATTTGCATTAAAACTCAAATATCTTAAAATACGGCTTTTCGCAGTTGTATACATAGCATTTAAAGTATGCTACAGTTACCCTGTGGAAGAACTATTAAATGTTTTATATGTAATATATTACAGAGAACTTTAGCTAAGACATTTGGCTATAAATTCTAATTTGTAAGGAAGTTTTAGTTGTATCATTCTTAGTCGATATGTTATACTTCGATGAATTGAGCAGTTTAGCATACAATTTCAAATAAGTCGTAAAGGGGTTTTTTTTCCCACCTGTGTTTAAATAATATTGCATAATATGATACATATCATATGCTTAAATGCTTGAAAGTATTTAACTGAAGTGTTTATTTAAAAATAAATTATTTGTGCAAATATGCTATATGTATTTTAATACACGGCTATCATTCTGTCATGGTATAGTATATAGTATGGTAATTTTAATGTGTTTCATACTAACAAAAGCTTATGCAATTTATTAGGATTTATACTTTTTAAATATATCATTTTGAAAATAAATATAGTAGGCACTTTATTATTAGAAAGTTATATACTGAAGTATTTGCATTAAAACTCAAATATCTTAAAATACGGTTTTTCGCAGTTGTATACATAGCATTTAAAGTATGCTACAGTTACCCTGTGGAAGAACTATTAAATGTTTTATATGTTTGATATACAGTAATATATTACAGAGAACTTTAGCTAAGACATTTGGCTATAAATTCTAATTTGTAAGGAAGTTTTAGTTGTATCATTCTTAGTCGATATGTTATACTTCGATGAATTGAGCAGTTTAGCATACAATTTCAAATAAGTCGTAAAGGGGTTTTTTCCCACCTGTGTTTAAATAATATTGCATAATATGATACATATCATATGCTTAAATGCTTGAAAGTATTTAACTGAAGTGGTTATTTAAAAATAAATTATTTGTGCAAATATGCTATATGTATTTTAATACACGGCTATCATTCTGTCATGGTATAGTATATAGTATGGTAATTTTAATGTGTTTCATACTAACAAAAGCTTATGCAATTTATTAGGATTTATACTTTTTAAATATATCATTTTGAAAATAAATATACTAGGCACTTTATTATTAGAAAGTTATATACTGAAGTATTTGCATTAAAACTCAAATATCTTAAAATACGGCTTTTCGCAGTTGTATACATAGCACTTAAAGTATGCTACAGTTACCCTGTGGAAGAACTATTAAATGTTTTATATGTTTGATATACAGTAATATATTACAGAGAACTTTAGCTAAGACATTTGGCTATAAATTCTAATTTGTAAGGAAGTTTTAGTTGTATCATTCTTAGTCGATATGTTATACTTCGATGAATTGAGCAGTTTAGCATACAATTTCAAATAAGTCGTAAAGGGGTTTTTTTCACACCTGTGTTTAAATAATATTGCATAATATGATACATATCATATGCTTAAATGCTTGAAAGTATTTAACTGAAGTGGTTATTAAAACATAAATTATTTGTGCAAATATGCTATATGTATTTTAATACACGGCTATCATTCTGTCATGGTATAGTATATAGTATGGTAATTTTAATGTGTTTCATACTAACAAAAGCTTATGCAATTTATTAGGATTTATACTTTTTAAATATATCATTTTGAAAATAAATATACTAGGCACTTTATTATTAGAAAGTTATATACTGAAGTATTTGCATTAAAACTCAAATATCTTAAAATACGGCTTTTCGCAGTTGTATACATAGCATTTAAAGTATGCTACAGTTACCCTGTGGAAGAACTATTAAATGTTTTATATGTTTGATATACAGTAATATATTACAGAGAACTTTAGCTAAGACATTTGGCTATAAATTCTAATTTGTAAGGAAGTTTTAGTTGTATCATTCTTAGTCGATATGTTATACTTCGATGAATTGAGCAGTTTAGCATACAATTTCAAATAAGTCGTAAAGGGGTTTTTTTTCCCACCTGTGTTTAAATAATATTGCATAATATGATACATATCATATGCTTAAATGCTTGAAAGTATTTAACTGAAGTGTTTATTTAAAAATAAATTATTTGTGCAAATATGCTATATGTATTTTAATACACGGCTATCATTCTGTCATGGTATAGTATATAGTATGGTAATTTTAATGTGTTTCATACTAACAAAAGCTTATGCAATTTATTAGGATTTATACTTTTTAAATATATCATTTTGAAAATAAATATAGTAGGCACTTTATTATTAGAAAGTTATATACTGAAGTATTTGCATTAAAACTCAAATATCTTAAAATACGGTTTTTCGCAGTTGTATACATAGCATTTAAAGTATGCTACAGTTACCCTGTGGAAGAACTATTAAATGTTTTATATGTTTGATATACAGTAATATATTACAGAGAACTTTAGCTAAGACATTTGGCTATAAATTCTAATTTGTAAGGAAATTTTAGTTGTATCATTCTTAGTCGATATGTTATAGTTCGATGAATTGAGCAGTTTAGCATACAATTTCAAATAAGTCGTAAAGGGGTTTTTTTTCCCACCTGTGTTTAAATAATATTGCATAATATGATACATATCATATGCTTAAATGCTTGAAAGTATTTAACTGAAGTGGTTATATAAAAATTAATTATTTGTGCAAATATGCTATATGTATTTTAATATACGGCTATCATTCTGTCATGGTAATGTATATAGTAAGGTAAATTTAACGTGTTTCATACTAACAAAAGCTTATGCAATTTATTAGGATTTATACTTTTTAAATATATCATTTTGAAAATAAATATACTAGGCACTTTATTATTAGAAAGTTATATACTGAAGTATTTGCATTAAAACTCAAATATCTTAAAATACGGTTTTTCGCAGTTGTATACATAGCATTTAAAGTATGCTACAGTTACCCTGTGGAAGAACTATTAAATGTTTTATATGTTTGATATACAGTAATATATTACAGAGAACTTTAGCTAAGACATTTGGCTATAAATTCTAATTTGTAAGGAAGTTTTAGTTGTATCATTCTTAGTCGATATGTTATACTTCGATGAATTGAGCAGTTTAGCATACAATTTCAAATAAGTCGTAAAGGGGTTTTTTTTTCCACCTGTGTTTAAATAATATTGCATAATATGATACATATCATATGCTTAAATGCTTGAAAGTATTTAACTGAAGTGGTTATTTAAAAATAAATTATTTGTGCAAATATGCTATATGTATTTTAATACACGGCTATCATTCTGTCATGGTATAGTATATAGTATGGTAATTTTAATGTGTTTCATACTAACAAAAGCTTATGCAATTTATTAGGATTTATACTTTTTAAATATATCATTTTGAAAATAAATATACTAGGCACTTTATTATTAGAAAGTTATATACTGAAGTATTTGCATTAAAACTCAAATATCTTAAAATACGGCTTTTCGCAGTTGTATACATAGCACTTAAAGTATGCTAGAGTTACCCTGTGGAAGAACTATTAAATGTTTTATATGTTTGATATACAGTTATATATTACAGAGAACTTTAGCTAAGACATTTGGCTATAAATTCTAATTTGTAAGGAAGTTTTAGTTGTATCATTCTTAGTCGATATGTTATACTTCGATGAATTGAGCAGTTTAGCATACAATTTCAAATAAGTCGTAAAGGGGTTTTTTTCCCACCTGTGTTTAAATAATATTGCATAATATGATACATATCATATGCTTAAATGCTTGAAAGTATTTAACTGAAGTGGTTATTTAAAAATTAATTATTTGTGCAAATATGCTATATGTATTTTAATATACGGCTATCATTCTGTCATGGTAATGTATATAGTAAGGTAAATTTAACGTGTTTCATACTAACAAAAGCTTATGCAATTTATTAGGATTTATACTTTTTAAATATATCATTTTGAAAATAAATATACTAGGCACTTTATTATTAGAAAGTTATATACTGAAGTATTTGCATTAAAACTCAAATATCTTAAAATACGGCTTTTCGCAGTTGTATACATAGCATTTAAAGTATGCTACATTTACCCTGTGGAAGAACTATTAAATGTTTTATATGTTTGATATACAGTAATATATTACAGAGAACTTTAGCTAAGACATTTGGCTATAAATTCTAATTTGTAAGGAAGTTTTAGTTGTATCATTCTTAGTCGATATGTTATACTTCGATGAATTGAGCAGTTTAGCATACAATTTCAAATAAGTCGTAAAGGGTTTTTTTTTCCCACCTGTGTTTAAATAATATTGCATAATATGATACATATCATATGCTTAAATGCTTGAAAGTATTTAACTGAAGTGTTTATTTAAAAATAAATTATTTGTGCAAATATGCTATATGTATTTTAATACACGGCTATCATTCTGTCATGGTATAGTATATAGTATGGTAATTTTAATGTGTTTCATACTAACAAAAGCTTATGCAATTTATTAGGATTTATACTTTTTAAATATATCATTTTGAAAATAAATATACTAGGCACTTTATTATTAGAAAGTTATATACTGAAGTATTTGCATTAAAACTCAAATATCTTAAAATACGGCTTTTCGCAGTTGTATACATAGCATTTAAAGTATGCTACAGTTACCCTGTGGAAGAACTATTAAATGTTTTATATGTTTGATATACAGTAATATATTACAGAGAACTTTAGCTAAGACATTTGGCTATAAATTCTAATTTGTAAGGAAGTTTTAGTTGTATCATTCTTAGTCGATATGTTATACTTCGATGAATTGAGCAGTTTAGCATACAATTTCAAATAAGTCGTAAAGGGGTTTTTTTCCCACCTGTGTTTAAATAATATTGCATAATATGATACATATCATATGCTTAAATGCTTGAAAGTATTTAACTGAAGTGGTTATTTAAAAATAAATTATTTGTGCAAATATGCTATATGTATTTTAATACACGGCTATCATTCTGTCATGGTATAGTATATAGTATGGTAATTTTAATGTGTTTCATACTAACAAAAGCTTATGCAATTTATTAGGATTTATACTTTTTAAATATATCATTTTGAAAATAAATATACTAGGCACTTTATTATTAGAAAGTTATATACTGAAGTATTTGCATTAAAACTCAAATATCTTAAAATACGGCTTTTCGCAGTTGTATACATAGCATTTAAAGTATGCTACAGTTACCCTGTGGAAGAACTATTAAATGTTTTATATGTTTGATATACAGTAATATATTACAGAGAACTTTAGCTAAGACATTTGGCTATAAATTCTAATTTGTAAGGAAGTTTTAGTTGTATCATTCTTAGTCGATATGTTATACTTCGATGAATTGAGCAGTTTAGCATACAATTTCGAATAAGTCGTAAAGGGGTTTTTTTTCCCACCTGTGTTTAAATAATATTGCATAATATGATAGATATCATATGCTTAAATGCTTGAAAGTATTTAACTGAAGTGTTTATTTAAAAATAAATTATTTGTGCAAATATGCTATATGTATTTTAATACACGGCTATCATTCTGTCATGGTATAGTATATAGTATGGTAATTTTAATGTGTTTCATACTAACAAAAGCTTATGCAATTTATTAGGATTTATACTTTTTAAATATATCATTTTGAAAATAAATATAGTAGGCACTTTATTATTAGAAAGTTATATACTGAAGTATTTGCATTAAAACTCAAATATCTTAAAATACGGTTTTTCGCAGTTGTATACATAGCATTTAAAGTATGCTACAGTTACCCTGTGGAAGAACTATTAAATGTTTTATATGTTTGATATACAGTAATATATTACAGAGAACTTTAGCTAAGACATTTGGCTATAAATTCTAATTTGTAAGGAAGTTTTAGTTGTATCATTCTTAGTCGATATGTTATACTTCGATGAATTGAGCAGTTTAGCATACATTTTCAAATAAGTCGTAAAGGGGTTTTTTTTCCCACCTGTGTTTAAATAATATTGCATAATATGATACATATCATATGCTTAAATGCTTGAAAGTATTTAACTGAAGTGTTTATTTAAAAATAAATTATTTGTGCAAATATGCTATATGTATTTTAATACACGGCTATCATTCTGTCATGGTATAGTATATAGTATGGTAATTTTAATGTGTTTCATACTAACAAAAGCTTATGCAATTTATTAGGATTTATACTTTTTAAATATATCATTTTGAAAATAAATATAGTAGGCACTTTATTATTAGAAAGTTATATACTGAAGTATTTGCATTAAAACTCAAATATCTTAAAATACGGCTTTTCGCAGTTGTATACATAGCATTTAAAGTATGCTACAGTTACCCTGTGGAAGAACTATTAAATGTTTTATATGTTTGATATACAGTAATATATTACAGAGAACTTTAGCTAAGACATTTGGCTATAAATTCTAATTTGTAAGGAAGTTTTAGTTGTATCATTCTTAGTCGATATGTTATACTTCGATGAATTGAGCAGTTTAGCATACAATTTCAAATAAGTCGTAAAGGGGTTTTTTTCCCACCTGTGTTTAAATAATATTGCATAATATGATACATATCATATGCTTAAATGCTTGAAAGTATTTAACTGAAGTGGTTATTAAAACATAAATTATTTGTGCAAATATGCTATATGTATTTTAATACACGGCTATCATTCTGTCATGGTATAGTATATAGTATGGTAATTTTAATGTGTTTCATACTAACAAAAGCTTATGCAATTTATTAGGATTTATACTTTTTAAATATATCATTTTGAAAATAAATATACTAGGCACTTTATTATTAGAAAGTTATATACTGAAGTATTTGCATTAAAACTCAAATATCTTAAAATACGGCTTTTCGCAGTTGTATACATAGCATTTAAAGTATGCTACAGTTACCCTGTGGAAGAACTATTAAATGTTTTATATGTTTGATATACAGTAATATATTACAGAGAACTTTAGCTAAGACATTTGGCTATAAATTCTAATTTGTAAGGAAGTTTTAGTTGTATCATTCTTAGTCGATATGTTATACTTCGATGAATTGAGCAGTTTAGCATACAATTTCAAATAAGTCGTAAAGGGGTTTTTTTTCCCACCTGTGTTTAAATAATATTGCATAATATGATACATATCATATGCTTAAATGCTTGAAAGTATTTAACTGAAGTGTTTATTTAAAAATAAATTATTTGTGCAAATATGCTATATGTATTTTAATACACGGCTATCATTCTGTCATGGTATAGTATATAGTATGGTAATTTTAATGTGTTTCATACTAACAAAAGCTTATGCAATTTATTAGGATTTATACTTTTTAAATATATCATTTTGAAAATAAATATAGTAGGCACTTTATTATTAGAAAGTTATATACTGAAGTATTTGCATTAAAACTCAAATATCTTAAAATACGGTTTTTCGCAGTTGTATACATAGCATTTAAAGTATGCTACAGTTACCCTGTGGAAGAACTATTAAATGTTTTATATGTTTGATATACAGTAATATATTACAGAGAACTTTAGCTAAGACATTTGGCTATAAATTCTAATTTGTAAGGAAGTTTTAGTTGTATCATTCTTAGTCGATATGTTATACTTCGATGAATTGAGCAGTTTAGCATACAATTTCAAATAAGTCGTAAAGGGGTTTTTTTCCCACCTGTGTTTAAATAATATTGCATAATATGATACATATCATATGCTTAAATGCTTGAAAGTATTTAACTGAAGTGGTTATTTAAAAATAAATTATTTGTGCAAATATGCTATATGTATTTTAATACACGGCTATCATTCTGTCATGGTATAGTATATAGTATGGTAATTTTAATGTGTTTCATACTAACAAAAGCTTATGCAATTTATTAGGATTTATACTTTTTAAATATATCATTTTGAAAATAAATATACTAGGCACTTTATTATTAGAAAGTTATATACTGAAGTATTTGCATTAAAACTCAAATATCTTAAAATACGGCTTTTCGCAGTTGTATACATAGCATTTAAAGTATGCTACAGTTACCCTGTGGAAGAACTATTAAATGTTTTATATGTTTGATATACAGTAACATATTACAGAGAACTTTAGCTAAGACATTTGGCTATAAATTCTAATTTGTAAGGAAGTTTTAGTTGTATCATTCTTAGTCGATATGTTATACTTCGATGAATTGAGCAGTTTAGCATACAATTTCAAATAAGTCGTAAACGGGTTTTTTTTCCCACCTGTGTTTAAATAATATTGCATAATATGATACATATCATATGCTTAAATGCTTGAAAGTATTTAACTGAAGTGTTTATTTAAAAATAAATTATTTGTGCAAATATGCTATATGTATTTTAATACACGGCTATCATTCTGTCATGGTATAGTATATAGTATGGTAATTTTAATGTGTTTCATACTAACAAAAGCTTATGCAATTTATTAGGATTTATACTTTTTAAATATATCATTTTGAAAATAAATATACTAGGCACTTTATTATTAGAAAGTTATATACTGAAGTATTTGCATTAAAACTCAAATATCTTAAAATACGGGTTTTCGCAGTTGTATACATAGCATTTAAAGTATGCTACAGTTACCCTGTGGAAGAATTATTAAATGTTTTATATGTTTGATATACAGTAATATATTACAGAGAACTTTAGCTAAGACATTTGGCTATAAATTCTAATTTGTAAGGAAGTTTTAGTTGTATCATTCTTAGTCGATATGTTATACTTCGATGAATTGAGCAGTTTAGCATACAATTTCAAATAAGTCGTAAAGGGTTTTTTTTCCCACCTGTGTTTAAATAATATTGCATAATATGATACATATCATATGCTTAAATGCTTGAAAGTATTTAACTGAAGTGTTTATTTAAAAATAAATTATTTGTGCAAATATGCTATATGTATTTTAATACACGGCTATCATTCTGTCATGGTATAGTATATAGTATGGTAATTTTAATGTGTTTCATACTAACAAAAGCTTATGCAATTTATTAGGATTTATACTTTTTAAATATATCATTTTGAAAATAAATATACTAGGCACTTTATTATTAGAAAGTTATATACTGAAGTATTTGCATTAAAACTCAAATATCTTAAAATACGGCTTTTCGCAGTTGTATACATAGCATTTAAAGTATGCTACAGTTACCCTGTGGAAGAACTATTAAATGTTTTATATGTTTGATATACAGTAATATATTACAGAGAACTTTAGCTAAGACATTTGGCTATAAATTCTAATTTGTAAGGAAGTTTTAGTTGTATCATTCTTAGTCGATATGTTATACTTCGATGAATTGAGCAGTTTAGCATACAATTTCAAATAAGTCGTAAAGGGGTTTTTTTCCCACCTGTGTTTAAATAATATTGCATAATATGATACATATCATATGCTTAAATGCTTGAAAGTATTTAACTGAAGTGGTTATTTAAACATAAATTATTTGTGCAAATATGCTATATGTATTTTAATAGACGGCTATCATTCTGTCATGGTATAGTATATAGTATGGTAATTTTAATGTGTTTCATACTAACAAAAGCTTATGCAATTTATTAGGATTTATACTTTTTAAATATATCATTTTGAATATAAATATACTAGGCACTTTATTATTAGAAAGTTATATACTGAAGTATTTGCATTAAAACTCAAATATCTTAAAATAAGGCTTTTCGCAGTTGTATACATAGCATTTAAAGTATGCTACAGTTACCCTGTGGAAGAACTATTAAATGTTTTATATGTTTGATATACAGTAATATATTACAGAGAACTTTAGCTAAGACATTTGGCTATAAATTCTAATTTGTAAGGAAGTTTTAGTTGTATCATTCTTAGTCGATATGTTATACTTCGATGAATTGAGCAGTTTAGCATACAATTTCAAATAAGTCGTAAAGGGGTTTTTTTTCCCACCTGTGTTTAAATAATATTGCATAATATGATACATATCATATGCTTAAATGCTTGAAAGTATTTAACTGAAGTGTTTATTTAAAAATAAATTATTTGTGCAAATATGCTATATGTATTTTAATACACGGCTATCATTCTGTCATGGTATAGTATATAGTATGGTAATTTTAATGTGTTTCATACTAACAAAAGCTTATGCAATTTATTAGGATTTATACTTTTTAAATATATCATTTTGAAAATAAATATAGTAGGCACTTTATTATTAGAAAGTTATATACTGAAGTATTTGCATTAAAACTCAAATATCTTAAAACACGGTTTTTCGCAGTTGTATACATAGCATTTAAAGTATGCTACAGTTACCCTGTGGAAGAACTATTAAATGTTTTATATGTTTGATATACAGTAATATATTACAGAGAACTTTAGCTAAGACATTTGGCTATAAATTCTAATTTGTAAGGAAGTTTTAGTTGTATCATTCTTAGTCGATATGTTATACTTCGATGAATTGAGCAGTTTAGCATACAATTTCAAATAAGTCGTAAAGGGGTTTTTTTTCCCACCTGTGTTTAAATAATATTGCATAATATGATACATATCATATGCTTAAATGCTTGAAAGTATTTAACTGAAGTGTTTATTTAAAAATAAATTATTTGTGCAAATATGCTATATGTATTTTAATACACGGCTATCATTCTGTCATGGTATAGTATATAGTATGGTAATTTTAATGTGTTTCATACTAACAAAAGCTTATGCAATTTATTAGGATTTATACTTTTTAAATATATCATTTTGAAAATAAATATAGTAGGCACTTTATTATTAGAAAGTTATATACTGAAGTATTTGCATTAAAACTCAAATATCTTAAAATACGGTTTTTCGCAGTTGTATACATAGCATTTAAAGTATGCTACAGTTACCCTGTGGAAGAACTATTAAATGTTTTATATGTTTGATATACAGTAATATATTACAGAGAACTTTAGCTAAGACATTTGGCTATAAATTCTAATTTGTAAGGAAGTTTTAGTTGTATCATTCTTAGTCGATATGTTATACTTCGATGAATTGAGCAGTTTAGCATACAATTTCAAATAAGTCGTAAAGGGGTTTTTTTCCCACCTGTGTTTAAATAATATTGCATAATATGATACATATCATATGCTTAAATGCTTGAAAGTATTTAACTGAAGTGGTTATTTAAAAATAAATTATTTGTGCAAATATGCTATATGTATTTTAATACACGGCTATCATTCTGTCATGGTATAGTATATAGTATGGTAATTTTAATGTGTTTCATACTAACAAAAGCTTATGCAATTTATTAGGATTTATACTTTTTAAATATATCATTTTGAAAATAAATATACTAGGCACTTTATTGTTAGAAAGTTATATACTGAAGTATTTGCATTAAAACTCAAATATCTTAAAATACGGCTTTTCGCAGTTGTATACATAGCATTTAAAGTATGCTACAGTTACCCTGTGGAAGAACTATTAAATGTTTTATATGTTTGATATACAGTAATATATTACAGAGAACTTTAGCTAAGACATTTGGCTATAAATTCTACTTTGTAAGGAAGTTTTAGTTGTATCATTCTTAGTCGATATGTTATACTTCGATGAATTGAGCAGTTTAGCATACAATTTCAAATAAGTCGTAAAGGGGTTTTTTTTCCCACCTGTGTTTAAATAATATTGCATAATATGATACATATCATATGCTTAAATGCTTGAAAGTATTTAACTGAAGTGTTTATTTAAAAATAAATTATTTGTGCAAATATGCTATATGTATTTTAATACACGGCTATCATTCTGTCATGGTATAGTATATAGTATGGTAATTTTAATGTGTTTCATACTAACAAAAGCTTATGCAATTTATTAGGATTTATACTTTTTAAATATATCATTTTGAAAATAAATATACTAGGCACTTTATTATTAGAAAGTTATATACTGAAGTATTTGCATTAAAACTCAAATATCTTAAAATACGGCTTTTCGCAGTTGTATACATAGCATTTAAAGTATGCTACAGTTACCCTGTGGAAGAACTATTAAATGTTTTATATGTTTGATATACAGTAATATATTACAGAGAACTTTAGCTAAGACATTTGGCTATAAATTCTAATTTGTAAGGAAGTTTTAGTTGTATCATTCTTAGTCGATATGTTATACTTCGATGAATTGAGCAGTTTAGCAACAATTTCAAATAAGTCGTAAAGGGGTTTTTTTCCCACCTGTGTTTAAATAATATTGCATAATATGATACATATCATATGCTTAAATGCTTGAAAGTATTTAACTGAAGTGGTTATTTAAACATAAATTATTTGTGCAAATATGCTATATGTATTTTAATACACGGCTATCATTCTGTCATGGTATAGTATATAGTATGGTAATTTTAATGTGTTTCATACTAACAAAAGCTTATGCAATTTATTAGGATTTATACTTTTTAAATATATCATTTTGAAAATAAATATACTAGGCACTTTATTATTAGAAAGTTATATACTGAAGTATTTGCATTAAAACTCAAATATCTTAAAATACGGCTTTTCGCAGTTGTATACATAGCATTTAAAGTATGCTACAGTTACCCTGTGGAAGAACTATTAAATGTTTTATATGTTTGATATACAGTAATATATTACAGAGAACTTTAGCTAAGACATTTGGCTATAAATTCTAATTTGTAAGGAAGTTTTAGTTGTATCATTCTTAGTCGATATGTTATACTTCGATGAATTGAGCAGTTTAGCATACAATTTCAAATAAGTCGTAAAGGGGTTTTTTTTCCCACCTGTGTTTAAATAATATTGCATAATATGATACATATCATATGCTTAAATGCTTGAAAGTATTTAACTGAAGTGTTTATTTAAAAATAAATTATTTGTGCAAATATGCTATATGTATTTTAATACACGGCTATCATTCTGTCATGGTATAGTATATAGTATGGTAATTTTAATGTGTTTCATACTAACAAAAGCTTATGCAATTTATTAGGATTTATACTTTTTAAATATATCATTTTGAAAATAAATATAGTAGGCACTTTATTATTAGAAAGTTATATACTGAAGTATTTGCATTAAAACTCAAATATCTTAAAATACGGTTTTTCGCAGTTGTATACATAGCATTTAAAGTATGCTACAGTTACCCTGTGGAAGAACTATTAAATGTTTTATATGTTTGATATACAGTAATATATTACAGAGAACTTTAGCTAAGACATTTGGCTATAAATTCTAATTTGTAAGGAAGTTTTAGTTGTATCATTCTTAGTCGATATGTTATACTTCGATGAATTGAGCAGTTTAGCATACAATTTCAAATAAGTCGTAAAGGGGTTTTTTTCCCACCTGTGTTTAAATAATATTGCATAATATGATACATATCATATGCTTAAATGCTTGAAAGTATTTAACTGAAGTGGTTATTTAAAAATAAATTATTTGTGCAAATATGCTATATGTATTTTAATACACGGCTATCATTCTGTCATGGTATAGTATATAGTATGGTAATTTTAATGTGTTTCATACTAACAAAAGCTTATGCAATTTATTAGGATTTATACTTTTTAAGTATATCATTTTGAAAATAAATATACTAGGCACTTTATTATTAGAAAATTATATACTGAAGTATTTGCATTAAAACTCAAATATCTTAAAATACGGCTTTTCGCAGTTGTATACATAGCATTTAAAGTATGCTACAGTTACCCTGTGGAAGAACTATTAAATGTTTTATATGTTTGATATACAGTAATATATTACAGAGAACTTTAGCTGAGACATTTGGCTATAAATTCTAATTTGTAAGGAAGTTTTAGTTGTATCATTCTTAGTCGATATGTTATACTTCGATGAATTGAGCAGTTTAGCATACAATTTCAAATAAGTCGTAAACGGGTTTTTTTTCCCACCTGTGTTTAAATAATATTGCATAATATGATACATATCATATGCTTAAATGCTTGAAACTATTTAACTGAAGTGTTTATTTAAAAATAAATTATTTGTGCAAATATGCTATATGTATTTTAATACACGGCTATCATTCTGTCATGGTATAGTATATAGTATGGTAATTTTAATGTGTTTCATACTAACAAAAGCTTATGCAATTTATTAGGATTTATACTTTTTAAATATATCATTTTGAAAATAAATATACTAGGCACTTTATTATTAGAAAGTTATATACTGAAGTATTTGCATTAAAACTCAAATATCTTAAAATACGGCTTTTCGCAGTTGTATACATAGCATTTAAAGTATGCTACAGTTACCCTGTGGAAGAACTATTAAATGTTTTATATGTTTGATATACAGTAATATATTACAGAGAACTTTAGCTAAGACATTTGGCTATAAATTCTAATTTGTAAGGAAGTTTTAGTTGTATCATTCTTAGTCGATATGTTATACTTCGATGAATTGAGCAGTTTAGCATACAATTTCAAATAAGTCGTAAAGGGGTTTTTTTTCCCACCTGTGTTTAAATAATATTGCATAATATGATACATATCATATGCTTAAATGCTTGAAAGTATTTAACTGAAGTGTTTATTTAAAAATAAATTATTTGTGCAAATATGCTATATGTATTTTAATACACGGCTATCATTCTGTCATGGTATAGTATATAGTATGGTAATTTTAATGTGTTTCATACTAACAAAAGCTTATGCAATTTATTAGGATTTATACTTTTTAAATATATCATTTTGAAAATAAATATACTAGGCACTTTATTATTAGAAAGTTATATACTGAAGTATTTGCATTAAAACTCAAATATCTTAAAATACGGCTTTTCGCAGTTGTATACATAGCATTTAAAGTATGCTACAGTTACCCTGTGGAAGAACTATTAAATGTTTTATATGTTTGATATACAGTAATATATTACAGAGAACTTTAGCTAAGACATTTGGCTATAAATTCTAATTTGTAAGGAAGTTTTAGTTGTATCATTCTTAGTCGATATGTTATACTTCGATGAATTGAGCAGTTTAGCATACAATTTCAAATAAGTCGTAAAGGGGTTTTTTTTCCCACCTGTGTTTAAATAATATTGCATAATATGATACATATCATATGCTTAAATGCTTGAAAGTATTTAACTGAAGTGTTTATTTAAAAATAAATTATTTGTGCAAATATGCTATATGTATTTTAATACACGGCCATCATTCTGTCATGGTATAGTATATAGTATGGTAATTTTAATGTGTTTCATACTAACAAAAGCTTATGCAATTTATTAGGATTTATACTTTTTAAATATATCATTTTGAAAATAAATATAGTAGGCACTTTATTATTAGAAAGTTATATACTGAAGTATTTGCATTAAAACTCAAATATCTTAAAATACGGCTTTTCGCAGTTGTATACATAGCATTTAAAGTATGCTACAGTTACCCTGTAGAAGAACTATTAAATGTTTTATATGTTTGATATACAGTAATATATTACAGAGAACTTTAGCTAAGACATTTGGCTATAAATTCTAATTTGTAAGGAAGTTTTAGTTGTATCATTCTTAGTCGATATGTTATACTTCGATGAATTGAGCAGTTTAGCATACAATTTCAAATAAGTCGTAAAGGGGTTTTTTTCCCACCTGTGTTTAAAAATTATTGCATAATATGATACATATCATATGCTTAAATGCTTGAAAGTATTTAACTGAAGTGGTTATTTAAAAATAAATTATTTGTGCAAATATGCTATATGTATTTTAATACACGGCTATCATTCTGTCATGGTATAGTATATAGTATGGTAATTTTAATGTGTTTCATACTAACAAAAGCTTATGCAATTTATTAGGATTTATACTTTTTAAATATATCATTTTGAAAATAAATATACTAGGCACTTTATTATTAGAAAGTTATATACTGAAGTATTTGCATTAAAACTCAAATATCTTAAAATACGGCTTTTCGCAGTTGTATACATAGCATTTAAAGTATGCTACAGTTACCCTGTGGAAGAACTATTAAATGTTTTATATGTTTGATATACAGTAATATATTACAGAGAACTTTAGCTAAGACATTTGGCTATAAATTCTAATTTGTAAGGAAGTTTTAGTTGTATCATTCTTAGTCGATATGTTATACTTCGATGAATTGAGCAGTTTAGCATACAATTTCAAATAAGTCGTAAAGGGGTTTTTTTTCCCACCTGTGTTTAAATAATATTGCATAATATGATACATATCATATGCTTAAATGCTTGAAAGTATTTAACTGAAGTGTTTATTTAAAAATAAATTATTTGTGCAAATATGCTATATGTATTTTAATACACGGCTATCATTCTGTCATGGTATAGTATATAGTATGGTAATTTTAATGTGTTTCATACTAACAAAAGCTTATGCAATTTATTAGGATTTATACTTTTTAAATATATCATTTTGAAAATAAATATACTAGGCACTTTATTATTAGAAAGTTATATACTGAAGTATTTGCATTAAAACTCAAATATCTTAAAATACGGCTTTTCGCAGTTGTATACATAGCATTTAAAGTATGCTACAGTTACCCTGTGGAAGAACTATTAAATGTTTTATATGTTTGATATACAGTAATATATTACAGAGAACTTTAGCTAAGACATTTGGCTATAAATTCTAATTTGTAAGGAAGTTTTAGTTGTATCATTCTTAGTCGATATGTTATACTTCGATGAATTGAGCAGTTTAGCATACAATTTCAAATAAGTCGTAAAGGGGTTTTTTTTCCCACCTGTGTTTAAATAATATTGCATAATATGATACATATCATATGCTTAAATGCTTGAAAGTATTTAACTGAAGTGTTTATTTAAAAATAAATTATTTGTGCAAATATGCTATATGTATTTTAATACACGGCTATCATTCTGTCATGGTATAGTATATAGTATGGTAATTTTAATGTGTTTCATACTAACAAAAGCTTATGCAATTTATTAGGATTTATACTTTTTAAATATATCATTTTGAAAATAAATATAGTAGGCACTTTATTATTAGAAAGTTATATACTGAAGTAATTGCATTAAAACTCAAATATCTTAAAATACGGCTTTTCGCAGTTGTATACATAGCATTTAAAGTATGCTACAGTTACCCTGTGGAAGAACTATTAAATGTTTTATATGTTTGATATACAGTAATATATTACAGAGAACTTTAGCTAAGACATTTGGCTATAAATTCTAATTTGTAAGGAAGTTTTAGTTGTATCATTCTTAGTCGATATGTTATACTTCGATGAATTGAGCAGTTTAGCATACAATTTCAAATAAGTCGTAAAGGGGTTTTTTTCCCACCTGTGTTTAAAAATTATTGCATAATATGATACATATCATATGCTTAAATGCTTGAAAGTATTTAACTGAAGTGGTTATTTAAAAATAAATTATTTGTGCAAATATGCTATATGTATTTTAATACACGGCTATCATTCTGTCATGGTATAGTATATAGTATGGTAATTTTAATGTGTTTCATACTAACAAAAGCTTATGCAATTTATTAGGATTTATACTTTTTAAATATATCATTTTGAAAATAAATATACTAGGCACTTTATTATTAGAAAGTTATATACTGAAGTATTTGCATTAAAACTCAAATATCTTAAAATACGGCTTTTCGCAGTTGTATACATAGCATTTAAAGTATGCTACAGTTACCCTGTGGAAGAACTATTAAATGTTTTATATGTTTGATATACAGTAATATATTACAGAGAACTTTAGCTAAGACATTTGGCTATAAATTCTAATTTGTAAGGAAGTTTTAGTTGTATCATTCTTAGTCGATATGTTATACTTCGATGAATTGAGCAGTTTAGCATACAATTTCAAATAAGTCGTAAAGGGGTTTTTTTTCCCACCTGTGTTTAAATAATATTGCATAATATGATACATATCATATGCTTAAATGCTTGAAAGTATTTAACTGAAGTGTTTATTTAAAAATAAATTATTTGTGCAAATATGCTATATGTATTTTAATACACGGCTATCATTCTGTCATGGTATAGTATATAGTATGGTAATTTTAATGTGTTTCATACTAACAAAAGCTTATGCAATTTATTAGGATTTATACTTTTTAAATATATCATTTTGAAAATAAATATACTAGGCACTTTATTATTAGAAAGTTATATACTGAAGTATTTGCATTAAAACTCAAATATCTTAAAATACGGCTTTTCGCAGTTGTATACATAGCATTTAAAGTATGCTACAGTTACCCTGTGGAAGAACTATTAAATGTTTTATATGTTTGATATACAGTAATATATTACAGAGAACTTTAGCTAAGACATTTGGCTATAAATTCTAATTTGTAAGGAAGTTTTAGTTGTATCATTCTTAGTCGATATGTTATACTTCGATGAATTGAGCAGTTTAGCATACAATTTCAAATAAGTCGTAAAGGGGTTTTTTTTCCCACCTGTGTTTAAATAATATTGCATAATATGATACATATCATATGCTTAAATGCTTGAAAGTATTTAACTGAAGTGTTTATTTAAAAATAAATTATTTGTGCAAATATGCTATATGTATTTTAATACACGGCTATCATTCTGTCATGGTATAGTATATAGTATGGTAATTTTAATGTGTTTCATACTAACAAAAGCTTATGCAATTTATTAGGATTTATACTTTTTAAATATATCATTTTGAAAATAAATATAGTAGGCACTTTATTATTAGAAAGTTATATACTGAAGTATTTGCATTAAAACTCAAATATCTTAAAATACGGCTTTTCGCAGTTGTATACATAGCATTTAAAGTATGCTACAGTTACCCTGTGGAAGAACTATTAAATGTTTTATATGTTTGATATACAGTAATATATTACGGAGAACTTTAGCTAAGACATTTGGCTATAAATTCTAATTTGTAAGGAAGTTTTAGTTGTATCATTCTTAGTCGATATGTTATACTTCGATGAATTGAGCAGTTTAGCATACAATTTCAAATAAGTCGTAAAGGGGTTTTTTTTCCCACCTGTGTTTAAATAATATTGCATAATATGATACATATCATATGCTTAAATGCTTGAAAGTATTTAACTGAAGTGTTTATTTAAAAATAAATTATTTGTGCAAATATGCTATATGTATTTTAATACACGGCCATCATTCTGTCATGGTATAGTATATAGTATGGTAATTTTAATGTGTTTCATACTAACAAAAGCTTATGCAATTTATTAGGATTTATACTTTTTAAATATATCATTTTGAAAATAAATATACTAGGCACTTTATTATTAGAAAGTTATATACTGAAGTATTTGCATTAAAACTCAAATATCTTAAAATACGGCTTTTCGCAGTTGTATACATAGCATTTAAAGTATGCTACAGTTACCCTGTGGAAGAACTATTAAATGTTTTATATGTTTGATATACAGTAATATATTACAGAGAACTTTAGCTAAGACATTTGGCTATAAATTCTAATTTGTAAGGAAGTTTTAGTTGTATCATTCTTAGTCGATATGTTATACTTCGATGAATTGAGCAGTTTAGCATACAATTTCAAATAAGTCGTAAAGGGGTTTTTTTTCCCACCTGTGTTTAAATAATATTGCATAATATGATACATATCATATGCTTAAATGCTTGAAAGTATTTAACTGAAGTGTTTATTTAAAAATAAATTATATGTGCAAATATGCTATATGTATTTTAATACACGGCTATCATTCTGTCATGGTATAGTATATAGTATGGTAATTTTAATGTGTTTCATACTAACAAAAGCTTATGCAATTTATTAGGATTTATACTTTTTAAATATATCATTTTGAAAATAAATATACTAGGCACTTTATTATTAGAAAGTTATATACTGAAGTATTTGCATTAAAACTCAAATATCTTAAAATACGGCTTTTCGCAGTTGTATACATAGCATTTAAAGTATGCTACAGTTACCCTGTGGAAGAACTATTAAATGTTTTATATGTTTGATATACAGTAATATATTACAGAGAACTTTAGCTAAGACATTTGGCTATAAATTCTAATTTGTAAGGAAGTTTTAGTTGTATCATTCTTAGTCGATATGTTATACTTCGATGAATTGAGCAGTTTAGCATACAATTTCAAATAAGTCGTAAAGGGGTTTTTTTTCCCACCTGTGTTTAAATAATATTGCATAATATGATACATATCATATGCTTAAATGCTTGAAAGTATTTAACTGAAGTGTTTATTTAAAAATAAATTATTTGTGCAAATATGCTATATGTATTTTAATACACGGCTATCATTCTGTCATGGTATAGTATATAGTATGGTAATTTTAATGTGTTTCATACTAACAAAAGCTTATGCAATTTATTAGGATTTATACTTTTTAAATATATCATTTTGAAAATAAATATACTAGGCACTTTATTATTAGAAAGTTATATACTGAAGTATTTGCATTAAAACTCAAATATCTTAAAATACGGCTTTTCGCAGTTGTATACATAGCATTTAAAGTATGCTACAGTTACCCTGTGGAAGAACTATTAAATGTTTTATATGTTTGATATACAGTAATATATTACAGAGAACTTTAGCTAAGACATTTGGCTATAAATTCTAATTTGTAAGGAAGTTTTAGTTGTATCATTCTTAGTCGATATGTTATACTTCGATGAATTGAGCAGTTTAGCATACAATTTCAAATAAGTCGTAAAGGGGTTTTTTTTCCCACCTGTGTATAAATAATATTGCATAATATGATACATATCATATGCTTAAATGCTTGAAAGTATTTAACTGAAGTGTTTATTTAAAAATAAATTATTTGTGCAAATATGCTATATGTATTTTAATACACGGCTATCATTCTGTCATGGTATAGTATATAGTATGGTAATTTTAATGTGTTTCATACTAACAAAAGCTTATGCAATTTATTAGGATTTATACTTTTTAAATATATCATTTTGAAAATAAATATACTAGGCACTTTATTATTAGAAAGTTATATACTGAAGTATTTGCATTAAAACTCAAATATCTTAAAATACGGCTTTTCGCAGTTGTATACATAGCATTTAAAGTATGCTACAGAACCCTGTGGAAGAACTATTAAATGTTTTATATGTTTGATATACAGTAATATATTACAGAGAACTTTAGCTAAGACATTTGGCTATAAATTCTAATTTGTAAGGAAGTTTTAGTTGTATCATTCTTAGTCGATATGTTATACTTCGATGAATTGAGCAGTTTAGCATACAATTTCAAATAAGTCGTAAAGGGGTTTTTTTTCCCACCTGTGTTTAAATAATATTGCATAATATGATACATATCATATGCTTAAATGCTTGAAAGTATTTAACTGAAGTGTTTATTTAAAAATAAATTATTTGTGCAAATATGCTATATGTATTTTAATACACGGCCATCATTCTGTCATGGTATAGTATATAGTATGGTAATTTTAATGTGTTTCATACTAACAAAAGCTTATGCAATTTATTAGGATTTATACTTTTTAAATATATCATTTTGAAAATAAATATACTAGGCACTTTATTATTAGAAAGTTATATACTGAAGTATTTGCATTAAAACTCAAATATCTTAAAATACGGCTTTTCGCAGTTGTATACATAGCATTTAAAGTATGCTACAGTTACCCTGTGGAAGAACTATTAAATGTTTTATATGTTTGATATACAGTAATATATTACAGAGAACTTTAGCTAAGACATTTGGCTATAAATTCTAATTTGTAAGGAAGTTTTAGTTGTATCATTCTTAGTCGATATGTTATACTTCGATGAATTGAGCAGTTTAGCATACAATTTCAAATAAGTCGTAAAGGGGTTTTTTTTCCCACCTGTGTTTAAATAATATTGCATAATATGATACATATCATATGCTTAAATGCTTGAAAGTATTTAACTGAAGTGTTTATTTAAAAATAAATTATATGTGCAAATATGCTATATGTATTTTAATACACGGCTATCATTCTGTCATGGTATAGTATATAGTATGGTAATTTTAATGTGTTTCATACTAACAAAAGCTTATGCAATTTATTAGGATTTATACTTTTTAAATATATCATTTTGAAAATAAATATACTAGGCACTTTATTATTAGAAAGTTATATACTGAAGTATTTGCATTAAAACTCAAATATCTTAAAATACGGCTTTTCGCAGTTGTATACATAGCATTTAAAGTATGCTACAGTTACCCTGTGGAAGAACTATTAAATGTTTTATATGTTTGATATACAGTAACATATTACAGAGAACTTTAGCTAAGACATTTGGCTATAAATTCTAATTTGTAAGGAAATTTTAGTTGTATCATTCTTAGTCGATATGTTATACTTCGATGAATTGAGCAGTTTAGCATACAATTTCAAATAAGTCGTAAAGGGGTTTTTTTTCCCACCTGTGTTTAAATAATATTGCATAATATGATACATATCATATGCTTAAATGCTTGAAAGTATTTAACTGAAGTGTTTATTTAAAAATAAATTATTTGTGCAAATATGCTATATGTATTTTAATACACGGCTATCATTCTGTCATGGTATAGTATATAGTATGGTAATTTTAATGTGTTTCATACTAACAAAAGCTTATGCAATTTATTAGGATTTATACTTTTTAAATATATCATTTTGAAAATAAATATACTAGGCACTTTATTATTAGAAAGTTATATACTGAAGTATTTGCATTAAAACTCAAATATCTTAAAATACGGCTTTTCGCAGTTGTATACATAGCATTTAAAGTATGCTACAGTTACCCTGTGGAAGAACTATTAAATGTTTTATATGTTTGATATACAGTAATATATTACAGAGAACTTTAGCTAAGACATTTGGCTATAAATTCTAATTTGTAAGGAAGTTTTAGTTGTATCATTCTTAGTCGATATGTTATACTTCGATGAATTGAGCAGTTTAGCATACAATTTCAAATAAGTCGTAAAGGGGTTTTTTTCCCACCTGTGTTTAAAAATTATTGCATAATATGATACATATCATATGCTTAAATGCTTGAAAGTATTTAACTGAAGTGGTTATTTAAAAATAAATTATTTGTGCAAATATGCTATATGTATTTTAATACACGGCTATCATTCTGTCATGGTATAGTATATAGTATGGTAATTTTAATGTGTTTCATACTAACA
This sequence comes from Stegodyphus dumicola, assembly GCF_044657685.1. NCBI lineage: Eukaryota > Metazoa > Arthropoda > Arachnida > Araneae > Eresidae > Stegodyphus > Stegodyphus dumicola. The sequence continues at coordinate 124,484,152 of NC_140771.1, read as the reverse complement.
AAAGCTTATGCAATTTATTAGGATTTATACTTTTTAAATATATCATTTTGAAAATAAATATACTAGGCACTTTATTATTAGAAAGTTATATACTGAAGTATTTGCATTAAAACTCAAATATCTTAAAATACGGCTTTTCGCAGTTGTATACATAGCATTTAAAGTATGCTACAGTTACCCTGTGGAAGAACTATTAAATGTTTTATATGTTTGATATACAGTAATATATTACAGAGAACTTTAGCTAAGACATTTGGCTATAAATTCTAATTTGTAAGGAAGTTTTAGTTGTATCATTCTTAGTCGATATGTTATACTTCGATGAATTGAGCAGTTTAGCATACAATTTCAAATAAGTCGTAAAGGGGTTTTTTTCCCACCTGTGTTTAAATAATATTGCATAATATGATACATATCATATGCTTAAATGCTTGAAAGTATTTAACTGAAGTGTTTATTTAAAAATAAATTATTTGTGCAAATATGCTATATGTATTTTAATACACGGCTATCATTCTGTCATGGTATAGTATATAGTATGGTAATTTTAATGTGTTTCATACTAACAAAAGCTTATGCAATTTATTAGGATTTATACTTTTTAAATATATCATTTTGAAAATAAATATACTAGGCACTTTATTATTAGAAAGTTATATACTGAAGTATTTGCATTAAAACTCAAATATCTTAAAATACGGCTTTTCGCAGTTGTATACATAGCATTTAAAGTATGCTACAGTTACCCTGTGGAAGAACTATTAAATGTTTTATATGTTTGATATACAGTAATATATTACAGAGAACTTTAGCTAAGACATTTGGCTATAAATTCTAATTTGTAAGGAAGTTTTAGTTGTATCATTCTTAGTCGATATGTTATACTTCGATGAATTGAGCAGTTTAGCATACAATTTCAAATAAGTCGTAAAGGGGTTTTTTTTCCCACCTGTGTTTAAATAATATTGCATAATATGATACATATCATATGCTTAAATGCTTGAAAGTATTTAACTGAAGTGTTTATTTAAAAATAAATTATTTGTGCAAATATGCTATATGTATTTTAATACACGGCTATCATTCTGTCATGGTATAGTATATAGTATGGTAATTTTAATGTGTTTCATACTAACAAAAGCTTATGCAATTTATTAGGATTTATACTTTTTAAATATATCATTTTGAAAATAAATATACTAGGCACTTTATTATTAGAAAGTTATATACTGAAGTATTTGCATTAAAACTCAAATATCTTAAAATACGGCTTTTCGCAGTTGTATACATAGCATTTAAAGTATGCTACAGTTACCCTGTGGAAGAACTATTAAATGTTTTATATGTTTGATATACAGTAATATATTACAGAGAACTTTAGCTAAGACATTTGGCTATAAATTCTAATTTGTAAGGAAGTTTTAGTTGTATCATTCTTAGTCGATATGTTATACTTCGATGAATTGAGCAGTTTAGCATACAATTTCAAATAAGTCGTAAAGGGGTTTTTTTTCCCACCTGTGTTTAAATAATATTGCATAATATGATACATATCATATGCTTAAATGCTTGAAAGTATTTAACTGAAGTGTTTATTTAAAAATAAATTATTTGTGCAAATATGCTATATGTATTTTAATACACGGCTATCATTCTGTCATGGTATAGTATATAGTATGGTAATTTTAATGTGTTTCATACTAACAAAAGCTTATGCAATTTATTAGGATTTATACTTTTTAAATATATCATTTTGAAAATAAATATACTAGGCACTTTATTATTAGAAAGTTATATACTGAAGTATTTGCATTAAAACTCAAATATCTTAAAATACGGCTTTTCGCAGTTGTATACATAGCATTTAAAGTATGCTACAGTTACCCTGTGGAAGAACTATTAAATGTTTTATATGTTTGATATACAGTAATATATTACAGAGAACTTTAGCTAAGACATTTGGCTATAAATTCTAATTTGTAAGGAAGTTTTAGTTGTATCATTCTTAGTCGATATGTTATACTTCGATGAATTGAGCAGTTTAGCATACAATTTCAAATAAGTCGTAAAGGGGTTTTTTTCCCACCTGTGTTTAAATAATATTGCATAATATGATACATATCATATGCTTAAATGCTTGAAAGTATTTAACTGAAGTGGTTATTTAAAAATAAATTATTTGTGCAAATATGCTATATGTATTTTAATACACGGCTATCATTCTGTCATGGTATAGTATATAGTATGGTAATTTTAATGTGTTTCATACTAACAAAAGCTTATGCAATTTATTAGGATTTATACTTTTTAAATATATCATTTTGAAAATAAATATACTAGGCACTTTATTATTAGAAAGTTATATACTGAAGTATTTGCATTAAAACTCAAATATCTTAAAATACGGCTTTTCGCAGTTGTATACATAGCATTTAAAGTATGCTACAGTTACCCTGTGGAAGAACTATTAAATGTTTTATATGTTTGATATACAGTAATATATTACAGAGAACTTTAGCTAAGACATTTGGCTATAAATTCTAATTTGTAAGGAAGTTTTAGTTGTATCATTCTTAGTCGATATGTTATACTTCGATGAATTGAGCAGTTTAGCATACAATTTCAAATAAGTCGTAAAGGGGTTTTTTTCCCACCTGTGTTTAATTAATATTGCATAATATGATACATATCATATGCTTAAATGCTTGAAAGTATTTAACTGAAGTGGTTATTTAAAAATAAATTATTTGTGCAAATATGCTATATGTATTTTAATAGACGGCTATCATTCTGTCATGGTATAGTATATAGTATGGTAATTTTAATGTGTTTCATACTAACAAAAGCTTATGCAATTTATTAGGATTTATACTTTTTAAATATATCATTTTGAATATAAATATACTAGGCACTTTATTATTAGAAAGTTATATACTGAAGTATTTGCATTAAAACTCAAATATCTTAAAATACGGCTTTTCGCAGTTGTATACATAGCATTTAAAGTATGCTACAGTTACCCTGTGGAAGAACTATTAAATGTTTTATATGTTTGATATACAGTAACATATTACAGAGAACTTTAGCTAAGACATTTGGCTATAAATTCTAATTTGTAAGGAAGTTTTAGTTGTATCATTCTTAGTCGATATGTTATACTTCGATGAATTGAGCAGTTTAGCATACAATTTCAAATAAGTCGTAAACGGGTTTTTTTTCCCACCTGTGTTTAAATAATATTGCATAATATGATACATATCATATGCTTAAATGCTTGAAAGTATTTAACTGAAGTGTTTATTTAAAAATAAATTATTTGTGCAAATATGCTATATGTATTTTAATACACGGCTATCATTCTGTCATGGTATAGTATATAGTATGGTAATTTTAATGTGTTTCATACTAACAAAAGCTTATGCAATTTATTAGGATTTATACTTTTTAAATATATCATTTTGAAAATAAATATACTAGGCACTTTATTATTAGAAAGTTATATACTGAAGTATTTGCATTAAAACTCAAATATCTTAAAATACGGCTTTTCGCAGTTGTATACATAGCATTTAAAGTATGCTACAGTTACCCTGTGGAAGAACTATTAAATGTTTTATATGTTTGATATACAGTAATATATTACAGAGAACTTTAGCTAAGACATTTGGCTATAAATTCTAATTTGTAAGGAAGTTTTAGTTGTATCATTCTTAGTCGATATGTTATACTTCGATGAATTGAGCAGTTTAGCATACAATTTCAAATAAGTCGTAAAGGGGTTTTTTTTCCCACCTGTGTTTAAATAATATTGCATAATATGATACATATCATATGCTTAAATGCTTGAAAGTATTTAACTGAAGTGTTTATTTAAAAATAAATTATTTGTGCAAATATGCTATATGTATTTTAATACACGGCTATCATTCTGTCATGGTATAGTATATAGTATGGTAATTTTAATGTGTTTCATACTAACAAAAGCTTATGCAATTTATTAGGATTTATACTTTTTAAATATATCATTTTGAAAATAAATATACTAGGCACTTTATTATTAGAAAGTTATATACTGAAGTATTTGCATTAAAACTCAAATATCTTAAAATACGGCTTTTCGCAGTTGTATACATAGCATTTAAAGTATGCTACAGTTACCCTGTGGAAGAACTATTAAATGTTTTATATGTTTGATATACAGTAATATATTACAGAGAACTTTAGCTAAGACATTTGGCTATAAATTCTAATTTGTAAGGAAGTTTTAGTTGTATCATTCTTAGTCGATATGTTATACTTCGATGAATTGAGCAGTTTAGCATACAATTTCAAATAAGTCGTAAAGGGGTTTTTTTCCCACCTGTGTTTAAATAATATTGCATAATATGATACATATCATATGCTTAAATGCTTGAAAGTATTTAACTGAAGTGGTTATTTAAACATAAATTATTTGTGCAAATATGCTATATGTATTTTAATACACGGCTATCAATCTGTCATGGTATAGTATATAGTATGGTAATTTTAATGTGTTTCATACTAACAAAAGCTTATGCAATTTATTAGGATTTATACTTTTTAAATATATCATTTTGAAAATAAATATACTAGGCACTTTATTATTAGAAAGTTATATACTGAAGTATTTGCATTAAAACTCAAATATCTTAAAATACGGCTTTTCGCAGTTGTATACATAGCATTTAAAGTATGCTACAGTTACCCTGTGGAAGAACTATTAAATGTTTTATATGTTTGATATACAGTAATATATTACAGAGAACTTTAGCTAAGACATTTGGCTATAAATTCTAATTTGTAAGGAAGTTTTAGTTGTATCATTCTTAGTCGATATGTTATACTTCGATGAATTGAGCAGTTTAGCATACAATTTCAAATAAATCGTAAAGGGGTTTTTTTTCCCACCTGTGTTTAAATAATATTGCATAATATGATACATATCATATGCTTAAATGCTTGAAAGTATTTAACTGAAGTGTTTATTTAAAAATAAATTATTTGTGCAAATATGCTATATGTATTTTAATACACGGCTATCATTCTGTCATGGTATAGTATATAGTATGGTAATTTTAATGTGTTTCATACTAACAAAAGCTTATGCAATTTGTTAGGATTTATACTTTTTAAATATATCATTTTGAAAATAAATATAGTAGGCACTTTATTATTAGAAAGTTATATACTGAAGTATTTGCATTAAAACTCAAATATCTTAAAATACGGTTTTTCGCAGTTGTATACATAGCATTTAAAGTATGCTACAGTTACCCTGTGGAAGAACTATTAAATGTTTTATATGTTTGATATACAGTAATATATTACAGAGAACTTTAGCTAAGACATTTGGCTATAAATTCTAATTTGTAAGGAAGTTTTAGTTGTATCATTCTTAGTCGATATGTTATACTTCGATGAATTGAGCAGTTTAGCATACAATTTCAAATAAGTCGTAAAGGGGTTTTTTTTCCCACCTGTGTTTAAATAATATTGCATAATATGATACATATCATATGCTTAAATGCTTGAAAGTATTTAACTGAAGTGTTTATTTAAAAATAAATTATTTGTGCAAATATGCTATATGTATTTTAATACACGGCCATCATTCTGTCATGGTATAGTATATAGTATGGTAATTTTAATGTGTTTCATACTAACAAAAGCTTATGCAATTTATTAGGATTTATACTTTTTAAATATATCATTTTGAAAATAAATATAGTAGGCACTTTATTATTAGAAAGTTATATACTGAAGTATTTGCATTAAAACTCAAATATCTTAAAATACGGCTTTTCGCAGTTGTATACATAGCATTTAAAGTATGCTACAGTTACCCTGTAGAAGAACTATTAAATGTTTTATATGTTTGATATACAGTAATATATTACAGAGAACTTTAGCTAAGACATTTGGCTATAAATTCTAATTTGTAAGGAAGTTTTAGTTGTATCATTCTTAGTCGATATGTTATACTTCGATGAATTGAGCAGTTTAGCATACAATTTCAAATAAGTCGTAAAGGGGTTTTTTTCCCACCTGTGTTTAAAAATTATTGCATAATATGATACATATCATATGCTTAAATGCTTGAAAGTATTTAACTGAAGTGGTTATTTAAAAATAAATTATTTGTGCAAATATGCTATATGTATTTTAATACACGGCTATCATTCTGTCATGGTATAGTATATAGTATGGTAATTTTAATGTGTTTCATACTAACAAAAGCTTATGCAATTTATTAGGATTTATACTTTTTAAATATATCATTTTGAAAATAAATATACTAGGCACTTTATTATTAGAAAGTTATATACTGAAGTATTTGCATTAAAACTCAAATATCTTAAAATACGGCTTTTCGCAGTTGTATACATAGCATTTAAAGTATGCTACAGTTACCCTGTGGAAGAACTATTAAATGTTTTATATGTTTGATATACAGTAATATATTACAGAGAACTTTAGCTAAGACATTTGGCTATAAATTCTAATTTGTAAGGAAGTTTTAGTTGTATCATTCTTAGTCGATATGTTATACTTCGATGAATTGAGCAGTTTAGCATACAATTTCAAATAAGTCGTAAAGGTGTTTTTTTTCCCACCTGTGTTTAAATAATATTGCATAATATGATACATATCATATGCTTAAATGCTTGAAAGTATTTAACTGAAGTGTTTATTTAAAAATAAATTATTTGTGCAAATATGCTATATGTATTTTAATACACGGCTATCATTCTGTCATGGTATAGTATATAGTATGGTAATTTTAATGTGTTTCATACTAACAAAAGCTTATGCAATTTATTAGGATTTATACTTTTTAAATATATCATTTTGAAAATAAATATACTAGGCACTTTATTTTTAGAAAGTTATATACTGAAGTATTTGCATTAAAACTCAAATATCTTAAAATACGGCTTTTCGCAGTTGTATACATAGCATTTAAAGTATGCTACAGTTACCCTGTGGAAGAACTATTAAATGTTTTATATGTTTGATATACAGCAATATATTACAGAGAACTTTAGCTAAGACATTTGGCTATAAATTCTAATTTGTAAGGAAGTTTTAGTTGTATCATTCTTAGTCGATATGTTATACTTCGATGAATTGAGCAGTTTAGCATACAATTTCAAATAAGTCGTAAAGGGGTTTTTTTTCCCACCTGTGTTTAAGTAATATTGCATAATATGATACATATCATATGCTTAAATGCTTGAAAGTATTTAACTGAAGTGTTTATTTAAAAATAAATTATTTGTGCAAATATGCTATATGTATTTTAATACACGGCTATCATTCTGTCATGGTATAGTATATAGTATGGTAATTTTAATGTGTTTCATACTAACAAAAGCTTATGCAATTTATTAGGATTTATACTTTTTAAATATATCATTTTGAAAATAAATATAGTAGGCACTTTATTATTACAAAGTTATATACTGAAGTATTTGCATTAAAACTCAAATATCTTAAAATACGGCTTTTCGCAGTTGTATACATAGCATTTAAAGTATGCTACAGTTACCCTGTGGAAGAACTATTAAATGTTTTATATGTTTGATATACAGTAATATATTACAGAGAACTTTAGCTAAGACATTTGGCTATAAATTCTAATTTGTAAGGAAGTTTTAGTTGTATCATTCTTAGTCGATATGTTATACTTCGATGAATTGAGCAGTTTAGCATACAATTTCAAATAAGTCGTAAAGGGGTTTTTTTTCCCACCTGTGTTTAAATAATATTGCATAATATGATACATATCATATGCTTAAATGCTTGAAAGTATTTAACTGAAGTGTTTATTTAAAAATAAATTATTTGTGCAAATATGCTATATGTATTTTAATACACGGCCATCTTTCTGTCATGGTATAGTATATAGTATGGTAATTTTAATGTGTTTCATACTAACAAAAGCTTATGCAATTTATTAGGATTTATACTTTTTAAATATATCATTTTGAAAATAAATATACTAGGCACTTTATTATTAGAAAGTTATATACTGAAGTATTTGCATTAAAACTCAAATATCTTAAAATACGGCTTTTCGCAGTTGTATACATAGCATTTAAAGTATGCTACAGTTACCCTGTGGAAGAACTATTAAATGTTTTATATGTTTGATATACAGTAATATATTACAGAGAACTTTAGCTAAGACATTTGGCTATAAATTCTAATTTGTAAGGAAGTTTTAGTTGTATCATTCTTAGTCGATATGTTATACTTCGATGAATTGAGCAGTTTAGCATACAATTTCAAATAAGTCGTAAAGGGGTTTTTTTTCCCACCTGTGTTTAAATAATATTGCATAATATGATACATATCATATGCTTAAATGCTTGAAAGTATTTAACTGAAGTGTTTATTTAAAAATAAATTATATGTGCAAATATGCTATATGTATTTTAATACACGGCTATCATTCTGTCATGGTATAGTATATAGTATGGTAATTTTAATGTGTTTCATACTAACAAAAGCTTATGCAATTTATTAGGATTTATACTTTTTAAATATATCATTTTGAAAATAAATATACTAGGCACTTTATTATTAGAAAGTTATATACTGAAGTATTTGCATTAAAACTCAAATATCTTAAAATACGGCTTTTCGCAGTTGTATACATAGCATTTAAAGTATGCTACAGTTACCCTGTGGAAGAACTATTAAATGTTTTATATGTTTGATATACAGTAATATATTACAGAGAACTTTAGCTAAGACATTTGGCTATAAATTCTAATTTGTAAGGAAGTTTTAGTTGTATCATTCTTAGTCGATATGTTATACTTCGATGAATTGAGCAGTTTAGCATACAATTTCAAATAAGTCGTAAAGGGGTTTTTTTTCCCACCTGTGTTTAAATAATATTGCATAATATGATACATATCATATGCTTAAATGCTTGAAAGTATTTAACTGAAGTGTTTATTTAAAAATAAATTATTTGTGCAAATATGCTATATGTATTTTAATACACGGCTATCATTCTGTCATGGTATAGTATATAGTATGGTAATTTTAATGTGTTTCATACTAACAAAAGCTTATGCAATTTATTAGGATTTATACTTTTTAAATATATCATTTTGAAAATAAATATACTAGGCACTTTATTATTAGAAAGTTATATACTGAAGTATTTGCATTAAAACTCAAATATCTTAAAATACGGCTTTTCGCAGTTGTATACATAGCATTTAAAGTATGCTACAGTTACCCTGTGGAAGAACTATTAAATGTTTTATATGTTTGATATACAGTAATATATTACAGAGAACTTTAGCTAAGACATTTGGCTATAAATTCTAATTTGTAAGGAAGTTTTAGTTGTATCATTCTTAGTCGATATGTTATACTTCGATGAATTGAGCAGTTTAGCATACAATTTCAAATAAGTCGTAAAGGGGTTTTTTTCCCACCTGTGTTTAAAAATTATTGCATAATATGATACATATCATATGCTTAAATGCTTGAAAGTATTTAACTGAAGTGGTTATTTAAAAATAAATTATTTGTGCAAATATGCTATATGTATTTTAATACACGGCTATCATTCTGTCATGGTATAGTATATAGTATGGTAATTTTAATGTGTTTCATACTAACAAAAGCTTATGCAATTTATTAGGATTTATACTTTTTAAATATATCATTTTGAAAATAAATATACTAGGCACTTTATTATTAGAAAGTTATATACTGAAGTATTTGCATTAAAACTCAAATATCTTAAAATACGGCTTTTCGCAGTTGTATACATAGCATTTAAAGTATGCTACAGTTACCCTGTGGAAGAACTATTAAATGTTTTATATGTTTGATATACAGTAATATATTACAGAGAACTTTAGCTAAGACATTTGGCTATAAATTCTAATTTGTAAGGAAGTTTTAGTTGTATCATTCTTAGTCGATATGTTATAGTTCGATGAATTGAGCAGTTTAGCATACAATTTCAAATAAGTCGTAAAGGGGTTTTTTTTCCCACCTGTGTTTAAATAATATTGCATAATATGATACATATCATATGCTTAAATGCTTGAAAGTATTTAACTGAAGTGTTTATTTAAAAATAAATTATTTGTGCAAATATGCTATATGTATTTTAATACACGGCTATCATTCTGTCATGGTATAGTATATAGTATGGTAATTTTAATGTGTTTCATACTAACAAAAGCTTATGCAATTTATTAGGATTTATACTTTTTAAATATATCATTTTGAAAATAAATATACTAGGCACTTTATTATTAGAAAGTTATATACTGAAGTATTTGCATTAAAACTCAAATATCTTAAAATACGGCTTTTCGCAGTTGTATACATAGCATTTAAAGTATGCTACAGTTACCCTGTGGAAGAACTATTAAATGTTTTATATGTTTGATATACAGTAATATATTACAGAGAACTTTAGCTAAGACATTTGGCTATAAATTCTAATTTGTAAGGAAGTTTTAGTTGTATCATTCTTAGTCGATATGTTATACTTCGATGAATTGAGCAGTTTAGCATACAATTTCAAATAAGTCGTAAAGGGGTTTTTTTTCCCACCTGTGTTTAAATAATATTGCATAATATGATACATATCATATGCTTAAATGCTTGAAAGTATTTAACTGAAGTGTTTATTTAAAAATAAATTATTTGTGCAAATATGCTATATGTATTTTAATACACGGCTATCATTCTGTCATGGTATAGTATATAGTATGGTAATTTTAATGTGTTTCATACTAACAAAAGCTTATGCAATTTATTAGGATTTATACTTTTTAAATATATCATTTTGAAAATAAATATAGTAGGCACTTTATTATTAGAAAGTTATATACTGAAGTATTTGCATTAAAACTCAAATATCTTAAAATACGGCTTTTCGCAGTTGTATACATAGCATTTAAAGTATGCTACAGTTACCCTGTGGAAGAACTATTAAATGTTTTATATGTTTGATATACAGTAATATATTACAGAGAACTTTAGCTAAGACATTTGGCTATAAATTCTAATTTGTAAGGAAGTTTTAGTTGTATCATTCTTAGTCGATATGTTATACTTCGATGAATTGAGCAGTTTAGCATACAATTTCAAATAAGTCGTAAAGGGGTTTTTTTTCCCACCTGTGTTTAAATAATATTGCATAATATGATACATATCATATGCTTAAATGCTTGAAAGTATTTAACTGAAGTGTTTATTTAAAAATAAATTATTTGTGCAAATATGCCATATGTATTTTAATACACGGCCATCATTCTGTCATGGTATAGTATATAGTATGGTAATTTTAATGTGTTTCATACTAACAAAAGCTTATGCAATTTATTAGGATTTATACTTTTTAAATATATCATTTTGAAAATAAATATACTAGGCACTTTATTATTAGAAAGTTATATACTGAAGTATTTGCATTAAAACTCAAATATCTTAAAATACGGCTTTTCGCAGTTGTATACATAGCATTTAAAGTATGCTACAGTTACCCTGTGGAAGAACTATTAAATGTTTTATATGTTTGATATACAGTAATATATTACAGAGAACTTTAGCTAAGACATTTGGCTATAAATTCTAATTTGTAAGGAAGTTTTAGTTGTATCATTCTTAGTCGATATGTTATACTTCGATGAATTGAGCAGTTTAGCATACAATTTCAAATAAGTCGTAAAGGGGTTTTTTTTCCCACCTGTGTTTAAATAATATTGCATAATATGATACATATCATATGCTTAAATGCTTGAAAGTATTTAACTGAAGTGTTTATTTAAAAATAAATTATTTGTGCAAATATGCTATATGTATTTTAATACACGGCTATCATTCTGTCATGGTATAGTATATAGTATGGTAATTTTAATGTGTTTCATACTAACAAAAGCTTATGCAATTTATTAGGATTTATACTTTTTAAATATATCATTTTGAAAATAAATATACTAGGCACTTTATTATTAGAAAGTTATATACTGAAGTATTTGCATTAAAAATCAAATATCTTAAAATACGGCTTTTCGCAGTTGTATACATAGCATTTAAAGTATGCTACAGTTACCCTGTGGAAGAACTATTAAATGTTTTATATGTTTGATATACAGTAATATATTACAGAGAACTTTAGCTAAGACATTTGGCTATAAATTCTAATTTGTAAGGAAGTTTTAGTTGTATCATTCTTAGTCGATATGTTATACTTCGATGAATTGAGCAGTTTAGCATACAATTTCAAATAAGTCGTAAAGGGGTTTTTTTTCCCACCTGTGTTTAAATAATATTGCATAATATGATACATATCATATGCTTAAATGCTTGAAAGTATTTAACTGAAGTGTTTATTTAAAAATAAATTATTTGTGCAAATATGCTATATGTATTTTAATACACGGCTATCATTCTGTCATGGTATAGTATATAGTATGGTAATTTTAATGTGTTTCATACTAACAAAAGCTTATGCAATTTATTAGGATTTATACTTTTTAAATATATCATTTTGAAAATAAATATACTAGGCACTTTATTATTAGAAAGTTATATACTGAAGTATTTGCATTAAAACTCAAATATCTTAAAATACGGTTTTTCGCAGTTGTATACATAGCATTTAAAGTATGCTACAGTTACCCTGTGGAAGAACTATTAAATGTTTTATATGTTTGATATACAGTAATATATTACAGAGAACTTTAGCTAAGACATTTGGCTATAAATTCTAATTTGTAAGGAAGTTTTAGTTGTATCATTCTTAGTCGATATGTTATACTTCGATGAATTGAGCAGTTTAGCATACAATTTCAAATAAGTCGTAAAGGGGTTTTTTTTCCCACCTGTGTTTAAATAATATTGCATAATATGATACATATCATATGCTTAAATGCTTGAAAGTATTTAACTGAAGTGTTTATTTAAAAATAAATTATTTGTGCAAATATGCTATATGTATTTTAATACACGGCCATCATTCTGTCATGGTATAGTATATAGTATGGTAATTTTAATGTGTTTCATACTAACAAAAGCTTATGCAATTTATTAGGATTTATACTTTTTAAATATATCATTTTGAAAATAAATATACTAGGCACTTTATTATTAGAAAGTTATATACTGAAGTATTTGCATTAAAACTCAAATATCTTAAAATACGGCTTTTCGCAGTTGTATACATAGCATTTAAAGTATGCTACAGTTACCCTGTGGAAGAACTATTAAATGTTTTATATGTTTGATATACAGTAATATATTACAGAGAACTTTAGCTAAGACATTTGGCTATAAATTCTAATTTGTAAGGAAGTTTTAGTTGTATCATTCTTAGTCGATATGTTATACTTCGATGAATTGAGCAGTTTAGCATACAATTTCAAATAAGTCGTAAAGGGTTTTTTTTTCCCACCTGTGTTTAAATAATATTGCATAATATGATACATATCATATGCTTAAATGCTTGAAAGTATTTAACTGAAGTGTTTATTTAAAAATAAATTATTTGTGCAAATATGCTATATGTATTTTAATACACGGCTATCATTCTGTCATGGTATAGTATATAGTATGGTAATTTTAATGTGTTTCATACTAACAAAAGCTTATGCAATTTATTAGGATTTATACTTTTTAAATATATCATTTTGAAAATAAATATACTAGGCACTTTATTATTAGAAAGTTATATACTGAAGTATTTGCATTAAAACTCAAATATCTTAAAATACGGCTTTTCGCAGTTGTATACATAGCATTTAAAGTATGCTACAGTTACCCTGTGGAAGAACTATTAAATGTTTTATATGTTTGATATACAGTAATATATTACAGAGAACTTTAGCTAAGACATTTGGCTATAAATTCTAATTTGTAAGGAAGTTTTAGTTGTATCATTCTTAGTCGATATGTTATACTTCGATGAATTGAGCAGTTTAGCATACAATTTCAAATAAGTCGTAAAGGGGTTTTTTTTCCCACCTGTGTTTAAATAATATTGCATAATATGATACATATCATATGCTTAAATGCTTGAAAGTATTTAACTGAAGTGTTTATTTAAAAATAAATTATTTGTGCAAATATGCTATATGTATTTTAATACACGGCTATCATTCTGTCATGGTATAGTATATAGTATGGTAATTTTAATGTGTTTCATACTAACAAAAGCTTATGCAATTTATTAGGATTTATACTTTTTAAATATATCATTTTGAAAATAAATATACTAGGCACTTTATTATTAGAAAGTTATATACTGAAGTATTTGCATTAAAACTCAAATATCTTAAAATACGGCTTTTCGCAGTTGTATACATAGCATTTAAAGTATGCTACAGTTACCCTGTGGAAGAACTATTAAATGTTTTATATGTTTGATATACAGTAATATATTACAGAGAACTTTAGCTAAGACATTTGGCTATAAATTCTAATTTGTAAGGAAGTTTTAGTTGTATCATTCTTAGTCGATATGTTATACTTCGATGAATTGAGCAGTTTAGCATACAATTTCAAATAAGTCGTAAACGGGTTTTTTTTCCCACCTGTGTTTAAATAATATTGCATAATATGATACATATCATATGCTTAAATGCTTGAAAGTATTTAACTGAAGTGTTTATTTAAAAATAAATTATTTGTGCAAATATGCTATATGTATTTTAATACACGGCTATCATTCTGTCATGGTATAGTATATAGTATGGTAATTTTAATGTGTTTCATACTAACAAAAGCTTATGCAATTTATTAGGATTTATACTTTTTAAATATATCATTTTGAAAATAAATATACTAGGCACTTTATTATTAGAAAGTTATATACTGAAGTATTTGCATTAAAACTCAAATATCTTAAAATACGGTTTTTCGCAGTTGTATACATAGCATTTAAAGTATGCTACAGTTACCCTGTGGAAGAACTATTAAATGTTTTATATGTTTGATATACAGTAATATATTACAGAGAACTTTAGCTAAGACATTTGGCTATAAATTCTAATTTGTAAGGAAGTTTTAGTTGTATCATTCTTAGTCGATATGTTATACTTCGATGAATTGAGCAGTTTAGCATACAATTTCAAATAAGTCGTAAAGGGGTTTTTTTCCCACCTGTGTTTAAATAATATTGCATAATATGATACATATCATATGCTTAAATGCTTGAAAGTATTTAACTGAAGTGGTTATTTAAAAATAAATTATTTGTGCAAATATGCTATATGTATTTTAATACACGGCTATCATTCTGTCATGGTATAGTATATAGTATGGTAATTTTAATGTGTTTCATACTAACAAAAGCTTATGCAATTTATTAGGATTTATACTTTTTAAATATATCATTTTGAAAATAAATATAGTAGGCATTTTATTATTAGAAAGTTATATACTGAAGTATTTGCATTAAAACTCAAATATCTTAAAATACGGTTTTTCGCAGTTGTATACATAGCATTTAAAGTATGCTACAGTTACCCTGTGGAAGAACTATTAAATGTTTTATATGTTTGATATACAGTAATATATTACAGAGAACTTTAGCTAAGACATTTGGCTATAAATTCTAATTTGTAAGGAAGTTTTAGTTGTATCATTCTTAGTCGATATGTTATACTTCGATGAATTGAGCAGTTTAGCATACATTTTCAAATAAGTCGTAAAGGGGTTTTTTTTCCCACCTGTGTTTAAATAATATTGCATAATATGATACATATCATATGCTTAAATGCTTGAAAGTATTTAACTGAAGTGTTTATTTAAAAATAAATTATTTGTGCAAATATGCTATATGTATTTTAATACACGGCTATCATTCTGTCATGGTATAGTATATAGTATGGTAATTTTAATGTGTTTCATACTAACAAAAGCTTATGCAATTTATTAGGATTTATACTTTTTAAATATATCATTTTGAAAATAAATATAGTAGGCACTTTATTATTAGAAAGTTATATACTGAAGTATTTGCATTAAAACTCAAATATCTTAAAATACGGCTTTTCGCAGTTGTATACATAGCATTTAAAGTATGCTACAGTTACCCTGTGGAAGAACTATTAAATGTTTTATATGTTTGATATACAGTAATATATTACAGAGAACTTTAGCTAAGACATTTGGCTATAAATTCTAATTTGTAAGGAAGTTTTAGTTGTATCATTCTTAGTCGATATGTTATACTTCGATGAATTGAGCAGTTTAGCATACAATTTCAAATAAGTCGTAAAGGGGTTTTTTTCCCACCTGTGTTTAAATAATATTGCATAATATGATACATATCATATGCTTAAATGCTTGAAAGTATTTAACTGAAGTGGTTATTTAAAAATAAATTATTTGTGCAAATATGCTATATGTATTTTAATACACGGCTATCATTCTGTCATGGTATAGTATATAGTATGGTAATTTTAATGTGTTTCATACTAACAAAAGCTTATGCAATTTATTAGGATTTATACTTTTTAAATATATCATTTTGAAAATAAATATACTAGGCACTTTATTATTAGAAAGTTATATACTGAAGTATTTGCATTAAAACTCAAATATCTTAAAATACGGCTTTTCGCAGTTGTATACATAGCATTTAAAGTATGCTACAGTTACCCTGTGGAAGAACTATTAAATGTTTTATATGTTTGATATACAGTAATATATTACAGAGAACTTTAGCTAAGACATTTGGCTATAAATTCTAATTTGTAAGGAAGTTTTAGTTGTATCATTCTTAGTCGATATGTTATACTTCGATGAATTGAGCAGTTTAGCATACAATTTCAAATAAGTCGTAAAGGGGTTTTTTTTCCCACCTGTGTTTAAATAATATTGCATAATATGATACATATCATATGCTTAAATGCTTGAAAGTATTTAACTGAAGTGTTTTTTTAAAAATAAATTATTTGTGCAAATATGCTATATGTATTTTAATACACGGCTATCATTCTGTCATGGTATAGTATATAGTATGGTAATTTTAATGTGTTTCATACTAACAAAAGCTTATGCAATTTATTAGGATTTATACTTTTTAAATATATCATTTTGAAAATAAATATAGTAGGCACTTTATTATTAGAAAGTTATATACTGAAGTATTTGCATTAAAACTCAAATATCTTAAAATACGGCTTTTCGCAGTTGTATACATAGCATTTAAAGTATGCTACAGTTACCCTGTGGAAGAACTATTAAATGTTTTATATGTTTGATATACAGTAATATATTACAGAGAACTTTAGCTAAGACATTTGGCTATAAATTCTAATTTGTAAGGAAGTTTTAGTTGTATCATTCTTAGTCGATATGTTATACTTCGATGAATTGAGCAGTTTAGCATACAATTTCAAATAAGTCGTAAAGGGGTTTTTTTTCCCACCTGTGTTTAAATAATATTGCATAATATGATACATATCATATGCTTAAATGCTTGAAAGTATTTAACTGAAGTGTTTATTTAAAAATAAATTATTTGTGCAAATATGCTACATGTATTTTAATACACGGCCATCATTCTGTCATGGTATAGTATATAGTATGGTAATTTTAATGTGTTTCATACTAACAAAAGCTTATGCAATTTATTAGGATTTATACTTTTTAAATATATCATTTTGAAAATAAATATACTAGGCACTTTATTATTAGAAAGTTATATACTGAAGTATTTGCATTAAAACTCAAATATCTTAAAATACGGCTTTTCGCAGTTGTATACATAGCATTTAAAGTATGCTACAGTTACCCTGTGGAAGAACTATTAAATGTTTTATATGTTTGATATACAGTAATATATTACAGAGAACTTTAGCTAAGACATTTGGCTATAAATTCTAATTTGTAAGGAAGTTTTAGTTGTATCATTCTTAGTCGATATGTTATACTTCGATGAATTGAGCAGTTTAGCATACAATTTCAAATAAGTCGTAAAGGGTTTTTTTTTCCCACCTGTGTTTAAATAATATTGCATAATATGATACATATCATATGCTTAAATGCTTGAAAGTATTTAACTGAAGTGTTTATTTAAAAATAAATTATTTGTGCAAATATGCTATATGTATTTTAATACACGGCTATCATTCTGTCATGGTATAGTATATAGTATGGTAATTTTAATGTGTTTCATACTAACAAAAGCTTATGCAATTTATTAGGATTTATACTTTTTAAATATATCATTTTGAAAATAAATATACTAGGCACTTTATTATTAGAAAGTTATATACTGAAGTATTTGCATTAAAACTCAAATATCTTAAAATACGGCTTTTCGCAGTTGTATACATAGCATTTAAAGTATGCTACAGTTACCCTGTGGAAGAACTATTAAATGTTTTATATGTTTGATATACAGTAATATATTACAGAGAACTTTAGCTAAGACATTTGGCTATAAATTCTAATTTGTAAGGAAGTTTTAGTTGTATCATTCTTAGTCGATATGTTATACTTCGATGAATTGAGCAGTTTAGCATACAATTTCAAATAAGTCGTAAAGGGGTTTTTTTTCCCACCTGTGTTTAAATAATATTGCATAATATGATACATATCATATGCTTAAATGCTTGAAAGTATTTAACTGAAGTGTTTATTTAAAAATAAATTATTTGTGCAAATATGCTATATGTATTTTAATACACGGCTATCATTCTGTCATGGTATAGTATATAGTATGGTAATTTTAATGTGTTTCATACTAACAAAAGCTTATGCAATTTATTAGGATTTATACTTTTTAAATATATCATTTTGAAAATAAATATACTAGGCACTTTATTATTAGAAAGTTATATACTGAAGTATTTGCATTAAAACTCAAATATCTTAAAATACGGCTTTTCGCAGTTGTATACATAGCATTTAAAGTATGCTACAGTTACCCTGTGGAAGAACTATTAAATGTTTTATATGTTTGATATACAGTAATATATTACAGAGAACTTTAGCTAAGACATTTGGCTATAAATTCTAATTTGTAAGGAAGTTTTAGTTGTATCATTCTTAGTCGATATGTTATACTTCGATGAATTGAGCAGTTTAGCATACAATTTCAAATAAGTCGTAAACGGGTTTTTTTTCCCACCTGTGTTTAAATAATATTGCATAATATGATACATATCATATGCTTAAATGCTTGAAAGTATTTAACTGAAGTGTTTATTTAAAAATAAATTATTTGTGCAAATATGCTATATGTATTTTAATACACGGCTATCATTCTGTCATGGTATAGTATATAGTATGGTAATTTTAATGTGTTTCATACTAACAAAAGCTTATGCAATTTATTAGGATTTATACTTTTTAAATATATCATTTTGAAAATAAATATACTAGGCACTTTATTATTAGAAAGTTATATACTGAAGTATTTGCATTAAAACTCAAATATCTTAAAATACGGTTTTTCGCAGTTGTATACATAGCATTTAAAGTATGCTACAGTTACCCTGTGGAAGAACTATTAAATGTTTTATATGTTTGATATACAGTAATATATTACAGAGAACTTTAGCTAAGACATTTGGCTATAAATTCTAATTTGTAAGGAAGTTTTAGTTGTATCATTCTTAGTCGATATGTTATACTTCGATGAATTGAGCAGTTTAGCATACAATTTCAAATAAGTCGTAAAGGGGTTTTTTTCCCACCTGTGTTTAAATAATATTGCATAATATGATACATATCATATGCTTAAATGCTTGAAAGTATTTAACTGAAGTGGTTATTTAAAAATAAATTATTTGTGCAAATATGCTATATGTATTTTAATACACGGCTATCATTCTGTCATGGTATAGTATATAGTATGGTAATTTTAATGTGTTTCATACTAACAAAAGCTTATGCAATTTATTAGGATTTATACTTTTTAAATATATCATTTTGAAAATAAATATAGTAGGCATTTTATTATTAGAAAGTTATATACTGAAGTATTTGCATTAAAACTCAAATATCTTAAAATACGGTTTTTCGCAGTTGTATACATAGCATTTAAAGTATGCTACAGTTACCCTGTGGAAGAACTATTAAATGTTTTATATGTTTGATATACAGTAATATATTACAGAGAACTTTAGCTAAGACATTTGGCTATAAATTCTAATTTGTAAGGAAGTTTTAGTTGTATCATTCTTAGTCGATATGTTATACTTCGATGAATTGAGCAGTTTAGCATACATTTTCAAATAAGTCGTAAAGGGGTTTTTTTTCCCACCTGTGTTTAAATAATATTGCATAATATGATACATATCATATGCTTAAATGCTTGAAAGTATTTAACTGAAGTGTTTATTTAAAAATAAATTATTTGTGCAAATATGCTATATGTATTTTAATACACGGCTATCATTCTGTCATGGTATAGTATATAGTATGGTAATTTTAATGTGTTTCATACTAACAAAAGCTTATGCAATTTATTAGGATTTATACTTTTTAAATATATCATTTTGAAAATAAATATAGTAGGCACTTTATTATTAGAAAGTTATATACTGAAGTATTTGCATTAAAACTCAAATATCTTAAAATACGGCTTTTCGCAGTTGTATACATAGCATTTAAAGTATGCTACAGTTACCCTGTGGAAGAACTATTAAATGTTTTATATGTTTGATATACAGTAATATATTACAGAGAACTTTAGCTAAGACATTTGGCTATAAATTCTAATTTGTAAGGAAGTTTTAGTTGTATCATTCTTAGTCGATATGTTATACTTCGATGAATTGAGCAGTTTAGCATACAATTTCAAATAAGTCGTAAAGGGGTTTTTTTCCCACCTGTGTTTAAATAATATTGCATAATATGATACATATCATATGCTTAAATGCTTGAAAGTATTTAACTGAAGTGGTTATTTAAAAATAAATTATTTGTGCAAATATGCTATATGTATTTTAATACACGGCTATCATTCTGTCATGGTATAGTATATAGTATGGTAATTTTAATGTGTTTCATACTAACAAAAGCTTATGCAATTTATTAGGATTTATACTTTTTAAATATATCATTTTGAAAATAAATATACTAGGCACTTTATTATTAGAAAGTTATATACTGAAGTATTTGCATTAAAACTCAAATATCTTAAAATACGGCTTTTCGCAGTTGTATACATAGCATTTAAAGTATGCTACAGTTACCCTGTGGAAGAACTATTAAATGTTTTATATGTTTGATATACAGTAATATATTACAGAGAACTTTAGCTAAGACATTTGGCTATAAATTCTAATTTGTAAGGAAGTTTTAGTTGTATCATTCTTAGTCGATATGTTATACTTCGATGAATTGAGCAGTTTAGCATACAATTTCAAATAAGTCGTAAAGGGGTTTTTTTTCCCACCTGTGTTTAAATAATATTGCATAATATGATACATATCATATGCTTAAATGCTTGAAAGTATTTAACTGAAGTGTTTTTTTAAAAATAAATTATTTGTGCAAATATGCTATATGTATTTTAATACACGGCTATCATTCTGTCATGGTATAGTATATAGTATGGTAATTTTAATGTGTTTCATACTAACAAAAGCTTATGCAATTTATTAGGATTTATACTTTTTAAATATATCATTTTGAAAATAAATATAGTAGGCACTTTATTATTAGAAAGTTATATACTGAAGTATTTGCATTAAAACTCAAATATCTTAAAATACGGCTTTTCGCAGTTGTATACATAGCATTTAAAGTATGCTACAGTTACCCTGTGGAAGAACTATTAAATGTTTTATATGTTTGATATACAGTAATATATTACAGAGAACTTTAGCTAAGACATTTGGCTATAAATTCTAATTTGTAAGGAAGTTTTAGTTGTATCATTCTTAGTCGATATGTTATACTTCGATGAATTGAGCAGTTTAGCATACAATTTCAAATAAGTCGTAATGGGGTTTTTTTTCCCACCTGTGTTTAAATAATATTGCATAATATGATACATATCATATGCTTAAATGCTTGAAAGTATTTAACTGAAGTGTTTATTTAAAAATAAATTATTTGTGCAAATATGCTATATGTATTTTAATACACGGCTATCATTCTGTCATGGTATAGTATATAGTATGGTAATTTTAATGTGTTTCATACTAACAAAAGCTTATGCAATTTATTAGGATTTATACTTTTTAAATATATCATTTTGAAAATAAATATACTAGGCACTTTATTATTAGAAAGTTATATACTGAAGTATTTGCATTAAAACTCAAATATCTTAAAATACGGCTTTTCGCAGTTGTATACATAGCATTTAAAGTATGCTACAGTTACCCTGTGGAAGAACTATTAAATGTTTTATATGTTTGATATACAGTAATATATTACAGAGAACTTTAGCTAAGACATTTGGCTATAAATTCTAATTTGTAAGGAAGTTTTAGTTGTATCATTCTTAGTCGATATGTTATACTTCGATGAATTGAGCAGTTTAGCATACAATTTCAAATAAGTCGTAAAGGGGTTTTTTTTCCCACCTGTGTTTAAATAATATTGCATAATATGATACATATCATATGCTTAAATGCTTGAAAGTATTTAACTGAAGTGTTTATTTAAAAATAAATTATTTGTGCAAATATGCTATATGTATTTTAATACACGGCTATCATTCTGTCATGGTATAGTATATAGTATGGTAATTTTAATGTGTTTCATACTAACAAAAGCTTATGCAATTTATTAGGATTTATACTTTTTAAATATATCATTTTGAAAATAAATATACTAGGCACTTTATTATTAGAAAGTTATATACTGAAGTATTTGCATTAAAACTCAAATATCTTAAAATACGGTTTTTCGCAGTTGTATACATAGCATTTAAAGTATGCTACAGTTACCCTGTGGAAGAACTATTAAATGTTTTATATGTTTGATATACAGTAATATATTACAGAGAACTTTAGCTAAGACATTTGGCTATAAATTCTAATTTGTAAGGAAGTTTTAGTTGTATCATTCTTAGTCGATATGTTATACTTCGATGAATTGAGCAGTTTAGCATACAATTTCAAATAAGTCGTAAAGGGGTTTTTTTCCCACCTGTGTTTAAATAATATTGCATAATATGATACATATCATATGCTTAAATGCTTGAAAGTATTTAACTGAAGTGGTTATTTAAAAATAAATTATTTGTGCAAATATGCTATATGTATTTTAATACACGGCTATCATTCTGTCATGGTATAGTATATAGTATGGTAATTTTAATGTGTTTCATACTAACAAAAGCTTATGCAATTTATTAGGATTTATACTTTTTAAATATATCATTTTGAAAATAAATATAGTAGGCATTTTATTATTAGAAAGTTATATACTGAAGTATTTGCATTAAAACTCAAATATCTTAAAATACGGTTTTTCGCAGTTGTATACATAGCATTTAAAGTATGCTACAGTTACCCTGTGGAAGAACTATTAAATGTTTTATATGTTTGATATACAGTAATATATTACAGAGAACTTTAGCTAAGACATTTGGCTATAAATTCTAATTTGTAAGGAAGTTTTAGTTGTATCATTCTTAGTCGATATGTTATACTTCGATGAATTGAGCAGTTTAGCATACATTTTCAAATAAGTCGTAAAGGGGTTTTTTTTCCCACCTGTGTTTAAATAATATTGCATAATATGATACATATCATATGCTTAAATGCTTGAAAGTATTTAACTGAAGTGTTTATTTAAAAATAAATTATTTGTGCAAATATGCTATATGTATTTTAATACACGGCTATCATTCTGTCATGGTATAGTATATAGTATGGTAATTTTAATGTGTTTCATACTAACAAAAGCTTATGCAATTTATTAGGATTTATACTTTTTAAATATATCATTTTGAAAATAAATATAGTAGGCACTTTATTATTAGAAAGTTATATACTGAAGTATTTGCATTAAAACTCAAATATCTTAAAATACGGCTTTTCGCAGTTGTATACATAGCATTTAAAGTATGCTACAGTTACCCTGTGGAAGAACTATTAAATGTTTTATATGTTTGATATACAGTAATATATTACAGAGAACTTTAGCTAAGACATTTGGCTATAAATTCTAATTTGTAAGGAAGTTTTAGTTGTATCATTCTTAGTCGATATGTTATACTTCGATGAATTGAGCAGTTTAGCATACAATTTCAAATAAGTCGTAAAGGGGTTTTTTTCCCACCTGTGTTTAAATAATATTGCATAATATGATACATATCATATGCTTAAATGCTTGAAAGTATTTAACTGAAGTGGTTATTTAAAAATAAATTATTTGTGCAAATATGCTATATGTATTTTAATACACGGCTATCATTCTGTCATGGTATAGTATATAGTATGGTAATTTTAATGTGTTTCATACTAACAAAAGCTTATGCAATTTATTAGGATTTATACTTTTTAAATATATCATTTTGAAAATAAATATACTAGGCACTTTATTATTAGAAAGTTATATACTGAAGTATTTGCATTAAAACTCAAATATCTTAAAATACGGCTTTTCGCAGTTGTATACATAGCATTTAAAGTATGCTACAGTTACCCTGTGGAAGAACTATTAAATGTTTTATATGTTTGATATACAGTAATATATTACAGAGAACTTTAGCTAAGACATTTGGCTATAAATTCTAATTTGTAAGGAAGTTTTAGTTGTATCATTCTTAGTCGATATGTTATACTTCGATGAATTGAGCAGTTTAGCATACAATTTCAAATAAGTCGTAAAGGGGTTTTTTTTCCCACCTGTGTTTAAATAATATTGCATAATATGATACATATCATATGCTTAAATGCTTGAAAGTATTTAACTGAAGTGTTTTTTTAAAAATAAATTATTTGTGCAAATATGCTATATGTATTTTAATACACGGCTATCATTCTGTCATGGTATAGTATATAGTATGGTAATTTTAATGTGTTTCATACTAACAAAAGCTTATGCAATTTATTAGGATTTATACTTTTTAAATATATCATTTTGAAAATAAATATAGTAGGCACTTTATTATTAGAAAGTTATATACTGAAGTATTTGCATTAAAACTCAAATATCTTAAAATACGGCTTTTCGCAGTTGTATACATAGCATTTAAAGTATGCTACAGTTACCCTGTGGAAGAACTATTAAATGTTTTATATGTTTGATATACAGTAATATATTACAGAGAACTTTAGCTAAGACATTTGGCTATAAATTCTAATTTGTAAGGAAGTTTTAGTTGTATCATTCTTAGTCGATATGTTATACTTCGATGAATTGAGCAGTTTAGCATACAATTTCAAATAAGTCGTAATGGGGTTTTTTTTCCCACCTGTGTTTAAATAATATTGCATAATATGATACATATCATATGCTTAAATGCTTGAAAGTATTTAACTGAAGTGGTTATATAAAAATAAATTATTTGTGCAAATATGCTATATGTATTTTAATATACGGCTATCATTCTGTCATGGTAATGTATATAGTAAGGTAATTTTAATGTGTTTCATACTAACAAAAGCTTATGCAATTTATTAGGATTTATACTTTTTAAATATATCATTTTGAAAATAAATATAGTAGGCACTTTATTATTAGAAAGTTATATACTGAAGTATTTGCATTAAAACTCAAATATCTTAAAATACGGTTTTTCGCAGTTGTATACATAGCATTTAAAGTATGCTACAGTTACCCTGTGGAAGAACTATTAAATGTTTTATATGTTTGATATACAGTAATATATTACAGAGAACTTTAGCTAAGACATTTGGCTATAAATTCTAATTTGTAAGGAAGTTTTAGTTGTATCATTCTTAGTCGATATGTTATACTTCGATGAATTGAGCAGTTTAGCATACAATTTCAAATAAGTCGTAAAGGGGTTTTTTTTCCCACCTGTGTTTAAATAATATTGCATAATATGATACATATCATATGCTTAAATGCTTGAAAGTATTTAACTGAAGTGTTTATTTAAAAATAAATTATTTGTGCAAATATGCTATATGTATTTTAATACACGGCTATCATTCTGTCATGGTATAGTATATAGTATGGTAATTTTAATGTGTTTCATACTAACAAAAGCTTATGCAATTTATTAGGATTTATACTTTTTAAATATATCATTTTGAAAATAAATATAGTAGGCACTTTATTATTAGAAAGTTATATACTGAAGTATTTGCATTAAAACTCAAATATCTTAAAATACGGCTTTTCGCAGTTGTATACATAGCATTTAAAGTATGCTACAGTTACCCTGTGGAAGAACTATTAAATGTTTTATATGTTTGATATACAGTAATATATTACAGAGAACTTTAGCTAAGACATTTGGCTATAAATTCTAATTTGTAAGGAAGTTTTAGTTGTATCATTCTTAGTCGATATGTTATACTTCGATGAATTGAGCAGTTTAGCATACAATTTCAAATAAGTCGTAAAGGGGTTTTTTTTTCCCACCTGTGTTTAAATAATATTGCATAATATGATACATATCATATGCTTAAATGCTTGAAAGTATTTAACTGAAGTGGTTATTTAAAAATAAATTATTTGTGCAAATATGCTATATGTATTTTAATACACGGCTATCATTCTGTCATGGTATAGTATATAGTATGGTAATTTTAATGTGTTTCATACTAACAAAAGCTTATGCAATTTATTAGGATTTATACTTTTTAAATATATCATTTTGAAAATAAATATAGTAGGCACTTTATTATTAGAAAGTTATATACTGAAGTATTTGCATTAAAACTCAAATATCTTAAAATACGGCTTTTCGCAGTTGTATACATAGCATTTAAAGTATGCTACAGTTACCCTGTGGAAGAACTATTAAATGTTTTATATGTTTGATATACAGTAATATATTACAGAGAACTTTACCTAAGACATTTGGCTATAAATTCTAATTTGTAAGGAAGTTTTAGTTGTATCATTCTTAGTCGATATGTTATACTTCGATGAATTGAGCAGTTTAGCATACAATTTCAAATAAGTCGTAAAGGGGTTTTTTTCCCACCTGTGTTTAAATAATATTGCATAATATGATACATATCATATGCTTAAATGCTTGAAAGTATTTAACTGAAGTGGTTATTTAAAAATAAATTATTTGTGCAAATATGCTATATGTATTTTAATACACGGCTATCATTCTGTCATGGTATAGTATATAGTATGGTAATTTTAATGTGTTTCATACTAACAAAAGCTTATGCAATTTATTAGGATTTATACTTTTTAAATATATCATTTTGAAAATAAATATACTAGGCACTTTATTATTAGAAAGTTATATACTGAAGTATTTGCATTAAAACTCAAATATCTTAAAATACGGCTTTTCGCAGTTGTATACATAGCATTTAAAGTATGCTACAGTTACCCTGTGGAAGAACTATTAAATGTTTTATATGTTTGATATACAGTAATATATTACAGAGAACTTTAGCTAAGACATTTGGCTATAAATTCTAATTTGTAAGGAAGTTTTAGTTGTATCATTCTTAGTCGATATGTTATACTTCGATGAATTGAGCAGTTTAGCATACAATTTCAAATAAGTCGTAAAGGGGTTTTTTTTCCCACCTGTGTTTAAATAATATTGCATAATATGATACATATCATATGCTTAAATGCTTGAAAGTATTTAACTGAAGTGTTTATTTAAAAATAAATTATTTGTGCAAATATGCTATATGTATTTTAATACACGGCTATCATTCTGTCATGGTATAGTATATAGTATGGTAATTTTAATGTGTTTCATACTAACAAAAGCTTATGCAATTTATTAGGATTTATACTTTTTAAATATATCATTTTGAAAATAAATATAGTAGGCACTTTATTATTAGAAAGTTATATACTGAAGTATTTGCATTAAAACTCAAATATCTTAAAATACGGTTTTTCGCAGTTGTATACATAGCATTTAAAGTATGCTACAGTTACCCTGTGGAAGAACTATTAAATGTTTTATATGTTTGATATACAGTAATATATTACAGAGAACTTTAGCTAAGACATTTGGCTATAAATTCTAATTTGTAAGGAAGTTTTAGTTGTATCATTCTTAGTCGATATGTTATACTTCGATGAATTGAGCAGTTTAGCATACAATTTCAAATAAGTCGTAAAGGGGTTTTTTTTCCCACCTGTGTTTAAATAATATTGCATAATATGATACATATCATATGCTTAAATGCTTGAAAGTATTTAACTGAAGTGGTTATATAAAAATTAATTATTTGTGCAAATATGCTATATGTATTTTAATATACGGCTATCATTCTGTCATGGTAATGTATATAGTAAGGTAAATTTAACGTGTTTCATACTAACAAAAGCTTATGCAATTTATTAGGATTTATACTTTTTAAATATATCATTTTGAAAATAAATATACTAGGCACTTTATTATTAGAAAGTTATATACTGAAGTATTTGCATTAAAACTCAAATATCTTAAAATACGGTTTTTCGCAGTTGTATACATAGCATTTAAAGTATGCTACAGTTACCCTGTGGAAGAACTATTAAATGTTTTATATGTTTGATATACAGTAATATATTACAGAGAACTTTAGCTAAGACATTTGACTATAAATTCTAATTTGTAAGGAAGTTTTAGTTGTATCATTCTTAGTCGATATGTTATACTTCGATGAATTGAGCAGTTTAGCATACAATTTCAAATAAGTCGTAAAGGGGTTTTTTTTCCCACCTGTGTTTAAATAATATTGCATAATATGATACATATCATATGCTTAAATGCTTGAAAGTATTTAACTGAAGTGTTTATTTAAAAATAAATTATTTGTGCAAATATGCTATATGTATTTTAATATACGGCTATCATTCTGTCATGGTAATGTATATAGTAAGGTAAATTTAACGTGTTTCATACTAACAAAAGCTTATGCAATTTATTAGGATTTATACTTTTTAAATATATCATTTTGAAAATAAATATACTAGGCACTTTATTATTAGAAAGTTATATACTGAAGTATTTGCATTAAAACTCAAATATCTTAAAATACGGCTTTTCGCAGTTGTATACATAGCATTTAAAGTATGCTACAGTTACCCTGTGGAAGAACTATTAAATGTTTTATATGTTTGATATACAGTAATATATTACAGAGAACTTTAGCTAAGACATTTGGCTATAAATTCTAATTTGTAAGGAAGTTTTAGTTGTATCATTCTTAGTCGATATGTTATACTTCGATGAATTGAGCAGTTTAGCATACAATTTCAAATAAGTCGTAAAGGGGTTTTTTTTCCCACCTGTGTTTAAATAATATTGCATAATATGATACATATCATATGCTTAAATGCTTGAAAGTATTTAACTGAAGTGGTTATTTAAAAATAAATTATTTGTGCAAATATGCTATATGTATTTTAATACACGGCTATCATTCTGTCATGGTATAGTATATAGTATGGTAATTTTAATGTGTTTCATACTAACAAAAGCTTATGCAATTTATTAGGATTTATACTTTTTAAATATATCATTTTGAAAATAAATATACTAGGCACTTTATTATTAGAAAGTTATATACTGAAGTATTTGCATTAAAACTCAAATATCTTAAAATACGGCTTTTCGCAGTTGTATACATAGCACTTAAAGTATGCTACAGTTACCCTGTGGAAGAACTATTAAATGTTTTATATGTTTGATATACAGTAATATATTACAGAGAACTTTAGCTAAGACATTTGGCTATAAATTCTAATTTGTAAGGAAGTTTTAGTTGTATCATTCTTAGTCGATATGTTATACTTCGATGAATTCAGCAGTTTCAAATAAGTCGTAAAGGGGTTTTTTTCCCACCTGTGTTTAAATAATATTGCATAATATGATACATATCATATGCTTAAATGCTTGAAAGTATTTAACTGAAGTGTTTATTTAAAAATAAATTATTTGTGCAAATATGCTGTATGTATTTTAATATACGGCTATCATTCTGTCATGGTAATGTATATAGTAAGGTAAATTTAACGTGTTTCATACTAACAAAAGCTTATGCAATTTATTAGGATTTATACTTTTTAAATATATCATTTTGAAAATAAATATACTAGGCACTTTATTATTAGAAAGTTATATACTGAAGTATTTGCATTAAAACTCAAATATCTTAAAATACGGCTTTTCGCAGTTGTATACATAGCATTTAAAGTATGCTACAGTTACCCTGTGGAAGAACTATTAAATGTTTTATATGTTTGATATACAGTAATATATTACAGAGAACTTTAGCTAAGACATTTGGCTATAAATTCTAATTTGTAAGGAAGTTTTAGTTGTATCATTCTTAGTCGATATGTTATACTTCGATGAATTGAGCAGTTTAGCATACAATTTCAAATAAGTCGTAATGGGGTTTTTTTTCCCACCTGTGTTTAAATAATATTGCATAATATGATACATATCATATGCTTAAATGCTTGAAAGTATTTAACTGAAGTGGTTATATAAAAATAAATTATTTGTGCAAATATGCTATATGTATTTTAATATACGGCTATCATTCTGTCATGGTAATGTATATAGTAAGGTAATTTTAATGTGTTTCATACTAACAAAAGCTTATGCAATTTATTAGGATTTATACTTTTTAAATATATCATTTTGAAAATAAATATAGTAGGCACTTTATTATTAGAAAGTTATATACTGAAGTATTTGCATTAAAACTCAAATATCTTAAAATACGGTTTTTCGCAGTTGTATACATAGCATTTAAAGTATGCTACAGTTACCCTGTGGAAGAACTATTAAATGTTTTATATGTTTGATATACAGTAATATATTACAGAGAACTTTAGCTAAGACATTTGGCTATAAATTCTAATTTGTAAGGAAGTTTTAGTTGTATCATTCTTAGTCGATATGTTATACTTCGATGAATTGAGCAGTTTAGCATACAATTTCAAATAAGTCGTAAAGGGGTTTTTTTTCCCACCTGTGTTTAAATAATATTGCATAATATGATACATATCATATGCTTAAATGCTTGAAAGTATTTAACTGAAGTGTTTATTTAAAAATAAATTATTTGTGCAAATATGCTATATGTATTTTAATACACGGCTATCATTCTGTCATGGTATAGTATATAGTATGGTAATTTTAATGTGTTTCATACTAACAAAAGCTTATGCAATTTATTAGGATTTATACTTTTTAAATATATCATTTTGAAAATAAATATAGTAGGCACTTTATTATTAGAAAGTTATATACTGAAGTATTTGCATTAAAACTCAAATATCTTAAAATACGGCTTTTCGCAGTTGTATACATAGCATTTAAAGTATGCTACAGTTACCCTGTGGAAGAACTATTAAATGTTTTATATGTTTGATATACAGTAATATATTACAGAGAACTTTAGCTAAGACATTTGGCTATAAATTCTAATTTGTAAGGAAGTTTTAGTTGTATCATTCTTAGTCGATATGTTATACTTCGATGAATTGAGCAGTTTAGCATACAATTTCAAATAAGTCGTAAAGGGGTTTTTTTTTCCCACCTGTGTTTAAATAATATTGCATAATATGATACATATCATATGCTTAAATGCTTGAAAGTATTTAACTGAAGTGGTTATTTAAAAATAAATTATTTGTGCAAATATGCTATATGTATTTTAATACACGGCTATCATTCTGTCATGGTATAGTATATAGTATGGTAATTTTAATGTGTTTCATACTAACAAAAGCTTATGCAATTTATTAGGATTTATACTTTTTAAATATATCATTTTGAAAATAAATATAGTAGGCACTTTATTATTAGAAAGTTATATACTGAAGTATTTGCATTAAAACTCAAATATCTTAAAATACGGCTTTTCGCAGTTGTATACATAGCATTTAAAGTATGCTACAGTTACCCTGTGGAAGAACTATTAAATGTTTTATATGTTTGATATACAGTAATATATTACAGAGAACTTTACCTAAGACATTTGGCTATAAATTCTAATTTGTAAGGAAGTTTTAGTTGTATCATTCTTAGTCGATATGTTATACTTCGATGAATTGAGCAGTTTAGCATACAATTTCAAATAAGTCGTAAAGGGGTTTTTTTCCCACCTGTGTTTAAATAATATTGCATAATATGATACATATCATATGCTTAAATGCTTGAAAGTATTTAACTGAAGTGGTTATTTAAAAATAAATTATTTGTGCAAATATGCTATATGTATTTTAATACACGGCTATCATTCTGTCATGGTATAGTATATAGTATGGTAATTTTAATGTGTTTCATACTAACAAAAGCTTATGCAATTTATTAGGATTTATACTTTTTAAATATATCATTTTGAAAATAAATATACTAGGCACTTTATTATTAGAAAGTTATATACTGAAGTATTTGCATTAAAACTCAAATATCTTAAAATACGGCTTTTCGCAGTTGTATACATAGCATTTAAAGTATGCTACAGTTACCCTGTGGAAGAACTATTAAATGTTTTATATGTTTGATATACAGTAATATATTACAGAGAACTTTAGCTAAGACATTTGGCTATAAATTCTAATTTGTAAGGAAGTTTTAGTTGTATCATTCTTAGTCGATATGTTATACTTCGATGAATTGAGCAGTTTAGCATACAATTTCAAATAAGTCGTAAAGGGTTTTTTTTCCCACCTGTGTTTAAATAATATTGCATAATATGATATATATCATATGCTTAAATGCTTGAAAGTATTTAACTGAAGTGTTTATTTAAAAATAAATTATTTGTGCAAATATGCTATATGTATTTTAATACACGGCTATCATTCTGTCATGGTATAGTATATAGTATGGTAATTTTAATGTGTTTCATACTAACAAAAGCTTATGCAATTTATTAGGATTTATACTTTTTAAATATATCATTTTGAAAATAAATATAGTAGGCACTTTATTATTAGAAAGTTATATACTGAAGTATTTGCATTAAAACTCAAATATCTTAAAATACGGTTTTTCGCAGTTGTATACATAGCATTTAAAGTATGCTACAGTTACCCTGTGGAAGAACTATTAAATGTTTTATATGTTTGATATACAGTAATATATTACAGAGAACTTTAGCTAAGACATTTGGCTATAAATTCTAATTTGTAAGGAAGTTTTAGTTGTATCATTCTTAGTCGATATGTTATACTTCGATGAATTGAGCAGTTTAGCATACAATTTCAAATAAGTCGTAAAGGGGTTTTTTTTCCCACCTGTGTTTAAATAATATTGCATAATATGATACATATCATATGCTTAAATGCTTGAAAGTATTTAACTGAAGTGGTTATATAAAAATTAATTATTTGTGCAAATATGCTATATGTATTTTAATATACGGCTATCATTCTGTCATGGTAATGTATATAGTAAGGTAAATTTAACGTGTTTCATACTAACAAAAGCTTATGCAATTTATTAGGATTTATACTTTTTAAATATATCATTTTGAAAATAAATATACTAGGCACTTTATTATTAGAAAGTTATATACTGAAGTATTTGCATTAAAACTCAAATATCTTAAAATACGGTTTTTCGCAGTTGTATACATAGCATTTAAAGTATGCTACAGTTACCCTGTGGAAGAACTATTAAATGTTTTATATGTTTGATATACAGTAATATATTACAGAGAACTTTAGCTAAGACATTTGACTATAAATTCTAATTTGTAAGGAAGTTTTAGTTGTATCATTCTTAGTCGATATGTTATACTTCGATGAATTGAGCAGTTTAGCATACAATTTCAAATAAGTCGTAAAGGGGTTTTTTTTTCCCACCTGTGTTTAAATAATATTGCATAATATGATACATATCATATGCTTAAATGCTTGAAAGTATTTAACTGAAGTGTTTATTTAAAAATAAATTATTTGTGCAAATATGCTATATGTATTTTAATATACGGCTATCATTCTGTCATGGTAATGTATATAGTAAGGTAAATTTAACGTGTTTCATACTAACAAAAGCTTATGCAATTTATTAGGATTTATACTTTTTAAATATATCATTTTGAAAATAAATATACTAGGCACTTTATTATTAGAAAGTTATATACTGAAGTATTTGCATTAAAACTCAAATATCTTAAAATACGGCTTTTCGCAGTTGTATACATAGCATTTAAAGTATGCTACAGTTACCCTGTGGAAGAACTATTAAATGTTTTATATGTTTGATATACAGTAATATATTACAGAGAACTTTAGCTAAGACATTTGGCTATAAATTCTAATTTGTAAGGAAGTTTTTAGTTGTATCATTCTTAGTCGATATGTTATACTTCGATGAATTGAGCAGTTTAGCATACAATTTCAAATAAGTCGTAAAGGGGTTTTTTTTCCCACCTGTGTTTAAATAATATTGCATAATATGATACATATCATATGCTTAAATGCTTGAAAGTATTTAACTGAAGTGGTTATTTAAAAATAAATTATTTGTGCAAATATGCTATATGTATTTTAATACACGGCTATCATTCTGTCATGGTATAGTATATAGTATGGTAATTTTAATGTGTTTCATACTAACAAAAGCTTATGCAATTTATTAGGATTTATACTTTTTAAATATATCATTTTGAAAATAAATATACTAGGCACTTTATTATTAGAAAGTTATATACTGAAGTATTTGCATTAAAACTCAAATATCTTAAAATACGGCTTTTCGCAGTTGTATACATAGCACTTAAAGTATGCTACAGTTACCCTGTGGAAGAACTATTAAATGTTTTATATGTTTGATATACAGTAATATATTACAGAGAACTTTAGCTAAGACATTTGGCTATAAATTCTAATTTGTAAGGAAGTTTTAGTTGTATCATTCTTAGTCGATATGTTATACTTCGATGAATTCAGCAGTTTAGCATACAATTTCAAATAAGTCGTAAAGGGGTTTTTTTCCCACCTGTGTTTAAATAATATTGCATAATATGATACATATCATATGCTTAAATGCTTGAAAGTATTTAACTGAAGTGTTTATTTAAAAATAAATTATTTGTGCAAATATGCTGTATGTATTTTAATATACGGCTATCATTCTGTCATGGTAATGTATATAGTAAGGTAAATTTAACGTGTTTCATACTAACAAAAGCTTATGCAATTTATTAGGATTTATACTTTTTAAATATATCATTTTGAAAATAAATATACTAGGCACTTTATTATTAGAAAGTTATATACTGAAGTATTTGCATTAAAACTCAAATATCTTAAAATACGGCTTTTCGCAGTTGTATACATAGCATTTAAAGTATGCTACAGTTACCCTGTGGAAGAACTATTAAATGTTTTATATGTTTGATATACAGTAATATATTACAGAGAACTTTAGCTAAGACATTTGGCTATAAATTCTAATTTGTAAGGAAGTTTTAGTTGTATCATTCTTAGTCGATATGTTATACTTCGATGAATTGAGCAGTTTAGCATACAATTTCAAATAAGTCGTAAAGGGGTTTTTTTTCCCACCTGTGTTTAAATAATATTGCATAATATGATACATATCATATGCTTAAATGCTTGAAAGTATTTAACTGAAGTGGTTATTTAAAAATAAATTATTTGTGCAAATATGCTATATGTATTTTAATACACGGCTATCATTCTGTCATGGTATAGTATATAATATGGTAATTTTAATGTGTTTCATACTAACAAAAGCTTATGCAATTTATTAGGATTTATACTTTTTAAATATATCATTTTGAAAATAAATATAGTAAGCACTTTATTATTAGAAAGTTATATACTGAAGTATTTGCATTAAAACTCAAATATCTTAAAATACGGCTTTTCGCAGTTGTATACATAGCATTTAAAGTATGCTACAGTTACCCTGTGGAAGAACTATTAAATGTTTTATATGTTTGATATACAGTAATATATTACAGAGAACTTTAGCTAAGACATTTGGCTATAAATTCTAATTTGTAAGGAAGTTTTAGTTGTATCATTCTTAGTCGATATGTTATACTTCGATGAATTCAGCAGTTTAGCATACAATTTCAAATAAGTCGTAAAGGGGTTTTTTTCCACCTGTGTTTAAATAATATTGCATAATATGATACATATCATATGCTTAAATGCTTGAAAGTATTTAACTGAAGTGTTTATTTAAAAATAAATTATTTGTGCAAATATGCTATATGTATTTTAATATACGGCTATCATTCTGTCATGGTAATGTATATAGTAAGGTAAATTTAACGTGTTTCATACTAACAAAAGCTTATGCAATTTATTAGGATTTATACTTTTTAAATATATCATTTTGAAAATAAATATACTAGGCACTTTATTATTAGAAAGTTATATACTGAAGTATTTGCATTAAAACTCAAATATCTTAAAATACGGCTTTTCGCAGTTGTATACATAGCACTTAAAGTATGCTACAGTTACCCTGTGGAAGAACTATTCAATGTTTTATATGTTTGATATACAGTAATATATTACAGAGAACTTTAGCTAAGACATTTGGCTATAAATTCTAATTTGTAAGGAAGTTTTAGTTGTATCATTCTTAGTCGATATGTTATACTTCGATGAATTCAGCAGTTTAGCATACAATTTCAAATAAGTCGTAAAGGGGTTTTTTTCCCACCTGTGTTTAAATAATATTGCATAATATGATACATATCATATGCTTAAATGCTTGAAAGTATTTAACTGAAGTGTTTATTTAAAAATAAATTATTTGTGCAAATATGCTATATGTATTTTAATATACGGCTATCATTCTGTCATGGTAATGTATATAGTAAGGTAAATTTAACGTGTTTCATACTAACAAAAGCTTATGCAATTTATTAGGATTTATACTTTTTAAATATATCATTTTGAAAATAAATATACTAGGCACTTTATTATTAGAAAGTTATATACTGAAGTATTTGCATTAAAACTCAAATATCTTAAAATACGGCTTTTCGCAGTTGTATACATAGCATTTAAAGTATGCTACAGTTACCCTGTGGAAGAACTATTAAATGTTTTATATGTTTGATATACAGTAATATATTACAGAGAACTTTAGCTAAGACATTTGGCTATAAATTCTAATTTGTAAGGAAGTTTTAGTTGTATCATTCTTAGTCGATATGTTATACTTCGATGAATTGAGCAGTTTAGCATACAATTTCAAATAAGTCGTAAAGGGGTTTTTTTTCCCACCTGTGTTTAAATAATATTGCATAATATGATACATATCATATGCTTAAGTGCTTGAAAGTATTTAACTGAAGTGGTTATTTAAAAATAAATTATTTGTGCAAATATGCTATATGTATTTTAATACACGGCTATCATTCTGTCATGGTATAGTATATAATATGGTAATTTTAATGTGTTTCATACTAACAAAAGCTTATGCAATTTATTAGGATTTATACTTTTTAAATATATCATTTTGAAAATAAATATAGTAGGCACTTTATTATTAGAAAGTTATATACTGAAGTATTTGCATTAAAACTCAAATATCTTAAAATACGGCTTTTCGCAGTTGTATACATAGCATTTAAAGTATGCTACAGTTACCCTGTGGAAGAACTATTAAATGTTTTATATGTTTGATATACAGTAATATATTACAGAGAACTTTAGCTAAGACATTTGGCTATAAATTCTAATTTGT